>NW_026137614.1:2662500-5325000 GCF_009805555.1 Andrographis paniculata
TCTACTGACATGGCTGGTCATACAATCTCATATTTGACTGTGTAAAATAACACAATTAATATCCTTTGGACCAAAATAGAATGGAGTGTTATTTAGACATTTCAGACATCCAATTGACTAGTCCATTCATGTTTTTTTTTTTTTTTTTTTTTATCTTTTCTAGACACATAAAAGATAGGACAAAATATGTCATACAACCAAACCACAATCATGTACTCCTCTGCATCAATAGGAAAACTTTGCACATACTTGCTATTTTTGTGCAAGGCTAACAACCAAGTCCAGCAAAGCAGTTGGTATTATATGCCAAAATTGGTAATGAGAGATTTTTAATTTAGCATTCTCCCACTTTTCAGCATAGGATACCATAAAATAAATGTGCAAGAATCAACTTACTCATGTGCCCATCACTCAACTCATAATCACAAGTATGTCAAATTCAAATACCACTATTACTGACCATAGGGACACATGAGGTTACATACAACCTTTATATACCAAGGGAAAATTGCAAAAATTACCTATTATGTATCTCAAATTGTTATTTTTAGACACGTTTTTTTGGTTTTGCAAAGTAGGAGACTAAGTATTCTGAAGGCCTTATTTATGTCATCTGACGCTGAAAAATATCACGTGTCGGGCACGTGTGCAAACGTGGAATCACCGTTTCCGACGTGTACATCTCCGACGCAGACGTGTACCACGATGTGTCATTTTTTCGACGGCTAACGTGACATTTGTTCAAAAATTAAATAAAATAATTTTTTAATTCTAATTTATCCCAATTGGACCAAAATGCAAATAATATATTTGCAATTTGGTCCAATTGAACCAAATTGCAAATAACACGTAATTAAAAATATTACAACCTCGTTCAATCGAGCCCTAGATCCCCAATTCTTCCATCCTATCTCTAAGCGCGTTGGTCGCCGCCTCGCCAACACGCCCCGCGCGGTTCATTTCGTCGACACGCTGGTGTGAGAAGTAGAAGATGGAGAAGAGTCACACAGTTCGAGTGAATTTTTTATTTTTTATTTTTCTAAAATTTTGTATTTTTTGGACTAATTATTGTAAATATTTTGTGTTAGTTTTGTTTGGTTGATGTTATATCTTACTCAGTGTTGCTTCGGATATAATTAATTTAAAATGTGTTAATGTTCGGAGGTGGAACATCGTCGTACGTAGTTGCAGATATAGAATGCTATTATGGACTGAAGTCTGTAACGCGCACCTCTTGGACGGTCGACAATCCCGGAAGAAGATTCAGTTGTTGTATGAAATCTCAAGTAAGAATTTATACGTTAAATTTAGTGTTAGATCATATAATATAAGAAGAACACTCATTGTATTATGTTTCTCATTTGTAGAGAGGAACACAGGCAGGGTGCCATTTTTTAGTGGGAAGATCCTCCTATGTGCCCTCAAGCTGAAGCTATCATCCCGGGTCTATTGAAGAAGTTGAACGATCGAGATGCCGAAATTATGTCTTTGAAGCAACGAGTTTGTGAACTGGATTTTTTGCACCACTCTAATTTATTTTTTCGAAAGTTTTTATAATTTTGTCTAACTCTCTTCTCCATAATCATCCTAAAATGGTTTTTACTTAGTAAAAATATTTTCTCATCTAATTCTACGGGCTGTAAATCTTTAGAAGATAAAGCTACATCTTTTAGAGTCTCATCATAAAAATGACTTTTATCATAAGTGTATAAGGAGTCATAGTTTTCAGCTTGTCTATTTTCTCTAGAGCAACCACCTTAGCACCAAATCTTTTTGTAAAAATTCTAAGAATCTTTCCTACTAGATTGTATTCATCATAGTGCATCCCAAAAGCATCAGCTTGATTGATAACATCCTTGAATATGTTGTAGAACTCCCCAGCAGTCTTATCTTCTCTCAGTTTAAGCATGTCAAATATAGTTTCAACACTTTGCAGTTTTATTTCCCGAACTTCTGTTAATCCTTCAAATGCACTCCCCTTACAGTTAGATATCACCTTGAAGTGAATTTCATCTATAGCAGCAAAAACCTGTTCTTCAGCACTCCATTCTCTTTTTGGTTTTGGCACAATAGTAGAAAGTTTTTCAACTCCTTCACCTTGAATTTTTTTGTGGATAGGACCATCTATACTCAATAGCTTCCTAATATTATCTTCTTGAGACATAAAAAATGCTTTCATTTTGATTTTTCAAAAACGATAGTTAGAACCATAGAACAAGGGAGATCTTGTTCTCGAGTTGCCTTCTTGAATCATTTTGTACCACGAGTTGATCTACTCGGGAGGTTAAGCACGCTACTTTGATACCATGTGCTGGAAAATGGTCTTATCCTAAATTCCCTTGAACAAAAGAGGCTAACTTCTTTGAGTGATTGTGCAGCAGTGTTATGAACTGCACAATGAAATAGTATAATTGTTATCGCGTGGTAAACACGTAATAATAACGACCTAATGCTAAAGTAAAGAATGTGAATGTATGCAAAGAAATGGCATACGATGTTTGTTGACTTAATTCGGTTATAAAAAATCTTATCTTTGGGGGATATCAATATAGGAGCTAGTTCATTCAATATTTACCTTGCAATATCCTACACATGTAATTGGTTGTCACTCTGAGCAATAATATCAACGAATCACCAATCTAGTTGAGAGTAATGTAATCTACAAGTCGGTTGACATCTCTGATTGGATCTCCAATTTATCCTTATTCCAATAGCACTTCTGAATAATGTAGAAGTTTGGATAGTTTTCGAAATATAGAGAATGAGAGGTAGGAAGTTGAAAGCACACAACACTTTCTCTCACTAGATTTCTACCATCGACTACATTCTCTTACCAACTACATATATGATTGGTCATATAACCTCAAATTTGACTGTGTAAAATAATACAATGAATATCTTTTACATGAAAATAAAATAGGGTATTTTTTAGACATTTTAATCATTCAATTAACTCCATCTCTACTAAACACAGAAAAAATAGTACAAAGTCTGTCATTGAAACAACCTCCACTAATAGGTCGATAACCAAGTCCAGAGCAACTAGCATCACATACAAAAATTGATAATGAGAAAATTTTAATTTAACAAAAACAATAAAATTCAACCATCCACAATATGACCAATAACTAAATAGCCCTAAATCACATCCGAATCACATTTAAACTTACCCATATGGTTGACATTTTTCCACAAGAAAAGTCAATCTTGATTAAGATAGTTAGTGCTTTATGTCATTGCTTTTCATACATCAACTGTGTATTTATTGGAAAATAAATTAGGTGTTTAGGAACTTATTTATCAGAATTAAATCAGTTTAGCACAAATACGAATTCTAACTTATTTATCAGAACTTACATTAATTTTTCTATATTTAATAACTAGTGTCATATTTCGTGCGATGTATCGTATCTAATATTTTGGTTATATTTGGTTTAATTGGATTATAATTTTTTATCAAGAAAAAAATCATAATTATTTATTTTAGTGTGTATCAAATTTTTAAAAATCACATCTAAACTACTGTTAAAATAAAATTTCAAATTAAAAAACAAAATCAAATATAAGTGAACAAAAACTTTTATTTTTATTTTTGTATAAATTTTATTATTATTTATATCTTTATATTCAAAATATTCAATTTTTACATCTAATAAAATAATAAGTGAACAAACCCATAATAAGTCGGTTCATTTGTAATTTTTAGTCTATGTAATATTCATTTGTAATTTTTGTAAATAAATAGAATATATATTATATATATTGTGTAAAAATATCTAAATAATATATTTTTTATAATATTTATACGAAATTATGCCATCCAAAAAAAAAAATGTTGGGTGAACAAACTGTATAGTTTATTTGATTTTGATTTAAATAATTTAAATAGTATTTTAATATGAGATTTTGTGATATAATGATATATTTTTATTATGACTATAAACTAAATTGTGTTAATTTAAATTTGAAACAAAAACCAAACACACCCAATATATATATATATATATATATATCAAAATACATTTCAGCATGTGTTTGTTTGGAGGATTTGTAAAAATTTCTATTATTTATCAAAAATTTTTCTTTCAAAAATATCAAATCACATACCCGTTGTTTATTTTTTATATTATATTAAAAATTAATTTTACATTCAAAACATTACACATCACCTATTTATATCACATCATACAACTATTTCAATTCAAAATTTTTTTTATTCAAATTTCAACTCAAAATTCAAACCCCGACAAACACACATATACGCCAATTCCGTGAACTTATGAGCATGTTTGTAATAAAACTGCATTGTTAGTTAATGATTATGAATTAAATGAAATAAAAAGAATCCATTATGTCATAGTCTAATAATAATAGTGATAAATAAATAATAATGATTGATTAACCCTAAACCTAAGACGAATGATTGAACTTATGCTTCTAGTGTGTGCCTCCCACATGGGTCTTATTTTATATATATATATATATATATATATATATATTCCCATATTTAACTTGTCGAATTTATTCAAGTGGTGGGACATCTCAATAATAATAATGCTGTCAAATTGCAAGTTGGGGTTGCAAATTGATGTTTGACAATGAAGATTATTTTCAGTGAATGAACTGAAAAAAGATCATATATATATATAGGACCACATTTTAGATTTTAAAGTGATTTAATTTTGATTTTTGATTATTTATTTGTTCATTTATTGGGGGTGGGGGTGGGGGTGGGGGTGGGGGAGGGGGAATATAAATTGCTCATTTAATATTTTATATTAATTGTGCTAAAACATTTATGTGTGTTCTTTCTACCAAAAATTTTTTGACACTATTAATATTTAAAATATTATACAATATATATATATATATTTTTATATATTCACATAGAATATACTCTACCCATTAAAAAAAACCAACAATTATATGTAAAAATATTTTTTTATTATCGTAAATAACATTTAAAAAAATATATATATCAAACGAAAAACACAAAATGAAAATTGTTTTGACATAGGTAATTATAATTGAAACATTGAATTAAATTCACTTTAAATCCCTTTTCTAATTAAATTTAGTGATTCATTTATATATTGATATATTTTGTAAATCGATAACTTTTTGTTAATTCCATTCTTTTACTCTTTGTTCTTCATATATTATATAAATACGTATATTAATATTCAATATGAAATAAACCCTACTTCGGTGGCTTACTGATGCGAGGGTTGGACCCGTGAACCAATTTACTCATAGCACATTCAAAGAGTAAGGACTCTGGAAAACTGAGACATAATTATCCTGGACAGAGTGGCTATAATGATATATATATTAATAATATAGAAATTAAAATATATCTACATTAAAATAGAGATATTATAGAAAATTTATTAAAAATTCAATATAAAATATTGGAGTAAATAGAAAAAATAATGAAAAAATGATTATTATTTACTAAAATATAAATATATTATTGTTAGTGAATAAAGTTACTTACTTTAAATCGACTATGCATAAATTTAGCTGGAAAAAAAAAAGACATAATTATCTATATAGAAGAAGTATTAACTATTTTATATCTCAATTATCACTACAATAAAAAATTATTTTTATAACAAATTTTTTTGTCTCTAAATCTACTTTTTCCGTTACTAATGACATTAGAGACGGAATTAGAAACGGAATTACGTTAGCTACGTGATCTTTAGTGACGGAATTCCGTTACAAATATACTATTTTTTTGTAGTATCCTCCTTTACTATACTATTTATAATAACTTGTAAGTAACAAACTCGGTGGTTTATGGCATTTAATTCAGTGTAAATTCAATTATAGACATAGCCAATAATAATAATAAAGTCAACCTTTTCGAGTTCATGCCACTGAATATAATATTTGACATACAAAACATATGGCTATATATATATATATATATATATATTTAAATAAATTAAGGGTGTGTTTACTTATATTTAAATAAATATAAGGGTGTGTTTACTTTGGTCTTAGTTTTTGAGTTATTTTATGATAGTTATTTAGAAAAAAAAAAAAAATTCATTAGGAAAATTCGTAATTATTACATATTAAAGAAATTGAAAAAAAAAATCAAAGGAAATAAAACTGAAAATTTTTACAAGTATATATACATAATGAAGGATTCATTTAGTGCATGGGCATGAATAGAGCTTGCATGTGTGTCCACTGGTTTTCAAATAATTTTCAAAGATTGAATTTTTTATTTTATTTATTTATTTATTTATTTGAAGTTTTGCCTTTGAGTTATTTTGTTTGTAATATTTATTTATTATAAAATATCATTACCAATTATAATGCAAACATTAAATAAATTGAACAAGGAATGTTGAAAAAGATAGATTAAACAAATCATATACCTGATTTGTCCTTCAAAAGAATTAATCTATACATTAAAGATGTAGATTCCAAGATTAGATTAAACGGCTGCAAAATGGTGTTCCTGTATGTAAAAGTCCTCTTGCTCGTCTATATCTCTTTTAGACTGCAACACCCTCTCGAAATGACCGAATAACTTAACAATGTTATTGTCTGATAGCAAAAACCTACATAATTTTAGGTTTACATCATCTCATTATTACGAACACATCACAAATGTATTCGTATGAAAGTCTCTCATTATAATGTTAACAACATATTAATAGAACCTTTTCATTTTTGAATTCAATGACTTTCTGAGTTGTGTGTTGCACATACTAACAATAGATTGTCTCTTCGTCCATGCCAAAGACCATTGACATCTCAATAAATGTATTCCATCAATCTATTTATGCGACAGGCCTCGTCTAGAAAATACATTTGCAACATGACTTGTAACTCCAAGTTGAAATGATTTTTATCTCGAACACTGTAGAACAATTTTTGAAACGATTCAACAAAATTACATAAATAAACAATATTATTCAATATTTAAGACAACATATGTTAATATTACATACTGTCATATAGAATCACATTGTACGTGATGTATATAATAAATTGAAAAAATAGTTACAGTTTACAAAATATGTTAGGTGCGGAGGGCATGAAATGCATTTGACATTGTCTCTCTGATGGCAGGAGCCATTACCAGGTCTTGATGGGTGAAAATTGTTTTTCATTCCCTTTAGATATGCACTTTAGGAATGTATTAAACAACCATTTGAAAGATTCTTTTGTGTCATTATACAACAAAATTAAACCAAAGAAATATGTCGGGCTGTGGTTGTTAAATCCTACGAACATCCCTTCAATTTATTTAAGAAAATGATACAATTAGAACAATGTGACACAATATACGATGTCGTATTGATATTACTTATATGATAGTGATAGCATACGTATATGATGTAATAGACTAACCATATGATGATAATACTCACCAGGGTTTTACGATTTTTGTTTATTTAATAGGTAGTATTAAATATAATTGAGTCCCTGTAAACAACGTAGTTAGACCTCATTTTAGCATTTGACCAAAATCTATCTTATCTTCCTTGTCGACTTGAACCTTGTAGAAAAATAAATTTTACAATGGTTTATGGCTTAGATACTCCAATATAGCACACAATCTTTCCACACTTTAGATTTAAACTTCTCTTCTTTTTCTTAAATGTGATTGTTATGCTTGACTTTCAAAAATTAGAGTATTTCTTTGTTGTCCGCCGCTATCATCATTATATCATAAGATGATCTTAAAGAAAGTTCTATCTCTTTATTAGTTATAGCTATCAACATTTGGGCCTCATCGTTGGACCTATTTGAAATGAGTTTGTTCTTGCAGGAATGAGGATGCATATCATGATTGTGATTTCACATATTCAGTGACAATCTATTTTTAAGATTTTTGATTGAACTACAACTTTAATCTAGCGGGAGACCTCATATGCGTCTCATGCCTTTTTCTAATTATAGCAACATACATTGGTGTAGCAACACCCTTTGAAAAGTGTGTTGTATTATTAGGATATATGCGCATCATCTTGGCTTGAAAAAGGCATCCGTCTAATCGTGATTATGTATAGAATTAAATGATAACCATTGTTATACAATATGTTGTTTTCAGGTAAATAATATGTTTTACAAAATATTCTAAAATAATGTCAATCGTCATGCACATGATATAGTCTATCACTTTTATTTTTTTTATTTTTTTTTGTACCTATAAGCCGTATAATTATTTTATTCGATTTACTAAATTTAAAATCTTGAGAAAATAGATAGATTTGATAACCAATCATAATTCACGCGGGATACAATGCTGAAATCTCAAATTCAGTCATACCGAAAGCAGTCACAACTGTTAATAAGTAAATAGATTAACTATATTTAATTAATTAAAATTGTTAAATGATTAAGATTAATTCAGCATATGCTGAATAAATTAATAAAATCAACACATGATCCAAACTCTTCATAATTTTAGTGTAGTTAATTAGGTTTCCTTTGAATTAAGGGCCAAAAAATATTGAATTTTTAATCACATATCAATATTTTCTAAAATTTTAATATAAATTGATGCTAGATAATCAAATTAAATTAGACTATTCTTTTTTATTTTTTTCTCTACACATTTTCTCAAAAAAAATTAATCACTACACAAATTCATTATTTTTATATTCCCTACACAATTTCATATACCTCACATAAAAAAATTTCTTTCCAACAAACTCACCAAACAAAATTACTATGTTTTAAGTAACTTAAGTTTTGAAGAAAATATTTATGAAGTCTCTTTTTGAAAAAGAAAAAAGAAAGATATTTTAAAAATGATCCAATAATATATTTTCTTTCACTGGATTTTGATAGTTGCAAAGTTGTTCAATATACGTTGGCAAAAATTATTTTGAAACAATCACAATATATTATGAATTTTCGCAAAAATAAATGATTCAAGAATTATTTCACTATTATGCAAACTACAATATTTATATGTTGTATTGCTTATATAAAAATTCTATCTATTTCTTTTGAATATGTTGGAAGTATTGAGATATGATGCGAAATAAAATCATCTTACAATTAATTTCTATTTGAAAACTTACCGGAATTCGAATTTTCTTGAATGTTACCTCAATTACAACATGTTGGGATTCAACATATTGTTAATTTCGTTTCATAAAATTATTTTTCCTAGTATATTTCTTCCTTTGATTTGGATCAATAGAGAGTGTAAAAAATTTATTTTTTTATGATGAGATCTTGTTATATACGTTATAAAATTTATTTTTGTATTCCTTAAATATTTTTGTATTCGATGGAGAGAATATTTTATTTGAATATGTAAATCAAAAGATATTTTTACCCATACA
This sequence comes from Andrographis paniculata, assembly GCF_009805555.1. Classification (NCBI taxonomy): domain Eukaryota; kingdom Viridiplantae; phylum Streptophyta; class Magnoliopsida; order Lamiales; family Acanthaceae; genus Andrographis; species Andrographis paniculata. The sequence goes on from NW_026137614.1 coordinate 2,671,824, forward strand.
TATCGATCCTTATGGTCTCTATTCACGAGTAAACCTAACATGAGTGTAAAACGTTCAAAGCTGCATTATTGAAGCAAAAAATTGACTTGAAGAAACCCCCTTTATTAACATCCATTTATTTATTTATTTATTTAGTGTGGGAAGTAAGAAAATTAATCACACAAAGAAATTTGACTCTTACCTGTTGTTTGATTTGAACATTGACAGAAAATCCCAAATAATAATTATAACAACAAAAGTGGGCTGCCCAAATTGCCTCTTAGCTGTTCCTTCCGTTATAGTCAACCAACTACTCAACCATACATATATATATATATATGTATGTATAGAGAGAGAGAGAGGGGTAGAGTGAGAGTGTGTGTCTGTATGAGATTTGATGTAAAAACCCTTTTGCCCAAATATAGGAAAAGTTGAAGTGGAGGAAACAAAAAAGTAAACCCTTGTAATAAAAATGGGATTGAGGTTAATCAAGAGTTTTACTTCAGTTGACCCTTGTTTTTGTTTGGGAGATTGGATTTTGGATTTTGGATTTTGGATGGAGATTTGAAAAAGTAAAAAGTTTGAATTTAAATAGTTGTACGATAATATAAATATGTATTGATGTAATGTTTTGAATATAAAATTGATTTTTAGTATGTATAATATAAAAAATGAAAAATAAGTCTTTGATTTAATATTTTTTGAAAAAAAAAAAAATTTGTTTGAATAGTATAAATTCACACAAATTCTTCCTACAAACACACCTTAATTTTCTTCTAATTAGCTATATATATATATATATATATATATTGCATGTCTGCCTGCCTCCTCGTGTTTTGTCTGACACTGTCCTGAAGTTACTCCTTGATGCAAAGTATATCCCAACCCCATTACCGATCCAAGAAATTAAAGTTCGTCGACGATTAAGTGACAGAACCGGCTCTAAAATTTAGAGGGCAAAATGTCAATTTATGTATTTTTATTTAATATTATTTTTTCAATTTCTCCCAATACAACTGAATAAATAAAAAAAAGTGAAAAAATAGATAAAATTAAATTTTTAAAAACATATTTAAGAAAATTTAATAAAATTCAATCATTTCTATTAAAAAAAATTAAAATATAAAAGTATAAATCAATAAAATTATAAAAATCTTATTAAATTTTACACTATAGTATAAAAAAAATTAAAAAATAGAGAGACAAAATAATAAAACAAAATACATAATTTTATTATTTTTTATATAAAAAAAAAATTTATATATTAGGAATTTTTGGGTCAACTACCGTTAGCCCTACGTAGTTCCGTCTTCGATGATAGTGCAGTGCAGTGCAGGTAGGCCTCAGATCGATCCCAAGGCCAAGAAAATAATTAATCAGCACATTTGGAGGTCAACTCCCCCGGGAAGATGACGTCATCATCCATGTCACCATCCAGTTTCGAGTGTTGTGTTTTTTTTGTCCGCCCAGGAACTACGTAGAGGTTAGGGGTCAATAATATAGGAATTTTTTGTAGTGTAAAAAATAATAAATTTATGTATTTTTTTATTATTTTTTTTTTCTCTATTTTTCAATTTTTTTTAATATTATAGTGTAAAAAATAATAAATTTTTTTGTAGTTTTTTTTGTTTATACTTTTAGATTTTAATTTTTTTTTTAAAATAGAAATTATTGAAGTTTATTAAAAAAAATTTAAATATATTTTAGCTATTTTTTTCCTTTTATTTATTTTATTGCATTTGAAGAAATAAAAAATATATAATATTAAATAATAAAAAAAATAAATTAACATTTTGGCCTCTAAATTTTAGGGCTGATTCCGTTACTGTTACTCTGTATGGACTCCTTTCCTTTAAAGTATATATAGGGTGCCCCCCACCCCTCCTTTCTCCAGTTTAATTAATTAATTCATTATCATCATCACATCATATATACTTTCGACATTTTCCGTCAGTCAGTCAGTCAGTGAGTCGATTAGTCAAATTAAAATTTGCAGGCAGCAGTAGCCATGTTCGGACATAACAACAGCTACGTTCCACCCCCTAATTACAACGACGATGTTGATGACGTGTCCGGCGCCGACTTCCCGAATATGGCGCCGTTCTGTACTCCGGCCGTCGCCATTCCGGCGGCGCTAATAATGCAGTCCGGCGGCGATTTCGGGTACGCCAGCAGCAGCAGCTACGGGTCCTTCAGCACCCAGTCCCTCCATAAGACCACGTCGGAATTATACTCCCCCATGACTGCGTCGCCGTCGCCGCCCGGCGCCGGCGGCTATTTTGAATCGGAGGCCAGCAGCTCCGTCCGGAAGGCCATGAGCACCGGCGACTTGCAGGTACATCTCATTCTAAATATAGTTTTGATTTTTGATTTTTTATATAAATAGTTTTGGCGACTTTTAATAAAAATTAATACTCTCTCCCTCCGTCGTGCAAACGCACTGTAACATTTCTCTTTTTAATTTGTTTCAAACATCCACTCATATTTTTAAAATAAAAAATAATTAAATATATTTAATTTTTATGTTGCACTTTATCGTATCGAATCATTCAAATAAATATACATTTTTCTCTCTCTTTGTATCACTTAATCCTCAAACTATTCTATTCAATATTATCCACCTAAATTATCGTGTCGTGCCGGAAACAAATGTTACACTATATTTGGAACGGAGGGAGTATTATAGTATTAGTTAATTTTTATATAAATTATAAGTATTTTGGGAAAAAAAAGTACTTATCGGTTTCAATTCAAAATATTTTTTATCATTTTTTTTTTGTTTTTGTTTTTGTAAGCTAATATTAAAATACCTTTAAATTTTTTTTAAATTACAAACGTATTATTACAAATATAATTACTTTATACATAAAATCAAATAACAAAATGTCAAAATCTTTAAACACTTTCGCTAAACAATAAGGGGCGGAGGGAGTGTTATAAATGAGTTGAAGTGGTGAGAGATATTTTGGATAAATTAAATGCGTAAATAATGAAGATATATTTGTAAATAAGTATAATATTAAAAAAATATAAATTAAAAAATATGTACAATAATTATTATGAATAAAAATAAATATTTAAAAAAAACAGACAAATTTAATTTACACATTTTTTTATTATTTATAAAAATAAATTATTATTTTTATAAAATATCATACGTATTCTAAGAAACATTCATGCAAGATTAAAATTGCAAATCTGGATGAACAGGGGACCAACTCCGGGCAGCAACGATCCAACAGCCCGTTGGCGAACGAGATGAGCATATTGGAGAGCATGAGCCGAGCAAGCCCCTACAGCCCCGAAGAAAAGAAAGAAAGAATCGAACGTTACAGGAATAAGAGGAACCTTAGGAATTTCAACAAGAAAATCAAGGTTCTCATCCAATCTATCACTATAATTACTATGTACAAAATTTATATATATATATATATATATTTGTCACATCAGTAAATTTTTTTATTTTGATCTATCTTAAAACTAAATTAATTTGCAAAATTACGAAAGTATGCACACAAATATAGTGTATGTTAACTTGATCGATTTCTAGAAATTGTTCACATCAACATCACTATTTTATAAGAGTCATTATTTTGTAAATCATATCGTGCCAAGTTAGTATCAAAGTATTAAACTTATTATTAAAAATAAAAAAAAATAAAAAAAAAACACCAATGTACTAAAACTAACATAAATTGGTCAATGTCTTTTATGCTAAAATGGCTTTTCTAGAATAATAATAATATTATTATTATTATTATTAGATCAAAAATGATAGAGGTCACATTATTTTTTTCTCGTGTAATATAAATATTTTTAAGCATAATTCAAATAAAAGAATAAAGTGATAAGAAGTGAAGTAAAAGAGTTAGGTAACTCTCCATATGCAAACATTTTCAATTTTTTTTAAAAAAAAAAAAATAATATCACATTAAACATATTTATTTTTTCTAAAAAATATCACATTAGAAAATTTACTTTGTATTATTTTTAAATTTTCAAAACTTTAGAAATCTCTAAAAATTTTATCTAAACAATATGATTTGTATAATTTTACGCATGTTTGAACAGTACGAATGCCGGAAAACTCTAGCGGACAGCCGGCCACGTATCCGGGGAAGATTCGCAAGAAATGACGAGGTGGAGAAGATTCCGGATCAAAGTCAATGGGATCATACAGGCGGCGAGGAGTACGACGAAGATAGTGATAACTGGATCAATTTTCTCGACACGTTTTCGGGAAACCTCATGCCGTGATAATCGAACGGGAGATCTCACCATGCTTAGGACTGTTGGATGATATTGTCATTTTGGATATATTTATTACCTAATTATTTAAGATGATTTAAATTAAGAGTGATGATGATTCAATGTAAGCATATATATATATATATATATATTGTGTACACAACAATATAAGGGTCGTCCAGATATTAGTAGATGACGATCGTTTGTTGTTCGAATTAATGTGGTTTTGATATAATGCTGCTTTCTTCATTCATTTTGAGGATATATATATATATATATACACACGCGTATGTACGTCGAGTTCAATGAGTCTTATTTACTTTTTGCGTGTTAATCTTTTAATATTAATTATTATATTAAAACGTAGTACAAATTAAGAAAAAAATTACAAAAATATTTTCATTGGTATCTTATACAATATAAGAATATTTTTAATGTTAAATACAATTACGCAAAAGGTAAATGTGACCTTTAAAAGCGGACGGAGGGAGAATATATTATATAAATTTATTAAAGAGTTGCATAAAAAATATAATAATAATAACGTGATAAATAAAAAAATAATGACGAAATTATTATTTATTAAAATTAAATTAATAAAATTATGAATGGATAAATTATTTAGTATAAATAAACTATATATAAATTTTGCATACATCTAACATAATTTAAAAAAAAAAAAAAAATGGGGAGTAATATACACAGCCTCACATTAAAATTTTTTATGAAATTTTAAGTTCAAGACTCCTTTATCTTTACAAATAAATCGAATAGAGCTCACTCAACTAGGATAACAGCTCTATGTACATATATTATTTCAAGTTAAATTCATAAAATTATTATTTTATAATTTATATTAGTAAAAAATACTCTCTCGTCCCAATACAATAGTCTTGTTTATCATTTTTGTCCGTTCCAAAACAATAGTCTCATTTTTATAAATAATCATATCGCTATAAAATTACCTTTACTTTTTCATTATTATTACACAATTGTCAGTACTTTTTACACTAGTACACTCACAAAGGTAAAAAAATCTTTTACTCGTACTTTTTACCCATTACCAATATAATATCAATATTCTTTAAATCTCGTAACAAATCCAACCCAGGCTATAGTTCTAGAACGGAGGGAGTAGTATTTTCTCCGTCCGTCTCTAAGGGCTGCATTTACTTTTTACATGTTAATCTTTCAATATTAATTGTTATATCAAAACTTAATACAAATCAAGAGAAAATGACAAAAATATTTCTATTAGTATCTTATAATACTAATATAATGATATTTGTACAAAAATTATATAAGGATATTGTTAATATCAAGTATAATGACGCAAAAAGATAAATGGAACCCTTAGAAACAAGCAGAGAAAGTATATGATATATCGCTATTTAAATATATATATATATATTATATGATATATTTATATATCTATAAATCTTTATAATAATTTTTAAAAAAAAAATGTATAAGCATTTTGGAAATAGATAACGCATGAATATACTATATACTATACTAGATGCAAATATATTTATTTTTCTTTAGTTTTCTTTTAACAATATAATCATATGATTCTATGGATAAATATAAATGTTCTTTTCTTTCAAAATATTACCCAAGACCACAGTTAAAACATAAATTCAAACACAAAATATAAATAAACACAATTCAAATTCTACCCCTAGTAGTTCACTATTATTCGGTGTCGTAGAAATTAAATTATTTTTGTATAACGAGCAGTTTCATACTGATTTTACTTCACCAGCACACATATATAAGAAGCATATTTTTATATAATATAATTATATAGAAGTATGTATTGTATAAATTATTTATTATATTGTCTTATATAAATTTTTATTGAATTGAAATCAATAAAATAATATGCTATATATGTAAATATATCATATCATATATGAAAATATGTATTATATATTATATTATCATTTGGCGTCAAATATGCCCTGTCTCACTTATAAACATATGTGTGAGTTACATACAATACAATTAATATTGTCCCGTAAGATATAGTCTGATAGTGTAGGGGTTGGACTTGTGACCGTGAGGTCATGGATTCAAACCCCGACACCTCAGGTCACCTGCCACACATGGTTCGTCTAGTCTGACTTTCCCGTCGGACTTGATTTGCAAGGTATTAGGTTTAAAGATAGAAATGACCTAAAATGTATATAATATATAATGACATAACAATTAATCTATTCTATAATGACCTAAAATGTATCCCACAAGCCTTTCAGGAAAGCAAAGAAATGTTTGTTTGGCTTTAGGAGCCACAGCACATATTAAATATTGCAAAATTAAAGCATCAAATTGCAGAATCACTTTCCTCTAATCATTTGGTCTCTCACATGTTACTCAATCATTATAGATTTCTCACTATCTCAGGTGCATATCTCTCTCTCTCGCTCTCTCTCTAAATATATATATATATATGTGTATATATGCTGGAATGAGAATCTGGTCTTGATTTGTTCGAATACAGAAGCATTTTAAAATAGTGCAGCAGAATAGCCCTTTTAGAGGATCAAAGAAAGAAGAAGAAGAAGAAGACAGTGACAGATTTAAGTTGGATCCAACCCAAAGAATGACTTAATGCCAATTAAATTAATAATTTATTAACAGCATATATATATATATATATAATCATCATCATGCAGAGCTATCGAGTCCCTAGTATGTTGGAAAAGCCTATTAGTTTATATATATATAAATACATGTTTGTGGCACAAATTAAACCACCAACAAACATCAACATTTCTTAACAATTTGTCTTCTAAAAAAGAAGAAAGCAGCTATGTATAGTTTTTCCTTAGGCACATGCACACCATTATCTTCACCACCAAGGCTATGATATATATATATATATAATATGAATTCATCAAAAGTAGTAGGTAGGTAGGCTGCCCTCAGTGTTGATATATATATATATATGGCCATGCAAAAGTACATGGAAATTAATGAATGGAGTTGGGTTCACTCATGTCTGGAATAGACATACTATGAACCTTAACAATAAATATGTAATACTTACTCCCTTTGCTCATTTGAAGGGACACCACATTATGATTTCATACCCTTTTTTGTTTTTATAAAACTATTATGATTGTAAATCAAAATTTTTGTCGCCTTAAAATTAATCTTTATGTCGAATAAATCTCCGGTAAGCACACATAGATGACTAGGCAGTGAAAAATATAAGAATTTGTTTGCCCAGTTCAATCACACCAAGACCTACATCTGGGGTTTCAACTCAGGCTTGATGGTTAAAAATTCAATAAAAATTTACGCCAAGTTACACCCCAAATCAAGTTTTACAATGGCTAACACAAGACAACAAATATATTGTAAACTCCTCCTCAAAGGATGTCTAACTAAGCTTCAACTCCGATTTCTTGAGTCACCAACTCAGATGGTTGAGTGAAATGAATTTTTATTTTATTCTCATCCTTGAAACAATCTTTCTCCTATAAGCATTGCATTTCTTTAGGCAATAAATTCAAGGATCGGATGATGTAATTAAATGATCGTTTTGGCCCGCTTTTGGATCAGATGAATCTTTCCGACGATAGATTTTCTTCTCTAATATTTTTCCCATAAAGATATAGTCACTCACCTCATGGGTCTCACACTTGCATTCTATTTTTTTTCCAAATACATACATGAAAAATGTAAACAAGATTCTCAAAAATTTTAAACCATTCACAATCATCTAGATGTTTGTATGTGAATGGGTTTGTTGAGCTGTGGGGAACTAGCCATGAGAATTTTGGCATAGATCCTCACCACAAAATCTTAATTTTGTCCTAAACTTGAATTCGAATATGTCGTGTCATGTGTTCACCAACCCTGTAATTTTGATCTCAATCATTAGGTCTACGCATATCCCTCCTTAAGAAGATTTCGATAGGCTTGTTTGTTGCAATCAACCGACTAACTTTTAGACAACATCGACCAAAATCTTTTTTATGCCATGAATCTCTTCTTTGTTGGTTAATTTTCCCTAACAACTTAGGGAATGAGATGTTGACCTCTACACTATTTTGATCCTAGCTATAACAAATTAAGGAGCAAGCTTACATACAGTGATGAAATCAGCTGTAAAATTCCTTGGAGGCAAAATATCAATTCGTTTTTATCGATTCAATGTTGTCTTTTCGATTTGTCCATGCGCAATTGGATGAATAAAATAAGGGGAAAAAATGGGTAAATATTAATTTAGTGTTTTGATTTGAAATCTTTTCACGTGAAATATAGAATATTGTGTCTATAATAAAAAAAGATAGATTTTGTGTTGAATGTTAATTTTTATAAAAATAAAATAAAATGTATATATTGAAAATCGTATCGAAAAAAAATTGGGCAAACAAATCCAAATGTTTAGAGAACAATTTAACAAAATTACATAAAATTCAATATTTTTTTACTAAAAAAAATTTAAAAAATTAAAATCTAAAAAAGTGTAAATCAACGACATTACAAAAATTTTATTATTTTTTAGTATATAAAATAAAAAACTACGAGGGAAGGGGCAAAATAATAAAAGATAAATAATTTTATTATTTTTTACACTAAAAAGGAATACTCCCTCCCGTCCACAAATTAATATCCTACTTTCCTATTTGGGTCGTCAAACAAATATTGTTCTATTTCTTTTTAAACATAAATTTTACATTTTTACCATTCATTCATTTATTACTTTTAATTTCTACCATAACATTAAGGACAAATTTGTCAATTTATAACAAAAAGACAATCAACTAAAAAATCGTGCAAATATACTTTACAATAGAAATTGGACTGGAGGGAGTGATATATTTTGGGAGCTGGATCAGTCCCCTCAATCAAGCCACCATAATATCCAAATCAGCTAACAAATATTCAACCAATTTAAACTAAACAATATACTAGCTCATACAAAAATAATGAGCAAAGCAAACAACAAACAACCATACAAACACAGCCAAAACGAACTAACCAACATAACAACTAAAGTAGTTAAGTACCTCATTCTACAAGAGATTGTTTTCCTCATTATCCTTCGCATCGGTGACATCCGTCTTTTCTTCAGATGGCGCAAAGAATAAAGAGAATTAAGGACACCCCCATAATCCATGCAAATCGGTTTAATCAAGTATCACAATCAACAAAAGTTAATGAACATAACCAAAAAAATTCATTCAATCCATTAATCAAGTATCAATCCTTAAGAAAAGTAAGCTTAATCAATTACCCTTCAATCGTGTTTTCTTCAATCGACATGTCATTTTTAGTTTTCAATCACTCAACACAACTCTTAAGATAATCATTCCAGGAAATCAGCACTTTCTATTCAACCACAATCTCCTCAATCGCTTCATTTTATTTTTTTTTTCCAAACCCATCTCGCAATGCTATTTTTGTCATCATTCTTTTGACTTTCTGTTTTTTCATGTAAAGTAAAGACAACTACATTTTCTTCTTCATCTTGAGCTTTTGAAACCGATCCTTCGATGCCATTATCCTCATCACTCCAGGTAATACCCATCGCCTTAGTCCCTTTCCTTATTGTGGTTGGGTATTCGAAGCAATATGTCCAAAACCATTGTAACCATAATAAATAACATCATCATTCGCATCATCATGTCTGTCATTCTGGTGTTCTTCGAATTACCCGCATGTGTAGTATTTTTCTTTAATTCTCTTGTCTTTTTTTTACTAGAATATTGAAGTCATTTTGATATGTCGGTACTTCATCCTCGTCAAAATCATCCTCGGCAGAGTCATTAGCTATGAAAATTGTTTCCTGTTTCATATTCAATTTGAGATTATTAGCTCACAGGTTTGCAAAATACCAGTTAGTCCATCCAAGGTCATAGTTTTGATCTTCTCCATCTTTTTTAAGGCAACAACCTTGGGGTCAAATTTATGAGTTATAATCTTCAATATTTTGTTAACCAATTTCTTTTCCACATAAATCAATCCGAGCATGTGAGCTTGATTCATGATGTCCTTAAATTGACTAATTTAATAAAAATTGTTTTACTTTCTTCCATCTTCAGACCATCGAACTGTGACTCAACCATCTATAGTTTTTTTCACCTATACATAGGTTGATCCTTGAAATGTCACCAAAAAAGCATCCCAAGCCTCTTTACCTGTTGTGCAAGTGGATATGATCCAGAACAATGGCTCATCAACCCCATTGAAATTTTATCGCCATTTGTGTCCATTGAAATCTATTCGGCCAAAATATTCCCCATTGGTGAAGACCAGCCACCTTCAATAGTTTTTCACTCCTCATCATTAATTGATATTATAGACAGTTTATCTTTATTTTTCAATGCCGATAATTCACACCATCCAAGAGAGGTAGCCTAGAAATTGAGCTCACTTCCTTCCACATAATGTTGAATCAATCTTTGTTAAAGCTTGATGAAACTTGAAATAAGGAAGCTTGTTAAGCTCATAAATGGATTTATTCAGTTTCCACACCATCGACTTTTAGTCACCAACCACAAAGTTCTCAAGTTGCATTACATAGATCTTTTCATCAATGTCGTCTTTGATAAATGTTGTCTTTATATTTATTTTATGTAGCTCAAGATCAAAATGCGCCATAAAAAATGCCATTATTATCCTGAAAGAGTCACCAACCACAAATGCTAATAAATAGTGCCTTCTTTTTGTCTAGAGTCTTTAGAGACCTTGTATTGTTCCACATTGCCTCTTGGATCCTTTTTTGGTTAAGTATTCATTTTTAACCAATATGTTTTGTACCTTCAGGTAATGAAATAATATCCCAAACTTTGTGACACGCCACAAACCTCATCTCTTCATTCATGACATCAATCTACATCAAGAGACTTTCGAATATGCATGGCTTCGTGAAAGTTGATTGAATTATCGTCCACTATACCAATGTCAATCTTTTCTCTTGAAGAAATACAATATAATCATATGTTATTACACATCTTTTGCTCTAGTAGATCTTAATGGCACTGGTTCTTCCGGTTATTGAGTTGGTTCTTCTATATTGGGATATTCATTGCCTTACTCTAGCGTTTGAGGGTCATTTATGTTATTTTTTTAGTTGCATGAGTCTAGTTATAGTTCTACAATGATTCTCAAGTTGATGTTCATTTATCATCCACATAATTTTCAAAGTGCCACGAAACAATTTTCCTCTAATGAAACATGCAAATTGATTTGACTTTTTGTCTAAGTCAGATTGCTTCATAATAGTTTTACTTTTAATAAAAATATAACTCTTCCGACTTCTTCTTTATAATCTACTCGGTTGGCACAATTCCATTCCCTTTCGCATCATGCCTTTTTTTCTTGCCATGAACCGTCAAGTTCATTTTCTCACATTCCTCCATCAACAGTCTCTCCTCTTCTTTGACACACATGGCCATCAACTCGTTTATAGGCCATTTATCCTTATGTGTTGTAGGATATCTTGAATGGCATGTATTGGTGAGGCAAGTTACACATAATGTAGTAGACAAGAAAAGACTCAAACCTGGTCACCTCCAAGGTTTTTAGATACGCCTTAATGTCCCGCATGCGCATTATGTGCTCACGCACACCCCTCACACCCGTGAGCTTCAAATGGAGAAGTGAATAATCAGCGTGATGGCAAGAGCCCTATCAGACTTGACAAATTGTTCGTTAATGGCCTTCAAAAGGTCTCTCACATTGGTATGTTGATCGACAGACACAGATACCAACACATATTTCGGTCTTTATGAGCATCATGGAAAGACGGTTAGATCTCTCTCATCGCTCAAAAAGATTCGCCTCATCTGGCTTTCTGGTTTCAGTAATATCCGACAGCTCGTCTTTCCGGATAGCATAATCAATATCCATCCACCCTAGATGAAGAAGAATCCTCTCCTTCCAGATTTTGTAGTTATCACTAGTTAATTCGCGAATATCGTACTTAATATTGAAAAAAATCGTAGGGTTAAACTCTGCAAAATTATATATACATGCTCATCAATAAACGGGAAGAATAAATTACATGTTCTACCAATGTAAACATGTCAAAATACAAATCCAAAAACATAACACTTGTTTGTGGGCTAAAGTTTTACTTAATTAGATTCATACATAACCTAACAATAGAACTTTCAAATTGTGTTTCTTTTCGTAATTCCTGTTGGTAGATTAAGAAATACAATTCGATATTTTAAGTTTTTAACATAACTAATAAATATAACGAGACTCTTGTGGGTAGATCTCATCATATATGATAATTACAATTGATGTTTATTAATGTGATTTCAAATAAATTCATAAATAAATTGTAATTAACCGGGGATGTTGTGGCTTTTCCCTAACTAATTAAAATTTAAATTAATCACAAAACATCATAAATATTAATCAAAACTGAATCACATGTATCATGTTGCAACACAGAATCCGGAACATACATACACAAATATATACATAATTAAATTTGACTAATGACGGCTACATGCTTCAATTAAATTAGAAGTGCAGATATTTTCCGAAGAAAAATTCTATACACTTACTTATCCATATTGAAACTACAATGCATAAAAGTCTGCAGCAATTTGTCATCATGTCTAATGAATAAACATAAATTTTATTCCTACAGGCAATTAAATGATGATGTAATTAGAAAACACACATAGATTGAAAATAAAGATGAATTGTGCAAGACAACATTCAGAAATTGGTTGCAGACCTTTTATATAAAATTCAATCTCCAATGGCAATGCATCAAATCAATCATTCTTAAACAGATTAATTACTTTTTCCTCACAATCAAAACTCATGCAGCACTAACGTGATGATGCTTCTACATTAATATAATCCAAATGCGTCATCATATGCATAAACTAAATCACTTTACATCAATCGCACACTACAAGGATTGAAAATGAATTTCCAGACGAGATCAAGAAACCTTTTAGAAAACATATTTTTTTCATAAATTAGTTTACCCAAACAAATTTGTAATCGAAATTCTTAATTTTCTCAAAATCATAACGAAAATTTTCTCAAATGCAAGATGGGATCTTGATCAAAAAAATATCACAAGTAATTCGAAAATTAAAATTCAGGATATTTTTCGAACAAAAATCAAATCTCAACTTGATCAAGGTTTCGAAAAGACGAAAATTCAAAGCAAGGTCTGTAAACCTTGGCTCTGATACCAAATATTAGAAATATTTAAATTTTTACAAATCGATTTAAACAATATATTTCTATTGCAGTTAATTATGCTCAAATCGAATCAAATTAGGGGAAACGAAATACAAAAATAAAATCAACCTCCAACCATGGCTACGAAATCGAATATGAACTTTGGATCTTCTCCTTCAAGGAACTTTAAGTTAACTCCAAGAAATCGAATATGAACTTTGGATCTTCTCCTTCAAGGAACTTTAAGTTAACTCCAAGAAGACATTTTCAAACCCTTGCTCTCAAATGCTGATGGTAGATTTTTAATTTCTGAGAGTAGGTTCAGTAACCCGTAGGAGAAGATACATACTAATCAAAAAAATAAATAAATCGTCTGTCACGATTTTCTAATACTTCTCACGTAAATTCCTAATCTTGATGGACTTAATAGGAGAGAGGGAAAGAAGGCTTTGTTTCTATTATTTTTTCACACGTTTTTCCAAAATAATTAATACACTTCACATTCATTATTTTTATATTCCCAACATAATTCTCTGTATTTCACATTAAAAAAAATTCTTTCCAATAATCTCACAAAACAAAAGACCCTAATATTCTCCAACTATTCTTAACTAATTAAAATTAATCACAAAACATCTTAAATATTAATCAAAACTGAATTGCGTATATTAAGTTGCAACACAGAATCCGAAACATACATACACAAATATATACATAATTAAATTTGAGTAATGACATGCTTCAGTTAAATTAGAAGTACAGATATACCATATTAGACTCATAACCATAACCGACAAATGTAGAAAGGATACCTTACTTTTCGAGCAAGATTTTGAACTTAATGCAATCTTTCTTCATGTGTCCTTTCTTTTTACTGGAAAAGCGCGTAGACTCTTTCTTTATAACCCACTCGCCTAGCACAGGTCCTTTTCCCTTCGTATCGTGCTTTCTTTTCTTGCCATGAACCGTCATGTTCACTTTCCTCCCTCAACAGTTTCTCCTTCTCTTGGACACACATGGTCATCAATTGACTGATGGACCATTTATCATTATGTTCGTTGTAGGAAATTTCGAATGGACCGTATTGATGAGGCAGGTTGCACAAACCGTAGTGGACAAGAAAAGACTCAACATGGTCACCTATGGTTTTCAGCTGCGCCGCAATGTCCCGCACGCGCATTATATGCTCGCGCACACCCTTCACACCCGTGAGTTTCATGGTAGAGAACTGAATAATAGAGCCTTATTAGACTTGACAAATTATTCATCAATAAAAGGTCTTTCACATTGGTATGTTGATCGACAAACGCATGGATACCAGCAGATATGTTTGGTCTTTATAAGCATCATGGACAAAGGGTTAGAGGGATGGACTTAATGGGAGAAAAGGAGAGAATGAATAGACCACAATATACGGTTAGTTTAAATAGTCAAATTAATTTAAAATTAATCCAATATATATATATATTAATCTTAACTTTAATTAATTAAACAAATAAAATCTAACCCTCTTTCGATGATGCTCATAAAGACCAAAAGATATTTGTTGGTATCCGTACCTCTGCCGATCAACATACCAATGTAAGAAACCTTTTGAAGGCCATTGGCGAATAATTTGTCAAAGTCTGATAATGCTCTTGTCAGCACATTGATTATTCAGTTCTTCACCATAAAGCTTACGGATGTGAGGGGTGTATGCAAGCACATAACGCGCATACGGGACATTGCGTCGCAGTTGAAAACCTTGGAAATGACCATGTCTGAGTCTTTTCTTGTCCACTGCATTTTGTGCAACTTGCCTCATAATACGGTCCATTCAAGATATCCTACAACACACATAATGATAAATGGTCCATCAATGAGTTGATGTGTGTCCAAGAGAAGGAGAGACTGTTGATGAAGGGAGATGAAAAAATGAACCTGACGGTTCATGGCAAGAAAAGAAAGCACGATGCGAAAGGGAATGGACCTGTGCCAGCCGAGGGGTTGTAAAGGAGTCTACATGCTTTTCTGTAAAAAGAAATGGCACATGAAGAAATAATGCATTAAGTTCAAAAACTGGCTCGAAAAGAAAAGTATTCCTTCTACATTTGTATGTTATGAATATAATATGGTAAATATTAATCATAACGCATGGTGGATTGATTCCGGTTCTAAAATCCATGTTTCAAATACTAATAAAGAAATTCTTTATGCAAAGCTAGGAGTTGTCGTAATTCCTGTTGGTAGATTAAGAAATACAATTCGATATTTTAAGTTTTTAACATAACTAATAAATATAACGAGACTCTTGTGGTTAGATCTCATCATATATGATAATTACAATTGATGTTTATTAATGTGATTTCAAATAAATTCATAAATAAATTGTAATTAACCGGGGATGCTGTGGCTTTTCCCTGACTAATTAAAATTTAAATTAATCACAAAACATCATAAATATTAATCAAAACTGAATCACATATATCATGTTGCAACACAGAATCCGGAACATACATACACAAATATATACATAATTAAATTTGACTAATGACGGCTACATGCTTCAATTAAATTAGAAGTGCAGATATTTTCCGAAGAAAAATTCTATACACTTACTTATCCATATTGAAACTACATTGCATAAAAGTCTGCAGCAATTTGTCATCATGTCTAATGAATAAACATAAATTTTATTCCTACAGGCAATTAAATGATGATGTAATTAGAAAACACACATAGATTGAAAATAAAGATGAATTGTGCAAGACAACATTCAGAAATTGGTTGCAGACCTTTTATATAAAATTCAATCTCCAATGGCAATGCATCAAATCAATCATTCTTAAACAGATTAATTACTTTTTCCTCACAATCAAAACTCATGCAGCACTAACGTGATGATTCTTCTACATTAATATAATCCAAATGCGTCATCATATGCATAAACTAAATCACTTTACATCAATCGCACACTACAAGGATTGAAAATGAATTTCCAGACGAGATCAAGAAACCTTTTAGAAAACATATGTTTTTCATAAATTAGTTTACCCAAAAAAATTTGTAATCGAAATTCTTAATTTTCTCAAAATCATAACGAAAATTTTCAAAAAATGCAAGATGGGATCTTGATCAAAAATATATCACAAGTAATTCGAAAATTAAAATTCAGAATATTTTTCGAACAAAAATCAAATCTCAACTTGATCAAGGTTTCGGAAAGAGGAAAATTCAAAGCAAGGTAGAGGTAAACCTTAGCTCTGATACCAAATATTAGAAATATTTAAATTTTTACAAATCGATTTAAACAATATATTTCTATTGCAGTTAATTATGCTCAAATCGAATCAAATTAGGGTAAACGAAATACAAAAATAAAATCAACCTCCAACCATGGCTACGAAATCGAAAATGAACTTTGGATGTTCTCCTTTAAGGAACTTTAAGTTAACTCCAAGAAGATGTTTTCAAACCCTTGCTCTCAAATGCCGATGGTAGATTTTTAATTTCTGAAAGTAAGTTCAGTAATACGTAGGAGAAGATACATACTAATCAAAAAAATAAATAAATCGTCTGTCACGATTTTCTAATACTTCTCACGTAAATTCCTAATCTTGATGGACATAATAGGAGAGAGGGAAAGAAATCTTTGTTTCTATTATTTTTTCACACGTTTTTCCAAAATAATTAATACACTTCACATTCATTATTTTTATATTCCCAACATAATTCTCTGTATTTCACATTAAAAAAATTCTTTCCAATAATCTCACAAAACAAACAGACCCTAATATTCTCCAACTATTCTTAACTAATTAAAATTAATCACAAAACATCTTAAATATTAATCAAAATTGAATTGCGTATATTAAGTTGCAACACAGAATCCGAAACATACATACACAAATATATACATAATTAAATTTGAGTAATGACATGCTTCAATTAAATTAGAAGTACAGATATACCATATTAGACTCATAACCATAACCGACAAATGTAGAAAGGATACCTTACTTTTCGAGCAAGATTTTGAACTTAATGCAATCTTTCTTCATGTGTTCTTTCTTTTTACTGGAAAAGCGCGTAGACTCTTTCTTTATAACCCACTCGCCTAGCACAGGTCCTTTTCCCTTCGTATCGTGCTTTCTTTTCTTGCCATGAACCGTCATGTTCACTTTCCTCCCTCAACAGTTTCTCCTTCTCTTGGACACACATGGTCATCAATTGACTGATGGACCATTTATCATTATGTTCGTTGTAGGAAATTTCGAATGGACCGTATTGATGAGGCAGGTTGCACAAACCGTAGTGGACAAGAAAAGACTCAACATGGTCACCTATGGTTTTCAGCTGCGCTGCAATGTCCCGCACGCGCATTATATGCTCGCGCACACCCTTCACACCCGTGAGTTTCATGGTAGAGAACTGAATAATAGAGCCTTATTAGACTTGACAAATTATTCATCAATAAAAGGTCTTTCACATTGGTATGTTGATCGACAAACGCATGGATACCAGCAGATATGTTTGGTCTTTATAAGCATCATGGACAAAGGGTTAGAGGGATGGACTTAATGGGAGAAAATGAGAGAATGAATAGACCACAATATACGGTTAGTTTAAATAGTCAAATTAATTTAAAATTAATCCAATATATATATATATTAATCTTAACTTTAATTAATTAAACAAATAAAATCTAACCCTCTTTCGATGATGCTCATAAAGACCAAAAGATATTTGTTGGTATCCGTACCTCTGCCGATCAACATACCAATGTAAGAAACCTTTTGAAGGCCATTGGCCAATAATTTGTCAAAGTCTGATAATGCTCTTGTTAGCACATTGATTATTCAGTTCTTCACCATAAAGCTTACGGGTGTGAGGGGTGTATGCAAGCACATAACGCGCATACGGGACATTGCGTCGCAGCTGAAAACCTTGGAAATGACCATGTCTGAGTCTTTTCTTGTCCACTACATTTTGTGCAACTTGCCTCATAATACGGTCCATTCAAGATATCCTACAACACACATAATGATAAATGGTCCATCAATGAGTTGATGACCATGTGTGTCCAAGAGAAGGAGAGACTGTTGATGGAGGAAGATGAAAAAATGAACTTGACGGGTCATGGCAAGAAAAGAAAACACGATGCGAAAGGGAATGGACCTGTGCCAGCCGTGCCAGCCGAGGGGTTGTAAAGGAGTCTACATGTTTTTTCTGTAAAAAGAAATGGCACATGAAGAAATAATGCATTAAGTTCAAAAACTGGCTCGAAAAGAAAAGTATTCATTCTACATTTGTATGTTATGAATCTAATATGGTAAATATTAATCATAACACATGGTGGATTGATTCCGGTTCTAAAATCCATGTTTCTAATACTAATAAAGAAATTCTTTATGCAAAGCTAGGAGTTGTCGTAATTACCGTAGGGCAGTGCCAGTCGAGTCGAAATACATACGTGAGAGAAGCTAAGCTTTGCATCCCACTCCCAAAAGCACTGCAGAATGGCCTCACCTCCTGCACTACGATGGAAATGTGTGTATATTAATCAGTCCTTCAAAATGTCATTTGGCCACAATACAAATACAAATACAAATCATCATTCACTAAATACTTTACTCTGTCCAATCCAATTCTACAACCAAATTGACACATTTTTTAAAAGACTTCAAAATGTGAAGCTAAAGAAAGGGAGTGTTAAAATACAAAAATAACTAGTTACTACTAAAAAGATCATCATACTATAATACCATTGATCAGTCTGACGAGGACACCGGCACCGACTCTCCATACCGCAGGCTATCCATCAATTGGAAAGAAAACCAAAACAAATCAAGATATATATATATAGATATCTTTCTATTTGTGTGAGTCTGTTTGTGTTTTGCACATTCAAATCCAAATCTAAATCGACAAACATGAATTAGCTTACTTCTTGGTCATCTCAATCTCCTCCAAATTTTAAGTAATCAGTTGAGTTAAGATATCAACCCATGTATCCGGAACACCTGGCAAGCACCAATGCATGCAGTCCTGACCCTAGATAACCACGGCATCCTTCTTCCCTAGCCAGATTGCAGGATGAGCATCAGCTCGGAATTCACTTAGGTGAGTCAGATCTAGCGTCCTGATACTTGTTCCTCTCAGCACCTCCTCAATCACAAGATTTAGTTTCCTAGCTTCTTTGTTCACTCCATTATTACGCGGATCAAACCATAGATAAAGCTGCACAAACATTTACTCACTTTCTAAGACTAAAATCACATGGAGAAGTAAACTTGACAATATTATTGACACGGAACTAGTTCAACACATACCTGAGATTCGCCAAGAGGCTCATTTAACAAACAGCTTCCCCTCTCATTCCATTCGCCACCGTGAAAGTGTCTTGGCGACTGCAGCCGCCAAAACTTGAGCACCTTTTTAGGAAATACTTTTTCAATGTGGGTTACCATATTCTCAAGAACCACTTTAAGACAATCCCAAATTTCCAAGGGAGGATTCATTGCTCGGCCATCTTTAAAGAACAGTGGAGTTTCTTTTGGAAATTTATCGTAACCCCACCTACGATGGCAATTAAGCCAAACAAAATTTTCAGGATTGTGTTTTCATACTGAAACTGGTAAATGAGTAGTTCTTTAGTTAAATTTAAAGATAATCTATAGAAACCAACTATAATTCTAAAATCTAATATATGTAATAAAATATCACAGTTGATCTAAAAAAACAAATGACATTGTAAGATATCAAGTTTCACATATTTTGTTTTTTAAGATTCATTATCATAATATAAATCACTCAATTCAGCAATCAATATCAATATCAGAAAAAGATAAAGAGTAATCACCAGTGACCAGTGCTGAAAACCAGAACATCATAGAAATCGGCAATATTTGCCCAATCGTCAGCTGGAATGTCAACATCTACTCAATAAATCCCTTTGACTTCATCTTGGGTGGGGGGCAATGAGTCAGTTTAGTCTGCCACTTTAATTTTATCAGTAACAATCTAGTGAGGCAGCTGATCACGGCAAAAGGATACATTCATTTAAATCATTTTATACAGCTGGGATATAATATCATGCAATATAATTGATATCATACAAGGGATAAAACAAAAGGTAGGGAGTTAATGATATGCACCATAATACAGAGCCTTTAGCATTCATCTTTGATCTAAACACAAACCGATTACAAGGAACCAGTTAAATCAATCATAAGTTAAAAAAAAAAAAAATCCAAAGCCCATTCAGTTGGAGCGGTTTGGAGTAAATTGATATAAATCCATTTGTTTCATTTGACATTATAATAGATTTCAAATGCACAAAGATCCAGAGAATTTCAAATCACTCTCCCTTTAATACTTGCTATATCATTTCAAATACTTCAATTTATATTCTCAAGTATTTCAAATTCGGAATAGTTCATATCCATTTCAGCAAAAATCATTTTTGGTCTCATTCAATATCATAATTATCAATTTTGGTCCCATTCAAAAAAAATTATCAATTTTGGTCCCACTCAAATGAAAATTTATCAATTTTAGTCCCAAGATGGTTGACTGGGACTGAACACGGCCGTGTTAGCTTGAACACGGCCGTGTTGGATGACTCAGAAGGTGACAGGGCATCCCAGGCAGCCAACACGGCACTTCTGAACACGGCCGTGTTCCTGCCCGTGTTCTCAACACAGCCATGTTCTAGGCCATGTTCCGCCCATGTTGTCAACACGGTCATGTTCTAGACTATGTTTCTGCCTTCTCAACACAGCCATGTTCTAGGCCATGTTCACGACCATGTTTTCAATATAATCATATTGTAGATCATATTTTTTATTATTTTTACATTTTAGTTAAACTTATTTGATATATATATTTATAATTCAACAAAAATATTTTTTACAATTTATTTCATAATATGAAAAATAATCAACTTTAATATTTTAAAAATATGTAAAAATAATAATATATTAATATATAATCATCATTATATATATTTTTAAAAATTTATAGTAAAAATTTTAAAATATTATTTTAAATTAATTATTTTTATAAATTATAAATTAAATTTATTATTCAAAATAATATTTTAAAATAATACTCCATCCGTCTCACGTATCTGGGTCACCGTAGACACGAGAATTCAGGATAAGTATAAATAGTAGATAATTAAGAATGTATTAGTGAAAATAATTATCATATAATATAAATAATTATAAATTAAGATTAAGATAACTCAAAAAATTAAATTAAAAAATAGTGTGTAATTATTTTCCAAAAAAAAGAAAGTGACATGTGATGTGGGACGGGCAGAAACGGCAATGTGGACATGGTAAGTGGGACGGAGGGAGTATTATTAAAAATATATATTAATATATTATTATTTTTATATATTTTTAAAATATTAAAAATTGATTATTTTTTATATTATAAAATAATTGTAAAAAATATTTTTGTTGAATTATAAATATATATATATATCAAATAATTTTAACCAAAAAGTGAAAATAATAATAAATATGACTTACAATATGATTATATTGAAAACATGGCCTAGAACATGGCTGTGTTGAGAACATGGGCAGGAACATGACAGGACATGGCTGTGTTGAGAACACGGGCAGGAACACGGCCGTGTTCAGAAGTGCAGGGTAATCAACACGGCCGTATTGAGACCAACACGGCCGTGTTGGCTGCCTGGGACGCCCTGTCACCTTCTGAGTCATCCAACACGGCCGTGTTCAATCCCAGTCAACCATTTTTGGACTAAAATTGATAAATTTTCATTTGAGTGGAACCAAAATATATAATTTTTTTTTGAATTGGACCAAAAATGATTTTTACTCTATCCATTTATTTGAAGTTCATCCTTAATTCAAATCCATCCAACAATACGGCCAAATGTTATGTTTTACCCTCTCTATGAAGCTGTACAAGTTTTGAAAACTTGATATTATTACCAAACTAAGCAGTCTCTTTAACTGTAAACAAATACCTTATAAAATCAGTACCAACATATTCTCTCTTTTGTATCCAAAATTGTCACAACTCGTGCAAATGCTCTTACATCACATTCAGATAAAGAGCTAAGCCACAATGCACAAAATCCACAAGAATTCAAATAGACATGAAAGAACCATTCAATAAACAAAAAATCACAGAACGACATCAAACTAACAACACTTACTCATATTTTGCCAGCAAAACTGCACGATGATAGGCCACAGTCACATTAAACTTGGGGAAATAAGCACCTCTCCAAGACCCCCTTCGCTTCCACTTCTTAGCGCCAGTATCACCAATGCTTAATATGCAGAAAAATGACACCAGAAAGTTCTCGTTCAAAGAGTCCCCCACCAGCCCAATATTCCTATTCGTCATCAGATTCAAGAACTCAACCAGATCAACCCTATTAAGATCACAGGCTTCGGGCACCCATTTCCTTGAATTGATCAGACCCATATTTTCCCTTTGATTTTTGATGCAATTCCATGTGTTCCTATGGAAAGGGCAGGTGGAATCGTATATCGGTTTTTGAGAGGGGTCGCAAACCATTTGCCTCTGAAAAGGTCGCATGGAGGTGGCGGTAATAGAAAACTTTTAGAAGAGTGGGGTTGAGGGGGTGAGGTGGTGTAGAGAGGGAGGAGGGTGCAGTAGAAGAAAATGAGCAAACATGAGGGTAGAATTAACCATAAGATGGTTTGAGGGATTAATTTGGATGCCATCGCCATTGCCACTGCAGTGCGTATTTTGATAATAGAGATTTCAGTGTCCGTTTTACAGTACAGGGGTAGAGAAAATTAAAATTGAAGGAAATTGGGGAAAGGACAAATAACCCTACCCCAACCAACTTATAAGTCAGTTTACAATACGTTTCTCAATCATTTAATTGAATATATTGAAATTACAAAATAGTCTCAACTTTGAGAAAACCACTAAGATGCCATTAATAATAAAATAAATATATAATAAATCAACTCTCAAATCTATCATACGATTCGTGTTATTTCACTTTTCATTTCTTTGTAACTTATATCGTCGACCTTGCCTTTATCTTTGTTGTGTTATTGTCGCCATGGGTAATGATTCTAATGAAATTATGTCCAAGCACCTCCCTTTATTTTTGCTAGCATTAAAATGTCATTTTTCTACCATCTTTCTGTTTCTTTATATATATACACACACATATATATATATTCTTCATTGAAGCATGAATGAGCTCAAGGGTTTTATTTTGCCCAACACTGGAAAAATATTGATATTTAGCTATAAATAAATTCATAACGAGTGATACTAATTTAATATCAAAAAAGATTTGGAATGAAACAATTTTCGTCGCCCCTTTTGTCGCCAATACCTCGTAGGTAAAGGCCTTTGGCAACGAATTTCACTTTCGTAGAAGAAAAGATGTTTTTTCTTGCGGAAGTGTCTAAATTGTAGCGAAAAGATTTTAAATTCGAAAATAGAATTTTGTAGCAATTTTCTCGCAAAAAGGCTTTAGCTACAAAATATAATTTCGTAACAAATGAGTTTTAGTTAGGAAATATGAATTTTGTAGCAAAAAGAGTTCAGATACAAAATACAGTATGAATTTTGTAGCAAAAGACCAATAGCTACGAAATAGAATTTTGTAACCAAAGGCTTAAAGCTACAAAATATAATTTTTGCAACAAAATAAGTTTAGTTGCAGTAATAGGATTTTGTAGCAAAAGGGTGTTGGCTACTATGTTTAATTTTTGTGGAAAAAATTATTTTAGCCGTAAAAATAGAATTTTGTAGCAAATATGGGAAAATAGAATCTGGTAGCAAATGAGTCAGCTACAAAACATAGGATTTCATATTAAAAACTAAAAAAAAACCCATAAAACCAATAGTTCATACATTAATTCCTCGAAAGGATCAATAAAAAAAGTGCAACCGTGAACTATATATAGCAAGCTTCATCACTCAGTACATTTGATAAACAAATTATCGCAAAAAATAAAAATGAATGCTAAAAAAGATTCATACTAGTACTAGAAATAAATGGCAAATCTAGAAATTATGATACCAGACTAATCATTCCAATTCAAAATTCAAATATCTAATGCTTGTACTAATTAAATCCAATATAGCTAATTCAAATGAACATTGTTGCAACAATCTTTGAAGTAGCTAACTTAAAATTATATATTAACATACTATTTATTCAATGTATTGAGGCAGCTTTTCAACACATAATATTGAGAGATGTGATTGGCAATTCAAGTGTACAATGACCACCATCTTTGTGATAACAAAGTCATTAGGCAGTAGATACATTCTTAAAAACAGGACGGATGATTCAGAACAGATGAAGCATGGTTTGACTAAGACTCAATTACAAGGATTAAGGCCATAAGCAAAGTTCACAGTCAAGGATAAGAGAAAAATAATAGAAACAGAAAAGGTATGAGATGTTTGAGATGATATGTAGAGCGAATCGAAATCTAGCTAAGGTTCATAATGTTTTATGCATCAGTTAAAACAAATAATGACAAGACACAATTGTAGAGTTTTTTTTCCTTATGTGTTTTATCAATTGGATTCACAACACAAGGAAGGAAGGAATGGATAAATACCTGCACTGCAGAATTCAGGATCGAACAAATAGGGGGAGAGAGGTGAAGGGCATGTTGAGAGGCTTCCAATGCCAGTCTCGATGTCCATTCAGAGATATATCCCTCAAAATTTGAATGATCGGATGGACCATTGGTACAGTCACAGATGACCTCCCCAAATATTCCTTGAAACTTCACTGCCTGCAGCAGCTCTGGCAAAGTATGAGATTATTCAATCAATTCTTTTATCCACTAATACATTCTTACATACATACATCCAACCAACCTACCATATCATTAAATAAGCATACGTACAAAAATAACCATATAAAACAAACCCCGGGTTAAACAATAACACAAGTGCCTAAAGGAGGGAACAACTAATAAGATGTGGCTGTGTGTGTGTGTAACAAAGAAGAAACAAAAGAGAATAATGCAGCCATATTTCCTCACCATCAATTTCTACCCAGCATTGATAGACCAGCTTTACACAATCGAAAAGATTGAAAGTACTCAAGTAAATTCAATACATAGATAATGTAGAGGAATGGAAGGAAATAAGAAGAGCAAAAAAAACCCGCAAATTTACTTTCACTATCAGTTAATATTGTCAGATGAATCACTCCTGAGAACAAAACAGGTTCATAATTTTCAAAAACCAGGCCAAACCTGTCTTCATGATTCAAAATACGTAAAAATCAATTCAATAGGCAGGGGATTGATAAATTAATAAATAAATACATTAGAGAAAATTGATAATTGCAGACACAAGGCTAAAGGAAGATTGAAAAATAAATAAATTTAACATCATGTTGAGCAGACAAATTCCAAACATAATAACACATATAATGGTAGAGAAAGAGCTTACAATCGCATCAGAAACAAAGAATGAAAATGGTTTGAGTTAGATGATGATCACCTCAACCTCAATTGAAAATAAGAAGAACGATGGAAACTTGAATCTAGCGGATGTTAACATGCAAAATACAATGTCGAATAAGATCTGAAAGGGAAGAAGCAGCCAACTCCCAATTTTGCAGAAATAGAAGCAAATATGTTCAGTAGAGTGGAGTCGTGAAATAACGAGGAGGACAAGGACAGGACGGGGACGATGGAATGATGGAAGAATGAAATTTGCGAAGATGAAAGCCGAAAGCGGAGAAGTGGATTTTAGAATTAGGGTTGTTCTTTATGATTTTAATGCATCGCATTAAATACGAGCCGACTTATGATGTTTGATGTTTGGATTGACTTTTTGTAAAGTATTTAATTATATTATATTTTAATTATTAAATTATATATTATATTTTAATTTTAATTTTAAGAGATATAATTGATATATTAAATTTTATAAATAAAAATTTAATTATAAAGTAGATAATTTAATTTTTAAATATAATTTATAAAGTTTTAACATAATTTATAAAGTAATTTAAAATTTCTGTAAAGTTAATTATACTTTTTATTTTTATTTATAATTAAATTAAAATTAAACATATAATTTATACGTAAAATTTAATAAATATGTTTTCAATTGTGGTAGGTAATATAAAATTTTTAAATATAATTTATAAAATAAATTAGAAAAGTTTAATGAATATATATATATTTATATAACTAAGTCATATTTGGTAATTTTAAGTTTTAATAGCGCTTTTAATTTTATTGTACCCAAACAATTTTTTATAGAAATTTATTTTTATAATAATTTATCAAAATATAAAATTGAATTGTTTATGATTTTTTATTTATTTTTTAAGTCAATCCAAACGGGTAATTAGCCTTCTAATTAAAAAATTTTAGTAATAATAATTTTTTTTTGATCAAAATTGATTGGTGTCATAAACTTTGAAAGCAACAATTGATGTGACGCTAATGTGGACTTAAGTTAATTTGGATGTTTGTTTTTATTTCTTTTTTGCTTTTCTTTTTATTTTTTGTCAAAAATCAGAAATTATAATTTTTTTAGTTTTCAATAAATATACATTAGTCAAAATTCAATGTTCGCTGTAAATAAAAAATAAAAAAATTCAAACCAAGCATCAGACTAAGTATTCATCTAGCAAAATTTTACAATAATTTGTTCAACATTTCATTTTCTTCTTACTTTGCAAAGTCTGAATTCACACGAAGGAGATTCAATTTTTACCAAAAACAAATTTGAATGAAGTAAGAAATTAAAAAGAAAAATTCCAAAAAATATATATATATATATATAATCAAGACAAATTTACATGGGAAAATCGTGTTGTTCGAACAATCCAGTCAAAGCTACGCCGCACTAGGAGAAGTGATCTGGTAATGGAGGATAGAAGAGGAATGAGCAATTGCAACAACGCTGCCACAGTCGGGAATACTGAGATTTCGGGACTAGCTCGCTCTAGAGAGTTTGCGTAGAAGAAGATCAAACTTCCGTCTTCCAAAATGAGCACGGCCGCCACTTGTTGCGGAGGTTGCCGTTGTTGGCGAGAGCCATAAATCAGATGAATATTAAGATATCTTCTCGCATCCCGAAAGCATCCATTGGTGGTTTATGAGATCCTCTTGTAATCTCTGGTTGTTACTATATTACGAATTCTTCCCAATCTTATTCGATAAAGTAGGCGAACTTCATCGACTGACTGCTTGTGTTGGGGTATAGTTTGATCTTCTTCGTTTGTTGGTATCCATTCAGATAGGTTTTGGCCACGCTTATCCTCAACGATCATATTGTGCAGTATAATACATGTGATCATCACTCGGAGGAGATCGCTTGTTCTTTGAAGCCTTGCTGGAAGCTCCAAAATTCGCCATTTTTGTTTGAGTACTCCAATGCCCTCTCAATGTCTTTCCGACAAGCCTCTTGCGAAATCGTAAACGTTTTCTCCTTAGCTGTAATTGGATTTATGACAGTTTGCATAAAGATAGCATGTTTAGGATATATTTTGCCTGTCAGATAATATGGTAGATTGTACAATGTCCCGTTTACCTCGTACTCAACTGGTGGTGCCGTGTCATCCATGTATTTGTTGAACAACGGCGAATAATCTAAAATGGTTACATCATTATATGTGTCCGACATCCCGAAAAACACATGTCATATCCATAGATCCTGAGATACAACAGCCTCCAATATCAACGTTGGGTACCCATAACGTCCATTGTGTTGGTTGCGCCAAGCAATGGGACATGCATTCCATCGCTAATGAATACAGTCTAGCAAGTCAATCATCCCGGGAAATCCACGAGTTTTTTTTCAAATAAGAGACGCGCAAGATCCTCCATAGTTGAATCACCTAACTCCATTGTTGCCCTCTATGTTGTTGTGTTCCCAATCTTTACGACTTCGTCGACACTATCAAAACAACATCCATAAGTGAGAACACACACGACGGCCATCATTTTTTGCAGCGGTGAAAGGCACTTTCGATTAGTATAATCAGCCCGTTGTGTGAAATAGTGATTATGATTGCATACATTGTGTAAAATTTTGGTGAATACCTCATGACGCATGCAAAATCTCCGCCAAAAAAATGATTAGGAAAACGAGGAGTTTCAGACGTATAGTCATTCCATAACTCTTCATGTCTCACTTCACGATCACGGTATATGTAATTTCGTCGCTCAGGTGCACCTCTAGCTCCAATGTCAAAAATAAAAGGATACGAGTGCTGTAACGTTTCAAGCTAATCATGTTCTAGTTGTAGTAGTATAAGCCTCCTCCACCTTCTCCTGTAATCACTCTCTTAAACCATCGACTAAAAGTAAAAAATTTTGTCTGACATGTTGACCACCATCATCATCACTATCCATATAGTGTTGTGAATAGAACAAATTTAAGGTAAATTCACTTGTTCAGTTGAAAATAAAAATATGTGTAAACCTTATGTTATAGTGATTCGTTTTTATAATATGAGATCCAACAATCAATCTTTAATACAATGGGTATTAATAAATATGATTGGATTTAAAGTAATTGATATAAAGGAAATAAATGTACAAGATTTGCAATTAATACACATTGTAGTAATAAAATGGTCAAAAGAAAAAACCTCCGCTTGTACTTGGCAGGCCCGTCCCTAGGGCTGGGCAATGAGGGCGACCGGCGAGGGCCCAGTCCAGGTTAGGGCCCCAAATTCTTAGACTATATTTATATATATATGGGTAATAATAGCATACTACACGTTGTAGGCGGTCATTTTAATAGCGAGTCTCTCAATATTCCCGATGCGAGTATGCCACCATTCCACTCCCGCCAATGATTCATCTTGCAATTTACCGTCAAGTATTAAATTTTATATATGTACACTTATACGGGCGAAAAGACATATCTGTAAAATTGAACAGCGAAAATAATAATAACGGTGTCGATCCATTTTCTTTCTCTGCAATTTTTTCCCCACGGCCACATCCAACGCGATTCTTCAAGTTAAATTGTAGAAGAAGATCCAAAGTGAAAATTTGTTGCCGCATTGGCCAATTTTACAGGTAGTTAGGATTTCAATTGATTTTTTTATTCAATTTATTTGCTTAATCTTACAATATTTTAATTGAATTGATTTGTTCAATTTTAATTTTTTTTTTGTTATAAGTTAACTTAATTGTTTAATTATATATATATAAGATTATAGTGATATAGATAATAAATCCAATTTTTATCTGAAAAACATTTTCAATTAATTTTTTTAATTGAATTTCTTTTTTTTTTTATTTTGTGTTATAGGTTAACGTTTTATTTTCCTTTTATATTCTTTACATATAATACAAACAATTGAATAAAGAAAAAGAAACAATTGTGAATAAAACCCAGTTGCTTTTGTTTCAATTCGTTAAATATATTTTGTTATTGTTTGATTTATTTATATAGCAATGTTGCCAAGAAAATATCTTTCCGATAGTGAAAAAAAAAAAGATTGAGCAATTGATAGAATCGCAAAAGGATTTCTTGATAAAAAAAATTTCTAGAAATATAGGTTCTTCCAGTGATGATTTGAATGTAGATGATATTGATCAGTTGGAATCTAACGATGAATTCAACACTGAAAATAAAAATAATATTGACGAATTTAATGACAATAATTTAGATGAGCATGATAATGATGTAAATATAGTTGATGATGATATTTTAGATGAAAATTTATTTATCTATGACACGAGGTATTAGAATAATTTTGATAATAAAAAAATATATATATTTTAATCAAAAATAGACCAAGAAGAGACTTAAATCTTAGTTTCCCCTTGGATAATACTTCTCAACATTTTTCAAATATTCATTACACTATGAAAGTAAAGTATATTATTTTTGTTGCAAGTTATTTACATCCAATAATAATAAAAGTTATTTAGCAGGTATAAATTAATTACTAGAAACATCTTGGGGATAGACTTAGAACACATGAGAATAGTTTTGAATATATTACTAATATGAATACTTGGAATGAAGTGAAATTAAGATTAACAAATATCAAACAATTGATAAATATTTGCAACAAGAAATTAGGAAAGAAAAAGAACATTGGAGACAAGTTTTGATAAGAATGATTTATGTTGTCAAATGTCTTGCTAAATATAATTTAGTTTTTCGAGGATCAAATGCAAAAATTTATCAAAACGGCAATGGCAATTTTTTAGAATTGATTGAAATGATTGCTGAATTTGATTTAGTAATGCTAGATCATGTTAGACGGATTCAAGATCAAGACATTCATTATCATTATCTCGATCTTAAAATTCAAAATGAGTTAACTTTATTATTGGCTATTGGTATTAAAAATTCAATTATAAAAACTATTAAAAAAATTAAAATATTTTTCTATTACTCTTGATTGTACCCGGATGTGAGTCATCAAGAGCAAATGACTTTGATTATACGTTGTGTAAATATGTCTAATAGGATGATACAAGCGGGTTAGAGTTTTTTAATGAATTAGTAAATACGCTTAAATCTCTTGATCTTGATATTGCTAATATTAGAGGCCAAAGTTATAATAATGGTTCTAATATGAAAAGTAAGCATCAAGATATTAAAAAACGACTACTTGATATCAATCATAGGGTCTTTTATATGTCATGTGCTTGTCATAGTCTAAATATATGACAAACTCTTGTGTAAAAGCTATATCATTTTTTGAAGTTATACAACCCATATATATACTATTTTCAAGTTCTACAAAAAAGATGAAAATTTTTGCTTAAGAATGTGTCTGGTTTAACGATAAAATCATTGTCAAATACTCAATAGGAAAGTAGAATTAAAAGTGTTAGAACTATTAAATTTCAAACTCCTCAAATTCGATTAGCTTTAGTGGATTTATATAATTCCTGTAGTGATGTCAAGTCACAAAACGAAGTTGAAAGTTTATTAAATGCTCTCGAGTCCTATGAATTTTTAATTGTATGGTAATTTGGTATGATATTTTATCTGTAATTAATATTGTAATTAAAACATTGCAATCTAAATCAATTTGTGTTGATCATGCTGTCAAACAAATAGATGTTATGAAATATTTTAAAAATTATAGAAATGTTGGATTTAATTCTAATTTAGAAAAAGCTAAATAAGTTCTTTTAATATGGATGTTGAATGTAAATTTTTCAAAAAAAACGCCATATTTATAGAAAAAAAAAAAAAAACTGTTTGACGAAAATAAAAATGAAGATGGTATACAATCTGACGAAGAACAATTTAAAAGTAATTATTTTCTTATTATTGTTGATATGACTATTACATTATTAAATGAAATATTTGAACAATTAAGTCAATTTAATAGTATTTTTGGGTTTTTGTTTAATTCTAAAATGCTTAAATATTTGAATGATGATAAACTTAGAAAATGGTGTTTTGTATTTTCAAATAGTTTATCTCATAATGATTTATGTGATATTGATTTAGAAGATTTTATTATTAAATTAAAAGTTTTACAAGTTATTTTACTAGATAACTTAAATTCGCCTATTGAAATTCTTGAATATGTTAGAGCTATTGATTGTTATCCAAATGTTTCAATTGCTTATCGAATTTTATTAATAGTTTCTGTAACAGTAGCATCTGCTAAAATAACTTTTTCTAAATTAAAGTTACTGAAAACTTATTTGAGGTCATCTATGTTGTAAGGAAGATTGAATGGTTTAGCTATGTTATCTATTAAATATATATATATTAGAAACCATTAATGTTGATAATATTATTAATGATTTTGCATAAAAAAATGCTAGAATGAATAATTTTATGTAATATTTATGTATTTTTATTTATATTATGCAAGCAGGGAATAGAAGTAGCTCCCACAAAATAGTAGACAAAATATGATAAAATAGCGGCGGCAACATGTATGAAGTTGGTGGAATAATCCAAAATATTAATCGTTGGCTTAAATCTTTTTGAGTTGTATTATTTAATGTTTAATTTGTTTTGCATTAAGTATACTTTGTAAAACTGAAATATTGCTATTTTTAATTTTTTAATAATAATTATTTTTTTATTTTTTTAAAAAAATTATTTTGTAGGGACCTCTTTTTTTAAGTTTTTGCCCAAAATCTTCGATATGTCAAGAACGGACCTGGTACTTAGCATGTTTTTCTAAACTAAATTTTTCCTACGAATAGAGCAAATGTACAATGTAGTAATAGTTTGATGCACAAACATTATAGATCAAATCAGTTGCTCCAAAATGAACACTAAAACCTACTTTATGTAAGAAAATTCAATGTATATTCTCATATTTGAAACTTGTAAGAATTGACAATTTACTCAATACTGCAAACAATTTCACAAAGAGAAAGAAAAAAATATATACATATTAAAAGGTATAAATCAATTATGTTCCCGTATATTTGCAGCCCTGCAATTCCATGCAATAAAGACGAGAATTTTGTACAAATACATTGTTGTCTTGCAGTGAATTGTATATCAACAAAAAATGCAAACATGTCGAAACAAAAAAATATATATTTATTTTGTTTTAATTTTAGGAAATAAGAAAAATAAAACAAGGAATTGAATATAAGGAAATGAGCTATGTCTATTCACACAGCTGACTTATTAAAATATTACATTCATAATTGATACAATAACAACTATTATAAGTAAGTTTAGACATTGTGTTGGCTTATAATAATTATTATTAAATAAGTATCTTCTTGAACTAAATTTGGATTCAACATCAATATGCATTACACAGCCACATCGGCCTCCATATGAAATAGGCAACAGTGCCAATAAAGTATAAATCCAAAATTTCATCTCTTTTAAAAAATATAAAATTATATAATACTCCTGACGTCCTATAATAAATAATGTAGTACCATTTTCGGCAAGGGATCATCGGTTTAAAACTTACCCAGTTTAATCAGTTTAACCAATTATTTTATAACATCTGTTATGACTTTTTAATATTTTTTTAAAATAAAAAAATAATTAACTCAACTAAAATTATAATTTACCTCTCCAATATTTTATTTATTTCATTCCATTCCTATTAAACACTCCCACCCGATTTATTTTTTCTCTTTCAGCCCTAATCTTTTGACGAGAAAAATACTCCGATGAAGAGAAGAAGAAGAGGGGGAGGAGAGATGACGGCAGCTTCGGTGGAGCAGACCCCAATGGCTGGTGTCGCGGTCGACGACGAGTAGGAAAAAGGCTGAACAGCGGGCGGTGGCTTTGGCAGCGGTGCAAGGCGTCGTCGGGGGTGAATCGATGATCAATGAAGGGGGAAGAGAATAAGAGAGAGTTGTGAGGAAAAGAAAGAAATAGAAAATAAATGCAAGTTTGGGAAGTTTAATTTGGGAATTATAATGAAATTTGGGTGGCCGTCGGCATCACGAGAAAATTAGGGTTAGAGTGTCGATGATATTACGGGAGAGAAATTTAGATGGATGTGTTTACGAATGAAAGGAAAAATAAAAGATTGGAGGATAAAATTGTTATTTTAGTTAAATTAATTGTTTTTTATTTTAAAAAAATATTAAAAAGTCAGAACACATTTTATAAAATAATTGGTTAAACTGATTAAACTGGGTAAATTTTAAACCGACGATCTCTTGCCACCATTTTCATTTTAATATGTCCCATAACAAATATTCCCTTCATCCCAAAAGAGATATTTTATTGGGAGTTGACACGGAAATTAAAGAATAATAGTATTTAATTGAAAGTTAGTATAAAGTAGAATATAAATTACTAAAATGCCCTTACTTTCTTAAGGATTTTAAACTGTAAATTAGTGTAATAATTAAAGGTAGTTTGAATAGTATGAATAATTTTGTTAGTAGGACCACGGTTACTAAATAAGGAAACAAGACAATTATTTTGGGACAAACAAAAATGGAAAACCAAGACAATTCTTTGGGACAAAAGGAGTAATATATTTTTATATTTAATAAATTTTACTAATTTAATACATATTTAACAAACATAAATCAGTTTAATTAACTTTATATATATAAACGCACTTAAAACATATTTATTTCTATCTCTCATCAATAATCAAATATTTATATTTATAATTAAAATGTATATTTTTTATTTATATTATATAAAATTTTATTTTTACAAAATAATATTCATATTACATATATTTTATTAAGATATAAATATTAAAAAAATATTTTTTAATAAATTTTAAAGTTACTAACAATACCTTTTACATAAAAAAGTAATAAAATAATATTATAACATATTATTATCAACTAATTAAATATCATCACCTTAAAAATCATATACTTAATAAAAAAATACGTCATCTGTCCCAGGAAAGTTGTCTTATTTTTTTCATTTTCATTCATCCCAAAACAATAGTCATATTTCTTTATTTAGTAACCCTTTACAATAAAATTATTCTTATTTTTATAAAACTACCCTTAATTATTATTCTAACCTACTTTTTAAAATCCTTCAAAAGTAATTTAATCTTTTACATTCTATACAAGACATCTTTTATGGGGCGAAAGAAAGTATATTTAATAAAATGAATAGAGTATTATTTTTTTCATAAAACAAAAATTGCACAATATAACCTAAAAATAACAAAACTCTATTCTATTTTTATAGTGGAAAATAAAAGTATAAAGTCATCTACAATGAATAGCCTTTCTTTGGTGCAATTACTGCATATACGGAATTTTTACACTCCAACTCTATTTTTTATATAAAAAATAGTATTTGCTAAAGTGCACCATTTTTTGTGTTACACTATAACAATCTCATTTTATGGGGTAGGCTTTTTTTTTACATATTAATTCTTTTATTTATTATTTATTTTTTAATTTTTTTAAAATATAATATTAATTGTAGATATAAAAAATAGTTTAAAATAATATATAAAATAAAATATTTTGAAAAATATTATTTTTGAAGTAAAAAATAAAGTTGTAGATTAAAATAAAAATATTGTAACAACTATTTTTTTAAGTTAAAACGATATAAATAGAGTTTATGCATTGGAAATGGCCTAATAGAATTGAAACTCCAACTTTCAAATTTAACACAATAAACTGATTGATTAAAATTACTCTTGATAAAATTTTAATATTTTCAAATTTTTAAATATCCTTCAAACTTAATATGTCATATATTAGTTCTAACTATTAACAAATAATTTGAAATAAAATCAAATCAACATAGGCCCAACCTAGAAGATATCATCATGTTCCAAGCCATTCAAGTTAAAAGAAAAAATAACCTAAAACAAAATCATATCAACCTAAACTCAATCAAAAACAATTTGTATTGTTTTCAAAATTTCAAGTTGAGAAGTAAGTTTGGGTTGTACTCAAGTTTGCAAAATTTCTAGATTTTCTTAACAATCAAGAATGATGTCAGAAGGAGACTAAATGCATCTTAGAAGTGCTTGTGAACATAATGAATTTTCTTAATAATCAAGAATCAAATGGATCTGAATATATAAGTGCAGATCATAAACAAGAACAAAGCAAAATATCGAAACTAATGTATATCTCATATATCTTGAGTGATTTCCATATATTATCAAATCTAACAGCAGCAAGACAGTCAGTGTTGATACCAATATCCCTTAAAATGCACAAAAACAATGAACAAACCCTAGCCGCCGAATCCATAGAGGGTCCTGCCCTGCCTCTTGAGGGCATAGACGACGTCCATGGCGGTGACCGTCTTCCGCCTGGCGTGCTCAGTGTAGGTCACGGCGTCACGTATCACGTTCTCCAGGAAGATCTTGAGCACGCCACGTGTCTCCTCGTAGATAAGCCCCGAGATCCGCTTGACGCCGCCCCTTCTGGCGAGCCGGCGGATCGCCGGCTTGGTGATCCCCTGGATGTTGTCGCGCAGGACCTTCCGATGCCTCTTCGCCCCTCCCTTCCCGAGCCCCTTCCCGCCTTTACCTCGCCCGGACATCCTCCTCCTGCTATTTCTAGATTGGGAATTGAATTGTAAGAGACTTGACGAATGAATTGAGGCGGGTTTGATTGATTGTTTGTTTATTTATAATTTTGAAAGAGGGGTTTGCTGGTGGGGGGTCGATCCGGAAGGGAATGTGGGATGAATTTTCAACCGTTGGATTTTGTTTATTGGACGGTCTGGATGGGTCCTTCTCAAAAGGCGCGGATCGGATAGTAGTTCGAAAATTATAGAATGGGTTTTCTCAAACGAGCGAGGTTTTAAATTTTGTCTTTTTGGCGGGCGGACCAAATATATTGCACCTATTCTATTGTATTTTGTTTTTATAATTTTTTTGCTTTCAAGATATTTTTGGATGACGTTTGTAATCTAAATATTTGAAAATTAATTATTATTCATTTTATTGTATATACATTATGTAGTACACATGTCAAGGATACGTGGATACTGTTATACCATTTCTGTGGCAGATCTACGCCTATAAATATATGTACATGTACGAGGAATCGATCAATTAATTCTCATGTTTCCCTTACTCATTCTCTCTCCTTAGCATTTATCTTCCTATATTATAGATATATATATATATTATAATATATATAATTACTTATTACTAATATAATACTTATGCCTTATATAAATATATACAATTATATATATACATACACACGCTGCGAATATATATTATTATATATAATATATTACATAATATAAAATAGTGGTTAGCGGTAGAAGTAATTAATATTTCTATTGGATAATCCTATAATAATATCACAACACATTTCATCTATTATAATTATGCTAGATTTTTTATTGTATTTTAAATTTATACATAATTTATTTTGATACTATAAAAAAAAAATTGAAAAAAAAATCCTTGCTCATGTGGAAAATAATTTTATTTTTATTATTTTAAAAAATAATTTGTCACTATTTTTATCATATTATTTTAATAAATTTTCTATATTTTAATAAATTTTCTATAGTACCTTCACTTTATTTTTTATATATTCTACTTTTATATTAAAATATTGTTATTTTTTTAATTTTCATATTCAAGCAAAGTGACTTAAGTATTACAAAAGAGTAAAAATATAAAATACGGTTAGCAACATGTTAACTAATCGATTATGATAAATTACATCAATGGTGTGTTTGGCAGTTAGTTGTTAACTGATTTGATTAGCTGTTAGTAGTTAGCTGATTCGAGTAGCTGGTTTGACTAGCTGATTCGATTATCTATTTGTATTAAAATATTTCGTAAAATAGCTGTGTGATATTAATTGTTTATACGTAAAATGATGATTAATGACATTTTATATTTTATTTTCAAAATATTTAGTTAAATTTTTTCGGTAGATAGATTTTTTTAGAATTTTTATTATTAATTTTAAAAATTAAAAGAAATATATTATGATATTTATTTATTTCTTTTTAAAATATTTTTGAAGAATTAATGCAAGTTTATTGAGAAATATATATTATTTATTAGAAAAAATATAAATATAAAAAGAACAAAAATCATTAGTATATGTATTTTTATTATAATAGTTTTTTAATTAATATATATTTACATTAAATTATAATCTTAAATAAATATATTCATTTTTAATAAAAATATTATGTGATAAAAAATTCTAGTATATAAATGAATATATAATATTCATATTTTTATATTATCTTTATTCTAAAAATTTAAAATATATATATAAATAAGATAATTGTCATATAAAAGATAATTATTTTACATTTATAAACATAAATTTATAAGTTATACAAGAAAATATATCCAAATAATGAATAAATAGTGTAATAAAAAAAGACAAATTAATATATATGAAAAATTAATTAATTTTAAAGTAATAAGAAAAATTAAAATGAAAAAAAGCTAATCTAAAACGCTAGGATGTACCGCTTTTTCAAAATTAGCTTTTTGGACATAATAAACTAATTGAAAAAATTAATTTATCAAACACCAAAATTAGTTGATTTACTAGTCAAACAACTAAAAGTTCTTCAATAAGTTAAAAGCTCTTGAAAAAATTGTTTGTCAAACACCCTGTAAGAAATACCTTATGAGTCATGAAGTAATGACATTTCTATCAATATTGTGAACTCTGACATGACAGTTTCATCCGGCTGAAACTATTAATTCACTTATGATCTATCTTATGTCGTGCCTTAATTTTGCATATACCTTATGAGTCATGAAGTAATGACATTTCTATCAATATTGTGAACTCTGACATGACAGTTTCATCCGGCTGAAATTATTAATTCACTTATGATCTATCTTATGTCGTGCCTTAATTTTGCATACAACGAGCCAATCATCTCTTTTTCTACTCCTACTTAGATAACAAATACTCACTCCGTCCCGGCTACAGTGTCCATTTTATTGTAGATATGAGAATTTAAGATAAGTATAATTAGTAAATAATTAATAATGTATTAGTGAAAATAATTATTTTATAATAAAAATAATTTTAGATTAAAATTAAGATAACTAATCAATCTAATCAAAATTTAAAAAAATTAAAATTTTAAAATAAGATTAAAGTGTATAATTATTTTCCAAAAAAAAAAGTGACAGAATAAGTGGGAAAGACGGAAATGGAAAGATGGACACGGTAAATGGGACGAAGGGAGTATAATATACCTTAACGGTTTGTTGAGCGAAAATATATTATTCCTCTGATCGATACCATCGTTTAAAATTCACATCAACAAAATTATATTTAGCATACACTCGTTGTCCACGAATAGGATCGACCCATTAGCATTTAAACAAAAGAACATGCATTTCAGGACCTTCTAAAAAATTCACATGTATTATTTCTTCCAACTAACCATAGAAGTCGTCTTCAACAAAGGAATAATTGCATTATCGCACACATACCCCATAGTTCATAGTCTGGTTACCATCAACGAATTGCACTTTATGAAAATTGAATCTATTGACAGAATATGCTTCAATTGTTGTCACTTTATTCGATATACATCATGCTAGTGTTTTCAACAAAGGATCGTCTATACAATTTCGAGCATCTTGAATCTGAAATATAAAAATTAATATATCAAAAAAAGTATGTATAATGTTCATATTAAGACAAGATGTTGATAACTTACCTATGATTTAAACCAATTTAAGAAGTGCTTCCACACAAGTGTATCAAGATTCACCCTCTCGTTACTATAAAGATCATTCATTTGATCTTTAAATATACTGCATCAATAATTTCAAAATTTAAGATGAGAAATCTTAATATAAATGAATAAATTTACTTTTAAAAGATCACTTTTAAAAAATTTAAATATAATACTATAAAATTACCAAAAGTAGAGCTCCACTTCAGGGCAATTTAATAATATATGTCTCAATAGTATGTCGTTCTTGTGAGTTAAGATATCGAAACAATATCTTACCATCCAAATGACCAGGTTGATTGAAAATTGAGAAACTTAAATCCGAGACTTTCTCAACACCCTCGTTGTTCCTACTATTGCGAATATATTTTGTGTTGATGCTAGAATCAAAATAATAAGATGCCAATATTGTGACTT
The DNA here is from genome assembly GCF_009805555.1 of Andrographis paniculata. Taxonomy (NCBI): domain Eukaryota; kingdom Viridiplantae; phylum Streptophyta; class Magnoliopsida; order Lamiales; family Acanthaceae; genus Andrographis; species Andrographis paniculata. The sequence continues at coordinate 2,711,718 of NW_026137614.1, forward strand.
CCTCTACTAAATATACTTCGCATATAGAGGCTTCAATAGCTACCTTATTCTTTGGGTTTTTTTTTTGTTTTTTTTCAAATCGCACAAAAACCTTCAAAATAAATATTGAAATAATTAAACATTTTGTATTTACAATATTAACATACCTTTCAAAAGGATACATCTATCGATATTGCACAGGTTCTCCTATATGTGCTTCATATAGTAAATGAACCATAAGATGTTCGATTGAATAAAAAAGGCTTGGTGGAAATATCTTCTCAAGATTGCAAATTATTAATGGAGTTTTGTCCAGATCTTTCATATATTCTCCTTTCAATATAGGACTACACAATTGCTGGAAAAATAGACTAACCTCTACATTGGCACTCCATACATAATCTGGAAGCATCTTCTTGAATGCAATCGAAATCAACCTCTCCATAAATATATGACAATCATGATTTTTCATACCGCTCAAGTTAAACTCATTCACGTCAACACATCTGCCGATATCAGAAGCGTAGCTGTCAGGGAATTTCAATGTCTTAATCCATTGACAGATCTTCTTCATTTGTTCTCGACTTAATGTGTATATTTCTTTGGGCATAGTACCCGTATCTAGGTTCACGGTAAGCTCTGATCGATTGCATAAAACTTTGATATTCTTTTGAGAACTGAGATTATCTTTACTTTTTCCTTTGATTCTCATAACAGTATAGAAGATATTATCAAACACATTCTTTTTAATATCCATCACATCAAGGTTGTGTCGAATCAAATGAATTTTCCAATACGATAAATTTCAAAAATACTTCTGTGGGTCCACTTATGATTAGTATCAAATCCATGAGGCTTTTCAAAAAGATCATTTATAACACTATTAAATTGACATATTTGATACCAAATTTCATCTCCATCTCGCCTATGAGGCGGAGATGTATTTTCAACTAAATCTCTTTTAAAAGATTTCTTAACACGTCGATACTCCTGATCAAAGGGTAAGAATCCTCGGTGGCAATCAAAATAATCTTTCTTCCGTGTTCAAGTAAAATGTTCGAGTATTTTCCATACATATTGGACAACTAATAAGCCCAGTTGTACTCCAAAAAGAAAGCATACCATATGCTGGAAAGTCATTAATTGTCCACATATGTGAAGTTCTCATTCAAAAATATGTCTATGTAGAAGTGACGTATGATATTTCTTTTATCTCCCACAACTTTTTCAGCTCTTCAATTAAATGTTGCAAATACACATCAATATTACCTTTTGGATTTGTAGGGACAGGAATTATTAACAACAAAAATATATATTCACTCTTCATACACATCCCTGGAGGTAGGGGTGGACACGGTTCAATTATTTGCAAATATGCATGTATTTGATATCCGAACCGAAAATATTTACAGTATTTGTAAATAACTCGAACCAACCGAAGTTAAGAAAAAAATACATTAGAAAATAATTAAAATTCTAATTAAATAAAAAATATTTAAAATATTTATACTCCCTCAATCCCATTGAAAGGTTGTTATTTTCTATTTATGTCCGTCCCAAAACAAGATTATCATTTCCTAATTTAGTAATTGTACTACCTACCTAACGTAATAAATACTCTTCCAACTTACACTATATTATACAAATGTCATTACTTTTATATTACACAATACTAATAGGGGTATTGTTATCTTTTTTAATATAACACAATATAATACTAATATTAAAAAATATACGTGTAATAAGTAAACTGTAACCTTTCTACGGAACGGAGGGAGTATAAATTTTAAAATATAATAATATAAATATATTCAGTTCGGTTAACTGAATCAAAAAATATCAAAAACTGAAACCAAATCGAACCAAACAAATATCAAATATGCAGTATTTGTATTCGAACCGAATTTGCTCGGTTAACCAAAAATTCGGTTCAGTTCAGCGGTTCAACAGTTCAGTTCGATTTTTTTACCCACATCTACCTAGAGGTAAGTTATAAGGTGTGACAAGAATAGACCAACAAGAATATTGTTTTCCATATGAACCATTCGGACAAAAGTTATCTGCACATAATTCTAGCCGAACATTTCTCGCCTCATGTGAAAATTCAGTATGTACACGATCAAAATATGTTCATGCTTCACCATCACAAGTATGACACATATAACCATTTTCAGTATCATGTGTGAAATGTCACGTCATATATTCTAAAGTCTTTTTAGAAGATATAACCTCTATACTCTAGGGATTAATGGTAAATATCTCAATTGTGCAAAATGAACTTTTTTTCGTTGAAGCTTACTTCCTTTGGGTGCTTTATAATGTGAATACCCACAAAATTTGCAGAAGTCCATTAACTCATCTTCATTCCAAAACAAACATACAACTAATTTTTTAGCAATCAATTTAATAATTGGTAACCCTAATTCACATATCGATTTTTTTTTTTTTTTTTTTTTTGCATAATAACCCGATGGCAACTTATAGTTTGAAGGAAATATTTCACCTATAATTTGCAACAAATCATTGAAGCAATTTTGTGGCATATTATAATCATTCTTTATGCTCACTAAACGAACAACTGCAGATAATTGAGAATATGTCTCACAAATATTCTACATAGGACGATTAGGTGCACGTAGAACATCTATAAACTTGTTCAAGTGTGCACCATTGTTAGATTGTTTAAATGTGGCATCTATAGATGATTCATCTCCATTCGAATATGTATCTTTCCAACTATCTGCAATATCAGATTGCTCCAATTTATTGACGTCCCAATAATGTCAGGTAAGTATTCATTGCTTCCAATTTGAGTGATAATGATTATGTATTAAGTTATAACCTATATGAAGGGTGTGTTTGTTTGGGGGTTTGGATTTTGAGTTGGGATTTGAATAGTAAAAATTTTGAATTTGAATAGTTGTATGATGTGATATAAATAGGTGATGATGTGATGTTTTGAATGTAAAATTGATTTTTAGTATAATATAAAAAATAAAAAATAGGTGTTTGATTTGATATTTTTTAGGGGAAATTTTGGATGAATAGTGAGATTTGGACCAAATCTCTCAACCGAACACACCCGAAATATATTAATTATAACAAATACATTACGGGTGTGTTTGTTTGAAGGATTTTGGAGGATTTCCACTATTCATCCAATTTTTTTCCCCCAAAAACATCAAATAAAACACCTATTTTTCATTTTTTATATTATACTAAAAATCAATTTTACATTCAAAACATCACATCAAACCCTATTTATATCACATCATACAACTATTCAAATTCAAAATTTTTACTATTCAAATCTCAATCCAAAATCCAAACCCCCAAACAAACACACCCGTAACACCATCCACGATTTCACTATTAATTAATTTTTATTTTTGTGTTTTCACATATTTTTGTAAAACTTCCCTCCTCCAACTTTTTAACTTTTTGACTTTTTTTTTTTTTTCATTTTCAACTTTTTTTTTTAATTATTTTTTATTTTCAAGCGACGTTTTTAAAAAAAAGTCCATTCACCCCCAAATTTTTATGTCTTTTCAATCTATATACTATAAACACGTTTAGATTTTAATTTTTTTTTTTTCCTTTCATATATTAATAGCAATATGAATAACAATATATTCCAATATAATATATCCACTTTTGTTAACAACCTTTTTATTTAATTTTGTTGTTTAGATAATTATATGTATTTACCAGATATAATGATCTTTTGGTTTAAATTTATTTATTTTTATCCTCAATTTCAAAACCCAAACACTCCACCTTTTCTGCCAACAAAACTAAACTGAAAAATGGTACCCCGTTTTAAAGATTACAAAAATATAGAAATATACAACGTGTGTGTAATTTTATATTCTAAATAATATAATTAAATTCCTCCCACCAACAAATTAAACTTAAAAAAGGATACATAAACTTTAAAAATTACAGAAATAATCCTTTTTATTTTTATAAAATATATTTTTATAGTTTTTCTTCATTATTATGTATAATACGTAATAAAATATAATAAAAATTTCAGATATTAAATATTAAATATTTTCAGTTGAAACAAATTTCAATCATATAAAGGTAATATATGTATCATGGTGACTTGGAAAATAATAAAAATAGTTGAAAATTGGTAAAAACACAAAAAAAAAAAAAAAAAAAAAAAAATGTAATAAAGATGATAAAAAGTATAAAATATATAAAATTAATTTTTATAACTATTAATTTAAAAAAGATTTGGAATGAATAACTAATCAAATAGTAAACCGCCCGGACCTACCGTAAAGTTGCTCTTGCCCATCGTATGGTTTGCATCATAAAAAAGTTATATATATATATTGCTTTAACTATTAATTAAACATAATATTTTATAATAAAAAATAAATATTTTCACAAATAAATAATAGAGACAATAACACAATTGCCAACATGCAGTAAAACTTTGTTGTGCTATATACAAAAATTAATTAAAGGTAGCAATACTAAGCAGTACATGATAAGAGGGCTTTTAATATGTAAGTAAGTTGTCTTCGTCTCCCAAAAGTATCACCATTACCAACAAATTATCGATGTTAAGAATAGAATTCTCTAATAAGTAAGTTCCACGACAGAATGACTAGAACAGTTAAAAACGTAATATAACAGACACAGGACGAGGAACCCTAACTAAACCAGGCAGGGTAAGGTGGGGTTGGGTAGGGTAGGGTAGATACTCACCATTTGAATCCCATCCCGCCATCGTCACTCGCGCTTCGCCTTAGATAACGACGACCTCATACCTGACGCAGTCGTGCATCGCCCGACAAACTTGAGAACTTCATCGATTAGAATCACCGGAAAAGCGACAGCCACCACCAGCCACCACTCGTTCAGGCTGAGCGGCACAATGCCGAAGATCTGCGCGAGGAAAGGCACGTAGAGGATAAGGAAGTGCAAGGCAAACGACACCGACATAGCCAGAAGCAGCCACGGGTTGACCCACGGGGGCATCGACAAGAGGCTCCCGTCTTCGGACAGGGCATTGAGCGAATTGAACATCTCGATTGCGACAAGCACCGACAGGGAGAGCGTCGTCGCCTTGATTTTCCCCTCCTTGAAGTAGTCGCAGGGATCGCTGAATTTTATCACCTCCGCCCCCGCCGTGAACGGCGAAGCTGAGAAATTCTGCCAGGTCGGGCACTGCCCCCAGTTGGCGAGTTGGGAGTATGTTACGAGGCTGTGGCCGTCTCCGCTCAGGTCGATGCCGAGGAAAGATGACTGTGTGTACCAGATGACGAATATTCCCACTGTTGCTATGCCTACGTAAGATCCGATTACCTGCGGCAACAAGATAAGGAAAATGGTTTAAGTGGGCGTAGAATTCATTGAAAGGAAAATGATGAGTGTGTACCAAATAGCGAAACAGAATCCATGGATTTATCAATGAATCGTCGCTTTTTCTGGGGGGTTTCTTCATTATGTCCTTGTCGGGAGGATTAAATCCCAAAGCAGTAGCCGGTGGCCCGTCGGTGACCAAGTTTACCCACAGGAGCTGTACCGGGATTAGACCCTCTGGAATGCCTAAAGCAGCTGTTAAGAATATAGATGCCACCTCGCCCATGTTCGAGGAGATCATGTATCTGTGACAAGAATCAGAGAATAAAATTGCTATATTGTGCAGGAAAAAAGAAACAAATAAAATAGAATCAATATATCTTTATCAAATTCTTTATACAAACTTGAATAGTGTGCAAACCAAGTAATGTTCTAACTTCATAATTTTGTTTGCCGTAATAAATGGTATATTTCATCCCTCACACAGTAAATATGGAGCTTCATTCTACGTCAACAGCCGACACATACAATGGAAGTGAGACCAAGAAACATACCAAATTGCTATCCTTTACACAAATTACATAAATTAACTATAAACTTTAAATTGTATTCTTTTGTGGGTTTTACCATATTCTTTTTTCCCTTCAAAATTATCACATCAAACAATTACTTTTTTTTTTTTAATATTATCCTACAAATTTATTTTACATTCAAAACATCACATCAATCTCTATTAATATCACATCAAACAACTATTCAAATTCAACTTTTTACTATTCCAAAATTCAAACCCAAAAACTGAAACCACAAACAAACACACCAAAGCATTTGTTGTTTGACCTGAAGGTTATTTCCCTAACAGCTGACTCGTATCTCAGTAATAACTGGACAACATCGGCCACATGAATTAGCAAGTGCTCCTCTAAGCCATCAGCATGTTTCGCAAATACTGTTGACTGATTGACAAATAAATCAATGTGGCATTCAAATAAAAAACACCACTATCTAGCACGGCAACTAATTCCGGTGCTCATCAGTCTTTAGGGTTATAATTGGGATTGAAGTCATTATAACAATCCAATAGGCAAATATTTTAGCATAAACAAGCAATCCCAAAGTGTAAAACTTAATCTGTATTCTATCTATTCAAGCATTGACTATAGATAAAGTCCCAGAGTCGAGATAGAGTGACCTATTAGAAAAGTAGCTAAAAGTTGGGAGGTAGAAATGGTTAGAAAGCATATTTATTCATCAAAAGGGTGTAATGGAAAACATAATATAGCGAAAAATCAAAGATCACAGACTAGGAGAAAAGCATCACCTGATGAAGGCCTTCATATTATTGTAAATTGATCTACCTTCCCCTACGGCAGCAACAATAGTGCTGAAATTATCATCTGCTAATACCATATCAGAAGCTTCCTTGGCAACCTACAGAAAGAAAAATGAGCATGATAAGTTACAATGGATTAGGATACTGTATTGCATAAACACCGAGCATCAAAATCGATTGGAAGAAAATGTTGCATTACACTCAAAATATGTTCAACCACGTATATAAAAGGGTGAAAATGCAGGTAGTACCATCAAAATATAATTGGTGCAATATGACAAAAAAAGGCAGTATTTGATAACATGTATTGAATAATAGCCGATGCGGCAGAATAATTTGACCTACACAGTACCTCAGTCCCAGCAATGCCCATTGCTATACCAATATCAGCCAATTTTAGGGCAGGAGCATCATTCACTCCATCACCGGTCATTGCCACCACTTCACCAGAATCTTTGAGCAATCTGACTATTTCTTGTTTATGCCGGGGTTCAGATCTTGAAAACAGAAGCCCACCATTTTGATTTAAATGAGCTTCTTTATCCTGTTTAGAGAGATCCATAAAATCCCTCCCCGTTAAGCTCCTCGAGCTAATCTTTTCATGTTTTTCAAAAATACCTATTTCACGACAAATTGCTTCAGCTGTATTTTTATTATCTCCAGTAATAACAATAACCCGAATGCCAGCTGTTTTGCAATCCTCCAATGCTTGAGGGACCTCTTTACGAGGAGGATCCTAGATAATTTAAAAGAAGATAGCATACTCAATTACAAATTTCATAATTCCTTGGCGACTTAAACACAAGGTAATATGAAAATACAACTCACCCTCAAACCAACCAAACCAGCAAAAATTAATTTGCTCTCAATGGAGGAATAATTTGCAGTGTCCAGTAAGAGCTTATGAGCTGGATGGTCTTCATCACCGTTGTACGTGGAAAATTCCGGGAGGTCATCCCTATATGCAAAACCCAACACTCTCAGTGCTCTTGAAGACATATCATTAAGGCTATCCAATATCCCTTCTCGGTAAGTTTGATCAAGTTCTACAATGGAGCCATCCTGCAATTGCACAAATGAACTCCTCTCCAGCAATGTTTCTACTGCACCCTGCATAAGGCATCAGCTACCTCCATGTTACTGAGCATAAATGAAGCTTAAATGAGAGAAAGAATAGCTATGACTAAAAGACTCGTGTTGGCTGATTGCTAGTATCATTTACTGATTTTTTTTGTTGGGAAATCTGTTTGTTTGTGGCAAGCAGGGTAAGTGGTTTTTCACAATGTGACAAGCAAATACATTTTGTTTGTGCTCAGGAGACAACAAAATCTTTTGATACCATGGATAATCTTAGAAAATACCAAAAATGATCGCCAAATTGCACCCTCTTGAAAATAAATCAGAGATAATCATTTTCATTTAAGTAATACTCTGCAACTCATTAAATTCTATACTATTTAATTATAGATGGTGGGAAAGGGACAAAAGAACAACCTTCACAAGTAGTGATTTCTTGTTGTTTCTAGAATTCACAATGACTCCCATTGATTTCCTATCGCGATCAAATTCAAGGGTGGCAATCCGCTTCTCGATTTGGCTCCACGCATAGGAGCATCCTGACATGATTCAATAAGAAATCGCACATCAGTATCATAACTCACGAAAAAAATTCTGAGAGATTGAAGAAGACATACTTAAAACACCATCAAATCCTGAACCAGAGGTAGGGTTTATGTCATCTGGAAGGCCCATTTTCTCAACAAGAACCTGAAAATATAAAAAGGTCAAACGTGTGAACTTCACTAGCCATAAGAACCTCAAATTATTTCTTAGATAGTATGGACTAAAACAAAGTTTGCCCTGTGTACTATATCTCAAAATTGACCAGAGGAACAAAGTTAAAATAACAAATATCAGTCTGTTACTGCAACAAAAAAAATAAAAAAATACTTTCAACATTTCGGCACAGCTAAACTACAACACATTTCTATTGATGAATCATCAATTTGCATGACAACACAAAAATCTTGAATTATCAACAACAATGTTCATTTAGTGTTGTGTATTATGTAATTCTGGCTACTTAATTGTATTCATTAGTACCTTAAGAGCAGCCTCAGTTGGCATTCCATTGGCCACATAATGAGCAGATACATCATGTCCGGATTTTTCCACATCAGCATCATTACACAAAGCAGCAATCTTAGCAATCATTTGAAGATTAGAATCTAATTTTCTTGTTGACCAGTTCTCTATCTCTCCATCAGCTGGATCATAGCTAGTCCCTTGCACATTAAAAGATCGGATAACATTTCCCTTTGAACCCATAGCAACGAGCTTGGACACTGCCATCTGATTGGTTGTTAGTGTACCAGTCTTATCAGAGCAAATCACAGTTGTGCATCCAAGGGTTTCAACACTAGGCAACTTGCGAACAAGCGCATTCTTGGCAGCCATTTTCCGGGTGCCAAGTGCCAAGCAAGTTGTAATCACAGCAGGCAAACCTTCTGGAATAGCAGCAACAGCCAATGCTACAGCAATCTCAAAGTAATAAGTACACTTTTCGAATGAGAACTTGAAATTTGTAGGCCACCCGTCAACAAACTCCCACGAAAGGAAGTATTTCACATTAATCAGCCATACCAATGTACAGATTGCTCCAATGATTGCAGTTAAAGCCTCTCCAAACTCATTCAGCTTCTTTTTCAAAGGTGTATCATCATCGCCCTGGGACGCCTCATGAATTTGTGAATGCACCTTCCCTATCTCTGTTTTCATTCCAATCTCAGTCACCAGACAAATACAGTTTCCGTTCACCACAGTTGTTCCCGCAAAAACCATACACTTCTTGCCCTGAATGTCGACATCCTCTGCCACAGGCTTAGTAGTCTTACTAACTGCCTCACTCTCCCCTGTCAACGACCCCTGCTCAACTCGTAGTGTTGAGCTGATCAAGTTTAAAACTCTCATATCCGCGGGAATCTTATCCCCAACTCTCAACTCCACAATATCTCCCGGAACCAGCTCCTTGGCAGGCAAATTAGAAATCTTCCTTCCCTCACGAATAACAGTTGCATGCTCAGACTGGATCTCCTTCAATGCATCCAGTGCTTTCTCCGCATTGTTCTCCTGCCAAACCCCGACTACTGCATTCACTATCAATATCAAAAATATCACCAAAGGCTCGACAAATGCCGTGATCTCCTTTTCCCCGCCTTCTTCTCCGTCGTACAATGCTAACACAAAGGAAACCACTGCTGCCACCAGTAAAATCCTGACCAATGTGTCGTTAAACTGGTCAAGAATCAACCTAAAGATCGAAACCCCTTCATGTTGCTCCAATTCATTGAAACCATAGACCTGCCGCCGTTTCTCCACCTCATCCGCTGACAATCCATTCTCCCTACTCACTTGATACTTTTCCTCACAATGCGCTACATCTTTCGACCACGCTGGGTAATAAAACCCATTCTCTTCCTTATTAGCCAAAATTTCACTCTTACCATAATCTTCCCCTCCTTTCCCCATTATGAAAATAATTTTCTTAAAAAAAAAGAAGAAAGATAATCAACACACGCCCCTAAATCCAGCAGCCTGAAACAAAAGTTCTAAAAGCATTAGAAAGTCAATTCTTCACAATCGCTAAAATCCAAAATTAGAAATAACAAAGAACATGTAATGGAAGAACGCTTTCACACAAGACAATATCACAAACTCCACAATCGACAGTACAACCGCCCCATAGGAACCGCAAAAATTAATACCGAACATAATCCGAAATGATCACCTCGATTTGCAGTCAACCGCTCACCGATCAGTTGATTAGTGCATCAATCTTCAAGCAAGCCAATAGAAACCAGATAGCAAACTCACAGGAGGCTAAACTGCGGCCCACAATACAAATAGTGCAAAAAGACTGAAACGACTATCTCTGGAAACTACGGGCGTCCCGCCTCCTTGTCGCAGGCGATTGTCCACTTGTGAGGCAGTGGGGCGAGAGCTAGGTCCCCGTGCATCGCTCCTTGCTACGACTATTCGCCTATCGGTGTCAGAACGGGCTGTACCATTGATCATTTTGTATGTCTAGCACCTGGTAGGAGGCCGGATTAAATGGCCCCACATATTGGGCCGGGCCTGTCAGCTATAAGCCCAATAATTAAAAACACAATCTAGCTCCAATTCTCCGGGTGTGTTTTTTTTTTTTTCTTAATTTGCATTTTATTTTCAAAAAATTAATATATAACATATATTTATTATTTATATTACTTCTACAATTTTTAATATCTCAAAAAAAAAAAAAAAATTCTTTTGCCTCAATTTTGAAGTGTATAAAATAAAGATAATCTTTTAGATTTTACCTTATACTCACATTGTCTGGGGTTTAAACCCATGATCTCGTCCAACCTCTACACCATTAAGTCATTGTCATTTTTTACTGGACTTATTATAAATATTAAAAAATGATGATATGGCCCATGTTCACTGCAAGAAAATATTATTTTTGTAACGAGATTTTTTTGTCGTTAAATTCACTTTTTTCGTTACTAATGATATTAGAGACGGAATTACTTACTAATGATATTAGAGACGGAATTAATGATGGAATTAAATTAGCTATGTGATCTTTAGTGATGGAATTCCGTTACAAATATACTATTATTATTTTATTTTTTTTTAGTGGTTGCCGATGGTCTTAAACATTCATTTGACTTAGAGTCACTTTATTTTTTTACAAAGCCCATAAGAGTGTGTTTGGTTGTCTATTGGAATCGGTTCACATTATGCTTTCATTATAAGAGTGTGTTTGGTTTTGAATTAAAATTTCAAATTGAAACCATTACTTTTAATATAATATAAAAAAAAAACAAGTATATATACGTCAATTATCTATTTTTACAGACTAGTTTATAAAGTTAATCATACAAATATTATTTATTTATTATATTACATAAAATTTTATTTTCTATAAATTACCACAAATCTAGCCAAACAATATTTCTATCCAAACAATAAAATCTAAGTCTAACCATTAATATTAACAGCTAATTAACCAAACAAACCCTAACCCTTATCTGAATCATACATATGTAATATCCAAGAATCTCATACACAACAAATTAAACAACCAAGTTCATCTATCCATATCCAAATCTAGGGGTGTCAAAATAAACCCGACCCGAAAAATCGAATCCGTTCGACCTGAAATTTTTCAGGTTTGGGTATTTCGGATTTTAAAAAAATCAGTTCGACCGGAACCCGAAACGAAAAAAAATCCGTATCGTGTTCGGGTCGTGTTTCGAGTTGACCTGATAATTTGAAATATAAAAATCAGGTTAGGTTTTGGGTTTCTTTCGGGTTAACATGAAATTTTTATTATTATCATTTTAATTCATAATATCTATATTATTTTAAATATAAAAAATAAAATAAAATGAATTTTTTAGGTCAATTTAATATATATATTTTTTAAGTTTTCGGGTTTGTTTCGTGTCGGGTTTGTTCGGGTTTCGAGTCCAACTTGAAAGAATTCGTGTCGTGTTCGGGTCCAGGGTTTCAGGTCAGATTTCGAATTCGGGTCGAGTTCAGATTGACAGTTTTTTTTGTTATCCCCATGACTCAACTCGACACGAACACGACCAAAAAACACAAATTCACACCCCTATCCAAATCCAAATCCAAATCCAAAACCCTAATATCATGCAAACAACATCTTCTCTCCCAATATATACACACCACTTAGAACTAAGTCATGAAAATTATTGAAATAATCAAATTAATTAGTAACATAACATATCATCGAAAACATGAAAATATTCAAATCTAAGAACACAACTCGCGCCACCACTGCGGAGATAATGGAGACGATGGAAGCCTTGTCATGGATCAAAAGAACTCTTCCCGCCAATGTCGAATTCTACGACGACGGCGACAATGAAAACAATCCTCCGGCGTGGAAGCGGGTCAAATTCTCGACGGTCTTAAATGGGCCGGACGCCGACCGGGATTATTTCACGTCGCGCATGGTGGCTGCCGATCCCGACCGCTACGGCCGGCTCGGACCCGACCCGTGGGAGGCGAGGGTTAGGCTTTATCGGAAAAGATCGAAGTTCCTACGAAGCTATCCTTTTACTTATTCTGAAGAACATAGGAATCGGAAGAAGGATGCAAAAAATAAGGAGAAGAAGAAGACGAGTAAGAAAGTCGATGACAACACTGATAGCGATAGAGATAGCGGTGGCGAGAAGAAGAAGTCGATGATCGGAGCTTATTTCCGGCGGTGGATGCTGCCGTGCACGGCGGCTAAGGTTGGGGATTCGGGGAAAGAGGTATAGGATGTGTTTGTCTGTAAGTTTTAATTTTTGAGTTTGGATTTTTGAATAATATAAAATTGAATTTGAATGGTTGTTTGATGCGATATAAATAGTTGTTGATATAATATTTTGAATGTAAAATAAATTTGTAATATTTTTGAAAAAAAAAAGGAATTTGAATAATAAAAAGCTATGATAGATTTCAAAAAAAAAACCACATCCTTAGGGTTTGTTTAGTGTTTGGGTTTTGGAGGGATTTTAATTTGGTTAAGTAGAATATTAGATATATGTTTTGCTTGTTTAGGAGTTTTTGCAGATCTTTCGCTGTTTTAAATTTTATTTCAGAAATTTTTTTTTTTGTTTGAATTCAAATATTTTTTTGTCACTTTTGTTTCTCTAACTCCGAATCTTTTTTTTTTTAAAAAAAATAATTATATATTAAAACTAAAATATTAAAACCTCTAATATATTTCTACCAATTAATAAAATACTAGTACTATTATTTCTTAATTTACTATAAAATATCAAAATGGGACTTCTTACATATTTTTATAAATAAATAAAATACTATTATTTTTTAAACTATTACAAAATATCCCTTTCAAATGGGACGGAGAGAGTATCAAATTAAATAATATTTGTAGGCATTAAAAATTGAATGTCTAAATTAAATTAAATATTATATATTTTGAAAGAAAATAAAATTTCAATAATATAAATATATGGTATTTAATTATGCACATGTTAATTTTTGTACAATAATTATCAATCATTAATGCAAAAATTTGCTTAAAATGGAAGATACCGTACAAATATTACGTGCATAAATAAAGTCATAATAAATTTGATAGCAAAATAAATCAATATTGTCAATAAATGAAGTATATAAATTAATATCTTTCGAAAAAAAATGATATAAAGATCTTGGCGAGGAAGGTGCACAATCAAATTCGTAAGAATGGAAAAGAACATACGATGGAAAAGGAAAGATTATAAAATCTTCATATTGGCTAATCAGGACACGCCACGTGGCACCATTCAAAAAGGAAGCCAAGGCCACCCCTCCCCTATAAATAGGAGTCATGGCCATTTCAGCCAAGGCCACCCCTCCCCTATAAATAGGAGTCATGGCCATTTCATTTGACACACCGAAGTTACCTCGATGATTCAAGCAAAGAGGTAAATCTCTAGACTCTCTTTGTATTGTTGTTCGTGTCCTTCGAAGCGTTCTTCGTCGAAAAGTCATCGATTTGGACAAATGATTCAATATTGGTTGACAAATGGATGAAGTTAACGTTCTTCGTCGTATGTCCGAGTCGGAGGAAGGATCAAAGCTCCCAAAGCCATTGGAGAATTCGTTAAAGCTAAGGAAGAGCCTCCCAAGTCCATCCCAAAGCTTCAAGGTGTTCATCGCGTTCTTCACCAAAGCATCAACTAAGCCTTCTTCGATCCAAAAGTCAAAGGGACACGCGCACCAAAAGTGTTATGGAACACCAAATCCACCTCTTCAAGGATCAAAGTTACAAAAGCCGTTAAAGAATCCATCAAAGCCAAGGAAGAGCATCTAAAGTTCAAGCTTCGAGGTGTTCATCGCGTTCTTCACCAAAACAACAACTCAACTCTTTTCGATCCAAAAGTAAAATGGACACGCCGCCAAAAGCGTTATGGAGCACCAAATTCACCTCCTTAAGATCAAAGCTTCGGATCGTCAAAATAAACATCAAATCCAAAGCCAACGATCAAATCGCCCACACGGAGACCAAAGCCCTCCGAACGGCGGCAAAGCTAAACAAAAGATCAAAGTCGCGGATCGTCCAAAGAAGACATCAAATTCAAAGCCAACGATCAAATCGCCCACACGGAGACCGAAGCTCTCCAAAAGGCGGAAAAAGAAAACTAAAGATCAAAGCTGCGGATCGTCCAAAGAAGACACCAAATCCAAAGCAGATGATCAAATTGCCCCAAAGCTTTCCAAAAGGCGGCAAAGCCAAACCAAAGATCAAAGCCGCGGATCGTCCAAAGAAGATATTAAATCCAAAGTCGATGATCAAATCGCCACATGGAGACCAAAGTCCTCCAAGAGCGGCAAAGCTAAAGTAAAGATCAAAGCTTCAGATCGTCTAAAGAAGACATCAAATCCAAAGGCGATGATCAAATTGCCTACACGGATACCAAAGCTCTCCAAAAACGAAAAAGCTGAATCAAACATCAAAGCCTCGGATCGTCCAAATAGGATATTAAATCCAAAACCAATGATCAAATCGCCCACATGAAGACCAAAACCCTCTAAAGTCCGGCAAAATCAAACCAAAGAACAAATCTTTTCGGATCAAAGAAGCCATCGAAAATCAAGTTGGAAAATAAATCGACCCGGAAGGAGAATCAAATGACCCATTTAAAGAATATGACCCGCTTTAAATTCAAATCAAATATAATTTGTACAAATTTTATGTTTATTAAAAATAACACAATTTTTTGTCCACAATATTCTTATTTTTTGTATTATAAGAAAAATATTTTTTTAATATAATATAAAAACATAAATAATATATATAATGTAATATTTTTAAAATAATAAAATACTAGTTAATAATGATATTAAAAATTACAATCAAACGCCCCATATATTTTAGATTGCATAATGAAGATGTTTAGAAGGCTAAACAAACACACCTTTTAGACTTTCTTAACGTGTGTTTGTTTGGTTTTAAATTATAATTGGGCCATGGTGGTTCCGGTAAAAATTAATTATTAATTATTAATAAAATATTATATTTAAATTATGCTAAATTGTATTATTTTGATTTAAAATGTTAAAAGAACAAACTTTACTTCATCAAATATTAAATTAAGTTTCTTTTATTGATAAGTTCTTCAATAAATTAAAACTGATAAATAAATTATTTGCCAAACAGTCTCCAAATTTAATGGAGTGTATTCATTTGATATTTTATTAAATTTTTTCAGATTTAAAAAAATTTATGAATTTATGTGGATTTATAAAATCACAAAGTCTATACGGAATTTTTATAAATTTATAGAATTTATATAAATTTAGTAATATTATAAAATATTTTTTTATTAATTTATATAAAACAAAAGTTTGATAAATATAATAAATTTATAATTAAAGTTATTATATGTTATTATATTTTTATAAAATAAAACAAAATAAATATTAATAAATAATATATAATTATTAATAATATAAAAATATTGTAACATATTCCACTGCGGAATTCAAAGTATACTATTTACTATTTTGGTCTATTCCATTCTGAAATATCAATTTTCTATTTTTAGTAAAAATTATCATAAATTAATAATAAAATATTTTTAATTTTTACCTAAAAATACCATTACATGTACAATTATTTATTTACAGGCAAAATGTCAAAATTTTTTACACAATTCCACTAACTAATAACATATTATTATTTTTTAATCTATTGCAAAATCACAAGTGGCCTATTTTGGACTTGGACTTTGTTACGGACAGGAGAAAGTACGTAATACTAGGATTGTGTATATCATTCAATTTTATAATTTTATTATATTATCATTCAATATATCAATTTATTATTATTATTATTATTATTATTATTATTATTATTATTATTATTATTATTTATATAACTTTTTAAATAAAAATAAAGATATAAATAAATCAATAATATAATTTACGATTTTTGAAAAAAAATCAAAAAATTTAAAAAAATATAATCCATCGTTTTAACAAAAAAATATAAATATCTAGTTCAGTTTAATAGAAATGACAATATAGGGTTTGTTCGTTTGTAGGTTTTTAACAAAATTCTACTATTTATCCAAAATTTTCCCCCCAAAAACATCAAATCAAACAACTATTTTTCATTTTTTATATTATACTAAAAATCAATTTTACATTCAAAACATCACATCATCACCTATTTATATCACATCATATAACTATTCAAATTCAAAATTTTTACTATTCAAATCTCAACTCAAAATCCAGACACCCAAACAAACACACCCATAATGTATTAAATAATTGACAATATATAATATTTTTCAAATATTATATTTATAATATGAAAATACATATTTTCAAAAAATTGATAATAATTAACTAGTATATTTTAGTTTTAAATTATTATTTTTATTAAAAAATTATAATAATATTAATAAATATTACTCAATCCGTCTTTTATCTATCTATCTATCCGTTTGCTTTAGTTTTAAAAATATTAGTAATATTGAGATGTAGTATGAATAAAATAGAGAAAACTAAAATAACCATGTGTGATATAAATTGCAATGACATTTGTGTAATATATTGTTAATTATAAGAGTATTTTTAATATTAGTAAAAAATACAATTACTAAAAAAATAAATATTTTGCTATGACACAGATCAAAATAAAAAAACACGTAAATTATTAAGAGACGAAAGATATTATTTAGTAATTGTACAATAACAAGAGGAATAATAATAATGATTTGTTAAAATTCAATAAAATTTATTGATTTTTAAAGTTAATGAATCATTGAGTACTTTATAAAATTTGCAATAAATATTTTTTAATTTTAAAAGAAAATAAAATAAAGTTAAATACAATTAAATTTTAAAAGTTCCTGCATCAAAACACACACTCCCCCGTTCCCTTTAAAGAATGTTCTGAAATTATTAGACCAAATCTTATTCTTAACCCTAAATTATACTACCTTGGCCTCGTAGGTCTCATTTATTTTTTATCGTTTTAATTTTTAAATATTAAATATTATATTAAAATAAAAAATAAAAAATTGATATAAATATTTTTATTAAAATTTATATTAATATAAAAATATTTTTAATATTAAATAAAATGAAAAATAAATGTGACAATGCAATATAATTTTATTATATATGTATATATATATAGCAGTAGTAGTATAAGTATATTTTACCATTCGTTCCATATCATATCCAATCGAGTCGAGTCGTGCTCCACTTCCAGATCCCTCTATCGTCTTCTTCCTTTCTTTCCATTTCCATTTCCATTTCCATTGATTCTCGTCTTCTCTCTTTCTTACTCTCTCTCTCTCTCTCTCTCTCTAACCTCCAAGTTTGAAATTACTTTCCTACCGTTGTCTTCTCTTCTTATCCTTCTCTGGCTTCCTGGTAGTTTTCTTCTCTGCTCTTAGACGTCGTACTCCAAGACAGGGAAGCTTCGTTGAGTCGTCGTCGTTTTGTTGTTTTCTTCTTTTTACAGTTGTGTGGGAGGCTTTGTAAGTTAATCTCTGCATTAATTTTGAATTATTTGCTGTTATCATTTTTTTCAATGCCGGATGCTATGCTATTTAGGGTTTGAATTGATTGCTGTTAGTTGCAATTAGTTGTGTTGGTTTTAGATTGATTTAAAGGGTTGAAGTCAATTAGTTTAATTTTTGTTGGCTCTTTGGGGATAGGTGGGTTACTTTCAGTTTCTTTTATTGGAATTTTTTAGGTGCGAAGTGGATTGGTTCTAATTTTATACATTTTTGTGTGATTGAAGTTATCTTTGTGAGTTTATCTTCATACAATTTTGTAAATTTAAGTGTATGAAATTAAGTTGTTATCTTTTCGAAATATTCAAATTTCATATTATTTGCAGATTGCAAAAAAAAAAAAAAAAAAAAAAAAAAAAAAATGTGAATAAAAAATGTAGTCATGGAAGATCAAATTGAAAGTTCTAAGGCTTCAAATTACAAAAGGATTGAAGTCCAAACATATGTTTGATTTATTATTATTATTATTATTATTATTATTATTATTATTATTATTATTATTATTATTTTACAAAAAATGGAGTTGGAAAATATGTGATTTGTGGATGCAATGATTGCCAGAGAATATATAAAGTAGGGAAAAAACATTTGGTACTTCTATGTTGAGGTGCCACATGGAAACTTGGATAATGCTGAAAGATCATGATATAGTCAAATGCTTGTTCATACTGATGGGAATTGAAAAATAAAAAGGTGAACACAAAGATTCCACTTACTTTCTAGCTCTTGCAGTTGTCAAACAGGATTTGCCATTTTCATTTATTGAATAGACGGTTCTGTGGTTTTTGAAGTAGACAACTCTCACACTTCCTCTTATACCTAGAAACTCTATTTTTTCTGTTATTAACAAGTAGAATTTCAAGGAAAAAGCTAAACTTAGGGAAGTTTTAGCTAATATTCTGCATAGAGTTTGCTAACTTCAGATTTATGGACTTACATGTACTGGTGAAGGCTTCATTTGTTGGATTGCTCATGTTGCGATGAAAATTGGAAATAATAAGATATTTATTTGATGCCCAGAATGCAGAGAAGCTGTTAAATTGATGTATCATATGCTATTCAACTACTTAGCATTCTCATTGTAGCCCTAGCTCTGCAATTATCATCGCTTCCATAAAGTCAGCCCTGCAAATTTGAGACATTTTGATGTAAATAAGAATTTGATTCGACAATGGATGGTGATATGAAGTATCTGTAATGTCTTATGGATGTTTATATTTAATCGCGATCTATTTGAGTTTGGTATGACCACCATACTTATTGACTTGCCTCTCTTCTTCATGGCTTTTGTTTGTTGTTTTTAACAACTTTCTTTTGTTGATGGATACTTTTCCTGCCTCTGTAAGTTATGCATATGTTTTTTTATGAGTTATTACCTTTGGGGGCTGTATGCAATAGTGGAAGCATATGCGTTCTTTATAGTTTTGTTTGTTTTGACTATTTGTTTAATTCTCCTATTCTATCCAGATTATAACCAGCAAGCTCTTTCTCATTTGAAGATATTTCTGACCCAGGAAGAAAGCGAAGCCACTGCTTGTTGACCAAAAGTCCTATTCATGACCTTTTGATATTTTCAAAATGTCAGGGCTGTTCAATGTATATTTCCCTTCTGTTTTGTTGCAATTTTACGTAGCCTTAAAGTAATATGCTGTTATACAGTTCTGATTTTAGGTGGAACTTGTCCATTTTCTATTTAGATGTTTTTATCGTATTCTTAATCTACTCTTGCCATTTTACTACTTTCTTATCTCCTTTACTTATATCCCATCTCTTTCCTGAGTTCTATGTTAAGTTTTACCTACCCGAAAGTTGGGGAGAATTATCTGTTTTGTTTAATATTAACTTTTAATTATTAATATGTGCTCATTTACTCTTTATTTGGAATTGGTGAGGCTATTACTAAGATATACTGATATATTACTCTAACTATTCACTAGTTGAATTGCTTTCTAAATATGTTACAACAGATGCTAAAATTTTTGCTGTGGACTTAGTAAAATTACTAAAATATGCGGGCTACTTTGATAAGTACAAAGTTTTTTCCTTTTTATTTTTTCTTTTTTAATGAGAGTTGAACAATATGGTACCTGATTTATTTATCAGTGTCGTATTAATTCAAACCTACTATATATGTGTGCGTGCATGCATGCATGCATGTGCTTATAATCTTATGTCGGGCAATTATGCTTCTCACTTTATCAAGGCATGCACTATGCCAGGCATCATACTAAACAACATTGCAATGAAGTTTTGTAGACTAAGTTATCTCATGCTGAAGGCAATTTTTAGCTACAAGTTTTGATTGATTGCATTAGGCTATTTGTTCTGCAGACATCACTTAATGGATCAACATCGAGTCTCGCTGACAGTACAGGACGTGCTTTCTCTCCATCCTTTTCTGCTCAGTCTGGTAATGGATCTGCAGTTTTTCATCATACTGGTGAGTTGATTTTTAGAATTGTTTTATCTGTTTTCTCCAAATTCTGTTTAGTAATAGCCTTTCAATTGCAGGAAATGTGCCTCAGGGGCTGCATAATATTCATGGAAGTTTCAATGTTCCAAACATGCCATCTGCACTTGGATCAAGGAGTACAACTATAAATAACATACCTTCTAGCGGTATGCAACAAGCTGCTGCCAATCTCTCTAGTGGGCGATTTGCATCAAATAATGTTCCAGTGGCTCTTTCTCAGGTGACATGTTATCTCTTAAAAGAATTGTACATGTGATGCTTGAGTTTTTGGGATGCCAATTATGTATTGGAAGACACACAGGTTAGGAACCCTGAAACTATTTTAAATGAATGTTTTGGGGTTCCTTTTGTTATTGTTTTATATTAAATTGATGGTTTGAACCTTCTTTCAGCATCTATTATCTTTTGATGCTGTGGATTATATTGTTACTTTGGCTGACCTTTTGTAAAATATCTCTGCAGATATCTCACAGTGGTGGACATGTTCATTCAGGGTTGACAGGCCGAGGTGGTATGAGTGTTGTTGGAAACCAAGGGTACGGCAGTAACAACAATGGAGTTGGTGGTTCTATCCCTGGTATTCTTCCTAGCTCTGCTGCAATTGGTAATCGAACATCTGTACCTGGTTTGGGTGTCTCTCCTGTTCTAGGAAATACTGTGCCACGTATTTCAGGTTCGGTGAGTAGTATAGCTGGTGGTGGAAACATTGGCAGAAATATTAGCTCAGGTGGCCTATCTGTGCCTGGCCTTGCTTCTCGCATAAATTTAACTGCTAACAGCGGCTCTGGAAATATAAATGTGCAAGGACAAAATAGGCTAATGGGTGGGGTGCTGCAACAAGGTAATTTACAGACTCAATTTAGCTGTAGCCCTGGAAGTCTTTCCAAGTTTGCTCTGTTTTAGTTGGAAAGCTTTCTTGTTTATGTTCTGATATTCTACCACTGGTGGTCGATAGTGGTGCTCGACAAAAGTAGTGTTTTTATCTATTTTATTAGATTGCGACTATGGTTATATGAATGCTTCTGGTTGTTCTATGGTGATTTCAGTATGGGATAGATGCATTATGTGTACATATAGTGTAATAATGGTTTATCATCTGGATAAGGATTGGTCTGGAACTGTTATTTGATCTATAGAAATCTGCTGACTGAATGTTGAGTGCATTTAGGAGGTGTGAACCGTTATAAGATCCCGACAAATATTTTCATTTATGTGATCTCTTCTCCCTCTTGTGGTTCGCTATTACAATCTCAATATTTAGTGGGTCTTAAATTGATTGGTCTAAGGTTACTAACGTCCCTGACTCCCTGGATATATTTGTTCTCTCAAAAGATGATTTATTATTCCATCTTTTAGGTCTAATATTCATGGTTTGCACATATTTGTCGATTTGGTTCTTAACAAGCATATGCTTATTTTTGTTTATATCACCCCCCCCCCCCCCCACCCACCCAAATCTCTGGATTGTCTATTTTTCTCACGCAATTTTTCATTTTATTTTGACTGGAACTTCTCATTTAAGCACAAAGAGGCTTCTCTTTTGATTTCTTTCTGATAACAAACTTGTAGTCATTAAGGATTATGTTATCTGTTTCACTTATTCTAAATTTTTTCCTGACACAACCAACTCCTTATGATTCAAACGGACCGTTTTTTTACTTATTTAAATCTAGGCTGGAGACTTCAGTCCTTTATGATCCAAAGAGATTGAACTTTGTGACAATCAATACACATGGTTTCTGTTGAACCACTTTTGACTTGCAATGCTATCCTGTTCCATTTTTTGCAAATGATTGCTGAACCAATTTAAAATTATAAAACCATTATGTTTCATGTTTCGCACATGGATACTAAGTCCTTTGACAGTATTGATGTACTTATATTGAAAAGTGATCATGCTACATTTTCTTTTATCAAGTAATTTTAACAAATATTTCTATGATATTTTTGTGCTTATGGTGCTTGGTTATTTAAAAATTTTAATTATATATATGACCTAGGTAATTGGCTTTGCCTAGAACTTTGTTCTAGACTATCATTAAGTTTTTATAGTGATAAAGAAGCTTCTGTTATTCAGCTTCTCCACAGGTTTTATCAATGTTAGGTGCCAACTACCCATCTGCTGGTGGTCCGTTTTCTCAAAGCCATGTTCAACCTATGAATAACCTTACTAGCATGAGCATGTTGAATGACGGGAATCCCAATGATGGTACCCCTTTTGATATCAATGATTTTCCTCAATTGACCAGTCGTCCCAGTTCTTCTGGAGGTCCTCAAGGACAATTGGGTAGCTAGCTAGAATTCTCTTTCATTTTTCTTTTTATTTTCCTGCAAACCTCTTCTGTAACATAATTCTGCAATTTTAGGTTCATTACGAAAACAAGGTCTTAGTCCTATCGTTCAACAAAATCAAGAATTCAGCATTCAAAATGAAGATTTTCCAGCTTTACCTGGATTTAAAGGTACCTTTATCTATTATAATAAGTTTGATGTGGTTTCTTATGCTATTCCAAATTATACAGTTTGTCTTAAGTTACAAAATGTATTAGGTTGAAGTTGAGATGCTCATCGTTTGATGTGCCTCATAAACCTTATTTAAATATTCATGTGTGAATGCAACTCATTGTTCCCATCAATATACTGCATACTTGACTTGTGCTTGGTTCTCCTTGAACTAGGTTAGTCTGAGATTCTCTTAATCCATACTGCCTTTCACTCTGGAGAATATAAGGCTGTCCTTTTATTCTGTAATCGACAGGCCATACTAAGCATTTTCCTTACTGCATGCTCCATCATGGTCTGATGATCTCCATAACCATGTGTCATTATGACGTTGACCCTAGTCTTCTGGGCGGAGGGCATGCTGAAATGATGTTGCAAGACAAGATCATCATATCATCATGTGTAGATAACTGAGTTTATAATTATATTTTTGCCATTCTGTTGTGTATACATATATTTAATTGATGAGGAAGAGTATGTAGTATCGTTAATAGACCTTTGGTGGGGCTATTATCTTTTCCTTTTAGCTCTATGCGTTTGTGTGTGCTTGATGAGATTTCTTTTCTGTTTATCAGTTATTCATTTATTATGTGAAAGATTTCTTTTTTATTTTTCCTGTTTTCATCTAGTCATTGCTATGTGGTTAGTTTTGACTGGTTCAAATTCATTTTCCCTTTTCAATGTTAGGGATTGGAAATTTGTTAACAATCTTGTATATCTGCAAATATTATTTGGTTTATTACTCATGCGTCTGTTTTAGGAAGGACAGCGTGGTTGATGGAGTTCATATATCCCTTCTGTTGTCCTTTTCAGTTAGAACCTCTTCTCAGGGACTTCAAGTATCTATACGCCCTGTTATTGTCTTTTTGAGCATTAATTTTGTTTCAGGTGGCAATACTGATTATTCTATGGATCTTCATCAGAAAGAACAGCTTCATGACACCTCTGTCTCTGTGATGCAGCCTCAACATTTTTCTGTAAGGATTCAAAGTTGAAGTTGGTACCATAATAGCTCTGCTAGTTTTTCTTAGATTCACTTATTTGAAAATGCAGATAGGCCGTTCTTCCGGTTTCAATCTGGGGACAACATACTCATCTCATCGGCCACAGCAACAGCAACATGTTCCAGCTGTAAGTGGCAGTGGTGGACCCTTTACAAATGTAAATAGCCAAGATCTCCTCCACTTACATGGCGCTGAGATGTTCCCTTCATCTCTTTCAAATTATCATTCACAGGTGTGGTTCAACCGAGTTCTTATTCTGTCTCATTTTATCATTATTACCAGTCCTAAGACAAGTTACTTTGTGCTAGATTGATTGGGTCGTGTGGTTAGAAAAATGAATTCATCCATGTTATATTAGGTTTGAATTACTATGGGTCCAGAAAGGCTAATATTGGGTGTCTAAATCAAAGAAAGATCAATTTTAATAATATATGTATCTTTAATTTCTTGTTGATATGCTTTAACAATTGACTTGTGTACTACCTGAATGTGTAGCATAACCCAATATCTTTGGGGCTTTGAAGCTAGTCCAAACTCGTCTAATCTTTGATCTAATTTCTTGAAGAGAATACTATATACTTCCTTGTATTGGTAATCTTGTCCAAGGTGGCTCCATTCTCATGCAACCTACTTTGTTGAATCTACTGGAATCTAGCTTATAAATTTAATTAACATATGACTCATTGAATATAAAAGCCTACAGAAGAATATTGTACTGCTTTCCCATTTATTGTATCTATCTTTTGTTTGAGCTTCTGTTTTATTCATTCCATTTTCTTGCTCTTCGGTGTTCAGGAATTATTGACTTTCCTGTCTTGTAAGTTATTATAAAGCAGGCTGAAACTGTATAGGACTTTGCTTTCTCATAGAGAGAATACAATATCAAATGTAGAAACAAAATCAATTCTAACTATAATTTTAAGCATATAATAATTCTAAATATAATATGCACTTCAATTTCTGAAGATGTAGGAACAGACTAGAGAGAATCCTTTATAATACTTCCCCGTAAGTTGAATATGGATAAGCAGACAATGTTCAACTTGAATAATGATTCCATATGTGGTAAAGACTCCTTAGGGAAAATGTCATCATGTACAGCATGTCAGCTATCTTCATCTGCATTTGGCTTGACTGTACCATAACATGAGCCATGGGTGGCTTGCCGCATCTTTTCTTCAGTTACACTGGGCAACTTGCTTTTATTTTGCATGTTGTGGGCACTTCTGAACTTTGTGTTGTGATTGACAATGGTGGGAAGTTAAAGTTCCTCTTGAAGGAGTTAAAGGTCTATATATTATTTTTTAACTTATGCATTGGAACTGACACCTGAAAGATGCTTGATTTGATTTCAATTTTCAATACGCACATTTACATTCAACATGTGAAAGCATTGTGTATTATAGCAATTTGTAATGCCTGTTGTTTGTATGTCGTCATTCTGGATGATCCAGAGTAGTGGAGCCCCAGGAATCGGATTGAGGCCTCTGAATTCTCCAAGTTCAGTATCTGGCGTAGGCCCATACGATCAGGTTCTACAGCAATATCAACAGCATCAGAGTCAACCCCAATTTCGCCTTCAACAAAATTTGTCTGCTGGTGGTCAGCCTTTCAGGGATCAAGGGATGAAGCCTGTGCAGTCTGCCCAGGCACCTTCCGATCCATTTGGTTTACGTGGTTTGTTAAGTGTTATAAGAATGAGTGATCCAGATTTAACATCTCTTGCACTTGGAATTGATCTAACTACACTAGGATTGAACTTGAATTCGACTGAAAATCTCCACAAAACTTTTGCTTCTCCTTGGTCAGAGGAGCCTGCCAAGGGTGACCCAGAGTTTAAAGTGCCACAATGTTATTATGCCAAACAACCTCCGCCATTAAGTGTGAGTTTTCTTACTATCCTTGTTATCTGTTACTTTGCTTCTTAGCCAGTTTCACGTTGCTGAATTATGATCGCTTATTTGCAGCAAGCATACTTCTCAAAGTTCCAACTAGACACATTATTTTATATTTTCTACAGGTAAGGCTGCTTTTTTTTTTTTTTTTTTTTTTTTTAACTTCAATTGTTACCTTTGATATTGCTTAAAAAACAACGTATGTACTCTCTTACTGAATTTATGCAGTATGCCGAGGGATGAAGCTCAATTATATGCTGCAAATGAATTGTATGTACCCTTCTGCTATGATATATTCTTTTTTCTATACTGCTTGTGGAGAATTATCCCGTAGATAATGAATTGTTTGTACCCTTCTGCTACATTTCATGCTGGTATCTTTGTGGTACATTTTAATGCGCGCTGGTTAGTGTTTGCTTCGACTTTCACGGTTGATAATGATCTTGTTTGCAACAGGTGACATTTATTAAGCTTCCTACATTGCTATTTTCAGGTATAATAGGGGTTGGTTCTATCATAGAGAGCACCGGTTTTGGCTTATGAGAGTGACTAACATAGAGCCTCTTGTTAAGACAAATACATATGAGAGGGGTTCCTATATTTGTTTTGATCCAAACACGTGGGAAACAATTCGTAAGGTTGGTTTTTCGGTTTGAAATTTGTTATATTTATTTTTCAGCTATATCTTTAGTTAGTCGATTAATGGACTTTACAAACTTATGCAGGATAATTTTGTCCTTCATTATGACATGTTGGAAAAGAGACCAACTCTACCTCAACATTAATTAGCATGCTAGTGTGTATATGTTCAGTTTACTTTGTTTTTTTTAGGCAGAAGAAACCATTGTCCTTGTTGTTAGCTGTTGTAGACTTGACTTGTAGTCATCTATGTATCATCTCTGTGAAAGTAGACATTGCAGAACTAATTGAAACAGCTTCATTGCTGTTTCATTTTCCGTTTGAGTCATGCAGTTTCGTTTCAATCTTTATATTATGCCTCTCAAGAATTTATTGATTTTCTTGATCCTCTACTAGTATGTATGGTTACCGGTGCAGTTACAGTGCTGATTTTTTCAGACAACAACTCTCCACAAAGTACTGTGCAATGGGGGACAGGTAGAGTGCTGAATTGGAAAAATCGGCACTGTGTTGATTTTTCAAATCAGCACTATTAATGTATACAAACATCAGTGTCTTATTATATACATGCTGTATATAATAAAGACCGGTACGGTTGGTTCATAATTATAAGTGTGTTGTATAACAGTATGTGGTGTGTTGAAATCAACTATTATTTGTATTGCATTAGACTATAGCATGAGCTATTAATTCCTGTGGTGTTGGTTCATAATTACAAGTGTATTGTATAACAGTATGTGGTGTACTGAAATCAACAATTGCTTGTACTGTATAAGATTGTTAGTTTATGTTTGTATTTGTACTATATAAATGCATACAGTGTGTTGCCGGTAGTAATACCGTATGCTGCAGGATGCTATCAGTACAGCGCTGAATTTTAAAATTCAGCACATGTCATTCTTCAATAGTTTAAAGTAGTATGCACTGTATTTAAAATGTATGTTTTTGAACTCTCGAGGTTTATAGATTTTTGAATTGATACTATTTGAATAACTAACAATACAGTATAGTATCGAGCATAATATATACTACATAAAGCATTATGAAGTGCTTGTACTTTTGGGAAATCAAACATAATGTTATTTCTCAAATCAGCACAATAACAAAATCGTTGCTTACGGTTGCTAATTGTCGTGTCGTAATCTTTACAATTTAATATGTTCACTCCTTTCTTAGGATTCATGAGCTTCAACCTAAATATTAGTAATTGGAAAAACGTTTTTGACTTGGCTATTTAATTATCATCTGTGCTTTAATTAATTAATCAAATGGCGTACATTTTCTTAGTGTCCAAATCTTCAGGATCATCCGAGTTAAAGGACACGGCCGTAGATCGGCTGCCGTCGGAGTTCCGCCGGAGCATCGTCCGGCGGCTGCTCCTCAGGTGGATCCGATGCATAACCACCCAGTAACACATGGTGCTGAGCGTCGTCGTCAGTATGGCCGTCCCGATTATCGTCACTCCGATGGCCAGCCACCGCTCGTTGCCGCTGCCGTGCCCGACCACGATGAACGACAGCGCCAGGTACGCCACCGATATGAGCACGCACGCCACCCACATCAGCTTGTTGATCACCGCCATCATCCGCTTCTTCGCCTTGCACTCGATCACCACCACCGACGTCTGCACCACCACCACCGCCAGCGAGATGAACAGCGCCACCGAGTCGAAGACGAAGAAGATGAGGAACGGTGTCTGCCCCGCAATGTTCGCCATCCCGAGCGACAACGACGACGGCGATGACGGAAGCTCCTCCACAAATTGACCCGGCACCGTGAAGATCGCCGCGAACGCCACCGTCGCGATCAGCACTGCCACCACCGTCGTCGAGTTGATTGCGTTGTTCAGCCCCTCTGCGTGCATCTTGTTTATCCGCTTCACGATCCCCCGCACGCGCCGCCGCGTCCGCCGCGTATGCTCCAGCTGGTAATGCACCTCGTGCTTTATGTCGCTCACCGTCTGCTTCAGCTCCCGCGCCGTCCCCGGAATATTCTCCGACGACTCTGGGTTGATCATCCGCGCACTCACCACCCCCCACTCCCGCAGCACCGCCGCAATCCCGACATGCCCCATCTTCTCCGCCGTGTCCACCGCCGTCTCGTTCGATCGATTCACCGCCCCCGTCTCCGTCTCCTTCCGACTCAGCAGCCTCTCGACGATCTACAATCGTGCTAAACCCGATAAATTTTTCGCCGTATTCCAAAGCTTATAAACACATACATTACCGGAGCCCGGCCTTTTCGGGTGGCGATATGCAACGGCGTGTTGCCCTTAGTGTCGACCATGCTAACCGTCGACGGATCCGCCCCAATTAGCGCCTCGACGACGTCGAGATTCTGGCCTTTAACGGCCATATGCAGCGCCGTCTGCCCCTTTTTATCGGTCCGGGTCGTGAGGCCGCGCGCTTTGCTCAAAAGTGCCGCGACTACGGCGACGTGCCCGTTCCTCGCCGCGGAATGGAGCGCAGTTTTTCCGTTGCTTCGAGCGATATTAGCGAGGCTGCTCTCGATTCCCAAAAAATATTCTACGACGTCAATCCGGCCTTGCATTGCCGCCGTGTGCAGCGCCGTCGTGTTCGCCGTGTCCACCGTCATCAGAAGCTCCGGATGCGCGTCGAGCAGCGCCTTCACGACTTCTACGAACAGCGCGCAACCAAACCAACATCGATAAAAGAAAAAAAGAACGGATCGAAGAACACGAAGAATCGTATATACCTAAGTCGCCTTGCTTCGCGGCGATATGCAGTGCGTCGAACCCGTTCTTGGCTTTGATTCCGGCAGCCGCCAAATCGTACTGTTTGATCAAATCCCGAACGAGTTCGTAGTAGCCGTACTCGGCAGCCACAAACAATGGCGTCTCGCCAGCTGAGTTCTGCTTCGACAGCAGCCGGACTAACTCGTCGCCGCCTCCGGAATTATCGATGATCTCCATAATGGCGGCGATGTTACCTAACCGAGCTGCGGAATGCAGCACGGTGTCGTCCCGTTTCCCGGTCAGCTGCTTCGTCATCTTCGTCCGCGGCGTCAACGCCAACGCCGACGGGCCCTCCATTTTTACCACTCTCTCCTTAGATGGCTTAGCAAATTACAAAAATACCATTCTAAAGATCAAACCTGCTTCATCCATGATTATAACCAAGAACATTGTCAATTATTGAAATCCAATTCAAAGTCCCTACCAAACTAAGCAAGATTCAACCATGTCACACATATGTATATACATATATATTCCTATATGTATGTATTTATGAATGTGAAGGTCAGATTGAATAGCTTGGTTGTGAAGAAACAGGGAACTTTAGGGCAATAAAAATTTGAAGAACAAACAAAATATGATATATTATAATTTGTATGAAGCAAAAGGAAACTGTCCAACAAAAATAAATAAAATAAAAAGGATGAAAGGGGAGAATCAGAGTTCTGGCATTTCATTTTTTATTTTTTAGTTTGCAGATAAAAGTGAGGGGAAAAAGAAAAAGGGTTCCAATGGTAGAGAGAGAGAGAGAGAGGCTAAGATAATGGAGCCATCAATGGCACATGTCTGCAACAACAAGAACACTAATTAACATCAATGTATTATACTATGTCCGTCCGTTTATAAGGATCTTATTTATTTTATGCGTGCTGATATTCAAATATTAATTATTATATCAAAATACAGTAGCAACAATATTTTAATTAGTGTTTTACAATACTAATATAATGACATTTGTAAAAGAAATTATATAAATATATAAATATTTTTAATGTTAAATACAATGACGCAAAAGATAAATATGACCTTAAAAACGGACGAAGAGAATATATATATGTGCGTATGTATAAAGTGAGAGAATGAGGTAGAATAAGAGAGATCTAATTAGGAGACAAGGTGACATAACAATAATGGCCCTTTAGTTTTGAAATATATATAAATGTTTGATGATGATTATGATGATGGGGTGGCTGATTCTGATTTTGATTCTCATATTAGGAATTAGAAAGTCCCATTCCATGAATGCAAACATTGATCACATCTTAGCATTGTATAGAAGTATTATCCTGTATAAATATATTTATTACGTTGAAATCAATAATATATTGTGTTATGTAAAATTATATCATATACTATAATGTCTATCAGGTATGTGTTGTTTGTCTTGATTATATGTGTTGACTCAATTCCGAAGTTTCATATAATAATTTGAATACATTTGCTACATTGGAGTTTTCTTTTTGTTCTAAATCAAATGTTTTTTTCTTTCTTTTTTTTTTTTAAAAAAAAATTACTTATAAAATTACGATAATTACATGGTTTAAAAAAATTTGAAATCAAACTAACAAAAAGAAAAAAATACATTTGTATATATTTACGATGTTAATATATATTATTTTGGTATGATGCATATACAAGAAAAAATCATTTTTGTAACAAAATATTTTTTTATCTCTAAATCTATTTTTTTCATTACTAATGACATTAGAGACGGAAATAGGAATGAAATTACGTTAGCTACGTGAACTTTAGGGATGGAATTCCGTTACAAATACTACAAAAAAATATCAATTTTGTAACAAGATTTTTTCGTCGTTAAATTCAATTTTTCCGTTACTAATGATATTAGAGACGGAATTTGAGATGAAATTACGTTAGCTACGTGAACTTTAATAACGGAATTCCGTTACAAATATACTATTTTTTTTAGTGAAATATATTATTTTTTTTAGTGATATATTGAATTATATTATTGAAATAGGATAATGAGTATACTAAAAAATAATCCGATATTCAAATAACCATATTATTGAAAAATATCATTATTGTTTTTATATTTAATCTTGTGAAAATATTAGCCAAGAGTAAACTACAAAATTTTTGTATTATTAAAACATATAATATAAATAATGTCAACCTTATGAAGTATAGGGGTGAAGACTTTAGTCATGTACTATTAATTCCTATTGTACACCTTCTAGCGAGTTTATAATTGTAATGAAATGAAATATTATTCTCTACGAAACATTGCTTTCTCCATTAATTGATGAATTATTGTGTATATATATACTTATTTTTCTTAAATTAGGTCTAATAAGTTTGATAACTCAATGTAATTATTTATTTTTAATATTATAAAATGCATTAATTTAGTAATATATAATTTAAAATTTAAAAGAGTTTGGAATGATCGATGGCCAATGTTGATTGATTGGATCCACTAATATACACATTAGTATTTTTTATATGATTTGAATTAAGCTCGTAGTAAATATTAAATTTTTGAATTAAAATAATATATAATATAATATAAATAAATATTTGATGCTATATTTTGAATGAAAAATTTAATTTTTGTTTGATATATGATATAGAAAATATATATTTGATTTAAAAACAAAACGGTGTCTTAAGCGACCAAAGAGAAGTCTAAGCAGCTTGCCCAAAGAGTTTGGTTGGCAATGATAATGCGGATACAATACTGATGTCAGTTATTTTATTATTATTGGATTTATTTAAAGATGATAAATGTTGTATTGAACAATTTGTAAGAAGTATTGTGTGCGGGTGCACTCAAGAATGTTTATACAATATTGAATGAAGTGTGAAATAACAAATAAACTGTATAAAACAACGCAATAATTAAATTGTGAATCAGTTTCTCCTTTTTTTTTTTTTTTTCATAACTAAAAGAAGATTGCATTCCATAATATGACTGTTTTGGAAAAAATTACGTATTTTTTCAGAAAATATTGTGTTGCCTTTTAATTATTATTTTATTTTTTTCATATTAGGAATTAAATTATTTATTTTCTACAATTTAACCTTCAAAATTTAAATTTAATTAAATATTCAATTTTGAATTAATAACTTTAATGAAGAAGAATTTCTTTAATTTAAAATTAAAATTTTGTTCTTAAAAATAAAAAAAGATTATATATATTGGATTTATAGTTAAACTAAAATTTTCTCAAAAAAGACTTCCCATCTATATGTTACTGTTATCTTTAGGGAAAGACAGAGGGTGAAATATGTATTAAAAAGAGAAAACACAAAGAGTGACGTAAAGTCATACATTTTGTGTAAAATGTATAGAAATACTCCCATAATATATTTTCTACAGAATTCTAGAAAATATATTTTTTCATACACAAATAATCCCTCAATCTCTTACTTGTTCGCATTTTCTCCTAAATTTTCAGTACTATTATGTTTGATCCTCGTACGAATTTCGTGTAACCCGAAACATAAAATATGATCAAAATATCGTATAAGAAAAACGAATTTACATGATTCAAAGTATATCCAAAATTATTTGTATCATGCAACATATTCCATGTACGATTTCTCCAACAATCGTATACAATATTTTCAAACAGATTATGAATAACTGAAACACATTATTAAATGAAACCATTAAGGAAAAATTGATACTACCCATTATGGTTCATTGTGACCATAAGGCTATTATGCCTAAAGCTTTATATTGAGAAATATAACTGAAATATCTATATGTGCTTGTGAGACACAATATGATACAAGAGTCTATACAAATGGGGTAATTATTGTCGGCCATATTTGGTCGCAGTATAATACGATCAATATTATAACTAAAGATTGACTAGATACTTAGTGCATAAGTCGTCAATCAGGATGGGATTAAAGTCCACCTAATTCCACTTTAGGTAAGACACCAATTCCCTTATAGAAAAATGCAAGAAGCTAAATTTAATGCGGAAAACTAAGGTGTAGTAGATTGAAACGTATGCATTTACATTCCAAGGTAAGTGGTTAAATTTTATCTTTCAATAATTGCTTTGAAAAATCATTGTGCATGGGCGAGACAAAAGAAATTACTTACACAAAGATAAAGTAGATATTGTATTTGTTGATGATTTTTTTTCTTCTTTTTTTGAATAATATAAAGAACAAAAAGAAGACCTTGGATCATATAGGGAATTTATAAGTTTTCCTTTGCGTTCTGCAAAATATTCTAGGTACACAAAGTATAATATATGCTTGGCATGACAATTTTATTTTTATTATTATTACTGATGCCATCGTCAAGTCTTGATATGTGAATATAATTCTTGGTTCTCGTCTATTCATGCATTTTAATATTGTACATAACCAATAGAAAAATTTCTTAGTTTCTCACATAAAGTGTTTTTCCAAAAACACATTTTTGCCTATGGTGGTTGAAACTAACAAATACTCCTACAAAACATGAAAATTTAATTAGTTATGTATTTTTTGTCTTTTTATTAATCACGAAATTTGATCTTAGAATGCATTGATCTTCATTTTTAGTTGTGCTGAATTATTAGTACACGAAGAAAAAACAAGTAACAACTGTAAACTAACATATCAAGTGCTTTTTCTTACAAAAAGTTTGGAAGTTCTTGTTTGTTTGATACGTGGTATCAAATGCTATAGAATCTCGAAATAATGAGCAATCTATTTTCATTTGATTATCAAAAAAAAAAAAAAAAATTCCTATCTTGTCATATATGTATCAACCACAATCTCATAGGAGAAGTATGGACTGTCTTTTGATCGTTGATTGAACTATTTCAGTAATGCACATGTTGTTATTTTTTATTTTTTATTTTTTTACAGAGCAATATCTCTTTGATGCTATCCCGTCTACTATTGTCTGTAGATAAATATATAAATAACGTATTATAACAACTTAAATTTTTAGGTAAGACGGTTATTTACATCATCTAAATCCCACCGTCTCCCATTTGTCGAACATTGTGCAGTGCGGGCATGATTGTAATACAAGCAATAAGCATCCTTAGGTGTATGAAACACCATGTCGATCTGTTGTATTTCTCGTAGCTATAAATTTTTAGAGAAGAACCAAAAATATAAAAATATTTTTTGTGATGACTTATAATTGAATGTGTTCTTGTTAATTGTTATTCAGTTAGATATTGTTGTGTCTATGTTTATATATATTTTTAATTTCTATGTCCCTGTCACTTTGGTGCATACATTATTTATTTATTTATTAAAATAGATTTTTATCTAAAGGGAAATGTTCTTTATTTAAGACATAGTATATATGATATGCTAACTGTACTCAAAACAATAATATTGAAACAAAAGTAATAGTATATTATTATTATATTTAACAACTATTTCATTCATTAATCAAATTAAAATTAAAAACATAAATCAAAATAAAATAATCCATAGAATGTAAAATATCCGTTATAACAATGACATAGTAACCATTTATTGGAACGAAAAATTCTGTAAAAATGTCATCCTAATTTCAATTAATTTAAATAAAAAAAATTTGTCACAAAGAATTCGGGACAATAGTGGATAGGAATGATGCTATCTCCAACCCTATATATGCATGTTCATATATATATATATATATCTATGCACATGTTTATATATATAATGCTCTCTACATTGTCAACTTTCGTATTATATATATATATATATATGTATATACTCAAAGCTAAGTAACATTACAACCATATGAGGTATTTAAAAAAATCTATTATTGATAGCTAGACTAATAATTGTAGGAAGAAAAATGTACAACAATTTAAAATAATGGATATAGAAAACATAATCTATAAACTTTATTAATGCTATTTTTTTTTAAAAAAAATATTTATTTGTTGTAGTATTATTATAGGATTAGCCAATAGAAATATTAATTACTTCTACCGCTAACCACTATTTTATATTTTGTATTATATAATATATATATGATGGGTATATATTTATAGATGTATGTGTGAATATAATATATATATATGTAGTATGTATGCTAGTATATATATATATATATATTATATAATGTATGTAAAGTGGGGGAGGAAATGCAGGGGAGGAAATCAATTACATAGACAAAGTAAAAATGGGATGTATTTTGATTTCATTCCTTCAATCAGTATTTATACACGAGAGTACCCCACAACGAAGTAATTGAAAGCATACATAGCACATCGTGTGTGTTACGTGTACAATACTCCACATTGGATGCTTTTATACGAAGAATGTGCCTTGTTAAAACCTTATTAGGAAAAAACCCTGTGGGAAAAAAATCCTAGTGAAGGAAAAAGAGTACAACATTCTTGTATCGATTCGCTCCCCCTGATCTGAGCATTATTTGAGATCCCTTAACCGACGCATCTCAATTTTCTTCACCAGTTTTTCAAATGTTGCTGTCGGCAATGCCTTGGTTAATATATCCGCCAAATTATTATCTGATCGAATTTATTGCACATTAATTTCACCGTTTTGTTGCAGATCATGAGTAAAAAAGAATTTTGGTGAAATATGTTTCGTTCTATCTCCTTTAACGTAACCTCATTTTAATTGCGCTATACAAGCTGTATTATCTTCATACAATGTAGTTGGGGGAATTTTATCGTCAGGTATTAACCCGCAATTTTTCAGAATATGTTGAGTCATTGACCTCAACCAAACACATTCTCGACTAGCTTCATGTATTGCCAATATTTCAGCATGATTTGAAGAAGTGGCAGTTAAAGTTTGTGTCATCGATCTCCAAGAGATCACTGTTTCGCCACAAGTAAATATATAGCCAGTTTGCGACTTGGCTTTATGAGGATCCGATAAATATCCTGCATCGGCAAAACCAATTAATTCATGTCGAGAATCTTTCGAGTAAAATAACCCGAGATCAATTGTTCCTTGGAGATAGCGAAAAATATGCTTAATTCCGTTCAAATGTCGTCGAGTAGGTGATGAGCTGAATCTTGCCAATAAATTTACAAAAAATGATATGTCAGGTTGGGTGTTGTTAGCAAGATACATCAATGCGCCTATAGCACTCATATATGGCACTTATGGGCCAAGTGTTTCTTCGTTTTCCTCTTTTGGTCTAAATATATCCTTTGCTAGATCGAGTGCCTTGACGATCATTGGGGTACTTAGCGGATGTGATTTATCTACCAGGAACTGTTTTAGTACCCTTTTGGTATAATTTGATTGGTGGATAAAGATTCCACTTTCGAAGTGTTCAATTTGCAAACCAAGGAAAAATTTAGTTTTTCCAAAATCTTTGATCTCAAACTCCTTTTTCAGATATTCAACAGCTTTTTGGATTTCATCAGGAGTTCCAATTAAATTAAGATCATCAACATATACAACGATTATTACGAATCCTAACCCATTTTTCTTTATAAAAACACATGGACAGAAGGGTCATTTATGTAATCTTCTTTGGTTAAGCTTTCGATGAGATGAATGTACCATATTCGACCCGATTGCTTGAGCCCATACAAAGATTTTTGTAATTTGATGGAATATGATTCTTTTGGCTTTGATTTGAATGATTCAGGTATGTTAATCCTTTATGAGATTTTCATGTAGACGTCATTGTCTAAGGAGCCATAAAGCTAGGCAATAACCACATCCATTAATCGCATATCAAGATTATTGTGTACTACCAGGCTCACCAGATACCTGAATGTTATTCCATCCATGACCGGCGAATATGTTTCTTCAAAATCAATACCCGGTCTATGGGAGAAACCCTGGGCTACGAGCCTTGCTTTATATCTTGTGATATCATTATTTTCATTTCTTTTTCTCACAAACACCCATCTGTAATCAACAGGTTTCACGTTTTCAGGTGTTTGGACTATGGGGCCGAATACTTGCCATTTTTTCAATGAGTCCAATTCAGACCGACTTGCGTCTTTCCATTTTGCCCAATGATCTCTCTGCCGACATTCGTCAACTGATTTTGGTTCATAATCCCCGTTATCTTTCATTATATCGAGTGCTACAGAATATGCAAATGCATTATCAATATTTGTTTTCTTTCTGTTCCAATATTTTCCACTGGTGGTATAGTTAACAGATGTTTCAATAACTTCATCATCACTTTCATCAGAATTTTTAGTATTAACCTCTTCATGGGTTGTACTGACCTTTTCAGGTATCTGATCATTGTTGATCTCTTCACCAGTATTTACAATTTTCTTCTTTCATGGATTCTTATCCTTAGAACCCAACGGTCTACCACGTTTTGCGCGGGCAGTATGTTCATTAGCACTCGACATTTTTCCTTTTGGGATATTTATTTTAGCTGGTGTATTTGCTGTTGCAATATGTGATTTTGTAACTTTAGCATCATCATTAAAAGCATCAGGCAATTGATTTGTAATTTTTTGCAAATGCACAATTCTTTCAACTTCAAGTTCACTATGTTTCGTACGATGATCAAATTCAAGTGGTATTTTCCGCGAAATTTCTTTTTTCAGTTGATTACTATCTCCCCCTAATGTCGGAAAATGTGATTCGTCAAAATGACAGTCTGCA
This sequence comes from Andrographis paniculata, assembly GCF_009805555.1. Taxonomy (NCBI): domain Eukaryota; kingdom Viridiplantae; phylum Streptophyta; class Magnoliopsida; order Lamiales; family Acanthaceae; genus Andrographis; species Andrographis paniculata. The sequence goes on from NW_026137614.1 coordinate 2,749,761, forward strand.
AACCTCGCAGTAAATAAATCACCCGTTGTTGGTTCAAGATATTTTGCGATTTAGGGTGATTCATACCCGACATATATACCCAACCTTCTTTGAGGTGCCATTTTCGTGCGTTGAGGTGGCGCAATTGGAACATAAACAACACACCCAAATATTCGCATGTGAGATATATTTGGTATTTTTCCAGAAACCAATTGAGTAGGGGAATAACAGTGACAACTTATCGGCCTTATTTTCACAAGGGCTGTTGCATGTAATATAGCATGTCCCCAACATGATACGGGAAGTTTAGACGTCATTAACAATGGTCTAGCAATTAATTGCAATCTTTTGATAAGGGATTCAGCCAGACCATTTTGCATATGTACATGGGGAACAAGATGTTCCACAGTAATCCCAATTGACATGCAATAATCATCAAATGTATGTGATGAGTATTCTCCAGAATTATCTAAACGTATTTTCTTTATCGGGTGATCTGGAAATTGTGCTCACAATTTAATTATTTGTGCAAGTAGTCTAGCGAAAGCTAGATTACGAGTAGATAACAGACATACGTGTGACCATCGCGTTGACGTGTCAATTAGTACCATAAAGTACTTGAAGGGTCCACACGGTGGATCTATTGGTCCACAAATATCACCCTAAATTCTTTCCAAAAAAGTTGGGGATTCAAATCTAACCTTTGTTGGAGATGGCCTGATTATTAACTTCCCTTGGGAACAGGCAGCACAGACAAAGTCATTCGGACTCAAAATATTTTTCTTTTTCAATGAGTGGCCATTTGAATTTTCAACAATTCGCCTCAGTATTACATTGCCAGGATGCCCAAGTCGATCGTGCCAAGTTTTAAATTTTCCAGTAGTCATTTGGTTTACTAGGTGATATGTTTCAATGGCACTGATTTTTGAATAATATAAGCCGGAAGAAAATGATGGCAATTTTTCTTTTACAGTTCTTTTGCCATTCACAATTTGAGTTATCAAGAGATACTTATTTTCTGCCTCATTCAATGTTTCAATGTGATATCCATTTTTTCGAATATCACTGAAGCTCAATAAATTCCTTCGAGCTTTGCTCGAGAACAAGATATTTTCAATTGCCATTTTTGTCTCTTTTGGGAGAAATACAATAGCTTTTCCTGAGCCTTCAATCATTTTCGATACACCACTGATAGTAACAATTGTGGTCTTTCCCATATTCAGGTGGGAGAAATAACATTTGTTTTCAGAATGCTGTGAGTCGTAGCACTGTCGATAAGGCATATATTTTCATCGGCTCTAAAATATTTGGCATCCATATCTTTGCAAGAAGGTAAAAATAATAAAAGACATGTATTAGTAACATAATCAAAATAGACTTATATTATAGGGGGTAATACAAAAAGGGGGGCAAAAAGCATCAAAATAACAAAAGAAATACAACAATATTTTATCAATTTAACATCATCAGCTATGTCAAGCAGATCATCGGTATCTAGGTGCGTGATATTTTCATTCATCACATCGTCAAATGTGTCATCATGGGCAGCGTGGTTTGTTTCGGCAATAACTCTTCCCTGCCTTTCTTTTGAGGCCCGATACAGTTCAGCCAAGTGACTGGCTGTGCGACAAACATGGGTCCAATGGCCATTGATTCCACACCGGGTGCATTCCTCGTCATTGTTTCTGTTTCTCCCGGTGTTGAACCTCCGTTGAGGTCTATACGGCCTTCTGTCATTATAACGCCGATTTGGCACATATCAGGGCCTGTTTTGATAATTATTGTGACTGTATGCGTTTGCCCGGCCCCGTCCGCGATTCTGATTTCGATCGCGATCAATTCTTTGATTTCTGACCTGCCCACGGCCACGCACCGGATTTGCCGGTTGTATTGCATTTGCCTCTGGAAATGGATTTGCACCTGTCGGCCGAGATTCGTGATTTTTCAATAGCAATTCATTATTTTGTTCGGCCAGCAAAACACAGGTGATCAATTCAGAATATTTCTGGAAGCCTCTTTTGCGATACTACTGCTGCAAAACCATGTTAGAGGTATGAAAAGTGGAGAAAATTTTCTCCATCATATCAGATTCAGATACATTTTTCGCCAAAGTGGCGCAGCTGTGATGTTATTTTAAACATTGCAGAATTATATTCTTGGACTGTTTTAAAGTCCTGAAGCCGTAGGCTTTGCCATTCGCTTCGTGCCATTGGCAACAATGTTAGCCTCAAATGATCATATCTTTCTTTCAATCTTTCCCACAATTCGAGTGGGGATTCCAGCGTGACATACTGCATTTTCAGTGCCTCATCGATGTGATGACACAAAAAGATCATGGCGTTTGCACGATCTTGGCTCGGAGAGTTTTTATCCTGGGCAATGGTATTTTCCAAGCCTATTGATGCCAGATGCATTTTAACATCGCGAGCCCATGCCATATAATTTTAGCCAGAAACGAGGAGAGGGAGAAATTCCTATTTGGCAAGATTAGACATAATAAACAGATAAAATATAAAATATTACCTTGCAGAAAATAAAATATATAATCGTGCTGATAACGTGTTGTAGTATTAGTATAGAATTAGCCAATAAAAATATTAATTACTTCTACCACTAGCCACTATTTTATATTTTGTATTATATAATATATATATATACTATGTAATGGGTATATATATATAGATGTATGTGTGCAGCCGTGTGTGTGTGAATATAATATATATATATGTAGTATGTATGCTAGTATATATATATTATATTATATAATGTATGTAAAGTGGGGGAGGAAATGCAGGGGAGGAAAAGCAATTACATAGACAAAGTAAAAATGAGATGTGTTTTGATTTCATTCCTTCAATCAGTATTTATACACGAAAGTACCCCACAACGAAGTAATTAAAAGCATACATAGCAGATACGTAGCACATCGTGTGTGTTACGCGTACAATATTATTATAGATTTTTTTTTATTTTTTTTTAGAGTAAGTGTTAATCGCTTAATCAAATGACACAATCTTAAGAGAATTTAGGACCCTGCGAAATTTGGTTCCAACAATCAGAATATACGTATTCAGTCATCAAATTCATAATTGAGAATATTAAAAAAATAAATATTCTTACATAATGTCCGGAGGGAAAATATATTTTTCTAGAGTATAGAGTGCAAGAATTCTTGTTTTAACAAATTGAGAAATTAAATATTAATTGAATATTTAATCCATTTTCAAAATTGAATTTCAGTGAGTGAAAAATAGATAATGGATGGTAAAATATATTATTCATGTCACATTATTTAATAATATGCCGAATCGAGAAACTTTATCAATGTTGAATGAATTAATAAGATTACCATATGAATAATTTCCATATTTGAAATTGATACCATATTTTGAATATCCTATCCGAATGGTTAATTATGGTATGATTCTTATTATGATTCTCAGTGTCGACTATTTTACTCGGTGGCGGCTACGGTGCTGAGAACACACTGCAGCATACTGTGTGCTATCAGACAACACATAATGTTACTACATGCAACACCCTGTATGCATTCATATAATACAAATATAACATATGAACTAATAGCACATGCTATAGTCATATACAACATAAAAAAATAGTTGATTTCAACACACCACATACTGTCATACAACACACTTGTAATTATGAACCAACAACATAAATACAACATATGTTATAGTTTTATACAACACAAATAATAGTTGATTTCAACACACCACATACGGTTATATATCACACTTATAATTATAAACCAACAACACATGTCTTTACTATACAACATTGCTGTGTATAATAAGACCGTGTGTTGTTTATATATATTACGTGTGTTGGTATTGAATTTTCTAAATCAGCACCCTAACCGTTCCCATCTTACTCTCTTATGTTTGCCAGACCTTCTGATAGTGATGCTACTTCGAGACAATATAAATTATTCTACCTTTGAAAATGATACGAAGACATCAAAGCACCACCAACCGTATTTCACTATGTGAAAAGAGGTCTCTCTCAACTCATTTTCCTTCTCTAACTATTCTATTATAACCCTATATTTTACAACAGTAATAGGTGAATATATATGATAATAATTTCTAATTCACTTAAGGATAACCCTTGCATCATCAAAGCCGAACTTTCATCTATTGGTTACATTTTTAAGGCCCCCCCCCCACTATGCTAAACATCGCTACCACCTTAGCTACTGACGAAAGCTAGAGAAATAAAAATAGAATGAGAGAATTTTCGTCCAAGACTGCACAACCTAGGAAAATTGGTGATTTCCGCTTTGGTAATCTTCAAATCAAGCTCAAATTTTTAGAAGGTGTTTGTGACTCATTGTTTTTTCAATCTTGTAATGGGATTTCCGATTAGACATCTATACCTCCATCAGAAAATTACATAACTCAGTTGTTTGTTGTTGCTCAGCAGATTTGATCTAAAATTAGATGAATAACAAAAATTTGTCTTTCTCGATTGAAAATAAACATGAACGTGAAAGTTTGTTTGTGCTTTACTTTCTTTAATGATTGTTTGTTTATTTTCATAATTCAAATTTTATCTTAGCCTTGGTTGTAGTGTTAATTCGGTTTTGATTCAGTATTACTAATTTGGATTTTATTCGATTTTGTATCCGCTTATTAATTTGTATAGTTTGTATTTTCAAGGTATTATTAAAAAAAAAAAAAACTCATTGATATTGGATCAAATTCCCTATAATCCTTCTAAAGAGAGCCTTAATGGCCAATTGATTGCGAAATAAAAAAGATAAAATAAAATTATGGTTTGAATTTGATAGGATTTGATTTATGGTGAAAGGTTAAACTCTCCTATCTTAATATTTTCGGTGTATTTCTCATGTGAAAGTGAATATGTATATTGCTAAAATTGTGTTGGTTGGCTATATGAGTTTCTTGATGATTAAATAATTCTTGGAATGCATTGTTGCTTTCTTTAATTTTCTTGGTATATTTCTAGGATTATTTTTATTGGCCCTGTGATATATACTAAAATTTTCTTGTGAAATAGCATAATGTATGATTGGTGTCGGTGTTGATATAAATAAAGGATAATCAGGAATAAAACTAATTTTTGTTACATATGTAATTTCCTATGAAAAACGCATATATTAAATTCTTAATTTTATGCTATGTGATTGAATTAGAAAGTCCTCCATAAGATTCCTTGTTAAGATATCAATATCAATAAAAAATTATATTTTTTGTTCTAAATTTCTTTGAGTTGTTTGATTTATGGCAGATAAGTATGAAAATAAAATACAATAAAGACATTTAGTAAATTTAAAAATTATTAGAGAAAATAAAGTTCGATGTTGAGCAAATATTATGATGTTTGTGTTGAAATAAATCAACAAAATAATCTTTGTGGTTGTTAAAAAAACTATTATGCGTCTAGAGTTAATTCACACCATTGTGTATGATTTAAAATTTATTCAAACTAGAGGTAGAGGAAGTAAAATATACTTAGCTTTTGTAGATAATTGTTTTAAGTATTGTTGTTTCTATTTATTGGAAGTAAAAAAAAAACTTCTTAAAGTTATTAAGAACTTTAATAATAAAGCCAAGAATTGAATTGGTGTATGAATAAAAGATATTTGAAGCGATAAAAATAGCGAATACGTTTGCTACAGTTGAACAATGTTATATAATACTCCACTCGTCCACCAAATTTATTTTTACTTTTCTTTTTAGTCCATCCGCTAAATTTATCACATTTTGGCAAAATCAATAAATCAACATTTAATTATTATCCTTCATTCAACACTTATTTACAACAAATATCACAAACTTTATTATATTATCTCTCTTCATTTATTTTCATCTCTAACTAAATTTAAAAAATTATCCCAAACTACTTATTACTTTTTCAATAAAATATTTATTTTTCTTAAACTCCGTGTTAGATCATAATAGACTATTTTTAGTGGACGGAGGGAGTCTATATTTTGTATGTAAATATATATATTTTTTTATTTCAATTTAAAATTTAAGTAACTTATTTAAATAAAAGACAAAACAACTTTGTATAATATTAAAATTAAATTATAATTTATAAACTTATAAAATAAATGTATATAAATTCATAAAGTTATCTAAATAATGAAAGTTACATGTGTGTTTACTTATAAGATATTGATTTTGTGTTTTGATTTTGAATAGTAAAATTTTGAATTGAAATAGTTATTTAATGTGATATAAATATGTATTGATGTGATATTTTGAATGTAAAATAAAATTTTTGTGTAATATAATAAATAAATAATATGTGTTTGATTTGATATTTTTTGGAGGAGAAAAAATTGAAATAGTACTATGCTATGGAGTATATGCTAATAGTCGGCTCTGGTCACAACCAGCAGTTGTTAAATTAGATATTTTGAATTATGAACGGAGTATTTAAAGAAAAATTTTTGAATTAAAAAGTAAAATTTGATTGCGAATCTTGGCTATAATTGAATAATGAAAGTAACAGTTTAATTTAAATGTATTAAATTTGGTTGAATGTGGGAAATGTTGTTTTTTATTCACTTGTTTTTAAATTTTTAAATTTGACTTATTAGTACTTTTATGTGATAATTTATATAAAAAATAATATATTTATATTAAAAATTATGAAAGTCACTTAACAAAAAAAAATTAAAAAGTGATAAAAAAAAAATGCTTCAAATTTCCAAATAGTGTTTTTCACAATAAGGAAATGTGTATATATATATATATATAAAATTGTGCAAAATTATTAATTAATTAATTACTGTGATATTAACAAAATGCAGTTGAGTGTAGGTGTGAATCTATCAATGTGTTGAAAGCATCGACGAAACTAGGTAGGTAGGGGCTTCCCAAGCCTATATATTTATTTATTTAATTTTAATTTAATGTAGATCATTAACAATTGCCTCCCCAAGCTCAACAGATTCTACTCACTCCATAAAAATTACTTCAAACCTAATATATTTTAATTTTATAATACTAAAAGAAATAATTTAGCACTATTCTTTCTGGTCCAAATTTAAAATTGTTTTACTTTTTTTTTTTTTTGAAAACTAAATTATCTTTTAATTATTTTATCTAAATTTATTATTAATTTTATTATTAAATATTAAAAATTTGGTAGATATTGGATGTTGGTTTTGGTCATTAGTTGAAAGTTGAGAGTATATGACTTTGTTCTCCTAAAAACTTTTTCAGATGTAATTCTCCAAAAATAATAATGAATTGTACAATTTTTTTTTTTTTTTTTTTTTACGAAAGTCAAAATAAATTTCAAATAATCATTACAAAAAGTCAAATATTCGATTTAAAATAATATATTTTATACTGTTGACACCCTTTTCCATATCACGTATAAAAAATTAATTCGTCTGAAATTACTTTGCTTATTACATTTATTTATTTATTTTTATTGGGCTATAAACATAGTTGGGCCTCCAACATTAATTGTTTTTGAAGACCCAAAATGCATGCTTTCAGTTGAACATTTGAGCCCAAATTCTTGACCTATTTCGTTTATATAAATATGTATGTACTACAGACACAAAAATAGGTTCTATATAATTTTTCCCCTTTTTTTTTTTTTTTAAAAATAAAATATAAAAAAGTATTATAAAAATATACTATTTTAGCTCATGCCTTCAGTGGTTTAGTAAAAAGTCACCATTTTCAATTTTATTTTAATAGAAAGATTATAGAATATCTATATTTGTCTTTTCTCAAAAGTTATATGTTGAATCGTATTTTCACATTAAATTAATGGAATTAGGGGGCGTTTGGTACAGAAAATGAAATTGCAGAGAAATGGGAGTAGAATAGATAATAGAATGGAAGAGAAATGGAATTGAACAGATAATGAGAATTAATTCTCTTGTTTGATAAAATAGAGATTTGAGAAATCTAAAAAAAATACAGATATATAAATGATCAAACAAAAATAAATGATTAACTCGATAAAAAGAGAGTTTTAACGAATAATAATTAATGAAAAATATTTTAATTTTAAAAAAAATTATAAAAATTAAATAGTAAAAAAAAATTTTAAAAATTAAAAAAAATATATACTGCAATATCATTTCTCTCTATTTCTCTGCATATCATAAATGAAGACAGAAAAATGGAAATAATTTATTTCTCAAATTCTATTTCTCTGGCCTCATTTATATGTACCAAACACAACCTTATATGAATAATCCGAAACCCTAACCCTAATGATACCGATAAGATTGAATTGGTTTTGAATATATACATATTATATTATATATATATATATATTATTGTGTGTTAAATGACTGGATATCAATTTTATGCCCGTGTTTGTTTGGGTTTTGTTTTGAATTTGATTGTTTGTTTAACTATTAGACTATAGGCTCATTTTTAACATAAATCTATTTTTTTTAAATATATTTATAAAATCTTTAAATTAAAAATATTTAATGTTAATAAATAATGCTGGGCCGGGCCAGGTCCAACCTTTGTATGCTTGGGCCCCGAACGGTTCATCGTGCTGGGCTAGTACGATTCGAAATTTTTTAGATCTCTTTTTATAGGTTCAAGTATAATTTTTTCGTGTTAGACTATAATCGAATTTTCAGGTTATATTTATTTTTACAAGTTTTACACCTTTGCTTTACTGCCACCTATTGCCATGGCTCTCTCCGAGCAAATTGAAAGAAAGGAGGAGACATTGAAGCCTATGGTTGCTCATGTGATTGGAAGTTAAGCTTAATTAAATACTCTTTTCGTTCCATAACACTCGATATGTTTGGTTTGAGTACTGGATTGAACGGAATATAATTTAGTAAGTTAATAACAATATTTATGATATTTTTAAAATAAAAAATAATATAAAAAATTAAAAAAAATAGAATATATATTTAAATTTTTTTACATATTATATCTCAATATAATATATACAATATGTATATTATGGTAGATCAACTATTGAATGATTGTTTAGTTAATTTTTTAAAAAGAGATGTATATACGAAAATTAATATAGTTGCTATTGTCAACTGATATCAAAATGTAAAATCTTGTCATAAACGGTACTTATAGTTATTTTAATGTATTATTGATTGTTAATTTGATGTTCCCTACTTTTGAATGTAAGTTTGTTGATGTATTTAACTAATTTTAGTTTAATTATATTAATTATTGACCCACAAAATTCAAAATTCTATATCTGCCACTTGCACAAAGAGCTAACAATCAACTTCATACTGTCCCAAATAGATAAGAACTCAACATAAATTAAAAATACAACTATCGATATTCAGTAGCTTTTGAAGTAAATGATGTCAGACCCAAGGTTTTTATATGTGTTGATTGCATCTCATGTTGTTATAGTGCAATATATTACTAACACACTGGTGTGTTTGTTTGGGGGTTTGGATTTTGGATTGGGATTTGAATAGTAAAAATTTTGAATTTGAATAGTTGTATGATGTGATATAAATAGGGTTTGATGTGATGTTTTGAATGTAAAATTGATTTTTAGTATAATATAAAAAATGAAAAATAGGTGTTTGATGTGATGTTTTTGGGGGGAAAAAATTGGATGAATAGTAGAAATCCTCCAAAATCCTTCAAACAAACACACCCTTAGTGATATTAATTTTGAAAGATGATTGAGAAAGGAGAATAACAATTGATAATGTTGATTTTAGACATACTTTGCTAGTAATTTCTATAAGTTTATGTGGTGATTTCTAACTGAATGTATACTTAGTTGTTTATATATATATAAAGTCTTGGAAATTATGTTATAATTCTTTTCATGTCGTTGGACATGCCTTGGTATTTTTTTAGCATTTTAGATGCGTTTTGGAAAAATATTTAGGGAAACAAGGATGCATTTGACATAAGTGCAATGCAGAAAATGCAAGCTGAGAGTGTAAGTCCCTAATATATTTCAAGACATGCGATTGAAATGTATCAATATAGCCGACTAACCATTGATTAATAATTTACATCTTCTGTAATGGACAATGGATAATTAATTTGCTAGCTATCATCAATAATCGCCAACCATCTAAAAGTTATACCAACGCCTATAAATAGAGGTTGATTTGCGGTCATTTGTAAAAAATCGAAAAGGTTGGAAACACATTTTTATTCGAAAAGTTAAGCCAGTAAAGAGCTCCGAATGTCTAGAGCGGGTGATCGGCATCAATTGTGATAAGAGCCACATGCTCGCCACACATCCTATTTAATTATTGCACTTAGTAATTGTTACAACTTTGTTAATGTAATCGCGAACTTCATTTGTTAGAAAGTAATGATATATCATAATTCTACATTACACTACCATTCATTGTTGAGTATACTTGAGATAATCACTTCCGAGGTACTTTGTGACAACTTCGATTTAAAAGTAAATATAAGTCACCTGATAGAATCTAATTAGAAGAATTTAAAAGAAAATCACATTGCTTGACACACTCAGGACGTCTCACGAAAGCAACTATTTGAACCCAATTTGACTTAGAATTTATAATAAGAAGGTAGGTAGTGAACTAATTACTTGATTCATCAGTCATGAGTATCGATGAGAATGGCTTGCAAGACAATAAAGTATGATTCTAGAGAATAGAATATCAACTCAATAATCATGAATTAATTTATCTCTCAACATTACCTATAGACTCGAAGGATCATAGAAATCGCGAAGTACGCTAGAAAATGAATATCCCACGTAATCATCCATACTTAACACTTTCACGCACAAAGTATATACATATATTGTATCTATCTTCTTTCAGTTGATGGGCATCCCTTCTCCTTTTCGGATTTACATCTGATTATTGTCAATATTATTCAATAAATCACACTATTCCACCATCTTCCCTAAGCACTAACAACCACATCCATCTTTAAAACACAACTCCATAATGCACTTCAAATACATCACACCCATTCATTTTTTTTTTTTTTTGATTTCCCATTGCATTCAATTCCAACAATATAGATTTACTCTATAATGCATTCAATTCAATTCATATATTTATGAACACACAAATATTTTTACTTAAATTTCCCTTAAGATAAATGTCCTGAGTTCGACTCAGCATTCACCAATTATAATGAGAAAAATTATTATTTAATGAAATACTTTTAGGCTAAAATTCAACACATTCTATTTGCAATCAACACACTCTCACATTGTATTCATACCATAAACTAATTTTCAAACATCAACAATCTGATAAAAAAAAAAAAAAAAAGAACAATCATGGAATAGGAATTGACCAAAATCTAAGTATTCATAGGGCTGAGGCCCAACAACAAACAAATGGGCATAACTTAACATAAGCAAACTAACCTAACCATTAAACAAGGCCCAAAGAATTGTGTGCAATGTATCCAATATTCTTAACACCCTTCAATCAAAAGGCTGCATTCACCAACCTGAACAAGATCAAATAGTTTATTAAGTTCGCAAAAGTGAAAAATGTAGTTACTATTAAGCGCTTTTGTGCGCTCTAATTTCTGTGAAGATTGGATCAAATCAGCACGGTATTGATTTAACCTAATTAGCACAAATATACCAAATAAACAACATATAAATAACATCATATGATAATAGAATATACAACACATATCCTAACACATGATATTACAGCATACTATTAATTTTTAACACAATAAGTATATGCATATAGTACAATACAACATATAAAATGTATTCAACATGATTCTACATGGAACAATCACTACAAGAAAAAATCATTTTTGTAACAAAACTTTTTTGTCTCTAAATCTACTTTTTCCGTTACTAATACATTAGAAACGGAATTAGGAATGAAATTACGTTAGCTACGTGAACATTAGGGACGGAATTCCGTTACAAATATATTATTTTTTTGTAGTGAATATTATAGTGTTTATCTTGTGTTGAATGTTTTACTTAAGGTTAGTGAGCGGACTTTGTCAAATCATCACTTTAGCCACTGCCGTTTTTGTGAATAAGTTATGACATTGATTACTGGAGGAAATAAATTTGATAACAACAATACATTTTGTAACATAATCCCTCAATATATGACAATCAATCTCAATATACATATACATAGTGGGTTCATGAAAAATAGAAATAAAAAATTTGAAGAGTAGCAGTGCTATAAATCCTTAAGTATATCGAGTATCCATGTGATGTTTGCAAAAGTTTGTTGCAATTATCTATATTTTGCTTCAACAAATGATCTCAATACGGTGTACAGTTTTCTAACTCTTAAAAGATATCAATGAATTTTGCAAGAAGATAGAAAAATCTGTAACAAATTTTCTAAAGATCGGATAAGAAATCAGTAACATCATTTTATTAAATAGTGTAAGTAGAAAAGATAATGGTGAACAACACCGATGTATTGAAAAGAGAGTGAGTACAACAGAATTGAAAAACTTACTACTATAATCAGTTTTAAGAATTTCGATTTTCTTAATCAAATCGATTTTTTATTAGCATGAGGAATTGTTTTATGCACCTAAGAAAATTAGACTATCTAGTTAACAAAAAAACCCAACAACCCTAGAATAATCATAAGAAAAAAAGTTCAAAAGTACTTATATTCCTCTCTAGACAAAATTTTGTAAAGCCCATAATACATTACAAAGAACAAGATCAAATAGAGCATTATACCTATGATTGTTAAAACAAAAATAAGTTATAGTTTGTTTTGTTTTATTGTATGTGTCACATACAACTTTTTTTTTTAGGAAATTATAAAATTATTTATTTAAAAATTTAGACAATCACGAAAACAACAAACATAGATTAAAATCATGATAAAATATAGTACTACAAGATACGTAATCTTGAGAAGACAGAAAACTCTTATAGAGCCTATACAATACAACAATCTGTTCACCCATATCCAAAATATTATGAAATATACAAGTATTCTTAAAAAGATTCACACAGACCGTTCTTAGGAATATAAATTTACTAATTGATAACAAATTGAATTTAAAGTAAAATATTATTTCCCCAAAATAAGTTTGTTAGTTAAATGAATACTACCATTTTCTAACACATTGACACAGAATCAATGGATAGCGTTACAAGTAAACATCCATTATTTTGTATTGTAAACAATAGATTTATTAGCTAACATGTGACATCTTGCTCCAAGATATAAGATCCAACTACTAAGAGTATACACATTACAAGAAATGATATATGTCATACTGAAATACTAAAATGTAAAATTTCCTTTTTTTTTTTATTCACTTTGCAACTTTCTCAATTGTTTGCAAATATTTGAAGTTAGAGATATATTTGTGGAATTTTTTAATAATAAAACAAAAGTTATTTACAAGTAGCACTATGGAACCATCAACAACAGTTTTAAGAGATCAATGTTAGATTTGATACTATGTTAGAAAACAAGCTAAACATAGTTTCTCTTCAGAAAAATTAAGTGACTGTAAATTCACCAACATTATTCCCTATTATTCAAACATTATCCAACATATATCTGGTGAAAATTGAAAATTTTTTCTAAATTTTAAAGGATCAGTCAAATGCTTGAATACACAGTGGACAACACAATATTTCATAAAACCCTAAAAATAAGCTTCGTATTGTCATAAACCTGTAAAAACTAAAAATAAACTTAACAATACAACCATCGATTTTTATTTTTTAGCAGTCTTTAAAGTGAATGATGGTATGATATCTAAGGTTTTCATGTGTGATATCTAAGGTTTCATGTGTGATGATCACATCTTTCGTTGTATTGGTGCAATGCATTAGTAACATGCAAACAAGAATAATCAAGATTGACCTGCAATAGAAAAATAGATAAAACAAAAAAAATACTAATATTATGCGATGAATTTTGAAATTGAACGAAGAAAAAGGAGCAATTTGATGAGAATCAGAATAAAAATTAGAGATCTGAAGAAAAAATAAAGGTGCACAAAATCAATAGAGAAAAAAATTCCTACAAACGTATTTTATAATAGTAATACTCGATCAAGACCTAAGCAATTACCCATAAGGCTGAGGCCCAATAAAATATTAGTGGACCGAGTCCAACACAACATTTAAACTGCTCAAAAAAAAAAAAAAACATGCCACGTTCTTTGTATTCAATATTTTTACCCTATATTAAGTTGATATAAAAATTTTCAGGTATTACTTCTTGTTAAATCTAAAATTTAATGTTGTTTGCAATTTAATTATGATGCAAAAAAGTCACCCACTAATTTGTTTTTATTATTCCCCCATTCCAATTCAAAGACTATTTTCGTCTGTCCAATTTCAAAGTATCACTTTCCTAATTTATAAAAAATAATCATAAACTAATACTAAAATACCTTTAACTTTTACTTAAATTACAAACATACCCTTATAAATACCATTACTTTATACAAAAAGTGAAAGGACAAAAATATCAAAATCTCTTAAACACTTCAACTAATTAATAAAATACTACTACCTCCGTCCACCGTCAATCTATCAATTTACTTTTTGTACGTTAATACTTGAATATTAATTATTATATCAAACGTAGTACAAATTAAGGAAAAATGACAAAAATATTTCTATTGGTGTCTTATAATACTAATGTAACGATATTTGTCCAAAAAATTATACAAATATAAGGATATTTTTAATATTAAAAATAATGACGCTAAATACAAACAGATAAACTGACAGTAGACAAAAATAATATTATTTTTTTAATTTACTACAAAATTCCAAATGACTTCTTTAAAAACGGAGAGGGAGAGTATTATTTTTTATTTGTTGTCGTACCCTACAAGTTCAACCAAAGAAACAATTATTGCTAGATTTTGTGTTCACAAGATATAGTTTTTAAATTAGACAAATTGAAATAGACACTTAACGCTGATGATAAAGAAAGTTTAACAAACAATCAATCACTTCAATTTATCATACAATGAGATTGATTGTATAGAAGATGTGATGTTGCTTCCCATTTTTATTTTAATTTATTCTATTAACTAATCAAATAATCATTTTTTTAATGAAATTATATAATCCAAAAATATAATACTTTTCTTACAAAATATATATTTATGATATTAAACAAAATCGAATAATGCGTACAATAAAATAAATATTTTTTCGATTAAACATGTCAATTTCATTGAACCACGGCATCATTATATTTTCGATTTTGTATTTGAACAAATAAATAGGTAAATGAAGAAGCAACAACATAGAACGATTTGGCTGGACTGTATTTGTATTGCATGTCTAGATTTGGTATATTATACTTTCAAAAATATATTCATCAATCATTTTATCTTTCAAACATTTATTGAAATTTTTGTTTTTTATAATGATATACTTCATCCATTATTTACATTTGTATTTTATTTTTTTTACTTGCCATGTAAAAATATTTTTATTTATTTATTTATTTAATAAAATGTTATATCACTTTTTATATATATTTTTTATTATAAAAAAATACAGTCACATTAAAACGCATGTCAAAAAATAATTAGTTCTTGTTTGTATTATGATATTCATCATATCTCAAATCAATAGTCATATTTTTTTATTCTAAAATAGTAATTCTATTTCTATAAATAATTATATCACCATAAAATTACTATTATTGTTTGGTTGACGTTTCACAGCTAGCTGACACTATGTTCTTATTTTTATTTTTTATTTTTATTATAAATCATATGGGATCCACTCAAAATCTATTAAAATTTTTCATTTATATCTTTCTCTTCGATAAACAAACTCCCTATTTATTTCTAAAATTAATTTATTTTAATAATAAATAAATATTTATATTTTATTTATTTATTTGTATTATATAAAAATTTATTTTCTACAAAATGATATATATTTTATTAAAATTTAGTCATTAAAATAAGTAAATACACATGTTAAATTTTTTAATCTTATATATATTACATCTAAATCAAATATTAATCAAATAAATCATTTCCGATACAACTTCGAACTCAAAAACTCAACTACTAATCAAACGGACTAGTCGTTTTACTATCTACTTTATATGCATTTTTAATATAATATTATTATTTTTTAAATTTCGTGTCCAATCCAAATATCCCTATTATTTAGAGTTAGAATGAGTATATTTTTTTATTTATTCTTTGACTGATACATTCTTCTTTGTTTTGTAAACAAGATATATTTTTAGTTTAAATTTCTCCCTAAAGTTTAACGTCATCTTATTACATTCTATTGTTTGCCCTATTCTTTCTTTTATTTTTTCTTGAATAATTATACAAACTTCATTCAATTTTTAATTATTTACATAATAAGTAGAAAAATATATTTTTATAAATTATAATACAATGTCGATCATTTTAAAAATTTTTTTTTTTTCAAATAGCTGATGATTATTGTATTTTAATATTTTTTCAAATATTTGTCTTCATATTTTATATTATATTGTAATATTAGTCCAAACTACATTGTGTTTAATATTATACTATTAATTTATTTTATGTTATGTAATATTATAATAATGTAATAGTTAAGATTGGTGCGATATGAATTCTTGTATTTAATTATTAATTTACTAAATAATCTATAGCATAAAATATAAATTAAAATACCAAATATTCAAAATAAAATAAAATTTGAGTAAAAAAATATAAGAAAAAAATACTTCCAAATTTGGAGTTACCCTCCAAATTCTATATTAATCATGCAAATATATAATTATAATCTATTGCTTAAAAGTTATAATTCCTTAATCTTAATCAAAATATTCCAAATTCTTTTGAGAATCCGTAGATTCTCGAAAATGCTTATTCGAGAAGAGTGATTGCTTTTGAAATTCGATTTATCTTATTTTTCATTTGATTCTTCATTTGTAAGTTTGCTTTAGCATTATTGAACATATTAGACATTTCCATTCGATTTTGATTTATACATGGAGATGATCCTAATCCATGTCACAATTCCTCTCTTTTTCCGTTGATCTTCTCCCTTTGCTCTATTGTTAGTTAAGATTTCGGTGAGTTTCTAGTTACTATTTCCAGAAGTTGATCTATATAAGAAGAAACAGAGACCAATCAGAGATGATAACCAACTTGAAAATACTTTTACTCTTTGTTAGATAGGTTATCTGCCGGTGTTACATTACAAAAAAGTTTACCAATTAGCCATAATTTTTGCGAAGGAACAAAAATCGAGTCACTGTTTATTTTTTCCACCAAGTATTTTTGTGAGGAATTGATTCCCTTGCAATTAATGCCCTTAATTTTTTTGGAGATTAAAAACCATTGCTATTGGCGAGAGATTTTGCGAAAAATTTAGGGTATGTTTCTTTAAGGCAGGTTTGGCAAACCTACTGTTTGCATACTGTTGAAGACTCAGGAGGCGCGAAGGAGCTTGGTCGGCGGTGGTCGCTGTCTATTGCCGACCAGGCTCCTTCCGAGAGGGTGCACCGGCCGGTGAATGCTTCACCAGTTCACCCAAACGGAACTTAATTCTAATAAGTTTTTGTTTATTGTTTGGTATTTTTTTAAATAATTCGGGATACTAATACAAAATTTGCAGAAATATGGTAGATTTTGATATTTCATCTTCATTGTAAGTTCTTAGTTTTAGCTTTGGTAGCTGTTCTTACTTTCTATGATTAGCCCTAAACTGATATGCAGTATTTGCGATGAGAGGAGATTTTCTCTCATATATAAAGTAGTTCTATTTTTGAAATACTTTGTGGTTGAAAAATGTATTTAGAGATTAAATTTCGAGAGAGGCACTTTATCTAATTTTAGGTTTCTAAACTCCTATTAATTGAAAATTTCTAATTGAGTACCAAGATCCAGCAAACTATGTACTCAACATCCATATAATATTCATTATACTTGGTGCAAAACAAATGTTTTGTGTGTGAGAAACAGATGAATAAATACCTTGAAGACATCACCTTAACGAGACATAGCATAAGATTGACTATTTTAGAATTACTGTAGCTCGCCAGTAAGATCAAACACATAATAAACATGTTTCCTATTGATTACTAGTCGTCGATGATCATCGTAAGCAATTATTTTTATTGCTATTTCCGTTGAGGATCCAACACTTTTGCAAAGTAGGAATTTGATGAATGGCGAATCTCTAATAGTATCTAGACAAAAATTTATTAATATGACATATTACTAAATTTAGATCATTGTGACCTGGATGGCGATACCGGTGTTCTCCCGGTCGCATGATGTATATTTGTTTTATATTTCGTTTACTTTTGGTATCCTTTGGATTGATGAAATAATTGTTTATTTTATGTCATCATATGGTACTGAGGATGGTGTTTAGGAAACCCCAACGATCAAACACTCTCGCCCCCAAAATTTTGTAATAAACGGTATTAATTCATAGATTAATGTTCGAATTGTTATTGAAATGAGTTCTATATTGTAAGCTTGTAATTGTTTGGGATAAGTGCAGGATTTCAAAATGAATCATTGTGGGGGCAATTTTTTGAATTTTTATGCAATGGATTTTTTGCGAAATTTCCAAGTTAACTTATATAGCATACCAAATTTTGCGAAGGACTATTCACTCATAAAATTTTCGATGGACTATTTTCTTGGAAAATTTCTCACTATTTTTTGTGAGGAAATATTTTATTGGATCCGAATTAGCGAGTACGAGTATGGTGATGGATTCTATTCCTTTGCAAATTCCCTTGCTAACTTATTTTGCGAGGGATATAATTTTATTAGCGATGAAATTTTTCTTTTCAAATCAGTAGCATTTTTGTAGTAATTATTGTTATGATGTAACGATCAGATACTTGTGCATTATCCAAAGTAAGCTATAGGAAAGACTAATTTTATTGGATGTTTGTTGGTGTTTTTCGTCGTTGTGAAATTGGTCAAAATAAGTAGACTAACTCATGTATTGATATCCCTAGATGTAGGTTTTTATAATCGAATTGGGTCAACAAACTTATCGTGTCATTTATTTTCTTTTCTTGCATTTGCATTCATTATACTAATACTGAGTCGTTATTACCACAAGTTTACAGTTGTGTTTTTTCACTTGTTCATAATTCCTATATACTCAGAGGAGCTTACCTCTTTACTGATGGTTCGACTAGATTGTAGCATATTTTTCAATAATTGGTATCAGAGAAATGTGCTAAACCTCATGAGTAGATCAACTCGTGCATCGAAATGAGTAGAGAAGACAGTTCCACAATCATTTTCTGGTGTATATTAAGATACATTAGCTAAAAAAAAAATTGTTAGAAAAAATATCTTTTGGATAATATTCCATACACATTGGATAATATCTTTCGGATAGTCATAGTCACAAGGTTGGTGATAGTATTTATTTGTTCACGAGTTTTTTTATTTAAGTATTGGGTATTCAATTTTGAAAATTTTTTATTCGGTTTTAAGTTCTACAAATAAAAAATCAATCAAAATTTAAAGTTTAATTTGGTTCGAACCGAATCGAACTGAACAAATGAAGACCCCTAGATCCATTACAACATATAGAGCATATAAAAAAATAAGAACACAACTATTTTGATTAAAATTGTAGAAAGATTGGTTTATTGGCTTGCGAAAATTTATCTGACATATTTTCTTAAAAAATATTAATATATTATTATTTTTAGTACCTATATAATTTTCTATATTTCACACTTTTTTTTTCTTTAAATCAAAACACAAAACAAACAAACTCATGTGTTCTTTTTAAAAATATTTTAAAATAGTGATATATATATAAATATATGATGTTGTGAAAAAATTTTGTAATAATTATATATAATAGAAATATGAAACCAAATCCACCTTCCCTTAGGTATGACAATGAGTCGGGTATAGGTCGAGTCCACTTGGATCTGAAACTCAATTGAAATGTACATAATTAGACCCGAGATCTGAATCGGACTTGTTAATATTCGGGTTCAACTACACTTAGACCTGACCTGATGTATACCCGATGAACCCAATAGACCCAAAACATCTTTGTAATTATTAGAAATTTAACTCAAAATTGAACCCGGACTCATGCTCAAACCCGACATACATCAAAATTTATGAATTTTATTAAAGCATGTTATAATAAAATCATAAGAAATAAATCAAAGATAAAAAAAAGTATTTTTAATACAATTATAATGTTATAAATTAGTTTTTTAAACACATGATTGATATATTATTAATATATTAATCGAGTCCATTTCAAATTCGGGTCTGGATTGGGTCCACCCTGGATCCTGGATCCAACTTGGACCGTATTAGGACATATAATATCCTCCAACATATTCAATCCGATATACGAATAATTGGATTCACTTTCTAATAAATAGACCGAGTTCGGGTCCGAGTCGGATCTCAGGTCTATCTGAATCCATTGTGATTCCTACCCTCCATTTACCAAAGTTATATTAATATTATTCTTTTTAATTATTCATTGTGTTTGTTTGGAGGTTTGGATTTTGAGTTGGGATTTGAATAGTAAAAATTTTGAATTTGAATAGTTTTATAATGTGATATAAATAGGTGATGATGTGATGTTTTGAATGTAAAATTGATTTTTAGTATAATATAAAAAATAAAAAATAGGTGTTTGATTTGATGTTTTTGAGGGAAAAATTTTGGATCAATAGTAAAATTTTGTCTAAATCTATCAAACGAACACACCCTTAAATTTATGCATAATTAGTAAAATATTTTATTCACTTACAATCTTATTATTCACACTTCAACAATCCATATTATTTTCTATTTATCTAATTATTTTTCTTTTCTAACTTTTTTTCAAAAATTGCATAATACCTTACTTCACTTTTGTTTACCCAATTTTAATAATAAAATATGATTATTATTTTTTTTTAATCTTTATGTTCAATTAAATTTACATAAATAATTTTCCGGAGTGAGGGAGTAGAAAATATCAGAGCCCATATAATTGTCTCTCTCACGATCGAGCTGTAGCAAATATACACACGTCATTAATGCCTATCCTTTGTCACTATCTCATTTCGGATAGTGTATTCACACAGCAACATTGATATTAATGACCAACATGCACCAAAAAATAAAAATAAAAATTTAAAATTTAAAAAAATCATATAAATTTTGGGCCTTGGCTATAGGCCCACGCATGCACTTATCACAATCAAATAGATATTTGTATAACTCTATTTAGATATATTCAAACATCATTTTTTGAGACTATTGATATTATTTATTTTTAATATTATTTTTAAAACCATCCAATCTAATGAAATGCCAATATTTACATATTTAGTCTTCTTTTCTTAAAATTTTGTTTGTCCAACCAAATTTGGTCTGATATGATTTTTAATATATATAATACCCTCTCGATCCATTGCGAATGATTATATTTACTTTTTGTTTGTTAATCGTTAAATATTAAATTATTATATTAAAATACAATACAAATCAAGAAAAAGAAATAAGAATATTTTTATTAATATCTTATAATACAAATATAATGAAATTTGTATAATAAATTATTAAAATATAAAAAAAAATTTAATATTAAGTACAATGACGTAAAAAATAAATATAATTGGTGGACGGAGAGTATATATTTTATTATTTTACAAAAATTTTAAGATTCAATACAATATATGCATGCAAATTGTGCTGATGTGTACCATATGCATGAGTTTAGATCATTTGTTTATGTAATAATTAATTCACAATAAGCCTAAATTAATCTTAACCATCTAATTATCATAATTATATAAAAGTAAGTTGAGTACAATATACTATCCAACTTGAATTTTAATTTCAATTTCCAAAAGGAAGTATTTATAAATTATTAACAATAAAATATTTTTCCGAATAAAATTTCATTGGATTGAACTAAATTGCAAAACAGCACAAAATTAAAAGAAGTCACGGTATCTTCGGAGAAGTTTTTATGTTACTATCACTACTATAAGAAAATATCATTTTTGTAACGAGATTTTTTCGTTTTTAAATCCACTTTTTCTGTTACTAATGATATTAGAGACGGAATTAATGATGAAATTACGTTAGCTACGTGATCTTTAGGAACGGAATTTCGTTACAAATATACTATTTTTTTTTTAGTGTATATATACAATAATTTAGAAGAAGTATAATTAGCAATAATTAAAAAGTGTATTAATAAAAATAATTATTTTATAATACAGCCTATTTCATAATTCCCAATTTTTGGCATCTCGCCGTCATTGATGAGACTAGACGAGGCGTGATATGGATACCTGGGGCAGCGCTGCCATTAAAAATTGACCCGATCGACCCACAACTAACCTAACTTTTCGGGAAATACAAGTGCTTGAGAAAATAGTCGTCGAGCAATAACTTCAAATTAAAACAATGTCATCAATATCTATATATATATATATATATTGAATATGAAAATTAATACCTAAAAGTGAGTATTCATGATCTTGGTTGCATCCATTAATAACAATCCTAGACAAAAAGAGTTTGCCACTTCAATTTTAATCCAACTCTCAAAACAGATTTCAGTAACAATAGTGCAAAGTTGTTAGAACAGGCAATTGAAGTTTTGTTATTCTTTTAAATTTTCTTTGCAATTTTTTATTTTTCTATAAAAATATACTTTATTTGTCTAAATGTAGGTATGTGTTTTTAACCAAAATAATATTATAGTGGTTGATTTTAATTTAAAGTAACAATGTTTTGGGAATTAGTAAGTTAATAAGGTGAGAGAAAATTTTTAATAAATTGAATGTATAAATAATTGTATATATACACTACAAAAAAAATATCAATTTTGTAACAATATTTTTTTTTTTGGTCTCTAAATCCTTTTTTCCGTTACTAAAGACATTAGAGACGGAATTAGAGAAGAAATTGTGTTAACTACAAATACTTTAGGAACGAAATTTCGTTACTAATATACTATTTTTTTTTGTAGTGATATGTAAATAAATGTAATGTTCAAATATATAAGTTAAAAAGTGTATAACAGTTATTTGTTAAAACTAAAAAAATTATATTTTTTGTGAACAAACAAAGAAATAACACATGCATAAATTTGATGGACTAGTCTTAGGCAGGGGTAAGCCTATTCTTTCCCAATTAATCTTTGGTTCGGGGTGTATAATTTTTCATATAAAATATATTGAACAATAATTATTTTATCTAAAATTTAAAATACAAATATTTAAAAAAAAAATGAGCAAAATATCCGAAATTTGAACAAAACCGAAACTTAAAATTTAGTTTGGATTTTTGAATAGATTTGGATTATATATATATATTTTTTTATAAAACTTGAATTTTCGGATTGATTCGAATAAATATAATAAAAATCTGCACCAATTCGAAATAAAAAGTCCTATATATAAATATATTTATACTATAATAAAAAATATGAAACTCATAATTTTATATTAGTATATTTATTATATTATATAGTTAATATTTTAATAAAAATTGTTAAAAAGAAAATAAACTTATCAAAATTTAGGATGTTTAAATATATTATGCATTTTCATATTTTTTTGATTTGGTTTAGATTTTATGATTCGGATTTTGATTTAGATCTTGAATTATTTTTTATTTGATTCGGACTTTATAGTTCCGATTTCGGACAATTCAGTTCAATTCGAATTCATTTCTTAAAAAAAAAAAAAAAGAAATTCAAATTTTCGAATCAGTTCGATTTCGACAAAATTCGATTCGAAAATCCGAATGTACACCCCTAAAAGAAACACCCGATGAGCAAACCCTAACTAAGTAGCTAGTAGCATGTTTCTATATCTCTGAATTAATTCACGATACATTCTCTCCAATGGCTTCGATTAAGAAATCCCAATTTCCATGGAAGATTAAATTTAATTTCAATTTACATAGTCGATCAGGGTTATAGTAAAACGTTTGTAGGCATTAAGAATTAAAGGAGATGTGAAGAGGGAAAGAGAGGTCCTTCTCAGACGCCATAAATGTTCACATGGAGCAACCGTGTTGGGTACAGCCTTTTTATTTATATATTTATTTTTATGGCCTTCGAAGAGGGAATTGAAGACACAGATAGCTGTTTTTCCTCCGTGACCACCACCCTTTCATTTAACTCCTCCTCCTCCATAAACTCCATTTTTACAGATCTGTGCAGATATTGGTAAAACACACAAAAAAAAAATAAATAAATAAAGAAAGAAAAAAAAGGAAACTAGGGTTTTATTCTTGGTTATTAAAGGTCTGTCTGGTAATATTTTGATTTACAGAAAGAGGGTTTGTGTTCTTATAAGAATCTGTAATGGACTTTGATACTGAAATAAACATTATCATTAAGTTTATAATGTGTTAATGATGAAATTAGGGTATATGCCAAAATTGTGAATTATTTGAGGTATTGAATGAGTAGGGTCCATAAATTAATTATCTTATAGTTTCAATAAAAAATTTACTTTAAAGGTTTTTAATCAAATTTAAACTCTTTAATTAATTAGTGAGTAATAAAAAATATATATCTCATCCTCCTTAGAGAATACACATATACAACAGCTTAGGGGAGAGAAAATTTAAGGGTATGTTAGTTTCAAAGATCTCACCATATTTTAACACTATTTATCATTTTTTTTCCCAAAAATATTAAATTAATATATATTTTTTATTTTTACTATTATATTAAAAATTAATTTTACATTCAAAACATCGTATAAACCCCTATTTATATATCACATCATACAACTATTTCGATTTAAAATTTTTATTATTCAAATCCCTAACCCAAAATCCAAACCCCCGAACAAATACTACAAGAAAATATCATTTTTGTACAAAGTTTTCTCGTCCCTGAATCCACTTTTTCCGTTACTAATAAAATTAAAGACGGAATTAAAGATGAAATTACGTTAGCTACGTGAATTTTAACGAAAAAATTCTATTACAAATATACTATTTTTATGTAGTGAAACACACCTTAATGAACACAATCAGATGAATCAAACATATCCATCTACGTCCCGTAAGGGATGGCCTGGTAGTGTAGGGATTGGACTTGTGACCGTGAGGTCATGGGTTCAAACCCTCGACGCCTCAGGTCACCTGCCACACATGGTTCGTCTAGTGTGACTTTTTCGTCGGGCCTGATTTGCAGGGTAATAGTTTCGGCCGGAGTTTACCCAATGCGCACTCTCGGGTAGCAGCGGCGGGACTATATAGACTATATATAATCATTAGCCTTATCAAAAAAAAAATGACAAAAGTTTGGTATGATATTTTTATTCATCGAGTCACAAGTCATGAAAACACACATGTCTATGGTTTGAACTAATTAATTAACCACTTCACATGAAAAAAGTGAACAACCGTATGATGTTTACAAATTAATTGTGGTTAGGGCTATACATCTTTTGGACATTTGTGACCTACCAATGTTCAATACTTTATTATTAATTAAATTCATTTTACCAAAATTCAAAAGGGAGATCGATAGATGCAATTAATCTAGTCGACAAAACCAGATCATCGATAGTTCCTTAGCGAAACAATCATGCTATTTTAAGTCAACAAGTTGTGCCGATGATTATTGAAAACATATTAAAAACTCGAAGAAGTGGTGGGGGGTGTGCTATTGAAAAGACAAAGCCTCGGCCCCCCTTGTTGCCATCGAAGCAAGCTCAAGGAGGCCATTGAAGTCATCGCCCTTAGCTTGCACCGTTAGAAACGCATGTGTGGTGTTTCGAAAAAAAATAAAAATGTATATTTCCTATGTATGTTAGGGATTAAATTCTTGTCACTTAAATGTTTTTGTTATTTTTATCATGTATATCTTTCTCATGTGTTATAATCATATACTTTACAAAAAATCACATTTTTGTTCTCCATATGACTAAAAATGTAATACTTATTTTCTTTTTGGTAGTAATTTAAATGCAAGATGATGAAGGTAGCAATTTTTTTGTAGGATACTGTATCAAAGAACAACTAAGGATACATTGAGGACGAAAGTAATAAGGGTAAATTATGTAAGACCCTTTATGTTTAAGTAAAAATATATAAAACACTCTGTATTTTATTTAT
Source organism: Andrographis paniculata (assembly GCF_009805555.1). Taxonomy (NCBI): domain Eukaryota; kingdom Viridiplantae; phylum Streptophyta; class Magnoliopsida; order Lamiales; family Acanthaceae; genus Andrographis; species Andrographis paniculata. The sequence goes on from NW_026137614.1 coordinate 2,775,776, forward strand.
TGCATAAAACCTTCTTGTGTTAATATAAAATTTGCACGAAACACTTCCTTGTCCAAAACTGATATTTGGTTCTAAATAAGGACTTAAATTACGCAAGTTTTATACAAATAAAAAATGCAAAATATATTAAATAATTTTTTGAATAAAATAAATAAATAATTGATTAATCATTTTTTTATAATTTTTGGAGACAAATTGTTATCTGATTTTTATAAAAATTATAAAAATAGATGATTGATCAATTATTTATTTATTTATTTTATTCAAAAAAAATTATTTAAGATATTTTATAGTTTATATTTTTATAAAACTGGCATAATTTAGATATTTATTTAGAACCAAATGTTAGTTTTAGATAAGATGATGTCTCATGCAAATTTTACATTAACACAAAGACATTTTACGCAATATATAAAATACAAGAGGGGTGTTATATAATTTATCCGATGATAATTGGTCATTAATACAAGAGTTATATTACAACTTTTCCAAATACACATTTCACATCGTGTGATCATGTCCACAGTTAGTAACATAATTGATGAAATCAAATATTTCAGAATTTAATATTGGATAGCTGGATCTTAAAGTTTAATTATCCAAATAATCATTATTTTTGGATTTTTTTTATGCATTTCTTTGGTAAAAGTTTGAAAAAATTTGGTTGAATTTGATATTAAAATAATATTTGATATAATATTTTATTAGAGAATATATATATATATATAAAATTACATAGTCCAAATAGAAAAGTTCAAAAGAGTTGTGGTAAAAAGTACAACTCCATAACTATTATTTTAAAAAATATATTAATTTACAATATTAAAAAATATAAATTATATATACTCGATCAACTCACAAAAAGTTATCAATTCAATACAAAAGATTATTTTTATATATTACCAATATAATTTCTCCTATCTAATCTAGAAAACAATGTATCAAAAAATACAAAGTGAACTAACTTATTTATAATTGGAATTTAATTTCTTTTATTACAATGTTATAATTCTAAATATATTATTTTTTTAAACATCATATTCAAATTAATTATCCTATAAACTAAAATCTAAATAAAATTTCAAAACCAAATCTGAACAAATACATATCTCAGTATAATTTAATACTCTTTTCGTCCCATTTTAATTCACATATTTTCTATTTTAATTTAATACTTTTTTCGTTCCATTTTAATTCACATATTTTCTATTTTTGTTTATCCCATAACAATTGACATATTTTGGATAAGGTTTACAAATCACATGTTGATTTACTAAATTAATTCAGCATGACTGAATTAATGCTAACTATTGATTATAGAATGATAATTTAGTCCATACAAACATTTAATTTTAATCGACGGTTCTAAATTAATTCAATCATGCTGAATTATTGAGTTCAGCATGCAATCTCATCTATTTTGGTAAAACTTATTATATCAAAATATATTTAACAAAAATATAAATTAATTTAATTAATTACATAATATATAACATCATACATCTCGTATTACCCACTCAAAACTCATTTATTTCTATCTCTCTCATAAAACTATAAATATTTTTATCTATATTTAAAATTCTACATCTTTTATAAAATTAGTTTATATTAATTATAAATAAATGTATTTTTTTATTTATTTGTATTATAAAAAATTTATTCTCTACAAAATGATATATTGCATATATATTTCTATTATGATAGTAATTTTTAAAATATTTAAATACATATTTTAATTAATTTTTTTAATCATATATATTAAATTAATAGCAATATTTTGTCATTCAAACACTGACGATGTTAGTAAATACACATTTATTATAGTAAGCATTATAGAAATAAATTGAAGAAATATATTAAATATAATTCTATAAATATAACAAGTAAAAAAAATGATCAATCCTTTATTAACACGATTCGTACAAAGAAGACGAGAGCATTAAATATTAAAAATATTTTATCCAATTTATTTGTAAAAGACCTGTAATATCAAACGTATATTTACAAACAACCTTAGCTTTTTTATGTAAATAATATTTCTGTGTTTACTTTAATATAATATAAGAGAATTTTATCATATGTTGTGGAGCCCACATTTGACTGCTAGATCTATTTTGGATGGGGTGTTGTTTGATTTGCATTTATATATATATATATTTGATTTATACTCTCTGTCACTTGTAACTCTGAAATTACTAGTGCAAATACTTAGTTTGGCCGCTCACAGACGTAAATTATCCGGATTGAATTGAATAATCAAATTGTTGTGTTCTTATGTGTTTTTTTCTTAATTTTTTTTATTTAAACAGCAACAGGTATTAGAGCCTTAGATTTCGTTTGAGTGGAAGTCAAAATAAGTGATCGTCATGCTGTCAATATATTCGATGGAATGAACTTCGGTTTATGGAAGATGAGACTGGAAGATTACTTGTATGGCAAAGATCTTGAGGCAACGGTGAAGGGGAAACCCCAAGATATTGATAAAGTTGAATACAAGAAAATCACAAGAAGACGATGAGTGTGGTTTGACTAACTCTTTCGAAGAATATCTCATTTCACATGGTTTAAAAAGCATCAACATTGGATATTTTGAGAATTATGTCGGATATATACGGACAATTGTTTGCTGCAAACAAGATTTACCTGCTGGCAAAACTGTTCAATATGAGGATGGTTGAAGAGACTCATGTTGTTGTGCATTTGAACGAATTCAACTTGATCACTATGCAATTGCAGTCGGTGAATCTTGAATTTGATTTACAGATCATAGTTGTTATCCTGCTATCATCTAAACCAAATAGTTGGGATTTGACAGTAACAACCATAAGTGTTGTTTGTTCCAGAAAGAAGAAGATGAAATTTGATGCAATTAGGGATCTAATATTTGAGTGAGAAGATCAGGAGAAATTTGGGTAAAAAAACTGGATCTAGATCTAGTGTTTTAAGTGTTGAAAAAATGGGTAAATTCAAAACGAAGGGAAAGGGTCAAGATTGTGAATAGTTAAAGTCAAACTGAAAAATAAGAATAAGAAATATGCAAGTCAAGTAGTATGTTAGAACTATAATAAAAAATGGGTACTTGAAACGAAAGTGTAGGACTTCGAAAAATGATCAGGGTTAGGCAAATGCAGTGGATGAGATATCCAATGCGTTGATTTTAAGCATCAGCAGCCCAATGGAATCGTGGATCATGGACTCAGGAGCGATGTTCCACTCATGTAGTGATTTGAGAATCATGGAGTCCTATAGCGCAGGAGACTTTGGTGTCTTCTGTCTTGCAAATGAAAAGTCGCTGAAAATTATAGAAAATGAGATGTCCGAATCATAACACCGAATGGAGGCGAGTGGAGACTGAATGATATAAGACATGTCCCGAGTTTGAAACAGAATCTAATTTCCACGGAACAATTAAATGAAGCAAATTACTCGACGGTCTTTAAAACTAAGACGTAGAAGGTAACCAAGGAGTCCCTTATAGTGTATCAATGGATAAAAGATAACGCTCTTTACATGAATAGCAACACGTAAGACGAAATTGTTTTGTGGACATAAATAATGATGCAAATTTATGACATTCTCGTTTTAGACATATAAACGAGAAAATGATGAAGAAACTTGTTTCAAATAGGAGATTTCCGGATCTCAAGGCTGCCAATATTGAAGTATGCAATAACTATATATTTGGGAAGTAGAGAAATGTTTCGTTCTCAAATAATGGCAGGGACCTGAAAAAAAACGAAATTAGAGTTGGTCCATACAAACCTGTGGGGATCAACTCATGTGTCATCCTTTGGAAGCTCACAACACTATATCACGTTTATTAACGACGCTACAAGGAAGGTACTAGTATATTTTCTTAATCGTAAATCGGATGCTTTTTGATATTTTCAGAAAATAGAAAACACTTGAGAATAAAATAGAGTTATGAGTAAAGTATCTGAGGTCGGCTAGTACGAGTTGAATGAGTTCAAGAAGTACTATACAGAGAATAACATCTGAATGGAAGAGACAATACATAGAACACCATAACAAAATAGTGTAGTTGAAAAGACAAATCGGACGTTGAATGAGAGGGCTAGATGCATGCGTTTAATGTGTGGCTTGCCAAAAAAATTTTAGTTGATGCAATCAATACGGCGGCATTTCTTATCAGTAGAGGTTCATTGACGCCGTTGAATAATTAGATTCCATATGAGGGGTGGACAAATAAACCAGTAAATATCTCTTTCTTGCATATTTTTTTGTTGCACTGCATATGTCAAGGATAATGTTAAGAAGAAGTTAGATGTGAAATCGGTGAAATACACGTTTATTAACTATAGTAAACACATCCAGTGTCTTTATTTTATTCTTACTTTACATATATATATATAGTGATTTAATTTATTAATTAATTTTAATTTATCTTCCATCTGATTTGGGTTGTTTGATTTCTTATATTTATTTATTTATCTATTTTATTTATGTTGTTTGTTTACTCGTGTATGTGAAGTAGAAGATAAAAACATATAATAAATCAATTATATTAGTTAGATAAGAAAAAAAATTTAAAAACAATATTGCTTTGCGGAAGTAGAAAAACATGGATAGAGAAAGAAAAAGATAAATAAAAAATTATATATTTACTCTTCAATTTAATATTAATTGTTAAATTAAAATATAATTTAATGGATAATAATTAATCAACATCTGCTTATTAGCCTTAATCGGTAGGTTAACCGTCGCCATATATATATATATGGGTATGTATAATTCAATTTATGGCCATAATTAATCATATAATAAATTTAAAATGAAATATCAGTTATTTATAATTAATTATTGGTGGACATATGTAGCATAGAAAAATAAATTTAAAGGTGCTATTTATTGAGTACTAACTACGGTTATTAGTCAGAAAAAGATATAAACCTAATCCAAGGACAAAATCATGATCATCCTTGTTAGGTCCTTTAAAGATTTTTATTCTTATTCTATTTAGGACATTTTAATATAGCATTTTGTTTAATATATTAAACAATTATCAATGTCCTCATTTACTTTCTCATTAAACTTTAAGGTTAAATTGTACAAAATTCCCATGTGATTTCATGAAATTGCGCCAAATTCTCATATTTTTAAACCTGTGTCAAACTCCCTTGTGGTTTCATAAACTATGCGTCTAATCCCTTCGGTGGTCTTATTTAACGGTATTTGACCTAAATGGATCCAAACTGCGAATAAATTATAAAATTTCAATTTCTAAACCCCTAAAACTACAAATATATTTATGAAAAAAATCATTGTACTCCCTCCGTCTACACACAAAGTAAACAATTACTTTTGGCGTGGTATTTAAGAAATAATAATATTTTAATTATAGTGAGTAGTTAAAAGTAGTGTAATGACATTTTTGCTTTTACTTTTTGGTGTAAAAGTAATAATGTGATGTAAATTAAGAGTATTTGTGGAAAAAAGTAAAGTATTTAATGAAATGTTTACTTTGTAATTCGACGTTCCAAAATATAAATATATATAATTTCTAATTGGATCGAGAGAATATTAAATGAGAAATATTTCCAACTAAGATTGCTGGCAATAATCAATTGACAGATGATTCAGCATTAATCAATTGACAGATGAATCATGCACATCAAAGCCACATGACACTTCAAAATAAGTTAGAAATTTAGCTAAAAAAAAAAAAAAAATATTTGTAGCAAAATGTATAAATTCATAGCAAAAATATTTTTGTGACAAAACTCATTTCGTCGCCTATACCGCGTTAGTAAAGATTTTTGGCGATAAATATGATTGTCGTAACAAAAAATAAGTTTTTTTCAATGAAAATTAAGAAAAAAAATTATAGCTACGAAAATATGATTTCGTAGTTAAAGCTCTTTTGCTATATAATAAAAATTTATAACATAAGAGTTTTAGTAACAAAATATGTATAATTATTTTTTTTTTGTAAATGATTTAGCTATGAAAAATAATTTTGTAGCTAAAATCTTTATGCTATAAAAACATAATTTTCTAGCAATAAAAAAATTTAGCGACAATTAATTTATAAGTAAATAATTTATTTTTAGCGATTAAATTAATTTTTATTGCTATATGATACCTTTTAACTACAAAAAATATTTTGTAGTTAAAAATATTATAATTAATTAAATAATTTTTTTATAGTGCGAAAATTGTTAAATTAATTATATGTATTTATCTTTTCTGCAATATATTTATTTCATATTTAGATTTATTCGGACAAATGTCTGTCTTAATTTTGGGGTAGCAAGTCAGCAATGACCAGCTATATATTAAATGCAAAAGGTTCACAATTTCTCTTCTTACATTATTATTTTCAAGAATATTTCACATATAAAAAGAGTTTGGTTCATGTACTCAAACCAAAATAAATAGAACAAATAATAAAAAAAAACACACACACAAATTAATAAATAAATTACGTACTAAAAAAATTGTTATAGGGTGATTTGGGATGCTTTTAAAAACAATTAGAAATATCGGTCCATAAAAAGGGCAATATTGGCCTTTTGCGTCATTGTATTTAACGTTGAAAATATTCTTATATTTGTATAATTTACTCCACAAATGTGATTGTATTTGTATTATAAAAAACTAATAGACGTATTTTTATTATTTTCTTTTGATTTGGACTACGTATTGATATAATAATTAATATTTAAAGATCAACATGCAAAAATCTCATGATATTCTTTTTATGGGATGCAGATAGGAGTTATTATACTTGTTAAGAAAAATACTCTTTATTAATTTTCATATAGGTTGGATTATATGCTATTGGTTTATAAATTCAATATTTTAATTTTTAACTATAGTTGTGGAACAAACGAACAGTTCGCGAGATCGGCACAATTCAGCTCATTTGAGATCGATAAGAGCTCATTAGCTAAACTAAACAAGCCAAATATAAACATAAAATTTAGCTCGTTATGTTCATAAACAATCTCGAGCGTTCACAAATGTTCGATAATATTTGTTAAAAATTAAAGGATTTTTTTAGTCTCGTAACATTTTATCATTTTAGTTCCATAACTGAAGATTGTCTTAAAATAGTATAGTGAAAATATTTTGCACATTTAGTCCTGTGGCGCCGAAGATGCCTACGTGACATGCCGAAGATGTCTGCGTGGCATGCCGGATGACACGTGTCCGCCAGGTTAAGACTACCTGATGGACACGTGGATAATTTTTATTTTTTATTTTAAAAAAATGATAAATATAAAAACATAAAAAAAAATTATCCACATGTCTATCAGGTGGCGCTGACCTAGCGGACACGTGTCTTATGGCATGCCACAGAGGTGCTATGCAGATATTTTTGGCGCCGGAAGACTAAGTGTGCGAAAATTTTTCACTTACGAGGCTATTTTAAAACAACATCCAATTATGAAACTAAAATGATAAAATGGTCCAATTACGATACTAAAATAGTTTACACAAAATTATATTTATATTTAATAAGTATATGTATTTTTATAAATTTATACTTAATTCTATTTTTATTTATTTTTTGTAATTTATTAATAAAAATCATATTACTATTAATTGAATTTAACTTTAAATAAAATTAAATAAATAAAATTATAATTCCCTTAATAAGTCCAGCAGAACATCAACAAAAAAAAATTACTAAATGAGCTGAACTAAAAAAAAATAAAAATCAGCTCGTATCCCTTGACGAACGAACACGAGTCGAGCTCAAACATGAAAATTTTGGCTCAATTTAGCTTGTTTACAACTCTACTCTAAACTGGACATGTAGTTTGCCAGCGTTTTAACTGCGAGTCGATATTCTTTTTCTGTGCAAGGTGATACAAAGAGAATTACCGGAGAAAATAAACAGTGTTTGATGTTTGTTGGGTTACGATGTATTGTGAAGTCCAAGTTGAAGCCAGAAAGGTACCGTTATTTAAAGAGTGTTTAGTAAATAATTTTTTCATAAACTTTTAGCTTATTAAAAAGCTTTTAATTGTTTGACCAATAAATCAGCTAATTTTGATGTTCGGTAAATTAATGTTTTCAATTAGCTTGTTGGGTCTAAAAAGCTATTTTTGAAAAAATTGTATATCCCAGCATTTCATATTAGTTTTTTCATTTTAATTTTTTTTATTCTTTATTTACCCTTAAAATTAAAAAATTCTTTCACATACATTAATATATTTTTTTTATTACACTATTTATTAATTATTTAGATATATTTTCTTCTAATAACTTATAACTTCATATTTACAAATTTAAAATAATTGTTTTTTATTAATATAATAAAAATACATATACTAATGATTTTTGTTTTTTTATATTTATACTATTTATAATGAAAATATATATATATTTTTCAATAAGCTTGCATTAATTTTTTTAAAAATATTTTTAAAATAATAAAAATAAATATCTTAATAATTTTTTTTTCTAAATTTTAAAATTAATAATAAAATTCTAAAAAAGATTACCCACCAAAAAAATTCAACTAAATATTTTGAAAATAAAATATAAAATATCATTAATTGTCATTTTATATATAAACAACTAATATCACATCGTTTTTTTACCAAATATTTTAATATAAAAAGCTAATCGAATCAACTAATAACTAACAATTATCAGTTAATTGTCAAACACACCCTTAGTTTGTAGCCACTCCTTTAGGTCTCATTGGACCTCGTTGTTTTGATTGTTGGGCATATTTTTAGGATTCAACGTGCTAGGTTTTGGCTTACATATCTATATATACTTGATGTATTCTCTCTTTGTAATTAACATCCTTAGTTCTAGTGCAATTACCTGAGTTGGCCGCTCCAGACGTAAATTATCCTGATTGAACTAGGTCAACAAATTCTTTGTGTTCTTGTATTCATTTCTTGCTTTCCTATTATTTCCGCAATAGAGTAGAGGTAGAACTGTTAAATGAATCGAGTAGCTCGCTAGCCAAGTTTGACCCGACACATTAACAACTCAACTCAACTCGTTAGAGATAAACAAGTCAAACTCGAGCTCGAAAATTATTGTTTTTCTATAAGTGAGCCGAGCTTGAACTCGGCTCGCGGATAGCTCAATTGAACTTGTTAATGGATAGTATATATTATTTATATATTAATAATATTTGATTTTTTATTATCAAAATTTGTATTTATTAATAACATTTAAATATTTTATCATAATAAATTATAAATAAAATTAAATATATTTAATTTATATATTCTGAGCCTTTGTTCTGCATTAATCTGTTCTTCATCGTCTTGATTGTTATCTCAACATCCATCAATCCAACTGGGATATACATTACTATTTAATTTTCATGATTTTTTTTTAATAAAAAGATACAATTTAATTACATCTTATTTATTAATTATTATTTAAATCAAAGATCAAAATTTAAAATATATATATATATATATATATATACAAAATCAAGCCTCAAATAAACAAATCTTTAGAGTTGCTGATTTTGGATCCGATTTTTATTATTTATAAAAATATTATATTTTAAAAATATGAAATCAAATTAACATTTGTATATTATTTTTTATATTAAAAATATCAAATTAAAATATATTTATATCGAATAACAATTATTTTAATTCAAAATTCAATTATCAAATCATTTGTCCTCTTAAATATTGTGCTATTCAACATATGTTTTGTCTTAAAAAAATTAATATGAATCACTTATTTTTAATTTTATATTAGATGAAAAATTCATACTATATTCCAAAATATTATATTATACACCAATTTGTATTATGATTAAAAAAATTCAATCTAACTTTTCACGATTGCTGGATCATCCTACTACTTTCTACCAAGTCCAAACAAACATGGTTATTGATTTTATATTTATTATTATTAAAAAATCAATAAATGACGCCAAAGAAAGTCAATACTTAGTCTGCATTTATTGTATTATATCATATATTTATTTATATATATATATATATAAAGAATTTGTCACAAAACATGCAATTTATATGAATGCTGGTTGGCCCTCATCAATTTGCCAGCCAATTAAATACTTTCCTATATTTTCTATTGATTTATTTAAAATTTAAAATTATTCTCATCCATATGCTTGCCTTTCACAGCTATCCAAATATTATACTCCGTCCCTCTCAAACACTCTGCAATATTTTATTTTTTGTTTTGTCTCAAACTCGCTGCAATATTTTCAAATTTAGAAATAATTAATAATATTTTTATACATATATTAATATACACTTCACTTCACTTTATCACATCACATCACTCATATAAAAAAAAAATAATCATTTCTTTCTCCAATCACATCACTTAATATCAAAATTATCTCAAATTACTATACTTAATACTTTTCATCTAAATTTCTGTGTCAAACACAAATATTGCACGGTATTTGGGACACAAGGAGTATATATAAATATATATATATATATATATGAGAAAAAGGGCAGACTTCTTATTCACACACCTGGCAGGTTTAGTCATGCAATTCATATATATATATAGTAGTCATATTATTATTATTATTATTATTATTATTATTATTATTATTAAAAAGTAAAAATGAAAATAGAAAAATTAAAAGGGATGGGAAGAGAAAGGATATGTCACATGGCAGGGATGCATTAGCTGGAAAGACACCAATTCATGCTTCTCACTGCTACACAAATTTAATGTTCCAACTCCGTTGATGTTCTATTTCTCTTTCTTTATTCTTCCTTCTGTGCCAGATACCATGTCCACGTTGCCGTTTCTGTCCGTCCCACATACCATGTCACTTTCTTTTTTCGAAAAATGATTACACATTTTAATCTCATTTTAAATTTTTTTATTTTATTTTTTTAAATTTTAATTAAAAAATTTAATTATCTTAATCTTAATTTATAATTAATTATATTATAGGATAATTATTTTCACTAATACATTCTTAATTATCTACTAATTACACCCTTCATAAAATACCGTATCTACAGTGTAGCAGACACGGTATGCGGGACGAAGGAAGTATTTTTTTTTTTTTTATTACATACTCTCTCTCCTTTTATTTATGTATTTTTATCCAACTTTATTCGGATATCTGTAAATTATGTTTGTTAGAAAAAGTTTTATAAGACCATCTCCAACTGAGGGCCTTTTTTGCCGCAATTGCCTCACAAATGGAGTTTATGCACTCTAATGCATAGCTATTTTCGATTGTAGCAACCGTGTTATCTTGTTTTTTTTTTATTATTATTTTTTCTTTAAAAAATTTACATATTAATTCTTTTATTTATTTTTTATTTTTAAATTTAAAAAAAAATAATATTAATTGTAGATATAAAAAAAAATGGTTTAAAATAATTTATAAAATAAAATATTTGAAGAATATTCTTTTTGAAGTACAAATAAAGTTGTTGGTTAAATAGAATGTGCGGGTGGGAGATTGGCTAGTTTTCCTTTGAAAATATGTTTGTAAATTTCGAAGTAGTCATCCATTAATTGTAGGACTTAATATTGTTGATTGATCGATGCTACTGATGAAGTCAATCAATGCATATCAATTTAATCAGAAAATCCTACCCCAAAATAAAAAAATAAAAAATCTAGGAAGGTTCTAATTTGGATTTTACGTGCATGCCCAATTAGTTAGAAAAATAAATAAATAAATCAAATGCTAGCAAAATCTATCACAATAATAATAATAATAATAATAATAATAATAATAATAATAATAAAAGAGTAAATGCTGATGTTTGTATATATATTTATCTACTTCCACGTTGAACGTACCTTATCCGTCAATCAATCAAAAATTTAAACGATGTGTAAAAAATCATTTAAATTATATATATATATATATATGCTTTTTGAACAATATTATATACTTGTTGAAGGAGAAGGGACACAAAAAATTTATTAAATTATCTGTATAGATGCACGGCGGTTTCGAACTTTTTTTTAGGCCCTGAGCAAAAATAAATTATAGGTCCTACGAATACATGATTAAAATATATTTTTAATAATATTATTGATTGGCGTTGATTGGACAAAAGGTTGAACGTTACCGTCTGAATAATGTCAATTTGAAAAAAGAATATGAAAGACGGTCTGTCTTAAAGTTCAAAAAGCAATAAGGACTGAAGGAGGGTAAAAGATATAAGAGAAAATGTGAGACATGTTTAATCGAATTGCTGGGGCAATGCGATAGGATGTAAGGTAAAGAAGTGTAGACGATTAAAAAGAAATAAAAATATATATATATATGATTAGAAATCAAATTTTAATTTTAAAATTAAATAGAATAATTATAACAAAAAAATATAAATTAAAAGTTAAAATTTAATTTTAAAATTTAATAATAATAATATATAATATTTAAAATATAAGTCCTCTATTAATGAAAGACCTAAGCAGATGTCACTCTGCTCCTGCTATAAGCAGCCCTATACATATGAATGTTGGATATATTATAATATTGTTGAACTCTATAATTGTATAAACTCTTGTATTTTTGCTTTTTTTATTTTATTTTTTTCTCAATGTTTTATGGTTCAACTTAGGTGTTTATTTTGATTTGGTTTGAAAAAAATTTAGTTTGAGTTTGACATTAAAAAAATGTATAATAGAATATTTTGTAAAAGAATTTTTTTTTTTTTTTTCAAAAAACGCAGAATCTAAATAGTGTAGTTTTATAGTTACCAATTAAAATGTATCAATTTTACATATAATACATCACCTCCAATCACTATTTTAAATAAAAAAAAAATAACAAAATAAATAATTACAAAATGCAAACCAAGCACACCCTTTGTATCTAATGTGATTGTTGAAAATGATTTATTGAATTAAAATTTTCATCAAACAATAAAAAAGAAAAAATATTAGCGTGCAAATACTAGGCGAACTATGTGTGATAGATAAAATTTAAATATATCGAAAAATTGAACTCATGACCGTGAGTTCACCCTCGTACCACTAAACCATACCTTACGAGACACATGCAATTTTTCATTAAAGTTCAAATAGTTGAACATAGTTAAAAATGAAAGAATAACACTTAAAAAATAAATACAAATACAATATAATATATAAATATACTCCCTCTGTCCCAATACAATAGTCCTATTTACTATTTTTGTCCGTCCCAAAACAATAGTCTTATTTCCATAAATAACTATATCACAATAAAAGTATCTTTACTTTTTTCATTATTATTACATAATTGCCATTACTTTTTACACTAATATACTCACAAGGGCAAAAAAGTCTTTTACCCATATTTTTTACCCACTATCAATATAATATCAATATTCCTTAAATCTCGTATCCAACGCAACAAAAACTATAATTCAAATAGTAAAATTCGGGCATATGCTCGAATAGATCTTTATAGCTTCAGAATGAAATCTCTAAGCCATTAGAATGATGGGGGAAAAGTAAATTGAAAATAAAATTAAAAGAGTGATTCCAATAAATTCTTTCAGAAATTTATGTACAGTTGAAAATGTCGAAATTGTTGTTATTGTCATATATATATATATATTGTATGTAACAACAATATAATCCATTAAAACTTAAATGGAGCAAATTACCCCACACATGGAACCCTAAAAATACATATATATATATATACATACACTACAAGAAATTATCAATTTTGTACGAAGTTTTTTCGTTCCTAAATTTACTTTTTCCGTTACTAATGATATTAGAGACGGAAATGTTACAAATATATTATTTTTATTTTTTTATTTTATTTTTAGTGATACACATGCATGGGGCCAAAATATCTCATAATTTAATTTAATTTAATGGCAGACTTAAAAGCCCAGCCGCACACATATATTATAATTATATAATTCATCCATCGTTTACTTTTTTAGTCAATTTTCCAACTACTTATTCAAACGCAAATTGCAATGATCCACTTAGGGTTAGGGCTAGGGTTAGAGTTAGGGTTAGGGTTCATAATATTTATATAATTATTATTTTATTTATTATTATTATTATTTTATTTATTTATTTATTTTTTTTTTGATCGATCAAATAAGTTTTAATTAATGAAATAGTAAAGTAATTTTATTAAGTCTACCAAGGCAAGAGAACTCTTATCTACCATTCATAAATGTGGGTAGGCTTCAAAAAAAATTTTCTACTAATAAAAGTTGTTGTCAGGGCTCATAATGGTGTAGTAGATGTTCTTGCATTTATGCCTCTCACTTTATTATATTTGAATAATTATTGATTTATTTAAATTTTTTAAATTAGAATTTATAAAAATAAAAAAATAATAATAATAATAATTAAAAGAAAAGTGGATCTCATCAAGAAATTATATGTATATGTTTAATTTGTAAGTATATTTTACTAAATAGGTTGAAATTTAGGCATGGAAATGATTTGATATCACTAAAAAAAATATCAATTTTGTAACAAATTTTTTTTTTTTTTTTGTCTCTAAATCCCTTTTTTCCGTTACTAAAGATATTAGAGACGGAATTAGAGAGGGAATTGCGTTAACTACACACACTTTAGGAACGAAATTTTGTTACTAATATACTATTTTTTTGTAGTACGATGTTCATTCTAAGGAAATAAAATGATATGAAATTTATATATAGCTCATATTGGTTGGAGTTTTTTCTAATTTAAGATCTCATTATGAATATATTAGCTCCTCATCGAATATACCATTTTATTAATCTTTACTATACAATTCGAGTCAAAGCATAAAACCTCTTTATTAAAATTAACTAAAATATAAAACAAAGTACCAATACATTTTCTAGCATATAAGTAGCAATATATACATATATGGGCATGGATCGTGTTGGTTTGACTGTATCGGCATATGTTATACAGGTAATCACTATATATTTATGTATATCTCAGCATATTTATATAACTTATGTTATATTATATTATAATCTAATATATGTTGTATTATGTGTATGATATATATTGATATGATCAAATCAGCATCACATCATGCTGATTTGACTGGATCAGCACATAATTCGCAACATATATATATATCTAATGAAATAATAATAATAATAATATGAATGGAGTAACGCGAGTGAGCTCCACTCATATATGCGTTGACTAACTATGAATTCTAAATCCACATATTCTTTATTGTCGATAAAATTAATTTTAAGTTTTCGGGCATACTAATCATTCTTATACACAACAAGAGTTCTAGGGTTTGTTTAAATAGGAGTTTTTGGAGGTTTTCGGAAGTTTCGAAAAAATAAAAGTTAGTATTTGATCTGATGTTTTGTGAGAGAAAAAGCATATTTAATGTGATATTTTTTTAAAAAATAAATAGTATGAAATGAATAAAAGTGAGTTGTGTAAACAAATAGCTAATCTTTTGCATTTTTGTCTTCTATTTTCATTG
This sequence comes from Andrographis paniculata, assembly GCF_009805555.1. Taxonomy (NCBI): domain Eukaryota; kingdom Viridiplantae; phylum Streptophyta; class Magnoliopsida; order Lamiales; family Acanthaceae; genus Andrographis; species Andrographis paniculata. Next base: position 2,791,155 of record NW_026137614.1, read on the forward strand.
CATTTTATTCTAAAAAACATTGTACTTTAAATGGTAACTTACTGGTGTGAGAAGTGAATTCATGGCTCGTGAAACTATGAATTTTGCCGGCTATTAGTTTACAAAAACATATACTTACATTATATCAATTCACTATTATCACCAAGAACACACCCAAACACCTTTCAATTTGCCTACTACACAAATATTAATTAGCAAACATACCTATTATACATATATATATATATATATTATTTTTTATTTTCTCAAATGCTTTGTACAACATATGATAAAAATTAACTTTCTAAATTAAGTCGCCAATCGATCTTCCGGACAAACCACGGAAATGCCAATTTATTTTTATTTGGCAAAAACTGTACTGATTAATTTATTCACTTTGTACATAAAATGTTTATTTTGGGAATTTAGGGCCTTTAACAAGTCACTCGTGTCTACCAAAATTATCATGCAAATTAATTAAAGAGAGGTATAAAGGAAACTTCACATGTCTAACGATAATCCCAAAACCTATAAGGTACATGAGCCTCTAAATTATCCAAAATTTAGTGGTAATAAACTCAGCTTGACATCTCACAATTATTATCATTCTTACTATAATTTTTTTATTTTATTATTAAATTAAAATATAACAGTAGTATCCGCTACAAGAAATTATCAATTTTATAACGAAGTTTTTTCGTTGCTAAATTCACTTTTTCCGTTACTAATGATATTAGAGACGGAATTAGAGATGAAATTACGTTAGCTACGTGAACTTTAGAAACGAAATTCCGTTAGATTTATACTATTTTTTTTTTTGGAGTGTCAATCATACATAGGAAACAAAGCCTAGTTGAAAATTATTGAAAAGTTATGATGAAACATGAATCCTTCCTTACACTCATAATTAGTCCATTGTGGGTTTGAGACTAATAATAATAATAAACCCCCATAAAAGAAATTTTAAGAAACAAATTTCAAACCTTAAAAATCATATATATACTTAAATGATAAATATACCCTTATTTAATTTTAACAATTAAATTAAATTTTAATAAATAGTCCTCTTCTTTTTTATTTATTTTTTTAAAATATAAATCTTTACTTTTTAAATAGGTAAAATACATATTCAACCTTCAATTTGGAGCTTTACAACACAACCACCTAAGTGGAATTCAATCTAGTTAAGACCACAACTGTTAATAGTTTTTTCTTCTTTTTCTTTTTCTGAAAATTTACTATTTTCAGTTTTTAATGATGTAGGAACCGCAGACGCTACCGGACCATCCCTTAAAGGACTAGGGTTTAGTAGTTTTGATTTAACTAGGATGTGGTTATTAATATAATGAAAAAGCACGTATTAAGGGTGGGCAAAAAAATCGAACCGAACCGTCGAACCACTGAACGGAACTGAACCGAATTGAATTTTCGGTTAACCAAGCAAATTCGGTTCGAATACAAATACTGCATATTTGATATTTGTTCAGTTCGATTCGGTTTTGGTTTTTGATAATTTTTTCGATTCGGTTAATCTAACCGAATATATTTATATATTTAGTATTATATTTTAATTTTTATATTAATAATTATATTCGGTTCGGTTCAAATATTTGAAATATTTACAAATATTTTGATTTAATTAGAATTTAAATAATTTTTTTATTTCGATTCGGTTCGAATTATTTGCAAATATTTTTTATTCAAATACAATTCGCAATTTCGAATATTTATTCGGTTGGATTTGGATATCAAATACCAGTATATTTTTAAATATATTGAAGGTGGGTTAATTGGCAATAATAATAATAATAATAATAATAATAATAATATAGGTGATTAAGTAGGGCATGCGTTGTTTTGTTTGATAGTCTTTAAGGGTTTAGTTAGGGAAAGTCACGCAGGCAACAGTTGGTGGGCGTTGAGAGACACATTTCAATTTTTAAATTAGCAGCACCAGCACCAGCACCAGCACCAGCACCAGCACCAGCTTGCAAGCTCCATCCAATCCAATCATTTTAAAAACCCTCTTCATTCACATGCCCAACTTGTCTCTCTCTCTCTCTCTCTCTCTCAAATCCATTATTTCATATCCTTCGTCTTTCTTCTTCCTCATCCATTATTTCTTGCTATATTAATGGCAGAATCCTTATTCAAACGACAACACCCCACCTAAAAACACCCCTCTCTTTTCTTCTTCTTCTTCATCTCAGAATTCGAAGCACCCAAATCAATCGAATAATACCTAATATGGACATTGTTAATTTCTTCACCTATTACTGTCTCCCTCTCCTCCCTCTCCTCTCCATTCTCTGCAAATTCCTCTACGACCGCCGCCACCGCCACTGCTACCTCCTCGACTACGAGTGCTACAAGCCGACCGACGACCGGAAACTCAGCACCAAATTCTCCGGCGAGGTCATCCGCCGGAACAAGCACCTCGGCCTCAACGAGTACAAATTCCTCCTCAAAGCCATCGTCAGCTCCGGCATCGGCGAAGAGACCTACGCCCCGAAAATGGTGTTCGACGGCCGCGAAGCATCTCCGACCCTCGCCGACGGACTTTCAGAAATGGACGAATTCTTCCTCACCTCCATCGACGCCCTCTTCAAACGCACCGGCGTCTCGCCGGCGGAAATCGACGTCCTCGTCGTCAACATCTCCATGCTCGCGACGATCCCGTCGCTGGCGTCGAGAATCGTCAATTTTTACAAGATGAGGGAGGACATTAAAGTTTACAACCTCACCGGAATGGGTTGCAGCGCCAGCATCATCTCCGTCAACGTGGTGCAGAACATTTTTAAAACCAGGAAGAATTTACAGGCCCTGGTCGTCACCTCCGAGTCGCTCAGCCTCGGCTGGTACAACGGCAACGACAGATCCATGATTCTGGCGAACTGTCTTTTCCGATCCGGTGGCTGCGCCTTCATTCTTACAAACAAACCCTCGCTCAAAGATCGGGCATTGCTAAAGCTTAAGTGCCTTGTCCGTACACACCATGGAGCTCGTGAGGAGTCCTACGACTGCTGCATCCAGCGCGAGGACGATAAAGGGCTCGTCGGTTTCCATTTGGGGAAGAATCTGCCGAAAGCGGCGACTCGTGCTTTCGTCGACAACCTTAAAGAAATCGCCCCGAGAATACTCCCGGTCCGGGAGCTTCTCCGGTTCTCGGTCCTTCTCCTATGGCGGAAGCTCCGGCAGAAATGGGACAAGGCGGCGGCTGGCGGCGCGACTTCCCGGCCGGTGATCGATTTCAAAACAGGTGTGGATCATTTCTGCCTCCACACCGGCGGGAAGGCGGTGATCGACACGATCGCGCAGAGCTTGAATTTGAGCGAGTACGATGTTGAACCGGCCCGGATGACTCTCCACCGGTTCGGGAACACGTCGGCGAGCAGCCTCTGGTACGTTTTAGGGTACATGGAATCGAAGAAGAGGTTGAAGAAAGGGGACAAGCTGTTCATGATAAGCTTCGGGGCCGGGTTCAAGTGCAACAGCGCCTTGTGGGAGGTGGTCCGGGACCTCGACGGCGCCGGGAACGTCTGGAAGGGATTCATCGACAGGTATCCGATGAAGAATCTCACGAATCCTTTCATGGAGAAGTACGGATGGCTTCAGCACGAAGATCCAGCCACGTTTTATGTGCCAGATGACTACGAAATTCCCGATTGATTATATCTTTTTTTTTTTCGAATTAAAAAGAAAAAGAAAAATGAATTCTTGGGGATGTATGTATATTTATATTTATATTTTTGGGGTTTTTTTACAGCTTCTTGATCATTCTAATTTGAAAAAAAAATACGTGTTTTTACTGTGTTCGGGGGAATTGGGATTTTATTTTATTTTTGTTTGGGCTTCGATTGCCGATATAAGATTAATGACTGCGTTTTTCTAATAGTTTGAACTTTTAGATGACACAGTCATTATCCGACAATTTTAATTTTTTACATTATATATATATACACGTTATAGAAGGTTTGATACCTGAGTTGGACAGTGCAGACACAGCATACATATATGTATAGAGAGACATATGAGCTGTATTTTACTTCCATTTGGTTACAAGAATTAATATTTGGAATATGCTATATATTTTTTGTGGCTTATGTTATTAATTATTCAATAGTCCATAGTTTCATTTGATTACAAGGATATTGGGAATATGCTATATATATTTTGTGGTTTATCCTCTTAAATATTACTCTCTTCGTCTCACTTAATTTGTCTACTATTTCTATTTTCTTCTGTCACATATAATTTGTCATTTTCTTTTTTTCGAAATATAATTATACACTTTAATCATAATTTATAATTTTTTTAATTCTAATTAAATTATTTAGTCATTTTAATATTAATCTATGATTATTTTTATTAAATTATAATTATTTTTACTAATACATTTTTAATTATTTACTAATTATACAATACCTAAAACTGCGTACCTAAGCTAGAGGGGACAATTTAGCTGGAATGGAGGGAGTATTCAATAGTCGATAGTTTTACTTGTGCATTTTAATGTAATTAAGTCGTAATTTGGGTAATTTAATCCGTATATCAATTTAATGTAGTTTATGTATCTAATAGGATTATTCTTTTAGATGAATACATCACAATCTTATAAGGAGTTAGAATGCTAATTAGAATTAATCAGTATCATGTTATTGATTAGTCTAATATGCATTTGCGACAAAACGGTCATCCGTCGCTATTAGCTACAAATTGAAAGGCTGATCCTAAGTTGCGACGAATATTTGCGACGCTTTAAAATAGATGACACGTATTGTGTCGGATTGTTGTGACGGACTAATGCACCCGTTTTTCAACAAAATGCATGTGAAACATACAACAAATAGTTGTATGAAATTCATTCCGGCCGCAATAGGAAAGCCAACTCAAACATCCCCACCTTTGTCATGGAGAAATGAAGGGAACATTAATTTGAGAGAATTAAACTATTTCTTTCACGGCTAGAGAAAAAAAATAAATAAATTAAAAAAGAAAAAAAAAGTGGATACTTGTGGAAATTTATCGTAAATTTTAATTTGCGACAATTAAAAGTTACGGAGACTAATTTCGTGAAAAAATTATGTTACAATTTTTTGCTGATTTTTCCGTGTGTAATATTTGCAGAAAAAGTTATAAACAATTTTTTATGACTATTTAAAAAAATAGCTTATCTAACAAAAATGTTCAAGATATTTCTATTATGTGTCTTTTGACTATTTCGTCTCAAAAATTGTCACAAACAACCCAAATCAGATGAAAGATGAATTATAATTAATTAATAAATTAAATCCCTATATATGTAAAATAAGAATAAATAAAGACAATAAAGGTTCCCAATAGAGTTAATACTTAACTATGCTCACTGCTCTATGTTAATGGAAGTAGTGCTTATTGTGAACAGATATGGTACTCTATGTTAATGGAGGTGGTGCTTTAGGTAATAGGTACAGAAACAATTTTTTGTTAACAGAGACAATGCTTTCTAAATTTTTTAATCTAATACTGATCTATTTTTTAAAAAAAAAAAAAAAACAGTTGTAATCTCTTATGATTAATATTGTGTTTTTATAATAATATCATTGTTGTAGGGAGAAGACTGTTCGAAGCCAATAATCCACTAATATTATTGTTGTGCTTTTCTGTAATTAATATTTTGTTTTTATAATATTATTATTGTGTTTTTCTGTAATTAAAAAAATATGTAGTTATTAGTAGTTATATTAGTAGCTATTTTTAGAGTTAATTATTTATGATTATTTTTAGAGGTAGTTAGTAGTTAGTTTTAGAAGTAGTTATTTATTGGCGGTTGTAACCGCCAAGTTTCTAGAAGTTCTTCCCCCTATAAATATCCCCTCCAATTGTACCATACATACACCCATATATACAAAATAATATACATTCCATACACTTCATTTTCTCTTTCTTTTCACTCATATTTTTATCTAATTTAATAATACGAAATTTTCGATTTTGTGTCGCAAGCAAATTGATTTTCCCCTCATTCTCTTTTAATTTCAGCATATTATTTTAGCTAGTAGAATTCCTATTATATTTCTCCACCTCACCTTCACCCAAAAAAAAAAAATCCATGTTCGATTTGAATTGTTCAAGTTAATTTCGGCAAGGTTGCGAAAATGCGATAGAAGAATCGACTATTTCAGCCCTGTTTCGCGTCACAAACAGATTCTGGGTAGTTCAACGTAGCTAAGTACGCGGGAGCCTTGTCAACCTGTTTAGTTGCTGTTCTGAATTTGATTCCAATTAAAGAGAGGTATCAGAGGGGTAGAGCCACTCGCGGAGCGGTTGAAAAAATAATTCATTGGGCATAGGCGGTGGTCTATTAGGTCACAGAAATTTCTAATGACAGTAGAGTTTTTTGCTTATAATGTTCTTCGCCGGGTGTCACTGAAGTCTCGTTGTAAATCCCCTAAGGTCAAGTACCAACCGAGTCGAGAATCGGCTTAAGCGAGCAAATACGATCACGCTCATTTCTCCAAGCCGCCCCGCAATTATACATATATTTTTCGCTATCACGTCATCGTCATCCCGCTCATTTCATCCATGGAAATCTAGCCATTAAGGAACGCAAAAGTCAGACACAAACGTCTCGCTTCATCCTTTTCGAGATATGTATATTTTATCATTTTTTAGTTAGATTTAATTTTCTGCAATTTATCCTTTCAGTTTCTTCGATTGCATTAACTCATTACACTTTTCTAATTAAATATTGGATATTCGCATATTCCCTGAGTTCGACCCGGATACTTACCAGTTAAAGAGATTTTTTATTTTTAACAAAATTTTTAGAGTTACTACACGAACACGCACGACACTATTTTCATTTTATACATATATCATATTTTTTTAAAAGATATTATATTTTAAATCTCTCAAAAAATCTTCAATCAGCTAAATTACATAATATTTCTTTTTAGTTTAAAAAGCCTTAATTATGAGAAATATATATAAATAATTGATCTGATAGTTTTTGTTATAAAAATTAACAATTCGTGTACGAAACATTATTAAATGAATAGATGATAAGTTATTTAATTATTTATTTTATTCAAAAAGTATTATTTAAAATATATATATTTTTTTAACAAAATGTAAATAATTACGTATGCTTTTTTACATTCAAATATCATATTTGGACGAATAAAGTATTTTGTGCATATTTTAATTTAGTATAAAAGAGTTCCGCGCAATAAATAAAATATAAGATGAGTTGAAGACAGATAATAGGGATAAACATGGTCAGTTGGGATCAATGCAGCAACGTGTTACAAAATGAAAAATCACCAATGAGTCAAATACGATCTCAATTTAATTAACCATCTTGTAGCAGTTAGGGCGTACGAGAGCATCACCCATTCACTAGCATGACCCTGATTCAGATGGTGGTAATACTACGGTATCGTGATATTTTATCATTATCCAATTTGTAAGTTATGATTTTATGTGTTTTTGTATAGTATTTTCTAAATAAGAGTAGCTTTATATGTTTTTCTAATATTTGAAAATGACGGTAGTGATACTAAATATATTTTGTTTGATAGTCAAAAATCGCATACATTAAATATTCATATTACTTGCGATATTTGTTGATTTTGATCAGATATATATTGTTTATTTATGTTTTGCAGGAGAAAACTAATAAAATTGGTAAAATTGGAGCAAAAAAGTTTAATACTAATAAAATTGGTAAAATTGGAGCAAAAAAGTTTAATGACTTGAAAAATTAATTGAAAGGCCCAAAAGTCCGATTGTTACAAAATTATGGCAAATATATAAGAAAGAACAAGGGAGAGACGCCACTTTATGCTGGCAAGGAGGAGAACACATGCAGAACAGTCCCAAAGACAAATCGTGCAAGGACAGAAGAAGAAAGATTCTTCCAAGAAGATTTCGAGTTCTTTCTATCAATCCGATCTATCTAAGGCGATGTTTATCTTTATTTTCTTTGTTTTTCCTCCTATAATTAGCAAGTAGTTACTTTTCTAGTTTATGAGGGAAAGAAACAACTTGGTATAGAATGGTGATATTAGACTATTTTTTTATTTATATTATTTCTTAGTTCCTAAGTATTTTTTTTATTTCTGATTTTAATTTTTAATAATCTTTGATTTAGTTGGGTATTGTGGGCAAATATTTCAATGAGATTAAAGATTAATTGCTAAATGAAATTAGACATTCGTAATTACGTTTTAATTTGGTTCATGTAGCAACTAGAGGCATGCACTACTAGGGCTACTAAATTCTTTATAGCTTTACTAGGATTCTAGTCTAATTAGGGAAGCAATTGACGGACATATTTAGACTGTCGAGAAATTAAAGAAGAGTTGGTTATTAGGCGCGTGTAAGTAATTATAACTAATTTATTTAGAAACCAATAAAATTAAATATTTATCGATGATCAAATTCACTATCCAAGTTGTCAATTTCATTCGTAGACTGGAAGCTTATTTTTATTGAGTTTATCCTTTAGTTGTAGATTTTTAGTTTGTTATTTTATTTTTATATTCAATTTTCAAAAATCTCCCATTTTATTATATCTATGTATTAAACAATCAAAAATATAATATTTTTTATTTCTTTAGGAGACGACTCTACTTCAACTATACTACGTTATTTTTTATCGTGAAAGTAGGTTTATGTTATTTAAATTTTGCAACGTGTGACAAACATCTGTCATTGTTCATATATTATAATATTTTTTGTTCATTAAATTTGTTTAGATTTGAAATTTCTATATGGTTCCGTTTGGTTTTCTCATCTTTGACGGGAAGTATTAATGGAGTTTTCAAATTGGATTGATTGTAGATAATTGAATTAATATTAGTTATATAGACTTTAGAAAAACGGGCAAAGCATTTGAATATGGGTGTTGAAATAATTTCATTAGGGATTTTGTGGTAGAATTAGCTACAAATGTTCCCTTGCAATGTTCTTAGTAAATTTCCATGTTGCGATCGAATTAGACGGAATTAGTTAGGGGTGTAAATTCTTATTCTTGGTTTGTGTTCGTGTCCGGTTGAGCCATGTGGGTAACACAAAAACTGTCAATCCGAACTCGAACCGAACCCGAAATTTTGACCCGAAACCCTAGACCCGAACATGATACGAATTTTTTCAGGTCGGGTTCAGGTTGACCTAAATTAGTTTCAGGTCACCCGAAACCTGAACAAACCCGACACGAAACAAACCCGAAAACCTAAAAATAATTAACCTAAAAAAATGATTTTTGTTTTAATTTTTATATTAAATTAAAATAATAATAATAAGTAATTTCAGGTTAACCCGAAATACGAAACCCAAAACCCGATCTGATTTTTATATTTCGTGTTATCAGGTCAACCCGAAATCCGACCCGAACACGGCACGAATTTTTTTTATTTCGAGTTCGGATCGATCCGATTTTTTGCAAACCCGAACCTGAAAAGTTTCAGGTCGGATAGGTTCAATTTTTCGGGTTAGGTTTAATTTTGACACCCCTATAATTAGTAACATCTTTATTTCTTTGCAATATTTTTTTTCATTAGCTATTGCAAGAGTTTCCGTTGTACCTTTTGTCGCAATTTTATGCAACGGTTTTGTTGTCTCTATTGTAAAACATATTGTTTGCAACATTTTCCAATTAAATTAATATTACTTTATAAAGAATATTTTGTGAATATTTGCATAATAAAAAGATGAGTAAATTCCTTTTTTATAGTCCGTAATTAGAATTTTTATCATTTTAAACATGTAATTATATCTTGTCGCAAATTAGTTCCGTAAGTAAAAAAAAAATTCGTAATTTTAGTTCTCCGGCACCGAAAATGCCTGCGTTGCACCCGCGTGGCTCACCGTAGGCCACGTGTTCGCCAGATCAGCGACACCTACCAGACACGTGGATTTTTTTATTTATATTTTTTGTATTCGATCCAATTAAAAAAAAAAAAAAAGATAAAGTATATAAATTTAAAAACAAAAATCCACGTGTCTACCAGGTGTCGCTGACCTGGCAGACACGTGGCCTCCGGTGAGCCAAGCAGGTACAATGTAAGCATCTTCGACGTCGGAGCTAAAACTGTGAAATTTTTTCACTTACGGGACTAGTTTGCGACAGGCTTCAGATACAAGACTACACTTGGCAAACACGTGGCCTCTGATGAGCCAAATAGATTCCACGCAGGCATCTCCGTCACCAAAGAACTAAAATTACAAAAAAATATTATTTACGAAACTAATTTACGACAAGTTCAAAAAAATATATATATATTATTTACAAAAACTCCTTGCAAATAAGACTTTTTGTCATTATTTCAATCATCTAAGCAATAATATATTATCTTGTGCAGTAGCATCACCATTATTGATATATAGCTTGTTAAATAGACTACTTGGCATTTGCCAAATCATATCATCAATTTTTATGAAAAGCACATAAAGATGAAAATACAACTGAAACAACAGCTTTTAATTAGGCTCCAATTACTGTAACATATTTTTATTTTTTATTATATAATTATTATAATACTTTCTAAAACACATTATTTTTTTCTCATAAATTATTATATTTAACTCATTATTTAAATAAAAATAAATAAAACTAAAATTCCCAACAAAAAAAAAAAAAAATATATCACCAAGTAAATGGACATTCCAAAAAGAAATTTTAGTGTATATATATATATGTTGAAAAATGTCATAAATAATCAAATATATTGGTTTTTTTTCAAACAAAAAAGATTCCCACTATTTAGCTTATACAAATTTGAATAAACATACGGTAAAGATTTGAGAATTGAGATTATTTCACCGTATTTTTGGCGATGAGTATATAGTATGAATATATAAGATTACAATACAATAGGATCCACAATTTGTGGAGATAAATATGAAAAATATACAAGGATCCACAATTTGTGGAGATAAATATGGAAAATATACAACAAATAAAAATTTTATTATTATGTTCTATTTACTCCCATTACCCCCCGTCAAGCGTTGCGTGGGGTGCAAGCAAACGCAAAGCTTGGATCATAGAAGTTCAAAGGCAGGTCTAGGCAGACTATTGGTGAAAATATCGGCTACTTGAAGATCAGAAGGAATGAATTGCGTTAGTAACTTCCCGGACAAAACGAGCTCTTGAATAAAATGACAATCGATGTCAATGTGCTTAGCACGCTTGTGCGCCATAGGATTTTGGCTTAGAAAGATGGCACTTTTATTATCGCACAAAAGAAAAGGTTGACCCATATAAGATTGACGAAGCTCCCGAAGTAGGTTCGTGAGCCAAACAATCTCTGAAGCAGCATTAGCCAATGCTCTGTACTCAGACTCGCAGCTTGAACGAGCCACTGTTGGTTGTTTCTTTGCACTCCAAGAAACAAGATTACCTCCCAGAAAAATAGAGTAGCCATAAGTGGACCGACAAGTTTCGACACATCTTGCCCAATCTGAATCCGTGTAACCCATAATCGACTTCTCCGGATGGTAATTAAAATTCAGAACAAAACAAATTGTTCCTTTCACATAACATAAAATCCGTTTGACAGCAAAAAAATGTGCATCAATAGGACACTGAAGGAATTGACTAACGGAGTTCACTGCGAAGGATAGATCAAGTTGTGTAATAGTAAGATGTTGTAACGCACCAACCAACAACCGATAAAGTGTCGGATCAGAAAACAAAGTACCAGTGTTGACCAAGGATTCGCCGGCAGCTAAAGGAGTAGAAACTGGTTTGCAATCCAATAGGTTAGCTCGTTTTAAAATATCATGAGCATATTTAGCTTGACCCACAAAGAGACCAGTGGATGTGTAAGAAATCTCAAGGGCCAGAAAAAAACTCAATTAGCCGAGATCTTTGATGGAGAACTCAGCATGAGTTCTAGCGATAGACCGTTGAAGCATGCCCGAATTATTTCCGGTAATAATGATATCATCCACATAAAGTAGAAGATATAAAATGGAAGGACCCTTACGAAGACAAAATAAAGAGGAGTCAGACTGTGTTTGCCGGAAACCCAATTTCAGCAAGTAGGAGCTGAACCGCTAAAACCAAGCCAAAGGAGCTTGACGAAGACCATATAATGCCTTTTGGAGGCGACAGAAATTATCAGGATAACGTGGATCAACAAACCCGAGTGGTTGAGCCATGTAGACTGGCTTGGGGAAAACTTCATTTAAGAATGCATTCTTTACATCCAACTGATGCAGGGACCAACTGTGATGCACTGCAATGGCGAGTATAGTGCATACAGTTGCGGCCTTGACAACAGGACTGAAGGTGTGATGAAAATCAGCACCAGGAATCTGAGTGAACCCCTGAGCTACCAGACGAGCTTTATGTCGTTCAATAGAGCCATCCGAGCGATACTCGTTCGAAACACCCATTTCGAGCCCACAATATTAGTGTTGGGAGGCGGCGGTACCAACTCCCAGGTTCGGTTCTCCATTAAAGCGTCGATTTCCTCGTGCATCGCAGACATCCAATGAGGAGACTTGGCAGCAGACTTGAAACCCTGAGGCTCGCTAGCAAGAGCCAAAGAGGAAAGCAAATCCGTAGACGCAAGATCAACCAGATATTTTGGTTTGAAAATACCCTCCCGAGCTCGTGTTACCATCGCGTGTTGAAGCAAAGGCGGTGGCAAAGGAGCTGCCGGTGGAGATGGCGCCAACAGTGGTGAAGCGCCGCCGGCGGTGAAGGTGGTGCAACGTCAGGTTGAGGCTCCGGTAGTGCAAGAGCATCAACTGGGTCCGGCGGTGCTAAAGGAGTAACCGCCGCAGGAACGTCTTTCCCATCACTAAGCAAATCAGTCTCCGGATGAAGATGACATAGAGAAATGTATGAGGGCGGATCAGGTTGTGGAAGGGTTGTAGGAACACCCGGATCCAAGAAGCTCGAAATAGGCAAATTAGTTGCAGACGAAGTGGCATCTCCAGAGAAAGGGAAAATTTGCTCATTAAACTGGGCATGACGAGTAACATAGATGCGTGCGGAGGCAGGATCAAAGCATCGAAAACCCTTATGAACACTGTTCTATCCCAGAAAAATGCATGGACAACTGCGTGGAGATAACTTATGAACTGCATAATCCCGAAGAAAAGGGAAAACTCGACACCCGAAAGGTTTAAAAATAGCATAATCCGGAGCATAGTGGAATAACAACTCATATGGAGATTTATTTGCTAGCGTGGCTGAAGGCAACCGGTTAATAATATAAACAACAATGGCAAATGCCTCAAACCATAAAGTTGCAGGTGCAGAAGCATGGAACAACATAGAAAGACCAGTTTCAGTGATATGTTTGTGCTTTCGTTTAGCTCGACCGTTTTGCTGTGGAGTATACGGACAAGAAATATGATGAAAGATTCCATGGTGAATCATAAAATCAGCAACACGTTTATTCACAAATTCAATACCCCCATCAGACTGAAACACCTTTAAATGACGAGAAAATTGCATGCAAACAAAAGTGTGAAACCGAATCAAAACATCATAAAATTCTGATTTCACACGCAATGGATAAAGCCATGAGAATCGAGAAAAATCATCCACAAACACAACATAGTAATGAAACCCGGCAGAAGAAGTAAAAAGGGCAGGTCCCCACAAGTCACAGTGCACTAAATCAAGCACACAGGAAACACGTTTTTCATTTAAAGAAAAGGGCAATTTTTTACTCTTAGCCAACTGGCAAGGCGAACAAACAGTAGGATGAGACAATAAAGATGTAATAGACAGGTGTCCTAATTTGTTCAATAAAGAAATAACTCCAAAGGAAACATGTCCTAAACGTAAGTGCCACAAATTAATACTTGCTTTGGGATGTAGGGTAGCAACCAAAGCCGAGCCACCCTTCTCTAGCACATAAAGGCCTTTTTCACACTTTCCCTGAGCTAGGGGTTCCTTTGTCACCCGATTCTGAATAATAAAAGATTTATCAGAGAAGACCACATCAACATTATTATCTGAAGTTATCTTGCTAATAGACAAGAAATTCTTAGTAATAGCCGGCACAACCAAAACATCTGACAAATTAATATCTGGAAAAATAGTACTTGAACCAACATGATAAATAGGTAGAGATGTTCCATTACCCACAGTAACAGTGTCATTACCGGTATATGGCTTATATGAATCCAATTGAGCACTATGAGGAGTTATATGAGCCGAAGCGCCAGAATCAACAAACCAATCGGAAACCGGAGATGGTTGAGGCATTGAATGCTTGAGCCAAGTCTTCCGAAGAGGAAAAAGTGGATGGGGGCTAGTGAACTTGAGTCTGCAGTTGCAAGAAGCGGGGGCACTTATCAGCGTAGTGCTCCCCTTGGCACAACTGACAGTGGGGCGTATACTGCCGGAGACCACCACGGCCACCGCCCCGACGCTGAGAACCCGCAAAGCCACCCCCACGCGACCAGTACTGCCCAGAATTCCAATCTGCATCAACATTGGAACTTGCAGCAACAAAGGCGGCCTGAGTAGGAGCAGAGCCCTCCATAGACCTGGTTAACATGTCCAACTGCAAGGCTTGATGCAGTAGGTCATGAAAATGAGGCACGGGATGCATGGACATCCTAGTATCTGCAAAGTTAGAGAAGGAATGGCCTAACCCACGAAGGAACCAATAGCTTTTGTCATATTCGTCGATTGGTTTTTGGATGGCGGAAAGCTGATCACAAAGTGATTTAAAACGACGCCCATACTCCGCAATGGACTGACTCTCACGACGAAGAGACAAAAGCTCTTCCCGGAGTTGATTTGCGTGGGAAATGGAAGCATAGGCGAAAGCCGATTCCAACGCCAGCCATGCAGAGCGAAACGAGTTGCAGTCAAGGACTTCGGCCATGGCTTCTTGCTCTAGGGTAGCATAGAGCACTCCCAAGAGTTTCTGGTCTCGTAGAAACCAGGCGGAGTAAGCAGGGTTGGGGGTGTCCACGCCGTCTGCACCGAAAATGGTTTTGGCAGGAGGCTGGGTGGATTCCTCGACAAGATCGAAGAAATCGAAAGTGGTAGCCATGGAGAGAAATTGGTGTTTCCACATCAAGTAGGTAGAGGAGGAAAGCTTGATCTGGACTAAATTGATCATAGCAGTTGTCAGATCATAGAGTGATTGGATCGGTGCAGCCATGGTTTGAGAAGAAAAGAAAGCAGAAAGAAAAAGAAGAAGAATTTGCAGAAGGAAAATTAGGGTTTACGATGAAAAGGCTGATACCATGTAAAGATTAGAGAATTGAGATAATTTCACCGTGTTTTTTATGATGAGTATATTGCCTGAATATATAGGATTACAATACAATAGGATCCATAATTTGTGGAGATAAATATGGAAAATATACAACAAATAAAAATCCTATTATTATGCACTATTTACTCCTATTACATACATTATTTTCTCTAAATATAATATATTAAAATATTATTTAAATTCAAATTCAAATAAAAAGTTCAATCTGAAATTCAAATAAAACAAACCCTAAAGTTGTGTAATTTTTTTGTTTTGGTTTTATTTTATTACTTTTGGGGGTGTGTTTGTTTGGAGGATTTTCTCCCAAATTCACTATTCATCCAATTTTTTTTCTCAAAAATATCAAATCAAATACATATGTTTTGTTTTTTATATTATATTAAAAATCAATCTTACATGCAAAATATCACATCAGCGCTCATTTATATTACATCATACAACTATTCTTGACCTATCGCACGGTCAATCAAATAATTCACCTATTCTGTGATCACAATTTAATGTAATACAGGGGAAGATATGTCTCCACAGGGATTGTGTGATTCACTATTTCGTGTTCTAATGCAGTAAATAAAAGGGAAAATTTTTTTTATTATCTAATGAAAATAAAATAACAAATCAATTAAATTAAGGGGGAACTGTCTATCGAGGGAATGTCTAGCTCAAGGGGTGATGCAGTTATGGCACTTGTGTTTTATCATTAATTCAATAAAGTTAATTCTTATTAAATTATCAATAAATTGGTTATAGTTATTAATAAACTCTGACAACCAATTTTTCCTTACAGTGTAGGTGATTAAGGTACGACCGTTAATTACTCCTAATTAAACAAATAAACCTGGATGAGCCCATAAGAAATATTGTCTAATCGCATTCTAATCTAGAAAAATCCAATTCAAAACAACTACTACCTAAGAGGAGCAATTAGATTTGATTGTCTAACCCCCGGGAAGGAACTATTCAACCCGGTTGTCACCTATTCAAGTGCGAATACAATTACGGATATCCTACCTGAACTGACTTTAGATTATCAGACTAATTCAAATATCGGTACCAAAATATTCAATCAATCTAATAATCACAAACATTATTCTCAGAATTAAACAAATATTGATAATCAAAAAGAACTTTTATAAAGAAAATTAAAAATCTCCAAAACAAAAGAACCAAAACATTATCACCCCTCAAACCAAAAAAGTATCTACTCCATAATCAAATAACAAATAACAAAAGAGAAAGATAAAGTCATAGTGGGAGGGGAAATCTTCTCTGTCGATTTGCTCCTGCACGATCTATGAGTCTGTCAGTTTTCTGCTCTTGTGTGTATCTGCTCTGGTCATTCTCTCTCTGAAACGTGTGATCCCTCCCCCTTTTATTTAATTTTTGCTCTAATTATTTTGTAGCTGAGCGTTTGGGCCTTTAATTAAATTCTCATGTCAAGAGGATATAGTCTTCCTTTATTTGCCAATTATGCCAAATTTGATATTTGCCCTCTGCACACAGCAAATAAACAATATGCGTATAAATTAGGTAGAATCCAATCAAAATCACTCAAATATCGCATATGATATGAACATAAAACGTATGCGATTTCTAACCATCAATTCTAATTAAAAAAATTTACTATTCAAATCTCAACTAAAAATCGAGAACCCCAAACAAACAAACCCACACAAACAAACCCTATATGAACATCATATTCAATGCATAATTCTCTCGTAGAACATTACATCAATCTAGTATGTATTATCTTGACAAAATTATAATATTTATATTATGTATGATTTCCATATATATATATATATATATATATCTCGAGGTGAGTCATGAAAAAATGAAAGCAACTTAATACTTACCTAGAATATTTAATGAAATCCAACTATATATGTGTATATTAATTATAAGTTAGATAGGCAATGAATCAATCATCAATCAATTCTGCTTAAAAAGAGTTTTCTCCGTTTCCTTCGCTATCATTTGGATCTTTCAAACACTTCACTTTCTTATAATTAGACTTTCTGACCCTAATTTATTTTATTTAATATTTTTATTAGTAATTAATTGATATATTGTAGTATTTTTTTATTTATATAATATATATATACATATATATATATATATCCAGTATGTACTGCAAATAATTCTTATATCACATTTATTGTTCCCAACTAACTATATCTTCACACACACAAGAAAATTTTAAAAATAAATAAATAACTAAATAAAAAAATCATAACTATTATAGAAAATTATTCACTTTAACAATTTTTTAGGTGTTCATTAATTATGTAATCCTTTAATATATAATTTAATAGGTTTCTTGTTTAATTTATTAGATTTTTCCTTTTTACAAGACCATGCTCTTGCTTTTCAATATCAAGAAATGAATATATAGGTGAATTTTTTATATAAAAAAAATCAAATAAAATAATTATTTTTTAAAATATATATATATAATTCAAAATCACAACACAAAAACATATAGAACATACAAAACATACTCATAGTTTTTAATTATAACTTAATATGATTATCACATGAATTGATATATATATGCTAATCACCAATTAAAAGATAATTTCAATTTTTAGACTTGTAGTATATAAAGTAAATAAATGATTAAATTGGATAAAATGATATTATCCGGTTTAATAACTAAGGTTGTGTTTAATATGAGTGATTTTATTCATATTAATTATGTATTTATTTTTGGTTCCAATATGATCTTGAATTTATAATTTAAGATCATCCTTAATTAATTATAGCTATAGGATTTGTTGTATAAATGAACGGTTAAAATCATTTAAAGGGGATGATTAGTAAATTACATTATATAATAAATAAGGAAAACATAAATTCATGCATAAACTAAGGAGATATATATACATGTAATATTTCTTTATTATTGTGAACTCACTGACATTCTCACACCATAAAATAAAAAAATAATAATAAAAGAAAGAAAATTATACGCTCTCCACCGACATTGATCGATCCAAAAAAATAAACTAGTGAAGTTACAACTTGGAAGAAGATGGATCAAAATGATGGGTATTCCAGTTAGTGCTGGCACCCTGTGGTTGAAGATGAAACTCAAGAAAGTCACGAACGCAGTAAATTTTGTTTTTTCCCCATTTATCGTGAAAGTGACATATGGAGAATTTATCTTACATCATATTTGTATTCATTCAACATCAATTATATGTATACATACATCGTACTTTTATTAGTTATTCAGCACGAAGGTGGTCGTGTTAGGTGGTATTGAATCATAACCAAAATCTATTTTTAAAAGAATACGCATATTCAATAGTATCTTACGAAGCTTTAATTCTACATTATTTGTCAAATTCAATAGTTATGCGCATAGATGTGGGGAATAAAACAAAATGATCGAAATTAATTCTTGAATCGATTTTAGATTTAATTAAGTTTTTATAGGTAAAATATTACCTTAAAAAATCACGATTGATGTGAATGTCATTTTCTAAAAATAACTTCATTAATTGGGATTAATTTTGATTTATATGTAGATTTTGAATTTTAGAAAATACAGAAGTCAAACTTATTTATTATAATGATTATTTTATTATTTAAAAAATATAATATCATATTGCGAGTTTGTGAACATCATTTTAAGATTATATGTATTATATATGTTTAGTTTACCTGCTAGTGATATTATGACAGCATAGTTGGAAGGCTGAATTATCATCATAATGTTATACTATATACATCAATTCATTAAACTATGTGCATCATATTTTACAAAGTTGAGTATTATTCACTTCTTTAGGCGCCAATTACTAGGAGAACGCATCATTTTCAAGTGTTAATGATGCATATACATCATATTGTAATTACGCACATAGACGAGGTTTTACTATGCAAAAAAAGTCAAAAATAGATCCTCAAAAATGCAAAAAATCAATCATTGTCGTATCTAACATATACATCATTCAATCCTTATAAGTACATATCAGTAATATGACATACTTATTTATGATTGACATCATCCAAACTATACCTACACATCGTATTAATGGATGAATAGATATCAGGCAAGCATGTCATATAAAATCGTCACGATTTAAGATATTTTGCAGCATCATATGAATATAAGACAAAAAATCATCCAATATATCACATAAAAACAAGTATTGAGTATGAGAGCGGTATATCTATCATATGATTCTAATGTAATCATCATATCTATTTAAAATACACATTATACCTATATAAATTATGGATCCAATTAATAACAATTGTCTCATCTAACATAGTCATAATATATCATTTAATCCTAGTATATAACAAGTATACATCGTGCAAAAAGGAGAGCAAAAAGGTTTAATCGTAAACATACTATTCATATAGCATACTTATTTGAGATGGACATCATCTAGCCTAAATCTATATACCATATAAATGTAAGATAAAAATCAGATAAGGATATCGACTTAAATCCAAGTTATGCATAGAAATAGTTCTTCCATCTACCAGAGAACCAACATGGACAATTTTTTTTATCAAGCATCTAAACAAAAATACATATTTACGGCTAAGAACCGTGCAAAAAATACACAATCATAACAAAAAGGCAACCAAATATGTTCAACATTAACCAACCCTGCCCCTCCCCCCCTTCTCCTTCCATGCGCGACAGTACTTCTTGTTTCATAACGTGATGGACGTTCTTTTCTCTGTTCTTCTTCTTCTGCAGCCTTCCTGAGTTTGGCTAACGCACGCTCCTTTGATGCATATGTTCTTCCTTTCTCCCGAACATACTGGTCAACTATGTTATCTGGCTGTAAAAGTAGATTAGCACAAATTTGTTTCCTTTCGCCAATAAGTCAAAAGAGCTTGGTGTTATTGATATTGAAAATCTTCTTGGGAACACACGGAACTTGTATGAACTTAGTTCTCTTTGGTTTGGGCTTCACGGAGGGTTCTAGGACTATTTTTTTTGTTTTCGCTATTGATGTGGCGGCGGTTGACTAGTCAACAGCATAAATGGATCGAGTGCGATGGTGTTACTCAAAATTGCAATTGATTGTACGGGTACAACTGGATTAAGGCTCGGGTTATTTTGGTGGGGGATGGGAGGCGAACAACAACATTGATGTGTGGTTGGCGGCAGTGGTGTGCGGTCGACGCCAGGGAGGGAAAGTGGCAGCGGCCTAGCTAGAGATTGGGGACAAGGTGAATTCATTTCAGACAATAGGTTAGGGCTGGGTGAATAATTGAGGATTTGGGAAAAGTACTCATTTAAGGAATTTTTTAAAAATTAATACATAAACAATTACTGCAATAATGTGAATATTTTTTTTTCTAAAAATAATTTCGCTAATTGAGGTTAATTTTGATATACGTGTATATTTTGAATTTTTAAAAATACAGAAATCAAATTTACTTATTGATATTTACTATTTAAAAATATAACATCATATTGCGAGTTTGTGAACATCAATTTAAGATAATATGTATTGTGTTCACTTTACCTTTAAGACATCATATTAGGGATATTATGACAGCATAGTTGGAAATTGTGTTTATCAATACGTTTTCAAGTAATTTTTATTAGAAAAAAACTTAATTGCATATATTTTTAATTGATGTAAGTTAACGTTAACAAATATAACTTATTTGGTTAACAAATTTAACTTTTTTAATTAATTAACATTTAACTATTTTTCTTCAAAATTCCTAAACTACCCTCGTAAATGTCAACCATTAAAATGATATTTGATCCAATAGACAAAAATGAGTTCCTAATAATACTAAACATTACATAAAGTCAAAAGCACACCAGCCGCCATTTATTTTATGAAAAATAAAAATAATAATACATGTCATTTTCATTTCACCTCTCTAGATTGTCAATTTAATTATTCTAATCATATTTTTGCTAAAAGACAATTTTACCATTCATTAATAGCAATTTGACACAAATTATATCATATAATTGAAGTATATTTTAGGAAAATTTAATTATATTGATTAAAAGTAAATATTAACTTAAATTGTTACTACGATTGAATTGAATGATATTGATTGCTTGTCTCTACTTTTGATTTATTAAACAACACTATCAATGAAGGGCAACTTCGGCATAAATAATTAATCCTCACCAAATTGGTGTGGTTCAGTTATCTTAGAATATTATTTATGCTAAAAGTTCATTGCGTCTTTCATTACTAAATAATTTAAACATGAGCTATATTATAAATAAAATAGTATTTTATTTAGATAAATAGTAATAATAATACGCAATGATTTATGAAATCAAACATTTGATTATTTTATTTTATTACTTCCTGTCGTGCAAATGTGTGGTCGTTGACCGGTACGAATTTTACTAAAAGTGACTAATAATGGTTATTTTTTTCTTTTATATTTTTTTCTTTTATAGTAAAAAAAAGTATAAAAATATACTCCCTTCATCCCATGTAATATGGATCCGTAGATACGGAAATTTAGGTAAAGTATAATTAGTAAACAATTAAGAAATGTATTAGTAAAAATAATTATAAATTAAAATTAAGATAACTAAATAGTTTAATTAAGATTTAAAAAAATTAAATTTTAAATTTTAAAATATGATTAAAGTGTATAATTAATTTTCCAAAAAATGAAATGACAAATTATGTGGGACGGACGAAAATAGAAAATAAGGACAAATTATGTGGGACAAAGGGAGTAATAATTTTTTACTTAAAAAGAAAGTGGACATAAATTTGAATGACGGAGGGAGTATTATTTAATCATATAAAATAGTAGTTTTATTATAATTATATATTTAATAGCGGTTTAAAAAAGTATTGCCCAAGTAAAAGAAACGTTTATTCACTTTGAATTTGTATTTTTGTTTTTTTTATTATTTTATTGAAAAAATAATATCTTCCATCCTAACTAAAAATATATTTTTTATTATATTTTTTTATCTCAATAAAAAATATTTATTTTATAATATAGTTAAAGTAATCACATATTAATATTAAATATCTTTAACATTTTACATAATAACAAATATAGTGTTGTCTACATAATTTAATTATACTATCTTCGTTCGGCTCAATGGTTTCATTTACCTTTTGCGTGTTAATTTTTTAATATTAATTATTATATCAAAACGTAATTATAAATTAAGAAAAAATTATAAAAATACTTCCATTATTTTCTTTAATATTAATATAATGACATTTGTACAAAAAGTTATACAAATATAAAGATATTTTTAATTTTAAGTACAATGATGAGGTAAATATGACCTTTAGAGGCGGACGGATGAAGCACATAAATATTAAACGCAAAAATATCAAAAATACCTTAAAGTGGCTAAGTAAATATTAAAAATCTTCTACAAAAACTTATAAAGTTATATTGAAATGGGCCCGAGTAAGTATATTTTTATAAGTTAAAAAATAAATAAATAAATTGAAATTAATCCATAATTTTAAAATTTTATTTTGAATTGGGCCCTGTTGGGCTCATTTAGTTTAGCTACAGATATCAGTTTTGAGCCTTATGAAAATATGGGCTTTCGTATCGGGCCCAAACAAAAATCTTTCTATTGATGGCGGGAATTCATTTCCCGCCAATTAAAACCCCTAATTCCTCAGCACTCTTCAGCTTCCATCGTATAAACCCTAATTCCCTCATTTCACTTCCTTCATCACCAAATTTTCGAACCCTAAAACACACGATTTCCCTCCAAATTCATTTCCAAAGCTTTTGCGCAGCGTGAAGGTGGAGCGATCTTGGTTCGTTGCGAGGGGAGAAGATGTTGGAATTGAGGATGGTGCAGGGGAGTCTGTTGAAGAAGGTCCTGGAAGCCGTCAAGGATCTGATTAACGATGCGAATTTTGATTGCTCAGCCACGGGATTCTCCCTGCAGGCCATGGATTCAAGCCATGTGGCGTTGGTGGCTTTGCTGCTCAGAGCGGAGGGATTTGAGCACTATCGATGCGACCGCAACATTTCCATGGGGATGAACCTGAACAATGTGGCAAAAATGCTCAAGTGCGCTGGAAACGATGATATCGTCACTCTCAAGGCTGACGACGGCAGTGATACCATAACCTTCATGTTCGAGAGCCCCAGTATGTTCCATTTTACCATTTCCCTTTCCAATTCATTTGTTGCTACTGCTATTAAGCATTTGGCTGTGTTTTCTTCTCCTTTTCACTTGTTTATAACTGCATGGTTTAATTTATATGCGCTTAATGGTAAGTCTAAATGTAGTCAAGGAAGGATCTGAATTTCTTTGTAGTGTTGAACCTGTTTGGATTTGAATTTTTTGATAGTAAAAGTTTGAATTTAAATAGTTGCTGATACCATGGAGTAATTGATTTTTAGAGAAATATAGAAAATGAACAATAGTAGTTTGATTTCATATTGAAAATTTTGTGACATATCAACACATAATGATTTTACTGTTTTGTTCTAGGGTATTGCAATTAATTCAACAAATTATTTTTCTTAAACTATATTGTATTGCATTGTGTCGTCAATCGCCTTGTTAAAGAGTCAGAAAGATAGAAGGAACTTAGACTCATTAACAAAAAAGGGTTACTGTTTAATGAGGCTACTATGAAATATTTACTCATCGTTAGGGCAAGCTCTCCTTTTCTGGTTGTAGTCGACCAATTTGTTAACATCATGCCTTCCAATTTTCTTCTGTTTCTACTTTCCGCAAGAGGGCAGGGGCTCTTTCGAGCTGTTTCCATTCCAGTCTGAGGCTCTGGTTTGTTTTAGGAAATCTGATTCCATTTGTTTGTTTGGGGGTTTGGATTTTGAGTTGGGATTTGAATAGTAAAAATTTTGAATTTGAATAGTTGTATGATGTGATATAAATAGGTGTTGATGTGATGTTTTGAATGTAAAATTGATTTTTAGTATAATATAAAAAATGAAAAATAGGTGTTTGATTTGATGTTTTTGGGGGAAAAAAATTGGATGAATAGTAGAAATCTTATTAAATCCCCCAAACAAACACACCCTTCATGTCAAAAAGGGATTATTTAGTTGTATACTTGTGTCAACTGATTAGTTCGATCTAAATCTTGAGATAAAATTTTGGGGCCTTTTTATGATAATGAAATTTCACTTTGTTTTGTTTTCTAGTCAAATGTATTTGGTTTGTTTTAAATATGCATTTGAATCGAAAATAAAATGTATTTGTTCGATATTATGCAGCTCAGGACAAGATTGCAGATTTTGAGATGAAGCTCATGGATATCGACAGCGAGCATCTCGGGATTCCCGAAGCTGAGTACCATGCCATAGTCAGGATGCCATCTGCAGAGTTTGCAAGGATTTGCAAAGATCTCAGCAGCATTGGCGACACAGGTAACACCGCAAACTCTTGACTGTTCTCAACAACATTCCCCACTTGCTGCCTAGCCCTTATTCGAATCAACTAACTGTTACAATTTCTGCTTCCAGTCGTGATCTCTGTTACTAAGGAAGGCGTAAAATTCTCAACAAGCGGAGATATTGGGACAGCAAACATCGTTTGCCGCCAAAACACCACAGTCGACAAGGTTTGTTCTTCCAGGCCTTTATTAATAACTATCAATCAATATCTCGATTCTTGGTACGATCGATCATGTTATTAGTTTCGGTTGATCTTACGCAGCCAGAGGACGAAACGTCTATAGAAATGCACGAGCCGGTGTCACTGACATTTGCTCTACGGTATCTGAACTCGTTCACGAAGGCGACTCCTTTGTGTAACACGGTGACCATAAGCCTCTCGTCGGAGCTTCCGGTGGTGGTTGAGTACAAGATTGCGGAAATGGGATACGTGAGGTTCTACTTGGCACCCAAGATTGAGGATGACGAAGAAGAGACTAAAGCCTGATCCATCGTCTTCATCAATCATGATCGAGGTTAGCTTTGTACAATTGTTTTGCTGTTCTGTTCCATTAATGTTTTCAATTTTCTGTTACAGTGTATGTTTTTAGGGACTTGATATCTCGTGTTTGCTATTGGATTGTGATGGATTTTCGATTGTTTTTTTTGAAATGAGATTTAGGAGATGGCATTTTGATGGAATCTGAAATATAATATACTAGTAATGTTTTGATTAAAAGTTTTTAAATTATGCATTTGAGTATTTTCAATATTTTTTTTAATAAAATATACTCTCCTTACTATTTATGAAAAAAAGAAAAGCTGGGACCTGTGTCCGTGAGGTCATGGGTTCAAACTCCCGACGTCTCAGGTCACCTGCCATATATGGTTCGGCTAGTGTGACTTTCTCATCAGGTCTAATTTGCAGGATATTAGGTTCGACCGGGAGTTTATCCAGTGCGTATTTTTTAGTAACGACTGCGGATTTTTAAAAGGACTTATCTAATTATGGATCTGACATCCAAGGGAATACAAATGATATTCCAAAGGTTCTACATCATTATCATCATTTTTACGGATTATTTTTCTTTTAGCATTAATTTTATTTTTCAGGTTTTTCAACACTTCATCATTTCTTTCAATTTTTCTGCAATTTTTAATGGAACTCTAATCTTTTTTCTTTAATTTCCAGCATTGATCTTACCTTCTCAATTCAAAATTGTCTTCTCATCTTGTTATTCACAAGATCACCATTAGATAGTCCGAATTTATTTTGAGACTGGAGAATCCTTCGAACAAATCAATTTTGACGATTTTTCGATTAAACCATCGGTGGTGATTTTTTTTACGACAACAACAGCAAAACAAATCACAATTGATCTTAGTAGTTGAGATATATCCATACAATATATCATCATAGTACTGATTTATCTCAGTTAACATCATAATCCATCAGTGTATATATATATATATATATATCATTCTAAGTTCTAGAGTTTTTTTCCTTTTTTTTTTGAGCTTTTTATGAGTCGAAGAAAATATTGCTCATGTGAATTTTGATATATAAGTACTTCTTTCTTTTGTCTACTAGGGTGTGTTTGTTTGAGGGATTGGATTTAATATACACTATTCATTCCATTTTTTTCTCCCAAAAACATCAAATCAAACACATATTTTTTATTTTTTATATTATACTAAAAATCAATTTTACATTCAAAACATCACATCAACACCTATTTATATCACATCATACAACTATTTAAATTCAAAATTTTTACTATTCAAATCCTAACTCAAAATCCAAACCTTCAAACAAACACACCCTTAATAAATTTGTATTTATTTTTTAAGTCATTATACTTAATGTTAAAAATATTTCATATTTGTATATTTTTTATAAAAATATTATTATATTTAAATAATAAGACATTAATAAAAGTATTTTTATCATTTTCTTTTAATTTATACTGCATTTTAATATAGTACATTAATATTTACATATTAACATACCAAAAACAAATACTATATACTTTGTAAATTGACGAAAATAGTAATATATATCATTAAAATAAATTTAAAAGATATGCTATGTTTATGATGTAATCTGAAAGAGAAAAAAAAAATCAATAAAATATATTAGAAATTTATTTTATAAAAAATACTTCATTTGTTTCAAATCAATGTACAATTTTTACCATTTTTGTATATCCCATTCACACCTATCTATTTTCAATTTTAGTAAAAATAATCATATATTAATACCAAAATATCATTGACTTTTACTTAAATTACAAATATATTATTAAACGTACAATTACTTTATACATTAGGCAAATGACAAAAATATTAAAATCTTTTAATAAAATAGTATTCCCTCCGTCTCAAACACCGTGCAATATTTCATTTGCGGTACGTCCTAAACACCCTACAACATTTCTAAATTATGAAATAATTAATTATAGTTAATTTATATCCCCACACTTTATCTCATCATATCACCCTAATAAAAAAAAAATAAAATATATATTTCTATCTCCATCACATTACCTAATTACTCAATTATCCTACTTAATACTTCTCACCTAAAATCTCGTGTCCAACTTAAATGTAGCACCTTGTTTGAGGCGAAGGGAGTATTATTTTTTAATTTGCTATAAAATTTCAAATAGTTACTCTATCGACTGATGGAGTAATATTTTATATGCATGTTTATATAATATCATCTCATTGACTGTTTTACTTCTGTCGCATTATTGTCTTTGATAATGGCATTTCTCATGTTCATTATTTATTAGGTTATGTTTGGATAACTTTTAAAAATTTTATTGTTCACCAAACCTTTTCAAAAATATCGAATCAAGCACATGTGTTATTTTTTTTAAGTACTCTATCCGTCCTAATTTAAAGTATTACTTTTACTATTTTCGTCTGTCTCACTAAAAAATATCACTTTCTATTTTTACTAGTAATCATACATTGATACCAAAATATTTTTTAACTTTTATTTAAATTAAAAACGTATCATTACACATATAATTACTTTATACATAAATTTAAATTTAAAAGGCAAAAATATCAAAAACTTTTTACACACTTCTAATAATCAATAAAATATTATTATTTTTTAATCAACTACAATACCCAAACAACCTTTTATAAAAGGGACTGAGTATTATATATATAATTAATTTCACATTCAAAAATTCAGAGTAACACATATTTATATGTTATCATAAACTATTCCAATTCAATAGTTTTACGAAGAAAAACTCAAACCCTCCAAACAATCACACCCATTATCTATACATCTATGACTCAGGATAGGTAATGACTTAGTAGTATGAACTTCGGTTTTACACAAAATGGTGAAGCTGTTAAACGAACCGAACACAAATGCCTCGGTTCAGCTCGATTTCACTCGAATAAAGCAAATTCATGACCGTAAATGAGTTAAGTCAAACAATATAAACAGACTAATTTGTTTAATAAACGAGCTCAAACTTTATTCGTGAATATTCGCTAAAATAATATATTATTATCAATATTGTATATACATATAAAATTATAATTTATAAATAAAATATCAATTTAAAATAAATAATAAAATAATTTTAAATTTCTACTTTAATTTATATATGAATTAAGAAAAATGTAAAATAAACTCGAACTAGCTTAATGGAACTTAATAAGCCAAATACATACACAAGCTCGAACAATAAAATTCTTAACTAGCCAAACTCGAACACTGCGAACGAATTTACAAAAGCTTAACGAACAAACACGAGTCTTGCTCGTGAACGTTAACGAACAAATGTGAACACAAATTCGTTAACAGCTCCATTATTAAATGATAATAGTAATTCATACAATATATAATACAATTGCTCCCACAATAACAATTTATATTAACTCAAAACGCATATAAAATAGAACAGACAACACATTCAAGTTAAATAGGTTCTTAGCATGTATTGTCTACTTGGCAATAAATGCAATAAATTTGAAGTCGACAATGCTGTATTAGTCACATTAGCAGTTCATCTATACACACTATGTTAAACTATAAAAAATATTTTCACACACCAAATAAAATGCTTGGAGAACTAATCTCATTGAATTAACCAAGATTAAAATATAAATGCATTGTTATCAAGTCGAGCACAATGGATTTGTTACAACTTTAATGATATTCAGATAATTAAATATCACATTAAAACAACGAATAGAACAAATGATAAAAATATGTAATTATTACAAAATTCATCAATCAAATAAAGAAGAAAAAAACATATGACCAAAATATTGTCCTGTTTCTCCTATGATTTGTATTATACAAAAAATGCAATTTGTCATTATTAGTTAACATGGCAAATAAATGTGGAGATGCATTTAGAATCTATGACATTGAGTAAACTATTGTCAAGGGTAGTTATACAATGAGCCAAAACAATGCTAAGCTAAGTAAGGACAATCCTCCAATATTATAATGATTAATAACTTAAAACAAAATGTCTTACAGTTAAATAAACTCATCCAACTTGTGAAATAATTTGAAAGAAACATACAATCACCTGAAATTGAACATAAAGTCAAAAGGCTCACCATAATAAACGGCACAAGCTAACAGATTTCACCATGTTCACAATCACATCTCAATTGAACTTATGTGGTGAAAATATGAGATAAATATTTTTTTAGTATCATATGTGGCACGTTTTATCATCCTGGTCGTTTTATCTCTTTTATAGAAATAATTCATAGCGCACAATTATTGAAAATGTCCTCTAGAATATTAACATGTGTGCTAAAATAGAGTAATGCCAACTTTTAGCCTCAAATCAATATTTATCTACAAGAATTAAATCGAAATCATTACTTGGTGCTAGCACATGCTTAATCCATTTCAGTTCCACGCAGTGCCATATCAAAACACATAACAATATTTACATACCAGAGAATCTTTTTAGTAAATATGGATTAAATACAAGACTACTTCAAGACTTTACTTAAAAGAACTAAAACGATAAAGGTTTGTCACATAAATTAATCCCTGAAAATATTATTGATATCAATATGATAGAAAATATATTTTCCATACTCCATAACTCCAATTTGGTTTTGCAGCAACATAAGAAAAAAAAAATGACTAAAAAGGTATTCAGAGCATATTGTTTGTCTTTTGTTGGCAAAAGTGAACAGTAAACTACTGTTGAAAGATCATTAATCCATGCCTACATGTTTGAATCCATTTCCTAAAGCAAATTTGACCCAATCTTTCAAACCAACAATGGGTAAAATACTGTGAAAAGTCGAATACAAGGCAGTAGTCAAAAAAGTGATCCTAGCAGGTTTGAAGTTCGCCACTATAATAATGATATAAGACCATAAAAACCCCAAAAAAGACACATCAATGACCGAAAGAGAAATTATAAAGAAATATGCAACAAGTGTGGTATAAAGGGACACTAGACACATGGTTGCCAATAGGCTAGACACCTTATCAATTTGTATCAAGCCTCACTAAAAGAAAATAGCAACCATATGATAGTAAATCTCATTGATCAAAACAAAAGTGATATATTTGAAGATGTCATGAGTAACAAAATCACATCTTGATATAGCAGACGTCCATTATCACCCTAAATGTGTCAAATGCTCAAGTATCAAGTATTTATACATCATTTTATTGTTCTATTATATTGTTACATATACTATATTAAATATATAAAATAATTTATTTGCCTCACTAGAGAAAAATAATAATAATAGGAAAAAAATCAAATACTGTAAGTGATAGAGGGACACCAATTAAAAACTCCATTGAGACACTTGTCTCTCTAGATAAGCCAAAGTTGAAATACGGAAGGTAATACCCTTGAGCAAAGCTCGAATTAATTTGATAAAGATCCTCCATCCATTCATTTTTTCAGATATATTTACTAAAATACCCTTGGATTGTAAGGACTCGCGTCTAACAAAAAATGCATGTTGAAAGATGTAATTTGGTACTTTATATAAAATAATGAGATATTTTAAATGAAAATGTCTATTTGTCAGTGAGCCCTAAATAGCAAAATGTGTCACTTGTTAGCACGCAGAGGAAATAATATTGTTCTGTATAGATACATATGATGAAGATCTATCTAATCATTACAAAATATCACAATTGGAAAAGTAAGTATATACAATCAAGAGATTGCCCTCTTTGACCCTGGGTTTATATCATGCAAAATTCTATATCATTGAAACATGTGTAGTAAACAAGTCCACAAATGTCAACAATTTCATAATTTAGCATGATTGCTTCAAACATCGTAGAAACATCAAATTTAGGTGAACAATAAAAATTGCATTAACCATTATGAAACTATAATTATGAAGCTCTAAAAGTAATGTAGGACTCATTTGAATATTTAATGCAAAATGACGTAAAATGTGAGGCTTTCATTTCTATAGAGAAATCTTGGGTAAAAAGTACATAAACCAACTTCAATCAAATCCTGTCCAAAATGCACACAGCATATCTCCTCAAACCAAACCATCATGGCATGCAATTGGAAGTCGAATTCACAAAGATCTGAGTATTGATGATGAGAGAAACATAACAAGATTTGAAATCGAACCTTCTTTGAGCATTCCAACACCTTCCCAAAGCACTCAGAAAAATTGTGAAATTGAATGACTCATGTTCAACAGCTCAAATTAGGCTGCAACTGGACCACCTTCACAATGAAGTATCACAAACCATTTTAAGCAAGCATTACTAAGTCTTGACTATAGGCTAGAATTACATTCATTTGGTACCAGTAGTAGCAACTTGCCTAGTATTGGAGCTGATACAGAACTGGAGAACAAAAATCTTTGCGAATATAACAAGCCAGTGCTCACATCAGTCTCTCCAGTCATCACCGACATAGACTGATTGATCTCCAAGATCTTCCTCAATTCTGAGTAACTGCACAATCACAATAATAATAATAACAGTAATAATAATAATAAATATTTTCATGCACTTCATGCATGCTCATCATTTTGACAACAGTGATGTTTATTTCCAACTACAAAAACATATTATCAAACTACTGGTGTTTATCAAGTCATACTCTGTGTAAGAACTATCGATGTGAAAAAAAAAAAAAAAAAACTCCCGGGAACCAGTGCGATTAAAATAGAATATCAACCTGATTGTACTTGGCCAGTCTCTCCCCACGGCAAGGTGCTCCTGCCTTAATTTGACCAGCAGCAAGACCCACAGCTAAGTCAGCAATAAAAGAGTCCTCACTTTCCCCACATCTTTGA
Source organism: Andrographis paniculata (assembly GCF_009805555.1). Lineage (NCBI taxonomy): Eukaryota > Viridiplantae > Streptophyta > Magnoliopsida > Lamiales > Acanthaceae > Andrographis > Andrographis paniculata. Next base: position 2,823,035 of record NW_026137614.1, read on the forward strand.
GATATCACCACACCCCAGTTGGCATCCTTGGCCAACTTGACTGCTTCAATGATCTCAGTGATAGTTCCCACTTGGTTGACCTGAGCATTATAGATGGAGAAAAAATGGAGGAGTGATTCAGTCATTTTATAGACAATAAAAAATTTAAAATCCTTCAGTAATGCTATTACATAGAAATCATCTGTGCTAGTCAGAAACCACAAACCAACAAACAAATTAAAATGGAAGATAGGCACCTTGTCATGTTCACTTAATTTAAAAGAATAGATCCATGTATCACAAGCTTATATGCTATTATGTTACCATCAATTCTTGCCCAGAGGTTAAGGCCAGTCAAGTTCTACTTTTAAGGGGCAAGTACGGCTTCATGCATTGAACAATACTCTAAATATCTATTGGCTATATAACAAAATCACAAATTGGAAACAATCTCAGACAGTTGCAGTTAAAGAACAACAGACAAACACTGAATTACCAGGTTTTTGTTTCCTTCACTCATTTATCTTGTGTTGAAAATAACCCTGTTCTGAGAAAACCCGAAAGGCATAAACTCTTGTAATGGAAGTTGTTACATTTTGAGAGAATTTTGGAGCTATAGGAAATAGTTTCTGAGCTATAAATTATTGATAATGAAATCGGAGCCTATTTATAGGTGTGATACAAATTGAATCAACACAAATAATAACCACCTAATCTAAACAATAATGGCATACCTTCAGTGAAAGAGCATTGCATGCTGCCTCCTGTACAGCTCTCTCAATTCGTTTAGCATTCGATGTCAATATGTCATCTCCAACAACCTGAAACAAGAAACCGCTTTCAGAAGGAAATATGTGTGTATAAAGTAGAATAAATATAGATTTTACTTGGGTGCTCTTTATTTTTCTGATTCAAATATGATGATGCTATGAGTTATAATGGAGAGGAAGGTGGTCTGCAAATTGGAAATGTTAAATTCCAAATTGATGTAGATTGGTTTGAGTAAGCAAGCAGTTTAGTGGCTCTGGGTCAACTCATGATTGAATGCATAGTTTGCTCGATTGCAGGTTTTGGTGACCCACTTTGATGTGATGGGCTCACTAGGAAAATTTTGAAAACAAAAAATTGTTCAGAAAAAGCACCCAAACCTGGCATATTCCAAGGCTAGTGAAATGTTTGGAGTGCACCCAATCCTCTTTGTCAAATGGATCTTCAATTGATATAATAGGGTACGCTGAGAGAGTATCAACACAGGTATTAAAGTTGGTGAAATAACTAATATCATGTTCGTAGGAACTTTTTTTTTATATAGAAAAGGTAACTCTAGATAAAATAAAATAAAATAAATAAACTGCAATATGATGCATTGACACAGTACAGAAACCAAAGGACTCAAAGTGGAAAAGTTCATGTAAGAAAAATACCTTTGCAGAGTTCCTTATACATCTCTATCAAGTCCTCTCCTGATTTAAAATTTTGACCTGATTTGTTTGGTGTTTTATAGTCTAAATCATACTTGGTACCTAAACAAAAAAAGGTTAGAGAATAAACTTTTTCAAGGTGTCTCAAAGATCAACAAACATTATATTATGTTAAATGAACCAGAAGAAAATATTCATTCAAGTATGACCAGAATCCTATGGCTCCATAAATCCAAGAGTTTGGCACATGTCAAAATAAAATAAAATTGTCATTTCCAACCAAAACAAGCATTCTTGAAGCTAAAAGTAACATAATGCTGGTAAGTAGTTCTCCAATACAACAATACACATAGATCTGCCACTCTATGCAATTGAAACTGAGAGAAAAGCCAGCTGAGAAGTTTTATACTACATAAAAGTTTATCATTGGAAAAGAAAGTGAAAAAAGAAAAGAAAATCACGAATTATGAGAATACCAGATTGGGTATACAACAGATACGACCAAATTGCTATACACTGCTTCTGAATTCTACAAAAAACTAACAAACCTGGGTAACATCTCAGGGTGTTTATAGTAGAGAAACAAAAGAGGAAAAAACTTCTTTCGACAATGAACAAACAGCTCAAGTGCTTAAAAGCATAAATCTTTCGTTTTGATTGATAATAAATGAAGAGGCAACTACTTCCAATAGCACACGCTTCTTTTTATTCTAATGGCAAGCTACCCCCAAAACACAAATCATCTAGCTACACCAGAATATCTCACTATACTGGTATGTGTAAGAAAAAGTAAGGGCATGAGGTGGGGAGTCATTTGTTTAAAAGTAAAGAAAAGGAAGTGAATTTTGAGAGAACGTATTGGGAAGGCACAGATGAATTTGGTACCTATATCAGTTGTCTAGTAAGATTACTGCTGATAGATGAAAGGGGGGTGACAAAAGACAGAGAAAATCACCTATGCAAAATTCAGTAGCAGCGATATCAATTGCTATCTTTAATTTCTCATTGTATCCTGTTCTCTCAATGGCCTCCCTCACAAATTCCAAGCCTTCCTTCAAGCTGGAAGTGACAAAAAAAAAAGGAGAGAAGCAATGGTCACTTTCCATTGCACCAACATAGTGAGATTAATTTATACAACAAATTGCTCTGATCAAACAAACAGATAGAAAATAGCCAGATCAAAAGCAGTCTTCACCCTGGCCCATATGAGAAGGAAAATAAAGTGTTAATTGATAGGAGTCAACAGATGCATTAAATAAAGAGACTTGCCTCGAAAGATTAGGAGCAAAACCACCATCTTCTCCAACATTGCATCCATGTGAACCATACTTTTCTGTAATTACAGCCTGATGAACTAAGAAAAAATAGTAAACAGATATGGTATACAGATGCCAAACTGGCAATTCAGTTAGTTAAAAACGGAAGCCTGAATATACTTCTTTATCCTACTAAATGTTAAGTTACTCAGAGTCTCTTCAATATAAAGTGTTATCAACTAAATATATTATCCCCCACTAATCGTTCATACAAGAAGCATTGATGAACAATAATAAACATTAAGGATTAGAATACTAGTCATGCATAAAGATAACAAAAGGATGAACTGATAAAGCATCAAAAGATGGCATTCCATTTTTCCTTTTGAATATAACTGGGGAAATGAGCAAATGTAAGTAGGAATTAAACAATGCAGATATTTTGTAAGAAGAAATTAGGAAAAAAATAACAATCTTCAAACTAGTAAAAACAGGCCTTTCTTTTAATTGAGGAAACTTCACCTTTAGGTGATGATAAGTCTCTGATCCCATTTGCAAGGCCTCCTCAAATTTTCTCGCACCAACAGGAAGAACCATAATTCCCTGATAACATTTTGTCTACAGTGTTAACTATTCAATTAACTAGGATAAATGTATATAGTTATTAAAATTAAATATAAAGAAACAAATTAAAACACCACATCCAACAGCTGAAATTATTATGATATTGAAGCATAGCTAGATTAGAATTCAGATTACTCACGAAAGGTAACTAACGACTATCCTAATCAAAACTAATTATCAAGCTGACAAGATTGTTTTGTTAAAGAATAGATAAGTTATAATATTGTTGAGATATTTTAGATATTTAGTTTTAGATTTGTTAGATTTAGATTTAGATTTGGTCATATCCATTAGATTAGATTACTTAGATTTGAGTCTATCGAGTCTGTTTTATATTGCCTATATATAGGCTTCTTATTTTGATGATCAAGAAGACAATTTCATTATTTTCCCCAAAATTTCTAACATGGTATCAGAGCTCTAGGACTTTTTCTAGGGTTTTGTAGTCTTCTTCAAGCAGCCTTTATCGCCGTGTTTTGTTCTGGCCTTAATTGCTGTGAATTTTTCTTCTTCACTAAGTCATGTCTGAAACAATCTTTAAGGGAAAGAATGATATGCCTAAACACTTTGGTAGAGATAACCATGGGAAAGAAAATAAAGACAATCTTTGGTGTACTTATTGCAAGAAACCTAGGCATACAAGGGATAAGCGTTGGAAGCTGAATGGTAAACCTCCAAGCCGAGAGTGGGGTTACCGTGGGGGGCAGCAGCAAAGGCCTCAAGCACATATGGCAGAGCAGCCCAATATTGAGGAAAATCCAGTAATAGAGGGGTTCAATAGTGAAGAAATTGAGAGATTGAGAAGTTTGTTGGGGTCTCTTGAGAAGCCTTCGGGAACATGTTCAATGGCTCTTTCAGGTAAATCTGTGTGCACGAATGTCCTAGACAAATTATGTACCAACCTAAGAGTAACTTGCCTTCTTCTTTCCTTAGTTCCTCGAACAAAGATTCCATTTGGCTATATCACCTACGTCTTGGTCATCATTCGTTTAGGATTTTAAAAATAATGTTTCCTCATTTGTTCCAAGGATTAGATATTTCTGAATTTCATTGTGACATCTGTGAATTGGCAAAACATATCCGTGCACCTTTTCCTATTAGCAATAAGAGAAGTTCTCATCCTTTTCAATTGATTCATAGTGACATATGGGGTCCTTCCACTGTACCTAATGTTTCTGGGGCTCGTTGGTTTATGTCCTTAATTGATGATTGCACTCGGGTTACATGGCTCTTTCTTCTTAAACAAAAATCTGATGTTAGCACTGTTATACCTAATTTTCATTCAATGGTTCAAAATCAATTTGGGGTCAAAATAAAAAGCTTTAGGACAGACAATGCTAGAGATTATTTCAATCAGATTTTGTCACCTTACTTTCAATCACAGGGGATTATCCATGATTCATCATGTGTGGAGACACCCCAACAAAATGGGGTAGCTGAAAGAAAGAACGGGCATTTACTCAACACCACCCGAGCCTTACTGTTTCAAGGGAATGTTCCTAAGTCCTATTGGGGAGAAGCCGTTCTTACTGCCACATATATGATAAATAGACTTCCCTCCCATGTGTTAGAAAACAAAAGCCCCATAGAGGCCCTTCATAGCTTTTACCCTCACTTCAGAACCTCAAATGGCCTCACTCCTAGGGTATTTGGGTGTACCGCCTTTGTTCATGTCCACAAACAACATAGAGGGAAGCTAGACCCTAGAGCCATCAAATGTGTTTTCCTCGGTTACTCATCCACTCAAAAGGGATACAAATGTTACAACCCCTTGACCAAAAAATTTTACATCTCTGCGGATGTCACTTTCACAGAAAATAGACCTTTTTTCAAGTCCTCTCTTCAGGGGGAGATTTCAATAATGGAATATAGTACTTGTGAGTCTTTCGAACCACTTAAAACCCTTGACCTTCCGTATGTGCCACCCCGCAGTCACTCGGAACAAAACCCTCCTCATGTTCCGGTTGAACCTGAGTCCTCTGAACCAGTCACATCTGAGTCACCCAATCCTGTCACTGAACCCATATCGCCTCCTTCTCCAACCAGCATCACTCACAATTTTCCAAAGTTTCCTCAGGTGTATTCAAGGAGAAAGACCGTTCCTGAACTGACACAAGTCCAAGAATCCAATCCAAATTCTGAGAAAGAAATCACGGTAAGATCAGATCCACCTTTACACACACAATCTGTTGAACAGTCCATTGATTCAACTACTAGTCTAGATCTTCCCATTGCTGTTAGAAAAGAAACCAGAGAATGCACTAAACGACCACTCTATCCTCTATCTCACTATGTCTCTTTTAAGCGTCTATCGCCAGCCCAAAAGGGATTCATTATGAGTTTGAACACCATTGCCATCCCTCACAATGTGTCTGAGGCATTGTCAAGAAGGGAATGGAGGGATGCTATGAAAGAAGAGATGAATGCATTAGAGAAGAATAAAACATGGGAGATCGTTGATAAACCAAAGGGAAAAAACATTGTTGATTGCAAATGGATATTTACATTGAAGTACAAGGCTGATGGATCCCTTGAAAGATATAAAGCAAGGTTAGTAGCTAAAGGATACACTCAAACTAATGGGGTGGATTATCAAGAAACATTTGCTCCAATTGCAAAAATGAACACAGTAAGAATTTTGTTATCATTGGCTGCTCACTTTAATTGGCAACTGCTACAATATGATGTTAAGAACGCATTCCTCCATGGTGACTTAAATGAGGAAATCTACATGAACATTCCACCAGGATTTGAAGGGGACACTGGTAACAAGGTGTGCAAACTAAAAAAAGCCCTTTATGGGTTAAAACAATCTCCTAGAGCATGGTTTGGTAGATTTGCAAAAGTCATGAAGGAATTTGGGTACAAACAAAGCCAAGGTGACCACACGCTTTTCATCAAGCATTCAGCTGTAGGGGGAGTGACTGCTCTTTTAGTCTATGTGGACGACATCATAATGACTGGAAATGATGAGAAAGAGAAGCACGAATTAAAGTTGAAACTAATGAAAGAATTTGAAATAAAAGAACTAGGGAAATTGAAGTATTTCCTCGGTATTGAGGTGGCATATTCCAGACAAGGGATCTTCATATCTCAACAAAAGTACGTGCTTGATTTATTGGCAGAAAGAGGGAAGATTGGGTGTAAGCCGATTTCTACTCTAATAGATCCAAACTATAAATTGGGAGAAGCTAAAGAAGAACCAGCTGTGGATAAAAGAATGTACCAGAGGTTGGTTGACAGACTTATATACCTTGCTCACACTCGACCAGACATAGCATATTCTGTAAGTCTGATCAGCCAATTCATGCATGATCCAAGAGAACCTTATCTTCAAGCTGCTTACAGGGTACTGCACTACTTGAAAGGCAATCCAGGGAAAGGAATCTTGTTCAAAAGGAATGACACTCTTACTTTGGAAGCCTACACCGATGCTGACTATGCTGGCTCCCTAGTGGATAGAAGATCAACTGCAGGGTATTGTACTTTTCTTGGAGGTAACCTAGTGACATGGAGGAGCAAGAAGCAGAATGTAGTGGCAAGGTCATCAGCAGAATCAGAATTTAGGGCAATTGCTCAAGGATTATGCGAATTACTTTGGCTGAGGATCATTTTGGATGATTTGAGAGTCAAATGGGAGGGTCCTATGAAGCTTTACTGTGACAATAAGTCAGCTATTAATATAGCTCATAATCCTATACAACATGATAGGACAAAGCATATTGAAATTGATAGACATTTCATCAAAGAAAAACTGGAGGAAGGGTTAGTATGTATGTCCTATGTTCCATCAGAGGGGGCTGAACAGTTCGAGTTTCCATGATCTTGTATCCAAGCTGGGAATAGAAAACATCTATTCCTCAGCTTGAGGGGGAGTGTTAAAGAATAGATAAGTTATAATATTGTTGAGATATTTTAGATATTTTAGATATTTAGTTTTAGATTTGTTAGATTTAGATTTAGATTTGGTCATATCCATTATATTAGATTACTTAGATTTGAGTCTATCGAGTCTGTTTTATATTGCCTATATATAGGCTTCTTATTTTGATGATCAAGAAGACAATTTCATTATTTTCCCCAAAATTTCTAACATGTTTAAATACAAAATAGCCATCTGAATTGCTTAGAACAATCAGAATAATAAATTGATGGATGTTTACGTAAAGAAATAAACAGTTATCATGTACAAACCCAACCATATATGTACCATACCTGAATTGCAAGATTGTTCCCAGCATGTTTGCCACCAGAAATGAGAGTAAAAGCTGGTAGAGGAATGCTATGGCTTGTTTTACCAGCAAGATCTGCAATGTGCTTGTAGAGGGGCACCTGAAAATGATTTGTAAAACCCAATCAGATTCAGAACAAGATACTTTGTCAATTAAAGAGAACATTTCTGAAATTAATCTGGGATACATGCCTCCTTTTCAGCTGCCCCAGCTTTACAGGCAGCCATCGAGACTGCCAGAATTGCATTTACCCCAAGCTCACCCTATCCATAAGTACATTCAAAAGCCTTAATTAGCAGAAATGATAGGACTCAGCATCTCATATCAGACAGCAGGGCATCCAACTAAAGAGTAAACAGGATTGATGCATACAGTAAATGTCACATCAATTTAAGTCTCCCAGATATACATGCACACCAAAATACACGTAGGCACAATAAATAAACCTGGTACCTTCTTCTCAGTCTTGTCCAAATCTATCATAGCTTGATCTATTTGGCCTTGTAGAGTTGGATCCATACCAATTAAAGCCTCAGATATTTTTTCATTAACATTTTTAACAGCTCTCGTCACTCCATTGCCAAGATATGTACCCTTTTCTCCATCTCGCAGTTCAATTGCCTCATACCTGAATACAGCACGATATAATAACCTCATATAACTCATGAGATTTCAGAACGCATATCTTCTATCTAGCAACAATAGGAAAAATAAAACCAAGTAATGCATACAAAAAACATGTTTGATTTGTTGTGTTTCCGTAGTTTGGATTGTTTTGGAATAGTAAAAACTTTTTAAATAGATGTTTAATGTGATGTCTCAAGATTTTCGATATAAAATTTTAAATGAAAAACTAAGTAATGCCTATAATTATAAGGAAAGTGTTTGGTTGGTTGTGTTATTGTATTTCAGAATATTTTGGAAATGGTAAATATTTTTTAAATAAGTGTTTTGATGTGATGCTTTAAATAAAAAATAGATCGTCAACGTAATATTTAAATGAAAAATGTGTTTCATATATTGTTTAGTGGGAAGGGGAAAAAAATAGATTCCTGTAGAACCATAGTGGAGGTTGTGTTTTTCAACACAACCAAACATACTACATTCTCAAGAATTTGCAATTAAATTGGCATAATAATAGGCTTGAAAAATAATAGGCCCAGAATGAGTTTGAATTCCGAACAAAACTTGGTGCAACATAAGTTGAAAGAGAAATAAGAATTTATACAGTAGATATACATATATAAGTATAAATAAAATTCATTCAGTTTAGTACTGCTCAAAGAGAAGGAAAAAAATATAAAAAGGGTTGATCACGTATTCGGGTTCATCACAACAGGTGGGCATAAAATTTAACAAGAGAACTTCCGAAATCCATTGCTAATTCAAAAATGGCAGTTTTCTATCTGGACATAATAGTAAAAATCTTGCTTCCAAACCTATCAACTAAATGAAAGTTTGCTCAATAGAAGTTAATAGGTGGTGGAATAAGACTACTTACTAATAGCTTTGAAGAGGTAATCAACCACAGCGAGGCAAAGAGAAATTTAAAGCAAATGTGGGAAAGGAACAGCCAAAAGGTGCCATAATAGCTTTATTTGGATGTAATCTTGGGCGTATGAGATAATGCAGGTTTACATGAAGTTAAATAGGTATGAAGGGTAAATTTGATGACTCGGTTGCTCTTATATATATTCATTGATAAAATGTTGCATAATGAGGGTTGAGAAGACAAGTTACAGAACTAATGATCAATGATATGCATATTTAACGTGTGTGCATACAATATGAATTAACATTTATATGGAGTAAATATTGAAGCTTAAACACGGTTTAACAGAAAAAAAAAATTAATAATAAAAGAAATATATAATTGGTGTGAAGGCATTATGGGCAGGAAATATTAAAACTAGAATTCAAGAAACATACATTTCAACAAATAAGCCCACTGCCATAACATCAGAATATCCTTCTATTATAATTTAGTTACACAAGCAAATGATAAAAATAAAAAATAAAATAGGTTTTTTATTCCTCATCCACCATGAATCCTATAAAATAAAATAACTATTGCATGCAATAGCAGTTGAGATTATTCAATAGTATTACACTACTTGAATCAGTCTTCTTAAGTAAAATGCCCAGGACAGTTTATAATTATATTGAAATCCTTTGTCACATCATCTCAACTGATTATGAAATCTTAGACGACATCTCTATGAATGGCATTAGCAAGTATGAACCTGTGTTTTTGGCATCGCCACATAAGTAAACATTAGAAGCTCCAAAATTCATAAGCCTTAGCTTTCAGAATAACTATATCAATGGAAAGATCGATACATGTTACATGCCTCAGCTTCATCTGGTTTTCTTCTCCAATTGTCCTCCTCAACCATCTCCACATTTTCTCTATTTTTCTGTACCTCTACCATTAAATTTTGTATTTTTAACTATCCCTAGACAACAACTTGCGTTGTGGAATTAGGTAACAAGCATGGGTACCCTGAGTAGACAATCAAAAAGGATGCCCTATCTTCTTCAGCACTGCTTCCAGCTTCATTATTAATGATTGAGACGTAAATTCAATATCTTGGATCTATATTTCTACAAACTGACACTTACCAAGAAGTTGATCAAGTTACAAACCAAACTTTATATTCAGTCTCATCACACCCATTCATACATAGCTTAATTGCCAGTCTAACTACACAGATCATAGTAACTCCATCTTTAGGATCCTAATGAAAACATAGACAGAAGGAACAGAGATTACAGTACTTACATCCCAGAAGAGGCGCCACTGGGCGCGGAAGCTCGAAAAACGCCTTTATTGGTGTGTAAATCCACCTCAATACTTGGAATTCCTCTGCTATCCAGAATTTGCCGGGCTTTAACCTTGGTGATAACCGAGGGCACCGACTTTTTCATGTGATTAGAGATAAAAAGCACCGGATCGGACGTCTTTGACCTCACGGCGGCATTAACGGCATCCTCGATTTTCCGCGACAGCAAGTGTTTGTCCAGATACTCTTGAACCGACATTTTCTTCTTCTCACCCGATCAAACTCGGGATTTATGCTTCCCTGCTTGCTCCGCCAAGCTCTTACAAATTGGGGGAATTTTGACCGCGAAAGATTCGCAATAATCAATTAATCGGAAAGATAGGGTTTTGGAAATCTGCCGTGCTGATCGAAAATGGGAAGCAATGGGAGCGGAGCACCACCTGCGCAACGCGTTGCAGACACTCCCAGACTTACCACTGTAAAAATAAATATAAATGAAATTCACAAATTTCAAATGTTTTAATTGGTGGTTTTTTTTGTTTTGTTTTTTTTTATTAGACGGTGGTTTTTTTATTTGACAGAGTAGTTTGAATGAAATATTTTATAAAAGTAAATAAATAGTAAGGATTTGTTTGTGTAATATCTTTTCAATATTATTTTTAATAAATTTTGAAAAATACTTTCTCTATTTAGGATATAGTATCCTTTTTCTGTAAATACATAAAAATATAATTAGTAAATAATTAAAAATATATAAGTAATTATTATTTAATAAAAATAATTTTAAATTAAAATTAAAATACATAATTAGTATAATTAAAATTAAAAAATAAATTTAAAAGTTTAAATGAAATTAAAAAAATATAATACTTTTTCTAAAAAGAAAGTTACAGAACAAGCGGAACAAAACGAAAATGGAAAGGTGACGGTAAGTGAGACGTGAGAGTATATAATTATGATTATTAAAAATATATATTATTATATTATTATTTTTTATAATTATTTTTAAAATATTAAAAATTGATTATTTTTTATATTATGAAATAGTTGTAAAACATATTTTTGTTAGAATTATAAATATATATCAAATAATTTTAACAAAGAAGTGAAAATAATAATAAATATGACCGCTGTAATGAAAACAGAGTCATAAACATGGTTTTGTTGAGAATAAGATCGTTTATCTGGAACATAGTTATGTTGAGAACATAATCATGAACATGGGAGTGTATTCAGAACCGTGTTCAGAACATGGTCGTGAACAGAGGCATGAACACGGCCATGTATAGTGTAGGGTAATCAACACGGTCGTGTTGGTTGTCTGGAGCGTCCAGTCACCTTTCCGAGTCATCCAACACGGCCGTGTTCAGTCTCAATCAATCATCATGGAACTAAAATTGATAAATTTTTATTTGAGTGAGCTCAAAATTGATAAAAAAATAATAATAATAATAATAATAATAATAATTTCAATTGGACCAAAATTGATAATTACAATATTAAATCTAACAAAAAATTATTTTTGCTCAACATTAAATTAAAATTTCTTGTTTATGTGTTTGTTTGGAAGTTTGGATTTTGGGTTGAGATTTAAATAGTAAAAAATTTAAATTTGAATAGTTGTCTGGTATGATATAAATTAGTATTAATGTGATGTTTTGAATGTAAAATTGATTTTTAATAAAATGAAAACTCATTTAGTTAGGGACACTGTGTAAATTAGTAAATTATTAATAATAAGTTATGATATTATTTTATTATTTTTTATATGATTAGTATTGTTGTATTTAAAATACTTTTAGCATTATATCACAATAAAATATACTCCCTCCGTCCAATTTCTATTGTCCTAAAGTTTATTTGCACGGTTTTTTAGGTGATTGTTTTTTTGTTATGAATTGACAAATTTGACCTTAATTGTATGGTAGAGATTAAAAGTAATAAATGAATTAAAGGTAAAAATGTAAAATTTGTGTTTAAAAAAGAAAAGAGACAATAGTTGTTGGACGTCCCAAATAGGAAAGTAGGACATTAGTTTGTGGACGGAGGGAGTATATAATATAGATCTCATTTTGTAGGTAATAAAATTTAATCTAGTACAAATAAATAAAAATATTTATTTATTAAGTAAAGAGTAGAAAATAAAGAGATTTTGAGTGTTTGACCTTGACCTTCAATCCTGAGATTGAGAAGATTCTGCGTCGATTGAGAAAAGATATTAGAGAGTATCGCCAAAAAGAAATTCTAAAAGAATCGTCAAGCGAGGATTCTAATTGCGAATTGGCTTACGAATCGTCAAGAAATTTTAGTTATGATGAGATCGAGCTAGAAGAAGAGATGGATCGAAGGACACTGATGGAGTTACCAGCTCCTAATTTGACTCAGCAGTCCCTCTGCATCACATTCCCTATAACACCCCAAATTGGCTCATACTGTAAATGCTACCGCTACACTGTATTATGAGGTCGTCACCTTCTACTTCGAACCCCACAATACAATGTTAAGGGTAAAATCAACCGTAAAAGCGTATTATTATATAACAAAATCTTATTTATGAATATTTACAAAATACACTCCTAAACAAGAGTTTTTTCCGGTTAAAAATTTATATATAATACAATAGATGTAAGTTCACTCACTCAACCCGTCTTTTTATATCCCGAAACACCCCATGTCCCGGAGGTGTCATGCATACCTGAACCAAATATTTTTCTTACAAGCAGTCTAGAATTAAATCCATTTTAAAAACTAATGTGAAATATGTCATGTCATATCTTTTAAAATAAAGTTAATCTCCGTCAATCATTAAATACGTGTCATGTCTTGGCAATAGTGAAATAATGTAAGAAAGATATCAAACTCGACAATAATGCACATGCACATATATATACATCCGTCGAAGTGAGTAGTCAAAAAAACTTCGGCTCCATAATAATAGGCTCACTGCATCTGTCTAAGTGAGCAGCCAAAATAACATCAGTCCCATAATAACAAGCTCACTAGACCATCATCAATATATAGTCGGAAAATCCTCGGTTCAAGGAAGGACCTGATAAACTCATAATAATATAACGGTCATCTGGTCACTTCCAAATACCCACCATACGACTCTCACAATCAATACATGGATAGTCGAACGTTGTCACCATTAACCACAAGACGCCCAATAGTCTGTGATAGCGAAGATAGGACCCCCACTGACTAGCCCTATCACGTATAATGTAGTAGAATCCGTGCAACCTGAAATCATCCAAGGGAAACCCGGAAACTCTACTCCTCCTCGCGCACCCTAACGGGATCATGTTTGGAGTTTGGCATACTATCCTAAACTACCGGTAGACCTTACCAGTGTCCAGCCGAATGAGTTGAACAACACTTAACACGAATAATTAGACCAAATACGTATCAACTACAATGGGTCTAATCCTTGAATGACCGTACGACTAAGTCACCAAGTTGTCCGACTACTATCGTCCACTATCGCCAAAGTGTTACGGTACATTGATAACTCTTGATTTTACCATATTTTACAGCTTATATTTATTTATTTAATTATTTTTTATGTCAAATTTTGATATTATTTATGTTAATTTATTCTAATAATTGTATTCATTTCATCTTGTTTGTATAATATTAAATTATTAGTTTTTAAGTGTAATTTATAATTATTTTGGTGTATAAATTAAATTAATTGATGTGTTTCTTGAATTATATTTTTTGGCATTATTTATGTGCTATTTAAGTATTTAATTTTAACTAAATTAATTTTATTTAATAAGTATTATTTATTTAAATAAATATTTATAAGATGTTCGTTATTTATATATGTGAAATAATGCTTGAAAACTGATATGGGAGTCCAAAACTGGCCTTAAAAAGTGAAAAAATGGCTTCAGAAGCGAAAAAACAGTCACCGGCGTGAAAGTCAACAAAAGTCAAAAGTCAACGTAGAAAGTCAACGCGCGAAAGTCAAAGTCAACCGAGCGCGGAAGACAAGCGACGGCCGGGCGGAAGGCAAGCGACAGCTGCACGAAAGTGCGCAAGCGCGGAAGTCAAGCGAGCACGAAAGGCAAGGGCGGCTGACACGAAAGTGCGCAAGCGCGGAAGGCAAGCGAGCGCGGAAGGCGAGCGGCGGCTGTATTTATGAGCGCGGAAGGCAAGCGGCGGCTGGCACAGAAAGTGAGCGGCGGCTGCATAGGAGTGCGCGAGCCCGGAAGGCAAGCGACGGCTGCACAAAAACTTTGGCATTGAAGTGAGCGAAGCGATGACGGCTGCACGGAAACAAGCAACGGCTGCACGGAAACTTTGGCGATGAAGTGAGCGAAGCGATGGCGGCTGGCACGGAAGGCAAGCGGCGGCTGACACGGAAATGTGAGCGGAACGGAAGGCCATGCGTGGAAGTGAGCAAAGCAGCGGCTGGTGCGGAATTTGAGCGGCGGCTGACACAGACTCCATGAGCTGCAGTTGCATTAATTCTCGCTGCATTTATTGCCACTGGGTCAGCAACTGCATTTAATGCCCGGACTCCCGCAACTTTGCATTTATTTCTGCTCTCTCTCTTAGCTCCTTTAATTAAATTACTGCACTACTTTTTAGCCAATTTTTGGCTATTTTTGTGTAATTTTTATTCTAGAACCTTTTAGAAAATAGATAGTTATTAATAGTTATATTAGTAGCTATTTTTAGATTTAGTTATTTATGTTATTTTTAGAGATAGTTAATAGTTATTTTTAGAAGTAGTTATTTATTGGCGGTTGTAACCGCCAAGCTTCTAGAAGCTTTTCCCTATAAATATCCCCTCTAATTGTAACATATATATATACACCATAGACATACATATGATACACCATATATACACAATAATAAAAATTCCATACACTCCATTTTCTCCATTTCTTTTCTCCCATATTTTTATCTAGTTTCATAATACGAGATTTTCAGTTTTGTGTCGCGAGCAAACCAATTTTCTCCCCCTTTTTCTTTTAATTCCTACATATTATTTTAGCTAGTAAAATTCCTATCATATTTCTCCACCTCACCTTCACCCAAAAATTCCATGTTCGATTTGAATTGTTCAAGTTGGATTTTGACAAGGTTGCGGAAGGGCGATAGAAGAATCGACTATTTCAGCCATGTTTCGTGCCAAAAGCAGATTCCGGGTAGTTCAACGTAGCTAAGTACACGGGAGCCTTGTCGAACTGCTTAGTTGCTGTTCTGAATTCGATTCCGATTAAAGAGAGGTATCAGAGGGGTAGAGCCACTAGCATAACGGTTGGAAGAATAATTCATGGGGCATAGGCGGTGGGTCTATTGGGTCACAAAAATCTCTAGTGACAGTAGAGTTTCTTGCTTATAATGTTCTTCGTTGGGTGTCGCTGAAGCCTTGTTGTAAATCCCCTAAGGTCGAGTACCAACCGAGTCGATAATCAGCTTAAGCGAGCAAATGCGATCACGTTCATTCCTCCAAGCCGCCCCGCAATTATACATATATTTTTCGCTATCACGCTATCATCATCCCGCTCATTTCATCCATGAAAACTCTCCAAAATCTTCGATCATACATCAGGGTCGAATATCCTAACCCCAGATAATGTCCTCGCCTAGCACTACCGCACACGGCGACTAAACGATAGATCCATAAAACATAACCGATAAACCGTCCAATATGTGTGCAACATGTCAAATAAGTGAATTTATCGAAAATGGTTGGTGAGACAGCTCACCTATCCTCATTTTCATAAATTCACCAACATGATCAAATACGTATATCAAATATCATAAAAGGAGAAGTCTCACACATGCATACGAACACATATATATAAATATATGCATGCACTGGTAGAACGATCCACATAATATCACATTAATATATTAATCAGAATTGCATGCAATATGCATACCTAATTTCTTCAAATTAGATTTAATTTCCTACTGTTTACCTCTTATCGACACTCCCTAACTTTTGCAATCTTATCCAAATCTCCTCCAACGTATACCTGTCTCATTATTTACTCAAATCAGATGAGTTATATGTTTATTCAAAAGCTAATTTCTATGATTAGCTTGTAGTGCTTTAAACTTTTATATTTAATATAATACGATATTTTAGCTATAAAACTCTTATACCTTATAATATTTACATCACCCGATTATTAACTAAAAATACTTAAAGATATGAATAAACCGGCAGGTGCAATAGATTGTCATTTTCAATTCGGCTCTAATCGATATGAAATTCTTAAAATATAGCGCTGGGACTACGAATATATTATTACCTAAAGCAATTAATCGATTAAATAGTCAAATAGTCAATTATGAATTTTTGAAGAATTTCTAATTTAATATCTTCAATATCTAAATTCATATTAAAATTCATAATGAAACTCTACGTATAACAAAGAATATAATACCAAAGTCAAAATTAAAATCGAACGACTAAATTTTTTTCTTTTTTTTTCTTCCTTCTCGTCATTCTTCTTTGTTATGCTTGTGTCTGCATTGAAGTTGAGTGTTTGTTTTTTTTTTTTTTTCTTTCATTTACTATATATATAATTATATTATTATTATTATTGTTGTATATTATATTATTATTAATATTAACATCCTCATCCGCCCATCATCATCATTATCATATTTACTATTATTATATTATTAAATTATTAAATTATATATATATATTATATTTTATATTTATTTTTATCGATATTTATCATTTAACAGTCTTTTTAATTATATTCAACATATAAAATAAAAATAAAATTTATTGCGAAATATTAATTTTTTGATCCCAAAATATTATAAAAATATTTATTTTCTACAATAATATTATTTTATACATTTCAAAATTGGGGCTTATATTCCTAACCGTGGATGGTGACACTAGTTTTGAATTGAAATCGAGATTGATCCATTTGTTACCTTCTTTCCATGGTTTGGTAGGTGAAGAGTCACACTAGCACCTCCAAGAATTTGGCGTTGTATGCATCAGTATGAAGCCGCACAGAATAACAAAAGATCAAATCAAGTTGTGTATTTTTCTCTTATCACTGAAAAGTGCTGCGAAAGTTTGGCTCTTCAATCTTCCTATTGGAAGCATCACTACATGGACTGACATGAAAAAAGAATTTCTCGAAAAAGTACTTTCCTGCTTCACGAGCTGCTAACATAAGGAAAGAAATATGTAGAATTAAACAACAGATAGGGGAGTCTTTATTTGAATATTGGGACCGACTTAATGGTTTAATTATGCGATGTCCTCAACATCAAATCCCTGAGCAGTTATTAATTCAATATTTTTATAAACGTTTGACTTCTATCGATAGAATTACATAGATGCAGCAAGTGGGGAAGCTTTGATGAACAAGATCCCTAGAGATACGTGGGACATACTGAATGACATGACTATGAACTCGCATCAGCTTGGCCTAAGAGACGTAATGGCAGTAAAAGAGGCAAATGAGGCAAGTACTCTACAAAAATAATTAAGCAAGTTAACTTCAGTTGTTCGACATATGGCTATAGGGAATGCACAATTTAAGGTGTGTGGAATATGCACTAGCACGGAACACCCTACTGATATATGTCCCACTATGACTCAAGAAATGGATGTCAATGCTGCAAGATTCGCACCTAGAGCATACAATCCCTTCTCAAAACACTTATAATCCAAGATGGAGGGATCACCCTAATTTGAAATATGAAAATCAACAAGCACACGTCGGAGGCCCTTCACAAGGATTCTGTCCACTCAATCACCATCAACAACCTCCTCAAGCGGTTCCAAATAATTCTTTACAGAAAATGATGAAAACTATGGTGTCTAACGTGCTGCAATTTCAATAGGAGACTCAGAACAACATAAAAGAGCTTGGAAGAACAAGTAAGTCAAATAGCAAATAAGATGCGCGAGATGAAGTCAATGGAGAAAGGTAAATTGTCTGCACAACCTGACGCTAATCCAAAGAATGTGAGTTCAATGGTTTTACGAAGCAGAAAGGAATTAGAATGACCTAAAGTTGGAATTCCAAAGGACAAGGATAAAGATGAGATCGAAAGAGAGATAAAGAAAGCTGCTCATGAAAAAACAAACAATGTAACTTATCCTAAGACTAACGCCGCACCATTTCCTTTACAGGTTAAAACAACCGAAGAAGAGTGATAAAAATAAAGAGATTATGGAGATGTTCAGAAAGGTGGAGTTGAACGTACCGTTGCTAGATGCTACCAAACAGGTACCAAAGTACGCCAAATTTTTGAAGGAACTTTGCATTAACAAAAAGAGACTACAAAGAGGCGAATGTATTATTGATGGTTAGAGCGTATATGTTGTTTTACAACGTAAGCTCCCTCATAAATGTGGTGATCCAGGTATGTTCTCGGTCCCTTGTAAGATAGGTAAATTGGAGATTAAGTGAGCAATGTTAGAATTAGGAACCGCAATCAATGTGATGCCTCAATCTATTTATAGATATCTGAATTTTGGGCCCTTAAAAGAAACTACGATTATTATACAACTAGCCGATAGGACTAATGTTTACCCTGAAGGAATGATTGAAGATGTCCTAGTGCAAGTTAATGAATTAATTTTTTTCAGTAGATTTTTTTTGTGCTTAACATGCATTATGATAATTCTCCAAATCATTCACCAATATTGCTTGGTAGGTCGTTTATGTGCACTGCGCAAACTAAAATAGATGTTAAGTAGAGTATGCTTTCTATGGAGTTTGATAGGGAGAAAGTGCAATTTAATATTTTTTTATGCTATGAAATACCTTGGAGAATCTAACGATTTGTGTAAAGTAGATGTCATTGATGAGAATGTGTAGGAAATTTTTTTAACTAAGTGGAGGAGACGCTCTGGAGACTGTTTTGGCATACCACCTTGATCCCCAACTTAGTGAAGAAAAATTGGTGAATTTAAGGCTACGAGAAGCAATGTACACACTGCAATTTTCAGAATTCAAGACGACCATGTTAGAACAAGAAACATTACCTTTAACTGAATCTAAACAAAAATTGTTGCCCTATGTTTTGCATGCTCTGGATCTAAAGATAAAGCCATTTCATGATAAACTAAAATATGCTTTTCTGGGAGAAAAAAAAAAAAAAAAGCATTGCTTATTATCATATCAACTTACCTCTCTTAAATCCAAGAGGAACGATTGATTCGAGTGTTAAGAGAGCACAAAAAAGCTATTGGTTGGACCATAGCCGACATAAAGGGCATCAACCCCTTCCTTTGCACACATCGCATCATGTTGGAGGAGATGCTTTGCAGTAAGACAATCTCAAAGGCGATTGAATCATGTGATGATGGAAGTAGTAAAGAAAGAGATTTTAAAACTATTGGATTCCGAGATTATTTATACTATTGCAAATAGTCCATGGGTAAGTCCAATTCATGTTGTTCCCAAAAAGCAAGAGTTACAGTTGAAGCGGACAATGATGGTAAGTTCATTCATGTTCGGAAGCAAACTGGATGGCGCCAATGTATCGACTATCGTAAGTTGAACGCCGTCACGAAAAATGATTACTTTCCCTTACCTTTTATTGATCAGATGATTGAGCGATTAGCAGGAAAATCTCACTATTGTTTTCTAGATAGATTTTCAGGATATTTCCAAATTTCCATACAGAAGACGCATTTACATGCTTGGCACATTCACATATAGGCGAATGTCATTTGATCTATGTAATGCTTTAGCTACTTTTCAACGATGCATGCAAAGTATTTTTCAAAATATATCGGTTAAAGCATTGAAGTATTCATGAATGATTTTAGTGTGTATGGTGATAATTTTGATGCATGTTTAGATAATTTGACCTTAACCATACTTGTAAGAAATCAAAAATTTAATTAAATTGATTTATATTTGTCAAGTATGTTTAAAATTAATAAATTTATTAAAAATAGAAATGAATCATCTCTTATGGGATGAACCAAAAAGAAAAAAAAAGATGATATGTGGTGGAATGGAGAGAGTATAAAATTTTCAAAATCTTTCAAACAAACATATCGTAATATCTTCAAAATACAAATTACAATCAAACATATAATCAAGTCAATTATAATTCTTTTCTTGCAAGAAACACGTAGAAGAAAATACAAATCGTAAGTAAATTACATGTAATTTTGTATTACATCGGGATAAGAATTTAAAATAATTGGTAGTTTGTAGTTCAAATCATTTTAGCCACCGTGTTTGAATGTGTTGCCCTAAGGAAAGTTGCATTTGCATATGAATATGCTTGATCTATATACAAAGTAAATATTTATTTTTTTATACAGAATTTAATAAATATTGTATTTTAATAATAATTTATGATAGTTTTAATATATTAAGACTATTTTACTCATATAATGTATAAAAATTAATGTGAGAATATTGATATAAATATGTATAAATATAAAAATATTTGTAATGTGCAATTAAATTCATACATATTAAAAAATTATTCGGATTACAAAAATGATAAAATATATACTTACCAAATTGACAAAAGAAATATATTATATTTTAAAATACGTAATATGATTAAAATTATAAAAATATACAAATGTTCAAATTTCACGAATTTATAATGAAAATATTTGAATAATTAAACTAAACATGTGTAATAATAATATTTTTTATAAATTAATAGAAAAGGTCAATTATTCAAAACTTTAAATTTATAGCTTACTTTAAAAAAAAAATACTTATAATAAAAAATATTAATAAATATAATAAAAAAAAGTTAAAATAGCTAAGGGGACCAAAACTTTTGAGCCCCCACTTTTTAACATATATTAGCCATGTATAGGTCCACCATGTGTTGTTGCACTTGCTTGCATCCATGGCCGTAATAGAGTCAACACGGCCGTGTCTGCGCAATTACTCTTTTGTCTCGACATAAATTGTTTTCGAAGCAAACAATTATTAATAACTAACTAGTAAGAATTGCGTCAATCTTGATCAAACCCTTTTGGCCCAATACTTCCATAGTGAAACCCACCCCAAAATTATACAGACTTTGTTTAATTGTGAGATTTTATGTCTGATTTTATTATTTTAATTTTTTTTTAAAAAAATATTAAATCAAACATTTATTTTTTATTATTTTATTACACTTAAATTTAATTTTTTACATTCAAAACATCACGTCAATACATATTTATATCAAATCAAACAACTATTTCAATTCAAAATTTTACTATTCAAACTTGAAAAAAAATTAAAAAAAAAAACCACAAACACACACCGTTAATATAAACCCAATGAAATGAATTACTCCCTCCGTCCCATCTGATATGGGTGTATTACCGTAGACACGAGAATTTAGGTAAAGTATAATTAGTAAGTAATTAAGAAGTGTATTAGTAAAAATAATCATAGATTAAGATTAAAGATAAGTAAATAGTTTAATTAAAATTAAGAAAATTATAAAATTTAAAATTTAAAATGCGATTAAAGTACATAATTATATTTCTAAAAATAGGAAAGACAAGTTATGTAGGACGGATGAAAATAAAAAATAGGAACAAATTATGTGGGACGGATGGTGTAATTAATTTAGGTTGATAAAGACAATGTTTGGACCACTCATTGGTGTGATTAGGTCAAACATCAATCTCAATAATATTTTGCAACTATTATAATACTATACAATGCAATGGTTGTGACTCATTCTTGGATTCCTTCCTAGGTGGTAATAAGCAGCCAGCCCACATGTACATACCCTGTCTTCTTTTTTTTTTTTTTTTTTGTCTATAACTTGATGTGGTTATTATGTATGTGAGATGAATTCAAAGCTTAGTTTGTATGATGATGTGATATTAATAAAAGTTTAATTTAGGATATTTATATTTGGATTTTGGATATTTCATTTTTGAAAAGAAAATACTTATAGATATATTTTTTATATGAAAAAAAAATAAGTATTCAGTATGTTTTTTTTTTTTTCAATAAAGAGAGTTTAAAAAAAAAAAAGTAAAAAATGATTACTCTAATTGGTGTGTGTTTTTTGAGATGATAAGTGAATGTAGCATTTTTGGAAAATAAATTACATGATAAATTATTTTGAAAAAAAAAATTGATAATTTTCTAAAATATAATAATTTAAAACTTTATTTAATAGTTTTGTACTTTTGTTGCATTATTTATAATTGTGGTCATATTCATAAAAAGAATGTCATTGTTATAAAAAGAAATAATTAAAAAATAATAAAAATAAAATAGAGAGGATGATATAAATAGGTGTTAAAATTGTCCTATTTTAAATGTAAAATTATTTTTTAATATACTATAAAATAAATATTTAATTTAATATTTTTTAAAAAATTAATAAATAGTAAAAATTATTTGAAATCCTTGGATCAAACAAAGAACAGCACCAATTATTCAATTAATTTTTAGAACTCCAATTAATATAATCTTAAGAACAGTCTGTAGAAAACAGAACCAAGAAAGATTTAAATATACATATAGAGAGATACCAAAATAAATAAATAAATAAACTATACACATAATCACATTTAATAATATTAATTCTACAACAATAAAACATCAAATAAAGGAATTTGATCAGCGGCCACGGGACGACACAGTGGAGTGCGAATACGACGTCGTAGTGCTGGACTCGCCGTTGGGAAAAAACAAGTCCGACAAGTAATTATCCAAATCCTCGGGGGCATATCTGACAATTGGCCCCATTCCCATATCCCCGGTGCACTGCGCCCTGTTCTTTTGGTAAAACTCACGATAATTCGGCACGATTTTTTTGGCGAGATCGATTTTCACGGCATCTCTCAGTTTCGGGTCGGGTATGACCCATGAGGTTTGCTTCTTGTACGCTTCCTCAAAGCCCGAGTAGAAGCTTCTAAAACATTCCTTTGCTTCCGACGGAGAGATCTCAGCCGTTGGATCTTCAGGAAGGGCTGAGATCGCTTTGCTCCATCCCATTCTTTCGTAATTGGCTAAGTAACGGTTCACTTTGGATCGGTTGGCCCAGATCCATTCGGGCCCCATTAGAAGACCCAGGCTGGAGTTCCGGACCTTCGAAACGACGTAGTTTAGATTGTTAGCTAAGAATAGGTACGACAATGCGACGTCGTTGTATAGCACCGCCTTGCCGTCGAGTTTGCAGAGGAGGACGAGGATCAGCCACGCGAACCTGGCGGTTATGGCGGCCGCCGATGGGTCCTCGCCGCCGCCGGCGGTGGGGCTGGAGAAGTACGATTCTGGTAGAGGCGTCTGCGCGTTCACCGGCCAGTCGGAGACTATGTCGGAGACGGAGCCGCTGTAATCGGCGAGGAAAACGAGGAAATTCATCACGTACCGAGTGAGCGGATGCACGCCGCCGGCGGTCGGTGTTTTCGACGAGTCCTTCTGAATCGCCGCCTCGAACTGGATCAACATAGTCCTCACGGCTTCGCCGAGCTTCAACAGCGCCGCCACCGCCTCCGACCGCACCGCCGAGAGCGAATCGTAGGAGAAAATCGATTCGATCTCCGGCCATAGGTCGGAGATCGACTCGTACTGATCGAGCGCGCGGAAGATCTTCTCCGGCGAGTGAATCTTCTTGCTCTTGCCGAAATTCTCCGGGAAGCTAAACAGCTTCACGGCGGCGTCTCTGGAGATCTCGGCGAAACAGGATTCGGCGATCTTCTCCGACGCGGCGAAGATGAGGTTGCAGAGAATCCTTTCTCCGTAGAAGAGAGTTTTCACAGCGACTCTCACGGCGTGGAGCCAGGTCTTGATTTTTTGTTCTAGAATGTTCCATTCCATTTTCTGCATCTGAGAACTGTTCAATTTCTCGACTCCTAGATAGTACAGAGCCTCGTCGACGATCGATTTCCTGACGAGATTGTAAATCCTGACGCATTCCTTCGCGTAGCCGGTGGAGATCATACAATCGGCGATGTTCTTCAAATCCGCCACAGCAGTGTCCGCTTCCAAGGAAAAATTATCCTCTCTCGGCGGAGTGCGCGGCGGAGTGCGTGGCGGCGTTCGAGACGGCGTCGTATTCTGATCATCCTCCTCGGAAACATCGTCTTCGTAGAAATCGGAGACGCTAGATCTGAGAGAAGCTCTAGAGGAGCGGGTGGAGACGGATTCAGAGTCGAGATTCTTCCGATTGGCGGATAAAATCACGTAAAACTCCTTCTGGAGCCTCTTGATAGCAATTTTCATCAGAGTCTGAGCTCGGACGAGTTTGGCGGAGTTAGGGTTTACGCCGACGAAATAGTGCATCGAGCTCTGCAATCCGGTAACCGCGTCGAGGAACCTCTTGGCCTCTCGCCGGTCATCGACGAACATAGATTCAAAGTTGTCGTGTTTTTTGGGAGCATCTACGTCCCATCTCCGGACGACTTCTTCGGCGAACTCGATGTTCTCGTCCATAATCGACTCCGAGAAGGTGTGGCGCGGCGGAGAGACTTGGCGGCGGTGGTGGTGCGAGGGAGAAGATGCCTTGCTGGAAAACAAAGAGCCGCCGGTCATTGAAGAGGTCAAAATCAAAAATCGATTAGAAAAATCTTTCTTCTTCTTCTCTGTTCGAAATTTTGGAGATGCAGAGAGAGAGATGAAGAGAGGATGAAGACGACATGGAGATACATATGGAGAATATATATAGAGGCGGGGATAAGTTTGACCAGTGAGAAAGAAGAGTTGAAAAGGTTAAATAAGGAAACGCGGTACTCAGGAATAGTAGTAAACCTGGAACGCATTTGGTTAGCCCTTTATACGTTTTTTTCTTGTTTATTATTATTATTTTTAAAATAAGGATTGTCTATAACTCCCTTGTGGTTTCAAAACTCAGCGTAAATTCCTCCTCTATTTTAAAAATTACATAACATTTTCTTATATTTTAAAAAATATTGCATGAAATCACTTTGTGATTTCGAAATTCAGTATAAATTCTCATTTTATTTTAAAAAATTGCATGATGTTTATTTATACTTTAAAAAAATATCGCATAAAATCCCTCTGCCACGCAAAACATATAGATAGGAAATCATCTTCTTATCATACGAGGAAAGTTTCATGGTGGTGGGGTTTTATGTAACGTTTTTTAAAATATAAGGGGGTACTATGCAATTTTTAAAGTACATTTGAAATTTTAAGCTGAATTTTGAAACCACACGAGAGTTATAAACAATTTTACCTTAAAATAATTACACTTCGTTTGCGCAGCATATTTTTTTATTTTATAAAAAATATTATATTAAATATATATATATTTTCCATTAAACATCAAATTAAATATTAATGTTTTCTTTTTTTTTTTCTATATAATTAAGATTAACATAACTAAATAATTTAATTAAAATTATAAAAAATTATAAAATTTAAAATTTAAAATTTGATTAAAATGTATAATTATATTTCCAAAAAAGAAACTATCAAGTTATGTAAAACGGACAAATAATTAATAGGAATAAATTATATAGAATATTGTTTTTATTTCAATAAAATATTATTTTTTATCTGTTCTATTAAAATTATTTATTTTTACGTTGATTTTTATTTAAATTACAAATATATGCTTACATATAATTAATTTGTATATAAAAAAATATCAAAATAATTTTATACTATTTTTATTAATTAATACTCCATCGGTCTCATATCTATATATCCATTTGTTTTTTCATATAATTTTAGAAATATTAGTATTATATTGGGATAAAGTAGAAATAAAAGTAAAAAGACTAAATTAATCCTATTAGTATTGTATGATATAAAGGTAATGACACTTGTGTAATATATTGTAAATTGAAAAGATATTTGTAATGTCAAGTAGATAATACAACTACTTAAAAAAGAAATGAATATTTTATTGTAGGACGGACCAAAATAAAAAAATTGATAGATTGTTAAGGGACGGAGGGAGTACCACTTTCGTTCCTTATCTATGTATTGCGTTTGTTTTTTGCACGGAGTTTTAGGAATATAAATATTATATTAAGGTGCAGTATGAATAAAATAGAAAAGATTAAATTAACCCTATTAATATTTTGATATATAAATATAATGAAATTTATATAATATATTGTAAGTGGTAAGGTATTTTTAATATTAGTAGAAAATACAGTTATTTAAAAATGAAATTAATATAGTTTATTATGGAATGAAGCAAATTTAAAAAATAGATAAATTGTTAAAAGACAATTAAGAGTAAAATACTATTTTTTTTAAAGTATCTTTGTTAAATTTATCTTATTATTAATTTTGTCAAAATTAATAAAACAAAGAGTATTTTTTATTTAATATTTATTTATAATAATTGTCATTGTTATTATTGTTACTCTTATTATTATTATTTTAATTTCTAACTAAAATTTTAAAAATATTCTCAATATGATTAAATATTTGATAAAATTATACTCTCTCCGTCCCAAAAGTATAGTCTTATTGTGTTGAACACTGAATTTAAGGAATATTGATATTATATTTGTAGTCGGTAAAAAGTAAAGTTAAGTGACTTTTTTGCCCTTGTGACTATATTATTGTTAAAAATAGTGGCTGTAATAATAATGAAAAAGTAGAGATAATTTTACGGTGATATAATTATTTATGGAAATGAAACTATTATTTTGGGACAAAAAAAAGTGATAAATAAAACTATTATATTTGGACGGATAGAATATTATATTTACTTTGTTTGATTATGTAGTATAATTATTTTATTTTATCTAAAATATCATTAGTAATATGATATGCATTGTTTTCTTTCTAATATAACAATATAATGTAACAATACATGAAAATTTAATTGTAATATTATTATAATATTATTTTTTATTATTTATTAAATATATTAATTTTAACTTCAAAATCATAAATTAAATTTTAGTAATATATTGTATATCATTCTTATCACTTTATATTATTGATTAAAATAAATTATATTTTAAATATATTGTAAGTTGTAAAAGTATTTATTATGTTATGTAAATAGTACAATTACTAAATTAGAAAATGTTATCCTTGTTTTCGGATGGATAAAAATAAAAATAAAAAATACTTTCTCCCCGTCCCAGAAAAGATGTATTATTGGGAGTTGACACGGAAATTAAGAAATAATATTATTTAATTGAAAGTGAGTATAAAGTAAAAGGTAAAATACTAAAATATCATTGTTTTTTGAATGATTTTAAAAAATATGTTAGAGTAATAATAAATGGTAGTTTGAAAAGTAAGAATAATTTTGTTATAAAATGGGGATAACGATTGCTAAATAAAAAAAATAAGACAATTGTTTTGAGACGAACAAAATTGAAAAAACAAAACAATTTTATTTGGACGGAGGGAGTGATATCCTTCTCATGAGACGAAGTGTGTATTATATTTATATAAAATATTTTTAGGTAGAGAGAATTAAATTGCAAATAAATAATAATAGAGAATAGAATTAGAGAGAAATTGAATTGAATAGAAAATAAAATTTAATTATTTTATTTGGTAAAACAGAGAATTAAGTTGAGAAATGTAAAAAAATGCAGCTATATGAATGAATCAAATAAGAATAAATGATTAACAAGATAAAAAAAGTAAAAAAATTATATATTATATACGATGTTTTTTAAAATTATATTTAGTATAATTTTTTTTAAAAAAATCATAAAAATTAAATACTTTAACAATAAATTAAATTTGATTTTTGTAAAATTAAAATAATATAATTTTAAAAAAAAGTATACAAATTAAATATTACAAAAAAGATAAACAAAACTAAAAAAAATATATATGTAACATCATTTCTCAGCATATGAGAGATAAATGAAAATAGATAAATAAAAATAATTTATTTGTCGAATTCTATTTTTCTGAATCCAACAAACAAGACCATTTCTATTTCTCTGGCATCATTTCTCTATACCAAAACACACCCCTGGTGTCTAAAAGAAATGGTAATTTATATATTTTACTCATTCCGTCCCAATAAAATAGTCTTGTTTACCATTTTTATTCGTCCCAAAACAATAGTCTTATTTTCATAAATAACTATATCACCATAAAATTACCCTTACTTTTTCATTTTTATTACACAATTATCACTACTTTTTACACTAATACACTCACAAGAGCAAAAAAATCTTTTATCCATATTTTTTTACCAATTACCAGTATAATATCAATATTCTTTAAATTTAGTATTCAACCCAATTAAAACTATAGTTTTAGAACCAAAAAAGAAGTATTACATATGATTAAATAATATTAGGATATCAGATTGTATTAATAATATTATAAATTAGTATAACTGTATCAGACCTTTAGTTATATATGGTTTTAATATATTAAAATAAAGATAAAATTTGATAAAAAAAAAAAAATATTATTATTCATCATAATCTCGTTAACTCACCATATATATATATATATACTATTTAATGTAGTATATTTCTTTAAGAAAAAATACAATAAAATTAATAGATAATACAAATGTATAGGTAACTATATAAGCAAACAAAAATTGTTGACACGCTCTTTTATAAAGAGACCGCTAGTTGAAAATATTGATTAAATCGACTTTTCAGGAAATTTCTTTTGTGTCTATTAAAACTCAACTTGTCAATATATATATATATTTAAATAATAATAATAATAATAATAATAATAATAATAATAATAATAATTAAAATTCAAACCTGATTTTTGCCTTAGAACTTTCTTGTGGTCCGAGTGTGTTGTGTGATGCAAACGGAATCTTACCTAAGGGAGTACTATCTATGACTAATTGAGGAAACGTTCTGTTCGTTCATTGTGTGCTACTTTTTCAACCAATTAATAATTAAATTAAAATTAATTTAATTATAAACTTGGTTTAATTAAATTTTTAAATTAAATTGAATATTACAAATATATACTACATTCGTCCGTCTCTAAGGGTCTCATTTACTTTTTGCGGGTTGATTTTTGAATATTAATTATTCCCTCCGTCCTATAACAAAGTATTCATTTTTCTATTTTAGTCCGTCTCATAACAAAGTATTCATTTTTTTTAAATAACTGTACTATCTACCTAACATTACAAATACCCTTACAACTTACAATATATTACACAAATATCATTACTTTTATATCACACATACTAATTAGGTTATTTTAGTCATTTCTACTTTATTCCTACTACATCCAAATATAATACTAATATTTCTAAAATTACGTGCAAAAAGCAAATGACTATTTAGTTATGGGATGGAGGGAGTATTATATCAATACGTAGTACAAATTAAGAAAAAAATTACAAAAATACTTCAATTAGTGTCTTATAATACTAATAGAATGACATTTGTAAAAAAAAATTATACAAATATAAAAATATTTTTAATATTAAGTACAATGACACAAAAAGTAATTGTGAATTTTAGAGGCGGACAGAGAGAATATACTTTTTTTTAAACATAAAAATATCAATTTAATTGTTTACCCAACATATCATGGAATGTTTACAAACAAAAAATAAATTGAATTTGGTAGTTATATTCCACTTACTCTCTCCGTTCTCAGTTTTAAAATATAATTAAAATGTATAATTATATATATATATTTTTAAAAATAATAAATTATATAGAACGAACCAAAATAAAAAGAATGGACAAATTATAGATGGAATATTTAACTTAACCTAGATTTTTTATGAAAATAGTTATTGACCATAATATTTTATAAAATAAAAAATTATTATATTGCATTTTTTCTAAAAAAAAATTAGGTAAAAAATGCTGCACCAGATATGCCTTTTCCATTTTTATAATAATAAAATAATAATAATAACTATAATTAGTTTCTACTGTGTTAATTATTATTTTAGATGTAATAACCTGGAAGCAAAGCAACCATAATAAACAACGCTTTAAATGATTGATATAAAAATGTTCACGTACTTTGACTTGGAGGGCATATTAGTCCATACATATTATCTTTTTATTTTATTTTAATTTTTATTAAAAAATAATAATAGCCTCAAACACCACGTCAGATTCAAAAAGTTCATAATAATTATAATGAAGGATAGCCGACCAATTACATCACGTGCTGAATATTGAGGAAAAAGACCCTTTCAAACAATTCCTTGAGTTGACCAATATATTGTTATTATTATAATAACCTAGAAAAATATTTCAGTGTTTTCTTTTTTTGTTATATTTTACTTTTTAATTATATAATATATATTAATAAAATATTCTTTCTGTTAAAAAAAAAAAAAAAAGATTTGTATAAGTTGGATATATATTTTATGACTATAGTATTTATTGATAAAAAAATAAATTAAATGTAATATAAAATGAGAGTATGTATAAATATGGGTGGATAAGTACGTGAGAAAGGAAATGTAATGTTACTACAATACAAGAGAAGTGTTAACACTTATATTTTATTTGGTTATTCTCCGTAGATATATTTATTTCTCTTTTTATTGTATTTTATAAAAAATATTCTTACAATTTAAAGTTTATTTGATTGTGGTTTAAATTTTTTTTAATATGGATAAAAAATATCTAAACGTGAAGAAGACTCGAAAACAAAAAAACAGAACTAGAGCCCTAGGCCGCGGAGCTGCCCAATAGTAATGGAACCGTAGAGCTGCCCCAACAGTAATAGAGCCTCCACTCCGTGGAGGTTGCCAAATAGCAATGGAGCTGTGAAGTTGCCCCAACAGCAATGGAGCCTCCAGTCCGTGGAGGCTGCTGTCCAACAACAATAGAGCCTGAGTCTGTAGAGGCCGCTCAACAACAATAGAGTTTTAGGCTGTGAAGGCGGCAGTTTGACTCAATCTTAACTCTCAAAGACACGGAGGACACGGTTCAAGCCCATATTTGGCAGTTGGGGAAAGTGGATGAGAAGTTAGGGAGATTGAAAAATATGTGCACCACTCTTCCTAGAATCTAAGGGTGGTTGCTTATGTTATGATAAATATGGCAAAATAAAACGCAATATACACACGACGACAAGAACACATATCTCTTCTGCAACTCTTTATTATTTTATTAGTTTGTCTGTAGATTTTATGAGATTATCCAATTATATTCTAATTCATGTTGTCTTTTGTTATTTTATTGCTAATTTATGTTTTCAGCATGCTTTTATCCGTTTTCAGTAGAATCATCCGAGTTTTAGTAGATTTTAGTTTGAATTCATAAAAATCGGTTGTTTAAGCTTGAAGCCGCGCAGGCTCTATCATCGGAGCCGCCCAAAATCCGACGTCAAACAGACTCTTTGGAGTATTTTCGAAACTCACAATAACGGAATTGACGAACGATCTTGGAGCATACAAATTTTAGGCTTCAACAATTGGCATGCTCGATACTGCTGGACATTAGGCTAACATATAGCGTTTTTTTTTTTTTTTTTTGGGTGTGTATTTGCCATTTTTATTGCTATAACGGAGGAAGAAAAAAAAGAAAAGGATAATTATTTTGGGCAGAGTAGGCGACGGATGCATAGAATTTTTTTATGGTTTTATTCGATTTGGATTTGTTTTTACAAAAAAAGTCTAACTACTTGAATTTTTTTAAATTAAAGGGGGGATAGTTGTAGGGGAAATTATGAATTATGTTATAGGTTCGGAAAATTTCGAACCTTTCTATATATAATAAATGTTCAAAAATTTCGAGACTATTTGAAATAGGTTTGGATTTTTTCAAACCTTCTTATTAGAAAAAATATATATATATACAAATACTCAAAAATTTCAAGATTATTTAAAATAGATTCTTATTTATTTCAAACTTTCTTATTAAAATAATATATATACAAATATTCGGAAATTTTGAGAATATTTAATTAACTAAATACAAATAATATATAATAGAGTCTCATAAATTCCAAAATAATGTTTTTTAATTAAATATAAATAACAAATACTAAAGCTTCGAAAATTCCGAGACGATTAATAGACTCGGAACTTACGAGTCTTTTTTATTAGAAGAAAATAATATATATTTATATATAAAGCTTAAAAAATTCCGAAGTTATTTTCAATAGTCTCGGAAAATACCGAACCTTATAGCAAGAGTCACAAAATGGGCTTGAACATTTCGAAACTGTTAAAACAAAAATCATTATATAAACATAGCCTCAAAATTTCAAACTATTAAATTAAATAATATTATATAAAAAATAACCTCGAAATTTCCGCAACTATTCAAATAAAAATATATCATTTAATATTATTTATATTATTTTTTAGTAGAATCGGAATTGATTTCGAAACTTTTTTCGAAACAAATGCCCAAAATTCTGGTAGTGTTAATAATATTTAATATTTTTTTAGGCTAAATATATAAAAAAAAATATATATTTGTAATTTTAGGGGTTTAGAAATTGAAATTTCAATATTTATTCGCGGGGTTAGACGCAAAGTTTATGAAACCATACAAGTATGAGAGATTTAGTGCAATTTCGTGAAACCACGCGTGGATTTTGTGCAATTTAGTCTATATTATATTGTGTTGTATTAATATGTGATATGCTTTAAAATTAATAATAATATGTATTTATATGCCAGTATAATGTACTGCATTTGCATTATATTAACATAATTATTTATTTATTTTTTATAAATTGTTTGTGTATATATTATGTATTGTTTGTAAAATGTTGAATAACATTACTTAATACCCAACAACCACTGTTAATTATATATAACTATTTATAAATAAAAATTTATTATTTATTTTTATATTTTACTAATAAAGATTTACATTCAACAGTCACAAAACACGCAAAAATATATTAAAAAAAGCAAAAAAATAGAATTAAAATTCACCAGTAATTTCCAATAAACATATACTATGATTTCTCCCTCATAAAAAAATCTTATTAAGTTACTATTACATCAATTCAAACAACTTATATAAACCTAAACCAAGAAAACTCACAATTATCGAATTTTACATTTTAAAATTAAGGGTGTGTTTGTTTGAAGGATTTGTGTTAATTTATACTATTTACATAAATTTTTTTCCCAAAAAATATCAAATCAAACACCTATATTACCGTAGACACGAGAATTTAAGTAAAGTATAATTAGTAAGTAATTAAGAAGTGTATTAGTAAAAATAATTATTATTTAGTAAAAATAATTATAGATTAAGATTAAAATAAGTAAATAGTTTAATTAAAATTAAAAAAATTATAAAATGAAATTTAAAATGCGATTAAAGTGCATAATTATATGTCCAAAAATAGAAATGACAAATTATATGAGAAAGACAAAAATAGAAAATAGGGACAAATTATGTGGGACGGAGGGAGTAATTTTTATATTATATTAAAAATCAATTTTACATTCAAAACATCACATCAATTCATATTTATATCATATCATACAACTATTCAAATTCAAATTTTTTACTATTCAAATTCCAATTCAAAATCCAAACCCTCGCATATACATTCACAAATATTGAATCATACTAAATGCTTGTTTATTGCATGTAATAAAATGTTATTTAGGGTTTGTTTATTTTGACCAAAACCCATCTTTTTACTATTTGGACTCTGTATTTTTTAAAAAAATATATTTTTTTCTCTCACAAAATATCACATCTTGTAATATTAAATTCAAACCAAAATTTTCTTAAACCTATCAAAAGAAACGGACTCTAAATCATATACACCAACTTCACACCAATAAAAGTAATATATATATAATATATATATATATATATATTTAATATTTAAGTTGACCATGACCATCCATGCATGTAAAGGTAGCATTAAAGTGAATAACCATTTGGTTGGGAGTCGATTGATATATTTATTACTACCTTAGCTTGTAATTGACATAGTCCACAATTCAATCACTACTTTACAAAATTTGAATTCAAATTTATTTATTTGCAAACCTACAATTAAATTTTATTCATTTAATATATATGATTACTTAAATCATTACCCAATTTTCTCATTGAATTTCAAACACCATCGATTTAGAAAATTGAATCTTGAATGTATTCTAGGGTTTGTGTGAATGTAGTTTGAAAGTGATTTGAAATAAGACGTTAGATTTAAATTTTTGTTTACATAGTATTTTGATATCGTATTTTGTGGGATAAAATAATACTATATTTTTATTGAAAAATGTATTAATTGAATATTAGAGGTTTGTTCAACCACCAATTTTGCGTCGACATCATTTTCGATGAATATTAATAAAAAAATATAATATATACAAACATACACACTATAAATAATGTATACTCTCTCCAACTCAAAACAATTGTTCCATTTTACCATTTTCGTCTGTCTCAAATCAATAATCTCGTTTTCATTTTTGGTATTCTCCACCTTATTATAAAATTATCTCAACCTTTTCACATTAATTACATACAATAAGGGTATTTTGGTCTTTTAAAAATACTTTTACACCAAATATCAATATAATATTATTATTCTTTAATTTCCGTATAAATCTCAAATGTACCTATTGTTTTTGGACGAATGAAGTATTATATTATCTCACAAAAAATCAACAATTCAATATAAAATATTATCTCGACATAATTTTTCATACTCCATACCAAAAAATCATTTTAAACTAAAATAATAAACAAACAAACCCAGTATTAATTAATTTATTTTTTTTTAAAAAAAAACACACACACACACCCCTAATGGTTCTTCATGTGTTTTATCATGTTTTTTTTCTTTCACTCGGTCAAATATGGGTTTTTTCACATTCGAAGTGCATTTGTTTATGAAAACATGGTAAATATTGTCGAATTTATTTTTCAAATTGGATCCAGTGAGATTATTTAATTTTCTATAATAAGCATACCCTTAATAGATCATATTAAATCTTGAGGGAATATAAAACGAATATATAAACAATTTTAAAGTTTGTTTCAATAAAAAATCACACATATTTATATTTATATATATATATATCATATCATATCATATATTATATATCATACATATATATATATACTAACCTATTACCGGTGTTATGCACGGATAATTATAAAAATTGTGATATTTAATTTAATTTTATATTTTAAATAATAAATTTTATTTTGACAATAAAATATTTTATAAAGATAGCCTAAATTAATTTATATAAAAAATAAATTATAAATAAAAAATATAGTAATTAAACCAAATAAAAAATATTAAATAAGTGAATAAAGTCTTGTAAATCTATATTCAATTTAAACTCAAACATAATAGAGATGAAAATTAATTATTAATAATCACTTTTAAATTAAAAACTAAAATACATTTGAAAAAAGTTTGTACCTATCAATGAGAAAGAAGAGTAATTATTAATACTTGTCGTCATTTATATTGTTGTTACCCTTCAATTGAAAACAACGGTTCAAACAATACACTAAATGATATATATAGTAACAAAAAAAAAGTAAATAAATAAGTGAATCATAAATCAAATAAAACTTATATAGTATTTTAAATTCAAATTTAAGTTAAATTTAAAATATTTATTTACAATTTTATTAAATGAAATATTATAATAAATTTTGAAATAAATTAATATCTATCGATGAAAAAAATTATCATCTTTTTATAGCATTTTTTTAGCGCCAGTTTGAAAAGAAAAATTAAACAATATAAAAACAAAAATATATATATAAAGTAACAAAAGGAAAAGCAAATATTGCAGAATATTAAGTAATGAAATAAAAAATATTTATTAACAGTTCATATTAAACTAAAAACAAATGACTCGAAATTTAAATATAGTTTCAATTTTTTAAAACAAATAAGACTATTAGAATAGTAAATCAAAACTAAATTAATTATAAAAAATACATATAGAATTAGAATTGATTAGTAAAAATTAAAAAAAAAAACACAAATAAAAAATAATACTAAATAAGAATGAAAGTACTGAAATAAAAAATAATTTTTTTTATGAATTACTAAAATTTACTCTAATTTTCTGTATCTATTTTCTCTAATATTCTTTTAAATAAAAATACTCAAAATTTAAATATAATCTATAAAATTAGGGAATAAATATTTTAATATAATATTCAAAATTAAATTAATTAAAAAAGCACATATTAAATAAGAATAAATTAAAAAATTGATTAGTAAAAATAAAAATAATACAATATATAATTAAACGATATATAAATAATAAGAATGAAAGTAATAAAATAAAAATAAATTATATATATATATATTAAAACTTCCTACTTCTTCCGTGTCGGAACTAAATATCCATTTGCTTTTTGCATGTAGTTTTAGAAATATTAGTATTATATTGGGATATAGTATGAATAAAGTAGAAATGACTAAAATAACCTTATTAGTATGTGTGATATAAAGGTAATGACATTTGTGTAATATATTGTAAGTTGTAAGAGTATTTGTAATGTTAGGTAGATAATACAGTTACTAAAAAAGGAAATAGATACTTTGTTATGGGATGGAGGGAGTATAATTTTTTCTATGGTTTCTTCAAATATTCTTTCAAATCTAAGGAATACAAATTTAAACATAATCTACAATATTGAAAAATATAATATATATAATATAATAATAAAAATCAAATCAATTAGAAAAACAAATACTCAATAAGAATAAAAAATATTTTATTAGTAAAAAATAAGAATAATACAATAGATAATTTTTAAAAATACATATACAATAATAATGAAAAGTATTAGAATATTATACTCGAAAGTAAATAAAATAGTAATAAGAATGAAAATGAATCGATTAATAAAACATTAAAAATAATTTAATATTATTATTATACATAATAAAATAAAATATAATAAACAAACAAACAAATAAATTCCGTATAATCAAGTTTAAAATTTAGAAGTCAAGCAAAAAAAATTACTATAAGAATTTCACTAAGGAAAGATAAGAAATTATATGCATAAATAATACATAAAAAAAGATAATGATATTTTTTCATTTGAAAAATCTTTTATGTATTTTGAATGATAACAAATTATATGCATAAATAACATATGAAAAGAAACAAGACAATTTTTCACGCGGAAAATCAAGATAAAAAGATCACACATTGTCCTTACCAAAATAGAAAATTCGCTATATTCAAATTAAATATAAAAGCTTTTAAATAATACATATAAATTCATTCAATCACCATTCAATCAACAACAAAAACTACAAATTTAAGAAAAATCAAGATTAAAAAAAAAAAAAAAAAAACCTAAAAATCTTTCTGTAAATTTTGGATTGAACTTCATACATCCAATAAAAAATTTCACTGTTTGATTGAAAACGCAACGAATTACGAAAACTTTTTGAAAATTTTATATGATCCGACGGTTAACGAAACAATGATCGGCGTTTTTCCTAACCTGTGGAGTGTTGGACAAAAGTGACAATTATGGCTTGATCTCTCAAAGTTATATATAGATATATGAAACCCTAATTTTATCCATATTTTTGTTATTTGTTATTTCAATAAATCTGAATTTTGTCGGATGATTTGTTATTCTAACAAATTTTAACTAATTATCCAAACTTATTATTTAAAATATAAATAAAAAAAAACTCCAATGAGAGTGCACGAATTAAAGTGTCTATATATGTGACAAAGATACTTTAATATATATATTGTTGAAACGTGACTTGGATTTAGCGGTCTACCCAACCCTAAACCAAAGCGAAAGGGCTGTTTCAATTGGCAGGGTTCCTTTTGGGCTTATCCTAATTAATAACAAATAGGCTTAAGGTTTAGGGTGTTTTGGGGTGCTTATAAATAGACAACTATGGTTCTTAGTCGGATGACACATTGTAAATCTCTGAATCAGTATAATAAAATCTCTCCGGTTCCTGCCCGTGGACGTAGGTTGACACACCGTCACCGAACCACGTAAAACCTCTGTGTTCTTTATTTGCTTTCTTTCTCGTTTTCTCATAACAAGTGGTATCAGAGCCATATCCCATTGATTGAAAATGTCCTCGTATAAATTTGATCTGGAGAAGTTTAATGGGTCGAATGACTTCACGCTCTGGAAGGTCAAGATGAGGGCACTTCTGGTTCAACAAGGATGTGCGGCTGCGTTGGAGGGAGAAGACAAGTTTCCTAAAGACACGAAGGAGGAGGTAAATAAGGAGATTTTGGCAAGGGCTCATTCCGCGATCTTGCTGTCAGTTACTGATGAGGTGTTACGGGAGGTTGTAGATCAGACAACGGCTTTTGGGTTATGGAATAAACTGTGTGAGAAGTACCAAAACAACTCCCTCACGAACAGGCTATATCAGAAGCAACGTCTTTACACCCTCCGGATGTCCGAAAGTACTCAGGTAAAGGATCATCTTGATACCTTTAACCGTATCATTCTTGATCTTCAAGGAGTTGAGGTTAAAGTAGATGATGAAGACCAAGCCCTAATTTTATTGTGTTCACTACCTGGTTCATATGAGAATTTTGTAGATACTATGCTATATGGTAGAACTACAATTTCTGTTAATGATGTGAAAGATGCCCTTATGTCCAAAGAATTGAAAAGAAAGGTTTCTCTGGAAGAGGGTTCTGGTTCAGGTCTGTTTGCAGGTAGGGGAAGACCACATGAGAGGGGTAACGGGAATGGGAGGTCGCGTTCAAAATCAAAATCCTCTAGCAAAGTTAAGTGTTATCTTTGCAAGGAGAAAGGGCACGTTAAAAGGGATTGTCCACAAAAGAAGGGAAATACAAAAGTTGATTCTAGTAACAGTGGCAGCAGTGCTGCTGTGGTACAAGACAGTTCTGATGATGGGGACTTTGGTGAAGTTCTGACAGCGTGTAGTGCTAGTACTGCTGATTCCTGGATTATGGATACCGGTGCTTCTCACCATATGACGTTCTCTCGTGATCTACTCACTTCTTTTAAGGAGTGGAATGGAACGGTGAAGTTAGGTGATGATGGGGTTCTAGCCATAAAAGGGAGCGGGGTAGTGCAGATAAAATTGCATGACGGTACTGTCAGGAAATTTGACTGTTGGTATGTTCCTGAACTCAGAAAGAATTTGATTTCTCTTGGGACCTTAGCCAAGAATGGTTTAAAATATCATGGTGAAGGTGAGTGGGTGAAAGTCCTGAAAGGTGCGCTGGTAATGATGAAGGGAAAACTGCAGCATGGAATTTATTTTCTACAGGGCAGTTCAGTGATGGGAACGGCGGCGGTATCTCAGTCCTTGGATAAACATGATGATAGGACAAATTTGTGGCACCGGCGATTAGGTCACATGAGTGAGTTAGGGTTGTCTGTGTTGAGCAAGCAGGGTTTATTTGGTGGAGATGTGATAGGTAAAATTCAATTCTGTGAGGCTTGTGTCAAAGGGAAGCAACGCAGGGTGAGGTTTAGTACCGGTCATCACACTTCAAAACAAATTCTGGAGTATGTTCATTCAGATCTATGGGGTCCCTCTCCGGTGAAATCGCAGGGCGGGTGTTCTTACTTTGTCACTTTCATAGATGATTATTCGAGAAAAGTCTGGTTGTACTTTCTGAAAACTAAAGATGAGGTGTTTGGGAAGTTCAAGGAGTGGAAGACCATGGTTGAAAAACGGACGGGTAAACAGGTCAAGACTCTAAGAACTGATAATGGGTTGGAGTTCTGCAACGCTCCATTTGATGATTTCTGCAAGAAAGAAGGTATAGTGAGGCACCGCACTGTACGACACACACCACAGCAAAATGGAGTTGCAGAGCGAATGAATCAAACCCTCATGGCGCGTGCTAGGTGTATGCGCATATTTGCTGGCTTGTCTAAGCAATTCTGGGCTGAAGCAGTAAACACTGCTAGCTATCTGGTTAATAGATCTCCATCAACTGCAATTGACTTAAAGACTCCTCAAGAGGTATGGTCCGGTAAACCCTCTGATTACTCTAATCTAAGAATATTTGGATGCCCTGCATACGCTCATGTGAATGATGGTAAGCTGGAGCCGAGGGCGGTAAAATGCATATTTCTAGGGTATGCAACAGGAGTAAAAGGTTATCGACTGTGGTGTACAGAAGGTAAAAATCCTGGTAAATTTCTTATTAGCAGAGATGTAACCTTTGATGAATCTGCTATGCTTGATCAGAGTAGAGGTTGTGAAAGTATTGCAGGTACAAAAGATTGTGGTGCTAACCAGAGGGTGGAGTTTGAGACTCCTGACAGAGTTGTGTTAGAGGAAAAGCAGCAGGATAATACTATTGATCAATCCGATCAACCAGATCAGTCAAAACCTCAAGGGAAACTGGTTGAGGGGGAAGCTGATGACGCTGGTACTGGGGTTGAAGATTCCATAGCAGCAAGAAAGGGAAAGAGAAATATTCAGAAACCAGCTAGGTTTGCAGGATGTGTCAATACGTGTGACATGGATTCTGTTGCTTATGCACTAGCGGTTGGTGATGATCTTGGCTCTGATGAGCCAAAGACATATAAAGAAGCTGTGGCGAGTAAAGATGCAGAAACATGGATTATGGCAATGAATGAAGAGATGCAGTCTCTTGAAAAGAACAAGACTTGGGATCTTGTTGCACTACCAAAAGGGGTGAAGCCAGTGGGATGCAAGTGGGTCTTTAAAAGAAAGGAGGGAATTCCTGGTGTTGAACCTGCTAGGTTCAAGGCGAGACTGGTGGCAAAAGGGTTTTCACAGAAGGAAGGAATCGATTACCATGAAGTCTTTTCTCCTGTGGTGAAACACAAAACCATTCGGGTTCTTTTGGCAATGGTGGGTGCTTTTGATCTGGAGCTGGAGCAGCTTGATGTAAAAACAGCATTCCTTCATGGTAATCTAGAAGAACAGATTTACATGTCTCAACCGGAGGGGTTCTACAGTTCTAAAGGGGACCAGGTATGCTTGTTAAAGAAATCTCTGTATGGCTTGAAGCAGTCTCCGAGGCAATGGTACAAGAGATTTGACTCATTCATGGTGTCTAATGGTTATACTCGTAATCAGTTTGATAACTGTGTTTACTCGAAGAAAGTTTCTACTGATTCCTTTGTGTATCTGCTGTTGTATGTGGATGATATGTTAATTGCAGCTAAAAACATGGCTGTAATTAATGACTTGAAGGCTCTACTAAAGGGTGAGTTTGAGATGAAGGATTTGGGTGCGGCAAAGAAAATACTTGGTATGGAGATCTGGCGTGATAGAGAAGCAAGACGGTTATGGGTTTCTCAAGAAAAGTATATTGAGAAAGTTTTGCAGGCATTCTCTGTTGATCAGTCCAAACCGGTAAGTACCCCTTTGGCGGCACACTTTAAACTTGATCGAAGCACTATACCGGCTACAGATGAAGAGGTTAGTTACATGAAGACGGTTCCATATTCAAGTGCAGTTGGAAGTCTTATGTATGCGATGGTATGTACGAGACCGGATCTCGCTTATGCGGTTAGTGTGGTGAGCAGGTTTATGGCTAATCCGGGTAAAGCTCACTGGGGAGCTGTAAAGTGGATCTTGCGATATTTGAAAGGAGCGTCTGATATTTGTCTGGTATATGATGATAAAGGCCATGGTGATGGTCTTGTTGGCTATGCAGACTCTGATTACGGGGGTGACTTGGTGAAACGAAGATCACTAACTTGTTTTATCTTCACTTTGTTTGGATGTGCAGTCAGTTGGAAGTCTACTTTACAACCTACGGTTGCATTGTCGACGACTGAGGCGGAATACATGTCAATGACTGAAGGTATTAAGGAGGGTATCTGGTTACATGGTCTGGTGCAGAGTTTGGGTCTGAAGGTGGAGAAACCGGTGTTATTCTGTGATAGTCAAAGTGCTTTGAGTTTGGCTAAAAATCCAGTGTATCATGAGAGAACCAAACATATTGATGTAAGGTTGAATTTTATCCGTGATGTTCTGGAGGAAGACAAGTTTTCTATTCAGAAAATAGCTACAGAGCACAATCCAGCTGATATGTTGACAAAGGCGCTACCGACGGAGAAGTTTGAGCACTGCTTGAACTTGGTGAATATTCGTAGGAGGTAAAGCCCTCTCGGGGCATCTGGCAGGAAGGAGACGACTGAGAGATACTGACAAACCTTTGGCGGTTGGAGAAACTCCAAGTCAAGGTGGAGATTGTTGAAACGTGACTTGGATTTAGCGGTCTACCCAACCCTAAACCAAAGCGAAAGGGCTGTTTCAATTGGCAGGGTTCCTTTTGGGCTTATCCTAATTAATAACAAATAGGCTTAAGGTTTAGGGTGTTTTGGGGTGCTTATAAATAGACAACTATGGTTGATACCAATTGTTGGGATATGAAGCCTGATTATATCCTAAAATCTAGGGATATGATTTGGATATTATATTTTAGATTTTAGAGATATGATTTGGATATTATTGTCAAAGGCTTAGGCTATAAATATCCATGTATTCTCACTTTAACATGTGCCTGCGTACTTTTTAGTAAAATTCCTGGCTTGGCAGCGCCCCCAGACGTAGATCTTTGTGATCGAACTGGGTTACCAAATTCTTGTGTTCTTTTGTCTTTGTTTTCTCATCTTGATTTCCTGAAATTTTCATAACAAGTGGTATCAGAGCCTAGTTCGTTGATATGGTGGATTGAGAGGAATCGGACGTTGGATCGTTGTGGGAATCCCTTGTGACCTGCGGAGGTGCCTTGTGTCGAAAGTCTCCTGGCGGTGTTGGGTCGGTCCCGACTGGTAGGTCAGGCAGCGAGTCCCTTTGTGATAGGCGGTGCAAGGTTGGTAGGGAAGGATAAGGGTTTCGGCAAACGCAGCGGAATATCCGATGTGCTCTCATATCAAGTGAACCTTAGGTTTGTTTGTGGGAGTCAAGATGGGTGATCGTCATGTTGTCAAGGTATTCGATGGTATGAACTTCGGTTTCTAAAATATGCATATAGAAGATTACATGAATGGTAAAGATCTAGATGCGGTATTGAAGGAGAAATCCGAAGACATGGATGAAGCCGAATACAAGAAGATCAACAGGAAGACGATGAGTGCGGTTCGACTAACCCTTTGGGAGAATGTCTCGACTGAATTTAGATTTGAGGCAAAAGGAAATGGTGAAGATCAAGAATGGTCAAAGTTGAAGCCGAAGAATAAGGACAAGGAAGATGCAAGTCAGGTGGTATATTGAAACTGCAAGGGGCACTTGAAACGACAGTGCAGGGCGCCGGAGAAGGATCAGGGTTCAGCAAACGCAACGGAGGAGATATCCGATGCGCTGATTCTGAGCGTCAGCAGTCCAATGGAGTCATGGATTTTGGTCGAACGTCATTCCACTCATGCAGTGATTCGAGAATCATGGAATCCTATACCACAGATAATTTTGGTGTTGTCTATCTTGGAGATGATGAGACACTGAAAATTGTAGGTAAAGGAATGATTCGAATCAGAACACCGAATTGTGGGGAGTGGAGATTGGATGAGGTATGTTGAAGTGGAAGATGAAATCAGTCTTCAAGTGGGAGATTGTTGGGATATGAAGCCTGATTATATCCTAAAATCTAGGGATATGATTTGGATATTATATTTTAGATTTTAGAGATATGATTTGGATATTATTGTCAAAGGCTTAGGCTATAAATATCCATGTATTCTCACTTTAACATGTGCCTGCGTACTTTTTAGTAAAATTCCTGGCTTGGCAGCGCCCCCAGACGTAGATCTTTGTGATCGAACTGGGTTACCAAATTCTTGTGTTCTTTTGTCTTTGTTTTCTCATCTTGATTTCCTGAAATTTTCATAACATATATATTTGACAAGACACTTTAATTCGTGCACTCTTATAATTTTAGAATTTTTTGTATTTTTTAAATAATAAGTTTGGATAATTAGTTAAAATTTGATAGAATAACAAATCATCTGACAAAATTAAGGTTTATCGAGATAATAAATAAAAAAAATATATGAACAAAATTAGGGTTTCGTATATCTATAAATACTTACTTTTAATTCTATAAAATGTTCGATTTTAATATTATTGTTTTTATTTTAGAAATCGTATTGTTTTTATTTATACTAGTATATTTTCTTTGATTATTCATTACAGAAGAATACGGAAAAAAAAAAAACATTGATTCTTGAACTGTCAAATCAAGCTGAAATGAGTTGCA
This sequence comes from Andrographis paniculata, assembly GCF_009805555.1. NCBI lineage: Eukaryota > Viridiplantae > Streptophyta > Magnoliopsida > Lamiales > Acanthaceae > Andrographis > Andrographis paniculata. The sequence continues at coordinate 2,867,329 of NW_026137614.1, forward strand.
ATCAAATGTTTATAATTCAATAGGAATTTCAAAGAATGTGACATATATTTTTGGTTCGTTTTTTTAATTTTGATGTTTTTTAAGTTTGTTGTTTTTGTGGGTTGATATAGTGGTAATTAGAGCGTCTTTACAAGTATTATTGAAGAGCTCTTATTTACAATTTGATCATAATAGATTTTCTTCTTTGGTTTGGTTGACGTGATTCTTTTTTCTTTGATTTCACAGGTTTTTCATGTTAAAATTGATCATAATTTATTTTCAAACATAATTCGTTATTGTTCCTCGTATTCTTGCAAGGGGATTGTGTTTTTTTATTAATTTATATAGTGAAATTCTTAAATAAATTTGTTTTGTTTAATTTTATAATTTTAAACTTAATTATGCATAAATTAATTACGGTATTATATTGATTCTATTATTATTACTATTATTATTATTATTATTATTATTATGTTATTCCTTTTAGTTTCTACTGACCAATTTTAATATTCATACATTGATGCAAAAAAATTAAGGGTGTGTTTGTCTGAAGGATTGAATTTTTTTTCTACTATTCATCCAATTTTTTTTCCCAAAAACATCAAATCAAACACCTATTTTTCATTTTTTATATTATACTAAAAATCAATTTTACATTCAAAATATCACATCAACACCTATTTATATCACATCATACAACTATTCAAATTCAAAATTTTTACTATTCAAATCTCAACTCAAAATCCAAACCTCCAAACAAGTACCCGAAAAGAAAATTCGAAAAAAAAAGAAAGAAGCAAAAAAAAATAAAGAATACAATGCATGTATTTTCTTATTTGTTAATATATCAAATTATAATAACAAAATTATCTAATTAACCTATGCAATTTCAGTTGCACCACCAATAAAATTAATCTCAGTCAGAGTAAAAAATGCAGATTTTGGGTTCTCCCTTGACTAAATTCAAGGGAAAAAGATGGACCAACATGTTTATCATCATCCACCAATCTTACTTTCTTTAACAATAGTTAATCTTCATAAGTTTCAACAACTGTAATTTTTCTATTAAAAACAGAAGTCTTTTTAAAATAAAAAACAACATTCTCAGTATTAAAAGTTTGTAAATGTTGCTCCTCCTCAACAACATTGATAACATCTCTAAGAATAATTACTCTTTAACACTTTCATCAAATAATGGTTGATACACATGTGAAAATTTCTTTTGAAATTTATTCTCAAATGTCACATTTAACTTGAAAACCTCATAAATAAACCAATTTTCATTCTTTGTTAATTCATCAATATAAAAAAAACTATAATATAAGAACACCGTAAAACGAAGGCCATAAAAATGTAAATAAATAAGTACACTTACAATGAAGTTTAAAAGAACTTAAAAAAATAAAACATTAACAAAATACAATATAAGAAGCACTATAAAAAAACATAAATATATACATTTCTTACCTCAACAATTGAATCATCCTTCCAATGCTTCGAAGCAAAAAATATAGAAATAAACTTTGATGTTAGATTTCTATTAAGACAATATGTGTAAAATATTTCAGCAATAATCTTTTAATCAACAAAATCATAAAACAAATACTGTAAAAATAAAAAATAAAACAAATTAAATACTCATAATGCAAAATGCTGTAACAAATGCAAAATTTAAAACTACCATCAAACAATGTATATCTCGAATAGGATGACAACTTAGCAGGTCATTATTCTCGATCTTTTTATGAGTAAACTTCAATATTTCAAATATATTATCTCTAACAAAATCATACCAGTTGAAACACTCAACACCATCTTTAGTTAGCTTGGTTAACTTTGTTGTGAAGTGTAGGGCAAAATGAAGTGCAAATAGTATACATAACATAAAACGCCAGTAATCAATATTACGATTAAACTTGCTCGTTCAAGAAGAGACTTCAACTGAGATTTCAAAATCTTTTTCTTATATTTGTTAACAAGGTCATACTTAATATCATAATCACTAACAAACGGATATTACTATAAAAAATAAATCATTTAACACCGCCAGAAAGAATAAAATATTGCTTACTAATATCTCAGTGACTTATTAAATCTATTATAGGCTCAACAAGAATGTGATAAACTTTGACATGAAGAAGTCCATCAAAACAACTATTATGGATCATTGATATATTCTCATCGTTAAAATGATGATTCAAAATTCGGTTGATAACATTTATCTTCCAACACATGGAAAATGAACATACAATTCCTTATCCTTCAACTGCTTCATCATTTTTTAAAAACAAAAATAAAGTTTAATGTAAAACATAAAGAAAAAACGACGAATGTAGAAATAACAACACAATGAAGAAGAAGAGAACAAAAAAATTATAAAGAGGATAAAGTGAAAATACAAATTATTAAAAAAAAAAGCATTACATTATAAATTTAAACTAATAACATAAAAGAAAAACAAAAATTTAACAAAAGCAATATATCAATAAAATCAAACTACTTTTTTAAGAAAACACAAACGTAGAAAAAATTTATGAAAATACAATAATACCAAATTAATAAAATAATCGTGAAAATATTGTAATCATTAATGCCTAATATAAAATAATTAAAATAATATAAAAGTAAATAATATAAATATAGCACTTATAATGGACCCCTAGAGAGAATCATATATTCACACAAAGCATTAAAATTACTTCCAAGAATATTAAAACTAATCTAAAATTTTAAATTAAAATATTGCTTGTAAAAAAGAACTAAACACCTGTACAAGCAAGTTGTTTGGGATAATTATTTATTTAGAAATTCAAAAATATTTTTAAATTAAACATTAACACTAATATATACCAATATCACAAAATCTAAATTTTTTTATATAAATAAAATAATTGTAATAAGAGCACAACATTGAAATATGAAAATCAGGACATAGGGACAGCGAGAGTATTGTTTCAACTTTGGTGAGAGCACAAGATATAAATTTACAAAGCACACTTAGTGTTAAAATAAAAAAAGTTATCTTCGATATCTTTAATAAACACAGTTTATATATCATTAGAATATAAATATTCTATTAAATATAACAAAAACCTTTTTTTTATTAAAATAAAAATTTAAAAGAAAGAAATAATAATAATAATAATAATAAGTTATTTTATAGAAAATCATAACTTCAAACAAAGAGCAGAATCTAAAGCATACAAGATTACAGACTATAAACCTAAAGAGCATAATTAGGAATATTTGAAATATCTAATGAATACATAATTTGAAAATAATGCATTGTTCAGAAAAGTATATTAAAAATATCAAATAAAGCAAATTTTCATATCATTAACAAGGAACACTTGAATTAAAAAAAAATATTTTTATTAAAATAAAATAAAATACCATTTAAAACACACAATTCAATATAAAAAAATACAAAATATAGTAACAGAGAGTATTAGTTCGAAACACAAAGAGCATGACCTAGGTACAATCGGTGCAAAATTTTTAAACAAAAAATATAAATTCAAAATGTATAATCACCGTAACAAAACATAAGATTGACTATTATGAATATAACAACATTTATTCACTATTCTTATTACTAAATAAACTTTCAAAATAGTTCTATTATACAAGATAGTCCGTTTTGTAGCTTTATTGTTTCTGTCATATTATTATTAATTAAATCATTAACTTGTGCAGGTTTCATGTTTTGTTTTTCTTACTATTTTCTTTCGTTGTTTTTTTGTCGTTCATAATTACTTATTGCTACTGTTTTTCCTTAAATGTTATCTCATTGTGTTGCTTCAAATTTACACCACTTAAAATGATTTGTTTCATTTTTTTTGTATTTTTGTCCATCTTTTTAAAATAGAACTTTTTGAAAACTGTTGAAGCTATGAATAACCTGTTCTACCAATGATATGCATAAGCTTAATGCATTGGCAGCAAAGAATGTAGTCGCATCCTACAACTGCATTTTATACTCATGTTTTCAATGCAAATTTGAATTAAATTATGCTCTATAATTCTTTGAAGTGATACACCAAATACTTTTTGCTCCTCAACACATCTAACTATGTATTCAAATGACTTCTTATGTTCACAAACAATCATTTACAAATTATTTGCCGTGAATAATTGTTTGTATCTTTAAGCAAATGATTAGCATATGATTTGTCACCAATTGTTATCTTGTGCATGTAAATTTTATTGAATTTTTATTTTGATAATATTTTCAAGAACCCTTTCAAATTAATGAAAAAATTCAACAATGCCCTTATTTGATTGCAAAAATATATAAAAATTAATAAAATAAAATTAACAACATACCAAATTTAACTAGAAGAACAACTATAAGAATAAAGTAAAAAATAACATAATCAATTTTTTTAAAAAAAAGAGCACACAAACAGAATACTGAAGAGCACATAAACATCCTATAATATTGTGCTTTTAACTTCTATATTCAATGCTCTCATTATATAATTAATCAACTTTGACGAATTATATTAAGTAAACAAAAAAAAAAAAAATCAAATATCTTTTTAAGGAACTATTGAATAATCCACTAAGTTGGGTACTTTTCATTTTTGCAAAAAAAAAAAATAATAATAAAAATAAAAATTATTGTCCATGTTGAGGACCAATATTCTTTTAATTGAAAATTTTTATCCATCCATTTACGCACTCCACTAAGAAAACATATATTATACATATTTCTCCATACAATGTAAAATTCATTTTCATCTCAAATTCTGTATATTAGATTTTGAAATGATCAGAAAAATTATTTACATAAAAAAATAAATTGACTTAGCAATATGAAAAAAATATTAACGAAATGTGTACCTGATATTTACAATAAAACCAAACCTTACATTGTACATGCAACCATTTATTTTTTTTTATTTTTTTTTTTGCATTTTGCAATATATGCTATGTATAAAATGCATGATATGCGTTTGACATAGCATGCTTTATTGCTGATGCCATTGCCAAGTCCTGATTTGTAAATATAGTTTTTTGTATTTTCCAATTCAAGGATTTCATAAATGTGGTAAAAAACCAAAATAAATATTCTTTCATTTCATCATATAATAATGCAACACCAAATACACAAGTTTTTTTACGATGATTAAATCCAACAAAGATACCTACACATAGAAAAAGTATTAGAATATGTAAAAAAAAAATCATACAAATGAAAAAAATATTGTTTATAATTTTCTTACCAAGGGTTATGTTGTTTTTATTTGTACGGTAAATTGTATCAAATTCTATAAAATCACAAAAAAAATTGTAATATATTTCTATTTGAGCATCACACCACAAAATATTTGCAATTCTTTCGTCGCGTATCAACTTCAAACTCATAGAAGAAGTATGAATTGTCTATTGTTCTTTGACTGAAATGTTCTAACACAGCACTAGCTTTCCCTTCCTTCAATGTTTATCTCCTTGCTTCTTCATTTAATTCCTAAGATCTGATTTAAAAAACTCAACATTTTATTTCACCTATATAACTATTTTCATCAAATCATAAGAATGTCGTCAATTTCATCTTTGCATCTTGATTCAACATTGCTACAATTAAATCAACCTCAGACATTTTCCTATTTGAACTCCAATATATATTTATGCTCAAAGCAAGTAACATTGTATGGTTCAACTGATTTATCAAACATTATCTTCACATTTGTATTGCATCCAGTTCTTGTCTCATATTTTACACGAATTTTTCCATTACCTAATATTGAAATCTCTTTGGTTCATTTTTCATTTTTTTTTTGCATTTTAATTATTACCCCAAAGTCCCGATTATGTGCATAATTACAATAAAAACGATGCATATAAGAAAGACCATACTTAGCATACTAATTGTTTTTAAACAATAGAAAGTCGTCTACTTTCAGTTGAATAAATATTAAGAGCATGTAGTTTGAAATACAAAAAAATTAAAATATTAACATCTAAAGTATAGGTTCACGAGAGAGAACATACAATATGAAGTTAAAGAGCACAATCAATTTGTACAAATGATAAATTAAAACAAAAACAATGTACATTATAAAAGAATCCTACCAATAAAATAAAAGAACATAAAACCAATTTTATTAAAATATAATAAACATTGATACAATAAAAAAGAGAAGCAAATGATATATGCGATATTAGATAAATATTTTGCTATATTTTAGACGGTTTTTTGATGCGAATTTTGTATATATGCTCATAATGGTGTGTTTTTGAACTTTCTACTAGACGTCGAGGAGTTGACAAATTTTGGGCATATTGGAGAGAAAAGCAAAACGCAGGAAGTCCTTAGGCGTGATCACGAAGAAATGAAAATAAAAATTGCAAAAAGGTCTTCCGGGGTTAATTAGTAATTTTAGAATTGTTTGGTTTAAAGTGCAAAGGGATCTTAGGATGGATTTGAAGAGACATGATTTTTTCAATTGAAGAGGAGAAGAGAAGGGGACTACCACGTTCTCTACCACGATCTCACCTACAACCCATTTTTGAAAGAGAAGAGAAGCGAAGGAAGAACACTACGTTCGGGAACTTTGGAGAGCAACGCAGAAGAACTTCCGAGCACCTTTTTCTTCATTTCTAAAATTGGTTTGTTGTCGATTTTTAAACTTGAAGGCATGATGAACTCTTTGATTTATTTTATATTTTTAATTGCTATGGATTGCGAGTATTTTCATTTCTAGTGTAGGTATGAATTGATTTTCGGGATTGAAATTGTGAGACTTGGTTTCGATTAAAATTGGTGTTCATCGATATTGGGTATTTTTAATTGTTTTAATTGCTGAGTTTAAAAATCCTGAATTGATTATTGCGCACGTATCAATTTAGTATTTCATAGCTATATTGGGGATTGACATACGAAATTGTGTAATTTTCCAATTAGCGTAGCAACCTAGAGAAGAACACTCTAGGAAGAATTAAAATCAATATTAAACAAATCCTCGTAGGAGCTTGTTAAATTGAATTGGGCCTTTCTAGTTTTTACTGCTGTCGAGTTAGAAAACTACGGTCGTACCTAGGATTCTTTCCCGATTAGAGAAATAGCTAATGGTCGTACCTTAGCTATCGAAAAAGTAAGGAAATGTTGGTTGTGAACGCGTGTAGATCAACTATAACCAATTTATCTAACTAGTCGATGAATTTGACTTTTAGTCGATGATCAAATTTCATATCCCGAATAAAAAATTCATACATATGCTAGAGTTTAATCATCTTTGGTAATCTGCCGTGCATTTTATTTTATTTTATTTAGTTGAGCGAATTTATTTTCTCTTATTTTAGTGTGATAAATTCAACCCCCCCCATTATATATATAGTATAATTTTAGATAACCGAATATTCAATATTATTATTGTTCCCTGCGGAGACGATCCTACTCACCGAACTACTGCATTTTGCAAGTTTTTTTGTGGTGTAGGAACTGATACTTTATTTTGCAACTTTGTCTAGGCTAGCAACAAATATTTACTTTACATTCTAACTTAACATTATCTCCTTGCATGTCATCAATGAAATAAGGATCATGAGCATGTGTTGATGTTTCAATTCATTAGAATTCTTCAAGAAATCAATTTCTCTTCCTTGATTTACACAAATTTTTGAAACAAAAGCAAGAAAAAATATATAGAAAGGAAAACGAATATAGAAAGAAAAAAAAAAATATGAAACTAGATCGCAAAGAATCATGTAGAATAAGTGCCAAGAAAAAAAATTGCAAAGATTTGAATAAATTTACGATTCCACCCTCAGCCGCAATATTCAGTATTTGAGTAACACTTAATTTAATGAATAATGATTAATCAACACGGTGCCGATTAGCCTTAATCAACATGTTATATGACTCATTTGGTTTAGATTTCAAATTCAAATTACTATTATTCAGTTTACATGATTTTTAATAAAAACATATTTCTTTGGTTATATAAACATACACTACAAAAAAAAATTCAGTTTTGTAACAAAATTTTTTTGTCTCTAAATCTATTTTTTCCGTTACTAATGACATTAGAGACGGAATTAGGAATGGAATTACGTTAGCTACATGAACTTTAGGGACGGAATTCCGTTACAAATATATTATTTTTTTGTAGTGGTAGACTCATTTAATTTTGGCACAGATTTTAACGTAGTATGTACTTTTTGCCTTTTATAACAAGAAAAACAAAAAAATGATTAAAAAAATAAAAAGTAGAACTCTTTCCGTCCCAATTGAATGTATATATACTTTTTAATCATTTTTTTAGCTTCACTAAAACAATACCATTTTTTAATTATAGTAACGATAATTATATATAAATATCAAATACTCATAACTTTTATAAAATATATTTTTTTTATATTTTCAAGGACAAATGTCAAAATTATTTTAAATATTTTTACTAACTAATCAAATAATAATATTTTTTAATTTATTAAAAAATAATAGATACATAGAATTGGATGGAAGGAGTATGAATTTTTCCTAAAATATAAAATGATCATATTATTTTATAATAGACAAATAGAAAAAATAATAAACATATTTATTTTATGATATAATTTTTATTGTTTTCATAAAATATAACATCAAATATTTTATACAAACCCAATATTACGACTCACATGAACCAAAACCACAATCAAAACCTAAACCAAACAAATCCATGAACTTTTTTTTGTTTACTTGATAATATATACTTTTTCCATCCTATAATAAAGTATCAATACTACCTATCCAACATTAAAAATATCCTTACAACTTATAATATATTACACAAATGTCATTACCTTTATGTTACACATACTAATAAAATTATTTTAATCATTTTTATTTTATTCCTATTATATTCAAATATAATACTAATATTTCTAAAATAACGTGCAAAAAATAAATGAATATTTAGTTATGGGACAGCGGGAATATTTATTTCCATTTTTTTAAAGTTCTTATCTTAGCATCAAATCGGTCATGGATTCCTTAATATATATACATATATTTACGTATGTATATATGTATTTATTTATTATAAAATTATGAATCGTTACTCGAAGATAGAATAATTAATTAGTTTGTATGAGTCAAGAGAATGTTATTGTGACGTGGGAAATATTAATTTAATTTAATTGAGCAAAGATAATTGAATAATTTAATTTAATTTGATTAACCAAATATTACTTTGATCCAGTCAACCAAAAAATCTCTGACTAAATTATTCCCATACATCATTGCTTCTTCACATGGTTAAAGATATAATTACATTAAAAAATAATTACTCCATCTTAAAGAAAATAAGAAGATGATGGTACTGTCTGTGTTAACAACATTTGTATGTTTAGTTGGAAGCTTGTGAGTTAGGTTTAAATAATTTTAAATTTAAAAAGTTGTTTGAGATAAGTATTATGATATTTTAAATATAAAATTTATTATAAATGTAATAATAAAACAAAATTTAATTATTTAATTTAATATTTTTGAAAAAAAAAATTGAATGAATAATGAAATTTATTTTTAAGCGTCCAAACAAATGCATTATATTAAAAAAAATAATGATTTTTTAAGGGTGTGTTTGTTGGGGGATTAAATTTTAAATATATTATTCATCCCATTTTTTTTCTCCAAAATATCGAATCAAACATATATTTTTTATATTATATTTAAATTTAATTTTACATTCAAAATATTACATCAATACTTATTTATATCACATCATACACTATTCAAATATGTGCTCATTTGATTGGATACGAGAATTAATAAAAGTGAGTAGTAATTATTACTTATTCTTTTTATAGTAATAAAAATATAAAAATATAATAATTTTTTACTTAAAAGAAAAACAAAAATAGTTTTCGATGACAACCCAAAAAAAGAAAGTGAACATATATTTCAACTGAGGGAGTATGATATTTTAAATATAAAATTTATTATAAATGTAATAATAATAAAAAATTTTAATTATTTAATTTAATATTTTTGAAAAACATTTGAATGAATCATGAAATTTGTTTTTGAAGCCAACAAACAAACACATTTAGTATGTTTTTTCAGCATTTTTAGATGAATTAATTTTTAGCATTTTTAAATGAATTGATTTTTTATATATATTATGGGGAATTATGTTGGTAATATAAAAAATAATATTTTATATTAAATTATTAATTTTTTATAAATAGATAATATATATTATATAAATGTGTATGTATATTTATATTTTTTTAATAAAATAATATTTATGAAAAATTATTTCATTAAAAATGTCAAAGCAAACATATTGATTATATTAAAAAAAAAAACATTAATGATTTTTTAGAGTGATTTGTTTTACTATTCAAATTCTTAAGTTTTCATTAAAAGCAAAAATTAGAAGGTATACTTACTTCAAATTTAAATATTACTATTCAGTCTAAATGATTCTCGATAAAAAAATATATTACTCTGTGTTAGTCATATTTGATTATGTTTTCTCTGTAATTACAAAAAAAAAATATAACTAAATATAGCGGATGTAAAAAGTATTATTTTATAAAAATTATATTGAAAATATTATTTAAATTAAAATTTAAATAAAAAGTTCAATTTCAAATTAAAATAAAACAAATTTACTTGAAATTTGATTTGATTTGATTTAATATACAAATGACATTTTCTTACAAAAATATACTCCATTAAATTTATTGAATTTTTTTTTCTTTTTTCTTTTTGTAATGAGACATCATATATCAATAAAAGTCAAAAGCAAATTTAGGGTGTGTTTGTTTGAAGGATTTTGAAGGATTTCCACTATTCATTCAATTTTTTCCCCCCAAAAACATCAAATCAAATACCTATTTTTTATTTTTTATATTATACTAAAAATCAATTTTACATTCAAAACATCACATCAAACCCTATTTATATCACATCATACAACTATTCAAATTCAAAATTTTTACTATTCAAATCTCAATCCAAAATTCAAACCCCCAAACAAACACACCCTAAAGTAAACACACCTAAAACATCGGACCGTTGTTATTATTATTATAATTATTATTTGTCTATAAAATATCATGTCAAATAAATTTTTAATTTAGAAATATTAATATAAAAGACATGAAATTTGATGAAATATTTTATATATTTAATTTTAGATTTGTAAATTTAGACTTATATTATTTATTTGAGTTTATTGTTTTATAGTATCTATATATAAACCTCGTATAATTTTGAGTAAAATTAATTAATAACTAACTAATTTAATTAAAATTTAAAATAAAATTGAATTTTATAATTACTTTCATAGACTAATAGTAAAATTGATATGTACATAATTAATAGAATGAAAAAAAATATATATACATTAAACAAACCCTATCTATAAGCGGAAATGACGAAGACGTGGAGGAGGCTTGCAAACAGCAGCCATTGACTTTTACCATAAATCAGAAAGACGTTGACCATAAATTACTAAGACTATTTTTTTTCTAAAAAAAAAAAAAAAAACAAATTTTATTAAAATATAATTCATAATAAAAAATTAGTATGTACTGTGATATTTTGTGAAAAATATATATATATATATATTTAACATAATACTCCCTCCGTCCAATTTCTATTGTCCTAAAGTATATTTGCACGATTTTTTAGGTAATTTTATTTTTTTATGAATTGACAAATTTGCCCTTAATTGTATTACATAAATTAAAAGTAATAAATGAATAAAGAGTAAAACTATAAAATTTGTGTTTTTTTAAAAAAATAACAATAGTTATTGAACGTCCCAGATAGAAAAATAGGATATTAGTTTATGGACGGATGGAGTATGTTTTAAAAAATTGAATAGCATCGAATTTCCATAAATATTGTGTGGACAAGTTGATGTAAATATCGTAACTGGAAATAAGATTTATTGTGAGTTAAATTATGATTTAATATATATATAAAAAAGTTATAAGTTAATTTCATCTTAGAAACTTAATTTAAATATAAAAAATTAAAAATTTGATCCTAATATCATATTGCAATAAAAAAATTGAAATATTCAATTCAATCATAAAAAAACTTGTATATATTTATAATAATCTAAAAATCTTTTAAATAAAATAAATAACATAAATAAACTATATACTCCAAATATATCTTATCAGTAATACCATGGTGCGCTTTAGTTTCGAAATAAAATAAACATAACCTTAATTAGACACTCATTCTACTTGAGATTCCATCACTAGCGGTCCACGGTTTGGGTATGTAAATATGCAGGTATTTGTTATCCGAATCGAACCAAAGAAATATCCGAAATCGCGAACCTTATCTGAATCGAAAATTTCGATTAATCGAAAATATTTGCAAATAATTCGAACAAAATCGAAATTAAAAAATAATATATTAAAAAAATAATTAAAATTCTAATTAAATCAAAATATCTACAAATATTTCAAATATCCGATCCGAAATGAAACCGAAACGGTACCGAATATAATTATAAATCCCGAACCAAAAAAATTATCAAAAACCGAAATCGAACTGAACTGAACAAATATAAAATATACAACAATATTTGTATTCAAAGCGAATTTACTCGGTTAATTAAAAATTCGATTTGGTTCAGTTCCGTTCAGCGATTCGACTGATCGGTTCGATTTTCCCACCCCTACAGACTAACTGTGTGTGTGTTCAAAGTTCAAATGAAATTGAGTGACCATTCACAATTTACAAACTACAATCAATCATTGGACTTTTACTACAATTTTATTTAATTTTATATTTTTATTTATTTATTTATTAATATATTACAATTCATTCATCCGACCGTTGGCAATTTCTAATTAAGTCTCTACCAGTAAGACTTTTGAAACCACAAAACAGTACAGTGGAGCAGTTGACCTGGCCGTTAACAACAAACAGGTTTTGTTTTTTCTAGTGCTTTAATTTTGGTTGGGGTTTATGAAGATTTTGTACTAATCATTAAATATTTTTGTTTTAAAGGTTGAATTATATATATATATATATTATTTTTTATATTATATTAAAAATTAATTTTTAGATTAAATCACATCAATATATATTTATATATCATCAAATAAGTATTGAATCTTATTTTTTTAATAAAATAATACCTTTTTTTTGTTTTTAATATGGAGTATTTTGTAAAAATAAATACTTCTTTTCGGTTGATATTTTTGGCTCGAAATTTAAAATATAATAATATTTTAATTATAATTGATAGTTAAAAATAATATCTTTATTTTTTGGACCTATTATAAAAATATGCCTTATGGTTTAAAAAGTAATACTTTCTCTGTTTAGGAATAGTTGACACGTTTATTTATTTATTTATTTATTATTATTTTTTTATGTGAGTAGTCTTATTGATATTTTTTAAAATAAGAATTAATATATAATTAATTAAGTGTGTTTGTTTGGAGGTTTGGATTTTGAATTAGAATTTGAATAGTAAAAATTTTGAATTTGAATAGTTGTATGATGTGATATAAATAGGTGTTGATGTGATGTTTTGAATATGAAATTGATTTTTAGTATAATATAAAAAATGAAAAATATGTATTTGATTTGATGTTTTTGAGAAAAAAAATGGGATGAATAATGAATTTAAAATCCATTCCCCAAACAAACACAATGTTTTGAAAATTATATTTCAATCATATTTCATATAAATAGCTATCTTATGAAAAATAAAATGTGTATAAGATAAATAAATATAGATATTATTTATATAAAACATTTAAAATTATTTTATAAAAAATAAATAATTTTAAATTCAACACCGACTAATTTAATTTTTTTTTGTACTTCCTCCGTCCGTCAAATTTATTTATTTATTTATTTTAGTTTGTATGCTAAATTTTATCACATCGTTAATTTTGGCAAAATCAACAAATCAATATTTAATTATTAACTTTAATCTAACACTTATTTACAGCAAATAATACTAATTTTATTACATTCTCTTTCTTCATTTACTTTTATTTCTAACTAAATTTCCAAAAATATCCCTAACTATCTATTATTTTTTCAATAAAATATTTATTTTTAAAAAATTTTGTGCCGGACCCAAATGAACTACTTTTAGTGGACATATAGAATACCGTATATAAAAAAAATTGTTGATTAAAAAAATTTCCAATGATTTTGAAATACTGCAATTAGTACTTTGAGTTGAGATTTGAATAGTAAAAAATTTGAATTGAAATAGTAATATGATGTGATATAAATAAGTATTGATATGATATTTTGAATATAAAATTGATTTTTAGTATAATATAAAAAATAAAAAATAAGTGTTTAATTTGATATTTTTGGATTTTTTTTTTTTTTTTTTTTATGAATAGTTTAAATCTTTCCCAATCCTCCAAAACAAACAAAACGTTTGTTTGTTTGGGGATTGGATTTTAAACCCACTATTCATCCTATTTTTTCTCCAAAAAACATCAAATCAAACACCTATTTTTCATTTTTTATATTATACTAAAAATTAATTTTACATTCAAAACATCACATCAACACCTATTTATATCACATCATACAACTATTCAAACTCAAAATTTTTACTATTCAAATCTCAACTCAAAATCCAAACCCCCAAACATACACACAAGTGTACTTTGATAATCAAACTTCAATAAAATATACAATGTCTTTCCTACAAATAAAATTTTATGTAATATTAAACAAAAGACAGCAATTATTTATATGTTTGCATCGTACTTATTGAATATAGACTATTGAATTATGCACACATATAATTAAAGGGTCAAAATTATATTAAGAATACTATTATATTGTGCATTAACATTTATCACTTTATAAAGTGTGTTTTCCATGTGTTTGAATTATTATCTTCTATTGAATGTGTTTGGAAAATTAACAAAAATCATTCTACTTGTTTTTATATATATAATTTGGAAACCCGCAACTGCTACTCGACGAATGTATTTTGGATAAATTCTCGATCGAATTTAATAGTTTATAAACTAAACCCGATAAAACAAATCACGTTAGACGAAGCAATATGTAAATTATTGTCATATTTCATTTGATAAGAAAAAGAAAAAAAAAGAAGAAAAAGAAGTCCTTTTATTTTAGCAATATGTAAATATGTACTTTAACTATGCCCTTTATGTATTTAACGAATAATAATAATAATAATAATAATAATAATAATAATAATAATTATGTCCGAATCATATATAACTATTTTTTTTTTTTCATTTGCTCAACTCAAAAATATTTGTTTTCTTTTTAGTAAAAGTTAATAAAAGATATCTATACACTATACACAATATTACAAACAATGTCACTAAAATGTAAATAGATTTAAAGACAATTATTTTAATCTTTGTATTGTATTATTACCTATTAAATACTAATATATTAAAATATGTGTAAAAAACAAATGAATACATATGATTCAAACATATAAAAATAATAATTTGACGTGTTTATTATTATATTGAATTTATGTTAACTACGTAGGTTTTGTTCACTTTGTGTTTTTGAATGACACAATTTTTTATATTTCATCCACTCTGTAAATTTAGAATATTTGGTCCGATACGGAGATTTCGAAAAATAAATATTTTAGTAAAAATTAATAAAAATAGAAAAATAATTTGAGATATTTTTGAAAATTTAGTTTGAAATTGAAAAAAAATAAAGAGAAAAGATAATAAAGATAGTGACATATTTGTGGTAAATAAATGTTGAGTCAACACAGATCATGTGCTGATTTCTTATTTTTTATTTTTCAGCACCTATGCTGACTAATTAAAACATTAATATCTTAATTATATTTTAGTGTTATGCATGGCGCTGAAAATTATTTTTCAGCTCCATGTTGAATAGATGATAATAGTTAAATATAAATTATATTTATTAATTTTGCCAAAATTGATGATGATGTAAATTTAGAAACTGTAAGTAAAATTAGCAGACATAGAAAGTAGATATTATAAAAATACTTCCTCCGTCCCATGTATTATGAGCCTATTACTGTAGATACGAGAATTTAGGTAAAGTGTGATTAGTAAGTAATTAAAAAGTGTATTAGTAAAAATAATTATCGTATAATAAAAATAATTGTGGATTAAGATTAAGATAACTAAATAGTTTAATTAAGATTAAAAAAAATTATAAAATTTAAAATTTAAAATGAGATTAAAGTGTATAATTATATTTCCAAAAAAGGAATGGACAAATTATGTGGGACGCACAAAAATAGAAAATAAAGACAAATTATGTGAGACGGATGGAGTATAATATAGTATATACACACATTAACACAATATATAATACTCCCTCCGTCCCAAACATGGTGAAACATTTGGTTTTGGCACGAGTTTTCAGGTGGATAGTATTAAGTGGGATAATTTAGAAATTAGGTGATATGATGGAGAGAGAAATATATATTTTATTTTTTTATTTGGATGATGTGAGGGGATAAAGTGTGGGGTAGAGATTAAGTATAATTAATTATTTCCTATTTTGAAAATGTTGCAGAGTGTTTGGGACGTACCGAAAAGGAAATATATCAGGGTGTTTGAGACGGAGGGTATATTTTTATTCATTCAAAAAAATTAATAATTCAATATAAAATATTACCCCGCAAAATTATAAACTTACGGTCACGAGTTCACCTTATACTACACCATTATTTACGAGATATTTTCACTTTTTAAATTTTTTTGTTGAAAAAAATTCATATTTTAGTTTTATATTATTTGAATTATAATATTATATATTTTTTTCTCTTATTCTTAAATTTAATTTATTCCCTTTTCTTTATTCAATAATACACTTATTGAATTTATAATATTTGTTGAATTTTTTGTCGATTTTTTTTTAAAAACTCTTATTTTATTCTAGTGTCGTTTTTAGATTTCTATCTTCTTTTATGTCGAACCTCTTCATCATCCTTCATTTCCTGCCTTATTATTGTTCATTTTTACTGTCTCTCTTGTCTTCCCGCCATTGTCCGTCCTCATTTTTTCTCGCCATTATTTTCATCGTCCGTCCTCATCGCAGTTCATCTTCGCCATCATCTTTTTGTCATTGTTTTCCCGATTTGTCCTAATTTATCAAGTGATGTTTTTCCTCCTTACAGTTATAATAATCGTTAAATTAAAGCATAATATCGACTAATTAACTTTAATCAACTCCACTAACACTTCCCCCTCCAAAAAATAAAAAATAAAATTGTACTCCCTCCGTCTCAAACACTTTGCAACATTTTCTTTTCGATATGTCTCAAACACTGCAATATTTCTAAAATAGGAAATAATTAATTATATTTAATCTCTACCCCACACTTTATCCTTTCACATCATCCAAATAAAAAAATAAAATATATATTTCTCTCTCTATCACATCACCTAATTTTTAAATTATCTTATTTAATACTACTCATCTAAAAACTCGTGCCAAAAGCAAATATTGCACTTTATTTGAGACGGAGGGAGTATAATAATAATAATAATAAAGGGCACATGCAAATCTTTTGATACATTAAAGTAGATATACAATAAATGACACGATCGGATTGCGACTAAGTCAGCTACAAGAAGAAACGAATAGTCAGAAGAAGGGCACATTAATAATAAGATTCCAAAAGGCTATATTATAGTATATGAACAAATACGGTTTATGTCTGAATCTGACCTACAGTTTCATTTCTAGTACAATTAATTAATATTCAAATCTCTAACACAAATTCTCAGCTGTCGGAGCTCGACTCGAATTTTTTAACGGTACAGACTCGTCTTAACTCATTAACAGTTCAAACCAAATTCAAGCTCGAGCTAGGCTTATTAATTAGGCTCAGGTTCAATCTCGAGCTTGGCTCGTAAAGTTTGAGCTCGATTTGAATTTTATACATAATTTATATATTTTTTAATATATAAATTAAATATGTTTAACTTTATTCATAATTTTTTATAATAAAATATTCAAATTTTAATAATAAATATAAATTTTGATATAAAAAATTATAGTATATATTATATTAATATATAAATAATATAAATATATTATTACTAATGAGCTCAATTGAGCTATTCGCGAGCCGAGCTCGATTCGTTTGTATTTTTTGTTTTATATTATAATTCAACATATATCATACTATGTGTAAATATATGTTGGTTATATGTATGATATATATTGATTCAATTAAATCAACGTCATATCCACAACCTGTATTTTTTTTTTTTTTTTTTTATACATAGATTCTAATAAGTATATTAAAAATTATTAAATTATAAAGTTTCGAAATGAAAATATGTGGTTTATTTGAGTGTTTTTTTAATTGTTCATTTTCATTATTTATTTATAATAACATAATCTCTCCGTCCCAAAAGTATGTATTCATTTGTTTTTTGCACGTAATTTTAAAAATATTAGTATTATATTGGGATATAGTAGGAATAAAGTAAAAATGACTAAAATAACCTTATTAGTATGTGTAATATAAAGGTAATGATATTTGTGTAATATATTGTAAGTTGTAAGAGTATTTGTAATATTAGGTAGATAGTACAGTTACTCAAAAAGGAAATAGATACTTTGTTATGGGACGGACTAAAATAGAAAAATGAATACTTTGTTATGAGACGGAGGGAGTATTATTTTTATTTACTTAAAATGTTATAATTCTTTTATTTAAAGTTTTTCGAATATAAATTATTTTTCTTTATACATCTGAACGGCTGAACCCCGCCTCCAACTCAATGTTTTTTGTTAGATTTTTAACGGTGGAATTAAGATTGATTAAAACAATTTATAAGAACATCCGTTACAATTACCTTCTACGTTACCTTTGTGTTTGTTTAGGGGTTTGGATTTTGAGTTGGGATTTGAATAGTAAAAATTTTAAATTTGAATAGTTGTATGATGTGATATAAATAGGTGTTGATGTGATATTTTGAATATAAAATTGATTTTTAGTATAACATAAAAAAATGAAAAACAGGTGTTTGATTTAATGTTTTTGGAGAAAAAAAAAAGGGATAAATAGTGGATTGAAAATTCAATCCCCAAACAAACACACCCGGGTTTATTATAGCAAGATGTGTTACCTTTATTAGAAAATACAGTTAATTCTAATTTATTACCTTTATCAAGAACTCATTATCTTTACAAAAATAATAAATAAATGATTATTTAATTAATTATAACTTAAAATTTAAATTTTAAATTATCAATATTTATCTGTACAAATACGAATTCAAATTATTTCAAAATATCACGACCCACCTACTTATTTTTTCAATAATTTTTTTATATATCCAATTTTAATATTTAAAATTTTTAAAATATTTATATTCAATCTTTCTTCAATTAATTCTTTAACAAAATTATCGGAAATAAAAAATTATTCGGGGCAATATATTGGTCCGAGTTTACTTCAATCATTCAGATTTTTAAATGCTATTAATCTTACAAATTTAAATAATTTTAATATTTCATAATATAAAAATTTATATAATATTATTATAGTTTATATACATTAATATTACAAAAATAAAATATAATATTACATAATAAATATTATTTATATATTATTAGATAATAAAAATATATAAAAATAAATAATTATGATGAATTTGATAAAATTGTAAAGGTAATAGGTAAAAATAATGATACTATAACAGGTGTTCAAAAAAAATAATTTAAATAATAACGTGGATATGATGTTAAGGAGAGATATAAAAAAGATAATACTGTAGAGACATTCACCGTAACGGATGCTCTAATAAAATTAAAATGATAATATTTATATTAAAATTAAAATGATAATATTTATATTGAAATTAAAATTTATTACTTCTAGTTTTACTTAAATTTGTTTTTGATTTTTTTCCTATTAATATTTGGTAAATATTAACTCTACTATATATTAATAATATTCTCAAATGAACGGTTATTTACATTGATAGTATTATCTATATATGATTGTGGGGTATTTAAAATCTATATAATTTTTACAATTTTTTTAATAGTGTTAGTGGATATATATACATATTTTTTTTATTTTATAAAGTTTATTTCTAATTTTTCTTTTGGTTGAAATTCATATTCTCATTTTTTTTTGCATATTTTATTTATATTTTGCAAAATTTTATTTGTTTTACAGTTATTTTTGTTCTTGGTAAGCTTAATAATATTTATAATTGATAATTTATAATTTATTTGAATTTCATTTTCTATTCTTATATTAGTTTTTTTTTTTAATATAAATTTTTTATCTTATCGCTTTTCAAAAGATATTGAATTTGATAAGTCTCCCGAAGGGTTATATATATAGCGGGACGAATGAAATATTATTTTATTAATTTGTATTTAATATTAAATTTATTGTTAACTCTTATCTGTCATGTATATTATATTTAATTAATATATATTCAAATAATTTTTTTTTAAAAAATATTAGTCAATTCTTAAAATGGAATGATTTGTTTTTTTTAATATAATATTTTTTTAATAAGTTAATGTCTAATTTTATTTTAAAAAATATGGTTGAATAATTATAGTTGATATTTCAGTGACTATAAATATTAATTATTGAAGTACATTACTTGTTGCTTATTTATTAAATTTGAAAGAATAAATTAAGATAAATCATTATTTACTAATTTAAAAAAAAAAATTAAAAGTTAGTTTTTAAAACAAATTTTCTATTTTACTTTAGTAGTTGTTCTAATTTGTATAAATAATTTTATTATGTCATATACTCCCTCCGTCTCATATAATATAGATGTGTCACTGTAGATGCGAGAATTTAGGTAAAGTATAATTAGCAAGTAATTATTATATACACTTTTTTAATTTTATATAAAATGAAATGATATATAATTAGTACGAGAGTTTATTAACACTTTTATAAATTGTGTTTATATATATATATAGTACTAATTATATCTTTATGAACACAATAAAAAAAATTCATCACGTGGTAAATTTAGTATTAATTGTTGATTAGTCTTAAAAATATTTGTATCATTCTACAAAATATTTGCCAATATAATTAATTAGTTGTTTAATATTTTAACAATTTATACAAATCGTGCATCGGACGGGTTTACACACTAGTGTCATATTAAAACAAAATAACAAAATAGTGCTCTCTCTGCTAAATATATTTTTATTCTTTCAATCTTTCTGTTAAATATTTTGTATTGAATTATTGACTTTTAAAACAGTAGTATACGACGGATAAAAGAGCTTTAATTGGGTGGAACAAAAATTTTCGGCAAAATTGCCCATAACTCTCTTGTAGTTTCGATATTCAGCGTAAATTCCCCATTTACTTTAAAAATTACATGGAGCCCCCTTATATTTTAAAAAATGTTGCATGAAATCCCTCAGTGGTTTCGAAACTCAATGTAAATCTCCACTTTACTTAAAAAAAAATTGCATGACGCCCTTTTATACTTTCAAAAATATTGCATGAAATCCCCTACCATGCAAAAAAATATGAATAGGAAATCATCATCCCATCACACAATGGAGGTTTCATAACGGTGGGGTTTCATGCAACGTTTTTTAAAGTATAGAGGAGTGTCATGCAATTTTTAAAGTACAAAGAGATTTTACGAAGAATTTCGAAACCACATGGGAGTTATGAGCAATTTTACCAAAATTTTCGCATTCTCGTCGTAGTTACATACATGTCAGTTCAAAACATCAAATGTGTTGCCCTGCGAAGGCCGTCAGCCTTTCACGTAATTCTATGTCATAGCACTCTAATTTGAAAACGAGCAACAGTGTTGTGATGGTTTTGGGTCTATGACTGTTTAAGGCCCAACAACACTCAACCCGACCCGCCCATCCGAAACCCGGATCAGTACCCGCGACCCGACCCGACTATGTTGCGATGTGATGGCAGCCGTTGGATTGAGGGAATTGATTTGGGTTGTTGGATCTGATCATGAGCCTTATATATAAATTGGTTCTGCACTTGAACCGGGTTCAGTCTGTTCTCTCATCGCGATTTGTCTCTCTCTAAAAACCCTACCCTCGCAACGGCGCTCTTTGATCAATCTTCCTGGTTTGTTTTCCGGTGGTCTATCATGCGAATCTTGAGCTTCGATAGTGCGCTTTGACGTTCGACGAGTTCTAAAGCTTTCCATCGGTTTTCTTTCTTGATTCGGGTCTGATTTGGTTGTTCGCGGTGTATATTGGTTGTCCGTGATGAAATTAAATTTAGAATGTTAGCGTTTCCATAGGTTGTGGTTTGGTTAGCGTGATTATGAGTTTCTGTGGATGTCGTTTGTGGTTTGGGTCGAGGTTGAGTGTTTGCGTTGGTTCGGTTGATATATTTGGGTATAACTGAGTCCGAGTTCTTTAATTTCGATATAATAAAAGATTGTTTAGTTTCTTTGAATTGCTAAATGTCTTTGAGTGAATTATAAGTGTTCGATTCGTATATAATTTCACAACAAGTGGTATCAGAGCCGTAGGGCTTGTTTTTCTATTCATTGGTTTTTTGAAATCTTCGATATTTTGGGAACTCCTTGTTCTCTCTATCCTGGTTCATACCCTAGATTAGTGTTTGATCTAGTTGAAGAAGAAAACATTCTTTTATTGGTTTCTCTCTTATACTGGATCGTGAGTATCTCCTTGAAAAGAACCAGAGTTGGTTTTCGAAGGAGTTTTGATATTGAAATTCAACCATAGAGGCTGAATTTGTATAAGTTTCTTAATTGAAGCATCCAAATATTACTAATCTGTGTTTTGAGTGTGCAGTGAACAAATTTTTTACAGGAGGATTTCTTTGGATTATAAAAAGAAAGCCAAAGAACTGTTGCGGAGCTTGGAGTTGGGTAAAATTTCGGTTTATTATTCAAATCAGTGTGTTGTGCTTGTTTTGTGGGAGTTTTCTGTGAATTGATTGTGGCTGTGAGTGATTTACAGTAACTGTAAATCTGTTTTGGGTTAAGTAACTGCATGTAAGTTGATTTTTTCAAAGAAACTAACTCGCGGTCAGTTAGACTTTGTGAAGTGTTTACTTAAAATTACATTTGTTGGTGATTAATTGGGCTAGCAAACTGCTACCTTGTTATTCCCAATTAAATCTGTCTGTGTTGGCTATTGGGTATTTTGGAAATTTTTTGGTGGATAAGCTGAAAATCTACTGTGTGTAAATTGCACATCTGATTGGTATCATTTTTGTTTTGGAAAGCAAAATTTGTTTTCAAAAAATATCTGCCTGTGTGAAATTAAGTAATCTCTGCTGGTTTAGATAATTTTTCTTGTCAAAATGTTAAACCAAGCATACTTTAATATACAACTTTTTGATGGAAAAACTGATTTTGCTATTTGGAAACAAAAAATGAGAAGTGTCATTGTAATTTAAAGATTAATAAGAGCCGTTGAACTTGATCCAGAAGCTGAAATTCCTACTGTAAAGAGGAATGGGCTGGATGAACTTGCGTCATTGTGCATTATTTTGAACCTAGCTGATCATGTAATTAGAAAATTAAGGGTTTATGAATCGGCTAAGGATTTGTGGGACAAACTAAATAATATGTTTACTGAAACATCTCTCCTAAATAGAATACACCATTTGGAAAAGTTCTTTAGCTTTAAATTAGACCTTTCTAAGACAATAGATGAAAATTTAGATGTTTTTACCAAATTAATACAAGATATAAAACTCACAGGAGATAAAAACATAGATGATTACAGCTCTATTGTCTTGTTAAATGCCATTCCTAGTTCATATTCAGATGTAAAATCAGCTATAAAATATTGTATGGATGTTATCACTCTTGATGTGGTCATAAATGGTCTAAAAAGTAAAGAAATGGATTTGCAACTTTATAAAGCTAATAAACAGTCACATGGTGAAGTTATGCATATTAGGGGTAGATCTCCCTTTAGACAAAACAAGAATGACTCTTCTTCCAATAACAATAAGCAATTGAGTAGTTCCTATAATAGTCAACATAAGAAGAAGTCTAGAAGTAAGTCTAAAAATAGGTCACAAACCCCTTCTAAGTATATTAAACGTTGCTTTAATTGTGGGGATCCTTCACACTTCATTAGGAATTGCCCTAGGAAAAATAGAAACTCCAATAACAATAGTAACAATGTAAGCAATGTTTCAGCAGCCCCAAATAATAATTCAAATGAACAAGCAAATTTGATTTTACAAGAGAATTGTTTGGGTGATGTTTTTGCCATTACTGTTGAATGTTATAAAATGATTGTTTTTAACAAAAATGAATGGTTATTAGATTCAATGTGCACTTATCACATGACACCTTTTAAAGAATTTTTTTTGGACTATAAAACTCTTACAAATTGCAATGTCTCTATAGCGGATAATAGAATTTGTAGAGTTGAGGGAATATAGACTGTTTCTTTAAAATTCAGTTCTGGATCTGTGGTACAACTATCAAATGTGCATCATGTGCCTGATTTGTCAAGTAATTTGCTTTCTTGTGCGGGTTTATCTTCCCTATGATTAGAGAGGAAGTGGGGAGGGAATTATATGAAAATTATAAAAGGCTCTTTGGTTGTTATTAAAGTTGAAATGAGAAATAATCTTTACATAGTGACTGTTGTATCTGTTTTAAAATTTGAGCATGTGGTAAATGTTGCTTTTGAAAAAACTGCATTGTGGCATAAAAGATTAGGTCACTTGAGTAATAGAGGATTAGAGATTTTGCAAAAATCCGGTAATTTTGGTGATGAAAAAGTTTCAGCTATGCCTTTTTATAAAAATTGCATTTATGGAAAACATCATAGAGTTTCTTTCCCTAAAATTACCGCTGAAAATAAAATTCTTTCAAGAGATGTCTTGGAATATTTACACTCCAATGTATGGGGCCTTTCTAGTGAACCCACACATGGTGGGAGTAAATATTTCTTGTCAATAATTGATGATGTTTCAAGAAAAGTTTGAGAATTTTTGTTAAAACAAAAATATGATGTTTTTTAAACCTTTAAAAATTGGAAGATTTTGATTGAAAATCAAACGGACAAAAAGATAAAATGTTTAAGGACAGATAATGGTTTAGAGTATTGTAATGAGTGGTTTGATAGCTTTTGTGTTGAAAATGGAATTAGGCGTCATAAAACAACCCCTTACACACCCCAACAAAATGGGGTGGCCGAGCGGATGAACCGAACTCTATTGGAAAGAGTTCGAAGCTTGTTAGCTTCCTCGGGTTTATCAAAACGCTTTTGGGGTGAGGTCATTAAAACAACGGCTTATTTGATAAATAGGTCTCTATCTGTACCTTTAAAGGGTGAACAGTTTAGGTGGAGTAGGAAGATAGTGGATTTATCAAACTTAAAAGTGTTTGGCTGTTCAGCCTTTTTGCGTATTTTCAATGACAAGTTAGAGCCTAGAGATGAGAAATGTGTATTTCTAGGTTATCCTGATGGAGTTAAGGGATATAGGCTATGGGTAACTTCTAAACCAGGTTTTAAAACTTTTATAAGTAGAGATGTTATATTCAATGAATATGACATGCCTTGTTTAACAACAAAACAATCCTTAAATGAGGAAATTGCTATTAACAGTGCTCCTAGCAACATTCGAAATGAGGTGGAGCATCATCTCTATGAACTAAGTAGTGATGAACCTGGAATGGGTGAGCAGACTGTTTCTGCCGGGAGCTGAACCGGCAGAAACAACTGTTTCTGAATTTTCAGATCAGTTCATGGGGACTGACCCTGAAAGGCAGAATCTGGATGAAAATTCAGATTCTGAAAATGTGGAAATTGATTCTGAAAATGCTGAAATTGACAATCAAAATCTGGAAAATTATCAACTTGCTAGGGATAGAAGTACAAGGAATATTAGACAGTCCCATAGATTTAATGATTTTGATATTGATCAATTTTCTTATAATGTGTTTGAGTCATTAGATGGAAATGAACCAAAGTCATTTAATGAGGCAATGAAATCAAAATATAAAAAAGAATGGGTTAAGACAATGAATGAAGAGATTGAGTCTTTAAAGAACAATAACACGTGGGAGTTAGTTCCTAGGTTGCTTAACGGGTCTATAGTTGATTGTAAATGGATTTACAAGGTAAAACAAGATGAAAATGGAGTTAGGTTTAAGGCAAAATTAGTTGCAAAAGGTTATACTCAAAATGAGGGGATAGATTACAATGAGATTTTTGCTTCTGTTGTTAAATATGCCACTATACGTGTCATGCTTGCTTTGGTTGTTTATTTTAATTGGAAGTTAAAACAATTAGATGTAAAAACAACATTTTTACATGGTGATTTGTTTGAAAAGATATATATGAGACAACCCGAGGGTTATCTTGATAAAAATAAAATAAATCATGTTTGTCTTTTAAAGAAATCACTTTATGGGTTAAAACAATCTCCTAGACAATGGAATTTTAAAATTGATGAATTCATGAAATCTTTGGAATTCACT
Source organism: Andrographis paniculata (assembly GCF_009805555.1). Taxonomy (NCBI): domain Eukaryota; kingdom Viridiplantae; phylum Streptophyta; class Magnoliopsida; order Lamiales; family Acanthaceae; genus Andrographis; species Andrographis paniculata. The sequence continues at coordinate 2,893,714 of NW_026137614.1, forward strand.
AGAAATAGTTTGACCATTGTTTGTATTTTAAAATAGCATGTAAGCATCCGGTTTTCTTGTTGTTATATGTTGATGATATGTTGTTAATGGGTCATAGTTTGGAAACAATAAATCATGTGAAAGATTGCTTAAGCAAAAAATTTGATATGAAATATTTAGGGGATGCAAAAGTAATTATTGGTATGAATATAGTGAGGAATAGGAAAGAAAACTTGCTGTTTTTAAATCAGTCCACTTATATTAGAAAAATTCTGAAAAAGTTTTTTTATGTGTGATGCAAAACCCTCATATGTCCCTCTCACATCTAACTTCATTTTGTCAAAAGAGCAATGCCCTAAATCTGAAAATGATGTGATTTATATGAAGAATGTTCCTTACTCTAATGCCATAGGTTCTATCATGTATTTGATGGTGTGTACTAGGCCGGATTTAGCATATGCTATTAGTTCTTTGAGTCGATACATGACTAACCCGGGTATAGAACATTGGAATGCTCTTAAGTGTGTTTTTAGGTATTTGGTGGGTACTTTAGACATAGGCTTGGTATTTGGTAGACATGTGCATGATATTGATTTGATTGGCTATGTTGATTCAAATTATGCGAACGATAGAGACACTAGGAAGTCTACTACATCTTACTTGTTTACTTTATGTGGTTCTTGCATTAGTTGAAAGTCACAATTACAACATATTGTGGCTCTTCCTACGACGGAGTCGGAATATGTTGCAATTACCGAAGCTTTAAAAGAAGCTCTGTGGCTAAATGGACTTTTAAATGAACTAAAATACTTGAACAATGAAGTAACAGTGTCTTCGGATAGTCAATCGAGGATTCAACTTTGTAAAAATCCAGTTTTTCATAATCGTACCAAACACATAGATGTTATATTTCATTTTATTCGAGATGTTGTGTCTAAAGGTTTTTTAAAACTTGAAAAAATTCCTTCCGAATACAATTCTGCGGACATGGGAACAAAGGTTTTGTCGGTAACAAAATTCAATTTGTGTAAGAAAACAGTGTATATCGATACTTTTGATTAGAATTTTGTAAAAACTGTAGAACTTAAAATTCTGTGTTTTAAGGTGCCAAAACACACTGTTTTTGTTTTTTTTGTTACTGTAAATTGTTTTTTTTTGTGTAATTAAAATTTGTGGATACTAATCACGTTAATAAGTCCGCAGGTTAAAAGACTGAAATCATTGAATGCTCGGACTGTGAAGACGCCCAGTTTTGACACATTTTTCAGCCCAAAAAGGTGGAGATTTGTGATGGTTTTGGGCCTATGACTGTTGGAGGCCCAACAACACTCAACCCGACCCGTCCATCTGAAACCCGGATTCAGTACCCGCTACCCGACCCGGCTATGATGAGATGTGATAGCAGCCGTTGGATTGAGGGAATGAATCTGGGCCGTTGGATCTGATCTTGAGCCTTATATATAAATGGTTTTGTATTTGAACCGGGTTCACTCTTTATTCTCTCAATCGCGATCTGTCTCTCCATAAAACCCTACCCTCTCGACGGCGCTCTTCGATCGATATTCCTGGTCTGTTTTCCGATGATCTGTCCGGCGAATCTTGAGCTTCGATACTGCGCTTTGACGTTCGACGAGTTCTAAAGCTTTCCATCGGTTTGCTTTCTTGATTCGGGTCTGTTTTGGTTGTTCGCGGTGTATATTGATTGTCCGTGATGAAATTAGACCTAAAATGTTTGCGTTTCCATAGATTGTGGTTTGGTTAGCGTGATTGTGCGTTTCCGTGGATGTCGTTTGTAGTTTTGGTCGAGGTTGAGTGTTTTGCGTTGGTTCGATTGATATTTGGGTATAACTGAGTCCGAGTCCTTTGATTTCGATATAATAAAAGATTCTTTAAGTTCTTTGAATTGCTGAATGTCTTTGAGTGAATTACAAGTGTTCGATTCGTATATAATTTCACAACAACCTTGTTCATGTATTCGAATCTTTTCAGCAATAACAAAAAGATCGTTTTCCTTCACCAGTAATCGTTACACGAACATAATCCTCCTTTGAAATGGTGAAACCTGTTCCTATCCCTCACAATGATTTCCCTGTCGAAGGCCTTCGAAATCAGCTTGCTCGCTCGATGGCAGTCTTTGCAGACTCTCAAGTTCTTCGTAATTCGAATAGTTTCTCCATGTTTACTTTTCAGCAGCGAAAAAGCAATCGCGAGCTTTTCGCTATGGTAGTGCAACGGATTCTCCATTTCCTCCTCACTTACATCGTACACCAATCCATCGCTGTCCGGCACGTATCCAAGATCTTTGATACAGCCCAGCATTTCTTCAACTTTCGCGTAAATCTCCGTAGCTTGTGGATGTGTTCTTCCCCCAGCAATGAACTCATTTACACTACCTTCTAACTCAACAATGGAAAACCCCGCGACCTTTTTGACTCCCCGATCATTCATTAACTTCCTAATATTCGCAACTTCTTCCCATCTACCGGCTTTCGCGTAAAGATTAGCCAAGAGGACATACCGTCCGCTGTTATTCGGGTCGAGTTCAATAACCTGCTTTCCGATCTCCTCTGCCATGTCAATATTTCCATGGATTCGACACGCCCCGAGTAGAGCACCTAAAACTCCAGCATCAGCTCTTACAGGCATATCATCTATAACTTTCCTCGCTTCGACTAACAATCCTGCCCTCCCGAGCAAATCCACAAAGCAACCATAATGCTCAATTCCCGGAACAATGCCATAAGCTTCAGTCATGTAAGAAAAATAATACCTCCCTTCCTCGACTAATCCTGAATGCGCGCACGCGGTTAACACATTCACAAATGTTATGTAATCAGGCCTCGCCGTAGCTGCCTCCATTTTTTTAAACAGGTCAATAGCGGCCTTGCCTTTACCGTGCATTGCTAAGCCGCCGATCATACAATTCCACGACGAAATGCCTTTACAAGACAAGCCATTGAATAGTTCCAAAGCTTTATCCACACACCCGCACTTACAATACATATCGATAATTGTTGTAGCTAATTTAGCATCCACTTCAATCCCGCTACTGTTGATATAGTCGTGTATCCATTCGCCCTGCTTCAATGCGCCGAGCCCCGTACAAGCTGACAGCATGCTCGCGGCCACGAACTTATCAATCGACACATTTTCGTTTCTCATCCTATTGAACAAACTGATGGCCTCATGAAACCTGTTGTTCTGTACAAAAGCTGCTATCACAGCATTCCAAGCCGCCGAATTTTTCACCGGCAATGACTCGAAAATGCCGAGAGCTTCGCCAACAAATCCCTGACTTGAATAACCACTGATCAATGTAGTCCAAGAAACATCATCCTTCTTTTCCAAATTATCAAACACCCTCCTCCCTTCCTCCAAGGAATCAAAGTTCACGTACATATGAATCAAATTGTTCTGACAGAAAGAATCCTGACCAAATCCAAATTTAATCACCTGAGCATGGACTTGCTTCCCTTCTTTAACCGCTAAATCGACGCAACAGGCTCGTATAACAGGAGGAAATGAAAATTTATTCGGAGTCACGAAACTATCCAGCATCTTGGCGTATAAGACAATGCAGCGTCTATACATGTGTTCCTGTAAATACCCTCTGAAGATGGTGTTATATATGAAAGCATCTGGGCGGGGCAATGTATCGAACACCTTGAGGGCATAATCCAAATCCGCTGATTTTGAGAGCGAGCAGAATTTGATAACGCGGCCCATGGCGTCATTGTCGGAGGAGAGACCGAGCTTGACGATACAAGCGTGGCGCTGCTTCAGCTCCGCCATGCTCGAGCAGGAATCCAAATTGTTTAATTGCGACGCTCTAGAATTGGCTAAGGATATGGACGCCATTGGTGTGGCTTCAAATTACTGAGATCCACTTGCGCACAACATATATATCTATATCTTTATATATATATATATATAGGGTTTGTTCGTTGGAAGGATTTTAATAAAATTCTAATATTTATCCACAATTTCCCCCCTCCCCGAAAATATCAAATCAAACACCTATTTTTTATTATTTATATTATAATAAAAATTAATTTTACATTCAAAAAATTACATCAACATCTATTTATATCATATTATACAACTATTCAAATTCAAAATTTTTACTATTCAAATCCCAACTCAAAATCCAAATCTCCAAACAAACACATCCTCTTTATTTCTAAATTCGTAAATATCCAAATATAAACTTAAAATATAGTATTGAAAAAATGTAATTCCAAATTATTTCCGTCTGTTAGTAATGGTTTCGTATTATTAATCTAAAATTTGTTGTATTGACTTGGCCTTAATTGTTTGCAAGATGAATAGAAAAAGAACTATAAGAACCATACTTCACTCCATATTTAGGTTAAATTGCACAAAATTCATCTGATATTTCATGAAATTGTATCAAATCTTCATTATTTCTAAAACTGCGATCAAACTCTTTCATAATTTCATAAATTTTGCGTCTAACCCCCTCAGTGGTCCTTATTTAAGGTTATTTACCTCAAATTGCGAATAAATTTTAGAATCACAATTTATAAATCCCTAAAATTATAAATATATTTATTTATTTTTATATTTACTCTGAAAAATAGTAAATATACTAAAAATAGTTATTTTTCTCAACTTTTAGGAGTTTATTTTTATTCTAAAATTTATTCGCAATTTGAGCGCATTTAGGTCAAATACCATTAAATAAGGACCGCTGAAGAGCTTAGACGCAAAGTTTATGAAACTACGAGGGAGTTTGACGCAGTTTTAGAAGTACAGAGATTTGGTGCAATTTCACGAAATCACACGTGGATTTTGTGCAATTTAGCCCCATATTTAATTCAAATATTCTTTTTCTATTTCAATAAAAATAATCATAAATTAATATATTTAATTTTTACATAAATTAGAAATATAAAAATTACATGTATAATTACTTTATACATAAAATCGCAAAAAAATCTTACTCACCTGACTAAGATTTTTACTCTTAATTACTATAAAATCCCAAATAATTCATTTTCACTCTTAATTTACTACAAAATCCCCAAAAAAAAAAATTCTTTTCCGGTAGGACTAAGAGAACATTATGTGTTCATCCAAAAAAAAAAAACTTCCATTGCACACAATTCAACACAAAATATAATAGGAATAACAAATACGTTTTACCAAACCTAATACGAATGACCTTATGATTACGAATTCATCTCACGGTACTAGACCATCTTTAAGGGACATTGAGATTTAATTGTTATTAAATTTTTAAATTTTTGCATTTAAAAAAATAGTATAATTGAATGGGACAAAAAAAAATTGACATAATTTGGTGGGACGAAATAGAATATAATATATACTACTAATATAAATTAATGCAGGAAAATAAAGTATAATAATAATAATAATGATAATATAATCTTAAATATATATATATGTATAATGGAAACCAAGATAAATATTAATGTAGAGAGAAGATAAAGAAATTCATAAATACTTATTAATTAATTGTTCTAAATAGATTGTTAGACTATATTTGACATAAACTATTTTTTAGAAAATTACTATTAAATGGACAAAATTTAGAAAACTATTAAATATGAGAACATAAATTATATCCATGCAATGAAATAAGAATACACTTTCATTCCATGATTTTTCTTCTAAATTTGTCAAAACAGTTCGAAACATTAGTTATGATTTGAAATAGTCGATTATTAATTTATCAAAAGTACGAAAGGAAATCGAACTTTTCGAATCACGATTATGATTTCGATTTGAAAATTTTAATTACGGACTATTCCAGTTTTGAACTGCATATTTATATTTATTTATTTTTTACAATGTTAATTTATTAAAAAAATATTTATATTTATTTTGATTTTATTAAGATATATATATTTATTATTTATATATTATATAAAAATTATATTAATAATAGTACTATTTTATTAGATTCAGTTTAAGTAAATTTTCGTATTTACGAAGGAGTGCTCTTTACATTCATATCTATGTATTCGTTAATACTCATTTTTATTCCATATCTATGTATTTGTTTTCCTTTTATACGAAGTTTTAAAAATATTAATATTATATTGGGAAGTAGTAAAAAGAAGGTGGAAATGAATAAAATAACTTTATTTGTATTGTGTGATATAAAAATAAAACATTTGTGTAATATATTGTAAGTTGTAAGGGTATTTGTAATATTAGATAGATAGTACAATTACTATAAAAAATATATACTTTTATTATTGGATAGACCAAAATAAAAAAAATGGATAATTTGTTAGTGGACAGAGGAATAATAACCCAAACCCCTGGCGGTTTGCTGTTGGGAGAAAAATCCAACCGAACCATTAAAAATCGGTTTCCGTTTCGGTTTCGGTGGTGGTTCCGGTACAAACCGGAACCGCCGGTTGGCTCCGGAGAACCGGAGGTTCCAACCGCCGGTTCGAGACCATTGGGCAAGTCTATTCTCTTCTCTCGTCTCTCTCCAGCATCTCGTGTTGGTCGAGATAATGTTGATTTCAATCCGCCAAATTTCTTCATCCGCCTTCTCTACCGCCAACACTTCTCTGAATCACAAATCTACATCAAAAAATCTTTCCAAGACTAGCAGTTATGCCGCCAAGACCCAGAGGAACTCCATATGCAGGGCCACTCTCAGTATTCCCGGGAAAAGCAGCAGCGGCAGCCACAACCAAAGGTACCCGCTACTACATTGAACTCGTTATTTTCCAGTGTTTTGTTTTCCATTTCAAAATTTTCGAAGGTTTTATCGTGTTTGGGTTTCGTATTTTTACAAGCTTTGTCGTAATTTCAAAGTTTTCACAAGTTCCCCTGGCTTTGCTTCTGTTGTAACGTTTTTGTTGTTGTGTCCTGTTTAAGACAACTCATTTTTCTTGATTTTTCATACATATATAGGCTGCTTAAGTGCTTAGGTTTTTTCTACGGCTATTAGATGCTTAATTTCTTTTGAGGTATAAAGAATGGCTATTTTTAAGCTGCCTGAACTGCATTTGCATTAATCTGTTGTAGTATAATATATCAAAAACCATTTAGTTTAATCATGATTACCGAATGGATTTGATTATGGAATAAATGCAAGTAACACATTGAGTCACACTTTATATGTGATGCTGTTAAGCAGCTAGTTTCTGATGAGAATCAAATATGAACTCTGAACTTACTAGAATGCTTGAATAAAATATATGAATTTGCTGGATACGATGACTTTATGTTGATTTTGCTTTTTTCATATTGATAGTTTTGTTGTAGGTGCAGTCAAACACATTCTTAGATTGAATCTACTGCTGTGTTGCTTCCATTCATTGTGACCAGAAAGTTAAATGAAGAAACAAAAAGACTAGATATTGAGAATCTTGTAGCAGTTTTGTAACTTGTGTATGAATTTCCCCCAGGATAAGTACATGTAAGCGAAGGTATTAAATCAGCAATTGATCTTGTAAGAGTGGACTTTGAGTTTCGAAATATATGCTTTTTTCTGAGGAAGTTCCATCTAATTTACATGTTTGGTTTTTCTTTACTGTGATCTGATTTTCATCTTCTTTTTTTCTTGTCTATGTTGAATTTCTTGCCAGAAGTGAGATTTCTGCATTTGATCCACTGGGGATTAATCCGGATGGCCTCTCAAATTTAAAAAAGAGTTGGGAAAGTGGTTTAGAGTTATTTTCTCAAACTCTTATGAGTACTTCAGGCACCAGAAAGGATAAAGTTTCATCAGCAAAGGGAGTTGCAGGTTTATTCACCATTAAATATGTTTCTACAGTATAGTGTGTTATAAATGTTTACCTGCTGCTTTGGCCCTTGATTAGGATTCTTTGACATTTTCCAGCTGCCATAGAAGATACTAGCATTGATATCGGGGATTTCTTCAAAGGTCCATTGCCAGGAAAATTTCTTAAGCTCTTAGGTTTTCTGGCCCTGTCACGAGTTGGAGTATACACTCCTCTTGGTGGTGTGAATAGGGAAGCCTTTGCTGGTAATTTAGATCAAAATAGCCTGTTGGGCACTCTGGATTCTTTTTCTGGAGGGGGTATTGGTCGGCTTGGAATAGGCTCTCTTGGTATTGTTCCCTTTATCAATGCTCAGATTGTTTTTCAGCTTCTCACACAAATCTACCCCAAATTGCAAGAGCTTCAGAAAAGAGAAGGTGAAGCTGGAAGAAAGAAAGTACTTCAGTATACTCGTTATGCATCAGTCGGCTTTGCGGTGGTTCAGGTAATGATGCACAGTGGTCAGATGCTGCACAAAAAAATTTTCTTGCAAATAAACTTTTGCAAGTTCAAACTTATAAAAGGCATGAAAAGTACTTTATGGAGTCTGTTTTATATAAACCATATTAGTGTGATAGACAACATCCCAGTTCTAAATTATGTGCCTGAATAAAATAATTGTCTTTCCTTAGTCAATTATACCATGTTTTTTATTCCTTTCAATGTTTTAATATAAAATTATATTTCACAATTGATATGACAATTCTTACTCTTATTTTCTTGGCAGGCCATTGGCCAAGTGCTATATCTTCGCCCTTATGTTAATGACTTCAGCAGTCAGTGGGTCTTCTCTACTGTTATTTTGCTAACCCTTGGCGCAGCTTTCACAACATACATCGGGGATAGAATTACAGATTTAAAACTTGGAAATGGTACATCTCTTTTGATCTTCACAAATATCATCTCCTACCTACCGGCATCATTTGGGAGGACGGTTGCACAGGCATTTCAAGATGGGAACTATGTTGGACTTGGAGGCATCATAGTTTCCTTCTTCTTGCTAGTACTTGGGATTGTGTATGTTCAGGCGAGTGTTTGTTGATCTTGTAAAGCTATTATACGCAAACTCAAGTTGCTTATGTTATTTAGTGGGATGTGTATATTTTTTCTTTCAGGAAGCAGAAAGGAAAATCCCACTTAATTATGCATCACGATATGCTGCTGGAGCTGGAGGACTTCAAAAATCTGCGTACCTACCCTTCAAGGTCTCAAAAATCCCACTTAATTATGAATAGTAAAATTTTGAATTTGAATTGTTGTTTGATGTGATATAAATAGAAATTGATATAATGTTTTGAATGGAAAATTGATTTTTAGTGTAATATAAAAAATAAGTATTGATTTGATGTTTGTGGGGAAAGAAAATTTTGAATAGTGGAAAACAAAACAAATCATCCAAACAAACACACCCATGATCAAACAAAGTATGGGCACTTCATTATAGAGAAGCTAGAAAGTAGACTGGTTTGTACACCATATGTTCACCGGTTTTGGGGTTTGTTTTACACCATATGTTCCACCATATGTTTGCCAGCTTGAGGGAGAGTGTCAAGAAATCATGAATGAGTCATTTTAGGAGACAATACAGGTAAATTAGTAGAGTGAATCAAGGTAACACATAGTTTTTAAAACTCGTAAATTGTCTTTAATACTAATTGATATAATGGAGTAATCTTGAGAGAAAGGGTGATCTTAGGATTTTTCTTGTTTAGTGTACCAAGAAATTGTATATATATTGATAGAATGTACGGTAGAAAATAGAGTTGAAATATACAGTTCCTCATGTTTTCTGTATCTTTTCAACAAATTGATCTTCCAACTCCAGCACTATTTAAGGAATTTATGTGGATTTCCATAAGCTTTTTGAGTTTCTATTTACAACTTGTCTATTCAAACTTTGTTTCCATATTCGAATGTCTGGCTATCTGTACACTTTTTATGGTATGACTACCGCTTTCTTCTCTTTTAAGTAATTGATATCTCATGCTTCCTTCGTATAGTTGTGATACATGGGAGACGCAATTATTTTGGATTCCTGTGGAACAGAAAATAGTCATTTCATTTCATTGAATCAATTTAAGAATTTCATTGTCTTGTATAACTGGAATAGTTGATGTTTATGCATACATATCTTAACATTTCTTTTTTCTGCAGGTCAATAGTTCTGGAGTGATGCCAATCATTTTCTCTACTTCTTCCTTGGCTCTTCCAGGAACTCTTGCACGCTTTACTGGTCTGAATGTTTTGAAGAAAGCAGCTATAGGTTTAAATCCTGGGGGTATGACTGATTATATGTTTTTCCCTCTTGTGCTTGTTTACCTGCTAGCGTTAAGATTGATTAAAATTTAGTTTAGAGGCATCTAATGCATGAACATGTTATTTTATGGTGCTAGAATTTTTCTGCGTAATTCCGTTTAATAACATTGTATTTGACTAAAGAATCGTCTCTTTTTCTTTTCCGGTTTGATGGTTACAAACCCCTTTAGAGTTTAGTACTCTGATTGTTGCTTATTGCATTGGAAAACTGCAACATGGAATATTCTGGTGAATGGAGTTTCTATGGAAATTGTCCTGATGATATTCATGAAGATATAGTCGGGAGGAAATTTTAGCAATTTTCTGTTCTGCATTTCTGCTTCGATTTCTGGCTAAAGGAAAACATAATTTCTGGAATTCTGATGTTCATCAATTTCCAGGTTCATTGTACTTGCCAACAAACATTCTGTTGATAGCATTCTTTAATTACTACTACACCTTCCTGCAACTGGATCCCGATGATGTTAGTGAACAGTTGAAAAGGCAAGGTGCTTCGATCCCACTTGTTCGACCTGGAAAAAGTACCGCTTTATATATTAAAACGGTAATGTCTTCCCTCTGAATAATACCTGTTATGCTTAAGTTGATTCCTTTACTTTCTAAACTGTTTGTTTTTGAAGATTTTCATGGAAAATTGGGACCTGTAAAGTGTTTTGATTCATTTAAAAGGCTTAGATTTTTAGGGCTTAATGTGATTCTCCTTCAGATCCCTGAAGCTGAAAATTACATGAATTCATTCACTTATTGATTCCTGTTAATGTTTCTGTGATGTTTGAGTTGTAACTCTCATTCTGTTTACTTATTTTATTTTTGGTGTAAGTCAATGCTTGGGTTTATCTACACATGACATTTAACTTTTCATGGTTTCTTCATTATATCGAATTTGTAGATCTGCCAAACTAGTGCATTTATTTAGGCAAAATTATTTATGACTTACTTATGATTTGGAAAGTCTACACTATTCTTCTTTATGATTTAAAAATTGCATGAGATTCCCTGATCTTTTTTGCAACATTGTACAAAATTTATTTTTTGGGAATTCCATGTAATATTTTCAAAAATAATAGAGAATCTTGTGCAAGTTTACATAAAAAGAATAGTTTGGAATATTTATTATTAAACGGCGACTATATTGCTTTGGGATATCTTGATATTCTTGAAAACACAAACAAGTATTATATGCTTTTTTGAATCGAGCTTTAGCCTGGGCTGCATGCAAAAAAAATTCAGTGGCTGCATCCCAGAGTTCCGAATGCCCTTGAAACAAACATTTTCTGTAGGTTCTCAGCCGGATATCTGTCCTCGGTTCTGCGTTCTTGGCAATACTTGCTGCAGGTCCGGCTGTAATCGAACAAGCTACGCATCTCACCGCATTTAGAGGCTTTGCCGGCACCTCTGTTCTGATTCTGGTGGGCTGCGCAAGCGACACGGCAAGAAAAGTTGAGGCGGAGATCATATCCCAGAAATACAAGACTATTGAGTTTTATGACATCGACAAGTATTGATTCATTGGTGATGAGGTTAGTTATTTGTTTGTTTGTATATTGTACTTCAGTTTATTTCTTAGAACAGTCGTTGCTACAACATTTTATAGTCGGCGATTTAATGCTGGAGTAATCGCCTATCGGTTCAATTTAATTTGGGTATAATCAAATATTGCTTCCCCTATAATGGTTGGTTGGTATATTTTTGTTTAGAGATATTGATTGATTTTTAAAAATCAATCGATTTGCAATATACTTATATAAATAAATAATAAATTTCTTAATAATTTAGAATGCCAAAAAATCATTGTATAGGGTAGCAGACATAGGAGAATAAGTTGATGGCTTTGTTGTCGTGAAAGAATGACTGAAGAATGTATAACTATTTGATTGCACTCTAGAAGATGCATTGAGAAGCGACAAGGGTGTGTTTGTTTGGGAGATTGGATTTTAAATATACTATTTATTTTATTTTTTTCTTAAAAAAAATATCAAGTCAAACATCTATTTTTTTATTTTTTATTTTTTTATATCATGCTAAAAAATCAATTTTACATTTAAAATATCTCATGAACGCCTGTTATTCAAACTCGGAACCTTAGACAAACACACTTTAAGAAAGTGCAAGTGGGCGAATAGTACTATATTTTCTTTTATAAGAAAATAATACTCTGCATTTGAATTATTATTCCAAAAAAAGAAAAATCCCAAAAGAATACCCCAATGTGATTTATTTTATTTTCTACATTTTGCCACATTCATGTATAGAAGTACAATCCTTTTTCTAATAAAAGTTGTATTCAGTCACCATAACAATAAAACAAAAAGGATTTATAAATTACAAAACGCACCTTGCGTTATTTATTTATTTTTCATAGTTACATTTTCTTGTTTTAATAATCATAAAATAAAACAGTCTAATACATTATTTTAATTAAAATAAAATAGTATAAAAAATTAATTTAAATAATAATAATAATAATAATAATAATAATAATACAAGTTATCCACGATTCGTTCCACTTAGTAATCCATTAATTAATACATCTGTCCACTAAACTTAGTTTATTTGGACTCGGCATGCATGAGAATTACGAAAAATAAATATTTTATTAAAAAAAATAATAAATAGTTTGAAGTATTTTTAGAAATTTTTAATTCGAATGTAGAATAAATGAAGAAAAAAAATATAATAAAATTGTGGTATTTGTTGTAAACAAGTGTTGAAAATGGAGAGTAATAATTACACTTAAATTTGTTGACTTTACCAAAATTAGTAATGAAATAAATTTAATGGACAAACTTAGGAATTCGCATGAACAAACATCCAAAGCTATTATTCATTTGTTCCCCGTTGTGTTTTAGTAAAAATGTACAAAACAATTTGTGTTTTATTTATTGCGTGAAACACTTTATGTTAATGTAACGTTTACACGAAACACCCTTTTGTCCAAAATTAATGTTTGGTTATAAATAAAAACACACAAATTTTATACAAATAAACAGCTTAAAATATCTTAAATAATCTTTTAGAATAAAATAAACAAATTTATAATTGATCAATCTTAATTTTATAGTTTTTAGAGACAAATTGTTATCTGATTTTTATAAAAAAAAATATAAAAATAAATGATTAATCAATTATTTATTTATTTATTTTGTTCAAAAAAATCATTTAAAATATTTAACATTTTTTATTTGTATAAAAAATGAGTAATTTAAATCTTTATTTAGAATCAAACATCAATAAAAAGGATGTTTCTTACAAACTTTATATCACTCAATAAATAAAACACAAGATATTTTATGCATTTTTATTAAACACAAAGAGATATTATATAATTTACCCAATATTAAAAGATATTACCTAATACATCCCAAGAAGTATTAACAAGAGAATCCATTAATGTTAACAAATAAAGCAATTTTACACCAAGTAGCTCACTATCATACAACCAAAACATCGATCAAGACTCACTAAATCAGGAATCAGCATTTCAAGAATCGATTTTCAGACATCAAAACATCAAAGCAGAACAACAGCATATAGGAGGACTACATCGCTATGTTGTCCCACGATCGATCATTAAATAGCATAGGCATCTTCGATTCTATGTTAGGGATAGATATTACTAATGTCGCTTCTTATTCCCGAACCCCTTTTTCTTACCGTGTCCTTTCTTACCGCCTTTCTTTTTCTTACCCTTGCTGAATGTACCATGCCCGCTATTGTCATTAGCAACTCGGGGAGCAGAGGGCTGTAATAGATGCTTGACGTCGAGGACACCATTTCTGAAATTTCCTTCAGTTGATTTCAAAATTTTATCTTCAGGCCGACGCCTCTCCATTTTTCTTGACCTACTGCCACTATATGCTCCAAACCTTCCAAGCAATTCTCTCTGTGAATACAAATCAATTGTTGAAAAACTTTAAATGATTCTTACCAAAAAACTCAATTATAAAGGAATACGTCCCGGCTCTAATAGCATATACTCCCTCCGTCCCATAACAAACTATCCATTTTTCCATTTTAGTCCGTCCGATAACAAAGTATCCATTTCTTTTTTTTTAGTAACTGTACTATCTACCAAACATTACAAATACCCTTACAACTTACAATATGTTACACAAATGTTATTACCTTTATATCACACATATTAATAAAGTTATTTTAGTCATTTCTACTTTATTTCTACTATAACCCAATATAATACTAATATTTCTAAAACTACGTGTAAAAAATAAATGGATATTTACTTATGGGACGGAGGGAGTAAAACAAATTATATCAATTTTTTGAAAAAAAATAGTTAGGAAGTATTATTGGACATTGAGGCATAGTTGAAATGCTATAGAGTTTTAGTGATAACAACAAACAATACAAAAGCTCAAATTTTTAAAAATAAATTTTCATCAAACCTCTTTCGACTTTTTTTCTTCCATCTCTTTTTGCTTCTTCATTGTTGCTCGCGCCACACTGAGAGGTAATCTCTGCTTCTTCGGAGGCTGTTGAATAAACACACAGTCAATATAAAACAGAGATTGATTATATGATATAGACATATAGATTGATATTAATTTACCTTTCCGCCAAGGGATACCACTTTTTTATTTTCCCAATCCTTCTTTTGTTTCCATGTCATATGCGTCGACCCTGAATTTATATGCAACGGTTACTTCGGAATGTAAACATAAGTGCAAAGATAGTATGTCATTCTTAAGCGTGTTCTAATTACCCAAAATCTCGATATCTTTCAGGATAGACTTGATATCCATTTTCGGTTCCTTGGAATCCTCTTGAGGAGCTTGGGATTTTCCTTTCAATTCGGACCTCGACTTAGTCATTGTACAGTTTTCAATTAGCTGCAAATGAATTTTGGATTATGTATAACAACAACATTTTCCCTCAAGAGTATCAATTAGCTAAAAAACATATGCAACTAATTCTTCCAAATTGAACAGATTTTTTCACTGGTCACCAATAATAATAATTCATGTTCGGCTTTATTAAAGCTCGTTCGAACTAGTTTAAACTCGTTAGACTCATTATTAATACAAACAAAAATTATAATTCATAAATAAACGCAAAACGAAAAATAATCCATTACTTAATCCAACATAACTCACACAAACTTAATCCAAACACATACATAATCTAACATAATTCGACACATATTTAATCCAAGAAAATACAACACAATTCAACAAAAAAGAATTCTCCCAAGACAAAAATTTACCGTAATGTGGTCGAGGGGGGCAGGCGGCGGCGCGCGGTCGGAGTGAGTGGCGGCGGCGTCGGTGATCTCTTGTTTGTGTGAGAGAAAGTGAATAAAATAGAGTGCGAAGGTTGGCCAGCGGCGGCGTGCGGTCGACAAGGGCGGCAGCGGCGGCGCAGTTGTGGTGAGGGAGAGATTGAGGAGCGGGGGGGTCGTATGTTGGGGGAGATAAAAATTAGGGTATAGGAATTGGGGTGTACAGTAAATTGAATTAATTAATAATTGATATATTATTTTAAATTTAATTTATGTAATTTTTTTGTTATTTTTGTTATTATTTTAATAAAATAAATATGTACTAGATGTTATTAAAAATATCATGATCAATAAAATTATAATAAATATATTTTTTAAAATAATAAAAAATTGATTTAATTTTTTCATTTTTTATTTTTTTATTAAAATAAATATGTATTAAATATTATTAAATATATCATGATTAATAAAATTATAATAAATACTCCATTCGTGTAAACAATTAGTATACATTTACTTTTGTCTGAGACTTTAAGAAATAATAGTATTTTAATTATAGTGGACATGTAAAAATAGTGTAATGATATTTTTGTCTTTATTTTTTTTATAAAAGTAATAATATGACGTAAAATAAGGGTATTTGTGAAAAAAAAAAAAATATCAAAATAGAAATATGTATACTTTGCAGCTAGAGGAGAGAATAAATTTTTTAAGATAATAAAAAATTGATTTAATTTTATAATTAAAGTAAATTATAATATAATTTTATATTCCTAATTAAAGGTAGTGAAAATGTAATAATTTTAAAATTATAATTAAATTTGATTAAAATATTTTAAAATATATAATATAATTTAAATTTATTACAATATATATAATAATATTTATTTGATATAATTAAAAATAAAATAAATAAATATTAAAAATTTGAAAATATTATCAAATTTTTAATAAAATATTTAAATATAATAATAAGTAATTAAATAAACTAAAATTTTAATAAGATTCCCTTTCCTCCAAATTCGAATTTTTTTTTAAAAAAGATTGCCTCCTCTAGAAACATAAGATATTAGGAATAGACATAATTTATTTATTTATTTACAAGAGTTAACCAACAATTTTATTATATGTATATATATATATATTATTAATATGTATATATTATACTCCTTCCGTCTCAAACACTCTGCAACATTTCTTTTTTGGTATGTTCCAAATACCATGCAACATTTCTAAAATAGAAAATAATTAATTATACTTAATCTCCACCCCACACTTTATCATCTCACATCATCCAAAAATAAAAAATAAAAAAATATATTTCTCTCTCCATCACATCACCTAATTTCTAAATTATCATACTTAATACTACCCACCTAAAAATTCGTGCTAAAAGCAAATGTTACACCTTGTTTGGGACGGAGGGAATATTTTTTTTATAGTAATATTTATAGAAGTCGTGCCATCTAAAAAAAAAATTATTGAGTGGACAAACTTATGTCTTCTTACCTCCTTTTAGGCACAAAAGTCGAACACAAACAAACACAGCCCAAGTCGTTATAAAGAGAGGCGCTAACATCATCGTATAATATAAATCTTAAGTTGATAAAGAATTGGTAAGAATACAATAATTTAAATTAAATTAAATTAAAGCTAATCTAAGATGATCCTTAAGCTTTAATTACATTACCCCACTGCTTTTAAGGCGTGATTTCTAAGACTCAAATCAATAAATAATAACTCCATTCCTCCAATTAATATAGCCTTAATTGAGTTGGACACGAGATTCAAGTAATATTGATATTATATTGGTAGTTTGATAAAAAATATGGATAAAATTTTTTTTTGTCCTGTGAGTGTATTAGTGTAAAAAGTAGTGACAATTGTGTAATAAAAATGAAAAAACAGGGGTAGTTTTATGGTGATATGATTATTTATGAAAACAACAATATTGTTTTGAGACCGACAAAAACGATAAACAAGACTATTTTATTAAGACGGATGGAGTATTATTTATTTATTCATTTATTTATATACACAGTTCTACTGCCTCCGTATCATACAAAACTTTTGCACAATTTTCTTACACTTATTTCCATATTTCACATAAATTTGAGTTCTTGAAAGTGTTTGATTATATATTTTTTTTTTTTTCGGATTTTTGTTTCAAATATTTTTAGTAAAAAATTCTTATAATTTACTCCGGGAATAGTTACGGTGATGATTTGAAAAAATTAGAACAACACACGTTGTTATTACACACAACAGATTGTTATGTATAATAAAAACATATTATTTATAGTTAAAAATGAGCGAAGGATAAAAATAAAAATATTTTGAGTAAATCTTACGTGATGTAAATATTATATGTTATGAAATTAATTAAGTTAATTATATTTTTTAATATTGCTTCAATTTAATAAATTTTACAAAAAATAAAAATGTACTAACTAAAATGAACAAACAATAAAAATAGAATCAATTGAAATGCCATCCAGAAAATATTTTATTAACCAAAAGACCAAGGCTCCATTTTCTTTTATTTTTTATATTTTAATTTATTTATTACAATCTCAATGCTATGTATAAAAAATATGTTATTTTTTTACAAAATACTATATCTAATATTTATATCATTCAAAAATCAAAATATAATTATAAAAATATTCCAAAAATATTTTTAAAATAAAAATCAAAAGAACAAACAGTGAACATTGAGCTAACAGTGATTAATTGAATAAATTTCATATTTTTTTGAATAATAATAAATACTTTCTATGTTCACTCAAAAAATATATATATTTTTTATTTTTGATTATTTAATTATTAATTAATTAATTTTCTTTTTAGTAACTATATATAAATTCTATTTTTTTAAAAAAATATTTCTATTTTACCATTATATAATAACTTTTATAAAAAAATAAATGACAAAATTATCTTTATACTAATTGAACTATCTATTATAATTAAAATATAATTATTTTTAAAATTTTGTGTCAAAAATAAATATATATTTTTAAAATGGACAAAAAGAGTATTAATTATATGTGTGCAAGAGTATCTTTTTTTTTTTTGTATTTTACCGTAAAATCGATCTCCTCAAAATATTACAAAAAATATAATATATAATATACAATATCTATATATAAGAAAAAAAAAAGTCTAAAAATATAAGAAATAAAACTTATCTAAATATCGACAGATGTGGCGCTAACCTAGCAGACACATGGATAATTTTAATCTTTTATTTTAATTTTAATTTATGTAAATTTTATTTGTAATTTTTTTTATTCTTTAATATTTTAAAATAAATTAAAAATTATCCACTTGACGGACACGTGTCCACCACGTGACACTGATCTGACCGACATGTATCCGCCGGCATGCCACGCAGGTGCCATATAAGCATCAATGACTAAATGTACAAAACGAGATTATTTTAAAACAATCTTTTGTTCCGGGATTAAAATGATAAATAAGTTCAGTTACGAGACTAAAAAAAAAAACTTATCCTGTAATAAATTATATCTATAATAATATAATCTAAATTATTATTTTCTTCTCAAACATGTGAGATCATTTATTTTTTTATATAAAAACTTAAAATCAATTTAATTGTACTGAACTATAAAATATATACAACCAATTTTCAAGTAAAAAATGCAAATAAGTAAAATGGGAAGCTTTTGAACAAATTTGGGCCTACCAAAAACAAGAATTATTTGAGGTGTAATCATTACACTTTTAATTAAATTTCGAGTGATCATCGTGTGATATTTTTGTCGTGTCAATTTCGCATCAAAAGTGGGCAGTTGTGGAAAAAGAAAAGTTAGATGAAAAAAAAATAATAAAAATAAAATAAAAGAAGAAGAACAAGGTAATTCATAATTCCAATCAATAATTTTCTGGCTTTGGGTAGTAACTCGAGTTACTATTGAGTGTTTAGATGCTCTTTTATTGAAAGTTAAATTATGATATAGTTGATTAGAAATTAATTTAAAAAATTGTTTTATTATATTTTTTCTAAAAATATATCTATATTTGATTATGATGTTATTTGAATATAGAAAATAATTTCCATATAGTACAAATAAACAAAAATAGTTAACAAAATTAGTAAAAAAAAGTATATATATATATGTGTTTAGAAGAAATATGAAAAACCAAATCAATGTGTTCATTTTTTTTCAGTTTTTGTACAGTTAAATTATTAAAATTTTCTATAAAGTTATATTATTAAAACAATTATTATTAAACTATATATATATATATATCAAAATGTATATAAATTTCTATTTATCTAAACACTTATGTTTTTTTCTCAAATTATTTCATATACTTTATCCCAATCAAATAAGTATACAGACATTTTATTTAAATTTTAATGTGCTTTAAACATGAAATTACTTAATACTCTCTTGGTCCCAGCGAGATGAATCATTGTGTTAGCAATACAGTATTTTAGATAGTCTAGATTAATAAATTATTAATAATAAGTTATAATATTATTTTATTATTTTTTATATGAGTAGATTTGTTGGTATTTTAAATACTTTTAATATTTATCTCTCAATAAAATATATACAATATGAACATCATTATAGAGAATAAAATTTTATATAATACAAATAAATAAAAATATTTATTTATTTATTTATCATTACCCTAAATTAGTTTTTTAAAAAAATTAGAGAGTTGTAAAAGTATATAAAAATATTTGTTAATTGAAAAGAGATATAGAAGCAAAAGGTTTTGAGTGGGTGTTACTTGTAAGACAGTTAGAAAATTAATTAAATTATTTATATTTATTAAGTATATTTAAAATTGATAAATTTACTAAATATAAAATTAGATCATCTTTTGTGAAACAGACTGAAAAAAAAGAATCTAGTGGTACTATTAATTTTTTATAAATCAAAATTCATAAAAAAGAAGCAATGTTTAACTTTATCAAGGTTAGTGATAAGTAAACACCAAACAGAGTCGCACGGAGCTGAAAATGACAGAACTCTGAATGAAATCAGAGTCAAACGCATACAGATATCACACAAAACGATCACATATATAAGACAAATCACAAACAACAAGCACATCGCATACATCGGATAGATTGCAAAACAGATAGCAAATATAGGACAACATATTGCAGAACAGATAGCAAACATCGGACAAATCACGTAACAGATCGCAGACATCAGACAAATCACAAACACCAAACAATTTGCATGCATGCAACAGACAGATAGCAGATCATATACAGGTTTTAGATCACATGCTGTGATGTTTTGTGCATATTACACTTCGACCCGACCCGACCTATCGAAACCCGGATCCCGTGCCCGCGGTTCGACCCGATTGAGTGATGAATTGGAGGATGTGTTCGGTTGGCCTGAACCGCCCTGGACCGCCCTCAAACCGGTCCAAGGGGTCTGATATATATATACCCTGCTTCCCGGTTCAGACAGACAGATTAATCCTCACTCCTTCTATCGCGATATTCACCCTCTGGAGCCCTAGCTTTCCCGACGAACGCGATCGATCTGTCTGGTGCATTCCGGCGAGTTTGGCCATCGGAACTTGAAGTTCATCCACCGTGGTTGTGTTACAGCTTGTTCTAGAGCTGTTCTTCGGTTTGATTTCTCGATTCTATGTTTATGGGCTGTTCGTGGTGTAATTGATTGTCCGCGATGATTTAGGCTTAGAATCTTGAGATTTCTTTCGATTAGGTTGTTAATCGCGCTGATTGTGCGTTTCTGTGGATGTCGGTAGTGTTTGGGTCGAGGTTGTGTGTAAGTGTTGCTAGTCGGTTGAAATATTGGGTAAACTGAGTCCGAACTCCTTCGATTAACAAAGTATATAAAAGATTCGATGTTTCTTGTTTCATATGTGTTCGATTAGTTGTAAACTACAAGTATTAGGTCCTAAATTTCGATTACAAGTGGTATCAAAGCTGGTTAGGGCTTGCTAGTTTACTGGAATCGTGATTTTCGAGTTCCTGGAGTGAACACCTAGTTCTCTCTGTAAAATCCGAAGGTTTTGTGTAAATAATTTCAAGGTTTTCGAAGTCTTGGTTGTTTACTGCTCTGTCGAAGTGAAAACTGAATTTTTATGGTGTTTTCACCTCTGTAAAGTTTAGATCTCCTTGATTAAGGACTAAGATAGGCCTGTAGGATATTAGGACTTGAAATCATCCTTGTTTGGTTGATTTGGGTAGTTCCTTGTTGATTGATTCATCCAAACTTTACTAATTTGTGTATTAAGTGCGCAGTTGGAAGGATTTTACAGGTTGGAGGCCTTGAATTACGAAAAGAAAGTCAAAGAATAGTTGCGGAGCTTGGAGTGGGTAACATTCTTAACCCTGTTACATATTTTTGTGAGATTTCAGTTTTGGGGTGATTAAGTGTGGCGATTTGAGTTTGTTAAGTGGCTGTTTTTGTGCTAAGTGGCTGTTTCTGTGATAAGTGTGGCTGTTTGAGGTTATTGTGACAGTTAAAGTGTTAGTTAGAGCAGTTTGTGCAAAGCTGGTTGTGTGTTATGAAATATTAACTGCTCCTAAGTTAGTTTTCTCAAGAAACTAACCCTTGGATTAGTTACTATTCAGTTTTCTCTGTTCTGGAGCATTCTTATCTGGTGGATATTTTTTGTTGAGATTTTATAAACAATAAATCTGTTTTTAAAGCAACAGAGGCTGTTCTTAGGACCAGTAGTTTTTCTTGTGAAATTTGGCCTGTTCTTGTGTCTTTTTCTTAAAACAGATTGGTTTTCTCTTCATTTTAAAATTCATGGCTAGTCAAGTATTTTTTAATATACAACCTTTTGATGGAAAATCTGATTTTGCAATTTGGAAACAAAAGATGAGAAGTGTTCTTGTAACTCAAAGATTGATAAAAGCAGTTGAACCTGATCAAGCAACAGACCTTTCTCTTGAAGAAAGGTTTGAACTTGATGAACTTGCATCTTCGTGCATTATTTTAAACCTAGCTGACCATGTAATTAGAAAAATAGGTACTTATGGTTCAGCTGAGGATTTGTGGGACAAACTAAATAACATGTATACTGAAACTTCACTTCCAAATAGGATACATCTGTTAGAACAATTCTTTAGTTTCAAATTAGATCTTTCAAAGACAATAGATGAAAATTTAGATGTTTTTTCAAAGTTAATTCAAGATATAAAACTTACAGGGGATAAAAACATAGATGATTACAGCTCTATTGTTATGTTAAATGCAATCACTAGTACATATTCAGATGTAAAATCAGCTATAAAATATGGTAGGGATGTAATTACTCTAGATGTTGTGGTAAATGGTCTAAAAAGTAAAGAAGTGGATTTGAAACTAAGTAAAGCTAATAAACATACACATGGTGAGGTGATGCATGTTAGGGGTAGATCTCCCTTTAGACCGAATAAAAATGGCTCTTTTTCAAATAACAATAAGCAATGGAATAACTCCTACAATAGTCAATATAAGAAGAAGTCTAGGAGTAAGTCTAGGAATAGATCTCAAACCCCTTCAAAGTATGTTAAACGGTGTTTTAATTGTGGTGACACTTCACATTTCATTAGGAATTGTCCTAAGAAGAATAGAAACTTGAATAACAACAACAATAACTTTAGAAATGGAACACCCACTATTAATACCTCTTCAAATGAACAAGTAAATTTGATTTCTCATGATGATAGCTTAGGTGAAGTGTTTGCTGTTACTGCTGAATGTTCCAATGTGACTGCTTTTAATAAGAATGAATGGTTATTAGATTCAGCTTGCACCTATCACATGACTCCTTTTAAGGAATTTTTCAGTGATTATAAAACCCTTTTAAACTGTAATGTGACTATGGCTGATAATAGGGTTTGCAGTGTTAAAGGAATAGGGACTGTTGTGCTGAAATTTAAATCTGGAAATGTTTTAAAGCTGTGCAATGTGAGACATGTCCATAATCTGTCAAACAACTTGCTTTCTTGTGCTGGTTTGTCTTCTTTAGGACTAGAAGGAAAATGGGGAATGGATTTTATGAAAATAACTAAGGGTTCTTTAGTAGTTTTCAAGGCTGATTTGAGAAATAATCTCTATATTGTGTCTGCTGTGCCTATTTGTGAATCTGATGCTTGTGTGAATGCTGTCCATGACAGCACTGAGTTGTGGCATAGGAGATTAGGTCATTTAAGTAATAGAGGATTGGAGATTCTGCATAAAACTGGTTGTTTAGGTGCTGGAAATTTCTCAAATGTGCCATTTTGTGACAATTGCATATATGGAAAGCATCATAGAGTTACTTTTCCTCAAAAACCTACTGAAAGTAGGATTTTTTCAAAAGATATCCTTGAATATCTTCACTCGGATGTGTGGGGACCAGCTAGTGAACCCACACATGGAGGTAGAAGATACTTTTTGACTATAATTGATGATTTTTCAAGGAAAGTTTGGGTATTTTTGATGAAACAAAAGTCTGATGTGTTTGAAATTTTTAAAAATTGGAAAATTTCTATTGAAAATCAAACGGGTAAGAAGATTAAGTGTTTGAGAACTGACAATGGCTTAGAATATTGCAATACTTGGTTTGATAGCTTTTGCATTGAAAATGGAATAAAGCGACATAAAACAGCCCCTTATACACCTCAACAAAATGGGGTGGCTGAGAGGATGAACCGAACTCTATTAGAAAGAGTTCGAAGCTTGCTTGCTTCCTCGGGTTTATCCAAGAGCTTTTGGGGTGAGGCTGTTCTTACAGCAGCCTATTTAATTAACAGATCACCTTCAGTGCCTTTGAAAGGTGAATGTCCTGAATTTAGGTGGAGTGGAAAGAGAATTGATTTTTCAAACCTGAAAGTATTTGGCTGTTCTGCTTTTATACGTGTTTTAAATGATAAACTTGAACCTAGGGCTGAGAAGTGTGTGTTCCTAGGGTATCCCGAGGGTGTTAAGGGATATAGGCTATGGTTAAACACTAAACCAGGTTTCAAAACTTTTGTTAGTCGAGATGTAGCATTTAATGAGAATGAAATGCCCTGTGTGAAGCAAAATCAGACTTTAAATGATGAAAATACTGCTGTTAATGGTCCTAATGATACTCAGAATGAGGTGGAGCAAAATCATTATAATTTAGCCAATTTAGAGGCTGAATTACTTGATCACAGTGCCTCAAATAGAACTGATACCAGGACAACCAGTTCTGATCCAGATTTTAATTCTGGAAATTCAGAGACTGGTCTGGAGATCAGTTCTGATGAGGTTGATGAGAGAATGGAATCTGGAATTGCTGAAAATATTGATCAAAATCTGGAAAATTATCAACTTGCTAGGGATAGAGTTAGGCGAAATGTAAGACAGCCCCCTAGGTTAGATGATTTTGATGTTGATGTTATCTCCTTAGCTTATAATGTGTTTGAATCATTAGATGGTAATGAACCAAGGTCATATAGTGAAACTATGAAATCAAAACAAAGAAATGAGTGGGTTAATGCAATGAATGAAGAAATGAAGTCTTTAAAGGAGAATAAAACCTGGATTTTGGTGCCAAAGTTAGCTAACAGTTCTGTTGTTGATTGTAAATGGCTGTACAAAGTAAAACAAGATGAAAATGGAGTTAGATTTAAAGCAAGATTAGTTGCTAAGGGGTTTACACAAAAGGAGGGAATAGATTACAATGAAATTTTTGCTCCTGTTGTTAAATATTCTACTATAAGACTCATGCTTACTTTGGTTGCCTATTTTAATTGGGAATTGAAACAATTAGATGTAAAAACTGCATTTTTACATGGTGATTTGTATGAAAGGATTTACATGAAACAGCCGGAAGGCTTCTTTGATAAAACTAATCCTAATCATGTGTGTCTTTTAAAGAAATCCCTTTATGGACTGAAACAGTCCCCTAGGCAATGGAACATAAAGTTTGATGAATGCATGAAATCTTTGAAATTTAGTAGAAGCAATTTTGATCATTGTTTGTATTTTAAAATAGCATGTGAGCATCCCATATTCTTGCTATTATATGTTGATGATATGTTGATTATGTGTCCTAGTTTGGAAACAATTAATCATGTAAAAGATTGTTTAAGCAAGAAGTTTGATATGAAATACCTAGGAGATGCAAAGGTAATTCTTGGTATGAATATACTTAGGAAAAGAAAAGATAACATGCTGTTTTTAAATCAGTCTTCATACATTAAGAAAATTTTGAATAAATTCTGTATGGTTGATGCTAAACCTTCTGCTGTCCCCCTCACTTCTAATTTCATTTTATCTAAAGAGCAATGCCCAAAATCTGAAACTGATGTGAAATACATGCTGAATGTGCCTTATACTAGTGCTGTAGGTTCTATTATGTACCTGATGGTGTGCACTAGGCCTGATTTAGCATATTCTATTAGTTGTTTGAGTAGATACATGGGTAACCCGGGTGTTGAACACTGGAGTGCATTAAAGTGTGTGTTTAAATACTTAGTTGATACTATTGAAGTTGGTCTAGTATTTGGTAAACACACTAATGAGTTAAAACTGAATGGCTATGTGGATTCTAACTATGCGAATGATAGAGACTCTAGGAAGTCTACTACGTCGTATATCTTTACTTTGTGTGGTTCTTGTGTTAGTTGGAAATCCCAACTACAACATATTGTTGCCCTCTCTACGACAGAATCGGAATATGTGGCCATAACTGAAGCATTGAAGGAAGGTATGTGGTTAAAAGGTTTATTAAATGAAATAGGCTACTTGAAAAATGAAGTAACAGTTTTTTCAGATAGTCAATCCGGAATTCAGCTTTGTAAAAACCCAGTCTTTCATGATCGAACGAAACATATAGATGTTAGGTTTCATTTCATTCGTGATATAGTGTCTAAGGGTTTTTTAAAACTAGAAAAAATACCTTCTGAGTATAATCCTGCGGACATGGGAACAAAAGTTTTATCAATAACAAAATTCAATTTGTGTAAGAAAACAGTTTATATAGATACTTTTGATTAGGAGAATCTTTAAAACTTGAAGGTTTGTATCTTTTGTTGTTTAAAATTCTGTTTTCAGCATGACATATTTAATCATGTAGCTGTTTTTGTTAGTTGTGAAGCTGAGTTGTTTTTTATAGTTGTTTTAAAACTTGAGAACATTAACCGTGTTAATAAGTCCGCAGGTTAAAAGACTAAATCGTTGGAGCTCGGACAGGGATGACACCCTTAAAGCACTTTCTCCAATGCCCAAAAAGGTGGAGATTTGTGATGTTTTGTGCATATTACACTTCGACCCGACCCGACCTATCGAAACCCGGATCCCGTGCCCGCGGTTCGACCCGATTGAGTGATGAATTGGAGGATGTGTTCGGTTGGCCTGAACCGCCCTGGACCGCCCTCAAACCGGTCCAAGGGGTCTGATATATATATACCCTGCTTCCCGGTTCAGACAGACAGATTAATCCTCACTCCTTCTATCGCGATATTCACCCTCTGGAGCCCTAGCTTTCCCGACGAACGCGATCGATCTGTCTGGTGCATTCCGGCGAGTTTGGCCATCGGAACTTGAAGTTCATCCACCGTGGTTGTGTTACAGCTTGTTCTAGAGCTGTTCTTCGGTTTGATTTCTCGATTCTATGTTTATGGGCTGTTCGTGGTGTAATTGATTGTCCGCGATGATTTAGGCTTAGAATCTTGAGATTTCTTTCGATTAGGTTGTTAATCGCGCTGATTGTGCGTTTCTGTGGATGTCGGTAGTGTTTGGGTCGAGGTTGTGTGTAAGTGTTGCTAGTCGGTTGAAATATTGGGTAAACTGAGTCCGAACTCCTTCGATTAACAAAGTATATAAAAGATTCGATGTTTCTTGTTTCATATGTGTTCGATTAGTTGTAAACTACAAGTATTAGGTCCTAAATTTCGATTACACATGCAAACAACAGACCGTCAACGGACATATGACAGATAGCAGATAGATTTCAGATTGCACGCAGACAACAGATAACATACGACAGATAACAAATAGGTTTAAGATTGAATGTAGGCAATAGACAAACAACGGGCATGTGACATATCGCAGATAGGTTTCAGATCGCATGCATGCAACATACAAGCAGCTGATAGATGGCAGATCGCAAACAGGTTTCAGATCACACGTAGACAACAGACAAGTAGTGGATAGATGACAGATTGCATACAGCTTTCGGATCGTACGCAGACAACAGACAAGTAGTGGACGATGGCAGATTGCAGACAACTTTCAGATTACACGCAGACAACAGACATATAGCAGATCGCAGACAAGTTTCATATCATACGCAGACAACAGACAGACAGTAGATAGATTTCAGATCTCCGCGGGCAACAGACAGACAAAAAACAAATGACTATTCACCGGAGTCGAAAACAGTTGACTATCCACCGGAGTCGAAAACAGTTGACTATCCACCGGAGCCGAAGAGTTGTCAAAATGAGCAAAATGGAGAAGTTGTCTATGTTTGGGGTTTTAGATTTTGCTTTGGGATTTGAAAAATAAAAAATTTTGAATTTGAATAGTTGTATGATGTGATATAAATATATATGAATACGATATTTTGAGTATAAAATTAATTTTTAGTTATAAAAATAAAAAATAAATGTTTAATTTGATATTTTTAAAAACAAAAAAATTTGATGAATAACAAAAATTTCGTAAAATGTGATATAAGAACACACATGAATTTTGATGGATGAATTGTGGTGCGAAAAGATTAAAAAAATTATTTGGCCAAATCCAACCTGATGAAGCATGCGACAGGGCATTACAGACTTAATCTACTACTTCATCCGTCATAAACACTCTGCAACATTTATTTCTTGGTATGTTCCAAACAACCTGCAATATTTCAAAATAAAAAATAAGTAATTATACTTAACATCTACCTCACACTTTATCCTCTCACATCATCCAAATAAAAAAAATAAAATATACACTTCTTTCTCCATTAGATCACTTAATTTTTAAATTATTCTACTTAATATTACCCACTTAAAACTGTGACAAAAACAAATGTTACACCTTGTTTGGAACGACGAGAATATTTCTTTAACAAATAATATTTAACATAAAAATATCAAAAGAATAAATAGTAAATTAAAAATGAGCAATAGTTGTGATATTATTATAGGATTAGACAAAAATATTAATTATTTATACCGCTAACTACTATATAGTATATCTCTATAAGTAGGGGTGGACACGGTTCGGATATTTGCAAATATGCAGGTATTTGATATCCGAACCGAACCGAACAAATACCAGAAAACGTAAACCGTATTCGAACCGAAAATTTCGGTTAACCGAATTTTTGGTTAACCGAAAATATTTGCAATATTTGCAAATAATTCGAACCGAACCGTAATCGAACAGAAATCGAATTGAATATAATTATTAATATAAAATTTAAAATATAATAACATAAATATATAAATATATTCGGTTCGGTAATCGAACCGAAAAAAATATCAAAAACCAAAACCAAACCGAATCGAGCAAATATCAAATATGCAGTATTTGTATTCGAACCTAATTTGCACGGTTAACCGAAAATTTGATTCAACGGTTCGACGGTTCGATTCGATTTTTTTGTCCACCCCTATCTATAAGCATATGTATGACATATATATTTATGTATGTATGATATTGATGTATGTATGTAAACATATATATAAACAGATGAGAGAGAGATTGTGAGAGAAAAATTTGCGTGATTTGAACGTCTATCCATTGCAACAATTCAATACATATTTACAGATATGAAAATCTTAACAGGAAGGAAAAATAAAAGCATATATATAGAGGAAACGTAATCGCTTATACATGCATATTAACAACAATCGCTTTAAATATATTTTTATATTTATAAATTTTATATACGAAAAATATTATTCCCTTTGTCATCTATATTGAATCTATTTTTCTTTTTCGAATACTACCTAAAAGTATTCAATTTTTATTTTTAATAAAAAATTAAATAAATACTTTTAAATTATTGTATCGAGATTTTATACATTTTTCACATAAATATTACTCTTTTCGTCCGCCTCTACACTACAAAAAAAACAGTATATTAGTAACGGAATTCCGTCTCTAAAGTTCACGTAGTTAACGCAATTCCCTCTAATTCCGTCTCTAATATCATTAGTAACGGAAAAAGTGAATTTAGGGATGAAAAAACTTTGTTACAAAATTGATATTTTCTTGTTGTGCTAAGGGTCACATTTATGTTTTGCGTCATTGTACTTAACATTAAAAATATCCTTATATTTGTATAATTTTTATACAAATGTCATTCTATTAGTATTATAAGACACTAATGGAAGTATTTTTGCAATTTTTTCTTAATTTGTACTATATTTTGATATAATAATTAGTATTTAAAGATCAACATGCAAAAAGTAAACGAGACTTTAGAGCCGGACAGAAGTAATATTTTATATTTAACACTAATTACAAAATTTAAAGTATAAAATAACATCATAAAAATCCAACATATCTAAAATTTAATATCTCTAAAACACTTACCAACTATTGTCATTCATCAATATGTTTGATTGTTGCTTTCATCTTGGAAAAACTTATGTTCCGTATTACTTTCTTTTTTTCACTTGATTTATGATCAGTTTATAGTCAGATTTTTGTGTTTTTGGTGCTGAAGAATATATTTGATTATTCGATCTCTTATGGAGGAATTGGACATTTGAAAACCTTTGGTGAAAGAGAACGATGGATTTCCAATGTGTCGATGCTACTATGATGAACACACCTCTAGTATACCACAAATGGTGATGAAGATAACACATTTGGCGGTGGTTGACTTGGTTATTTCACCGGCTAACTTAGCTATTTCAACATTTTTGCTTTAGATTGTCAAGAAATTTTTTTGTTTTATGATGTTCGACATTGAATGATATTAATATATTATATATTGATCATTGCCCTACTATTTTTCCCGATTAATTAGGCTTTTGGAAATTTTTAATGAAAGAGAATAAAAGTTTTATGACATATACTCGTGTTGACACTTTTAATTTACTGAAAATTTCAACCATAACATATCTTACATATTGACCACGATTGTCTTTTTAATTGTGTAAATAAGTGACAATGTGTCATCGCAACATAAGTTTGTAGGTATATTTTTCGCAATTATTTCTTCATTATAATAGTTTTTGTGTGATTAAATGTTATATTTTATTTTTCAATAATATAATTTAAAAAAAATTCTATATTTTAAAAACTTAAATATCTAAAACTTTCAATAGCATTTCTACAAATTATTTAGACTTCAAATTTCATATATATTTCTCACATCAAAATATTTTTTTTAGAAAAACGGTACTTAAAACCATTTAAAAAACTAATTACAATTTTTTTTTAATTCAAAATAATACTTAAAACCATTTAAAAAACTAATTACAATTTTTTTTTTAATTCAAAATAGAACTTTCATTCTACACTTATTATTTAACATAAAAAAATCATGTATAGATCAAGTTATGCATCAATAAAGTTTGATCATTTCCACCAACTATTTTATCTCAAGCAACATTAGAAAATCAAAATTGTTTAGCATATATTGTAAATCATCTTGTCTTTGGTCATATATATGAACTTGTTGTATGAGTTATGATCATTACACTATAATTTTCAACATTCAAATTTTTAAACTTAAAAACACATTTAATACTTGAGTCACTAAGCCCATCAAAACTTAGTTGTACATTTCGTGCAAGATTATCAATTATAGATAAGTTTTTTTTTTTTTTTTTTTTTAGTTTAAAATTTTGAATAACCCCAAACTATTCGAAATCATTGATGTTTAAATCAGAGACACTAAAGGGTTGACAAATTAAACTATATGAATGTTGAATCTACATGATCGTGTATTCTTTTTAGAGGTCTTTGTCACTATTTAAATGTGCGGTTTCATGTTGCCTTATTAAATAATAATATTTTTTATTTGTCTCACTCCACCGTTGTACATTTATAGCAGGTAATACATGAAAAAAAAAAAAGATGATGGACTATAAAACTAGTATAAATCTCTTAAAAAATTTCTTCAACTGTAATTGTTGCTGTTAACTCAAATTATAAGATACATGTTTAAAATCAGATTCACTGTATGGTGAATTGTGTTCGGAACACACAAGGAAAAAGAGAGAAAACCAAATAACAAGACACAATAATTTAACGTGGTTCGGTCTCACAACAGACCTACATCCACGATTCTAAAACGGGATAATCCACTAAAATATTTAGGCATAATAGCAAAAACAAACCCCTGTGGTTTCCAAATTTGCTGAAAACCCCTCGTGGTTCTAAAACTCCAAAAAACCTACTTATGGTTTCCAAAATATTCCCAAAAATCCCCCATCCGTTAGGATTTAACGGCGGTTGTATGTTGCGCCTGCTATTGCGATTTTTGGTCCATAAACTGATATATTTCTGTATAAAATTATTAAAATACCATAATGCTTATTTTTTACAACAACTTCTTCTTCCTTATTCTTTCTTCTTTTTTATTCTTCTCCATACTATTACCAAATCCAGAAATGTAATAAATTAATTTGACATCCAATTTGAAATCAATCTAAAAAGAATGGAAAGAACTTGGTACTACTGGTTGGTTGCAGAAGAAAAATTGAGGAAGAAAAATAAAAAAGAAAGAACATTGGAGAAAAAGAGAGAAAGAAGAAAAAAAATTAGAGAAAAAAAAAAAGGAAAAAACCAAAGAAGAATTGAGAGAAAAAATAAAGAAGAAAGAAAATTGGGGAAAAAAAAGAGAAAGAAGAAAGAAAATTTGAGGAAAAAAAAAAGAGAAAAAACCTGGTCCAGTCCGCTTCTTCTTTTTTTTTCTTTTTTTTCTTTTTCTCTTCTTCCTCCATTCTTCCCTGCTCCAGCCCGCTTTTGCCCGTCGTTTTCTTTCTCTTCCTATTATTCTTCAATTCTTCATTCTTCAAAAAAGAATTGGAGATGAGGAAGAAGAAAGAACTGGGTGGGACTGCGGCGGCGTGAAAAAAAATTGGGGAAAAAGAAGAAAAAAATTGGAAAAAATCTGGTGCGCGTGTGAAGAAGAATTTGGGGAAGAAGAAGACGACGATGGAAGAATCGGTGCTGTTGGGGAAAGAGAAGAAGAAAGAAGAGAAGAAAGAGAAATAAATTAAAGTATATATAAATAAAGGTGTTACGGTCAAATCTGATAAAATTTAACGTCCGTTAGTCAAATTTAGAGAGGGGGGAGAGTGTGCAACATTTTGGAAAATACAAGTAGGTTTTTTGGAATTTTAAAACCACAAGAGATTTTCAGCGAATTCGGAAAACTACAGGTTTTTTTTTGCTATTTTGCCAAATATTTATTACAATTTTTGCACGGAAAAAATTGTAAAATCATCCTTACAACAACTCACCAAATCTCAATTTCACTTTCTCTAGTTACTAAAAAAAAAGTTTGTTGTCGTGTTTTAAAATAGGACTCAAAAGGGTCAATTTATAGGAGCCAATGCCCCCATATTTTTGTCACACTTCCTATGTGGGACATGGGAAGTTACAGAACAAATTCTCCCTCTTCCCATAGTCTCACATATTTCGACCATGTTAGAAAAATGAACTATCTTCTCGATTTTCTGATTCTTCATATCATTACTGCTCTCCACATTTGCTCGCAAGGCGTATCCATCTAGATAATAGATGTTGCTTTGTTTCATCTTCCCTTGCATAATCAAGTTGTTATCCTTGTACACTTTGAACAGATTTTTAACATATCTATGCCCATATGAAGCCAACTCGCCCAATAAAATAACATTAGCTCCAACAATAGGCACATACCTCCTCATTAAAAATTATTTTGACATTAACATTGTGAAGCTTCAAGCGAATTCTTCAAATGCCTTCAATTCACTGTTTCATCTTATTCCCCACATTGATATAGCCAAAATCTCCCTTTGTATGCAAAGTATCAAATAAAGTTTGATCTTTACATATATGGACATCGGCAACAGAATCCATCACCTAATTAGAATTCTCAACAGGATTTGTATTTAAAAGAAGTAAATCACCTTCATAACTGATGACGTTCGCGAAGTTCTCAACTTTCGACTTACCCTTCAAATTTCTCAAACTTCTTAAGTCTTCTTTAAAAGGTTGACAGTGATTTTGAATATGTCCAAGCTCTCCACAATAATGACACTCAATGGAGTTGTAATATCTCGGCCGAGATTTCGATCGTCCACCACGGTCACTCTTCATTTTCCTCCCTCTTTCAAAACCCCCCACAACTAGTATTTGACTCTCATTTAAAGTGTCTTCATTTCCCATTATCTTGTTATTCTCTTTCAAAACCGTTATCGTCTTATTCAATTTCAATGTAGTTTTCCCAACCAACATTGATTGCACCAACGGCTTGTAGGATTTGAGCAATGAAGCTAACAAGAGCAACACTTGGTCTTCCTCTTTAATTTCTTCTCCTACATTCATCAGCCGACATACTAGCTCGTTAAACTTGTTAGTATGGTTAATTATATTACCTCATTCCTCCATCTTCAAATAGTATAGATCCATCTTTATAATAAGGTGGTTAGTCAACGTCTTCGTAGCAAATTTACTCTCCAAAGTATCCCACAACCTCTTTGGCGATGAGTGCCAATCAAATCGTGCTAACAACCTTTTTTCCAGATCATACTCCAATCACCTTTTTTCATACCTTCTGGCTTTACATCTTCCAAGGCAATATCAAGACCTTGTTGCACCAAATAGTCTTGAATTGTGCTTTGCCACATAGTAAAATAACTATTTCTATCAAAGAGCGGAATCTCATGTTTCAAAATAGTGAACATAGTGCTTAATAACTCTCCTATAAACAAGCACTTCCAACAACCAAATAAACTGAGACTAAAATTAAAAACCAGAAACTCAAATTAGGCAGAAGCAACCTTTCTGACAGAAATATGGTGTGTTGCCGGAGCCTGCTACGGAACTGCAAACTGGACTGCTGGCGTGCCGTCAACTTTTCTCAAAACACCTCTTGCTCCTTCTCTTCTATCTTTGCTAAGACCTCGCTAAAAATGACTTCACTCTGATACCACTTGTTGGGAACACACACAAAGGAAGATAGAGAAAGCCAAATAACAAGACACGAGAATTTAACGTGGTTCGGTCTTACAACAGACCTACATCCACGATCCCAAAACGGGATAATCCACTAAAATATTTATTACAATTTTTGCACGGACAAAATTGTAAAACCCTACTCACAACAACTCACCAAATCTCAATTTCACTTTCTCTAGTTACTAAAGAGAAAATATTTGTTGCCGTGTCTTAAAATAGATTCCAAGAGAGTCAATTTATAGGAGCTAATGCTCCACTTTTTTATCATACTTCCTATGTGAGACATGTTGATGGTAAATTTAAACACTAATCCCATTTATTAAACCCTTAATTGTGACTGATTTAGTAATTATCTCGATGAGTTACTTGATTTTTTAAATTTATCTACTTGGGTTTCACTTTTGTAAAGGAAAATATTTTGATTTTCCCTTCAAATGTTTGATTATTGAGGTCTACTCACCATGCATAAAATCACAAGTTTTGTAATAAACTTCTTATTTTTGTATGACTTATAACACATTGTTTAATAATAATAATAATAATAATAATCCGATCAAAAAAAAAAAATAATAATAATAATAATAAACACCTCTCCCTCAAAAGACGTAAAACGAAGACGTTTAGAATAGGTTTAAGCAGAAGACCTATGACAATGCACCATATTTTAAATTTACTAATATATTGTTTTAAATTGTTTGATGTAATTCGAAGGTAATAATGAGGAAATGATTGGAGCAAAGCCCATAAAACAAGGTTCCAACTTTTATGACATTTATGCAAAGTTTGAGGCTATTATTATTTGACCA
The DNA here is from genome assembly GCF_009805555.1 of Andrographis paniculata. Classification (NCBI taxonomy): domain Eukaryota; kingdom Viridiplantae; phylum Streptophyta; class Magnoliopsida; order Lamiales; family Acanthaceae; genus Andrographis; species Andrographis paniculata. The sequence goes on from NW_026137614.1 coordinate 2,928,938, forward strand.
TAAATACTTGATTAATTAATTAATGACCAAAATTATTACTAGCTGTTACATTTTGCATAAGAATTTTGAAAGCAATAAAAATTTGAGTCTTTAATATAATGTAAATAATTGTTAAATATGATATTTATTATACAAAATATATTTTTGCTAATATTTTATTTAACAAATTAAGTATTTGATATAATATTTTTTAAATATTTTCTAATAAATAAATATTACTATTTTCGTCTGGCTTTAAGGGTCATATTTATTTTTTGCGTATTGATATTTGAATATTAATTATTATATCAAAATATAGTACAAATTAAAAAAAATTATGCAAAAATACTTGTATTTATATCTTATAATACTAATACAATTTTATTTATACAAATAATTATTCACATATAAAAATATTTTTAATATTAAATACAATAATACAAATAATAAAGGATAAACTATTTTTTTTAGTCTCATAACTGCACCCCTTATTATTTTAGTCCCGTAAGTGGAGCATGTCACAAATTAGTCTCATAAGTGAAAAAATTTCGTTGTTTTAGTCCTACGGCGCCGGAGACGCCCGCGTGACTCGTCGGAGGCAACATGTCCGCTACGTGTCATTGACATGGCGGACACATGGATTTTTTATTTTATTTTATGTTTTTTTTAAAACTTTTTTAAATTTATTTTTAATTTCATTTGTATTTTTTTATTTTTTTTTTAATTTGGTCCAATTAAAAAAAAAAAATCCGCCACATCACCTCCGGCGAGCCACGCGGGCGTCTCCGGCGCCGGAGGACTTAAACAGCGAAAATTTTTCACTTATGAGACTAGTTTGCGACAGGCTCCACTTACGGGACAAATGATAAGGGGGTCCAGTTACTGGACTAAAAAAATAATTTACCCAATAATAAATATATCAATTAGTATAAAATATGACTTTTAAGTACATATAAGCACAGCGTATATTAATTATTAAATGAAATTTGGTTGCTTATAATTATTGAATGAAATGTGGATGCGTGCATTTTTATATAAATAAATAAATAAATAAAAACAAAGACAAGGGCAACAGAATGTCACGGGTTTTTTGTTATTTTGTTAAAAATAATACACAGAGCATCTCATCAATTCACATCATAAAACACATACATGGAATTATTTTCCTCGCACGTGCCCTGCTACAATGTCACGTGCTTCAGTATTCACATATCTATATATATTCTACATACATGGATATATATAAAAAAAATGAATGGTGGGTCCGCACCCTATTTGTTTTCTTATACTCCCCCGTCCCACACATCATGTCCACGTTGTTGTTTCTGTCCGACTCACATGCTATGTCATTTTTTTTTTGAAAAATTATTACATATTTTAATCTCATTTTAAACTTTTTAATTTTATTTTTTTAAAATTTTAATTATTTATATTATCGGATAATTATTTTCACTAATACATTCTTAATTATTTACTAATTACACCCCCCTAAAATACTGTGTCTATAGTGTAGCAGACACGGTATGTGGGACGGAGGGAAAGAGTATTTTTTTTTAATAGATTTAATTAATAAATTAAAACATATATATATAAAGATATTATATTTTTGATAACAAATTGTGTCAAAAAATTTATTGGGTCAACGTAGTCAAATAGTTTATTTTGTTGTTTTATATTTGTGTGTAATTTTAGAATGCTAAAGTTTTAAATTTTTCAATGTATTAAATAGTAAAAAGATTGTGATAAATTTTGAATATATAATTAATACTTTTTTAATTTTGTAGGTTACGTCTAAATTTTGAATATTTTGATTTGAAAATATATTTAAGGAATTCATATAGAAATTATAGTAAATTTTAATATATATAATTTATTTTTCTTTTATTACTTTTGATCTTATTTTATATGTTTTTCTTTAATCTAATGTTTTTTTTAATTATTATTTCTACTAATATATATATATATTTATTATATATGTGTTTATATGAGGACACTTGTATTTAAATATCTCTGAATTAAAATACATTTAAGTTTAATCCCTCCTAATTTTAACAAAATACTGCACTCCCTATTTTTTATTTCAATTTACACTTAACTCTCTAATACCAATTTTACTCCTAAAATTACAATATATTGTAACAAAAGTTATCTGTACTTCTATTATTTTTATATAAACTTACGTTATCCAGTTACATACCTCAAAATTATTCCGCTGTACAAAGAAAATTTCAGAGTAATATTTGTGTAATTTTTATTTATATACTAAAATTAGTTATAGAAATTTAAATCCAAAAATAAAATAAAATTATAATGTAATTCATTATCCTATGTTGATAAGTTTATTTCTTCCAAGCACATCCCCTCCCACTCTGCCATCGCCGCCAAAGCACCCCGCTAAAATAATTGTCGTTGAACCTCCCCGGAGAAAGCTTCACCACCGCAGGAAGTCTTCCCTCATTGCCGAGAGGTTCAATCCTGCTCGAGATGGCTAAAAAGACCTCCCCTCAAAGAAGAGTTCGAAAAAGTATATTATAATTTATATTCTTTGTAGAATTAATTTTTTGAGTTTGTGATGTGCTCAAATCTATTTTATTTATACCTCGGTTGGGTTTGTACAAGCCTTGGTGCCAGATCATTTTAGTTTGTAATGTATCGTACCATCGGGTCGAATATAAATTATTTTGATGTGTTTTAAATTATAAATGATCTTGTTGTCTATAGAAGTGTCTTCATTTGTATTTTTTTAGTAAGGTAGGGGAAAGACAAGAGTAAGAAAAATAAACAAACAATCAGAGTTAGTAAAATATTTGTACGTAACTTTATTCTTCTTTGTATGTACCTTCGTTATTATGTAGAATTCATTATTTTTGCTCACCGAAGTACGACTATCTTTTCTGCATATACCTTTATTTTAGCTAAAAATATTCTATAAATAATATTATATAATTGGGTATATAATGTGTGTTTCGATTAATAATTTGTGAAACTGCAACATGATTAGGGTGAAATTGGAGACCAACATACCGTTGTTTCCGATCCTTCGAACTAGAAGTTGTACGATACTTTAATTAATATTGTTGTAGATGATGCATTTCTGAAGATGAGGTCAAAACAACATGCAATTTTCTTTCAAATTTCAATATCCAACATGTGCTAGCTTGTCTCTATATATGTATAGGTTTCGAAATGTCAAATACTCTAACAGATCGACTATAAGGCTACTGTTATGGAACCATGTATTGGTATACATAATGTGAGAAAATGTATTGAAAGAAAATACGTACTCATATAAGTAATTGATATACTTCAGTTTGCAAAATTTCATAGTCGGGTTTCAACAAGCCTCTAAATGGAAGTTACATATCCACAATGATGATATTTGTTCCTTCTTTCACTAAGTTACATACTTCTGAAATGATTTAATGTATTTGTATTGGAGAATAGACTTATACATATTTAACTTATATTGAGAAGATGTGTACTCACTAAATTATTCTAAAGGCACTGATGGATACGTTTCGTGTACACATCAATGACTATGGTTCACATATACACATCAATTATGATTTATTCCGTACATTATGGGAATGTCCAATATGTTTCATGAGTAATATTTATTTTTTATAACTTCTAACACACTTATTATTGTTGGGGTATTTTTTTCTACTATAATATATATATATATATTTGCATTGAAAATTACAAGACAAAGAATATCATACGTCATCGATTATACATCAACTCCAAAATATCTATTATTACAATTCACCACATAGTATGTTATACAGGTCTATTCTAAGTAAGATTCTCACCCATCCTTCAATACATTGATAGGTGATCTTATAGGTCGTTTTAGAAATATCAGCTGATGCACGCTAATTTTTAATAAAGTGAGTGTGATGTAATTAACTTATAGCTATTTGATCCAACACCAATCAATGACAAATTCTAGATAGAAACTTAAATTTCTATGTTTACTGTAATTATACCTATATACAAGTATGAATATTTCTATACACAAAGGCATACCTTCTTACTTGGATATGTATATCTCTGGTATTAATAAAATATACTCTCTGAACATCATAACATAGTCATATTTTTATTGTAATAACTCCGTTGCAAGAATTAAATACCCATATAAATAAATACAATTTATGTTAATGTGATTTTATATAAACGATGTGGATAAACAATAGGTCATGTTATAATATAACGAGTACTTAGGAGTCATAAAAAATCTCAAGTATTACGAAAATTTTAATAAGAAAATATCATATGCAATATAATATAGTTGTTAGTATCTATTACTCCTAGTTATATTGTATGTAACTATAATAACTTTTAATGTACTTTCATTATGAATACTCATACATTTGTTTTCTACTTTAGAAGAATTGGTTTTGAATGATATGTACCCCAACATAATAATTGTGTATGCTCAATAATATACAGGGGAATATAATCTAATTTCCAAATCATTCGATAGTGGTCTCGTACATAGATTTACATTTACAATCTTCAAAAAATAAAAGGAAATTCCAGCCACAAGACATCAAATTAGAAATACCTACGATAGAGTCTTCTTGCAACGTTGTCAGTTGTGTCCTAAATTACCACAACGACCATACTTTTTTAGACTGTTTCACCTGTTGTGATTCAAACCGTTTTTGTTTCGGCCGGCATGGTAGGACAAAATGCAATGACCTTGTTGAGCACACCTAACTATTCCACAACTTAGCTATATTGTTATTTACTATCCTCCTACGAGTCCCTTGAAATAGAGAATTCTTCCGACACTCGGGCTGCGATTGTGCAATGAAATTTTAGGAAAATGGCATGGTCTTTACAACAGACTTTACATGCTGCTCAAACATCTTCCGTAAAGGGGCATATCCGGCTTTGTTAAAAACGGATGTCTATCATTTTTTTTTAATGCATTTGATATGTTCGCATTACCTATACGAAATATAATTATCTTGTTATACATAATATAATAAATGACACATATTCTACGGATACCTGAGTGCAAAAGTTGTCCACTATGTGTCAAGGAAAAGTGGACTCCAGAAAATACGACGGGAATATACTTTAGAAATCCCGAATATTTATCTCTAAAAAAAAGAATTTTTTTCAATTCTCACCATCATCACGGTGAACAAATCTTAATCTTCAGCGAAATTAGTTTCAATTTTTATTATTTTTTGCAAACACCACTGTATAGCAATACGATTTTAATATTATCCAATATATAAGTATATAAAATAAATACCAAAGTTCATAGACGAGTAGTCATAGTATATACTAACAAATCAAAGTATTTTTAAAAAAATATAGTCTACAATATCATACAACAAGGGTATACTATTATTAAATATAAGTATACTAATTAATTTCATTTTGAATACTATATTCTAATATATTTTTAAATTTTTTAGATTATATCTAAATTTTGAGTTTTTTTAATTTGGAAAAAAAAATATTTGAAACATTTATACAAAATATTATACAAAATTTTAATATTTAAAATTTTTATTTTTATTTGAGTACTTTTATTCCTAGTCTGTATGTGTTTTCTAAGTATGTATTATGTTCTTTTTATTTTTTACTATTTAACCATTTTTTTTATTCTTATTATGTATGGTTTTTTTTTTTTTTTTTTTTTGAATTTCGAGTATTATATTTTAATATATATATATATATATTTAATTTTGTAAATTATGTTCAATTTTTTTAAATATTTGCATTTGAAGGAATTTATAAAGAATTCATATAAAAAAAAGTATAATAAATTTTAATACATGAAAAATTTATTTTTAATTTATTATTTTCATTCTTAATATTTCAAAATTTTGTATAAAAATAGTTTTTATCTAATTTTTATTATTTATATATTTTATTTGTTGGGTATTTAATATTTTTTATTTATAAAGAATATACATATTGAAAAGACAATATTAAATAAATTAAAATTTAATATAATAAATAATGTTAAAATTATTTTTAAATTTATCTTTTTTCTTGCATATCATGGATATTACGTTAGAAAATAAAAATAACTAAAAATATTAAAAATTGTGATTATTTAAAATTTAAGTATTAATATAATAATTTTTGTTTAATTTTTATATAGTTAATTTATTATATTATGTATTTTGGTATATGCCGTAACACTTATATATACTGAATACTAATATATATTAGTATCGTAATATATATTAAACTTCGGTATGCATGGTAACGATAAATTGCGGTATGCAAATTTTATATTTTTATAACATCAAAATCGACGATACACTATCAAATCGTACCAAAATTTACAGTATACTGAAAATATGATAATTTTTATATACGATATACGAAATACTACATTTTTTGTATTTTTCCACCCTATAATTTAATATATAAAATATCCGTGCATAATACGGGTTACCCGCTAGTAGACATATATTTGATGGATAAAATAATATTCTTCATCCGTCCCTAAATCAAAAGAGTTATTTGAAATTCTGTAGTATATTAATAAATAACAATGTTTTTATTAATTAGTAAAAACGTGTAACAAATTTTGATATTTTTGCTCTATTTTATATATGATTATAAAAATAATTATATATGTATATATTTGTAATTATTAAAGTAAATATTTAAATTATGTTGATGTTAATATATAATAACTATTTTTTAAAATAAAAAATCTAATACATGAAAATGAGACCAATAAAATTAAAAATGATAAAAATTATTCTTTGAATTGAGACGGAGAATATATATATATCATCTATATCTAATTTTAAGCTTGAGTGAATAATACACCCTAACAAACAAGTCCATAAAACTCCCAAAGCAAAGAGCAGTCAACAAAAGGCTACACTTTCGGCTATCCACGCCTCCCAAAATTAGTCAAATTAGGTCATTAATCTGCAATCATCTTTCAATAACATTAACATTCCCAAATTTTGCAACACACTCAACTGCCCAATTCTTTTGCCCAAATTTCCCAATAGTGCTTGTAATCATCACAAACCTGTAAAAGTCCACACCAACATCATTAAACAAAACAATAACAAAAATAATTTATCAACAAAAATCAAGAATATCCCACCCCATTCTTGGGCGCTCCCGGACCTCGGAACCGGATGGTTCACACAAACCCGGGGGGGTAAACCTGGGGTTGGAGTCCGGGACCCTTGTCTTGCGGTGATGATCAGAAAATAATAAGGGTAATAATAATCCCATCTTTAAATAAAGTTTACACATAATTAAGGGGAAAAAAAAATAATTTCTTGGGACCAGTTTCCCTTTCTTTCTCCCCGCTTTTCTCCTTTCTTTCATAATTCTTTAGTAAATTGTAATTAATTAAAATTTAATTATATTTCCCTCTTCCAACTTTATATCCTCATTCGAAGATCCCTTCTTTTACGTTTTTATTAATTTCCCCTCTTCACTGTCCTTCGCCATAACCAAAATCCTCACAGAAAATGAAATCCATAGATCTATTCTGCGCCTCCCCGGCTTCCACCGCCATATGTTCCGGCACCGACCACCGCTCCGTCGTCCGCCACCGCCTCGGCGGAACGCCGAGGGCATGCAGGCCAAATGCGGCGGCGGCCGCAGCCCCTTGCATCTCCCAACTCCCTTTCGACCCTTCCCGGCCGTTCCGGAAACCTCCGACCGCCGGCGCCGCCCTCCGCCGGAAAAGCTCCGCCGACGCCGACGACATTCCGAGAAGCCCGCCGGGATCCGCCAGATACTTGCTGAGCGATAAGCCTTTCTTCGATATCGTTCAGGATCCTGACCGCGGGCTTGTTTCCGGGCCGGCGTACACTTTCCGGCAACGGTATGGCGATAAGATCATCGGCGCCGGTGCCGGAGGATTCAGGTCGTTGTCCACTAATTATTCCTCTTCGCCGCGATATGAATCGCCGGTGTATAAGCCGTACGAGAAGGGCGGCGAGGACGGCCGGAGATCCTCAGCCGTCCGATTGAAGGATCATCTGGACGGTCAGAAATCAGCCTCACAGTTACAAAACTCCTCCACTCCCAGCCATCGTCATCAGGTCTAATTTCAATCTTCTTTATATATATATATATATATATATATTAATTCACCAATTAATTAATTAATTCCATAATATATGTATATATATATATTAATCCTCCATTTCTTATTTTAAGGTTGTCGAGTTGTGGGTGTCGATTCATTGCAAGGGCTGTGAAGGCAAATTGAGAAAACACATATCAAGAATGGAAGGCAAGCCCATCTCTCTCTCTCTCTCTCTCTCTCTCTCTCTATATATATATATATATATAAATACATGAATTTGATGACAGGAGTGAGATCATTCAGCATAGATTTAGCAACAAAAAAGGTTACAGTAATCGGACAAGTGACACCTCTGGGAGTCCTCTCGAGTATTTCCAAAGTGAAGAATGCTCAGTTCTGGCCATCTCCATCTTCATCATCGTCTTCGATCATCTCCAAGACTCACTCACTTCATAATCAATTAAATAAATAATTATTTAATCTCAATCTACTAATTAGGGTTTCTGTACCCTCACTTCCTTCGATCCACACTTACTGTATTAAATTACAGGGTTTGCCTATGTTAATTAGCTTACAATAATTATATTTAAATAATAGTATTACATATTATTGTTGCTGTTATTGTTGTATACTTTTTTTTGGGTTTTATTCTTATAATTTGAATATTCAGGTTGTGTGACATATATAATATGCTTTCATTTAGTGTACCTATGTTTCGTACATAGAACGGATAGGGCGATGAATTTGAAAAATTAATCAGAATCCGTAATATATACAAACAACGCAAGCTGAATATAATAATGATATGTGATGTTGCTTTACAATTATAGCGTGCTTTATAACAGTACGTGGTGTGTTGAAATCAATTAGTATTTGTGTTGTATAAAATTATAGCATGTGCTGTCAGTCCATATGTTGTATTTGTGTTGTTTTAAGATAATCCTGTTAGTTCATGTGTTGTATTTGCATTATATGAATACAGACGGTGCGCTGCCGGCAGAAACACCGTGTGCTACTGTGTTGTCAGATAGTGTTGAATTTTAAAATTCAAGCACCGTAGCCGCGGCAATTTTTATTTTATTTTGTTTTATTATTATTATTATTATTCTTATATTTTAATTTCGAACTTTTATCAATTTTCTGTTTTACGAGCAATATAAAAAAAGGGTTTGTTTGTAAGTGTCTCTCGTGCCTTCTGATAATAATTTCTTGGGAAGAAATCCCTTTTGTCCTTCCCAATTTCCTTTTTCTGTGCAGAGTCTGGCAATGTTCTTGTGTCTGTTGATATCTAATTAGGGGGGGTCCAGGCTCTCAGCTCCTGAATAATATCTAGCCATTGATGGATTGGGCCCCATGAATTATTAATGGTATAGATGCACATGATGATAGGCTCCTAGGACCTTCTATTTTGAGTCTATGTCCGAGGAAGTCGCCTTGTTTATTGCCTTCCAGTTTGGACTACCTTATCACGGTGGTTGTGCATTTTTGTCTATATTTTGACTGCTTTTTATTTTTTATTTTACAGTACATATTTAAAATAATCCGTAGTTTGTTCTTACCCTGCAATTTTATTTATTTATTTATTTACTTATTTATAGATTATATTCTCATTTGCAATTTTGACTTATTTTTTCCCATTATATCGAGAAGGGTACACTAAAAAAAAAAGAAAAAAAAAAAGAGGTAATTGTAAAATTATACAAAATATTCTATATTTTATTTATTGCGTTAAAACCCCTTGTGTTAATACATGAAACACTATTTGTCTAAAACTGATGTTTGGTCATAAATAAAAAAAATAAATTACGCATATTTTATATAAATAAAAAACGTAAAATATGTTAAATAATTTTTTTAAATAAAATAAATAAATAATTTATCAATAATTTATTTTATATTTTTTATAAAAACTAGATAACAATTTATCTTCAAATACTATAAAAATAAAAGATTAAGCATTTATTTATTTATTTTATTAAAAAAATTATTTAAAATATTTTACGTTTCTTATTTGTATAAAACTTGTTTAACTTTAGGTCTTTATTTATAACCAAAACAAGGAGGATGTATCGTACAAACTTTACACTAACACAAGAATATTTCACGCAATAAATAGAATACTAAGTGTTTTTTATTCATTTTTAGTAAAATATAAGGGGTGTTATCGAATTTACCATAAAAAAAAAAATCAAATATTACTTCAATCCCAAAACTATGTCTAGTTTTACTTTTCTCGTGTAGTTTTTAGGTGATATAATTATATCAATAAATTTTTATTTTTTTTAATTATAAGTATTTTATTTGTAATAATTTTATAAAATGAAATTTAAAAGTGAAAGAAAAAATTATGTAAATAAAAATAAGTTGCAAAAAAGTAACTTTGAAATATTTCAAATTTAAAATAATGGAGTAGCAAACTATTTGGTCATTCTAGACAAATCTTTTGTTAATTATTAATCACCAAACATTTTGTTATTATTTTTAATTTGAGGTGTCTCGATTTTTTGCCACAATAATTTTCTCTTTTCTTTTTGTAAATATACTTTATAAAATCTGAAAAAAAGGTAATATAAAACAGTGAAAACATTATTAATATTATACTATCTAAAAAACTGTGCTAAATAAATACTCCATCCGTCCCATAACAAATTATCTATTTTTCCATTTTAGTCCGTCTCATAATAAAATATCAATTTTTTTTAGTAACTGTACTATCTACTTAACATTACAAATATCCTTACAACTTACATATATTACAAAAATACCATTACCTTTATACCACACATACTAATAAGATTATTTTAGTCATTTCTACTTTATTCCTACTACATCTCAATATAATACTAATATTTCTAAAATTACGTAAAAAAGCAAATAAATATTTAATTATAGGTCAGAAGGTGGGAATATATAAAAAATATATTGAGAACAAAGTGAGTATAATATTGAAAGTAAGTATGGTGGATGGGCTCTATAAAATCCATGTTTATTGATAGGTGGCGAATTGTACTTATCTTTCCTTAAATAATCCACATAGCAATCGTTACATGCAATTAGACTTGTTAATGAGTTGAATTGATTAAATATTCGTGTTTCTTCGTTAATGTTTATGAACAAGATTCGTTTTTGTTCGTTAAGCATTCGAATTCGTTTATAGTATTCGAATTCGGTTCGTTAAGCAATTTTATTGTTTGAATTGTGTTTGTGCATGTTTGGCTAGATTAAATTCATTTGGATATATATATATTACTTTCTCTGTTTCATATGAATTGTTCATATTTTCTATTTCAGTCAGTCATATATAAAATTTGTTAGTTTTTTTTTTTTTTCAAAAATACATTTTAATCACATTTTAAATTTCAAAAGTTTTTAATCTTAATTATATTAGTTAATTTTTTTTTAATCTATATTATTTTTATTATACTATAATTATTTTTACTAATATACTTTTTATTACTTATTAATTATACTTTATTTGAATTCTCATGTCTACAGTGAACAATTTATCAAAGGAGTATATTATATTTTTTAATTCATATATATAATACTCCCCCTGTCCAGCTAGAAAGTATACATGTTTCTATTTTGGGACGTCCAATTACAAAGTAACCATTTCATTAAACACCCAATTTTTTCCACAAATACCCCTACTTTACATCACATCATTACTTTTATACCAAAAAAGTAAGGGCAAAAATGTCATTTCACTACTTTTATCTACCCACTATAATTAAAATACTATTATTCCTTAATCTCCGCGCCAAAAGTAAATATATACTTATTTAGTGGACGGAGGGAGTATTTATTTATTTATTTAATAATTATATATATAGCTCATTTGTTAATAAACGAGTCTATTTATATTATTCGACTTTATGTACATTTGCGACCAAACTTAAACCAAACGAAATCGAACTAAGTTCACAAATGAATTGATTCATTTAATAGCTCTACATCTAAGAAAAATGCAAGATTTATAACATAATTAGATTCTGATTAATTACACTGAGACACTTTTAAAAATTTGTATTATTTATTCAAATATAATCTTTTTTTCAAAAAATTACATCAAATATTTATTTTTTATTTTAAATATTATATTAAGAAAATATTTTCTATATAAAGCATTTCATCCTCGACACATATTTACATCATATTATATTCAATTTTCAAAGCTCTAAAAAATTACAGACTCTTATGTGATTTAGTTTGTGTGGTTTAGTTTTTTGTAAAGTAGTTATTCAGGGTAATATTCTTAAGAAAAAATAATATATTTTTATTAATAACATTGTATATTTAAAAATATGGTTATGAAATTGCATATCATTAAGGGCTAAATATTATTCCACATCAATTACATATAATTATTGTATAAATTTGACCTATTTATGAAACACCTAGATACATATATATTATATATATAAATATGTAGGTGTATATATTAAAATCACGACATTCTTATTATTATTATTATTATTATTATTATTATTATTAGGATAAATTGTTTTTTTGTCTCTAATTAGACCCCTTATCATTTTAGTCCCGTGATTGGAGCTTGTCGCAAACTAGTTTCATAAGTGAAAAATTTTCGTTGTTTTAGTTCTCCGGCGCCGGAGACGCCCGCGTGGCTCACCGGAGGCCACGTGTCCGCCAGGTGTCCCGCTAGGTCAACGACACCTGGCGAACACGTGGCCTCCGACGAGCCACGTGGGCGTCTCCGGCTCCGGAGGACTAAAATAACAAAAAATTTTCACTTATGGAACTAATTTGCGACATGCTTCACTTACGAGACTAAAATGATAAGAGAATCTAGTTACGGGACTAAAAAAAACAATTTACCCTTATTATTATTATTACTTGTAAGTTTGAAAATTGTAATTGGAGTTATTTTGAAAAATATACGTACATTCAATCCATATCATCCATATATGCATATGTCGTGCATGGGGTAGTTTAGCCTATAACGGCCAATCAGAAGCCTTACTTAACATATACTTATATTATTAATTTTTTTAATATTTTGTAAGAAAATCATACAACTTTTTAACATTTTAAATCATTTTTTCTATTTTTTTTATTATAAAAAATAAAAATATATGCCATATTAAAATTTGTACCTAAATCAAATGAATATATTTTTATATGACGAAAGAAGTATGTAAATAATATGAATTATTAGTAGGTGTTTATACCATATATTTATGTTATTATTAACATATATTTTGTGATAAAGTCAATTATACAATGTATTTTGTGGACTATGACAATGTGTTATCAATTTATATTATGCAATTGTGTTATATTAATATGTATTTCGTAATGAGACCATCCTTGAAGGAGGAAATGAATTTTCAATTGGAAAAGAAGATCAACTTGTACCTACTTACTTTCAATTAGACTGGTAGTTTGCTAGGATTAAAACTACGGTTTAATCTCTAATTTCTTGTACATTGAGCTGTAAAGAAGACCGTAAGAGAGGTCAGCTTTGGGTCCGTGTTTGTTGAGTCATTGAGTCCTTTGTATACCTGGTGATAGATTTAGTGGACGTCTCATGAATTGGAATCCTCCGAATGTAGGTAATTATACCGAACTGGGTTAACATGTATTGTTTGTTTTATGTTTGATCTTGGTCAGCCATAAGCAAGTATCTGTGAGACACATAAGAGTTATAACCACATAATAATACCACAGTGTTTTTGAAGTACAAACCCCTTGTAGTTTTCTATTTCCGTTGCCATTAGACTCGAAAGAATTGACCTCTTACGTGTACGTGTTCCAACCCACGACTTTTGTTTTACCAAACAGTAATTATATATAGTCCTGGTTGGAGGTAGACAAACTGACCATACATTTCCACCATTACGATTTGAAAGCAGACATTCATAACACAGACACACATATACATATACATATACATATACATATATATATATATATAAAAATTTAATTAATTATTTAATTAAATAATACTATATTCTACGTGTCTTTCTTTATCTTTACTCTTTCTTTGAATGTGAATAATGTGAAATGTGGAGCACCAACTTAACGTGGCTTCTGGCAATTATATTGTCTGCTATCATATCCATAATGTAGGGAAAAGAGAAAAACAAATGGGTGTCTTTAATTTACTTGTATTATGCTTTTCAGTTTCAACAGTGCATAGATTGCCATATTCTCTAGCAAATATAATATGTTTTTATAAATAGAGCTGGTAACGAGTCGAGCCGAGTCGATCCAAATTTTAAGTGTTCGCTAATGTTCGCAAACAAGACTCGTGTTCGTTCGTTAAGTTTTTTAGCTTGTTCGTAGTGTTTGAGCTCGGCTCGTTAAGAATTTTTGTTGTTTGAGTTCGTGTTCGTATTCGGCTCGTTTAGGCTCGATTAAGCTCGTTCGAGTTCGTTTGTCTCATTTTTTTTTAATTTATATATAAATTAAAAAAAAAATTAAAATTACTTTATTTATATATTTAAAATTAATATTTTATTTATTTATAAATTATAATTTTATATGTATATATGATATTTATAATAAATATATTATTTATTCGAAGAAACACACCTAAATATTGAGTTTTTTGCACTATTTGCACAGTAAAATTTTCCAAACTGGCCTATTGGGAAGGGACAACCCAGTTTGGGGAATTTTAATATGCAAACAGTTTGCACAGTAAAATTCCCCAAACTGGGATTGAAGAAACACACTCTAAATATTGAGCTTTTTGCACTGTTACTGTTTGCACAGTAAAATTTTGCAAATTAGAGTTGAAGAAACACACACTGTTTACACAGTAAAATTCTCGAAACAGAATTTGAAGAAACACACCTTAAATATTGAGCTTTTTATATTGTTAATGTTTGCACAATAAAATTTCCCAAACTTGAGTTGAAGAAATACACTCTAAATATTGAGTTTTTTGCACTGTTTGCATCGTAAAATTTTTTAAATTGGAGTTGAAGAAACACACCCTAAATATTGAACTTTTTGCCCTTTTCTATTTTAGAATTAATTTTTGAGCAGCCAATTTCAAGGATGGTCGGTATCCATGTTCCTTTCTTCCAACTATAAAAATCAATGTCCCAACAATAAAGTAGAAATTCATATGATCTAACAAGTTTTCCAGATAATTATAGGCTGGTTGTGTTTGGTTTGAGATATTTGTGTGTTTACATTTGTTTTAAATAGTAAATTTTGAATTGAAATAGTTGTTTGATATCATATAAATATATATTGATGTGATGTTTTGAATGTAAAAATTAATTTTAGTGTAATATAATAAATAAAAGATAAGTGATTGATTTGATTTTTAAAAAAAAAAAAAATTAGAATAGGAAAGCCAAAATCAAATCTCACAATTAAACACATGTAAAATCTCACAAGTTGATTATATATATATATATATATATAAATATAGAGAAATATGTTGTTGATATAGTTAAATACTTCCTTCATCAGGCTCTTTGGGTTTCATAGTAGATTAAAAAATAGTATTTTATTGATCAGTGAAAATATTTAAGAAGTTTTGACATTTTGTTATTTGACTTTATGTATAAAATAATTATATGTGCAATTTGTAAGTTTGTAATTTAGATAAAAGTTAAAGGGTATTTTAGCATTAGTGGATGATTATTTTTACTAAAAATAGAAAAGAGATACTTTGGAGCGAGAGCGACAAAAATGATAAAAAAAAAGTATTTTGAGTTGAGACGGATGAAGTAATATTTTATATCAAATGTTAATTTTTTATGAAAGAATATACTATATATTGAAAATCGTATTAAGTAAACAAAATGGTTGGGCAAACATACCTCTATTTTATTTTTACATATAATTTTTTTATAAAATATTATATTAAACTACTATTATACAAATTTAAACCAAATGTTTGAGTGTTATTTGAAATATTTTGGATATAATTTTTAGAATTAGAAAATTATAAAGGAAAAATTGAAAAAAATGCGCTTATATGTAAGTCTCATTTTTATTTTTAAATATGTATATATTTTTACATATTTTCAATAAATGACAATAAATCTTCAAGGTTAAAAAAAAAAATAAAAAACACATGCACTTCACGTTGCGGACATAACCTCGTGCAGCACTTGCTTGGAACTCCTGGTAGCCAATGTGGCAGATGAGATTGCCTCGTCTCCGGCTGCTGATATAAAAATTTGCAATGTAAGACAATATGTTCACTAAAGGTCTTATATTTGTCATCAGGCACCGGAAAAACACACATGACAGACATGTGCGCCTCGCCTTCGCCTATCATCTGCGTTTTTTAGATGTCAGATGACAAGAATAAGGTCCTGAGTGACATATTGTTTTAAATTGTGAATTTTTACATCAACAGCTAGAGGCGAGGCCATGTTACCTTAAGTGGTTTTGAGGCTCTGGAGGACAAAATTGTCAGACATGTTAGTTTCATTTGTTTACTATTTATTTTCAGTTTCACGTTATTTTAAGCCATGAAGTAAACTATTATTTTTTTATTTGAATCAATTATTCGACTTTTTTATGTGTATATAAAAAACAATATAAGAAGTTTTTAGTCCATTCATTTCTAATAAATCGATGTCATCGTAACTTTTTCAATTTCCCTCGACACTATAATAGAATAGTGGAAAAGAAATATAAAATGAAGAGAATTGAAAAAAAAATTTACAGCAATAGTAATATTTAGGATAAAATATTTTACTTTTTATATAAGATATTTGTAAATAAAAATATTATAAATTTAAATAATAACATGAAGGGTAATATAGAATATTAATAATGAATTGAGGGAGGACAAATCATAATCATTAGATAAAAAATTATAAACAATCACCGAGGATCTTGAGTTGGAATTTAAATAGTAAAAATTTTTGAATTTGAATAGCTGTATGATGTGATATAAATAGGTGTTGATACGATGTTTTGAATGTAAAATTAATTTTTAGTATAATATAAAAAATAAAAACATACGTGTTTGATTTGATTTTTTTAGAAGAAAATGAGATGAATAGTAAATTTAAAATCTAATCCCCAAACAAACACATCCTAAAAAAAAAATAAAATCGGTAGATGTACGTGCATTTTTTCAATAATAAAAAATAATTTTAAGATTTCTAAAAAATTTATTGTCCTTTAAAAAAAATTAAAAATAGTAAAAACAATTTATTTATTTATTTATTTTATAATTTCCTGTAATAATAATATAATATAATTAAAAAAGACTTAACTAGTATAAATCATGCCCGGGCCTTGAACATAGTCCATTTGCAAAACGAAGCCTACGTGGCCTCCAATATATATAGATATAATGTTGTTCTTAATGTTTTTAATAAATATAGTTCAAATTTTAAATTAAAAAAATAAGATTTATATTGTTTTTTTTATTTTTAATATAAAATATTTAATATTGTTTTAATTTTATTTATTTTGTGTTTATTCGTTTATTATATATATATATAGATATTTTGACTAATTAATTTATTCTTTTATTATAAGAAAAATCTCAAAATAATTATTTATCTCTTATTTAAAATATATATTTAAAAATAATTTTTATTTTAAAAATATTATATAAAAATAAATATTAATTTTGGTTTGAATTTAAATTTTTTATTTAAATTTTCATTTAAATAGTAACTGATATGTATGCTAAAGAAAATAATGTAATTTGATTGAGAATCGAAAAAATTAAATAGTAAACACTCACTCAAATATTTTAAATTATTTATTTTTAATATTTAAATTTATATATTATTATACAAATATTTAAATTATGTATAATACTATTATATTTTAATAGTGTCTTGAAGGATAATTTTTTATTAAGTTTTCCAAAATTATATATTGCGAATTTATTTATAATCATAGATATATTTTTTTAAAATAATATTTGTGTTTGTTTGATTGTGTTTTCTAAAATTTATTTTTATTAGTATTGTACTTTTATTATTCTAAAAACACACAAAAATATTACTACAAAAAACAACATAATTAATTAACCATATTTTTAACCTTCAATATATTAAAAAGGTAATTTTATCATTAAATTTTAAATATTTATTTTAATAATTATATTAATTTAAAAATGCATATAAATTGAGAACCTCTGAAAATAGTGCTCACTCTAAGGCTTAACCTGAGTTTTACTATTTTGGCCCAATTATGGGAAAGTTGAAGTGGACCGATTTGAGTTTGAGACAACTCAATTTATTGGAGATATATATATATATATATATTATTTTAGTTCGTCTCAGATTATTTATTTAATTATTTTAAAAAAATTTATATATTTTAATCATATTTTATAATTTTTTTAAGTTTTTAATTAAATTAATTTGTTTTCATAATATTAATCTATAATTACTTGTATTATAAAATAATTATTTTTTAAAAATATATTTATTAATTATTTACTAATTATAATATTTTTAATAATCCGTATCTATCGTAAATAGGACAACTAAAGTGAGACATCTTTGTTTGATATTTGAATCAAACCAAATAAATATCTGAACTCGTGAACTGTATTGAACAAAAATTTTGTAGTAAACGAATTTTTTATTAATAAAAAATATTTATACTTTTTGAAAATATTCAAACCGAACTGAATACAAACTTAGGAAAAAGAAACACCTATTTAGGTAAATTAAAATAATAAAAATCTATTACTTTCAATAAAAATATTTTTCTCAATCTAAAAACAATAAAAACAAATATTCCATCCGTCTCAATTTAAATTATTTTTTTTTTACCATTATCATATGTGTTATTCAAAGAGTCTCTTTCCTAATATAATAAAAGTATTTTACTTACAAATATCAAAATATCTTTATATTTACATAAATTATAAAAATATTACTTCCCTGTTATCCAATTGTGTGATCATTTGATCAGATACAAATTTTAAGAAAAATATGTAAAAATAGAAACTTTTACATTTTAGGGTGAAGAAAAAGTTATATTTTGTTAATAAAAAGGAAATTGGAATAAATTTAGGTGACAATAAAAAAGGTAAAAATGAGAATAAATTTAGATAATAGAGGAAATATTACTTTATCGACAAAAATATCAAATTATCTTACATATTTTCACAAATCAATTAAATATTGTTATTTCTTAATTCAATATATATATAAATATAAAAAACAATTGACCCACTTGAAATGGGATGGAGAGAGTATTTTCTAACACTTTTACAATTTTGAATAATCAATTAGAAAAATTCTCAAAATTTTTAAACTCAAAAAAATACAATTGAATATTCTTAAAAATAAATTATAAATATTTTTAATTGTAATTTTTCGTATAAACAACTAATACAAAAAAAAAGAATTATTTTACCAAGTATTTTAATAAAAACAACTAATTGAATTAGTTAGTCAATTGTTAATTGAATAAAGTAATCACTAACAGATAATTAACTCAGATAAAAACTATCTAGTAATTGCGCCATTGTGTATAGTTTTCGGTACAAACATTATATTATTATGATAAGACATTAATAGAAGTTCTTTTGTCATTTTTCCTTAATTTGTATTACGTTTTGTTACTCCCTCCGTCTCATAACTAATTATCCATTTGTTTTTTGCACGTAGTTTTAGAAATATTAGTATTATATTTGGATGTAGTGGGAATAAGGTAAGAATGACTAAAATAACCTTATTAGTATGTGTGATACAAAGGTAATGACATTTGTGTAATATATTGTAAGTTGTAAGGGTATTTGTAATGTTAGGTAGATAGTACAGTCACTAAAAAAGGAAATAGATATTTTGTTATGAGACGAACTAAAATGAAAAAATGGATACTTTGTTACGGGATGGAGGGAGTATAATAATCAATATTAAAAAACCAACACACAAAAAAATAAATATGATCCTTAGAGATGGAGGAGAGTAATACTCCATCCGTCTCAAAACAATAGTCTCATTTTGTCATTTTCGTCTGTCTCAAAACAATAGTCTCATTTTCATTTTCGATAACCAACTCTCTACCTTTTTACAAAACTATCCCTATTTTTTCACAATAATTAGATAAGATAAGGGTATTTTAGTCTTTTAAAAATATTTTTATCAGCTACTAGCAATATAATACTATTATTCCTGCATTTTCGTGCTCATATTCCTAGTGTTTTGAGACGGAGAGAGTATTTTGTGTTTGGGTGACTTTTTCATATTTTGTTAAATTTTATTATTATTATTATTATTATTATTATTATTTTAGATAATATTTTTTCTAAAAATCATATTGGTTTAAAACAGTAGCCGAACACACTCGTAAGTTTACAAAATCACTTGTACTTAATTCTCATGATTGATAACATTATTGAGTAGTATCCCTTCCCACATTCACAGCTTCCTGTTGCTTTCAAATAACGACCTACACCTTCCTAAATTAATTTTATTATCACATGTACTATTTTATTTTATTTATGTTAACAAATTAAAACACCATTATATGCTCCTTCCGTCCCAAATACCATGTTTGCTACATTATAGATACGGTATTTTAGGAGGGGTGTAATTAGTAGATAATTAATAATATATTAGTGAAAATAATTATTCTATAATATAAATAATTATAAATTAAGATTAAGATAACTAATTAGTTTAATTAAAATTAAAAGAAATTTAAAAATTTAAAATGAGATTAAAGTGTGTAATCATTTTCCAAAAAAAAAAGTAACATGGTATGTGAGACGGACAGAAACGACAACGTGGACACGGTATTTGGGACGGAGGGAGTATAATGTACTATTTTATTATATTTATGTTAACAAATTAAAACACCATTATATATATATGCATCTAATTAATTACTCCATCTGTTTCAATACAATAGTCTTATTTATCATTTTTGTCCGTCCCAAAACAATAGTCTCATTTTCATAAATAAACATATCACTATAAAACTACTTTTACTTTTTCATTATTATTATACAATGACGACTATTTTTTAAACTAATACACTTACAAGGGCAAAAAAAGTCTTTTACCTGTACTTTTTACCCACTACCAATATAATATTAATATTTCTTAAATCCCGTGCCAAATACAACTCAGACTATAGTTGTGCCGGAGGGAGTATATAATATGCATTGAACCAAAGATGCATATATGATATGATCCAATTTGGATTGCATTTGCATTGATTAAACTCAATCAGCCTGAATGGGATGTATATTGAATTCGGAAATTTCGAAGAAGTTTCAAAATAAAATAAAATTGGAGAAAGAGGATATTGAATAATATTTGATATATGGACGAACATGACAGCAAACAAAGGAGAGACAGGGAATGATGGATACACCAAATAAGTGCAAAACACTCGATCAATCATCATGCAACATGCTCACCAATTCATATTCAAATTTACATTACCAAAAAAAAAAAAAAAAAAAAAAAAAAAAGCCTAATAAAATTACAACTCCCTCTGTCACAAAAAATAAAATAAAATAAAATTAAAATTAAAAAGAAAATGCATTTATATCTTTGGGCACACATTTTAATGTAAATGTATATTTTTTGGTTATTTTTTGTCTTTTTTATAATAAAAATAATAATAAATAAAAAAAAAAAATTCAGAAGACAACTAAAGAAAATAAGTATATTTTTAAGAGAGTATTTTATAAGCAATTCAATTTCTATACAACAAACAATAAAATTATTGATATTATAAAAACATTAGAATTATCGAATTCGATGAAACAAAATAAAACAAAATTAAATAAAAGCATTAGCATTATTGAAATGAGTTGAACTCGTTGGATTTTGGCCCATCCTACTTCATTTAAAACTATCATGATTACTTTTACGGAATATAAATTGTGTATTGAATAGTACGATTACAATATGGCTATATAAAAGAATAAACATGGGCCCAATCGACGATCAACTAGACAGACTAATACAATGGACTATACAATATATATGTATATATACATACTAACATACTATATATACCAACACCCTACTCAAACTCAAGGTGATGAAGTAAAAACAAACTTGAATTTGCTTTAAAGTGTAGAAAAACGGTCTGGCAAAAGAGACATAGTAAATATGTACGCAATCTGATCCTTGGAAAAGACATGATACATGCAAATAATGGCTGCACAAACATGCTTTCGGACTAAATGATCAAGTTATATATGTTAGGTATGCTGATTAAACACGTCATTATGTGAGATTTGGATGGCACTCACACTATCACAATTGAGAGAAGCGGAAAATGGCTCAAGAGGCCCAAAATCGAAAAGAAGCCAACGAATCCAAAGTAGTTTAGAAGTGAAAGTAGCCGATACTTTGACTTGCCTCTGCAACGAGAGATCAACTTTTGTTTCTTATTGTGCCAAAAAATTAGGGAATCACCTGAGAAGAAACAATTGTCAATTATGGAATGTTGATTAGTAGGGTCACCTGCCTAGTCAACAATAGAGTAACTAGCAAGAACCGAGTAAGAGTCAGTAGATAAGTGAAGACCATTCAAAAGAATTTCTTAACATAGCGGAGAATGTGTAAACACAATAGAAGAATGGGTTGTATGGGGGTTAGTCATGAATTTACTAACTATATTAAACTGCATGAGCGATGTCAAAGCGAGTAACAGTTAGATAGATCAAGGAGTGCCAAATTTCGATAATGCGAAGGATATTGAAGTGGAGTACTATCAATAGGAGTGAGTCGACAATTCGCCTCTAAAGGAGTGGCACGGTTTGGCTATCAGTCTAGCCAACATGAGATATAAGATTACAAACATACTTAGCCTGTGACAAATAAATACCATCAGAAGCATCAGAGATCCCAGAACCCAAAAATCAAAGAAGTTTGGACAAGTCTTTTCATGTTGAAGTGTTGATGAAGATCTTCTTGTAAATTAGGTATATCAGAGATGGCGTCCCTAAAGATAATCATATCATTGACATACAGTAAAATAATGATGACACCAGATAATAAGTGAAGGATGAAACATGCATAATCATAATGAGAGGCAGAATAGTCATACTGAAGAAGTGCAATACTGAATTTTTCGAACCAAGTTTGGGTGTTTGTTTCAAACCATAAAAGGGTACGATGCAAGCTAAATACCTTTCCGAAAGCGTCTGAACTAGGTGGGGGACTTACGTAAACCTCCTAAGATAGATCTTCATATAGAAATGCATTCTTCAAATTCAACTGTAATAGAGACCAACGAAGGACAACCACAAGAGCCATGAGACAACAAATAATGGTATCGAGAAACATGAGCAAACATCTCATCATAATCAACACCGTATTCCTGCGTGAAGCCTCTGGCCACAAGGTAAGCCTTGTAGTGCTCAACAAAACTATCATAATGTGTTTTTATTTTATAAACCCATTTGCAACTAATGGATTTCTTGTCGGTGGTATACACACGATATCCCAAGTACCAGCCTTCTTAAAAGTCTGAAATTCTTCAAACATAAAATAGGTGAGATAAAATAGCAGAAAGATAATGATTATTAGGGAGATGAAAATGACGACTTACGTGAATGGGTCACCAACTAGTGGTTGTAGGAACTGAGATCTCATGGGTGACAGACACAAGCTCAGGAGGCACAAATGGGTCGGTTGAAGGTGATAAAGAAGCATTAGACAAACCATCAGAGATTGGTGAGAGCTTAAAACCTACAATAGATGTGAAAAAAATGGAAAATTTAAGATAGAGAACGAGACTTTGGTTGAAAGAGAATAAATAATTTGGATTAAGATGAGAACATCTTGTGCTCCCAAAATGTGACATTCTGAGAAATACAAAGATAATTCGACACAATATTTTAACAACGATAGGCCTTATATTATACCACACACCCCAAAAAGCAACACAGACAGGTACGTGGCTCCAACTTATTATGTTCATGAGATGGGAGATGGAAAAAGCTGACACAACTAAAATGGTGAAAATGGAAATAATCAGGTGGTCAACGAAAGAACCTTTCATATTGTGTGGCATTATGAAGTATAAAGAATGATAGACGATTAATATTGTAGATAACAGTGAGGGTTGCTTCACCCCATAAGAGATCCCATCAAGAGAAAGATAATAGCATGACACAACCTGTGTCTAGGGTAAGATAATGCTTGCATTTTGCCTTATCATTTTGTTGTGATGTGTAGGGATAAGAGCACTGACCAACCATACCCTGGGAAGACATAAAACTAAAGAAGGTAGAATCATTATATTCGAGTGCATTATCAATGCGGAGAATTTGAATAGGACATAGAATTGTATTTGAATCATTTTTAGAAAATGTAGAGTAAATTGAGGCAAGTTCAGATCGATTTTTTCATAAAGTTAATCGAGGTAAATCGAGAATAATCATCAATAAAAATCATAAAGTAATAAAACCCATTACGTGTCCCAACCCAAGATGGTTCCCAAATATCAGAATGTATCAAGGAGAATGGTTTATCACCAATAGACATATTATTTGATAATGAAAGAGTTGATTGTACCAACTTTACAAGCAAACAATCAAAAACTCAAAACAAACTAACACTAAATCACCTTTATTAGTAAAAGACTAGAGTTTATAAGTGGGGTTGTGTCCAAGTCTGAGGTGCCATTGATAGGAAAAGAAAGGAAAGATAGCAACAAATATAGATAGTATCTAGAAAATCTAAAAGTTGTTTAGCTCAAATAACAGCCTGTCTTGCATCCCGTCCTAAGAATCTAACTCGTCTGCATGTCTTGAACCTTCATACTAGAATACGACAAATTATATTGAGTCCCTGCTCAGCCAACTGACCAACAAAAACAATGTTCAGTGATAATGGAGAATGACATAAGCATTATGAAGGGATGGTAAAAAGGTCTGTCTAGTGTGGGTAATGCTCATGGATATGCCATTGACAACAAAAATAGGTGGTTGTGAGGTGAAAGATTTTAGAGAGTGCAAAAGGCCGATATCAAGTGTCATATGGTTGCATTATACATAATTAATATACCAAGATTTGTTACCTAAGGTCGGGACCAAGGAAGTGTTCACAAATAAGACTTTAGTGAGGAATGATGAATGTCCTCAAGAGTGAGAGTTATGGATTGAAGCGACTGGCTCACACTAGTGGCAACAAATATGGTAGATGAGAAGTTGGATGAAGAACACATATTATTCAGCTTGGGACATTTCTTAATCACGTGACCCCTATGACGACAATAGTAACACTCAATTTTAGGGCAATAAGTGTAAATATGATCAATATTCGGGCAGCGAAAATTCTTTTAAAATTGTGGTGGCCGTGTATCTTTGTGAGTATCTCTGTAAGGGTAGTTTTGTAAAAGAACAATTGGGGTAGAATTAGGGATGAGAGAATCATTGCGTGTATCCCTGCGAGAATAAGTAGACAAGGGAACAATCAGAACCAAATTAAGATTAGGAGCCTTGATCATTTTGATTCGAGTGTCCTCAAATATAATCTTCTTCATGGTTATCTTTGACGATTGTAAAGAATAGGAATGGATTAAAGAAGCACGACGATGGCGAAAGACAACGATGGAGCAAAGAAACATCAACAAACAAGTTCCATTAATAGTTGAAATAAGTGAAAGTGCTCCTGTTGTATATTTGCTTCATCAATACGATTCCACAAAAATTGAATGGCAGAGAAAACATTATTCATATCTTAACCTGGCTGATATGTCAACGCATTCATTCAGCAAGCCTATCAACTAATAGTAATGCATATCCAAAGGCTTATATATATCATTTTCCGTAAAGAATAAAAATTGAAAAATTGATGGGTGAAATATTAAAAAGTGGGATTATTGAACCAAGCACAAACCCCTACTTCTCATATATCCTATTGGTTTTAAAAAATGATATTGTTTTTTTAAGTTTTTGCATTGATTATAAGAAGTTAAGTGAAGCCACTTGAAAAATAATTACCCTAATCTCCAATGGTTCACGATTATACTTACCGAAACGGTTTGAACGGTTTATTTAAATTTCTGAATAAGTTAAACCAAAATCAAATATTCTAAATCACAATTTTGGTTTGCAATTTTCAATTTTAGTTTTGGTTCTGATGTTTCCGGTTTGAATTGTCTATTTATATTTATTCGTTCACTATAAAAAAAAAAAAAAAAATGCCAATTTGTGACATAATATTTTCAATGCAAATCTTTTATATTTTGTCGAGAATCACTATTTCGATAAAATTGCGACGGATTGCCTATTTATCACATAAAATTTCCCCAAAGACCACACGACCGATTATATGTCCCAAACTATAATGATGAAATTTGCAACGGAGTTGGCAATGATGGAATTGTCCATCGTAAAATTTATGGTAAAGGATCGATGTCAATCGTAGAGAAGGTTGCAACGGATTGGTTCCGACACAAATTCACCATCCTAAATTTTTGGAATTTTTGTTTAACCATATATGTCCCCAATAATATACTTATACATATTTAAAATTCTAAAATAAAGCCTATCAAACAAAATTAATTCATTATGTGAAATATAATACATATATATAACAAAGTTTTGTAATAGGTGACACTCAATTCATACTTCATTAAACCATACAATTCAATAATTTTCAAAATATGAATATTGTAAATAAAAAGTACGAAGAGTCGAATAATTAATCTTAAAATGTTGATATTAATTAGGATGTCAAATGGGGCGGGTTAGCCCGGATCCGCCACGGACCCGCTCTTAATGGGACGAGTTCGGGTCTAAATAATATGTTTCGGGGCGGGTTATGGATTTAAAATTTTAAACCCGGTCAGGTTCGGGGCGGGTTACGGGTTTTACTAAAAATCCGCCCCAACCCGGACCCGAACCTGAACCCGGATATTTTTTAAAATTATTATAACTAATATATATGTACATTTATATAATAAAAATATATTATTTATTTACTTAAATAATTTTAAATATAAAATTTAATTAGTCGTCTGCTAAATAAAAATATATTATTTATTTATTTATCTTATTTTTATGGATCAATATTTGATTGCTTTTAGATTTTTTTTTGTGTTTTTAATGCTATTTGTTTTAGTATTCGATTGTTAAAAAAATATTTATTATTATATATTTAAAAAAAAAAAAACAGGTTTGCAGGTTCGGGGCGGGGCGGGTCCTGGGGCCGGGTGGAAGCGGGGCGGGGCGGGTCTCGGGGCCTGCAGAACCCGTCCCGAACCCGCCCGTTGACATCCCTAACATTAATAACCATTTATTTTTTAAAAATAAATATCATAAATGATTTATACAAGATAAATATAATATGTATCCTACATCAGTACAACCAATTCTCTACAAAATTATGTTCAATGTTCCTCCCACCAATGCTCAATGCTAGCTCTAATTGTGAAGTAAATTAAAATAATAATAATAATAATTATTATTATTATTATAATAAAAAATAAAATACAAAATAATGAATGTAATGTATTTTATAAAGATATACTATTAAAAATATGAATATTTATATTTTATTGATATATATGTTTTAATTCATTTATTATTATTATTATTATTATTATTATTATTATTATTATTCAAATAAAATAAAAAATAAATGAATGTAATATATTTTATAAAGATATACTATTAAAAATATGAATATTTATATTTTATTGATATATATTTGTTAATTCATTTATTAATTCTAACTTAATTATTTATTGTAATAATAGTCATAAATTATAATTCCACATATAGTGAAGGTGTTTCAAGTAATAAATTGAAGTTTTTTTTTTTTTTTTTTTTGGCTATGACATGCAATCTGCAAACTATACTTGGATGAACAATGTACAACAAGTAATATTTAGAAGCATATTCACAAATTCACTTCCAAACCATTACAACATTTTATCTTTTTTTATTTTATTTTTATTTTATTTTTATTTTTTTTATTTTTTTTTTATGACGTGGAAATCCGCAGCCGCTACCTAAGAGTGTGCACTGGATAAATCTCCGGCCAAATCTAATACTTTGCAAACCGGCCCGACGAAAAAGTCAACATTTTATCTTTTATTTTACTACGTATGATGTGATTTTTTATTTCTTTTTTAATATGTTAAAAAATTCATATTAATTTATTAGTGAATAGAAGTGTATAAGATATTTTAATATTTTTTAATTCATATTTTATATATAAATTAATTACATATGTAATAATATGTTTGTAATTTATATAAAATTTAAATTTATTTTAATATTAATAAAGAATTATTTTTATTTTAATACAAAATTAATATTTTTTTAATGGAACAAAAATATAATAAAAAATACCGAAACAGAAAAATATTACTTATTTTTTAAATTAATTTATTTTTAAAAATAATATCATTTCCGTCCCAATTCAAAATACTTTCTTTTACTATTTTTGTTTGTTCCACTCCAAATTATCTCTTTCCTATTTTAGAAAAATAATTATATACTATTATCAAAAGTTTCTTACCTTTTACCTAAATTACAAACATACAATTACATGTAAAATTACGTTATACATAATGTCAATTGATAAGAATATCAAAACCTCTTACACATTTTCACTAACCAATAAAATACTATTATTTCTTACTCTATTATAGAATTTCAAATAACCTGAAGGGTATATTATAATAATTGTAATACTTCATTTAAAGTTAATAAATTATTAAATATATTTATTGATTATGATATCATTAATTATAGTAATTATAACTATAAATTATAATTTATTAATTATAAGTAATTAATGTATTTTTTTATTATTATTCTAAAAGTATAATTAAAAATAATGTTACGTGCAATCCACGTGCACTTACTATATATGCTTTTCATCCCTTTTTGAAAAGTGGCATTTAAAAGTTTTCGTAGTAAATTAAAAAATAATAATATTTTATTAGTTAGTAAAAGTTTTTAACAGATTTTAATATTTTTTTTTTATAAAAAATTGTATATATAATTGTATATTTATAATTTAGATAAAAATTAAAAATATTTTGATATTAATATATTAATTACTTTTACTAAAAAAATGAATATTTTGAAATGAAACATACAAAAATAGTAAAAATATAATGTAAAAATATAGATACTTTTGAGACATATGGAAAATAATAAAAACAATATTTTTCAATTAAGACGGGTCAAATAATATATACTCCCTCTGTCCCATATAATATGGGTGTATTACTGTAGATACGAGAATTTAGGTAAAGTATAATTAGTAAGTAATTAAGAAATGTATTAGTAAAAATAATTATTATTTAGTAAAAATAATTATAGATTAAGATTAAGATAACTAAATAGTTTAATTAAGATTAAAAAAAATTAAATTTTAAATTTTAAAATATGATCAAAGTGTATAATTAATTTTCCAAAAAATAAAAAGACAAATTACACGGGACGGACGAAAATAAAAAATAGGGATAAATTATATGGCATGGAGAAAGTATTAATTTATTTCTAGAAATAGTATCACAATAGTTGCAATAATAATTTTAGAATTTATAATTTATTAAATATATTTATAATTATAAGTGTATTAAATGTAACTTGTTAATAAAGAGTGATTAATACAATTACTTTTATTAAAATAATAAAAAATACGTTAAAGAAATACAAAGGGGCCTACGCTGACTTCCTATATAATTGCTCTGTCATGGTCTAATGTATCAATTTAGAAATAATATACCTTCCATGTCATAAAAGAGGAGAGTTTATTTTTTGTATTTAGAAAAAATATAATTAATAAATAATTAAAAATATATTAGTAAAAATAATTATTATTTAATAAAAATAATTTTAAATTAAGATAGAGATAACTATTTAGTATAGTTCAAATTTAAAAAAAAATTAAATAAAAAATTTTAAAATAAGATTAAAGTGTATAATATTTTCCAAAAAAAAAAGTGACATAATAAGTGGGACAAACGAAAATAGAAAGATGGACATGATAAGTGACGGGGGGAGTAATATAAAAACAAAAATAATTTTATTAGTATTGTGTAATATAAAATTAATAATATTTGTATAATGTACAGTAAATTATAAGAATATTTATTATGTTAAGCATATAGTATAATTATTAAATTAGGAAACGACACATTTGTTTTAGGACGGACATAAATGAAAAATGATATTCTTCTTACAAGACGAAGTAATATTTTATTTATCGGTAGAAACGTAAAACTTTATTTTGATATTTTTATCTTTAAAAATACAAATAAAATAAATATTTTGTAAAAATAAAAAGTATTTTAATATTTAAATATAATTATTTTTATTATAAATAAAAATAGACAAACAACAATGATCAACACAAACCTCTTTGGAATAGCCTTGTTGGTTTTGGCAAAAACCTTCGTTCTCCTTGAATGCTCCTTAGTCACTTCAATGCAGTTATTGACGTTTAGGATAAAGGAAATTGTATAGTTGTAAGCAAAATGGGCGTGTCGGGATTGTAAATTGGTCCTACATGTTAATACGAGTCCTTTTAGTGGGCATCCTGAGAGACTTCCAGTGTATCACCCATCCTCAAATTACTCTAGAGCAAACACGCTTAACTCTAAAGTTTTTTTTTTTTTTTTTTCAGTAGGATTTTCGAAAAATAATGTGCATATTGTTGACATAAGTAGACTATTCAATTAATTTAATCTCTAATTAATTTCAGATGGCCTAATACCGATTTATCTACACATGAGAGTTAGCCATGCAACGGTCCAACTCGGGGGAGGGGGAGGGGTATTACAATTTGATAGGGTTATGGTTAACCATTTTCTTCTTGAGGACTTTTCAAGCAATTCTTTTTTTCTTCATGCAGAATTCTCTGATCATTCTCCGGTAATTACCTTCCTCTTCGACCATGTTACTAGGAAATATGTGGAGTTCTCGCCTTTCATTTTCGGACTTCGTAAGATCTTCGTAGTGCTTATGTCTTACATTTTGGAGAGATATAAAATGGTAGTGAAAGACCTTAAATTCTCTTGGATTGCATCCGATTCTGATTCCTTGGACATGGATTCCTTGCTCAAAAGCGTGAAGAAGTTGCTCGGTTGCAAAAATCAGCCATATAGTTTGTCTAGCAAAAAATCAAATGCAATTATATTTATAACCAGGGCGGCCCTGGGCCCGGGCGGGAGCAGTGTCCGCCCAGAGCCCACAATAAACAGGGGGGCCATTATATATTTATGTTATATATGTATAATTTATGTATATAATTTATTTGATATATGTAAATATAAAGAATTATAGTTTGATAGTATAGAAATTAATTTTTAATATTGAAGTTTTAAGTTCAAATCCTAGAGTCATTCGAAAGTCAGAACCGACTTTGCTCACTCGAGATCCCAAGTAGCGATCTTTGAGTATGGTTAGCTTCTCAAAGAACATAACCATACAGTCTAAATGTTGATTTCTAAATCGACCAATGCCTGAGTGTAGCAGACTTTAAACCGATAGATCGTTGTCAAGTCTTTTACAAAATCATTGTGAAGCTTTGGCGAACAAATTGAACATCGGTCTTGATCTTATAATTGACAAATCACAAGATGCCTTTGTTCCAAGGGAGTAACATGGCTGAGAATATCCTATTCCTCCAAGAACTTTTGCGTTTCTACAATCAAAAGAGAAGCTCATCAATATGTATAATCGAACTTGATTTGTAAATGCTTTTGACTCGATTTCTTAGCCTTTCTTGCGAAAAATGAATTCACTCTTGATAGAGTGTGTTACTAATATATCCTTCTCGTTTTCTATAAATGGCAGTAACCACGGTTTTTCAAAGATGAAAAGATTTTTGTCAAAGTGATCCCCTTTTTCCGTAATTTTTCATTATTTATATGGGATACTTCTCTTAGATCTTGATTAAATTATGTCATGAGCTTGAGATGAACTATCACCTGGGCTGGGAGCCCCTTGAAATTAGCCGCTCGGTTTTGCAAATAATATAATTATTCTGTCTTGGAGTGATGCACATTTGGTGGGAATTCTCATGAACTATTTGGATAAGTTCGGGGCTACTTCCTGCTCAATTTGGACATTTCCCTAACAACGCAAATACTCGTTATCTTCTTGTTCAGTGCTTTGGAAAAACTCAAAACCAATGCTCGACTCATATTTACTGATCTCAATCCGACATGTGACTTGTGCTAGGAGCATCCTAAAAATGTTGTCCACCTTTCTTCATGTGTTCATTTCATCTAAAGTTTGGTCTTTTATCTGTGAGTGGCTTCAAGCGCAGAGAGAACTTTGAACTCTTGCCGAAGCAGCCTATTTGTTCCTCAAGAACAATAGTAACAATTCAACACTGCATTTATTGAGGCGTTTAGTTCTGTTTGCCTTGATATATTTTGTATTTGGACGGCTAGAATTCGAAGGGTAAAAAACAAAAAAAAAAGAAGAAAAAGATCGAAGCTACATTCTACCATATTTTCTATGGATTGACAAAACTTGTTAGGTTGCATGTTGGAGTCGGATGCATGCAGAGAATACAAGCTAGTTTGAATTTATTATCGATGTTGCTCGGGACAACGGCGGTTTATTCCTAATTTTTGTTTTTGCGTTGCAAAACTCTTGATTTATTGTTGATATTTTAGAACAACTTTTTTTTCTTTTTCAAGTAATGTGTCCATGACTCTTTAAGTGTGCACAGGTGGATCTAAAAATTTTTTTTAGTGGTAGCACAATCGATATATTAAAAAATAAAAATAAAAATAATAATATTAATATTTATAAAAATAAATTATTATTAATGATATAAAATAATATTATAATACTATTATATATATATAATATAAATTGATTATTTTCATTGGATTGAATTTTAATTATTTGGATACTAATGACAGTTTAAATTTTAAATAATCCACTAAAATATTTTTGGATAACAATGACATTCAAATTTTAAGTTGAGACACTCAAACTTTTTAGTGATGACACAATTATTTACTTATAAAAAATTTCTTTTGGTGTGATAAAATCGGTGGTGGCACGTGCTACCACTACCACTGCCTTCTACTTGAATCCGCCCCTGTTTACGTGGATTAACCTTTGGGTTCT
Source organism: Andrographis paniculata (assembly GCF_009805555.1). Lineage (NCBI taxonomy): Eukaryota > Viridiplantae > Streptophyta > Magnoliopsida > Lamiales > Acanthaceae > Andrographis > Andrographis paniculata. The sequence continues at coordinate 2,961,973 of NW_026137614.1, forward strand.
GAATCATTAATGTATAGTTCTTCCGGGTGTGTTGTTATTCTTTATTATTAACCTGTATCATATACTCCCTCTCCCATTGAAAGGTTACAATTTTTTATTTTCGTCCGTTCCAAAACAAGGTTACAATTTTCTAATTTAGTAATTGTACTACCTACTTAACATAATAAATACCCTTTCAACTTACAATATATTACACAAATGTCATTACTTTTATATTACACCGATATTTTTATTTTTCTTACTACAATCCAATATAATATTAATATTCAAAAATCTATGTGCATAAAGCAAATGCTACCCTTCCAATGGGACGAAAGGAGCATAATATATACATTTTAATCTTTTTCGATAAATATGCATATAATTTTTTATTTCATTCGTCCGTTAAATTTACTCTTATTTTTTTTAGTCTGTTCATTAAATTTACATCCTTATTAATTTTTGCAAAATAAAAAATTTAATATTTAATTATTTCATTTCATTTAATACTTATTTATTACGATAATTGTGTGTTTGTGTTGTTTTTTTTTTTTTTTTTTAATTTCAGATAAAAAAAAACATCATTATAGCCGATAAAAAATTATTGTTTCATCTTATAAAATATTGTTTATACAAAATTTCAAATCAAGATTTTATTTCAAATTATTTCAACCAATAATCAATCAAATTACATTATTCATTACATATGATTCTAAATACTTCCTCGGTCCAAGACAGAAGTTTTTTTTTTCTTTATTTTGATTCCTTCAAAAACAAAATATTCATTTTTATTTTTTTTTTATTTTAACAATTATATTATTTATTTAATATTAAAAATATTTCTACAACTTATTACATACTAAAAAATTTATTATATTTATATTAACAATACTAGTGAGATAATTTTATATTTCTCTTGAAGAAAATACATGAAAAAAACAAATGAATATCTTATTTTAAAACAAAAAGAAAAATACTACTCCATCCGTCTATAAATTAATGTTCTATTTTTTATTTGGGACAGTCCGACAACTATGATCCTATTTCTTTTTTTAAACACAAATTTTACATTTTTACATTTTATTTATTTATTATTTTTAATTTTTACAATACAATTAATGAAAAATTTATCAAATTATAACAAAAAGACAATCATCTAAAAAAAACTGTGCAAATATATTTAGGACAACATAAATTGGACAGTAAAACCCACCATAAAAATTTCAATCTCAAGTCAAAAACCAAGTAAACTGGAATTGGAAAAACAATTATACTGAGAGAGGGAAGGTAAGTGGTTATAACCCAATTATGAGAAGGTTGGGTATTAACTAATCATCTTCCAAATAAATACATTATACTTGCAATATTTCAGATAAGGATGTCATAAATAATACTGCAAAAAAATTTAAATTTCCCAAAAAAAAAAAAAAAAAAAAAGAAAATCTGCATATGAAATATGTTGTTGGGTGGGGAGGAAGCTTCGCGGAAGGTGCTCGTGGTGGGGATCGAGAATTTGTACAGATGATGAGATTGAAGAGTCTGTATATAAATATCCATCCAAACATCATCAATCCATTGCATACAATTCGATATCGTATTCGCTTTCTGCATCTGCATGCACTGCTGATCGATCTACGTGTCGACACCACAGAAGGCCACGTGTAGTCGGTATGGCGGCGAATCAGGACTACGAGGCGGCGGCGGCGACGTGGCTTCTGGAGAGCGGCGGGAAGAAGGCGGTGGCGATGAGGCGTACGGCCCACAACGTGTCGTCTTCTTCCCTGCGGAAGAAATCGGATCTGGCGTTGGTGTCCCGGATCCGGGTCGGGTTTCTGAGGGCCTTTCTCGCTAATCTTCAGGAGGTCCTTCTCGGGACCAAACTCTCCCCCCTCCTCCTCGCTGTCCCTTTCGCCATTCTCGCTCACTACCGCCATTACGGAAGAGTATATATATCTATGCTCTCTCTCTCTCTCTCTCTCTATATATATATATATATGTGTGTGTATGTATTGATGAAATGTGTAAAATAAGCAGGCGTGGATATTTGGGCTGAGTCTGGTGGGACTGACGCCGCTGGCGGAGAGAGTTAGTTTTCTCACAGAGTGAGTAAATTAAACCTACAAACAGTTTATAATTGAATTAGTGAGTCTGAGTCTGTTATTTAATATTTTGAATAATGTAATTATAATTATTATTAATAATAATGATAATAATAATAATATGCAGGCAAATTGCTTACTACACAGGGCCAACAGGTATGTACTATAATTGAAATTTATTATCTATATATAAATATGATTTGAGTGAATTAATTACAATAAGTGCAGTGGGAGGACTCCTAAATGCCACGTGCGGGAATGCGACGGAGCTGATAATTGCGATCCTGGCGCTGTGTCAGCGGAAAGTGGACCTCGTCAAATACTCTCTTCTGGGCTCAATTCTCTCGAACCTTCTCCTGGTTCTCGGGACCTCCCTTTTCTGCGGCGGCATTGCCAATTTGTATAAACACCAGAAATTCGACAGAGTAATTATTATTATTATTATTATTATGGATTAATTTGAATAATTAATTAATTTGAATAATAATATTTGGGAGTGGTGCGCAGAGACAAGCCGATGTGAACTCGATGCTGCTCTTACTAGGGCTGCTCTGTCACGTGCTGCCATTGATGCTTAAGTTTAGTGGTGCCAATGTCCACGTGTCGACACTGGGGCTGTCGAGGGCTAGCTGCGTTCTAATGCTCGTAGCCTATATTGCTTATTTGCTGTTCCAGCTATGGACTCATCGCCAGCTGTTTGAAGCCCAAGAGGTTTAATTAATTAATTAATTAATTATTGTGATTAATTAATTAATACTTATTTATATGTGTGTCTGGTGTATTAGGCTGAGGAAGACGACGATGACGTGGCGGCGGCGGAAGATGAAAGTCCGGTGATCGGATTCTGGGGAGGGTTTGTGTGGTTGGTTTTGATGACGTGTGTCATTGCCCTACTGTCGGAGTACGTTGTTGCAACTATTGAAGTAAGTTTCATTAATTAATTACATTATATTAATTAATACTATATTATACAAATACCAGACAATTTTTGTCTTTTTTAACTACTATAAACCAATATAATACTAATATTAAAAAATCTACATACAAAAATAAACATTAAGCTTCTTACAGAACGGAGGTAGTATATTAATTATATTAATTACCAAATTCATTTACTAACATTATTTATATATATATATATGTATGTACGTATAGAGTGCTTCAGATTCTTGGGGGCTGTCTGTAAGCTTCATCAGTGTGATTCTACTGCCAATTGTTGGAAATGCAGCTGAACATGCTGGGGCAATCATCTTTGCTTTCAAGAACAAATTGGTTCTTTTTTTTTTTTTTTTTTTTTTTACATATATATATATTTAAAAAAAAAAAAAAAAAAAACTTATACATACATATATGTATATGCAGGATATATCGTTGGGTGTGGCTCTAGGGTCAGCAACGCAGATTGCTTTGTTTGTGGTAATTTATAACATATATATATAGATATTATATAAAATATTTTATTTTTGTTATTATTTTATTTTATTTATAAAATGGAATTAATAAAAATTTCCATGCAGGTTCCATTGAGTGTGATAGTGTCGTGGATTATAGGAGTGGAGATGGATCTTGATTTGAGGGTGGTCGAAACAAGCTGTCTTGCTTTATCAATAATCGTAACGGCCTTCGTGCTACAGGTGCAATGCAACATCTAATCATATATCTTTATTTAATTAAAATCAATAATACTATTATAATTATAATCTCTTTTAATTTATATATTTATATGCAATGGTAATAATATTGCAGGATGGCACTTCTCATTACCTCAAGGGGATTGTTCTGCTGCTATGCTACTTTGTTATCGGGGCTTGCTTTTTCGTATCTCCATAATTAATTAATTAATTAAATAAATAATTATCATATATCTGTCAACCTCAATTAATCAATTGTTATCATTAATTCATGTGTTTTGGCCCAGGCCGTTCGGTTTGTAGAAACATCATCGATCGATATCGCCAATATATGATGTCATGAATTAATCAGTGATTTCGTATTGGAATCGATTTTGTGATCACAGCCTTACGTATTTATAATTTATAAAAGTGTTGGGAAAACACAAAATTCCAAGAAAAAAAAAAAAAAAAAGGACGATATTGTGCTTGCATGTGGATATGCCCGATTATGGTCACATCCAACCAACCTATCCTCCACTTTACACCAAAATTTTTAATTAAAATAATTTTATTTTATTTTTTGTTAACCAATAAATAGTAAATGACAAATAAAAATAAACTACGTCAATAATTAAATAACATAAAAAGTACTCATGTGAAGGATCAAAGTCACGATATTTGTTACTTGACCTAACGTAAAAAATCACTATATCAGTAGGATTGGTACAATAAAAAGAAATCTCCAATCATAGGCTATTAAAATTCTACACATAATTATAAAAATAAAAAAAAAAGAATTAAATTATAATCACAAAAAATGTTCAAACAACCAATAAGAAAAAAAGAACATAAACATATAAAAAAGAAATTTAAATTCTAATCACAGAAAATGTCCCAACAACCGACAAGAAAAAAGAATACGAATAAATAAGATGGTAAAAATAAACTATAACAGAAAATATCCAAGATAATGAAGATCATTATCGGAACCAAATTGAAAAAATATTCTCTTAATTTTTGTTATTATTCATTATGAGTGGATTTTTCAATTGAACTTTACAATTGTTCTCACAAATTTCAATTCAACTTAACTCAACTCCTCTTAATTTAAAATTAGGGCACACTCAGAGATATGAGCTCGAAAAAAGTTGTTGGGCCTTCTACAATAAGGGAATCCAATCCAACAAAATGTATAACCAATTATGGTTTGCCGTGGTAGATCATAACTGCATATTCACCTTAGCCATTTTAAATACACAGCTTATAGTTTATGTGTATTGGTCAAATATCAACTTATGATTAAACAAGACACTAATTTCTTTTGACAAATGCTTGATTTTGACAAGATGGTCAGTAATTTTTTGATTAAGATCTGGATGTTCTTTTCTAACATATGTAGATCAAATATCACTGCTTTTGGGACAAGGGTTAAAGCGAATTGGAGTATTCCTACAAGAGTCATAGGGTTGCAAAACCTTCACTAGAAACTTCTTCGATTGAAGCAATATCTTAGACGGTGGAATGAACATAAGTTTGGTAATATCTTCGAAATCCTCAAGTATGGTGAAATGAGTTTCTCGTAGTGAAGAAAATTTTGACCGGGAACCAACCTTACCAAAGTTATCACCATGAAGAAAATCTTTGGGAAACAAAAATCTATTTTTAGATGGATGGTTGATGGCATGAGGAACTGAAATTTTTTTCATTCTACGATCAAGCGAAAAAAAATGAGTAAGATTCGTATATTTTCAATCATTGAAGGTGAGCAAACCCTGGAATCGCAAAAGAATATTAAAGAATAAGCTATCTACTACTTTAGATTGTTTTTGTCCTGGACAAACTAAATATGTCATTTGCTATTTTAGACTTATTCAAGTCGTTTATGCAACCCTATGATAATAATATGTTGACCCATCCAACACTTTAAGAAATTCATGGCATTTTTTTTTATTAACGAGGACAGTGTTGTTGGGTGGGATGATTTCTTTGTCTTCATATATATATATATACTATTGAGATTTTATTCAACAAAAAATCCACAATGAAGTGTTAGATTTCTTTCAAGGTGCTTATTTGCCAAAATACATCATTGTCATAACTATTGTGCTCATTCCTAAAGTGGAAATTTCCTTACTGTGAAACGACTTTAGACCAATCAATTTTTGTAATGTGAGCAACAAAATTTCTCAAATCTCATCAACAGTAGCATGTCTTCTTTTCTTCTTCAATTTATCGTAAAGGAAATATCAATTGGTGAGAAAATTCTTATGGCTCTAGAGATAGTTTGACTTAAATTTGAGAAATAAGCATCATAACATAATTCTGAAGCTATACATGAACAATTCTTATGATCGAGTTGATTTGAGTTTCTTCAACCAAGTGTTGACCAAGCTTGGATTCGATGAAAAGTTTTTTTAAGTTGATTATGAATTGTAGTAATATTTGGTTCTCGATATCATCAATTGAGAGTTGAGTGGTTTTTCAAATCTTCTCGGCAAGGAGATCCTTTATCCCTATCTCTTTTCATTATTACGGTGGATTTTCTCTCCAAAGGCATCGAGAAATTTTTTTGAACGAATTTGGAGTTGTTCTTCAGGTGCAAAGGTAAGATTTTTCTTCAGACCTAGCACTGTTACCGAATAGGGTGATATGACGTATTTGATTGTCTGGGAGGTCGAATATGTTGCAGAGTTGATAGTGAGACCCGCAAGAGGCTAGATTTCCGGCTTGATGGAATTGACCATCAATGCCTTTCATTATCAAGCTTTCTCCCCCTGAAGCAGCAAAATCGTTCTGAATAGCCAGTTTTAGAACGTCGGTAATGTATTGAAATAGTTTCAGGCGGATCTGCGAATGGGCGATTGAATTTCCCCATGAATTTGCTTCTAAAGTACGTAGGCAAGAAGGTTGAAAATCTAATCCGGCATTCCAACAGCTTCGGACGTCTCATCATGTGAAGCGATTTCGGGCGTCATGTGAGATAACGAATCGCCGACTTTTTTTTTGGACATCTTTGCAATTGTCGGCTGCGTCAATTTTCTTTTTTGGAGTTTTATGCAAGATCACGAGACGTTGCTATCCCACTGGGTGTGCCAATTCCGTTGTCGTAAAAAAAAATCACCTCCGATGGTTTAATTGGAAAAATCTGTTGAAATCGATTTGATCATAGGGTTCTCTGGCCTCCTAAAGAAAGAATTTGGGCTATCTCGCAATTTTTAAACAAATAAAGTAGCAAGAAGACCTAAATTAATACGGGGAATGTGAAAAAATGCTTAAATTGAATTAAAAGAATGCTCGAATTAACAAAAAGCTGTAGAAAAATAATGTGATGTTCTTAAAGAAAAAATACAAAGAAAATTGCATAAAAGTTATTGAAAAACAAATAACGAATCTCGTGTAGAATAATCTCTCATTTTGGATCTTGTTTATTTTTCTTGAATCTTGTTTGACGAAATCCTTATCTCTAAATTCTTTCCAACAAATTTCATATTTTTCTTCAAAATAGCCTTTTGTATCACCTCTTTACTACATCCACGAGCTGCTACATGGGCCCGATCGTTCCTGGTTGGGCCACACTATTGTTTGCTTTGGGCTTGTAGTTGCAAGAAATAAGTTGGGCCAGCTTTAGGCGTCGGACTAACATTTGACTTGGGCCAATTTTTGGTTTGGTGGCAAAACAGCTCCTCACGTCATCTTTCTGATCGAGTCCATACCTGAACCTGCTCTTATAGGCTATTGTAAGGATGGGCCGGCCTGGGAAGGTGAAATGATCGGCTCATTTGGGGCTTTTGATTGTAAGATCTTCATTGGGCTAATTGGTGATCTAAAGAAAATAAATTAAAATACTAAATACTTTTTACATCAGTCAAAATTATATTACTGGTTTTTTTTTTTCATTCGCTAAATTTATATACAATTAATTTATAGTAAATAATTTTATCCATCCATAATTTTATTATTCTCACTTTAACAAATAATAACTAATTTTTCACTACTTTTTCTACTTACATCACTACTTTTTTTACTTACACCACTATTTTTTTCATCAAATATTTAATAAATTTTCTATAATAGTCCAACTTTATTTTTAATCCATCTAATTTTAATATAAAATATGAATATCTTTTAGTAAGAAAGAGTACAAACCAACACCAAACCCAAAGTTAAGGATAAAATGAGTAATAGTTGGTCTAAACCATTTGAACACAAGACGTGAATCCAACCCAAGCAATAGGCCCACACAAACCCAAGTCATTCATAAAACCAAGTCACAATCAAATTAGTCCAACCAACACCAACAACAATCAACATCTAATTTCACGTGCTTTTTCGTTGGACCATTAATGAGTTAAATCGAACAAAATTTTAAGTGTTTGTTCTCGTTCGTTAACGTTCACGAACAAGACTCTTGTTCATTCGTTAAGTATTTGAGTTTGTTCGTATTATTCGAACTTAGTTCGTTAAGAAATTTTATTGTTTGAATTCGTATTCGTATTTGTTTGGCTCGAATAAACTCGTTTGGGCTCGTTCGAGCTCGTTTATATAGATATGATATTTTATTTTATATTCTAATTCATATATATAATATTTATTTATTTGTGCATATATATAATGCTTTATTATATATATTATTTTATTTATTTATTTTAATTAATAATTTTATATATTTATTTTTCAACGAACATTTGCGAACATTTACGAACAAACCTCGGTCTCATTCTTTAACAAAATGAGTTTTTTTATGTTGTTCGGCTCGACTCGACTCGTTAATATTCACGAACGAATTTAAACCAAGCCAAATTTATGAACAACTTGATTCATTTAACAACTCTACTTTTACTAAAACTTACACAATGATCAACTTATATTATGTAGGTCATTGACAAACATATCTACTTGGAGTTGGAGTTGAATTGCTATGCAAAGACACCAAATAATCATCTAATATGTTGGCATTTCATAATCTATATAAGATATATGAATGAACAAGCACCGAGTTCATTATATTACACTAAAATTAAATTTTACATTCAAAACATCGCATAAATATACATCAAACAACTATTTCAATTAAAAAAATTTACTATTCAAAATTAAAATCCAAAACTAAAATCTTACAAGTAAACACACAATAATAACTTAGTAAATAGTTTTAACAAAAAAAAAAAAAAAGATACGATCTCAAGCACATAGTATTATGTGTAATTGACACATTTTGCAAAATGTAAAATATATCTTAATTCTCTATATAGTTCTAATTTTATTTGTTATCAAATACTTATTTCGTCTACTTAAAAAGTATATTGTATAAGTAAAATGTAATTATTATTTTTTTAATAATTATAAACGTCTCTTTTTTCTACAAATACTTCTTTTATCTTATCATTATATTATTACTTTTACACCAAAAATATAATGACAAATTTGTCTTTACATTCTTTATAACTATCTATTATAATTAAAATATTATTATTTTTTAAAGTTTGTGCCAAAAATAAATGTATACTTTTAAAGTGGACGTAGGGAAGCGTTGTTTTATACTTATGGTGCGTTTGACAATTAGCTGATAACTTTTAGTTGTTAACTGATTCAATTAGTTGTTAGTTGTTAGCTGATTCAATTAGCGGTTTGTATTAAAGTGTTTGGTAAAAGAACTGTTTGATAATAGCTGTTTATACATAAAATGACTATTAAGGATATTATATGTTATTTTTTAAAATATTTAATTTTGTTCATTTTGATTTGAAATTTATGATAATTTTTGTTATTAATTATTGAAAATTATAAAAATATTATAAAATATTTATTTTTATTTTTATTATTTAAATCTGAGAAAATTATTTATACTAAAAAGCAATAAATTATGTAAATATAAAATAATAAATCTTTCGTATATATATTTTTATTATGTTAATTATTGTTTTAATATATAAATAAATTAATAACCTTAGTTTTTTCTATTTGATTTAGTTTCAAAATTTTATATATTTTACAAATAAAATAATTTATATGTAATAATTAATAATAGTAATTATTTTAAATTTACAAAAATAAAAATATAATTTAATAAATTAAATATATTAAAAATAATTAATAAATACTGTTATAAAAATATATTTATATGTATAAAATAAATAATTAAGTTTTAAGGGTAAATAAGGAATAACCAAAATTAAAATGAAAAAGCTCTTTCAAAACGCTGGGTAGATGAGCTTTTCAGATATTAGCTTTTTTGGTCCAAAAAGCTCTTTAAGAAAGCTAATATACCAAACTCCTAAATTAGTTTTTTGACTGGTCAAACAGCTAAAACCTATTCAATAAGCTAAATTTTTTTCGAAAAGCTGTTTCTTAAACACCTTCTTAGTCTTGAATGTGTTGTCTACCAAGTCTAACTTGCTATATATGAAACAACTTCTCAACACATTTTCAAAAACTTTTATACAATGTTTATGATAATATTGGTCTTTTGCTTGTCAGTTTGTAACTGTTTAAAATTTATAAATATTAAGATTATCTAGTGATTTATATAAATCAAATGCTTCACTTTAATTTTTTTTTTTAAAAAAAAGAAAAATGTGTTCTAATAACCAACATAAAGTGTTATTAAAAAATAAAAATAAAAATTATTTGTTTGATTTTATGTACCTCTCACTTTCTTGAAATAATAAGTACTTAGTTATTTTATGCAATGTGCTAAATGCTTGCTTCTTATATGTAATCATGTTGTTGATTTACATTTATACTACATTTTAATTTGATTAAAGTACTATTACAAATGTTTTAAGTACAAATATGTTTTGAAATATATGTATATTTCTGGTTTGTTTGTTTTATATTTTGATTTGAAGGAAAAATAAAAAAATAAAATTGAAAAGTATAAGAAATTGTGTGGATAATATAAAAATAATAGTGTGTGTAATATATTAATTTGTTGTGCTTATGGAAAGTAGAGCGGGCAAAAACTGACCCGACACGACCCAACACGAAATAATTGGATTTAGGCCAAAGATTTCAACCCGATTATGTATACGGGTTGACACGAACCCGATATGATAATAAACGGGTCATGTTAGGGTTGAGGCTCTCAACTCGAACCCGACACGACAACCCGATTATAATATATTAATATTGATTAATATATTTATTATATATAAAAAATAATCATAATTTAATAATTTTTTCATAAATTAATTTAAACTAAGTTAAATTTTAAATAATTCAACCTAATTTACACTCAAACCAATAAAAACTAACATAACACGACAACAAAATAAAAAATTATTTAATTTGAATAAAGAAATTAGACTTAATTATGTATACGGGTCAACACGAGTCAACCCGAACCCGACACGATAATAAACGGGTTAACACGAACCCGACACGATAATAAACGGATTAGGTTAGGGTTGAGTAATTTAACTCGTTTAAAGTATTCAACCCGACACGAATCGACCCATTGCCGGCTCTAATGGAAAGTATATTATGTGTTTTTTATTTGTCAAATTGTAATTGTTTTTATACGACGTGCTTAGAACATGTGTGTGTGTGTGTATATATATATATATATGTATGTTTTAAAATTTTAATATCTTTTAACCTTCTCACATTATGTGGTTATGTGATTTTTATATGTGAGGTTGTTGCTATCTTGAATTTATAATTCATTTAAATCTGATTAAAGTATTATTAACATACATATGCTTTTAACTGCATGTGCTAGCAGTGTGCATCACATAATTTGTTGTTCATATACAACTGGATTGTTGTTCTGTATTTTATTTTTAATTTTTTTTTAAAAAAAAAATTATTTTGTGCTCTACTACATGATTAAGATTTTGTGCTTAGCTGTTTTAAAATATGTGATATACTTGTATAATTTGCTACACCATACATTTTTGCAGCTAGACAAGACAATTCTTGAATTTCCTCATCAATTTAAAAGAGTTGGACACGACTCCGACGATGTTTTTCACGGAATTGGATTGAAAATCGTAGAGGTGTCAACGTTGAATTTGGCCCCGGAAATCGAATATGTTTCATGTGAAAATTTTCAGATTCGGGTTTTTAAATATCAGATCAATATAAATCCAAAAAAAAATTGGGTTAGATTAATTCCGGATAACCTGAAATCTAAATCCAACTTGATTTTAATTTGATAAAACATTAAAAAAAAATATATGTGATTCAAAATATGATTTATTATAAAATAAAATAATATTAAAAAATTAAAATTACAAAAAATAAATAATGTATTCCCTTTCACCGAAAAAAGTGCTCAAATTTTTAGACAAATTTTAACGTGGTGTGTACTTTTTGTCTTTTATAATAATTAAAAAAAAGATGTTCAATAATAATGTAACTTTTTTTACTAAATAAAGAAATGAAAATTGTTTAGACGACCTAAAAAACAATGAAAGTAAATACAAATAGGTGAGAGAGGAGTACTAAATATAAAAAACCAAATCAAATTTTCAAAAAAAAAATTCATTGGTTTTTTTTTTTTAAGGAAGTTAAATTTTTTTTAAGTTTTGAATTTGAGCCAAAAAAAAAAATATGACACCTCTTTGAGTATTTAATTGAATGAAATGAGTTACAGAAAGATACAAACCTTCATGTCATTTATATTCAAGAATACTCGAATCAAATTAGTACGACCCGAAGTGAAGAATGTGAAAATATATCCTTTCTCCCTCCTAAATAATTTGAGCGAGTCGTCGTAGATACGAAAATTTAGCTAAAGTATAATTAGTAAGTAATTAAGAAATATATTAGTAAAAATAATTATAAATTAAGATCAAGATAACTAAATAGTTTAATTAAGATTAAAAAGAATTATAAAATATAAAATTTAAAATATAATTAAAGTGAATAATTATATTTCCAAAAAAAAAATGACAAGTTACGTGAGACGGACGAAAATAGAAAATAAAAAATAAGAACAAATTACGTAGAACGGAAGAAGATTTGTTTTAAATAAAAATATAATAAAATTAAACACCTCATTGTTACATTGCAACATACCCTCCAATTTATTTATTTATTTATTTTTTTATAAATCCGTTTAATTTATTCTATTATTATAAATTAATATTTAATTATTAATTTTCATTCAATATTTATTTAAAATAAATAAGTTAAAAACGACTATTATTTAAATATAATAATATAATGATATATATATATATATATAAAAGAAGTAATCTATATATATAAATAATGAAATAAAGTAATCAATGTCTCAAATCCTGGATTGAGATATAAATTTCGGTATTAGTTATAGACAACCTCTTTCCATAATAATCAATTTTACTTTTTGCATAATTAAATTAGATAATATTTGGCCAAATTTATTATCACTTTCCAATTTAGTCCATCCACTAAATTTATCTTTTATTTTTTAATAAAATATTTTTTTCTTTAATTTTCATGGCGAAGTCAAATGAGCTAATTTTAATGGTCAGAGGGAGTATATATTTTAACTCTTTTGCCTTTATTTATTCTTATAACTTATTTTTTAATAGATAATATATATACACATAAATTTGAGAATCCAAAATTAAAAAACAACAACAAAAAAAAAATGAATCATATCTAAAATTCAAAATTATTTGTAACATTTTCATAATAAACCCGTAGACAAGTCTCAAATATTATTGATCTCAAAGAACATTTACACCCACCCCACCCCAACCCACCCCACCCCAGTCTGAAGAAAAGCAATGCTCATTTATTCATTCATATGAAAACTAGCGAGCAAGCAGAGAAAAGTTACTCTTGTTTCCTTCTCACTTTGGTGGCGGGAAGAAGATCTCCTCCGCCTTCCTCTTCGACGAGAACTTCCCCTCCACGTCGGGACTTACATTGAACGCCGCCTGCAGCACTTGCGGCGACAGCGATTTCCACACCGAAGTCCTTCCCGCCATATGAGTGAAAATCGGGCTACAAAAAACGAAAAGATTAGAATCGACCACCAAAACAAAATCGGAAAATTTGTAAAATCAATCGAAAAGGGAATGATCCTCACTTAGGAGTCGTGATGATCGAGAACCAATCCATGCCATCTGAGTCGCAGATCTTCGACACAACAAAGAACCTCGGAACAATGAAGAGATTCCCGGCCTTGACTGTCGTTTCGAGGACACGTTTTCCGTCGACCCCGACAACCTGAACTCTGCCGCTGCCCCTCACAATGTAGGTGACCTGTAGGGCGGAGTCGCAGGAGAACCCCGGCGAGCACATGGCTCCGCCGTCGAGCCTCACGAGATCGGCGCCGAGGCCAACCTCACCGACCAACGGCAAATTCTTGGTGTTGAGGACGACAACCTTGCCTCCGCCTTTAATGTCGACGTCCAGAGGAGCTTCCTCACAGTTAAGGGCCATGCCATTGTAGTGTTCCTTCTTAGGCTCAGGCATTTTAGTGTTGGGTGGGAGCTTTACGATTCCCTGAGTCTTTTGGCTTCCGACGAGAGCTTTTGCAGTGGCTTCGTCGACATCCCATGCTCTGCAGACGAACTCGGTGGAGAAGCCGGTGAAGATGCCGTTGGGGCCTGTTAGGAAGAAGTCGGTGAAGGATCCTGCCTTGTGGCCTTTGGATGTGTCTCCGAGGAAGAGAATTGCTAATTCGGTGTCTTCCTTGTTGTACCACCATGTGGTCACGCCGAAAGGTAGGGCAATGGCGTCCCCCTTTTTGATTGCAAGCACCTTCTCCTCCTTCTCCGGGAGGATGATTCCGGCCACTCCACAACCTTCAAACGCACATGGTTTGGTTTCGAAAAATTAGACCAACAAAATTAGCAATGAATCATTAACCGTAGATCCATTGATCTATCGCTGTTTACCCTAGTTTCAGGAACAAAATGTTTGAAAAATGAATCGCTGCAACGAACACTACCAAATCATTCAATAAAATAGCGAAATCGAGAAACACTACCAAATCATTCAATTAACTAGCGAAATCGAGAAACACTACCAAATCATTCAATAAAATAGCGAAATCGAGAAACACTACCAAATCATTCAATAAAATAGCGAAATCGAGAAACAGCAAACGTGCTGAGCGAAAATCCGAAATAAAATTTACCGATAAACAGACGAACAGATCCAGAACAACGAAGACAGAGCATAAATGAAATAAACTCCGGCGTTCATGGAAATAAACGCTAAATGAACAACCAAACAGGCGAGAAAATGTCAATTTACCTTGAAGAACATACGCAACCTTAGCGGAATCGGAGTATCGAGGAAGCGCAAAGCCATCCTTCTCGAGATGGAGCTTAGCCGCGCCGATGTTACCTTCCTTCAGCATGGGGAGCTCGTTGGGGCACCAGGCGTAGTAGGCACCACCGTCTCCGCCATACACCTTTTTACTCAATTTGGGGGACAAATCGACATCCATGGTGTGCGATCCTTAAAATTTTCTGAGAAATGGAGCAGAGAAATTCTGAGAAAAGCAAAACAACAGTAGAAAGAAATGTGTGTGAGTTGAAGAAGATGATCGGAGGGCTTTATATATAGGCGCGGAGGTCCAGCGACTCCAGCCGATAAACACGAATCACATTACACAAATTCATTCACAGCGAATAATTAGGCTGATTTATATCAGATCCAGCTTTAATTTGAATTAATAAAATCATTAATATAAATTCATAAATATGATTATGTAAATTAATTTTAATTACGTTTTTATTTTTTATTTTTTAAAAAAGACATTTGTTATATATAAGTACTACTACTATTTATATTTCAAATATCCTAAAAATAGAACATGGATATGTTTGGTTTCGAACGTGTTTTGGGTTTGATTTTGGATGTTGGAGTAATTATTTTCGTTTAGAGTGCGTTTGTCCGTTAGCTGGCCGTCCGCTGATTCAATTAGTTCAATTATCGGATTTGAGTAGTTGGTTTGATTCAATTAGGTGTTTCTATTAAAATATTTGGTAAAATAATTATTTATTTTGTTTTATAATTAAATATCTATTTATTTTTTGCATGTTTATCTTTATATATTAATTATTATATCAAAACGTATTACAAATTAAGGAAAAATTTGTAAAAATATATCTATTTGTGTCTTATAATATTAATATAATAACATTTGTATAAAAAATTATACAAATATAAGGATATTTTTAACGTTAGCAAAAGGTAAATGGATACCTTGTTATGGAAGGAGGGAGTATTTGACATCAGCGGTTTATACGTAAAATAACAATTAAAGATATTTATATATTATTTTTTAAAATATATAATTTTTTTATTTTGATTTAAAATATATAAAAAAATTTGTTATTAATTATTGAAAATTATAAAAATATTATAAAATTTTTATTTTTGTTTTTCTATATTTTAATTAAAAAACAATAAATAAAATTATAAATCTTTTGAATATATTTTTATTATATTAATTATTGTTTATTAATTTTTAATATAAAACTTATATAATAAATAAATGTATAAATTAATTAATAGTATTTGTCTTTTCTATTTGGTTTAATTTTAATATATTTATATATTTTACAAATAAAAACATTTATATGTAATAATTAAAGTAATTATTTTAACTTTACAAAAATAAAATTATAATTTAATTAATTAAATATATGTAAATAGTTAATAAATACTCTAATAAAAATATATTTGTATGTATGAAATAAATTATTTGTTTTTAAGGGTAAATAAAGACTAAACAAAATTAAAATGAAAAAGCTATTAACGGTGAGTAGATTAATTTTTCAGAAATTAGTTTTTGGGTCAATTTTTTTTTTTTTTTAAAAAATAATTTACCAAACACGTAAATTAATATTTTAACTGATCAAACCACTAAAAATTGTTTAATAAATTGAAAACTTTTAAAAAAACTCTTTCCCAAACACCCTTTTCATATTTTTAAATGAACAAACAAATGATTTTATAAAGTTTAAATAATACAATACTCTGTCTTTCCTTGCTATGGTTTTGGGATACAGTAGACAGAGAATTTTTATAAAATATAATTCATAAATAATTAAAAATATTATAAAAATAAGTATTTCATAGTATAGATAATTATAAATTAAAATTAATTTTAATTTAAATTAAGTAATTAAATTAAAATAAAAAAAATACTAATCAGAAATTGTAAAATAAAAATTAAGGTATCTAATTATTAAAAAAATAGTGATTTGACATGTAAGAAGGAGCCAAGGAGTATAATACTGTCCCATAACAAAGTATTTATTTTTTTATTTTAGTCCGTCCTATAACAAAATATTCATTTTATTTTTTTAGTAATTGTACTATCTACTTAACATTACAAATACCCTTACAACTTACAATATATTACACAAATCTCATTACCTTTATATCACACATACTAATAAGGTTATTTTAGTCATTTCTACTTTATTCCTACTATATCCCAATATAATATTAATATTTCTAAAACTACATGCAAAAAGCAAATGAATATTTAGTTTCGAGACGGAGGGAGTATATTTATTTAAAAATATGTTTCGAAATGTTTTTTAGATTTATGTATTTTAATATAATAATATGGTCGCTATGTATATACCCTTATCGACCGTTTTTATTAATAACACAGTATTTAAAAAAATAATATTTAATTAATAATAATAATGAATTATAATATTATTTTATTATTTTTTATGTAATTAATAATATTGATATTTTAAAAATAAATATAATATACTCCTATGATTAAAAAAAATTATATATGTATTTAAATATTTTTAGATGAATTGCATTAGTTACGTGAATCTTATGGACATAATTTTCGTTACAAATATGTTACTTTTTTGTAGTGAGGTTTTGAGTATATCCTATTATATGATTTATGATGTTATATATTATGCAGTTAATTAAGTTGATTTATATTTATTAAGTATTTTTTTTATTTACTATGCTTTATTCAAAATAGAAATGTGTCAATTGTTTTGAAATAGACAAAAATTGAAAAGATGTCAATTGTAATAAGACAGAATGACTATGTTGTAAATAATAACATTTTGTATAATACATATAAGATAAATTAAATTTTAAAAATAAGGAAAGTGTTTTTTCTTTGTATGTTTTGTATTTATATTTTTTTACTGGGTAAACTGTATTTTTAATCCCGTAACTTGACTCCCTTATCATTTTAGTCCCGTAAGTGGAGCTTGTCGCAAATTAGTCCCATAAGTGAAAAATTTTCGCTGTTTTAGTCCTCCGGCGCCGGAAACGCCCGCGTGGCTCGCCGGAGGTGACGTGTCCGCCAGGTGTTGCTGACTTGGCAGACACGTCGATTTTTTTTATTTTTTTTCATTTTTTTAAATTTTTTTAAAAAATTATTTTTTTAAAAAATTATTTTTTAATTTATTTTTATTTTTTTATTTGGTCCAATTATAAAAAAATTAAAAAAAATTAAAAATAAATGAAAAAAAAAAAATCCACGTGTGTGCCAGGTGTCGCTGACCTGACGAGACACCTTGCGGACACGTCACCTCCGGCGAGCCACGCAGGCGTCTCCGACGCCGGAAGACTAAAACAACGAAAAATTTTTACTTATGGGACTAGTTTGCGACATGCTCCACTTACGGGACTAAAATGATAAGGGGGTCCAGTTACGGGACTAAAAAAATAGTTTACCCTTTTTTATTTAAACAATAATTTGATAAAATATCTTTAAAATAAAATAAAATAATTTATAAAAAAAAATAGTACCAAAAAAAAAAAAACAAAGAAATAATGGAAAAAATGATTAAAGATATATATATATATACAGAAGTTATAGGGAAATGGTAAGAGACTCCACATAAGAAAAGAAAATGGACTTGTCCCGGGTTTAGGGTATATATTTAAGTTCTATTTACATTATTTTGTCCTGCAAGGAATGGTCTGGTGGTGTAGGGGTTGGACTTGTGACCGTGAAGTCACCTGCGACCACCACAACCATAGCATTGACTTATAATTCTTTTCTTTAATTTTCTTTTTATTGTTATTCGATTATTGATTATCTCTGTTGTTATTGTTTTGGTTATTCCTATTGAAAACTCTACATTTTACATGTATAATATCGCCACTTGAGTTTCCAATTGATTTATTAGCTACTAAATCTAAATCCTTACTTTTTGAACCATTTATTACTATATTTAAAGTAATGTTATCTCTACCATATTTAATTACGGGTTTAACATCACTATAGGAATCAAGAATGACATTCAAAAGCACAATCGGAGAATATTCATCAATATATTGATCTCCACTCAACTTTATAACTTGAATTAGTTTAGTAAAGACATCAATATTCTCATAACACCCTTCTTAATGTCTAGTTTGAATTGAAAAAAATTTTCAAGCAAAAACAATTTATTTGACAAAATTACTTCCGTGTACAATGCATCTAACTTCTCTAACAATTGTTTTGCACTAAAAAACTTACCTACTTTCCTAAGCACATTGTCAGTTAAGTGCAACACACGCATATGCACATTCATCCATTTCAACACGTTTTTCCATAGGTGTATCATCATCAAATGTGTCATTTATCGCTCGAGAAAGTTTTTGAGTAATTAAAACACTTTTCATTCTTTGTTTCCAAATAGAAAAATCTATTTTCCCATTAAATGACTGCATATTAAAAAAAATACATATATAAGCAATCATTTAAAAGAAAATATTTGTACACAAAACAAATCAATCAAAAATACAATTCAAGCAATTACCACACTAGCAATCAAACACAATCTAGAGCCACAAAGAAAAAAAGATTTTCAAGATTACACAATCAATCTTTGCAATCAGCAAATTCACTAAGATCCTAATCTAATATGCAATCAGCAGATTCACAAAGAATTTAAAAAGAAAGGGTTTAGCCTTTTACCCGAAGATTCTGCCCAAACTTGATGGTTTGACAGATTTGGCTCTGATACCACTGTTGTGTTTTTAATAATCTGTCAAACAATAAAAAACATCAACTAGCTTGTGTTCAAGATTAATATCAAAGTAAAACTCAAGATATTAAATGGATTGAGAATTAAATCAAGCAAGCAGCAGCTTCTTTCTGGATTGATCAACAGACACCATAAACAATTTGCAGAACAAGTCAATTGACCCTCGATTCCTAGATTCAACTAAGACTCCACTCGATCTCCAAACAACTTCGGAAATCCACCAACGAATAGCAATGACGGCAATTTGAACTCTGGTGAAGCAACGGCTCACGTCCACAGCGAAAACAAGCAGCGGCACACAGCAGCAACTTCAATCTCCGGCAGCGAAACAATTCCGATTCGACAGCAATTTCCCGGCGACTCTCAGATGATTCGACATAAATGATTAGGGCAACTTTTGGATGACTTAGTCTACAACCTCTCTAGTTTTTGAATTGACTATCTTAGGGACTAACCTAATCGCCTCCAACAAAACCCCAAACCAACAAAATCCTACCTATCGGAAACCTAAATCAACTAATCGACGCACCGATTTTAACCTCTCAAGCACCTAAGAACACGCAAAAGAACGAACTCACCGGAAATTCAAAAACCGGAATGGATGGATCTCAGAGAGCAGAAAACCCCAGAGAGAATCGCCCCCAAGAGAGAACACACCGATTAGAACTAACTAGGAGAGGAGAGGAAGAAAGAGGTTTTAACTCGGTGCGGGCCAAACGGGTCGGGTCCGGGTTACAGGGATTTGGGTTGCAGATTGGATTTTGGGCCAAATTTCAACATTTCCAATAGTTATAATTTTTGTTTGTCGATTGTATGCCTAACTCGAATAGCCTTCTCTTTACCATCGAACCCGTGGACTCTTCACTGAATGTGATTGAAATTAATGGAGGAATTTAGAAATAATATCAATAAACTTCTCGTGTAGATAAGAATTTAGGATTGCATAAATTAGTATTGTTGTTTGCAGGTAATTTGATTTCGGGTAAGAATATGCGTTGGGTCAAGATAGTAGGTTATGTTGTTTTAGCGATGGTAGGAGTGTTAACTTTTGATGTGTTGGTCGCTCTCTTTCTCATAATTTTATTCAATTTTTGTAGAAAGTGTAAACCTTTGGTTTTGTTTGTATGGATTTGATTTAGGCGTTCAAGTAATAGTAATTTTTGTTTTAACGATAGTAGAAGTTTAGAATAGGTGTTTTATGTTCCAGCCAGTTGTCGATGAAGACTTGGTGATCGAGTTTGTTGCTAATTTAGAACAATTTCCCTTAAATAGGGTTGTTTTAACTTTTTTTTTTCTTAGGCATTTTCGGATTGAATTGTATAGTCAACTTTGCTTTTCTCGAATAGGTAGCGTTAATGTCTACTACATCCTCAAATAACAAAAGAGGCTTAAGAGCGGAAATACTGAATTTAAGATAGAAAAATCCAATATGTAAATGTAGAAAATAATCTCCTATTAGAGTCGTTGGGTCTACCAAAGATACCAAACGTAAGATCTTTTGAAATTGCAAAAGTAGACAATGTGATTTTTTTTTTTTGTTGACTTAAACCCTTGAATGCACAAGAGAAGGAAAGATTAATGTTTGATGTCATTAACTCTGACAAAAAAGATGAAGCAATGTCAAAATCTGAAATGAGTATGAATGCATGTCATGGTGCCATTGGGAGCGTTAAAATGGACAACATTGCTAAAGTGGTAGATTTCAACATGAAGTGTTTTGAAAAGAATACAAATAGGATTACATATCTTTGTGTTTTTATTATTGCAGTTCTTGCAATTATGGTAGTGTGTAAATAGGTGTTTATATTTTTCAATGTTGTATTTAGAATAATATTTTATGTTATTCGGGGATTGAATTGTTACGTTGTTATGACATTTTAGACATTAAAAATAACTATTTAAATGCAATTAAATATCATATATTTTGGGAGAAAATAAAATCTCAATAAAATAAATATATAGTATATAATTATTCATATATATTAATTTTTATACAATAATATCAACCATTAATGCAAAATATGTTTAAAATATAATATATTATACAAATATTATGTGTATATATAGGGTCATAATAAATTTAGCAGAAAAAAAATTAATTTCATCAATAAAAGAAGTATTATAATTAATCTTCTAAGAAATGAAATGACATACAAATCTTGACAAAAAATAAAAGTTCATAATCAAATCCTTTTAAATCCCAATAAAAAAATAATATGTTTACCATACCCCCCAAAATTAGAAAACTCCCTCCTTCCAAACCGATGTCATAATAAAAAATAAAACAAATCGCAAATAAAAATCTCCAAACCCAAAAGGATGCCTCAATATTTATCCAAACATGACATCGGGTAATTTTTTTTTTAAGATTTCTAAAATGAAAAAAAAAACATTGAAAAAAAATCTAACAAAATTATAGAAGTTCACTAATGCATATTCGTACCTTTAAAAACCCTATACCCTCCGATAGAAAAAAAAAAAAAAAAAGAAAAAAAAAACCTCTCCACCGTTGACTACAACAGAGACTAAGATCGACCACCAAAGGCTATGAGAACAATAATCGAAAATAAGATCGAAAATCCTAGTTGTCTCGCTACGTTGAGAGGATAGGAGAATGGAGAATCAAACCCTATAATCGAATACGGATGTGAAATTGTTCTAGACTTTTGGTGAAAATTTTATTCCATTTATTTAATAAAAAATTATTAATGAGTTTGAAAACAAAGAGACATAATGGTCACTTAAAAAATAAATTTACTCCGTAGAAATTATGTAGCATCTACAATATATTTGTAATACATATGGTTTTTATTTGATTGTTTTAACATAGAGGATTGTATGCACATTTATTAAAATACAAATGTGGTATATGCAATTTACCCAAAAAATAAATAAATAAATAAATAAATAAAATTAAGGGTGTGTTTATTTAGGCTGATTTGGGAAAATTTGGGTTTTAGTTTAATTTTTATTTGAATTTTAAAATAGATTTGAGTTTTTGTGTTTATTTTGTGTGTAGGTTTGGTTTGGGCTTGAAGAGTTTTGATATGTATTGATTTGATGGGTAATTAATATCATAATACAAATGTGTATTAAATTTAATTGATAAAATTAATAGTAGTATAATTTGATTATGAACTTATATTATATCCAGCATAAATATTTTTAAATTTTTATTTATTTGTATTATAAAAAAAATTTATTCTCTACAAATGACATATATATTGTATATATGTATATTTTTAACCTAATATTATTATAAATAAATTATTATTTGGATATTTTAAATTAAAACAAAAAAAAAAAAACACAAACAAGCACAGCCATAAAGCTACCATTTGTAGATGTGTCGGCTATGCAGGGCAGCCTTGGTTTGGGGATGTGCATAGTAAACAGCCCCAAACTAGGTCCGGAGAAACACACCCTAAGATACTTACGGATCAATTTATTTTAAAATTAAATATATGCAATTCTCATGAGACATTTTTGTTTATTCTATTAATATATTTCAAATAGGTAAAATCATCTCCCCGTGTGATTTACTTTAAGAGCGCGAAACTTCCTATATTTTAAAAATACACTAAATATATCTGTGTTTTTTTGAATTAAGAGAAAAACACTAAATTAATGTAAACTCTCACTTTATACTCTTAAAGAATCCAAGATTGAGTTTGGCATCGTGGTTCATTTCGGTTGTGAGTTCACGACGACGATGGGCTTCTCTAAAATTCGCAACGGTAGACGATACAAAGTAAGATGTAAGTTTTTGTTCCTAGATCTAAACTTCACATAGTTTAATCTAAGTTTTTGTTTGCGAATCGAGTTTTTTGTGAATGCATCCTGTTAAGAGAAACGATTGGGAATTCGTATATGGGAATGTAAGTATTGGTGGATTTCGAGTGATCTTCATGCTAAATTTGCTTGAAATTAGTCAATTCGGCATTAGACTTTCAATTGTTTCTTATGTTAATTGGTTTGTGTTTGATTTTGAAAATGTAGGATTATGTGATTTTTGAAAATCCATTGCAGTAATTCCTTTTATGAATATTTTTTATTTGCAATTAGAAGGATATATAAAAATGAAACTATGTAAGCTAAAGGTAAATTTCTAATTTGCATTTTAAGTAAAGTTCATCGAAACTATATAAGCCAAAGGTAAAGTTCATCACATTACAGATGATGCTCTTAAAGTATAATCACAACCATGTCTACAAACAACTATAACAACGTGTTTTTTCCATTTTCAGTATCTCAAGTCTCAATCTTTACAGATCTCCTAATCCTTCAAAAAAAAATTTAACCTTCTCGAGAAGAGAACTTTATACCTATGGAAAAATCATTACTCCCCATATTCATAGATTTGTACAACTTGTCATACTTAGGCAATATATTTTCCTCATCGGACATTCTTCCTCCTTCAAAATTACAATCCAAGCTTGCTTCGTTGTACCATTTGTCCCCATTTATTTCCATATTTGACTTATTGTGATGTTGTTTCTCTTCTCGATTACGTTTTTTCCATTCTCTTTTAAAAGAGGGCACCTCCGTCAATAACTATTTAATTTTGCTTCACTTATCTTGTTGTTCTTGTGCCTACTTAAGTATAGATGTCATCATTTATCTGGATCATCAAATTTATTGTACATCAAAGAGGGATCGTCTGACTCCTTGGCATCCTCCTCCTCGGAATCCTCCTCAAAGTCACTATGATCATAATTAGAATGCTCTAAACATTTATCATAAAAACTTCCTGCCCCAACGGTTTGTCTGGGTGTTGCATTCACTCTCTCCGCAATGTCATCCTCTCGAACACTGCCCATCCATATTCCATTGTATCACTAATATAATCTTCCATATAATGATTAACATTCTCTCTCACTCCATCACCCGTTGCCATATTATCATTCACATGTTTGGCTTCCCCATTTATCGCATCAACATTGTTTCCCATGCCTATGTAACATAAGAAAATATTTTCAATTTAGAATATTTGAACAAATTTGACAGATAAGATTCACGGTTCCTATAAACACCTTCCAACTAACTCAACATTTTCAACCCCACATGATTATTAGGATATTCAAATGAACCTGTAGCAAACTTAATAATTTATGGAGTGCCAAATATCAAAATTCAGAGGGCATCCAAGCCCCAAAAACATAATACAAAGAAACCACAAATTTGTTACTACGAATCAATGTGTTGCCCTAACTTATATCATAGACGAAAAAATTGCAATAAAGACCAAGCTTTAACTGCAAAATAGATAGAGTGACTCTTACCAGCAAATTGCATGTCCAGTAGTGAACGAGAAACAAAAATACAAAGATGAAGAAACGCTAACTTGAAAGGGTGACAATTCTCCGGCGGCCAACAGTTGAATGTTCGATTCCTGAGAATTAGTGAAATATTAAGTATATTGGACGACGGTAGAATAAACGAACGGGTGATTCGAGCTAACTTATATTTATAACGGTTCAATTATAAATATCCTTAACATTATTATATTTATCTGTTAAGTGGAGGCGTGTATACTTATTTTTTAACATAGAGTGATTCGAGCTAACTTTTTTTTTAATTATAGGGGGTATTACACAGAAAAAACTAAAAATACATGTGAAAAATATATAATTTACCTTTTTAAAATTTTAAATGTTGAAATGTTATTGGAGTACGAAATTCAACTACATAGATAATCATATCTCTATCATTTAGTGAAAATCCATAAAATAATCCGAATCATAATTGTAGTTATAATTTCATCCTTTATTTTATTTATGTTGGTGCATAAATGTTGAATATATTTATATTATAATTTAATAAAAAATATTTAATATGATTCAATATCTTAAAGTTGGGTATATTCAAAATTATATAAACTAGTTATTATTATTATTATTATTATTATTATTGTTATTATTATTATTATTATTGAAAACTTGACTAATAATTAATATTATTATATAGATCTTGTCTTGCAACTAATGTTTTGTAATAATAATCCATTGTCCTATTCGAAACCATAAAATAAAATGTGATATATTCTTACATTTTAAGTATGAGACTACACTTTGCATCCACAAATTTGTAACGATTGTGTTGTGAAATTTAAAGCATGAATACCATAAATTTTGAATTCTTAATTTAAAAATAATACAAAAACTTAAAAGATATACTTCCTTCGTCCCAAGTAGCGTGTTCGGGTTACTGTAGATACAAAAATTTATAATAAATATAATTAGTAGATAATTAAAAATGTATTAGTGAAAATAATTATCTTATAATATAAATAATTATAGATTAAGATTAAGATAACTAATTAGTCTAATTAAAATTTAATAATTATAAAATAAACAAATTTAAAATGATATAAAGTGTGTAATAATTTTTCAAAAAAAAAAATGACACGAGATGTGGAACAGACATAAACGACAATATAGACACAATAGGTGGGATGGATGGAGTAATTTGTATGGTTTGAGATAAATTTTTATACCCATATCTATAAATGAGATGGTAAATTTTCCGTTATTTAGTAAAATTTCAAATATAACAAATGGTCAAACAAAATTTCAAATAGTCAAAAAATTTGAGTAAATAATAACTTAATTATCTACAATGTGATATACTGCTACAAATTAATTATCAATGCAATACTTACCGAATAATTGGGAACATTCTAGCAAATCAAACAAATTTAAAGCAACCAGACAAATCAAAAAGTGTCAAACAACAATCAGATATTTCTAAAATGTCAAGTAACAATCAGTCAAACAAATATGAACAACAATAGACAATATAGAATAACTTTTATTTTCTACATTGCATCTATATTAATCAATAATGGAAAGACACTACAACAAAAACAAGCAAACATATAATAGCAATCAAATAAATCTTACAATAAGTCAAAATTTTATTTTATGTTGATGTCGGTACGGGCAAAGACAAACAATAGTTGTGTCTTTGCGTCTCTACATCATTGTGCATTTGTGTGCATATCTCCCGAAATCTCAATATATACATACTCTATCTGTCTCATATAAAGAGCAATATTTACTTTTTGAACGTAAATTTTTTGATATTATTATTATATTGAGTTGTAAAAAAGACGAAAATATCCTTATTAACATTGTGTAATATAAAGGTGGTAGCATTTGTGTAATATATTGTAAGTTGGAAGTGTATTTACTATGATTGTTAGATAGTACAATTACTAAATTTAAAATAATATCTTTGTTTTGGGATGGACGAAAATGAAAAATGGAACCCTTCTTATGAGACGGATGAAGTATACTTATTTTATAAACTCTAATTAAACACTAAGTTTAATTTTTGGATTGGACTGAATTTGATTTCATTATCAAGCCACATAACAACAAATTTTTACATAACTTGAATTGATAAAGGTCAAAACAAAAAGTTTGTTTCCTCTTTTTAGAGCAATCAAATTAGTCAAGTTCCAACAATGCAAGAATTTAAATATTTAAATAAATCACATGCTAACAATCCTAACGAAATCAATAACTTTAATACAATTTATTTTTTAGTTTTGATAATTAAAATATGGGTATAACAAAATTTTAATCCGAAGGTAATGAGAAAGATTAAATCAAAATTATTTACATTATTCGGAATAAATTGTTACATACACATGTAAAAATAGAAAAAATTTCATTACTTAACAAGAGATCTCAAAATACGATATGTGACATAATAGATTTCTAAATGACCAATTCATTTGACCAACCAACGATCTAAGTATGCATAAGTAAATACACGAAAATTCCACTACTTAACAAAAGATCCTAAAATATAATATATGGCCTAATAGATTTTCAATTGCCCAAATAAATTTTACAATCAAATTTTCCAATATTACATTTAACCGTATTTAACTTTTTCGTACAAGTAGAAATCAACCAAATCAAATGAGTTGAGTTGAAAGAGATTTATTTAATTAATATTTGATTTATAATGTAATATATATTCTATCCGCTCATTTAATAAGTTTACATTTACTTTTTCTGTCATTGTACTTAACATTAAAAATATCATTATATTTATATAATTTTTTTATACAATGTCATTGTATTTGTATTATAAGACACTAATAGAAGTATTTTTGTCATTTTTCCTTAATTTGTACTTCGTTTCATGTAATAATTAAGGGTAAATTATTTTTTTAGTCCCGTAACTGGACCCCCTTATCATTTTAGTCCTGTAAGTGGAGCCTGTCGCAAACTAGTCCCATAAGTGAAAAATTTTCGCTATTTTAGTCCTCCGGCGCCGGAGATGCCCGCGTGGCTCGCCGGAGGTGACGTGTCCGCCAGGTGTCGCAGACCTGGCGGACACGTGAATTTTTTTTTTCATTTTTTTAATTTTTTTTAAAATTTTATTTTTAATTTATTTTAATTTTTTTTTATTTGGTCCAATTAAAAAAATTAAAAATTAAAAAAAATAAAAAAATAATAATACATCCACGTGTCCATCAGGTGTCGCTGACCTGGCGGGACACCTGGCGGACACGTCACCTCCAGCGAGCCACGCGGGCGTCTCCGGCGCCGGAGGACTAAAACAGCGAAAAAATTCTACTTATGAGACTAGTTTGCGACAAGTTCCACTTACAAGACTAAAATGATAAAGGGGTCCAGTTACAGTACAAAAAAACAGTTTATCCAATAATTAATAATCAAAGATCAACATGCAAAAATGAAATATAAATTTTCAAAGTAAACGGAGGGAGTATATGATTAAAAAAAATTAAAACTATGTATTTAAATATTTTATTAATTATATTTTAATAAAATATATACAATATAAATATTATTTTCAGATAATAAAATTTTATATAATACAAATAAACAAAAAAATATAAACATATATTTATAAATAATATAAATTATTTTACAAATAAATAAAAAGTTTTGAATGTATATAAATATATTTATATATTGAAGACAGATAAAAATAAAAAATTAACGAATTTTAAGTAAATCGCAATAATATAATATTTTAAAAGCATAATGTCAACATGCATTCGAAAGCAAACCTAACACATACTAAATTTATTTACTAACTATGGGGTTTGTTTAATTTGAGAATAAATGTATTTTTGGATTTGTACATAATATTCTTTATTATTTTAATTTTTTTATCCTAAAATTTGTATAGAAATAATTTTATGTTTAATCTATAGTCGAAGGAGAAGTTATTTGGTATTAGAATAATATTTAATTCGACCGTCAAAATTATGTCATTATTTTATTTTATTTTTGCCCATTAAATTTTACCTGTTTACAATTTTATTATTCTTACTTTAACAAATAATAATCATTTTTCTACTATTTTTTTACTTTCTGTACTATTATTTTATCAATTACGTAATAACTTTCTTATAATGCCTCCACTTTATTTTTACTTATTCCACATTAATATTAAAATATTATTATTTTTTAATTTTCGTATACAACTAAACATATATGATTTTACTGGACGAAGAAAGTATTATTTATGCTAATATAATATCGTGACAATTTACATAAACTAGTCACATGACAATTTCTAAATTCAAATATTAATATTAATTTAATTTTCAAATAAATATACAAAATTAAATTCATATCATCATAATGTTAGAAATTGCCACATGTTAGTTTATGTAAGCTTTTGCTAGGGTAAGAAAAAAAAATTAAATCAAATCATTGAATCAAACTGATATTTTGGTTAACTGAATAAATTTGATTAAAATACAAATATTGCATATTTGATATATGTTCGATTCAGTTTTGATTTTTGATATTTTATATGTTTAATCGAACTAAACCAAATATATTTATATTATTATATTTTAAATCTATATTTATAATTATATTATATTCGGTTCAGTTTGAAATATTTGCAAATATTTTTACTTAATTGAAAGTTTAGTTATTTTTAATGTATTTTTTAATTTTAATTCGATTTGAATTATTTATAAATATTGTATATATTTTTAGTTAATCGAAAATTCGGTTAATCAAACTGTTCAGTTTGAATACAGTTCATAGTTTCGGATATTTCTTCGATTCTATTAAGATACCAAATACTTGTATATTTATAAATATTTGAGACATGTCCACCCTAACTTTTGCAATGTTATGCTAGACAATATTATGGTATGAAAAAACATTTTATACATACTTCAATAGAATGACTAACAAATATTTTATTCTTTTATTTTATATTTGTTTTTATTTTAAAATTTATATTAGTTTTAAATAGAATAGTTATTGAATAATATTTTATACTCCCTCCGTCCGCCTCTAACCGTCATATTTATCTTTTGCGTTATTGTACTTAATATTAAAAATATTCTTATATTTATATAATTTTTTTTGTACAAACGTCTTTCTATTAATATTATACGACATTAATGAAAATATTTTTACAATTTTTTTTTTTAATTTGTACTTACATTTTGATATAATAATTAATATTCAAAGATCAACAGCCAAAAATATAAATGGAACTCTTAGAGGTGTACGGATGTAATATAGAAATTAATGTATTTTTATATAAATTTTTAATATTATTAAGTACTCCCTCCCTCTCTGCCACTTATTATGTCCATGTTACCGTTTCTGTCCGTCCAACGTCTCATCTCAAATCACTCTCCTTTTTTGAAAAATAATTAGCTATGTTAATTTTATTTTAAATTTTCTAATTTAAATTTTTTTAATTTTAATTGAACTTATTAGTTATCGTAATATTAATCTATAATAATTTATATTATAAATTAATTATTTTTACTAATATATTTTTAATTATCTATTCTCGTGTTTACAGTAAAAAGAGACCCAATTGGAGACGGAGTAGTAATATTTATGGTATCCAACCTAAACCTTTCATCCTATATTCGAACAGACAAAAAAGTAACGTGCATTGGAATAGTAGGGCCCGCTAGCACCTTCCGTCTAGCTTTATTAGAAAATGATGGATGTGTTTATTTATCAAATTTATGATTGGTAAAAAAAATAAGTTTTTTTTTTTATTTTTATAGTACATAATTTTTACACATTTTCTAATTTATCCACTTATATATTATATTTATTTATAAAAATATTATAACTACTTACGTACTTAATTTACATAAAAAAGAATTATTTTATTAGTATATTCATATAATTTTCAAAATAACTATATCTTATGTTTCAATCAATCAATATATTATTTATTAAAATTCTTGTTATGGACTATTTTTTTTTTTTATTTCAAAACAAATTCTATAATTAGTTTGATATTAGTTACTCTATCCAAACTAATTACGTCACTTTACTTCGGCAGATTGATTAAAAAGTAATGATAGTTTAATATAAAATGGATAGGAAAAAATCAAAATAATGTATTATATAAAAGAATTGATAAAAAATAATGTGATAAATAAAAAAATAATAAATTAATTATTATTTATTGAAATAAGGAAATTAAATTATAAATAAATAAAATAATAAGTAAATAAAATTATTTATTATGAATAGAATATTCAATTGAACAGATAGTAAAAAAAAAACAATAATAATTATAACTAATAGAGGGAGTTTAATTTAATCATTTTGTAGTATATTAAAGTCCTTTTTTTAACTTAAGTTTTTAAATTACTTATTAACAATTTTCTTTTCAAACATTTAATTTAAAATTTATTTTTATTTAAAATATTATTCTCTCCGTCATTCAATTGTATATTTATTTGACAGAAACGAGTTTTAAAAAAAATATGAAAAAATATAAACTTTTATTTTTTTAGGTAAAAAAAAAATAATAATAATAATATTCTTTTTACTAAAAAAAACGATAATAAATTTAGATGATAAAAAAAAATGAAAGTAATAATAGATTTGACGACGAAGAAAATACAATATATTTATTTGATACGATGGACTATATTAGAGTAATTATAAAATTAATTTATACATTTTATAAATATATTAAAAAAAATGAAAAGTTACTTGCGTATATGGATTGAATATAAAATTTTCTGATTAATAATTAAAACTAATTTGTTACTACTATTAAATAAATAAACGATATATATATATATATATATTTTTTTTCTCTATATATTTATTTATTTATTTATTTATTTATTCATACATTGTGATCTTGTGGCTTCAAATCTCGAACGTACATTGCAGCACTGCTTTTTCTAACTGGATAATACCATCGACCAAAAACCAAAAACAACATTTGAAAGAACACCAAACTCAGAAGCTCTTTGAAGAAGAAGAAGAAGAAATCCTTCAAATTTCATAAGCAAATTGACTCAAATCGAAGCACCTCTTCCAGAGCAATGGAGAATTTAGTTTTCCAGCAATCAATCTTTCCTCGTATCTTCATCCAGACCAAAACTGCTGCAAGAATTGGGATGAGCAAGAACAGGCTGCCATGGAAGTTTCAGACATGCTCCGCCGCAGTCAGATTCTCCGGCAGCGACATCTCCGACGAGGACTCTTTGGAGAAGAAGACAAACCTGAATGGTTTGCCCTTCAGAACTCTGGAAGCTGAGATTACACAGGAAACCGTTGATTTCTTCGTCAGTGATGCCGAGGGCGATCCTGACCGTCCGTCGCCGGGGTACTCCTCCGTCGAGCAAGCACTCGCTGCGTTGCGGCAACGGAAGGTTTATAATCGATCGAAATTTTTTGTTGTTAGATGCTTCAGTTATTGATAATGGTCATTCATTTGATTTTTGTTTTTTTGAAGTTTGTGATTGTTGTCGAAGAGGACGTCGCAGACGGCGGCGCTGTCGAAGGGAATCTTGTCATGGCGGCAGCGCATGCGAGCCCGGAGGCCGT
Organism: Andrographis paniculata; assembly: GCF_009805555.1. NCBI lineage: Eukaryota > Viridiplantae > Streptophyta > Magnoliopsida > Lamiales > Acanthaceae > Andrographis > Andrographis paniculata. The sequence goes on from NW_026137614.1 coordinate 2,994,423, forward strand.
CGCATTCATGATCAAGCACGGATCGGGTATCGTTTCGGTCGGCATGGCCGGGGACGATCTCGAAAGGTTACAACTTCCATTGATGTCGAAGGAAGACGATGCCTCGTCGTCGCCATTGTTCACAGTGACAGTGGTAACGATTATTTCACCTAAAAGTTTAAGCCAGCAACAGAGATAGGGATTGTCGTATTACAATGTAAGTGTAATTGAATTTACAATAATTTTATTTAGGATGTAAAAGCCGGGACATCCTCAGGTGTCTCGGCTTCGGATAGGGCGAAAACCGTTCTAGCTCTTGCCTCGACTCAATCGAGGGCGGAGGATTTTCGACGACCCGGCCATGTTTTTCCCCTAAAGTACACGGTCGGAGGCGTTTTACGTAGAGTCGGGCACACCGAGGCATCGGTTGATCTAGTGATGCTAGCAGGTCTACATCCCGTCTCTATTTTATCGACTATTGTCGACAAGGAAGACGGCTCAATCGCCTCGTTGGATGCTTTGAAAACAATAGCCTCGGATCACGGCATCCCAATCATTTCGATCACCGATATTATAAGGTACACATAAGATTATAGATAAACGAATCATAATCAAATCGAAGTTTAAACCTCGAAACATAATGTACATTGTGTTTCGATTAGGTATCGAAGGAAACGGGAAAAAGTCGTGGAGAGAACCGCGGTGTCGCGCTTGCCGACTAAATGGGGATTGTTTCAAGCGCATTGCTACCGTTCAAAGCTCGACGGGATCGAACACATCGCCATTGTCAAGGTAAAAGATCGATAAAATGATCAGTTTAAGCTTTTAGGTAAGTCAGTCGTTTAACGCTGTGTATAGTTTAAAACATGCCAGGGCGAGATTGGGAACGGACAAGATGTTCTAGTGAGAGTTCATTCCGAGTGTTTGACCGGCGACATTTTCGGATCACGGCGATGCGACTGCGGAAACCAATTGGATCTAGCAATGCAGCTGATCGAGCAAGCCGGGAGAGGCGTCGTCGTGTACCTTAGAGGGCACGAGGGGCGCGGCATCGGGCTCGGACACAAATTGCAAGCATATAATCTTCAAGACAAGGGACACGACACCGTCGAGGCTAACCTTGAGCTTGGGTTCGCTGCGGATGCGCGCGAATACGGTATTGGGGCTCAGGTATTTTGATCGACTCAAATGACGCTTTTTCTAACATTGTTCGAGCTAGGTTATTACGATCCTTTCTCCTCCGGCAGATTTTGCGCGACATCGGAGTTCACACGATGCGGCTGATGACGAACAATCCGGCGAAGTTTTCCGGCCTTAAAGGGTACGGGCTAGCGGTGGTCGGCCGCGTTCCGGTGATGACTCCGATCACAGAGGATAACAAACAGTACTTGGAGACAAAGAGGTTGAAAATGGGACATGTATATGGATCGGATTTACAGGGATCGATGACAGAGTTCTTTCGAACGAATCGAGATGGGGAAGAAAAGGACATGTGATGAAGAAATTACAACGTTATTGAATCTTGTGTGTATAGAAATGGCAAAGGATCCTCACACTTAAAATTGGCTAAGTTGTAGGTAAAACAAGATAAAATTTATTTCTGTTTTATGAAAATTGCACAAAATTTTCTATAACTTAAAAATTAACTTAGACTTCGTTATAGTTTCAAAAATATTGCATTTAAATCCTTTTTTGTTATTAGTTAACGGTGATTGTTCTATATACACCTTAACTGCCAAGGTAATGTAAAAATTCTGTAATTACAGTGTCACTGTTAACTAATGACGAATGGAGTTTAAATGTAAGGTTATTCAAACTATAAGGAAATCTGATTCAATTTTTTAAAAATGGGAGATTTCGTCCATTTTATGTTGTTTTCGCTACTTTTTTGTTTTTGTGGGTAGGTATAATGCATAACTTTGTAAATTTTGGGTTGAGCATCCGAGCCAGTATAGAAATGATTTTTTTTTTTTTTTTTTATGACATGAGAATTCGCAGTCGCTACTCAAAAGTGCGCACTGGGAAAACCTTTCGTCCGATCGGAAACTAGGCGGTTTTTGTGTGTGTACGTGTGAGAAGTGCATTGTGGTGTTGTTGATTTTATTTGATTTCATTGAAGGATGCATATAAGTTAATTATTTGTCACAATAATCATTTGTTGTTGTGAAATTGTAGAATAAAATATGTCGAATGATTTTTCTTTTCAAGATATTATTGCATGTTTTATATGAATTTGAATGTGTGGCTGGTTGACTAGAAATATTTGACGTGGCGGAGGATATTTTGATTTACAAGAAAATAATTGTAGTGGATTAATTAAATATATTACAATATGTTATAATTTTTATTTTTTTCCTTTTTAAATTAATTCAACCAATATTAGACCTTAGCAAATAAATATTAAAATAATGCCAAAAAAATCATATTAAATAGCAAATAAATATTAAAATAATGCCAAAAACTCATATTAAATAGAATTATGTAACAGTATTGGATTATGTTGATCGCCACAACTGCCTGCCCGAATATGTGGGCCATGCTGATTTGATGTTAGCTTCAATTCTGTTTATTTATTTTTACGCCTCTCACGTAAGAATACCAGTAAGTGATTTTTTTTTAAAAAAAAAAAAAAAAAAAATATTGAATTTTGTTTTGTTCCTTGTCTTGGATTATGGTCGAATTTGATGTTGTGGAGGTATTTATGATCTTTGTATGTCGAATAATTATGTATATTGATTTGATTTTGTGTTTAGGTAAAAACATGCCTATTGATTTTGTATTTAGATAATATTGCATTGTAATTGTACTTCGATTTTGTACTAACACTACAAAAAAAAATAGTATATTAGTAACGGAATTCCATTCCTAAAGTTCATGTAGCTAATGTAATTTCATCTTTAATTCAGTCTCTAATATCATTAGTAACGGAAAAAGTGAATTTAGAAACGAAAAAACTTCGTTACAAAATTGATAATTTCTTGTAGTGTAATTGTATAAGGATGATGTGTTTTGCTTGTATTCCAGAGTGTTTTTAGATATTTTTGTAATTTTTCCTAATTTATTTTTAAACACTATGTTTGTAATTATTTCTTTTTAATCTTCTTCAATTTTTACAATATGGCATTTAGATGAGTTGTTTTTTTTTTTTTTATGGTTTGTCGATGAATACGTGGACTTCGCGCACAAAACTCAATCCTGACCTGTTGGCCAAATTTGAGTATACAACATGACTGTAATTATAGGAAGACGATCATATAGCGACATTGAAATTAGTAAACATGGGTTTGAGTTAACACCCTAACTAACTCTCAAAATTGGATTAGGAATGGGTTAAAGGTTTTTTGTTTTCGTTTGGATTATATGGAATAAGAGATTGGACTAAATCCAGTAATGTGCACTAAGGAATTAGCTAACTTTATATATTATCGAGGGATGAGTTGGATTAGATTTCGAAAGGCCAAAATCCTCAACAAACAAAAATATACAATAAAATATACAAGTATATATATATATATGTATGTATAAATATATATCAATATCTCCTCAAACTCAAGGTGTAGTCATAGGAACTAACTTAGTTTGCTCATGAATGATTCAAAATAATCTAGAATGGGGAGCTTGGTAAAGCTATTTACAAGGAAATATAGCTGAAAAAGTAGTCAACGATGAACAGAAGTAATAGCTAACATACAACAAACAAAGGTAAGATGCACAGTCGGGGCAAAAGCCTCCTCATTATCGATATCATACTCCTGTTTGTAGCCCTTAGCTACTAAACGGGCCTTGTACCATTCAATAGATTCATGAGCATAAATTTTAATCTAAAATACTCACTTACAATCAATAGGTTTTTTCCCGAGTCAAAGATCAATTATATCCTATGTATGTATTTTCTCCAAAGCATGTACTCTTCAAACATAGTTTGGCATCACAAAGGATCTGCATATACCTCATGGAAAGACCTCGGTTCATGATACGACAAAGTGAGACAGTAACAATAATAATAATAATAATAATAATCATAAAGTATGGAGTGACTAACATGAGTGGAGCGCCGAAGACCAAGATTAGAATCAATGACATATGGCGTATCAGTATCGAGCTTAAGTAGTGGTGTTGGATCAGGCTCATGGGTTAGTTTCTGTTCATGAGGCACAATAGGGACAACATCAGATATTGTAAGCAGGGTCATATTGTCGGAAAGGAATAATGAAGGTGAGCATAAAATAAAGAAAGGAGATGGACTGTCGAATAGAGAACATAAAATTTGAACAGTTAAGCAAGTCCAATATCCTCCTAGAATGTAATATGCTGAGAAATACGTACCAATTGGAGATAAGATTCCAACAACAATAATTCTTATGCTCTACTTCATACCCAAAAAACAACACAGACACGCAATAAGTTATAAATCAGTACGCTCATAGTGTGAAAAAAGAACAAAGCTGACACAATCAAAAGAACAATGAAAACTATAATAAGAAGTAACAAAGTTGGTCCATTGTTGCGGATAGTAAAACATACACGTAAACAATAACTTACTCAAGTGTTTATTCAATAATTAAAAAATATAAAGCAAATCATATAGATGCAAGATTGTGATGCTACCTATACCCAATGACACATGAAACATGAACATCATAGTGTGAGGAAGTGAAAAGTGCATGTGTGTAATCTCAAAGCATACCATATTGTTATGTCACATCTTTTTCAAACTATATCAATTCTCCTTTTTTTTTTTTTTTCTATAGGTCATATTATTCAATACATTGATTTGCAGTTCATTTATAGTATCCACTTTAAATCCTTCCAGTACTCTTTTTGGGTGAAACTTGAATTTCTTCACACGCGCATGAGTTTTCCAGTTACAATTGGTGTCTCCACAAACAACGTACACTATTCTTTTGACAACTTTTGTGAATTTAATTTACCTTTTGTTGACAACGACATACAAGTTAACAATATCCTTTATTTATTTCTGCTTAAAAAAGTCATTCCAATTTCAAATTCGGTTAAAACAAACCGATTTCATTGAAACTGGGAGATGGATTATCCTTTTTCTTATCCTCATCAAACTCAACAAACTCTGCAAGCTTGTTATCCGTCTCCAATACATCTTCTATCACTCATGTTCTTCCCGTTTAATGTCTTCTCTTTCACCTACCTTATGAACTTGCCCCTCTTCCTCTAGCTCTAATGTACCATACCCAATTAACTCATCTCCTACTTTTAGCTCACCACTCTTTTCATAAAAAATATAAGCAACAAAATCGTCAAACAAAACATATCACATTCATCATACTCTAAACCATGAGTACGAGGAAGATGAAGTGTGAAGTGTAGGAACGCTAGTTCGGAGACCAGACAGAGAGCGAACGACGGCGAGGCGGCGTGAAACGATTCAAGTAATCACGTGCGAATCATGCACAAGTGACATCAATAATAATAGCTCGTACAATAGATATATCGATTCAATACTATTTCTTTTTTATTCACTTTGCCCCAAAAACAATAAGTGAAAAGAAAAAATATATATATAAAAAGGTGATAAATATTAGTATTTAAGGAGAGAGGCAAATTAATATAATTATATATATAAAAAAAATATTTCTTTGAAATCATTTGAGGATAAAATTATGTCATTAGTGCTTTCACTTATTTTATTACAAAGACTCGATGAGTTTGTTTATAGCCGCCCAAATTAAACAATTAAGAAGATAACTTAAGAAACTAATTACATAATTGGACCAACTAAAGTCCACTATAACGACCATTACATACATCCAATCTTTATATACAATTTATTTTTATGTTTCTCAAATTAATAGTATTTGATTTATAGTATTCTATCCGTCCAGCTACAAAGTATACAATCGTTTTTCTTTTTTTTTATCTTTAAATATTAATTATTATATCAAAACGTAGTACAAATAAAGAGAAAAAGACAAAAATATATCTATTAGTCGCTTGTAATACAAATACAATGATATTTATAAAGTAAATTATATAAATATAAAAATATTTTTAATGTTAAGTACAATAAACATGTGTTTACTTTCCGGCTTGACGGAGGTAGTATAATAAATATAAGATTAAAAATAAAAATTAAAAAATATATAATTGATTATTTTAATAATTAAATTTTAAAAAATTAATAACATAGTGTGAATCGAAATTGAAATAGTAACCAAAGAGACTTGTATTGCCGATGTCAACTCCAACTTATAACTACACGTAGAGGTAAAATGAATATAATGATTTATTGGGAGGTACTTTTTAATATTTTTTATAAAAAATTTAAATGGTTAACGAATAAATTTTATAATTGGTTCAATAATTTTTATTTTTTTTCATATATACTATTCAATGAGTTATATCATCTAATTTTGATTAGATGAGTTTATTAGTGTAAAAGGTAGTGACAATTGTGTAATAATAATGACAGAATAAGGGTAGTTTTATAGTGATACGGTTATTTATAAAAATAAGACTATTGTTTTAAGACAGACACAAATAATAAATAAGATTATTGTATTAGGACGGAGGGAGTATATTTTAAAAAAATAATTATTTAATCAATAACAAAGTATGTGTAATGCACTACAAGAAAATAAAATTTTTGTAACAAATTTTTTTGTTCCAAAATTCAATTTTTTCTGTTATTAATAACATTAAGAACATATTTTATTAAAATTTTGTCCATAAAATTCACATAGCTAATGCTAACTGTTCTTAATTTTTGTTACAAATATGTTATTATTATTATTATTATTATTATTTTATTTTTATTTTTATTTTTTATTTTTTTGTAGTGATACTAAACATAATTTCGACCATTATTTAAGTAACATTTATAGATAATAGTTAAATAATAGTATAGCCGTCCCAATTTTTTGTTTTATTTTTCTCAATAACTGACATTTTAGATAATATAATTTTGATACTTATTTATTTATTTATTATTATTATTTTATCATTTCCTTAATTTTATTTGCGATGATTTTATAAACTATATTGATAAAGATAAAAGAGAAAATAAGATTTTAAAATATTAAAATTATTCTTGAACATCTCAAATAGATTAATTGCAAGCAATTTGAAACTAGGGGAATATAATTTTAGAATGGTAGAGGTTTAAAAATGCAATTTCAACTATTAATTAATTTTTTTTTTTAAGAAAAAAGAAATCTAATCAAAATTAGATGATATAACTCATTGAATAGTATATATGAACTATCCTTACTATTTCATTATTATTACACAATTGTCACTACATTTTACACTAATACACAATAAAGGACAAAAATATCTTTTATCTGTACTTTTTACCCATTATCAATATAATATCAATATTCTTTAAATCCCGTGTCCAACTCGACTAAGACTATAGTTCCAGGAGGGAGAGAGTATATAATTAAACACAATTATCATTTATAATAGTACAATTAAAACATAAATTTAGAATTTAATCCACTGATGAAGAATAAATTAGAATAGACAATCTAATCATCATATGAAAAAGTATATATGATAATGACTAAAGACACTTATATAAATTGAATTTTAATATAAAAACTTTATTATAATTTCTAATATAACTCGTATAGGAAAGATCATTACAATCTAATGTTTTTTATTAATTAATTAGCTGCATGATGATAAATTATATAGTAAATTTTACCTAAATTAAATAAATAATAATATTTGTGGCGGTGATTGAATATTTGTCTGAATACATATAAATTTGGAATTTGTAGAATTAATATTAGAAAGTAAGTTTGGTGTCACTGTCTACTTGTGCATGGCCGGTGATACTTTAATTTAATTTAATTATGATGAGGAATATATATATATATATATGCTTTTTCTTTTTCTAAATAATAATAATAATAATAGTATTCTCAAATTGAAATTGAAATTGAAATTGATCAATCGTTCTACTGGATTTAATTTTACAAATTTGTTGATGTTCCCATTATTAAACTCTTTTTTTTAAGTCTCGTAACTGAACACTCTTATCATTTTAGTCTCATAAATGGAGTCTGTCGCAAACTAGTTCCATAAGTAGAAAATTTTCGTTGTTTTAGTACTTCGGCGCCGGAGATGCCCCGTGGCTCGTCGAAGACCACGTGTCCGTCAGGTGTCCCGTCAGGTCAGCGACACCTGGCGCGGACACGTGGATTTTATTTATTTTTCACTTTTTTTAATTTTTATTTAATTGGATCAAATAAAAAAATTAAAAAGGGCAAATAAAATTAAAAATAATAAAAATAATAATAAAATTCACGTGTCCGCCAGGTGTCACTGACCTGGCGGACACGTGGCCTCCGGCGAGCCACGCGAGCGTCTCCGGCGCCGGAGGACTAAAATAACATAAACATTTTCACTTATGGAACTAGTTTGCGACAGGCTCCACTTATGGGATTAAAATGATAAAGGAGTTCAGCTACAGACTAAAAAAAACAGTTTACCCTTAATTCAATTATATACACATATAATTACACAATTTAGTTAAACCTAAATCAAGACACGATAAACTCCTAAAAGTGCAGTAACTATTCATATGTATTTTTCAAAAAATAATAGGAGTAAAACAAATTCTTAAACTTGGCATTGAAAAAAAAAATGTCTAAGAACTTTTAAACACATGTTGGTTAATTAAGTGGGTAAAATGGGATTTGAGTAAATGAACAGATATGGATAGCAGCAATTGCATTTGTTCCATAATATTTACTCTGCTCCGTAGTTACCATTTTTGTTCGCCTCAAAACAATAGTCTTATTTTCATAAATGACCATATCACCATAAAATTACCACTACTTTTTTATTTTTATTACACAATTGCTACTATTTTTTACACTCACAAGAGCAAAAAATCTTTTATCCATACTTTTTATCTACTACCAATATAATATTAATATTTCTTAAATTTCGTGTTCAATCCAATTAAGACTATATTTATGGGATGAAGAAAGTACAAAAACTAAACCATTAATCCATCCTATATAATAAAAACTATTTTTCCCTCCTAAATCAAAGTGTACTAATTTATTATTATCAATTTTTTTTAATATTGTAAGACACAATAGTATTTTATGAAAGATATATAAGATATATAGCATTTTACTATTTTTTTTAATAGAAGTATGTAAAATAATATTGGTAATTTTTTCTTATAAATAAAAAGAAAAAAATTACGAATATTTTAATATTTATATATAAATTATTTTTATTATAATAAGAAAGATATATATAATTTTGAGTGCAACAGATAAAAATAGTAAAAAAAAAAAAATATATTGAATTGGAATGAAGAGTGAATATAATATCTTATTAGCAGCAAATATCAGATTTGATCGAAAATTTATTCAAATTATTTCTTTCGTCTTATTTGAAATAGGTATTTTGTGGTTTTGTAATAGATTAAAAATAATAATAAGAGATTTTAATATTTTTCTTCTTTGACTTATATTAAAAATAAATGGTATACTTGTAATTTAAATAAAAATTTTAAAATATTTTAATATTAATATATAATTATTTTTAATAAAAAATAATAAAAAAATACTTTTGATTATAATAAACAAAAATAATAAAATGAATATTTTGATTACTTTTGATTACAATCCGCAGCTGTTACCTAAAAATTAAAATTAACAGCCGTTCCCTAAAAATAATAAAAGGGATACTTTTGATTACAATGAATATTTTGAATTAGGTGTACAGTATATTTATAAAAAAAAAAAGAAATTGGTCGGCTATTTGAATTATACAGAGACATATATATATATATATAGGACCATATTAACTAAACTAATCATATGCATGGATGTATCTATGTCCTAAGTGGTGTGGGCCACGGTTCCACGTGGCACAATCCTAAGCATTTGGAGGCACCACCCCCCACCGCCCACCCCACGGCGCCTTCTGCAAATGGCTTCAACCACTCCCCCATGCCCCCCCTCTCTCTCTCTCTCTCTCTCTCTCTCTCTCTCTCTCTCTCTCTCTCTCTCTCTCTACTTATGTATATATATATATACCATTAGTGTGTCTACACACACCCCTGTAATACATTAGCAAATTAAAGCAATTAATTAATTAATTTGAGCAATGCCGATTTCAAGAATCGCCATCGGTTCGCCGGCGGAGGCCAGCCAGCCCGACGCCATCAAGGCCGCCGTCGCCGAGTTCATCTCCATGCTCATTTTCGTCTTCGCCGGAGAAGGCTCCGGCATGGCTTTCGGTAACCAATTTACATAAATATATATATATGTCACTCGTTCCATTCCACTTAATTTGTAGTTGGTGGGAAAACAGGATAACGAAGTTTTAGATATTGTCATAATTAGTAAATAATTAAAAAATATATTATAATGTATCTATTTACTTTTTGTATTAAATTTTAAAACTATTAGTATTATATTGGGATATAATAGAAATTAAAAAAAAAAGATTAAAATGATTTTATTAGTATTGTATGATATAAAAGTAACGACATTTGTGTAATTTCTTGTAAGTTGAAAGGATATTTGTAATGTTAAGTAAATAGTTCAGTTACTAAAATCGACTTAGATGAAAAAAATAAATAGTTTGGTTTACTCCCTTCCTCCCATATTTATGTATCCATTTACTTTTTGCATTGAATTTTAAAAATATTAGTATTATATTTTAAGTTTGAATGATATTTGTAATGTTAGATAGATAATACAGTTATTAAAAATGATCGAATGAAAAAATAGATAGTTTAGTTTACTCCCTCCGTCTCATATTTATGTATCCATTTACTTTTTTTTCATTGAATTTTAAATATATTAGGATAAAGTAGAAATAAAATAGAAATGACTAAAATAACCTTATTATTAGTATTATGTGATATAAAAGTAATGATATTTGTGTAATATATCGTTACTAAAAATGACCAAAATAAAAAAATAGATAATTTGGTAAGAGATAAAAAAAAGAAATTATAAATTATAGATTTCAAAATATCAATAAAGTGAATAAGTATATTTTCGAAGAATAAATGAAATGGAGGGAAGTAATTAATTGATTGAAAATTTCTAACTATATATATATATATAAATATATATATACAGCGAAGCTGACGGACGGCGGCGCGACCACGCCGGCGGGGCTGGTGGCGGCGGCTGTGGCGCACGCGTTTGCCCTGTTCGTGGCGGTGGCGGTGGGGGCGAACATCTCCGGCGGTCACGTGAACCCGGCGGTGACGTTCGGCGCCTTCGTCGGCGGCCACATCTCGCTGTTCCGCAGCCTCCTCTACTGGGTGGCGCAGCTGCTGGGGTCGGTGGCGGCGTGCCTCCTCCTGAAGGTGGCGACCGGCGGGGAGGAGACGGCGGCGTTCGCGCTGTCGGCGGGGGTGTCGCCGTGGAACGCGGTGGTTTTCGAGGTGGTGATGACGTTCGGGCTGGTGTACACGGTGTACGCCACGGCGGTGGACCCAAAAAAAGGCGACATCGGGATCATTGCGCCGATCGCGATCGGGTTCATAGTGGGGGCGAATATTCTGGCCGGCGGCGCGTTCGACGGCGCGTCGATGAACCCGGCGGTGTCGTTCGGGCCGGCGGTGGTGAGCTGGACGTGGGGCAGCCACTGGGTGTATTGGGTGGGACCGTTTGTGGGGGCCGGGATTGCGGCGGTGGTGTACGAGCTGCTTTTTATTGGGGGGCCGACTGGGCACGACCAGCTCCCCACGACGGATTACAATTAATTAATTAATATTATATTATTATATGTAATTAATTTTAATTAAGTGCTTTTAAATTTGAAAAAGGGGGTGGGGGTGGGGTGGGGTGGGGTGGCGTGGGTGTTAATTTGGTTGTGGTATGTTCTTCCAGTCCAGTGTTTGTTTCTTGGTCTTTGTTTAGAAGGGTCTTTGTGTCAAATTTGAATTTGTATCAAACAAATTATCTGCCCACTTCTACACTTTTCTCTCTCTATGATACATTACCTACAATATAAACGTGGGGTACATAAAAAAATAATAATAATAAAAGTGAGAGCATTATAAAAAATTTATTACAGAGTATTAGGTTTACAAAGTATTAGGTTGGGTCGGAATTTATCCGGTGTATATTTTCGAGCAGCGACTGCGGATTCTCGTATCATTAAAAATAAAATAAAATTATTAGATGAAGTATTGTTTAAGATAATAGATACAATTTTAAAATTTTCCTTTCAATGTCCAATTCTTTCAAATAGATTGCATATTTTTTTCAACTAAAATAGTACTAGTGTAAGTGTAAGGAGGAGGCATAAAAGTGAAAATCAAGATCCTTATTTGCAAACACCAATTAACATTAACAAAAGTGAGCAATCAATAAAATGTAGCCATATGTGGTAAAATAGGAGTCTAACAATTAGAAGTAAGTGTTATACTATTAGGAATTTGTTGCAACACACTAAAAACTTTTGATTTTTTTTTTCTTACATGCATATTTAACATGTCAGTTTTTATACTTCGTCACTTAACAATCTATTCATTTTTCTATTTTGGTCCGTCCTATAACAAAATATCTATTTTCCTTTTTAGTAATTGTACTATCTAACTAACATTACAAATACCCTTCCAATTTACAATATATTACACAAATGTCATTATCTTTATATCATACAATACTAATAGAGTTAATTTAGTTTTTTTACCTTTATTTCTACTTTATCTCAATATAATACTAATATTTATAAAATTCCCTGCAAAAAGCAAATGGATATATAGATATGTGACGGAGGGAATATTATTTTTTTGAAATACTCTTAGCTTCATAGCATAAATAAATGAACATCTTTATATTCAACAAATTAAAAGTGTCTTTGTTTGGGGGTTTGGATTTTGAGTTGAGATTTGAATTGTAAAAAATTTGAATTTAAATAGTTGTATGATGTGATATAAATAGGTATTGATGTTATGTTTTGAATGTAAAATTAATTTTTAATATAATATAAAAAATTAAAAATAAGTGTTTGATTTTATGTTTTTGAAGAGAAAAAATTGAATGAATAATGAATTTTGGTGAAATTCCCCAGACAAATACATCATAAAGAGGGAGAGTGTGACTAATAATAACTATTGCAAGTAATTCATGAAACATTTTAATCTAAAATTCAGACTTTTCAAAATCTACTGAATTTGAAGCATTAGATTTCAACATTTTATTAATGTTATATTGTATATGATAGACTTAGGGAGTGTATTCATTTGAAGTTTTATTAAATTTTATTAGATTTTGAAAAGTCTAGATATTTTGGTGAATTTAGAAAATCCACACAAGGTCTATGTAGAGTTTAATGAATTTTATGTATTGGTTTAAATGAATATTTATAAATTCGATTGAATTTTTATGAATTTATATAGATTTCATAGGATTGTAAAATAATTTTTTATTGATTTATATAATTTGTACAAATTTATATGAAACATATTTGTAAATAAAAATATAAAAAAATGTAATATATATATGGAGTATTACATTTTTTATAAATAAAGTATATATGAATATATATTATATATTATTAACGATGTATAATATTTATAGCATAATACTATTTTTATAGATTAATATTTTAAATTTTATAATTTTTATTATATTATCATTGAATATATCAATTTGTTAGAATTTTAGTATAATTTTATTATGTGAATATGTATTATTAATTTAACAAACTTAATGTGAAATGACATGGGATAAAATGGATATAGAGAGGAATGATGTTTCATTGTCAAATGACTTAATTAAATTTTATTTGAATGAGAATTAATTTAAAATTTCAATTAAAAAAATATATGTCCAAAAAATTTGCTATTATATTTTAATTTTTAAAATTATTATCATTTGTTACTAGTATATTTTAATTTATGAAATTTTTGTTATTTTATTAAAAACATTAGTAATAATACTAATAAATATTATCATAATATTTTACAAAATCATTTTTGAATGTAACGGCTCATTATGTGTATAATGAATTGAGTTGAATTATTTAAGATTAAGTTCAATTTAAATTAATATGTAGGCTGATTTTATTATATGTCCACTGCGCCACCAAATAAATTAAAGATATGTAACAAGATATCCCTTTATCATTTATACTCTTAATTTAATGAAATTCATACTATTTATGAATGATTCATACAACATTCTACATAAAATCTTATTTTATTAATAATTTTAATTATGTTAAATATTTCAATAAATAACGGAAGAAGTGTTACTTCTATCGTATGAGATTTTTTCACATTATTGATAAAACTTGATTTTCAAGGACATCGTGATGTATGATCATAAATATGTTGCTGAAAGTACCCACGAAACCTCTAATATGCTTAAGCATATGGAGACTTGTTAAAATAAATACTTCCTCTACTTCTAAAAGTCTCATTTATTTAGCGTTATTATACTTAACATTAAAAATATCCTTATATTTGTATAATTTTTTTTTTTTACAAATATCCTTCTATTAGTATTATAAGACACTAAGGGAAGTATTTTTGCAATTTTTTCTTAATTTGTACTACGTTTTGATATAATAATTAACATTCAAATATCAATATGCAAAAAGTAAATAAGACCCTTAGAGCTGGACGAAGGTAGTATATATATTTTGGAGATATTGGACAAGTAATCTTGAAATCGAATGCATGCATCAAGTTCAGTACATTCTAAAAAGCCTAAGTTTCAATCTGAAGTCTTTCATGAATTACTCACAATAGTTGTGCACAATCTTCCTCTTCAAACTTCTTGAGTATAAAGGTGTTTGAATCAATTTCACTTATTTGTGTCCTAAAGCCAAGGGCAATTCAAAAATATCATAAAAGCTTACATATCAAATAATAAAAACTTTCTAGTGTGTGTTTTTTTTACCTTGGACAATATTTCTTCTAATTTAGTAGATGATTTAAATTTTTATTTGGATTTTTATTATCTAATGGTGAGCATTTTTATGTTCAACTTCAACTAGAGACTTTCAAATAGTCTCATTCTTATATTTTGCTTGAACAAATTGTTGATAATGGTTGTTCATATCAGGTCTTTTAACTTATGTTGGGTGAAACCCTTTTAAAAATTTAATCTACGGCTCATTGCCCGCTCTACCTTAGATAGCATATAGCAAGTTGATAATGTAATTTTTTTTGTGCAATATCTGTAACTAAAAATGAACTTTTCCCTAAAAGAGGTAATTCAAATTAAAACCAAGAAACACATCCTAACACACCCCTGAAATTATGTGAATCTAATTCTTTAAGAGTGCAATTTTCCCCATTGTATTTTTCCTGTTTCTTTGGCCTATTTTAGTACCTATTTCATAACAGTTAGCACATTACCAAAGCATCTTTCTCTATTAGTCATGGTTATATGCAATAATGTTACAACGCCCTAAGATTCAGACAGACCATATACCTTACCTATCAATCTGCAAAAATTAATACACACAAGAAAACTGAGGAAAAACTTTCACAAAACAAGCCACCACTTACCTTGACAGATGTAGCTCAATCCGGCTGTGTTCTGGCGCTAAAATGAGCTTTCTCTCTGTGGCGTCGCTGTTTGCACTTCTTCAAGATTTAGAACAAAATCCGTTCTTGGTATGTATCCAGAGCCCGGATGATCTTCTCTATCAACTGTTTCCGATGCAATCTATACCTGCGAAAAAAGATTAGTTATTGAACAAGTTAGCTGTAATGATGTCCTAGGATGTATCTCAACGAATGATGTAGTGAAGCCGTAATAATGACAACTGCATACTTAATTGCAGCTTCGAGCGTTCTCCTCGGATCAGTCATAGACTCTGCAAACACGGATGGATGACAATGAGATTATTAGTATGAGCAAGCTGAGTCAATTATAGGACTCCGCTCTTTAGATTCTATGGACAGCATAATGACGATGGTGAAAATCGGATTTTTATTAATTCTCGTTACAAAGATAAGCAAGCAGTGTATTGACCTTAATTTAGGATACTAGGTTCAGAAACACCTTCACATGTTTTCTATGATTAGGAGAAGACAAACTCTATAAAGAAATACTAAAATGTTACCGGTGTTCGAATCCTTGTGAGCTTAGGATCCGTTTGGATTGGATTCTGAAAAATGCTTTTGATTTATGCTTATAAAAAAACATTTATTTCTGTTTGTATTAGCTTTTATTGAAAAGCAGAGGCAGCTTTTGAGCTCCAAAAGTACTTTTTTGAGAAGCACCTTAGAGGGTGCTTCTAAAGCATGCAGAAACAATTTTACCACCTAAATTACTATTTTATCCTTAATAATAATAATAATAATAATAATAATAATAAATATTATATTAAATCAAATAAAATTAAAATAATTAAATTATATATTATATTCAAATTAGAATTTAATTATATTTTATTTTAACTATTAATTTATACATTATATTTATATTAAATTTTAAAAAATATATTAAATATAAAAAATATAAATTTAATTATATAGTATATAATGTAATATTTTTAAATACAATTTATAAAGTTTAAACTAATTTGTAGAGTAATTTAAAATTACTTAAATTTAATTATATTTTTTATTTTAAATTAAATTAAAATTTAAAATATAATTTATACATAAAATTTAATAAATATGTTTCCAATTAATGTAGCTAATGTAAAATTTTTAAATGTGTTTTATAAAATTGTGAAAGAAATTAGAAAAATTTAATAAAAAATAGTACAATTATATAACCATGCATTTGGTCAACTTTATTATATTCAAATAGTTTTGTATAAAAAGTGATTTTATCGTAAAACCAAACTGCTTTTACTTTTGGTTTCTGCTTATATTTTTTAAATCAATCCAAACAGGCCTTAGTTTATGTTTACTGTTTAGAAGCTTAAATGCAGTGACTAAAGGTACCTAAAATTTCGAGGTCTTTCTGAGTGGTAGTGGGATATTCTGCAAGCATTTGATGGCATTCTTCTTGCAAATCCTTCACGGCTTTCCTTTCTATGCTTGGTATCGGAGGGGTGTCTCCATCTGACCAAGTGGGCAATGTTCTCGCAGCAGCAATGACGGCTCCATCAACAAAACCATCATCATTGAAAGACAGTTTACCTGACATTGGATTGGGCATAATTGATTTCAGAAATTCAATCGATTTAGTTACATGTAAAATAGTTAAGGGGAGGATGTAGAATATTACTATTGTGATAATATTCACCAGGAAGGCCGGATATATTGAACACAGATAAGAAAGAATCCAAGTGCACCCGTGCTCGGCCAGAAAAGTGGATGACATCCCAAGGATTCTGCAATATTGATATGAAAAAGGTCATAGCATTGATCTATGGTAGTGTAAAAATTGAAATCATATTTAGTATAATGCAAACCAAAAAGAAATATGGCAGCGCCATACAACTCCTAAATAAATTACTAGTTTAAGATATGCAATTTTAATTCCCCGCGTGAAACTCTTAGGAATCGAAGAACAATTTAAATGTGTTAGGCTTAACACAGTAGCTTCTTTTCTCGACTTCCCATCTTCTATCCTACTAAACCAACATAGACCAGCTGTGAGACAGGCCACTGAGAACATACACCTCCAAGTTAATTGAAAAAAATTTTAGTGAGGTGCTCACTTTAACATAGTGTCAGCAAAATTTCTATGTAAACTCTCTACCACTGCCCAGTTACACACAAAAAAGAATCAGTGCAAGATTTTAGTTGGTGTTTTCAAATGTCAGATATGTTGAAGAGCCGAATTCAACTAGTTATTGAATATACATAGTAGATTAATACGGTAGGTTGAGTAGGACAATTTGATGAAGTGGGCAAGAAAATCTAGACCTAAACAAGGGCACGTGCACCAAAAATTGCTACTTGGTATTCAGAACAGTAAGGGTTTACATATTTTAGCTAAGGGTTAACAATGCCAGTTTTCAACACTGTTCACCAAGTAAAAAATGTACCATTTCTCCCCATGCATGTGCTACCGAAGGCATCTCCTATGGGGAAATAATACAAACATTTGGAAAAGAAACAATAGAATTATTTTTTAGGTGAACTAGATGTTCGCATTTATCACGATTTATGAAGTTGTAGTCATCACATAGTTAATAATAATAAGCATAGGATAAATGAAGGAATTGAAGTTATAAACAGATGATAGTTAGAAACAAGAAAATATTACCACAGGTGATGAAAATCCATATCTTCGCATGAAAGAGTTATTCATCTGCCCACTCATATAATCAATAGTCATCTGCATAAGTGTTGTAATAGCTTAGCAACAAATGCAAAATGTGCATCTAATGAAAAAAAAGGAAAGGAAAAAGAAAATCTTCATGTTTGCCAAAATCAAAATACATGGCCATGGATACCCTACCTTCTTATTTTCAACTACCATTTATTTAAGGTTTCATCCTTCACATTTCCCACTAATCGTTAATAAATCATTATTTCATTGCACAAATTTTTCCACCGTTCTCATAAATACATGATCAACATATAAATTCTTGCTTGACATGTCAAAAACACATAATTTGAGAAGCTACGTATCTTTCAAACAGCAGTCCAGGAGTAATTGATATTATGCATTATTTTGTCAGAATTACTTTATCAATTTACTTCGTGTACATGGATTGTTCAGCAGATAATATAGATTTCATCACAAGTATGAGCTTTTGCAGACCTCATCTCCTTTTCTTATTTGTTGTCCGGGATTTATCATCACCTCAAGCATTCGATCCTTGAAACGCCAGTGGAAGAAACAATTTGGCTGAAAAGAATGATTCAGCATATCTGCATAGGAAAGCATGTTTCAGGAATAAGCTTCAGATCTTTTGCTATGATCATGTGGCAGTACGAGTATATAAACCACCATGGAATACAACAGCAGTCAAATAGCAACACAATGAAGGCATCAAAATTAATTGAATATATGCTAGTAAGTTCAAATATATGATGGCTCAATGGTGGATCTTTGAATCAATATTAACTGAAAAGCAGCTAACAATCCTTTGGAATTCTGTTGATGTTACTTTTCCTAAACATTTTCTTATGTTAAATTGGCTGTTTACTGAAGCAAACCTGGGGACATATCATACACTGAATGGCCATAGTTTGCTCCAAATGTATTCAGCTCTAGTCCAAGGGTGAGTTTGCTTCAACTGAGGAAAGGGGAAAGGAGGGGAGGGAAAATTGAAATTGTAATGGCATGTTTGGTTCGTATGAATGGGAGAGGAGGAGAAGTTCGTATTTTTGTGTTTGGTTAGAGAGAGATGGAAAAGAAAAGAAACTTATTAATTCTACCTCTATATTTTTGGGAAGGAAGAACATGGATGATTGAAATAAACAAGAAGCTGCAATCCAAATGAGTAGTTAATAAAGTGAGTTGACATCAATAACTTGTATTTAGGGAGGTGATTTTGTTTTACAAGATTTTTAGGGAGATATTTATTGAGAGTGAATTGTAAATGAATGTTGTTTTACTGACAAAATAGTATTGAAAAATATATAATATATAAATTAATTAGATTATTAAGATTGTCTATTAATTCAATATAATATACGTATCTAATTGAATATATGTATAATATATACATTTATTATAAAATCAAAATTTCTTAATTTTAAATAAAATATTAAGGGTGTGTTTGTTTGGGGATTTTCCTTCAAATCTACTATTCATCCAATTTTTTTCCTCTAAAAATATCAAATCAAATACCTATTTTTCATTTTTTATATTATAGTAAAAATTAATTTTACATTCAAAATATCACATTTATATCACATCATACAATTATTTCAATTCAAAATTTTTACTATTCAAATCCCAACTCAAAATCCAAATCCCCAAACAAACACACCCTAAAAGTCACTCCATTGCAAATTCCCCAAACGGGAGATAAAGTAAAATATAATAGATTTCCCTCACTCCCATCGCGGTCCTAGAAGAGGGAATTGTACTAAAGTTTTTTAATTAATTATCTATTATACCTTCAACACTATATTAACATCCACTTTTACCTTCCAAAATTTAAAATATGTTTGATTTGGGTTTCAAACCCAAATCTACATCATTTAACCCGTCGGTTTTTAATAAAATGCAATATTTTCTCTTATAATGATTTGGGTTTGAAACCCAAATCTACATCATTTAACCCGTCGGTTTTTAATAAAATGCAATATTTTCTCTTATAAAACACCACATGGAAATAAAATTAAATCAAAATTAGATAAATAAAATAAAATAAAATAAACACAAACTCAAACCAAACAAACCTGTAAACTCTCTATTTATTGTGTTTTTTTTATTTTATCAAATATGAATATAATCCAATTTGAAAATAAATAATTTATATAATACATATATTTAATTATATACAAAAATTATATCATATATTTTTCATATTTTAAATTAAATAATTTTAATCAAATTTAGCTACAATATTTTAAATATATATAATACAATCAAAATAAAATATTTATATAAATAAAATTAAATTGGTTTAGTCTCTTATCCATTGAATTATTAGACCCAATCATGAATAATCAAATTATCTATTCTTTTGTTACTATTTTGTAAATGAAACATATTTATCTATAATTTACTATCAATAAATATCTCCCTTGAAATATAGTAAAACGAACTCACCTGAATTGCAGCTTTTTGTTTATGTTCCTTCCCAGGAATGTAGGAGTACAATAGGAAAATAATATATTTTCTTTCAACTCCATTCCCTGATCAAATGCAAAAATAATAGTTATCTCCTTCGCCCCTCCCCCTTCTCTTCATTCCATATAACAAATACACTACTACAATTTTAATTTCCCAACCCTCCTTTCAATTTGTTGAACCAAACACACCCCAAGGGTGAACAGCACCTAAACAAGCCAAACATGAATAGAAAATCAAATATTCCCTCCATCATCTAAAAATACGCTCAAACTTTCGGACATGGGTTTCAATATGAATGTAATTTTTGTTACTAAAAGTAATATAATTTTTTATTAAAAAGAGAAATTTGAGAATCCAAAATGAAAAGTGAGCACATTGTAAGGCAGAGGGAGTATTAATCAATGTGAAATACATATATATATATATATATATCAGGAGGTACTAACCAGCATAAGGGACTAACATATTTGTATCCTGAACTAGGGCGCCAATTCTTATTTGCTTGCTGATACATCGAGATTGTGCCATACTCAACGCCCACATAAATCTCTCCGGTTCTTGAGCAAGGCGTTTTATTTTAAGAGGTACAGCAGAGTGCTAGATGAATATACCGCTAAAATTAGGCAGAGGTGGCTAATAACAATAAATAAAAGGAAACAGAGTACAGAAGCAGAGAATACCCAATTTCTTTCCCAAAATTCCAGCCCTCGCTTTTTTTGTTCTCTCATGGTGGAAGCCAGCTCCTCGTCTTGTAGCTCCAGAAGGTCCTCCTGTAATTGAAAGAAGAAAATATGGGAAAAATCATTAAATAAAATAGGTAAAAGCATATATATATATATTCCTAATAGGTTAACACCATTGGATTTTATTTCTAGAGTTGTCAGACAATCTTAAAAGTCCATCTCGCATAGGGAGCCAAGGGTTGTATAACCTAAGCAGATTCAAACCTCCGTAGCAAGAAGAAAGCTAGTGCAGTCATCAGTGCCAGGTAAAAAGTCACCATACAGCTGCCAAAAATTATCCTTGCAATCAAATGAATACAAAAGAAGGCACGCCAATCTCAGGTCCCAGTCCGTCTGACATAGATAACAATGTAAAAAAAACATAAGAAACTACAAAGTATGTCTTAACAACATGGAATTCACAAAATGGTCAACATAAAAAAGGTTAACTTACTTGAGAATAAGTTAACATAAGAACCTAATAATCAAAAAGCAAACTGATTGCCGAAACATTTACCTCAGGGTTGGTTGAGTTGATAATATCAAAGATAGGATGACCCACCGGTATGATATCAGGGAAAAACATCCAAGGAAGTTTCTGACTAATAGTTAACATCAATTCTAATGGGATCTCCATTATCATCTGCATGACCAACAAAAGATTTCAACTGAAACAAATCCAACTGCAGAACATTTTGAAATTGATATTTGTGAGAACCAGATACAAAAGCTAGTAAAGCTTTGTTAAAAGTAGTTACTTATGTTCCTGCAAGAGAAGAGAATACCCTGGCACGACGAAGAGGCGCAATATCTTTTGAAGCATATACTCCAAAACCTTCAGGTCCTTCTTTGAATTCAATTCCATAAGCTCGCATGCTCCGAATGTATCCTATCTTGTAGAAATCTGGATCTGCTGGCTCCAACTACACGAAGGTACAAATCAGTAACACTGAATGTTATTATTTACACTAAGTCTCAGTAGACGAAAGAATATATCCAATATTAGAAAACAGTGGAGGTACCTCAGAAGCAGGGGTAGGTTCGGGAGGGGGAGGGGATTCAAAGAGTGGGAATGTAGAAGCAGAAACTGAAGCTGAAGATGAATCATTAGTAGATGTCTCTCCATCAGTAAACAAAGTGGCCGTAGCTACTCTGCCAAGCTTTCTTCTGTATTGATTTAGCCTAGAGGAAGACACCACTGAAGGACTCCTGTAGCGCTGCAAATTAATGAAGGTTGATTAGCACCCTATGTACACTGTTCTGTTTATGTAGTTGAGGAAAGAGGAAAGGAAAGAGACTAACCTGCTCGTTGTGGTAACAGGCGAACATGCAGGATGGCTGCAGTATTGAGATAACCATATCTGGTGTGTAAAAGTGTAGCGTAAAAATTTATAAGAAACACCAATCACAGCTGCATTGGGGAATATTTTTAAGTTCAAGGGTATGTCACCCAAAACAAAATTTCTTTGTTGGCCACGGGTCCTCTACAAAAAAGAAGAATTTATAAGAGAAATTCATGAGGAAACAGTAACTATTTAGAATCCACTCCAGCATTTAATGGATATTCATGGAACTTGAACCCACATATCAATGTACAACCTGCATTTCATGACATGTTTTGAAATTACCAAATATCCAACTTGCTTAACCAAGATATAGAACTTAATCAAAAGATATATTATTAATATCATAAAACATGAGATTAAAGTCAATGAATTGCTCTACCAATGCTCAATTTATCCTTCCCAACAAATGTATAACTAAAAAAAAAGCTTTTCACCTATATCCCAAATATCATGCAAAATAGATTAATTGATTCTTAAACACATTGCACATAAAACATTTATCTACATACTTCCCATGAAAAAAAAAATAAAAATAAAAGAACCTACTAGAAGGCACTCTTCAAAATTAAAATTGAAGTACCATAAGAGAGTAAACAGCTCTTGACCTTTGAAACAAACCAACTCCATTACAAAATAAGAGAAACTACGCCAAACTCAACTAACAGTGTTCACTAAAAGAAACAACATGTCATCCAACCAATTTAATGCCATCCTTCATATTAACTTGAAGCCATAATAAGTATTTGATTTCATCACACCGAACAATTTACAACCGATTTTCAAGTTGTTACTTTAACCTCAACCAATTAAAATTCACCAAGGACGAATCTTGCGCATGGAAGTAACTAAAGACCTCAAACCTAAAATAGAAAAAAAAAAATGAAGCTCAATAACAAACACCTTTAGATGAAGGGGAAAACTCCTGTAAATTCCACCCGGAAACACTTCAGTACGAGGAGATTAGGATGGCAGAATGCAACAAACACTTCAAGCAATAGCACTAGCAAAGACTAATTGAGTTCCCACACAGCAGCTAATTCGCGCTTCGCCAAAATGGTGAACATGAAGATGAGATATAGCAGCACTGAAAACGATTAGCAAGACAAAGGATTCTGGTCATTGGGTTCTTAACCAATCTTACTTTTTAGAAGACCTCCTTATAAGATTAATTTCTTGAAAATTCAATTCAAACTTTGTGCTAGTATGGATGAATTGCTTCCTCAGTCATGTTTCTGCCATTCTAGCAATACTACTCTGTCACACCCTGACCCCCCCCCCTCCCCTTTGTTTTTTTCTCACCAGATTTTTCCTTCTCACAAAGCAATCATTCATGCTACATAATGGAAAACATCAAATAATAATAATAATAATAATAATAATAATAATAATAATAATAATAATAATAATAATAATAATAATAATAAAAGAGGGTAAATTCTAATAATGAAGAGAAGGAGAAAACACACCACTAATTGTAGACCAAGACCAATGATCTTTAACTGAGAATAATACGCATAACACCATACCAAGCAAAGCCAAGAAATATGGACATTGAATATTGACAATTGTTCCACAACATTTAATTCACTATTAATATGTACAACTGAATTATTCTATTAATGAGTTTTATAAATCACCCCAAACATAAGATTACAAGACAAACAATTATTCGATCATATAATAACTGAAAGCGATACCTTTTAATATGCTCCGATGCTATGTAGCTACTTTACACACCTCCAGCTTAAGGATGACCTGTTAGAAACTACCCTCCACTGACTCATTGATCCAATTACATTTCTAAGACACTTCAAACAAGTTTTAACTGTGAGCCAAAAAAACCCAAAACTCCACTGCAAGGTTCCATGTCAAACAAAAAAACAATGGCTATACAATCAACAAGCAATCAAAAGTTTCATTGTGGCGGCGCAAAGATACGGGAATATGAGGATATCACAGTCTGTTGCACATACTTCTTAGGATCAGAGGGATCGGGCATCCATTTAATTTCACTCATATTGGGGGTCTCCACAAAAGCCAACGTAAATTCCCCGACCTTCACCACTCTCCCTCTTTTACCAGCCCTCAAGACCAGATTGTTCCGACTGTAGGAAAATATACCACTAGTCAATAGAATGATGTCCCCTGGCTCGAAAGCATCGCACTCATCGCCCCAGAACTGAAAGTGCACTGACGCTGTCTCGTCAGCCACCAAAGCAAGGCACGCCTTATTCTCCCCTTCCACAGATACTCTCCCTTTGTCTAGGATTATGCACTTGACATTTATGTTATTTTGTGCTGCCGGTACGATGCTTTTCAGAGGTTGCGGCGTAATTCCGTTATCCATCAGCCTTTTGCAGTCTTCTATATGTTTTTATGTTTTATAGGTTGCGAAAACCTCACCAACCTACAAATGCATCTTCCTTAGGTTGCATCTAATTCTAAATTACTGATAGTTTGGCATAAAGTATATTATATCATCTCATCATAAGGATTATATGATTACTGCAAATTGACACATACACACAAGGGTGTGTTTGTTTGGGAGATTGGATTAGATTTCCACTGTTCATCCCATTTTCCCCCCAAAAACATCAAATCAAACACCTATTTTTTATTTTTTATATTATACTAAAAATAAATTTTATATTCAAAACATCACATCAACACCTATTTATATCACATCATTCAACTATTCAAATTCAAAATTTTTACTATTCAAATCCCAACTTAAAATCCAAACCCCTAAACAAACACACCCTTGATAGATGAAAATTGCTTGAAAAATCCAAGCGGCAGAAATTATCCCATTTGATTATAGAAATATTTATAGTGAAAGCACCAAAGATCCTCAGACATAATATGCAGCAAGTTTGCTACATCCAACTCCAACTTTAAATTAACCACGTCGCGAACACACAAACACACCATTGCTTTAGATTTTAATCATCAACGTCCACATATTTTAATTGCAGTTAAAAATAAAGCATCAAACAAAAGCATGAATTAACAGAATCTCAGGCCTATAAGTCAATCATTAGGAAAATGTAAATTTGACTAAATTCACATAATCTTACGCACCAAAATGTTGGCGCGAACCCAAGGCACCCAGCGAGCCAAAGTTTACACCGACAAATAGCAGCCTACTTCTGCAAAAGCACCTGGCTCACCATTCATCACTTGGGGCTCTGAAAAGGTCTTGTCTGAGAGAAGAAGAGGATGACGCCGGAAAAGAGGAAGACGAAGGCGAAGGCGAAGGCGACGAGGCTGGAGAATAGGAAAAGGTGAAGGCGGAGCGGAGACGATGAAGCCTACAATGAAGACGGCGGTCGCGATGGATAAGAATTTTAAATTGGACTGTGTAGTAGGCTAGTAGGGTTTATGGGTATTTTATTTTAGGGTGTGTTTGAGGTTTTAGAAAAATTTGGGTGGTTTGTGTTTGGATTGAGTTTGAATTTTAAGATGGCTTTGACTTTTTATGTTTTTTTTAGGCTCTGTTTGTTTGAGGATTGGATTTTAAATATATTATTGTCTTATATGCCATGTTATTTTTTTTATTTTTAAAATGATTATACATTTGAATCTCATTTAAACTTTTTAATTTTATTTTTTTCAAAATTTTAATTAAACAAATTAATTATAGTGTAGCAGATACGATACGTGGGTGGGACGGAGGAAAGTGTAGCAGATACAGTACGTGAGACGGAGGAAGTATTATACTAAAAGTTTAGAGATTTTATTAAATTTTTTTTATTTAAATTGTCTATTATAGTCTTTTAGTATTTTGTTAAAAGTTTTATAATATTTTTAATTTTATATTTATATATTTTAGTTTTAATTATCGAATAAATATTAATGTATATTGTGCATATATTTAAATTATATTATATGTTTTAAATTATTTTAAATTAAAATGTGCAATAAATATAGTTATAATATTTTCAAAAATTAATACTTCTTCCGTCCCAGAAAATATGGGACTATTACGGTGGGAATTTAGGTAAAGTATAATTAATAAGTAATTAAGAATTGTATTAGTAAAAATAATTCTTATTTAATTAAAATAAGTAAATAGTTTAAATAAAATTAAGAAAATTATAAAATTTAAAATTTAAAATACTATTAAAGTGCATAATTATATTTTCAAAAATAGAAATGACAAGTTATGTGAGACGAACGAAAATAAAAAAAATAGGAACAAATTATGTGGGACGGAGAGAGTATATAAAATTATATATAATTTAAAAAATAAATAAATAATTTTAAATTGATTTAGTTGTAAATGATTGTATTTAATTTTAATAATTGGTTTTATCAAATAAATATATTTTAAAAAATTAACACAAATTATTAGATTAATTTTTATAATTGATTTAGTTTATATAAAATTTACCATATCTACTGTTATATTTGTATATAAAATTATTATTTTTCTGTATTTTGATTTTAATAAATACTTACGTCATTTAAAACAATCACATTAAATATTTACGTTACCTAAAACAAATCACATTAATTTAATTCAAATATATTATAACATACTTTTAAATAATTTTTTAATTGAATTTATTTTATAACTAAATATATATTTTAATTAATTCAATTTAAAAATTTATATGATATAGAAATTGAACTAATGACCTATTATTTGGTCAAACAAAAACCAAACAATTGAACTACATAATTATTTTTAATGTATATTTTTTTGCTAATACAGGGGCCCGGTTTAGACTCGTGCCGAGCTAGGCATGGCCCGAAATTTTCCGGGCCTATTTTCTAAGCCCAAACATTATTTTTTCGTGCCGAATTCGAATTGGATTTTCGAGCCGTGCCTATTTTTGCTAGCTTTAGAATTGCCTTCCGAAGATCACCAAAAAACTTGAAGAAGCCTCCCTATTACTGACTGTCGAGCACAAAAAATAATAATAATAATAATGGTAATAGTAGCAGGGTCTTAAAGGAGGTCGAACAAGAAGAGGTCGGGTGAAGAAAGATGGGATGAAAGATACGGAGGTCGGCTGATACGGCCGTCGGGTGGTTTGCAGTCGGTTGGTTCGCAGTCGGTTGAGTAGGTCGGATGATCCGCGGTCGGATGAGCAGGACGGATGGTCTGCAGTCAGTTAAGCAGGTCAGATGGCCCGCAGTCGGATAAGCAAGTCGGATGGTTCGCAGTCGGATAAGCAAGTCGGTTGGTCTGCAGTCCGACCAAGGGAAGTTGGTCGGTTGGCCCACGATCGGGCCAACGTAAGGCGGTCGGTTGAGTCGGCCAATACAGAGGTTGGACCAAGCGAAGAAGGTCAGTTAATTGGTCGCCTACTTAAGTGAACAGTAGTTCAGTCGCTTGATTGGGGCGACCAATGACTTGTCTGATGGTTCATTGTTTAGCCGATTAAATAGACCAGATAGTGGTCGCTTGATGGGGCGGCCAATGAGCAGTTTGGTCTAGCGACCAATTAGTCTTTGGATTGGTCGGTTGGGTTATGCGGTTGGTGAGATGGTTGAAGACATGTGTCAATCAAGGAGGAATTAGTGGGCGGTTGCTGTAACCAACCAGGCGACGGTTCTGAAACGTTTTTCTTGAAGAAATATTTAAGGATTTGGATTTATTATCTTAAATCATCTTCAATCGACATCAAATCAAAGAATTACTTTTGGGGATCACCACTTTATTTTTCAGTCCGTAGTTTTATTTTCTTAGTTTATTTATGTATTCTATAGTGTCTAGAGATTCCTAATCTCAGGCACTAATTGTATCAAATTCGAAGATATTTCCTATTTTCGAATTTTACTTTTTATTTGTTGAAAAATACATCAACAAATTGGCGACCACGGTGGGAGAAGAAAGCAAGATTGCTAATCCTACTTCCAGTAACGATTTCATGCGTTTACACTCTGGGCGGATCATCAGCAGAAACACAATGACAGACACTCAATCTCAGAAAAACACCACCGGTGTTGGAGTTTCTACAACAACATCAAATCCGACCACAGTTGTTCAGACTACAGGAGGAACATCTCAAGTGCAACCTAAATGGTTAACTTATGTTCAACAATTGAACAATCAGCATACTCTGGCTATGCAAAACACGTTGCGTAAGCAACAAAATTTAATGCAGAACATGTTGCGTGAGCAACAAAATCTAATGCAAAACATGTTGGATCAGGCGTTCTCCAAAATCACACTACATTCAAACATGCCTCCAGCCTTGTCACCTTCTCGGTTTCAAGCAACTTTTCTAGGATCGACGTTTGCAAAGCCAACATACGTTGATAGTACATTTCCAAACGCCACAACTTTCAACCGAACAGATAGGGAGAAGACTCCTCTAACTTTCCCCGATAATGTTCCTTTGGGACCAAGAGTTGACAACGTTCAGCCGAATATCGTAAGGGAAGAGAAGTTGGGGGGACAGGATCATAATCCCATCCCAGCCGAGCCAACCGTCCCCAGAGAAGAAAGATTGGGAGATCAGATTCATAATATTCCAGCCGAGCAAGCCTTCGCTTGGGGACTGGTCCATAATCCTATTCCGGTGTTCGACCCAGTTCCACCCAGGATAGATCCGAAGAACATCGCTCAAGTTTTGCGGGTACATTTCGGAATGAATCCGCACACGGTGAACCGACCGGCGTATCAGAGGCCATTTCCAGAGAGAATCATCAACGATTATCCTCTCCCGATGAATTATCAACCGCCAGACTTTCATGTTTTCTCAGGAGAAGACGGATCCTCCACCATAGAGCATGTGGATCGGTTCACAGCACAGTTAGGGGAAATCGGTAATAACCTTTTTTATAAACTGCAACTCTTTGGTTTGTCTCTTACCAGAACAGCTTTTTCGTGGTTTGTAAATCTGCCACCTGGGCAAATACAAACCTGGGAAGGTTTAGAGATAGCGTTCCGTGTTAGATTCTTCAACCCTTTGCCAACTGCTTCTCTTACCGAATTGTGGGAAATAAAGCAATTTCCAGAAGAATCCGCCTCACAGTTCATCGAAAGGGTACGACTGATGAAGGGACATTACCCGACAATCATTGAGGAGAGCGAGATGACCAATTTGGTGGTCATGAATATGCATACACAACTGCGGGAGGCTTTAACGGCCCACGATGTTCAAGATCTGGCCAGTTTAGCATCCAAGGTAGGAAGGTTAGAATCTCTTCTTAGAGAGATGTATACACCAGACGATGAAATAAGGGAAGGTGCTGAAGAAATGGCGGCTGGAATTATAGGGCGAGATTGACCAACGCACAGGCCACCACCAGTCCCCGATAGATGGAGGTCAGATCTGAGGCTGACGTGGCCTCGGATGATGGCTTGCAAACTCCTAAACGTCCCAAGAAGTGACGCTTAGGAGTCGGGCGGGAGGAGGCATATTGTTGAGCACAAAAAATAATAATAATAATAATGGTAATAGTAACAGGGTCTTAAAGGAGGTCGGACAAGAAGAGGTCGGACGAAGAAAGATAAGATGGAAGATACGGAGGTCGGCTGATATGGCCGTCGGGTGGTTTGCAGTCGGTTGGTTCGCAGTCGGTTGAGTAGGTCGGATGATCCGCGGTCGGATGGCCCGCAGTCGGATAAGCAGGTCGGATGGCCCGCAGTCGGATAAGCAGGTCGGATGGTTCGCAGTCGGATAAGCAGGTCGGTTGGTCTGCAGTCGGACCAAAGGAAGTTGGTCGGTTGGCCCACGGTCGGGCCAAGGTAAGGCGGTCGGTTAAGTCGGCCAATACGGAGGTTGGACCAAGCGAAGAATGTCTGTTAATTGGTCGCCTACTTAAGTGAACAGTAGTTCAGTCGCTTGATTGGGGCAACCAATGACTTGTCTGATGGTTCATTGTTCAGCTGATTAAAGAGACCAGATAGTGGTCGCTTGATGGGGCGGCCAATGAGTCGTTTGGTCTAGTGACCAGTTAGTCTTTGGATTGGTCGGTTGGGTTATGCGGTTGGTGAGACGGTTGAAGACATGTGTCAATCAAGGAG
The DNA here is from genome assembly GCF_009805555.1 of Andrographis paniculata. Taxonomy (NCBI): domain Eukaryota; kingdom Viridiplantae; phylum Streptophyta; class Magnoliopsida; order Lamiales; family Acanthaceae; genus Andrographis; species Andrographis paniculata. Next base: position 3,025,102 of record NW_026137614.1, read on the forward strand.
GAATTAGTGGGCGGTTGCTGTAACCAACCAGACGACGGTTCTAAAACGTTTTTCTTGAAGGAATATTTAAGGATTTGGATTTATTATCTTCAATCATCTTCAATCGACATCAAATTCAAGAAAATTGCTTTTGGGGATCACCACTTTATTTTTTAGTCTGTAGTTTTTATTTTCTTAGTTTATTTATGTATTCTACAGTGTTTAGAGATTCCTAATCTCAGACATTTATTTTATCAAATTCGAAGATATTTCCTATTTTTGGATTTTACTTTTGTTTTGTTGAAAAAAATACATCTAACACTGACATTACAGTGTTTTATAAGTTTGTAGTAAGATGACGAAATTTGGGTAATGACCTAAATTAATTATGTTAGTAGCCCAATTAATCCAAATTTTGTAAATATATTCCTTCCGTCTCATAAATATGTGTCCGTTTGTTTTTTGCACAGAATTTTAGAAATATTAGTATCATATTATGATGTAGTAGGAATAAAGTAGAAATGACTAAAATAACCTTATTAATATTGTGTGATATAAATGTAATAGCATTGTGTAATATATTGTAAGTTGTAAAGGTATTTGTAATGTTAGATAAATAGTACAATTACTAAAAAAGGAAAATAAATACTTTGTTATGGGATAGACCAAAATGAAAAAATGAATAGTTTGTTATGGGACGGAGGGAGTATTAAAATTTTATTTTGGTATTTTAATTTTACATTATTATTATTTAGATCATCGCTTAATTCATAAACTCTATTTATACAGCTTTTACCTTAAAAAATACAATTAGTTTTACTTTAATCGTAACTTTATTTTTATATATTTTTTATTTTATATATTAATCTTAAAAAAATTATATTTATAATTCACATTATGTATTAAAAAATTTTAAAAATAAAAAATAAATTAAAAACCCACAATTTTAACCCTATTTTTTTGGTATTACGCCAAAATTGGCATTATAATGTAACAACGCCAAAAAATGACGTGAAATTTGGCCAAATTCACCAACCCAACAACATTAATGGCGATAGGTTGAATATATCCTTATATGTAATACAAATGATATAAATGAAATCTCGACATTGACTGATATAATATATACAATATTTTTATTAAAATAAATTTGTTAGTATAATAGCAATAATTATACAAATTATAAAATTTAGCATTTACATGAATATGTATATGTACTAATTTGGTTGGAATATTATCTATTTTAAATTTTAATTTATTATAGATATAATATATTTTCTTCAATATTATATATTCTTAAAATTAATTATATTTATGATTTAATGTATTATAATTGCTTATTATAATTTTTTTTTTTAAATACATTTCTATATAAAAAAAATCATACCGACCTATATACGACCTATAAAATCCCATCAATGTTGACAAAAGTTTTATCTGTCTTGGGATTGGCTTGAGTATTATTTTGAGCCCGACAAAAATTTGAAATCATAATATCAACTAACAACTAGTGTTACATATCTGGTAATAATCGAATTCATCCTAAATTATTTGTCACATTAACTAGTGCTGTTTTTTTATTACACATGTCATAATAATTGCTACTCGTGGGAGGGACCAGTCCATATCAAATTTAAATTAAAGTACAAGAACTTGATGAATTTAAATACAAGTTATAGTGGTCTAATTAATTAACTAAAATACCTCCAATGAAATTTTAACACCAAAAAACTAAAAAAAAAAAAAAAAAAAAAAAAAAAAAAAAAAAAAAAAAAAACTAGTATGGCACAATTAAATAAATCTTATACACGTCGACAAAGTTGGGTGGGTGGGTGGCTGTGAGTGGCAGCCTGGAGGGACAACCACCACTTGCCCAAACACTTTAAAACCATTCCCCCTAATAACCTTACGTCATCGATATTTTTCAGGACCGCTTCGAATTTTTTTGGGCTTTGAGTAAGAATAAATTATAGATACGATTAAAATATATTTTAAAATAATATTACTAATTACCGTCAATTGGACAAAAGATTGAGGGGGTGTTTGACAAATAGTTTTTGAAGAGCTTTTAGTTGTTTGACCAGTCAAAAAACTAATTTAGGTGTTTGATAAATTAGTTTTTTGGAATAGCTTTTTGAACCCAAAAAGAAGCTAACTTACCAAGCGTTTTGAAATAGCTTTTTTTGTAAAAATTCTTTTATTCCTTATATGCCCTTACAAATTTATTATGCATTTTACACAAATAAATATATTTTTGATTATATTAGAATATTTTATTATAATATAATTTTACTTTTATCAATTTAAAATAATGAATTTATATATATAAATTATTTTAATTGTAAAATATATAAATTTATTAAAATCAACATAAAATATAAATATTAATAATTTATTTTTATATTAAAATTACATTATATAAATTTTATACTAAAAATAAATTAAATAAATTAAATTTATTGAAAATTACAAATATAATGAACTAATCGATAACTAACATAATAAATATATACACGAAAAATTTATTATTTTATATTTTACATTATTTTCAATAGAAAAAACTATTTATATATTTTAATAAAAATATATTATTTTTTTAAATTTAACTGTAATAAAAATAAATACTTTTATAACACTTTTACAATTTTCAATAACTAATAACAAAAAATTTTAAACATTCTAAACTCAAAAGAATATAATTGAGTATATTATAAACAAAAATAAAATAGAAATGTCCTCAATTGTCATTTTACGTATAAACAGCTAATATCAAACAGTTGTTTTACCAAACATTTTAATACAAACAACTAATCGAATAACCTAGTCAAACCAACTAATTGAATCAGCTAACAACTATCAGCTAATTGAATCAGCTAACAGCTAATTGCCAAACACGCCTTGAACCTTACGGCCTGGGCAATATTGATTTGAGAAAAAAATATGAAAGACAGGCGATGACGATGATGCTTGAATTTGGAAAGATGAGGTGAAGTATGGTTAGAAAGAAAAGATATAAAAGAATATATAATTAGAATTTAAAATTTAATTTTAAAATAAAATTAAATAATTATGAAAAGAAAAAATATAAATTAAAAAATTAAAATTTAATTTTAAAATTTAAAATTTAATAATAATAATTAATAATATTTTAAAATATGACCCTGACCTGAGCGGTTGCTCACTTTACTCCGATGCCCTTGCCATTTTTGTATATATATTCTCACATCATTTTCTTCTTTAATTAATTTTTATCAAATTATCATTGCAAAACCAATAACATTTAATAATTGGTTTTAATTTGCAACATGGCTAAGGTTGATAGAATCTAGTTAAAATATCACTCCCTCAGTCAAACCTACCATGTCCTGTTCGTTATCTAGCTAAATCACATTTTTAATTTTTTAATTTAATTTTTTTTAAATTTTAATTAAAATAATTAATTATTTTAATTTTAATTTATAATAATTTATATTATGAATTAATTATTTTACTAATATATTCTTAATTATCTACTAATTATATTTATCCTAAATTCTCGTGTCTATCGTAATTAAGACTACAATGTAAGTCGGAGAGTGTACTGTATATATATATATATATATATGTGCGGTGATCATCTTTGCTACGTGGTTCCAACGAGTATATGTAAATGTAATATGTATATCCAATCCAACAAGGGTTCTTGGATCCTGCCATCCCCACCGTTGATCGATCCTGCATCATCAACGGTCAAGATGCACTCTCTATGTGTGACCTTTTTTTATTACATATAGAAATGAAGAAAAGAGATCATTTTTCAAATGTAGAATTTGGAATCATATTAGATGCTGCAATGATCATCACTCGCTTTATATTTATATTAAATATTCAGTGTACCAAATTGCAAATACTTTTTATAGTATAATTAAAATTACCTGTACAGCTTTATTAAAAAATAATTGGTGCATATATATATATATATATATAAAGATGCTGAAATTAAGCTGCTTTCACAAATACAGGTATTTTACACCACAGTGCACACACAGTAGGGTAGGGTAGGGTAGGGTAGGGTAGGGTAGGGGTAGGGGATTAATTTAACAAGCTGCTCAACTCAAACCTGCAGAAACCCTAAATCTATACAGAAATTTCTGAACCTAGACTAGATATGTCTGCCTGACTGCCTATGGAACTTGTCTTATTCGGACAAATATGGATAGATGGATCTCATTTGTGTTAAAATGAATTGTTAATTTGGTGCATGATTAGTTCTTCGTCGTGGATAGACCAGATCATCGAGTTTGGGTATCCGACGGGGGCCGGGGGGCAAAAATCCCATAAAGGGTCTGTACTGGTGTCATCTTCGATGTCCTTCCAGATTTCATCCATGGAGTAAACTTTGCTGCTTTCTTCCAAGGTTTCAGAATTGTGATGCTTCATTCCACCTGTGTCATAAAAGCTCCTGCCTTTGTTCTCCGACACTGTTTTCCCGAAGGCCATAGTCGATGACGAGGAAGAAGAAGAGTTGCAGGAAGACGACGAAGAAGAAAATGATGGCGACACGGGCGTGTTGGTGTTGTTGTTGTTGCTTTTCTTTCTCTCTTGTGCCTTCTTCCTCATATGAGTCCTCCAGTAGTTTTTGATCTCGTTGTCGGTCCTGCCAGGAAGTTTCCGGGCAATCCTCGACCATCTAAAAATTGATTAATTTAATTAATATTAATATTAATTTTAATTTAATTAGAGCATCTCTTTCTTATTACATTTATGATTACTTTTTCAGTTTTTACTATAGTAACTAGTTATACAATTATTTACTATTTATTACTTTTGTCAAAAATTGGTTACGTTTAATAAAAAATTAAAAAAAATTTAAATATTATTCAAAAAATTTTAAATTTTAAAATTAACAAAAATTATCTAATATATATGTTGATTTATTCGAATAATTTTAATATTTAAAGTAATAATTTATATGTTTCAATATATTAAAATTTATATAGAGTTAAAATATAAAAATTTAATATAATATTTTATAAAAGTATTATTAAACAATCAAAATATATAGAAATAAATAAATTAGTGTAGATCCTATAAAATAGTAAAAGTAATGTGTTGAAGGCATTACTATAGGTGTGTTTCTTTTGGTTGAGTTTGAGAAAAATTTGGTTTGAATTTATATTAAAATAATGTTTTATAAGATATTTCAAAAAATATAGAATCAAAATAATAAAATTGAAATAAAGAAACAAACCCTATAACAAGCTATAAAAAAGTTAATTTAAATAATAAGAGATAATAAAGTAAAGGTAATATTTGTAACGAATGTTCTAAGAGACCTGTTGCCCCATTTGTTGTGGAGGTCGAGGACGAGGCGTTCTTCGTGGGGGGCCATTTTGCCACGTTTGAGGCCGGGGTGGAGGTAGTTGACCCAGCGGAGTCGGCAGCTCTTGCCGGTCCGGTTCAGACCTGAATAAGGTAAATGAATTCGATTTAAGGTATTTCTTGGCCGAGGAAGAAGGGATGTCCATGCCCAAAACAGGCCTACCTATAGAGGGCTGTCTCCCGCCACCTTCAAACCTGAAACTTTGGCTATGAAGTCCCAACGACGGTCGCCGAACAGGTCAACGTAGAACGCCAGCTGTACGTCTTCCTCTTCTGTCCATGGACCCTTTCTCATCATCGTCTCCTTCATCATCTATTACTATTAATAAATAAATAAATATTCTTGCCTCCTCCTCCTTCTACTTCCTCTTCTTCTTCTTCTTCTTCGTTATTAGGGCTTTCTCTCTCTCTCTCTCTCTATGTCTATCTATCTCATATGGGTGGAATGGAATATAGTGATGATATATATAGTGGAGGATATAGAGAGAGAGAGAGAGAGGAAGGATACATTCATTCTATTATATATTTGAAAATAGGGGAAGGATACAATATTATTATAATAAAGGTACGTGCTCTTTTTTTATAATAACTGTACGAGAGTATGTCTTGTGTGTGCTGTATGAGACTATAACATGTGTTGTTAGTTCATGTGTTGTATTTGTATTATATTAATATATACAACCGCCCACGATGTGCTGTTGAGACTATAATATGTTTTCTTTGTTCTTTGTTGCTGTAGCCATTTTGAATAATAATTAGAATAAGAATGAGAATGTATTGCACTGCAGGTAGCCCTACAGGTGTGTGAATGTGATCATGATACGACAAAATGGCTATATAATATATATATATATATATATGATTGATGATAGAGATTGGGGCCATTGGGAATTTGGCATTGGCAAGATAAGTGTGGTGATAGGCCGATGCGACTCTCGCATAAGTGCCTGTCCATTTTATCTTCTTTATTTTATCTATTTATTTATTTTATTTATTTCTCCATCCCCACCAATATATATATATATATATATTATATTTATCTCTTTTGATTTTTATTCATAAATTCTCGAAGAAGATGTGTGCGTGTAGTGATGGTGTGGGTGCGGTGTAGCAGCGTTAAGTGGGTGACATTGATGGGGGGCTCGCTTACCTCCATTCGTTCTATATTTCTATTATTATTATTATTATTATTATTTATTTATTTTATTTTATTTTATTTCGCTATATCTCTCGCTCGCTCACTCAGTCAGCTGCTACTGCTCAAAGTGCCATGTTATGTGTTCTCCACACAAGACTACCACCATATACATATATTGTTGTAGAGTTACTCCTGCCTTCGATTACAAGAATTACAAATAAGTGAATTAATGATTGAAACTAAAAAATGGAACTAATGGATAGTTAATCATCGTTTCTAGTTTTATAAATTGATGCGACTTGGTAACATTTAGAATAGCAAGGGGTGAGACTAAAATTTTTGCAGCAATTTTTTTTTTATTATCAAGAAATTGAATTCCAAAAAAATTTTGATCACCTTTTGTTAGCTTTGTTGCGCTTAGGACCAATAAGTGGTATTGGAACTTATCGCTTACGCCAAAAATCATACAGTATCCGACAACACAAACTACACCAGTTGGGTTATTCATGTTCAAGCTATGATGGAGGATCAAGGTATGTGTGAAACAGTTGAGCCGGCGGAAATTGACGCCCGGTCAGACAGGAAGGCAAGATTCCACCTTCTACAAGCACTTCTTGAAGACCTCCTCGTGCAAGTGGCCAAAAAGGCTACAACAAAGCAAGTATAGGACTGCCTAAAGACAAAGTTCGTTGGGGTAGATCGAGTAAAGAAGGCAAGGTTGCAGACAATAAAGAGTGAGTTTGACTCGATGATTATGAGCGATAATGAATCCCTCGATCCTCTATGTTGGTCGACTCACTATAATATTTGTCAACTACTCGAGCCTTGGAGAAACACTAAAGGTGTGTTCGTTTGTAGGATTTTCACAAAATTCTACTATTTATCCAAAATTTTACCCCAAAAACATCAAATTAAACACCTATTTTTTATTTTTTATATTATACTAAAAATTAATTTTACATTCAAAACATCACATCAACACCTATTTATATCACATCATACAACTATTTAAATTCAAAATTTTTACTATTCAAATCTCAACTCAAAATCCAAACCCCCAAACAAACACACCCTAAGCGACTCCATCAGTGAAGAAATTATTTGACATGGTGTCAAAAAGATTTATTAGTGTGATAGATGGCATCGAACAGTTCTACAAATTGGGGACACTTATGTTCGAGGAAGCTATTGGAAGTCTCGAGGCTTTCGAAGAATGCACACGCAAAAAGAACATAAGCATTGGGAGGAAAGATGACCGAGTACTACTCAAACTGAGTGGGAATTACGGTTCAAGAAGGACAATAGAGAGTCATCATTGATGCAATAAAAAACGCTTCCGGTAGATGGTGGACACCGTGGACAAGGAGGAAGGATCCGAGACAGAAGTCGAAGGATAAGTGGACAAGGAGCACAACCTAAAAAAGATGGAGCAGGTGGCTTGAGTGCAGCCGATCCAGACAAAAATCCATATCCATTACTTCAATTGCCACAATATAGGCCACTATGCGTCACAATATCGAATACCAAAGAAGAAAGATGAAACACATCTTGCTCATACTGAAAATAGTGAACTAGCATTAATGGTGGCAATACAGGAGACTTCAATCGATGAATTCAACATGTTTGATGAAGGGAAGACAACCCCAGAATTTCGAAGAGTTACACATGTTCAAACTTCCTTTATAAGATTTTACTAAAATTTTACTATTCATTAAGGGTGTGTTCGTTTAAAGGATTTATCCAAAATCCTACTATATATCCAATTTTTTTCCCTAAAAATATCAAACCAAACATTCTTTTTCATTTTTATATTATTTAATTTTACATTCAAAACATCATATCAACATCTATTTATATCACATCATACAACTATTACGATTCAAATTTTTTACTATTCAAATTCCTACTCAAAATCCAATCCCTCGAACAAACAAACCCTAATTTTTTTTTTCCAAAAACATAAAATCAAACACTTATTTTTATTTTTTATATTCTATTAAAAATTAATGTTTACATTCAAAATATCACATCAATATCTATTTATATCACGTTATATAACAATTTCAATTCAAAATATTTATTATTCAAATCTCAAACTCAAAATCCAAACTCCGAAACAAACACACCCTTATGATGTTTGGTTCTTGGATAACGGTGCTACCAAGCACATGACTGGTGACAAAAACAAGTTCTTCAAATTAGACGAAAAAATCACCGGGAAGTTGAGGTTCGATGATGGCTTAACAGTTCAAATTCAAGAAAAATGAGCTATTCTTTTCGAATGCAAAAATGGTGACTAACAGCTACTCAAGGAAGTTTATTACCTTCTCTCTATTAATATAGTTAGTCTCGAACAACTTAAAAAAGGTCACCAAGTGGTGATGGATGGAGAGGATCTTGAAATATTTTCCAAGACTCGTCATGTCTATTTACTTTATATTTTTTTTATTTTATCAATTCATTAATAAATTTTTTATAATCTTACACTTTACTTTTTATCAATCACATTTTAATAATATAATACTTATCTGTCCTACTTAATTTGTCTATTATTTCTATTTTTGGGTCACATAATTTATCATTTTCTTTTTTGAAAATATAATTATACACTTTAATCAGATTTTAAAATTTATAATTTATAATTTTCAAATTTTAATTAAACTATATAGTCATCTTAATCTTAATTTATAATTATTTTTACTAATATATTTATTAATTACTTACTAATTATTCAATACCTAAAATTCTGTGTCAAACCTAAAGTGAACCATTTAAGTGAGACGAAGAGAGCTATATCATTTCTTAGATTTTGTACCCTACCATTATTACATAATTTTCTCAAGTGGAGGGAGTATATATTTTATCTTTATTTGCGGGTTTGGATTTTTAGTTTTGATTTGAACGGTAAAATTTTAAATTTAAATAGTTATTTGATATGTTATAATGGAAATAGATATAATGTCTTGAATGTAAATTTACTAATATAAAAACTAAAAAATATGTATTTAATTTGATGTTTCTGAAAAAAAATATATATATTAGTAGAAATCAATTAAATCATGAAAATGAACACTCATATATTTTATTTATTTACAAAAATTGAAAATTTAATATAAAATATTATTTTTATATAAAAACACGCTTTCACAAATTTAAAATTAAAAAAACACATTTAATTAAAAAAAATAACCAAACACATTACAATATATTTTTATAAGAAATTGCAAAAATAATATAATAAAAAATTAAAATCAAATGCTAAAAAATATGGAGTTTGTTCATCGATAAATAATATAAAAATATATATTATTTATATACATTTACGCAATATATAACATAAGTATATTTTATTTATTTAAAAAAAGTCAGTATTAATACAAAATATTATTTCCGTCCAGCTCTAAGAGTTTTATTTACTTTTTGCATGTTGATACTTAAATATTAATTATTATATCAAAATATAGTACAAATTAAGAAAAAATTGCAAAAATACTTTAATTAGTGTTTTATAATATTAATAGAAGGACATTTGTAGAAAAAATTATTCAAATATAAAAATATTTATAATGTTAAATACAATGACGCAAACGGGGAAGTATTATGTTTATATTACTAATAAGATTCTCATATATATACTCCCTCCGTCCCATAACAAAATATTCATTTTTTCATTTTAGTCTGTCACATAGTAAAGTATTCATTTCTTTTTTTAGTAACTGTAATATCTACTTAACATTACAAATACCCTTACAACTACAATATATTACACATATGTCATTACCTTTATATCACACATACTAATAAGGTTTATTTTAGTCATTTCTACTTAATTCCTACTATATCCTAATATAATACTAATATTTCTAAAACTACGTGCAAAAAGCAAATGAATATTTAATTCCGGGACCGATAAAGTATATAATATAAAAGAATACATACATTAAAAAAAAAACAAAAAAAAAAAAACCACAAAGTGAAAAACATTACTGTGTTAGTTTGGAAGATTTTTTTGTCAAATTTATATTATTCAACATTTAAAGAAAAAAAACAATCAAATCAAATACTCCTTTCATCCACAAGTAAGTTTTTTATTTGACTTTTGCACGTTAATTAAAAAAAAAATTAGTATTTCGTAGGTATATAATATATAATATAATAAGTAGTGTAATGTTTATTTTACCCTTCAAATTAAAGCAATAAAAGTAATGTAAAAATAAAAAATAGAAGTATTTTGGTATTTAATTAAAATTTACTTTTATTAAAAAAAAATTGATTTGAACAACCTAAAACTATAAAATAAAAAATTTATTAATAGACAGAAAAAATATTTATTTTTTATTTTTGATACTATAGTCAAAATTAATTTTAAATTTAAAATATAATATCAACACTTATTTATATCATTCTTGTATCTATGACATCTTTGCTAAATTGGTGTCACATAAAACATTAGAGTGGGATGCAATAAGAAACAAATAAATAATAATAATAATAATAATAATAATAATAATAATAAAAGGTGTGTGGTTTGAAGGTTTGAAATTAAATTAATAATGTTAATGGAATTTGAATTGGGGTGGATGAGATCACTAAACCCCAGCCGTTGATTTAATTAACCATTATATATATATATATATATATTCCGGTTCAGTGGCGAACCAGGATCAAATTAGAGGGGAGAAAATATTTTATTTTTAAAATATTTAAATATTTTTTATTTATAAAATAATATTTTTATTTTTATTTTATTGCAAAATAACAAACTAAAATTATATCAATAACTATATGTGCAATAAATATTTAATTTTTAATTTTTAAAAATAAAAACTAATATAATCACTTATTTAGAAAATTCAACACGAAAATTGTATTTTTATTATTTAATTATTAATTTCAAAGATTTTTATATACTTCGTTATATATATATATATATATTAGAGCTGGTAATTGGTCGATTCGTGTCGAATTTGTATTGGGTTGAATATTTAAACGGATTAAATTACTCAACCCTAACCCGACCAATTTATTATCATGTCGGGTTCGTGTTGACCCGTTTATTATCGTGTCGGGTTCGGGTTGACTCGTGTTGACCCGTATATATAATTAAGTCGAATTTCTTGATTCAAATTAAATAATTTTTTGTTATGTTGTCGTGTTATGTTAGTTTTTATTGGTTTGAGCCTAAATTAGGTTGAATTATTTAAAATTAAACTTAATTTAAATTAATTTATGAGAAAATTATTAAATTATGATTATTTTACATATATAATAAATATATTAATAAATATTAATATAATATAATCGGGTTGTCGTGTTGGGTTCGAGTTGAGAACCTCAACCCTAATCCGACTCGTTTACTATCGTATCGGGTTCGTATCAACCCGTATACATAATCGGATTGAAATATTTAACTCAAACTCAATTATTTCGTATCGGATCACGTCGGGATGTCGTGTCGGGTCAGTTTTTATCGGCTCTATATTTAAAAATTAAATAAAAATCCCCAGCCCTATGTAAGTGTCCACCCCTATTCCTGTTTATGTCCTTTCATCTCTGGAAAGGCCATCGATCTTCCCCATCTTCGTCTTCCTCGTGCCTACTCTGCAATTCTCTCTCAAAATTTACTATTTTTTAAATTTCTACACACCAATTGCCATATATTTTTAATATATATATATTATATTATATAATATAATGACAAAAAGAGCAGAAGAAAAAGAAGAAAGGAGAATAAGATGACACTCTGCAAAATATACATGCATATATATATATATATATAGAGGCGGAACCAGATCAAGATGAAAGGGGGGGTTAATTTTTAAAATTTTGAAACGATCATTATCTATTTGTTATCCAATAATTTTATCAATAGAGTTATCATATTTCGAAAATCTTGAAAATATCAATCTATATTGACAACTGCATATTACAAGATGAATTTTGTATTATATGGAATTGATAAATAATAAAAACATTTATTAAAAAAAAAGATGTTAAAAATATCATTTTCTGTGTATTTGGTTAAAAAAATTTTGAAAATTTTTTTAATTATTATTTATTACTTTTTTGTTCATATCTATTTTTATATTATCAAAAAAATTATATGTTATTATTTAAAATTTAAATTTTTATATAAATATTTTATCAATTTTTTACAATTTTTTAATTTATTTATTATTTTTTATATTACATATTATAAAATAAAAATTAAAAATTACAAAGAGGTGGGGTGAGGGAGGAGGGGCTGGAGCCCCCTTGCCCCGGCATACATCCGCCCATGCATACATGAATTGTTAAATATCCTACAGTATATAATTTTGAAGAGATTGTTGCTTTGGTCACTTGTTTATGTTTATATATTTAGTACTAAAATTTTTTGAGGAAAATTATTAGTGTTTAAATGTAAAGTCTTTTCAATTTAAAAAATTGTTGGATATGAATTCAAAAACCAATTGTTAAACAACAAAGTTTTAAAGGAGACTTTAGAGGCTTCGGGTGAGGAGGCTCGAAAACAAAGATGGAGCCGACACCCCAGTTCACGGAGCCGTGTAGCAACAAAGCCAAAGCAAATTGTGATCAATTTAGAAAGAACAAAACATGGAGTAATTGAAAGAAATCAGTTTGGAAGAGTAAACAACCACCTTTGCTAGAATTTAATCACAATAAGAACACACAACACAATATCATATCTCGAGGAAAAAAAAAAAAAACACAATATCTTATTCAAAAATCAAATTTTATCTTGTAGTTTATCAGTAGATTTTTAGTTTTATTTAATTACGTCTTAGTTTTTTTTTTTTTTCTCTTGTTAATTTCAAAGCATTTTATATTTTCATGATTGCTTTATCCAAATTCTAGTATATTTTAGTCGAATTTTCTCAAATTCAGTCGTTAAGGCTAGAAGCCGTGCAGAGGCTCTAATGTCGGAGCAGTTGTGACACCCCGGCCCGCAAGCCACGCAAAGCAGAGCGTGTCAGGATTGCAGACTGGCCCCATAGGTCAATACGAGTCCTTCCAGCGCGTTTTTGTACTCACTCACGCGTACACTGGGAGACTTCCTATGGATGGGGTCACCCATCCTCAAATTATTTTAGGTAAACATGCTTAACTCTAAAGTTCTTTCAGTAGGGCTCTAGGGCCGGGGTGTCACAGTTGGTATCAGAGCCGACCTGCGACAGCTTGCTCGTTGACCAGACTGGTGGCGGGCCTAGCAGTTGATGATCGTTAGGGTGCAACGTGGACGTTGCATTCTTAAGTAGGGATGATGTAATACCTCCGGAGTTGGGCCGGTGCTAGGCCAACTCCCGTGGATGGGTCAGTGTCAGGCCATCCGATGTTGAATATAAGTTTAATGGATTGAATAGACTACTCATGTCAACAATGTGCACATTCTTTTTCGAAAGTCCTATTGAAAGAACTTTGTTTTGCGCGACTTGCGGGTCGAGGTATCACAATATATTACAATAGTTCATCCAACATATACTATAATAAATCTCAATAAACAACATATATATATATATATGTTAATATAATATATTATAAAATAGAACCCTCCGTCCAGAGTAAGATAACCCATTTGGTTAAAAATACGGTATTTTAGATAATATAGATTAGTAAGTTATTAATAATAACTTATGATCTTACTATTATTTTTTTATATGAATAGTGTTGTTGATATTTTAAATATTTTTAGTATTATATCTCAATAAATATATACAATATAAATATTATCTTGTAGACAATAAAATTTTATATAATACAAATACATAAAAATATATATATATTTTTTTTATTTATAATTAACTTAAAACTAATTTTATAAAAACAAAAACTTTAAATATAGATAAAAATATTTATTTAGTGATGAGAAAAATAGAAATAAAGATATTTTGAGCAGGTCTCATGTGTGATAGGTTAGAAATTTAATTAAATTGATTTATATTTGTTAAGTATATTTAAAAAAATATATATATTTATTTAAAATACAAAAAAACTTATTTTTAATAAAAATAATAAAAAAGAAAAAACATATTAATATTTCATTAGCTAATGAACACAATTAGTCAACCTAACCATTCCTCTTTGAAGAGATAAGAGTGATGAAATTTTTAAAAAGTTGAGCAATGAATTTGTCGCCTTTCATTCGAACCCTATCTTATCCTGTCTTTAATTATTAATTAATTCAAATAAATACGTATACTACTCGAATCATATATATCCATTTATTTTATTTTTTATTTTTTATATGAATTTTAGTATAATACTCCATTCGTTACACATAATTTATCTCTATTTTTTATTTTCGTCCGTCCCATGTAACTTGTCATTTCTATTTTTGAAAATATAATTATACACTTTAATCGCATTTTATAATTTTCTTAATTTTAATTAAACTATTTACTTATTTTAATCTTAATCTATAATTATTTTTACTAAATAATAATTATTTTTACTAATACACTTCTTAATTACTTACTAATTATACTTTACCTAAATTCTCGTGTCTACAGTAATACATTCATATTACATGAGACGGAGAGAGTAATATTTTATAAGTAAAAATATTACAATAAAAATATGTATTCTACTCCATCTGTCCGAGTCATTTAATAATATTTGTTTGCTATTTAATAAAATTATTTGTAATATTGCATAAAATGTCAAAAATATTTTTTATCAAAACAAAAATTACTTTTACTAAAAATATATATATATATATATATATTTAAATTAGATAGACAAAAATGATTGTAAGGAATTAAAGTGTTAAAAGAAAATATTTAAAAACCTTTTATTGTCCAAATCTTCTTTGGACTTTTAACTTTATTTTAAGAATCTACAGACTAATTTGTTCATGATTGATTGATAAATGTTTTAACTTTCAACTATTAGTGAAAAGTAATACCGATAGCTCACTTTGGACTAACAAATAACAGACGGTATTATTATATATTTTCTTTGTTCCGATTTAAATGGGCCATTTGGAATTTTATAGTATATTAAGAAATAATAGTATTTTTTTTTTGATGACTTGGGAATCCGTAGCCGCTACCCGAAAGTGCGCACTGGGTAAACCTCCGGTCGAACCTAATACCCTGCAAACCAGGCCCGACGGGAAAGTCACACTAGGCGAACCATGTGTGGCAGGTGACTTGAGACATCGGAGGTTTGAACCAAGAAATAATAGTATTTTATTAGTTAGTGAAAGTGTGTAAGAGGTGTTGACATTTTTGCCTTTTGACTTTATGTAAAAAGTAATTGTATGTGTAATGATACGTTTGTAATTTAGGTAAAAGTTAAAGGTATTTTGTTATTGATGTATGATTACTGATACTTTGAGTTGGGACAGAGGGAGTATAATATATCATTTATATTAATATAATATAACTATAACATATAAAATAACAACACATAATATAGTCTCACACAAGATACGTAACAGTTGATTTCATCATATGACATACTTTCATACAACATATATTTTAAGTATGAACATATAACACATATTCTTATTTCACTTAGCATGTTACTGTGAAATATAAATATATGCTATTTGTATTTTTTTATATGTACTAATTCAGATAATCGTCACGATTCCGTTTATATATATATATAATACTACTATTATATATTCAATACATAATTTACTTAATTTTTTACTATTAAAATATTTTCAAATTTTCAAAACTATATTATATATATAATTATTTCTTAAAATTGTTCAATCTTAAGTTTACATGTCCAAAATAAATAAATATATATTGTTATATGATGAAATGATCTTCTCACTAAAGAATATCACTAAATGTATATTATTTTGTCATTTGTATCTATCAAATAAAAAATTAATACTAAATATTATAAATAAATTCAAGTTTATATTTATTTACACAAATACTATTAAATTAAATTAAAAGATATAGAAATAAAAAAATCTTTATACACAAAATATATTTACCAATTAATATTATTGGAATATAATATTTGTTAACTCCTCACAAAATATAATTATATATGAGGAAGTAATGGTTTTGTTCACATAATATTTTTTATATGAAATAATTTTTTTATATGGTACGGAGAATTATATCAAAAATATATAATATATTGTTTTTAATTTAAATATTTAATATTTTACAATAAATATTTATTCATTTTTTTACATTTGTATAAAGTATTTTATATATATATTTTTTATTATTTTTAGGAATTATAATTAAAAAATGGTGTTGGAACAACATAGTGAATATATAATGAAACCTAGATAATTCTTTGAGCTTGATTTTTTTTTTTATTTTATTTTAATTTAATTTATGCAATATTTTTGTACTATATTTTTTTTAAATAAAAATAATCTATTTTCATTTAAAATCATATAAATTGAATGATAAAAAATATTCTCTCTTGTCTCAATTCAATATACTTTAGTTTTACTATTTTTCATATTTCTTATTCATATTATCAATTTTTAATTATAGTAGAAATAATAGCAAAATACTAATAATTTTTATAAAAATATTATTATTTTTTTAACATTCAAAGATAAAAAGAATATAAAAATTTAATTTACATATTTTTATTAATAAATAAAATATTATTATTTTAAATTTTTTATAGTATAAAATAAAATAATATATTGAATTGTGACGGAGGAATTATAATTTAAAATGCAAATCCAAGGAACTTTAACAGCTAAGAGATTTCCTTGTAAATCTAATGAATGATTATTTATTTACTCTCTCTCCACCAATTTTATTCTCATTTATTTTTAATTTGTCCGTTAAATTTATTTTATTATTAATTTTGACAAATTTAACAAATCAATATTTAATTGTTACCCTTTATTCAATATTTATTTACAACAAATACCTTTAACTTTATTATATATTTTTTTTATTTTAATTTCTAACTATATTTTTAAAAATACTTCAACTATCTATTACTCCATCCGTCCTAGATACCGTGTTTGCTACACCGTAGACACGATATTTTAGGAGGGGTGTAATTAGTAGATAATTAAGAATGTATTAGTAAAAATAATTATCCTATAATATAAATAATTATAAATTAAGATTAAGATAACTAATTAGTTTAAAAATAAAATTAAAAAACTTAAAATGAGATTAAAGTATGTAATCATTTTTCAAAAAAAAAAAAGTGATATGGTATGTGAAACAGACAGAAACGACAATGTGAACATGATATCTGAAAAGTATTTTTTTAATAAAATATTTATTTATTTAAATTCTGTACCCAAATGTGCTAATTTTAATGTAAATAAAGTTGAACAGTAATGATGATGGTGGTTGTCTTGTCCTTTCTCTCTTTCAGATACGCACAAAACAAAATGGAATCTTTTTCTTTCCAAATTTTATAATGTCAACCGTTGATCAAATAAAATAAAATGTAAAAAATCAGCTCTTATATTAAACCCTACAAATTGCGTCACCTCCCAACTTTACACCAATGGCCATTATTATTATTATTATTATTATTACTTTCTCTCTATTACTTTAATTCTATTTTTCTAAATACAAAAATTTTAATAAATAATTAAAAATATTCTCTCCTTTTCATTTATTATATCCATACTGTCTCTGTTCATCTCACATTTTATGGTATTTTATTTTTTTGAAAAATAATTACATTTTAATCTAAATTTAAATTTTCTAATTTAAAATTTATTTAATTTTAATTAAACTAATTAGTTATCTTAATTTTAATTTACAATTATTTATGTGTCTAAAGTAAATCAAATATATAATATAGAACGAAGAAATTAATAAATTATATAAAATGAACAAAAATAAAAAATAAAAGATATATTATTATTATTATTATCATTATTATTATTATTATTATATGAAAAACTTATGATCGAGCAGGGTGTGGTTTCCACCTATTATATCTTAAGCTCGTCACCGGACATAATTACGTCTATCATCAGGACCAGGTATTGCCGGGCTTCGAACATGCCTTCCATTAGCTTCCTAATCAGGTCAATTAAAATATATTATTATTATTATTATTATTATTACACAAAACTCACATTTAGTTTCACGAAATTACTTCAAATTTTTTCATATTTCTAAAATTGTCAAACTCTTTCGTGGTTTCATAAATTTTGCGTTTAATTCTCTCGGCCGTTCTTATTTAATTGTATTTGACTTAAATGCGCTCAAGCTGCAAATAAATTTTTTAATATCAATTTCTAAACCACTAAAATTATAAATATATTTATTTTCTTAATATTTAGTTTGAAAGCACAGTAAAAAATAAATTCTTAAAATATAAAAAAATAACCAATTTTGAGTATATTTACTATTTTTTTAATCTAAATTTTAGAAAAAATGAATATATTTGTAATTTTAGGAGTTTAAAAATTAATATTAAAATTTTTTTGAAATTTGAGAGCATTTAGGTCAAATTCCATTAAATAAGAACCGCCAAGGGAGTAAACCCAAAGTTTATGAAACCTCGATGGAGTTTGATGCAATTTTAAAACTACGAAGGATTTAATGCAATTTTGTAAAATCACATGTAAGTTTTGTACCATTTAGTCTTATTATTTTATTTTATTTTATTTTTTTGATGACGTGAGAACCCATAGCCGCTACCCGAAAGTACGTATTGAGTAAACTCCCGGTCGAACCTAATACCCTGCAAACCACGTCCGACAGAAAAGTTACACTAGGCGAACCATGCTATTTTAGTCTTATTATTATGGAAAGTGACTGCTCATGCTTTTTACCATAAATATATGGGTAAACTGTTTTTCTACTCCCGCAACTGGACCCCTTTATCATTTTAGTCCCGTAAGTGGAGCATGTAGCAAATTAGTCCCATAAGTGAAAAATTTTCGATGTTTTAGTCTCTGGCGCCGGAGATGCCCGCGTGGCTCGCCGGAGGTGACGTGTCTGCCAGGGTGTTGCACACCTGGCGGACACGTGGATTTTTTATTTATTTTTTCATTTTTTAAAATTTTTTTAAAACTTATTTTTAATTTATTTTAAATTTTATTTGTATTTTTTTCTATTTTTTTATTTGGTCAAATTAAAAAAATTAAAAAAATTAAAAAAATTAAAAAAAATCCACGTGTCCGTCAGGTGTCGCTGACACGTCACCTCCGGCGAGCCACGCGGGCATCTCCGGCGCCGGAGGACTAAAACAACGAAAATTTTTCACTTATAAAACTAATTTGCGTCAAGCTTCACTTACAGGACTAAAATAATAAAGGGTCAGTTACGATACTTAAAAAAACAGTTTACCCTAAATATATATATATATATGCACGTATAATAGAAAAATCAGAAATTTATGTAAATAAAATAAAATAAAATAAAATAAAATGGAAAGTGGGGTATTGCGTCAGCCGTGCTGGTTTTGCTGTGACTGAACAACACTTTTTATTTATCCCATTAGCTATATATATATATGCCTTCCATTTTCATGCATGCATCACTATCATATCATATCTTATCATAATCATTATTTATTTATTTATTTATTTTCTTTATTTATTTATTTTCTTTTTATAAGGGGTAATTAATTATTAATATAAAATATGAAAAAGACGAAAGAAAACAGTGGGCAATATATATCGGCCTTCAAATATATAAAGAAAATAAAATACGTTTTTTTTTTTTTATTGTCCGGATTAATATCCGTTTATTTTTAATAAATACTTTATTTTAATAAAAATTAAGATAAAGACAAAATAAATAAATAAAGATAAAATAATGAAATAAATATAAACATTAATCGCATGGTCGAATTGAGACAATAGGCTGTTATTATCGAAATAATGTTTATGTTACATTGAACATTAATTATATTGAAAATCCAACTAATATGTGTGGATAATACATATCATAAATCAATAATAGTTGAATTATACTTTTAGGTTTTTAATTTTTTTTTAGTAGAAATTATTGAATTTTATTAATTATTTTTTAAATATTTCTCTAAAAATTTAATTGTTAGCTATTTTTTTCTTTTTTCTAGTTTATTTGATTGCATTTGGAGAAATCGAAAGATAATATTAAATAAAAAAAAATTGAAATTTTGCCAGTCCTAAATTTTAGGGCTGGTTTCAGTTAGAATTGATCAACACAATACTAACTAGTCCTCATCAATATTTCAACTATTCTTGATCACAATATTGATTAATTCTAATAAGTACTTAAACTCTTCCGAACAATAACATTATTATGCTTTGTTTATACAATGATTTTGGAAAATTGAGTTTTCAAGAATAGTACTCTCCGTCCAATAATTAGATATTTATTTGTTTTTTGCACGTAATTTTAGAAATATTAATATTATATTGAGATGGAGCAGTAAATAAAGTAGATACGACTAAAATAACCTTAATAATATGTGTGATATAAATATAATGACATTTGTGTAATATATTGTAAGTTATAAGAGTATTTGTAATGTTAGCTAGATAGTACAGTTACTAAAAAAGAAATAGATACTTTGTTATGGAACATATTAAAATGAAAAAATGGATACTTTGCTATGAGACGGAGGAAGTATAAAAAATAAAAAGTTGAGTATTTAATACTTCAATGTATATATGTATTATGCATAGTGTTCCATATATAAAAAATATTATAATTTTTTAAATAAAAATATAGAATTAATATATATATATATATATTTTGAAATATGATTGATTAACCATATTAGAATTTTCAATATATATACTTCAGGGCGATGTTTTCAAGACTTAGATCAAATTAGTATGATGTAATTTGACCAAAGTCAATACAATAAATAAATGGGACAATGCATGTGTACATAGAATATTTTATAATAATATATTATGTAGAAATATGTACCTTAAAATTTATTTATTGTGCTATATATATGATTATTATAATGAACTCAATAATATATTTTCCTATATAAAATTATATTACATGCTAACACCAAAATTGAAATAATATACTTCAATCGTCTTACATGTATTGTCTTACTTACCATTTAAAGATGTCCTACGTAAATAACTATTTTTCATATGTAGTCCCATTTCATTTTCAGTTTATCTTCACTTTTATATTAATTTATCAAAATACTATTGTTGGAACAATATTTTTCTCCAACTTTTTTTGGCATATGGTTCTTCTTGCTTTTCTCCTGCTGCCTTTTTCTGTTTCCATTCAGGTCATTTCAACAGACTGCCTGCAACTCTGATGGTCTACTCTTCTCGATTTGGGAACCTTAGAAGAGACAAAAAGAATGAATTTTGGGGTGGTCAACCTTTGACAGAATTCATGCAGGATTACATCATTCCACTTTCGTGCAAAGGGTTTTAATTGAGTTTGTCCTGTATGCCTTGTTTGGCTGCTTCTTGGTTTGTTATGTGGGAAGTATTGTGGTTGTTGCATAGGTTAGAGAGAGAGAACTGTTGTGAGAGAAAGTAAGTTAAATCCTCTCAACCTCAACCCTTCCCTTCTCCATGCATTGAAAGAGTGCTTGTCACATTTACTTGCCGGAGACATCGTCGGAGGAAGAAGAGATTGGAAATCCGATCAGGAGATTCGTCCAAAGTCTGAGCAACCCTGCTATTTGCTAGTTGTCAGTACGAGTTCGTGACAACTTATACCTGTGGAGGGATTTTCCTAGGTGGTTTGCGTCATAGTATGGGATATAGGAGTTTTGGGCTGTTTAGTTCATAATCAACCTTGATTAGTGAACTTCTCCTGGATTGGAATCCCCCGGATGTAGGTTGGTTATAACCGAACCGGGTTACCAAATATCTTGTCTTTTATTGCTTTGGATTTTGCCCTTATTTCGTTGACAAGATAATGTTACAACTGTGATTTTACCACGCTTCGGGAGTTGGCCCATTTTGAAAAGTGTACAAGAATTTATCGGGGTAGCACTTATTCCATCCCAACATTTGGTATCAGAGCAGTGTTCTCTAAGTTGCTGAGTAGATTCTTTCACAGTTGAAAAGATGAGTAAGGAAGGTCGATCTACATCGAGACCTCCATTGTTTGATGGAACAAGTTATCGAAGTTGGAAAAACAAGATGGAAGCTTTTCTGATGCAACAAGGTGAAGATGTTTCTGAAGCTGTTGAGTCTGCATGGTCTCATCCCATGAAGACCATCCAAGATGAAGATAATAACGTCTCTCTTGTGAAGAAACCGAAAAGAGAATGGACTCTCAATGAAAAATCGGCTGCAATCGCCAATTCGAAAGCCCTTTTTTCGATTTTTAATGCTGTAGATGAAACTCAAGCGAAGTTGATATCCAACTGCAAAGTTGCTAAGGAAGCATGGGACATCCTGGAAAATGCATTCGAAGGGTCTGTACAAGTTCGAGAATCAAAGCTGGATCATGTTGAAACCTTGTTTGAAGGACTGAAGATGAATGAAGATGAAACGATTGCTGATTATCATAACAGATTCATGGATGTTGTGAATCAAGCTGAAGCTCTTGGAATGCACTTCGAAGAAAAGAGACTGGTGAGGAAAATGCTTAAAAGTCTCACAAAAAATTTCAGACCGAAAGTGATTATGCTCGATGAACCACCAAAGCTGAGAAATATGACATTGGATGAACTGTATGGTACGTTGGTGAGCTATGAAATGAACTATATCGAAGATGAAGCACCCAAAAGCATGGCTCTAAATGCTGAAGACTTGAAGATGATAGAGTCTGATGAAGAAATGGCACTGCTGAGCCGTAAACTTTCACGAATGATTAGTGAGAAACGAGCTACCAAGCTGAAGTTTGGGAAGTTTCAGAACAGAAATAGCTATCAGGGAGGAGGAACATCCAGTTCTCAACGAAAATACCCTGAGCAGAAACCAACTACATACAACAAGCCAAAAGAAAGATTCGATGGGGAATTTAAGAAGAAGTTTGTGGTGTCTGCAAAACCAGAGACGGTTCAAGAACCTACCTGTTATGGATGTGGTGGAGTCGGACATATTAAATCAGAGTGTCCAACAGTAAAGAAGAGGGAAAAGAGAGTTTATCAAGCCACATGGAGTGACAATGAAGATGGTGAATCTGCTGGAGGTGAGGAACAGACAGAAAGTGATGAAGTGGTGGCATTTATGGCAAATGCTGGTGAAACCAGTAAAAGAAATGAGGAATCCAACCCGAAAGCTGCTGATGAGTCAAGGGAACTTGATGCTGAAGAGTTGATTGAAGCCTATGAGGAAATGGTAATCGAACAGAAGAAAGCTGTAGTGAAGAACAAGGAGATGCTGGAAACAATCTATCGTCTGGAAGATCAAAAAGAAAAACTTGAGGATGAACTTGAAAAACTGAGAAAGATTGCTGATGATAAATCTGCTGAATCACAGAAGTTGAAGTCAGAGAATTTGAAGTTGAAGGATGAAAATGATAGACTTCGGAAAGGAAAGGAAAAATTAGATGAAGTCCTTTCGATTGGTAAACCATTTGGTGATCACAAAGGATTGGGATTCTGTGAATCTTCTCAAAGTAAACCAACTACATTTGTGCGTGGTGGTTTGTTAACTGATGTCAAATTTCCAGAGAAGAATTCAGTATCTGTAAAGAAACAGAATCCAAAGAAGAGCAAAAACAGAAATTGGAACAGATATCGCAGAAGAACTCAGAATGACAGATCGTCGTTATTACAGCCTACTGACTGCAAGTACTGCATGTATCCTGGTCATTCAGCTGAGAAGTGTTTCAAACTGGCAAAGGATGTTATCAATGGGAAACACATTCGATGGCCTACAGAAGGTCTGAAACATAGCATCAAAGTCAAATTGGTGTGGATGCCTAAGGAAAGTCTGAAACAGGAGGAATGCAATGTGATTCTGTCAAGTCAAGAGTCTACCAGGGCAGATCGATGGTATTTTGATAGTGGTTGCTCGCGACATATGACTAATCAAAAAGAACTTCTGAAAAATTATGTTGAAGACCGAAGTGGAGATGTTATCTTTGGTGATGGTGCAAAAGGAAAAATCAGTGGATATGGCGCTCTTGAAAAAGTAGGGATTCCAAAGTTGTCGAAAGTCTACTATGTTGAAGGACTGAGTACAAACTTGATCAGCATCAGTCAACTTTGTGATGATGACTTACATGTGAAGTTCACGAAAAATTCATGTGAAGTATATGATACTGAACAAAAATGCGTGATGACTGGAGTTCGATCAAAGAACAATTGTTACCTGCTGGACTATCCTCAAATGGAAGCATTGATATTGAAAGATGATGAATCTATGCTGTGGCACACCAGATTGGGTCATGTTAATCCACAGAATCTATTGAGGATTAGCAAAATTGGAGCTATCAGAGGATTACCCAAATTTTCAAAGATTCCGATTACTACGTGTGGTGACTGTGCGAGAGGAAAACAGAAGAGAGCTGTACATTCCTCACTGGAACAACGTTTCAGCAGCAACTGTCTGGAGCTGTTGCATATGGATCTCATGGGTCCAGTCGATGTCTGCAGTCTTGGAGGTAAGAAGTATATCCTGGTTTGTGTTGATGACTTTTCAAGATATACATGGGTAGATTTTCTACGTGAGAAAAGTGATGCCTTTAATGCCTTTGAAAAATTGAGTACAAGGCTTATGAATGAGAAGAAATCAAAGATTGACAGGTTGAGAACTGATCATGGAAAGGAGTTTGAGAATCGCAGGTTTGCTGAATTCTGCAATGGATTGGGAATTAAGCATGAATTTTCTGCCCCAAAGACTCCACAACAAAACGGAGTAGTGGAAAGAAAGAATCGAACCCTACAGGAAATGGCAAGGTCAATCATGCATGCCAAGGGAGTTGCCAAATATTTGTGGGCTGAAGCTATTAACACAGCTTGCTATGTGATTAATCGAGTGTATCTCAGACCCCACACAGAAAAGACAGCGTATGAAATCTGGACTGGAAAGAAACCAAATGTCTCATACTTTCATACATTTGGGTGTAAGTGCTATATTATGAAGGACAGAGATCAACTACATAAGTTTGATGCTAGATCAGATGAAGGTATATTCTTGGGATACTCTCTGAATTCCAGAGCCTACAGAGTTTTTAACAATCGAACAAAAAAGGTGATGGAATCTGTGAATGTGATATTTGATGATGCCCTCTCGGAAAAGAAATCCATACATCCGAGTGATGATGATGATGATGAAGCCACTCCCACCAAAGTAATTCAGAGTCATCCAGATGTTCAGAATGTTCCTCAGACTCAGAATGATGTGCCTCAGACTGGTGACAATGCTGCAGAGAGCTCAGTCAGATTTGATTGGTCAGAACCAGAGTGTTCAACCGATATTGCCACAACCAACTTACAACCTGCAGAGAGTGAATCTGATACTGAAACAAGAAGATATGGTTCCAGAGTTCCACAAAACCATCCAATTGATGCAGTCATTGGTGATCCAAAAGGAGGAAGATTAACTCGAGGTAAACAAATTGACTTTAAGAATTTGTCTGGGATGAATTGCTTTATTTCCACAGTTGAGCCAAAGACAGTAGACGATGCCCTCAAGGATGAATATTGGATTAATGCAATGCAAGATGAGCTGAATCAGTTCACAAGGAATCGAGTATGGTATCTGGTTGAAAGACCAACTGATGTGAATGTCATTGGAACTAAGTGGATCTTCAAGAACAAATCTGATGAAAAAGGGAATGTTACCAGAAATAAGGCGAGGTTAGTTGCACAGGGGTACACACAGATCGAAGGCATTGACTACGATGAAACATTTGCTCCTGTTGCACGTATTGAAGCAGTGAGATTACTGGTATCTGTTGCATGTTCCTTGGGATTTACTCTCTACCAGATGGACGTCAAGACAGCATTTTTGAATGGATGGATTAAAGAAGAAATCTATGTTGAACAACCAAAGGGATTCGAGGATCCTTTTCATCCAGATCATGTGTACAGACTGAGGAAAGCGCTTTATGGTCTTAAGCAAGCACCAAGAGCCTGGTATGAGAGGCTGTCCAATTTCCTGCTTGAAAAGAAGTATGTTCGAGGATCAACAGACAAGACCCTATTTATCAAGCTGCAAGGAAAAGATCTTATGATTGCTCAAGTATATGTAGATGATATCGTGTTTGGATCAACTGCTGAATCGTTGAAGAACGAATTTGTGAGATTCATGGAAGCTGAATTTGAGATGAGTATGATTGGTCAGCTCAATTTCTTTCTGGGATTACAAGTTAAGCAGCTAGCAGATGGAACTTTCTTGAGTCAATCGAAGTATGCTCAGAATATGGTTGAGAAATTTGGCCTTCGTGATTCAAAGGTTGTCCGGACTCCTTTAGGACAACAGGATAAGCTATCCAAGGATGATGATGGGAAGATTGTTGATCAGAAATTGTACAGAAGTATAATCGGGAGTTTGCTGTATCTGACTGCTAGTCGCCCTGATATTTCTTTCAGTGTTGGCGTATGTGCAAGGTTCCAATCAGCTCCTAAGGAATCTCATTTGAAGGCTGCTAAGAGGATTCTCAGATATGTCAAAGGGACGACTGAACTTGGACTGTGGTATTCGAACAGATCTAGTCTTGATCTTATTGGATTCACGGACTCAGATTGGGCTGGATGTTGCGATGATAGGAAAAGCACAACTGGTGGATGTTTCTATATCGGGGACAATATTGTGAGTTGGAGTTCGAAGAAACAAAATTCAATTGCTCTATCCACTGCTGAGGCTGAGTACATTGCTGCAGGAAGCTGTTGTGCTCAATTGTTGTGGATTCGACAGATGCTGCATGATTATGGAATTATTCAGGATTCATTCACTCTATTCTGTGACAACACAAGTGCTATTAATATTTCCAAGAATCCAGTTCAGCATGGGAGGACAAAGCATATCGACATTCGATATCATTTTATTCGAGATTGGTAGAAAATGGGGTGTGTGATCTGCAACACATTGGAACAATCGAACAGAAAGCAGATATTCTCACAAAGCCTCTGGATGGAGACCGATTCGAGAAGTTAAGGAGGAACTTGGGTATGTGTTCATGCCCTCTCTGAATTTCACTGCATAAGTGAAAAATTATTTATCTCCAATTTATTATGTTTTCATCGATGAATATTGGAGATATATAGATATATATATATATGTATTTATATATGTAAGGGGAGAAATTAAATACTCTGGAAATAGGATTTTGGGAATCGTGGTGATAAGGATCATTCCAGAGAGAGGGATTTAAATTGCAGAAGATGAAGTGACCTAAAGTTGTCTGCAACGCTGCAGCTACTGTGTCAAGACAGCTT
The DNA here is from genome assembly GCF_009805555.1 of Andrographis paniculata. NCBI lineage: Eukaryota > Viridiplantae > Streptophyta > Magnoliopsida > Lamiales > Acanthaceae > Andrographis > Andrographis paniculata. Next base: position 3,052,817 of record NW_026137614.1, read on the forward strand.
TTTGGGGAATTGATTGACTAAGGGGGAGAATTCGTAATTGAATATTCAAAGGCGTGTTCTGATCGTCTCTCTACCCTGGCTATTTCCTTTGGCAGTTGTCGTTTGTGGAGATAACCTCCTCCAGTCACAAGGTTTTCCCTCATTCTTTTCTCTCTTGCGAAAAATCATGGCTCGAACACGTTTTGGGAATGTTCGTCGCGCCGGAGCCGAAGGTGGTAGACGTGGGCGTGCTGGGACTCGAGGCAGAGGTCGTGGTCGTCGAAGTGAAACTGTTAGTCCCTCTCCCGAACCCATGGAGGTTTCTGAATCGATTAATAATCCTCCGCCACTGGCCGAAGGAAATCTGAAGGAAGCAGAGGACGACACTGTTATTCAAACCCTACAGTCCTTGAACGAACAATCGAAGGTTCTAGAGGAAAATGTCTGTCCAAATGAAGGTATCATCATTGGAAATGAAGTTTCTGTTGAAGAAGAGCCTCCAACTGTCGCTGGCGAAGCCCCCATTGAAGAACTCGAAAAGGTTGCTGAGGAGCCCCTGGTTACTGAAGAAGTTCAAAATGCTGGTGATGCTGAGGAAGTTGTTCCACCACACGTCGCTGAACATGAGGTCCCTAACACACAGATAGATGAAGTGGTTGCTGAAGAAGAAGTTCCTACGGAACAAGTTGTTCATGGTGTTGAAACAGAAGGTACAAATCTTGAGCCTCGTTCTTCTTCTGAAGATCTTGATGCTCTCATTGACAAGGTCGTGAGTCAGCTTCCTTCTCAAGATAAGGAGTCATCTTCCGAAACGTCTGGACCAAACACAGTCCCTGATTCTCCGTTACTTGGAAAAATGATGGAAGGTAGTGAAGAGGTTGTTGCGACATCAGAACAACAACCTTCTGCAGAACAGGCAATGGAGGCTGAGTTTACTCCATCCTCGTCAAAGAGACAACCCTCCAAAAAGAGGAAGTCGTCTGCTGGTGTTCCCGGGTCTTTTCGAAAAAGGCTCAAACGATCTTTTTCAAAGAAAGTCATAAAGGGAAAGAAGTCCAAAACTCGTCAGAAGGCTCTCGGATCTCATTCTGTTACTGCACAACAAGCTATGGATACTACACACTTTGATGATCTTGCTGAAGTGTTTGAGTACGACATTCTCGCCGACCGAAAATTTGTGATTGAAAAGAAATTCACGAGCAATGAGCATGTGGAGGTTGGTTTTTCCGATTATCTGCGCCGGAAAGGATTGTTTCACTGGGCTGTCAAATTGCGGAAGTACTGTCCAAAATTGGTCAAGGAGTTTTACGCTAACCTTTCTGCTCATGTCTTAGATCAAGACTCTCCCTGGTTTCATAAAGTTTATGTGCGTGGCAAGGTTTTTGAGCTAAGCCCGCGGGTCATCAACAAGCTGTTAAAGCTCCCTCTTGACAATCCTGAAGAGCTTCCCTCTGATCTTCTGAAAGACTCCACGAAAGATGTTGCCCTGTTTCTGTCCTCACGCAAGTCAGTGGACTTTGGTAGAAAAGGACTCAGTGCCTCTGAGCTTTCACTGAGATTTCAATGTCTTTTCCGTCTCTGCGCCAAGAACATTCTTCCAACCAGCAATGGAACCACTATTGGTTCTGAAATGGGTAAACTAATGTATTCCATTGATCGCTTTTGTCCTAACATTAACTTTGGTTTTATTGTGATGTCAAAAATGGTCAAGTTCTCTCGCGGTCAGAAAACGGAAGGTACGAACCTACCGTATCCTGCCTTGATCACACTGTTGTTGAAAAAGAACGGCATTGTTCCGGATCCTGCCGAAGACGTCATCAACCTGGAGGTGTTTCAGCCCAAACCGAATATTCTCAGTCTGCACAACGACATTACTGACGACATCCCCCGAAATGCGACCGAACAGCTTCTTGAAGCCCGACGAATTCTTCAAGAAGTGGTGCAAGAACAAGCGGCCATCCGCATCACTCTGGGAGAGCATCGTCAGAAAATCATCCGTGCGGTCAACCTCATGCCGAAGATTGGTTCTGTACTTGCTGATGAAGGGGAGGACCCTTCGCTTCTCTGATCTGCTCGTCCATCCCTTTTTGGCATCTGCTCTCGAGGGGGAGAGATGTGCATGAGATGTGCATGGTGTTGGTGTGTTTGCTGCTTTGCTACTGTTTCCTGCTACTGACTATTTCATTTTGTTTGCCAGGCTGCCTGTAGCCTGTGTTTGTTTTCTGCTGGCCTGTAACAAATTGATAACTTACTGCTGTTTTTGTTTGGATTGATTGGTTTGGTGTGGGAGTGATTCTCCTGCACATTGGGCGAAGTCCCATATGCCAAAAAGGGGGAGAATGTTGGAACAATATTTTTCTCCAACTTTTTTTGGCATATGGTTCTTCTTGCTTTTCTCCTGCTGCCTTTTTCTGTTTCCATTCAGGTCATTTCAACAGACTGCCTGCAACTCTGATGGTCTACTCTTCTCGATTTGGGAACCTTAGAAGAGACAAAAAGAATGAATTTTGGGGTGGTCAACCTTTGACAGAATTCATGCAGGATTACATCATTCCACTTTCGTGCAAAGGGTTTTAATTGAGTTTGTCCTGTATGCCTTGTTTGGCTGCTTCTTGGTTTGTTATGTGGGAAGTATTGTGGTTGTTGCATAGGTTAGAGAGAGAGAACTGTTGTGAGAGAAAGTAAGTTAAATCCTCTCAACCTCAACCCTTCCCTTCTCCATGCATTGAAAGAGTGCTTGTCACATTTACTTGCCGGAGACATCGTCGGAGGAAGAAGAGATTGGAAATCCGATCAGGAGATTCGTCCAAAGTCTGAGCAACCCTGCTATTTGCTAGTTGTCAGTACGAGTTCGTGACAACTTATACCTGTGGAGGGATTTTCCTAGGTGGTTTGCGTCATAGTATGGGATATAGGAGTTTTGGGCTGTTTAGTTCATAATCAACCTTGATTAGTGAACTTCTCCTGGATTGGAATCCCCCGGATGTAGGTTGGTTATAACCGAACCGGGTTACCAAATATCTTGTCTTTTATTGCTTTGGATTTTGCCCTTATTTCGTTGACAAGATAATGTTACAACTGTGATTTTACCACGCTTCGGGAGTTGGCCCATTTTGAAAAGTGTACAAGAATTTATCGGGGTAGCACTTATTCCATCCCAACAACTATCATACACTTCACTCTTTATTCTACTAAATCCAAAGGTATTTTAGACTTTTTCGGCAAACCCACTCATAAAATATAATATTTCATCTGTTTTGTAAAACTATCGTCATTTTACCATTTCAGTATGTCTACCAAAAGTGTGTTCATATCATATTTAGTAAAAAAAAAGCAAAACCTTCTTCTTCTTTATATATTTATCAATTATTTTCTATCTATTTGTACCATTGTCACCACTCATTATACATTAATTCAAAAATTACATTATTAACTCTATGGAATTTTTATTATATCCTTATAAAAAGTACTAAAATAATATTTTTTTAATCTCCGTACCCAAAAATTTTGAGCACACTTTTATAGGAGGGTTAGAGTACTATTTGTCATTCATCTAATACGAAAAGAATACGAGACAATATTAGTACTAGCGAGTATAAATAACCCCATATAAGGTGTGTTTTCGTAGGAGGTTTGAATTTTGGTTGAGTTTTAAAAGTAAAAATTTTAAGCTTTAAACTTATTTGATGTAATATATAAATATTAATGTGGTGTTCTGAATGTAAAGATATTTTTTTATTGTAATATAAAAAAATAAAAATATACAAATTTAATTTGATATTTTTTGCAAAAAAATAATTAATATTACAAAAAATAATTAAAAAAATGGTTATGAACATCCTATATGTTACAAAGATACCTTTTTTTTGTTTTGTTTTTCTGTTTTGGCATATGATATATTTATTGTGGAGGGTGTCGAAACTCAAGGTTGACACAAGCGAAAAAGTTGACAGACTGTTAGTGAATAATTTCGTTGGGTCTTATTATGTCTTTTTTGGATAGATTTGATGTGATACATAGAGTCAAAATTTGAAGGATGATATGAAGAAGATAAAACGAGGTTCAATACATGCGCAGGTGTAATTAATTCCCAAAGAAGACGAATCATGTTTGTTTTGTATGCAGACTATGTGACGCAGTCTAATGTAGTTGGAAAACTAGTTTGTTTGTAGTGTGAGAAAAAGTTTATTTTCTCTCTTTTTGTTTGTTTTCTATACTTCTTATATTAAAAATAATAATAAAAAAAGAAAATCGGAACTTTCATGGCAATTTGAAGCTTATCTGAAGAATGAGGATTTGATTTCCAACGGGAAAAGAAGATCAACAAATGAAAACATTAACTCAGAGGTCTGCTACTAGTGTTTTAACTGCGATTTGATAACTAGTTTCTAAGAGTAATATCAAAAGAGGAGTGTAGGGTAGAATAGTTTGTGTTCGATGTATGTTGAATCGTAGAATTTATTATTAATAGGTTTATTGAATGTCCTCTAGATTGGAATTCCTTAGATGCAGATTGTTATACTGACCAGGGTGATCAAATCTCGCGCATTGATTGCTTTCTATTTGATCTTGACTAGCCATATACAAGTATTATAATCATGGTACAACGTGTTTTTCAAAAGTGCAAAGTCTTTATGCTTTCTTAAGTCCATTGCCACTAGACTAATAGGATTTGGCCATTTGTAATATTTTCAGTATTAGAACATTGTGCTCATATTCCAAATAGATTTGTTTGTGGTTTGAAAAATGATTCGTGGAGTTGCTTCTACCACTTGTCCCAGATTTTTTATGGAACCAACTGCAAGTATTGAAAGACACAAATTGAGGTGTTTTTTATGATGTGAGATAATAATGTATGGGACTCAGTTGAGAATGTATGGCATCTACCCACAAAGATTATACTTAGTGAAACAACAATTGATCCTTCAACTGTGTTTTTAAGCCGAAATTTGAATGGACAACCGATGGAATATCAACAAAAATTGGAAATGCAACATCCTTGAACACCATATTTTCTTGCTTAAGTGATGTGCAATTTCATGTTATTTCGAACGGCAGAAAATCAAATGATGGATGAGATGTATTACAATGTGCTTTCGAAGGAACTAAAGATGTTCAAGCAATCAAACTTCAAAGACTTGAAAGTATGTTTGAATCGTTGAAGATGAACCCGTACGTCAATACTAAAACCGATTCAAAGACATGGTGAATCAAGCATACACACTTGGAATGGAATATGATGTGCATAAGCTGGTGAGAAAAATGCTTCGATCTGTTAAAAATAAATCCAACTCCAAAGTTCCTACTCTTGAAGAATTGAATAAATTAAATTCGATGACTTTAGAAGGTTTAAATAGGATTATGTTGACGTACAAAATGAATCATTTGGAATACAAGGACACTGTTCTATTTGATGAAGATAAAAGGCTGTTGAATCTGTTGAATCTAATGAAGAGTGGATTTTGCTTTCCAAAAAATTATTCAAGATGATCACATAAATTGAGCACTTAAATAGCTCAGTAAGTCATTCAACATGAAACAATCTATTGTTCGAACAATTGAACAACATTAAAACTATTTTAAAATGAAACATTCAACCTTAAATAAATCTAGAGGTTCTTTTGAAAGAGGTAAGAGTAAGAAGTTTAATGTTAACTAGACCCAATGCTGCTTGGGAACCAACTTGTTATGATTGTGATATTGTTGGTAACATTAAAATTGACTTTGCTACTGTGATAACCGAAAAAAAAAGCGCATACCAAGTAATTTGAAGTGATACAAATGATGGAGCTGATGGAGATAATCAAAATAGAGTGATGGAGAAGATGTTGTCTCATTCGTTGTGAATAACAATGAATCCAACAGGTCAAATGATAAAGTGATCAATGATAGTTATTTTGATGAAACAATAGAACTTGATGTTAACGAGCTCATTGAAACATATGAAACTGTTGTTATTGATAAAAAAAAAAAAAAAAAATCTCCAGAAGAGCAAAGAGCTAATTGATATGATTTATCGGTAGAAAGTTAAGCATAAAAATTATTACAGTGGCAGAACGTACCCGTATATTAGACTGTGTTCATAAAGAAATTGGTTCTAAAATACCAATTTATATTTTAAAAGCACTTTATTTTTTTGAAAATTTTCTAAATTATATTATTAATAATGAAATAAGAGGGTAATTTATAAACGCTGCCCAAAAGAGATATACACAAATGATAATACGTCTATTCCATTAAAAAAAATTTATTATTTAAATTCCAACAAAAAATTCAAACCCTTAAACAAACACACAGACTTGTTTGGACTGATTTTATAACACATAGAAGCAATTTTTTTCTTCCAAAATTAATATTATTTTTTTTAAAAAAAAAAGCATATCGAAGAATATTTATGAAAAAAGCAAAAATATAAATCAAAATAATCAATTTATTATTAATATAATAACAATAATATGTGAAAACAAGACTTTATTAAGGATCATAGTATGCAACGAAAACAAGGACAATGAAGTTAACATTACTGTAAACTATATTTATAGATTAAATAGATTTTATTTAGGTTAATTTGAAAACTTCTAAAATATAATATGCAGCGGCGGTTCTAGAAAAAATTTTTACTGGTTGCACAATATATAAACTTAAAAATATAATAAATTATAAGACTCGATTTATTAAAAAATAATAATAATGTAATATTATTTTGTATATTTATGTTTTAGAATATAAATTAATTATTTTAATTGGATTGAATTTTAATTATTTAGCAAGTACAATTAACTTTGAAATTAAATTTAAATTTTTTAGAATATTAAAATAAGAGCATAGATCGAGTGCTGATTGAATCGGTAATGAATTAAGGATATAATAATTTAATTTTCAAAATAATTTTTATAATTAAAAGTAATTATCATTAGATACATTCAGCTTCAAATTCAGGACTTCATCGAAATATATTATAAAGCCTTACAAAGAAATATATTTACCATTTATTATTTTGTTTTGGTAATTTTGTCTTTATATAAAAGCAAATTAACTATATTCAATTTAAGTTTTTTATTACTTCAGTTAATTGTCTATATTCAATCATTGTGTTATTTAATGAAAAACAATAAAAATAAAAATTCGTCAATGTTATTTTAGAAATGATATGAATAGCATTAAAATTGAAACACAATATTGATTAGATACGAAATATTGATATTGATCATTCTTTTCGATTATGTACCAAAAAGTTTGAATTTAATATTACATATAATTAAATATACAATCCGGGTATCGTCTGAATACAATATTGAGGATCATCCTAAAAAAATGTCAACCGTCCGATCAAAATTTTAATCAATGATGAGATTGCAGTCATGAGTAGATATGTAATTTGATTTCAATAATTAATAAGTCAATATTTTGTTTTAGCATAAATTAAAGGAATATAGATACAGATAGATGCAGGTCGTATTCATAAATTTAGTCGGTTCACATCCAAAAAAAATAAATAAATAACTACATCTTCTTTCACCGACATCCATCCAAAAAAATAAATTGTGAAGAAAAAAATAAATAAATAACTACATCTTCTTTCACCGACATCCATCCAAGAAAATAAATTGTGAAGAAGTCGGAGCGTAGAACAAGATGAAGCAAAATAATGTGCATTTTGGTCTGTTCCAGTGTGTTGTGGACGAAGATAACATTTTAGAAATTACAGAATGGGGTAAGTTTTTTTATCGATCGCGAAAGTAACGTATTGACGAAATATTCTAAATATATATGCATCATAGTCGTATTAGTTAATCAACGTATCAATAGTTGCACACAAGAATTATTTAATCAATGGTTGAAAACTTGCAAGCTTCCATTAGTTCAATTAGATACATTAATTTATCTCAATTATCGAATCCAATATTTGTGCGAATGATATGTACCCTAAAATTTAAAAAAAAAATTTTAATTTACATTATTTTCTTGAGAAGATTTTAAATTTGTATTATATTTTTGTAGAATTTATGCAAGTACTCACTTAAAAATTTTAATTTTCTAATATAATTTAATCGATTGCTCTATAAAATTATATTTGAAATCAATAAGATAAATAGTATACTTTATCCAAATTTAAAAGTTTTGAATTAAAATAATTTGGATCAACCTCCTACAAGTATGAAGAGTTGAAACACTCTTCAAGTTAAATTATATCTATTATTTTTTTCATAATTTAAATGCCTAAAAAATATATAAAATATTTATCCAATCATATACTACGTAAAAAAAAGGTAAATCAAGTAATTTAATTTGCCGTGCAAAAACAAATGCAGAGAATGTTGTCACTCAGTTATACATATAAATATAATGGCGAAAAAAATATATATATAACATAAGCCATCATTTAAACCTGAACAATACATCATAACTATGCAATATAAAAATCATAAATAGAAATCATAATATGAAATATATCATAACTATACGTGCAACATCCTACTATGCAACTTACATAATTTATATTTGATGTATATATCATGTCTATTTAAATTATATATCATATTTATAAACATAATGGTGAAAAATATATTTAACATAGTCCATCATTTAAATATGATCAATATATCATAACTATGCAATATGTAAATCATAAATATGAACTATAACATGAAATAAAAGTATGCACAATAAAGTTTAGCATCAGTCTATCATGAGTTAAACAACATATGTGCCATGAATATACATCGTATGTGTCCGGAGGCCAACAAAAATATTTTTAGGAATAATTGTATTGATATTTTTTTTTCTAAAAGAGACTAATCAAGAATGCACATATTCGCATGATCACCATAAAAACATTACGCAGTATTGAAAACACAACCACCAAATTTGTCCGTTTGACCGAAAGAGCTTATCATTGTTGAAATCTGCTGTCTTTCTTGGCACATATGATACTTAAATGTGCTTCGTTATCTTAGTTTTGGGTTTAATAGAAGCCTCATAATCTCGCTTAGTTGAATCCATCGTTGGAAGATTCGTCAAATGTGAACTTCTAAATAAAAGAGGAATTGTGTGTCATCGCCGGCTTCCGTCAAATGCGAATATGCAGATAGAGAAGGAATCGATGGCGGCGGCGGCAGTGGGCGTGGCTGAAGAGGTTAGCGGCGGCAGCGGACTGTGTTGTAGTCGGAGGCAGCGCAACGAGAGAGGAGTATCTAGTATCTGCGTGGTGAATTTAGAGTTTGGTAAATAAGATGAGGGTGGGAAGATATTTATATATATATATATATTTGATTTTTAATTTATTTAAATAATTATTATATCATAATCGACGAGTTGATATAATATATCATAATGCATTTACTTGGACATCTTTTAATTAAATTATATAAGAAAAGTATTTCATGGAAAACATCGTAATAATATTATATTATAGAGACATCATTTTGTGATACTGTATATATCTTTATAATTTTTTGTGATACCGTATACATTTTTATAATTTGAATTTATACGATTTTAAAAGTAATTATTTGCAAACGTTTTTTATTTTTTTAATAAAAATTTAATCCCGAAATTATTGGAGGTAGTTATGATATTTTTTTCTACTTTATTTTTTTAATTAGATATCTTAGTTAATTTTTGAATTACGAAAATACCCTTAATCAAACTCAATCATTGGTTGTCAGTGAAATTGATCCAACGGATTAAAAACATTCAAATGTTCCTGAATTTTAATCAACATCAGGAGGATACCAAAATTATTAAATATAATATTGTATATAACCAAAAACAGATTATGTCAGTCACTAATTAAATATTTTAGTTAAAAATCGTCAGATAAGCTAATAAAACTTAAAATATGTATTATCAACCAATAACTTTAATTTATTACCTAACTTTAAATATTAACACCCTTAAATATGACTATTTTTAAAAAAAGGAAAATAAAAATAATATAGTTAATATATGTATCAATCTAAGACTTATGTTGAGTTTTTTTTTTTTTTTTTAAATGATTCTGTATAAAAATATGGCAAAATTGTTCAAAACTCACTTATTGTTTGAAATATTTGCGTCAATTTATTTTTTTTCATAATTTATAAATTGCATGAGACTCTTTCATGTATAAAAAATATTGCACAAAATCTCTTTTTTAAGAGTCTTTGTGTATTTTTTATGAGATTATGTGTAATATTTTCTAAAATATGAGGGCGACTCATACAATTTCTAAATCACGAGGAAAAATAATACAAATTTTTTAAACCACAAATGTGATATAAATAATTTTGCCTAAAATATATATTTTGCATCCAATAGTTGCACCAAACAATTATTTTATTAAAAATTTCATAATATAAATAAAAAAGAACAAACTCAAATAATTATAATATTTAACTTTTGTATTTTTATAATAAAAAGCATAGGTAAAATAACATAAAATTCTCATGTGATCTTAAAAATTTGCTGAAAATCATTCTGGTCCTAAACTTTCATATGATCTATTCGTTGTTCCAAAAATATTGCATAAAAAACTATTTCCACTGATACTTAACGGCATTTGCAATTTATGCACTCAAATACAGTTGCTCCTTGGATTGTACTTGCATATTATAATTTGTTGTACTATTTGGTTGCACTCACTTCAATATGTGAAATACTAATAGTCGTACTCTTCTTTATCAACCGTTGTATTTTGGAGGCATAAATTGTAATCGATATTAAATACTTACGAAGATATCTTTTATTCAATATTTTGAAAACTATGAGTAGGTAACATAAAATTTTAAAACCAGATAAAATTTTCAGTAAATTTTTAAAACCACAAAAAAATTTTATCCTACTTTGCCTAAAATATAAAATAAATAAATAAAAATTTTGCACCAAATAGGTGTAACACTAGCTAAATACTTCTTTTGCCTCACCTTAATTGTTTGATTTCTTGTAGAAATAGTAATCTAAGCAAAAATATAATTAAAAAATATTTTAATAAAAATAATAATTGTATAATACAAATAATTATAGATAAAAGAACTAAAATAACTAATTAATTTAGTTAGAATTATAAAAATGTAAATGTATAATATTTATTTTTCTAAAATAAGATATACTATGTAGAATGTACGAAAATAAAAAATATAAATAAATTATATTGAAAAAAAATATATATACAATTTAAATTTATTCAACAATAATAAAAATATTATTTAATTTAAATTTGTATAATAAGTTGTATAAACTTATTAACTATTGAAGGAGAAGAAGGTAGCCACCATAAAAATTCGTCGACATGACTAATTAGGGTGTGTTTGTCTGGAGGATTGGATTTAATTTCCATTATTCATCCCATTTTTTTCCTCCGAAAACATTAAATCAAACACCTATTTTTCATTTTTATATTATACTAAAAATTAATTTTACATTCAAAATATCACATCAACACCTATTTATATCACATTATACAATTATTCAAATTCAAAATTTTTACTATTCAAATCCCAATTCAAAATCCAAAACCCCAAACAAACACACCCATAACTTAATATATCAATGGCCACTAAAGTTGGCGGTAATGCAATTGTGGTATATTATATTATATTATATTATTATTTAATTTTATATACATGTATAAAAGGTGCTTTTATGATTGAAATTGATTAAAACATCTCTAATAATTAATCAAATAATTATTTTATTTTATTCGTTTTGTTTGTATTCTTGGCTGCAGGTGGGGATGCCTTAATTGACATAGCTTTAAATTTAGTAATGACACAAATATTAATCACTAAGTATAAAAAAAATGAACTCCTTCCCTCTTGTAACTACATATTCATTTGTTTTTTCACGTAATTTTAGAAATATTAGTATTATATTGAGATGCAGTAGAAATGACTAAAATAACCTTATTAGTATATGTGATATAAAAGTAATGACATTTATGTAATATATTGTAAGTTGTAAAGGTATTTGTAATGTTAGGTAGATAGTACAGTTACTTAAAAAAATTAATTGATACTTTATTATGAAACAGACTAAAATAAAAAAATTGATATTTTGTTATGAGACGGAGGGAGTATTCAGGTTGTATTTTTTTGTAGGTTTTACTAAAGGTTTTTACTATTCAAATTTTTTTTCACCTTAAAAAATATCACATGAAACAATTACTTTTATTTTTTTATATTATACTACAAATTTATTTTATATTCAAAACATTACATCAACATCTATTTATATCACATCAAACATCTATTCACATTCAATTTTCTACTATTCAAAAATCCAAACCCAAAAACTAAAACCCACAAGCAAACACGCCCTTAGAGATTCTACGGTTCGACGATGAATTTATTGAATTATAGATTGATCATTATCTTGAATTTAGCTTATCCGTTAGATGTTAATTATGATCAAAAGTTGAGATTTTTTTTATGCGGGTATAAACTTTTTTCGATTTACATATTAAATTAGAGTCGTGTGCTAATAGACAATATCTGGTATTATTACAGACAACACATCTTATGCGTACATGAACATGTTATAGTCTCATACAACACAACAGTTAATTTTAGCCCACCACATACTGTTATAAACATACTTGTAATTATAAACAAACAACACACATAACATGTGTTCTGTATGATAAAACTCTGTATTATTTGTATATATTACATATGCTTATTTGAACGGTATCATAATCGTTTCCTTAAATTAGACACTTTCCATCATTTACGAGCATGTTAAAGAATACAAAAATACATATATATAATGTATCATCAATTAATTCATTTCATATCAGAAAGTAAAAAAGCTTATACTCTTATTGATCTCAATTGAAGAATATAATATATATATATATATATATATATTTAGAAAATAGTAGTGTGTAATTTAATGAAACAAAATAAATAGCAATCTGGCTAATCCCAACAAGATGTGAATGACATTTAATTTTTTATTAAGTTTTTTATTCGAAATTAATTATAAAATGATTTTATATTGCATCATATATAAACTCTTCCAATAACATTTTCAAAAGAAACAGATAGCATTTAATTTTAGCAATACAAAATATAAATATTGTAGTTTGTAGGACAGCCAAACAATTCATGAATCATTGTTGTTGGTATTTGGTGTAGAAAATGATTGAGAAAAAACAAGTAACTCTTGTCTCACATTGGATGATGAGACAAATCTCTCATTCCATTAAAAGATAAATTGGATTGGATGGAATTAGCTCTTGACATAGGCTCTTGATTGGGCTAATATATATATATATATATATATAGTTAATATTGGGCTTTGGAGCTGTGGGGGCTCGTGGGTCAGGCTCAATTGCAATTAATTCAATTTTTTATTTATTTTATCTAATATTGTTTTGATTGATTCAAAACAAGTTTGAATTAATCAGATAAAATAAAATAACGTGCGTGATGGGATCGGTTTTTGTGGGATCAGTTTCTCACGTTACACCAATAAATAAAAACTCTACATTAAATTTTCAAATATATATAGGAAAAAGTGCTCTAAAAAAGTTTTACATTTTTTTTTCTCTCGCAAAGTGCTCTCCAAAGGTTTTATTCTGCAATCAAAACTCTTCCAAATTTTTCGATTCTCCTAATTCGGTTCGCGGGATCTGCAATTCCGTTAGATTCGTTTTATCCTGGGAAGCTATCAGTGACATCCGAATTCGCTTCAAGGAAATCACGTACTATGCGAAGCTCGAATACGATTTCGATTCTCTGTTGTCAGATCTGTGATTAATTTGTTTACGTCTTATCTCAGATTCGTTAAACGAGTTCTAACAATTGCTTTACGCAAAATCTATACATATATTGAGATGTTTCAAAATAATTTTTACCAACATATAGAATACTTTGCAATTTTCAAAATACATTAAAAGAAAATATTTTCTTGAATAGTTTTTACAATATTTTTTAAAAAAATCATAAAATTCTACAAAATTTAAGTTATAGAAAAGGTAATAATTTTCAGTAGATTTGAAAAATCACAATTTTATTTAATTTAATTTAATTATATAAATTAACAAGCATCTTTATATCAAAATTTTAGGAAAGATTAAATATTTATTTATATTTCAATTTTATTGCCCTTAATTTATGAAGAACTTAACCAATTACATTAAAATTTTTAAGCATTAATTAGGTTTTCTAATGCCATTTTTAACCCAACAACTTCATTCTTAACTTCAGAGTTGCTTCCAACTCACAATTCTATTTTCTACTCCAAACAAAATATTATTCAAATATTTTATTTTATATATTATTAAACAATTTTATATATTTATAATTTACACCCAAATTTTATTATTATTTACATAATTAGTTACTATTACTTAATAATATATTTTTATATAAATAAATAATAATTTTTTTTATTAATATTTTTTTTACAAGTTAAATAAAAACAAAATATTATATTATTTTCCGTTGTTATACTTGTATATAATATATTATTTTGTTTAAATCAAAATGTTAAATTAGATGTTTATTTTGTATAATTAAATTTTTACTTTTATGTATATTTACAAGATCTTTTTTTTTTAAAAAAAAAAATTATTTCGAGTTTATTATAAATATTTAATTATTTATTGTAAATTTTAAATATTATAAACTTTAATCACTACAAAACACAAAAACTACATATATATATATATATACATACACAAATGCATCAAATTTCAAATAAGTCCCTACACAATTAAAATAGGACTGAAATATAATTTCTACAAAATTAAAAAAAAAACTAAAAAAATTTGGCGTTGCTATTGCACTGTAGCAACACCTCCACTTATAGTGTGGATTGGAGGAAAAAATGGGCATTGGACTCCAAAAGTGACGTCGGTTTGAGTTGTTCTAAATAACTCAAATTTATTAATTTTCTCATGATTATAAATCCAATAAACTGAATAAAATAGTTATCTGACTTATAGGGGAAAAAAAAATGATAAATTATATCATGTGCACAATGGCTTATATCATTTTGACATATTATATAAAACATATTAGTTAATTGCACACGATATATTGTATAACAATGATTATTACTTGCTTGTCTAGATAACCACAATTAGATGTATGTATTTTTTTAAGCCCCATTAATATGTATAAATTTTATTGTCAGTATGCACTTAGCCGAGGGTTTGAAAAATCACTCAGAACTATCTACTTTAAATATTCAATTTTTTCAAATGATTCGTTCCCAATGCTCAAGTCCCGCATACCGATAATACTTGTGATTATAGTCTCTTATTCTTTTTACCGTTTCTCTCTAGTCAGGATACTCAAGTTTATCAGTTCTATCATTTATATATTCCAATAAAATGGAAAAATATAATGCAAACAACGTCACATTCTAGATACTAGTTCTGGTTGTGCCCTTCTGCTCCCAAATGTCTTGATTCCTTTTATAGCCAAACATCATTGATTGTTGTTTACACTGCTAATAGATTACCATCATTTGTTCTCTATGATTTTAGTCCATTTGAGTGATTATACCACAAGTCCCTAATTATGTGTTTTGTTATCTTCCCTTCTCGTGAACGGACAAAGCTACAATTTAGAACTCGTTTATGTTATTTTTTTAGAATATATACAAAGGTTTTAAGTGTTGAGATTCTATTTATATTATGTTATGTATCTCATGGCATGTCACGTTTTTTAAACACACTCCTTTATCTACCTTATCGAAATTTAGAACACTATTTAACTATCTTCTTAATTCTTTTCCTTTATTCCCTATGATTCTTTTCCCGTCATTTCTACCTCTTATACACCACAACTCAATGATATGTCGGCTTTGATACCATCTCCTAAATGTAGGGATGACAATAGGTCTGAATAGATCCAAAATCAACCAATTTAAATCCGACCTATTTATTTGAAGTTGGATCCAATTATTCGAGCATCGAATTTGATATGAGTCTTTAATATTTTTTTTAGGGTCAAATCGGATCTAGAGTTTAAAAATAGATTCTAGCCGACCCGGATCCAAACTCGAACTCAAATCGATTAAATAAAATAATAAAATTTCAATATTTTTCTCTATTTGAAAGTATTGGTTCACCTTTGAACTATAGTCCGAGTATGATTGCAGATTGCTAATTAGTCCGAGAGAAAACTAATTGGTTTTATTGTGGTCATTTTGTATTACAATCAAAGATTTAATGTAGTTAATGTGTACTTTTAATTTTTTTACGATGAATGAACAAAATACAAATGCATTTTAGTGATTTCATTATATGTAAGGATTGAGATATATTTTTATATTTGAATTATTACTATTATTGTTGTTGTTGGTGGTGTTGTTATTTTTTATTTTGATAACGTGCACTACAAGAAAAATGATATTTTTTTGTCTCTAAATTTACTTTTTCCGTTACTAATGACATTAGAGATGTAATTATGAATGAAATTACGTTAGCTACGTGAACTTTAGGGACGGAATTCCGTTACAAATATATTATTTTTTTGTAGTGGTGGGAACTCGAAGCCGCTATCTTTCGAGTACGCTCTAATAAACTTCCGGCCGAACTTAGTAGCATGCAAACTAGGCCCGACGCAAGTCATACTAGACGAACCATGTGTGGCAGACAAAACCCAGAGCCATTGGATTTTGAACACATGACTTCATGGTCACAAGTCTATCCCCACACCACCAGACCATCCGTTACGGAACTTCTTGTTGTTGGCGGTGGTGGCGGCGGCGGAGGCGGTGACATGACTGAAGGTTTATATTTATTGTATATTTTTTTAATTTAATTTTTTTAGTTAGATCATGTCCGGGTTAAGATTGTGTTTAAATCTTTTGGGTCTATGGGTACATCAAGGGTAGAATTTGAGTACATTCGGGTCCGAGTCCAACTAAACCCGACCCTTACCTTACCTATTGTCATATATCCTTAATCAAATTCCTTGATTTAAGCATAATATAATTAGGCTCATTTGAATTGGCTTTTTAAAAGGATTTCCGGCTTCTAAATCTAAAAACAACACTTTAAATATATATATATATATATGTTTATATTGACTTCTGTCCTGACAACTTTTAAAAATAAAAATTTATTGTTTTTGGAAGTACTTTTAAATTTAAATTAATATTTTATCTCTAATAATAACAATAATTATCATTATAAATATAAATATAATATAATATAATATATATAATAGATAATTAATTAATTTACATATTAGACTTTTAAAAAATTTAAAATTATAATTGAGATATCGAATTTTAAAATATAAATTTTTAATTATACTAAAAACTTAAAATTATTAAATATAATTAATAAATTTTTAAAATAAATAATAGAGTAAGATAAATTTAATATTAAATTTTATTTTATTTTTAATTTATATATTATTTTTAAATGAGAATTTAAAAATATAAATTACTACATTTAAAATTATATATTTATAATTTAAAGATGATTATGTTCTAGATCATATTCATTTGTCATGGTCAAGTTAAAAACAAGATCGTGACGTGTGAACAATAACATGACTGCGTTGAAAATAGAACAGTGACTGAGTTGAGAACACTAGCATAAACACAATTACTTTTTTGAATCATCTGATTAAACTAAAATTGATAATTATAATATAAAATGGGCAAAAAAATAATTTTCGCTATAATACTAATACTAATACTAATAATAATAATACATAAAAAAAGAAAAAAAATTGCATGAACACATTTACACAAATGTATATAAGTCACTTTAAATTATTATTATAACAATATAAGCAATGTGATTTAATAAAAATCTATGCGATTGCTATATGGCTTTAGATGACCACATGGATCTGTTATTACAACAATACATGAACATGATTCTTAAACTATTTAAATTAATCTACATTTGAGAAGCGGACGAAAAACTGGAAGAACCACGCTCGTGATACGATCGAAAGTTTCTTGTGTTAGGTGTAAGCCATCCCAAAAAATGTACCTATTTGGATTGGCGCAAAAGGGAACTCCCGGGCTTGCGCAAAACCTATTTTCGTCGAAATTGTACCTCCCTCCAATCCCACAACAAGCTTTCAATGGATTAGTGCCTGTTATAAGATCAAAAGCAAAAATGTCATTTTTTTGTTGATTTTACATTCAAAATATCATATCATATAAAAAAATTACAAAAAATATCTCACACGTACACTTCATTATCACTTTTGTCTAGCATTTATCTCGCTGACAAAATATATCTCACATGTTTACAAAATTCGTTATTTCTATCCTTTGGCCGCGGGTAACACTCACACCACGCTCAGGCAAAGGACATAAATAGCGACTTTTGTAAACATGTGGGATATATTTTGTCAGGGAGATAAATATAGGACAAATGTGATAATAGGGTATAAGTGTGAGATATTTTTTGCAATTTTCTTCATATCATATATATATATATAAATTATAATTTCACATTTTAAGAAATAACAAAAAATGCACAAAAAAGGTAAAATTTATAGAACAATAATAGTGGATTTCATTACTCACCCAAAAGAGCCGTTGTACTGATGATAGTTTGTAGAGGTGTATAAAGGTCGGCAAATAAGATAGTTGCATTAAGGAATTCGAGACTAAGTCTTGTGACGGCTAGATTAAGATCATTGTTTTTTGATATAATAAGATTGTTTACGCTCTTTAAACATCCTAAAGGATCATATGCGGCTAAACTAGAGTTGTCCAATGCTGTTAGAATATACGGGAAGCATCCGAGTGGATTGCTACCCGTTATAACCACTCGTGTGGCGCCCATCTTGATCAACTCCTGTATATGTGTATTGAATATTAAAAATTTTATATTAGCGTCTCAAAGAAACATAGGAGAAATGAAATCAATCATGTGTGAAAAATAACATATATATATATATATATATTTTTTTTTAAAAAAATATTATTAATAAGGTCGATTATTACTCTAGCTGCATCAATGATTGTATTTCTGATTAATGGCACAAAAGCTTTTACTTCTTCGATGGACTTGCCCTGGCTCAATGGATAGCCGATGTCATTACCATCCTCGTATCCGAGTATTACAAGCGAATCTTGAAGAATCTTTGCGCTACAATCTAATGAATTGAAAACTTCACTATAGTTAATACAAATTAGGTTAAACTCGAGTCGAGGGAAAATAATATTTAAATTTACTCTTTTTTTTATTAATGTTGTTTTATCTTTCAATATTTAAATAAATATTAATCATATAGTTCTTCAACTCGAGCTAATCTCAAATATATTCGATTCATTTTGTATTTTATTGCAAATGTGACGAAATTATTCGACAAGGCTTCCTCAAGGGGGCAGTATTGTTAGTGTTGCAATAAACCAGCGTCCAACGTAAGTGGAGGCAAGGGGGCTGCCCCTCACCCTATCCCTTTGGTTTTTTTTTTTTTTTTTCATTAAAAAAGAAAAAATATATATATATTATACAAAAATTAATTAAAATAAATTAAAGGGTTGCCAAACTTTTAATTTTGAATAATTGCTTAATATGATATAAATAAGTGTTTTACTATACTTTAAATGTAAAATCAATTATTAATATAATATTAAAAAATAAAAAATAATAATTTGATTTATTTTTCAGGAGAAAAAGTAAAAAAAAAAAATAGTAATTTTTTTTATTTAAAAAAAAAACTCCAACCAAACAGTAGGAGATTATTTTTTTAAAGAGTAAAATTTTCTTCTACTAAAATTTTTTACTACTTATCCATTTCAAACAATTAAAAAAATGAATGTTGCAATATGTAATTGTTGTAGTAGTTTATTACTTTCTAAGATTTTCAAAATATGACAATAATAAAATTATATGACAAAGAGTCTATTATGTTATTTTATAGTTTTAAAAAATCAGCGCCCTCTCATAAATTTTTAGTTCCGCCACTGCAATAAACCTAATAAACCTGTAGAATTCGAACAAACGGAGTTCAGATACGATCGAATCCACTGCAGCTGAACTTTCAACGGGACGGCGTAAGGTGGAAAATCGACCCCTCTTGACCTAAAAAATTCAAGATCAAGCACGGGACTTCTTGCCACCGCAAAGATAACTCCATTATTTCTAAGCGAGTTATTCGCGGGAAAATAAGGTCTAATATCCGGGAGTTCGAAATCTTGAGCTGCAAAATCATCGATGTTTAATTATTACTACAGAAAAAATAAAATAAAATTGAATACACATATACTCCCTCCGTCCAGTTAGAAAGTATACATATTTCTATTTTGGGATGTCCAATTGTAAAGTAAACATTTCATTAAATACCTCACTTGTTTCCGCAAATACCATTACTTTACGTCACATCATTACTTTTATACCAAAAAGCAAGGACAAAAATGTCATTACACTACTTTTAACTACCCATTGTAATGAACATACTATTATTTTTTAAACACCGCGCCAAAAGTAAATATATACATTGTAAGTGGACGGAGGGAGTATACGGTTGTTCTAAAACAAACTATGAAGATGCGTACCGACAAATTCTGTACTAACACGACCGTCAGACCAGCGGCCGTTTGGCGTGCCCGGAAAGGTAATACCGTAAGGAAACCTCGTTGATGGAATGGAAAGGCCCGGGACAACATTGGCGGAGGTTCCGATGTCGGAGAAACCGTCGCCGAGGAGGAATATACGACTAAATGGGCACTTGGTAGTCATGGATGAAGCTGAATTAACCATAGCCAGCAGAAGAAAAGCTGTGATTTTTAGTGAGGATGAATATTTTCTTACACTGTCGAATTGGATATTCATGGTGGCAGTTGATGTACCAATCAAGAACATTTTATGGTCTTCAAAATTAACAGACAATGAGATTAGATCGTGTGTTAAAAATAATAGTGACTTAGAGGTCTATTTATATGAGAGCTAACATGGTCTGAAAGGGAACATGCTAGTTGGTTAACCTACGACCCACTATAATCTATTTTTATCTTAGTCCGATAATTTTATATTTATTTTAAGGTAAAATTGCTTATAACTCTTCTGTGGTTTCGAAATTCAGCGTACAATCTCCCTATACTTGAAAAATTGCATGGTATCCCCTTATACTTTAAAAAACGTTGCATGAAACCCCACCACCATAAAACTTTCTCGTGTGATAAGAAGATGATTTCTTATCTATATATTTTGCATGGCATGAGATTTTATGTAATATTTTTGAAAGTATAAGTGAGCGTTATGCAATTTTTTAAAATAAAATGGGAATTTATGCTGGGTTTCAAAACCACAAAGTAGTTTCATGCAACATTTTTTAAAGTATAAAGGGACGTCATTTAATTTTTAAAGTAGATGGAGAATTTACGATGAGTTTTGAAACCACAAAGGAATTATGGACAATTTTACCTTATTTTAATTGAGTTAAATTTTAATTAATACAATATTATTAATATATATATATATATATATATATTTTTAAAATATATAAGTGAGTTAATGAGGTAATTTTTCGAATAAATTTAGTGCGTAAATGATCGTGTCCTTGTTATAATTTGGCCAACTTACTAATAAAGAAATATTAACATTATTTTTTTTTTTTTTATAAATAAACAACTCAAATTAAAAATCCAAAAATAAATACACACTCAATATAAAAAAATATGATTGAATAATATTATAATTAATTTATTGGTTATCATGTTGTTATACAAACAATTAAATATTCGAAAATATACAAATATTTAATATATTTCATGAATATGTCCAACAAATAAATATATAAACAAAATTTAAAGGAATGGTTTTAAGTTAAAGAATTTTAAAATATCTATATTCAAATATTATATTAAAAAATATATCTTTAGGTGTTTTTGTTTGTGAGATTTTTGTTTCGGTTCTACTATTTTAAAAATATTGTTTTCAAATATCTAATTAAATATTTATTTTTATTTATAATATTATAATAAAATATAATTTTATTTCAAAATATCATAAATATATATATATATATTTATATTACATTAAATATTCGTTTCTAATTAAAAAAAATTTTATATTTAAAACCAAACCGTCAACTTAAATCTAGCATTATAATAAATGTTTATAAATAATAGAAAACGACAATTCAATTCATTTGATAACATGAAATATATATGTCAAAGACAACACTATATATATAGTAAATTACGAAAATAACTCATTCTTAAGTTTATAATTGTTTATATTAAAAATCCAATATCCGTAAAATATTTATATTTTATTTATTACGTAAAATTCTTTTACGATGAATTAAAATATGCAAAAAAGCACCTTTTTCATTCAAAGTTAATTTTTAATTATGAATATACACTTAATTATACAAATAAAAAAATAAAATATTTTAAATAGTCTTATTTGATAAAATAAATAAATAAATGATCAATTTTTAATTTTATAATTTTTTTTTTTAAGAAAAAGGTGATAGTTCGTTTCAAAACTATTAATAAATGGTTGATAAATTGTTTAATTATTTTTTTATTCAAAAAATAATATTATTTAAGATATTTTATTTGTATAAAATTTGTATAAGTAAGTATACATTTACCGCTGAACTTTAAATTTGAACAAAGAGAGTGTTTTATGCATACTTTAATTTAACATATATTATATATAATATAACATATTTATAATATAATTATTTTGTTATAACACAATATATATATATATATATTGTTTTATATAAAAAGAAATCTATATTATATACTTTTGAACTATATACTAATCAAATCAAATTAGCACAAGAATATTCTAATCTCAAATGGTTAAAGGAAGACTAGACAGTATTGGTTTCAATAAATGTTAATAATAAAAAGTTATTCAATATTTATTAGATATAAAATAAAGTATTAATAATAAACACAATTTCCTTCTGATTGTAAATATTAATACTACCTCCATCTGCGTTTCATTTACTTTTTGCGTGTTGATTTTTTAATATTAGTTATTATATCAAAACATAGTACAAATTAAGAAAAAATTGCAAAAATATTTCAATTAATGTCTTATAATACTAATAGAATGATATTTGTACAAAAATTTATACAAATATAAGAATATTTTTAATATTAAATACAACAACGCAAAAAGTAAATATGACCTTAAAGGCGGATGAATGGAATATATATAACCAAATATGATGTAGTATAACCAATAATTATAATTTTACTTTTTTAAAGATATAAAAAAAATGAAAAAAAAATTCTTTGGTATATTGATCTCATCTACACCAAATTATATATACACTACATTATACATACTCAAATATTAATAAATATATATATATAAATAATATAAAAAACATTAAAAAAATTATAATAATAAATATACTTGAAAACAATAATTGCCTAGTTTGAATAAAAATAACTAAATATTATACTTTAAAATTTTTTATATATTGTATATCGAATATTATAAGAATAAAAAAATTAAATATAAATAATTATAACATTAATTCTTATATATTTAGAATTTTATAGTATAGGAAAAGTAAAATTATGCATTGCATTGAGTTTGTTCATTTTTTTATTTTTGAATGAATATATTTTTTATATTAAATATGAGAAATTTTATTAGTAATACAAAAAATAATATTTTGTATTAAATTTTTGACTATTTGTAAGTGAATAAAAAAATAGTATATATTATATTAATATATATATTGTATTTTTTTATAATATTTATAGAAAAATGTATCATCCAAAAATATTAAGTAAATAAATTAAACACATGTTCTAAATATGAATAATACTATAATGTAACATGTTTTAATTTCATTTTAGTTCATGAATAAATACACCAAAGGATTATCAACCATTGTATCTACTCTTGTGAGGTTAGGTTTAGTTTGACTTAATACAAAATTAGAACATGTTTTAGTATCTCAAATTATTTGGGTTTTGAAATCCAAACAAACATACCCTAGAATAATTAGCCATTACATCTATATTCTTATGAGGTTAGGATTTTTTTGACTTTATACAAAAATTAGAGTATGTTTGTTTAGTATCTCAAGTAAATTTCGTAATAAGTTACACTCCCTCTGTCCAAGACTAAACTTCTTATTTATTTTTTGCATGTTGATAATATTAATTATTATATCAAAATATAGTACAAATTAAGAAAAAATGATAAAAAATACTTCTATAGTGTCTTATAATACTAATATAATGACGTTTATATAAAAAATTATATATATATATAAATATTTTTAATGTTAAATACAATGATGTCAAATGTAAATGTGAAGTTTAATCATGAGATAGCATTTGTTTAAGTTTTGTTATTTGTATTATTTAAAATATATGTTAAAATAATTTAAAAATTATAACTAAATAAATATAGCTGATATAAATTTTATTTTACATAAAAAAAAGTTATATAATAGAAATAAGAAAAATATGTCTACTAATGATTAGTATATAATCAATTTTATAGAACTATGAAGTTTTAGGTGTGTTTACTTTTATAATTTTACATTTGATTTTACTATTATAATTTTTTTTTTCTATAAAAATATTAAATCAAATACCTATTTTTTATTTATTGGTAATTGTACAGTAAGTTATGTGTCTTATGTTTTGCATTGATGGTTTCACGTAGTGCTTGAATTGGATCGAAGTTTGGTGTTGATGATTAAATTAATGACTTTGGATTTGCTATAACAATACACCGGAAATAACAAGTAGCCTTGTAATATTATTTGTTGTTTTCTTACTTTTTTTTAAGATAACGTGAGGATCCGTAGCCGTTATCCGAAGGTGTATACTGGATAAACTCTCAATCGAACATAATATTCTGCAAACTAAGTCCGACAAGACAAGTCACACTAAGTGAATCATGTGTGAAAGATGAACATGTTTTCTTACTTTGTTCAGAGAGGTTATGTATTATGGACTTTTAGAATTGTTATTCCAATCCATTTTGCTTTATTATTTTGATAATGTAAATATTATAGGATTTGAAACAAAATTAACCATTTGAGACGTCCACGAAAATTCAAATTGTTTGAAATTGTTGGGAACTCCCGTTTGCGGAGCTATGATTAATAGTTGCGTTTTTCTAACAGTTCGAGTTTTTAAGTGAAATGATCATTCAGCATCCGGCATGGTATCAGAGTCTGATTAGGTCTTGAGTTCGAGTCTCACAGTCCCAATTTGCGCGCATATGCATTTTTCTATAAAGAATGATGTAAAATATAAAATAATAAAATTTTTGTAAATATATTTATTATATTTATGATTTTTAATAAATTTATTCTATTTTATTTAATTTTAATATAAAAATAAATTAATACTCCTTCCGTCCCAATACAATAGTTCTGTTTACATTTTTATCCGTCCCAAAACAATAATCTCATTTCCATAAATAATCATATCACTATAAAACTACCTTTACTTTTTCATTATTATTACACAATTGCTACTACTTTTTACACTAATACACTCACAAAGGCAAAAGTCTTTTACTCGTACTTTTTACCGCTACTGATATAATATCAATATTCCTTAAATCTCGTGCCAAACACAACCGGACTATAGTTATGAGACAGAGGGAGTAATATTTATGTTTTTTTATTTTATTTTAATAAATATATATTGTTTTACAAATAAAATTAATTATATATAAAATTAATTAATTTAATTTTATAAAAATAAAATTATAACTTAATAAATAATATACTAAAATAAATTATAATTACTGCATTAAAATATATATTTATATGTATGTGAAATAAATAATAATTTTTTAAGGGCAAATAAGAAATAAAAAAAATTAAATTGAAAAAGTTCTTAATTTTTCAGAAATTAACTTTTTTAAGCCAATAAATAAATTAGTTTTTCAACTGATCAAACAATTAAAAACTGTTAAATAAGCTTATTAAAAAAAAAAAAAAAACTGTTTTTCAAACACTTCCCAAATAAGATCATATATTCCATGAAATTTTTACTAATAAAAAAATTCTCAAATATATCAAATTAATTTTTATTTTTATATTATAATAAAAATTAATTTTATATTCAAAATATTACAACACAGCAAACAATTCATTTAAATTTTTATTATTTAAAACCAAAAACTATAAGCTCAAACACACAAACAATTTTTACAGCGAATCCCAAATGGGCCAAGCCTAGCAAATAATATTCAGCCCAAAACCATTCAACCAATTTCAACATCTTGAATATTATATATATCTAAATGGGTTAAACTAACATTTATTCATTTTATTACCTACACATTTATCAAACATATTATTTTGGTGCGACTTTGGTGGGGCTGTTACATACTTGATCTCTAAAATTTAGGAGCTAAAAAATATATACATATAGGACACGTTCACCGTTAATTAATTTACGATGTTTGATTAGTTATATGATATATTTAATAATTGGGTAAACTATTTTTTTAGTCCCGTAATTGCACCTCTTTATCATTTTAGTCCTGTAAGTGGAGCATGTCGCAAACTAGTCTTATATGTGAAAAAATTTCACTGTTTTAGTCCTCCGGCGCTGGAGATGCCCGCATGGCTCGCCGGAGGCCACGTGTCCGCCAGGTCAGCGACATCTGACGGCCACGTGAATTTTATTTTATTTTTTTATTTTTTAATTTATTTTTAAATTTTTTGTTAATTTTTAATTTTATTTATTTGGTTCAATTAAAAAAGAATTAAAAAAACTAAAAAATAAAATCCACGTGTCCGCTAGGTGTTGCTGACCTGGCGGAACACTCGACAGACACGTGGCTTTCGGCGAGCCATGCGGGCGTCTTCGGCGCCGGATGACTAAAACAACGAAAATTTTTCACTTATGTCACTAGTTTGCGACAGGCTCCACTTACGGGACTAAAATGATAAGAGGGTCCAGTTAATAATTTAGATTTGATAAGAGTAATTTAGTAATATTACATATATTTACCACCATATACTGCTAAATAAATATTAATTACGTAATATTTATATTTATAAGTTCTGCTAAATGAACATGAATGTGTTATTTCTATCTATATGAATAAAATTGTTTAAATATTTTAAGTTATGTTACAAAGTAACATTGAATTAATATTAACTATATGATATTTGTATTCATATATGTTGATGATGTGCTATTTGTATTTATATATATATATACTCCCTCCGTTCCGGTTTAAAGTTGTCGTTTACTTTTTGCAAATGGATTTTTAAATATTAGTATTATAATAATTTGTAGTGAAAAAGACGAAAATGCCCCTGTTAGCACTGTGTAATATAAAAATAATGACATTTGTGTAATATAGTGTAAATTAGAAGGGTATTTATTATGTTAGGTAGGTAGTACAATTACTAAATTAGAAAATTGTAATCTTGTCTTAGGACGGACGAAAATGGAAAATGACAACATTTCAATGGGACGGAGGAAATATATTATATGATAGAAGAAAATAAATGACTAAGGTTTCCCTTACTATTATAACAACTATTGTATTACATATAAGAAAATTTTATTACTTAACTTTTATTACGTAAAAACATAATTGCATCTCATATAGGCAATCACTATATCGCTTGAGGTGCCGTAAGACTCAGCTATTATCACCATACATCATCATCATTTTTCGATTGTTCAAATTAATTTGCATTTGAGCAATGGAAGAAAAATTGGAGCAATGATGCGGGTGATCCGTACTTGAGTCTCTTGCGTTAGGTGTAAACCATCCCAAGAGACGGATCTATTTGGATTTGCGCAAACCGGAACTCCCGGGCTCGCGCAAAATCTATTCGGGTCGAAGTTGTACTTTCCTCCAATTCCACAACAAGCTTTTAGTGGATTTGTGCCTGTCACAATCAATCATAAGTCATCAATCGTTTTCAAGAAAAAAGAAAATTATCTACAACGATGGCGATGAAAATGACAAATGAATACAGTACTAGCCTGATAGAGCCGTTGTGCTAATGATAGTTCGTACAGGTGCATAAATGTCGGCGAATAAGATAGTTGCACGAGGGAATTCTAGAGATAGTCTTGTGGTAGCTAGGTTAAGATCATTGTTTCGGGATATAATGAGATTATTAATATTTCTTAGACATCCTGAAAGATCGTAATCAAGAAAGCTAGAGCTGTTGCCCAAGGCTGTGAGGATATATGGGAAGCATCCGAGCGGATTGCTACCTGTTATCACCACTCGTGTTGCGCCCAATTTGATCAACTCCTACATATGAATGTGTGAAGTTTCAAAATATTTGAGTTTTCAATAATTTCAAAGAATGAAGAATGAAAAAAAAAAAAGAAAAAAAGATTACTTGTGTTAAATAATATAAGTATTTTGGATTTATGAATAGTAAAAGTTTGAATCTGAATAGTTGTTTAATGTGATATAAATAGATATTGATGTGATGTTTTGAATGTAAAATAAATTTGTAGTATAATATAAAAAAAGAAATGTAATTGTTTGATTTGAAATTTTTTGAAGAAAAAAAAAATTAAATAGTAAAAACCTGAAGTAAAATCCACAAAAGAACACAAATATTTTGTTTCTAAAGTTTTTGTAAAAGATGGATGATTGATTACTCTTGCGCCTTCTATCGTTGCATTTGTAATGAATGGTATGTAAGTTTCTACTTCTCGAATGGACTTGCCCTGACTCAACGGATAGCCGATATCATTACCATCCTCGTATCCGATTAGTACAACCGAATCTTTAAGAATCTCGGCAATGCAATCTGATGAAACCAAAAGTTTTGTATAGTTAGTGCAAATTAGTATTGCAATAAAGTCGAATCTAGTAGAGTTTTATCTTAGACCATTTTTAATCTATTCTTTTTTTCTAATTTATTTTAAACATTTACAATAAACTTCATTCAATAATTATTTGTTCATATATTAATCTTAAAAATATTTTTCATATATTCAAATGATACAATGATAAAGTATTTAGAAAAAAAAAAATAGAAAATAGAAAACAAATTTTTTTATTAAGAATATTTCAACCTTCGTATTCATTTTATATTGTAGTATTTGTATTTAGTGTAATAATTAATTTATTTTGTATTATATAATATTTTAATTATACAACAATTAAAACTAATGTTATTATATTTATTATAATATGAATATTTATATTTAATTTATAATTTACAAAATGATAAAAAAAAATGTAAAAAATAAATTAAAATATACCAAATAAACAAAGATAAGAAAATAGTCCTTTATTAAAAGTATGTTTGTTCACTCTGTGTTTTTAAATATAATTGATTTTTTTATTATTAGTGATGGAGAATTGTGTTGGTAATATAAAAAATAATATTTTTTTTAATTATTGTTTTTTTATGAATAAAATAAAATATGAAGTATACTATACGTATTATATTAATGAGTATATATTATATTTTTATAATAATATTTATAGGGAATTGTTCCACTTAAACTCTATTTTTGAAGAATTTTTTTATTTTTAGAGACGGTTGGAAATGCCCTAAAACGATTCAAGTTCAATCCAAATTTTACCGAGTATTGAGTATCCTCTTAAAGAGTTTATAACAATATATCATTCTAACTAAGTAACTATTATTAATATTGTAGAGAACCTGTAGAATTCGAACAAACAGAATCGAGATAAGATTGAATCCACTGCAGTTGAACTTTCAATGGAACCGCGAAAGGTGGAAAATCGACGCCTCTGGACTCAAAAAATTCAAGATCGAGAACAGGACTTCGTGCAACTGAAAGGATAACTCCATCATTGTCCCGGGAGTTATTAACTGGCAAATAAGATCGAATATTCGGGAGTCCAAGAGCTCGCGCTACAAATCACCAATATTTAATTAATTATTTGAATAAAAGTCTTATATATTGAAACATGCATATATATATATATATAGTTGTTCTAAAAAAAATTACACTACAAGAAAATATCATTTTTGTAACAAAGTTTTTTCGTCCCTAAATTCATTTTTTCTGTTACTAATGACATTAGAGGTGAAATTAGAGATTGAATTGTGTTAGCTATGTGAACCTTAGAGATGAAATTCCTTTAAAAATATACTATTTTTTTTTTTTTTTTTTTTGTGTTATAGTTCTTACCGACATAGTCGCTATTAACAAGGCCATCAGACCAACGGCCGGTAGGCGTGCCGGGAAAGGTCGAACCATAAGGCAACCTCGACGGTGGAAGAGAAGGGCCCGATGCAAGAACGCGGACAGAGTTTCCGGTGTCGGAGAATCCGTCACCGAGGTGGAAAACATGGCTAAAGGGGCACTTGGTACTCTTGGATGAGGTTGATGTAGCAAGAACAAATATTGTAATAATTAGAAGTGTTGTGATCTTGAGTGAGGATGAATAATATTCTTGGATCTTCATGATATGTCTTAAAAATTATAGGAATGTGAAGGATGAATTATAATGTGGAGTAGAAGGAAATCAAGGGAGATTGTGAATTTATAGAAGTGATTAATGCTATGAAAAGTTGCAATGAATTAAACATAATAATATTTTTATATGTAATTAAATATGTTTCGGAATTATACTTTTTCCGTCCGTAAAAATTATGTAAATTTGTTTGAACATGTAAGTAAAAAATAATAATATTTTAAAATGATAAAGTTATTTAAGTAAAAAGTAAAATGGGGATATTATAAAAAAATAATTATTAAAATTTTGATAAAAAAAAAAAGTAACGATGTAAATAAAAAATATACTGATAAATTTATTATTATTTATTAATATAGGATAATAAAATCTTGGTGTATAAAATTGTTTGTTATAATAAATTAATTAAACATAAGTTTAACGAACATCTAAAAAAAATTAATAGTAATATTAATTTTATTGAACAAACGGAGTATATTTCTATATAATGTAATATTTAAAAATATGTATATTAAATTTAATATTTTTTAAAAAAAAATTGTTAATACTATTAAAATAAAGTTAAAAACACAATTTGGTTGTATTTGTTTGTAAGTTTTTTATATCAAATTTTTACTAATTATAATATTTTTAAAATCAAATCAATACTTTTATTTTTTCATAAATTATATTAAAAATTAATTTATCTTTTAAATAATTGAGATTAAATAACATTGAAACCCTAAAAAAGAATTTTTACAAAATAGTACAAAAACGAAAATCTTGTAAAAAATGAGATATAATCTCGTGTACCTATTCAATATTTCAAACTTGACTTAGGAGTTAGGGGTTAATTTAAATTTAAGGGTAAACCGATTTTTCAGTCCCGTAACTGGACTCCTTTATTATTTTAATCTCGTAAGTGGAGTCTCTCGCTATAAGTGAAAAATTTTCGCCGTTTTAGTCCTCTGGCGCCGGAAACGTCTGTGTGGCTCGCCGGAGGTGACGTGTCTGCCAGGTCAGCGACACCTGGCGGACACGTGGATTTTTTTATTTTTTTTAAAACTTATTTTTAATTTATTTTTAATTTTATTTGCATTTTTTAAAAATTTTTTATTTGGTTCAATTAAAACAAATTAAAAAAAAATTAAAAAAAATGAAAACAAATAAAAATAAATCCACGTGTCCGCTAGGTGTCGCTGACCTGGCGGGACACCTGACTGACACGTCACCTCTGGAGAGCTACGCGGGCGTCTCTGGCGTCGGAGGACTAAAACAACGAAAAATTTTCACTTATGAGACTAGTTTGCGACATGTTCCACTTACGGGACTAAAATGATAAGGGGTCGGTTACCAAAAAAAAAAAAAGAGTTTACCCTAAATTTAATTTATGGTGCTAAATTAGGAGCAGTTGCCATTACATGCATGTACATTTATTTAGGTTAGGTTTTATATTAATTGACTTTAAAAACACAAGAAAAAAGTTGCACCTAAGATGAAATGGAAATTCTATTTAGATCATTTTAATTAGTATAAATTTGTTTCCCATTTAATAAATATTATCAAAATTAAAGTCACGAGTACTTAAACAACTTATAATTAGAAAAATATACAAAATAAAAGTAATAATTATTGTGTATGAGGATAAATAATATTGTACACTTCTTCCTCTATAACAAATTATTAACTCAAATGAAATAGGGTTAAATTTATTTATTTTGTATGTATGGGTGTCACGATTTTTCATAAATATTATTTTAAAAAATAGAATATACATATACATTAACACAATATATAATATATTATACTACATACGTCTAGCTCCAATGGTCTCATTTATTTTTTGCGTGTTAATTTTTAAATATTAATTATTATATCTAAATGTAGTACAAATTAAGAAAAAAATTGCAAAAATAATTCAATTAGTGTCTTATAATACTAATAGAATGACACTTATACAAAAAAAAAATTATACAAATATAAAGATATTTTTAATATCAAATACAATGACGAAAAAAATAAATGTAACCCTTAGAGGCGGACGGAATGAGTATTTTATTTATATACCAATAAATATATTTAATATATAGTTGTACTCAACTTTTATTGACAAACGTTGGTATTAGTTTACTAAATATGTTCACTCTGTCCATTTCTTCAATGTATGGTTTTGGTTTTATATTATTTATCAAATTAATTTTTTCTCAGAAACTACAAAATCAAATCTATTTTTTAAATTTAATATACTATAAAAGAAATTATTTTTCATTTATAATATAACATTTAATATTATTTAAATTTAAATTTTTATTATTCTAATATTTCAAACTCTCACTTTAAAGAAACGGCGGAAGTTTTCTTCTTAATTATTTAAAAGAAAACAAAAAAATAAAAATAAAGAAAGCATCACATAGAACACTATTTTTCACACAAAATTATATCGAATAAGTATTTGCCTAAAAAATATCAAATAAGCAAAAAAAAAAAAAAAAAAAAAAAAAGTGTAACATATTTATTGAATACTGTAAGCATATAGTAAAATTATATTGTAAGTATGTTCCATAAAAAAATATAGTAAGTAAATTAAATAAAATGATTTTGAAATACAAAGTGCAAGATGACTTTTGAAAAGCGAAAAGATGTTATTATATAGTAGTTATATATTAATTACGTAGACGTATAAATATTATTGTATAAATATTAAGTAGAAATATGAATTACAAAATACTATTTGTGGTTAATTAATTTTATCCTCTTCCTATTCATAGAGGTGGAAATTCTTGTATATATGTTCACTCAAAAAAAATAAAAAAATACAAAATACAAAATTTTCGATTAATAATCAAAATGCAATATATACACATATATATATACTTGGATGGTATGTATAATATACTCCCTCCGTCCCACATTGGATATCTAGGTCACTGTAGACACGACATTTTAGGATAAGTATAATTAGTAAATAATTAAGAATGTATTAGTGAAAATAATTATTCTAGAATAGAAATAATTATAAATTAAGATTAAAATAACTCATTAGTTTAACTAAAATTAAAAAATTTAAAATGAGATTAAAGTGCGTAATCATTTTCCAAAAAATGAAAGTGACACGGGATGCGAGAGGGACATAAACGACAATGTGGATATGGTAAGTGAGACGAAGAGAGTATGTTATAAAAAAGTACAGAAATAAAATATTCAACATAAAATATTATTTTTTATATTATTAAAATAAAATAATAAAAAAAAACATATTCAAACTATAAGTACAAAACAAATACACTCATTGTAATCTTAGTCAAGATCAATTGAATGAAAATCATTAAGTATATACTATAACATGCTATCTAATATTTTATATTTTTGGTTACAGAATCTTTTTACTTTAATCATAAAATAAAATTTGTTTGAAAATAGTTGTCTATTACCTCCGTCCAGTTTTAAAGATCCTATTTACTTTTTACATGTTGATTTTTTAATATTAAATACTAAGTGAAAGCAAATAAAGAAAAATGACAAAAAATGCTTATATTAGAGTCTCATAATACTATTATAATGACATTTGTGCATAAATTTATACAAATATAAGGATATTTTTAATGTTAAATACAATTACGCAAAAGGTAAATAAATCCCTTAGAACCGAACAATTAGAGTATATATTAATTATATTAATTCTACACATGGCACTTACGTGTATTTATGGAAAATGACCTAAAGAGCGCTCTGTTTTATTCGTAATTATCACGTACATAATTAAGATAATTGAAAGGACCATAAGATAAATTGATTTAAAATAAACTGTTGATTTGAGTTTTATTTTTTTAATAATATTTTTATTTGATATTTTTGCAAAAATAATAATAATAATAATAATAATAATAATAATAATAATAATATATTTTTATGAAAAATTAAAAATAGTATTCTTTTATATATTATTATTTGAAACAAAAACAAACACACTCTTAGATTATTTTCAAGTATATTACCTCTAAAAACATTATAAAAGTTTCACTTAAAGCTAGGAAGAAAAATGCACTTATCACAATTTAATTGTTAGTTTTATTTGTTGACACAAATTTTCAATTAGTGTATTTGGCTTGAGTTTCAAATGCAAATCACCACTATTTAATTTGTACAAATTTAAATAAAAAGAAAATATTTCTTCTTATGAAATATTATAAAATATTATTTAAATTAAAATTCAAATCGAAATTCTAATATATCTCGAACAAAAAAGAAAACCATACAAACTCTATATTTTTTAGATAGTTTTAGATTTATTTTGCCCTCATGTGTTTGTATTTAGATTGTTTTATATATTTGTGAAAAGTTATATATAATAGTAATTTGTGAAACTAATATTATAAATCTATGATTTTTTTCTGACTATTATTTTACTTGTGTCATATGATTTTACTCTTCTTATAATACGATCTCTTTTGATGACAAAACAAAATTTCAATAAATAAAAAAATAAAAAATAAAGTATTTTAATAGCGTAAAAATAATTATTTTTAAGTAATAGATAGCACATGTGCTATTAGGAGGTGGTAGGAAAGACTTGATAAACTCATTATTTTTCTTTTTTTAATAAAAAAAAAAAAAAGAAATAGGTTTAAAGTTGTTGAATAAGCAAAAACCAATGTGCAGGGTTTTTTTAGAATAGGTCTAGGGTCGTGGACTAGTGTATAGTTCAATGGGTTTGTTAATGGAAGTAAGATCCTAAATGGATGTGTTAATGGAAGTGAGATCCTAAATGGGTCTGAATATAAGCCAAACGGCCCAAGTGTTATTAAGAAATGGGTTTTTTCAGGAGAAACATGTGATTAAGATGAGCCGGCCAATACGAAGGTTGGTTAAAAGAGGAAGTCAGGCGAAGAAAGATGAGACGGAAGATACGGAGGTCAGACAAGAGGAAAGGTCTGTTAATTGGTCGGGCGAAGAAAGGTCTGTTAATTGGTCGCTTAATTAAGCGACCTGTTAATCGTCTGATCGATTGGCCAGTCATTTGGTCAAATAGTAGTTCAGTCGCTTGAAAGGGCGGTCAGTTGGTCGCTTGATTGGGCGACCGATGAATCGTCTGGACGAATGGTTGTTCAGCTGTTTGAAGGGACTGGATGGTGGTCGCTTGATTGAGCGACCGATGAATCATCTATGGTTGTTCAGCAGTTTAAAGGGACTGAATGATGGTCGCTCGAATGGGCAACTGATTAGTCGTTTTGTCTAGCGACCAGTTAGTATCTAGATTGGTCGGTTGGTCAATCATTGGGTTATTCGGTAGATTCAGTCGGTGGATGGTCCAGACGATTTCTCAGTCGGATGGTGATTTATGATCCATCTGAAAAGACGGTTAAGGGAAGTTACAACCGGCGATCGGATCGAACAAGTGGAAGGCGGGCAAGAGGAGACGTAGCAGCAGGTGTGTCAGTCGGACGAAAAGCAGTTGTAAGACGGTTGAGAGAAGTTACAACCGGCGAGCGGATATGAAAGCACGACCTAGTTGTGGCGGTTGACATAGGTTTTAAATAGGTCTGTTCACCTAAAGAAACCATCTTCAATCGACATCAAAAGACAGTTAACGGAAGTTACAACCGGCGAGCGGATCGAACAAGTGGAAGGCGGGCAAGAGGAGACGTAGCAGCAGGTGTGTCGGTCGGACGAAAAGCAGTACTAAGACGGTCGAGAAAAGTTACAACCGGCGAGCGGATATGAAGGCACGACCTGGTTGTAGCGGTTGACATAAGTTTTAAATAAGTCTGTTCATAACCTAAAGAAACCATCTTCAATTGACATCAAATTCAGTGAATAGCTTTTGGGGATCAACATTTACTTTTTCAGTCTGTAGTATTTATTTTCCTATTTTTTCGTACGGTGTTTAGGAATTCTTAAATCTCAGGCATTTTATTTTATCAAATTCGAAGATAATTTTTATTTTCGAGTTTTACTTTTTATCATTGAAAATCGACATCAACAAAAGTATTTTAAAATAAATAGTTTACATATTAATTCATCAAAAAATTTCATAATTTATAGGGTGTGTTTCTTTGGATTTTCTTTTGGGTTTGAAGATTTAGGTTTTGGTTTCTTGATACGATAATTTATAAGAAATACATATATATATATATATATTGAATAATATCGACATTTATAGTAAAAGTCCAAAAAATAAACTAAGAAAAATTCATCATGTGGTCTAAATTAAAATTAATTAAGGATTTATTCGAGTTCTTTTATAGAATTTTAGAGAATTTTTATTATTTATATAAAAAGAATTTTAAGAAAATATCAAATTAAATACATATTTTTTATTTTTTTACATTATACTAAAAATTTTATATTCAAAATATCAATACATATTTATATCACATTAAACAATTATTTGAATTTAAGATTTTACTATTAACTTCTAACAGAAAATTCAAATCCATAAATAATCACACTTAAATCTTTTATTGACAAATATATTATGGAACTAATTGGTATTTTTAGCAAATTTTAAATGTGTTTGTATAGTATTTTTGTTTGAGTTTTTTATACATGACATATAAAAAATCGTATCGATAATATAAAGAATAAAAGTTATATTGAATGTTAATTTTTTTGTGATAAAATATAATATATGTTTGAATATAGGCGGAAAAATAGAAATTGTATATGTTAACCTAAAAAAAGAATTGCATATATATATATATATATACATATATATGTGGGCCCAAATAATAATATATAAAAAAATATGCTAACAATATATATCATATACATTGAAAAACATATCGGTAAAAAGTTACTTTTCACCCAATCATTTTTTATTGGCACAATTTTCAATGAATATTTAAATAAGTACAACTAGGGGTGAGCATTGGTCGGTCCAAATAAAAAAAATAAAAAAAAAAAACTGAATTTTTTTTATTCGGAAAAAACGGTTTGGTTTGTTCGGTTAATTGATATGGTTGAGTCTAAAATTGAATTTATAAATTTGGATTTCAGTTTGGTTATGGTTTTCAATTTTCAAATCAAACAAAAAAAAATCGAAAAAATAAATTTTAAATAAAATATATTTTATATATATTACAATTTTGAGCTTTAAATATTTGTATGTCAGTATTTCACTCATCCGTAAGTTGTTGGAAACATGTAATTGGAGATGAATGAATCTGCAATGGTAATGAAAAATATATTGAACGAACGAGTTAGAGCATCATCATAAGAATTTCAAAAAAAAAAAAAAACAGTTTATTCGGTTTTAAACCGAACCAAACCGAATTAGTTTGTTTTAGTGTAGTTTGGTTATGCAAATTTTGATTCGGTTTCGATTTTGATTTTTAGGTCATTTCTAACCCTCCATTCTATTTTTACAGTAGATATAGTAAAAATGCAGTTGATCTACAATAGTTTTACTTCAACCATAAACTTCAATTTTCACTCTAAAAAATATATTCCCTATATATTCTTCTTTTATACTCATATAGTTTTTAATATTTATAAATTACACTCAAATTTTAATTTATTTTAACATTGTAATTCATACATATATAATTAATATTTTATTTAAAGTCTACATATATGAAATTAACATTTATAATTAATAACTATTACAAATAAAATAATTTTAAATAAATAATTATATACTATCAAAATAAATATGATATAATAATTAAACAAAGATAACATAATATTATTATTTCATAATGATTTATTAAAAAAAACATGCACTACATTCGTAGTTCAAATAAAATATGGCATGCTTATTTGAGTTACTATATTACTCTCATAGATACTCTATTAAATCATTACGGAGTGCGAAATGAGCATTTTCATATATGAGCGCACCAATAGGGTGAAAAAAGTGAAGAGGCAGAAGAAAAATAAAAATAAAGAAGATGATCATGTTACTGAAGTTAAAGAGCAAAATTCAATATTTTAGAAATATTACAAAAATCAATTTTGCAAGACAAGAATTTTTCAACTGAAGAAAAAAATAATAATAATAATAAAATAGCATTTAAGATAATGGTATGTGAGAAAAAAAATTATGAATATGAACTTGAATGATAATTTTGATCCTACTCAGCGTACTTATTACAGTTTAATTAAGATGAAATTTTACAATCGAATGTGTTTTTTCAATATTTCAATGATATTGATGGAGATGAAAATGTTGATATTCCTACGTATTAAATTAGTGTATTTTAATATTTTATGCAATTTGTATTTTATCATGTAATTTATTTTGTTTTTTTTATGCAAATTGTTTTATATAATTTGAATTCTATCAATGTAATGTTTTATGTAATTTGCATTCTATGCTACGTAATTTTGTATTTTAATTTTATTAGCTAAATATTTTTATAAGATATATTATTTTCAAGTTTAAACAAATTTAAATTTAAATACAAAGTATATTTTTTAATAAATATACTACATAACTTTTTATGGAAAAAAAAAATAAAATAATTATTTTAAAATAAAAAATTATGTACAAAGTAAAATTATACGTTACTTTAAAAAAAAAAAATCTCACTTTAAAAAAATAAAATTATATATCACTTTTAAAAAATAAAATTACACATTATTTAAAAAAATAAAATTACTTTCCAAAAAGTAAAATTATATCACTTTTAAAAAAATAAAATTATATAGTATCTTCAACAAATAAAATTACATATCACTTTTAAAAAAATAAAATTATGTAGTATCTTCAACAAATAAAATTACATATCACTTCTAAAAAAACAAAATTACACATTATTTTTTAAAAAAAATTAAAATCACATATAAATTTTTTAAATATAAAACTATATATTATCTTTTTAAAAAAATAAAATTCCACAATATACTCAAAAAATAAAATAATAACTATACACAAAACATCACAATATCTATAATTAATTTGATTTGATATAATTAATTTGGAAAAATAATATATATATAAATATATATTATACTTCTTCCGTCCGACTCTAAGGGTTTCATTTACCTTTTGCGTCATTATAATTAATATTGAAAATATCATTATATTTGTATAATTTTTTTGCACAAATATCATTATAATAGTATTATAAGACACTAATAGAAGTATTTTTGCTATTTTTCCTTGATTTTTACTATATTTTTATATAATAATTAATATTCAAATATCAACACGCAAAAAGTAAATGAGACTCTTAGAGCTGAACGAGTCAGTATTTTATATTATGTATATATTTTTTAATATCAAATATCAACATTTTAAATTAAATTAAATTAAATTATTTAACTCTATTACAACGGTAATGAAGGAGTTATTGTCAATCGGTGTAGGCATAAATGTTTCGAGTAGAGAGAAGGGGCTCAAGTCATCTTAGTAGCCATAAGTAGAACATAAATTTCGATGAAAGTAGCCAAGTGTTATCATAAGTAAGAGTAATCGGGTTTAATTCACTTGATTCATTTTTTTTTTCATTTTTGTCGTATCACAATCAGTATTCCACCAATTTATTATTTTTTATAATTACTAAATTTTTTATTCAACCCACAATCACATCATATCATATGGACCCCACTATTCATACTCGGGTCTGTTTACTTGTGTGAGTTTAGAATGATTTTACTATTTTAATTCTTTTGCTAAAATAACATTGAATCGGAAACATATTTTTATTTATTATATTACATTAAAATTGAATTTTGTATTCAAAATATTATATCAATATATATTTATATCATATTAATAACTATTTCTATTCAAAAATTTATTATTCAAAAACAAAACTCAAAACTAAAATCTCACAAGTAACATACTTATTTTTATCATTTTAAAATGTATATTATTTTTATTTTTT
The DNA here is from genome assembly GCF_009805555.1 of Andrographis paniculata. NCBI lineage: Eukaryota > Viridiplantae > Streptophyta > Magnoliopsida > Lamiales > Acanthaceae > Andrographis > Andrographis paniculata. Next base: position 3,092,918 of record NW_026137614.1, read on the forward strand.
TATATTATTAGTTAATTAAATACTATTATAATCTTTTATATTTTTTATTTTTATAATATAATAAAATTTAAAATATCTAAAATGTTTTATATATTTTATTTTATATGTGTTGTGATAGCATATTTTGTGGACTGGGATCAATTGTACGTGTTAGTATATACTGCCTTACAAACTAGAAGAATTGGTTAAGCCCGTGTCACTAACATAACTAATTTATTTAGAAGTTAATAAAATTAAATATTTATTGATGATCGAATTCAAAATTCATTCCTAGACTAGAAGTTCATAATCATTGTCGAATTTTTCATAGATTTTTAAGTTTTAATTGTGAAAGTAGATTTATTGTATATAATTTTACAACATATGACGAACGCTGTCAAAGTTTGTTCTTCGGTCTATACCTCACTTATATGTTGTGGTTTTATAATGTGTAAAATGACCGTTAGATATGATGATAGATTGATGGTCAGTGACACTAAGGGTGTGTTTGTTTGAGGGTTTGGATTTTGAGTTGAGATTTGAATAGTAAAAATTTTGAATTTGAATAGTTGTATGATGTGATATAAATAAGTGTTGATGTGATGTTTTGAATATAAAATTGATTTTTAGCATTATATAAAAAATGAAAAATAGGTGTTTGATTTGATGTTTTTGGGGGAAAAAAATAGGATGAATAGTAGAATGCCAAATCAATCCCTCAAACAAACACACCCTTAAGTATATCCAAATGTGGGTGATCAAATTGAATTGAAATTGTAAAATCAAAGGCTTTATTTACACAACCATATTTGAGGCACTATTTATTTTTTAAAAAATATGACATTAAATATATTTTTTCTCTCATAAAATATCAAATCAAAGTTAGAGTTTCCGTCCACAACATCTTGTTCACCGTCTCTGCAAATGGCCGAATTGTGTGTATGGGACACCGCACAACGTCGAACCGTCGCATCTTCGTGGGCGCACAGCCGCTCACGGCATCACCGCCGTCGCGGCTGCCAGCCTGTCTCGAAATCCAATCACTACCATCAAAACGAATTCCTACAACTTCTGCAAATTCTCATTATTAACCGATCCGACGGCAAGAATTCCCAAAAGTAAAGACGGAGACGTCGAGAGCTACTATGTAGCTGCAGCAGGGGAAGATATTTTGTCGGTCGAAAAACACCGAAAAGCTTTTGACATTACTGTTGGAAAATATATTTGGCGAAATCTGAGATGCGGCGAAATTCGAAAATAAAAATCACATAGATGCGAAATCAAATTCGAGCCTCGCGTAGCACGCAATTTCCTTGAAGCGAATTCGGCCCTCCACCGATCGCCTCCCATGATAGAACGAATTGTGAACGGGATAACAGATTCCGCAAACCGAATTAGAATAGAAGAAAAATTTTCAAAATGAATTTTTGGAATTGATATTCCGTCTTCCATATAAAAAAGGGGAGGAAAATATAATATATATATTATATTTTTTCAACTTATTTTGTATTTAATCACGTGTAGAGAAAAAATTGTCCGCGTTCTACCGTTGCATTCAGTTGCAATAAATTATTTATTTGATTATTTATTTATTTATTTTTCAAATAAAATAAATTAATCAAATAAAATGTGGGACAAATAATTTATTTCTCTTTTACCTATTTAATTAAATACCCAAAAATTACTTCATCCGTCGTCGAGGTTTACGGACACAAGGGAAAGGAATGTGCATGTCGATCCGGGGCTTTTACACCTCGCGAGTCAAATGGGTATGCGAATATTTTGTCGGGAGATACGAAGATGGGTCCATGGCTTGGTGGGATGTGAGGAATCCGGGATTGCCGTTGACGTCGGTGAAATTCCACGCCGAACCCATTCTAAGTGTGAGCGTCGAGAGTGTTTGCCGAGGAGGCGTATCGGGATTTGCCGACAATAAAATGGCGATGTTCGCGATGGATCCGTTGGGGGGTGTGTGGGGGGTAAAAGAGGAAATTGCGGTGGAGAGGGCCGGGATTTCGGGGACGGCAATTCGTCCGGATGGTCGGATTTTGACTGTGGCATGGTGGGAACTTTATCCTCCTAAAGATTAGAGCGGCAGTTACAGCGCTGAATTTAAAATTCAATACTGTGTTGAACAGGACATTATGTATTATTAGACAATACATAATATTACTACAAACAGCACATTGTATATGTTAATATAATTTAAATATCATAGGAGGAAGATTATACGAGCATGCTATTACAATTAGGGTTGTAAATTAGTTAAATCAAACTGAGCAATATTTGATTCCATTTGTGGAAATATTAGACTATTCGATTTGTTTTGAATCTTAAAATGATATTTATATTCGATTAGAAATAGTTATCAAATTATTCAAATCAATTTTAATATTATTCAAATATTTGATTCAAGATTTAATTCATTATTGGATTCAAAGATATTATATTTGAATTTTTTAATTAAAAATTTTAACAATAATACTCCATTGGTTCGTCTATAAGGATCGCATTTATTTTTTTGTTTCATTTTACTTAATATTAAAAATATTTTTATGTATAATTTTTATACAAATGTCATTTTATTAATATTATAAGATACTAAAACAAGTAATTTTGTAAATTTTCCTATTTGTACTACATTTTGATATAATAATTAATATTCAAATATCAACACACAAAAAATTAATAAGACCCTTATAACCGGACGGAGATAGTATTAATATAACTTAATAAAAAAATATATATTTTAACATAAATAAAAATATCATGATATAGTTGTAGTTTTAATTATATTATATATTTATTTATACAAAACTATAAAAGTATTATTAGTAATAAATTTAATTTGATTTATTTATTTTGGGAAATATATATGTATAACATATTTTATACTTTATATATATTTTTATTATCAAATTGAATATTTACGAATATCAAAACTTCATATTTATATTTGATTAATATTGATTAGTATTCAAATCATATCGAATATTTTTATTCCAATATGAATATTGAATTTCCAAATCTAATATAAAATCGAACAAAACTATTTAATTTTATTTTACAATCCTAATTACAATTAAATACATACACTTTAGGGTGTGTTGTGTTGTGGGATTCTATCCCAAAATTACTATTCATCAAATTTTTTTCATCCAAAAATATAATCAAACATTTATTTTCTATTTTTTATATTATATTAAAAATCAATTTTACATTCAAAACATCGCATCAATACCTATTTGTATCATATCATACCACTATTTCAATTCAAAATTTTTACTATTCAAATCTTTAACTCAAAATCCAAACCCCCCGAACAAACACACCCTGAACAATACAATAAGGAGTTAAGAAAGCCCAAATGAACCAACTCGACCCAATACGCATGAGGCCCAAGTTCGAGGCCGGTACGTTGCATCCTAGCCAAAAAGAAATTAGTTCCACCTTTTTTTTATTTTTTATTATTATTTTTTTCTAATAACATGGGAACCCATAGTCGTTAGGATGCTCTGAATAAATTTTCGGTTAAAACTAATAGCCAGTAAATTAGACCCGACAAGAAAGTTACACTAGACAAACCATGTATGGCAAGCAAGACCTGGAGACGTTGGTGTTTGAACCCATAATCTTAAGGTAACAAGTTCTATCTCTATACAGAATTCATATAATATTATAACCTATCAAATTTAAAAAAAAAAAAAAAAAGAAAAAAAAATTCAAAACTTCCAGAAAAATTAACATTAAACAACACGAGTTCTACAAAGCGGACAGGTACATTTCACGACTAGCCATGTCTCGACGCAAACAATATGATATCTATGCCCGCATTCCTTAATCGCTGCTAAAGGTTCGCTATCCTCGTACTCATCAAGGCATATGATGCAATGACCATCTTCCGATTCCGAATCTTTTGAAACATATTTATCCAAAACTAATATTTGATTGTCCCAAAACGATTCCAACCTTTTCGACAAGTCAATAGTACGATGATGATGATCCGGAACCACATCAATGATTGTCTCCGCCACTCGACTATCATGAACCTGGCTCTCGTTGTTGCGTATCCTTAGTAAAAATTGCAACCAAATTACAATTATGATACACAATGATGAGAAGCCCTTCGCCGATCAAACTAACATCGTAAGCATTCATGTTGCTCGATTGTGTTCTAAGAAATTAAATATTTTTGAAATAGAAAAAGAAAAGAAAAGAAACGAAAAAGAAAAAGAAAATTTTATTCATGTGTTTAGTACAGTAGATTGGTCGATGGAGCAATTTATACAAACAAACTTAAGGGAAAAGAAGTTAGAAATCTATACATTAAATAAAAATCTAATCTAATACTTTCTTCATCCCAAAAGTATAGTCTTAGGGTGTGTTCGTTTGTAGAATTTTGTCAAAATTTTACTATTCATCCAAAATTTTCCCCCAAAAAACATCAAATCAAACATCTATTTTTTATTTTTTACATTATACTAAAAATCAATTTTACATTCATAACATCACATCAACACCTATTTATATCACATCATACTACTATTCAAATTCAAAATTTTTACTATTCAAATTCCAATCCAAAATCCAAATCCTCAAACAAACACACTCTTATTGTGTTGGACACTGAGATTTAAGGAATATTGATATTATATGGGTAGTTGGTAAAAAGTAAAGATAAATGACTTTTTTGCCCTTGTGAGTGTATTAATGTAAAAAGTAGTGGCAATTGTGTAATAATAATGAAAAAATAGGGATAATTTTATGGTGATATGGTTATTTATGGAAATGAGACTATTATTTTGAAACGGACAAAAATAGTAAACAAGACTATTGTATTGGGACGAAAGAAAAGGAGTAATTTATACATCTACACTGGATTTTCGGAATCCTGAGATTTGTTTGTTGAAATTTGGAGTTTTGTTTGGATTATGGAGGAATTTTCTGTTTGATCAGTTTTGGGATATGAGATGTAATTAATTAAAAATAAATTATCTTTTTTTATAAAATAGTAAATCATAAATTATAAATTAGATATCATCTCATAAATATTTTTAATTACGAATTATAAATTATATATCATCTCATTGGAAATATATATATATATATACAATAATAATAATAATTAGTATTACACTCATGCGAGGCATAATTGTATTTATATATTCTATATATTTTATTACTATAAAATAAACTTAAATATTATAATTATTTGAATTTTTTTTTTTATGATAAATTGATATTTTAGTCTTGTAACTTGAATATGTAGCAAATTAGTCCCGTAAGTAAAAAAAAAAAAATTGTATTTTTAGTCCTCCAACATCAGAGATGCCTATGTTGTGTGGCACCCGTATAACTCGCCGGAAGACACATGTTTCACTACTAACAAAAAAAAAAAGTTAATAATTACTTAAATTTATCGCAAATTTTAATTCGCAACAATTAAAAGTTACGGAGAGTAATTTCGTGAGAAATTTATGTCATGCAGAAAAAGTTACAAATAACTTTTCGTGACTATCTAAAGTAATTGTTTATGTAACGAAAATATTCAAAATATTTTTATTATATGTCTTGACTATTTTTTCACATAAATTGTCACAAATTCTTTTCGTGACTATTTTAAATTACGGCAAAAATAACCAAAATTCTGATAACATTTTAAATTATTACAGATATTGTCATGGTATAATTTTTATGATTTTTTAAATCAAAAGTCACGACATAAGTAACGAAAGCAACCGTAATTTTTTTTTATTATCGCTTGTAATTATTTAAAGTAATAACAAAATTATAGAATCATCTTCAATATCTTTATTTTTTTTAGTTGATTGAATTTTTTTTTTTAACTATTCATGACTATTTAAAATCATGATATAAATACCGAAATATTAACAAAATCTTAATTCTATATATATCTTTATAAAAAATTATAGCTATTTATGGTTATATTATAAATAGTTTTATTTAATTTAATTAATAAATATTAATTTAATTTATTACAAATATTAAGGTAACTAAATATTTAACTATTTATGTATTAACTTCAAAATTTTATATAAAATATTTTTAAAAAATTGATTGAGTTTAAAAAATAAAAATCATTGATTGATTGATTCACAATATAAGAAATTTAAGAAGTCTTTGGCACTATATTATACTATTATTATTATTGTACCTTACTGTTTACATATTTTTCTAGTTCCGATTATTTCTTATTTAGTTAGTAGATTTTAGTTAATTTTTTTTAAAAAAAAAAAAAAAAAAAAAAAATTGATAATTCTACTATTATTTAAATTTAGAAAGAAAAAAAAATATTAATGGGTAAACATATCAATTTTGTATTAAACTAGTTAATAGGTCAATTTATCAAGTCATTTTGACCTACTTAAAAATTATTAAACTGATTAACAAGTTAATTTCGTATTGATTTGGTTTAAATGGGTCAAGCCCGTGTCTGGTGTTCTGACTTTTTTACATAAATGGGTCGATTGGGTTGGCCTATATAACCTGTTTAAAAATTCGACCCTACCCGAGTGACCCATTGCAAGCTCTAGGTGCGAACATGCACATTGGATTCTCAAAATACTTTTAATTTTTTTTTATATTACAAATATATCATTAGATTTACGTCTCATTAACTAATAAAATATTATTATTTTTTTATTTACTGTAAAATTTACTATAATATTATTATTTTTTAAGTTACTGTAAAATTTACTATAAAACCTCAAATGAGGTTATTATATTTGTATTACTATGATATAATAAGCCAAAGAGTGTTGGAATATAATAATATTTTAAATGAAATATTTCTTTTTAGAGTAAAAATCATTTTTGTCCCATTCAATATCATAATTATCAATTTTGGTCCCATTCAAAAAAAATTATCAATTTTGGTCTCACTCAAATGAAAATTTATCAATTTTAGTCCCAAGAGTTACTGGGATTGAACACGGTCGTGTTAGCTTGAACACGGTCGTGTTGGATGACTCAGAAGGTGACTGGGCGTCCCAGGCAGCCAATACGGCCGTGTTAGTCTCAACACCGCCGTGTTGATTATCCTGCGCTTCTGAACACGGCCGTTTTCCTGTCCATATTGCTGCCCGTGTTCTGAACACAGTCATGTTTCTCTCAACACAGCCATGTTCTATGTTCTGCCCATGTTCATGTCCATGGTCGTGAACATGGCTTAGAACATGGCTGTGTTGAGAATATGGGCAAGAACATGACCTAGAACATGGCTGTGTTGAAAACATGGACACGAACATGGCCTAAAACATGGCTGTGTTGAGAACATGAACATGAACATGGACAGGAATATGGTTGTGTTCAAGACACGGACAGAAACATGACTGTGTTCAGAAAACGGGCAGCAACACGACCGTGTTCAGAAGCGCAGGGTAATCAACACAGCTGTGTTGGCTGCCTGGGACGCCCAGTCATCTTCTTAGTCATCCAACACGGCCATTGTTCAGTCCAGTCAACCATTTTGGGACTAAAATTGATAAATTTTCATTTGAATTGGACCAAAATTGATAATTTTTTTTTAATGAGACCAAAATTGATAATTATGATATTGAATGAGACCAAAAATGATTTTTTTTTATTTTTTTTTTTTATGAACAATACAACTGAAAACAAAAATAAATAAAGCCACATCAACTTCATAATAATAGCTCAAAATTAGTAGAGGCATGAATCATGTTCATTAAGGGCACCTCCATTCAAACTAAAAACATAAATCAAATCGAAAGGATATCAAATAGAAGCCAAAATCATTATATGATAAAGATGTATAGATATAATCATATATATATATATATCTATGAAAATGATGAATTGATTTAGAAATCTTTTTCCTAATTTTGCTAACCTGAAGCAGCTTCTTTAAGACAAGATCTCATGATCTTCTCCAGCTTCGAACAAGCGTCGAGGCATAACTGCATAGCCTGCATTCGACATATACAATAGCATCCTAAAGTATCGAATATTTGTCTGAATCTGTCTGCATTGTAAAAAACTAAGTCGAATATATTTCTCACCTCATGTATCTTTGGTGTCGACCATTCACCTGTGATTGTCATTTGCGTAACCTCATTACGCGAGGGCATGCTCGTAATCATCAGGCTACCGTCTTGGCAGCTTTCTTCTTCGGACAGTGGATCAATGAGAAGACTCTTCCTGAGACACGACTGTGCAGAGAATACAAAGACATGATACGAGGCACTTTCAGAAAATCCAGTTAAGACAAAACTGAATCGCAGCACCGAAGATGGAGTGTAAGAATTCGAAGCGCACCACTGAAACTGAGGCAACAATGTCGTACATCATGATGCCTGCATCGGCTAGAGCAAGACTGGCACATGTTGTAACTACTGGAAGATCGCCTGCAGCATTAATAATATTTTTTGGAAGAATGCCGGGAAATGGTAGAAAATTTCTTGCGGCAAGTAACATTATAACCAAGCTTTGATAAATACCGAATACTTTAGACCAAATGCATTAATAATAACATAAACACAAAGGGCCACATTAAAGGTCTCGATATATTTTGCTAATTACGAAGATCATTCAGTGAAAAATGAATCCAAGTCGTGAGGAAGAGAATTGATAAAGAACTTGATGCATGCTTCATTTGTATATTTGTGAATTATGAGTGAGAAAGTCGTAGGGTGTGTTCTTTTGAGGATTTTTACCCAAGATTTTACTATTCATCAAAAAAATTTTCCTCCAAAAATATCAAATCAAACACTTATGTTTACTTGTAAGATTTTACCGCTGATTTTACTATTCCAACTTAAAAATTTTCCTCCAAAAATATCAAATCAAACACTTATGTTTACTTGTAAGATTTTACCGCTGATTTTACTATTCCAACTTTCTTTTCCCTCCACAAACATCAAATCAGACACCCAATTTTTATTTATTTTATTACACTAAAATCTAATTTTACATTCAAAATATCACATCAACACACACATATATATATATATATCACATTAATAATAACATAAACACCCGTAGTTTCTCAAACAAAAGGTTAAAATTATACTTACTTCCTCCCGATTCCAACACCAAAGCAAAGACATCTACGGTTGTTTTGGGAAATGATTCCAGTATAATAGCACCCTCAAGCGCTTTATGGAGCATAGAGGAAAGATCCTTAGTGTCTGGACTCTGGGAAACAAGCATCATTGCAATCAGGTACAAGAGCATAGCATGGAGTAAGATCGGGAAAAGTAAAACAAATAGGTAAAAAGAATAAAAAATGGGAATCAGATTAACCTGAGCGCGGGAAGGGGTACCGAAATTTGTATAGCTGACATTACAATTCAATCGCCCTTTGTCACTATACATCACCGCTTTCTTACTTTCTCGGGGTCCAAACCTTTACACAAAAAAATTGATGAATAAAAACTTTCATATGGTGCAGTATACAAGAATATTCAAAAAATTTGTGAAAATAAAAGCTCAAGAATACCAAATTCGTTATTTCAGAATAAGAAGACACATCTGCCTTTCAAAATGAGGACATTCGAATATTGCTACTATCACTCAAACTTCAAATGTAAATAGTGGCTCTAGTTACATACACGTTTAGAAGTTTTACACTATTCATCAACCGTAGTCTTTTCAAAAAACATCGCATCAAATAATTGTTTCCAATCGATATACTTACACAGACACAATGACCTTAGTATTTCCAAACTCAGCATAAGCAGAACCTGAGGCAGAAGTCACTGCTCCTGTCCTTACAACTGCAAGATTGCAACAAAAAACATAAGTTTAACACTCATATCTGGTTAATCCTAAACTCATCTCAATTAACTAAAATATGATTGGTTAAGGGTATTGTGGAAGATTGTTATCAACAAAGTCTAAATCTCACAGAATCACAACATTTCCCTTTCACAAACAACTGCTTAAGGTGGATGTGGAATACTCTCAGGTTCAGAAGGCCCGTTATTAGGAAAGATTATATTTATCGTTTCTTGAATAAAAGCATCGAGCAATTTTATGAAACGGCTTATAGATTCATTGGTAATGGCACCATAATTAGCTTATGACTGCCAATATGTTGCCTTTGGCTACCATAATCAGCTCCAACAGTGGTGGTGATATACATTTACCATACAAACTGAAAAAATCATCGGAAGGATGTGAGATGAATTCTCCTAGTTTCTATAATACATTATCATACGTAAAACAAAACTAAAATACAATATCTCACTTATCCTCCATAATAAAATTAATTTCTTATTCAAATAATGCCACAGAATCATTGTTAAAAGATCTCAAAACTAAGGAAAATTGAATAGCAAAAATGGGAAAAGAAAACACAAATGTACACACCCTAAACTTCAAGAAATTGCTATCTTTATGCATCATTGAAACACTCTTGAACAAAAGCAGAAAATGAAAAAAAAAAAAAAAAAAAAAGACCATTACTTTCAATAAGCTACTACGACTATGCAAAAAAACTTACTGCCATTTGCACCCCTGTGTGCTTGTCTTGTTCCCCAAAAATTTAACTAAATGTTAAGAATGTTAAAGATACTAAGCATTTATAGTGGCCTACAGATGCACTAATAAAGATACATTTTCAAGTTCCACCAGAACCACTAATTAACAAAGATCACACACAATCATCAATCAGCATCTATATAATCCTCAGTCCATGCAAGTGAACAAGAAAACCCCCACAACATAATTGTCAACAGTCTAAATCGAAATCTAAATAAACTGAGTGATAATTGGCAAGTACAGTGGAACAAAAAAAAAAGGAAAAATCAAGCTGAATAGCTATACATCAGCCGCATAAACATGTATATATCCCCACCCCCCACAATAACAAAGGATGGTGTACATACACGCAGGACGGCATTGGTGGTGGTTGCGGCCATCTGGTCGGACCCAATCAGAATCTGTCAGAATAGGTCTCTTCACCTTCTGACCAGTCAGCAAAGGAGAGTATGTGGTTGGCCCCGAGCTTGGTTTTCCAGCCATTGCTCTACTTTATTTGTTTCTACAATGAAAGCTTTTGGCGGCACCAAGACCTGCTCAATGTCTTGAAATCATAACCAGCAGCAGATGGCTCAGAAAAAAAGTGAAAAGCATAATAATACATGCACAAATAGCAAATTACTCTGTCACAAAGCATGGTGCATATTACATGGATAGATAAAATTTATATTGCAAAAACTTCAAACATATAAACTATTGGAAATGCTAATAACATGTGTTAATTAACATCTAACTCCCATATTTAGCAAACACAAACCCATAAGAAATCTATGAACAATTTCTAGGAGCATCTTTCACTAAAATAGAGAAAGTTTTCAATATCGAGGCGTTAACACAGAAGGGACATATGAGATTAGAGCATTGATATACAAACCAAAAGTATTGGCATATATTGTTGACACTGATCTTCATTTCTAACAAAGAAAGAAAGACTAATCTGCAATTTTTGTTTCCACTCTAAGATTTTATAATAAGGACTTCAGATTACATCCACATAAGCATCAAATCAACAAGAAGATAAATAAACAACAGTTAATCTTAGGTTATTAAAATAGAAAGCTCAACCACAGGCTAAGAGCACCTAAAATTTCAAATGGCAGCGCACAGAGGAAACATACATGAAAGATCAAATAAAACACCTCAAAACGCACCGAGTAAAAGAGCCTGAACAAAGATATATACCTGCTGAATCTATCGACGTTAGCCAGAAATGAATAGTCGAAGGATAACCGAAGATAGTCGATACCAACTTCAAAATGAAGGAATACTGCCCGAAAAGAGAATCACGCTGTGTTTCTTTATGGTTGCGAACAGGTCCCGCACTGTGCGAGTCCTGTAGCAATGTGTGAAGGCGGGAAACCACACCTCTTCCCCGACAATCTTATCCTACTCCATCATGTGCAGAGCAGCCCTGCAAAATCAAGAAAAAGGTTCCTAACTGTACTTGAGCACAGCAGAAAAGCTCTCCGTTTAGAGTGTCGACATCGAAATTAGGGTCGATTAAGGAGCGAAAAGAAGCTCACATTGAGAGAGGCGGCGTTGTGAGTCCACAGCTTGCTCTTGTAGGGGTCCCGGTGCTTCCCAAGTTGACGTCGTAGCCTCGCGATGAATGGGAACGGGTTTTAGAGGGAATTGGGGTGTTGCAGGTGAGTAATTTCTGTAATAGAGGAGTCAAGGGCAGCGGGGAGGAGGACGGAACTGGAACGACGGCGGCGGCGGCGGCGGCGGAGCCTAAGCTTTAAGGAAAGAGTGGGGGTTCGAGTTAACGTCGGCAGCAGACGATGGACCAAGGCGAAGTCGACGGCTGGGATTTGGGATTAGGGCTTCATTATTTAAAATGTTTACGTTATAATTTTATTTTAAACTATTTTTATAAATAAATAAATTTATAAAAATATTTAATTGAATTTATTTTATTGACATTAAATTGACCGTTAAATTTTAAAAGGATAAATTACATGACTATAATTTGTATAGTATTTTAGTTAAAATGTACAAAAATATATGTATTTTGCTTATTTTTTATTCTAAATAAAAATTTAAATTATCAAATTTTATACTGACAAAAACATAAAATATGTTAAATAATTTTATTGAGTAAAACAAATGAATAAATAATTATTTATAATTTTTTGAAAACAAATTATTATCTTATTTTTACAAAAATTATATAAATAAATAATTAATCAATTATTTATTTATTTATTTTATTTAATAAAATAAATTAAGATATTGAGCAAAAACTATTTTTGATTTTATTCAATATCATAATTATCAATTTTGGTTCTATTCAAAAAATTTAATCAATTTTGTCTCATTCAAATGAAAATTTATCAATTTTAGTCCTAAAATGGTTGACTGACACTGAACACGGCCGTATTGGATGACTCAGAAGGTGACTGGGCGTCCAAGGCAATCAATACAGCCATGTTGATTACCTTACACTTCTGAACACGGTTGTGTTCTTGCCCGTGTTTTGAATACAACCATGTTTATGTCAATGTTCTCAACACAACCATGTTTTAGACTATACTCACGACCCTATTCTCAACAAAGTCATGTTAAAAATATATATTATGATGATTATTAAAAATATATATTAATATTTATTATCTTTATATATCTTTTTGCAATTATTTTTTAAAAATATTAAAATTTGATTATTTTTATATTATAAAATAATTGTAAAAATATTTTTGTTGAATTATAAATATATATGAAATAATTTTAACCAAGAAGTTAAAATAATAATAAACATTACCTACAATATGTTATATTGAAAACATGGTCCTGAACATAGCCTAAAACATGGTTTTGTTGAGAATATAGGCAGGAACACGGCCGTGTTCAGATGACATGGTAATCAACATTACCGTATTGAGCCCAACACGGCTGTGTTGATTGTCTCGGACGCTCAGTAACCTTCTGAATCATCCAACACGGTTATTAAAAATATATATTAATATTTATATCTATATATATTATGATTATTATTAAAAATATATATTAATATTTATTATCTTTATATTTTTTTTTTGCAATTATATTTTTTAAATATTAAAAATTGATTATTTTTATATTATGAAATAATTGTAAAAAATTTTTTTGTCGAATTATAAATATATATGAAATAATTTTAACCAATAAGTTAAAATAATAATAAACATTACCTACAATATGTTATATTGAAAACATGGTCGTGAACATAGCCTAAAACATGGTTTTGTTGAGAATATGGGCAGGAACACGGCCGTGTTCAGATGACATGGAAATCAACATTACCGTGTTGAGCCCAATACGGCTGTGTTGATTGTCTCGGACGCCCAGTCACCTTCTGAGTCATCCAACACGGTTATTAAAAATATATATTAATATTTTTATATATATATTATGATGATTATTAAAAATATATATTAATATTTATTATCTTTATATTTTTTTTGCAATTATTTTTTTAAAATATTAAAAATTAATTATTTTTATATTATGAAATAATTGTAAAAAATATTTTTGTTGAATTATAAATATATATGAAATAATTTTAACCAATAAGTTAAAATAATACTCCCTCCCTCCAATATACCATGTCCACGTTGCCGTTTCTGTCCGTCCCACATACCATGTCACTTTCCTTTTTTGAAAAATGATTACACACTTTAATCTCATTTTAAATTTTTTAATTTTAATTAAACTAATTAGTTATCTTAATCTTAATTTATAATTATTTATATTATAGGATAATTATTTTCACTAGTACATTCTTAATTATCTACTAATTACATCCCTTCTAAAATACCGTGTCTACAGTGTAGCAAACACGGTATCTGGGACGGAGGGAGTAATAAACATTACCTGCAATATGTTATATTGAAAATATGATCGTGAACATAGCCTAAAACATTACTTTTGTTGAGAACATGGGCAGGAACACGGCCGTGTTCAGATAACATGGTAATCAACATTATCGTGTTGAGCCCAACACGGCTGTGTTGATTATCTCGGACTCCCAGTCACCTTATGAGTCATCAACACGGTTATTAAAAATATATATTAATATTTATATCTATATATATTATGATTATTATTAAAAATATATATTAATATTTATTATCTTTATATATTTTTTTTTGCAATTATATTTTTTAAATATTAAAAATTGATTATTTTTATATTATGAAATAATTGTAAAAAATTTTTTTGTCGAATTATAAATATATATGAAATAATTTTAACCAATAAGTTAAAATAATAATAAACATTACCTACAATATGTTATATTGAAAACATGGTCGTGAACATAGCCTAAAACATGGTTTTGTTGAGAATATGGGCAGGAACACGGCCGTGTTCAGATGACATGGAAATCAACATTACCGTGTTGAGCCCAATACGGCTGTGTTTGTCTCGGACGCCCAGTCACCTTCTGAGTCATCCAACACTGTTATTAAAAATATATATTAATATTTTTATATATATATTATGATGATTATTAAAAATATATATTAATATTTATTATCTTTATATTTTTTTTGCAATTATTTTTTTAAAATATTAAAAATTAATTATTTTTATATTATGAAATTATTGTAAAAAATATTTTTGTTGAATTATAAATATATATGAAATAATTTTAACCAATAAGTTAAAATAATACTCCCTCTGTCTCAGATACCATGTCCACATTGCCGTTTATGTCCGTTCCACATACCATGTCACTTTCATTTTTTTGGAAAATGATTACACACTTTAGTCTCATTTTAAATTTTTTAATTTTTTTTTAATTTGAATTAAACTAATTAGTTATCTTAATCTTAATTTATAATTATTTATATTATAGGATAATTATTTTTAATAATATATTCTTAATTATCTACTGATTACACCCCTCCTAAAACATGGCTTTGTTGAGAATATGGGCAGGAACACGGCCGTGTTCAGATGACATGGTAATCAACATTACCGTGTTGAGCCCAACACGGCTGTGTTGGCTGCCTCGGACGCCCAGTCACCTTCTGAGTCATCTAACACGACCGTGTTCAAGCTAACAAGGTCGTGTTCAGTCCCAATCAACCATCTTGGGATTAAAATTTATAAGTTTTCATTTGAGTTAGACCAAAATTGATAATTATGATATTAGATAAGACCAAAAATGATTTTTGCTCTAAGATATTTTATATTTTATATTTGTATAAAATTTGCGTAATTTAAGTTTTTATTTAGAACCAAACATCAATTTTAAACAACTAAGGTGTTTCGTAATTTTACATTAACACAATAGTTCACGCAATAAATAAAACCCAAAAACAATATAGTTTTATAGAATTTACCCATTTTAAAATCTCTCATTGTATTTTTCTTATTAAATTTCTAAAAATAATTCAATTTCACGTTATTCTCTATTAAGCCTGATTAAATTGGATAAATGGTATAGTTTTTTTTATAAAATGCATACTTTTTTATTGTATGAAATTTTTGATTAAATTAAAATATGTATGAAACATAATTGTAAACACGTATTTATGTAAATTTTATACAAATATAAAAAGATATCTTAAATAATCTTATTGAAATAAATAAATAGTCTTATTTATTTTATAATTTTTTATAAATATTAAGTAACCGTACATAAATTATACTTGCAAAATTACTTTTGTACCTTTTTTAAAATTTTTATTTATTATAAATATTTATTATTTTTATATTATACACCACTAAATCATTTCTACATGCTACTCCTGTTTATTAGATGACCCATTTTCCTTTTTTTTATAGTCTCACAAAAGATGACTTCTTTCTATTTTTATAATTTTATCAATCTTAAACATACTTAACAAATATAAATTAATTTAATTAAACTTCTAACATCTTACACTTAGATCACTCGAAACCCCTTTATTTCTATATCTCTCCTCAATTAACATAATTTTTTATCTATATTTAAAACTCCTCATTTTTTATAAAACTAGTCTATGGTAATGATAAATAAATAAAAATATTTGTATTATATAAAATTTTATTATCTACAAAATGATATTCATATTGTATATATTTTTTGGAGATATAATATTAAAAAATTTTAAAATACCAATAATATTATTCATATAAAAAACAATAAACTAATATCATAACTTATTATTAATAACTTACTAATTTCACAACCTAAAAATTTGCACAAAAATAAGATGATCTATTTACAAATTAATAAAAAATTGTGTATTTTCATCCTCTCACATCGGCTACATTAATATGGATTCAATTTTTTAGTTTTTTTTTTTTTTTAATATTATTTTTGCTTGATTTTCAGGTGAAAATTTTATATGAATTTCGATCATTTTATCATTTTAAATAATACTTCTACACATAAAATTTAGTAAATTTTATTTTCTTTATACACTTTTACGTTTGGTGTTACTTTTATTATTTTGATGTAATATAATTATATGTTTTAGAGAATAGATTAAAATTATTGTTTATAAATTTTGTTATTAATTTGTAAGTTTATTTTTTATTAATATAAATAGCATTTTTCGGTGTTTTACTATTTTTTTATTTTTTATTTTTTATTTTTTTTTTTTGAAATGAAATATTTTTAAAAAAAATTTATAAAACAAATGCATTTTACTAACATCTGCCAAACCTTATGCAAAAAGGCATTCCGTAAGCATTAGTAGCCAACACGAGAATTAACATTTGATAAGAATATTGTGATACTAAAGAATTTTCAATCACTGTGAGATTTCATCTTAGAGATCTATATATATCTGAAAATATCTTATCAATGTGTAAATTACACACCGTTGAGATATCTAATATATACAAACTTATTCAATAGGGATGTAAGTAATATCAAACACAAAATCATTATTGAATATATGAGGAGTTTTTTAAAGAAAAAAATAGTAAATGACACATTTGAAAATTTTATTTCCCTTTTTATCTAAGAAAGCTCATCTAATTTTTTTTTTTTAAAAAATAATATTACTTACCTAAATTTGCATTCCAAAAAAAGTTATCTATAATGTCACATGCATTTTTAGAAATAATTTATCCCTTTGAATTAAAATTCTTTTGTTACTTATCATATTTGTTAGGAGAATATTTGTTCTCTCCTCTTGACTCCATTATTGGTAGACTACAAATAGTTGAATGGATTAATTCCTTATTTACGTCTAAAAAATAAAAAAATAATTAAATAATTATTTATACCGAGCGCGACTATTGATTTATTCTTTATTTTTTCTTGTTTTATTTAGTTGAGAAGGGGTAGGTGAATCATAAATAGATTATGACTTAATTCACCCAAAGTTTTAGACCAAATGAGTTTTTTTTTATTTTGTATGAAGAATCGTGTTAAAAATATAAAAATATTATTTTATATTGAATGTTTAATTTTTTATGATAAGTATTCAATTTATTTTTTTAATGGCATTGGTAGAACAAAAAGTATATTTTCCTTTTTTTTTTTTTTTTCTACAGTTTTGACCAAACACATCTTAGGTCATGGACAACATTAAGTGTGTTCTAAGTTGTATATATTATCGAAAGCCTCTCCCAAAAAGTTCTTCTAACTCTTCTTTATCAACCTTTTCGATTGTCCCAGTCACCGTCCTCAATAATTTTACTTCATTAATAGTTTTTTTTTTTTGTATTTTAATACCCAACATGCTTGAATTTAATACACCACATACATCATATGAATTAACAACATTATATTATTTTAGCAGATAACATACTCTCATACAATACACGCCATAGTTATGAACAAACAGTACATATCTTTTATTACAAGCAACTTGTGTTGTATATAATTGCTGATTTTCCAAATCAGCACCGTAATCATTCCCCTTTAGGAAATAAATAAATTTTGAAAGTCTAATAGGAATAGTACCGTTTATATTTTCCGTTATTCTGTTTAAAGGCCTGTTCAGGAAGACCATCTAATTCTCCGGAAAGGATCAATTGAAACCCTCTAATGGTTTCTGCTAGACCAACATATTCCCCCGGAGGTAAATACTTCGGCTACAAAAAAGGGTTGTGATAAGAAACGCTCAATTTTTCGCGCTCTTGCTACGGTTAAACGATCCTCTTCGGATAATTCGTCCAACCCCAGGATGGCTATAATGTCTTGAAGCTCTTTATAACGTTGTAAGGTATTAAAAATATTCTTATATTTATATAATTTACACCACAAATATCTTTATATTATAAAACACTAATAGAAATATTTTTGTATTTTTTCTTAATTTATACTACATATTAATATAATAATTAATATTAAAAAATCAGTATACAAAAAATTGATTGTATTCTTCTTTAAGTATTTAAGGATTATGCATAAAATAAAACATGTTTGTTTACCCAAAGCAAGAATCCCATTTATCTGAATCCAAAAAAGACTTATGTAGCATGATAACCGAATGAGTCATTTATTCTCTACAAGAAAACTACAACAAAAGCATGCACTAGCTCTAAAGTGATGTGTTGTAAAGCTCAAGTTAGAATCAGAAAAATATTGTACAAAAAAAATTTCAGGCTATCTATACAGTTTATTGAGCCGCATACTAGAGTTTTGGCATATACTTGATGTATTCTTTCGGGGACTAACATCTAAAAATACCTAACTTAGCGACCCCTCATTCTGATCGAATTGAAAAACAAATCTTTATATTTTTATGTACTTTTCTTGATTTCTAAATGTCCGCAACATGAAGAAGTTGTGCACTCAATTCATATGAACCATGAATTAATGAATGAATGAATGATGAAATAATGAAATACACACCTTGTATAGATTATAGATTACACCTTGTATTCATTCCCCACAAATTTCCATCAAATACTTTACCTTCGATCTCCATATCCTCCCCATTGTGCTTCTTCCTCCCTCCGGTTAGGTAGTTACTAGAATAATCAGAATGGTGCCGTGCCCAACACATCCCATCTCCTTCGAACCATATTGCCCTGCATTACGACTAGGACAAACATTACACCATGACTAAAACATCCTTCATGCTATTTATTCTGGTGTTCATGTCGTTTATGTAGAGGTTGTCTGTTAACAGAAACAGGGAATCCCTCAGGTTTATGTTTCGAGTTTTATGTACCTTGCAGCGCGATGAGTAATTGAATTCATGTTCTTCAATCCTTCAGTCTTTTTGTCGAGTCGAGTGGGACTTTAACACACTATTTAGTGTCTCCTTTCTTGCATATCTCCCATCTGGATCATCCCAACTGATAAAAATAAAGTTATGGCCTAAAATATTTCTTAGCAAAGCCAAGAAAGCAACAATACAACATAAATTTTTACAGATGCTTACTGAACCTGACGCCAAATGTTGGGATGAAAATACGTAAGGGACATATTACTACTCCTCCCAGTCCCTTCAATGATTTACATATTAACTCTAAATCAATGCACTACTAATCGAACGCTGTATGTATATTTGCAGGTTATGGAACATATAAATACGCTCAAGAAATCCGTTGGACCGGCAATTCACATTTTACAACCAACACAATCTAAGTTGGTCACAGACAGTGTGATGTCCAGATAAAGACATGATGTTAGTTCTGTAAGGATATTACATGAAAAATTCATTACCTATAAATGTTCCAAGGATATTAAATTAATTGACATCTAGGAGGAAGATTAAGAAGCAGGCGGCAACAAACTTTTGAAAATTCGATCATGACTGGAGTAGAAAAGTTTTGAAAATATAATAGGAAGGCAGTCACTTGTTACTGTTTTCCAAATGTACACATGATTCAAATGCAACATCGCCCTTGCAGGTTTGTGTCAGGAGTCAGATAATATCGTGAGTTGCTCGACAAAGATTAATATGAAACATACTTTGTACTAGTTAACCTAACTGTAACAAATACTTGCAATGTTAGAATCTGAACATTGCAACTAGGAAGATCATAAATAGCTCTAATGCTACCTGCGCACCATAAAGAATGTAATGAAATAGGAGGGCCTTCCCCCGAGTTATACCTTAATAGATTCAATACGGTGTACAAGTCATTTCAAGACAAGTCGCAAACCTTATTATAAAACATCACAACACAATGTTAGATTCAGAACACGCAGCTCATAAACTTCAACAAGATGCAATACTATGATGGAACATCACAAGTAAACCAATATCGAGACCAAAAGGAGGTAAAGAAAACAAGGCCCTCTAAATACATCCATGCGCACATATGTAAAGCTTAATTGTTCTTCACTACTTCATTTCAAGATTCAGAAACCACAGTTCAACCTAGTTCCAAGAACACATAATTTAACTAAGCCGCAAGCTTAATTCAATATGGCAAATACAAGATGCGGACCATTAGCAGAATATACAGTCTGTCATATGGCATAAGTAATAGCCCCATTAGCACATGAAGTAACTAAGCCGCAAAGCTTAGTCAATATGGTAAGTATAAGAAACGGACACTTGGAAGAATATATAATCTGCCATATGGCATAAGAGACAACTCCAGTTACATACGACATAACTTATACGCATAGGTCAGCTCAATATGGTATATATGAGAAACAGACAGTTAGCAGCAGAATATATAGTCTGCCGAATGATACGACACAAATAACTAGTCTGCAAGTTCAATTTGGTAAATATGAGATACGGTCAGCTAGCAGAAAATACAGTCTGCCACATGGCACAAGTAAAAGCTCCAGTACCGCACAATGTAACTTAGTCGTAAAGCCTAATTATATGTGGTAAGTATAAGGTAGCTGACTGTTACTGGAATATATTGTCTGTCATACATAACAGTCCCAGTATCGCAAGACATAACTAGGCGACAAAGCATAGTTCAATAGATTTTCTTCAATTCTCGTGCAAGATAACAATTGCCGTAACTAATATTGTATCATCTACGGCTGCTAGATTGAACAAGTGCATAGCATAACAAAAACAAAAGCAAAAAAAAAAAATAAAATCAGAGCTAAATTTGACAAATGTTAAGACACAAATTACTTGCCTCGAATCAGCTGCCGGCATTACAACTGCAGATGATATTCCTGGCTCCCATCATCTACAAACAGCATGCCTGGAGAACAACAAATACGATATGTAAATAATTCAGGGAATGCTTCAATTTCAAAAATATCAACCCATAGATTTCAACCATTTGCTTGCTGATGGCTTTGAAAAGATTTATCATAAAAACCCATCCTTAAAAACCTTAGAGAGTCACCACAAAAGCATAGAACAAAACCGTCACTCCAAATAAGTTTCAGAAACAGAAGAACTTCTTAAACATATATTGCCAAAACATATTTCATTTCTACATACAGCAGTGTAACATGATGAGAAAAATGTCATCAAGTAGCCATAAAAAATCAAGAAAGCCTATTATAGAATGAATGATTTTACACCCAACATCCCATCACAATGCCAAGCAATCCAACAAATACCCCATCATAAATGCAAATGTATATAGACTTTACAACAAACTAAGAATACAAATAACAAAGACACAAGAAATTTGTAAATGTAGCTGAAGCATGAAGATAGATCCAACATATATGGATAAATTCATTTCCAAAATGGGTTCAAGAAAACAGAATAATTGCTAATACAACATCACATTCCATTTTCCATCCAAATATATCCATTTCCAGAACACCCATACCTACATGAAATAAAAAACCCTAATCATAAGAACACTTCAAGAAACTAAGCAGCAGCTGCCTTCCTTGGTGACTTAGTTGCCTTCGACGGCGATTTAGGCTCCTTATCTCCGCCAGTCTTCTTTGGCAACAGCACCGGGTTTATATTAGGTAGAACACCACCATGAGCAATCGTCACACCATCGAGCAATTTCCCGAGCTCTTCGTCATTCCTCACAGCCAACAGCACATGCCTCGGAATAATCCTGCTCTTCTTATTGTCCCGAGCCGCATTCCCAGCCAATTCCAGAACCTGCAACCCAATTTTGCAAAATTAATCGACAAAGAAAACTCGAAGAAACACCCAAAATCGCAAATCTATGACCGCAGATTTGAAGAAGGTATCCAATTCAGCAAAATACCTCAGCAGCTAAGTATTCGAGAACGGCAGCCATGTAAACCGGTGCGCCGGTGCCGACACGCTGCGCATAACGTCCAACCTTCAAGTAACGGCCGATTCTACCGACGGGGAACTGCAGGCCTGCCCTAGCTGACCGAGAAACAGCCTTCTTCCTTGGACCACCGCCCTTCCTCCCTCCAGCGCCCTTCTTCACTTTCCCTGTAGTCTCCATGAAATGCCGATTTCGGAACTGTGAAATGACGATGGAAAAAAACGAATATTGGGTTTCAAAATCCCTCCCCGATTTGAACGGCGAATTCAGTGGTGCTCAAGGGATCGAGTTGGCGTGTTGTTATATAGTGGTGATCGAGGCATCTGGCTTCGATCTTCATTGCGTTGCGCTGGGTGATTTCCAGCCGTTGGATCTGAGCTCGATCCGCGTGGTGTGTGATCGACCAATGAGAAGTGAGCTTGGGAATTTTGAAGTTTTAGGTTAACGAAATTCGGAATTCACTTTCTCCCGCCTCTTATTTCACAACTTTCCCCCCAAAAGGAAATTTCTAATTTTGGGGAAATCAAACCAAATGGGCAGACAATAGTTTTAAATAATATGTTATTTATTTATTAAGAATATCTATAATTTGATTTTTTTTTTAATTAAGTAAATAAAATGATAAAATAATTTTAGAAATTTCAGGAATAATAGAAAGTTATATTAATCCGATTTAAGATGTGTTATCATAATTCAATTAAATTACAAGTATATATATTGTAGGGTAAAATACATTTTTAGTCATTTTTATTCACCAAGGGACTGTTTGGTTTATGGATTTTTTTGGTGGGATTTAGATTTTACAGTAGAATTTATATGTGATGAGATTTATTATATTTAGAATTTAGAATTTCATACAATGTTTGGTTGGTAAAATGGTGGGATTTATATTTCTCACATCTTGTTTGTTTTTCGTATGAGTTGAATGATTTGGATTTTTTATATTCTAAATAACATAATTATCCTCCTATAAATTTTATTTATTTTAATAAATTAAATATCTAATTTATTATTAATATAAATTGAAAAGATATCAATAATTTTATAGGATGACAAATGACAATATATTTGCGTAAAGACCCGACCTATTTATTTGAAGTTGAGTCCAATTATTTGAGTATTAGGCGTGAATTCGGGTCATGTTCGGGGTAATATAATAATAATATATCAACTATATATATGAAAAAATAATTTCGAATAATATAATTATATTAAAAATATTTGTTGAGTTTAACGTATTCATTATTTTATTATACTATTTTTCTAATAAAATACATAAGTTTTAATATACATTGAATCCAGTACATGTGTAATTTTAAATTAAAATTTATGAATTGTAAAAAAATGAATTTTTCGGATCCATCAAGTCTTTCCGGATATAGCCTCGATCGGATCTAGTATAATCGGATCCAATTTGAGTCTCGGATCTAACAATATATTTGGAATAAATATCAGTTCCGATTAAACCCGACTCATTGTGGTCCATATAATTTTATAATTCAAATAAAATTTATAATAAATAATAATTTTAACCAATGAATTTATTAATTTATTTCAAAAAATATTGTACCATAAAAAATAATATAAATTTAATTAAATATATAATTAAAATAATAATTAATTTTAAAATTATTTAATTTTTTATATAAATATAATACTATTATTTTTTTATAAGATGGTATAAATGTAAAAATTAAAATTTCAAAAATGAGATTTAAAAGTAACAAGGTACCCATTACAAAAAAAATTCTTTTTTCAAATCTCATCACTTTAAATTCCACCATTTTTTTTTTAACCAACATGAATTTAATAGGATTTTAAAATTCAAATTCCATGAAATCTCATTAAATCCTTGAATCAAACAGCCACTAAGTTATTCATTTTAGCCCCTTTAGTTTTAAAATATAATTTTGATTTTTTTTGTTTGTCAAATTTAGTCACTGTGTTTTAAAAAGTCAATTTCGATCTCTTATTTATTTAATAGTTTAATTTTATTTTTTAATTATTATTTTCTTTAAAAATTAATAAATATTATTTTTACTCCCTTCGTAATCAAAACATATAATCATTATTATTTTGTTTTTTGTTTAAATATATGATTATATTCATTTTTAATTAAAAATCATTTGTTTTTTTTTATTATTACAAAAAATAAAAAAATACACACCACGTTAAAGTTTATATCAAAAAGTTCGGACTATTTTTTATGACAAGGGTAATGTATAATTTTCATCCAAAAGTTTTATTATTATTTATTATTTAAATTAATTTATAAAAATATGATAGTGATATATATTTTTTGTTGATAAATACTATAAAAAGAAAATTAATTATATTTTTTTGTCTTAATTACTATTTTTTTTGTCCACATATAAAGTAAATATTTATTTTTGACACAGTGTTTAAGAGATAGTAGTATTTTAATTATAATAGTTAATTAAAAGTAGTGTAATGACATTTTTGTCCTTACTTTTTGTATAAAAGTAATAATGTGATGTGACGTAAAGTAAAGATATTTATGAAAAAAGTGAGATATTTAATAAAATATTTACTTGTAATTGAACGTCCAAAAATATAAATATGTATACTTTCTAGTCAGACGGATGAAATATATATTTTTTGTTAATAAAAACATGATAATGATATATATTTTTTTGTTGATATTGAGTGTTAGATACATTCTAACGATTTTTTATTTAAATATTATTTTGATATAATATTTTGTGAGATAAATTAATACTATATTTTTATTAAAAACCATTCAAATTGTATAGTAATGTTTTTAATTTAAAACTAAAAAAAGGGTAATACTATATAAAATTAAAAAACAACCAAAACATATTAAATAATATAAATCATAAATCAAGTCTCACAAATTTATATCTCAATCCATATTCAAACTTAAAATAGATTGAAAACAACTATTAATAGTTTATATTAAATAAAAATAAATTTTTTTTAAAAAAGAATCACATCTATGAACAAGAAAAAACAAAAAATAATAATAATTTATTGTCAATGAAAATATTAAATAATACAAATAATAAATTCAAACATAAGTTCAATTAAAAAATAACTACTCATGATATATATTAAATTAAAAAAATAAATATGAAACGAATTCATGTATATTGCCGTTGAAATTAATTTAAAATGAGATGTTAATTTGAATTTTTGCTTAGATAATATTTTAATTTAATACTTTGTAAGAAATAATAATTTTTTTTTATTAAAAACTGTACAAATAAATAATGTTGATTTTAATTTACAATCACAAAAAAAAAAAACAAAAAAAACAAAAAAACACACACAAACAAACTCAAATTTCACAAATTTTATATTTTAATCTAAATTCAAATATAATCTAAAGTAAACACAACTATCACATTCTATATTAAGTTAAAATTCAAAATAAATTTAGAATAAATTTATGTATATCGGTAGAAAAAAATATTTATCTTTTCATCGATGTAAATATCAATCAATAAAAACAACAAATCAAATCTCAAGAAATTTATGTCATAATCTAAATTCACATCAAAACTATATTAAAAACAATTAGTCACAATTTATATTAAATTGAAAATCAAAATAAATTTGGAATAAAATCATATTTATTGGTAGAAAAAAATATTATTTTTTTTGTTGATATAGAATGTTAGTTAATGGAAATATAAATAAATCTCATAAAATATATATTTCAATTTAAACTCAACCATAATGTAGGAGAACTTTGAAAAAAAAAAAAATCTTTTTGTTATTTATTTATTTCGCTGATAAAATATATTATATACATTTGCAAAAGTCGTCATTTACGTCATCAGGTCACATGCGACGGCTATTCCTACGCACGGTAGGAGGTAGTGTTGTAACTAAATCAATAATTTTGTTCGAGTCAGTATTCGATTTGAATTTTGATATTTGTATTCGAAGTTTTATGATTCAAATTCAAATAAAAATATTCATTTCGATTTGAATATGAATTAAACACAAATATACATTTTTAGTATTTGATTTGATAATAAAAAAAATGTATAGATAGTATAAAATATAATATACACATATATATGTATTTTCCAATAAAAATAAACTAAACTAAATGTAATAATAATATTCCCTCTGTCCCAGAATTATGTTCTGGATTGTGTTCGGCACGAGATATAGGGAATATTGATATTATATTAGTAGTGAGTAAAAAGTACATGTAAAAGACTTTTTTGCCCTTGTGAATGTATTAGTGTAAAAAGTAGTGGCAATTGTGTAATAATAATGAAAAAAATAATTGTAGTTTTATAGTGATATGAAAATAAGACTATTGTTTTGGGACGGATAAAAATAGTAAACAAGACTATGTATTGGGACGGGGAAGTAATACTTTTGAATTTTACATAAATAAGTATAATATGATTAAAACTACACTTATACAATGATATTTTTAATTATGTTAAAAAAATGAGTCTTTTTTGTCAATGTGAAAAAAATAAAAAATATATATATGTATATTTTTTATCAAGTTTTTTTAATGTTATTATTTTAAAAAAATTAATTAAAAGAAGTTTGAATCGAACAACCTCGAATCGAATTCAATAAACAAAAAAATAAAATAAAAATCACATATTGAATAAAATATTTGTATAATATTGAAATCGAATCAAATAATGTGAAAATTATTTCAAATCAAATACGAATATATTTTTAAGATCCAGAACAAATCAAATATTGAATTTAATAGTTGAATATTTTTTTGAAACGAAACGAGTGCAGTATTCGATTTGATTTGATTCGTCTACAACCCTAGTAGGAGGAAATAAATGACGATTTTTGCAAATTTGTAGATATATTTTGTTAGCAAGATAAATAAAAGACAAAAGTAATAATTGAATATACGTAAATAATATGTTTTACAATTTTTCCACAATATAGATTTAAAATAACTATTTACAGTATATAATTGAAATCAAAATAAAAATTGACGAATTTATATCAAAATAAAATTTGAGGAATTTATGTTTATTAGCGAGAAAGAAATAAATTATTGATCTTCTTGTTGTAGTATGCAGTGCAATAATAATAAAAAAATCAAACACTACAAAAAAATACAATAATAAAATAAAAATAAATATATAGGGTGTGTTGTTATATCAAATTTCACAAAAACTTTATTATTTATTAGAAAAATTCAAAAATATTAAATCCAGCATCTATTTTTCAATTTATATTATACTGAAATTTAATATTATATTTAAAATATTACATTAATACCTATTTATATCACATCATATTCAAATTCGAATTTTTACTATTTAAATTTCAAACTAAAATCCAAACTTCGAAACAAACATATCATAATGTATTAAGTTATTAACTACAACAAAAAATAATCACAATCTTAATTGTTCATCATCAACTTCTTCTTCACAGTGAAATGCTTTTGAGCATGTTTTTGAACAGCCTAAAGTCAAATTGTCACCTAAAATAATAAGTTAATAAATAATACTATAAGTTATACAATATCATAAGATTTAAATATCTTAATTAAAAAGATATTAAAATCAACTTATTATGTTCTTCATTCCATAACTATTGTCGAACACATAGTAATATTTCTAAAGTAGAAGAATTAAATCTACTACAATAAGGGTTAATAAGTCTACTACAAAATATCTCTTGTCATTTTTTGTAAATAAGAATATTTGATTCAACTTGTCTTCCACCTACTTAATATATTAAAAATTTGGATCCGTAGTTTCAAATATATATCCAATTTTGATATCGTAGAAAATCATATAAAAAACATTTATATTTGATGCCACAAATCAATCACATTCTTCGATGGATCAAGATCAAATGCATCAATAGAAATAAGTAGATTGCGAGTTATTAGACTTTTCAAATCCAACATACCAACATCAGACATCGAACTCATATATGTAGAAGACAGTGGCAGAACTAGAATTATTCCGGCGATGAGACTAAAGGTTTCATTGATGTTGAAAAATTAGATATTTTTATTATTTTGAGTGAAATTGATGGTAAAAAATTTATTTTGACGTATTCAATCAATATAAAAATATTAACTTGGTAAGGATTGATTGAATTTGAATGGACAAACATCTATTTAATTAACAATATAATCGAATGAACGGCTGGAACGACGATTCAGGGGGTTCGGGACCCCCGAGCCCCTATGTGGCTCAGTCACTGCATAGAGACACATGATATCAAAAGACACCGTAAAAATCATACTGTATTGGAATTATACCAAAAATTATCAGATGAATAACTATTTTCAAACATGTTGCTAAATTTTTTTTTATAGAGAACACAAATTGTAAAAGCTTTAGCAACACCATATTTCCAAAGTTCTAATCAATCTAATTAAATAAAAATTAGCCATAATCTAAAGTAAGAGTAACAAGTAAGAAGTAACCGTTCGAACCCTAAAGTAAACCTCCAGTCAAGTAATGCTTATCAATTTATAATTATAATTTCTTGAAGAGAAAGACGCACATAGACAGTCCAAATAATATCAAATTGGAAACGAGTTAGGGAATAACTAGAAATTCATACACCTTCAATGGGCATAAATGTAGGTAAATCGAATGAATGAATTGAAAATTTGAATTCTCCTCCAACAAATTCAAGCTACTCTCACTTTGTGAAGTTTGTTCTTGACACACTTTCTGACTTTTGTCCACAATCAAGCTCAGTTAGAAATTGGATACATCAAATGCGTTGTTTGTTAGATCCTCTAATAACAATGCCCTCTTCTTCAACATTTGATCCCCTTTTCTAGATTCCGTCAATCGCTTAACCGACGTTCTGCATCGCGGCATTTCTGATTTTCTTTGTACGCCATTGAAGCCCTTGTATGCTTAAAGAATTAACAAGAAAAGGTGCATGTAGTAACTGTTGTGGATTGTCTATGGGAAAAATCGATGGACTTTGTAATGAATAACTGAGGAGTGAAGACATAGTTCTAAATTGATAATCAATCAATAAATCATAATAATTTTGACGAACTTGATTAACTTTAATCTCAACTAAATTATGAACAAAATAAGAACTTAATGTAGAATAAAGAGTTTCAAAAAACAATTATGTCATGTGATAAAGAATTTTTAACTTTCTATATATTTCAATTGCAATTTTCAATTCTTCTTTACTTTGCTCACCATTGTAATTTCTTTCTTGCCAATTAATTTGTGGAAACACATCAAATAGGTAGAGTTCCAACGAGTTTTATAATAAAAAATTATCCTTCTACAATAATTAAAATGCAACTGATGAACAATTTCTTCAAATTTCATAATTCTAGAAGGTGAAACAATTCAATAAATGCCACTATTACATAATTTTTCAATTGTACCACTAATTATTTTTAATCTATCTTTAACAATCATATTCAAAATATGTACAAAACATTTCATATGAAGTACATTTCATCCATAGCATATTTTGATGACAATTTCTCTAAAATTGTGCTGAAGTATAGAAGTAGTAGTTGATAATTTACTATCAATAATCTAAGCCATCAAAGACTTAACGAGAATATTGGATAATATTTCATCAATACGAGAAGATGGTACAATGTCCAATAATTGAATTTTTAGATCCCTAAGCACTAAAATTGGTTACAATAAAGACAAACTAAACAATAAAAACTATAAAATAATTTTTTCAAGGAGATTTGTTGGATTCTTCGTGATCCTCCGATTGATCCCGACATCGAAATATTTATTCTAATATTCGGTAACTGTTCGAACGGTTATAATTCGGCCACTAAGATCGTGGGATAATCATGTAACGATTATACTCTAAAAGGCTCAATCGCCTCAGACGGATGGTTAAAATCATCCTGAATTGTTGTACAGTCCGACCGACTACTCTCCTGAATTAACATTTTTTGGACTACCTATCCACTTGATATTTGGGCACCGAGTTACTTCTTGTGGGCCTTTGGACCCAAACTCTACTTCAAATTTTGTGACTCAACAATTATTATTATTATTATTATTATGAGAGATAAAACAATAATTTTAATCGAAAAATATCTTTGTACCATGGTGTGTTTGTTTGAAGGATTTTGGTGGACTTCTACTATTTATCCCATTTTTTTTCCCCAAACAAACACACCCTTAATGTGTTTCTAAAAAGAAAAATATTTTTCAATCTTAAAAGTTGTTTTGATTTTTGAATAGAAGTCAATGCAATCGGCTACACAATGGTTTTTTAGATACACAAATCTATCCAAACGGGTTATAAGTTAATTTCTATTAATTTAAGATTTAATTAATTTACATGTATTTATATTAAATTATAGTTATATATTTGTTATATATATATATTAAAAAATATACGTCAATTAAACTAATTTAAAATATATAACTGTATAATTTGGATATATAGTTAAATTATAAGTACAATATATACATTAATATTATAACTTCAATATTCTATGGAATAAAAAGTAAAATAAATATATTTTTTTTTCAAAATATGATAGATATAATAAAACATAAGGATATAATAAGTCATTATTTTTTCTTTAATAAAATTCTCTCTCCAAAATTTTTCAAATCGAAGAAAGGGAAAAAGGAAAATTGATACAATTTGCTCTCGTTTCCTTAAAAAAAATTGAATCAAATATTATACTCCTATTTGAGTTTGTTTTTCTATATATATATATATATATATATTCTCTATTTTGTTCCATTTTATTAGGCTAAGTCATGTATTTAACTTTTTATTATTTTAGTACAATAATTGGAGTTGTATACATTTGGTCTCAGGCATCTTCAACCATCTTTGCAGTTGCTACAGTAAAAAATGCGATCTACAGTAATTTTACTCCAACCATAAACTTCAATTTTCACTCTAAAAAGTATATCCCCTATATATATTCCTCTTTTATATTATTTTATATAACTTTTCATATTTATAAATTACACCCCAACTTTAATTTTTTTTACATTAGATCCATACACATATAATTTATAAATTATTTAAAAATTATATATATAAAAATTAACATTTAAAAAATAAAATTATATATTACTTTCCAAAAACTAAAATTATATCACTTTTAAAAAATAAAATTATACATTATTTTTTTAAAAAAATAAAATTACATACAACTTTTTAAAATATAAAATTATATATCATATACTAAAAAAATTAAAATTATACAATATACCAAAAATATAAAAAATATCACAAAAATTCCACTAAAAAAAATGAAGTGGAGTAACAGTGTTACTCCAAAAATGGAGTAATACTGTGGATTCTTGCAAAAATGGAGGGGAGGGTTGGAGCCGCTCCCCCATTTTTGATACAACCCGCTGCAATGTTGGAGATAACCTCACAACTTAAAAAATTTGGTAGAAACAATTTTGTCGCTGAGTATTTTTCGTTCGGGTTAATTATACCATAATGCTTATACATGAAGACTAAAAAAAAATACTAATATTTTAATATAAAAATATAATATAAAAAAGTAATTCGAGAATATTATAAAAAATTATTAAATAATGAATAATAAAATAAATAAATAAATAGTGGCAAAATTAGACTTGCCAAATCGGATTTGAAACAGCAGTTCTGATTTAAATCGAAATCGGACACGACCCAAATCAACGGCCTAAATTAAATGGATTTGATCCAATGGCCTGCGTTCACTCTGCCCAAACTGCAGGCGGTCTTTTTTCTTTTTCCTTTTTTTTTTTTAAAAAAAAATAAATAGTTGAGATTTAACTTACAAATTAGTTATTTTATATTTTTACTAATTAAATTATAATATACATAAATCAATTCCAATCATATTTTTTAATTGATAAATGGATAAATAATTATTTTATAAATTTTAAATATTATTTATTCTTTTAGTTATTTTTGAAATGGACATTTTATAGCTATATGAGAAATAAACATCCGCTAACTCTGTACTACCAACTTCGGTAAAACAGAAAATAAATGTGATTTTGATATTTTTGATATTTGAATATATAATAACATATTTTTAATTTAAATAAAGTTATATATTTTTTTTAAAGAAAGATATTTTTAAGTGAAATAGATAAAAAAAAATACTTTTAATTATGACGAATAAAATATACTTTTCCATAATAATAAAAAGATTTATTAAATTAAAATTAGAGTTAAAATTTATTGTAAAAACTAAATAAAGAAATAAAAATAAAAAATATAAACAGAAGATTTAGATCGTAACCAACCATTCTTAAACTATAAAATATAGATAAAATAATTATTATTTGTTAAAAGGAAAGTAAAAAATTATAACTAAATAAAATTATATATTATAAATAAATTTAATTATTTTTATTTTTTTTGTAAAAGTTTAAAGATAATTATATTTTGACTGAGACTGAACACAGTCGTATTGAAGGACTCAGACGAGTGACTTGGCATTTCAGACAGTCAACACAGTCGTGTTGATTATCTTGCACTTTTGAACACGGCCGTGTTCTGAACACAACCATGTTTCTGCCCTTATTCATGACATGTTATCAACACAATCATGTTCTAGGCTATATTCACGACCATATTCTCAATACAGTCATGTTTTAGGTCATGTTCACGACCATATTTTCAATATTTATTATTATTTTCACTTCTTTCAAATCATTTGATATATATATTTATAATTCAACAAACATATTTTTTACAATTATGTCATAATATAAAAATATAATTAATTTTATATTTAAAAAAATAATTGCAAAAAAAGTATAAAAATAATACTCCCTCCTAGGTAGGTAAAAATAGTGTAATGACATTTTTGCCCATATTTTTTTATATAAAAGTAATGACGTGATTTAAAGTAAGTATATTTGTGGAAAAAAATATGGTATTTCATGAAATTGTTACTTTATAATTGGACGTGCTAAAATAAAAATATGTATACTATTTAGATGGACGGAGAGAGTATATTAATATATATTTTAAATAATCATCACTAAATATATTTTTAAAAATTTATATAAAAAATTAAAATATTATTTTGAATTTTAAAATATTATTTTAAAAATAAATTTAATTTATAATTTATAGAAATAATTAATTTATATAATGATAATTATTAAAAATATATATTAATATATTATTATTTTTATATTTTTTTCAATTATTTTTTAAAAATATTAAAAAATTGATTTTTTTATATTATTAAATAATTGTAAAATATATTTTTATTGAATATGTATATCAAATTATTTTAACCAATAAGTTGAAAATAATACTAATAAATACTCCCTCCGTCCCCTTACAAAGTTTACGTGTTTCTATTTTGGGACGTCCAATTATAAAGTTTATATTTCATTAAATACCTTACTTTTTTCCACAAATACCTTTACTTTATATCACATCGTTACTTTTACACAAAAAAGCAAAAATATCATTACACTACTTTTAACTATTCACTATAATTAAAATATTATTATTTCTTAAACACCGCGCCAAAAGTAAATGTAATCCTTGTAAATGGATGGAAGGAGTATAATTTATAATATGACTATATTAAAAATATAGTCATGAATATGACCTAAAACATGATTTGTTGAGAATATGGTCGTGAACATAAATAGCAAGGTAGCAGTGTTCAAGTCAACAAGGCCCCGTGTTCACTCCCAGTCAACTATTTTTGTATTAAAATTGATAAATTTTTATTTAAGTGAAACTAAAATCGATGAAAAATTTTGAATAAAATTAAAATTAATAATTATGATATTGTATGAGATAGAAAATAATAATAATAATTTTTGCTTTGTTTTTCTAAAGAACGGAAAATAATAATTTTTTAATTTATCACCGTATCCGTATCCGTGTATCACCGCACTCCTCCTTTTCTCTCTCTCCAACATCTATTCCAAATCCATTCTATCCCCCAAGAAAGCGCTTCCTCTGTTTCAGGCTCCAGCCCTAGATTCTCTCTTCCAGTTCTCCAGAATCTCCCTTCACACTTGATCTTCTATACCAAACCTCGCTGCCATGGTATTGATTATTTGCTCCATTTTCGCTATTTACTGATTTCATGGTTGTGTCTATTTTGATGATACGGAAATGTATTGTTTGGCTGCGACTTCCGGCGTTCGATTCGCGATATATTTGGTTTCTGAATGAGAGCGGAATTCATGATTTTGTTTGGATTTGGGGTGCTTGGTGTGGTTGGGGTTTTTCTTTGTTAATCTTATGCTTAAAAAAAAATTGGATTCTTAGATCTGATTTGTTGTAGTTTTGAATCTTGATTTACGTTTCGGATTGGTAAACTGTGATCGTAGGCCGATCTTTGAGAAACTGTGATCTGATTTGTATTAATTTTGTCGAGGATTAATTTTGGCGATCGACTAGGGGGGAGTTAGGCTCTACATGAGTTGACTAGCTACTTTGTTAATTGAATTTGTAGGTTTGATTTTGGTACTTGGCTATGCTCGAAGTTTGTATCAATGTTCTTATTGATTTTGATATGCAGTTATTCAGGCCAACATTTCTGATAGTGCAGGGGCTCACATTCTGGAATTTTACTAAGAAATAATTTCGAGATTTTTTGTTTTTGACTTCACACACACATATAGATACATTTGTATGAATGTATATATAGGTCCAACGTTGCTATGGACTACTACATTTGTGGATGTTGACAAACATTTTCTTTTTTTAGTTTGTTTTGATCCAGGATCAGGTTGCAAAGAATGAATCTTTTTTTTTTTTCTTATTGTATTTCATATTAGCTCATTTTTATGGGAGGTATCACTGGAAAGAAGCAGGTATCTTTATATTGTATAGGTACTTAGTCATGCTTTAGAATTCTATGTTTTTAATATGCCTCCGAATGGTAGCACGAGGGAAGGAAAGCTCGGAGGAAAGGAATGTTAGAGGGGATGGGTGAGTAGGTGACATTTTTTGATTTTGTTTATTAGTTATTATTTATAGTTGGTAATCGATCATGATTCATGAATCATGATTATGATTTTTCAAAATGTTTGTAGATCTCATATGTATGGGACATTATGTAAAATAATGTCGTAAGATTTAATTAGAATAATACATGTGGATAGAGAGTGGAGAGAAAAGAACAAAATTGACGTAACTCTATTTAGTCTTGATGCTCTAAATTTATCGACCAAAGATATCTTACCCTCTTATGTGATATTTCTTAAGAATTTAAATAGCATTATTTGCAAGTGTGTGTTTCTAAAGCTGTCTCACCTGTGTTAACAAATCAATATGATCTTAGTGTTTTTGTTGCTTTCCAAATATTTCTGTGTAATGGTATGCTTCAAAAGCTAGAGCTCACATTTACTGATTTGCAATGTCGTCGTATTCCCCTTGCCCACAATAGGCTACACTTTTACTTCTTAAGTGCCCCTTCTTGTGAGATTCTCCGGGGTTAGAGATGGAAATAAGACACAATTTTAGGATGTGTTTGGTTGTAGGTTTTGGGTTTGGGTTTTGAGTATTTTTGTATTAAAATAGTTGTTTGATGTGATATAATTATATGTTGATATGTATGTGAAATTAAATTCTAGGGTAATATAATAAATGAAAAAAGTAGATATTTCATTTGATGTTTTTAAGTGAGAACTTTTTTTTGAAATAGTAAAAAACCGAAAAACAAAACTCACAACCAAACACAGCATTAGTGATTCTCTCATCCCTTCTCTAAGATTATGAGATAACTTGCTTGATAATTATTTTGTTGATAATCTTAAAATTGATATCATTTTACAGTCCAAATTTGCTAGAAACTTAGGGTTGTATTTTTTGTGGGTTTTATCACAGATTTTGACTATTCAATTTTTTTTTCCTTTTAAAAATATCAAATTAAATATATATATATTTTTATATTATACTACAAATTTATTTAACATTCAAAACATTACATTTAATATTCGTTTTATATCACATCGAACAACTATTTAAATTCAATTTTTTTATTATTCTCACATTCATTGTTTTATGCACGTACAGGCAAACGCGGCATCCGGAATGGCAGTCCACGACGATTGCAAACTGAAGTTCATGGAGTTGAAAGCCAAGCGAACACATCGCTTCATAGTGTACAAAATCGAGGAGAAGCAGAAGCAGGTCATCGTGGAGAAGCTTGGCGAACCAACTGAATCCTACGAGGATTTCACCGGACACCTTCCTGCTGATGAATGCAGATATGCAGTTTACGATTTTGAATTCATGACCGAGGAGAATGTCCCCAAGAGCAGGATCTTCTTCATCGCATGGTAATTTCACTACCCCAATAAAATAACAGTGCCATTCATCTGTACTTGTTTATTTTGTTTTTTTTTTTTAATTTTTTATTTTATTTAGGTCCCCTGACACGGCAAGGGTGAGGAGCAAAATGATCTACGCGAGCTCCAAGGACAGGTTCAAGAGGGAATTGGATGGCATTCAGATCGAGCTGCAAGCGACCGATCCGAGCGAGATGGGTCTCGATGTCTTCAAAAGCCGCGCTAATTAATCTATTGTCTTCTTCAAAGGTGTTTATCATCAAAGCATGGCATGGTACCTATCTAAGCAATGGTATACTTTTTTTTTTTTTTTATCTATTTCGCAAAAAAAAAAAGTGTTATATTTCCGTATGTGCTAAATGGCTTTATTCTGTGCAAATTATTATGTGATTTTGGTCCTTTGGGGTGTGAAATTTTACTATGTTTTTATGTATTGCATGGTTGGATATATATATAGCCATGGCTGGGTTGGTTTCTTCTATACTTCAGATATGTGTTCATGACTTCTCTCTTAGGGTGGGTTTGTTCGAGGGGTTGGATTTTGAGTTGAGATTTGAATAGTAAAAATTTTGAATTTGAATAGTTGTATGATGTGATATAAATAGGCGTTGATGTGATGTTTTGAATGTAAAATTGATTTTTAGCATAATATAAAAAATAAAATTTAGGTGTTTGATTTGATGTTTTTGAGGGGGAAAAAATAGGATGAATAGTGGAAATCCAAACAAATCTCACAAACAACACACCCTAACTTGACTTTTCTAATTTCTAATTTGAATTTGAATTTGTCCCTGTTGGCCTTAACCCATTTCAAATGAATTTTGTATGTATATATTTCAAATTGAATCCCCGGGATGTAGGAGTGGAAAAAAAACACGCCGAACCGCTTAATCGAACTGAATTGAATCGAATTTTCGGTTAACCGATCAAATTCGATTCGAATACAAATATTGTGTATTTGATATTTGTTCGATTCGATTTCGGTTTTTTTATATTTTTTTCGAACCGAATATTTTTATATATTCATATTATCATATTTTAAATTTTATATTAATAATTATATTCGGTTCGGATTGTTCGGTTTTAGATTGAATATTTGAAATATTTGCAAATATTTTGATTTAATTAGAATTTTAATTATTTTTTAATATATATTTTTTTAATTTCAGTTCGGTTAGGATTATTTGCAAATATTTTCAGTTGACCGAAAATTTTGGTTAACCGAATTTTAGGTTCGGATACGGTTCGCGGTTTTGGGTATTTGTTCGGTTCGGTTCAGATATCAAATACTGCATATTTGCAAATAGTGAAATCATGCCCACCTCTCTCACTTTTTATATATATATATATAAATTATGACTAAAAATCATTTTTGATCCAATTCAATATCATAATTATCAATTTTGGTCACATTCAAATTTTTTTTATCAATTTTGATCCCATTTAAACAAAAATTTATCAATTTTAGTCCCAAATGGTTGACTGAGATTGAACACGACCGTGTTGGATGACTCACAAGGTGACTGGACGTCCCAGGCAGCCAACACGACTGTGTGTCTGTCCGTATTTTCAACACAACCATGTTCTAGGTCATGTTCACGACCATGTTCAACACAATCATGATTTAGGTTATGTTCACGACCATGTTCTCAACACAATCATGATTTAGACCATGTTCAAGATCATATTTTCAATATAATCATATTGTAGATCGTGTTTATTATTATTTTCAATTTTTTGTTAAAATTATTTGGTATATATATTTATTTTTTTTATAAATTTATTTTTTATATTAAATAAAAAAATCATATTTAAAATATAAAAAATATTTAATATTGAATTGTCAGACTGTTTAGAGCGAACAAAATATACTCCATATGTTTCAATCGGAAAGGTCATTTGTCTTTATTAGTAAATTAAAAAATAATATTATTTTATTGATGAGTGAAAGTGTGTAAGATTATATAATATTTTTACCCTTATAAATTACAAATAAAATAATACTTTATTATCCCAACTCAAAGTACTTTTTTACTATTTTCGGTTGTCTTATTCGAAAATATAATTTTCCTATTTTTAGTAAAA
Source organism: Andrographis paniculata (assembly GCF_009805555.1). Taxonomy (NCBI): domain Eukaryota; kingdom Viridiplantae; phylum Streptophyta; class Magnoliopsida; order Lamiales; family Acanthaceae; genus Andrographis; species Andrographis paniculata. The sequence continues at coordinate 3,131,839 of NW_026137614.1, forward strand.
ATAATCACATACTAATATCAAAATATCTTTAATTTTTACTTAAATTACAAATATATTATTACATATACAATTACTTTATACATAAGTTAAATGACAAAATTGTTAAAATTTCTTATATACTTTTACTAATAAATAAAATACTATTATTTCTTAATTTAACGTAAAACTCCAAAAGAATGCATTGATAATAATATTTTTTAATTATGTAAAAAATAAAGATATTTTGCTTTGTATATAAAATATTTTTATTATATTAATAAAATGATACAGTTTGAATGAGACAATAAAAAATAGTGAAAAAGATACTTTGAATTGGAACGAGAGAGTATATATTATATATATATTATATTAATATGAATATGAATATATTATATATAAGGGAGACGTTTGGTACCGAGAATAGAATTAGTACATAATGAGAATTAAATAAAACAGATAATTTAGTTGGAAAATATAAAAAAAAATGCAAATATATAAATGATCAAATAAGAATAAATGATTAATCGAACAAAAAGAGAGTTTTAACAAATAAAAATTCATTAAAAATATTTTTGGTAATTTTTTTTTAAAAAAATTATAAATTATATACGATATTTTTTAAAATCATATTTTAGTATAATTTCTTAAAATATCGTAAAAATTATATACTTTAAAAATAAATTAAATTTGTTTTTTTTTTGTAAAATTAAAATAATATAATTTTTTAAAAAATTATAAAAATTACATAGTACAAAAAAAAAATTAAAAATTAAAAAATATATATACTACAAAATCATTTCTCTCAATTTCTCTGCAGACGAGAGAGAAATGAAAATAGAGAAATATAAATGATTTATTTCTCAAGTTCCATTTCTCTGGCTCAAACAAACAAGAGAAATAATATCATTTCCATTTCTCTGGCCTCATTTCTCTGTACCAAACACAACCTTATAGTTTTTATAAGATGAAGCTTTTTGTTAGGAACACGGTATTTTAGATAAATGTAGGTTATTAAGTTATTAATAATAAGTTAAGATAATATTTTATTATTTTTTTTATATGTGTAATGTTGTTGGTATTTTAAATATTTTTAGAATTATATCTCAATAAAATATATGCAATATGAATATTATTTTGTAGACAATAAAATTTTATATAATACAAATGAATAAAAAAATTTATTTATTTATTTATCATTATCATAAATTAGTTTTATAAAAAATGAGGAGTTTTAAAGGTAGATAAAAAATATTTGTTAATTGAGGAGAGAGGTAGAAATAACGGGGTTTTGAGTGGGTCCTATGTGTAAGATGTTAAAAGTTTAATTAAATTGATTTATATTTGTTAAGTATGTTTAAGATTGATAAAGTTACCAAAAATGAAAATGAGTCATCTTTTGTGGTAGGTACGAAAAAGAAAATTGGGTCATTTGTGGCGGGGACGAATGGAGTAATATTTATAAATGTTGGTTGACTTCCATTTGTAAATAAATAAATAAATAATGTGTATTCCTAGCAACTTAAATTTTTAGATGATCGGTTATCTACATAATCTAACATAGTATAAGAGCCAACACATCTCAACTACGGGTGACAAAATTAAACCCGACCCAACAAACCGAATCTGTTCGACTTGAAATTTTTCAGGTTCGAATTTGGGTATTTCGGGTTTACAAAAAAATTGGGTCGACTTGAACCCAAAGCGAAAAAAATTTGTACGTGTTTCGGTACCTGATAACCCAAAATACAAAATAGATCAGGTTTCAGGTTTCGGATTAACTTGAAATTATTTATTATTATTATTTTAATTTATAATATTTATATTATTTTAAATGAATTTTTTCTAAGTTAATTTATTTATTTTTTAAGTTTTCGGGTCAGTCTCGTATCGGGTTTGTTCAGGTTTTGAGTGACCTGAAACTAATTCATGTTAACCTGAACGTGGTCTAAAAGAATTCGTGTCGTGTTCGGTCTAGGGTTTCAGATCAAATTTTGGGTTCGATTCGGGTTATGGTTGACAATGTTTTATTACCCTATAGTTCAATCCAACACAAACACGACCCGAAAATACAAACACGACCCGAAAATACGAATAAACAACTCTATCCCTAATAATTTAATTTTTTAGATGAATCAATCATTAATATCATCTAACAAACTCTACAGGATGATTCTAACTAAAAAATCTAAACCTCCAAACAAACACGTCATAACTGTATTTTTCTATTAAATAAAAAAAAAACCAAACCTTTTGTTTTACCTTATTTGTATTCCCTATATGCCATTTAATTGTATTTATTTTTATAATAAATAATAATACTTTTTTCGTCCCATAATAAATTATTATTATTTTTTTTATTTTTATTTTAGTTTATCCTATAATAAAGTATCTATTTTTTTTAGTATACCTTTATAATTTATAATATATTACTCAAATGCTATTACTTTTATATTATACAATATTAATAATGTTATTTTAGTAATTTCTATTTTATTTCTATTAAATTCTAATATAATACTAATATTTTTAAAATTCTGTGTAAAAAATAAACGAATATCTAATTATGGAACGAAAGAAGTAATAAAATTCCGTTGAGTTCCGAGTTCATATTCATTCATTCATATGGTTCGGATAGACTATTGTATTTAGTTACATGACACGCGTTATGGTAACTTTCTTAGGACACCACGTGTATTAAACATTTTAGTTAGTTAATGCCACTTTGCTTCATTGTCACGCCACCCAATCGACCTTATAATATTATATATATAGTCACTCCTACGAAACTATTACGGTGGATACCAACATTTAGATAAAATATAATTAGTAATTAATTAAAAATAAAAGTAAATTATTTTTTTAGTTCTGTAACTGAATCTTTTTATTATTTTAGTCATGTAAGTGGAGTCTGTCGCAAACTAGTCCCATAAATAAAAAATTTTCGTTGTTTTAGTCCTCCGGCATCGGAGACGCCCGCGTGGCTCGCCGGAGGTGACGTGTCTGCCCAGGTGTCCCGCCAGGTCAGCAACACATGGCGGATTTTATTTTTTTAATTTTTTAAAATTGGATCAAATAAAAAAAAAAAAATACAAATAAAATTAAAAATAAATTAAAACTAAGTTTTAAAAAAAATGAGAAAAATGAAAAATAAAAATAAGAAATCCACGTGTCCACGTCACCTCCAGCGAGCCACGCGGGCATCTCCGGCGCCGGAGGACTAAAACAACAAAAAATTTTCACTTATGGGACTAGTTTGCGACAAACTCCACTTACGGGACTAAAATGATAAGGGAGTCGGGACTTAAAAAAACAGTTTACCCTTAAAAAATAGTTATTATATAATAAAAATAATTATAGATTAAGATTGAGATAATTAAATAGTTTAATTAAATTAAAAAAATTATAAATTATAAATTTTTAAATGTGATTAAAATGTATAATCATATTTCCAAAAAAAAAATAACAAATTATATGCTACATACGAAAATAGAAAATAGTGACAAATTAAGTGGGACTGGGGGAGTATGATATAGTGTAAATCCGCAGACAAATAAGATTTTAAGCCGTCGAAAATTTAGGCTTTGTTTACGCAACACATTTTCACTCATTTGACATTATTCAATTTTTTTAAAAAATATGACATCAAGTACATTTTTTCTTTCTCAAAACATCAAATCAAATACTAAAATATTTACTTTTTCTAAACTTTTAAAATTTTAAAAACTTCTATCTAAAGAAAACCTAATTTATGATTTTATGATCAAAATTTATCCTATAATGTATGATTATCTTTTACTAGACTTTTAATTTTAGTTAATCAATTTACTGCTTTTAAATAATATATTTTGGTTATAATTTTATACACACATTTTCAAAATTATATAAGTTTTGTTCTTTCTATATTTTTTCAGGCCTTTTTTTTTTTAAAAAAAATTAATACATTATACACATTTATCATTTTAGTTCCGTAAGTGGAGCCTGTCGCAAATTAGTTTCATAAGTGAAACATTTTCGCTGTTTTAGTCCTCCGGCGCCGGAGACGCCCGCGTGACTCGCCGAAGGTGACGTGTCCGCCATGTGTCCCGCCGGGTCAGCGACACCTGTCGGTCACGTGAATTATTTTTTTTCATTTTTTTAATTGGACCAAATAAAAAAAGTACAAATAAGATTAAAAATAAATTTTAAAAAAAATTTAAAAAAATAAAAAATAATAAAAATCCACGTGTCCGCCAGGTGTGCGACACCTGGTGGACACATCACCTCCGGCGAGCCACGCGGGCATCTTCGGTGCCAGAGGACTAAAATAGCGAAAATTTTTCACTTATGGGACTAGTTTGCGACAGGCTCCACTCATAGGACTAAAATGATAAAAGAGTCCAATTACGAAACTAAAAAACAGTTTACCTTTTTTTTTTTTTTTTTTTTTTTATTAATAATCTCACAAAACATACCATAACTTATTTTTCTATTCTACCAAACAAATAAAAATAAAAATAATAATAATAATAAATAAAAATATATTAGGATTCCCTTTATATTGATTTTTTATGGGAGTTTTTGGCTTTTGTTTGTGAAAAAATATTTTATACTTTGATATTTATTCAAAAACAAAAGCAATTTTTAGAGTTTAAAAATATTTCTCTAAAAGCACATTAGAGTAGTTTTTGAAAAAAATAATAAATATAATATAAAAATAATTAATTTATATACTATATTAAAAAATCAAAATTTAAAGATACAATTGTATTTTTAATTTTAATTTATATGTTATATTTACTATAATTTGAAATAATTAAATATTAATTTAAAAACATATAAATTTTTAATTAAATTAGACAATTAAAATTTATTAAAAAAAATCTAAAATAAATGGTAAGGTACAATTAATTTAAAATTAAAATTTAATTTAATTTTAATATTATAATTAAATTAAAATTTTAAAATATAGATTACCAAATTTAATAAATGAAGTATAATTTTAATAATATTAAATAATTTCATATTTTTAAATGTAAGGTTTGGTCCCTTGTGTTTTTTTACACCAAAAATATCTGGTTTCTACTATTTAGACTCTATGTTCCCGAAAAAAATATATTTTCTCTTTCACAAAATATCACATCATATATTATTTTAATGTCAAAATCAAATCAAATTTTTTTAAATCTTATCAAAACAAACAAATCCTTAGGGTCTGTATCTGTATCTCCAGTCCGATTTGGCAAAACTTGTAAGGTCGTGCAAAAGTCCAACTAATTAATTATTTGATCATTAAAATAATTATATTTTGGGAAAAATTAATTTTGGTCAAAATATAACCAAAATTTATCAATTTTGATCTCAATATAAAACACTCATCAATTTTGGTCGCAATATAACAAAATTTATCAATTTTGGTCCCAATATAAAAAATTCATCAATTTTAGTCCCAATATAAACAATTTCAATCAATTTTGATTCCACCGTTAAAAAACTAACGAAAATTGCCGACATGGACATGATGGAGGTGACGTAGCAGTTGACTTGGAAAGTATACGGCTATATTGTTACATGGCCATGTTGTTACACAAATATTAAAATTGTGATAAAATCCTACCCAAACATATCATAAATAACATATTCCCTCCGTCCGTCCCAGAACTATAGTCTGGGTTGGGTTTGACACGAGATTTAAGGAATATTGATATTATATTGATACTGGGTAAAAAAATACTAGTAAAAGACTTTTTTGTCCTTGTAAGTGTATTAGTGTAAAAAGTAGTGGCAATTGTGTAATAATAATGAAAAAGTAAGGATAGTTTTATAGGGATATGATTATTTATGGAAATGAAACTATTGTTTTGGGACGAACAAAAATGGTAAACAGAACTATTGTATTGAGACGGAGGGAGTATGATATATAGACTAACATCACAGATAATGGAGCGGTATGGTGCTGATTTAGAAAATTCAGGATCATAATATATATAAACAACACATAATTTTATTATATACAATACATGTTGTATAGTAAAGACATGTGTTATTGATTTATAATTATAATTATGTTGTATAATAGTACGTGGTGTGGTTGTATAAGACTATAACATGTGTTGTATTTGTATTATATGAGTGCATACAGTGTGCGCTGACTGTAGTAACACTGTGTGTAGTCTGCGATGTGTTGTCAGTAGAGCTGACAAAAACTGACCCGACACGAAATAATTGGGTTTGGGTCAAAGATTTCAACTCGATTATGTATACGGGTTGACACGAACCCGACACGATAATAAACGGTCGGGTTAGGGTTGAGGCTCTCAAGTCGAACCCAATTATAATATATTAATATTGATTATGAAAAAGTAGGGATAGTTTTATAGTGATATGATTATTTATGAAAATAAGACTATTGTTCTTGGGACGGACAAAAATGGTAAACAAGACTATTGTATTGAAACAGACGGAGTAATACATAACATAAAGATAAAATAACACATAAATTATATTAATATAATACAAATACATGACTGTCAGGACAATTTATAATTAATTCCAGCTGATGAAATGATTCATACAAAAGTAATTACACATTTTTAATTTAAAATATGTGATCCTATATTAAATAAAAAATTATATATGTTTATATATTTTTATATATGCTCGATAGGGCGAGTCTTCCTTTAGAATGGTCATATTTAGACTCTTTGGGTATGGCATAATATATATATATATATATATATTTTTAAATGAATATTTTGTTAATGATATTTTTAAAATTTTAATTAATAATAATAATAAATACTTATTGCAAATAATTATTTAATAAATAGTACTCCCTCCGTCCCAAATATGGTAAAATATTTGGTTTTAGTATGAGTTTTTAGGTGGGTATTATTAAGTAGGATAATTTAGAAATTAGGTGATGTGATGGAGAGAGAAATATATATTTTATTTTTTTTATTTGGATGATGTAAAGGGATAAAGTGTGGGGTAGAAATTAAGTGTAATTAATTATTTCCTATTTTGAAAATATTGCAGGTTATTTAGGACGTAAAAAAAGAAATGTTGCAGGGTGTTTGGGAGGAACGGAGGGAGTAATATTTAAATGCTAAAATTTTCAATATACTAAAAAAAAAAGATACATTTAGCTGATGAATTTTTTTTTTTTTTTAATTATAATATTCTATAAAAAAACTACTCCCTTCGTCTCCATTTGCTGAATCTACCTTTCTATTTCGGTATGTTTCACTTACTCTGTGACTTTTATTTTTTGAAAAATTATTATATATTTTAATTTTATTTTAAAATAGTTAATTTAAATTTTTTTATTTTAATTATATTAGTTATCTTAATTTTAATTTAAAATTATTTTTATTAAATAATAATCATTTTCATTGGTACATTCTTAATTATTTACTATTATTATATTTCTCCTAAATTTTCGTATCCATAATAAAAGGTACACTTGGAAGGGAGTATATTATTATTAAAATCTATGAATATAATATTTTTTATTCAAAATTTTATGACAAAATATTTATCCAAAATTATAAATAAAATATTTTTAATAAAAAACAATAATGTAATAGTAATACTATATCAAACAACGAACCAAATAATAATGGTGGTAGTTAATTATTACTTGGAAGTTTTTACAAGAAAGAATAAAGGGAAGGGAAGGGAGGAGGTAATCCGTAATGGTACCATTTATTAACGAGGATGAAGACGAGAGTCGGATAAATACAATCATTTTCATTCTCATGCTGTCAAATTTTGTGTTGGTGGGTGGGAGCTCTGTGTCGGCACTGTAAACCGCATTATTAGCCAGGAAGGAAGGAGGAGGAAGACGGTGCGGCGAATTCCCCGTTTCTGATGATTTTCCTGCGATTCCGATGGGAAGAATGCCACTGGTGTCAACGGCTCGCGGTTCCGCTTACCTAAGCGCACTCGCTGTCGAGATTGAGAAGAAGCTTCAGCGTGTATGCGATATATATATATATATGTATATGTTCGTCTGGATGTATTATGCGTGTTTTGGTTTTAATTGTCGGTGTTTGATTGCAGGCGTTGGCTTCGGCGTCGCAGCGGAGGAATTTGTTGCAGGAGTTGTTTGCCGATGTGGCCTTGGAAATAGATGATCGCGCGAGAGGTGAGAGATGCCTTTAATTATTTGTGTTTCAGATTTTGTGCGTTTTCGGGAGCGGTTTGGGTAAATGCATAGAGATTGCATGCCGATTCGGCGGTTTGGGATGGAGATGGGAATGGAAATAAATTTATTTAGGGTTGTAGTTGATAATTTTATAGTTGCAAATTGATAATTTTGGAAATTATATTGGTTCTTTTGCGTTCTAAACTGCATCTGATGTCAATAGTTTTGTGTTTTTAATGCTTGTTGAAAAATTGGAAATCTAATCTAAGAATTCTAGATCAATCGATGATGGTTTATTGCTCAGAAATTGGATTGGATGGTTGCTCATGACTAGAAAATTGAATTTTGGTTTATTCCCCCTGCAGTTTTTTTTCTGTATCTGGTGTGTGAAAAGGTATTTTTATTTCTTAATATGCGTAATTGGGCAAGATACCTTGCTGCTCCCTCGGTTATATTTCGTTGTGCTGGGTGCCCCATAGTATCAGTTTTCTTACTGAATTGGGATCAGACGTTACGTGGGGGCATTTTAAACATTTTGATCTGGAACAAAACTAATTAAATCATTCACGTGATAATTGTCTTCAAGATTCTTCCTTAGTCAGGACCCTGATTATCTGATTTATGGGCTATTGGGGAATCCATTTAAATACTGAAACTGGATTAGACGCAGACGTGGAGTAATCCTCTTAGATGTTTAAGTGTTTAAGGGAATATTGGAATTGCTAGAGATACTGAAGTTGATGGTTTCCATAACAAGAGTGGTAGGGTCACAGTTTTGCTACCAGGTCTTCATTCCCTAAGTACTTAACCTAAACAAGGGTTTAGCTAAGTTAGTTTCACATGCGTGAGCTTGCCGAATTATACAATTGCCCTATATGATTCTCAAGTTTCAGTAGAAGCCAATTAAAAGTAGTACAGAGAGTTGGATCCAAATTATGTGCTGTTGGGTAGCGTCTGAGGCAACAGCGCTGAAGTCAGCTTCATCTGGCACATAGTGACAATCAAAAGAGCATTTTGAAATTAGAGATCTTTGAATCACATTCATTGCTTTAATACATCTGCTAGTAAGAGAAGGTTTATACAAACTTTTCCATCATGATGCAACAATTTTGACAGAAACAATGATATGATCATAAGGCAGAGAGGCATAGACTGCAAATCGTTGCCTTGTCTTCGAAGGGATAATGAAAGGAATGACATTCTTAAACTGTAAAATTGAGCTTAATATAATTGTAATCGTAATTTTGGCTTTAGCTGAAATTCTCCTATATCTATTTTCAGATAATTTTAGTGTAGAACTGATATACGACTTGACTATGACATTGTGTTTATATTATTTCAAAGCGTGGATATTTTCTTACAAATTTTTAATTTGTACTTTCTTGTCCATAACTTTAAAAGGTAGTGAAATCCCTTCCATATCAATAATGCACAATCAGTAATATATAAAAATTTGTGGTTGCCACAAATTTAGAACATTAGTTTTCTGAAAGGTATTGAGATTTAAAATTACTATTTTTTCTCAGGTTTCATAGTCTTGTTATTTGTTGTAATTGACTTCCTCCTTAGACCAATAGGATGGGATCAGTATTTGTGACCTTTTTGATATATGGTTCTTTACACTTTACTGCTTGTCTGCTAATATATAAATACAATTTTTTTTTTCTTTTTTCTCAGCTAGCAATAACAGGAACGAAGTATGTCTTAGGTTTTACTTCATTCTCAAAGAGAAGGAATCGACAAATTGTTATTTTCATTGTCCTTACCATAGTTTTTATGAAAAAGAAAGACTGAAACTTGGAATCTGATGTGAAAAACTGCCAGATGAGATGGAAATATGTGTAGGTAGTAATATCTAATGCACTCCTGTAGAAACATATGTAGTGGAACACTTTTAATCTGTTCATGGTGGTGTTTTCTTTTTCTTGTTAACATTTTTATTATATAACTTTTAGTTCAATAAAGATTGTGTTTAGCGGTTCTGTTATGCAACACACTGAGCTGCAATTTATTCAAAACAGAAATTATTCTTGGCGAAGAAGGTGCAATTTCGGTGGAAGATGATGGCTATGGGGGCCCCATATGCTTTTACGATGTGCTTGCTAACCATTTTGTCAGCGTACCCCAAGATGGCCAATCAATACTTAATCTGATTGTACAACTTTGGAGCCAGTCATTTGCATCTAATATATTTGCTCTCTTGTTCCACAAATGGGTACAAACTTATGGAGGTCTTTTTTAATTATGTTGATTTATCTGTGTAGAATTGTGATCCTACTATTACTGAACTTTTATATAAGAAATTGCTTTCACTTTACTTTTTGTGAAATACCATCTTCAGATTCCAACTTCATTTTATAATCACCTCTTGTTCCAATGTGATGTTTTCAATGAATCTTGCTGATATTATGACACCTTCAATTTTGCAGCTGTTTGAGGTTCAACTTGATAATCCTGAGGTCTTACTTCGTTACTCATCTGCTCTTGTCCAAGGTGCTACAAATGTTTTCTGGTAAGGTGCTTTAGCCCTTGTAAAGACTTGCAGGTGTTTGATGTGATGTTTTGTATGTAAAATTAAATTTTTAGTATAATATATAAAACAAAATATAAATATTCGATCTGATGTTTTTTGGGAAAAGTTTTTGGTGGAACAGTAGAAATCTTCTAAAATTTTCCACACACATACAACCTTAACCTTTTCTACAAGGGAAATTGCATATCCTAAAACACTCTGAAGAAAATGAAGAATAAAAACCGCTATCTTCTTTTCTAAAACATTGTCCTAGTCTATTAGTGTCATCATCTCTTCACTTGTTCCTTAAAAACAATAAAAAGATTTGAAATTTTGTTTTTGCCGATTCCAGTTTTTCACTAAATTTTCTTTTACATTAAAATTTTAAAGCCAAACATCACTTACACTTTTGAATTTCTTTAATTTATTTTCCTCTTGGTTTTTTATTTGGTTCCAATTGTATCAATATCAAGCAGGATGGATATAAGAGAAAAAAAAACAGCATACACGAGACATAGTAAACTTTACTAACGAAAAAGATGGTTAAAAAATAATAGTAGTAGACCAATGAAAATACTTTAACATCATCTCGCAACTACCACAAAATTACATTGTTGTTGCATAAACATAGAAAAAGGATTTGTGATTGTCAGTCTGCCCACTCTTTAGGGTTCGGGCTGGGGATGATAGCAAACATGATTGGTCCTTCTATTTTCTTTTCATGGTTCATCTTTTAATGATGGCTGATGTTGAAACATTAAATGATGTTTCTCAAAAGATATGTAGAGGTATGATAAGTTTGATCTGTAACATCCAGTTAAAAATAGGGTGTCCATGCAGTCCTCAGCTCATGGCAAGAAAAGGAAAATTAAGAAAAGACTTAGGCAATCAATCTAAGACTATTTTGGCTGAAGTCTTGCATAGCATAGCGTAATTCTTATGGGAAAAGAAAGAACGAATACAAGGTGTTTATCATTATTATTCATGTGAACTTGCCCAGGATTGACATCCAATCAAATGCAAGGCGATTCCAAAGTCTATTTCAGGTAGATACCTTCTTCTACAGCTTATTTTCTGCTATTAAACTTTCAGACACTTCTGTAAATACACAGTTATTGCGTTACCCATTTTTGTGGGTGTAGTATCTCCTGGAAGAGGTTGCTTTATATCCTGAGAGATTGAAGAAGATCCCTTTACAGGTATAGCATATGTGTTGTCCATAATCATTGCATTCCTCTCCTCTGACAATAAGCTTGTCCTAATTGTTGTATTTCACCGTAACTTACTGTTTTCTGATTTTTGTTTTAGGCTCAGCGCGACCTGTTCCTTCTTCTATCAAGATTCATTTTTTTCTACAACTTAGGTTGAGCTTTCTCTCTCTCTTTCTCTCAAACTCTGCATATATATATATAAATACTTCCCTTCCCTGCTCACACTTTAACTTTGTCATCATCTTAATAAGATTTCATTCCTTTCGGACAGTTGACAAGCTTGAAAGTTTTTTGAAGCAGTTTCCTGATTTCCCAAATGCGTTCTTGATTGGGGGTGCCTCAGACATACTTGTAACTGAACTAGCTGATCAGGTAAAAATTGTGATCCTAGCCCCTTCATCAAGAAGGATGTGAGATTAAGCAGAACCCTCCTTAGTTGATGCGTGACATTTATCTTGATCATGCTCACTAACTCGTAAATTATTTCTTGCTAACTCCTGCTTTTTCCAGCTTCAAAAATTGAAGGTGGAGCCTGTACTTCTACATTACCTTTCTCAGATAAAGGTTCTTCAAGGCACGCACTCCTCATATGCTTTCCCAGTATAAAAAATTTTAATCAAATATGTAAGATATGTTAAAATCATGAGGCATGAGTTTTGATACTTGAATTCATCAATAATATTTGCAGGTCTGGAGCTTAGAATGACAACTAGTACAAGGCTGAAAACCTGTTTGTATAGCTTCACTTCTCCAGGTGGTCCAATGTATCCAACAAGAGCAGTTCGTCATGCAGCATGGGATGCCTTGGATTATCTTTTCCCTGTAAGTGATTGGAAATCTTGCTAGTTAGCAATGCATACAGACTGATTATTGCTCGTTAAATCTTTGGTGCATCATAATTCCATTGCTTCTTCCAGTTTGATGGTAAAATGAATTTGAAAATGCTGATTTCCTCCGGAAATTGGTGTTACTAGTCTTTACATAATGGAAAGGGTTACATTGAATGGCTGCTAAGATTATAAATAAGTTTACTGTGCTGAACAGATTCACTTTGATAGGATGAGGTTTGTCTAAATATCCTCTTTTGGATTAGTTAAGATCTTCAATTATAGGATTGTTTGGGGTGAGTTTTGTTGGACAGTGGATTAAAGAGGTTACTACTGCCTCATCATGAATTATATATTTCACCCAATCCTTGTACCACATTCAGTATTTTGAAGTCATGATGGCCTTTTCCATGCACATACACAAACTCGTGATTTCTTGCTAGGAATTAAAAGGGAGGATAGCGAGAAAGAATCTTTGATTTTGCGAGGAAGGGAGTGTCTAAATAAAGCCCCAAAGCATACTTATCTGAGATGCATCCTTGTCTTTTACCTTCAAATAATCAAATGAAAGTTAGGGTGTGTTTACTTGTGAGGTTTTAGTTTTGGGTTTTGATTTTGAATAGTAAAATTTTGAATTGAAATAGTTGTTTGATGTGATATAAATATGTGTTGATGTGATGTTTTGAATGCAAAATTATATTTTAGTGTAATAAAATAAATAAAAATTAGGTGTTTGATTTGATGTTTTTGGAGGGAGAAAAAAGTTGGAATAGTAAAATCAGATGTAAAACCTGACAGTAAACACACCCTTAATAAGTTATGCATCCATTCCAATGATAATAAATAGCCTACACATCTTTTGATACGTCTAATTCATGTGATTTCAAGTCTATTTGAATTTTAATTCCTTAAAAGCATTTTTGGTTTAAAGATTTCTTAGAGGAAATGGAAAGATATTTTTAAAATAGAAAAATAAGTGTTTGGTTTAGGGGGAATTCCTAGTAAAAGCAAATATAATGGAAATGTAGCTCAAGAGCGGAAATTACTGTTCCTTGCCACTTTTCTCATTTTATAGAATTTTCTTTAATACTCCACTCACCTAAATTAATTTCATCCCTTCATAAACATACACATACTTTAATCATTCGGGCTGAATCTCATTCGTTAAGTTGTCAGGTTTTATTTTCATTTGTTTTGTGGGTGAAATATAGCGTGTAGCGTTTTGTATTAATTTTTTGTTTGTTTATTTATTTATTTGTGTATTTCCTCGAAATTGATAATGTGGAAAAAAGTACTCCGCAATTAATCTTTAGGGTATGAATGTAGGATATATTGCTTTTGCTTATTGAGTTTGGATGTACTATGAGGGGATAGCACCATTTGGTTATGGATATTGGAGAGGTCTAGAAATGACCATGCTAAAAAAATATTATAGATGTTTTATTTGTGAGGTAAATAATAGAAAAAAGGATAGTTCTATTGATAGTCTAGTGTAACATCTATCTGTTTGTTACATAATATAAAAATTAAAAACTTATTTTATTTTACTGATCTCCTCCTTAGCAAATCCTCAAAACCAAACAAACAGGTATGTTTGCATCCTTTAATGTTTTCCTTTCCTTTTCACTACTATTACTTGACAATTTCTAGAACTAGGATAAAAGTTAGCATTCCTGTCTTATCGGAGATTTGTAAACTAAGATGGAGTTCTTGTTCTGTTCTAGGTTATTTGTTTTGGTGATAAAACCTTACCAGTTTGTATTATTACTTACAAATAATAAAATGTCATCATAGTGCATGTTTAGGTTAGAATTTGTGAATTATAAGATTAGGCTTTACGGGTCGAATCCTCTATACTATGATGTTGTGGGTGGTGGTTTCAGGTTGGGACATACCCGCGGCATGTAATAAGTCTCTTTTTCCGGTTGCTGTATCCATGGTACTGGCCGTCTTCTTGTTGGAATTTCGTAGTTGCGTGCATACAAGCTGTCTTATATTCGGTGCTGCGGGTAATATTTTCTGGTTGGGAAAATCTCACAAGATCGAAACAACCATAACTTTACTTTTTAAGCTCTGTGCTTTGTTGGCTTGGCTTTTTCAGTTAGGAAACTATTGAAATTTGTCTATGTTGTTTGGGTGAGTCATTGAATTTGTTGTTGTATTCTGTACTATTTGTTAGGGTTATTCTAAACCAAAACAAGAACATATACATATAAACATATTCATGTAAAAGTTTTCTTACACTATATTTACTTTGTTATTTTATTATTATTATTATTATTATTATTATATTTTTTTCGTGGGGGGTGGGGTTGGTTTAAGATTTGGGTTTTTTATTCTTTGCATTATTATAAAGTGAAAAAATGCAAAATGTTTAAAGATTAGGGTGAGTTTTTTTTGGCGTTTTGGAAAGTTCTAAAAATGGTAAAAAGTTTGATTCGTTGTATTTTGTTAAAAGAAATAGATATTGATGTGATTTTGAAAGAAAGAATAAGATGAAATAATGCTAAAATATTTATAAGTATACTATTTCTCCAAAAGTATATGTAAACTATTATTTCAATTATGTGTAATGTTTTTTTAAGTTTGAATTTTGTTTATTTGAAGTTTTATTTTATTATTCTTATTATACAATATTGTGTAATTTTTATGATTTTATATAAATATTTTCTCCATTTCTGAAGATTTTATTTTTTATTTTTTATTTTGATTTTAAGTATAAAAAGTAAATATATCTATATAATAATAATAATAATAATAATAATAATAAAAGAATGAGAATAATTTTAGAATAATATGATTATTTATGATAACAAGATTGTTCAATCTTTTTGGAATTAAGAAGTACTCCTCTTCCATCGTCTCTGATGTCACTTTTATATTTTGTGTCATTGTATTTAACAATAAAATATAATTTTAAAATAATATGATTATTTATAAGACACTGATAAAAGTACTTTTGTAATTTTTTTTTTTTAATTTATACTATTTTTAATATAATTATTAATATTCAAAGATCAACATGCGAGACCCTTAAAACCTGACAGATGTAGTACTATTTATTCTTATAAAATATTTTATTCAAATAACTCTTAAGCTAAAACAAAAATGCAGATCAAAATCCATTTTCAGATATTGAAATTCATGGGATCCTAAACCATTTTATACTTCTTCAGTCTCTTATTTATTTATCAGTTTGTTCTTTACACGGATTTTTAAAAATATTAATATTATATTGAGGGGTGTGGTATGAAAAAAAGTAGAAAATACTAAAATATTTTTATTAATATTGTATAATATAAATGTAATGACATTTGTGTAATATATTACAAATGTAAGTGTATTTTTAATATTAGTAGAAAATACCGTTACTAAAAAATGAATATTTTGTTATGAGACGAACCGAAATAGAAAAATAAATATATTGTTAATGGAAAGACAGAAGTATTTTTTTGGAAAGCCTTGTCCATCCTTTTCAATTCATGTTTTAGGATTCACTAATTTTTCTTTTTCATCAAATATAACAAATTAAATATTTATTATTTTATTTTTCTTATATTAAAAATAATTCTATATTAAAAATATTAGATTAATATATCTTTATTATATTATATTATATAAAATAATTATTTCAATTTAAAAATTTTATTATTCAAAATTAAAATTTATCTCTCAAACCTACACAAATACTACAAAAATGTAACACTTGTTATATAATAAATAGTAAATAATATATTAGGTGGTATATATAAGCATATATGTATGTGTGTGTACAGGTGTGTGTTTATATATATATATATTCTTTTATTTTTTGCCAGAGACATTCGGAATTTTGTCTCTGATGATACTTCTTTTAGTTAGGGATAGTACTTGAGATAATTACTCGATTCATTTTGATATTGAAAATCAGATTTTTAAGATTGACAACGATCATTCTTTTTTGAGTGAATTCAAAACGTTCTTTTTTCGAATAATCGAAATTCTAGTTATAAGAATAATGGATCAAATCAGGAGGCGGTGTAGCGTGAAATTTAAATGCATCTACACTTCCGTAGCCACTGCGTAGAGGATATGTAATTGCTACGTACATAAAAACACTTAAGTTTATAACAAATTCACCATTTGTCGATTCAATTTTTATGTATAATGAAAGAAAAATATAATTTTAGTATGGTAAATGATAATTTTTATTATTTGAAGCATACTCCTTTGATCTCATGAAATTAGTTTTTATTTATTTTTTATTTTTACATATATATTGAGAAATGTTGTGTTATGCAATCAATTAATTTGATTAGATGATGTAATGTTTGTAATAAAGTATTATTTTAAATATTTTTTTGTTTAATGAAATAATAAAATAAATGTTAAAATATTTTTTTAATATTGAATATTTTATGTACTGATATTTATTTATTTTTTTAGAAAAAGTTATTGTATTGATTGTAAATCAACATGTGCAATTAGATAATAAAAAAATAAATTAACTTTAATAATTTAAATATAATTAACACAATAAAAAAATTGTAATTATAATTTTTTTTTAAAAAAAATAAACAATATATCAAGTTTCTTGAATTTGGTTATTAGTAGGAATGATTCGTTATGATATATTAACATTTGTATCGCATATTGTATACCGAATCAAAATTTTTGATTTGGTGTTTTACCATATCTGTAATTTGGTATACCAAATTTATGGATGAAAAAAATACCGAATTACCGAAATAGTTAATTTTCGATACGATATGATACCATACCAAACTTTTTCGATATTGTAACAACATATAATTTGACATGTATACAATATTTTTTGTCTGGTATTGATAAATAGACCAAAAAATTTGGTATGTTATAGAATATAATCCGATATTTCTGGTATACCAAATTTACGCATGAAAAAAATACCGAATTACCGAAATAGCTAATTTTCGGTATGATATGATACCATACCGAACTTTTTCTTTCGATATTATAACAATATACAATTTGACATGTATACCGAATTTTTTATCCGGTATCGATAATAAACTAAAAAAATTGATATGTTTTAATATAATTCGATATTTCTGGTGTACATACCGTATCGAACAATTTCTAACCGAATTGCATATATGATACTCAAATATAATATTTTATGCCAAAATACTAAAATGAAACATAATTTTATAATTTTACACCTTCATGATTTTTTTTTTTTTTTTTTTAACAACAAGCGTTACAAAAAGATCTATTTATATGATATTAAATATTTATTTTAATTTTTATTATTCAAATTCTAACCCAATTTTTATTCAAATTCTAACCCAATTTTTAAATTTACAATCAAATAAACAGAGTTAGGGATATTAGTAATTTAATTAAATATAATTAAATATAATTTTAATTATTATTTACTAATTATTTGTATATCACAAAAGTAGACTAATTTCGTATGATAGACTAAAAAAGTAAACTAATTTAATAGGACAAAAAGAGTAATATTCATAACTATTGTAAATTTTAAATTTTATTAAATATATTTATTAATTAGATCAATAATAACTATATAATATTAATGATAATCTATTAACTATAGCAATTAATATAAATATTTTAAAAAAAGAAAATTAAAAAAATAATTAATAAGATATAGTTACTTGAAGCCCACTGAACTCAAATATGTAATATATAAATTAGGGCCGAGCCATTGATTATTCACTTACAAGGATTTTATTTTCTTCCAATTATTTTTTTCAATAAGTTTTTCCAAAAAAATTAATACACAACACATATTCATTATTTTTATATTATTTACATAATTCCCTGTACCTAGCATAAAAAATTTTCTTTCCACCAATCTTACAAAACAAACATACCCTTTTTATTATTATTATTATTTTTATGATGTGAAAAAAACCAGCAAATGCTATCCTAGCCGATCACAAATTCATCCTACACCATCTCGGAAAAAAAAAAAAAAAAAAAAAAAGGAAAGGAAAAAAGAACAGAAAACAAATCTAGCGGTTGAATTCAAATATTTCTTCTGCCAATTCTTGCCACAAATGTGTTGTGGTTAAAATATTTCACATTTCATCTACACTCAAAGCTCCTCCTCTTGTAAATTACACAAACACTAAACAGATATGAACAAAATGACAGACAAACAAACAACACTTAGTATTATATAGCAACAACTCATGATCATGTGTACACAAGAATTTCCAAAAAAAATAAAAAAAATACCATAACAAAATCTATCAACATCCATAAAATCCATTCATGGATTTCTTTCAATCTTTTCAAGCACTTGCTTTGATCTATTCTCTGCAAAGTGCAGATTTCTTTCGATTTCGATCCTTAAAAGTTTCATAATGAAAGCCAAGAAGCTATATATCAAACATCACAATAATTGGCAAAATTGCCGCGCTCGAAGGTACGTACCTATCTTGGTTACTCATCAATGGAGTCTTTTTTCGACTTTCCCATCGATCAAGGTAATAATCAGACACCAAGGGGGCTTAAATTAATGCCAAACGAATCAGTAAGGATTTTAGACTTCACAAAAATCACTCGGCATCTAAAGCTAAGAAAACGCCCAAACTACAGCCATAAAGATTCAAAAAGATCGGGAAAATAACAAGAACAAGAGCAACAGCTTGAGCTAAGTCGAAAATTCAATATGATGTGTATAAAAATTTCAATACTATTGAATATACCTAATCAGTGTGCCGGGGCTTACCCATTGTTCGGTTAGGATATACCTCATTCAAGACAATCCAAATTCATTCGGAGGGCGAAGGCAAACAGTAACCTCGTGCTCTTCTGGTCCCATTCGATGTTTAGGCACTTTTATCTCGAGAATTGTTTCATTCTTGTGGAAATAAGCTTCGAGCTGTGCATCATCAGGGATCCTTGTGGGCAGCATGATTTCACGTTTAAATTCCCCATGGGGGCAGTGCTCCGGAGCTGGATCAGTGAGCTTAAACATACGGTCCCTTCTCTGAAGAAACGGCATGCACGCTGTGCTAATCGAAGAAATCTTCACCACTCCATGGTGGAGATTGTTCGACCAATGAACTTTCACGCTGCCAGGATCAGTAAGAGGTAACGTAACAAGTATCAAGTATCCTTCTTCATCTTCGTATATAGTTTTTGCAGCTGTAACAGGACCATTTACGTTTCTCATTACGCCAGTGAACTCATTCATCCAAGGAGGATCGATTTGATGGAATTCTGCATCTTGATGTCGATTCCCATTGGCATTATTAGGAAAAGTGCAATCTTCGTCATTTCCATTCGACAATAGATCTTTCCTTTTCAAACCATTCCCATTCGCATTCACATTGTTAGATGGTTGAGTCGATAAATTCAAACCCGATCCATTGAGAAGTTTCTTCTTCGCCAAAGGAAGTGGTCTTTCAAGCTCAAAATCTACGTTTGGGAGGTTCCTCCACGTGATAAAATCCTTCGCATCGGGGGGAATGCAAAAGTTGAGATCTCTACCAGTGAGTTCCACCCATCTCTTCTGCTCTTCCTCGTCGAGGCGCATCAAATTGGGCGATGGGACCAATTCTATCCCATGTAAACACTGCGGATTAGAGAGTCCTCTGTAGTGTTTCCTCTGCATTTTATGAGACCGAACAAAACCTTTATCAACACTAAATGGAAATGGGCGCTGCCCCTCGCGAGAATGGCCATTCATGAAGCTTCTCAGCTGCATCTTACCCAATGCATTCTCCGGCTTCTCCTTGAAAACCCACATATATATATTCTCCATATCATGCTGCACCAAGAAGACATCGAGCTTTAGATCATTCTTATCGAATCCAGAAATGCCATTGTCATCCCACTTCGAGTTTTCCTTAACAACAGGCTTGAAATAGAAGCTGAAAAAGAACCAAGCACCCCACACATTGTCCAATCTCTTGGCGAACTTTCGACCAAGCTTAGGTAACTCAATTAGCTTATCCGAATCACCTGCCGGATGCCCAAGCCCAACCTCAAGCATATCAAACATCTCATGGCTCCATGACTGAGCCACCAGAGGAGGAGGAGGAGGGCTCGGCTCCACCAACAATGGAAGATTAATATCCGGTGGACCGGAAAGAATAACTTGCCTATTCATGTCACAGGCAGCAATTGAAGAATCCATGGACAGGAATGTCGATGGATGATAATTCTCGATATTCAACCCTGTCATCAGATCTTCCCCCATTTCCTAAACCTTATTTATCCTCTCACAAATAATTTTACCAATTTTGCTAAAACCTAACTATCAACACCAACCAAAATCAACGAAAGCCTAGAACAAATAACCCTACAAAAACACCGAATAACTCATTTTCACGTACAGATGCTCAATCTTCGACCCCATAATCGATCAATGAAGCAGATAAATCACACAACACTAAACAATATCAAATCTACGACCACCAAACACGTAAAACAACGCCTAAACAACAGATATACCTTCCCAAATCAGAAATTTTCCATAATCGATAAGAACAGGAAATCAGAGAGTACCTTCCGCAATAAATCCGCAGAGAAAATAATAATTAAAAAAAAATTACAAAATAATAAATAAAATCTCTACAGTAGAAAATGGGCAGAGCGATTGAATTGAGGTTAAAGCAGAAAGAAACCGTGACGGATTCCGTTAAGACTTAACGTCCGTTATAAGACGAGGGGTTGAATGATGTATCTGTTCTGTGATAAGCTATCGCCCGTGGTAGTGGTCTTGTGGTCCGGGACCACCTGAATATGAATGCTTCTAGGAAATTTCGTTTTGGTCCTCGGGTTTCCTTTTTTACAGCTTTTTTACCTTTATTTAATTGAATGTGTACTTACGTGTGATTTTGGTAACTCTCTCATTTGCTGGCCTTTTAACCAAACATTTATTTTTATATAGAAAATAAGATAAATTTTGTAAATAAAAAGCTATTATATGAAATCTACAACCACTTACCAACTTCTTTTATTTGGAAAGATTAAATAATATTTCTATATAAATATTTAATTTAAATCAATAAAAGATTAGAAATTAAGATTTAGTTAAACAAATACTAAATTAAATTACAAATTAGTATATGATCCAAAACTATGAACATCTTTGTTTATTTGTTTTATGAAAATAAATCAATACATTCTTTTAAAAAAATTAATATATTAAATACTCTCTTCGTCTCAGATATCATGTACATGTTGTTGTTTCTGTCCGTCTCACATACCATGTCACTTTTCTTTTTTTAAAAATGATTACACACTTTAATCTCATTTTAAATTTTTTAATTTTTTTTAAATTTTAATTAAATTAATTAGTTATCTTAATCTTAATTTATAATTATTTATATTATAGGATAATTATTTTCACTAATACATTTTTAATTATCTACTAATTACACCCCTCCAAAAATATCGTGTCTACAGTGTAGCAGACACGGTATCTGGGACGGAGGGAGTATATTTATTATCGTATATTATCTACACAATTTTATATACTCCATTGTTCCTTAACAATCTATTCATTTTTTCATTTTGTCCGTCCCATAACAAATTATTCATTTTATTTTTTTTAGTAATTGTACTATCTACCTAACATTACAGATACCTTCCAATTTACCATACTAATAGGGTTAATTTAGTCTTTTTATCTTTATTTTTACTTTATTCTAATATTTCTAAAACTCCGTATAAAAAACAAATAGATATATAAATATGAGACAAATAGAATATTTCATATAAAAAATATTTTTTCAAATCATTTCATATTTTATATTTAAAGAAATTATGCTAGAAATTATGCTAAAGTTGAGAGCTACTTCATTACCTCTAATTATTATTTTAATTTATTTTTCTAAAATTACTAATAATTACTCGTTGCCTCAACTAATTTGCCCATTTTAGATGGTGACCGAAAACCTCCAATTGAATAATAATTTACTAATTGGTTTCAAACAATTTGGTTGTTTAAAATTGTGTTTGTTTTATAAATATATATTTATTTTTAATATAATTTTTTATATTTATTAAATTTTTTAAATTTAAATTTTATTTTACAATTATTTTTTTTAATTTAAATTATATTTAAATATTTATTTATTGTGTAAAAATTATATAAATAATATTAATTAGATTGCTACTATAAAAATAATAAATTTAATAAATAATTAAATTAAATTTTGAATTAAATAAATAAAAATAAATTATAAAAATATTAATGTAATAAATAATTTAAATTTAAAACAGTTATGTAACAAAAAATACTATAAGATTTAAAATATCAATATAAAAAATAATATTATATTAGTATTATTTTTTATATATCATTGATAATTATTTATTTTATTAATATTATTTTATTTTTAGTTTTATAAAAATTCGATAGTATAAAAAAATTTAATTATAAATTTATTATCATTATCATAATAAATTATATAACACCATCTTAAAAAATGTACAAAATAAAAAATATTAATTTAAAATTTGTAAGAAACACATCTTTTTTTTAAAACTGATGTTTGGTTATAACAATTTGTTACGTGATTTTTATCGAAATTATAAAAATAAATGATTGATAAATTATTTATTTATTTATTTTATTAGAAATATTATTTAAGATATTTTATATTTTATATTTTTATAAAACTTACATAATTTAAATTTTTATTTAGAACTAAACATTAATTTTGGACAAAAAAAATATTTTGTTCAAACTTTATATTAACACAAAGCAATTTTACTTAAAACACGAGTATTTTGTGCACTTTTGCTAAAACCAACCTAACAATTTACCCTTAGTTTTTTCCTCTTCTTCTTCACTCACTCTCCTTGCCTGGTGCTGTAAGATTAAAAAAAAAAAAAAAAAAAAAAAAACAAATTCAACTGTCGAACCGCCGGTTCGACAAAATCGTATCGTCGAAATGACGTTCGCTTTGTAACCCTTCCGGTTCGAACCGTAACTGCCGATTCGAAAACCGGAAAACCGGCGGTTCCAAACCGAATGGGCAAGTCTATTTATTTGTTTCCTATCCTCGGCTCTCATTTTTCTTTCCGGCCTCCGTCGGCGTCGGCAGCTAGTCGTTTTAAGTATTCGTCCTTTGCGGCTTCGTAAGAAGCTTTGTAAGTTCAATTCTCGCTCTAATTTTGAATTATTTGTCGTGATTCATTTTATTGCCGGTGGCTATGGATATTTAGGGTATTAATTGTTTGGTTTTAGTTGTAATTGATTGTGTTGATTTTAGATTTATTCTAAGAGTAGAGTTTATCATCTGCCTATAGTAAGAGTTTATCATTTTTGTTGGTTCTGACTAAATCCTAAACCCGAAACTTGAAGAAACTGGGGGAATTAATTTACTGAACCATATACCTTATTTCGGCTCCATATGCATGCGACGTTGCTGATTTTCTCCGGATTACAATAAGCCAAAACCTTATGGCGTCCTAATTTGTTGGAATTTGCATCTAATTCGGAAGCTTTGCTATTGTGCTATCGAAGTTGGGATAGTTTGATTTAGGTTTTGTTTGGCTATATGAGTTTATATATATGTTTTGAAACTTGTGGTTGCACTCATTTATTGATTTGTATAGTCTTTAAGGGATTTGATTTTATCTTTCAGGAGAATGCTTTGATAGCTTTGTTGTTTAGTTGAAATATTTCATGGTGATATAATATCTCTCTTTTTCTCGTTGACAGTTTTGGCATTCTTTAGATGAATTTTGATTCTTTCTTTCGGTTTAATGAAAGTTCTTTCAAAATTGCAGCAGAATCTTATCATCTTCCTTCCTTCAGATGTCCACTGCGCTCAGAACTAAGCCTCGGTTACTTTCTACAGCTCATCTCTTTCGAAACATACGCACCTTTTCCTTTATTGATGATAGTGGAGGGCGTTCTAGTAACCCCCCGGAACCCATTCCTAACAGACCTTTGAGAAGGCAATCTCATCCACCCTCAAACTCTCGTTCCCCAAAGTTTAACCCTATCCGCGAAAATGAAAACCGAAGTTCAATTAAAGGCGAGACTGATTCTGATTTTTTGGAAAGGTTCAAGCTCAGTTTTGAGAGTAAACAGGAGCACTCTATCCCCAAATCTGAGATGGTGAATAGAACTGATCTGGACGAGAAATCGGAAACTGCTGAAACAGCATCTGCTCCAGAGGAAGCAGATGAGATATTTAAGAAGATGAAGGAGACAGGGTTGATCCCAAATGCGGTGGCCATGCTTGACGGGCTGTGTAAAGATGGGCTGGTGCAGGAGGCAATGAAGCTGTTTGGAATAATGCGGGAGAAGGGTACAATTCCCGAGGTCATCGTGTACACCGCAGTAGTGGAAGGCTTTTGCAAGGCTTGCAAGTTTGACGATGCAGTAAGAATTTTTAAGAAAATGCAGAGCAATGAAGTGGTCCCTAATGTGTTCAGCTACCAGGTTTTGATTCGAGGGTTGTACAGTAGGAAGAGGTTGGATGACGCCCACAGGTTCATGCTTGAAGCATTGGAAGCTGGGCATTCCCCAAATTTGGAAACTTTCACGGGATTAGTTGATGCGTATTGCAGGGAGAAGGGCCTGGAAGAGGCAAAGAATGTCATCAGTTCGATGAGGGAGAGAGGTTTTGCTTTTGAAGAGAAACCTATCCGGGAATACTTGGATAAGAAAGGGCCTTTCTTGCCATTGGTTTGGGAGGCGATCCTGGGGAAGAAGGCCTCAAAGATGTCCATGTTCTGACAGGTATTTCATTGTCCTTCTTCTAACTTGGTATTTTGATAAAACTATGTTGTGGCATTTTGAATCGGTGACATTTTTTTTTTTTGTGTATGCTTGGTGGTATTTGGTTCTGATCTCTCCATTGATATATATATATATATATTTCTCTTTCGTGTGCATACATATGTGCATTGTTGTAAACAATGAGACGAAGTAAGCTACTACATATTAATATATTGTGAGTTATTTATGGTTTCTATGTTTTTTTTTTGTTAGCTTATAATTCTAATTGGCTATAGGATATGAGGTCTTTTAGAACATTTTGTTTAACTACAAAAATAACGTTGTATTTATAGTATTGTATAATTTTGGATGGCTTCTTGCAATAAGACGAATACTGTTTGTTCCGATTCTTGATTAATTACATAGAGTGTTAGTATCTATATATGGTTTGTTCATCTAGCTAAATAGGCGGAGGATCTGGTGTTGATACAGTTTTTAACTACACCCTGCAAATTTGTGATATCTCCCAAAGATTTAAGTAATAAATTAGACTATATTGCATGCAGGAACTTCGATGACATAAATGTGGCACATAGTTCAGGTCTGCATGGAAAATGGGGCAATGAGGGTTCGGCACTAGACATCTTCGAGACAGAAAAGATTTCTCTTATTGGAGATCACTTCTAACCAACTTCTAGAGGTATCCAATTTCTTTCTTTCCTCTCTCGAATCAAGTTGATAGCCAAAGAATCATAAAAAAAAAAAAAAAAAAAAAAAAAAAAAAAAAAAAAAAAATCCTTTTTAAAGACTATGAGCAAAATTTTGGATAGTTAAATTTTCGTAAGTTAATTTACATTGTACACTATTAGTTGTTGTGTCTATGACCTTTTTAGCATCAGTGAATGCGTGCGCGCGTGAATCGATATGATTTAGGTTACATGTTAATCTAATTAGTGAAATAATTATTTGAATAATTGTCTTGAATGATGAAAGAATTGCAAAAACTTACCTGTACTTGTTGTACATGTTTACCACATAGACCCGACCACTGCCGATTAGATATAAGACTATTTTCACAGAGACTTCAATTACAAGATCAAAATGATAAAGAGTGCCATGTACGAGACTATAAAAACATTTATCCCTAAAATCAATAGCAGCGCAAGGAGCACTATTTTATACTTGTAAAATTTTAAAGTCCCTGGTCTTATAATTTGTTTAGTTCTTTGTCTAGGGATAGAACACGCCTGATAGGTTGATAACTTTGTGGTTGTCACTTTAATGAACTTTGAAGAAGTTGTGTTCGAGGAACATGACCTGCCGATGTTTGCATTGCTTGGTTTTATGTGTTAATGTCATGAAGAGTTTCGAGTCGATAGTTTCATTTGCTTTGTTTAATTTATGGACGAATTTTCCATCACCATCTATGATGCTAGAAACATTACTGTTGTTTGCCTTTTTCTAGATTTTTGGATGATGTTTAGTTTCGGGAAAAAATGACAAAAAAAACAAAAGAAGAGAAGTTGTTGCGGGTGCTATAGGTTTTCTGCCGGTTAGCTCTTTTTTCTTGATTTGGTTTTCGCCGCACCATACTTAGCTGTGTCGCTACTAGAAAATTATGATATTGTTGCGAAAAATTTATCGCGTAATGATCTATTGTAACAAATTTTACTGAAAATTTAATAAAATTTATAAATAAAGTAATTGATGCGGACTTTCGCAACAATCTTTATTACAATAATTAATTTTTCTATTTGTTGTGGAATGCTGCAACAAACAAGAAATACAATTTAAAATTATTTACAATGCATTGTTGCTGTTATCCGCCGCAAAGAATAGAGGTTGCGGGTCGGATTTGGGTTAAAGGTTCGATTTGGGTTGCGGGTTAGGCCGAAACATTGTCATGTATTTTAAAATTTTTATTATAATAAAAATATATTCAATATATATTATTGGAGAATAAAATTTTATAATATAATTAAATATAAAATTAATATTTAAATATAATTATCCTAAATTAATTTTATAAAAATAAAAATATATATATATTAATTGAAAAAATAAATAAATAGAAAATTATACAAAAAAATAAAAATAAAAATAGTAATAATAAAAATTGAAAGGGCACGTCAATATTATTTCATTTTTTTGGTGAGATTCAAGAACTAAAGAAGACGACAACATGACAAGGAATGATGATGTGTACATGTGTGTAAGAGATAGGTCGAGGGAGAAGTCACATCACATCGTACATAAAATTTTATAACAACGAATTAAGATTGTGTTTGTTTATTATTTAAAATTTTAGATGCTTTGTTTTAAGGTACGACGAATTAAGAAGATACTCGGGTTTGTTCGCTCAATATTTTTAGATAAATTAATTTTTTGTATGTGAGATATGGAGAACTGTATTGGTAATATAAAAAATAATATTTTGTGTTGAATGATTAATTTTTTATATAGTAAATGATATACTCTCTCCGTCCGTCTGTAGCAGTGGCGTAACTAGGATCAAGTTAGAGGGGAGACTATTTTTTTTTTAATTAACAAAATACTTTTCCGATCTCGAAACAATAAAGACATTTGAGTTCGACTCGAAATTTAAAAAATAATAATATTATCTTTAAAATGAAGATAAAATAGATAGTAAAAAAACTAAAATATCATTAATAGTGTATTTGCGTATAAAAGTAATGACATTTATATAAAAATAATAAAAAATATATAATATATAATTATTTATGAAAATAAAATTATTATTTTGAGATCGAAAAAATAAAAAAATAACTTATTATTTTAAGATGGAAGAAATATATTTTATATGTCTATTTATTGTCCAACTAATTTTATCTTTCTAATTGTTACCTTTTAAAAAATTACAAAATAACAATTACAATAGTATTATTTACTATACATTGTAAAAATTCATTTTTGAATTTGTATGAAATAAAATATAGTAATACATATTTATTAGAAAAAAAAAATCTATAATTAAAATTATTATTAATATTATTATTTATTCCAATAATTTTTTCTAGGCTTTTATATATATATATATATTTAAAAATATATAAAAATAAGTAAATAAATTAAAAGAGGGTGGGGTGGGGCAAGGTAGGCTGATAGATCCGCCCTTGTCTGTAGGGTCAAATTTATGTATTTAATATTAAAAATATTATTATATTTGTATAATTTTTTTTATAAATATTCTTCTATTAGTATTATAAGACACTAATTGAAGTATTTTTGTATTTTTTTAATTTATACTATATTTTGATATAATAATTAATATTAAAGATCAACACGCAAAAAATGAACGAGACCTTAGTGAGACAGATATAATATATTATATTAATGTGTGTGTGCATTTATATTTTTAATAATATTTGTGGAGAATTATTCCATTAAACAGACTGATTATAAAAAAGATATATTGAATATTACTGCTGTCTTTTAGTGTGTTTTTATTAATTTTTATTGTTATATGTATATCTTATAGTATATTTTATTTTTATGAGTACTATTTTTAAAAAATCTGGTCATTCTACACTAAGGGTATGTTTGTTTCGAGGATTCTCCAAGATTTTTAATATTCATCAATTTTTTTTTCTCCAAAAATATCAAATAAAAAATCTAATTTTTTTTATATTATTTTAAAAATTAATTTTACATTTAAAACATTACATCAATACATATTTATATCACATATTTATACGTATATCTTATGGTATATTTTATTTTTATGAGTTTTCACATTGAATGTTTTCACACTATATAAGTTTTCACATTGAATGTTTCGATTAGACTTGTTAAGATAACCTTAATCTAATATTTTTTGTTGGAATTGAAAATAATTAAATAGTATCTAAAATCGATTTTTTTTTTCTTTTAATATTTAATTTTGATTGCACATATATATTTTTTAAATAGTGAACAATTTTCAGTTTGAATCGAAGGATTGTATTTTATCTTTTATTTTTTAAAAAAATAAATTTATCATTATTTTTTGTGAGCATTAAAAATGTACGGGAGATTAATGGCATTAAGAAATCATTATCTTTTGCTATGAAATTTTAATAACTAATTTTTTATTTTTTTTTTGTTTTTTTTTTTTTGTAGTGTTAAAACTCATTTTTGTTTCATTTCATTATGTTTGGGAATGAAAAAAATGGTTCATTGAGTGGTCAATTCATATGAAAAAGAGGTTGGATATGGATGCAAGGGATTTTGGGTAAACTGTATTTTTAATCCCGTAACTGGACCTCCTTATCACTTTAGTTCTGTAAGTGGAGTATGTCATGTCGCAAACTAGTCCCATAAGTGAAAGATTTTCGTTGTTTTAGTCCTCCGGCGCCGGAGATGCCGGCGTGGCTCGCCGGAGGTAACGTATCCGCCAGGTGCGTGGATTTTTTAATTTTTTTTAATTTTTTTAAAAAGTTTTTAAAACTTATTTTTAATTTTTTTAAATTTTTTTTTTGTATTTTTTTTATTTTGTCTAATTAAAAAAAATTAAAAAAAAATTCACGTGTTCGCCAGGTGTCGCTGACCTGGCGGGACACCTGGCGGACATGTTACCTCCGGCGAGCCATGCGGGCGTCTCCGACGCCGGAGGACTAAAACAGCGAAAATTTTTCACTTATGGGACTAATTTGCGACAGACTCCACTTACGGGACTAAAATGATAAATGGGTCAATTACGAGACTAAAAAAACAGTTTACCAAGGATTTTTAATACCCCTTTTGGTCCCAAGATCTCCATCCCAATCTTCCATAGTCGGGCAAAGTTCGGTCACCATAGGGTGTGTTTGTTTGTGGGTTTGGATTTTCGAATAGTAAAAAGTTGAATTTGAATAGTTGTTTGATGTGATATAAATAGAAGTTGATGTGATATTTTGAATGTAAAATAAACTTGTAGTATAATATAATAAAAGAAAAATAATCGTTTGATTTGACATTTTTCGAGGAAAATAAGAAACTGTATAGTAAAAACCTGTTATAAAACCCACAAAAGAACACAAACTATGGTTTTCATAAATGTAGGCAACATATGCGAGGTAATAGTTTTCCTTGGCAGAGAGAATGATAATGCATTTTCTAGCTTCACTTGTGCATTCTTTTAATTGAAAATTACCGAATGATAAAAAACTTGATATGTCGGAGACATTCGGGATGATGTTGAGAAAAAAGTGTTCCCCTCGTTGCCATTCCAAATGCTCGATTGTCCGATTCGAACTTATATATGTAATATATCTTTCTCATCTTCATGTATGCATGTACTCGTATTTTCAACTAATAAAGAGTTTGCTTACTTTGCGTATTGTGTATATATATTTTTTATATTTATGGTTTCAATATTTTTGAAGTGAAACGTATGTTGTTGGATATGAAATTTTGTAAATATGCATAATATTTCTACTTTTTTTTATATATATATATTTTTTAAAAAATGGAAGTAAGTGATAGCTAAAAATTGTATGCGTTAAATGTTTATATTATTTGGGATATATGGTTGATTTTGATCCGCTTCTACATGATTTGTATATATATTTGTTAATTTATGATTTGCAAGAAAAATAATAAATTTGGTATAATTTGAGGGAGAAGATAACAAAAATTACCAATGACCTAAAGAATTAATTAAAAGACCTAAAAAAGCTTAATTGTTATCTAAATAGGGCAACAATAAAAGGAAATTGAAGGGAGGAGGTGCCACTTTTCATGCCAAAGAGAACAGTGCAGAACAGTGGAGAAATCGTGCAATGGCAAGAAGGAGAAAGATTTTTCCAAGGAGATTTTCCTGTCAATCCGATCAATCTCATACGATGTTTATTTTTGTTATCTTTGTTCTTTTTTTCATAACTAGCGAGTAGATTACTTTTCTAGTTTAGAAGTGAAAGAAACAACTTGGTATGGAATTGTGATGTTTTTATTTACATTATTTCTTAGTTCCTAAGTATTTTTGTGATTTCTGATTTTAATGTTTGATAATCTTTGATTTAGTTGAGTATTGTAACCAGTAATTCCCTGGCGAATAGTTATCAGTAAATTGACTCTCAACTAGAACTATATATGTATATATATATATTTTTAAATATGAGCAACAAGAGATCAATTTACCCTTCAAATTCCTTCAAATTCAAAATTACTTATCAAGATTCAATCACAAAATTGCCCTTACAAAACTTTTCACTCGTTGTCCTCTAAGAGAAGACCTAATGGTAAAGGATGAAGTTGTGGCGATGAGAATGATTTAAATTCGGCTGCTTCTAGGTTTTTACTACCACATATGGTTCATTCAGTGTGACTTGTCTTGTTGAACCTAGTTTACAGTAAATTCGGTCGGAAGTTTAACTAAAACACACTCAAAGAGTAATGCTACTGGTTCCCTCGTTAAATTTATACCATAAACACCAAAAGTAAAAAGAAAAAATATATTATACACTTTCTTGTTATTCATATTTCGATACATAATAACAATGTTATTGTTATCACTAAAATTACACATACACTATCAATTAATTACACTTCCTAATGAATTTATCCAGATATTCCCACAATAATTTTTATTCTTTATCTACGTTGATATTAATATACTGAGTTTTAGTTTTCATGTCAAGCTTTACATTTGTAAGTTTGGCCGATGAAAAAAGTATATTATAAACGTTTTAGAAATTCAACTGTGGTTATGGAATATTTTGGAAAATTTTTTGCTTCCCTTATTTTATAAAATTAAAAAAAGAAAAAGAAAAAAAGAAGACATGAATGAAGAGAATATTATTAATAAGGTAAATTTATTTTGGATCTGATTTTAAACAAGTAGATCGAGCGGCTAACCTAATTTGGTACGAAACTATTGTGTATATATACGTGTAAATTTGGTCGCGGTACGTCCAAATATCTTTTACCTTGTCAATCTATTAATTTTATGTTACGAAACCATCATACACATATATGTAAATTTGGTTCCGGTACATCCAAAAATGTCTTTGACCTTATTATATTTGTTAATTTTTTTGCGATGTAACAAATATATGAGTAGTATTTATTAATTTATTCAACACTTTATTTTAATTTCAAACATATATAATATGCATTTTTACAATGAGCTGTAATTACAGTTTATATGAACTAAGAATATATAACCATCGTTAATGCATCATATATTTTTATTTATTTAAGTATATAAAATATATTTATACAACACTATGTATATATATAACAAATATAAGTATAATTTTTTTAAAAA
Organism: Andrographis paniculata; assembly: GCF_009805555.1. Taxonomy (NCBI): domain Eukaryota; kingdom Viridiplantae; phylum Streptophyta; class Magnoliopsida; order Lamiales; family Acanthaceae; genus Andrographis; species Andrographis paniculata. Next base: position 3,164,421 of record NW_026137614.1, read on the forward strand.
AAAAAAGAAAAAAAAAACTAAGATAACATGTATTTGTATTAATTGATGAAACAATTTATTTTATGTCTATTTGTGATTTTCTGCTTGAGCCAATAACCATACTAACTCATGCCTTTACAATGTGTTTATTTGATCGACACGAATTTTAAATAAAAATTATAATAAAAAATTTAGAAATAATATTTTTAATGAATTTTTTTTTTATTTTTTTTTGGTATGACTAAAAGAAATGTACATATATTTAAATAACAAAAATAATAATATTTTGGAATCCATATTAACCATATGGAGTATAAAAACTTGCCTGTCATGTATGTATGAATTATGATGAGCATAATACAAAATATATTTATTAATAGTAGTATTTTGCATAATATTTTGACTCAAAAAAATAATATTAAAGATAACATTCATTTATACATATATATATATATTATATTAATCAATCAAATAATAAAAAGATATAGAGGGAAAAAAAAAAAGCACCTATAGTAATTAGTGAAGGTTACGTGATGAATTTTCAAATTTGACATATATGAAATATAGAAATATCACATATTTTATTAAAAATCGTACATATTGATAATAAAGACATGTTCTATTTATTTACTATTATAGCGTGTGATATTAAAGAGTATATAATGTGTTAAAATCAATTGAGGTATATATTTTACGGGTATATAACTGTTAATTTATATGTTTTATTTGTATTATACTCCCTTCGTCCCAGATACAGTGTCTGCTGTACACTGTAGACATGGTATTTTAGGAGGGGTGTAATTAGTAAATAATTAAAAATGTATTAGTGAAAATAATTATCCTATAATATAAATAATTATAAATTAAGATTAAGATAACTAATTAGTTTAATTAAAATTAAAAAAAAATTAAAAAATTTAAAATGAAAGAAAGTGACATAGTATGTGGGACGGACAAAAACGACAACTTGGACATGGTATACGGGGCGGATAAGAGTATTAATATAAATAATTACATTAAAATAAGAATGCACGTGTATTAACCAAAATAAAAAAACGATAAAATAACATCAGTTGTTTTGGTTGAGCGATAAAAGGCTATGAAAGAAATATTCTGAAGTTGCATCTAAAATGTCGGATTATTTGTGTTACGTACGAAATTTAGAATTAGGTTAAAAGCCCAAGGTAAAAAGAAGAATGGGCCTGGCAATAGAGTTGATTGAACTGACTGAAGGGTACCATGAGGAAATCAAGGGAAATAGGTTTATTACTAAGGAAAGTCCTCAGGTCGGAAGGACCTCAGGTCGGTAGGTCCTCAAGACGGAAGGACCTCAAGTCGGAAGGTCTTCAGGTCGGTAGGTCCTCAAGACGGAAAGTCATTAGGACGGAAGGACCTCAGGTCGGTAGGTCCTCAAGGCGGAAAGACCTCAGGTCGGAAGGTCTTCAGGTCGGTAGGTCCTCAAGACGGAAAGTCATTAGGACGGAAGGACCTCAGGTCGGTAGGTCCTCAAGACGGAAGGACCTCAGGTCGGAAGGTCTTCAGGTCGGTAGGTCCTCAAGACGGAAAGTCATTAGGACGGAAGGACCTCAGGTCGGTAGGTCCTCAAGACGGAAGGACCTCAAGTCGGAAGGTTTTCAGGTCGGGAAGACCTCAAGGCGGAAAGACCTCAAGTCGGAAGGTTTTCAGGTCGGGAAGTCCTCAAGGCGGAAAGACCTCAAGTCGGAAGGTTTTCAGGTCGGGAGGTCCTCAAGACGGAAAGACCTCAAGTCGGAAGGTTTTCAGGTCGGGAGGTCCTCAAGTCGGAAGGCCCTCAGGTCGGGAAGTTCTCAGGTCGGAATGCTGCGGCAGAACCAACAAGTCAGATGGTTTGCAAGTCGGGAGGATTGGCGGTCGGACCCATACTATTGTAGATTGGCAGTCGGGCCAAAAGAGCGGAAGGTCTGTGGTCGGCTTAAAGAGTGAAATATAGGGATAATTCTGGTCTGCTGGGGACGCGTGTCAGCATGAGAAGGGTTGGAAGACGGTTGGGAAGGAGTCGTTGTAACCGTTCGGGTGACGGTTTTCGGTACGGTTTCCAGAGAATATTTAAAGGCTTGGATAATCATTTGACAAGGCATCTTCAATCAACTTCAACAAAGCAAAGTCAGATTTGGGGATCACCACTTTAAATTTCAGTCTTTTATTTTCCAGTTTATTTTCTGTACCATACAGTGTTTAGAGATTCCTAATCTCAGGCACTAATTAATCAAGTTTAAGGATATTTTCTATATCTTTGAATTTTACTTTATTTTTGTTGAAAAATTACATCAACAAATTGGCGACCACAGTGGGAGCAAGACAAAATTGCTCATTCCAATTCCGGCGATAATTTCATACGTCTAAGATCCGGCCGTATCATCGGAAGGGTCCATATGGCAGGTTCACAACCTCAATCATCTTCGGCACCGGTGGGAGAATCCGTTCCACCACCTATTGTGCCAAATGCCGGGGAAATCCCACAACCACCAACTGATTGGTGGTCTTATGTTCAACAAATGAACAACCAGCACACTTTGGTTATGCAAAACATGTTGCGTGAGCAACAAACGAACATGTTGCGTGAGCAACAGAGTCTGATGCAGAACATGATAGATCAAGCACTGTCAAGGGTTAGTCTTCAACCCACTCAAACTCCATCAGGAGTATCACCGTCCAGACTACAGACAAATTTCGCAGGGCCATCATTCGTGGATAGTACATTCCCAAGTGCCACTAATCCCAACCGAATGGATAGGGGAAAATCTCCTCTGACTTTTCCCAACACAGTTCCACTGGGACCAAGGGTTACCAATCCGCAGACGAACAATACAAGGGAGGACAGGCCTGAAGGATATATACATGATCCTATTCATATTCCTGTGCAGGATCCGTTCCATGTTCCTGATCATCAACGCTTTCATGTAGATCCTGATGAGCTTGCACATATATTAAGGGATCAGTATGGATTAACTCCTCAGATGGCTAACCGCCCTGCATATCAGAAACCTTTCCCAGAAAGAGTCATTAATGAACACCCTCTCCCAAGGAATTATCGACCACCCGATTTTCATGCATTCTCAGGGGAGGACGGATCTTCCACCATAGAACATGTTGGTCGGTTCACAGCACAATTGGGAGAAGTTGGTAATAACCCTTTTTATAAGTTGCAACTGTTTGGTTTATCTCTTACTAGAACCGCGTTTTCGTGGTTTGCAAGTCTGCCCCCTGGACAAATTCAGACGTGGGAAGGACTGGAGACGGCATTTCATGCTAGATTCTTCAATCCTTTACCGACTGTTTCTTTAACAGATTTACTGGAATTGAGGCAGTATCCAGAAGAATCTGCTTCACAATTTATAGAAAGGGTGCGATTGATGAAGGGACGATGTCCTACGGTAATCAGTGAGAAAGAGATGACCAATTTGGTGGTCCGGAATATGCATACTCGCTTAAGAAAGGCGCTCACTGCCCTGGATGTTGAGGATTTGGCAAGTCTTGCATCCAAGGCAGGACGTTTAGAATCTTTGTTTAGAGAGGAAGATCAGCATAACAGGCGTAATAGAGGCCAACATATGGCGAGTATGGGAACAGAAACATGTGACTTTGATTTTAATCAATCAGAAGAGATGGCAGCCGAAATCCTTTCTGGGAAACCTTATGTATGCCCTAAGTTGAAGCCAGTACTAGGATCTAAAGGAAAAGAGCAACCGACCTTTGATAGTTCGAAAGCTGATGAAATCTTTGACATCCTACTGACTGATGGGCAGATCCGTATTCCAAAGGGGCAAAGATTGGCCACTAAAGAAGAAATCAAAGGGAGACCATATTGTAAGTGGCATAATTCTTTCACACACAATACAAGTCAGTGTACTCATTTCAGGAAGGAAATTCAAAAGGCCATCAAGACGGGTCGGCTCAAATACATTACTCTAGGTGTAGATCAGCAACCATTTCCGAAAGTAACAACTGCAATGGTTGACATCCAACCAAGTTCGGAAACAAGGAAAAGTTCGGTCAATGATGGACAAACAGGGGAACGAACTCAGGCAAGCCCCGGAACAAAGAAAGGAGATCAGCCAAAAAGCAGCCGACCTGAAGAACGACTCAAAGTTTGTGAGAAACCAGTCGCTGAAAAATGGGACCATCCAGACGGTTCTTTTAACGTGGAGGTGAAAGAAAAGGTTTTAGTGCGTGACCATCCGACCAGAAAAACAGGGTCAGTCGGGAACAATTGGGCTCGAAATAAAAAGCCTTTACCAGTTGATATAGATCCTCGTTTCCCAGGTATGAATCGTACACAGATTCGCAATGCCAAATGCAGGTATGCTGCAAAGTATGGGAAACGAGTTCCTTCAGCAAAACAACTAACCGACGAACAAAAAGCAGCCGACCGTTTGGCAGGAGATCAGTCCATTCGGGTCTTTACAGAACAAACGACCAAAGAGCAGGGAGCAGCCATTCAGTCTCCAATTGGTCGGTCCAGTCGGGTCTGGTCAGGAAAGCAACCGAATGACGAATCAGGCGCTTCCGACCATACCAAAAGAAGTTCGTCGGGGCAAGGGAAAGGTAAAGGAATGGCAGATGAAATAATTAAAGGTTTTAGATGCCAACATTGTGAACGGATCAACATCAATCCATCTCTTGAAGATTTCCGTATAGAATCTTTGACGCTTCAACCTCAGAACAAGACGAAGGAAGAAATTCTAACTACAGAGGAAAGTTCAAGATCTGTTAAATCTCGTCTGGGACCACGAATCCCTTGTCGAATGACAGAGATTAATCAGATGAGAGACGAACCGATATGGGCGAGTCTGGTAGATGATACTATGGACGAACCATTATGGGCATTCTTGGCAGATGATGAATTAGAGGAAATAGGGTGGGCAAAGACTTCAGATTCTGAGCCTCAGCCGGAGCCACCTTCGATTGTGTTTCCTCCTATTCCAGAGGGTGCGATCTCCCATTTGAAACCTCTGTATGTTAATGCTCACATTTGTGGGAAACCAATCACAAAGGTTTTCGTGGATAATGGAGCAGTCTTTAATGTTATGCCATTGAAGACTCTCAAGAAGCTAGGGAAAGGAATTCATGATCTGTCTCCTGTGGAATTCGAAATGACAAGTTTTACAGGGCAGCCGACTAAGCCTGAAGGGATGATGGTTGCCACCATTGAAGTCGGACCAAAGAAGATTTCCACTGTTTTCTTTATTGTGGACGCAGATACTACATACTCTCTCTTGCTGGGAAGAGACTGGATTCATGCCTCTCAATGTGTGCCTTCAACCCTGCACCAACAATTAATGTTCTGGGAAGGAAATCAGGTCTTCAAAATGGAAGCGAATGACAACCCATTCGATGTATCAGAACAAGTTGAAGAGTCAGTGTTTTATTCCAGTCATTTGGCTCCGATGTCTCAGTTGTATATGGCCAGGGAGTACCCATACAAGGGTTATAAAGTCACTGGCCAGAACTCGATGTTCTATTAAAAGAACACCTTTATTGTATGGCTCATGATAAAGCCACACCCATTTCCATATAATTTGTTTGCAATGGATGATACAAGTTTAGAAGTATGTAGTTCTCTTATTAATAAGTTCTATTTAAAGCAGTTATTACATAAAGCAGAAAATAGTAAAGAGATTCTGGATGTTCACCTCCAAGAAGATGAACAATTTCGTTGGCCCGACTTATTAGAAAAAACAGAACCAACAGCTTCATCACAAGACCCATTATTGGAGTTTAATTTAGGAACCGAATTGGTTCCAAAAGTGATCAGGTTAAGTGGTTATTTGTCTAAAGAGCAACAAACAATGATGCTCGAAGTTATTAGAAACAACATTGATTGTCTAGCATGGGATTATTCAGAGATGCCTGGTTTGACAAGAAGTCTAATAGAGCATCGATTGCCTATCAAAGAAGGTTGTAAACCTTACAAACAACCCCCAAGGCGAATGAGCCCGGATCTAATGCCTCAAATCAAGGAAGAAATCCAAAAACTTCTCAAAGTGGGTTTTATTCAGCCTTGCCGTTATGCGGAGTGGCTGGCTAATATTGTGCCAGTGGTCAAGAAAAATGGTAAGATTAGGATATGCATCGACTTCAGGGATTTGAATCTAGCTACCCCTAAGGACGAATATGTGATGCCTATGGCCGACATGTTGATAGATGCAGCAACAGGGCATAAAATCCTTAGTCTGATGGATGGTTATGCAGGTTATAACCAAATATTCTTGGCAGAAGAAGACATTCCTAAGACAGCATTCAGGTGCCCGGGGGCTTTAGGTATTTATGAATGGACAGTTATGCCATTCGGGTTAAAGAATGCAGGGGCAACTTACCAAAGAGCCATGAATTCAATCTTTCATGATTTAATTGGCAGATCTATGGAAGTGTATATTGATGATGTTATTGTTAAATCTGCCAGTTTTGATGAACATTTGAGAAATCTTGAAGAGGCATTTGAAAGAATGAAGAAGTACAATTTGAAGATGAATCCAACCAAATGTGCTTTTGGAATATCAGCCGGGAGCTTTTTAGGATTTTTAGTTCATGAGAGAGGAATTGAAATCGATGCCAACAAGGCTAAAGCCATTCTTGATAGTCGGCCACCCAAGACGGTTAAAGAAATCCAAAGTCTTTTGGGTAAGGTGAACTATTTGAGGCGTTTCATTTCTAATGCTGCTGGCAAGGTCAGACCCATCACTAAATTGTTGAAAGCTGGAAAAAATGCTTTTGAATGGGGTCCCGATCAACAGATGGCTTTAGATGCTATCAAGCAGGCATTGGTTCACCCTCCAGTCTTGATGCCTCCTAAACAAGGTCGGCCACTCAAACTTTATTTGGCAAATACATATGAGGTGGTTAGCTGTTTATTGGCACAGGATGGTGATGACGGGAAGGAAAGGGCAATCTACTATCTCAGTAAAACCCTTACAGGACCAGAACTGAATTACACTATGCCAGAAAAAATGTGTTATTCATTGGTTTTCGCTTGTACTAAACTCGAGCATTATTTGCTGCCCAGAAGAATTGAAGTTATATCAAAGGTGGATCTCATCAAATTGATTTTACAGAGACCTACTATGAAGGGCAGACTCATGAAGTGGGCCATCAAATTGGCTCCTTTTGATCTTCAACATTCCCCTCTGAGGGCAATCAAGGGACAAGCAGTAGCCGACTTCTTAGCAGAATTCTCACAAGTCGGGTATTCTCTTTGTGATGGTGTCCGACCTTTTGGTTGTTCATTAAATCTGGATAATCTACAGGTCGGATGTGTGCCTTATGTAAGTACCAGAACATGGTTGATGTTCTTTGATGGTTCTACCTCTGGAAACAAGTCAGGAGCAGGGGTCTTTTTGCAAGGACCTGATGGTCAAAAGATCAATTTGCAACTACGATTGGAAGCCATGACCCATAATTCGGCAGAATATGAAGCTTTAATTTTGGGTTTGGAGGCTTTAATAGCCAGGAAGGTCCAGTCTGTAATCATAAGGGGGGATTCTCAATTAGTAGTCAACCAGGTAAACAATCAGTATGTTTGCAATTACCCTCATCTTCGCAGATATAGGGACATTGTGGGTCGGCTACTGACAAAAATCTCAGAAGTAATAATTGAGTTCATTCCGAGGAAAGAAAACCAACGTGCTGATGAATTGGCTCAAAGGGCCTGTAAAGGAATTCTGGAGGATATGTGGTCGGAGGTCAAGTCGGGCATAGAAGAAAGGACAGACCCAATATGTGACCGAACGGTCGGGCAAAAGGCTGTCAGACAGGAGCCCGACTGCGAAGTTACGGTCGGGCAAGAGGATATTGGACAGGAGCCCGACTACGAAGTTACGGTCGGGCAAGAGGATATTGGACAGGAGCCCGACTACGAAGTTACGGTCGGACAAGAGGATATTGGACAGGAGACTGCTTGCGAAGTTACGGTCGGGCAAGAGGCTATTGGACAGGAGACCGACTACGAAATTATGGTTGGGCAGGAGACTGTCGGACAGGAGCCCAACTGCGTAGTTACTGTCGGACAGGAGCCCGACGGATTAGTTACAGTCGGACATAAAGATACTAGTGAAACAGTGCCCGATTGGAGAACAGAGCTTATCACATATTTACAGAATCCAGGTGCAAGTGTTTCGATTGCGACACGATTGAAAGCTTTGCGTTTTCAATTGATAAATGGAATTTTGTATAAGAGATCATTTGAAGGTTTACTTTTGAAATGTTTGGGGTCTAAAGAAGCTCTAGAGGTGATGACAGAAGTACATGGTGGGATATGTGGAGCTCATCGGGCAGGTCTGAATATGAGATGGGCCATTCATCGTTTGGGTTTTTTCTGGCCAAAGATTTTTGAAGATTGCATACAATTTGCCAAGGGCTGCCAGGAATGTCAAAGACATGGAAACTTAAACCATTTGCCAGTAACCGAATTGCAATTCTTGGCAAAACCATGGCCTTTTAAATCATGGGCTATGGATATTATTGGTAAAATACATCCTGCTTCATCGAAACATCATTGTTTCATTTTGGTCGCAACTGACTACTTTACCAAATGGGTAGAAGCAGTTGCTTTGAAAAATGTGGATCAGAAAGAAGTGATAGACTTCGTTTTGAACCAAATTATTTACAGATATGGTATTCCTCAGTCTATAACAACCGACCAAGGCTTGGTCTTCACAGGGGAAAAGTTCTCTAGTTTCTTGGCAGAATTCGGTGTTCGTTTACATCATTCGTCACCTTATTATCCCCAAGCCAATGGACAGGCGGAAGCAGCAAATAAGATTATTGTTGGGATCATAAAGAAGATGGTGGAAGGGAACCCAAGAAAGTGGCATTTGTTATTGTCTCAAGCTTTATGGGCACATAGGAATACCAGAAATACGGCCACAGGGTTCTCACCTTACCAACTCACGTTTGGCCAAGATGCTGTTTTACCAGCCGAAATCCGAGTATCATCTGGCCGGACAGAATTTACTGATGGTGGTCTTACAGAAGAATACCAACAACTTATGATGCAACAGTTAAAAGATTTGGATGTTAACCGACTCCATGCAATAGGGCGAAGTGTGAAACAGAGTGAAATCAGAGCAAGGAGTTATGGAAAGAAAGTTCTTCACAGGACATTCCAAAAAGGAGACCTAGTCTGGAAGACCATTCTTCCTACATATAAGAAAACTGATCAATTGGGAAAGTGGTCACCGAATTGGGAAGGACCATACATTGTTCAAAAAGATATTGGAAATGGCGCGTTCATTATTGTAAATCACGAAGGTAGAAGAGTACATGATTGTATTAATGCTAAATATCTGAAGAGGTATTATCCTGCCTTTTCAGATAACAAAAATGCCTGAAACAAAATATTATTCAGAACCCGTTTATGGGGTTCGAACCTACTGGAAGGTTCATTTCTGTTAGTCATCGTGTAGTTGTGAGAAATTTTCTGCCTCTGAATCAGACTTTTCATCCCAGTGAGTGGATATTAGTTCTGGTTCTTCTTCAATAAGGTCTTCCAAATCTGGTCGGTACCTTTCCCATTGGCTTTGCATTTCATCTAAATCTTGATGGGTACGCGCTTGCATGTCTGTTATGGCTTGATGTTCACGATCAACAATGGTCCGTAATCTTGAGAAGACTTTTCGTTGATTGGAAAAGATGTTATCCCAACCAAGATCTGGAAGTATAGTTGCTGCGTGATTTTCTATCATTTCCATGTGGTGATGGAGATCAGGAATGCGGCTAAGGATGTCATGAAGAGGTTCATACCCCTCAATGACTTTTTCCATCAGGCGGATGACGCGATGAATGGTTCGTCTTCCTCGTTGGGAGAATCGGAATTTGAAGTCTAGTTGCTTGAGTATATGTAACAAGTCTTCTGCATGGCCTCCAATAGGGTGATTACCCACAAAGAAGGGTTGAAGAACACCCTGCCAGTTGTTTGATGGAACATAAGGTCGGTCATTCGCCATGTTTGTTAACACTTCAAGTGTTGTGATTTTCAAAATATGCCTTGGAATGTGTTTCTTAAAATGTGAGAAACAATGTTCTTTTAAAGAAGGAGTTTGTTTCTATTCCTACAACGTTGGAAATTGAAAGGTGATCCTTGTTTTGAGAGACGAAAGAAAAAATGGATTACTAAGTCAAACGTTGTTACAGAGGGGGAAATATTACAACAATGCCCCTAGGGCAGTTTTTATATGGGTCCATTTGATTTCATCCCTGGATAGCCTTCTGGTATTGGCAGCCGTCTGATATCTTATGATGAATTGGGATCGGGCTTGGGTTTTTAGCTCTTGATCCAATTCAGCCTCATTTTTGGTATACTTCTCAAGCAGACGCTGTTCATTGGTAATTTGCTTATCCAGGGTAGACTGTTCTTTCCTCAGCTCCCGCAATTCTGCCTCCTTTTTCTGAATAGCTTCATCAACTTGAGCTTTCGTGCTAAGGAGACCACCCAGCCTTCCAGTAGTCTGCTGAAGGGATTCTCGGGTCTTAGCCAAAGAATTCTCCAGCGTTGTTTGATCGAAGTCGGGCTGGGGGGTTTCGGCTGACAGGAGTCCAATGACTAGCACTTCAGTCTTGAGCTCTGTAAGTCTTTCCATCAGCCGATGCAGAATGGGGACGGCTGGCGATTCCGTTGGAGTGTAAAAAAGAAGGCCACCAACCGTCTGAATGAGTTTGTCCAATAAGTCGGATCTCAATTCTGACAGGGGATGGTTAATGGCCTCAGTGAATATGGTTCGGGCCTCCGCCGGAACCGGAACAGTCGATAGGACAGCTAAGTCCGAAGGCCCCTGCAAGTCCTACAATGTCAATAAGTATTCCAAAGGAGGTGCAACTTGGTTCAGATAAGATATGTGTTACCTCTGGGCGGACTGCTGTCAGTGAGGGGGGCAGCAATGAGGTCGGTCGAGTAGGGCAGACAGCTGGTATAATAGCAGCCGACTCGTCGGCTGCTGCGAATGGTCGCTGAGGTGCCGACCTGGGTCCCTATGGAACGTGGTATATAAAACAGTTAGTGTTTTCTGAGGGAAACATTGTGGCATGGATTGGTGTAATCTTACCAAATTTACAGAAGTCTCCGAAAAGGATGAGGAAACTTCTTCCATTTCTGGATGTTGGGCTGCCACAGGTGGTTCTTCTGCCTGCCATTCGATTGCTGGAGGTAGCGCCGCTGCTGGTTGGGCGGCTGCGTCTAGTGCCGCTGCAGCCGGGATCTCTGGGGCACCTTCGATTTCGAGATCAGCAGCATCAGGGATGTCGTTTTGAGGGTCAGCTTCGGCGAGGGCGGCTGGTTCTTCCTTTGACATGGATGAGTCTGATGCTATGTATGGCGGTCGACCCATCTGGGAAGTAGTTCCTTCGCTGTCAGAAGAGACCCCTGCTGCTGATCCGATGGGTGAAGGTGTCTGTGAAAAATCATGGAAATGTTGTTGATTGAATATATCAAGGTTGGTCATTAAAATCCTAAGTATTGCTGATAAGAGGACTTACTGGTTCTATAGGCAGTTCTTGTAAAGATTGCCTCCTGGTCGGGTGCCTGGCCCGACCACTCCTCGGTACGGGAGGAAGAGTTTGCCTCCTCGTCGGGTCCTCCGTCCGACTGCTCATTGGCAAAGTGAGAAGTGGAGTAGGGGTTTGGAGAGGAACTGCCTCAGTCGGGACCAAAGGTTGGTCGGCTGGGTTTGGCGTCGGTTGTGTGGTCGGTGCTGCCAAGGTCGGTTCTGGTGAATGATATGTGAAATCAAGGTTAAGATATAGTGAATTGGTTCACGGTTTTAAGAAAAATTACCTAGTCGGGGTCGGGCCCTTGCTGACGTCCTAGTAGTTCCAAGGTCCGCTTGAGCTTGCTGGTCGGCCCCAGAGGTCGGGGGTGTTTGCAGCTGGGAAGCTTTCCTTTTTCGTTTTGGAACACTAGATCCGGTCCCCGGGGCGGCTGTTTGTGGCTGGGTGCTAGTGTGTCTAGCCGCCCCTAGAACCAATCCTTGGGGTGGAAGGAGTATGTTCAGCAACCGACCCTCATCAGGGGAAATCAGGGGCCATACAACCGACCACCATTCATTGAAAGTATCTACAGTCTCAGGGTTGGAGCGGAAAGGAATATACGAATTGGAAATTATATACGTGGTGAGTTGGGAGATATAAGAAGGGATTGAATTCGGTAGGACTCGTCGGTCAGGGCTTTGAAAAATTATATGCGGACACGCGACGGGTCTAGGGATACCTTGGCAACAGCCGAACTGGCGCGCCATGAATATAATTTCGCCATGGTTAGAGTGTTTTGGGATTGTGATTCACAAAAGCTTGTATTGCGGAGAAGGAAGTTAATCAGGAGTGTTGCAGTAACTGGTGCAGTTGCTAAGGGAGTTTTTCAAGAGGGTGGTGATTTATGAACTTCCAAACATTGATTGTTAAATGGCGTTTGAAAGTCCCTTGGCGGCGGGCAAGTTGTTACGTACGAAATTTAGAATTAGGTTAAAAGCCCAAGGTAAAAAGAAGAATGGGCCTGGCAATAGAGTTGATTGAACTGACTGAAGGGTACCATGAGGAAATCAAGGGAAATAGGTTTATTACTAAGGAAAGTCCTCAGGTCGGAAGGACCTCAGGTCGGTAGGTCCTCAAGACGGAAGGACCTCAGGTCGGAAGGTCTTCAGGTCGGTAGGTCCTCAAGACGGAAAGTCATTAGGACGGAAGGACCTCAGGTCGGTAGGTCCTCAAGGCGGAAAGACCTCAGGTCGGAAGGTCTTCAGGTCGGTAGGTCCTCAAGACGGAAAGTCATTAGGACGGAAGGACCTCAGGTCGGTAGGTCCTCAAGACGGAAGGACCTCAGGTCGGAAGGTCTTCAGGTCGGTAGGTCCTCAAGACGGAAAGTCATTAGGACGGAAGGACCTCAGGTCGGTAGGTCCTCAAGACGGAAGGACCTCAAGTCGGAAGGTTTTCAGGTCGGGAAGACCTCAAGGCGGAAAGACCTCAAGTCGGAAGGTTTTCAGGTCGGGAAGTCCTCAAGGCGGAAAGACCTCAAGTCGGAAGGTTTTCAGGTCGGGAGGTCCTCAAGACGGAAAGACCTCAAGTCGGAAGGTTTTCAGGTCGGGAGGTCCTCAAGTCGGAAGGCCCTCAGGTCGGGAAGTTCTCAGGTCGGAATGCTGCGGCAGAACCAACAAGTCAGATGGTTTGCAAGTCGGGAGGATTGGCGGTCGGACCCATACTATTGTAGATTGGCAGTCGGGCCAAAAGAGCGGAAGGTCTGTGGTCGGCTCAAAGAGTGAAATATAGGGATAATTCTGGTCTGCTGGGGACGCGTGTCAGCATGAGAAGGGTTGGAAGACGGTTGGGAAGGAGTCGTTGTAACCGTTCGGGTGACGGTTTTCGGTACGGTTTCCAGAGAATATTTAAAGGCTTGGATAATCATTTGACAAGGCATCTTCAATCAACTTCAACAAAGCAAAGTCAAATTTGGGGATCACCACTTTAAATTTCAGTCTTTTATTTTCCAGTTTATTTTCTGTACCATACAGTGTTTAGAGATTCCTAATCTCAGGCACTAATTAATCAAGTTTAAGGATATTTTCTATATCTTTGAATTTTACTTTATTTTTGTTGAAATATTACATCAACAATTTGTTTAGTTAATAATAATAACAATATTTCTTACGTCACACTTAATTCGTTTATTCTTTTGTCTATTTCTTTAAAAATATTATTATATATTTAATTTTATTTTAAAATTTATAATCTATAATTTTATTTTTTTTATTAAATTATTTAATCATTTTAATTTTAATATATAATCATTTGTAATGCAGTTCTTAAAAGGTAGAGAATAATGTAATTGTTCTTAGTTTGAGTTAGGCGATGATTACATACATTGTTCTGTTTTGATATGTTCTGTTTAGGGCAACCCATGTGAGTGTGATGTGACGTAACCCCTCTTCCTCCCTCCACCCACACATTACATATACTGATATACATATATATATATACATACACACACATTACTTACACGTCACCCCTCCCTCCTCGTCGTCGTCACTTTGGCTGCCAGCAGTACGTCTGTAAAACAAAATTTGCCAAATCTCATAAATGCTTGCCTGCCTGCCTTTCACATATATTCCCATAAAAAAAAAAAAAATTAAAATTAAAATTCACTTCTTCCTTTCTTCAATCCGCCATTGAAAAACAGCTCAGGAGAATATAGGAATCTTTCATTTCCAGCGTTTCTCTCAGGCTATTCTTTTAACTTTTCCCCTTCTTCTTCTTCTTATTCTCTCTCCTTTTTGTTACAAAATATTTTATTAGTATTATTGAAAGGGTGGGGGTGGGGTGGAGTGGGGTGGGGTGTGAGTGAGTCTGTAGTGGTTTTGTGGTAAGAATGTGAAGAGTTTGGGGGGAAATTTGCCGCAGGATTTCAAGGGGAGATTAGATAGAGATGGGCCATGGCTGATAGCACTGTAGAAGAAGCAAAAACATCAAAAAGAAAAGAAAAGAAAAGAACTCAAAATATCTTGAATTTTTTCTTCCAATTTCAATTACAATTTCAATTCAATCAAATCAGATCCAGATGTGAGAGAATCTCGAAAAAGAAGGATTGAAAAGCCAAAGAAAAGATGGGATCTTTTAGTGGATTAGGGATAGGTTTAAGCTTTCTGTTTGGATGCATCTTGATGGGGCTAGTTGCAGAGCTTTACTATCTGCTATGGTGGAAGAAGAGAGTTGCTTACAGTAGCAGTAGCAGGGCCATGGAGGATCTATCATTTTTCCTCTGCTGGAAAAGGCCTCAGACTCAGAGCTCATTCAACAGTGCCAGCAGCAGCATGGAGCTAACAGGAGACACAGGAACAGCTCCACAGGAGGATTTGGAGATGGGAAGAAGGAGAAACAAAGAAATGATGAAGATGGAAATGGAGGGCTCGAAAGGGGGTTTGGGATTAGGGTTAGGGTTAGGGCATGAAGAAGAAGGGTCAATGGACACTGAATTGATGAGATTGCACAATTTGAGAGGACCTCCAAGATTCCTCTTCACAATCAAGGAGGAAAACAAGGAAGATTTGGATTCTGAAGATGGAAACAATAACAGATCAAGAAAAGGGTCAAGAACCAGCAGGAGCTTGAGTGACCTGGTTTTTGGTGTTAATGAAGATGAAGATGAAGATGATAATGGGACACCTTTTCTCACTCCTCTGCCATCTCCCACAGTCAAGGCTCCATTCTTGGACTGCTACAGCCATGGCAGTCATGGCTCATTCAATCCACTCTTTGAATCATCATCATCATCATCATCATCATCATTGTCATCATCATTGTCATCATCAGCCATGTCTGAGGCTGAGATCAACAGGCTGAGATCCTCACCCCCTCCAAAGTTCAAGTTCTTGAGAGATGCTGAGGAGAAATTGATCAAGAGGTTGTTGATGGTGGAAGCTCAGAAGAAAAGGGTAATTGATGGGGTCAATCTTCAAGTTCAAGATTCCTCCACCATTAAAGAAGATCACAAGGATGCCCCCCTCCCACCCCCACCCCCACCCCCACCCTCCTTGTTTAAAGTACTTCCATTGGATTCTTCTCCAATATTGCAAGAAACACAAAGGGTCTTCATCAATTAGTACTATTGCTCTTCTCATCTCCTGTTCTTGTTTCTTCTTACATATATAGCCCTTTCCCTTCCACCATTTTTTTTTTTTTTTATGTTCGTCAAGCCGGAGATATAATAATTCAGTTCATTGAATTCTAGGCATTTTTTTTAACCTCATAATATAATGTATCTATGTATTTAGAGATAGAGGAAACGAATTCCATTCATGTCATTTGATTTTACATAAACAGAGTCATAATTCTGATGTTGTTTGAAAAGTAGCATTGACAAGATTTAAATTTTAAAATTTGAATTTTGAATATTTTTTTGTTTTTGTTTTAAAGAACTAACAAACACAAAATGTTTTTAGTGTTGGCAATGTGACAAGTCTTCTTCCTTTGTTAGAAAATTGTCAAACATGTGCCCCTCCATATGAAAATGTCTATCCTAATTGGTCATTCTCATTAAATTTTGGTGAAGGATCCAAAGCTATTCAATATTTTTATCACATTTTTTTTTTTTCCTAATAGTCTTTGAATCTCATATAAAGTACACTATCATTCACCTCAATTCAATTGTACAATGGCCATCTAGTTAGTTAGTTAGTTAACTAATTCAATAAAATTTGAGTTCAAAATAATAGTAAGAAATGATTGGGATGGGTATGGTGTGGTGTCACGTAAATTTACTACCTCCGTCCTTGTGTCTGCTACACTGGAGACTCGCTATTTTAAGATATTTTTGAAGGAGTGTAATTAGTAGATAATTAAGAATGTATTAGTAAAAATAATTATTCTATAATATAAATAATTATAAATTAAGATTAAGATAACTAATTATTTTAATTAAAATTTAAAAAAAATTAAAAAGTTTAAAATGAGATTAAAGTGTATAATTATTTTCGAAAAAAAAAATGACATAAAATGTGGAACGGACAGAAATAGCAACGTGAACATGGTACGTGAGACGGAGGAAGCAAGAGACAAAGGCTGTCTGCTTTTTGCAGTAATCTTCCTTGCAATTACAGTTAAATAGAATTTCCTACTTTTGAATTTATGAGCTCTTTAAAAAAAATGACAAGTTTTGCAATGTGTTATGCGAATTCAGGTTTTCACATGTTACTAATCTTGACAAAGTTAACAAATCTAACATTTAACTATTATTCTTCCTTCAACGCTTATTTACAGAAATATAACTTTTATTATATTCTCTCTTCATTATTTTTTTTTAAAATTTTCGTGTTGGACCCAAATATACTAATTTTTGCGGACGGAGGGATATTTATTTGAATGTAAATGTTTTGTGGTGGTTTAACACAACACTAGACTACAAATATCAGAAATTTCTACACTTCTAAGCATTTTGGCCATACGTATGAGATGAAAACACTATTTTTAAATGCTTGATAGAGAAGGGTCACGAGTGACTGAATGCAGCCAGCCCCCACCGACCCCCCCCCCCCCCCCCCAAAAAAAAAAAAAAGATAAATAAATAAACTTAATTATCACATCACCACATGTATCATCTAATTTGCAAGCTGTGGGTTCAAATAAATTTTGTGACTTTTGACGAGGATGGTGGCTATGTAAATTAAAATTTTGTAGATCACAGAGAGCAGATATTTTAGTTACAAATGGAACTCAGCTTTTCTACTTCATCTTAAAAATGGCCAAATTCTACTCAGCAAAGGATGTCTAACTAGTTCGAAATTTTAGCAAGGGCGAAAAAGAATTAGATAATACTAATAACATTATTTCACAAATACGATATTTAATAATTAGGAAACATAGAGAGATAAGTTTTGAGTTCCATATGTTTGATTGAAGTCACATGACTACCATAGCACAAACATTGTTCTTCCAAAAAAAATACGACCAAAAATAACAACTCGGAAGAGAAGTGAAAAGGGGTAATCGAATATAGTTTTTACTAATCACTGCTGCTTGGTTTCGACTTTCTTTTTCTGCCAGAGTCTATCAAGGGCACTGTCAGCATCACCCTGCCATCAAAAGAATCGAAATTTCCACATTCGATGTAAGAAACCGCACTAGAGGAGGAGATTATATGAAGCAGGCAGATCGCTTAAAATTCTCATATATCGCAGTAAATGATTACAAGGCATGGGCATTATGAGAAGATGTCCAACTTTAGAGAACGGTTTGGTTGGAATGAATTTGGACTATAATGATTTCAAATAACTCCCTCAAATCCATTTGTTTTATTTGGCAACAAAATGAAGTCCAAATCTACAAAGTCAAATTGTGATTTCAGTTTTATCCTCTTTTTACATTTTAAATACTCTTTAATGCTAAGTTATTTCGAATACTTCATAATAACAAACAAAATATTTAAATTCCAATGTATTTCAAATAAGTATTTCAAACCCATCCACTAAAAATTATGCCTTCAAATTAAAATCTTCCAAACAGGGCCTAAATGTCTCTTGAACTTTCAATATCACAAAAACACCAGACAAAAAAAGATTGAAAAACTAGTACAGTAGAAAAGATTGAGATTTTTGGAGCTTAGAAGCTCATAATAACAAATAAATCCCTCTTAATTTTTCTTTTACTTATTTTTTCCCTCCAGAGCACATAAGCTCCATATGAATATTCTAGAGAATATTTTAGAAACTTCAAATTAAATAGTAGTATTTGTTAATAATTATTCACAGTTTTAATAGTGTCATCATGTCTATTTTAAAAACTGATATGATCGCGGTAAGTGCTCATATTATCAAGTAGTTTACCATCTAAAAAATGCTTCACTAGCTCTCGCCATTAGTTCAATTGAAGAATAAGATCACACATTACAAGCTCTTAAGACATCTTATAAGCTGCACGGGTTTGTAACACATTTTAAATAAACCTTCCCAATCAAGCTAAAAGTAAACACCTTTTTTCTTTCTGATATATAACTTTATAGCTACATCAACAAAGAGTGAAATAAACAGCTGAGTTCAAGGTTCATAATATGTATATTCATCTAATGAAGACGACTCAAATAAAAATTCATCAACACCAAAAATTCAGCTAGCATTAGGCATTATCAGCATCCAATTACTTGTATTTCAACAAAACTACTGCAAATTGACAATATGAACTTGGAAAAATGATAAATTACCCTAGCAAAATATAAAAGAAGAAAACAAAGTTTAAAAGGGGGCAAAAATGCAAATACCTGTGCACGAATAAATCCACAGAGAGCAAAGGTAGAGAATTGGCCCGTATATCGACCACTCTCATCTAAATGCCCAAAATTAATTTGGACAGAAGCATGGTCCTTGGAGGTGATCAGCCTGTTTGTAGCAGAGCTGCATCATATGAAAAAAGTCGGATCAATTAAATTCTCAGGTTCTCAACCATAAACAATTGATACATCTTAATCGAACAAGAGAACAATATGCAGCATTAGCAGAATGAAGAAACGATATCTCACCACTTCCTGGGGATGTAGAGATCCATGTTTTGCCCCTCTTCGTTCTGCATCTTGTCTGACTTTTATCTCAGATAATTCACAGTGCAAAATTCCACTGAATCATCAACAAAAATATGCAATCAAACTCAATACCTTGCTCCGCCACAATCCAATTAAAAGTTGTGCAATAAGACTATTGGCAGTTTACACATCAGTAACATCATAATAGAGAAAGTGTGAATTAAATAACTTAAATGTCAAATTACAAAAACCCGAATCTAAGCAAATCGAGGGTAATAGCATCAAAAGCTCGCAATTTACTGGAACCAAACACCCGTTTACCAAAGACGATAAACATTCAGCACATAACATCTGATTTGCTGGAGTATGTAGTTACTCGTTCAGAAGCACGCAGGCACGTAGATGAAGAATTACAAATTGGTTGGAAGAACACCGTACCTGAAGAGGAAGCTTGAGGCTGTGAGAGGCTGGCGCAAGGGAAGGGAAATGGCGACGGCGCTGTCCATGGCTATATAGCACCAAAAGCAAACCCTAATTATTTTTATTTTTATTTTTAAATTATAATTCCTCCTTTCGACGACAATAGTTACATCTGCTTTTGCCAATTAATATATATATATATATATATATATTTTTTCAATTTAAACTATTATTTTTATTTTTTTATTTAAAATTATTTATTTTTTATTTTATAAAATGTATATATATAGTAATATCAAAATATTTTTTATTTTTATTTAAATTAAAAATATATCAAGGGTGTGTTTGTTTGGGGGATTGGATTAGACTTATACTATTCATCCAATTTTTTCCCCCCACATCAAATAAAAATCAATTTTACATTCGAAACATCGCATCAATACTTATTTATATCATATCATACAACTATTCAAATTCAAAATTTTTACTATTCAAATCTCAATTCAAAATCCAAACTACCAAACAAACACACCCCAAGTGTTCAATTACTTCAATTACTTTGTACCGTACAAATAATTTTAAAGGATAAAAATGTTACACTCCTTCACAAAGACGATTTGAATTAAAACCGAAGGACGTAATATTTTATTAGAGTAAAAATTTAGTCCAAATTAAAATTTTTTTTTTTTTTGTCTCATTAGAAAAAAAAAAATATTAAAATTAATCATATACAAAAAAATAAATTATCATTTTCAGTCCACCATTAAAATTTCAACGGAATAAACTGACGTGACAAGTAATTTGAAACAAATAGGCTGTTGGAGCCCCCCATTTTTTGCCCAACCCATTGCACAAATGCAACGGGTTGGAGTTGGTTTGATAAAGTTTGAAAAAATTTTATTTAGATTTGATATTAAAATAATACTTCTTCCATCCAGACGCGGAGTTTAAGAAATAATAGTATTTTAATTATAGTGGATAGGTAAAAATAGTGTAACGACATTTTTGCCCTTACTTTTTGGTATAAAAGTAATAATGTGATGTAAAATAAGGGTATATGTAAAAAAAAAGTGGGGTATTTAATGAAATGTTTACTTTGGACATCCGAAAATATAAATATGTATACTTTATAACTGGACAAAAATGAAGTATATGATTGAGATGTTTTGTAAGATAAAAAAATATACTTTTATCTAAAAAAACGTAGATTCTAAACAATAAAAAAGTAAATTTTAAGTGTTCAAAAACCTTTCTCAAATCCTTGAAGCCAAGCCAACCTATTCTTCCAATTTTAGGACAATCATCCTTAAAGACCGATAGAAATTAAGTTTCCGAGAGTCTAAATAATAACAACCAAGCTGTAATCAAGAACACGAAACAAGAGTTTAAGGAAGAAACCGCGGCCTAAATCATGTAAGAACACATTGCTACTGTTTTATTCGAACAGCGAAACTGCGCTAACACTCAAGTTAACATAATGTGTGTTCGACCGGCAATCCAAACACGTGTTTTTAAGACAAATCACGATCAGCGCGCCGTAGAGAGCAGCGGCGTAGCTGTCAGAACCTCGGCATCATCAAAGGGATGTTGATCTCCCGTCTTTCCGGACACATCTTGCCCTGCTGCTGCATTGGCAACAATTTCGTCGTTTGGAGCAAAGTTCTCTTTGGAATTTACTCGAATTTTTAAGTCCTTATCGACGAGGTTAAGGGGGCCATTACTAGCCACGATACATTCGTTTTTTATTGAAAAGAAATCTTCTGAGCTGCCGTCGACGGCTGATTTGCACCGGGCGACTGGCGGCTCGGGTGGGTCCCGGCCGCCGCCGCCGCGGTGGCTAAAGCTTCCAAAGCCCTTAATGCCGCGCGATATCCTCCTGGCTTTATCTCTTTCTTCTTTTAGAAAAGAACCTTTTTCTAGAAGCTTCAGTACTCTTTGGGATTTGTTCCGAACACTCAATCCCCAATCAAATCTGCAAATTATAGAGATATATCTTAAAATTGATTATATATTTTTGAAATTGTTTTGATATTATAAGTACTTCCTCTATTCCTAGTAATTTACACTTTATTCTTACTATATTTCAATCTAATACTAATATTTCTATTTTAGTAATAATTTTTTTTTTTTTTATTTAAGGACATTAGATCATCAAATAATCTAATTTTTATTATTTACTGAAAGTTCAAAAATTGGTCGATGGTACGACCAATCAAATATTGCTATTTTTGTAATATAGCAAAAGAATCTTCGGAGGAATATATGAAAAAAAAAAAAAAATGTGTGAAAATTTTCGCTCGTATGCAGTGAATCAAAAGCTAAAAAACGAGAGTTTTGAATTAATTAAAATAGCTAAAACCAAGAGTTATATTTCCTCTTTTGCGTGTTGATCTTGAAATATTAATTATTATACCAAAATACAAATAAGAAGAAATGATAAAAATACTTCTATTAAATATAAAAATATTTTTAATATTAAATGCAATGATACAAAATATAATATAACCTTGCAGATGAACGAAAATGATACTTCCTCCGTCCCACTTAATTTGTCAAACTATTTCTATTTCCGTCAGTTTCACATTATTTTTCACTTTATTTTTTAAAATACAATTATACACTTCAATCACATTTTAAAATTCATAATTTATAATTTTTTTTATTTTCATTAAACTATTTAATTATTTAATCTTAATCTAAAATTATTTTTTATTAAATTTTAATTTTAATGACTCATTAATTACGTAATATCTAAAATTCCGTGTCCGTCCTAAATAGGACAAATTAGTCGGAATATGAAATAACCAAATTTTTAAAAATTAAAATGTAATCGACAAAAAAAATCATATAATTAAAATAATTCTTATAACTATTAATAACAACAAATTGGGACAATCAAGGTCATAAGATGAGATAAAGCAAAAGAAATTAGAGTACCCTTTGTCGTCGAGGTGGTGGAAAGTCAGCATCTCGGCAATAACACCGCTGTCCGATCGGAACTCCTCCGCCGCCCTCTCCGGCCCGTGTGTCACCAAATGCTCCACCACTACCACCGCCGTGTACGGCGGCCGCCAATTTCTACTATCGAATTTCACTAACCTGCAGACAATCAATCAATTAATTCATTAATTAGATCGACTCAAATTATTACCGTTAATTAATACTCCAAATTAAGGTCACATGTCACAATTTACTTATTTGTTATTATATTTAATATTAAAATTATTTTTATTTTACAAATGTCATATTCTATTCTATTAGTATTACGAGACATTAATAAAAATATTTTTGTAATATTTTTTTTAAATTTGTATTATATTTTGATGATATAATTAATATTTAAAAATTAATATTAAAATAATTAATAATTAAGTTATTGATCGACCTTTTGTGGAGGATGTCGACGATCCTCCAGTAATCATCCACTTCAAAAGCTGCCTTCGAAATCATCTTCAGAGTTCTTGCGTCGGGAGGAATATTCCCATTCGTCGCTTCTTCAGCCAATCTTGAACAAAAACATATTCATTTTTTAAAAAAAATAAAAATAAATAAATAAAGTGAACAGAAATTGCAGATCGATCGGAGACGTACAGTTGGGCTGGGGTGACGTCAGTCAGGGCTAATCGGGCGGTCTTGATTTTCTCCTTGAGGAAGAAAGAAGCCTGTTTTTTGAATTCGTGGAAAGTCGCCGCTCCGCCGCCGTCGCCGCCGCCGCCGCTGCCGCTGCCGCTGCCAAGAATCGACGACATGTTACTCCGGTGAAATATTGCAGAGATTCTTGATTAGTTGTGGATGGAGAGGAGAGAGAGAGTGGGGTTCTTTTGTTAGATGAGAGAGGAAATTAAAGTTTGAAAAATAGGGGTGGGTGGGGGCTTGGGGAAGAAGACGATTTCAATGCTGCTGCCTACATATAGTTTAATAAATTTGTGTTTAGTTATATTTTAAATAATTTTTGTCACTTAAATTTAGTAAAAACTAATCCCGTCCGTCCCACATTATTTGTTTCTATTTTTTATTTTCGTTCATCTCACATAACTTATCTTTTCTATTTTTGAAAATATAATTATGCACTTTAATCATATTTTAAATTTTAAATTTTATAATTTTTTTAACTTTAATTAAACTATTTATTTGTCTTAATCTTAATCTATAATTATTTTTATTAAATAATAATTATTTTTACTAATACATTTTTTAATGATTTTTATTATTTATATAGTATATTTTTTAAAATATCTCATTAAATAATTTTTTTTATATTACACTATTAATTTATTTTACATTCAAACATCGCATCAACTTCTATTTATATTACATCAAACAATTATTCATATTTAATTTTTTCCTATTCAAAATCCAAACCCAAAAAGTAAAACCCACGAACAAACACACCCCTATTGGCTGCTATTTTGAAAGTTTGGAAAAAAAATAAAAAGTTAGTATTTGATTTGATGTTTTATGAGAAAAAAAATGTATTTGTGTGATATTTTTTTTTTAAATGAATAGTGTCAAATTAGTGAAAGTGTGTTGTGTAAACAAAGTCTATATTTGGATATTTGGATTTTAAGTTGATATTTGAAAAATAAAAAATTTGAATTTAAATAGTTATAGGATATAGTAATATAAATAAATATTAATGTGATATTTTAAAAAAATTAATGAATAATAAAATCTAAGAAAACCCCTGCCAAAATAACATTTTTTTTTTTCGTATTTGTTCTACACCCTCCGTCTCGTAGAGAGATTATCACTTAATTTTTTGCATGTAAATTTTTTAATATTAATAGTATTATATTATATTGTAGTGAAAAATACAAAAATATCCCTACTACTATTGTGTAATATAAAAGTAATGACATTTGTGTAATATAGTGTAAGTTGAAAGGATATTTATTATGTTAGGTAGGTGGTACAACTACTAAATTAGGAAATGATAACATTGTTTTGGAACGGACGAAAATAGAAAATGACAACCTTTCAATGAGACGGAGGGATTATTATAAATAATAAAAATATACTTATTCCGTCTCTTAACAAACTATTCATTTTTTTCATTTTGCTATGTCTCATAACAAAGTATGTATTATTTTTTGTAACGGTATTATCTACCTAATATTACAAATATCCTTTCAATTTACAATATATTCCACAAATATCATTACTTTTATATCATATAATATTAATAAGAATAGTTTAGCCTTTTTACCTTTATTTATACTATATTCTAATATATTACTAATATTTCTAAAACTCTATACAAAAAGTTTTTGTATATTGATAGATAGATATGGAACCGAGAGACTCTATTATATAAGAATTTGTGTCCAAAAATTTGAATATATATACTCCCTCCACCCCATAACAAAATATCCATTTTTTCATTTTAGTCCGTCCCATAACAAAGTATCAATTTCCTTTTTTTAGTAACTGTACTATCTACCTAACATTACAAATATCCTTACAACTTACAATATATTACACAAATATCATTACCTTTATATCACACATACTAACAAGGTTATTTTAGTCATTTATACTTTATTTCTACTATATCCCAATATAATACTAATATTTCTAAAACTACGTATATATTTGCACCGAGGGAGTATGATATAATTCCTCCATTCTATTTCAAACTACGCATTTGAAGGTTAAATATTACTATTTCCGTTTTCAAGATTTATGTTTATTATATCAAACACAAATTTTTAAAAAAATTGTGTAAAATAATTTCTTTTCACTTTTATTGTGAAGAAAAAGTAGAAAATATAGTAGTATTTTTTATTTAAAAAATAAATAAATAAATAAATAAATATTATATAGTATTTTTATGAAAATAAATAAATAACATAAATTTGAATAATAAAGGAATATGGTATTTAATGTAATAAAATTATTAAGTTAATGATAATATATTATAGTATTATTTTTTTTTATGTGAATGATATTATTAGTATTTTTAAAATATTAAGTAATATATATTCTTTCTGTCTAAACTCAATGTATTTCTTTTACTATTTTTATTTGTTTAATTCAAAGATATTTATTTTTTATTAGAGTTAAAATAATTTATATATATATATATATCAAATACTTCTAATTTTTATAAAAATATATATATTTTTTAATTTGTACTGCAAAGGCAAAAATGTCAAGACCATTTTACATATTTTTATTAATCAATAAAACACTACTATTATTTTTTAATCTATTAAAAAAAAGAACAAATAGTATATACTTTAAGTTATAACGGAGAAAATATAATTAAAAAAAATTTAAAACATGTGTTAAAATATTTTAAAAACTATATGCAACATGAATATCATTTAAATAATAAAATTTTATATAATAAAAATAAATAAGAGCATATATTTATTCATAATTAATATAAATTAATTTTATAAAAAATTAAATTTTTGTAAATATATATAAAAAGGATTTGATTATTAAGAAGATATAGCATGTGATTCTTTAGGTTGAGTTTGGAATAATATTTGATTTGAATTTGATATTAAAATAATATTTGACATGATATTTTGTAAGAAAAAAAAATTCGAAAGAAATAGAGTCAAAATAGTAAAATTTGAAAAACTTGACAAAATTAAATATATCTTAATTTGAATATAATTTACTAAAACTAAAAATATGTCAATTAAGTTGGAACAAATTTTAAAAAAAAGTAATTATATATAATGGTAATTAATTAAGTTGATTTGTATTTATCAAATATATTTTATATGAGTATAATGGACCATTTGATATTTAGTAGTAGATTAAAAAATATTAATATTTTATTGATTGGTGAAAATGTGTAAGAAGTTTTAGGGTTTAGGTAAAGTAATTATATATATAATGATATATTTGTAAGGAAAAAAATCAATTTACTCCAAATATAAATAAAATTTCTCAATTTTGGTCACAATATAGAAAACTCATCAAATTTAGTCTAATTATAAATAATTTCAATCAATTTTGGTCCCACCGTTAAAAAATTAACGGAAATTACTGACGTGGACATAACGGATGTAACGTGACAGCTGACCTAGAAACTAAACGGCCGTGTACAATTATACACAGCCATGTATTTTTCAGTGTATAAATATATATGGTCATGTTATTACACGACGATGTATAATTCTATATGATCGTGTACCTTTTTGTTTTGGTCTGAAAATTTTAATTTTTTGTTATATTTTTTATTGAAAAAAATATTTTTAATTTAGGATAGTTTTGTTATAATTTTTTTTTTAAAAAATAATATTTTGAATTTATAATAGTTGATATGATTGAAATAAAAAAAAAACAAATTCTACTATTTACCAAAAATATTTCTCTTAAAAACATTCAATTACACAATTTTTTTTTTTATTTTTGTATATTATAGTAGTATTAATAATTAATTATACATTTCAATATAATTTCAAACCATTTCAACATAAACATATATAATTGTATTGAAATAATAAATTAATTTTTAATACTATTATAATATACAAAAATAAAAAATAATTGTGTAATTGAGACCAAAATTGATTTTTTTTTTTCATATTTGTAATTTAGATAAAAGTTACGAATATTTTGGTATTAGTGTAATACTTCGTCTGTCCCATATAAAGAGTAACATTCGTTTTTTTACATAGTTTTTTTAATATACGTATTATGTTGGGTTGTAGTAAAAAAGACGAAAAATACCCTTATTAGTATTGTGTAATATATATATTGTGACATTTGTGTAATATACTGTAAGTTTAAAAGATATTTATTATATTAGTTAGACAGTACAATTACTAAATTAGGAAATTGTATTCTTGTTTTGGGACATACGAAAATGGAAAATGAAATTCTTTTTATCAGAATGAGAGAGTATTAAGTTTGCTAAAACAAAAACGAAATACTTTGAAATATGACAGAAAAATGATAAAAATAATACTCCCTCCGTCCTTTAACAATCTATCCATTTTTCCATTTTTGTCTGTCACATAACAAAGTATTCATTTTCTTTTTTAGTAATTGTACAATTTACCTAACATTACAAATACTCTTCTAATTTACAATATA
The DNA here is from genome assembly GCF_009805555.1 of Andrographis paniculata. NCBI lineage: Eukaryota > Viridiplantae > Streptophyta > Magnoliopsida > Lamiales > Acanthaceae > Andrographis > Andrographis paniculata. The sequence continues at coordinate 3,191,896 of NW_026137614.1, forward strand.
TTACACAAATGTCATTACTTTTATATCATACAATACTAATATGGTTAATTTAGTTTTTTTACCTTTATTTCTACTTTATCCCAATATAATACTAATAATTCTAAAACTCCGTGCAAAAAGCAAATGAATATATAGATATGAGACAGAGGGAGTATTTAAATTTGGCATATCACTATTTATTATTATTATTACTCCTTCCGTTCTGTCATAAATGACCTCATTTTCTTTTTGGTACGTCCCACAAAAGATACGTCTTTCCATTTTTGGTAAATTTATCAATCTTAAACATACTTAACAAATATAAATTTAATTAAACTTCTATCATCTTACACGTAGGATCCACAAAAATCCCGTTATTTCTATATCTCTCGTCAATTAACAAATATTTTTATCTACCTTTAAAACTCCTCATTTTTTATAAAACTAATTTATGATAATGATAAATAAATAAATACTTTTTTCTATTCATTTGCATTATATAATTTTTATTGTCTACAAAATGATATGCATATTGCATATATTATATATTTTATTGAGATATAATTATAAAAATATTTAAAATACCAACAATACTACGCATATAAAAAATATTAAAATATTATCTTAACTTATTATTAATAAATTAGTGACCTACACTATCTAAAATACCGTATCCCTGATAAAAGACTCTAACAACTTTTTGAAGAGCTTTTAGGTTATTGAATTTTATCAGTCAAAAAGCTAATTTAAGTGTTTGGTAAATTAACTTTCTGAAAGAGCTTTTTGGACCTAAAAAGTTAATTTCTGAAAAGCTCATTTACCCAGCGTTTTGAAAGAATTTTTCTATTTTAATTTTGGTTATTCCTTATTTACACTTAAAACATAATTATTTATTTTATACATATAAATATATTTTTATACCAGTATTTATTAATTATTTTTAATATATTTAATTTATTAAATTATATTTTTATTTTTGTAAATTTAAAATAATTACTATTATTAATTATTACATATAAATTATTTTATTTGTAAAATATATAAATTTTAAAACTAAATCAAATAAAAAAACAAAAGTTATTAATTTATTTATATATATTAAAACAACAATTAACATAATAAAAATATATATACAAAAGATTTATTATTTTATATTTTACATAAATTTAATAAAAAATTATTATTTTTTAGTAAAAATAATTTTCTCACATCTAAAAAATAAAAATAAAATAAATATTTTATAATATTTTTATAATTTTCAATAATTAATAACAAAAATTTTCATAAATTTCAAACCAAAATGAACAAAATTAAGTATTTTAAAAAATAACATATCAATGTCCTTAATAGTCATTTTATGCATAAACAACTAATATCAAACCGTTGTTTTACCAAACACTTTAATACAAACCGCTAATTGAATCAGCTAGTCAAACCAACTAATTGAATCAGCTAATAACTAACAGTTAATTAAATCGCCTTCAATCTTTCACGGGAGAAAGGGAGTACTCCCTCCGTCCCATGTAACATGGGTGTATTACTGTAGACACGAGAATTTAGGTAAAGTATAATTAGTAAGTAATTAAGAAATATATTAATAAAAATAATTATTATTTAGTAAAAATAATTATAGATTAAGATTAAAATAAGTAAATAGTTTAATTAAAATTAAGAAAATTATAAATTTTAAAATTTAAAATGCGATTAAAGTGTATAATTATATTTTTAAAAATAGAAATGACAAATTATGTAAGACGGATAAAAATAAAAAATAGGGATAAATTATCTGGGTCGAAAGGAGTATTATTTTAAGAAAGTATTGCATGTATAAAATGTCGTATTCTCTACAGACAGCAATAATGGTGTGCGTGAGACTTTGAATCCCATCACAGATAACAGCCGAGCCTGCCCTGCACCACTAACAAAATGACACGTGTCATTTCTTTGAATTTGACATTTGACATTTTTCCTTTTGTAATTTGAATTTCTCACTTCATGTTTTAAAAACCATTTCTAAGCAAAATAAAAATAAAATGGATACGAACAGATTGGGTATACGTTCGGTCTGCCTTTTCTAAAAAAATTACATATTTTAAAATTTAAAAAGTTTAAGTTTAATTATATTAATTATTTTTATTTTAATTTATAATTATATTAAGTAATATACTTTTAATTATTTATTAATTAAACTCTTAAATTTTTATTTTTACAGTGTTATAATATATAGTAATCTCAAAAAAATTAATATTTAATTATAAAATATTATTTTTAATATTATTGATGTAATTCTTTTATTCTTTATATTTTACATTAAAAAATAAACTTCAAACCAAAATCCTAAACATGTTTTCATTTTGAATAGATATTGTTATTTGATGTGTTATAAATATATATATTGATGTGATAATTTAAATATAAAATAAATTTTAATATAATATAATAAATAAAAAACAAATATTTAAATCAATATTTTGGAGACTTTTTTTAATAGTAAAATCAAAACAAAGCCTTACACACAAACACATTATATTTTGTATGAAAAAAAAAAGTGATGGGTGTGATATTTTTTTAAAAAAATAAATTATAAAATTTATAATAAAAAAATAAAAAAATATTGTAGAATTTTTTTGTGTTCATTATATAAGTCAATATAAGAGGTTGAATATGTTAACTTAATATTTTTAAATAACGTTATTTTCTATAAATATTATTAAAAACATAATATGCATATATTAATACAATATATATTATATATTTTATTTATGTACAAAAAATTAATAATTCAATATAATATATTCTCTATATCCGATTTTAAGGGTCTCATTTACTTTTGGCGTCATTATACTTAATATTAAAAATATTCTTATAGTTGTATAATTTTTTTTTTTTTTGCACAAATGTCATTATAATAGTACTATAAGACATTAATAAAAGTATTTTTGTCATTTTCCCTTTATTTGCACTATATTTTCATATAATAATTAATATTCAAATATCAACACACAAGAAGTAAATAAGACCTTTAGAATTCGAGAACAAGAGCTTAGTCAAGATCGGCAGAGGAAACGTCGAACGAACAATTGTTATTTGCGAGAACAAGAGCTTAGTTATAAGCAGCGGCAACGTCGGACAATCAATTGTTATTTGCGTTTGCATCTTATGCACTTGAATTAGTGTTTGCATTTTGGAGAGAACATAAGTTCAATCAAAAGCGGCGGAGACAACATCGGACAAGTGACTGTTAAGCTTAGATAATGTTGGACAATAATTGTTTTTGGTGTTCAACTTTTTTTTCAAACTTAAGATAATTTGATTTTTTCTTAAATAGAAGAGTTAAAATATATTTATGGTAATTACCATATTTTAGAGATTTATAGCTATTTTATGACTTCTTATGATACAACTATCATATTTTTTTTTTTTAAAACAATAATTTTATTTTCATAAATAATCATATTATCATAAATTATTTCTATTTTTTTTTAAATTATTACACAAATATTATTACTCTTTATATCAATATATTTACAAAGATAATTTTATTATCTACATTACACCATTTTCAATATAATATTATCATTTTTTAAATCTTGCACCGCACCCCCAATGAAATTATTCTTCGGGACGAATGGAGTAAAACTTTTTCAATTACAAATAATTTTAATTTAATATTCTAAACATTATTTGGGTGAAATTTCCTTTTTTTAAAAAAAATAAAAAAAATATTTTTAAATGAGAATTATGAGATGGTTTGAACAATAGTGTACGTGCGAGAGTTTAATGTGATATATTTAATTGAAATAAATTGTAAAAGTTGTGCAGTAAATTATCCTGAAAATTATAATAAAAAAATAAAATGAAGAAAGCTAATGCATGGTAAGTACGTACGTAGTACTCTAAAATATAGGACCAAATCAGAGATCCAATACATATTTATAAAGCTAAATATCGTAATATTGAATAATAATAATAATAATAATAATAATAATAATAAGGCTAAAGGCTTAAGAAATACTCTCGTCCTCTAGATATAATGTCATGCTATGTACACAAAAATTCAAAAGAAATAGAATTAGTAATATTTAAAAATAAATCAATAAAACTAATCACAATATAATATAAATAATTAATATTAAAATAACTAATTAATCTAATTAAAACTTAAAAAATTAAAAACTATAACATTTAAAACACAATTAAAAAATATATATTTTTAAAAAATAAAAATAAAATTACATAATATGTTCGACATATGAGAAGAGAGTAGATACTTGGGACTAGCAATCAGTTAGGCCCGTAATATATATAAATAGCACACCGTCTTATATACACAGTACATATTGTCTATATATGTGTTGTATAAAACTATAACATGTGCTTTTTTGTTCATGTGCCGTAATATTTGTATTATTGAATACATATTTTTTTATTTAGTAACACCGTATGCTGTCCAAGAGACAGAAGAAAGTACCAAAAATAATCAAGCATAATGTATGTTCAAAAAATGGAAGCAATTTAATATTAAGGCCAGCAAAAGAAAAGCAGCAGGCTGTGGGTACTTGAAACATAAGTTACTTTTCATCGCCATTTCTGCAAAGGATTTACTTTCCCCAAAGCTTCTTTCTTCTCAACTGTCATCACGCAAACACTAACCTTCTACAGCTTTTACAGCACTCCATTAATGGCAGGAAACTAAAATGCTTAAAAGGAAAACCCACATTACATTTACAATTTACAGTGCTGGCACGTGCGCCGTGCGTGCTGCAAAATTGGTACTACTTCTCTTCTATGTATATATATATATATATATGTGTGATCAAATCTATATGCACAGGAATGCCAATTCCATAAATATCAAGAAGAATCATAATGAAGATCGATTTATGAATCGAAGAATTACACATTAATTCCATTCAAAAGGTACTAATTGAATTTTTACCTCATTCAATCGACGAATCCCAGTTGAAAAATGGCTTCTGCAGGATGGATCAAATGCAGCTGTCAAGGGTTGAATTCACTCCCATGGTGGGGAATAATCGAATTGATGATCTCACAGCAGCAGGATTAGATGACAAAACAGTATAACGCAACACCACCACCGGAAAACGCCAACTCTCAGAGCTAATAATTCCCCACGCGCCACCGCCGCCGCCGCCGCCCGGAGTTCCAGCCCCGGCGGGGAGGTTATATGGCTGGGCGGACCGTACACGGCGGGATACTGCGGCGGGAGCGCTATTTCCGGCGGCGGAGCTGGGTTGATCGCTCCGCCGGCGTGGCTAGGCTCGTTCTCGTTCATACCGATTGGATTCTTCCCGAAGAATTCCTTGGGGAGCAGAACCTTGGAGACGCCAAAAATGGCGACCGGGTTTTGATCGCAAACCGTTTGGGTAACCGCCGCCTGTACAATACCCGTGTCGATTGCGACCGACCCGTTAACCCGGGAGATGTTGACGGTGAAACTACCCGCCCCGTTTTGCTCGGTTGCCAGGGTCGGGTAAACCGGGTTCACGATGGACTCGAGGGAGCCGAGCGGGTAGTAGGAATGGAGCACGTGGAACCGGAGTACGGCCGCCTTCTTCTCCGCCGGTAGGGATTGGAATCGTACGGACGGCGGCAGATCGGAGAAAGCTTCGTCGGTGGGGGCGAAGAGGGTGATTCCGGCGCCGGCCTCGTCGGCTTCGAATTCGGAGACTAAACCGGAGGCGGAGAGCATCGACGCCGCCACGTTGAAGCTGTGGCCGTCGATTAGGGATTTGGTGATGTTCAGCCCCACCGGAGGGCGGGTCTCCGACGCCATGAGGTTCATATTGTACGGTACCAGCAGCGAATCGATGGAGAGGATGGAGAGGTTGTACGGTAGGGTTTCAATTGGGGAAATCAGAGAGGCGTTCGAGGACGGGGAGTGGAAAGTCACGGCGGCGGAGGCGGCGTCGAAGGTGATGTTCACGGCGGCGAACTTATCCGCCGCCCGGCCGGTCGTCTGTAGCAGCGTCGTCATTAATTTCCCCGTCGGCGGGGCGCGGCGGAGGTCGGAAAGCGAGAGGTACTGGAGGAGGATGTGGTAGCGGAGGACATCGGCGAGATTGGTACCGGAAGCCGGCGGTCGGTCGGAGCGGAGGTAGGAGTTGGGGACGGCGAGGACTGTGACGGCGGAGAGGTTGGATAGATCGCCGGCGACCGCGGTGGAGGTGAGGAGGGCGGCGAAGGCGGAGAGATCCGGGAATGGGGCGAGGATTTGGGTGATGTTAAGGGAGGCGACGGGGAGGGTTTGGGAGGAGAGGAGAAGTAAATTGAGGAATGTGAGAGGGGTAAAAATGGAAGTGGAGATTAGGGTCGCCATTTCTGCGAGTGTTGTGTCTCTGAGTGTACGAAAGTGAGTGAGAGAGGGTGGAGGGAGTGGATGGAGATGGGGATCCACACTAATAATTATTTTCATTTATTTTTTTAAATTTTAAATAAATATCTTAGCCTTTATCATCTGAAAATTTAATAATACCATCCTCTTATATATCATGTCTATTTTTGTTGTATGTCCCATTTATTTTATTATTTTTTTTAATAAAATTATATATTCTAATTTAATTTTAAATTTTTTAATTTAAATTTTAATTAGATTAATTAATTATTTAAATTTTAATTTATTTTATTTTTATTAATTTATTATTAATTATTTATTAATTATACTTCTCATAAATTCGTGTATACGGTCATCATATGTAGAAATTGATGCGATGCTCTTAGGTTTAATTCATACTATTTTTAGTATTGTAGTGATTAGTGTTAGTATTGTTTCTTGTTCAAATATAGTTTAATACTCCCTCCGTCCATTAACAAACTATTCATTTTTTTATTTTGGTCCGTCTCATAACAAAATATCCGTTTCCTTTTTTAGTAATTGTACTATCTACCTAACATTACAAATACCCTTATAATTTACAATGTATTACACAAATGTTATTACCTCTATATCATACAATACTAATAGGGTTAATTTAGTCTTTTTACTTTTATTTGTACTTTATCCCAATATAATACTAATATTCCTAAAATCCCGTGCATAAACAAAATGAATAGATAGATTGGGGACGGAGAGAGTATTTTTATAGTAAATTAAAAAATTAAAATATTTTATGGGTTAATAAAAGTATATAAAAAGATTTTGATATTTTTGTCTTTACCATTACAAAAAAATAAATATTTTATAAAAAATTAAAATTACTTTGGTAGATATAATTATTTTTATTATAATAAAAAAAGTAATATTCTCCCTTACCGTTTTGGTTTGTCTATATTTTTACTTTCCATATTATTTTTTCATTTTAATTTATCTAGTTTTTACTTTTTATATTATTTGTCATTTTAGTTTGTTTACTTTTTATTTTTTATATTATTTTTAAATGATAAAATAAAAACTGGTAGACAAGAAGAGTACTTCTTAATAAACAAAAATTAATAAAAATATATAATATGAAAGGGTTGAGGGGTTTAAATATATGACTTCACATTCACAATTACAAGTTTATCCACATAACACCGGTTTATTCTTTACGGAACAATAATTGAGTTTTAGTTTCCTATTGTTAAAATATATTTAGAAAATATATACTACATCCGTCTCATAAAAAGAGTACTATTGATTTTTTTAGGTTGATATTTGAATATTAATTATTATATTAATACGTAATACAAATTAAGAGAAAAATACAAAAATATCTCTATTAGTATTTTATAATACAAATACAATGACATTTGTGAAGTAAATTATATAAATATAACGATATTTTTAATGTTATATACAATACGCAAAAAACAAATAATACATTTGTTATGGGAACAAGGTAATACTCCCTCCGTCCCTTAACAATCTATCAATTTTTCCATTTTAGTCCGTCTTATAACAAAGTATCTGTTTCATTTTTTTAGTAATTGTACTATCTACCTAACATTACAAATACTCTTCTAATTTACAATATATTACACAAATGCCATTACCTTTATATCATACAATACTAATAGGGTTAATTTAGTCTTTTTACATTTATTTCTACTTTATCCCAATATAATACTAATATTTCTAAAACTCCGTGCAAAAAGCAAATAGATAGATAGATTGTGGACGGATGGAGTATTATATTTATGGGAGTTATCTTTTTTAAGAGATTTGTAGTGTTCTTGCTTTATTTAGATAATTTGATTATAAATAAGTACGATTTCTTATGATTGAAATAAATAATTTCAATTTCATACTCTAGACATTGACCCGTTATATCCGTATATGTTTTTATATTTTATTGATGTATGTGCATCTATCCACGGTTATGCTGTCATTTTCATGTTGTCTCCATCTCTGATACTTCGATCTTTACTGATAAAGTTCTACTTTTGACTTTTAACGCCTTTGAGATTCTTGTTTTTAACTTTAATTCTATTAAGAGCGAGCAAGTTTTGTCTTCGACTCTAACTCTGTTGTGAGCAAGCGAGTCCTGTTTTCGACTCTAGCTCTATTAAGAGTGAGTGAATCTTCTTTTCGACTCAAACTCTATTAAAAGTGAGTGAGTCTTCTTTTCGACTCTAGCTCTATTAAGAGTGAGTAAGTCTTCTTTTCAACTCTAGTTTCGATATGAACGAGCGAGTCCTATTTCCAACTTTAAAGTATTGAGAGTTATGCTTCTAACTCTGATCTAGTGAACGGCTACACCACTTTCGTCAATCTTGGCAAATTTAAGTTCGTTCGTGGACGATCTCGGTTACTTTTTTTTTCGGTCACTTCCACTACAAAAAAAAAATAGTATATTTGTAACGGAATTCCGTTCCTAAAGTTCACGTAGCTAACGTAATTCAATATCTAATTCCGTCTCTAATATCATTAGTAACGGAAAAAGTGAATTTAGGAACGAAAAAACCTCGTTAGAAAATTGATAATTTCTTGTAGTGTTCTGACAAACTTAAATTTGTCCGATCATATCTTGAGTTTGAGGAGGGATGTTAAATTATTTATAAAATATATACTCCCTCCGTCCACTCATAAAGTATACAATTACTTTTGGCGCGGTGTTTAAGAAATAATTGTATTTTAATTATAGTAGGTAGTTAAAAGTAGTGTAATGATATTTTTGCCCTTGATTTTTTGTGTAAAAGTAATGATGTGATGTAAAGTAAGGGTATTTGTGGAAAAAAAAGTAAGGTATTTAATGAAATGTCTACTTTCTAATTAGACGTCCCAAAATATAAATATGTATATTTTTTAGCTGGACGGAAGAAATATTATATTTATGATAGTTATCTTATGTAAGAGATTTATAGTATTTTTCTTTTATTTAGATGATTTGATTATAAATATGTACGAGTTTTTATTCTTGAAATAAAAAATTTCAATTTTATATTGTAAAATGTATGATTAAAATGGGTGCATGTGTTAGGTGAAAAAAAAAAATCATAGTTTTGTTTGAGTTTGATTTAAGTTAGGATTTTTAATTTTAATGTAATATTTTATTAAAAAAATAATATATTTTTATTTAAAAACAATAACGTAAATACATGAATAAAGTTGGTTTTGGTTTGGCCCAAATCCAAACAAGCCCCATAGATACAAACAAGACAAACACGGTTCATTAATACTTCCCTCGTCAAGTTAAATTCACTCATAAGTTTGAGTTTTATTATATTTAGGGTGTGTTTCTTTTGATTTTGCTTTAATTTTTTAGTTTGAATTTGATATTAAAATAATATTTAATAAAATATTTTATAAATATATATATATATATTTTTAAAGAAAAATGTATAACCCAAATAGAAAAACACACTCAATAATGTAACAAATATAAACTATAGTATATAATAATAATAATAATAATAGAAGCAAAGAAAGACGGATCATTTATTTTTGTTCGTAATATAATATAAAAATACAATAAATACACAAATTAATATATATTGTAGACAAAAAAATTGTGTTATATTTTTATAAACACAAAATCGTATAAATTACATTTAATTTAAATATATGCGGGTCATATTCTCTATTCGGATCCTTTGATTCTCTCCGGGTCGATCCATTTTTCCAATTTGGATTTGGGTGGCTTCTTTGATCCGAAGGGATTTTGGTCTTCAGTTTGACTTCGTCGGTTTTTAGGAAACTTTGGTATCCGTGTTGGCGATTTTGATCATCAACTTTGGATTGATGTCTTCTTTGGATGATCCGACAGAATTTGATCTTTAAGGGAGGGATTTGGTGCTTCATAACGCTTTTGGCGGCGTGTCCCTTTGACTTTTGGATCGAAGATGGCCTGGTTTGCGCCTTTTATGAAGAACGCGACGAACATCTTGAAGCTTTGGGAGCGACTTTGGAGGCTCTTCCTTGGCTTTGATGGATTTCTCGATGGCTTTGAGAGCTTTGATCTTTCCTCTGGCTCGGACATACGACGAAGAACGTTAACTCCATCGATTCGTCAACCAATATTGGATCATTTGTCCAAATCGGTGACTTTTCGACGAAAAACGCTTCGAAAGACACGAAGAACAATGAAGATCATTGCAGAGAGTCTAGAGAGACTTACCCTTGCGCAAGTCTTCAAATGAACTTCGATGTGTAAATGAATTGGCCAAGGCTTCTATTTATATGGGATGGTGGCCTTGGCTTCCTTTTCGGATGGTGCCACGTGGATGGAAAGATTTTATAATATTTCCTTTTTCATCGGATGCTGTTTTCCATTTTTGACGGATTTGATTATGCACCTTCCTTTCTCGCCAAAATCTTTATATCATTGCCTTTTTTTGGAAGATATTAATTTATATACTTCCTTTATTGACAAGATCTTTATATCATTGCCTTGTTTGGAAGATATTAATTTATATACTTCCTTTATTGACAAGATTAATTTATTTTGCTGCCAAATTTATTATGGTTTTATTTATGCACGTAATATTTGTACGATATCTTCCATTTTAAGCAGATTTTTGCATTAATGGTTGATATTTATTGTACAAAAATTAACATATGTGCATAATTAAATACCATATATTTATATTATTGGAATTTTATTTTCTTCCATAATACATGATATTTAATTTAATTTAGACATTTAATTTTTAATGTCTACATATATCAATAATATATTTTTTATTTTATTTTTTAAAAAAATTATACTTCAACATAAAATATTTTATTTTATATCATTAAACATAATTTTTTATAATTAACATGAAATTATTTCAAATTTAAAACACTAGACAAGCGTAAACTTTTTTAATGTATATATATTTCTTTTATGTATATATTTAAGTTTATAGAATGAGTTTTTCTAATTGGATATATATATATATATTTATTTATTTATTGAGAAAAGAAATACTTAAATTATATTTTTTAAAAATATGTTGGATCCAGATGGTTCTTTTTATTTATTTATTATTTTTATGAAGTGGGAAGCTGTTGTCGTTACCCGAAAATGTTCATTGGGTAAATCACCGATCGAATTTAATACCGTGCAAACTAAGCTCGACAGGCAAGTCACATTAGACAAATCATGTGTGGCAGGTGACCTGAGGCATCGGGGGTTTGAACTCATAACCTCACCGTTCTTATTATTGGTTTTAAGTGATTTTGTTTGAACCTGAAATAATGAGGTTTGTTAACGTGTTTTATATATTCCCTCCGTCTCTTAATAATTTATCTATTTTTCTATTTTGGTATGTCCCATAGTAAAATATCTATTTTTTTTAGTAACTATACTTTCTATTAACATTAAAAATACTATTACAATTTACAATATATTACATAAATATCATTATTTTTATATCACACAATATTTATAAGATCATTTTAATCTTTTCTATTTTATTTTAAACAGACCTTAATATAATACTAATATTCATAAAACTTTATGAAAAAATAAACTAAATATGAATTTTGTACTTGTAAAATTTATTATTATATTTATGGTTGATAGTATTTTTTTTTTTTTTTTTAAAAAACTCATTTTTTTTTTGCTCAAGATACTTAAAAAATTCGTGACCACCCTGACTCTCTAGCTGTGTTTTCTATACTAAGGCTTTGTTGTCTTTCTTTTATTTCTATTATTTTTTTAATTTTAAAATTATTTTGTTTATTTTTATAGTTTTGAATTAATTTATAATAAAAAATATTTTAACAGTAAAAGTTGGCAATTGAACCCACCATAAAACAAATACTCTCTTCTGTCCATATTTATCTATTCGTTTACTTTTTGCACGAAATTTTAAGAATATTTCTAATGTATGATATAAAAGTAATGATATTTTTGTAATATAAATAAAGATAAAAAGACTAAACTAATTTTAGTAGTAATATATGATAGAAATATAATGACATTTGTGTAATATATTGTAAATTAAAAGAGTATTTGTAATATTAGGTAGATAGTAAAATTACTAAAAAAAAAAAAAAATGAATACTTTGTCATTAGACGGACCAAAATGAAAAAATAGATAGATTATTAAAGGTCGGAGGAAGTATAATAAGATCTTTACCATCAAATCATGTTGTAATTTTTATTTTTATTTCAAAAATTAATATATATATATATAAATTTATTAAAAATTAAATATTAATTTAAAAAACCAGGCCCGTTCCGACCTTCGTGAGACCAGACACAACTCGAAAATTTTTGGGCCTATTTTTTTATGTTCAAACACAATTTTTTCGTGCCGTGCTTAGTCGGACATTTGGTCGGGCTTATTATTATTAGGGTAGGTGGAGTCCACTTTTTTCTTCTTTTATTTATTTTTTTAAAATAAAATTAATTTGTATTAATACTATAATTACAAAATCATAAACAATTAACATGTAATTAAGATAGGTACTAAAAATCATAATTAATAGAATAACAAAGAAATAATAATAATAATAATAATAACTTATTTGATATTAAATTTAGTTAATATTAAATTAAAATAAAATAAAATTTATAATTTCTTTATAAAAAGATATAATAAAAAATAAAATAGATAGAATCGTGCATTTCGCAAAGTAGTGAACATAAATGGTGTACAGCTCATTGCATTGATAAATCCAATATATTTAATTTAAGATTTTTTTTTCCTGTCCAAAAGTATTGGCTTTATTCACAGATATATTTTTAAAAATATTAATATTATTTATCAATAATAAATTTGTTTACTTGGTGTTTTTTTGGCATAATATTTTATAAATGTTATTTTTTGGCATAATTTATTATTTTTTAACGATCGATGTATTTTTTTTCAACTAGCAATATAGCGTATTCTATTTATGCATTGTATTTTTTTTTGTTTGTTTTTTTATATTTCTCAATTGAATTATCTGTTTTACCGAACAAAATGATCAATTTTCGTGCTCTACTGAATTTCTTTTATCTGCAATTTCATTATTTACTATCATTTTTTTTTTCTCTGCAATTTTATTTTTTGTATCAAACGAACCCCAAGTATCCATTTACTTTTTACATGTTGATATTTGAATATTAATTATTATATCAAAACGTATTACAAATTAAGAAAAAATTGCAAAAGTACTTCTATTAGTGTCTTATCATACTAATTTAATCACATTTTTACAAAAAATTATACAAATATAAAAATATTTTTAATATTAATTACAATGATATAAAATACAAATGAATATATTGTTAAAGAATGGAGGGAACTGAGACGAATTTCTAATAGTGATTTAAATATTTTCTCCGTTCAATAACAAATTATTCATTTTTTTTATTTTAGTCCGTCCCAAAACAAAATATCATTTTCCTTTTTTTAGTAACTGTTATATTTACCTAACATTACAAATACCCTTACAACTTACAATATATTACACAAATGTCATTACCTTTATATCACACAATACTAATAAGGTTATTTTAGTCATTTTTACTTTATTCATACTATATCCCAATATAATACTAATATTTCTAAAACTACGTGCAAAAAGCAAACAAATACTTAGTTATAGGACCGAAGAAGTAGAATGTTTTATGGAATGAAATGATTTTTACATTTTTTTTTATTTGTATCCGGATTTGCTTCTTGTATTCTCGAAAATATTATTTATAGATATATTCAAAACAAAATTAAGGAAAAAAAAAATCTTTCAAAATCATATGGAATAAATAAGGTGTGTTAAAAGTAAACATAGCAAATATTTAGCCTGTGTTTGTGGGCTTGAGTATTGGATTTTGGGCTTTAAATAATAGTAGTAATTTCTTTCTTTTTTTTTTTTTTTTTCTTTTATATTTTTTATTTTTCTTCATTGAAATAATTATTTAATATAAAATAAATATTGATAATTGATATTTTGTTTTAAACGTAAAATTACTTTTTAATATTATATAAAAAATAAAAAAGTAATTATTTAATTTAATATATACATTTTTTTAGATTATGAGTAATAAAAATATCAGTGATAAACCTCAAAGAAACACGTGAAATAGCTGAAATACTATTTTTTAACACAAAAATTCTTAATTGTTGAGAATGGGCCACGAGGGCCCTTTCAGTCCACTTCATCGTCAAACCAGACTCTGATACCACTGTTGGGACTGTGCCAACTCAATGCTAGTATGATATTGTCCACTTTGGACTTAGTTCACACGAATTTGTTTTTGAATATTCTCCAACAATCCTCATACTAGTGAAGTTCATTTTGGACTTATAATGTGTATAATTTTCTTCGTATCTTTCAACATGGGACTTGGGTTTGCACCCCAATAATCCTCCCTTCAAACGACACCAAATAATTCCCTATTCTCCTATTCCATCCAATAAGATTATTACATTTGTAACAATAAAGAGGAGAGAGAATATATATATAGTAATTAGTTAAATTTAGATATATTTTTTGAATTCTATCCTCATTATTTAATCTTGTCATTTTATTTTAAAATTAAAAATCAAATAAAACATATATCATATTTTAATTTTTATTATCATTAATTTATATATTTTGTATATATATATTTGCAAAATATCACACTCTATAAAAAAATTAATACAAAGTAAATTCTTACAAAAAATATATATATTTAAATTTATTTTCATCTAATATTATAAAAGTCTATGTTTTTATACTATCTCCCATAGTAAGAATGTTATTTACTTTTGGTATGAAATTTTTTATATATTAATATTATTTTGTTTATAATACAAATTGATATAAAATGATTTATACCCTTAATAAAATATTTCTACTAAGAGAAATATTTGGTCCTTAATGATTTATGCAAATTCTGAAATGAAACAAACAAAATAACAATTATACTAAAATGAGGTATAATTTTATTATGCTATTTTACAATTTTAAATGACTTATATACAATAGTAAAAATTGTTATAAATAATTTATATAATTTTATTATGCTATTTTACAATTTAAATGACTTATACTCCATCCGTCCAAGCTAAAAGTATACAATTACTTTTGACGCGGAGATTAAGGAATAATAGTATGTTAATTATAGTGGGTAGGTAAAAGTAGTAAAATGATATTTTTGCCCTTATTTTTTTTTGGTATAAAAGTAATGATGTGATGTAAAGTAGAGGTATTTGTGAAAAAAATGAGGTATTTAATGAAATGATTACTTTGTAATTGAACGTCCTAAAATAGAAATATGTATACTTTCCAACTGGACGGAGAGAGTATACAATAGTAAAAATTGGTATAAAATGATTTATATAATTTTATTATACTATTTTACTATTTTTTTAATAAAATATTCTAACTATGTAATTAAAAAATATAAAAAATATATATATCCTTAAAATATTATAAAAAATTGAATGTATTTAATTTTTATATAGTTTTGCATGTAATATTTTGTATAAAAATAAATAATTTTTACAAAAATGGTAAAGTAACATAAAAAAAAATTAAAATTAAAATTGAATATAATATTGGTTTTATTTTTGTAAATTTTTGAAAAATTGAATATGTAAAATAACATAGATTGAATTTTAAAAATATATCTAAATCTAACTAAATGCTATACTATTCTCTCTTATTTATTACTACAGTTAGTAATCATTTTATTGGTGAAAATAGGGGAAATAGAAAAAATTTTGGAACAAAAGATTTGATTCCCTCGAACCAAGGACCAACCAATGTCCTTCCCTGCCACCTTATACCTCATATTATAAAGAGATTCGATGGCTGATTAATCACAACAGTCGGGATCGACCCAACACCGCCAAGAGACTTTCGACATAAGACACCTCCACAGGTCACAAGAGTGAGTCCACCACCACAACCAATGCCCACTACCGTCCAGTCCACTTAATCATCGAACCAGACTCTGATACCAATGTTGTTATTCTGGATCTTCCTGAACGTTGGGGTGATTTGGACAGATTCTTAACCAAATAATTAGTGCGGATAAAACTCAAAGGTTAAGAATATAAAGTAAAAGAAAAATTGCTCAATCGGTGAAGTAGGCTCATATCGCAGCCACTCCTTCACCAACTCCAAATCGTCCTACGAGGTAACCCATGAAAGTGTCGATTAGAAACAAGGTGGAGATTGTTGGTGTGTTCAGCCTCGATCCAAATCCGATCCATTACTAAACAAACAAATTCGTTAACTTTAACACACGAATAACCCCCTATTATATACTCCCTCCGTCCCATATCTATGTATCCATTTGTTTTTTGCACGGAGTTTTAGAAATATTAGTATTATATTGGGATAAAGTAGAAATAAAGGTAAAAAGACTAAATTAACCCTATTAGTATTGTATGATATAAAGGTAATGACATTTGTGTAATATATTGCAAATTAGAAGGGTATTTGTAATGTTAGGTAGATAGTACAATTACTAAAAAAAAAGAAACGGATACTTTGTTATGGGACGAACCAAAATGAAAAAATAGATAGATTATTAAGGAACGGAGGGAGTAGTATTGACTACGCATAAAATATTATGGTTCAGTTATGGTGCTTATTGCTGATTTTTTCAAATTAGCCGTGATCAAAAGTGCAGATATAATAAAATATGTGTTATTTCTTTATATTTAAAATATACTAAAATATACTCTATGTTATTTAAATTTATTTCCTTTTTTGTTTTTTTTTGTTGTTATTCAAATTTATTTCCGTTTTTTTAGTAGAAAAATATATATTTTTTTTATACTTTTTATTTACCCTAAAAAGAAAATTTTCTATTTTTACTCATTTTTTTTTAAAACTCGTACACGGTAAAATAAATATAAATTTAACCTAAAAAATAGTAAAAATAAACTCTTAAAATTTGAGAAAAATAACTATTTTGAGTATATTTACTATTTTTTGAGATTAAATATAAGAAAAATAAATATATTTGTAATTTTAGTGGTTTAGAAATTGAGATTCTAAACTATATTCGTAGTTTGATTTCATTTAGATCAAATATCGTTAAATAAGGACCGCCAATGGGGTTAGACGAGAGTTTATGAAACCACGAGTGAGTTTAACGCAGTTTTAGAAGTATAGGAGATTTGACGCAATTTCATGAAACTACGTGTAGGTTTTGTGCAATTTAGCCATTTACTTTTTGCATCATTAGACTTAACATTAAAAATATTCTTATATTTATATAATTTTTTTTTTGCATTAATATCATTATATTAATATTAAAAGACAATACTAAAAATATTTTTGTCATTTTCTCTTAATTTGTATTACGTTTGATATAATAATTTATATTTAAATATCAACACGCAAAAAGTAAATGTGACTGGTAGAGCCGGAAAGAGAAAGAATATTTTATGTAGTATCAACACTAAACAAGTGCCCGGAGAGAGTATTATAATTAACCAAATTGACAACATAGCGTAATTTCTTACATTTAATTTACAAAACCAAATAATAATAGGGAAAAAATTATTTTTGGTCCAAATATAATCAAAATTTATTAATTTTGGTCCCAATATAAAAATCTTATCAATTTTGGTCTCAATATAACAAAAACTCATCATTTTTGTCCAAATATAACCAAAACTCATCATTTTTCGTCCCAATATATTTTATCAAGTTTAGTCTCAGTATAATTAAAACTCATCATTTGTTGTCCCAATATAATCAAACCTTATTTTTTTTTGTCCTATCGTTAACAAATCGACGGAAAATACTGATGTGAAAAAAAATCACACTTTATATTTATATTTGAAGAAATTGCACAATTTTGCAAGTCCATGTTAGCATTTTTCGTCGATTTATTGACGATGAGACCAAAAAAGATAAGGTTTGATTATATTAGGACAAAAAAGTATGAGTTTTGGTTATATTGGAACTAAAATTGATAAAAAATTTATATTGGGACAAAAAAATGATGAGTTTTGGTTATATTGAAACAAAAAATGTTGATTTTTGATTATATTGGAACCAAAATTGATAAGATGTTTATATTACGACTAAAATTGATGAATTTTAATTATATTGAGACCAAAAATAATTTTTTTTCTAACAATAATAATTCAAACTAACCACTTGTCGTTGATACGACGTCGTCTCTGATGGGTATATTTGATATATATATATATATATATATATGTTTCAAGAGACATTAAAGAAGGTCATTAAAAAAAGGCGGAGAATTCGGGAGAGGATGATCAACTCACTTCACAAAGTGAAAGTCGCATTCGACGCAAGACTTGTTCCTCTAAAAAGTAGCAGTTGTCAAATGCGACTTTGATTTGGTCAATAATCGTATTTAGGTTTCCAAATATTTCAACAACTATACAATTAACATAAAAGTCTAGAACAAGAAAACGGGTCAATTTGCAATTAGAAAAAAATTATTCCATACCCTTCTTCTGAGTTTTGTTTACCATAATACTATTATTTTCATAAATAATCATGTCACAGTAAAATTACTCATACTTTTTTATTTTTATTATTTTTATTGCCACATTTTTTTACACTAATAAGTAAAAAAGTATTTTACTCGTACTTTTCATAAATATTCCGTGACTAATCAATTAAGACTATAGTTCTGAGACGGAGGGAGTATAAAATTGAGATTTTACAAAGTTTGCAATATTATTTTTGAATTAAAATAAATTAAGTGCAAGAAATATATAATGGCTCGTCTCTATGTGGCAATAATAGGCCGAAATTTAAACAAAAATTAAAATTTGTTACTAAATACAACTCACTCTCCTTCTACGAATTTAAGATAAGTATAAGTAATAAATAATTAAAAATATATTAATAAATATTAGAAAAATATATTTTTATTCATTATATTTTATATTGTATTTTATTAAAATATTAATTCATTTTTTTATATGATATAAATATGTTTTTAAAAAGCTCATGGAATACCTATTGGTTAAAATTTAATGCTGAATGTATTAAATGCTATTACTATTACAATTATAAGACAATTATTTAGTAACAACATAAAGTATTATTTAAAAATTAATTAATATTATTAATTAATTAATTAGTAGTCTTGTTTTGACACAAAAATATAAATTTATAACATTGTCCAAAAATAATTTTGTTTCTAATAATAATTACATACGCACCAAAATTGATTTCTAGTCTTATATGCCAATTTTCGAATAAAAATTTACAGTAAATTGTTAAAAAATGGTTACATTTTAAATAAAAATAAATAATGACTTATAATATTTTAGAAGAAAATAATTAATTTAAAATGAAGAAAAATATTTTATGAAATTCTAGAATTTATATATAAATAGAAAA
The DNA here is from genome assembly GCF_009805555.1 of Andrographis paniculata. Lineage (NCBI taxonomy): Eukaryota > Viridiplantae > Streptophyta > Magnoliopsida > Lamiales > Acanthaceae > Andrographis > Andrographis paniculata. Next base: position 3,211,565 of record NW_026137614.1, read on the forward strand.
GGAAAACCTAAAGATTATAAATATGGGAAAGAAAAAAAGTCGTACGAAATAAATACACCAATTAATAATATAGAGAGGGTAAAGGATAGGTACAATCATATATAGAAAATAAAAGTGAGGGACTAATTTGCAATTAGTAAAGTTATATATATTGGTGGTTGAATGTGGTGTACGGTCTCGGCTTCATTAGGCGACTGGTTTCCACTGATCATGCGACGGCCAGGCGGGGGACGAAGACTTTGAATTGAATCCTCTCCGCCCATGAATTTCTTCGTGTTAGTGTTTAGCGTATGCGTGAGGGCTACGAGCGATGAATTGAGTGCAATATATGGATGAAGAACGGGATCAGCTTATGATGATGGTGTAATTTATCGAATCTTTCACGTAGATATTACAGTTTCCTTGTTTTCCCGCCACAGTTGTTGAGATAGCGCATGTGCATCGAGAGAAACGAAGTTTGGACGGACGCTGTTGTATTCAGGTTTGTGCAATTTCAATTGTGTGGTTGGATTTGGATTGGATGAGTAAATCTGTTGATTTTGATTTTGAGTATTTTTTTTTGGATCCTTTTTTAATTCGATTGGTTTGGTATTGGTCGGATTGAGTTTGTTTTCCTTGAAAGGGGGAAGTTAGGGAAGTGGAAGGAATCTGGGCGGATTTTTTGGCTTTCCATGTAGTTTCGGAGTTGGACTGATTTTTTTAATCATAGTTTTTTGTTTGACTGGAGATTTTCCGGTAATTCGTCCAACGGTGGCGCTTGATTTAGAAAGTGAAGTAGTGGAGAATATTATTTGTTTTTAGAATTCTGTAATTGCTTAGAAACAGATTGCTTTGTTTGTTTCTGTGATCGTTATTAATTTAGAGTTGTTCGCTTGTTCATTGATTCTGAAATCATACTTGGTAAGATATAAATAAAGCCATGGAGATTTTACAAAAATTGGAGTATTTATGGTTACAGAGATGATGAACAACTCTGTAAATGTTAATACAACTGCAGTAAGGAAATCTATCCATTGGTGAAAGAGTTTGATTCAGTTTCTGTCATGGTGTATTCATCTTCATCGTTTTCATTGCAGAGTTTGAAAAGCTAGATTATCTGTAAGAACTTTGGAAGGATATATATATATATACATATAGACATGGGAAAGTACTTTTGGATGAAAGGCTCCGGTGAAGAAAAGCACAAGAAGCAGCCAGGATGCATGTTCGGATTAGCCCATATGTTCAGTTACCATTTTTGGCACTCGAGTCCGAGAAAGAAGATTCGACATCACCTTTACGAAGGCCAAAAAGATGATAGAGGTGAGCATGTTGCAACTCATTTATCATATATCTTGCTCTGTAATCTGTATTGAGTGGTCTGAGGAAGAAAGTGAGCTGTTCGATTCATCTTTTGACTTGTTTAGTGGCTTCTGTAATTTCCAGGCGACGGAAGAACACGATTGTTTCAGCACGACGACGAAACAGAAATGCTTCTGGACGGAAACCAGAGTCCAATCTCCGTAAGTCTGCATTTGTTTGAAACTGATCCTACCATTCAACTTGCATCCATCTCATGTAAAGATTTTATTTCGTTGAATCAGAATAGCCGAAAATCTCCTCAAACAAAGAAACAATCTCGACCATCTCGCAAAGTGAGGATAAAAGCATTGATTTCCGAGGAGATTGATAAGGAAGTTGAGAATGGAGGACCCAAAGGAGGCTCTTTTGAGCCAAATCTGCAGAGAACTTATTCCATACACCACCTGGAATCCATGGATGTCGACTGGAAACATTCCATCATCTTCCTTCCCGGGAATGCCAACAATGGCCGTGCTCCTAAATCACTAGACGCATCAAAAACAAAGGTTTCTGGTGGTCTAGAGGCAACGGAAAAACCATCGAAGGATACAGAAGATCGTGATTATCGGAAGAATCTTGATGTTGTGGATATGTTCGCGCTGGACAAGGGGACGCTGATCAAACATATGCAAGATCAGGATGATGGTATTGCCAGTTTCGCTCGTACTGCGTTGGGTTTAAAGCAAAAAGTGAAACTGAGCAAATCAAGATCCTTCCCCATGCCTCATTTGTCACAAGAAAGAAAGCTCAAGCCTGCGAAGATCGAAAATAAACAAAATGAAGTTTGGTCACATCCCAGGAGAAGCATGGTTCGATCGGCTAGTCAAGCTCATTCGTCGGATTATCCGGATTATACTGCTTTGGCATCTGAAAAACTACTGGATGATTCTGAGAGCGACTCCATGATCAAACAGGATTCGAATGCAGACAAGAATAATGAAGAGATTGCTGATGAGAAGTGTGAGAATATGACGAGCAAGAACGGTGAAATTCGTGACAAGAATGATACGAAGAAATATGGTCGCAGCAGAAGTTCATCTATAAAAGAATCGCTGGAGAAATATGCGCGGCTTTTTGAGAATAGTTCGCAGGCAGACGTGAAATTAACTTCCTCGATGAGCTTGAGAGTGGCAAATGAATACGGAAATGCTCCAGTACATTCTCGAAGGATGCTTTCCCTGTCGAATGTCGATTTTTACTATTTAACTTCGAATATTGAGGGCCTGGCTGATGATCCTGAACTAAAAGGCTCCATTGTTGCCTCAGAAGCTACTGATTCAGGTCCTGAAAGTAATCCAAGGGAAAGAAACGATGTCGTAAGTACAAATATAATGGAACACGATACATTTGTGTCGTCGCCCGCAAGTGATGATGAATCCGAAATGAAGGACAGTTTCGAAAGGGAAGAACATAAGCCTGAGGCAGAGTCTTGCGCCGAGCTTGAAATGTCGAAGGGTATTATTACATTATATTACATAAGCTGTTTTTACTGCAAGCTCTAATACGTTATCATCGTTCAATTTTCATGTCGTATTGAACAGATCCTCGTGAAGATCCTGAGAACGACAAAATGCCGAGCAAGAGTTACTCGGATTCGGATTACGTAAAGCGCCTTCTAGAACAATCCAACATCGCAAACGACACATCGGAGATGTCATGGCACGCGTCGGATAAGCCATTCAGTCCAGAGCTATTCGAGGATGTCGAAACACGTTGGCCGCACGAGCAAGACGAATTGACAGGATGGCCCGACTTTTACGGGTGCTGGCACCACCGGATGGTGTTTGATTTGGTTAACGAGGTTACGCTCGAGGCCTACGACGTGTCGCTCCCGTACTATCCGACGGCATTGTCCTCGAGCTGCCATGTTCGACCTTTTAGCCGCATTGCCGAGGATGTGAGCGGGATCGTCGAGGGTCTGCTGAAATTGAACCCGTTGACGACGGAGGCGGTGGACGATATCGTCGCGGTCGACATGAGGGGGCGCGGCTGGATGAACCTTCAGACGGAAACGGAGTGCGTCGCGCTTGAGCTTGAAGACATGGTTTTCGACGAGGTAATAGAAGAGACTATTATGATGCTTTTGTTTTGTTAAAGGTTGTTGCTTTCTTTTCTCTTTTCGCGTCGTTTTCGATTCTTTTTGTGCGTCGCGGCACAATACAGTTTTGATCGATCGGCCGGCGGCGGCGGCGGCAGTGGCACAGCCGCCGGACTACGCATTGTGTAATAAATATAGCAATGGATATGTATATAGTAGTGATAAGGTTATGTGAGGGGTGATTGAAAGTTTACAGTGGTTCTTGTAATACTCTGTCTCTGTGTTCTTTGATGAGCAGAGGATTATTGCTTGGATTTTGGTTAAGGCTTGAAAAATGATAGTAATATAATTGAGGATCTATCATATTATTTTTTATTTTTTTATTTTTTTCAGTGATACAACAGACTATCAATATTTTTTTTAAAAATCGGCCTCCAAATTAGTTTATCATATTATGTCTTCCTCCAATTGGAAATCCTAAATATCAACATGGTCACTTTATATCATTATTTTTTTAATTATTACTTAAATTTATACATAATTTATCTACAATAAATCACTTTATCCATTTTTAACCATTATTTTTTATAAATAATAATAAATTTATTATTATTATTATTTTAACTTTTTAAATTATCTTTTTTTATTAATTCAATAATTTTTCATAATTTATTATTATTTTTTATTTTATTTTTTATGTATATCATTTTTATATTAAAATATCGTTACTCAAGCAAACTCATTTAACTTTGTGGATGGAGTGAATGGTTATGATCTTGATTAAGGTTAATCACATTGTTAATTAGCAAAAAAAAAAGAAAAAAATTTCCAAAGTAACGCAAGACAACGAGACATGTTTCATGAGCTAACCTTTCACATTTTAAAGTGCGATTTATAAATATATCTCGGGAGTGTTTGTTTGGAGGATTGGATTTTCAATCCACTGTTCATCCCATTTTTTTCTCCCAAAAAATATCAAATCAAACACCTATTTTTCTTTTTTTATATTATACTAAAAATATGTTTTACATTCAAAACATCACATCAACGTCTATTTATATCACATCATACAACTATTCAAATTCAAAATTTTTACTATTCAAATCCCAACTCAAAATCCAAAATCCCAAACAAACACACCCGTCATGTGTTCAAATAATATATTCATGAGACATACTATTAAAAATATTTAAAATACTAACAATATTATTTATATAAAAAAATTACTCATTCCGTCTGTCTTTCCCATTTACCATTTGCGTCGTTGTATTTAATATTAAAAATATTTTTATATTTGTATAATTTTATTTATAAATATTTTTGCAATTTTTTCTTAATTTGTACTACATTATGGTATAATTATTAATATTAAAATATCAACAAACAAAAAATAAATGAAACCTTGAACTGAACAAAAAAAATATATTACAACTTATTATTAATAATTTACTAATTTACAACATCATAAAATACTGGTAATCTGACCCCGAGACAGGGTGAGTACTACATCTTTGTTGCTTCACTGATTTAATAAATCGTTTTATTATTTTTTATCATATGTTTATTTATTAAGCAAGGTTACTTTTTTATTCAAGAATAAAAATTTGACTTTGTATCTTTTATGTTTATTTTGTTGTCATCAAATGTGTGTTTGTTTGAGGTATTGGATTTAATACACTATTCATTCCATTTTTTTTCCAAAAATATCAAATTAAACACCTATTTTTTTTTTTTTTTATATTATACTAAAAATGAATTTTACATTCAAAAGATCACATCAACACCTATTTATATCACATCATACAACTATTTAAATTCAAATCCCAACTCAAAATCCAAAGCCTCAAACAAACACACCCGTCACTCAAAAATAATAATAATAATAATAATAATAGAGATTGATCATTATTATATATATTAATATAAATGAGACAAATGGCATGCCCTGGAATTCATACATTCATTTCATCATTTAAAACATCAAACACAAACACAGACAAAGTATCATCATAAACCAAAAGCAAAGAAGCAAGACATGGCTGCCTGAATTGCATTCGATCATCACAATGCAATATTAATTATATATATATATATATATATTCAGGCAACTTTAATTTATTTGCATCATACAGGATTATATTGCAAGGACAACTTCATCTTCTTCGATTTTCTTTTCCAGGACAGCCGCCACGCCGATCTTTCTAACACTTGCAAGGATTGCAAGAGCAGTTCGCTCCGCACTTGCAACCGCCTTCGACTGCGCCCATCTCCTCCGATCCACCTTCTGCATACCTGAACAAATTCCAAAAGATTCGCTCTGTTCTCTCAGCATCAACTTTGAATTGAAATTAATATATTCCCTTTCTTCATTTTTTAATGTCCTAATTGATATTTACACTTATTTTTAGGTAATTAGATTTTTTTGTTATAAAATGACAAATTTGTCCAAATAGAAAGAGGACAATAATAGTTGCACGTTCCAAATAACAAAGTAAAACGTTAGTTCGTAGACAGGGAGTATAAAATATTTTATATAAAAATAAAAAAAAAATTCAAATACTTATTACAAAAGTAAAAAATAAAAAGTCAAATATTAAACTTTCGACACAATTCTCCATACCACATAAAAAAAACTATTTCATCTAAAAATATCGGATGAACTGAACCATTATTTTGTGTTTTAAGTATCTATTCATTTATTTATTATGACATAGAAACTCGTAGCTATTATTTTTCGCTCGACTAAACTCCTTGCTGAACCTACTAGGCCACTAAGGCTAAAATTTTCTTTTAAGGTTTCTTGTAAGTTTTTTTTTTTTTTTTTTTTTTTTTTTTTTTTTTAAGTATAAATTTTTAGGATTTTAGTACCTACGAATTAGGGTGTTAAAAATTAAAATTGTTGGTAAATAGTGTTAGCTCTTTCCATGGTATAATATTTTATTTTAATTAAAAAAAAAAAGTATATATATTTTTTAAATAGTTGTTGATATGATATTACAAACGACAAAAATACATACATCTGGGCGACGCCTTCAATGATGATCGAGGCAGAGGTGCTCTTCTCTATATCAGGGTACATCCCACACCTATCAAATTAAATTAACGCATACAACATATAATCACGAAAAAGAAATTGAGGATCGATCGAATTTCAACCCAAGAAATTTATTGCATTAAAATATATATATATATATATTTTGATGAATACTAAATTGTATAATATGTAATAAAATTAGTTAATGTTACCAACCCGCAGCCGTTGCCGCACTTGCAGTCAGAGCCACAGTTGCATTTTCCTCCACAGCCAGACATCTTAATTTCAGACAAAGAGAAATTGGATCTCTTATGGATGATTAATTGGAATTAATTAGGTACTTTGCTTCTCTTATGTGACCCCTATTTATAATGGATTAGGATTAGGGTTCGGGTTATTTAAATTAATATTTTATATTAATTTATATTAAAATGTGGGTAAAGTCAAGGAGGTTTCTTTCAAGCAAGAGATAAATGCATCATCATCAGATAGACATACAAATATATAAATATATAGGAATGATTATCGCGCTGATTTGAAAAATTCAGTACACTACCCACAATATATACAAACAATATATATTTTTAATATTTCCGATGAAATATATATATATATTTAATATGTCCCGTAAGGGATGACGTGATAGTATAGCAGTTGGACTTGTGACCGTGAGGTCATGGGTTCAAACCCCCGACGCCTCAGGTCACCTACCACACATGGTTCGCTTAGTGGGACTTTTCCATCGAGTTTGGTTTGCAGGGTATTAGGTTCGGCCGGGGTTACCCACTTTCGGGTAGCGGCTAACATATAAAATGTGTTGTATATTGTATGTTGTCAGACAATACACGTTCAACCTATAGCTGCCGTCGAATCAATCAATCAATCGATGCATGTATATGTATGTGTGTATCTTTGAGATAATTAACGAAAAAAATTGGTAAATTTTGGAGAAAAATTATGAAAGTGTATTATTATGAAAATAAGAGTTACAAAAATATATATACTAGCGGGTTCAGATATTAACTCGAGTTTGTCCAAGAGCAATCGGAAGCGGCTGGGAAAAAGAGACTTGGTGAAGATATCGGCTATCTAATATGCGAAGGAGACCGAAACAAGATGGACAGCCTCACCGACGATATGATGTCGAATGAAGTGACACTCAAACTCAATATGCTTGGTGCGCTCGTGGAAGGTATAATTGTGGGTCATCTTCATAGATCTCTGACTATCGCAGTGAGGAGTCGTAGAAGATGGCTGGGGAACACTAATATGAGTGAGTAATCGACAAAGCCATAAAAGTTCTAACGTAGAGTCAGCAAGAGCATGATACTTGGACTCAGCACTCGATCGAGAAACTAAAGTCTGCTTCTTGTTGCGTCAAGAGATGAGAGAATCCCCCGCTGCTTTCCAGTTGACACTGCCCACAAAATGAGAATCGTTGTCGTCCGGCGACCTAGCCTACCGAAAATCTCCGCCAATGGCTTAGTACTCCCGTAGTTCTCTAGCTCTAGTGAGAGTCCTGTCGTTTCCGACTCTATTGTGAGTCCTATTGTTTCCAATTCTAATTTAGTTGAAGACATTGTTTTGGCTTTAACACGGTGGAGCAGCGGCGACAACCATAGATAACCAACTTGTTGGCCCCAAATTTCGCTCAAAACCACACAACAACAACCACGAACAACAAAACAACACCAATATGTTCCCAGATAAATTCAATTGTACACAGATAGTTCGTAGATAGACCAAATAACGTATGAACTCTGAAGCAGTAAAATCGAAACAAGAAACAATTGTTAACCCAATTCGATCATCAACGATCTATATCTGGGGGGTTCCAATCCATGCCTAATTCAACTTGTCAAGAATCAAATCGAACTTACAAAGTAGCATTTTTGAAATTCAACCCTCAAAAATCTCCTTTCACTCTCACGAAAGATTTCTTAACTTTAATCTCACCACCGCTCACCCTGCCTCTGCTCATCTATTCTTCTTTGAGCCAATCTATCCAAAAACCCTTTCCTCATTCTTTCTAATAATTACATCATGATTTCTCTTTTAAATCTCTATTATTATTATTATTATTATTATTATTATTATTTATTTTTTATCTTTTAATTTTTAAGCCCACTTACTATGATTCATCGTTGCTCTATTATATCTATTTCTCTTCGTAGCTCAGCATCATTCTTTAATTCTCCCACCTCTAGAATATTCCATGTCACTCTTAATAACTTCCTTGCTACCCCACACCAACACTATTAGAATTTGTTATACCAAATTTTTTGATTCCATCAGCGATAATGAGGACCAAAGCTGATCTCTACTCTGATATTTGGGTCATCAATTTAAGAGATATGGATCATCTCCAATCGGGTCTCCTTCAAGAGTTGGGCTAAAAACAAATTGGATCGCGTGTATCCAGCGAAGTTCATTCGTTGATCGGACCATCTGTAAACAACATCAACCAAAATCAACAAACTACAACCCAATTTTCAACACAACTGTTAATTTTATTTGCGTTTTTGTATTTGTATTTAATTTTCTTATCAAACTCAAGTTGGTTTCTGTTATACCACTTGAATTTGAGATGATGCTAGAGATATTTTAAATCTTCTGTTTTAGATTTAGTAGATTTAGATTTAGATTTAATTTTATATATTAGATTATTTATATTTGAGTCTGTCGAAACTGTTTTATATGGCCTATAAATAGATCTGTTATCTTGATGATCAATACAGTGCAATTTTTTAATTTTCATAATTTATTTTCACATGGTATAGAGATGATCGTCTCACCTACAAGTTTAAAAATTATTAAAAATACGTATAGTTTATTTTATTTATCAGAATCAAACTAAATTTGCCTGTGGACAACGACAAACGGGGAACGGTGAGAGTCGAACTCGAGACCTAAAGCTCTGATACTGTGTTAGAATTTGAAAAAAAAATAATTATGAAATTGTATTATTATGAATTAAGAGTACAAAAATGTATACTAATGAGCTCGGGGCTAAACTAAAGTAAATATTACATTCGTCCACACTATTTTTCTTTTGTGTGAGTGTACTTATGCAATTGTATTTGTAGTATAAGAGACTAATAGATACTATATTTTTGTCAATTTTTTTTTTTTTAATTTGTACTACGTATTAGTATAATAATTAATATTCAAATATCAACACGTAAAAATTCATAAACTAAAGTATTAATACAAAATAGATATCTATATCTACAAAAATAAAAATAAATAAATAAATAAATGTCAGCGTCGAGGTTGCCGGCCATGGAATTCTATAGGGCTTTGCGTCGTGGTCAGAAGAGATATTAATTTGTTTGATGTGTAAGAAAACGATGTGTGAGAGAAGACTATTAAACTTGCTGCTACTGCATACATATACATACAAATATATATATATAATTATATATGTATAGATTCACGACGTTCTTGTTGGGTTGTTTCGTCGATGATTTTCTACGTTGGAACCTAAGTTTTATTACTCCCTCCGTCAAGAACTATAGTTTCACTCAATGTTTGACACGAGATTTAAGGAATATTGATATTATATCGATAGTGGGTAAAAAATATAGGTAAAAAATTTTTTTTGTCGTATTGTGAGTATATTAGTGTAAAAAGTAGTGACAATTGTTTAATAATAATAAAAAATAAAGTGATTTTATAGTGATATGATTATTTATGAAAATGAAACTATTATTTTTTAGATTGACGAAATATTATTATTATTTTTTTTTTAAAGAAAAAAATATGTATATTACATATATTTTTATTGGCATTACTTATTACTTTGATTTTTAAATTAATCGTATTCAATACAAAGTTTTTTTTTTTATTATTCAATTCATCGGTATTATGATTGTGATGCCAATATTTTATCATTTTATGATTCCTTATGAATCAAAATAATTTTTTAAATTAGCATGGTGTCAATCAAATTCCCCGTAGACTAGATTCTGGTGGCTCCTTTTATTTTATATATATATATATATATATATTGGGGAAATAATTGGTGTGTTGATTAAGATTAATTATTAATTCCTCTTTTCCGTTCGAGTTATTGTAGATATGATAATTTAAAATAAATATAATTAATAAATAATTAAAAATTTATTAATAAAAATAATTGTGTTATAATATAAATAATTATAAATTAAAATTAAAATAACTAATTAATTTAATTAAAATAAATAAAAAAAATTAAAATGAGATTAAAGTGTGTAATTATTTTTCGAAAAAAAAAATGACATGAAATATAAGACGAACATAAACAGCAACGTGAACATGATAGGTGAGACGAAAAAAGTATATAAAATATAATTTGACTAACACATGTTATATAGGTTATTAGTATATGGTGTATGTTCTATTTTGTATGTGTTGTCTTAATAGTATATTTTAATAATTTTATATTTTATAAAATTTTATTTTTTACAAAATAATACTAATATTGATATATTTTTTAATAAAATGTTAATAAATAATAATAAATATTTGTTATAGTTTATAAATTAAATTATTACATAAAATAATTATTATTTAAATTATTTTAAAAATAAATAATTTAATAATATTAAAAGGGTGTTTGGTAACAGGTTTTTCAAAAGCTTATCGAAGAGCTTTTTAACAGCTTGACCAATAAACCAGTTAATTCTGACTTTTGATAAATTAATTTTTCAATTAACTTATTGGATCTAAAAAGCTAATTTTGATAAATTAGTTTTTTCATTTTAACTTTTCTTATTCTCTTTAAAATTAATTAATTCTTTCACATATATTCATATATTTTTTATTACACTATTTATTAATTATTTAAATATATTTTCTTCTAATAACTTATAAATTCATATTTATAAATTTAAAATAATTATTTTTTTTTTATATATCAATTATCTTATTTATAATTTTTTTAATCTTTTAGAATAAAGATAATATAAAAATATTAATATTATTGAATCAATTATATAGAATTTTTTATCACATAATATATTTATTTAAAATTATAAATTTAATATAATATATATTAATTAAAAATTAATCTAATAAAAATACATATGTTAATAATTTTGTTCTTTTATATTTATACTATTTCGAATGAAAAATACATATGTATTTTTCAATAAGTGGATTAATTCTTTACAAAATATTTTTAAAATAATAAAAACAAATATCTTACTAAATTTTTCTAATTTTAAAAATTAATAATAAAATTATAAAAGAAATCTATCCATAAAAAAAAAACTCAACTAAATATCTTAAAAATAAAATATAAAATATTCTTAATTATCATTTTAAGTATAAACAACTAATATCAAACCGTTATTTTACCAAACACTTTAATAGAAACAACTAATAGAATAAGTTAATCAAACCAGCTAATCGAATCAGCTAATTGCCAAACACATCCCAAGTAAAAAAACTACAATTTGGATGAATAAATTTTTTCGATGCGGGTATAAATAAAATGAATTTTTTCATTATGACTAAAATAGATGAAAAAGAAGAAAGAAATCCATATTGGGTTGATGCGGATGCTCTTACATTTACCGACATTTACCGTCAAGGAGTTCTCGGAACTAAGAACTCCTCAAATTAGCATATTTAAATAGTTTTGAAAACTAATATATAGGGTCTACGTTTTTAAACCAAACCACCTTTTGAAAACTAATATAAGGGTGTGTTTGTTTGGGAGTTTGGATTTTGGATTGGGATTTGAATAGTAAAAATTTTGAATTTGAATAGTTGTATGATGTGATATAAATAGGGTTTGATGTGATGTTTTGAATGTAAAATTGATTTTTAGTATAATATAAAAAATAAAAAATAGGTGTTTGATTTGATGTTTTTGGGGGGGAAAAATTGGATGAATAGTAGAAATCCTCCAAAATCTTTCAAACAAACACACCCTTAGAATATTTTTTAAAAAAGCTCCCGGTTAAAAAAAAAAATAATATACTTTACACAATCATTATTTTTATATTATCTACACAATTCTTTATATCTCATATATATAAAAAAAAAAAAAAAAATTCAAACCAAAACCCAACAACAAACCGAGTGAGAGATGGTTTCATATACTTACAAGGTACACAAAGCTCAGGGAAATTGAAGAAGGTGGCTTTGTAATAGATGTACCAAGGCAGAAACTCAAATGTTGATCCACAACCAAACAGCCTCTGAATCTGATATTTAGTGACAATCGATAATATGAGAGCATGCTGTTATTAATCATGACAGTAGAGAATATATCATGCATCTACTAGAGGAGAAGCTAAGAAAAACATCGGCTTCTAATTAAATTCCAGCAAATATAACAAGATATTCATCCAATCTCTACAAATGCGGTTAACTACACCAAAAATGAATCGGTAGGACAAAATACGTGCAAGAAACATACCCTTTTGCTAGCAGGCGAATCCGGGATTCAATGGATTGATGTAATTAACCTCTCAGCATAAACTAAAAGTAGATTGAAAAAAACCAAGATCGCAATCCCATCTCAAGAAATCAGCACAAGCCATCTAAAAAACACGGAGTTAAATCCTCAACAATATTCATACATACCATACAGAAGATATAGCAATTCGAACATCACAATGACGGAAAGATATAGTAAAGCAAACCATACATGGATATATAGTTTCGGTAAAATGCCATCAACAAGCACAGTTAGATTAACGATTTCATATGGAAAGCATAGGAACACACAGCTTAATGTATAGAATATATGACCTGCCCTCTACCAGAGGATCTAGTTATCGTCATGGTGGCGGCTCCTCCTCTTCTTACTGGATCGTTTCTTGTGTCTTCTGACTCGATGATCATCTGAGTCACTGCCATCTGAATCAGAGACCGAGCGTGCCTTCCTGTTTCTCCTCTTACGGCGAAGCTCAGCAGAATCATCAGATGATGAATCATTGACTGAATCCCGATGATTCCTCCTCCTATGCTTCTCCTTTCTCGTCTTCCTCTTCCTTCGCCTGCGCTCTTCATCTTCACTTGATGAATAATCATCCCTTCTTCTCCGCTTCTCCTTCCTCTTTCTTCTCCCCCGATCTTCTTCATCCTCAGAATCACTCATCTCTCTCTTTGAACTCCTTTTCTTTGACCTCCCTCTCTCTTTCCTCTCCCTCTTTTTATGCTCTTTAACTTTTCTCTCACGCCCATCATCATCATCATCATCATCCGACTCATCATTATCGTACCTCTTCTGACTCTTACTACCCTGTTTCCCACCATTAATGCTCTTTCCATACTTCTCTGCTATGGCCTTCTCCATATCCGAATCATAATCAGAATCAGAACTCTCGCTGTCTTCCTCTTCACTACTTTCCTCACTCTTCGATGCATTCTTTCCCTTCAACTTCTCCAAGCCGGACATAACTGCAGCATGTATAGCATCTGCATCCTTAGTTTCATCCTCCTTCACACTCAGAAAGTTCCTACACTGAAACGTTAAATGCCCAACCCTCCCGCACTTCTTACATGCCCCGCGCGCCTCGTCAGCATTCGACCCTGTGATCCGAGCAAGGGCAAGTAAACCCTGAAAGCTAGCATATGCATTCTCAGTGTCAGGCTCAGCAGAGGCGCTCTTCTCAGAAGCTTTAGCACTCTTCTCCTCCTTGTTCGGTGCATATGGATCGTACCCAATTGCACTCTGCCATATTCCATGGGTCTGCAGAGCGGCGCTACTGTGCACCCGGTTGTTCGCCGGCATGCGAACCCTCCCCGCCGTCGCCGGCATGTTTGGAAATTAGGGCTACGGCAACACAGATATGAAGAATTAGGGATTGCACGGATCGAGACCCAAAACCTTGACAGATGACGGAGCACAATAGTAATCAAAATTAGGGTTGTAGGTTCTTAACCCAAATTCGTTTTCCCTGCGTAGACACAATTATTAGGAAATTACCACCATTGGAAACCCTAAATAAATCTTCAAAGACGAGGACGAGCAAAATCAACTGAATTAGGGTTACGATAATGCATACGGCATATAAACAATACCATCTCCAAAAATCCGTGACAAACTTAACAAGAAATTCAAATCCAATCGATGAAAATGAGATGAAAATATAGAAGACATCCAAGATCTGAAGCTTACCGACGTTATCGCGCTGCGACCTGCGAGAGGACGAAAATCAGAGAAGCCGATAGGAGAAGACAGCGATTGTTTTGGAAGGAATCTGGCAAAACTCAAATCTGTATCTAAGACTTGGTCATCCGGTTCCAAACCGCCGGTTCGATCCGCCGGTTTTCGAACCAGCGAAACCCGAGCCGAAACCGTTTTTGCTACGGTTCGATTTCGGTTTGTGTCTTTCTCAAACTGCTAAAGACCGGTCAAACAGTAACTCCTTTCGTTCAGCTAGAAAGTATAAGTAATTTTATTTTGGGATATCTAATTATAAAGTAAATATTTTATTAAATACCTACTTTTTTCTACAAATATCCTTACTTTACTTCAAATCATTATTTTTACAAAAAAAAAAAGTCAAAAATATCATTATACCCTTTTTAACCGCTCACTATAATTAAAATACTATTATTTCTTAAACACTAAAAGTAAAATGTATACATTATAAGTGGAGAGGATAAAAATTATAGTAACACGTTAATATTAAAATATTTTTAGTTTTTACATAAATTAAATATATATATATGATACAAAAGATAAAAATATTCAAATTATTTTACATATTTTTACCTACTAATAAAATATAATTATTTTTGAACTTACTAAAAAAATTCAAATATATAAAAAGTATATTGAGGGTGTGTTTGTTTGGAGGTGTGAATTTTAAGTTGAGATATGAATAGTAAAAAAATTGGATTTGAATAATTTTATGGTGTAATATAAATGAGCATTGATGCGATATTTGAAATGTAAAATTTATTTTTATTATAATATAAAAAATAAGTATTTGATTGGATATTTTTTTATAAAAGTTTTTGTATAAATTTATCAAAAAATTTCAAACAAATACACCCTGATAATATTTTATTAAAATATATTTTAAAATTATTAAATATAATATTTAATTTAATTCTAATTAAATAAGAGTATATTATATTAATCATCGAAATAATAAATAAATAAATACAATTCTAAATAATTCTAAAAAATACTACCAAAATCCTCATCCAAGCAAATCCAAGTATGATTCCAAAAATCTCACCTAGAGATTCATCATTATTAGATTTTTATTTGATAAAACATTATATATATATAATGCATCTAATTGAAATCGTACAAATTTATTTTTTTCCTTTTTCTTCTTCTACGTAAGAAAATATATATATATATATATATATAGTAAAAAGCAATTAATTCTCCAACATGGATGTTCTTGATCTTATTCTTACAGTTATTGTTGTTATCCTTTGGTCATTTGTAGTTATAGCATTCTGTTATAATGCAAGTAGGCTCGAACACGACGGCGCAATTTACGTTGATGATAATAGTCGAGTGGCGGAGACGGTCGTTCATGTGATTCATAATTCATGGAATTTGGATTTGCTTGTCGACAGGCAAGTGATCGTTTTGGATAACAACGTCGCAGAAACCTCGGATCACTGCGCCATATGTCTTTACGGATACAAAGAGGGTGAACTTTTAGCGACGCTTAAGGAATGCGGCCATAAATATCATGTTGTTTGCGTCAAGACATGGCTAGACAAGAAAAATACTTGTCCGCTTTGTAGAACTCGTGTTATTGAGTAGTAATTGATTTTTATTGGATCACATTGTATTTATTGAGATATTTTTATTTTTATTTTTTAATTAGGTCGTTATGGTTTCATAGATTAAGATTAAAATAACTAAATAGTTTAATTAAAATTAAAAAATTCTAAAAATTAAATTTAAAATGTGATTAAAGTGTATAATTATATTTCAAAAAAAAAAAGAAAAACATAAATTATGTGGGATGGACGGAAATAAAAATAGAGACAAATTACGTGGGATGGAGGAAGTATTTTGATTAGGACAAAATTTAAATAAAATAATTATAAATGCTAATATTGATAATTTAGTTATAATTAAAATTATTATATTTTTATAAAAATAATATTAATATTAATTATTAATATATACAAAAATAATAATATAATACTATTTTTATATATTTATATTATTTTATTATATAATTTTAAATTATAATTTTTATATATTCGTATTTAATCAATTTTAGTCATGATTTTTAATTAAAATTGATTATTTTAATTTTGTATTTCAATTTAAAAATATACTTTATTCATCATACTCGAATGTATCCTTTTGAAGTGTAGTTATATGTTAAGAAACAATCTTAATTTTTTGGTTCGCGGTAAAAGATTTTTGATATTTTTTTTGCCTTGCCTTTCCATATAAAGTAATTTAAATAAAAATTAAAAATATTTTAATATTCATGTATGATTATTTTAACTATAAAAGAGATATATTTAAATAGAAGAGACGAAAATGATAACATATATATTTTGAATTGAAACAGAAAGAATAATATTTTATTTTGCAATTATCATATCAAAATACTTCATTGGTCATTGAAACTTATGCCCATTTTACTGAAAATGAATTTTTTTTAAATATTATTTAAATAAAAATTCAAATTAAGGGTGTGTATGTTTGGAAGATTGGATTGAATTTACACTATTCATCCAATTTTTTCCACTTCAAAAACATCAAATCAAACACCTATTTTTCATTTTTTATATTATACTAAAAATCAATTTTACATTCAAAACATCACATCAATACCTATTTATATCACATTATACAACTATTCAAATTCAAAATTTTTACTATTCAAATCTCAATTTAAAATCCAAAGCCCCACGCAAACACACCCTACAGTCTATTTAAAATCAGTTTAAAACCATAATATTGAATAGATACCCAAGCTTTATTTTTATAAAATATTTTATCTATTACTTTTTTACTATTTTCTTGTGTTTACTAAAAAAATATATATCTTTTTACTATCATAATTAAAGTAATAACACACCAATAATATATTTTTTAATTTTGACATAAATTACAAATATATAATACAAAAAATAAAAATATTAAAATTATTTTATACATTTTTATTAATTAAAGAAATATTATTATTTTTTAATCTACTAAAAAATATAACAGAAATTATAATATGTATATTGAAACATATTTTTTTATTAAAATATAATTTTAATTATTATATAAAATCCTCATCCAAACAAATCCAATTATAATTCCACAAATCTTGCGTGAAGATGTTAGATTTTTATTTGATAAACATTATATATATACATATATATATATATATATTCTTGCTCTTCATCTTCATAATTTCCTTTTCCTTCAAAAAATTTGCTCCATCTATCTGAAATCAACACACTTCCAAAAACTTCTTCTTCTACCCAAAAAAAAAAAAAAAAAAAAAAAAAATGGAAGTATTAACTGTTTTTTTTATAATTACTATGTCTATCAATGCCTTTTTTGTAATTATATCATGTCTTTGCTTGTGTTTTCCGAGGTTCAACAACGAGATTGCGATTCCCCTTAATGATAATAATCGAGTGGCGGAGACAGTAGTCGATGTGGTTCCTCATCATAGTACTACGAACTTGTCGAATTCGAGGAGTTTGGATTTGCTCGTGGACAGGCAAGTGATCGTTTTGGATAAGCACGTTGCAAAAACCTCGGATCATTGCAGCATATGTCTTGGCAAATACAAAGAGAGCGAATCTTTAGCGGCGATTAAGAAATGCGGCCATAAATATCATGTTGTTTGCCTCAAGAGATGGCTAGAGAATAAAGATAATTGTCCTCTGTGTAGAACTTGCGTTATTTTAAATAGTAATTGATTTTTATTAGGTCGTACTTAGATATTTTTGTTATTTAGTTTTATACTACTAGATTTATTTTTATCTTTTGGATTAGGTTGTTATGGTTTGAGTCTATTTAGTTGGTTATGTCGTACCTATTTTTAGGCTTCTATCTTTGTTTCGAATAATAATATAATTTTTGAATCGTTTATAGTTTATTAATCAAGTAGAATTGGGAATTTTATTTTATTTTCTAATTTGGTAGATATTTGATTTGATATTTGAGTTTACTTCGAGCTTGAAGATATGATTCTCGATGAGAGGTACTTGATTTACTTGTGAGGTTTTAGTTGTTTGATGTGATATAAATATGTATTGACGTGATGTTTTTAATGTAAAATTAGATTTTAGTGTAATAAAATAAATAAAAATTGGGTGTTCGATTTGATATTTTAGAGGAAAAAAAAAGTTGGAATAGTAAAATCAGGTGCAAAACTTGACAAGTAAACACACCATATATACTTTTGCTTTGTTAAAGTTGTGTATTTTTGTTTTGCGTTGTTTTCGATTCTTTTCTTGCGTTGCAGCACAATATAGTTCCGATCGATCGATGAATCGGCGGGACAGCCGCCGGATTGCACATTGTGTGATAAATTTAGCAATGTATCGAGTATATATATATATATATAGCAATAAGGTTGTGTGAGAAGTGATTGAAGTTTACGTAACTTCTTGTAATACTACTCTGTGTACTTTGATCATTTGAGAATGTTTAGGATTTACGTTTGTGTTCAATTTTATTTTCAAAATTGGTTTTTATTATACCTATTTCAGTTTGAGGGGATATTTCAATATTTAAAATATTTACTTTAAATTTAAATTTGGTGTTATTATATTATTTTTTTTATTGATTATGAATGATAATGTAATTTTTGGAGCTTCCATCAAATACTTTCACCCAGAATTTGTTTGGTTTTCATTGCATATCAATATGAATTTCAATATTTAACAATAACTCTGAAAGTACTAAAATTTTGCATACAGTTCCTTAAATTTAAAAAAAAACAATAACATAAGAAAAACACTGTCAAGAGGGTAGAATTAGTTATGGTCATGACTAGATAGGCGGTGCAAATCTATTTTTTTTTTCTTTATTACTTTTTATTTCAATTACCAAAAATTTGATATTTGGTTTCTACAAATGCAAATAAATAATACGGGCAAAAATCAGGTATAATCAAATCAAAATCAACAGAATATTATGATGACTTTTTAGATGGTTGGAACAAAATAGTATTATAATAGTTGTTGAAGACATTTCATTATTTATGCCGAGTTGAGCTTTTACTAATATTATATTATTTAAGTGTTCATTTTAGATATTTTTCAACTTTTGATTATTTTTTTTCCTATCTCAACCATGAGTATGTTACTAGCCATATTAAAGACCCTTTGATTCTTCACGTTGGTTTTGATTAATTACATTGGGTCGATGTGATTTTCTCGCAAGCTTATGGAACTGTTATTTTGTTACACTACTTGAGAGCTTACACATCTATATACTTTATCGAGAGAAAATGCGCGTACACATATCACTGTAAGGTTGGTTTGGCTTTTGATGTGTTTGACTTTGGATTGATTTGGTTGTCTTTGGTTTACTTGTCGATTTTGAGTACTTTAAGCTTGTTTTGATTTATTTTGGATCCATATTTGAGGACAAATACGATTTAAGTGTTGAGAGAATTGATAGCTCACATGCTAATGCTATACACTTCGATTGTTTATATTTGCAGAGTATTTAAATTGATTTGGTATGATTTTACTGAATTTGAACTTATTTGAATGTTTTGCAAATTTGAAATATAATTGATGAAATTAGTGGAAAATAGGAATAATTGGAGAAAATATTATTAGAGCCCAATATTTGGTTACTATTGAAATTTATGTGTGAGATTTTCAAATATTTATGATTGTTGAATTGAATAGGTCTTTTGGATCTGAATATTTATTTAATTCAATAGTATTCGAATAGGGTATCAATAATTGTACTTTTATTTGAATAGACGGCACACAAGTTGAATAGTTACATCATGTGGATTATGCAATCGGATTTTAACTGCTCTGCCTATGTAATAGTAATTCGAATTAGGCTTTTTTAGACCATAATGCAATTAGGTAATTAAATTTCTACGGTCGTACCTGAGGTTGTTAACGTAATTAGGAGCAACTAATTGGTGTACCTTAACTGTCTTACCTAGAAAAAATACTAGATGTTAGAGTTTGTTGATATTTCTAACTAGTTTATCAATTATTATGATAATTATTTTTAGTTAAAAATAAATGATCCAAGTATAAGTTTCTTACTTGTTGATTGCATTTTAATTTTAATTTTTTTTATAAAAAATTTCTTAGTTATTTTTCTTGAGCTAGCTAGGTTAGTTTTAATCCAAACCTCTTTATCTTCTTTAGTTTTGTTGAACATGAACAAATTATTATTACGAAAAATTTATGTGAAAGACGAAATCTTTCACTGTATTACATTAACTTTGTAATTAAGATAAAAAATAATTCTTGATAGTGTGACCAGTAAATAATTGTGTATATTTATATGTTTATTTATTCGTATTGTATTAATATATTCATTCATTTAGCAGTATTTTTTGGTGGTTCGAGTTTTAAATTTGGGTTTTAAATAATAAAATTTATAGTATTTGATTTATATAAATAAGTGTTAATATACTATTTTGAATATAAAATTATTTTTTAATATAATATAAAAATTAAATATTTAATCTGATACATCTATAGATAAAATAATTTTAGTGGAAAGTCTAAAAAAAAATTTATATATATATATTATATACCAATAAACATATTTTTCATATACAATATATTAAAATTTTAATATACTATATATTATTTAATTTGCTTTTATCGTCCAATTAATTATATATATATATATATATTAGATACCGATAAACATATATTTTATATACAATATATATAATTTTAATATACTATATATTATTTAATTTTATATATATATTAGATACCAATAAACATATTTTTTATATACAATATATAATTTCAATATACTATATATTATTTAATTTGTTTTTATCGTCCAAATAACATCTCAATCGAATTAAATATATATATCTAAAAAAAAGATACCCCTAAAAGCCGGACAAAATTCGAAAGCTCATCCAAAAAAATCATAATTCCAAAAATTTCGCGGAATATATATATATATTCATCAATTGTTATTGAGCATAATAACTTGTTTTTTTCCCTCTAAAACTGCTCCATCAAATTGAAATCAACACACTTATAAAAAATATATTTCTTCTTTCTTCTACGCAGGCCAGTCCTGGGGCTGGCCCATGGCGGCAACCGCCCAGGCCCAATTCAGATTGGGGCCCAAATTCTAAAATCTAAATTATATATATATAAAAAAAGAGGGTACTGTGTATATATATATATATACAAAGGTAATAATAACTACACGCTGTCTGTCAGCAGTCATTTTAATGGCTAAACTTTCAACGCGAGAGAGACTATTCCACACCCACCAATGATTCATCTTTAATTTACCGTTAAGTATTAAATTTTATATATATCTAATTATACTGGTGATTATTATTTTTTTTTTTTTGCAATTTTTTCCATTCCACTTTCAAATCCCACAAATATTTTCTTTCTTTGCAAGTTTTTCCCCACACGACCATACCCACCATTCTTCAAATTGAATTGTGCAATTGAAAAATTGCAGGCTTGCAGCCTCATTGACAATTTTTACAGGTAGTTAGGTTTCATTTGATTTTTTTAATTGAATTTATTTGTTTAATCTCACAATATTTTAATTGAATTGATTTGTTTAGTTTTAAATTTTTTTTAGTGTTATAAGTTAACTTAATTGTTTGATTATATATATATATATAAGATTACAGTGATATAGATAATAGATGCAATTTTTATTTGAAAAATATTTGCAATTAATTTTTTTAATTGATTTTTTTTTTTTTTATGTTATAGGTTAACGATTTTTTTTCTTTTATATTCTTTGTAGATAATACAAACAATTGAACAAGGATAAGGAAAGAATTGTAAATAAAATCCAGTGCTTTTGTTTCAATTCGTTAAATATATTTTGTTATTTTTTTATTTATTTCTATAGCAATGTTGTCAAAAAAATATCTTTCTGGTAGTAAAAAAAGAAAAAAAAGAAAACAGATTGAGCAATCAGTAGAATTGAAAAAAATGATCTCTTAATAAATTTTTTTTCTAGAAATATAGGTTCTTCCGGTGCTGATTTGAACATAGATGATATTAATCAGTTGGAATCCAATGATGAATTATATATTGAAAATAAAAATAATATTGATAAATTTAATGATAATAATTTGGATATTATGATAATGATGTAAATATAGTTGATGATGATATCTTATATGAAAGTTTATTTATTTATGACCCTAGGTATTTGAATGAGACTTAAATCTTACTTTTTCTTTGGATAGTACTTCTCGATATTTTTTAAATATTCATTACACTAGAAAATTAAAAAATGGTGAGATTTTAGACCGAAAATGGATAGTTTATTCTAAATATGAAGGTAAAGTATATTGTTTTTGTTGCAAGTTATTTAAATCCAATAATAATAAAAGTTATTTAGCATGTGATGGATTAAATGACTGCAAACATCTTGGAGATGGACTTAGAACACATAAGAATAGTTTTGAACATATTACTAATATGAATATTTGGAATGAAGTAAAAATAAGATTTGCAAATAATCAAACAATTGATAAAGATTTGCAACAAGAAATTGGAAAAGAAAAAGAACGTTTGAGACAAGTTTTGATAAGAATTATTTTTGTTGTCAAATGTCTTGCTAAAAATAATTTAGCTTTTCGAGGATCAAATGCAAAACTTTATCAAAATAGCAATAGCAATTTTTTAGAATTAATTGAAATGATTGCTGAATTTGATTTCGTAATGCAAGATCACGTTAGACGAATTCAAGATCAAGACATTCATTATCATTATCTCGGTCCTAAAATTCAAAAAAAGTTAATTTTATTATTGGCTATTGGTATTAAAAATTCAATTATAAAAACTATTAAAGAATCAAAATATTTTTCTTCAGGAGCAAATGACTTTGATTATACGTTGTATAAATATATCAAATAGTATGATAAAATTGAAGAATATTTTTTAGAGTTCTTAAAAGTAGATGATACAAGTGGGTTAGAGCTTTTTAATGAATTAGTAAATACGCTTAAATCTCTTGATCTTGATATTGCTAATATTATAGGCCAAAGTTATGATAATGGTTATAATATGAAAGGTAAGCACCAAGCTGTTAAAAAATGATTACTTAATATCAGTCATAGGGCTTTTTATATGTCATGTACTTGTCATAGTCTAAATCTTACTTTTTATGATATGGCAAACTCTTGCGTGAAAACCATATCATTTTTTGGAGTTATACAATGCATATATATATACTATTTTCAAGTTCTATAAAAAGATGGAAATTTTTGCTTAACAATATATCTGGTTTAACGGAAGAATCCTTGTCAAATACTCGATGGAAAAGTAGAATTAAAAGTGTTAAAGCTATTAGATTTCAAACTCTTCAAATTCGATTAGCTTTAATGGATTTATAAAATTCATGTAGTGATGCCAAGTCAAAAAGCGAAGTTGAAAATTTATTAAATGCTCTCGAGTCCTATGAATTTTTACTTGGTATGGTAATTTGATATGATATTTTATCTGTATTTAATTTTGTAAATAAAACATTGCAATCTAAATCAGTTTGTGTTGATACTGTTGTCAAACAAATAGAAGATGTTATAAAATATTTTAAAAATTATAGAAATGTTGGATTTGACTATAGTTTAGAGAAAGTTAAAGAAGTTGCTTTTAATATGGATGTTGAATGTAAATTTTTTTTAAAAAAATGACATATTTATAGAAAAAAAATAGATTGATGAAAATGAAAATGTAATACAATTCGATGAAGTACAATTTAAGATTAATTATTTTCTGGTTATTGTTGATATGGCTATTACATCCTTAAATGAGAGATTTGAACAATTAAGTAAATTTAATAGTATTTTTAGATTTTTGTTTAATTCTAAAAAGTTTAAAATCTTTGAATGATGATGAACTTAGAAATTGGAGTGTTGTTTTTTCAAATAGTTTATCTCATAATGATTTATGTGATGTTGATTTAGAAAATTTTATTATTGAATTAAAATTTTTACAAGTTACTTTACCGGATAACTTATATTCGCCTATTGAAATTCTTGAATATCTTAGTGCTACTGATTGTTATCCATATGTTTCGATTGCTTATCGAATTTATTAACCGTTCCTGTAACAATAGCATCTGCGGAAAGAAGTTTTTCTAAACTAAAGTTACTGAAAACTTATTTGAGGTCATCTATATCGCAAGAAAGATTGAATGGTTTACTTATGTTATCTATTGAAAAAAGAAATGTTAGAAACCATTAATGTTGATAATATTATTAATGATTTTGCATCAAAAAATGCTAGGAGAAATAATTTTATGTAATACTTATGTATTTTTATTTAATTGTGTAGACATACAGTAAAAATAGTTCCCACAAAATAGCAAACAAAATATGATATCATGGCGGTGGCAACATGTATGAAGTTGGTGAAATAATCCAAAATATTAATAGTTTTGAGTTGTATTGTTTAATGTTTAATTTGTTTTGCATTAAACATATTTTGTAAAATTGAAATATTGCTATTTTTAATTTTTAATAATATTTATTTTTTATTTTTTAAAAAAATTTATTTGGTAGGGGCCTCGTTTTTAAGTTTTACCCCAGGCCTTCGATATGTCAGGATTGGGCCTGTAACAAGCCTTCTCCTTTACGATATATACGTGAGGAAGTCATTTGTAGTGTTTTTTTTTTTTTTTTTTTCTACAAAGTTGTTTGTTGATTTCTATATTATGGATCCCTTTCTCCAACTCCTTAATTTGTCCATACGAAGGTAATATATGGTCAGGCCCGTCCCTGGGCTGGGCCATGAGGGCGACCGCCCAAAGCTAGTCCAGGTTGGCCCCAAATTCTAAATTTTTAAATTATATATATATAAATAAAAGAAGGTACTATATATATATACAAGGGTAATAATAACTAGACGTTGTCTGTCAGCCGTCATTTCAATGGTTAAACTTTCAATGCGAGAGAGACTATTCCACTCCCACCAATGATTTATCTTTAATTTACCGTTAAGTATTAAATTTTATATATATCTAATTATACTGGCGATTTTCTTTTTTTCTGCAATTTTTTTCATTCCACTTTCAAATCCCACTAATATTTTCTTTCTCTGCAATTTTTTCCCCACACGACCATACCAATCATTCTTCAAGTTGAACTGTGCAATTGAGAAATTGCAGGCTTGCAGCCCCATTGACAATTTTTACAGGTAGTTAGGGTTTCATTTGATTTTTTTAATTGAATTTATTTGCTTAATCTCACAATATTTTAATTGAATTGATTTGTTCAGTTTTAAATTTTTTTTAGTATTATAAGTTAACTTAATTGTTTGATTATATATATATAAGATTACAGTGATATAGATAATAGATACAATTTTTATTTGAAAAATATTTGCAATTATTTTTTTTAATTGATTTTTTTTTTTTTTTGTGTGTGTTATAGGTTAACGATTTTTTTTCTTTTATATTCTTTGTAGATAATACAAACAATTGAACAATGATAAGGAAAGAATTGTGAATAAAATCCAGGTGCTTTTGTTTCAATTCGTTAAATATATTTTGTTATTGTTTGATTTATTTCTATAGAAATGTTGTCAATAAAATATCTTTCTGTTAGTGAAAAAAGAAAAAAAAAAGAAAACAGATTGAGCAATTGGTAGAATCGCAAAAAGGATCTCTTGATAAATTTTTTTCTAGAAATATAGGTTCTTCCGGTGCTGATTTGAACATAGATGATATTGATCAGTTAGAATCCAATGATGAATTAAATACTGAAAATAAAAATAATATTGATGAATTTAATGATAATAATTTGGATGAGCATGATAATGATGTAAATATAGTTGATGATGGTATTTTAGATAAAAGTTTACTTATTTATAACCCTAAGTATTGGAATAATTTTGATAATAATAAAAAAAATATTTTAATTGAAAATAGACCGAGAAGAGACTTAAAATTTACTGTTCACTTGGATAGTACTTCTCGACATTTTTCAAATATTCATTACACTAGAAAATTAAAAAATGGTTAGTTTATTGTAAATATGAAGGTAAAGTATATTGTTTTTCTTGCAAGTTATTTAAATCCAATAATAATAAAAGTTATTTAGCATGTGATGGATTAAATGACCGAAAACATCTTGGGGATAGACTTAGAACACATGAGAATAGTTTTGAATATATTACTAATATGAATATTTGGAATGAAGCAAAAATAAGATTTGCAAATAATCAAACAATTGATAAAGATTTGCAACAATAAATTGGAAAAAAAAAGAACGTTAGAGACAAGTTTTGATAAGAATTATTTTTGTTGTTAAATGTCTTGCTAAAAATAATTTAGCTTTTCGAGGAGCAAATGCAAAACTTTATCAAAATAGCAATGACAATTTTTTAGGATTGATTGAAATGATTGTTGAATTTGAATTAGTAATGCAAGATCACGTTAGATGAATTCAAGATCAAGACATTCACTATCATTATCTCGGTCCTAAAATTTAAAATGAGTTAATTTTATTATTGGCTATTGATATTAAAAATTCAATTATAAAAACTATTAAAGAATCAAAATATTTTTTTATTATTCTTGATTGTACCACAGATGTTAGTCATCAGGAGCAAATGACTTTGATTATACGTTGTATAAATATGTCAAATAGTATTATAAAAATTGAAGAATATTTTTTAGAGTTTTTAAAATTAGATGATACAAGTGGGTTAGAACTTTTTAATGAATTAGTAAATACGCTTAAATCTCTTGATCTTGATATTGCTAATATGAGAGACCAAAGTTATGATAATGGTTCTAATATGAAAGGTAAGCACCAAGCTGTTAAAAAATGATTACTTGATATCAGTAATAGGGCTTTTTATATGTCATGTGCTTGTCATAGTCTAAATCTTACTTTTTGTAATATGACAAACTCTTGCATGAAAACCATATCATTTTTTGGAGTTATACAACACATATATATATTATTTTCAAGTTCTACAAAAAGATGGAAATTTTTGCTTAACAATATATCTAGTTTAACGGTAAAATCCTTGTCAAATACTCGATGGAAAAGTAGAATTAAAAGTGTTAAAGCTATTAGATTTCAAACTCCTCGAATTCGATTAGCTTTAATGGATTTATAAAATTCATGTAGTGATGCCAAGTCAAAAAGCGAAGTTGAAAATTTATTAAATGCTCTTGAGTCCTATGAATTTTTACTTGGTATGGTAATTTGATATGATATTTTATCTGTAATTAATATTGAAAATAAAACATTGCAATCTAAATCAGTTTGTGTTGATACTGCTGTCAAAAAAATAGAAGATGTTATAAAATATTTTAAAAATTATAGGAATGTTGGATTTGACTCTAGTTTAGAGAAAGCTAAAGAAGTTGCTTTTAATATGGATGTTGAATGTAAATTTTTTTTTTAAAAAAATGACATTTATAGAAAAAAAAATAGTTTGATGAAAATGAAAATGTAATACAATTTGATGAAGTATAATTTAAGATTAATTATTTTCTGGTTATTGTTTGATATGGCTATTACGTCCTTAAATGAGATATTTGAACAATTAAGTAAATTTAATAATATTTTTGGGTTTTTGTTTAATTCTAAAAAGCTTAAAATCTTTGAATGATGATGAACTTAGAAATTGGAGTGTTGTTTTTTCAAATAGTTTATCTCATAATGATTTATGTGATGTTGATTTAGAAAATTTTATTATTGAATTAAAATTTTTACAAGTTACTTTACCGGATAACTTAAATTCGCCTATTGAAATTCTTGAATATCTTAGTGCTACTGATTGTTATCCAAATGTTTCGATTGCTTATTGAATTTTATTAACCGTTCCTGTAACAGTAGCATCTGCGGAAAGAAGTTTTTTTAAATTAAAGTTAATGAAAACTTATTTGAGGTCATCTATGTCGCAAGAAACATTGAATGGTTTAGCTATGTTATCTATTGAAAAAAGAAATGCTAGAAACCATTGATGTTGATAATATTATTAATGATTTTGCATAAAAAAATGCTAGAAAAAATAATTTTATGTAATACTTATGTATTTTTATTTAATTGTGCAGACATACAGTAAAAATATATGATATCATGGTGGTGGCAAGATGTATGAAGTCGGTGAAATACACCAAATTATTAATAGTTTTGAGTTGTATTGTTTAATGTTTAATTTGTTTTGCATTAAACATATTTTGTAAAATTGAAATATTGCTATTTTTAATTTTTAATAGTAATTATTTTTTATTTTTTTTTAAAAAAATTATTTGGTAGGGGCCTCGTTTTTAAGTTTTGCCCCAGGCCTTCGATACGTCAGGAACGGGCCTGTACCAAGCCTTCTCTTTGACGATATATACGTGAGGAAGTCATTTGTAGTGTCTTTTTTTTCTATAAAACTGTTTGTTGATTTCTATCTTGCGGATCCTTTGAGTTGCGTTTTAATTCTCCAACTCTTTAATTTGTCCATCTGAAGGTAATATATGGTCAGGCCCGTCCTTGGGGCTGGGCCATGAGGGCGACCGCCCAAGGCCCAGTCCAGGTTGAGCCTCAAATTCTAAATTTTTAGATTTTCTATATATATAAATAAAATAGGGTAATATATATATATACAAAAGGGTAATAATAACTACACACTGTTTGTCTGCAGTCATTTTAATGGCTAAACTTCCAATGCAAGAGAGACTATTCCACTCCCACCAATGATTTATCTTTAATTTACCGTTAAGTATTAAATTTTATATATATCTAATTATACTGACGATTTTCTTTTTTTTTTGCAATTTTTATCCATCCCACCAATAGTTTCTTTCTCCGCAATTTTTTCCCCACCCGACTCCCCACCCGACCATACCCACCATTCTTCAAGTTGAACTATGCAATTGAAAAATTGCAGGCTTGCAGCCCCATTGACAATTTTTACAGGTAGTTAGGGTTTCATTTGATTTTTTTAATTGAATTTATTTGCTTAATCTTACAATATTTTAATTGAATTGATTTGTTCAGTTTTAGATTTTTTTTTAGTGTTATAAGTTAAGTTAATTGTTTGATTATATATATATATAAGATTACAGTGATATAGATAATAGATGCAATTTTTATTTGAAAAATATTTGCAATTAATTTTTTTAATTGATTTTTTTTTTTTTGGTGTTATAGGTTAACGGTTTTTTTTTTCTTTTATATTCTTTGTAGATAATACAAACAATTGAACAAGGATAAGGAAAGAATTGTGAATAAAATCCAGGTGCTTTTGTTTCAATTCGTTAAATATATTTTGTTATTGTTTGATTTATTTCTATAGCAATGTTGTCAATAAAATATCTTTCTGGTAGTGAAAAAAAAAAAAAAAAAAACAGATAGCAAAAAGGATCTCTTGATAAATTTTTTTTCTAGAAATATAGGTTCTTCCGGTGCTGATTTGAACATAGATAGTATTAATCAGTTGGAATCCAATGATGAATTAAATATTGGAAATAAAAATAATATTGATGAATTTAATGATAATAATTTGGATGAGCATGATAATGATATAAATATAGTTGATGATGATATTTTAGATGAAAGTTTATTTATTTATAACCCTAGGTATTTGAATAATCTTGATAATAAAAAAAAAGATATTTTAATTGAAAATGGATCGAGAAGAGACTTAAATCTTACTTTTTCCTTGGATAGTACTTCTCGACATTTTTCAAATATTCATTACACTAGAAAATAAAAAAATGGTGAGATTTTAGACCGAAAATTGTTAGTTTATTCTAAATATGAAGATAATGTATATTGTTTTTGTTGCAAGTTATTTAAATCCAATAATAATATAAGTTATTTAGCATTTGATGGATTAAATAACTTGAAACATCTTGGGGATAGACTTAGAACACATGAGAATGGTTTTGAACATATTACTAATATGAATATTTGGAATGAAGTAAAAATAAGATTTGCAAATAATCAAACAATTGATAAAGATTTGCAACAAGAAATTGGAAAAGAAAAAGAACGTTTGAGACAAGTTTTGATAAGAATTATTTTTGTTGTCAAATGTCTTGCTAAAAATAATTTTGCTTTTCGAGGATCAAATACAAAACTTTATCAAAATAGCAATAACAATTTTTTAGGATTGATTGAAATGATTGTTGAATTTGATTTAGTAATGCAAGATCACGTTAGACGAATTCAAGATCAAGACATTCATTATCATTATCTCGGTCCTAAAATTCAAAATAAGTTAATTTTATTATTGGCTATTGGTATTAAAAATTCAATTATAAAAACAATTAAATAATCAAAATATTTTTCTATTATTCTTGATTATACCCAGATGTTAGTCATCAGGAGCAAATGACTTTGATTATACGTTGTATAAATATGTCAAATAGTATGATAAAAATTGAAGAATATTTTTTAGAGTTCTTAAAAGTAGATGATACAAGTGGGTTAGAGCTTTTCAATGAATTAGTAAATACGCTTAAATCTCTTGATCTTGATATTGCTAATATTAGAGGTCAAAGTTATGATAATGATTCTAATATGAAAGGTAAGCACCAAGGTGTTAAAAAATGATTACTTGATATAGTCATAGGGCTTTTTATATGTCATGTGATTGTCATAGTCTAAATCTTACTTTTTGTGATATGACAAACTCTTGCGTGAAAACCATATCATTTTTTGGAGTTATACAACGCATATATATACTATTTTCAAGTTCTATAAAATGATGAAAATTTTTGCTTAACAATATATCTAGTTTAACGGTAAAATCCTTGTCAAATACTCGATGGAAAAGTAGAATTAAAAGTGTTAAAGCTATTAATTTCAAACTTCTCGAATTCGATTAGCTTTAATGGATTTATAAAATTCATGTAGTGATGTCAAGTCAAAAAGCGTAGTTGAAAATTTATTAAATGCTCTCGAGTCCTATGAATTTTTACTTGGTATGGTAATTTAATATGATATTTTATCTATAATTAATATTGTAAATAAAATATTGCAATCTAAATCAGTTTGTGTTGATACTGTTGTCAAACAAATAGAAGATGTTATAAAATATTTTAAAAATTATAGAAATGTTGGATTTGACTCTAGTTTAGAGAAAACTAAAGAAGTTGCTTTTAATATGGATGTTGAATGTAAATTTTCAAAAAAAAAATGACATATTTATAGAAAAAAAATAGTTTAATGAAAATGAAAATGAAGATGTAATACAATCTGATGAAGTACAATTAAGATTAATTATTTTCTGGTTATTGTTGATATGTCTATTACATCCTTAAATGAGAGATTTGAACAATTAAGTAAATTTAATAGTATTTTTGGATTTTTGTTTAATTCTAAAAAGCTTAAAATCTTTGAATGATGATGAACTTAGAAATTGGAGTGTTGTTTTTTCAAATAGTTTATCTCATAATGATTTATGTGGTGTTGATTTAGAAAATTTTATTACTGAATTAAAATTTTTACAAGTTACTTTACTGGATAACTTATATTCACCTATTGAAATTCTTGAATATCTTAGTGCCACTGATAGTTATCCAAATGTTTCGATTGCTTATTGAATTTTATTAACCGTTCCTGCAACAGTAGTATCTGCGAAAAGAAGTTTTTCTAAATTAAAGTTAATGAAAACTTATTTGAGGTCATCTATGTCGCAAGAAAGATTGAATGGTTTAGCTATCTTATCTATTGAAAAAAGAAATGCTAGAAACCATTGATGTTGATAATATTATTAATGATTTTGCATCAAAAAATGCTAGGATAAGTAATTTTATGTAATACTTGTGTATTTTTATTTAATTGTGCAGACATACAGTAAAAATAGCTCCCACAAAATAGCAAACAAAATATGATATCATGGCGGTGGCAACATGTATGAAGTTGGTGAAATAATCCAAAATATTAATAGTTTTGAGTTGTATTGTTTAATGTTTAATTTGTTTTGCATTAAAAATATTTTGTAAAACTGAAATATTGCTATTTTTAATTTTTAATAATAATTATTTTTTCTTTTTTTAAAAAAATTATTTGGTAGGGATCTCGTTTTTAAGTTTTGCCCCATGCCTTCGATATGTCAGGAACGGGCCTACTTCTATGTAACCAAAAAATAAAATAAAATAAAATTGTAAAAAAAATTAATTCACCAACATGGATGTCGATGAGGAACGGGCCTACTTCTATGTAACCAAAAAATAAAATAAAATAAAATTGTAAAAACAATTAATTCACCAACATGGATGTCGATGACATGACTGTGATCGTCGATGTGGTTTTCATGCTTTTGTGTTTCATAATTATAACATAGTTAGAATATCTAGCGAGGCTTCGCAACAACGAGGGCGCGATTCCCATTAATAATAATAGTCAAGTAGTGGTTCCTCATCATAGTACTACGAACTTGTCGAATTTATATGTCATTCTATTAGTATTATAAGACACTAATGAAAGTATTCGTAAGAAAAAAAATAAGAATTTTTATTGAAAATTATAGGCACTGAATAATGTAAAAATTAATTTGTGTCACAAACAAATAAAATAAAATAAAATTGTAAAAACAATTAATTCACCAACATGGATGTCGATGACATGACTGTGATCGTCGATGTGGTTTTCATGCTTTTGTGTTTCATAATTATAACATAGTTAGAATATCTAGCGAGGCTTCGCAACAACGAGGGCGCGATTCCCATTAATAATAATAGTCAAGTAGTGGTTCCTCATCATAGTACTACGAACTTGTCGAATTTATATGTCATTCTATTAGTATTATAAGACACTAATGAAAGTATTCGTAAGAAAAAAAATAAGAATTTTTATTGAAAATTATAGGCACTGAATAATGTAAAAATTAATTTGTGTCACAAACCAAACAACTAATCGTTCACGGTGGGACTCGAACCCACAATCTCCCGCTCCGGAGGCGAGCGCCTTATCCATTAGGCCACGCGAACCTTTCTGTTATAAAATTAAATTTTTAGTTATTTAATATAATAAATAAGATAGGTGGAGACTTAATATCAATCAATTGAAGAGCTTACCCCAATTTTGGCGAAAAAATCCAACCGGTAAATGCATACATCAACTATTAAATTTGTTTACACAACATTTTTTAAATTATAATTTTTATTAATTTTTTTTATTATTTAAAAATTAAAAATTAAAATTAAATAAATGAAAGAAAACTAAAAATCTTCAACGAAGTAGGAGTAATTTTTAATAGTTTAACTCTTATTAAGCTTAAAAACATTGCTTTCATTCGACATAAAAAAAAAATTGATTTTAGGGTATATATATATATATATATATAATTTACTGATGAAAATCGAGCAAAGAGAAACACGTAACATGTTTTCGAAAAAGTTATTATTCTCTCCGTTTCGACTAAATTATTTATATTACGGTAGATACATGAATTTAGGTAAAATATATTAAATTAGTAAATAATTAAGAAGTATATTAGTAAAAATAATTACTTATAAATTACTGTGTTAAATTTGAAATGCAATTGAAATGTATAATTATATTTATTTTAAAAAATAATAAATTATGTGGGACAAATAAAAAGGAAAATAGACATTTTACATGGGACGGGGATTATTATTTTTGAAAAATAAAATCACCAAAGATATATAATATTTAACTATTGTTGTCGCTCAAATATTTTTTGACCACTTATTAAAGAGAGTCTATTTGTCGCTCAAATATTTTTTGACTGACTTATTAAAGAGAGTCTATTTGTCACTCAAATATTTTTCGAATGACTTATTTGGGTGGTTCTTCGGCTTTTCGAAAAAAATGCGAAACCGTTTTCGAAAAATTAATTCATTTTGTTGGCTCAACATTTTTAGCTAAATTGATTTTTTGTGTGCGGTGGGAACAAATAGGTAATCTTTTTCTCACACTTTATCTCATCACATCACCCAAATAAATAAAAAAAAATATACATTTTTCTCTCCATCGCATCACCTAATTTTTAAATTATCCTACTTAATACTATCCACCTAAAAACCCGTGCCGAAACAAATGTTGCACCTTGTTTGAGACGGGAGGGAGAGAGTAATATTTTATATTGAACGATTGACTTTTTATTAATAAATAATGTATATATAATATCAATGTGTATGTATATTTGTTTTTTTTTTTTTTAATATTTATGGTGCACATGTTAATAGTAAGTTGAGAAAGCCAAATGAAAACTGACAAAGTTGTGGCATCAACCAAGACTAGCTTCAAAATTTTGTTAGTGTATCAATTGTTGTATGTTATTTTTATTGTAAGTTACTTTTTTATTTGCCAATGTGTTTTTTATTTTTTTTATTTTTTATAAAGAAATCTATGTTAATTTTTCAAAGTATAATTTATTCCACATTTAAAAGTATTTTAAATATATAGAACTATTAAATTATAATCTTAGATTCAATCAAAAATTAAAAATTAAAATATTACAAAATAATTAAGGGTGGACACATACATTAAGGTGCACAGACCTTAAGTGTAACTAATTTAAAAATTAACATTTAGAGTGTGTTTGTCCCAATATAAAAATATGTTAATACGATATTTTGAACGTAAAATTCCAACCAACGTCTCTGTGGCATTTCATATTGATAATGTCGACAACATATAAGATGTAAACTTATAGCATGTAATAATAGCCCACACATTAATTTCAGCATACATGGTACGTTGACACAGACACACACACACATATATATATATATGTAATAAAATAGACAATACATGCTAATAATCCACACACGAGTGCTGACAGATTATATTTTATGTACTGATTAGGACTAATCAACATCCGGGTTTTTTTTTTTTTCTCTCTATATATATATATATATATATTTTTCCGCAAGGCCTTTCAACAAGATCAAAACAACTCACCATTAACAGGGACACACAAGGTATTGCCAAATGAACATTTATTAATGTAAATCACCGAATGCAGTAACAGAATCCCAAAGGCAGCGGTTTCCTGCGTCATCCACCAGTGTTTTGAGCGACTCATAATGTGAGCCTTTTTTAAGCTCTTCCCGGAAAAGCATTGGAAGTTGCTAAACAAACAGTTTACAGTTTATGGTTAATAAGAATCACGATACGAATAAAATTTTAGAATGAATAATATTACCTTGGTAAGCCACAGAATATATGCTGCAGCATGGGTTGCCTGCTCTTGATAGTCCCCAAAATTAACATCCGGGATGATTGCGCAAGAATCAAATAGTTTTAGTTCATTTCCGATAAAGAAACTAATGTCGCAAGTCTCGCAACTAGAGTGACAACATTTGGTTTGGTGATCGACTGCTAGTTGTTTGATCCACACCAGTGAGAGGAACCTCCGATGAAGCCATAAAGCCTTGAAAGAGACAAGTGAAAACGACAATCAAATAATCGAAAGACCTTACTGGATAGAATCAACTATTTTTTACTTTACCTCTTAACTCAAAGGTCACATAATGAAAATCAATATATTCCTATTAAGATTTTCATTTAGAGGGAAAAGATCTAAACATTCGGAATTTAATTAAACTTCAGGTATGCCTATTTGATTTTTATACAGATGCTTTTACAGTATCAAACATTAGTTGCATATAAATAGTTCAATGGTGGAGGGCATGAAAATACAACTCATAGAGGCACCTATCGACACAAAAATCAACTTATAAAAACTCAAAATTGATCATCAACATGAAAAAGATGGACATAAAATAAAACAAGAACAAGTTCTAAGACCTACACAATGACGTCTAAAACAAAGTAGTAATTTATAAAAGATGAATAGAAATAAAAAATTAGAAAACTACTTGGTATGACTCCGAAGCCACAAGACATGAATGAAGGCAGAAAGGACTAAATCTTATAATTCCCTCTATGTTGCATCACGATAACTATCTCTTCACCTCCAAAAATGATAAAAGGAGTATCAATCTACAGGCAACAATGATTCTAATGTTTCTGAAAATGCAGGTACAGTTGTCAGTTTATATTTGAAATTTGAAGATACATAATGTGAGTGGCTCAGTGCTCGCCCTACAGAAATATTTGCACCTAATCAAACATAATAAAAAAGAGAACTATTGTTTATACTTATATATATATATATGAACTAACTTTATCTTATAACAGTACTATAAAAAGAAAGTCCGCAGACTACAAACCTCTCTTCCCACAAAACGTTGTATCAACATCCGAACCCAATCTAGTTCCTCCTGTCATATCAACATTAAGCGGAATCAAGTTCAAGAGATTATAAGACAAAAAGGAATCATCTAAAATTCACACAATAATAGCTCCAGTCAAGAAGTGTTATCGATAAGGTTGACCAAAAATATACATTTCATATAAATATAATACCCAAATAGTCATTTGTGAGTTGATATACTAGAGCTTGGATAGCATTACTAAGAAATAGATCAACATCAACACGTTGCATGTAGTTGTTTCTTGTTACTTATCACCCTTGTTATTTGTTTGTCTCATCCATTTTGCTTTCACATCAAAGAATACAATCACTTATTTTAAACAGTTTCAACAATGAACAATAGTCATAGTTGCAATGCAAAAACATTGTTCTATTATGTATACGTGAAAAAAACTATGGCTCGTAATACATTAATGAGATACAACTAACTACTTTAGCTATAGCACAGTCATGAATATATATATTAATTTCAAGGTTGGCAACGAATGTCTAGTTTTATGTAAACAAATTTTGGAAGAAATCATTTCATTGAAACAAATTAAGCAATTGTAAGCCCAAACCTTCCATATTCGATGTAATCTTGTCCTGGACAAACCATCTGTATCATTATGCTGTGAATTCTCCATGATCTGGAGCAATAACCGCTGATAACACACAATATTAGTAATTTTTAACACAGGTTATTTCGCTACATATTTATGAACAGTAAAGATATTATTTAAAGTAGTTCTTTTGGAAATTCCAGAAAGATAAATCACATCCTATGTCTCAGTTGAATCCTCTCAAGTTTGACTTAGATGAAAGCACTTCAACAACACATTCAATGGTACATAGGAGGATGAAAGTAAAGAATTAAATCTTAGTGCTATATATGGTTTAGGGATCTAACATACAAATTTTCCACAAGATATCAGTGTTGAACTAAAATTACTCAAAGACTCCAATGCAGAATGTAATATCTTCATTCCTTTCACAGAGTAATATAGTACTGAGAAGATCTCAAACTTAAAACAACCAAGTCTTGCCGCTTTTGGTAACAGATTGTTAGAACAAGAAGCATTTGAAATAAATAAAAAAAAAAAAAAAGAAATAGGAAACTTACAGCTCGGTAATGGAAACAAGAATTATCAGAAACATGATGGGCCGCCCACTCTTGAGAATTCATCAGTTCAAGCAACACCTGAATCAAATAAATCAACGCAACAGAGCCAAACAGATCAGTCCATTCCCTCTAAATATCACAAAGAAGGCTGAGCGAGAAGTCAAGGTAACAAACCCTCTGAATCATCTAAACTTTAGAGGGAAAGGAAAATTCAGAAGAATAAGACCAGTGAAGCATGCCTGAGGTTCGAAACCACCATGGAAGGTAAATGGAAAAACAGAGAACGGCATAACTAGGAAGAAGCAAGCCAATTCTGAACAGCCATTTTGGAAAAGATCGGACCCTTCACTCGGCTAGAGTAATGTTTGAATACAAATGGTGAACTCTCAAACCGAAGAATGGGCCAAGCAAGAATAGTGAACGGAAAAAAGCAGGTATTTTGTTTATGTGATTACGATTCCCTTTCCAGCTAACTATTCTACTGTTGTTCAATATCTGGTATTCTCTCTATCGGAGTCACTTATCTGTCTTCTTTTTCGAATGGGCCTTCCACTACTGAAATATGGTATAATTAGCAAAAGAATATAAGCAAGCCATTTTCAAACCAGTTTGCACATAATACATGTGGAAACCAAACTCAACATGGAGATAATGAACTATTCTCTTAAAACTGAAAAGAAGATTGATATGTTAAAAAAGTAAGCAATGTTTCAGTTATAGTAACTCCACTTCCACTTGTGGGCCATCATAAAAAGGAATATAAATAGGATCATATCTAATCTGACCTGTGAATCTGACATGTAGGATACTAACCAGCACCGGTGATTCCAAGCACGGTAATTCATTTTAGACCTCTACATAAATAAGAACACCAATACATAACTTCAGCTCTAATGTTACCAAGCAAGTTCATCTATACAAGGTGTAGTTACAAATAAGCTAATGATGTGAAAGGGCTTTAGAATTTCATGTCAATTCTACGCAGACATTAAATATAAGGCTCTAATTAGAACAATGACTTCAAAACATTGAGCAGATATTACTCTGTAGTTTCAATATTGTATTTAAGTAACAAAAAATGTTGCATAAATATCATGAAACTATAAACTGCTATTTTATGTGAGAGAAATATGACAGTAAACAAAAAAATTATTGCTACACACAATGGAGAAATAGATTTATAGTAAGCATGATAGAGTTTTCATCCACCAACAATGACAAATATATAAATAACTACTAGGGTACAACAAAAATACAAAAAATTGAATATGTTAATATCTTAACAATTTAGTCAACTACTAAGATTTGAAGGAACTAACGAAAGAAAGGAAAAACGTCGAAACAAATTATAACAGATAAAGAAGCTTAAAGCAGCAAATGCATCAGTGTAAATTCATCATATAAAAAACACTAGATTCACAACATCAAATTTCTGGAGCAGAATTAAACCTCTGCTAGGGATTTCACTAGATTTGATTCTCTTTCTACTATGTCTTGCAGGTTTACACAATTCCCAGACACTATCTTGATCACCCACCTCCTATCAATACAATCATCAATCAGAGGCCAGCTTAGAAAATCATGAAAGCATAACATGAACACAAAGCACTAGCTTGTCCTGTGGATGTCAAGCCAATATAAAGATAGTGTAGTGTGGCTGTGGACATCTTTGATATAAAAAATGTATCGTGGAAAAAGGTCAATAAAAGTTTATCACCCAAATATGTAACATTAGACGTTACTGACAAGGGCAACTTGCACGAAGCAATAGCTAACGAGTGATGCATTCTACCTGTGGCTCCATGCACGTTCACTTTTTGGTGAATATGACAAAACCAAAGTTGATAAGAGTAGTTCATCCTTAAGCATTGGGTACAATTGCTTCTTCGACACAATTAACTTCCTACAAGACCATAAGAAGTTATGCACATAATAAGAGTCCAAAACATAGTATATTGACAGGACATATGTAAATTTCATTTAAACTCTGTTCACAGGTGCAAGAGCATCATATGTAGTAAACAAACTAAACCAATTACATAATACCCAGGCAATCATAAGACACATATCTCAAACAAAAAGAACACCTGGAATTCCATGCTGTGCCAAAATCACAGCTCAACAGAAGAAGTGCTCTACTATGTCTCATAACTTCACCTTCAGCACTTGATGTTGAACAATCCAAAGCATTTTTACATAATGTTTCATCATTTTTAGTTTGAGAATCACTCAACAATCTATATCTCTTATAAGCATCCATGAATGCTTGTTTAGCTTCATTATACAATGGAGCTAGAACAAGGGTAGAGATGCCCAGCTTATGTTCCCTGTGCCAAAATAAATTGTCCAAACTACTAGCCTTTTGCGACGGTGTGCTGATTTCATCGACAAACTCATTAACAACTCTAGAAGATGGAGAAGGAGAATTGTGGACCTCTTCATTGAATGTAGCAAACTGAGATGGGTCAATAAACCCCACTTCATCACTGTACACAAGAAAATATTCCTAATATGATCAAAAGTAATATAGAAACAACACCGATAATCAATTAGCTAAGGGCACGTAGACGGAAATATTTCCCAGAAAAAAACAAATCAATGCCAATAGTATAGATAATGTATATAGCTGATAAACATGTTCCCGATTATTCCAAACACTTTAATGCACAACATTTTTATGGTTTTAGCATCAAGACAGACAATAACAGGGACAAGTTTCAAGAATTGAATAGATCACTGTCCTTTACCTACTTCAACTATTAATAATAAAGAATACGGTGATAAACTGCCATCAATAAATACTTACATGAGAGGATCAGAGTCCAGAATGTCCTCCAAACGACTCAAAAGATGAGATGGTTTGATCGTATCTCTATTCATTGGATAGAAATACTATCAGCCCAAATTCTGCCAAAGCAACAAAGATAATAACTTCAGCTTCAATAAATTGTACTTCTTTTCCAGGACAATCGAAGCACCCAGAGAAATAATTCTTCACACTCATAGTCAAATTCACCAAATCATACAACAACAGCAACGTGGTTTGATTGCAGACACATTTCCAACGTGATTTAAAGCACAACTAAGAATAGAATCTAGCTTAACAGAATCAACAGGATTTCTAACATCAGCAGGTATGGAAGAGTTATCAACACTTACCACAGTAGAAAAAAAAAAAAAAAAAACAAAAAACCAGTGACTCCCATGCCAAACACCTAACCCAAAATCACCAAATTCTCAAACCACGCAAAAAATTGAACTACCAAAAGACGGAAAAAAAAAAAAAAAAAATCACAAATGGTCCATTGAGATCAAAATCAATCAATTTTGATTCCATTAACATCAATTTTAGTCTCTCTACAAACAATTTTAATTAAATTTAAAAATCGGATATTTTCTCCAAAATCTTCCCAATCCACAAATCTTAAGCCAACGCAGCACGTATGTGGTGGAAATAGCCAACCTTTTCATTCTTACCGTGTTTGTCGCTCTCTTCTCTGTTTGTCGCACTCTTCTATATTCTCCACTTCTCTCTCAATTTCGAATCTGAATAAATTGAAACTTGGGAACAAGAAGAAGGCACTGGATAGCCACTTATCATTCAATTTCAAATCTGAAAAAATTGAACTGGGAAGAAGAAGAAAAAAAAAGGCACTGGATAGGAATTGATGTGAATTTAGAGAGGATAGTCTTTGTCGTCGAAGGTGATTGCTGCCTGCGGTTGGGAAGAAGGGCGCTGGGGAAGAAGGTGGGTGTTGGCAAGAATGGATTGATGTAATTTGGTAATTATTCAAATTAATTGTACTATTGAATTTTTGTAAATATAAAATAAAAATATATATATATTTATTTATGTCATCCTCAGCCGTCACTCCATTTTTGCTACCGTACCTTTATATTATTTTATATATTCTTTTATATTTATAAATTATATCTCAATTTTAATTACTTTTACATTTTAATTCATACATATATAATTTATATTTTATTTAGAAATTATATATATTAAAATTAATATTTATAATTAATAACTTTTACAAATAAAATAATTTTAAATAAATAATTAAATGCTATCGACACAAATAACTATTTAAAATAAAAAATTATATATAACTTTTTATAAAATAAAAGTACAGGTTGCTTTAAAAAAATAAAA
The DNA here is from genome assembly GCF_009805555.1 of Andrographis paniculata. NCBI lineage: Eukaryota > Viridiplantae > Streptophyta > Magnoliopsida > Lamiales > Acanthaceae > Andrographis > Andrographis paniculata. Next base: position 3,253,533 of record NW_026137614.1, read on the forward strand.
TTACATATTACTTTTAAAAAATAAAATTATATATCACTTTTAAAAAAAATAAAATTATTTTTTTTAAAAAAATATTTTTATATCACTTTTCGAAAATGAAAATTATATATTAATTTTTAAAATAAAATTATACATTATTTTTGAAAAATAAAATTATACAATACACTTCAAAAAATAACAAAAATACAAAAACACCACAAAATGCCATAAAAACTTCCCTAAAAAAATAGAGTGAAGGTATAGTGTTACTCAAAAAATGCATTACTTAAACAATGGGAGAATTTGGGGGGTGGGTTGGAGCCCCTCCTCCCGCCCCATTTTCTGGCTCAACCCTATGCATATATACAGTGGGTTGGAATTGTTCTTACGGATATATTTTTTATTTTTCTATAATTAATTTGAATTTTTGTATTTGTAACGTTTGCGATTACTAAATAAATTTTTTTTTTTTTTATATGAGACATATCAAAATAGATAAATAGATAGATTATTATTTGATATTAATATTATGTATGATGTAATCTTTTAGTCAAAATAATGAAAAATTGGGATTTAAGATTTGGATGATTTGAATTAATTCATTTATTTAAATTATAAATTTAATTGGTTTAGATTAATTTAATTTTTATTTAATTTATATAAAATGAATTTTTATTAAAATTAATATTTTAAAATAATTTATAATTAATTATAAATATTATTTAAAATTTACCAATTTTCGTTTTAAAAAATAAATTTTTTTAGAGATGCGCCACTTTAACAATTAACAAAAATATGAGTCCCGTGAGAGATGGCCTGATGGTGTAAGGGGTAAATTTGTGACCGTGAGATCATGGGTTCAAATCCTCTGAAAATAAAAATTGAATGAATAATGTGTTTGTTTGGGAATTTTCCCCCAAGTTTACTTTTCATTCCATTTTTTTCCCCAAAAATATTAAATCAAACACTTATTTTTTATTTTTTATATTATACTAAAAATCAATTTTACATTCAAAATATCACATCTACCGAAACCTCGCCGTATTCCAATGAATACCACTAGGGGAGGTGAGGCTGATGAAATACTTTTATGCTTAACTAAAAATGGATTCATATTTTAAAATATTTTTATATTATTATTAAATTTTAAATTTTAATTTATACTTTTTTTATATAATTATTCAATTCAATTTTAATTTTAAAATGTAATCATATTTTTTTATCTATATTTTTATAATTATACTGTATTTTAATAAAAATACATTCATTAAAATATTATTTAAATAAAAACTTAAATCCATATTATATTTCAAATTTTTATTTTTTAGTTCTATTTTTCAAAAGCAAACAAACAAAAAGAAAAAAAAAAATCATTAGTGAGTAACTATGTTTGAGTACCTATTAGATAGTTGAGTTAAATTGAAAGAATCTATTTAATTAATATTTGATATAATATATATATTTTAAAAAATTAAAATATGTATTTAATTATTTTAATAATTAGATTTTAGTAAAAATATATAATATAAATACATAAAAATATATATTTATTTATAAATAATATAAATTAATTTAAAAATAAATAGGATGTTTTGAATGTATATATAAATATATTTATTTATTAAATATAAATATAATATGATATAATATTTTGAGAAAAAATTAGGTGTATAAACTTTAGTGGGCCAACCAAATGAATATTATCGTTTTTTTTTTAAAAAAAAATAATTACACATTTTAATCTCATTTTAAATTTTTAAATTTAATATTTTTTAATTTTAATTAAATTTATAATTATTTATATTATAGGATAATTATTTTCACTAATACATTCGTAATTATTTACTAATTATATTTATCCTAAATTCTCGTATTTACAGTGACTCAAACATTCAATATGGAACGGAGGAAATAGTTTCTTTTATTAAAATTAAATACTCCATTCGTCCCATTTACCTATCGTGTTTTATGTTGTTTTGTTCTCATGTGAAAATGATTATATACTTTAATATTATTTTAAATTTTTTTATTTATTATTATTTATATTATAAAATAATTATTTTTACTAATACATTATTAATTATTTATTAATTATGTAACCGAACACCATAGGTGGAATGGTGGAAATACATAGGTATATATATCGGTTAGATATATAGTAATTATATGTATATATAATTAAATTTTAAAATCAATATAATCACACTATGCCGATTTTTTTGGCTAAATAATTAATTTATTATCAATTTTGATTTTTTACTTTTGTGACAAATATATATATATATATATATTATCATTATATATATAAGATATCATATATTTATCTTATGTCGCTTGCATGCATGTTGCGGGTATGTTTCTTCAGGTAAATTTGGAAAAATTTTGGTTTGTGTTTGATATTAAAATAATATATGTTAAATATTTGGAGTTTAAAAGTCGAAGAAACAAACCAATATATATTCATATCTAATTAAATTTATTTCTAATAACAAATCAAATCTTAACAAAATTATTCCTCAAGTACTTATTAAAAATCGATTTATAAAAATATGTACATATAAATTTCAACACCCTTTACAAAAAAAAAATCAACACGCTCAAATTCTTTCTACCTCTATTATCTTTAGGGTTTTTTTTTTCTTTTTTTCCGGGATAATTCTTATAAAAAAAAATATATTATTTCGTCTGCACAAAAAACTGACTTCCAACTACTATTTAAACACAAAATATAAATACAGACCATTCTTGAAAAAAACAAAAAAAAAAAAATCACAAACATGGAGACCTACGGCAAGTTCTTGTTGGTTGTCGACCTGATAGCGATAATCATCTTCATCATCATTGTGTGTGTAGCAATTATTTGGTCGGAGGAACAATCGGCGACAGTTTCCGAAGAGCGTGTTAACAATGTTCAATTGACGCAGATAGTCATCGGTGTGGTTCCTAATAATAGTGAAGATGTTTCCGAGACGCGTAGATTTTGGAGCTTGGATTTGTTTCTCGACAATCATGGGTTTGTTTTGGATAAATTTATCGAAGAAAAATCTCGGTCCAAAGATTCTCATTGCACAATTTGCCTCGAGGAATATAAAGACAGCGAGCCTCTAGCCGTGATTAAGCCATGTGACCATAGATATCATGTCGTTTGTGCCAAGACATGGTTTGCCGAGAATGATACATGCCCGTTGTGTAGAACTCGGGTTTTTGTTTGATATATTTTCGATCTAGTCGATTGATTGGGGTTTTTATTGAATTTATTGTACATTGGAATTTCGTGTTCGATAGTTTTGTTGTTTTTGATTTTTATATTTAATTTGAATTATGATTTAAATGTGATATTTTGTGAGATCAAATAATTCGTATTTACAGATATATATATATATTCTTTTGGAATTCTGTTATAAAAATAATCTTTTTATGTTACAGAATATCATATTATTCAAATTAAAAATATCAAATCAAGGTAAATATATAGTCGATGTATTTGTATAGGAAATCAAGATAATGGCTTGCTTTATTGTTAGGTGTGTTTTCACAAGAAATCATAAAATTGCATAGAAAATAATACTCCCTCCGTCCCAGATACCATGTCATGTTGCCATTTATGTCCGTCCCACATACCATGTCATTTTCTTTTTTTGAAAATGATTACACACTTTAATCTCATTTTAAATTTTTTTTATTTTTTTTTAATTTTAATTAAACTAATTAGTTATCTTAATCTTAATTTATAATTATTTATATTATATGATAATTAATTTCACTAATACATTTTTAATTATTTATTAATTACACCCCTCCTAAAATACTGTGTCTACAGTGTAGCAGATGCCGGGACTGAGGGAGTATTAAATAAATAAATAAACAGAACAAAGTGAAAAATTGTCCAATAGAAATATGGTTTGGATTATTTGATCATTTTCTACTTTACAATTCGTTGTAACAATATATATAATCCATCCAAACCACTTTTTGAAACAAAAACAATATATATATATATATATATATATATCACAATTAAAAAAATAACCGTTTCAAACAAATCCTAGCATTTGTTACACTCACAAATTAATTGAGTATTATCTTTTTTTAAAAAAAAAAATCTTAAAATTTCAAATTTTAAATTCAATAAAAATTATCTATAAACATATTTAAAATTCATTAACCAATTATAACATTTTATCTATCATATTTTATAATTATTTTTTTGCCTCTAATTTTTCTCTTCAAATTTTAAAATAGTAAATTATATGCTTCAAATTATTAAAATTTATATAGATTAATATTTAAAAATTAAAATATAATATTATATAAAAATATTATTAGACAATAAAAATATAAGACTATGTATAAATAAATAATTTTTTTTTATTATATTACTACATAATAAAAATATATAGAAATAAATAAATTATTGTAGGTATTATAAAATAGTAAAGGTAATAAGTTGAAGATAATTATCTACAACAGCTTATAAAAAAAGTAATTTAAATATTGATATGAATAAGACGTTGACGAGAGAAATAAAGAAAATAATAGTCTAAAAGTAACAACGGATGCTCTAATATGGGATTAATTAATAATCCCTTGAGTAATAAACTGAATTTATAGATTTATACTCCGTCTGTCCCAGATACTGTATCTGTTACACTGTAGACACGGTATTTTAGGAGGGGTGTAATTAGTAGATAATTAAGAATGTATTAGTGAAAATAATTATCCTATAATATAAATAATTATAAATTAAAATTAAGATAACTAATTAGTTTAATTAAAAAAAATTAAATTAAAAAATTTAAAATGAAAGTAAAGTGTGTAATCATTTTCAAAAAAAAAGAAAATGACATGATACGTGTACATGGTATCTAGGACGGAAGGAGTATTATAATTCAATAAGATTTTATTTTATTTTTTAATATCTCAACCAACATCATATATGTGAGATTATTAAATCACAATTAAATTAACAAATTCGTGGCTAAGATTCCACTTAGATTTATTAATATGTCCACGTGTCATAAACTTCAATTCTTTCAATGATTAGATTCTTCTATAATTAAGATTACAAATATATCCACAATTATATATATATATATGTTCATTCTTCGAATTCATCTTGTCTAGTGTGTGAGTTTTTCGAAATATCTAATTCAACAACTTTTTTTTTTTTTTTCAAAAAAAAAAAAAATTCAAAGTTTAAATATGAATTTTTTGATGGGCTATTGTGTTCTTTTGACAGGAATTACTGCTGTCTTGTATCTCATCCTTAAATGTTGTCCCGCTTATGTAATATCTCCGGAGTTAGCTGACGATGTGTTCAATGCTAGCAATTCGCGGCTGCGCAAATTGTGGAGGTTGATATCTCCGGCGGTGCGCAATATTAATCAATTATATTTGGAGAAAAGCGTTTCTCGAAAACCGCCAGAAAGCGGCGGCCGTTGCGCAATATGTCTGGAGGAGTTTGGAGGCGGCGAAACGGTGGCGGTGGTAAAGGCGTGTATGCATAGATATCATTGTATTTGTATTGAGACATGGATGGTCGAGAACGAGACATGTCCCTTGTGCCGAGCCAACATTATAGTTTGATCTATACGCACAATGTAATGTAAGTGGTAACGTTGCTGAATTTTTTAGCCGTGTTTGAATTTGAATAGTTATATGATGTAATATAAATATATTCTTTTCGTCGCATTTGAAAGAGGTCTTTTAGGGTTTTATAGTAGATTAAGAAATAATGCTTCCTCCGTCCCATTTACTATGTCCACTTTCCTATTTTTGTTTGTCCTACTTATTCTGTCACTTTTATTTTTTGGAAAAAAAATATACACTTTAATCTCATTTAAAAAATAATTTATAATTTTTAAATTTTAATTAGACTAATCAGTTATTTTAATTTAAAATTATTTTTATTACATAATAATTATTTTCACTAATACATTTTAATTATTTACTAATTATATTTCTCCTAAATTCTCATGTTTACCGTAAATGGGACACCGTAGCCGGGACAGGGGAGTAGTATTTTATTGGTCAATGGAAGTATGTAAAATTTTTTTTGACATTTTTGCTCTTTAACTTTATATACTTTCTCCGTCCCACTTAATTTGTCTACTCTTTCTATATTCGGCCATTCCATGTGAATTGTCTCATTCCTTTTTTAAAAATATAATTATATACTTTAATCGCGTTTTATAATTCATAATTTATAAATTTTTTTATTTTAGTTAAACTATTTAGTCATCTTAAATTTAATCTATAATTATTCTTATTAGTATATCATAATTATTTTTACTAATACACATCTTAATTACTTACTAATTATATAATACCTAAAACTCCGTACTCCAGCTATGCATTACGATGCAGTCATGTTTCTTTTGATAGATTTGAGAAAATTTTGGTTTAAGTTTTGTGTCAAAATAATGTATGATGAGATATTTTGTGAGAGAAAAAAATATATATATATTTTAAAATATAGAGTCTAAATAATAGAAAACTGGAGTATGAAGATAAAAGAAACAAATCCCGATGTTTTGAATATAAATTTAATTTGTAATATTATATAAAAAAATTTAAAATAGATATTTGATTTTATATATTTTTAAAGAAAACGATTGAATGAATAATAAAATCGTCCAATCAAACACAAATAACTAAATAAATAAATAATAGAATTTGTTGTGGTTAAAGCTTAAAAATGGATGTAACATTCAAATCTTGTTGAACTCCAAAATTATTAATATCATTGACTTCAAAACTCACTTATAGAAGTAAAATAGTAAAATAAAAAAATTCAATCTTAATATGATGTTATAGTTCATCTTAGAAATTTCTTTGAAATGGGCTAAAGAATAATTCATATATAATAATAATAATAATAATAATAATAATAATAATAATATAAATTGTTGCAGGTTAAAGCTTAAAAATAGAAATTTCATTCAAAATTTATTGAACTTTGAAATTATTGATATCATTGACTTAAAAACTCACATATAAAAGTAAAATAGTTAATTTTAGAAGTTTCTTTGAATTGGGCTAAATTATTCTCTAACATACTTAAATGTTAATGTTTTGACATAATTGTCCTAATTATACCTTCCCCACGTGTGATATGGGTATGTGTATATAATAATAATAATAATAATAATAATGACGACAAAGAGGAGGATGACTTAATGTGAGCGCGAAAACTTAGCACGAAAAGAAAATTGTGTAGAAAAAAAGGAATATTTAATTTAATATTATTAAATAAATTTGATAGTAGTGAATAATTCTAAAACTTTTACTCATTTCGATCTCATAATTATGTATTCATTTGCTTTTTATACCGAGTTTTAAAAATATTAGTATTATTTTGGGATACAGTAGCAATAAAGTAGAAATGACTAAAATAACCTTATTAGTATTGTGTGATATAAATGTAATAGTATTTGTGTAATATATTGGAAGTTGTAAAGGTATTTATAATATTAGGTAGATAGCACATTTACTAAAAAAAAAAAAGAAATAGATATTTTGTTATGAACAAACTAAAATAAAAAAACGAATAATTTGTTATGGGACGGAGAGAGTATATATATTAATGTATATATATATAAACAAAATCTAGATATATAAAATATGTATACCAATAATAAATAAACTATAAGAAAAAAAAATTGAAAATCTTCAAAACTTTACAAGTAATCACACAAACCTTAAAAATACATACACAATTATTGTGTGTTTACTTGTAAAGTTTTGGATGTGGCTTTACTTGTGATATCCCGATGTTGGGCCAGTGCTAGGTCAACTGAGTCGGTGCTAGATCATTAAAAAATGAATAGAGATTAAGTTGATTGAATAGATTGTTCATATCAATAATGTGCGCATTCATTTTTTGAAGTCCTACTGAAATATCTGTAGAGTTAAGTGTCTTTGCCCTAAAGTAATTTGAGGATGAGTGATCTCCAAAAAGTCTCCTAACGTATGCGTGAGTGAGAAAGAAAAAAAAATATATTGGAAGAATTTGGGTTGACCTGTGAGCTAGTTTACAATCCCGACACGTCCAATTTTGCGTGGCTTGCGGAACGGAGTGTCACAGTTAGTATCAGAGCCGACCTGCGATAACTGGCAGCTGTTGACCTGACTGTTGAGGGGCTTAGCAGTTGGCGGATTCTTGGGTTGCAAAGTGTACGTTTCATACTTAAGTAGGGGAAGATGTGATACTCCGAAGTTGGGTCGGTGCTAAATTACCCAAGAGTGAATAGAGATTAAATTGATTTAATAGACTACTCATGTCAACAATATGCATATTCCTTTTCGAAAGTCTTACTCAAAAAACTCTAGAGTTTAGCGTGCGGAAGAACTTGTGTTGACCTGTGAGACAAACAAAAATAGAAAATATGTCAATTGTTATGAAACTGAGGTAGTATAAATCAATTTAATCAACTGCGTATCATATAAGATCATAAATCTCATAGGACTCGCTCAAAATCTCTTTGTTTTCATCTCTCTCCTTAAAAATATAAATATTTTTATTTATATTTAAAATTCACATATTTTATAAAATTAATTTATGTTAATTATAAATAAATAAGAGTACTATTTTATTTACTTATGTAATAGAAAATTTTATTTATTACAAAATGATATTTATATGGTATATATTATTTATTGCAATATAATTTCTGAAATATTTAAATATATATTTTAATTTAATAAATTTTATCCAAAATAAAAAATATCAATTGTTATAGAATAGACAAAACCAAAAAAATTATAAATTATTATAGAAAGAAGGAATACTTTCAACTACTTTTTTATTTTTATTCTTTAATAAAATATTTCTTTATCTTTGTTTTCACACGAATTCCCCCAAAAAATTATTTTAGTAGACACATTGAAAATTACACTACATATTTTCTAAATAATATTTCATCAGTTTCAGAACAAATGACTTCTTTAATTTGGAACACGATATTTAAAGTAATTAGATTTGATTAATTAACTAATAACATAATATTATTTTATTATTTTTATATGAATAATATTATTTTTTTTAAAAATAAATATATATATATGACTAAGATAAAATTTTAGAATATATGTCAATAATATATATACATATATGATATAGATAAATATTTTTAAAAAATTATATGTCAATAATATATACTATCTTCATCCGGCTCCAATGATTCTATTTACTTTTTGCGTGTTAATGTTTGAATATTAATTACTATATCAAAACGTAGTACAAATTAAGAAAAAATTACAAAAATACTTCAATTAATGTCTTATAATATTTGTGCAAAAAATTATATAAATATAAGAATATATTTAATGTTAAACACAATAACATAAAAAGAATTTTCTTAAATATAAAATATATTCCCTCCGTCTCAAATCAAAGGGACCTATAGTTAGTGGAAAGTAATATATTTTTATGTTATTGTGCTTAACATTAAATATATTCTTATATTTGTATTGGGACCTATACGAAAGTAATACTTTGAAGTTAAATAGATAAAAATGGTAAAAAAATGTACTTTGAATTGGGACGGATGAAGTATTATTTTAAGTTAAATATTTGATTTTAACTTTTTGTAATTAGTATTTGAAATTTTTAATTTTTTACTTTTTTTTAAGAAAATTATATTATTTATTATTATTTCTTAGAATCATAATTAAAAAATAATATTCAGAGAATATAAATAAAAAAAATGTGTATATTTATTTATTTATAATTAATATAAAAAATTTAAATATAAATTAAAATATTAACAAAATAAATATAAATAAAATAATTTTGAGTATATCCTACCTAATAGAATATAATATTATATACTATAGAGTTAATTAATTTAATTTTATTTAGTATATTCTAAATTAATAAATTTTATTAAAATTAAAAATCTAATTAAATTAAATTATATTTATTAAATATATTTAAAATTAATAAATTTATTAAAAATAAAATAAATTATCTTTTATTAAAAAAAAAAAGAAATACCTCCGTCCCACATAATTTGTCCTTATTTTCTATTTTCGTTTTACCCACATAATTTGTCATTTTATTTTTTAGAAAATTAATTATACACTTTAATCATATTTTAAAATTTAAAATTTAATTTTTTTTAATGTTAATTAAACTATTTAGTTATCTTAATCTTGATATATAATTATTTTTACTAATATATTTCTTAATTGCTTACTAATTATACTTTACCTAAATTCTTGTGTTTACAGTAATATACCCATATTACATATAGAATAGAGGGAGTAATATTTTAAAAAATGTACCGGTAAGAACATTAATTAAGAAAAATATTAATTAAAAAAAAGAACATATTCTGTCACAAAAGTTATAAGTCAACCAAGGGTGTGTATGTTCCGAGATTGGATTTTAAATATACTATTCATCCTATTTTTTTTTCTAAAAAATATCAAATCAAACACCTATTTTTTATTTTTTATATTATACTTGCTAAAAATCAATTTTTTATTTAAAATATCACATCAACGCCTACTTATATAGCTCATATAACTATTCAAATTCAAAATATTTACCTGTCAAATCTCAAACACAAAATCTCAATCCCCAAACAAACACATCTTGAGTGAACCTCTAGAACTTCAATAGCTTGCCGCCCATCTGGTTTTGTGGGGTCTACCAGTTTCCCCATTTTCAGACACGATGGCCGTCTTCATAAATTATTAAAATAAATACGCTTTTGCACTTATAATAATGATATTTAAATAAGGTCTTTTTAAATTATCAAAAAACGAAAAAAAATAAATTTTATAAAAATACAAGCCATGTGACGCAATTGGTGATTAATGTTGGTTCGATGTACGGAAAAGGTTAATATAAATTCTGAGGGAATATTTTTATTTTTAGTTATTATGTGAATTTTCTTATTAATTTACTCCCTCCGTCTCATATAATATTGGTGTATTATACGAGAATTTAGGTAAAATATAATTAGTAAATAATTAAAAAGTGTATTAGTAAAAATAATTATAGATTAAGATAAGTAAACAGTTTAATTAAAATTATAAAATTTAAAATTTAAAATGCGATTAAAGTGCATAATTATATTTTCAAAAATAGAAAAAACAAGTTATGTGGGACGGACGAAAATAGAAAATATGGACTAATTATATGGGACGAAAGAAATAATATTTAATTAGACTTTATATTGAATTAATGTTTCAATTTTGAAAATTTGACAGAAATTGTTGTCAAGAATCGAAACTATTGACGTGGTACGTCGAAAATTGTATGAATAATACGTGAAAAAACATTCGAGGATTATTTCTATTATAATAACTTTTTTACCAAAAAATATTATAAATATAAAAATATTTTTATTATTAAATACTAAAAGATAAATAAAACCTTGTAGTCAAACCAAAAAAAAGATATAAGAATCGCGTAAAAATAAAAATATATATATATATAATTAATAATAATAATAATAATCATGTCCCATTGCAAATGAGAGTACTCATAAAGTGGGGCGGTAAAGCGAAGTGTCACCCACCACCTCAGAGAATATTAAAGCTATTTGCTTTATATACTCTAATTAATAGTCGGTAATTGTTTTTTTTTTTTTTAAATATTATATGGAAATTTTTATTTATAATATATTATATTTTATTTGTTCGTCTTTACTGATCATATTTACTTTTTACTTTATTGTATTTAACATTAAAATATCTTTATATTTGTATAATTTTTTTGTACAAATATCATTCTATTAATATTATAAGACACTAATGAAAATATCTTTGCAATTTTTTCTTAATTTGTATTACGTTTTGATATAATAATTATTCAAATATCAACATGCAAAAAAATAAATGAAACTCTTAGAGCAGTACGAAAATAATATTAAATTAAAATACAATACATAATAATGGTTTTTTTTTTATTATTTATTTTCTTTGAAATTTTGTGGTTTGTTTGGGATTTATTTGTTGTGTTTTGATTTGAAGGAAAATAAAAGTGGTGAATTCTTTTTTTTTTTAGTTATTGTTGAATATTGTTCCATTTTTGATAAATATGTGGAAATTTATTTACTCCCTCCATCCCAATATAATAGTCATGTTTATTATTTTTGTTCGTTTCAAAACAATAGTCTTATTTCCATAAATAATCATATCACCGTAAAACTACCCCTAATTTTTTATTTTTATTACACAATTGCCACTACTTTTTACACTAATACACTCACAAGGACAAAAAAAAGTCTTTTATCTATACTTTTTACCAACTACCAATATAATATCAATATTCTTTAAATCTCGTGCCCAACCCAATTAAGACTATAGTTCTGGGATAGAGGGAGTACTTATATATAAGGACGAAGGACCACTTTACCTATCATCAATTGATTTCAAGTTGAAAGTCTAGATCCATTCTTAATTGTAAAATACAATTTCTCTCATGTTTAGTCGAAATCCCGGAATGAAAGTATAATTGTTTGATTATTTAAGGTATATTTTTTTACATAAATTTTTTCAACTTTTACTATTTAGACTTTTCGTTTCTCGAAAAAAATACATTTTTTTCTCTTACAAAATATGATATCAAACATTATTTTAATATCACACTCAAACTAAAATTTTTGAAACTAAACCAAAAGAAACACACCCTTAATTTTAGGGAAAAGATTATTTTTGGTCCCAATATAATCAAAATTCATCAATTTTGATCCAAATATAAAAATTTTATCAATTTTGGTCTCAATATAACCAAAACTCATCATTTTTTATTCTAATATAATCAAAACTCATCATTTTTTGTCTCAATATAAAAATCTTATCAATTTTGTCCCAATATAATCATAACTTATCATTTTTTGTCATAATATAACCAAAACTCATTATTTTTGGTCCCACCGTCAACAAACCGACAAAAAATGCTGACGTGGACTTGCAAGATTGTGCAATTTCTTCAAATATAAATATAAGGTTTGATTTCTTTTCACGTCAGTATTTTCCGTCGGTTTGTTGACGGTGGGACAACAAAAATAAGATTTGATTATATTGGGACAAAAATGATGAGTTTTGGTTATATTATGACTAAAATTGATAAAAATATTTTATATTTTGACCAAAAATAATGAGTTTTGATTATATTTAAACCAAAATTGATAAAATAATTATATTTGGACCAAAATTGATGAATTTTGGTTACATTGAAACCAAAAATAATTTTTCTCCTTAATTTTATTTTAAATTGTAAGATTAATTAAATATTAATGCATAAAATTTTCTATGATCACTCGTTTTGGAGATTTGTTTTGCGCCGGAAAAGCGCCAACGCTTTTTGAGTTGTTTAATTTTGTGCACGAAATGAAACCACATTTGCCCGGAAATACCCTATCCACTTGATTGACTTTCTATATTTATTTATTTATTTATTATTATTATTATTATAAGTAGCTTTACTTTGAATAGAGGGAGAGCATGACAATCGTACGTCACTTTGGGCCGCGGATAAGACAATCGGAAAAAGTATTATTCCCTCCGTCCAGATACTATGTTCAAGTTGCCGTTTCTGTTCGTCCCACATATCATGTCATATTCTTTTTTTTAAAATGATTACACACTTTAATCTCATTTTAAATTTTTTAATTTTATTTTTCTAAAAATTTTAATTAAACTAATTAGTTATCTTAATTTTAATTTATAATTATTTATATTATCGGATAATTATTTTCATTAATATATTTTTAATTATCTACTAATTATATTCCTCTTAAAGTACCGTATTTACAGTGTAGCAGAGACGATATTTGGAAAGGAAAGAGTACTATCGAATCAAATATTAATATTATATATTTCAATTAAAATGTTTTTATATTTTCCAGTTTAACAGTCTAATAGTTAGCCAATCAAGCAAGAATAAAATCCTCGAGAATGGTTTCCAGGTAATCACCCTATCCTACCCCACCCCACCCCACCGTCGACCACGGTGGCTGGCGGCTATAAATGAAGCCGTTTTCTATTCATTGATTTATTAGTGTTCTTTGAGTACAATCTCATCTTATCTACTCTCATTAGCTTCCCCCTTGGGGGGCCTCCATTTTCATAATTATAATATATATAGATATTTTTTCTTCAATATAATTTTTGCATCTTCATATATATATATATATATATTTAATTTTAATTAATAATCTGTGCTTTTGCTTGTAATAATTTTTCTGTGTTTCCATGGCGGAGACTCCTACTCCTCCTCGTTCGAGTTCAGCTAAACGACAAAAGGCCACAAAATTGCCGCCGCCGCGCGGCCGTGTGAAGGCTCAAATTTTTGAGAGCCTGGCCGGAGACATCTCCGGCGCCGCCTCCAAAATTGTCCAAATCCTCTCCAAAATCAAAGGATCTTCTACCTCGTCAACTCCGAGCTCGGGCTCCACGTCAGCCGCCGCCAGCCCGTCGGGCCAGTACGGATAGCCCGAATTAATAGGTAGCTAGGGAAGGCTAAATTCAGTGAATCAATCCGGCAGGGTTTTTGGTTGCCGATTCATTGCTTTTATTTTAATTATATATATTCTATGTGTGTCTGTACGGAATATCTATAGGTAAATACGGCGTCGTTTAGTGGATGATCATCGTTGATCAGGGCTTTTTGTCTGAATTAGAATTCTTATATATATATATATGTATATATTAATTTTCTGTGTGTTATCTCCATTTCTAGTGGTTATGGTTTTTGTCAACTACTAGGGTCAACTTCCTTTTCTTTTCTTTTTTTTTTTTTTTTTTTTTTTAAAAAAAAAAAAAAATTATGGGTGTGATTGTTGTTGTTGTTATTGTTCGAATTGGGTTGTCTGTTTCTGAAGATTTTATTAGTTTGGAGATGGGACACTCTGCTGCTTTCTTTCTCAACGTCATATATTATATATATATATATATATTGTCTGTAGACTGTAGTATTTCTTTGAATACAGTACAGATTGATGATCTGTAATAAACCTTCGTATTATATGTATCGTCTTTAATTTGTAACTGGAGTGTCCTCCTTGTATTATTAACTAAAAGAAAAAACTCAATACAGTGTATGTTGTTAATGATCTGTAATAAACCTTCGTATTATATGTATCGTCTTTAATTTGTAACTGGAGTGTCCTCCTTGTATTATTAACTAAAAGAAAAAACTCAATACAGTGTATGTTGTTAAGTGTTACTCCCTCCGTCCCAATGTAATATGGGTGTATTACTGTAAATACGAGAATTTAGATAAAATATAATTAGTAAGTAATTAAGAAGTGTATTAGTAAAAATAATTATTATTTAATAAAAATAATTATAGATTAAGATTACGATAACTAAATAATTTAATTAAAATTAAAAAAATTATAAAATTTAAAATTTAAAAAGCGATCAAAGTGCATAATTATATTTCCAAAAATAAAAATGACAATTATGTGAGATGGACGAAAATAAAAAATAGGGACAAATTATGTAGGACGGAGGAGGGAGTAGTATGTTGTACCTGTCTTTTCATGTGATCTTGTTTCTTGATTTGATTGCTTAGATTAGATATAGCTTTAATACTCACGTAATTAAATACAAATTTAATACTTCCTTCTTTTCCGCATATTTATCTATTTATTTTAAAAATATTAATATTATATTATGATGTAATAAAAATAAAAATAAAAAAAAGACTAAATTAATTTTATTAGTATTGAATGATATAAAAAATAATGACATTTGTATAATATATTGTAAATTGAAATAGTATTCGTAATTTAAGATAGATAGTATAATTATAATAAAAAATGAATAAATTATTAAAAAACGAACCAAAATGAAAAAATGAATAAATTGTTAATGAATGAAAAAAAATATGAAATACTTGAATTCGGATCAAGAATCTTGACTCTATTATAAATGGTCAGGTTAATATTGAAACATTCAACTTGATATATGAATATTAATAATATATTTATTATATACGTAAAATAATTTTAAATTCAATAATATTTTTAATAAAAAATATGAATTTAAATTGAACACAATTTAAATATATTATTTTTAATAATTTTTGTTATTTATTGTGTATGTATGCACGACTATTTTTTATTGATCTAATAAATATTTTTTTTGGATTAATTATTTGATTATATTTTGATTTGTTAAATTTTATTTTAAAGTTCTTTTTAAAGGGTAAACCCGTCAATATACTGTTTGTTAGTTGGGTTGCGGTCGAGTCATCTAACCCATTTAAATAATTATTAAATGGATTAACAGGTCATTTTCGAGTTTGAATATGTTGGAGTTGGTTGGGCTTGAGTCGATTCTTTTATCGGTTTATATAAATAGGTCTAAGTTCGGATTGCACAAATTGACATTTTTAAAAACTCAACCCTATCCGACTGACCCATTGTCAGTTCTATAATATTGTAGTTACGAGATTTTAAGAAAAATATAATTAATAAATAATTAAAAATATATATTAGTAAAATAACTATTTGTAATATAAATAATTATATATTAAAATTAAAATATTTAATTAATCTAGTTAAAATTAAAAAAAAAATTATAAATTATAAAATTTAAAATAAAATTAAAATTTGTATTTTTTTTTTTATACTTTGAACATAAAATATGAAATGGACAAAAATAACAATAGGAACACGGTAGATAAATATAAATTTGTTGAAATATTTGAAAACAAATCAGAGCTCTTATTTTGGAGAATTAAATTTGTCCAAAATAATGGACCACCAGGTGGTTAGGAAAATGTGATCATCACATTTGTTTGTTGTGCTTAAATTTGAGTTGTTTATTTGGGGCTACAATGTTTAATTTAAAATTCGGTACGGCGTTGAATATTATATTGTGTGCTATTAGATAATACATAATATTATTACAAATAATATATTGTATATGTTAATATAATACAAATATAATACAATTGTTGATGTATTTTTTCAACAAAAATAAAGTAAAATTCAAAGATATAGAAAATATCCTTAAACTTGATTAATTAGTGCCTGAGATTAGGAATCTCTAAACACTGTAACGTACAGAAACTAAACTGGAAATTAAAAGACTGAAATTTAAAGTGGTGATCCCCAAATCTGACTTTGCTTTGTTGAAGTTGATTGAAGATATCTTGCCAAATGATGATTCAAACCTTAAATATTCCCTGGGAAACCGTACTGAAAACCGTCACCCGAACGGTTACAACGTCTCCTTCTCAACCGTCTTCCAACCTTTCTCATGCTGACACGTGTCCCCAGCAGACCAAAATTCCCTATATTTCACTCCTTGAGCCGACCACAAACCTTCCGCTCTTTTGGCCCGACTTCGTCCTTCGTCCGACCTACTTCTTCGCCCGACCCCACTTGGGCCGACCTCCATATCAACCGCCCCCTGTCTTTGATCAAAGGCTTCCGCGTTTGTCCGACTCCGCCTTCTATCCAACCTACAGTTTACCCGACCTGCGGATATCCCATCTCGACGACTTTCCGTCTCGAGGACCTCCCGACTTGAAAACCTTCCGACTCATCGTCTTTCCGTCTTGCGGACCTCCCGACCTGAAGACCTTCCGACTTGAGGTCTTTCCATCTTGCGGACCTCCCGACCTGAAGACCTTCCGACTTGAGGTCTTTCCGTCTTGCGGACCTCCCGACCTGAAGACCTTCCGACTTGAGGTCTTTCCATCTTGAGGGCCTCCCGACCTGAAGACCTTCCGACCTGAGGTCTTTCCGTCCTGAGGACCTACCGACTTGAGGTCCTTCCGTCCTGAGGACCTACCGACCTGAGAACCTTCCGACCTGTATTTTCCTTAGAAATAAATAAATAAATTTATTTTCCTTGATTTCCTCACGGTGTCCTTCAGCCAGTTCAATCAACCCTATTGCCAGGCCCATTCTTCTTTTTACCTTGGGCTTTTAACCTAATTCTAAATTTCGTACGTAACAACTTGCCCGCCGCCAAGGGACTTTCAAACGCCATTTAACAATCAATGTTTGGAAGTTCATAAATCACTACCCTCTTGAAAAACTCCCTTAGCAACTGCACCAGTTACTGCAACACTCCTGATAAACTTCCTTCTTCGCAATACAAGCCTGTGTGAATCACAATCCCAAAACATTCTAACTATGGCGAATCAATACATTCCTGCCCTTCCTTTCGACGGAACCCTTCCAGAAGGTCCATTTTCAGCCTCGAAAGTACTAACTCCGACGATCCGTCCATATTGCACTACTCCTGAAGATTCAAATCGGATGAGGGAAGTTTTGGAATCTCGCAACGCCTTGGCTATCAACAATCCCAACTACCAAGCAGTTCGCATCCGGGACAGCATCAAGACCCATCTCACAGACCCAAAAGATCTGTATCGCGCTTGGTATCGACGGGTAGCAGAACACTTCCAGACCCAATGGCGTTCCCAAAAGATCGACCAAGCAATATTACTGTCCACCATGCCTATCAACCTGCATGAGAAGGTGTTGTTGGCCATGTCTGCCTTCTGGAATGCGGAAAATGGGACTTTCCTCTTCCCATCAGGCCCCTTTGGCCCAACTCTTATGGACGTGGCCATGATCGCACATCTCCCAGTCGTGGGTGAAGACCCTGTAATGGGAGCCCTAGATGGGCAGGAGCCATCAGAAGACCATCCGGGATGGTCTTTACAAGGTGTGAAGGAATGGGGTTGGACAAAGTTCGCAACCGACCAGCAAGGGGCTCCAGGGACCCCTGTAACCGACCGGGAGCATACTGCCTTTATCCTGTTCTGGCTTTGTAGGTACGTCATTGTTTCCCCTTCCAAAAGTGTTCTTCCTTCTCACCTCGACCTGGCCATTCATATTGCGTCAGGTCGGTTCTTCTCCCTTGGTACTCTATTTTTAGCCAATCTGTTCGAAGGACTCACCAGGGTTAGCCTTCGTTTAACAGATAACGATAATAGGAAATTAGACACTGCCGCGTCGGGTCCTTTTTGGTTTTTAGAACTTTGGTTCCGTCTTTACTTCCCCAACGCGTTTAACTTAGGATCTCCGCCCACTATGCCAACATCTGAAAAACATTTAGGATTAGTCCTCAACCGACTCTGCTCAGGACGCAATAAACTCCAATCTTCCGATCCAATAATAACCGCCATTTTAACAGATACCCGCAGTAACTCTCGATTTTCTATGTATAAAAAGTATGCGGGTTATGCTCCCGACCATTTTTGGCCCTTTCCAGTACCAAACCCGCTTCCGACTCCTGAGCCTTGTCCTCATCCCACCTATCCTTTCGCCTGGGACGTCGCCCTCAAACCCAGGTCTCTTTTTAGTAGCAAGAAACTTGATAAAAAAGGACAGAAAACTTTTTACACTTTTAACTATGAACCTCAATTCATGGCGCGCCAGTTCGGCTGTTGCCAAGGTATCCCTGGACCCGTCGCGTGTCCCCAAATAATTTTTCAAAGTCCCGACCGACGAGTCCTTCCTAATTCAATCCCTTCTTATATCTCCCAGCTCACCACGTATATAATTTCCAATTCTTATATTCCTTTCCGCTCCAACCCTGAGATTGTAGATACTTTCAATGAATGGTGGTCGGTTGTATGGTCCCTGATATCCCCTGATGAGGGTCGGTTGCTGAACATACTCCTCCCCCCCCAAGGATTGGTTCTAGGGGCGGCGAGACATACTAGCACCCAACAACAAACAACCACCCCGGGAATCGGATCTGGTGGTCCCACGCGCAAAAGAAAAACTTCCCAGCTGCAAACACCCCCGACCTCGGAGACCGACCAGCAAACACTAGCAGACCTTGGAATAAACAGGACGTCAGCAAGGACCCGACCCCGAATTGGTAATGTTTCTTAACACCGTGAACCAATTCACTAAATCGTAACTTTGATTTTACTCATTTCATTCCCCAGAACCGACCTTGGTGACACCGACCATGCAACCGACGCCAGCACCAACCGACCATTCAATCGGGCCTTTGGTCCAGACCAATTTGCCAATGAGCAGTCGGGCGGAGGACCCGACGCGGAGGCAAACTCTTCCTCCCGCACCGAGGAGTGGTCGGGCCAGGCCCCCGACCAGGAGACAATCTTTACCAGCAGTGCCTACAGAACCAGTAAGTTCTCTCACCAGCACTCCTTAGTATTCTAATGATCAACCTTGATATAGTTAACAACAAACATTTTCATGATTTTCCACAGACACCTTCACCCATCCCATCAGCAGCAGGGGTCTCTTCTGACAGCGAGGGGACTACTTCCCAGATGGGTCGGCCGCCATACATGGCATCAGACTCATCTATGTCAAAGGAAGAACCAGCCGCCCTCGCCGAAGCTGACCCTCAAAACGACATCCCTGATGCTGCTGATCCCGAAATCGAAGGTGCCCCAGAGATCCTGGCTGCAGTGGCTCTAGATGTAGCCGTCCAACCTGCAGCCGCCCTACCAGCAGCGGCGCTCCCTCTAGCTATCGAATGGCAGGCAGAAGAACCACCTGTGGCAGCCCAACCTCCAGAAATGGAAGAAATGTCTTCATCCGATTCGGAGACTTCTGTGAATTTGGTAAGATTAAACCAATCCATGTCATAACTTTTCTTTCGAAAAACACTAACTGTTTCAAATACTACTTTCCATAGGGACCCAGGTCGGCACCTCAGCGTCCATTAGCAGCAGCCGACGAGTCGGCTGCTGTTATACCAGCTGTCTGCCCAACTCGACCGACCTCATTGCTGCCCCCCTCACTGACAGCAGTCCGCCCAGAGGTACCACATATTTTCTCCGAACAAATTTGCAACTCCCTTGGAATATTTATTGACATTGTAGGACTTGCAGGGGCCTTCGGACTTAGCTGTCCTATCAACTGTTCCAGTTCCAGCGGAGGCCCAGACTGTGTTCACTGAGGCCATTAACCGTCCCCTGTCCGAATTAAGGTCCGATTTATTGGACAAGCTCATTCAGACGGTTGGTGGCCTTCTTTTCTACACTCCAACGGAATCACCAGCCGTCCCCATTCTGCATCGGCTGATGGAAAGACTTACAGAGCTCAAGACTGAAGTATTAGTCATTGGCCTTCTGTCAGCCGAAACCCCCCAGCCCGACTTCGATCAAACAACGCTGGAGAATTCTTTGGCTAAGACTCGAGAATCCCTTCAGCAGACTACTGGAAGACTGGGTGGTCTCCTTAGCACGAAAGCTCTGGTTGATGATGCCATTCAGAAAAAGGAGGCAGAATTGCGGGAGCTGAGGAAAGAACAGTCTACCCTGGATAAGCAAATTACCAATGAACAGCATCTGCTTGAGAAGTATACCAAAAATGAGGCTGAATTGGATCAAGAGTTGAAAACCCAAGCCCGATCCCAATTCATCAGAAGATATCAGACGGCTGCCAATACCAGAAGGCTATCCAGGGATGAAAACAAATGGACACAGATAAAAACTGCCCTAGGGGCACTGTTGTAATATTTCCCCCTTTGTAACAATACTTGACTTAGTAATCCATTTTTTTCTTCTTCTCACAAAACAAGGATCACCTTTCACTTTCCAACTTTGTAGGAATAGAAACAAACTCCTTCTTTAAAAGAACATTGTTTCTCACATTTTAAGAAACACATTCCCAGGCATATTTTAAAATTAAAACACTGAAAGTGTTAACAAACATGGCGAATGACCGACCTCATGTTCCATCAAGCAACTGGGAGGGTGTTCTTCAACCCTTCTTTGTAGGTAATCACCCTATTGGAGGCCATGCAGAAGACTTGTTACATATACTCAAGCAACTAGACTTCAAATTCCGATTCTCCCAACGAGGAAGAAGAACCATTCATCGCGTCATCCGCCTGATGGAAAAAGTCATTGAGGGGTATGAACCTCTTCGTGACATCCTTAGCCGCATTCCTGATCTTCATCATCACATGGAAATGATCGAAAATCACGCAGCAACCATACTTCCAGATCTTGGTTGGGATAACATATTTTCCAATCAACGAAAAGTCTTTTCAAGATTGCGGACCATCGTTGATCGTGAACATCAAGCCCTAACAGACATGCAAGCACGTACCCATCAAGATTTAGATGAAATGCAAAGCCAATGGGAAAGGTACCGACCAGATTTGGAAGATCTTATTGAAGAAGAACCAGAGCTAATATCCACTCACTGGGATGAAAAGTCTGATTCAGAGGCAGAAAACTTCCCACAAATACACGATGACTAACAGAAATGAACCTTTAAATAGGTTCGAACCCCATAAATGGGTTCTGAATAATATTTTGTTTCAGGCAATTTTGTTATCTGAAAAGGCAGGATAATACCTCTTCAGATATTTAGCATTAATACAATCATGTACTCTTCTCCCTTCATGATTTACAATAATGAAAGCGCCATTCCCAATATCTTTTTGAACAATGTAAGGTCCTTCCCAATTCGGTGACCACTTTCCCAATTGGTCAGTTTTCTTATATGTAGGAAGAATGGTCTTCCAGACTAGGTCTCCTTTTTGGAATGTCCTGTGAAGAACTTTCTTTCCGTAACTCCTTGCTCTGATTTCACTCTGTTTCACACTTCGATCTATTGCATGGAGACGGTTAACATCCAAATCTTCTAACTGCTGCAACATAAGTTGTTGGTATTCCTTTGTAAGATCACTATCAGTAAATTCTGTTCGGCCAGATGATACTCGAATTTCGGCTGGTAAAACAGCATCTTGGCCAAACGTAAGTTGGTAAGGTGAGAACCCTGTGGCCGTATTTCTGGTATTTCTATGTGCCCATAAAGCCTGAGACAATAACAAATGCCACTTTCTTGGGTTCCCTTCAATCATCTTCTTTATAATCCCAATGATAATCTTATTTGCTGCTTCCGCCTGTCCATTGGCTTGGGGATAATAAGGTGAAGAATGATGTAACCGAACACCGAATTCTGCCAAGAAATTAGAGAACTTTTCCCCTGTAAAGACCAAGCCTTGGTCGGTTGTTATAGACTGAGGAATACCATATCTGTAAATAATTTGGTTCAAAACGAAGTCTATCACTTCTTTCTGATCCACATTTTTCAAAGCAACTGCTTCTACCCATTTGGTAAAGTAATCAGTCGCGACCAATATGAAACAATGATGTTTCGATGAAGCAGGATGTATCTTACCAATAATATCCATAGCCCATGATTTAAAAGGCCATGGTTTTGCCAAGAATTGCAATTCGGTTACTGGCAAATGGTTTAAGTTTCCATGTCTCTGACATTCCTGGCAGCCTTTGGCAAATTGTATGCAGTCTTCAAAAATCTTTGGCCAGAAAAAACCCAAGCGATGAATGGCCCATCTCATATTGAGACCTGCCCGATGAGCTCCACATATCCCACCATGTACTTCTGTCATCACTTCTAGAGCTTCTTTAGATCCCAAGCATTTCAAAAGTAAACCTTCAAATGATCTCTTGTACAAAATTCCATTTATCAATTGAAAACGTAAAGCCTTCAATCGTGTCGCAATTGAAACACTCGCACCAGGATTCTGTAAATACAGGATAAGCTCTGTTCTCCAATCGGGCACTGTTTCGCAGTCGGGCTCCTGTCCGACAGTCTCCTGCTCGACCAGAACTTCGCAGTCGGGGTCCTGTCCGATAGTCTCATGCCCGACCATAACTTCGCAGTCGGGGTCCTGTCCGATAGTCTCATGCCCGACCATAACTTCGCAGTCGGGGTCCTGTCCGATAGTCTCCTGCCCGACCGTAACTTCGCAGTCAGGCTCCTGTCCAATAGCCTCTTGCCCGACCGTAACTTTGCAGTCGGGCTCCTGACCGACCGTTTCTTGCCCGACCATTCGGTCACATATTGGGTCTGTCTTTTCTTCTATGCCCGACTTGATCTCCGACCACATATCCTCCAGAATTCCTTTACAGGCCCTTTGAGCCAACTCATCGGCACGTTGGTTTTCTTTCCTCGGAATGAACTCAATTATTACTTCTGAGATTTTCGTCAGTAACCGACCCACAATGTCCCTGTATCTACGAAGATGAGGGTAATTACAAACATATTGGTTGTTTACCTGGTTGATTACTAGTTGAGAATCCCCTCTTATGATTACAGACTGGACCTTCCTGGCTATTAAAGCCTCCAGACCCAAAATTAAAGCCTCATATTCTGCCGAATTATGGGTCATGGCTTCCAATCGTAATTGTAAGTTGATCTTTTGACCATCAGGTCCTTGCAAAAAGACCCCTGCCCCTGATTTGTTTCCAGAGGTAGAACCATCAAAGAACATCAACCATGTTCTGGTACTTATATATGGCACACATCCGACCTGTAGATTATCCAGATATGATGAGCAACTAAATGGTCGGACACTATCACAAAGAGAATACCCGACTTGTGAGAATTCTGCCAAGAAGTCGGCTACTGCTTGTCCCTTAATTGCCCTCAGCGGGGAATGTTGAAGATCGAAAGGAGCCAATTTGATGGCCCATTTCATGAGTCTGCCCTTCATAGTAGGTCTTTGTAAAATCAATTTGATGAGATCCACCTTTGATATGACCTCAACTCTTCTGGGCAGCAAATAATGCTCGAGTTTAGTGCAAGCGAAGACCAATGAATAACACATTTTTTCTGGCATAGTGTAATTCAGTTCTGGTCCTGTAAGGGTTTTACTGAGATAGTAAATTGCCCTTTCCTTCCCGTCATCACCATCCTGCGCCAATAAACAACTAACCACTTCATATGTATTAGCCAAATAAAGTTTGAGTGGCCGACCTTGTTTAGGAGGCATCAAGACTGGAGGGTGAACCAATGCCTGCTTGATAGCATCTAAAGCCGTCTGTTGGTCGGGACCCCATTCAAAGGCAATTTTTCCAGCTTTCAACAATTTAGTAATGGGTCTGACCTTGCCAGCAGCATTAGAAATGAAACGCCTCAAATAATTCACCTTACCCAACAGACTTTGGATTTCTTTAACCGTCTTGGGTGGCCGACTATCAAGAATGGCTTTAGCCTTATTGGCATCAATTTCAATTCCTCTCTCATGAACTAAGAACCCTAGAAAGCTCCCGGCTGATATTCCAAAAGCACATTTGGTTGGATTCATCTTCAACTTGTACTTCTTCATTCTTTCAAATGCCTCTTCAAGATCTCTCAAATGTTCGTCAAAACTGGCAGATTTAACTATCACATCATCAATATACACTTCCATAGATCTGCCAATTAAATCATGAAAGATTGAATTCATGGCTCTTTGGTAAGTTGCCCCTGCATTCTTTAACCCGAATGGCATGACTGTCCATTCATAAATACCCAAAGCCCCTGGGCATCTGAATGCTGTCTTAGGAATGTCTTCTTCTGCCAAGAATATTTGGTTATAACCTGCATAACCATCCATCAGACTAAGGATTTTATGCCCTGCTGCTGCATCTATCAGCATGTCGGCCATAGGCATCACATATTCGTCCTTAGGGGTAGCTAGATTCAAATCCCTGAAGTCGATGCATATCCTTATCTTACCATTTTTCTTGACCACTGGCACAATATTAGCCAGCCACTCCGCATAACGGCAAGGTTGAATGAAACCCACTTTGAGAAGTTTTTGGATTTCTTCCTTGATTTGAGGCATCAGATCTGGACTCATTCGCCTTGGAGGTTGTTTGTAAGGTTTACAACCTTCTTTGATGGGCAATCGATGCTCTATTAGACTTCTTGTCAAACCAGGCATCTCTGAATAATCCCATGCTAAACAATCAATGTTGTTTCTAATAACTTCGAGCATCATTGTTTGTTGCTCTTTAGACAAATAACCACTTAACCTGATCACTTTTGGAACCAATTCGGTTCCTAAATTAAACTCCAATAATGGGTCTTGTGATGAAGCTGTTGGTTCTGTTTTTTCTAATAAGTCGGGCCAACGAAATTGTTCATCTTCTTGGAGGTGAACATCCAGAATCTCTTTACTATTTTCTGCTTTATGTAATAACTGCTTTAAATAGAACTTATTAATAAGAGAACTACATACTTCTAAGCTTGTATCTTCCATTACAAACAAATTATACGGGAATGGGTGTGGCTTTATCATGAGCCATACAATAAAGGTGTTCTTTTAATAGAACATCGAGTTCTGGCCAGTGACTTTATAACCCTTGTTTGGGTATTCCCTGGCCATATACAATTGAGACATCGGAGCCAAAGGACTGGCATAAAACACTGACTCTTCAACTTGTTCTGATACATCGAATGGGTTGTCATTCGCTTCCATTTTGAAGACCTGATCTCCTTCCCAGAACATTAATTGTTGGTGCAAGGTTGATGGCACACATCGAGAGGCATGAATCCAGTCTCTTCCCAGCAAGAGAGAATATGTAGTATCTGCGTCCACAATAAAGAAAACAGTGGAAATCTTCTTTGGTCCGACTTCAATGGTGGCAACCATCATCCCTTCAGGCTTAGTCGGCTGCCTTGTAAAACTTGTCATTTCGAATTCCACAGGAGACAGATCATGAATTCCTTTCCCTAGCTTCTTGAGAGTCTTCAATGGCATAACATTAAAGACTGCTCCATTATCCACGAAAACCTTTGTGATTGGTTTCCCACAAATATGAGCATTAACATACAGAGGCTTCAAATGGGAGATCGCACCCTCTGGAATAGGAGGAAACACAATCGAAGGTGGCTCCGGTTGAGGCTCAGAGTCTGAGGTCTTTGCCCCCTCTGTCTCCTCTAATTCACCATCTGCCAAGAAAGCCCATAAAGGTTCGTCCATAGTTTCATCTACCAGACTCGCCCACGTCGGTTCATCACTCATCTGATTAATCTCTGTCATTCGACAAGGGATTCGTGGTCCCAGACGAGATTTAACAGATCTTGAACTTTCCTCTGTAGTTATAACTTCTTCCTTCGTCTTGTTCTGAGGTTGAAGCGTCAAAGATTCTATACGGAAGTCTTCAAGAGATGGATTGATGTTGATTCGTTCACAATGTTGGCATCTAAAACCTTTAATTATTTCATCTGCCACACCTTTACCTTTCCCCAGTCCCGACGAACTTCTTTTGGTATGGTCGGAAGCGCCTAATCCGTCATTCGGTTGCTTTCCTGACCAGACCCGACTGGACCGACCAACTGGAGACTGAATGGTTACTCCCTGCTCGTTGGTCGTTTGTTCTGTAAAGATCCGAATGGACTGATCTCCTGCCAAGTGGTCGGCTGCTTTTTGTTCGTCGGTTAGTTGTTTTGCTGAAGGACCTCTTTTCCCATACTTTGCAGCATACCTGCGTTTGGCATTGCGAATCTGTGTACGATTCATACCCGGGAAACGAGGGTCTATATCGACTGGTAAAGGCTTTTTATTTCGAGCCCAATTGCTCCCGACCGACCCTGTTTTTCTGGTCGGGTGATCACGTATCAAAACCTTTTCTTTCACCTCCACATTAAAAGAACCATCTGGATGGTCCCACTTTTCAGCAACTGGCTTCTCACAAATTTTGAGTCGTTCTTCCGGTCGGCTGCTGTTTGGCCGACTTCCTTTTTTTGTTTCGGGGCTTGGCTGGTTTCGTTCCCCTTTTTGTCCATCGTTGGCCGAACTTTTCCTTGTTTCCGAACTTGGTTGGATGTCAACCATTGCCGTTGTTACATTCGGAAACGGTTGCTGGTCTACACCTAGAGTGATGTATTTGAGCCGACCTGTCTTGATGGCCTTTTGAATTTCCTTCCTAAAATGAGTACACTGACTTGTAGTGTGTGTGAAAGAATTATGCCACTTACAATATGGTCTCCCTTTGATTTCTTCTTTAGTGGCAAGTCTTTGGCCCTTTGGAATACGGATCTGCCCATCAGTCAGTAGGATATCAAAGATTTCATCAGCTTTCGAACTATCAAAGGTCGGTTGCTCCTTTCCTTCAGATCCTGGTACTGGCTTCAATTTAGGACATACATACGGTTTTCCAGAAAGGATTTCGGCTGCCATCTCTTCTGACTGATTAAAATCAAAGTCGCATGTTTCTGTTCCCATACTCGCCATATGTTGGCCTCTATTACGCCTGTTATGCTGATCTTCCTCTCTGAACAAAGATTCTAGACGTCCTGCCTTGGATGCAAGACTTGCCAAATCCTCAACATCCAGGGCAGTGAGTGCCTTTCTTAAATGAGTATGCATATTCCGGACCACTAAATTGGTCATCTCTTTCTCACTGATTACCGTAGGACATCGTCCCTTCATCAATCGCACCCTTTCTATAAACTGTGAAGCAGTTTCTTCTGGATACTGTCTCAATTCAAGTAAATCAGTTAAAGAAACAACTGGTAAAGGATTAAAAAATCTAGCGTGAAATGCCATCTCCAGTCCTTCCCATGTCTGAATTTGTCCTGGAGGCAAACTTACAAACCACGAAAACGCCGTTCTAGTAAGAGATAAACCAAACAGCTGTAACTTATAAAAAGGGTTATTGCCAACTTCTCCTAATTGTGCTGTGAACCGACCAACATGTTCTATGGTGGAAGATCCGTCCTCCCCTGAGAATGCATGAAAGTCGGGTGGTCGAAAATTCCTTGGGAGAGGGTGTTCATGAATGATCCTTTCTGGGAAAGGTCTTTGATATGCAGGGCGGTTAGCCATCTGAGGAGTTAATCCATACTGATCCCTTAATATATGTGCAATCTCATCAGGATCTACATGAAAGCGTTGATGATCAGGAACCTGGAACGGATCCTGCACAGGAATATGAATCGGATCATGTATATATCCTTCAGGCCTGTCCTCCCTTGTATTGTTCGGCTGCGAATTGGTAACCCTTGGTCCCAGTGGAACATTGTTGGGAAAAGTCAAAGGAGTTTTTCCCCGATCCATTCGGTTGGGATTTGTGGCACTTGGGAATGTACTATCCACGAATGATGGCCCTGCGAAATTTGCCTGTGGTCTGGACGGTGACATTCCTGGTGGCGTTTGAGTGGGTTGAAGACTAACCCTTGACAGTGCTTGATCTATCATGTTCTGCAACTGACTCTGTTGCTCACGCAACATGTTCGTTTGTTGCTCACGCAACATATTCTGCATAACCAAGGTATGCTGGTTGTTCATTTGTTGAACATAAGACCACCAATCAGTTGGTGGTTGTGGGATTTCCCCGGCATTTGGCACAATGGGTGGTGGAACGGATTCTCCCACCGGTGTCGAAGATGCTTGCGGTTGTGAACCTGCCATAACCCTTCCGATGATTCGGCCGGATCTAAGACGTATGAAATTATCGCCGGAATTGGACTGAGCAATTTTGTCTTGCTCCCACTGTGGTCGCCAATTTGTTGATGTATTTTTTCAACAAAAATAAAGTAAAATTCAAAGATATAGAAAATATCCTTAAACTTGATTAATTAGTGCCTGAGATTAGGAATCTCTAAACACTGTAACGTACAGAAACTAAACTGGAAATTAAAAGACTGAAATTTAAAGTGGTGATCCCCAAATCTGACTTTGCTTTGTTGAAGTTGATTGAAGATATCTTGCCAAATGATGATTCAAACCTTAAATATTCCCTGGGAAACCGTACTGAAAACCGTCACCCGAACGGTTACAACGTCTCCTTCTCAACCGTCTTCCAACCTTTCTCATGCTGACACGTGTCCCCAGCAGACCAAAATTCCCTATATTTCACTCCTTGAGCCGACCACAAACCTTCCGCTCTTTTGGCCCGACTTCGTCCTTCGTCCGACCTACTTCTTCGCCCGACCCCACTTGGGCCGACCTCCATATCAACCGCCCCCTGTCTTTGATCAAAGGATTCCGCGTTTGTCCGACTCCGCCTTCTATCCAACCTACAGTTTACCCGACCTGCGGATATCCCATCTCGACGACTTTCCGTCTCGAGGACCTCCCGACTTGAAAACCTTCCGACTCATCGTCTTTCCGTCTTGCGGACCTCCCGACCTGAAGACCTTCCGACTTGAGGTCTTTCCATCTTGCGGACCTCCCGACCTGAAGACCTTCCGACTTGAGGTCTTTCCGTCTTGCGGACCTCCCGACCTGAAGACCTTCCGACTTGAGGTCTTTCCATCTTGAGGGCCTCCCGACCTGAAGACCTTCCGACCTGAGGTCTTTCCGTCCTGAGGACCTACCGACTTGAGGTCCTTCCGTCCTGAGGACCTACCGACCTGAGAACCTTCCGACCTGTATTTTCCTTAGAAATAAATAAATAAATTTATTTTCCTTGATTTCCTCACGGTGTCCTTCAGCCAGTTCAATCAACCCTATTGCCAGGCCCATTCTTCTTTTTACCTTGGGCTTTTAACCTAATTCTAAATTTCGTACGTAACAACAATATATGAACAAAATACACATATTATAGTCTCAACAACACACAATATTACTACAGACAACACATTAAATATGTTAATATAATACAAATACAATACATGAACTAACAGCACATGTTATAGTCTCATATGATTTTACCAGATGATATACTTGTATACAACATATTGTTATTATTAAAAAACACATACCTTTATTATACATAGCATGTGTTGTGTGTAATACTAATGTGTGTTGTTTACATATATGACGTGCGCTGATGTGAAAAATCAGCATGGTGCACCGTAACCATCTCCTGTTTATTTTGTACTATTTTTAATAAAAACTATATTATTTTTTTTATAAAAAATTATATTAAAAAATTATTAAAAATTAAATTAATATTTAATATTAAGTTTTTCCGTTTTCATTTTTTTATTACTATCAAAATATCTTAAAAAATATATACTTTATTATTAATGTTTTTTATTTTTAAAAAATGAGTATAATTTTTAAGCATCGCATGACAAACCAATAATTTTTATAATTCTAAATTTTAATTTTATAATGTTATTTAATCGTCATGATACTTTATTTTTTGTGAAAATCGTGGGCAGCTACTGACTTTATTCTTAAAACAAGTATTGTTAACTTTATTAAAAAATAATAATATTTTATATTTCATAAAAATAAGATTTAAATGTATATATATATATATATAAAGAGTAAAATATAATTAAATCATAATTATTCATATTTAACTTGAAATGGATGTTAAAAGAAATATTTTGATATCTTGATATGAAATATATAAAATATTTTGTTAATATTATGAAGTTCATATATTTATGCAACAAAAAATATATTTATGGTTACGCCTCAAGTTACTTGTCACACATAGTTAGTCTAGTGTGACTTGTCTGTCAGGTCTAATTTGCAGGGTATTAGGTTCGATCGGTGGTTTACCCAATGTGTACTGTAGACAAAAAAATTGGGTTATATTTTTATAAACACAAAATTGTACAAATCACATTTAATTTAAATATATGCGGGTCCTATTCTCTATTCGGATCCTTTGATTTTCTTCCCGAGTCAATTCATTTTTCCGACTTGGATTTGGGTGGCTCCTTTGATCCGAAGGGATTTGGTCTTCGGTTTGGCTTTGCCGCCTTTTGGAGGACTTTGGTATCCGAGTTAGCGATTTGATCATCGGCTTTGGATTTTGATGTCTCATTTGGATGATCCGAGAGAATTTGATCTTTGAGGAGGTAGATTTGGTGCTCCATGACGCTTTTGGCGGTGTGTCCTTTTGACTTTTGGATCAAAGAGGGCCGATTTTGCGCCTTTTATGAAGAACACGACGAACATCTTGAAGCTTTGAGAGCGACTTTTTAGGCTCTTCCTTGGCCTTGATGGATTCCTCGATGGCTTTGGAAGCTTTGATCCTTCCTCCGGTTTGGGCATACGACGAAAAACGTTAACTTCATCGATTCGTCAACCAATATTGGATCATTTGTCCAAATCGGTGACTTTTCAACGAAGAACGCTTCGAAGGACACGAAGAACAATGAAGAACATTGCAGAGAGTCTAGAGAAACTTACCCTTGCGCGAGTCTTCAAATGAACTTCGGTGTGTAATGAATTGGCCAAGGCTCCTATTTATAAGGGAGAGTGGCCTTGGCTTTCTTTTTGAATTGTGCCATGTGACGCATCCTGATTGGCCAATAAAAAGATTTTATAATCTTTCATTTTCCATCAGATACCGTTTTTAATTCTTGACGGATTTGATTGTGCACGTTCATTTCTCGCCAAAATCTTTATATCATTGCCTCTTTTGGAAGATATTAATTTAAATACTTCCTTTATTGACAAGATCTTTATATCATTGTCTTTTTTGGAAGATATTAATTTATATACTTCATTTATTGACAAGATTAATTTATATTGCTGTCAAATTTATTATGACTTTATTTATGCAATTAATATTTGTACGATGTCTTCCATTTTAAGCATATCTTTGCATTAATGATTGATATTTATTGTACAAAAATTAACATATGTGTGTAATTAAATACCATATATTTATATTATTGGGATTTTATTTTCTTCCAAAATACATGATATTTAATTTAATTTAGACATTTAATTTTTAATGCCTACATGTACTTTCGGGTAGCGGCTGCGGGTTCTCACGTCATAATATATATTGTTTGTGAATATTTTAAGCTCATATATATATATACTCCATCTGTTTCAAAACAATATATATATTTAGGATGAATACGAAAATTAAAGAATAATGGTATTATATTGATAGTTGGTGTAAAAGTGTCTTTACAAGACCAAAATATCACCACTTTATGTAATTATTGTGAAAAAGTAGGAATAGTCTTATAAAATATTGGGAGGTTGGTTTCTAAAAATGGAAATAAGTTAATTAATTCTTAATGATATTATTTGAAATTAAAAAGAATATAACCAAATTTATTTGTAAATTTAATTTTTCAAATAATATATACATTTTTTAAAATATACTGTTTGATTGGACTTTAAAAATATATATCCATCGTGTTATGAAATATATCCAATATAATATAAATATAAGTATGTATACAAAGATAATTTATATAAATATATATATATGTATAGGTGTGTGTATATAATTTAGAGAGAGAAAGAGAGAGAGCCGAGGGAGAGAGGGAGGAAAACATGCAAATAGAAAGAATTGTATATTACCTTTATTTGTCCCAACGAACCACATTTATAGGAATTTTACAAGAGATTAGTCACCAACTTAGCTTGGTTGGCATAATACAATATTGACACATATCAAAGCATTATAAATTAATGATACCTATATATAATATGTCATAATACTCCCCCTTAGGTGCCATTTAATTGCAACGAATACGTCTCGTTAAAACCTTACTAGAAAAAAATCCAACGGGACAAAAATCCTAGTTAAGGAAAAAGAGTACGTCATTCATGCATTAAAAATACTTCCCCTGATATGGACATTACTTGAATATCGCTCATCCTGATGTGGACATCATTTGAAATCTTGCAACCGACGCATCCCGATGATCTTTACTAATTTCTTGAACATTGCGGTCGGTAAAGCCTTGGTCAACAAGTCTGCTAAATTTTGGTCTGATCGAATCCGTTGCACATTTATTTCATCATTTTTCTGGAGATCATGAGTAAAGAAAAATTATAGTGAAATATGTTTCGTTCTATCTCCCTTGATATATCCTTCTTTCAGTTGCGCTATACAAACTGCATTATCTTCATACAAAATAGTAGAAGAATTATCATTTTCAGATTTTAAACCACAATTTTGTAAAATGTGGTGAATCATTGATTTTAGCCAAACACTCTCGACTAGCTTCATGAATTTCTATTATTTCTGCATGATTTGAAGATGTAACGGTTAATGTTTGTTTAGTGGATCTCTAAGATACCACTGTACCGCCACAAGTAAACATATAACCAGTTTGAGACTTGACTTTATGCGGGTCAGAAAGATACCCAACATCTGCATATCCGATCAATTCATGTCGAGATCCTTTTGGATATAACAGAGCAAGATCAATAGATCCTTAGAGATAACGAAAAATATATTTGATTCCTTTCCAATGTCGTTGTGTTGGCATTGCACTAAATCTGACCAATAAATTTATAGCAAACGCTATATCTGGTCTAGTATTGTTAGTCAGATACATTAGTGCACCAATAGCACTTAAATATGGTATTTCAGGACCAAATGCTTCCTCATTCTCCTCTTTTGTTCTAAAAGGATCTTTAATAGGATCGAGAGTTCTAACGACCATTGGAGTACTCAATGAATATGTTTTATCCATTACAAATCTTTTCAATACCTTCTGGGTATATGCAGATTGATGTATCAAAATTCCATTTTCCAAATGTTTCATTTGTAGACCAAGACAGAACTTCGTTTTCCCAAAATCTTTAATTTCAAACTCTCTTTTCAAATATTAAATAGGTTTTTGGACCTCTTCAGGGGTTCCAATTAAATTCAAGTCATCCACACAGACAGCTACTATTACAAAATTTCTCCCATTTTTCTTTATAAAAACACACGGACAAATAGAATCATTGGTGTAATGCCCCGATTTTAAAGTGTATAAAATAATATTATTATAGTAATTAAATATTTTTATAATATTTTGAAATTAATTTTATTCATATTTTTTATATTGATTATAATTATACAGACGATTAAACGGATAAATATCGATAAGGATAAATATAAAATATAATATATATATATATTAATATAATAATAATGATAATGATAGAGATGGATGGTGATAATGTAAGTAATAATAATAATAAAGTTAATAATAATATAATATAATATAATAAATAATAATAATATAATTATATATATATATATATCAAACAACCTTACCTGGGAAGGAAGAAAGTAGAAGAAACGCAGGAAAGAAGAAGAAAAGAATGAAGAAAAAGAAAAGAAAAAAGAAAAAGATTTAGTCGTCCGATTTCGATTTCGATTTCAGTATTGTATTCTTTGTTAAACTTATAATTTAATTATGGATTTTAATATGAATTTGGATATTGAAGATATTAAATTAGAAATTCTTCAAAAAAATTCATAATTGGCTATTTGGCTATTTAATCGACGAATTTCTTTAGCTAATAGCCTATTCGTAGTCCTAGCATTATATTTTGAGAATTTCGTATCGATCTGAGCCGAATTAAAAACGGCAGTAATTCATATCTTTAAATATTTTTATTTAATAATCAGGCGATATAAATATTATGAGGTATAAGAGTTTTATAGCTATAATATCGTAGTATACTAAATATAAAACCCAACGAGCTAATTATATAAATTAGTTTTTGAATAAGCAGGTAGCTCATATGAATAAGCATATAGCTCAGCTGATTTGAGTAAATAATGGGGCAGATGTACGTTGGAGGAGATTTGGGTGAGATTGCAAAAGTTAGGGAGTGTCGATAAGAGGTAACTAGTAAGTAATTAAATCTAATTTTAAGAAATTAGGTATGCATGTTACATGGGATTCTGATTAATATATTAATGTGATATTATGTGAATCATTTTTTCAGTGCATGTATATATATGTGTGTGCGTATGCATGTGGGAGACTTCACGGTTTATGATATTTGATATACGTATTTGATCGCATGGGTGAATTTATGAAAATAAGGATAGGTGAGTTGTCTCACCAGCCCTTTTGAATAAATTCACTTATTTGACATGTTGCACACATATTGCACGATTTATCGGATATGTTTTATGGATCTATCGTTTAGTCGCCGTGTGCGGTAGTGCTAGGCAAGGGCATCATCTGGGGTTATGATATTCGACCCTGATGTACCGTAACACTTTGGCGGTAGTGGACGATAGTAGTCGGACAACTGGGTGATTTAGTCGAACGATCATTCAGGGTTAGAACCATTGTAATTTAGACTTATTTGGTCCTAATCATTCGTGTTCGGTGTTGTTCAACTCATTAGATTTGCACCTGGTGAGGTCTACGAGTAGTTTAGGATCATATGCCAAACTCCAAACGTGATCCCGTTAGGGCGCACGAGGAGGAGTAGAGTTTTCGGGTTTCCATTGGGTGATTCCACGTTTCACAGATTCTACTACATTACACGGGATACGGCTAGTCAGTGGGGGTCCTATCTTCGCTATCACAGATTATGGGGCGTCTTGTGGTTAATGGCGACAACGTTCGGCTATCCATGTATTAATTGTGCGAGTCATATGGTGGGTATATGGAAGTGACCGGATGACCGTTATATTATTATGGGTTTATCAGGTCCTTCCTTGACCCGAGGATTTTCCGGCTATTTATTAATGATGGTCTAGTGAGCTTGTTATTACGGGGCCGAGGTTATTCCGGCTGCACACTTAGACAGATGTAGTGAGCCTATTATTATGGAGCCGAGGTTATTCCGGCTGCTCACTTTGACGGATATATATATGTGGATGTGCATTGTTGTCGAGTTTGATATCTTTGTTGCATCATTTCACTACTGGCATGACATGACACGTATTTTATGATTGACGGGAATTAGACTTTATTTTAAAAATGTATGAAATGACATATTTCATGTTAATTCTTAAAATGGATTTAATTCTAGACTGTTTTTAAGAAAAATATTTGTTTCAGGTATGCATGGCACATCCAAGACAGGGGACGTCTCGGGATATAGAAAGACGGGTTGAGTTAGTGAACTTACATCTATTGTATTATATGTAAAATTTTAACCGGAAAAAACCTCTTGTTTATGAGCGTGTTTGTAAATATTCATAAATCAGATTTTGTTATATAATAATGCGCTTTTATGGTTAATTTTAGCCTTAATACTGTATTGTGGGGCCAAAAGTAGGAGGTGACGACCTCATGATGCAGTGTGGCGGTAGCATTTCCAGTATGAGCCAACTGAGGGTGTTACAATTGGCATATCCCTCTTTCAATAATGATTCACTGAGACAATTATACCACACAAGACCAGATTGTTTGAGCCCATACAAATACTTTTGTAATTTAATAGAATAACATTATTTTGGCTTGATTTGTACGCATCGGGCATGCAAAATCCTTCAGGGATTTTCATGTATATATCACTATCCAACGAACCATATAAATATGTAGTTACAATGTCCATCAGACGCATATCCAAATTTTTAGGTACTGTCAAACTGACAAGATATTGAAATATTATTTCATCCATTACTGGAGAATATGTTTCATTAAAATCAACCCCAGGTCTTTGTGAAAAACCTTGGGCAACAAGTTTTGCTTTATATCTGACAATTTCATTATTCTCATTTCGCTTTCGAACAAATACTCATTTATAGCCAACAGGCTTAACACCTTCAGGTGTTTGAACAATAGGTCCAAAAACTTTCCGTTTTGCCAGTGAATTTAATTCAGACTGGATCGCATGTTTCCATTTTGACCAATCTATTCTTTTCCGACATTCATCAATTGATCTAGGTTCTGGATCATCGTCATTTTCCATTAGGTCAAGTGCTACATTATATGCAAAAGCATTCTCCATAATTGTATTATTTCGGTTCCAGTTCTTTCTAGTATTAACATAATTTATTTAATTTTCAATAATTTCATTCTCTTCAT
The DNA here is from genome assembly GCF_009805555.1 of Andrographis paniculata. Taxonomy (NCBI): domain Eukaryota; kingdom Viridiplantae; phylum Streptophyta; class Magnoliopsida; order Lamiales; family Acanthaceae; genus Andrographis; species Andrographis paniculata. Next base: position 3,290,888 of record NW_026137614.1, read on the forward strand.
GAGAAATTCTATTAGGATTAACATCCTCATCAAGTTTATCAAGATCAATTTCTTTAAAAATCTGATCCATGTTACTACCTGTTTCTTGATGATTCAAATCCTCAACCCTTTCATTTGTTCCTCTTTCCTTTCGAGAATTTTTATCTTTGGAACCTACTGGTCTGCCACGCTTTAGCCGTGCATTTGATTCATTAGCACTTTGTATTTTTTCTTCAGGAATAACAACTTTAGCAGGTACATTTTCAGCAGCTATATAAGATCTAGTGACTCTGCTGGCGTCACAAAAAGCATCAGACAACTGATTTGCTATTCGTTGCAAATGTAAAATTCTTTGTACCTCTAATTCACTTTGACTTGTACGAGAATCAAGAAAAATGAATAGTATTTTCCAAGTAATTTCCTTTTTCAGTTGATTACTTTCTTTCCTAGTGTCGGGAAATGCGACTCGTCAAAATAACAACCAGCAAAACGAGCCGTAAACGAATCAGCAGTTAACGGTTTAAGATATTAAATGATAGATGGTGATTCCTACCCGACATATATCCCCAATCTCCATTGGGGGCCCATTTTTGTATGTTGGGGCGGTGCAGTTGGCCCATAAACTGCGCACCCAAAAGTTCTCAAATGTGAAATATTGGGCTTTTCATTGTACACTAATTGTTCTGGGGAGTAACTATGATAGCTTGTCGTCTTAATTTTATCAGTGTTGCTGCATGCACAATTGCATATCCCAAAGCAGAGACAAGAGTTTGAATTTCATCAACATAGATCTTACAATTAATTGCAGCCTTTTTATAAGTGATTAAGCTTGACCATTTTGAGTATGTACATGAGGTACAAAATGTTCAATGTCAATTCTAATAGACATGCAATAATCATCAAATGTCTTAGATGAAAATTCACCAGCATTATCAAGACGAAATTTCTTTATTGGGTGATCTGAAAACTGAGCTCGTAATCTAATTATTTGAGCAAGCAACCTCTCAAATGTCAAATTTTGGGTGGATAATAAACATACATGCGACCATCTAGTAGATCCATCGATAAGTACCATAAAATATTGAAATGGTCCGCATGGTGAATCTACAGGCTCACATATATCGCCCTGAATTTGTTCTAAAAATAAAAGGGATTCAGTTCCCACTTTTTCCGGTGATGGTCTAGTTATTAACTTCCCTTTTGAGTAAGAAACACATATAAACTTATTTGTATTTAATATCCTTTGATCTTTCAAGTTATGACCATTGGTATTTTTACTAATTCATCTCATCATAGTATTACCGGGATGCCCAAACCGGTCATGCCAAATCATAAAATCTGTAGACTTCTGATCTACCAGATATGTTTCAACCACATTAATCTTTGTGCAATATAATCCAGAAGACAATGAAGACAATTTTTCTAATATATATTTATGTCCATCAATGAATTTTGTAATCAACAAAAATTCATTATTTGTCTTACTTGATGTTTTAATATGATATCCATTTCTGCGAATATCATTAAAACATAACAAATTTCTTTGAGATTTACTAGAATATAGTGCATTTTGGATATCAAGTTTTACTCGTTCGGGGATAAATATTATCGCTCTTCCAGAGCCCTCAATTAACTTCGCACAAACACTTATACTATTCACCTCAAATTTTCCCAACTTCAGGTTGGTGAAATATTTCTTATATTTCAAAATGGTGTGCGTTGATTCACTATCAATGAGACATGAATTGTCTTCCATGTTATTCATTATAACGTGCTCAACATTCATATTTCTTCTTTTGAGAGAAATATAAGAATAAATATATCAAAATTTTGGAGAAAATACATAGTTGTCATATCATTATAAAATGTAGGTAGCAAACACTACATGTGTTACAAAAATATATACACATATCTATATGCGTACTATTATATCGCATTTCCGGGATTTTCATAGTATCCACCTTCAGGGTGTACTAGAAAATTAGATACATCTAACTGCGTATTATCCTTACATTTATCACCCCCTCTACCACTGGCAACGTTCTCCGAAAAATTAATTTATAGGGGATTGACATTTTCCAGTGCTTTACCTTCTTCAGGTACTTTGCCTTTATGTTTAAGAGAATTCTTGTACAACTCAACGAAATAAGAATTGGAACGACAATTTTTGAACCAATGTCCTGTCACTCCTCAACGATAACACTTATCCTCGTTTTTCTTTGAACTCTGACCAACATCATTCTGAAGCCGCTTCATAGGCCTATTTGATTATGCTCATCAAAATATTTCTGACGGTAGTAATGCAAAACAAACCTGCCACGACCATATCCATGGTCGGCTCCACGTCCAAGACTCATTCCACATCCACGACTAAATCCACATCCGCTGCCTTGTCCGCGACCTCGTCCGCGGTAGAATCTAGGCATATTATCTAAATACTGAGTCGCATTCACTTCAGGGAATGAACTTGCAACAATTGGCCTCGATTCATGATTTTTTTAATAATAATTCTTTATTCTGTTCAGCAACAAGTAGACAAGTAATAAGATCACAATATTTATTAAAACCCTTTTCTCGATATTGTTGCTGTAAAACTATATTAGAGGCATTAAACGTGGTAAACGTTTTTTCCAACATATCCCTATCATAAATATTTTCTCCACAAAATCTTAACTGGGACGTGATTTTGAACATTATGGAATTATAATCGGCAACTGTTTTAAAATCTTGCAAACGCAAGTGTTGCCATGCGTGTTTCGCTTTTAGTAATATGACATATTTCAAGTGTCCAAACCGATCTTTCAAATTTGTCTATAATTCAAATAGATCTTTCACCATTAAATATTTCATTTTCAGGGCTTCGTCAATATGATGACGTGAGAAAATCATTGCCTTTGCACGTTCTTGATTTGTGCATTCATTTTCACTAATTATTGTTTTTGAAAGCCCCATGGATTCAAGGTGCATCTCGACATCCATTACCCACGATATATAATTATTTTCGGTAATTGCCAGTGGGAGAAATTCAAATTTTGCTATATTAGACATGATTAAAAGAAAGTGAATAAACTTACCAGAAACTCCGCAACCTTTCAAGTAACCTAAAATATAACAACAAAAAAATATGCTATCTTTATATGCATTTCCTTGGCAAAGCCTCCTGATAATATGTTATGAAATATATCAAAGATAATATAAATATAAGTATGTATATAATGTATATAAAGATAACTTAGATAAATATATATGTATAGGTGTGTGTATATAATTTAGAGAGAGAGCCGAGGGAGGGAAACATGCAAATAGAAAGAATTGTATATTACCTTTATTTGTCCCAACAAACCACATTTATAATAATTTTATAAGAGATTAGTCACCAACTTAGCTTGATTGGCATAATACAATATTAATACATATCAAAGCATTATAAATTAATGACACCTATATATAATAATTCATAACACATCGTAATTATTAAAGATGATAAAATTAATTACTTGGACAGCACTTGATTAGCAGGGTCGACCCGACCCGGCACATTGGCTATCTCTATATGTGTAATAGTAGTTTATAATATTAATATATTTATATATTTTCGACTATTTCTTTTAAATCTTTTGGTGTAAAATTCAATGATTATGACCCAGTCTATTTTGGTGGCGTGACTTGGGAGTGGGGCTTTCGGATTCTTTAACAACATATATTAAATGAATATATAAATTCTAATTTATTCAAAAAACAATATGTACACTTACTTTTTCTTTAAGGTTTGAAATTAGGGTTCTAATCTTTTTTATGGCAACATATAAAATCGATGTGTGTACATTTCATTTAAATCCATAATTCTATATGGATGTTAATATTAATTATCCAATCTAAAAAAAAAAATTCAAACGAGTCCTATCTTATTAAAAACTAATCAAACCTCAATTTTCTACTATTCTACTATTTGAAATCTGTATTTTTTTAAAAAAATATATATTGTTATTCTCACAAAATATTTTATCAAACATTGTTTTATATCAAACTCAAATCAGAATTTTTCTAAATAAATCAAAAGAAACAGACCCTAAAAAAATAAAGGCACGAAGAAAAAGCATTAAAAGCATATTAACATATCGATAAAATTCTAGAATATATAAATATGCAAAAACACAAAATCATAGTGTATATATATTTTACTCACAACTACTCCATCCTTCTAATTAATCTAAAGATTGTTTGGGATTTCGTAGTATATTAAAAAGTAAAAGTATTTTACTAGTTAGTGAAAATATGTAAGATGGTTTTGATATTTCTGTTATTTGTATTTTATGTATAGATTAATTGTATGTATAATATTATATTTGTATTCTCCTAAAATCTCCAATTCCTAAATCATTTTCCTAATCATTTTCTATTCATATAATTTTTCTATTTAGCTCCATATTTATTTCACATCACCTCTGTTTGTAATTACTACGTATTTTTACTCATTTTACCTTCTAAATAACTTTTTATTCATATTTTTATCCACAAAATATAATCCAAAACCCTTAGGTAATTAATATTTAATTATATTATTTGTTTATCTATGGAATAAATCTATTTATTTTATATAAATAAATTTTTGTATATAGAATCTATTTACTTATGGCTCAATAATATTTGCAGGATTTGTTACAATACATTAGTTTTTATAATAGAAAAATATTTTTCCAAATAAAAAATCATTATTTTCAGCTTGTTTATTATATTACTCATACTTATATCTAATTGAAATCAATATTTTTCTTATAAATATTTTATATAATTATAATGTAAGAGTTATGAGTACTTTGTATTATATATTATTATTATTTCTTGTCAATTATTATTTTTTTTGTTGTAATCTTTTATTTTATATTTAAATTAATAAAAAGTAGAAATAAATTATAAAAATTACAGTGTAGTTGAAAAAAAAATGATAAAGAAATTAAATGAGGGTACTATAGGATTTTTACATGAATAAGGAGTGAAAAAGAATAAATTTGTAAAAATAGAAAGTAAAAAAAATAAAATTAATGTACATGGAGTAAATAAGAATATGAATATGGAATTATGGATATATGTGGAAGTTGCCCTTACATAAAAGTTAAAGGGTATTTTCACATCGGTTAAGCTGATTTGACCAAATTAGTAAATATCCATAAAAAATACTAGCAAATAATGATATAATATGTAAAACATATTTGAAAAGCACATTATATAATTGCATGTAGCAAAATATATTATGATAGTAATTTAATCTGATAAGCAAATATCTAAATAAAAAAAAAGCAAATATTAATACTCCCTCCGTTTCACGTAATATGAGTGTATTACTGTAGACACAGAAATTTAGGTAAAGTATAATTAGTACGTAATTAAGAAGTGTATTAGTAAAAATAATTATTATTTAGTAAAAATAATTATAGATTAAGATTAAGATAAGTAAATAGTTTAATTAAAATTAAGAAAATTATAAAATTTAAAATGCGATTAAAGTGTATAATTATATTTCCAAAAATAGAAAGGACAAGTTATGTGGGACGGACGAAAATTAAAAATATGGACAAATTATGTGGGACGGAGGGAGTATAATATATTACACATTATATAATACAACATATATTATCTGTCTTGTGATGATTTGCTAATTATTTCAGAGTAACGTGCTAACTTAGTAATATGATATTTATTGTGTGATGATTTGCTAATTACTTCGTATTAGTTTATTAATTTAGTTTCACCACTCTCTAATGTAATTATTCGACTTAATTGTATTCAAAACTTTCAAAATAAATATTGCATACTATTCGTTTAGCTTCTATACTAATTGAACAAGTGATTATTTTATATATTTTACAAAGATTTACAATACAAAAAGTGTGTACACCAAATAAGCATATAGTCCCTCTGTCTCAATATAATAGTCTTGTTTATCATTTTTGTCTGTTTCAAAACAATAGTCTCGTTTCCATAAATAATCATATCATCATAAAACTATCATTATTTTTTCATTATTATTACATAATTGACACTGCTTTTTAAAATAATATACTCACAATGGAAAAAAAAAGTTATTTATCCTTACTTTTTATCAACTTCCAATATAATATTAATATTTTTTGAATCTCATGCTCAACACAACAAGACTATACTTTTAGTACAGAGGGAATATATGTTATATTTTCAAATCCTTACTGATAATATATCGAAAATAGTAATAAATCCATTTCAATTATTGCTTCAGCAAAATATGATAATTGAACAAGTAGTTTATAACAACATAGCTTTTCAAAATATTTTGTCATGATTATCCCTTAAAGAATTTAAAATTATATTTTCTTTTGTATTTAATATTAAAAATATTCTTATAATTATATAATTTTTTATAATGAATTTTTTTCATTATTCATTAATTACGGGTATAAATAAAAATTAAGAAAATATTAAATTAATTTTAATTTTTTTTAAGAATTAAAACATGAAAAAAAAACTATATAATTATGAGACTTATTGGCGTTTTTATATATATTAAGATTACAAAATATAATTACGATAGTTTTAATTTTATTGATTATTAATATAATTATTTTAATTATAAAAATAAATAAAATTACATTCCAAAATTATTACATTTTCAATATCCTTAATTAGAGTATAAATAGACAAAATTATAATTTACTTTAATCATAAAATTAATCAATTGTTTTATTATCTTTTAAAATGTATTAATTATAATTTTATTAATTATGATATACTAATAATATTTAATATATATTTATTTTTTTTAAAATTAAAAATCAAAAAAATCAAAAAATTTGACAAAAAGAAATTAATGGAGTAGACCCGCACCAAGATTTAAATAATATTGATATTATGGTGGCAGTGGATAAAAAGTGTGAATAAAATATTTTTTACCCTTACGAGTGTACTAATGTAAAAAATAATGAAAATTTTGTAATAATAATGAAAAAGTAATTGTAATTTTATTAGATATGGTTATTTATGAAAGTGAAACTATTATTTTGGGACGGATAAAAATAATAAACAAAAAAATTGTATTTGAACGAAGAGAGTAGTACCATATTTGCAATATCTGATATATCGAATATTAAATATTGATTTGTACAAAAAGTATGTCATATTTAAGTATCTTGACGTTAATATTTTTTCGTGGTTACCATATTTTATAACAATAATAAATTTTAGTCACTGAATGACTATCTCAATTATTTTTTATTATTTTTTCGTCTATAACGAAAGATACTATTTTTTATTTTTATTCGTTTCAAGAATATTATTTTCTTATTTAATAATTGTATTATCTATCCAATATAATTAATACATTTAGAACTTTCAATATATTAAGCAAATGTCATTATTTTATATTACAAAATCTAATAAGGGCATTTTTATCTTTTTTATTATAAACCAATATAATAATAATATTCAAAGATCTACGTGCAAAAAGTAAACGTTACTCTTCTTCTTATATCCAATGATAATATTTTCATTTGACATTTGCATGCGAATTAAAAAAAATTAATATTTTTAGATTACATTAAGAGTGATGTGAAAAAGTAAAAAATAGGAGTATTTTAGTATTTAATTGAAAGTTATTTTTTTTAAAAAATAAAATAAATTTTTTTGATTTGAACAGACTAAAATGAAAAATGAAAAATTAGCGCTGTACAAAGAGAATATTTATCACTATATGCTTTATTAATAATTTTTTTTTTAAAAAAAATAATACATCATCCAGACATAAGTTATGCATAGTTATTTTTCCGTCTCAATTTAAAATATTTTTTTATTATTATTTTTGTCTGTCTCATTCAAAATTATTTTTTTATTTTAATAAAAAAATTATATACTAATATCAAAATATCTTTTAATTTTTATTTAAATTACAAATATAATATTACATATAAAATTAAAATATAAAAATATCAAATTTTTTTATTATTTTTATTAATTAATAAAATATTATTATTTATTAATTTAATATAAAATTTGAAAGCTTCTTTTCAAATGAAACGAAAGGAGGGAGTATAATTTAATAATTAGTATATATTTATATCCGGAGTACTAAATGAGACAACAGTTGACCTGGTATAACTTTATTAAAGGTAAGGGTGTGTTTCTTTAGGGTTTTGGGTTTTGAATTGGAATTTGAATAATAAAAATTTTAAATTTGAATAGTTGTATGATGTGATATAAATAGATATTGATGTGATATTTTGAATGTAAAATTAATTTTTACTATAATATAAAAAATAAAAAATAAATATTTGATTTGATATTTTTGATGGAAAAATTTTAGATAAACAGTATATTTATCAAAATCCTACGAACGAACTTTAATAATTGTAAAACTACGGAGAAGACTTATTTAACAAATATAAATAAATTAATAAATAATTCAAAACCTCTTATCCAGCGCGTCTGATAGAGAGAGATAGTGATAGGGATAGGTAGCTATTAGCCTACGCGTATATGTACGGACAACCTTTGGCGTCCTCATATTGTCCGTTTATTATGGTTGTGTTTTTTTTATTTTTTTTATTTTTTATTATGAGTTTAAAAAAAAATTAATTTAAAATTAGTATGAAAATAATATTTAATAAGATATTTTGTAAAAAATTAATATATTTTTACTAAAAAAATATATAGTATAAATGGTAAAATATGAAAAAATTTTGTGATAGAAACAGACCCTATTGTATTCCCGCCTCAGTCGCAAATATTTTATACTTTTTTATTCAATTTTATTTGTCATACTATTTTTTTTTGTTTATTCTAACTTATTAATTATTTAATTTTTTTCAGAAAATATAATTTAAAACTTCGATGATATTTAATTTATAATTTTTTTAAAAATGAGTTTTTCTACTATTCTAAAATAAAAAATATTTTCCAAAAGAAATAATAGTATATTACACTCATTATTTTTATTTACTTACATAATTTCTTCTGTGTTTTCTTCCTATTTTTTTCTCTAAATTTTTAAAAAAATATTAATAAAGTGCATATATTTATTATTGTTATATTTTCTATACGATTCTTTATGCTTCACATAATTGTTTTTTTTCAACATTTTCATAAAGCAACACATCTAATTTTAATTATACAATTTAGTTATTTTAATTTTAATTTATAATTATTTTTGTTATATAATAATTATTTTATTAATATACTTCTTAATATTTACTAATTATACTTTACTTAAATTCTTGTACACATAATAAAATAGACACAAAAGATTGGACGAAGAAAATAATAGTCCATTTCAAAAATACTCTTATGATATTTACAAAATAAAAAGTAAGTAATTAATTTTATTTTATCAGATAATCAAATTTTATATATATATTTTTTACATCACCTAATTTTAAATTTTATATACTGAAAATCAAATATTCTCTTTGTCACAGCTAATTTGTTAATTTTAGTTAAGATACTGAGTTTTAGTTATTGTGTAATTAGTAAATAATTATAAAATTTATTAAAAATAATTATGATTTAATAAAAATAATTATATAATAAAATTAAAATAACTAAATAATTTAATTAAAAATATATATAAATTATATAATATGTTTAAAAATATACAAATAATATGAGACACATCAAAATACTCCCTCCGTCCAATGTAATATGGATGTATTAATGTAGACATGAGAATTTAGGTAAAGTATAATTAGTAAGTAATTAAGAAATATATTAGTAAAAATAATTATAGATTAAGATTAAAATAAGTAAATAGTTTAATTAAAATTAAAAAAATTATAAAATTTAAAATTTAAAATGTGATTAAAGTGCATAATAATATTTTCAAAAATAGCAAGGACAAGTTACGTGGAACGGACCAAAATAAAATATATAGACAAATGTGGGAGGAACGAGTAATAAAATTGGAACTATTATGTTGGACTAATGGAGTTATATTTTTTACTATAAATACCCTCACCCCCTTTCTCTTTCCCTGCCTTAAACTTTTCAATTTCAATCTCTCTCTCTCTCTCTCTCTCTCTCTCTCTCTCTCTCTCTATATATATATATATATAAACCCTAGCCTGCCAACTTCTGTAATTAATTGTTTCAGTGGATTGTTCATTCATAATGCCTTCGGCGGCGGGGGCGGCGGCGGTGTCAGGCGGGTTCGCGAGGCTGCCGCGGCGGAGAGGTGCGGTGAAGGTGCAGATCCTCAAGGACTGGGGCGGAGTTGTGGTTTCCGGGGTTTACAGCTTTATTGGAATTTTCGGTGGCGCTCCGCCGCCGGACGTTGTTCCCCCGGGCGGCGGCGGCGGGGATTGACCGTTTGATCGTCTTAACTAGTCGGGTTCTGTCTTTGACAGTAGTAATGTTACAAATACGTACGGAATGGCTTGAATTTTACACTTTTAAAAATAAATTACTGTACTAATTAATTGTTGGCCTTGAGATTAACATTTAAGTAATTACTAATCATTACTTTTTAGCTAGTAATTAGCTTGTCTTACAAATTGGTTTGACTATTTCAAAATTCATTACAGGTGTGTTTGTTTGGGGTTGGAATTTTGGATTGAGATTTGAACCGTAGAAATTTTTAAACGTGAATATTTATATGATGTGATATAAGTAGGTGTTGATGTGATGTTTTGAATGTAAAATTGATTCTTAGTATAATATAAAATATAAAAAAAACTTGTTTAATTTGATATTTTTTGGAGAAAAAAATTGAACGAATAGTAAAATTTAAAGAAAATGCCCCAAACAAACACATTTGATCTTAATTTTTTCTTGTAATTTATTACTACTAATAATAATCATAAAATTTTGTTCAATAAACTACTTTTATTTTAAGGAAAAACATACGGAATTGAAATTTTAATGTAAATATTATTTTAATAAAAAAGCTTATTTAGAACGGTTTGAATTAATTAAATTAAAAAAGGAAAAAAAAAAAAAAAAGAACAAATCCTTAAATAGGAGTTTTGAATATTTTAAAAAATATATGAAATGATAAAAACTTCAATATCTGATTTTATATATTGTAAAAATATATATTCAATATGATAATTTTTAAAAGTAGGATATTACATCTAATTTATTATTCAATTATTTAATTTGTACCATTATTTTTTAATTACATTACCAACTAAAAAGAACACATCTAATTTATTATTTAAATTTAAAAAATTATCAATAATGTTTTTCATATAGATTCTCACATACTAAAATCTTAAAATTAATTTTTACTTTTTATTATTATCAACAATATTATTCATATTATTATTATTATTTTTTTCTCCAATTTTATTTATTGTTCTTTATACCAAATGAACCATTATAGTTCGGTAAAAGATGGTCTGATGATATAGGATTTGGACTTGTGATCGTGAGGTTATGAGTTCAAATTCCGCGGGCTTGTTCCCACATCATCCAAAAAAACTAATAATTTACCATTATATAAAAATTAAAAAGGTAATAATTTTTTACATTTGGGACGGAAGAAAATTTCAAACAAAAATCATTTAGTGATAAGCGGGGTTGACCTGCGACAAAACAAGTCAGCGCATGTGTTTCTGGAAGGTCCTAGAACTCCAAAACCAGCACAGCCCAACAGCAGCTGCTGCCTACAACAGTTCAAGGTCAACTATTTTGTTGGGAATTTTGGCCGTTCGAAGACTAATTCGACAAGTCCCTTTATAAATAATTAGTTGATCCACTCCGTAGCTCGACCCATCGGATCGGTCCAAATCCTTTAAACCAAATCCATTTATCCAAACCCACCTTATCTTAAGCACAATTAGTTTGTTGACTTTGTTAATTGGTTAGTATGTTAGGAGGGTTTAAATAGAAATTAGTTTGGGCGTTTTGAGAGTGAAAAGTGAGATTGAGAGGATTAGAGATAGGAGGGTGAGACCATGGAGAGGGAGAAAAACCATAAGCGATTCCGGTGAGTTTTCGGTGAGGTTCGGAATCCTTTTCTTGTGCCGATTCCGGTGGGCGTCGAAGTTTAGAGTGACGTGCCGACCTTATGATTACCTCGGGCCACTTCGCACCATGGACTAAGCCGAACGGTGCGTCCCTAACGCCGTCGGAGAAGATCGGTGCAGCCGCTGGTTAGTCCGAAAGCCGTCGCCGAAGGAGATAGTCAGAGGAATCGCCGACCACCGAATGATGCCCTGCCGCTGCCTAGCTGTGTCGTCACAGGAGGAGGTGCAATCGCTGCACGGAGTCGCCGGAAATCGAAGGATGCTGATGTCCGTAAGAAGAGAGCCATCGTCAATCTGCTCTTTGCCGGAGAAACTGGAGTTGCTTCCCGTCGCTGTTGTTCGCCGGTGATGTCGTCGTCTTCGTGAATCATCGTCGTCGTCAGAATGAAGAACGCGAACAGGGAAGAACCTAAATCGATTTCAATTTCCTTTAATTGGTTTTAGGTTCTGTTTGTTTGCTTCTGTTTTTCAATTGCAGATTTATGCCTTTGCTTTTATTTGTTTGATTTCTTTTAATTTCGTTACGGTATTATTGATATTGGTTTTATTCAAAATTTGCTTCCGATAATTATCGTATTTTTGTATACTAGATTGTAGATAAATTCAAAATATTCGGGAATAAATTCACAGCATACTTAGTAAATCCAAACTATCTTAATCCAATCTTTAAAAATAAAAAATTAAAAAAAAAATAAATTATTTTATGAAAACTAAATTACAGAGAACGACGGACAAGGTAATATATAACACAACTACAATTACAAACGACGTGTCATTTCTTTGGCCGGAAATGGAATCTGCAGAATCGAAAATACACAATTAGTGTGTTTGTTTGGGGTTTGGATTTTGAATTGAGATTTGAATAGTAAAAATTTTGAATTTGAATAGTTGTATGATATGATATAAATAGGTGTTGATACGACGTTTTGAATGTAAAATTAATTTTTAGTATAATATAAAAAATTGAAAAATAGATGTTTGATTTGATATTTTTGGAGAGAAAAAATTAAATGAATAGTAGAATTTTGTTAAAATTCTACAAACGAACACACCCTTTGCATCAATAAAAACATAATCGAAAAAATAATTGCAGAGAGAGAGAGAGAGAGACTCGCCGGAAAATGACATCATCCGTCACCGCCGGCGCACAGCCGGGAAACAAAGTTCCAGAAGGTTCGACTGAGAGACGCAAAAATCTGACGTTTGATTGCGCCGCGAGCGGGCGGGTGGAGAGCCCGGGATCCGATAAGTTTTCCGGGTCGGGCCATGGGGATTCGGGACGGCGTCGTTTTGGAGCCCGTAGTGGTTAATTAATTGCAGTCTTGTAGAGGCAGAGTGGTCTATTTATATAGGTGATTTTGCATACGTCACCTCCTACTGTGGCTACGTGGCACAAAACTATGATGTCATCTAACGGCGGAGAAAATTTTAACAAAAACGCGTAACAAACGGGGGCAAGAAAGAAAAATATAAAAGTCATTATTTTTATTTTTATTTCTATTTTTTTGCATATATTAAATTTATTATTTATTATTTAATATAAAAATATAAATTTTATTGAGAGTGTATCTGTTGGGTGATTGAGATTGCGTTGATGATTTAATTGAAATGAGATGTGATAGTCGATATTTGACTTGCGATTAAATATATATATGTATATATATTCTCCCTTTAGTAAAATTATAATGTTAGATTGGATATAAAAAAAATTTTTTGAAAAAAGTAACATTTACTTTTTATAATAATTTTTTAAATATTAATATTATATTATATTATAATAAAAAAATAAAAATATTTTTATTAATATTGTGTAATATAAAAATAATGATATTTGTATAATATATTGTAAATTTAAAGAGTATTTATTATGTTAAGTAGACAGTAAATGACACTCTTGTTTTGAAACATATGAAAATAAAACAAAGAATATTTTAATATTAAAATAAACTGATAAGTATTAAAATAATGTATTGTATTATAGAAAATTTATTAAATAATTAATAAGAAACGAGTAAATAAAAAAATAGTGACAAAGTAATCAATAATTTTTGAAATAACAATAATAAAATTATAGGTGTATAGAATTATTTATTATGTATAAATTTAACGCCAATCAAATTAAATAGAATTTTGACATTTAAATAAATTAAAACATTTATTTAAATATCTTTAATATAAATATTACTCTTGCATGCATAAAGTTTTAGGTATTGTGTAAATAAGTAATTAAGAAATGTATTAGTGAAAATAATTATAGATTATGATTGAAATAATTAAATAATTTAATTAAAATAAAAAAATTAAAAGTTATGAATTTTAAAATATGATTAGAGTGTATAATTATATTAAAAAACAAATTATATAAAATATATATATAAAAAAAATAAATGGGACGAAAGAATTATTTTATTGAACATAAAATCATATAATATAAACATAATGTAATTAATATACCTCAATTTTTTATTAAGAAAAAAGTTGACAGCTTTACAAAGTTGACTGTTTTTATTAATATTTTTTTCTATTTATCTAGAAAAAGATAAAATAGAAAAATAATTTTAAAAAAATTAAAAATAGAAAGATTTGTTGTAAATAGATACTATCTGTGTGGGGTTTAGGGTTCAGGGTTCATTTATTTTTTGCTGGTTGATTTTTAAAAATTTATTATTATATTAAAATATAGTAAAAATAAAAAAAAAATTATAAAAATACTTTTATTAATATTTTATAATATTATTATAATATAAAAATATTAATGTTAAGTAAAAATGTACAATGAAGCAAAAAAAATCTTTAAAGTTTGTTTGATTTAATTTAAAATTTAAATTTTTATTTAAATAGTATTTTATTTGTCATTCAATTTGATTTATTTTTTACTATAATTCAAATTTATTCTCCTTTTATTTTTATAAAAAAATAACTGTTTTTTAATATTTTTTTATCATAACAGGAAAAAACAAGTTTATATTTTTATCTATTTTATCTATTTTTCTTAAAATTCATATCCCGATTAAATTAACTTAATTTTACACTACGGAAGTATTTTCATTGTTTGATTTTTATATATAAATTTTCTAATATTAATATTACATGTGCATGTTACAATGACATTCATATTTCTACCGGTAGTGTCAGGTAATGATGTGATATTGGTTAAGTAAGAGTTGGTTTATATCGATTTAAATTAAATTTTTATTTAAATAATATTTTAATATGATATCTTTTTTATATATTTTATGAAAAAATAATTTAGTTTTAGCTAAAGTGTATGAACTGAATAATACTTCCTCTGTCGAAGAGTAACCTTTTCAACTTTTGAACTCAAATTAAGATAAATTGGTATTTTTATAAATACTTAGTGTAATAAAATAGTGTAATATTTATTATATTGTTGACATTAAAGTAAAAAAATGTAAAAAGTAAAAATTAAAAATATTGTGATATTTAGTTAAAAATTAATTTTACTTAAAAATAAAATAAAATTTTTGACTTTGACAAATTAAAATGACAAAATTAAAAATTTATTTTGAATGGAGGGAGTATTAATTTATATTTGAAATATAAATCAAATACATCCAAAGGTACTTATCATATATTTTAATAACATTGTTTATATTAAATAGTTAGTAAAATTATTAAAAGGAAAAACTTAACACTTTATTTTTTGAACCGATCAAAATAGAAAAATTCGATACTACCTTTTTATAGAATAGAGAGATTATTTTAATTTAATAAAATACATTTTATTTTATTTTTTCACAAAAAAATATTATATAAAAATACTAGTTAAACAAAAATTCAAATCGACACCGCATTTCAAAACACTCAAGAAAGACCCTTTAAGAAGTATCAAATGAATAACTTTTACCACAATTTATTATATCCATTATCTTCCTCTTCAAAACCAAAAAATCATAAGTTATACATAAGTAAGAAAAATCGACTTACTCACGAGGTGCACTTGAGCCTGGCAAATGTCAAGTATCCCGTATGACCTTTAGCCTCACTATTGAGGCGCGCCAAGATCGTTCGAGTCCCCGGATTTTCCTCGCTATTTGTTGTAGTAGATCGTTGCCTCTTTTTGCAACTTTTAACAGATCCCCGGCCGCCATCTTGCCAGCTCCCTAATTCCCCTTCGCGAACTTCATACGTGTGGAGGAGAATTTCGAACGTTCTTATCTCTGCAGACATCGAAGTTCAAAGAAATAGCTCAGACATAAACACAGGGACTCTGCATTAATTGATACCATTCTTTACTCGGATTATAATCTACCTGTGAAATGTGACTTTAAGGTTTCACATGATCTTTGCACTTGCTCGATGCACGGTGAGAATGAGCACAACACGCCGTCTTGCTGCAGCATTTTTGCAGCTGATGGAATGGCTAGCCAAGGTTGAGGTAGGTCGAGGAAAACAGAATCGGCGCGCCCCGTAAATTCATCGGGAAAGCCCTCACCTTGAATGTCTCTTACTCCCACCGTCACCAAGCTACTCAATCCCGTTCTTTCAAAATCCTCCCTGATGAAAAGATTAAATCACATTTCGTAAAAAAGGCGCAAAAATTGGATTCCATTGCACGGGAATCATTCAATATGCAATTACATGATTCGCTTAAATTCAAACAACCCAATTGATTTACTAAATAAACTAATTAGCTGCACAAAATACACAATATAGTCGAATTCCAACACCCACACGAACCACATTGTAATAATATCAAAATGCATAATGTATAAAGCAAATCGAAGCTTATGAAACAATGTAAACTAAAAAAAAATAAAATGGTCCTTTTCATCATCCTAACTAATCTCTCAACTTTCTAGTGCAAAGAGGAAACAATCGTACCTAGCAGATGCGGCTCTCTGTTCATGGAAATCAAATGTGTAAATATGGCCGGTTGGCGCAACTGCACGAGCAAGCGAGGTGGACAGGGATCCGCTCCCAGTCCCCGACTCAAGAACCACACAACCAGGAACTAACTCCAAGTACATAACCACAAAACTAATATCGGCGATGTATAAAATTTGCGTCCTGTGACTCAACACCAAAGTCCACAGCTCAGGAGTCGGTGCTAACAGATACACATATCCCCCTGTATTGCTGAAAACCTTTGATCCAAACGGCTTTCCGATCCAATCTGAATGCTTGAACAGACCAAAGCGGTTCTGCAGAACACCGCCAGCCGAAACCTTGACCGGCTTCATACTATTGTATCTCTCATATACAATAACTAGGTCTCCATCCATTATTCGACGATTATAGGATAGTTTCTTGGTGGGATCTACCAACAGCATTGTTTTGGAGTAAGAATTGCCAATCGAATCCTATGGCTCGTTGATGAAGAAGACACAAGCAAATGTGGCTGACACATGACATACACCAAAGAAGAATTTGGTGAAGTTGTGAAGTGAAAACAACGAATAAACACTAATAGATGCAACAATGAATTCAATTTAAGCCATAAATGAAGGAAAGGCAGAATCAATAATTTGAAAAATTGCAGGAACAGCCCAAATCCCAGGTTAGGGTTGGGGACTTCTCACGTCGTTGAATTGAAATACCAAAATGAGCAAACGCGTTCAAATTAGGGCAAAATGCTTGAAAGATTCTTAAATTATCTTCTGATTTGGCAACGAAACAACAAGATCGAATTGAGATAACAAACACAACAAAAACATAAATGACTGTAAATCCTTTAGAAGTATTGAGATTGAAATATCAACGAACACATCAAAGTCGGTACCCATATGAACTTAAACTGAAATAAGAGAACAATAAAAAACTCAACCTCAGCCACACCAACGGCTAATACCCATAGACATTAAATTGCATAAGTGAAATCGAAATAATAACATAACAGCGAACATTTACGAACCAATGCAAAAAAAAAAAAAAGAACTTGAGGATTTAATTTACCAAGTTGGTCTAGTGTGGTTGAAGACGAAGTCCGCAGCAAAGGGAGGCGGAGAGGGAAGGTTAATTAGGCTTGCCCAGTTCGAAACCGGCGAACCGCTTGTCCGGTTTAAACCGGAACCGTCGTTTCCAGTTATGCGGAACAGTAAACCGGCGGTTCGGATTTTTTTTTTCTTTTAATTTATTTATTATTTTCAAACCTTGGTGTGAAATCGTGAACGGTGCTGGCTGGCTGTGGAGAAACAATGGCAACTCTGGCGCGAATATAAAGCGATGGGTGAAGAAGAAGAAGGAAGAATTGAAGAGGCAAAAAGTGAGAGGACGGAGAAGGAAAAAGAAGAAGAGGAAGATGAGAAGGGCGGCGGGCGATGTAGGTTAGGGTTTAGGGTGTGATATGTTTTTAAATAACACTAACTCCGCTTCTCATTTATTTATGTATTTATTTTTTATTTTTTGATTTTAAATATTAATTATTATATTATAAAAATAGTGAAAAAAATATTTTTAATATTAATTACAATGATAAATTTTTAGAATTAGATTTTTTTTATTATATAATTTAATTTAAATTAAATTATTTTATCATCTACTACATCTGTATGATTTTATAATTTATTATTATTCAAAATTTAATTTAATTATGTATTAAATTTATTATTTTTATATTATAACAATTTAATTAATTATTATTTATAGACTTTTTATACCATAAATAAATAATAAATAAATATTTAAATAAAATTAAAATCAAAATTAATTGTTTTTAAATTTAGAAAACCTAAAAAAATTAAGAAAGAAAAATGTTATAAATGAATATGTATGAACCAATCAAATGTACGTATGTATTTTCCAATAAAAAAAAATATACATATGTATTTACACATAAAATTAGCATTAATCAAGATCTCCACATATCTATCTATACATAGTATGGTATAAAACCACCACCACCACCACCCCCGCCACAGCGTCCCGCCCCTATTAACTCTACTGTTCTTACACTCCTCTTCTCTTGTAATAACAGCAATATTTTTCCAGTTTCTAATTATTTTTTCTGGAATGTGATCAGAATGAAGTAAGCAAAAAACCTGCTTACCAAGCCCGCAGCCACAAGGTATCCTAAGCAAGGGTAGTAGTGTTTCAAGTTATAACCTTTTTGCCGTAGCGCCCCGCATCTTTGTATCAGCCACACTCCCGAGTACCTGCTCATTCTCATTCATTTTAACGGTCTGAGGTCATTTTGTAAAAGGACATGAAATTCGATAGAATTAATGTAACCTGTTGGCGTTCGTTAGGAGGAACGCTTCCAACGCCCACTTTGTGTAGCAAAAGTCTCCGAGCTTCGAAGTAAATGTGTTTCCGTCTTGGTTGGCGATGAGCGTAAGCACAACGGGGAGCAACACCGACCACTGATGTAAGAATCCGACACCATTCATAAATACAAAACAATATTTGTATTAGATATTAACAGCAGCACACGATATAGGAACTGATAACACACAATATAAGGGCAACAATATACCATATGTGTCAACATAATACAAATGCACGATATATTTAGAGCTGTTAAATGAACTAAACTGTTATGTAAAACATAAATAGGCTCGTTTGTTAACAAAATGAGCCCTAGTTTTGTTCCCGAACGTTCTTTAATATATATATATAATTTTTAATTAAAAAAGTAAATATATATGAATTAAAAAATAAAATAAAATATCGTACATATTCAAATGAGTTCGAACAAGCTCAAACAAGCTTAATCGAGCCTAACACGAGTTCAAACAATAAAATTGTTCAATGAACCGAACTCGAACACCACAAACGAGCTCAAATGCTTAATGAATAAACACAAGCCTTGTTCGCGAACATTAATGCACGAATACAAACAGTGAAAATTCTATTCAGTTCGGTTTATTAACAACTCTAAGCATATGACACAGTCTCACACAATATATGCTGTCACTAATTTTAACAAAAAAATGATATATTCATACAATAGGCATATAAAATATAAACTGACAACACATATTTTTATTTAACACAGCATCTACTGCGTTAAATAAAAAAGAATGTCCATCTTTCGTGTTTTACATGTACTGACCGGGACAAATCACTACGACGTTGATTTGCCCTAATCAGCACAGTAACCATCCTAATAAGTTGGATCACTCACCAGCTGGGCAGGTCCCGGTTCGAAGTAGATGGCAAGAATGTAAGCGATGCCGGTGACGCAGTACACAAGGCAGACGAGGACAAAGTAGTTGTCGTAAACGGTGGACCTAGGATTGTTGAAGAAGTAGAACATGGAAAGATAGACAGCAGGCTTCACAAAAGTGTTGAAATTATCAATCGTGTCCTTTGCCATAAAGTACGCCAGGCTGCTGATTCCGGAAGCGCTCTCTCGCCAGTAATGCAGCTTATCCAAAGAAAATGATCTCAATGCAGCAATCTTAGATAGAAGAGCTACATAAGAAATCAGGACAAAAGAATGAGCACAAGGATGCAAATCTGAGTAACATTTAATATCGAGGAAGGAGATCAAAACAAAACTTACAAACTGCAATAACCGTGTACAGATATCCTGTTGAACCAAAGGTTTCGTCGCTCACTTTGGCCAGTGTACCTAAGCAGATTCCTGCCAGTAGTAGAATTAAGTAATCCACGGCTTGTATCCGAGCTTCTCTCAATCTCTGCTTCCCAACCCTGACAGAATGCAAAACATATTTAGGACAAGACATCATGTATGTGCTTCTGTAATCTCTTGTGCAAAGTACCTTCCGACGAAATACTTGTATTGGAGGAGGACACTAGGAGTTTCCCTCTCAGACAAGTCCACGGACTTGGTAAAATTATGTAAAATCTTGTCTGACTTCTGTCCAATACTAAACTTGAAATCCTGAATCAGATCCCTAAAAAAGGATGTATCCAAGTCAAGCTTATTAGCAGATGGACTTGCACTGACTGAATCTCCTCCGGGCGCAGGCGACATTCCTGCAGAATCAAGCATGTCCGGGGGTACAGGGTAGCCATTATGAAGCATCCACCGCAAAGGAAGCTCCTTATAATTTACAGCTGTGGGATTGGTCGGTTTGACGATGCCCTCCAAAATGTCAATGAAGTAATCCGGAGGATTCACCCTGTCAGGGACTTGGATTCCGAGACCTGTAAAATACTCTTCGACTTTCTTTACTGGTCCATGGTACACTGTGAGGCCTCCCTTGGCAAGAAGTATCAAATCATCGAACATTTTGTATAAGGTGTAACTACATGAAAGAAATAAACAGTAAGTGTCCAAATCTTTAGCTTTAGGTTGAATAATATTGTTTTTTTATAAGAAAGACGGAATTACCTCGGTTGGTGAACCACCATGCATATGTTAACTCCTTCAAGAGCTTCACGTCGAAGGGCTCTGAGCAATAGCAAAGAAGAGGAACTATCCAAGCCGGATGTCGGCTCATCTAAGATTAACAATGAAGGTTCCATAACCATTTCTAGTCCAACATTAACACGTTTCCTCTGACCTCCGGATATCCCTCTCT
This sequence comes from Andrographis paniculata, assembly GCF_009805555.1. Classification (NCBI taxonomy): domain Eukaryota; kingdom Viridiplantae; phylum Streptophyta; class Magnoliopsida; order Lamiales; family Acanthaceae; genus Andrographis; species Andrographis paniculata. Next base: position 3,312,306 of record NW_026137614.1, read on the forward strand.
GCTCAACTGTACCTACTAGAGAGTCTCTAACAGGCTGCAATCCCAACGATTCAATTACCCTTTCAACAACCAGGACCTTCTCTGGTTTGGGTAGATCAGCTTGCAGCCTACGATATAATTAACCACGAATTAGAAGACAACATCAGTAAGTGCAGCAGCGATTTTCTGATGGAAAATAAGGTTACACACAGTTGAGTGAAGTGATGGAAGTAAACCTGCAGCGAGCACTGAACCAGAGATTTTCCTCAACCGTCAGGTTTCCATGAACTATATCATCTTGAGGTACATATCCTATAATTTTCTTGTACGATCGCATGGGTTCATCCTTCCCATTTATAAGTATATTTCCAGTGATGGTGCATCCGGCAGCTTTTCCAGTCAAAGCTGAAAGAAAAGTCGTCTTACCAGCACCCGACGGACCCATGACAGCAGAAACATGCCCGGGTACGAGCTTGCCTGTCACACATCTTAAGAGATGCTTATTTTTGCCTCTCAATGTAAGAGTCAGATCTTGGAAAAAGACCTCAATAGGCGGCCTGGCTGTGATTTCCATGTCGGAAGCTATTGATATTACGCCGGAGAAGGTCAAATTGTTTGTCTGCTCCTGCAGCGCCTTCTCCTTTTCAATCTGACCATATGCGTACTTGAAAATCTGGCTGCGTGTGTGCAATTGCTTGGCTTTTGCTGCATTCTTTTTCAAATTTTTGTCTCCAATTTCGACATTGAATCCATCCTCATTGTCGGAGTTTTCTTCAATGTCACGCATCATTTTTGTGAGGTTGCTTTCCCTTTTCTTCTTCCCCTTTGAGTCAGGTCCACTAGGTGGCAATTTATGATCACCAGATTTTGAATCCTTTCCTGCATTGACACTGACCGATTTCTTGCGTGAGAATGTTCGCGACAGCTGTGATTGGAGCTCACTTGCACCTCTCCGGGCAACTTCTTTTGCAGACTTCCATTTCTCACGTGCCTGCACCGTCTCCTTGGCACTTCTGGCAGCAGCTTCTCTGGATTTCGCCTGCCTTTTTTCTCGAGTACTGAGAACTTGTCCCGAGCAGTTATATATTATCATAAGTACCAGAGTAATGCCGCCCTGAAATGGAAAATTATAAACATTAATGACGAGATGAGGAGTTATATCTCTGCCATCCATTGAACATAACATCGATTAGACCTGTAGTTGCATTTTCCAATGAATACAAAAGTGGCACAACAATGGTGTAATCTCTTTTCTGCTAAGATTAATTATAAAGAATATGGCATGTATGAAATCAACTGAGTAGGAGGTGCTTACAAAGAAGATAATACCATAAGCCGTGATATTCTGATTTTCAGCTTGCTCGTCACAAGTTGCCAATTGATAGCAACCTGCCATTCATCCAGGTTTTTCTAATCATTTAAACAACAGAAACAATTTTGTGGAATAAAAATTCGAAGTAGAAGCTTCATGAGATCAAAGAGAAACATTTATCAGTTATTCAGAGTAATAAGATACTCTATGCTACCAAAACCAATAAATTATGTAAAAGGAAAGGGATAGACTATGCTCACTTATTTGGGATGTCGACCCAGTCCGGCAAAAATGTCTGCAAAACATTAAAAATTTCATAAACAGTTGCAACCAAATAGATGGTGAAAGAAAACTTAAGTGGATAATTGTCATGGATGAAGCATAGTTCAAACAACATAGAATTATTTCAAAGATGTAATGCAGTGATATATATAGCTCAAGCCGAAAGTTGTACCCTTTACTGCACGGAAGTTTCTGGGTGGTAGTAGGACAGTAAGATCCTCCCGTACAAAATATCTGTTTACCACGTTGAAAATCAGCCCAAATATCAGCTCCACCGCAGGTGTGATTTGATTGTCCTGGAGGTAGTTGATACGTATACCTTCCAAATAAAGTCGAATCAACATGACTTGAGAGATTTTAACAACACTAACAAAGAAAATAAGCACAGCAACATCAAACTTACGGATCACAAACGCCTGTGCTGTTGTTGAGTACTGCCAAAGGACAGTAAGATCCCAAAGGGCAGGCTTCGAGCATGATACAGTAAAAAACATCTCAGCAAAAGCATGACTTAAAAGTTAAAAAAGGTCGAAACAAGCACATTGATGATTTGAAAAGTAAATAAACAATAGACACTAGATCATTCTCTAATGTAATAGTATATGATTGGAAAAAAATCGAAGTAGAGTTTCAAGAAACGCACGTATCATGCAGGTAAGACCCTGAGGACAGAAGAAGCCTTCACAACAAGGCTTGCAATCATTAACTCTAAGGGGCATTTCTTTAGCATCTTTAAAGTTTACTTTCCCCTCGCCAACACTACACGCCCACCCTGGCTCACAACCTGCTGGCCATGACGATAAGTTGCAATTCTTGTTCAGTTTCAGGAAACCCCCGCTTTTCGTGCTCCCACTTTCCGAACTCTCCACCAGACCAGCACCATAGAACACCACCTCTGCTGCAGTGCACAACCTCTGCATAGCATCTGAATCATAGACATGAAGACACCAATAAATGCTAACAAAATATGTTGAAATTACAGAGATGGAGACATGGACAGAAGCAGTAAGCCTCTCATAACCATTACTGAATCAGGTGTTCAAATTCAATTCTCCCCTAATTATTCTCACATTGTCCCCAAATTATAAACACCATTACTAGATGACAATTCTCAATATATTATGCAGGAGCTACAGACCTCTGTTCTTATTTAGGCATGCCGACAAGAAGTCCGTGTTCTTGGAGAAATTAAACGCAGCGTCCCACTCAGCATCCCTGCAATAACAAAATAAGAAATCGATAATTTCAGGTACGCAGCAAACCTACTGAAAAAGAAGAAATTCCTCGCAATCCAAACGTGAATGAAGAAATAAAATCGTCTCTAACAAAGCATCTGGAGCATTTCGAAACATATAGAAAAACTAGAAATTAAAAATGGAGGTAGGGCATGGGCATGGGCATGGGCATGGGCATGGGCATACTTACATGTCGCTGACGCAAAATTCCAGGTGCTTTTTGATCTCCGGGGTAACGAAAGTGGAAGCATTGACGAAAGTTTTGAAGACCGACTTGGCGAGGATGCTGGAGGCGGCGGAGCCAGAGTCTACGGCGCCGGTGGGTACCTCGCCTGCGGCTGCGGCAACGGAGGTTGCGCCGAAGGAGAGGGCTAACGTCAGCGTCAACAGTAAATTGATGGCCATTATTGTGAGATTGTCATTCTTGTTGAGATTTGGGGACAACGGCATGGCATTCCTTGTTGGTGTTGTTATTCGATGGATCGATCGAAAGAGAAAAGGAAGAAGAATGGATCGTTGGTTGGGAGCAGAGTTTGTTGGAGGAAGAAATGGCGGGGAGATGATTTAGGGGGTGGATCGCTTTTGGCCGTCGGATGGAACTCCATGTTTTGAGTGACGTCATCAAGTCAACTTTTATTAATGGCGTTGAACTGGAACGTTGGCCTCGCCTTTGGTTATTGTTATATCCATGGTTCAAAAAAAAATTAATATGGTCCGAAAATTTAAACTAAAAAAGTGCAAGAAATAAAGGGTATTTTTTAATGAGTTTGAAAAACAATTTTATTTAAATTTGATATTAAAATAATATACTTTCTCTGTTCCATAACAAATATTTATTTTTTTTATTTAAATCCGTCCTATAACATTTTTCTTTTTTTACAGTAACTGTAAAATCACTTAATATTAAAAATACTCTTACAACTTACAATATATTACACAAATATTATTACATTTATATCACACATATTAATAAAGTTATTTTAGTCATTTCTACTTTATTTCAATACATCCCAATATAATATTAATATTTTTAAAACTACGTAAAAAAATAAAGAATATTTACTTATGTGACAGAGGAAGTATAATGAAATAATTTATAAGAATAAATATTTTTTCGACAAAATCCAAATATAAAATATTTAAGGTTTGAAATTAAAGAAAGTATTTGAACATAAAAGAACAAGTTTGAAAAATTTTAGAATCGAACCCTCTGACACAGTTAAAAATTCAGACTGTGAAAATAGTTTTTTTAATTAAATATTTTTTAAAAATATATTTCTATTGCTCTATTTTAAATAGTTCATTTGGGATATAGTATTTCAATTAATAAGATTTAATTAATAATAATAATAATAATTAATTATAATATTATTTTATTATATTTATGTATTAATAATATTATTGATATTTTTAAAATAAAAATTAATATATATTTAAATTTTTAAAATATAATATCTTAATAAAATATATTTAATATAAATATTATTTGTATAGAATAGAAAATAGATAATACAAATAAATAAAAAATATTTATTTATTTATAATTAAGATAAATAAAATAAAATATTTAAAATATAGATAAAAATATTTGTTTCGTCTCACTTAATTTGTCTCATATTTATATTTCCGTGCTTCCTATATAATTTGTCCTTTATTTTTTGAAATATAATTATATATTATAATCACATTTTAAAATTCAGTATCTTAATCTTAATCTATAATTATTTTTATTAAATTATAATTATTCACTAATACATTCTTTTTTAATTACTTAATAATTACACAATACCTAAAACTCAGAATAATTTAACTGTAACAAAAAGAGTATAAAATTAATAAATTAATTTATATTTGTTAATTATATTTCAAATATCAAACATACACGTCATCGTTTACATCAGCATATCTATAAAAACATGTTGCTTATTTATTTATTTATTTATTTTATGTTGCAATGGGTCTATTGAGTAAGTAAAAGTTTTCTTACCATTTCACTTTCTTACATAAAAACCATTTGTCCTCACCTTAAAAAACACTTTTTGCATTTTCATAATACTCCGTCCGTCCCGCATATTTTATTCGTTTTGCTGTAAACACGAAAATTTAGAAGGGATAATTAATAAATAATTAAAAATATATTAATAAAAATAATTATCGTATAATAAAAATAATTACGGATTAAGATTAAGAAAACTTATGAATATAAAATTATAAATTAAATTTTTTAAAAATAAGATTAAAATGTATAATTCTTTTCTTAAAAAAAGGAAAGTGACAAAATAAATGGAACAGACAGAAATAAAAAGATGGACCTGAAAAGTGGGACGGAGGGAGTAGAATTTAGAATTGAAAACTTGTATATATAAAATATAGATTAGTATGAACTATTTGGACCTACGCTCTTTTTATTGGTATCTACGGCTAATACTCCCTCCATCCACAAACTAATGTCCTACTTTCCTATTTGGGACGTCCAACAACTATTGCCCTATTTCATTTTTTAAACACAAATTTTACATTTTTACCCTTCATTCATTTATTATTTTTAATCTCCACCATACACTTAAGGGCAAATTTGTCCATTCATAACAAAAAGACAATCACCTAAAAAATCGTGTAAATATACTTCAGGACAATAGAAAATGGACGAAGGAAGTATTATGTAAGCTGTTTATTTTTACTATTAAAAAATCATATTTAATACTATTTAAAATATTATACTAAAATATTGTGTATATATATATTTTTATAAATATTACATTCAAATTTTAGTTTTCATTCAATAAAATTTTAAGGATCTATTTGGTTGTAATTCTTACGCAAATGTTTTTTATTTATTTATTTGTCGTATTTTTTTATTTCTATTTAGGAAGTATCAAATAAAAATATTTATCTATATTTTTTATATTACAATAAAATATATTTTTTTTTTATTAAAAACATTACATGAAACACATATTTATACTACATTGAATAATTATTTCACTTTAAATTTATACTATCCTCAAAACAAAAAATATATATTTATATATATACAATTAATCAGACATGATATGGTATAAATAGGTGTTGAAGTGATGTTTTGAATGTAAAATTGATTTTTAATATAATATAAAAAATAAAAAATAGATGTTTGATTTGATAATTTTTGGGGAAAAAAATGAGATAGAATAATATAAATCCAATCCCCAAAACAAACACACCCTTTTGTGAGATAATTTGGATTAGTATTTATATATATATATATAAGGTACGGTGAATTGTGTAAAGAATATAAAATAATAAATATGTGTAATATATTAATATTTTTTTGAAAAAATGTGTAACTTTTGAAAAAGAACACATTATAAATATATAATTAACAACTTGAAAATTTTACAGATTTATAATAAACTTATGAAGACACATTTGTCATATTTATCTGTGTTTTTTCCTTAGCTTTTTTAATCGAAAATAAACTTTTATTAGTCAATTCAATACTAATATGATATTGATTACTTTTAGTAACTTCAGATGAATTTGTTTTTAGTCCTTAAGCTCCGTATACGTGAACCTATAAAATATAGTTTTTTTTTTTAAGAAAAATAATAATAATAAAATTCAATAAGTGATTTCAGTCTGTATTTCAACCACTTTAAATATGTCAAAACATTAAAAATAAATTTACTTGCTCTGATTATCTCAGAATATTAGAAAATACAAAGAAAATACAGATGGTTGTAACTTGTTTGCTGACTTTAAGGGTAGAAAAGAGGTATTTGTTTATTTTGTGTTATTGGATTAATCAATTTTTTCATGTTACATACGAGAAATTGTACTGATAATATAAAAAATGCATTATTGAATGTTTTATGAGTGAATTAAATACCACATAAAATTAATATGTGTTTGTTTGTGGGTATGAATTTTGAGTTGGAATTTAAATAGTAAAAAAATTTGAATTGAAATAGTTGAATGAAGTGATAAAATAGGTATTGATGCTATGCTTTGAATGTAAAATTGATTTTTAGTACTCCCTCCGTCCACTTACAATGTTTACATTTACTTTTGACGCGGTGTTTAAGAAATAATAGTATTTTAATTATAGTGAGTAGTTAAAAGTAGTGTAACGATATTTTTGCCCTTACTTTTGTGTAAAAGGAATGATGTGATGTAAAGTAAGGGTATTTGTAAAAAAAAGTAAGTATTTAATGAAATGTTAACTTTGTAATTGGACGTCCCGATATAGAAATATGTAAATATTGTAAGTGGACATATATAGTATAATATAAAAAATAAAAAATGGATATTTGATTTTGATATTTTTAGAGAAAAAAAATTAAGTGAATAGTTAAAGTCTTTACCAATCCTCCAAACAAACACAGTTAAACTTTGTTTGATTATATAGTATGATTATTCTTTCTTACCAAAAAGACACTTAATAATCTTATTATTAATTATTGTAATATAAGTTATTTTATACTCCATATTTTTTTTTCTTTTTAATTAGAGCAATATAATATATAATAATATTAAAATTTAATTACGATATTGTCATGATATAATATATATATTGATATATTTTTTACTATTTATTAAATATATTTAATTTTGCCATCAAAACTATACATTATGTTTTAGTAATAAATTTTATAGCCTTCTTATTACTTTATATTATTGATTAAAATTTTAAAATAAATAAGTAAATTACATTTCAAATTAGATAAAAAATATTTAAAAAAAATTGTTACTTCGTCCCTTCGTCAACGTTTACAATAGTATGCTCATAGTTTTATTTTTTATGTCATTTTTTAAATAAGAAAAAAATAGTTTTAAAAGACTAAGAGATAATTCCTCAATTTTCGTCGTGTATATATATATATATATAGATATTTGGGTTCAACACAAAAATTTTAAAAAAAAAATTATTAAAAAAAAGCAAAATAATATAAATTTCCCATGTGATTTTCTTAATTGGTTTAAAAATTTATGTTCTGAAACTTAAAAAAACTACTGAATCTCTTCACCATGTGAAGTTACTAAAATACTCTCTGAGCACTCTTTTCTCCATATGCTTCCAAAAACGCTGGTTCTTGAACTTGGTGCCTCTGAAGAAGAATGGAGAAAGAAAGAAAATTGGAGAAAATGAATAATATAAAAGACTTGGTGGACCCGAAAAAGAATTAGGGAAGCAAAAGAAGAAATAAAGAAAATTGGAGAAAAAAAAACATAAAAAACCTGGTGAGTCTGAAGAAGAATTGGGGAAAAAAGGAATGAAGGAAAAAAAATTTGGGAACAAGAAAAAAATGAGGAAAAAAAAGAAAGAAAAAACTTGGTTAGCTAAGGAAGAATTGGAGAAGAAGAAGTAAGAAGAAAAAAAATTGAAGAAAAAGAAAAAAAAAAAAGAAAGAACCTAGTGGTTCGCCCGAAGAAGAATTGGGAAAGGAGAAGAAGTATGAAGAAAAAAACTTGAGGAAAAAGAAGAAAAGAAAAAACTGGTACGGTTGGGACGCAGTGAAGAAAAATTTGGGAAAAAAAAATACAAAAAAAAAGGATCCAAAAGTAAATTGAAATTGAATTAAGTTTCCATTTGTGTTCTAAAATTGGGTGCGAATGAATTTGCTTCCCACAAATCGATTGGCCGGCCTGTTAGAAAATATTAGGACCCAAGACCCGCCCCATCCCGCTTCAACCCGGCCCCAGGACCCGTCCCGGGAGGGCTCAGGGCAACCCGACAAACTTGGTTTTTTTTTTTTTTTTTTAAAATAATATATATATTTTTTTAAAAAAATAATTTAATACTAAAAACAAAAAATTATAATTCTAAAAATAAGAACAATCAAATATCGACAATAGTCCGTAGTGATGGCGGTCTAGTCCCGATTATAAAGAGAATTGTAGGATTAACAAATGTGAAGATAAATTTGATTTAAAATTAAAGTTCTATTTTATATTTAAATTTTTTTAAATAAATAAATAATATAATTTATATTGTATAAAAATATAAATAAATTATAATAATTATTAAAATATCCGGGTTAGGGTCCGGGTCCGGGATAGAGCGGGTTTATAGTAAAACCCGCAACCCGGTCGGGTCTAAAACTCAAAATCCACAACTCTCTCCGAACCAAATTATTTAGACTCGAACCCGTCCCGTTAAGACCGGGTCCGGGGCGGGTCCGGGGCTAACCCGCCCATTTGACATCCCTATTTTCAGCGGATTTTATGCTATTTTGTTTTAAAAAAAAATAAAAAAAGTGAAAAAATTGTTAAGGATATTTTGTAAATTTGTTTAGTAATTAAAAAAATAACAAAAAAAATAAATAAAAATGAGTGTATTCTTCCACTGTTTAAAAAAAAAAAATGCAATTTTTCAAAAAGATTAATGCATCACCCATATATATTCAAACAATTTCAACAGTCACATTCTAATAATAATATTAATAATAATTGTTATAAATGAATATAAAAAAAATATAATAATTAAAATATTAATTCTTTAAACTATTTTTTTTTTAAATATAGTAAGTGAGTAAATTTAACATACATACTTACATAAAAAAAAAATAAAAATCACAAAAAATCTGGCTAACCAGAAGTATTTATTATTGTAATATAATTAGTAAGAAGAAAACGTGAAGGCCGTACCGGAGAATATTGATAAAAACGAGAAAGAGACAAGAAAACGTGAAAGCGGACAAAGGTAAAGGAATCGGCGTCAGTTTGAGAACACCAGTTTCTTTCTGCTCCGCTCTGGGAATTGCGACGCCACCCCCACCCCACCCCACCCCCCATCTCAGCGAGAGAGATTCCACTTCCATTGTCCGCATCCCTCACTCACACCATCACAGTAATCCACCTCGTGACATGACACCCCACCCCCCGAAATTCTCGACATTTTTTCACATTACTATATAATAATTATAACAATAATCGTAATCCCTCCCAATTCTCCCCATATCATACGCTTCTCATGAATCAATCAATGAATATGCTGCAGAAACCATGGATGAATGATTGATGGATACCCTGATTTTGCCAAATGCTTCGGATTCCGATTTAATCGGCACGCTCAAGCTTGAAAGTTTCTGATTCCGTAACCGGGTCGATCTCCGCTGTATTGCCAAATGTACCTTGATTTTGATTTTGATTCATTTGATTTTTTCCCTCTTCGATTAGATTGCAGGCGCTGCTGCCATTTCTGTTCAATTGGGTTTTGGATTTATGCTCTGCTGTGATCACAGCCATTTTGTGTTGTGGGTTTGTTTTTGTGGTGCTGAGCTTAGGAATTAATTGATTCATATACAGTGAACTAACTTAGTATATTGTTTGCAGTTAGGGCTGTTCTTGTGATGAATTTAATCGAAGATCATGAGCGTAGAGTAGTAGGAAGATCAATTCATCAACATATTGTTGTAGTGCTCTATTTTTTTCTCCTTACAAAAATCACTGGTGTGAATTGACATGTACGTGCATGGAGACAATCTGTGATTGATGATGATAATGGTCTATTTTGGCAACTCTTTGTTTCCTTTTTTGAATGATAGGGGGCAACTGTGTGTTTCTTTTTTTGAATTATAGGTTTAATTTAGTTGCATTTAGAGGAAGTTGAATTAACTGACTTGTATTTATGGCCATGTTTTTGAGCATTACAATTGTATTTGATTTGAGTGGCTAATATGTGAAAGTCAGCTGGATCTACTTTCTTGCTATTGTGCATAGATCTTTTGTTAAGAAAGTTATTTGGATTGTATTTCCAGTGTTGATTTTATAGATTGACAATTGTGGGACCTGCTAATATCTATTCTTGAATCCTGGCAGATATCTCAAGATATCGTATACTCAAGATGCTTACATATGAGCAAGATCCTGATGTTGTTCGTTGGGGACTTCAGCTTTTTGACGGAGACCCTTATGCTAATTCTGGATATTGCAGTTCGATGGTCCAGCATAACACAGACTGTTATCCTGCACAGTACTTAAAAGGATATCAGTATGATCCAAACTACAGCTATATGGGAAATCATGATGTTTCTATCAATTGTCTTCAAGAAGGATTGTCGCAACTTTCTGTAACGGAACCAATCAAACCTTCTTTCCAAGAGGGGGCGGAATATCTACAGACTTCATTTTGTTCTCAGGATTGGTTTCCACAATCGCTAGGAAGCTTTGATTATGTTAGAGGTATGCTTGCTTCCCAGACGCCTTTTGCCTTTGACCTTTGTCTCATATCACCATGTCTTTGTTTTTTTAATGGATTTTTCATAAAAGTCCTTATGACTTGCAGAAGCTGATAATCAACATGAAGAGGAAACTGATGTGGGAATTTCAGCTTCATGTTCCAGCACAGGAGATGAATCATATACTGGGGAGGAATGGTCATACTTTCTAGAACTAAGGGATGAACATGCTTTGGATGGTGAAGTGGGCAAAAGGCTGAACCAGATGGTTCCTGTTCCTGTAAGTATTCTCTGCGCGAATTAATAGTTCTTGTAGCAAAACAGAAACATAACAACATGAAAGTCACAGATCTACTCTGATAGAGGGACATATTTGATACCTTGTTACTTATTGTACTTGAAATTTTTGGTCTCTAAAGCCCTGAATTGTAGCTAAATGTTTTGTAGAGACAAGACATATGTGAAAGGTTTCACTTCATATGTACGTATATGTTTGTGTGTGTCTGTGACTCTGTTTTTGGGTTGATATCTGTTGTTTACCGTTTAATGGCCTAGTCTCTTCAGGAGTCATTTTCTATTACTTGAACTGTAGTTATATGCATAAACACATTCTGCTTGCTTCACTCCTATTAACATTACTCTCATCTATTGGGGCCCATCTTTGCAGCATATTCCAAAAATCAACGGTGAAATACCATCCATAGATGAAGCAACTTTAGATCATCAAAGACTTCTGGACAGGTACTAACGCATCATGTATCTTTACATGAAGTTCAATAAATGCAGTAGACTTGTTATTTTGTTTTTCAGTTTGGATTCATAAAGTATACAAAAGCATATCTTTTTGTTTTTATGTTTTGTTTGATTATTTTTCAACATATGTTATAAAAGTCAAATCTTTCTTTCCTTATTTTCTTTAGACAAATACAATAGTAAATATGGTGCATGGCTTATGTATCTGTTATTTACTGGAGCCCATTTCTACTAACTTTTTACATGCTTTCAATTCATACATAGTTTTGACTTTTGACAGGGTATAATATATGCCCTGGTTCTCTTTCTCAAAGGCTAATCAAACAATGATAATAAATTTTATACATTTTTATAAATGTCAATACATGTAATGTTTATCTTGTGTAGATTGCAGGTGTATGAGCTGATTGAATTTAAGGTACAAGGTGATGGTAACTGTCAGGTTAGTCTTTGAGTTGCTTCACTTAACTATTGCTTTAATTGCTCCCCACTTGGATATTCCAATGCATATTAGATGCTCAAATAGTTCAACTGATCGTGAGATTATAATATCTTCTCATTAACTGATATTGTGGAAAAAAAAGAAAACTCATTGAATCAACCTTGCATATCCAATAACAATAATCTGGTGCCATAAATAGATTTGATTACTTCAATGAAATTTTTGTCTTTTATCGAAACCGACTACACTTCATATTTGAATGAATATAATTTTAAGTTTGCCCCCATTAGTCCAGATCAAAATTGCTTTTAAAGATTCTCAATAAGTGTAACCTCTGGACACGTGGTTCTAAGGTTTTAAGTTTTTTCAGTTTCGAGCTCTGTCAGACCAATTTTACCGTACTCCCGAGCATCACAAATTTGTCAGACAGCAAGTTGTAAATCAGGTTGAAACATTTATTGTGCAAATATCCTTTCCGACTCTTTTTGGTTCCACCGTTTGGTTTTCTAAGTGATGTTTATTCTGCTGCAATAACTGAAATTCCAGCTTAGGTCTTTTCCAGAGATGTACGAGGGTTACGTACCAATGGTTTACGAACACTATTTGACAAAGATGTCCAAGTAGGTTGTTGCATTTATTTACCTTTGTTTACTCCAGTATTGAGCCAATAACTTGACTGATTTGTAATGTAATGGGATGATCCATTATAGGAGTGGAGAATGGGGAGATCATGTAACCTTGCAAGCTGCTGCTGATTCAGTATGTTTTCTTGCATCTTTAGTATCATTAATATTTAACATGCAAACACCTTTGTTTGTTATTTGTAAAGCAGATAGTACTAATTCAAATTTTATTAACTAGATAGTTGGGTTTAGGGCAAGATTCATAGGATAGCTAAAGGATAGGAGAATACACATTGATATGAATGGAATTTTAGGATTAGGACAAGATACATAGCAATATACCATAGCTAAAGGATAGGGGAACTAGACCCAATCTACCCTTGATTACAAATTCTGAACAACCTTTCTCCCTCTTTTTGCAAAATGGTCCACAAAAGAGTTCACATTTCAAGGCACATGGGAAAGTCACGAGGTGATACTTGGAAAGGAACCCTCCAAGTTTATTGATATCAACATATAACTTTCATGGTCCTGAAGTTCCTTGAATTCAACCAAATGCATTGGTGGAACTGCAACTCAAAATAGAATTTGGAGAGCTGTCCCAGTTGGTTGTCCAACAAATGCTCAAAAGTATGAATAGTAGCCGAAATATGTACAACATTGGAGTCGGCTATACCAGTACATTTGGAATCGATGAAGATGATTTGCCTATGTTGGCCTCTAATGACCATAACAATACTTGCTAGCCCTAGTTTACCAAAATCCGAGCCGTCTGAATTGTTTTTCCACCATCCTGGTTCCGTATTAATTCAAACTGAAGGGTCTCTCTTTGGTCAGATAGGTGGCTAGTGTATGGTATATCTTACAAATTATTTATAATGCAAGCAAGGTGGACATCTAATGATAGAAACAAGATAACTAGATAAGATTAATCAAATGATATCAATCGTGTGTCCAATCAAATGGAATCAACTGTTTTGAGCAAGCCTCTAGGATACTTTATTTCCAAAATTGAGAATGATATCTCAAACCCTAGCTACTCCTTAACTACTACTACCTAAACCCTACTTATTAAAATTAAAATAAGTAACAATAAATAAACCAAACCCAAAATAATAAAAGTTCATAATTAAAAGCCCAAGCTTGCGAAAGCAAAACTAAGCCCATCCCCGCCTCTGGTACACCAACATGAGCCTTGTTGCCCTCTCCTCATTCCCGAGCTCCTGCCCCTGCTCCCTATCAACTCTATCTTTGTTTGAAACAAACTTATCCTTAAGGTTGAAGTCCGGAAACTGACTTTGGAAACCGGTTTACTTATCCAAGTCATGTGATACCCTCGGAGTTGGGTTGTTGCTTAGCCAACTCCCGTGTGTGGATGATCCAGTGTTAGGTCATCCGAAGTTGATTAAAGGTTAAATGGATTGAATAGACTACTCATGACAACAATGTGCAAATTCATTTTCAGGAACCCTACTGAAAAATTCTAGAATTAAGCGTGTTTGCCCTAGAATAATTTGAGGATGGGTGACCTCCCGAGAAATCTCCCAAGGTGCGTGTGAGTAAGGATAAAAACGTGCTTGAAGGACTCGTATTGACCTATGGGGCCAGTCTACAATTCTGACACACCTGACTTTGGTGGCTTGCGGGCCGGAGTGTCACAAGTCACATTATCAGTCTATTGCCCTACCTATTTAACCAACAATTGCTTTTCATTTGCTCAATTCTCACGCTTTTGTTGTCAAACTAGCACATTCTCAGGGTCAAACACTGGCCCCATTAACGACTCCAAACTTTCTTGTAACTCCATCTGGTGGTCGCCCACCACTCGGCACATTGTCGGATCCTTTTCTAACTCCGGTCGTCCACCACCCCACTCGAAATTCATTATCAGTGTTTCTCAATTCGTAAGAACTTCTAGCGTGGCATGCCAAACGATATCGGTAGGTTCCTGCACACCCCTTTTGACTCTTGTCTATATCCGTCACCAAACTGCACTTGGAATTTGCCTGTCTTATCCGAGTTCAATTGTAGCATGGAAACCAAGTGTGATACCCCCAGAGTTGGGCCGGTGCTAGGCCAACTTCCGTAGATGAGCCGGTGCTAGGCCAACTTCCGTAGATGAGCCGGTGCTAGGCCAACTTCCGTAGATGAGCCGGTGCTAGGCCATCTGAAATTAAATAATAATTAAATGGATTGAATAGACTACTCATGTCAACAATGTGCACATTCTTTTTTTAGAAGCCCTACTGAAAGAAGTTTGGAGTTAAGCGCTTGCCCTAGAGTAATTTGAGGACCCCCAGGGAAGTCTCCCATGGTGCACGTGAGTGAGGACAGAAGCGTACTGGAAGAACTCGTATTGACTTGTGAGGCCAGTCTTCGATCCCGACATGCTCGACTTCGCGTGACTTGCGGTCCGGGGTGTCACACCAAGGAAGAAGAAATAAATTTGTGACTTGTGCCACTATTAATCAAAATCCTCACCGGGCATCCTTCAACCACGCTCCGAACCTCATAGTGCGAAGGCTGAAAATCGAAAAACCACCATCTTCCTCATTCAAACCCTTTTGAATCTCCTGAATGTCCACGGAATTGCTTAAAAGGGCAATCATGACTGAGTGTAAAGAGTTTTTAACACCCTAAAGTATAGACCCCTTATCCTTAATTCTGCTAACACTGTTGGCGGAATCTGAGTGAATTTGAATCGAGCTGTAGACTGTCAGGACACCTCTGAATCTGTTCTTGGGGCTGTCCCGGGGACTGCCCCCTGTCTTAGAAAATTACTGCTTGAACCCTGCACATTGCTGCCAGTTGTTACATAATTACTTTCCCCCAACAACTTCGAAAAATTGACTGAATGTGTTGCTGAAATATTGAAAGTCTGATCCCCTCTCCCTCCATTTGAAATGTTGAAAGTCTGGTCAACTCCATCGGGGTCTTCAAATCATTTGGGGTGTAGCAGCCGTAAGGAGCCTCAAATCAGGCCCTTCAGTCCATTCATGAAATTCCTCAAATAGTGTTCCTCAGATAGGCCTGGCACCTGGCTTGCCAATTGGACAAACAACGACACATAATTCTTGCTACATTTTGGAAAACCTATAGTGTTGGTGATTGATCACAAACAATATCATTGGTTCATTAGATTATCTATCACATATTGTTCATCTAGTATATCATATTTAATTCTCATTGTTTCATTGTTGGATGAATTATGTTTAGTTCCATCAAAAGATTTTACTAGAAGTAGAAGCAATTTTATGCTTTTCCTCTATTATTTATTGACCAGATATTTAATTGCAAACTCTAGTTCATATCTTATGGCAAGCATTTCACAAACTAGATTGCAGATGTTCTATGCCCTTTCTGGCTTGACCACAAACATATAAAGACACATTTAATGCTTTAACATCAGACTTAAATATCTCGTCTCTTGGTATATGCACATTAGAACTAAGCACCATAACTAATAAAGGAAATACCCTTTCATAAGAACACTACATTTTAGAACCCCTTAACTTCGTATATAAAATGATGGTTTCCAATTTTTATTCTTTGTTTCATCCAATTCATCCAGTTATCATGTGTAAGAGCTACTAAATGATGTTGTATTCCTTAAGACTTCAATGTAAGTATAAAACTACAATTCCCCTGATTTAGGTATAGTTTAAATAGATTGATAAGACTATTTATATCATAAAGTGTGTTTTTATTTCTGGGAGCCTACCACTAAGAACATTAGGGGCATGTTCTTTTGTGATTTCAAATTGAAATCAACACGTAGTTTCCAATAAAAATAAAGTATTTCCTCTTACAAAACATCACATCAAAATACTATTTAAATAAAAACTCAAATCAACAGTTCATTTCAAATCAATTTCAAACCACAACCAAACAAACCTTAGATTAAGTGTGAGGTTTGGAGTGTGTGCATGTGAGAACAAAACACACTCAAGGAAATGTATATAGCCTGCAGAGCTAGTCCACGATCATAAAACACATCCAAAATTAACCTACGGAGCTAGTCTACGATCATAAAACACATCTGGTAAAAAATATAAATATATACTTGTATTGATCTTGAACTTTGTTAAAAATATATATATGCACTTTTATTTATCTTTAGGGAATGCAAATATAATAAAAGGTGCAAATCAATAGACTTTGGCATTGGTTCACATACATTTGAAAATTTTAAAACCCAATATATTGTTTATTTTGGAAGTTTGGAAATTCTTGAATACATCATTTATGTAATGAGCAAGCTATACAACTCTTTAGATGAATTGTATATTTTTCTAGATTATGCTGCCATGCCCTTCTCACTCATACGGCACAATCATTTTTACCAAAATATATATATCGACACTTTTCATTGTATTAATTTTGTTTTCCTTATGGCCATTATCTTATAATCCTTTGAAATCCTTTTTTTATTTCTAGCTAATTAAATAAATCTCATTATCAACACAGATCATTTCACCTAGCTTTGTTATAACTTGTGCACACCCTAAGAAATGTCTTAACTTACTCCAGCACAAGAATGTTATATAATCATAGACTGACCCTACATATCGACATGAGTAATTGGGTACTTTTAGTGTATTATGGGAAAGTTTCCAATGGGTCGTTCATTGTGAAACTATCCCAGATTAAGTACACTTAATTCTGGAATTGTACTGGTTGGCTCCCAAGAATGAAGTGCACCTTGCTATTAGAAAGAGTTTTATGAGTTGTCTTAAATATTTTCCCATTTTAGGATATTACAATGCTACCCTAATAGTTCACAATCTTGTGGCTTGCCTTTGCGTAAAATTTCCAACCAACAATTTCATTTTCACACTTTTTCTTGATCTAAGTAGTGGTGTATATATCTCATCTAATAGCACCTATTTATAGGTGTTGTTTATTGATTTCTTTTATATTATTGTCTTCATACCTATGCTTTAGTGTTTTACAAATCTTGAATTATTGTAAAGTTTAGGTCCGTGCTTTGTAGATTTACTGATCAAAATCTGTACTTGCAACATTGATAGTTGGTGATCCACCACCAAATTGTCTGATTGAGAATCTAGATCTCAAATTAGTTATTTTTTTTTTTACCATAACTGTAATGATACTCGGATATTCTTGTTCAAAAACGGAATAGAGATGATCTATGCAAATATCTTAATGGTGTTGCGACATGAACTTTGCTGAGTAATTAATGGAGGCTGATCCTCATTCTCAACTTCCTGCAGTATGGTGTAAAGATATTTGTCATAACATCATTTAAGGACACATGCTACATTGAGATTGTGCCAAGCGTTCAAAAATCTGAACGAGGTATATTTTTCTTCAATGCGAGATCCTCAATATTCAATACAAAAACTTCTCGTGATTATTTATTTGTAGCAACCAAGGAAAATTACATCATTCATTACTATTATTATGATTAACTTCTTACTCAATTATTAATTATAATGTACTATTATTCTTTCCACAGTTATTTCGCTGAGCTTCTGGGCAGAAGTTCATTACAACTCTATATATCCTCAAGGAGGTAAAATTCCGAGTTATTTGAAGCCAATCTGAAATGCCCTCCCATGTTAACCTTATTTTAAACTCAATTGGAATTACATTGTCCCCTGTCCGACTTATTTCTTACTACGATATATTTGTCTTGAAGAATTTTTATAGAGATAAAATCCTGTGCATTCTGAAGTTTCGAATTTATTTCTGATGATCAAATAACTTAAATGGGATGTTTACATTATTTATCAGAGTGTCCAACCTTTCGGACAAAGAAGAAGAAGAGATGGCAATCTACACAACATGAGCATGTGGATTTACCTGATAATTTCTGTTGATGAGATTGTAAGTGAACAATTTATATTGCATGTGTTCTACATATGAAGTAGTTTTAGCTTAGCGATTCTCCTGACTAATTGCTTCTCCATATGCAGACATGGATGCCATAAACAGACTGTACTGATAAAATCTCCCTGCTGATTAGACTAAATTTGATTCTTTCCTTGAATTAATAAAATGTCGAAACATGAATAATGGGCTCCTTGCCTCCTCGGTTTACTTTAGATCCTTCTGCTTTGTGCTGTATAGGATGTCTTCTTTCAGACAGCCTTTGGATCATTGAAAGTATTTGTATAATGTTGCTGTGTAACATGGAAAGTTTTATCTAACAGAAACTGATGTTATGAGGCTGGATTTAAATGCGCTGTTGCTTTGTCTCTTGTCTTGCAAATATTCCCTGTACGGGTTTTGAAGTTATAATATTATACTGATTGATGTGACCTAAAAAAAATGGTATTTTAGAGTGTATTAATGTAGTGAGAAATTATTTTTGATAGATTAAATGTATAAATAATTGCGACATTTTTGTAAATAAATATAATATAGATAAATGAAAACATGCATGAATTTGGTGACAGAGGGTACAATAGATTGGTGAATATACAATTATACATTCTTGTGCACTTTATTTATGCTCTATGTTTGTTGTCCAAAATTTCTAGTGGTATACATGAACATATATGGGATTTAAATAGCACATGTTATTTATGTTAGTTAATACTCCCTCAGTCTTAATTCGATAGTCATATTTTATTATTTTTGCTCATTTTAAAATAATAATTTTATTTTTATAAATAATCATATCCTCGTAAAATCATAATATTTTTTTTTATTATTATTACATAAATGACATTATGTTTTACACTTAAATTAAAATACACTCACAATATAGTAAAAAAATTATTTTATCCATAGTTTTCACTGGCTATCAATAATAAACTTATCTTTGGAGACGGAGGTGGTTATGTATTGTGCTGTATTAGTATGTGATATATGTTATGAAGAATTGTGTGAAAAGTATAAAATATATTATTTTAAATTAAATATTTGATTTGATTTCTTTTTTTACTTTTTCTAATGAGTATTTGAAGATTTTTTTTTTTAACATTTTGACTTTCGTAAAAATTTTTTTTTTGTTTCTTATTATTTTTAGAATCGCAATTGAGAAATAATATCGAGTGATGGTTTTATAAATAATAAAATTTTAATATGAGAAGTGTTTCTTTATTTTTAATTTGTAATTGAATTTTTTATTTGAATTTTGATTTTGATATTATTTTAATATAATATTTTGTGAGAGAAAATAATATATTTTTATTAAAAATCAAAAACATTAGTAAATAATATTAATCTTTGTTTGAAAACATAACAAGCAAATCCTTTGTAAAGTTGAAATTATTTACTATAATATTTTAAATAGAAAATATATTTTTAAATTTAATAGTTAAAACATAAATATTTAATATAGTATTCTTTAAACAACATATATTATTATATTTGTATACTAATTATTAGTAACCTACACAATTGCTCATGCAGAATAATATTCCCACCCTCTCCTCTATTTTGTCCACGTTATAATAGAATAAATCCTCTATTTTGTCCACGTTATAATAGAATAAGAATTTATGTAAAGTATAATTAGTAAATAATTAAGAAAGTATTAATAAAAATAATTGAATAATTTAATTAAGATTAATAAAATTATAAATTATAAATTTTAAAATATGATTAAAGTGTATAATTATATATATATTTTAAAAAAAGACAAATTATTTGGAAATGATAAAAATGAAAAAAAATGAACATTTTATGTAGGACAGAACGAGTAATTTTATTCGACGTTTAAATTTTGTTTTCTTGTTAAGTCAATTTAAAATAAATAGTTCATATAATAATATGAATCATTTATATCTTTTGTATTTACTTTTAGGAAATTATAATCTAATACAAATTAATCAAATTTAATTCATATATCATATAGTTTAATAAAATCACTCCACTAGTTGTCAATTCGCTTCTTTGTCTATGGTTAAATATATTTAATTTTTAAGTCAAATTTTTGTAGATCGAGCGGTGATGTATCACTCTCTTAAGAGTTAGGATTGGAGTTCAATCCCGAATAGGTATAGTTGAGTTGGGGGTGTGCGTGTATAGGTAAAAATATGTATATATATATAGTTACATTAGTAAATAATATGGCTTGAAATGAATATCTTTTAAACTTTTACGTGAAATGATAGAAATATTTTATAATTTTATGAAGTTTATATTTACTAAATAAGAAAATATGGTTATTATTTTATTAACATTCTAAATAATAAGAACATTTTTTTTTTTTTTTCAGATAAGCTAATGATGTGTAGATCATTACACTGACCAGAGACACCCATAAAATTTATTTCTTATTAATATATGACTTAACTCAAGTAATGATGTCATTATAAGTACTAATAAAACAGTTCTATATATTTTTTTAAGAGAATATCTTAATACTGAAAAACAAATTGCATATGAGTATTCCAAAAAGTACAAGTCAAAGTAAAAATCAGGCCAGGGCCAAGACGAAAAAAGGGCCCTAGCCCAGGGCCCAAAATGAAAAGAGCCCATCATGTTGGTATATATATATCTGATGTTTTAAAAAATAAAAATAAATAATAAATTTATAATTGAAAAAAGTTAAAAGACTTTGGCGTACCGTTGCAATGGTAGTTTCTATGTAATCTCTATAGGAACTTTAAAAGGAAGTTGCAGAATTTCTCTCTGCATTGAAGAGTTTTTTTAGACCGTTTTTAACTTTTTTTTTTTTTTTTCATTTTATAAATTTCTTTTAAGTTTTATCTCAATTTTCTTATTTTCTTCCTTCAGTCATTCTTTCTGTGTTCTCCATCTTCATCCATTCATCTTCACACAATCACAACGTGATTTTTTGTTTATGCAATCTACAATTTTTTATAAGATTATTATTATTTTTTTTATCTATTTACTTATAGCCTGATAGTTTATAAATTTATTCATCAATTTTTATTTTATTTTTTACATCAAAACTAAAATTAAAACTTAAAATTTCATAACAATAAAAGTTTTGTTAAGTGAAATTCTCTTAGATTTTGTTCTATGGAGTACAGAATAAGGTTAGATTTTATTGTTTTACATTTTTAATAGTGTATATTTTTGTTAATGTTTATTATTTGATTTTTTAATATTTATTATATGGTATTTTTTCTATTGCAAGTACAAGATAAAGAAAAAAAAAACAAGAAGAAAATTCAAATTCTAAATCTCTCAAAATATTTTTTCCGTAGAATCAAGGTAACGACTAACAAGGTTTAATTTTTTTTTTTATTTTAGGGATTAAACTCTTTTATTATTTTATTTTGTTTTTAATTGTCTTGTGTTATATACTTATATATATAGATATTAATATACATATATATTATTGTTTCATTTATATGTCTAATTTTTAGAACCTTTAAAATTTGAAATTTTATATATTTTTACTAATTATGTATACTCCCCCCGTCCCGTTGGAAGGGTGGCGTTTGCTTTTTGCACATAGATTTTTTAATATTAGTATTATATTGGATTGTAGTAAAAAGGACAAACATACCCTATTAGTATGGTGTAATATAAAAGTAATGACATTTGTGTAATATATTGTAAGTTAAATTAGGAAATGGTAACTTTGTTTTGGGACGGACGAAAATAAAAAAATGGTAACATTTCAATGGGAGAGAGAGAGTATTATTTATTAGTTTTTCAATGCAGGTAGCAAGGAACACGCAATAAAAATTGACAGTAAAGCAAAAAAGAGGAAAATTCATCGGGTAGTGTTGTTCTTTTATTGTTTTCTTTATATTTATAAATTTTTTAAAATGCTATCTAAAAAACATTTATCAGGAAGTGAAAAAAGAAAAAATAAGAAAACAAGAACAATTAATAAAATCACAAAAATTAGCTTTAGATAAAATTTTTAATAAGAATATAGGTCATTCTACGGGTTTTGATGAATTAAATGATAATTGTATTGAATATTCTAAATCTATTGAAAATTTAAATAGCAAAGATATTGTCGATAGTAATATTATCAATAATAATAATAATAATAATAATAATAATAATAATAATAATGAAATATGATTAGAAATTGATGATAGTGATATTTTTATTTAGATATTTATGATCCTAAAAATTGGGATAATCTTGATAGTATAAAAAAATATTTTAATTGAAAATGGACTTAGAAGAGAATTAAGTCTTACTTTTCCTTTCAGACATTTTTCATATGTCCATTACTCTATAAAATTAAATAATGGAGAAACTATTGATAGAAAATAGTTAGTTTATTCTAAACATGTAGATAAAATATATTGTTTTGTTGTAAAACGTTTAAAAAAAATAACATTAAATGTTTGTTGGCAAATGATGGATTTAAAGATTGGAAACATTTAGCCGAAAGACTTAAACAATATGAAAATAGTATTGAACATATAACATATATGAATACTTGGAATGAATTAAAAATAAGATTAAATAAAAATCAAACAATTGATAAAGATATTCAAAAAGAAATTACAAAAGAAAAGGAACGTTGGAGACAAGTTTTAATTAGAATAATTTCTGTTATAAAATGTCTTTCTAAATATAATTTAGCTTTTCGAGGTTCGAATGAAAAACTTTATCAAGACAGTAATGATAATTTTTTAGGAATAATTAAAATGATTTGCTGAATTTGATATAGTTATGCAATATCATATTAGGCGTATTCAAAATAATGAAATTCATTATCATTATTTTGGTCACAAAATTCAAAATGAATTAATTTCTTTATTGGCTCATAGTGTTAGAAGTTCAATTATAAAAATTATTAAAGAGTCAAAATATTTTTCAATAATTCTAGATTGTACCCCGGATATTAGTCACCAAGAACAAATGACTTTAATTGACCGTTGTATAGATATGTCAAGTAGTAAAATTAAAATCGAAGAATACTTTTTACAATTTTTGCAAGTAGAAGATACAAGTGTTTTAGAACTTTTTAAAGAATTGACAAATGCAATTGAATACCTTGATCTTAATATTGATAATATAAGGGGTCAATGTTATGATAATTGATCTAATATGAAAGGTAAACACCAAAGAGTTCAAAAAAGATTACTTGATATAAATCCTAGAGCATTATATATGTCATGTGCTTGTCATAGTCTTAATCTTACACTTTGTGATATGACATATTCTTGTACAAAAGCATTATCATTTTTTGCAATTGTCCAACGTATATATACATTATTTTCAAGCTCGACAAAAAGATGGAAATTTTTGCTCGATAATATTTCAAATTTTACCTTAAAATCTTTGTCAAACACTCGTTGGGAAAGTAGAATTAAAAGTGTTAAAGCTATTAGATTTCAAACTCCTCAAATTAGATTAGCTTTGTTAGATTTAATTAATTCATGTGATGATGTTAAATAAAAAAGTGAACCTGAAAGTTTGATTGGTTCACTTGAATCCTATGAATTTTTACTTGTATGATTATTTGGTATGATATTTTATTTGTTATTAATAGAATGAGTAAAAAATTACAATATGAATTTGTAAGTATTGATACGGCTATAAAACAAATAGAAGATACTTTATTATTTTTTGAAAAATATAGAAATGAAAGACGTTTCAATAGTATGCATGTTGCAAACGAAATTGCTTTAGTTATGGATATCGAATGCGTATTTCCAACTAAACGTCGTATTTTTAGAAAAAGAAAAATTGATGATAGTGATCAAAATGAACAAGTACAATCAGAAGAAGAAAATTTTAAAGTTAATTATTTTTTAGTTGTAGTAGATATGACCATTACTTCATTAAATGATAAATTTATACAGTTGAAAATGTTTAATAGCATTTTTGTTTTTTTTTTTATTTAATTCACAAAAATTAAAATCTTTAGACAATAAGAAGTTAAAAGAATATTGTATTGTTTTATCAACTATTTTTTCTCATAATAATATTTCTGATATTGACCTAAAAGAAATGATTGCTGAATTAAAAGTTCTACGAATGATTTTACCTGATAACTTAATGTCACCGATTGAAATTCTTGAATTTATTAGAGCGGTTGATTGTTGTCCTAATGTTTCTATAGCCTATCGCATTTTATTAACTGTACCAGTAACAATAGCATCAGCTGAAATTTTTTTTTCAAAATCAAAATTATTAAAAACTTATTCAAGATCGTGTATGTCTCAAGAACGATTAAATGGTTTGGCTATGTTGTATATTGAAAAAGAAATGTTAGAAAAAATTAATATTGATATTATTATCGATGAATTTGCATATAAAAATGCTAGAATAAATTATTTTATTTAATTATTTATATTTTTATTATTAAAAAAATTATTGTGATATATTTTAGGGGCCCATGCTTTGAATTTCGCCCCAGGCCTATGAAACCTCAGGAATAGGACTGGTAAAAATTATCGGCAAAAGATTAGTTAAGTTGTATCCAAATTCATTAGTTGTTATGAGTAATCTAATAAAAGAAGATGAAGTGTACAATCATTATTAAGACAAATAACAAGAAATTCAAAAACTGATCAAGAAATGAGATACCTCCTCCTTTAGTCAAGCATTTTTTATTCGAAGATGCTACTCATCAAACCCTATCTTTCCAAGCATGGCGGACCCTTCACAATTAGGGAACACGAAATTCTACAATGTGTCATGCAAATAATAGTTTTTGTTTTTCAAGCTCTTATTATTTGCCTGCAGCACAACATTATCCTGCTTGTCTTGTTGTGCCTGATGATAACATCAAGAATCATAACTGTAATATAACAATGTGTAGTTAAATTGTGCCTTTTTAGGGCTGGAAATTTCAACTGCAGTTTGGGTTTGGATTAGGTTGAATTGGACTAATTTATAATTGTATGTACTAATAGAGACCATAATTAACTCTAATGTGTAAATGTATTAATAAATGGATGGCTCCAAGTTTGAAGAAGTAGTTTGGATGATGATGTGTATAGTTGACTGCACCAACTCATAAAAAGAAAGAGTTAAAAATCTAGTGATGATGTTTTAAATAAGATATACAAAATATATTATTCACCAAACAACGATATTACACTTTCACAAACTTATCAAATAATTTTTATCAGTGTTTTTTCCAATATGAATGTTGTTATCTATATTGTTAGCATTAATGCCATAAGCCAACATACGTAAGGATATTGTACATTTTTTTATTTGTCATAGGCTAAGTCTTCTCGTAACATCAGTATTAGGAATGTGATATCTGATAGCAAGTCATTCAGTAAGTACAAGAAAGAACATGAGAAAATGTTAAGAAATTCATAAAACACCTCAAGGAGAGGAATCCAAAAAAGAATGGTTTTGTCTACACAACTAGGAAACCATGGATTGTTGTAGGTATGCATAATATGAACTACAAGTGTGCTTCCATTTTAAAATTTACCTTTCTAGTTTTAGAGATATTTTTGACATTGATAAGAAGAATGATTGCTCGAGGAGAGCCTTTGGTCAATGTTGGCCAAATTTCCAGGGCCACAATCCTTTTGAATATTTTTATACCAGTTGTTGTGGAGCTTGACGATATGGTTGTTGGTGGTCTTATCAATAGCTATGGGGTTGAGATGAGCTCCTATATTTATAAAATGATATCAGATACTGTGGCTACTTATGAAGTTGTTTTAAATGATGGGTGATTGGTTAGAACCAAAAAGGATAATGAGTACTCCGAGTTGTTCTATACGATATCCCATGGTCTCAGAGGCGCTAAGACTTCTTATTACAATTAAGATTAAGCTTATATCTACAAAGGAATATATGAGATTAACTTATAAACTTGTTGTTGGATTTTTTAAGGAGGTTTTCCAAGCATATATGAATAATTTGCATATAAGGATAGAGATCAGGACAACTTTGACAATATTTTAAATTCTGTTGAGAGCATAGTTTACACTCCAATTCAAAGTTATAATTGATGACAAAAAGATATGTTTTTTAAAGAAAATCCTAAACAAAATGGTAAAAAAATCAATAGTATTGGTAGATGGTTCAAACCTTAGTTTTACCAGCATGTGTATATTGCACTCAAGAAAATAGAACTTGTGCAGTATATTCCCACAAGAGAATATTACCACAGAAATACAAGGTGCTTGTATCAGGAAAGCAAGCTTATATATTCTTTCGCTAATTAATGGTGGTTTAGGTTCTCTTTGGATGGCGGAAGTAGCATAAGGTTTCCACTCTCAATGCCACCGAATGTGAATCCAACAAAAAAATTATTACCATGAAGTGCATGTTATTCAAGACATATTTGTTTTCATTTGTAACGTTGGTGATGCCCTGGAATGGGTCCATAGAGGAATGAAGATTTATCCCATCTGGCTCTGCCCGCATAGACTTTACAAACTTTCTCTAAGAATCATGATTTATCCTGAACCAAGATTTGAGCTTGTAAAGCAAACAGAATGATACACCTTATGCCAAAATGTATAGAAATGTTGAAATTTACTATGCCCCTAGGCTAGTCCTAAGGAGTGGGGTTTTTGATAGACCAGGAGCAGTTCATCATATGGGTGAATATGACTAATAAACAAACCATTCCAACATTAATATGTTTTATCGGAGCTTAATGAGAAAATTTTTTGAAAATGTTTGATGCGGGTCTGTACAAGCATTGCAAACAGAAATACAGAGCAATGAGTACCTTAATGGGCGTGTTTTAAAAATGGAAAAAGATAAGAATACCGAAAAAGAGGTCTACAAGCTATTTAGGAGACTCAAAATCCAATTATTGATTAGTTACTGATATGGATGAGCTTGGAGGTGATCATAGACCATTTCAACACAATTTTATTTTTTATTCAAGAATTTTCTTGTCTTTCTTTGCTTGTATGTTGTATTCCATTGAACCCTATCTAGGTTTGTAGCCATCTGTGACATGACGACTGACTACTTACTATTACATGGCTACTTGGATAAAAAATAAAAGAGTCTTCTTGTAACATTTGTATATTGTTGAAAGTATTCTATTTAATTTGTAAGACATAAAACATGCGAAGAAAATGTGTTTTCTCATTCGAAACCTTCAATAAAATTGATCATCTATATACATTTTTTTTTTCAGTAATTTTTTTTTTAAATAAACAATTGTGGCATTCTTCACAATTTCACTCAAAATAAATTCTTTGTTGATTATGAGAAAAAAATATATATATTCATCTCATTATTAAAGGATCTTTTCACAAGTATTTGAAGAATTTGATGTATTGTCCACCAATATAAAATAACTTTAATTGCATCTTCCAAATCAATACTAGGATATGTTTTAGTTGAATTTAATATTTTTTCCAATAAAGAATCTTTGAAATAGGGAGTGGTTTGAAATTAATTTAAAATGAAGTGTTGATTTAAATTTTTGTTTAAATAGCATTTTAATATAATGTTTTATAAGACAATAATAAATTTTTTATTGAAAATTGTGTTAAATACATAATGTTACTTTTAAGTTGAAATATTAAAAGAACAAACCGTATTGTTAAGAATATTTTGTACAAGGAGAGATGTTGTAGAAATAATACAAAATATGTTAT
Organism: Andrographis paniculata; assembly: GCF_009805555.1. Taxonomy (NCBI): domain Eukaryota; kingdom Viridiplantae; phylum Streptophyta; class Magnoliopsida; order Lamiales; family Acanthaceae; genus Andrographis; species Andrographis paniculata. The sequence goes on from NW_026137614.1 coordinate 3,340,549, forward strand.
TCATAGCTTATATACAACAAAGTAGTGATATTATAAATAATAAATATGATTTGACATAATAATTAAAATGAGTGCAAAATATATGAATTAGTAAAGTAATTAATATAAAAAAAATTAATGTGATGTAAAAATTTATTTTATGATGCAATAATTTGTCTTAAAAGATAAAAACATTAGACATTATAGCTAGTGATTTGATATTACAATAAAAATGGTGTCAAAATATATAAATATGTAGTACATTAATAAATTTAAAAAGTTAATATGATATAAAAATTCAACTTATGGTACAATAATTTCTGTTTTAAAAAATATATATATCAAATATAATAATTAGTATTTTTTATATGACAATAACACTGAGTTTAAAATATGTAAGTAACTTACAATAACTAATGTAAAGAAAGCTAATCTGATACTAAAATTGATTTCAGGTAGAATAATTTGTGAATAAAAATATTATCATAGCTAGCGATTTGATATATGACAATGAAAATAAGTTCAAAATATATAAGTAACTAATACAATAATTATTTGAAAAAAAAAGTAATATGATGTGAAAAATTATTTTAGAGTACAATTTATCATGTATTTAAATAAAAAGAAGTACATTAGATATCATCAACAGGGATTTGATATGAAAATAAAAATAAGTTCAAAACCTAAAGGTGAAAAGGTTGAGGACTTCACCAGTACACTATATCCTCATTCCCGGTGTGAAAATTTATTTTATGGTGCAATATTTAATATTTCATTCATTTTATTTTATTTTTTTGTTATATATAATATTTTTCTATACATATATTAATATATTTAAGATTTGCGAGATTATTGGGTATTAATTTTTTTATTTTTTCACTTTTCTTCTAATTATGTATTTAAATTTATTGGGGTGCAAACCCAAGTCCCACATTGGAAGCTGTGAAGAAAAATTTCACACCTTATAAGTCCCAAGTGAACTCCACTAGTGTGAGGCCTTTTGGAGAATATCCAAAAACAAATCCGTGCGGGCTCAGCCCAAAGCGGACAATATCATACTAGTGTTGAGTTGACCCAGTCCCAACAGTGGTATCAGAGCCCGGTTAGATGGTGAAGTGGACTGGGTGGCATTGGGCATTGGTTGTGGTGGTGAGCTCGCCCTCATGACCTGCGGATGTGCCTTGTGTCGAAAGTCTCCTGATGGTGTTAGATCGGTCCCGATTGAGGTGGTCAGGCAGCGGGTCCCTTTGTAATAGGCGGCACAAGGTGGGCAGGGAAGGTCCATTGGTTGGTCCTTGGTTTGAAGGGAGGATTGTTGGGGTGCAAAACCAAGTCCCACATCGGAAGCTGTGAAGAAAAATTTCACACCTTATAAGTCCCAAGTGAACTCCACTAGTATGAGGCCTTTTGAAGAATATCTAAAAATAAATCCGTGCGGGCTCAGCCCAAAGCGGACAATATCATACTAGTGTTGAGTTGACCCAGTCCCAACAAAATTCTCAACAATTCTCAAATACCGTACCATTCTATTCCACAAATTTATTTATTTTTATCCATCAATATTTCAAGCATTTGGAGTTCACCGTATCTTCACCACTTGGCTCAATGCAACATACACATAAGAAATATATTTATGAATTTTGCACACAAGCCGATGATGTGCAAATCATTACTCTACCGCGATGAAAAAAAATAAGAAGATAGAATTATAAATAATATCTATTTCTTATTTGTAGATGACTTAACACAAACAAAGATGTCATTACAAGAACTAATAAATCATATTCTATATATTTTTTTTCTTAAAAGATGGTATGGTAAACAAATTAAATACAAGCATGTTAATAAGTACAAGTTGTTGAAAAATGAATTTTGGTTGATGTTATTCGTAGCTGGTCCAATCAACATATGGATACTAGTGATCAATTGCGGTTCATTCAACGTGAAATAAGTGGTTTATTTGTTGCAACCAAAGTTGATCACTCCAGTATATCTCGGAAAGGAACATCGGATTTAGAGGGTCTGATTGAATTAAATATGTAGATCTTAAGAGATTTGATTGAAAAAATATCATTGAGTCAAGATATGGATTTATTTAAAATGATTTATTTCCATATTTGACGTTCTTACCTTATGTATTGATTATATTGGTGATGTGGAGATTTTGTTTATATAATACATAATTGTGTGAAGGGGTAGTGTGAGATTATAGAAAGAATCCTTAGGATGATGAACAATTCTATAAAAGAACAATAGAGTAGACAAAATTGAGTGATAACTAGTTGAGCAACTTTAGGAAGAATGTGAAAAATATTGGAAGGGAAAAATACTTCGAAGATGAACCCGTTCCCATGCAATAGTTAAGAATTCTTGACGGTATCTAGTGTATGTGCTTTTGAGATAGCATCTATTACAATTTTATTGTAAGCTTGATTTGTTCTTCCTAGAGCTAAAGTGATATTGCATGGGTTGAACCCCCATATATAGATCACGATTGGACCAAACTAGGTTAACAATTGTTTTGTATTTTATATTCTTGTTGTCACTAGTATGTGCATTTGCAATCCGATTGTCCAACAAACAACGAGTTTGTGTTGAGATTTTATTTATCTATGTTTATTTTCGAAGTGAATTGTTGTTGTTGCTAAGTGTTTGATTGATTTCGAAGCTAACACAACTCAATGTAAAAATTGTTGACAAAATATTAGTCAAGTTGTATAAAAATCCATTGATTGTTACAAGCTAGCTAACCAAAGAATATTTGACAATCTAGTGATGTTTTAAACCAAACATCAGAAATATATATGTGAATTGTGATAACTCTTTCACATGTGAACATATAAGAAGTGAGTTAAAATATGAACTAAAGTCTAAAATAGAATATGAGCTATTGTACTGTTAATAATGTTGCTGAAACATTTTATTATTGTAGTGTTGTTTTGAACAAACCAAAATTAACGAAACTGATGGATATTCATCAAGTTAAAAGTTAACAACACTATATAGTGACACTCATGATGAATCATATTCTCCTAGTGTGAATGCTTGCAGGAATTAAAAATAAAAATAAAAATATTGATCTTATCCAAAGAAAATTGTAATATTTAATATTATTGTTGGCAAAAGATGAAATATTTGGACACCTAAGGAAAAATCCAATGGCCAAATTAATTAATAAATTTTTTAATTAGTTATTTCAATGATCTATATTGTTATGTTTGTTATTTTAATATTACATTATCTACATAAAATTACAAAAAATGTCTTATATATAGATCTTATTATCATGGTGATGGATCACATGCTGAATTTAAAGTGTGTTGAATGCTTATAAATTTAATATTTTAATTTACTCTATTAATTAATATAATTAATGTAATTAGTTAAAATAATTTTGTAGGCATCACCACACATGCTGAATAATTAAATTCAGCATATGATCCATGTTGTATTATCATTTGTATATATATATATATATTTGTATTTTTTCAATAAAAAATAATAAGTCTATTCGGACTCTAAGACTTTAAAATTATCCTCCAATGCCAGAAAAGACACGTGTGCCTCACATGAGTAAACGTAATTTCGCTGGCGCACGTGGAACTCGCTGGAACCAATGTGGCAAGTGACGTGGCCTTGGCTCCCCATAAATAGCCGGAGGTGAGGCCACATCATTTGCCACATTGACTCCGGCAAGTTTCAAACGATTGCTGACAAGGTCACATCCGTTCACGTGAGGCGCACATGCTTTTTCCGGCATCTGAGGATAATTTTAAAGTCTCGGAAAAATCTATTATCCTTTATTGAGAAATTGAAAAAAAAAAAAAAACTGAAAATGATAATGAGACTTACATATAAGATATTTCTTTTTATAATTTTCCCTATTATCCATATTATGTTAGTATATTTTTTCACTTTTAATATTATATTATTTGTGTCTTTATGTATGTTGTTATATATATATTTCTTTAATATTAATATCATATTATTTTTGTCATTATGTATGTTTTTTATTATCAATATTGTTATTTATATTTTTAAAATTTATAAAATTTCAATGATATATTTAGTATTTTTGTTTATTATTTGTACAATTTATTAAATTGTAAGATAATTAAAAAATTAAATTATTATGAACAGTTAATTATATTTTATTAAAAAATTATTGAATAAATTATATATTCATATCTAGCAAGATAATGCAAAACTAGAGTGCCTTTGTTTGGTGAAAAAAAAAAAAAATAATAATAATGCAAAGCTAAACATATATAAGGATTATACTAATTTTATAAATGCAGTAAGAGGTTTCAATATTGTTCTTACTCCATAACCATCTAGGGTGTGTTTATTTTGTAAAATAATTTGAAATAATATTTTTTTATATGAAATATAAAAAATTGTGTAGAGAATATGAAAAATATAAATATGTGTAATATATTAATTTTTTGAGGAAATGTATGATTTTTTATTTTTTTTAAAAAAACACACCACTAATTCTCCGGATATGAATGTCAATAATTTAGAATGATTTCGAGAAATTCAAAATTTCCAAACTGAAAAAGCAAGCAAAAATATGAATGAGCTAGTTGACCGAGTCTTCACAAGTTTCAAAAAATTGACATAAAAAATATTGAACAAAGTATTCTTAATTTTACAAGAATATTTAATTGAAATAATTATATTAAAGGGAGATAATTCCTATAAGCTTCCACATTTAAGAAAATATAATTTATTTAAAATTAGAAAACTCCTAGATCACCTCATTGATCCTATGGAGTTGGTGATTTAGTGCATTCAATATCTTATTGAAAAATAAAGTGTGAAGAGAATTAAAATACTTATAAGTTATTTAGATTATTAAAGATAAAAATATAACAATGCTTGTTTAGTGAATGCTTATTATGCTTTAGTAAACCTGTAACAAAAAATTTTCAAAAATAGGTTTATAATATAAATATATATATTTTTATATATTTTTAATTTTTGTGCTGAAAATGACACTTAAATACAATTGTAAATACAAGACTGATTTGCCTTAAATGAAATACAATTCAAAAAATGTTTATTTCCTCAAATTGGTACTTAACAAATTGAGTTCAAATGTAAAAATATGTTTATTATGAGTATATACGGGAAACCGAAAGCAAAATCACGTCCTAACACTTCATATAACCAAAAACTAGCCATAGCATAATTTTCAAAACAAAGCAATGAACAATACTCCTAGTCCAATGTTAACGGAGCATGCTTTCAAATACACAACAAGAAAAGTAGAAAGTCAGAAATAAAATTCATACTCAAAACACTTAAATAAGTCATGAATTAAAATATACTCATAAAAATAACTCGATATATTGTTGGCGCCCTCTCGTGAAACCCACTGGAGAAATAAAATCCAATCCTAAATTGAAAGACTCTTCCATATCCGACATTCATCCCTCATCTCGTGCACTCGTGACCAGTTGCTTTCTGGAGTCTAGATACAAACCGTCGTTGCCATGAACTCGGACTAATGAGGTGAACAAATTTGCTCATCGGCGCATTTAATATGAGCAATAATTGGATTAAACTTGTTCCCCCAACTTTTCAATAAAAATATTATATGAAAATATTATTTAAATAACAATCAAAATTAATTTTAAATTCCAACCAAATATAAAGTAATTTTTTCTTTAGTTTTTTTCTTATTATTTATAATTTTTAAAAATTATTATCAAATTTCTTTTTAATTTGTATATTAGTATTAAAACTAGGGTTTGCTTTTTTTACACTAAATTCAAGATTTATACTATTTGGGAATTTTTTTTTTTTTTTTTTTTCATAAGATATCTCATCATATATTATTTTAATATCAAATAAAACTAAAATTTTTAAAATTCTATTAAAAGAAATATACCCTAAATTTACATTCAAAATACAACTGTATTTATATTAAGACTTTGTTCTTTCATTTCTTTTTTCCAAAAAAATTACTACACTACACACATTCATCGTTATTTTTATATTATTTATATAATTCTCTGTATCTCCCATACAAAAATTTTCTTTCCAACAATTTCACAAAACAAATACACTCTAATATTTTTTAAAAAATCGTATTAAAAAAATGTAATATTTGATGATATATTTTACTAAAGAAAAAAATATATTTTTTTCAAAGAAAACAGAGTTCAAATAAATAAGTATTTTAAAAAAGATCTGAAGAAATTTAGCAAAAGAAACATAATGTTAGTATTTTTAAAAAAACTGTATTTATATTTTTTATTAAAAGACGGATACAATGTCCTGAATTTCAATTTAAATTTAAGAAACATAAAATTTAGATTTGACTCGGGCGAGTGGGTTCCGAGTCGACTCAAAACGTGTTTTAACTTAACTGTACAGATAATCTGACATAAATAGAAATGCAGTAACCAAATCAAGCAAGCGTTCGTGGGGAGGACTTGGGGCCTCGGCTCGGCCTATATTTTTACGCATCTCTTTCACGCTTCAACTCCATTTCCTCTCTTTTTCTCGATTTTTCTCTCATATGGCGGCGTTTCTTTGCTAGATTCGCGTAAATCTGCTGCAGGTACGTTTGGACCGTTTATCATTGCCTGTTCGCCGAAAGGACTGGTAAATGCTGAAACCCTAGGATTCATTGCACCTCCTAAGGAAGCCGTTTGCTTTTTGGGTACATTTTTGGGCATTTTTTGGTGTGTGTTTGGTTGATTGAATTTTTTATGGATTAGATTTTCTGTTTCGGATCTGTAATTGGATATAATTTTACAATCGAACTGATTTTTATGTTGGTTTCGTCTTGATTTATTTTAGTTTATATTGTAATGGGATTTGAAGTACGCTAAGAGTTGGGAAATTGAATGTAGGTGTGATGAGAGGAAGTGCTGTTTGTTGCCGAACTATTTGCAGGAAGTGAATCTTCGTATTGAGGAGTAAACTGCCGGTGCTGGTGGAATGGAGCCTGTAGAGGTTTTGCCTCCAAAGCGCAGGGGCAGGAAACGGAAGATAATTGAAGGGCAGGATGCCTCTGTGGATTGCAGTAACAAAAGGAAGACAGTGGAGACTAGGTCTCTGAAGCTTGTGGGTAGATACGTGGTTAAAGAATTTCAGAGCAGTGGTTTGTTTTTGGGAAAAATTACCTTTTATGAGTCAGGTTTGTATAGAATAATCTATGATGATGGAGACTGTGAAGATTTGTATAGTGGTGAAGTAAAAGCATTTTTAGTTGAAGAGGGTGATTTGGCTGGTGAATGGTCTGAAAGGAAAGAGAAGTTGGATGAATTTTTGCTAGGAAAAGAAGTGGGTGCAAAGAATACAGAACTTAAAGATGCCCCGGAGCTGGTCAATGTGAATTTGGTTTCTTCATCAGTGATTGGAGTGTCAAACAATATGGAAACATGTGCTAATGAAGTGATTGAGGTTCATGGTAATAATACCAGTGATACTGATTCTTCAAGTGATTCATGTGAGGACGCTCAAGATGATGATTCCAATCTAGACATGGAGGACACATTTGTTCCAAAACCAGAATTTCCTCCCTCTTCTGGGCATATTGGTGTTCCGAATGAATATGTTTCTCACCTTCTCTCTGTATATGGTTTCTTACGTTCATTTAGTATCCCTCTCTTTCTTTATCCCTTTTCCTTAGATGATTTTGTGGGTGCACTCAATTGCTCTGTTGCAAACACACTGCTGGATTCTGTACATATTGCTCTATTGCATGTTTTACAGCGGCATCTTGAAAGGCTCTCATCTGATGGTTTAGAGCTGGCGCATAAATGCTTGAGGTACTTCTCTATATGTTTTGCCATTAACTTTCTTTATTGGATGTTTTATATGTATGGATCCATTTTTGTGCGATGGTGTTCTTGTTAGGTTTTTCCCTTTGAGCACTTCTCGTGAACTTGACACATTGTATATTAATATTCTGAACAATAATATTAACGTTATTGTTGTTTTCATTATGTTTATGTATGAAATTAAATAGCGGAGTCAAACTATAGGTGGTAAGGTATGTGATTTTTGAAATGATTGTCCTGCCGGTCAATGTCTCCACTAACATTGGTTATTTATAGTTCCTTCAGTGCTGCCCTCTGAGTTCAAGTTGTTTTCTCATGACCATTCAATTGATACCAATAGTATCCTTACTCATCTCTGATTGTAGGTGCCTAGATTGGAACTTGCTTGACACTTTTACTTGGCCTGTTTACACAGTCCATTATCTGATGGTTATGGGCTGTTTAAATGCACCTGAGTTGAAAGGATTCCCTATCCATTGCTTGGAGAGGGATTACTACACTTTATCAGCTGGAACAAAATTGATTGTTTTGCAGATTTTATGTGATGATGTTCTAGATTCTGAACTGCTAAGGGTAGAAATGGACAGGCGTGAAGAATTGGAAGTAGGAATAGACATAGACTCAAGTACGGTGTTTATGACTACTGGTGATTCCAGAGGATTCCATCCTAGATGCTCTAAAACAACAAACAACATAGAAGCAATACAAGTTGTTTCTGAAAATCATCAAATGAAGCATTCTCTTGGTGTCCATTCTACTCAGACAAGTAGACCAGCTGGGAGCTCTGCAGATGAGGATGGTAATGGTGATGAATGTCGCATTTGTGGCATGGAAGGATTATTGCTTTGTTGTGATGGGTGCCCATCATCATACCACACTAGATGCTTGGGATTAAATAAGATGCATATGCCAGTGGGTACATGGTATTGTCCCGAGTGTAAAATAAGTGCTACTCAACCCAAACTTTTGCAGGGTACAATTTTAAGGGGAGGCCAATGTTTTGGGGTTGATCCATATGGACAAGCCTTTGTTGCAACCTGTGATCACTTACTTATGTACGTGCTTCTAACTCTGTTCAATCATATTAGCCTTTTACCTTGTTCTCATTGTCTGTTCATTCTTATTAGCTGGATATTAATTACATTCCTTGTATGAGTGGCTTTACATGCTATACTGCCTTAGCATAACTAATCAAATTTTAATCTTTGAAATTTTCTTTTGCAGATTGGATGCCCCAATCAGATCAGGAGTCTGCCTCAGATACTACAACAGACATGATGTTCTTAAATTTCTACTTTCCCTCTCTTCTAAAGTAGAGCATTTGGTTGCATATTCAGAAATACTCAGGGGAATCTTGCAGTATTTTGAGATACCTGAAAGCATCCTACCTTGCTATGGCATATCTGGAGTTGGTATGCAGATGGAAAAAGAAAAAGAAGTTAGTAAAACTGCATGTCACTTGGATAATTTGTTGGGTAAATCAGCTGTGGAGATTGCAGAGGTTGAGAACTCTGGAAGTTGTACTACTCATTCTAGTGCAGCAGATATGGTGAGTTCAAGTGTTACTAAGTATGTTCAGGAACCTGTTATAATTGGAGGCTCTTTGGACATGGGAACCAAATCTGATCAACTGGCTGTCAAAGGTTTGGCTGAACAGTATTCTTGTGTGAGTAAGGACACTGTCTTGCAGGAACCCATTACTTACAGTGGTTTACCTGGCCAGGCTTCTGATACCAATGATTTAAGCCAACAAAGCACTTCAAGTGTGAATGGAATTGCCGCCTGTGCAAGACAAAATGGCAATATTGATCACAGCGGTCCCTTTGCAAATGGTCTTCGTGAATCGAAGTTGTCTATTTTATGCTTGGATAACAAGGTTGACAAAATGTCTAACTCAGACCCATATGATGCTTGCTTGTTTAAGGGTTCTTTCTTCAAACCAACTGGTTATATTAATAGTTATGCACATGGTTATTTTGCTGCTTCAGCAGCTTCTAATTTGGCCATTCTTTCATCAGAAGAAAATCAAGTTTCTGAATCCCGCCCTTATAATCGGCGAAAGGGTATGCTTGACAATGTTTCGCTTCAGGTAAAAGCATTCTCTTCTGTGGCCGTACGATTTTTTTGGCCAAATACAGAGAAGAAGCTTTATGAAGTTCCTAGGGAAAGATGTTCGTGGTGTTTTTCTTGCAAGGCTACTGTATCAAGCAAGAGAGGCTGCTTGTTAAATGCAGCAGCTTCAAATTCTACTAGAGGGGCTACAAAGGTACCTTGTGGTGTTCGTTTGATGAAGAGTGGTGATGGGAGACTCAGTGGAATTGCAGCGTACATCATTTTTATGGAAGAGAGCTTAGGTGGTCTTGTTGAGGGTCCTTTCCTCAATGACACTTTCAGAAAAAAGTGGCGAAAGTTAGCTGAACAGGCTACAACATGCAAGGCTGTAAAGATCCTTTTGCTTGAAGTAAGCACTAATTTTAGTTGGTTGCATGCTTGATTCTGATTTTATGACAAGCTGATAAATCAATATGCATGGTTATATGATTAATAAATAATATTCGCAAGGTTTGAAAATGAAGGGTGTTAATATGGAGCACAGTGAGATACCCCCAAACTTCTATCCTATCCCTTCATTCTATGCTATTAGCATATTATTTATTTTCTATTTGTTGTCTTTCAAAAGAGAAACCATAAAAAATTGTTATATATCAAGAGATTTCTTGGGATCTGTTCTTTTAAGTTTGGATTTGAATTTGAGGTTTGGGAATAGTAAACATTCGAATTGAAATAGTGTTTGATGGGATCTAATGGATGTATGATGAGATGTTTTGAATATAAAATTAATTTTTTGGTACTATATTAAATGAAGAGAATAGGTGTTTGATTTGATGGTTTTAGGAAAATAGAATTTGATGAATAGTGAGACCAAATCCAAACGCTATTGGCTCCATTTTCTTTCTATAAATTATTACTTATCAAAGTAGTTATTAGTACTTCATGTATTAATAAATTTACAGATAATTAATGTAAATATATTTACTTCATATCTGCATCATTTCAATATACTTGGTTCTCTGAATGTATCATTTTTATTAAACTATTCTTTATTTAGTATAAGAATAACAATCAAGTATTTGCATTTCATCATTGATCACTATATATATACACATTTATCTGAAATGCTGTTCAATGCTGGTTGATGTGAATGTCTAACATACTCTTTAGGCTTTCTACTTGATGTTTTATCTATCATTCAAGCATAAGAATAGCATTCAAGTATTTGCATTTGATCATCTATCACTATATGTACAGTATACACACATTTATCTGAAGTGCTGTATAGTACTGGTTGATGTGAATGTCTAACATACTTTGTAGCCTTTCTGCTTGACTTTTAATTTGTCATACTTTAGATGAAAATTGTTTGATAACATTGATTAACCTAATTTTGCGATCAATACAATCAGTTTACCCTAAACCCTTAGGGTGTGTTTGTTTGGGGGTTTGGATTTTGAGTTGGGATTTGAATAGTAAAAAATTTTGAATTTGAATAGTTGTATGATGTGATATAAATAGGTGTTGATGTGATTTTTTGAATGTAAAATTGATTTTTAGTATAATATAAAAAATAAAAAATAGGTGTTTGATTTGATGTTTTTGGGGGAAAAATGGGATGAATAGTGGATTTAAAATCCAATCCCCCAAACAAACACACCCTAAGAAGCCATTAAATAATATAGTACTATATTACACATAATAGTAAACTAATTACTAAGGTTGGTCTATCTTAGGAACAAATTGTTTGACTATAACAGGTGGAATGTCTAATACTTTATTATTAGATAATATTATTTAAAATAATTTCTAATATTTTAGTCCCAATCCCACCTCAAAAAATATCAAATCCACATTTGTTCCTGTATGGTTGCATTATTTCAGTTAGTTAGTAGGTGCAGAATCATCTCAGCTCTGTGGTCACTGCATCTAATTGGAAAAATATAGTGAATTGAGATATATTTGCCCACGGGTTTAATAGATGGTGCTTTGATTGATGTTTATCAATAATTATCGCTATATTACTACACTTGTGTTGCTCTGTATTGCTCAGTATTGCTCATAATTTTGCACTTCCAAATTCCTAATGCTTTTGCATTTACAGCTTGAGGAGAATATAAGGACAATTGCCCTATCTGGAGATTGGATAAAGCTTGTTGATAGTTCATTCCAATCTTCTACTTCTCAAATTACAGCTAATGCTGCTGGGTCAGCTCAGAAGCGTAGACCAGGGAGGCGTGGTCGGAAACCGTCTGCTGTAGTTGAAGAAATTAGTGCTAACTACAAGGATATGTCCCCTGACTTTACTTGGTGGAGAGGGGGTGTGCTGTCAAAGCTGATGTTTCAGAGGGGAATCCTTCCTTGTTCCATGATCAGGAAAGCAGCTCGTCAAGGTAAATATGTAATATAAGCATGCCCTATGCATATTGTTTCTTGGGAAGTTGGATTGCTTATATTGAGTGAGGTTGTGATTAGCTTTTCATTGAGTTTATAGATGTCTAAACATATGGGTACTGAATTGTGAGAATGACAGGTGGTTTAAAAAAGATAATTGGCATACACTATGTTGAAGGACATGAGAGTTCCAGAATGAGCAGGCAGCTTATCTGGCGCTCGGCAGTTGAAATGAGTCGGAACTTGGCTCAAATTGCACTTCAGGTATCATTAATTTCTTATTTACTTTGAAAATAATACGCCTACACCTTTGTACTTATACCATGATTATTTCTGGTGGTACTTTATTTCTGGAAGCAAGCATATTATATTTTGATGTGTTCTTTCTAATGCATTCAACACACCAGGTTCGATACCTTGATTTTCATGTGAGATGGAGTGATCTAGTTCATCCAGAGCAGAACCTCGTCGATGGAAAAGGGCCTGATGCAGAAGTTTCAGCTTTTAGAAATGCTTTTATTTCTGAGAAGAAAATAGTAGGACATGACACAAGATATTGTGTTGATTTTGGCAGTCAGAAACACCTGCCATCTCGTGTTATGAAATATGTAGCAGAAGTAGAGAAAATCCTGGAAGATGGGAAGGAAAGATTCTGGTTTTCTGAGACACGCATCCCATTGTATCTAATTAGAGACTATGAAGAAAAAGTAGTGAAAAACAAAACTGTGGAAGTATTTTCCAAACTGCAGAGGTGGCTGGGGAAGGGTTCCCGTAAAAATATATATCCCTATCTTTGGAGGAAGCAAGATAACCTGGTCAGGAATTATTGCCCTTCCTGCCATGAAGATGTCTTGCATAGGTAATCTTCAAAACATATCTTCCTGACTTTCTGTTTTCTCATACAAGGGCTTTCCCTTCTAAATTAACTGTTAATTTTTCGACCTTTGCGATTCCAGGAATGCAGTCAAGTGCAGTGCATGCCAAGGTATGCTAATACTCTTATATCTGGAATTCTCAAACTTGAACTCTTATCTTTTTATATATTAAATAGGATTTCTGTAGTTGATATACTGCTAGAAGTACCAGAAAAAAGAAATCATGGGGAGTTTATATATGAGAAATGCTACTTTTTGGTTTATAGTGATGCAAATCCATTACGCCTATTTGTTTCATTCCCTTTTTGTACTCTAAACCCTAAATCCATCACATTCCTTGATATGTCTAGATTTCTTATTTATTTGCAACATTCTTTTCTTTCTTGCATTAGTGTGCCATTACTAAGATACATAATATGATGAACTGCTGGCAGGAAAGGATATTATGTACCTTTTGGGTATACTTAGAAACAGCAAGTTTTGTGCATACTCCAGTATGCTAGGTTCAATGTTTTTTATTGGATTGCAGTTGTTTTACATCTTAAATGCCCATGTTGTGAGATTCTTGCATATTATGATCCGATGACTCTTGAGAAGTGCTCACTAACCCTATAAATAGCATCATTTGTACACTCTTTGAATTTTAGTACAGTTTCTTTCAGAATTTTCTCCAATGGTGTTCATTACTTTGCTCTTTTCTGTTTGTAATTTTGATATTCTGAGACTGCTAATTGTGGAAGAAGGGGACAGAAGAAACACTAAAATCTTATGCAAAAAACCATGTATATGTTTCAATATTTTTCTCTTTGTTCATTTATATTTCAAATATAATGTGGAAAGTAATTAGCTTTTTATGCTGCATCCCGTTATTGATTTACTTGCGAAACTATTGCTCTGCCGTGACGACAGTTGATTCAGCATGTTTGACTACTTATTTTTCTATATATGACTTGAAAATAAGACCTTGTCTATTAGTTTATTTGGGTTGTTATTTATGATCTCTTGTGACAAAAAGCTAGTCAATTGGGTATGAAAACATGCCTGTTACTGCCATCTTATCTTATCTTATCCTTCTTTTTTTTTTTTTCTTTTTTGTGGCAAAGAAGTTGTCTTGTTATTTATGATTTCGTGTGATGAAAAACTTACCAAATTTGTTTTGTTGATCAGGTTCTTGTCATGAGCAATGCACCAATGGTTTAGCAGTTGAAGTGAACGAGGGGGTTGAATTTTTGATCACCTGTAAAAAGTGCTGTGAAAGTCGAGTTATCACTCACGTCCAGAGTAGTTATGGATCCCCTACAAGTCCTTTGCTTCTACAAACTCAAGACTTACCAAACGGTAGTAATACCAATATACACGTGAACTCAATAGCTTATAAACAGCCACAAGCACCAGTGCCCATAGAAATTTCTTCTGAGAAGAAATTGAGTAATGGTTCTGCGGTTGCTAAGAAAACCAAAAATAAACACTGGGGTCTTATATGGAGGAAGAAGAACGCTGAAGAAAATGGCGCTGATTTCAGGTTGAAGAACATTCTTATGAGGGGCAAGTCCGATAGGGGTTCGACAGAACCTGTTTGCCGTCTTTGTAATCAGCCATACAATCCTGACCTAATCTATATATGCTGCGAAACATGCCAACGTAAGCTCTTCTCGCATTTGATCGTTATTTTTTATAAATTAACTTTGGCGCTTTGGTGATTGTATTCCTGGTTTTTCGCAGATTGGTATCACGCCGATGCGGTTGAATTGGATGAGTCCAAGATTTCTATGCTGATGGGTTTCAAATGCAGCAAGTGCCGCAGAATCAGATCTCCTGTGTGCCCGTACTTGGATCCTGAAAAAAAGAAGGCATTGGAGAACAGGATCGACAGCCGAGCTCCCAAGGTGGATAATATCGAAAAGGCCAACGATTCTTGTCTAAATTCCAAATATCTCAAAAAAGAAGGCCCATCATCTTTACCACCTCCCATGAAAGCAGAATTTCATCATCAACCACCAGCAGATGATCGGCGCCATCCTTGTGTACCCCAAGTCGGGAAGTGCTCCAACACACCAATGGTGGACAGCGAATGGAATAGCGCCACTCTTTCTAATTCAGCTTCTCGAAAGCTTCCTGTTAGAAGGCACTTAAAGCAAGAGAATGACACGGCCGATCCATTTCAGATCGGCGCATCTGTTGTAGCCGAGACCGAGAAATTGCCCGTCAGGAGATACACTTACACTGACTCTGCTACTGACCGTATGCAAGTTGAAGCCCCAAAAACTCAATTGGTCAATTCTGACGAAAAAGCTGCTGACACATTGGAATACGATGATTGTCTTCAATATGATGGTGCGGAGTTTGAGCCTCAGACATATTTCTCGTTCGATGAGCTGCTCGCCTCTGACGATGGGGGAAATGGATCATATGTGTTCCCGGAGAATGAAACGCTCGAAATATCGTACGATCAGGAAGAACCCGTCATTTCTGTCGACGTAGTGCCCTGTAAGTTCTGTGCTCGCATTGACCCGTTTCCAGACCTTTGCTGCAAAGCGTGCGGGATGTGGTTGCACGGGCATTGTTCGCCGTGGGTGGAGTCGTCCTCGTCCTCGTCGTGGGAGGACGGGTGGAGGTGTGGTAATTGTCGGGAGTGGAGATAATCGATTCTGTTTGTTTGTTTGTTTCTAACAGTGGGAGGATGTGGTCCGATGAAGTATGTATCTATATTGTTGTACAAGGAAGGAAGGAATGAATCAGAAAACAAACCAAACAGCAGCAGAGTGTGGTTGTAAGGTAAGGTGTAAGAAGGTATCATTTTTGAGCATTGGTTGATGAATTAATTGTTTGTGGGCAGCTATGAATGAAATGACACTACTGCCTGCCTGCCTGCCTATCGTATCATATTTTGCCATTCATTCCATCTAACTAAACTATATTCTCTCCTCTTTTCTTTGCTAAATTCTACTTTCTTTGTTCCATAATTTATCAATATATTAATTTTGGCAAACTCAATAACATTTAATTATTATTTTTGATTCAATATTTATTTAGATATTATACTAGAATTAAATTTTTTAAAAAATTATATTTTTATTTTTAATTTATATGTTATATTTTTATTTTTTTCAAACTTAAAAGTATTTTTTAAAGCATATTTGAAGTAGCTTTTGAAACAAATAAAAATACTTCTAAATAAAAATTATCATAATAATGATAATAATAATAATAATAATAATAATATAAGATAATATAAAAATAATTAATGTAGATATTATACTAGAATTAAATTTTTTAAAAAATTAAATTTTTATTTTTAATTTATATGTTATATTTAGATTAAAATTTAAAACTATAACTGGACTTTTCGATCACTTGTTCAATTTGGAATTTTTTCATTTGCTTTCTTGGGCTATGCATTAATTTCAGACTGGATCCATCATTTTAACTAGTCCTAATTCCTCCAAAATTTTTCTAAAATTTTTTGAATTTTTTATATAACAGTTATGCTGTGATTTATTATTATTATTATTATTATTATTATTATTCTTTTTATTTTTACATACTCGTACACGCAGGCACTCACCAGGATCAAATCCGAGGATGTCTCACCATTTGCCATGACTGGCTGATGTTCTTTCATCCCATACAAACCACGACCAAAACGAAGCAAACTTTTGAAGAAAAAACGTAGTGCCAATTAAAGTCCTCAACAAACCTAATGACCTAAAAAAAAAAAAACACAAAAAACTAATGTGAAAGTAGCCTGCCTGGCTGCTTGGTACCGTACACCTTTTACCGCTCCCACTAACAAAAGCTGCATCCACTCGTACAAACACACACCAACATAATGCAAACCAAAATTTTTCTTTATTTCTATTTTTTATTTTTCTTAATAATTTCGAAAAAAAAAATAATTTGAATTTGATATTAAAATGATACTTCTTCGATCTAAGATTAGCACATTTTGAACCGACACGGAGATTAAGAGAGATGATGTTAAATAAATATTAAATGTAGGATAATATCGAAAAATACATAGTAGTACAAATAGAGGTTTGGAGAGAAGAAACAAACGATGCCCAATAGTAACGAAGTTACCATTTAATTGAATTTAGAGCGGTCTAGAAGCTTCTTTCAGCTTAAACAATGCATGAAAAGACCAAAATACCCCCCGCATTCACATAACACTACAAGCATTAGGGTTCTCATCACTGAACAGCTGAGGAGCGTGGTATGGTTGTGGTACGTACCAATTATACGGGGCCGGGTAGTAGTAAAAATACTGCTCACCCGGGTACGGGTTCGGGTTCGGGTTCGGGCTTACGGACCGTTGCGACTGCGCCTTGTTTACTGCTTCGGTTTTGTCTCCTCCGTCGCCGCCGCCGCCGTCGGCCTTCTCCTTGCCGCCGCCGCCGGCCTTCTCCTTTCCACCGCCGGCATTATTCTTCTCCTTTTTGTTTCCATTCTTTTGCTTTTCACCTCCGCTTTTCTCCTTCTCTGCGGCGGCGTCCTTTTGGGGTAGAATTTCGACTTCCTTTTTCACATGCTTCCTGAGCACCTGAGCCAACGCTTCTACGTCCATGGCGCCGGTTACTGTTACCAGGTTCTTCTCCTTGTCGATCTTCATGCCGCTGTAACCTGCAAACGCACCGTCGGATTAGGATTGTGAAATTGAATTAGAGATCGATCGATTATATGCTCACCCTTGGTTTTTGCTATGGATTTTCTGATCTTCTGAATGCAGCCTTCGCAGTGCAAGCGCATCCTCAGCACCGTCGTTGTCACCGGAATCTGCATTACGATTAAATTCAGAGAAACTGTAAGATGCGCGTGGGAGACGTGGGTGAGGTGTTGAGGCGGTTAACTGTTGGATAGTTGCAAACGTGTTGTTCGTGCTAAATATGGAGAAAACAAAACAGAAAATCGACGAATGAAATCGGATCGATGAACTGACGGTAATTGAATACCTTCTTTTCCTTTTCGGAAGAATCCTTATCGGATTTATTCTTCGAGTTTTTATCATTGGACTGCTCTTTGTTGTTCTTCTTCTTCTCTTGCTTAGGATTCACAACATTGTTGTTTTCTTTGCCTTTTGCATTCTCTTTATCATCGTTGTTGCTGTTTTCTTTCTTTGGTTGTGGCGAAATGAGTTCAAACTTTTTGTGCGTTTTCTGCTCCACCTTATTCCTGAGTTTCATCGGATCCACTTTTCCGACCACCGTAATCTTCTGCTCCCCGCCGATGGAGGCGCTGTAGACACCTAAATAGAAAAAAAAAAAAAAAAAAAAAAAAGAAGCAAAAACATCACCAGGAAATCAGATCCGAAGAACTACCAACACATCTATGGTGAATATATATTAGGAAATAGCTTTTCCGAAGAATATCACCGTCCAAAGAGCGGATACACTTCAGAACTTTGGAAACGCAGCCATCGCAGTGCAAGTCAGCCTTCAGCACCACCGTGACATTGCTCCTGCCTCCTCCTCCATTCTCACCATTGTTCTTCTGCATAGGAGCCAATTGCCAAATCGAAGTTTTCCTTATTAACAATTACAAACTGCATGATGAATAATTAAAGCACATTGACATTGAGATTAAGTTAGATTGATTACCTCACCCATTGGCAACGACGCGATCGGAGTTGAAGGAAACTGTGAAACTTGGTGGGGGAGGAAACTGGAAACTGCCTCTGGCGGTATTTATAGTTTGGCAGTGAGTCATATGTTAGTGGGCAGAGATAAGAGGAGTTTGAGTTGTCACACCTCAAACTAAAGAGTCTTTCTATTATTGCATCTACAATTCTTCCAAATTCCAATATATTAAGGCTTTAACATTCTTTTTTAATAATAATAATATTATTATTATTATTTTTAAAAAAAAATTAAATTAAATACTATTTTTATTTAATTGAAATTTATCATTTCCGGTTAATTTGTCGACTTAACTTACAGTTACATATGAAGTTTTAAGTATTGTATAATTAGTAAATAATTAAAAAATATATTAGTAAAAATAATTATGATTTAATAAAAATAATTATAGATTAAAATTAAAATAACCAAATAATTTAATAAAAAAATTATAAATTATAAATTTTAAAATGTGGTTAAAATTTATAATTATATTTTAAAAAAATGAGAAATTATATGGAACAAAAGAAAGTGGATAAATTAAGTGGGACGGATGAAGTAATATATTTTCAAATAATATAGTACTCCTTTCGTTCCAAAACAATAAAGACATTCGGGATGGACACGAGAATTAAAGAATAATAATATTATATCGATAATGGATGTAAAAGTATTTCTAAAAAATCAAAATGTCTCTATTTTATATAATTATTGTGAAGAAGTGGGGATAATTTTGTAAAAATGTAGGGAACTTGTTACAAAAAAAAAAAGAAAAAAAAAAAGAGACTATTGTTTTGAGACGGACGAAAATGATAGAATGAAACTATTATTTTGGGACGGAGGAAGTATTTTATTAATTAATGAAAGTCGGTAAGAGATTTTAATATTTTTGTTCTTTAACTTTATGTATAAAAGTAATTGTATGTGTAATAGTATATTTTTAATTTAAATAAAAGTTTGAGAGTATTTGAATATTAGTATAAGATTAGTTTTACTAAAACATAAATAAATATTTCTTAGTGAGATAGACTAAAATGATAAATATGATATTTTGAGCTGAGATTAAAAAAGTATTTATTTTCTCTATTATTCAAATTTATATCCATTTTACTTTTTAGGTTATCATTAAAAAAAAATTCCTTTTTACTTAAAAAGACATTAATATTTTGTATTTTTTTTACTTAAAACAAACACTAACTATTTTTACCTATCTTCTAATGAGGGATGAAGAAGTATTTTTTTTCATAAAATATTGTATTAAATCTTTTAATATTTACTATTTTTAAAAATTTAAAAATAAATCTTAAATTAATATTAATTTGTACTCATTCAATTCTAACTCAATGTGTATTTTTTATTATTTTATGTATCATATTCAAAAATATTTATTTTAATAATAACAATTATCAATATATAAATACCAAAATGATCATAACTTTTACGAAATTATTCATTTCATTTTTACTTGTAGAGACAAAAGTTTTAGAATATTTTAATATTTTCACAAATTAATAACATACTATTATTATTTTCTAATCTACTAAAAAAATGACCACTTTTAGTTTGGACGAAGAAAGTATATATATGATTGTCAATGTGTTTTTTATTCTTCTACTATAATAAATATTTTTGTTTTCAAATATTATAATTAAATTTATGTATTTATTCAAATAATTTTTTTTTTTTTTTTTTTTTTATTGATATGATCTTCAATATACATTATACATTCATTTTTCTAAAAAATTCAATCTTCAACATAAAATATATACATATTTTTATATTAACAATTTCATACTCCATATAAAAAATAGTTCAAACTAAAATACGAAATACACCTTAATTCCAATCCCGAAGACTCTTGATAGATGCAGTGGAATAGAATGCAAATTCAAAAGGTTTGTTGTGTTCAGAATGATGTTGATTTGAACAACAAACTAATCACAAAAATGCATGCGCAGAATGAAACGAAACAAACATCACACCGAAGTTTGTTGACCCAATTATCAACCCAGGGCAATTCCACTATAGGTAAGACAAACAAAACCACAAATAAACAGCCACAAACCCAACTTAATTATATTGGTTTCCCTACCACATGTATCTTTCTTCGCAAAGGAAATCATGGAAGGCCTCGACGTCCATTGGTTGTGCTCTGAAATGGAACGTTGTTGTAGGCAGCTTGACACCTTTTTCTCCTTTAACTCTTCTTAGAAGCCATTTGCATTACACAAACACTCGGCAATTTTTCCACACAACAAACTATTGGAACACTTTCAGAATGTCATCTTCGACTTCGTGAACCAGCAACTTTGAACAGGTTTTTCACCCAAAAATATGTACGAAATCTTTCTAAATTTATGCCTCTCAACACATGGACAAACCTCTCTACAAAACTCTCAAAATAAAAGACTAGACTCGTGCTTAACAATATGTAAAACTCAACTATTACACCATGAAATTTGGGCTTTCCTTTCGATATGAAAATGAGTATAATTTTTCAAGTTCCATGGGTTGTGTATATATATACACACACAAATCCACTTCTTCCAATCTAAATTCAACAACACAAAAACTCCAAATAGTCAAATATGCCAAAACACATCTCATGTCAATTATCAATGCGTATGTAGTAGAAGGAAATGATAGTAAAATGATACCTTTTTCGGTAATAAGAGTAAGATATTTATTCTTCTTTTATATTTGACATCTTTTTTGCATGCAAGCTCGAAGGACAACATTATTTTGTCTTTGTATACAGTAGGATAATGAGATATACATTTTATCTCACCTTGAAGTTTTTTCATTATCCAAAACATCAAGCATCGAACCAAGACTTTGAGTAGGGTTGCAATCTTGCAAGAAGCAGGTTGATTGTCTTTCTTTTTCATCTCTTTTTTACTTTTGAAATCAATGCTAGCACATTTTTTCTTATACTTATGCATAATTTGAATTATTTTTTTATATCCCCAAAAGACATTTTCCAACTCAGAAAATGTGTGACAAAATATTCCACATCAGCAACCAGTGTGGACAATTTAGCGGTCATACATGAACCAATCTAAACAGTTTGCGGATCCCCGATCAAACTAAATTTTATACCAACACAAATGATATTTAAATATTTGACAAATATTAGGGATGTTACCACCTTCTAGTGGTTTTTCCAACAATATTGATTCAAAATGAGGTTGAGTATATTAAACTTAATCATACAAAGTGTCAAAAGTATTTTACTTTATAAAGATTTTATTTTCTTGTAAAATTTACAAGAGTGTTTGTGAAATTTTGATTTTGAATAGTAAAATTTTAAATTGAAAGAATTACTTATTGTGATATAAATATACATTGATGTAATATTTTGAATATAAAATTAAATTTTAGTATCATATAATAAATAAAAAATAAGTATTTTGTTTGATTTTATTTTATTTTTTGGTGAGGGGGATTGGAATAGTAAAAAAAAAAATCAAAATCACACAAACAAACACACCCTACATTTCATGAAATAATATATTTTCTATCTATGTTTTGATAATTTTTCAAATGTCGTCGAGATAGGTGACCCTCCTTAAAAATAGAATTAGATATTTCTTTTTTTTGATCGGATAAAATTAGATATTTACTTGGATGAAAAATTCTATAGAGGTCAAGATGTAAATGTTAGCATAACCACTATTTTGATGCTTTGGTATGGTAGAAATCTCAAAATTGAAATTCAAAATTTTATCGAAGTTATCCTGTGATGTTTTAGCTATTCTTTTTGTATGGGGATATCAAATGCTATATTCAATGCAAAACTCGAGTGATCTTTATCGTTCAAAATTATTTTGGAATATAGTCGAAGTATTAGTTTCTAGAGTAGATTGGAGTTTGTCAAATGTATATAAATAAAAAGCTAATTATGATACATGTAAGTTCTACGAGTTTTTAAAGAACTACATACATTCTAGTTTATCTTTTTATTGTTATCACCCAAAATAATAGTGTAACATCTCGGCCGGTAAGTCATAAAAATCGAATATGTTGGAACATAGACTGATCACATTGATCAACATAAATCCTTTCAGCATGTACAGAGGTTTATCCATTTTAAAATATTCTTAGACAAAACATGTTTAATTCTAGAGTTCTTTCAGTATTCATAGAAAATGATATACATATTGTTGATATAAGTAACCTAATCGATCCATTTAAGTTCTATTCATATTTCTTTTGCAAAACACACTGGATAAGTGTGTGTTGACATGTAAAACTAACTTACGAATCAAACATACTCAATTTGAAATACTTTCATGCTCTTGATAATAATTTTTTTGATAAACAATTTTTTTTTTTTTTTTTTTTTTTTTTTTTTTTTTTTATGTTTGTCATGTGAAACTCTAATTATTTTAGGATTATAAATAGACTTTGTACATAAATAGTTTTCCAATTTAAATTTTTTAATAGAAATAATCCTCCAATTTATATGTTCTCACATGTGATCATGCTGCCTGTATCACATAGTATAATATTTATTAATTTTTTTAAAAATGAAATAAAATAAATTGTATTTGCAACCTAATCGAAATTGGAATTTGTATACATCATGTACAACTACATTAATTATTTCTTTAATGTAAATTTATTTGTATGTATCATATAAAATACAGACATAACAAAACAAACGGTGGGGAGGGGGAGAAGGTATATTAATCCTTCTATCCATATTGTCATCTCATTTTATTATTTTTGTCTACCATCAAATCAATTGTTTCATTATCATAAATAGTAACCATGGTCCTTGTGTCATTGTAAACGGAAAATTGCAAAAAAATCACACATTTTTCGTTATCATTTTTATCCTATATTGCAAAATATATCCCACGTATTTGCAAAAGTCAGTTATTTCTATCTTTTGGCCGCGCGTGATCACGTGTAAAGGCGCGTGGTGTGAATGTCACGCGCGAAAAAAAAAAAAACATAAATAACAACTTTTATAAACATACGAGATATATTTTGTCAGCTAGATAAATATATGACAAAAATGATAATAGAGTATAAATGTGAGATATATTTTTTTTGCAATTTTCTCTCACTATAAAACTATTTTATTTTTATCATTATTATATAAAAATATCTTTATTTTTAAACCAAAATTAAAACACACATTCATATATATAAAAAAAAAAAAAAAAAAAGGAAAGACTTTTTAACATTATTTTATACCTGCAACTATTGAAATATCAAGGAATTAATATTACTTGATCCAAAATTCTAAAAAAAAAAAAAAAAAAAAAAAAAAAAGATATTTTATCTTAAAAATCTAAAATTTTACTATATGTATTCTTCAAATATTATTTTAATATAAAATTCAAGCCAAATTTTCGTCCCAACATTTTAAAATATGTATTTATAAAAATTTACATGTAATATGATATATTTTCTTTTAAAATAAAAATTACATTATATCGTTATGTACAAAAAGAGAAACAAAGACAAGCAAAAACATCCACAAATTTTCCATTTGGCAGGGCAACGCAGATTCAATTCGACATCACTCAATTAATTGCTTAAAACTAATGCAACATACCTTAGGTGGGTGCAGTCGAGCATCCCAAAATTCGCCAACGTAAGTCCAACAAACGGCCGTTTCATATTTTAGATCGAACCTTGTTAATAAGCTCCCGACGAAGAATTTTCCCCGACGCCGATTTCGGGACACTGCTAACGAACGTGACTCTTCTCAATCGTTTAAATGGGGCAACCTGTAATGTGGAAGATTCGACAAATACATACAAGTCACTCTAGAACGACAATAAATCGGCGAAAAGAGACATTGCATGAAAACAAGAAAATTAGGACAGAGCGAAACCACGAGGGATTCGAAAAGAAGGGAATACCTGCTCTGAAATGAACTTGATGACATCGAGTTCGGTAAGTGAGCTGTTAGGTGATAGAACAACATAAGCGACGGGAACTTCACCTGCTTCCGCATCTGGGAACCTACAATGGGAATAAAAATGATTTATATGTATGGAATGGCGAGGTATTTAATTATTGAAGGCTTTGTTAGAATGTTTACGGGATGACAACAGCGTCGAGTATCTCAGGGTGAGATATGAGCAGCCCTTCGAGTTCAGCTGGAGCGACCTGGAGAGAAAATGTTAAGCAATGATTATCGATAATATGTTTCACTTTGTGCCGGGCTCATATGTCTTTATAAGAGTGATATCCTCGAGATTGTTTGCTCGGGTGAAATATAACAATGTTTAAATAAGGGGACTGGTTATGGTGCTGATTAGGGCTATTCAGCATCATTCTAATTAGCCACAGTCGGTACATTGTAATAAAATAATATACACAACACATGGTTGCCATTGACACAGTATATGTTGTGCTTGATATTGGATGAAATCAATTGTGATTGTGTTGTGTGGACGGAAAAATTGTAAAAGATATTCTCTATGTATACTCAATTATAACTTTGTCCTTTAGTTATATTGCTGGAAAAATATATCATAAATGTTTGCAAAAATCGCCATTTTTGTCATTTAGCTGCGCATGGGACCACTGTTGTGTGAACATCACGGGTGCCCATAGCGACTTTTGCAAATTGGCAGAATATATTTTTCTACTGAAATAAATAAAGAACAAAAGTAGTAATTCAATATATATAGAAGATATTTTTTGCAATTTTCTCTGGTGTGGACTATTGACATGTGCTATCAACAATATATTGCATTATATTATACAACCTTAGTCCGGGCTAAGTATACCACTTTGTTTGAATAAAGAGACAAAGAAATAATAATATTTTAATGTTTTAATGTAAAAGTAAAGTAGATAAAAAAGTAAGATAGAGGTATTATAGAGAATTTATTAAAAAAATTATAAAAAAAGTGATGGCATAAATAAAAATATAATAACAAATTGGTTACTATATATAAAGTATAGATAATAAAATTGTTGATGAGCAAGGTGTTTACTATAAATGGATTGTGCATAAATTTAACGGACAGTAAAAAAATGAAAACATGGCATAATTATAGCATACGGATGGAGTATTAAAGTAAACTGGTGTTATTTGTTTATTAGCTATGTGTTGTACGCTATATTGAGGTACTATCAGCATCATGCAAAATATATTTGATTCAACACACTACCAAAAAGAAACCATTTTCAAAGGAACTTACTTGAAAACCTTTGTATTTGATCAACTCCTTAATACGGTCGACAACATACAGCTGACCATCGTCATCAAAGTATCCAAGATCTCCGGTGTGTACCCATCCCTGTTCGTCAATTGTTAGTTTTGTGGCCTGAATGTTGTTAAAGTAACCTGAATTGGGAAGTAGAAATCAATATTAGAATTGAATGAGAACATAGCCCGTCTCCGTTTCCCTGAAAAGCTCTAATAACTTGAAATGTGTAACCAACTACATCGTAAGTCCTAACTACAAATATACCTTTCATCATATTTGGCCCCCGGACCCAAATTTCCCCCATTTCTCCGGGAGGAAGTGGCTTTATTTTGTCTACACTAACAATTTGACACTCCACTCCAGGGACAAGCATTCCAGCCGAACCAGAGTGCCGAGGCCCGGTGTAGGGATTCTCTATAGAGATAATGCCACAAGTTTCCGTCATTCCATAGCCCTGAAATTATTTGGTTCACAGACAATTACATAACGTAAATATCGTATCTCATCTCGCAGTGTAATCACCAAGATAGTATTGTCAAAAAGTTTAGTACATCAGTTAATCCCTCCCTCAGGCTTCCTTTTGCCAAAGAAATGTGCAACTAAATCTTTCCCTGTATGCCGTCGCAGCAGTCAAGAGGAAAATTTCTGCTCTGTCTACATATTCACTTTTGGAAATTTTTGGCATTAACAGTAACTAATAACAATTTCATTTCACAAAATATCACGTCTAACTATTTTAACTTGTTACTATTTCCAAATTTTTCCGAAATTCTAAAACCCTCTATATAAACAGAGATATTTTGTTCAAAGATCGACATTTGATGTTCGGCCACTAAATTTCACAAGTAAAAACAACATCATATGTTTCATTGTAAGCCTCGTTGAAATCATCCAAGAAGTATCCCAAACGTTAACTAAAACAGACAATCAACAGCTGCAGCAGCAATTAATTAATTACAGAGGCACAAATGGATTGTTTCTCATACAAATATTCAAAGAGCCAACGCTGAATGTGCACAGTAATCAACAAGATTGACTTCCATTCACGACATTTACTGCCTAAATCAAGCACAATTAATCAAAATCAGTAAGTTCTTCAATTTTCATGTGGTAGGTAATCTACTGTTGAATGAAGAACTATCAATCGAATGCATCGAACGAAATTAATTACCTGACAAACAACAGCCTGTGGGAAATTCTTGGCACAATCCTGCATCAATTCCCTGCCGAGAGGGGCGGCGCCTGATCCTATCTGCTTTAACGACGAAAGGTCGTATTTGTTCACAGAACTGAGCTTTGCCAACGCAAGTATGATCGGCGGCACCACCCACAGATGCGTGATTCTGTGCTTCTCCACCGCCTTCAGAATCGATTCCAGATCGAACTTCGACATGGAGACGACGGCATTACCGCGCTGCAACTGAGCGTACAGAATAACAGCGAGGCCGAAGATGTGGAACATAGGGATAACGCAGAGGTACACGTTGTGCATCTCGCCGGCCATATCCTGGTCGGCGGAGACCATCAGCGCAGCGGCGATGAAATTCCGGTGGCTGAGCACCACGCCCTTGCTCGTTCCAGTCGTGCCGGACGAGTAGAGAAGCGCAGCAGTGTCGTCCTGCCTGATTCCATACGGATTGCTGTCCAAATCAAAGGATCCTCCGCTGTTTAGGAGCTCCGAGAACAGGATAATCGAGGGGATCCGTCCAATTTGAAGAACTGGCTTCTCCTCAGCGCCAAATAGAACGACCGGCAGCCCGAAATCCCTAACCTTCGGCAGCAAATCCTCGACGGTGAAGATAATCTTCGCGGTGGAATCCTCAATCTGTTTGGATAGCTCCGCGACGGTATAAATCGGATTAACGGTGGTAGCGACGGCGCCAACGGCGATAGCGGCGAAGAAGCAGATAGGGAAGTGGATGGAATTGGGGGAGAATATGAGAACGACGTCGTTTTTGGCGAGGCCAAGGTGGAGCAAGCCATTGGCGACTCTGGAAACGGCGGACTTGAATTGACGGAAGGTGAGGGTTTCGCCGGTGTGGTAATCGATGAGAGCAGGTTTGTGAGGGAAAGACGAAACGTTCCTGAAGAGAAAGGAGAGGAGAGAAAGGTGAGGGGCGTCGGGAGCAGTAAATGGAGGCCTCAAGGATCTGAAGATGCCGTCGAGGCCATAACCAGAGTTCGCCATGGATGCAGTAGTTTCAAAGGTTTTCTTCCCTCGGTTATGTAGAAATACGTGGGACTGTTAATTTGTTTACTAATTAAACTAATCATGGTAGGTATAATAATGCTGACAGTAGAATACATTTTGGTCACCATAGTAGGTATAAATTGATTGTAGTCCGAACATAGTAAATAAAATGCGGAAGTGGAAGTATGTAAAATAATTTTACCATTTTTATTTTTTAGGTAACAAGCAATGAATAATTTCTGAAAAATTAGAGGTATTTTGTTATTTATATATGAATTATTTTTATTATAATAGAAAAAAAATATTTTTTTGAATGTGACATAAAAATGATAAAAAATAGTATATTAAATTGGAATGTATAAAATGTTACTCTCTCCGTCCCGGCTTCGGGGTCCCTTTTACTGCAGACACGAAAATTTAAGAGATGTATATGTTGGATCCTAAAATTCGGAGGTTCCAAGATAGTTCGTTGATTTATCGGTGTGGGTTCCGGAAGTACTCCAAGTAGCCTGTTCGTCGTCGGATTTGGGGCGGCTCCTTCGGTGAAGCCTGCACGGCTTCGATCTTAAACGAGGCTTCAAGTCTAAACGACCGATTACGATGGATTTAAACTAGCATCTACTAAAATTCGGATAAATCTACTGGAAAGAAGATAAAAACATATTGCAAGAAACATAAAAACATGTAATTCGAATTAAAATGCATAAACAAGAACTAAAACATAAAAAAGAAATATAGAAATATACAAGTTCATCTTGTTGTGCGCGTGTGATATGTTTTTTCTAGTTTTAATTTTAAAATAGAATAACCGTTTCTTTTAATTTTAAGATAGAATAATCATTTCTTCCACTAGAATGAACAGTTCCAGTTATTACTCCACCATTCTCAATCACCTAGTAACCTCCCTCCAACGGTCCGGTAACCTTCTTCCACTACCTCCAACTGTCTGGTACCCTCTTTCCATCAGTTTCTGGTAACCTCCTTCCATAATCTCAGTAGCATAATCAAAATGACAAATATTTGAGAAAATTGCAAAAAATGTCTGTACGTAAGTTCAATTATCATTTTCGGACACATTTTTTTAACTTTCGCATTTTAGGACAATATGTGTATTCCGGATATGATTTTTACCCTCCGACGTCAGAAAAACGCACGTGACCATCACATGCACCTACATGGCATTACCCGTGCAAACGTGGATTTTGTCGGTGGTTTGATGTCGCCTGCGTGGACTTCGGATAAGTGATGTGGAATTTCAACTTATTTAAAAAATATATAAAAAAAAATTTAAAAAATCAAGTTGGTCCATTCAGGCCAAATTGAAAATTTTAAATTTTCTTTATATATTATTTTTTAAATAAGTCGAAATTCCACATCACTCCTCCAACATCCACGCAGGCAACAACACACTACCGACGAAGTCCACATTTGCACCGGTAATGCCACGTAGACGCACGTGATTGTCATGTGTGTTTTTCTGGCGCCGGAGGGTAAAAATCATATCTAGAGTACACATATTGTTCTAAAATGCAAAAGTGGAAAAAAAGTATCCGAAAATGATAATTGAATCTACATACGGGACATTTTTTCAATTTTCCCAAATATTTGTCATTTTGATTATGCTACTGAGCAAAATGAATTACATTATCCAATTATTCACCGAACCCAAGTCTCACAACCATATTATTTGGTCTGGGCATGTGGTGCACGCCTATGATCTACTGACATTTATATGTCTGATAATCATTATATAGTTCATATGCATTTCAACTCAACGAATAATCGATTTCGAAAATTATGAATTTAATTCATAAATTAAATTTTATTTATTAAATAAATAATCGATTAATAACTCATTATTCAACATGTGCATCAATCGACGACGACAACTAACGGCAATCAACGGCCTGGACAGCAACGGCAGTGCAGCGAACTCCAATGGACAACGCCGAACAGTGACGGTGAGCGGCGGTGGAACTCCTCTCGTAGAACTTCGGTCACTTTCTCCATACCCGAAATAGCTTCGATCTTGTCGATTCTTACACCAATCTTTATCAATCTAACTTTCTCTGACGAAAGGACAACAAATTAAGACTCAGATGCATGGTGCAAAGTGACCCGAGGTAAATAAATACTAGAACTTTTCTACTATCTTTTTTCCATACGGGCAAGAGAGGCCCCCCTTCCGCACCTACCCCTCCCCTATTTCATTAGAGGTTTATTATTATTATTATTATTATTATTAATTTTTCAATATATAGAAATCTTTGAAATTAATAAAAAGATAATACTTTATCCATCCCGCAAAAAGGTTATTTAATTTTTGCGTCATTGTACTTAAGATAAAAAAAATATCTTTATATTTGAACAATTTACTCGATAAATATTATTGTATTTCTATAATAAAAGACTAATAAACATATTTTTGTTTTTTTCTCTTGATTTTTACTATGTACTAATATAAAAATTAATATTCAAACATACAAAAAAGTCATGACAACCTTATTGCGGGGGGAGGGAGTATAAATACAAATTCAAAGTGTTGAATTTTTTTAATAAGTACTTATATTAATTTTTATTTTTAAAAATTACAAAAATAAATATTTATAATATATATAGTCATTGATATAGTTTTAATTTATTATTGTGTAATAAAATTAAAAAAAATTATTATTTTATAAATTAAAAAATATTTTCTATATTTTTTTTAAAAAAAAAAAAAAAAAGAAAAAAAGATTTGCCCTCCTCTAATTTGATCCTGGTTCGGCCGTGCCTTTTTCAATGCTTTGACGGGAGGTAATATTATCTCCTCCTATTTTCAGGAACAAAATTAGATGAATCATAATAGTCATAATAATAATAATAATAAATAAAAGAGAGAACTATAATTAATTTATTTGGTGAGGGAGTAATTTCAGAGGACAGCAGTATTCCCTTTTGTCCGCCATGATCCATTTTTTTTTATTTTATATGTTCTATAAAAGATAGTAATTTTATCAATTTTAAATATATTGAACAAATATAAATCAATTTAATTAAACTTTTAACATCTTAGAGGCATGACACATTAAAAACCTCTTTATTTTTATCTCTTTCCTCAATTAACATAATTTTTTTTCTATATTTAAAATTCTTCATTTTTTTATAAAACTAATTTATGGTAATGATAAATAAATAAAAATAAATATTTTTTATTCATTTGTATTATATAAAATTTTATTATGTACGGAATGATATCCATATTGCATATATTTTTTTTTGAGATATAATCTTAAAATTCTTTAAAATACCAATAATATTATTCATATAAAAAATAATAAACTAATATCATAACTTATTATTAATAACTTACTATTAGACCATCCGTAAGGGTATCTCCACTACTTTTTCTTATCCACGTCACTTTCTCTCTATGTCACGTTAGCGGAGATACTCTCTCCTATTTTATATTCACAACAAAGATACTCAACCTAATTTTTTAATAAATTTTTATTTTCATATTATATATATCATTTTTTTAATTATAGTTTTAATTTGTAGTATTAATTATTTATTTAATTATTATACTATATTATATTATTATTTGTCAATATTTCGATTTATTAAAAAGTTATGAGAAAAAAGTTATATTATTTATTATTTAATTAAATTTAGTTTTAATTTATTTTTAAATTTTAATTTTAATATCAAATTTGTATTTTTATTGTTATAATTATTATTGGTTAATTAAAAAAATATAAAAATAATAATTACAATAGAAATATTTAAAATTAAAATAAGAACAAATAACTTAATTATTCATCGAACCAAATTTTTGCCATATGTTTTCAATCAAATATGCTTTGAGTTGTTGATGTGCTCCTCTGTCTCGAAGTCCCATTCTATTTTTTAGAAACTCAATCATTCCAACATGCCTATCTGCAGAATATTTCTGACTTGAACCACTTAAATTCTCAGTCTCCACTTGTTCGAATTGAGATATATCATAATAATGTATATATGTATCTCTTTCATCTTCAACCATTATATTATGCAAAATGATACATATCTTCATTATCTTACCAATCAAATCAATATCCCAAATGAGTAACGGACGTCGAATAATAGCGAATCGAGCTTGCAAAACACCGAAAGTACGTTCTACATCCTTTCGAGCAGCTTCTTGACGTTGTGCAAATAATTGCATCTTAGATCCTTGAGGCAGACGAATAGATTGAATAAATGTCGCCCATGGAGGATATTTTCCATCCGTAAGATAATACCCAATATTATATTGGTGATTATTGACAATAAAACTTACTTCTTGGACTTTTACCATTAAACAAGAAATTAAAAATCGGAGATTGATCAAGTACATTAATATCATTGCATGTATCTGGTGCTCCGAAAAAGGAATGTCAAATCCATAGATCATACGATACCACAGCTTCTAATACGATAGTTGGTTTGCCATGATCTCTATGTGAAAATTGGCTTTTCCAAGCAACTGGAAAATTTTTCCATTCCCAGTGCATACAATCAGTACTTCCCATCATTCATGGAAAACCACGTTCTTCTGCAACATACAACAATCGTTGTAGGTCTGTTGCATTTGGCCTTTTTAAATATTCCTTACCGAATATTGAAATGACTCATTCAACAAAATTTTTTACACACGTTCTTGCTGTACTCTCTCCAATACGGATATAGTCATCTACAACATCAGCAGCTATTCCAAAAGCCAACACACGCAAAGCAGCCGTGCATTTTTGTAATGACGATAAACCAAGCCTTCCCGTTACATCTCGACGTTGTTGGAAGAACTCATTTTCTGTTGTTAAACGATCTACAATGCGCATAAAGACATGTCTCCTCATTCGAAATCTACGATGAAATTGAAAATTTTTATAGACAGGATTTTCAGAAAAATAATCGTTGAACAAACGATTGTGACCTTCTTCACGATTTCTCTCAATGTATATTCTTCGGCGTGATTGATTTTCCTCTCGTGGTTAGTGATAACATCTTGAATACTCAAAATTTTCAAACATCTGTCCCAAATTTCTACGCTTCATCGTATTCTTCTATTCCTCCACACTACTATTATCCTCAAAATTTTCAACCTTTTGTAGGTTCATCATATCCTCAAAATTTTCAATCATATGGAGGTTCTTTTAATGCTCAAAATTTCCAATCATTTCAAGGTCCATTTCATCCCCCATTGATGGGTTTTACGCAAAATATACAAATGGAAAGTATTCCTGAATTTTGCACACAAACCAATCAACAAGATGAAGATGACGTACAAATAATTGCTCAAACAATAGAGACCAAAAGAAAGTGGACTCGTGAAAAAGATTTGCTTCTTATTAATGGATGGCTTAACACAAGCAAAGATGCACTCATAAGCATTGATAAAAAAAAGGTACTACTTTTTGGAAAAAAATTTCTCAATATTTTAATGATAACAAATTTGAAGCAAGGGGTGTCAAAAAGTGTAAACCAATGCAAGAATCGTTGACAAAAAATAAATAAAGCCGTTTCAAAATTTGTTGGGTGTTTTCAACAAGCTAACCAACAAAATATGAACGGAAAATCTTTTGATGATGTCTTGAATAAGGCACATCAAATATATTCTGCATATTGTAAGAAAACATTTATTTATGAACATGTTTGGCGTGAATTAAAACTTGAGCCAAAATGGAGTACCAGTCATCGTGGTACAAATGTTGTCAATGAACCATCTTATGACAGTGGAGTTGGCCCGAAGAGAACTAAAATTAATGAAGATGGTGGATACTCGTCTAATTCAAATCCAACAACACCACATAGTGATGGAGTAGAAGAATCTCCCTCAATTTGTCCTCCGGGTGTGAAAGCGTATAAAAATAAAGGCAAACGGGCACTGAAGAAATCTTCAAATTCACTTTCCTCTAATGATTTTGAAAAACTGCAAGCTCAAAGTAAAGAAGTTGCATCACAATTTGCTCGCATGGCACAACCGAAGGAATAAAAAATTCAAAAGCAATGAGCGTATTGCAAAAATGCAACTTTATCGAACACTAGTGGAGAAATATAATTTGACAGAGCATGATCTATTTGTTAAGGCTAAATTGTTCGAAAAGTTGTTTTAAATATTGTTTAAATTATATGTATTTTATTCTATGTTATTCAAATTATCTTGTTTTTTATTTTATATTAATATCTTATTATTAATTATGTATGTATAATTAATTATAAACTAAATATATTTATTGTTTAATATAATTTTATATTATTTAATTGCTCTAAAATTTATAATTATATTTTATTTAATAAATTAAATTAAATTTACTAATATTAATTTGTTCAATATAATTATATAATATTTGTATTTATATATGTTAAATTTTAAACTGATAAAATATATTCAATATTGGTATCATTTTATAGAATACAAAATATTATGAACTATACAAAATTTAAATATAACAATAAATTTAATATTAATATAAATTAAAAAAAAAAAACAAAATGTATATAATATATATCATATATATACATATATACAATAAGTGTGGTAATGGAATAAAAGCTTCCCCGCATCTCTGCAGAGATGCTAGGAAACAATGAATTTGTCATTTTTTTTAGATGCTGGGAAGCAATGAATTTGTTATTTTTATTTTTATTTTTATTTTTTTTAATTATGACGTGACGCATCTAAAAAATCTATATATTAAAAAACAAATTTTACTTTAGGTGTGTCTCTTTGAATGGAAATACAAATCATGACAATTCAATGCATCCGTTTATGATAAAACAATATTATTTTTATTTCAAACTTTGCGTAATATTTGGTTTTTGTGATAAAGAATTTATGTGTAGTATTAAGTACGATAAATAACTAAATGATATTATAGGAGAAGAAATATATATATATTTTTTTATTTGTTTGACGTAATAAGATAAAATATAATGTATATATATTAAAAATTAAGTATAATTAATTATTTTTTACTTCAAAAATATTGCAGGATGTTTAGATAAAAATAATAATAATAATAATTATATTTACAAAATATTATTTTTAGAATAGAAAATTTATATAATAATTTTATTTAAATCAAAATTCATATAAAAAATATAAACTCAAATTAAAACCCAACAAATGCTTATTGTATGTTTAAAATGTATAAATATTTTTGATCATTTGTGTGCAAATATTATACTTTGTGCTTAATGGGCTTGACTAGAGTTTGGGCTTATAGAAATTGTCCACTTCTGTCAAATTGCTAGAGGAAGGAATGCAATTTGTTCGAGCAATATTTTCAAATTTCACTAAAGAAATCTTAATGCCAAAGAATCAAAACTCTATTGTAAAACATTTGTAAATTTATTTGTAAAGAGATATATATATATATTATTCATGAAAAAAAAAAAAAAAAAAATTATGTGTTCATTTTGACAATATTAATGATAAATAAAAGCATTCATTCAATGAAACGTTTTACGGAAAAAGGTTAATTCACACGTTAATAGATCATTTTGATTTTGTCATTTTAATACCTTATGTATTTTGATAATATTAATTGAAAAAAGTGTGTAATTTTTTTTTTTTTTTTTTTTTTTTTTTTTTTTTAAAGGTGAAGATACTCAAAAATTACACTACTATATTCGTACAAGTTTATGCATGAATCGAGCATGAGCTGGATTAAATGAAATGAAAAATTCTTATGCTTGAGTTTGACTTGTTTGTTATTATAATTGAATCAAGCTCAACTCACAAGCTACTAATTTTTATAGTAGTTTCTCATACGTTTTGTATCGAATAATCGGTTAAATAAATTAATCAATAGAATTAATTATTGAAGCATAAACGCCTATACTAATGTTCATAACAAGACTATGCAAAAATCCAAAGTAAAAAAACAGCACCGATGACATAAAAAATCAAAAATGACCTGTCAAAAAATAAAATAAAATAAAATCAACGCTTTAAACGATCAATTTATGCCCAAAAAACTTTTGTGGGCCATCTATTATCCACTAAAATTCAAAGGAAGACACCAGCGGCGCAATAAGAAAGATATGTCCGGGTCACTTCCAACCAAAATAGCATAGTCAACAAGCCCATGTCAGGTCAAAATCATGATTGGAAGGCGGGAAAATATGGTAAGTGGAATCAAGAAGTGAAAGTTAAGAAAATTATGGAATAAATAATAGAGATGAACAATAAATATTATTTCATCTTTTACCGTCCAATCTAGTGTATTCTTATAAAATTTACTTTTCGTCCTGGTTCATTAATTACGGTTACTTCAGTTATAAATTTATTGCAAATTTTGTCAATCGCGAGAAAAGCTCAGATACTTTATTGAGGTCAGGAGACCCGTTCAATATCGATTTTTAGCGACAACACTAATAATATATTTGTCTTTGAAGGAGCAAAAATGGTTTGGGACGAACAATACACTACGGACATAAATCTGTTGGATAGGATAGATGATAGAGAAGAATTGCAAAAGAAAAATACCAAGTGTTGTTGCGTGTGATCTTTTTGATAGGAGACTTTTCTCATTCATCTCTTATGAATTAAGATATATTTAGATATATTCCCCACGAGACTTTCTAGATATATGACTCTTGAACATAGATTAATTGTCATATTAATCACTATGAAAATTACAAATTAAATTTTCAACACCCTCTCTTAATTTGTAAATTTCAATTGTTGTTTATGCTTCTGCATCTTCTTCGCACCAAGTGATTTGGTGAGAATATTAGCCCGTTGTTCACTTGAATTGATAAACTCAATGCTTGTTTCTCATTTTGTCATAAGTTTTTGAATGAAATTATGGCGCAATTCAATATGTTTTGAGCGAGCATGAATCATAGGATTCTTAGTCAGTGAAATAGCTGAATTATTTTCACAGAAGATTGTTGTTGCATGTTTTTGCTTAAACTACAAATCATCCAGCATTCTCCTAAGCCACATTCATTCACAGGTTGTTTCAGTAATAGTACTCGGCTTCAGTAGATGATAGTGTTACTATTCTTTGTTTCCTTGAACACTAGAATATTGACGATTTCCAAAGATAAAATATATAGCCCTTGGTAATCTTTCTATTATCAATCTAGCCAACCCAATCACTATCAACATATCCAATCAAATTGTAATAATTTTATTTTTCATACACAATACCAAGCTTTCTGGTTCCTTGAAGATAGCACATAATTCTTTTTGTAGATGCAAAAATGAGTTCTTCTCGGATCACTCATGTACTTGGACAACACACTAACTGCAAAGACGATATTTGCCATCGTGTCAGTTAAATAGGTGAAAAAACTCACTAAACTTCGAAAGAGATAAAATTCACTTTTTCTGAGTCATTTAATTGCTAGAGTTTTTCATTTGCAAGTAGTCATGTGAAATCTTTTCAAAATATTATGAGCGTATTTTTCTTGTGAGAGAAAAATTAATCCTTCGCTTTTGCTTCACTTACATTCCCAAAAAATACTATATTGTACCCAAATCTGTCATCTCAAATTTCATCTTTATCTTTTGCCTAAAATTCTCCAACAATAATTTGTTAGTTTTGAAATAAATCAAATCATCAACTATAAACAAATGACAAAAAATCACTCAATTCTTTCTTGATATAGAGTGAAGACTCATTTCTACCTTTCTGAAAATTGCAACTTGCAAAGTAACTATTAATTTTATTGTTCCAGGCTCGCAGAACTTGCTTTAGTCCACATAAAGTCTTTTGAAGTCGGTTGACTTTCTTCTTCTCCATTTCATGACAAATCCTTGCGAATGCTTTACATAAACCTGTTTCTCCAGTTCTCCATTTAGGAAAGTAGATTTTACATCTTTATGGTACATTTTGGTGAGACTTTATTGAAACAAAAATCTTTGATTGGAAGGCCTGCTCAAGGGACTGGTTTTGTGCTCTTTCAATCATTTGTTCATGAACCTAAAGCAAGCTCATCAACTCATGAAATGACATTTCGGACAAATCTTTGAATTCTTCTATGACAACAACACAATGGTCGAATTTTTAGGGTAAATTTATGAGAATCTTCTCGATTATCTTCTTGCTTTGGATGTTTTTTCCCATGCTTTTAATGTAATTCACAATGTCAACGGTTCTTGTAAAAAATTTAGCTATATTTTCACTCTCTTTCTTCGCCAAATTGTCGAAATTCCTCCATAAAGATTGAAAGTGTATAGAAATAACTCTATCATTTCCATGAAACTCTTCTTTCAGCACGTCTCATGCATCTTTTTCCTTCTTTTTATTAAAAATCCGTGGATGGATTGTCTTACCCACTCTTTGCTTGATATAGCGAAGTGCACTGCAATAATTTTTCTTCTTATTATTATTTTTTGTACTATTTTTGTTGAACATTAGTTCAGACTGTAGACATACTTTCTACATGTGGTTCTTT
This sequence comes from Andrographis paniculata, assembly GCF_009805555.1. Lineage (NCBI taxonomy): Eukaryota > Viridiplantae > Streptophyta > Magnoliopsida > Lamiales > Acanthaceae > Andrographis > Andrographis paniculata. Next base: position 3,379,042 of record NW_026137614.1, read on the forward strand.
GAATCCTTTTGCTACAATATCCCATAGATCATGTGAAATGAAGAAGTTTTCCATTTTACTACTCCAATAATTGTAACGATCTCCTTCAAAGATTGAAACTTCACTCAGGAAATATTTAAACAAGGTGGTTACCGTAGAACTCAACATTGTTTAACAACTCTGATACAAAATTTATTGGGTAGGATAGATGGTCGAGAAAAATTGCAAAAGAAAATTACCAAGTGTTGTTGCTTGTAATATTTTTTATAGTACTTTTTTTTTTTTTTTTTTTTTCATTCACCTCGCATAAATTAAGATACATATAGATATATGCCCCAAGAGACTTTTCTAAATATATACCCTTGAACTATACGGAATGACTCTTGAAATGCATATCATTATTTTAGTGTTTTATTATTTTATAGGTACTAGAGTATAGATTGATTATCATATTAATTATTTTGAAAATTACAAATTAGTTTTTCAACAAAATCATTTTCCCCAATGGGGAGACAACCTTGTAATTCTAAACTTGCTTATAGGGCTTCTAATTGCCCATGTTATGCAAATAATGAATATTTCACTTTGTATATTTTGACAAGACCAAACGATCATGTATTCTTTTGAAGAACCTATAGAGAATCCTATGAGATTGTACCTTAGAATTGGGACACACATATAATATATAATCATTGGACCATCCAGATCATGGGTGGCTCTTAGCAGAACTAGAGTGAACAATTGCTCATGACTCAAAATTTAAGATGGTCTATATTTGAAAATTTTAATTTATTATTAAATTTTAAATTTTATTATATATATCATAATTACTCAATTTAATTTTAATTCTAAAATTTTAAAGCTTAATCAAATATTTTTTCAAACACTTATATTTTCTTCTTAATCATATCTATCCATCTTTCTAAATTGCAAATCTAATTGTCGTCCATCCACCATAAATTTTGTAACAAATGATATATTTAGATTTCATAGTTATTATTATTATTATTATTATTATTATTATTATTATTATTTGTATTTGTGTTATTATTATTATTGAATTATTATTTTTATAATGGTTGATTTTTTAATTTATTTTCGATTGATGATATATTTTGTAACTGTGGCCGTATATTGAATATATAATTAAAATAATTTTTATTTTTTTAAATTTATTATTATATTTATTGGTGATATTATTTTAAAAATATATTTATCGTATATTTACGGGGCCTACAATTTAGCTTTTGCTCAGGGTCCTATAAAAGTTCGAGACTGTCCTGATACATACTAATACGTAAAATTTTCATAAATAGACGAATATGATGGCATGTAATCAATCAGCAATCCCCATTAGTTTCGTTTTAGCCATTATTGATTATATGGTTTTCTTGATTTAAGCATGAAGCTCTATTATGTAATTTCTTTGTACTTCCTGATCGATCAGAGGAATAATGATACACACTCCGTGTCATTGAAAGGTTATCATTTTTTATTTTTGTCTGTCCCAAAATAAGATTATCGTTTCCTAATTTAGTAATTGTACTACCTAACTAACATAATAAATAACTTTTCAACTTACAATATATTACACAAATGCTATTACTTTTATATTGTACCATACTAATAGGAGTATTTTTATCTTTTTTTACTACAATCCAATATAATACTAATATTCAAAAATTTACATAAAAAATCAAATGTCACATTTCCAATTCGACGAAGGGAATATATTATTCTGGACTCAATTATTTTATATAATAATAATAATAATAATAATAATAATTACGCATGATATAAGTATGACTAAAGTTTAAGGAGCAGGTTGCGTGTATGAAATTTTTTAAAATTTTCTTGAAACCTAACAATTGAATAGTAGTCATTGCTCTATTTTTCATGTAAAATAGGAAATTACATATGTAGAATACAGTGCCATTCAGCTACATCGATTATTATTATTGGTAAATTTCAGCTTATATATATATACACATACTCAAAAACCCTCATTTTAAAAAAAAAATTAAAAAAAAAATAAAATAAAATAAAGACAAAACCCTAGTTGAGTTTGACCATGGATTTGTACAAACAATAATGTTCTTATTGCAGTGTTAGAAACAAATTAAACTCAAAGCAAATTAAATAATTAATTGAAGAAAAACATGAATTGCATATTAATTATATATATGTAGATTGGGATGAGTGTCTTTGACTGTGTTGATATTGTTGTTCCCAATCTCTGCCTTTCTCAGTCCTAACTCAGAGTCAGTCATTCACTCACCATCAATTTTACATAGATAGATAGATAGATAGAGACAAATTAAAATACACACATAATAAAACAAAAAAAACAGGACAAAATTAAAGCTTGTTGACTCTGAAACCTGTGAGAACTGTCCACTTTTTTATATTCTTGGATTTAAATTATAAAAAATAAAAATAAAATTATTTTCTGAAAAAAGTTAAAAAAAAAAAGAAAAAAAAAAAAAAGACAATATTCTGAGTGAGCCCTTTTGATTTTGATTCATTTCTGTGTTTTCTTAAACATATATGAATTGAGAAGAGTGGTCGAAAACTTACATACATACATACATATATATATATATAAATATATATAAATCTAGACCATACCCCAATTAACCTGTCTGGTTCTGACACGATTTGGATTATTATATATAACAAGTTTTATTTATTTTATTTTTTATTTTATATATATATGTATTTTAATATTTATTGTCCATGTGGAGGCGCAATTTTAGGGAGCATGAGATCTGATCTGGATGATATCTAAATTTTTTATTCGATGGATCGATGGGTTTGATTCGATGACAAAATATTATGCTTCTTTGTTTAGGCAAAGCTCTCTTCAAAAGTTGCCAACTTTTCTAGTCCTTTTCACAACAAATAATTATATAATAAACAATCATTTAAATTTAAATAATCAAACTTGGTTTTTTATTTTTTTATTTTTTATTTTTGCAATTTATTTCTTCGTTTTTCTCACTCTCACTCCTTTTTGACCTTTCAGACACGACATTCCTCGAAAACCTTCTGATCTCTTACTGTCGTGCTGATAATATATATATATATATATATAAATAAATAAATAAATAAAAAAAGATAACTTCAAGATTTTTCTATTTAGGTTTTTATAAATATATATATATAGTAGAAATTTATGTGGGATTTTTCTAATATGTTAAAGAAAATAATTTAAGGGAGAGGGAGGAAGAGGATAATGTAGTTATTTATCCTATTAATTAATTAATACAATAATTATAGAAATGTTTTTAGTACTACCTCTGTCCCACGTACCGTGTATGTTACATTGTAGATACGGTATTTTAGAAGGGGTATAATTAATAAATAATTAAGAATGTATTGGTAAAAATAATTATCTTATACTATAAATAATCATAAATTAAGGTTAAGATAACTAATTAGTTTAATTAAAATTTAGAAAAAATAAAATTAAAAAGTTTAAAATAAGATTAAAGTGTATAATCAATTTCCAAAAAAAGAAAGTGACATAATACGTGGGACGGACAAAAACGACAACGTGAATATAGTACGTAAAACAGAAAAGAGTATTAATTAATTAATTAATTAATGAGTTGCTTGCTTGCGTTGGCTGTCTAAAAAAAAGGAGTGGCAGTGGCGCATGTGGTGACGTCATATGGGGTCGATCTTGAAATAATACACAAATTTGGAGCTTATGATGTCATGTGTGCTTTCCCTATAATGATTCTGATCTCCATATTTTCTAAGTCTTTAATCTTAATTTGTCTCATCTTATCTATAAAAGTTGTACTTTAAATTCTACAACAATTTCAATTTTCTTTATCGATAATGATTTTTTAGTTTGTTTGTTTGTTTGTTTAAAATGTACTTTGTTCGTATATATGTTTTGGAAAATGTTATGCTCCCTGTTCAAGTAAAAAATATACATTTATTTTTAGCGCGAAATTTAAATAATAATATTATCTTCTTTCCATAATAAAGTATTAATTTTTTCATTTTAATTCGTCCCATAATAAAGTATCCATTTTATTTTTTTAGTAACTGTACTATCCACCTAACATTACAAATACCCTTGCAACTTACAATATATTACACAAATATCATTATATTTATATCACACATGCTAATAAGGTTATTATAGTCATTTCTACTATATTCCTACTATATCCCAATATAATACTAATATTTCTAAAATTACGTGCAAAAAGAAAATTGATATTTACTTATGGGACGGAAGGAGTAGTATTTTAATTATAATGGATAGATAAAAGTAGTGTAATGACATTTTTGCCTTTACTTTTTGGGTATAAAAGTAATGATGTGATGTAAAGTAGAGGTATTTGTGGAAAATATGGGGTATTAATGAAATATTTACTTTGTAATTGGACGTCTCAAAATAGAAATATGTATACTTTATAGCTGGAATGAGAGAGTAATATTTTGGATTGTTTTAACAATTTTTAAAATTTTCGATCGATAAATATGTCTGGGATATCATGACATAAATAGAAAATACTATTTTCGTCCAACTCTAAGGGTCTCATTTAGTTTTTGCGGGTTGATCTTTAAATATTAATTATTATATGAAACATAATACAAATTAAGGAAAAATGACAAAAATAATTATATTATTGTCTTATAATAATATTATAATGAAATTTATGAAAAAAATATACAAATATAAAAATATTTTTTAATGTTAAGTAGAATGATGAAAAAGGTAAATGAGACCCTTAGAGCCGGACGAAGAGAATATATTTTAATATAATATCTTAAATAAAAATATAGGGCGTGTTTATTTGTAAAATTTTGGTTTTTTTATTTGATTTTGAACAGTAAAATTTTGGATTGAAATAGTTGTTTGATGTGATATAAATATGTATTAACGTGATATTTTGAATGTAGAATTTAATTTTAATGCAATATAATAAATAAAATAATAAATGTTTAATTTAATATTTTTAAAAGAAAAAAAAATAGTAAAATAAGTGAAAATTTGTACAAGTAAGCACACCCTACATTTTTTGTATTGTCATATAAAAAAAAAAAAAAGATATTTACGTGTATCTTTTTACGAGTTCATTTCTTCTGTCATTGAAATGGGTTCAATTTTTTTTTATATACAAGTTTTAATATCTGTATTTTTTAACATTTTACACTAAAAAATACAAAAAGTAATTATAATTTTTAATAAAATAATTTTTTTTTTTTATATATATATAATAGCCTAAAAATAAAAGTAAACATAGATGATAGATGAAAGATTATGTATATTTTTTTATTCTAAAAAATAAAAGATAATAAAAACACATATTCACATTAAAATAGCTGAAAAAAGGTCATAAATAGTAATAATGAATATGGATTTGAAAACACAAATAAACAAAATTAAATGTTTATTTATGTTTTTTTTTTTTTTTTTTCATCATTTACCATAATTTATCTTTCTAAAAAACTGCAACATTCAAAACTTATGTATTTGTTATTTAAAATATATTTTTTGAAATAAAATAAATAAAATGATTATAGATAACATTTTCTTAATATATATATATATACATATATAGTGACGTAACTGGCTTTTAGATTTTGTGGGACAAACTTGTTCTGTTAATTTATTTTTTTAATTTTTTCACTATTCTATTTCATTTTCAACGTATTTCGGACGGTTAATTTTTTATTTTTTTATTTAATCAGGTATTTGGCTTCTTTTTTTTTTTTTTTTTTTTTTGTATGAAAAAAAATTGTATGAATCAACTTGTTGATTTATTTTTAGGCTTAGTCTGAGTTACTCTATTTCATTTGATTTTTCTTCGACACTACAGTGATCATAAAAAAGAAAAAAATAATTAAAAAGAAAAACAAAAGAGTAAGTAATTTAAATTGATGGGCAAAATTACATAATTGATTTTTTTTAATATTTTTTATTAAAAAAAAATGGCTTTTGGAGGCAGATGACCCTACCTCGTCCGTCACTCTATACGAGGTTTGGGAGCTAAGAGCATCTGCAACCACGCTGTATTTATGGCATTTCAACACCATTTCTGCCGCCACGCTGCTCCAATCCAATGCCATTTCAAGCTCCAATTTTGGAGTTTGCTACAGTGCAAGCACCATTTTGGTGCTTGCACTGTAGCAAAACGTCATTTATTTTATTTTATTTTTTTTAATTTTTAAAATTATAAATTTAATTTTTAAATTTAATTTTTATTTTTTAAAAATTTTTAAAATTTTATTTTAAATTATAAAAATAAAAAGTTATTTAAGATAATAGAAAAAATTGAATATTTGAAGAATAATAGTGAAAAATGGAGTTATGGTTGGAGTAAAATGACTGTAGCAACTGCATATTTGAAATTAAAACTGGATAAATGGAAATGATGGATTGAAGATGGCCTAATTGGATCAAATTAATATGTTATTGGTTTGCGTTAATAAAGTTATTTAAGGTAAAATTGTTCATCATGTTCTGCATTAATTTAAGGTAAAATTGTTCATAATTTACTTATTTTTTGAAAAGTTTATATCATTATAATTTATAATTTAAAAATTGTATGAAATTTTTTCATATTTTAAAAAAGTATTGCACAAAATTTCCTTTTAGAAATTCCTATGCAATATTTTCAAAAACACAAATGAATCTCGCACAATATTTAAAAAAATTTATACAATATTTTCTTAAATACTTGGGGGTGCAGTTTCTAAATCAAATGAGAGAATGATGCAAACTTTTTAAATTACAGGTGAGTTATAAATAATTTAACTTAATTTAAACAATGTGTTACAGTTCATACTTATATATTGTGTTTATGAACATATCTATTGAGTTGAGATTAATGGCAATATGTATTGTATTACTTATTGTAATATGTTGTTTCACTTTATGTTCAAAACTAAATTTAAATGATCAAATTCATTCGCCCATCCAAAACGGTCCGAAAATTCAAACATTTTGCGTTGCAATGACGTTTGTTGTTTTTTGGCAATCCGAAATCATTTAGAGTCTTAAATCGATGTTTATATAGTTTTGAGGTGGTCTTACTAAAATTTTTGTAATTATTTTTATTTTGAGTTTTAAGATCTTCGACTCAATAAATTACACTACAAAAAAATAGTATATTTGTAACGGAATTTCGTTCCTAAAGTTTACGTAGCTAACGTAATTCCATCTCTAATATTATTAGTAACAGAAAAAGTGAATTTAAAAACGAAAAAATCTCGTTACAAAATTGATAATTTCTTGTAGAGTTAATGTTTTATTTCTCCATCATTCAAATATATGTTTATTTTTTTTAGTATTATTATTTCATTATCTTTTGCAAAAAAGTATATTATTTTTTTGTATTTTTTACTATAAAGGCAAAAAGTAATAGTTATGATCGGATTTTATTAAAATTGTACTCTAAATATTTGAGCACACAATTAGATAATGAAAGAAAGCGTATTTTATATTCAATTATTTTTTTTCAATATTCGATTGACAAATATTATCTTTTTCAATTTTTTTTTCAATTTGTATATCAACATCAATATAAAATGATATTATATATTTTAGTTTTTTTATTAAATAATTATATTATAAAATATTTTGTATGAGTATTTTTATAAGAAAGCATACAATTATATATTACCATTTTCGTCCCATCTAATTTGTCCTCTTTAATTTAGGTAAAGAGTTTTAAGTATTGTGTAATTAGTAAGTAATTAAATAATATATTAGTGAAAATAATTATGATTTAATAAAAATAATTATAAATTAATATTAAGAATAATATTAAGATGACTGAATAGTTTGATTAAAATAAAAAATATATAAATTATAAATTTTAAAATGTGATTAAAGTATATAATTATATTTAAAAAAAAAAGAAACAAATTATATGAGATAGAAGAAAATAAAAAAAATGAACAAGTTAAGTAGGATGAAAAGAATATAAAATTATAAAAAATTAAAGAAAATAAGACCTAAATATTACATAATATTTTTACTGCCTATGATTTGTCACCATCTTTTTGGTGCTTATACTTAATATAGATATGATGTCATTGTTTTTACGTGGTCATATTTACTTTTTTCGTTGTTAAATTTAATATTAAAAATATTTTTATATTTGTATATTTTTTATACAAATATTCTTCTATTAGTATTATAAGACACTGATAGAAGTATTTTTGTAATTTTTTTTTTAATTTGTACTAAGTTTTTATATAATAATTAATATTCAAAAATCAACACATAAAAAGTAAATAAGACCCTTAGAGCCGGACGGAAGTAGTACAATATATGAATTAACAGTAAATACTATAATTTCATACAATACAAACAATATTCGATTTTAGCATACCAGATACTGTTATACAACACATCTGTAATTACGAACAAACATCACATTATTTGTGTATAATAAAACAATGTATTGTTTGTATATATATTACATATTACAGGTGCTGAAAATCAGCACGGTGCGGATTCTAAATCAGCATCGTAACCGTTGCCTTAAACTAAACTGATTGCATAGTGCAAACATTTAACTTTGATCAGAAAAATATTACTTCTTTGATCCGTCAAATTTACTCTCATTTTTTTTTTTTTTAAATTTGTCCACTAAACTTACTGCATTACTAATTTTGGTAAAGTGAAAAAATCAAGATTTAACCATTAACCTTTATTCAACATTTATTTATTATAAATATCTCTATTTTTTTTTACATTATCTATTCTATTGTTTTTAATTTTTATAAATTTTTAAATATACCTTCAATTATTTTTTTATTTTTATTATTTTTTAATAAAATATATACTTTTTTTTTTTTAATTTCCATGCTGAACCAAAATATTCTAAATTCACTTAACAGATATAATACTTTGTTATTTTTGCAAAGAAGCTTTTGAACGTGTGTTTTTTTTTTATATATATTTTAGTTTTAAATTTTTATTATGCAATTATTTTGATTCTTTATAAAAGATGTAGTATTATTATTTTTCTCTCAATGAAACATTCAAACCACTACTTAGGCAAAATTTTGACTTTTTTTTTTTGAGTTTTTTAATATTTTGTTTAATATTTCATTTTCAATTTAAAAATATCATATATAACATCTATTTTTTAAATATATATATATATTATTTTTAATAATTATGTCGCATAGAAAGAAAAAATTAAAAAAAAAATACAACAAGAGCAAACTACACGCATTAGAACAAATATCTTTTCAAAACGGCCACCTAAAGGGTTTGTCTTTTTGTGTTTTTTTATTCATATTTTACACTATTCAATCTATCACTTCATTATATATATATATATATATATAATATTTACATAGATTTTTTATTTAAAAGTATCAAAATATAAAATTCCAAAATAATATAATAAATAAACAAACACACACTCACGCACATAAATAATGCTCAAATTGCATTATTATTGGGTGTGTTTGTTTTCTTATTGAAAATTTAATAAATTTTCATTATTAATTCAATTCACACAATTTTAAAAAAGGGATATTAATTTTTTTTTTAACAAAATATCACATAAAAATTTATTTAAATTAAAATTAAAATTATTATATAAATTTCAAATTAAAACCAAAGAAGCCCTTTTAGTGTATTTATATTTTTATATGTTACAGTTTTTTTTTTTTTTCTTTTTATGTATATATTTTTATGTTAAATATGAAAAATTAGCGTTTCTAATACAAAAAATAAGGTTTGGATCATATGGTGACATATTAAAATAAATCAGCATTTGCTAAATAAATCGCAGCCTTTGTTTTGAATCTAATAATTAAATTAAATAGAGTAATTTAGCAAATAGATGATTTAGATTAAATTCAGATTGTAATTCAACATGTTATCTGAGTTAAAAAAGTAATATTTTATCGGTCCCACATAATTTGTCTAATTTTTTTATTTCAATTTGTGTCACATAATTTGTACATTTTAATCACATTTTAAATTTATAATTTATATATGTATATTTTTAATCAAACTATTTAGTCATATTAATTTTAATTTATAATTATTTTTATTATATCATAATTATTTTTACTAAGACACTTTTTAATTACTTACTAATTACATGATATCTAAAACTTCATGCCCAGCTAAAGTGGACAAATTAACCAGAAAAGATGGAGTATTTTGTTTTGAATTGTTAACTTTTTTGAGTAGATAAAGCATAAATATTATATATTGTGTTGATATGTATATACTTTTCCGTCCCAACTCAAATTATTTTTTTTACCATTCTATTCTCGTGTTTTTCACACAATATATATATATATATTATTTTAATAAAAATAATCGTATATTAATACTAAAATATATTTAACTTTTACTTAAATGATAAACATACAATTACATATACAATTACTTTATATATAAAATAAAATGACAAAAATAGCAAAATCTCTTACATATTTTCATTAACTAATAAAATATTATTATTTTTTAATTTATATTGAGTGGGACGAAAAAAATTATATTGTAATTTTTAATAATATTTATAAAAAAATTACTTTAATTAGAAATATCAATGAACAAATTCATTATTGATCAACTACTTATTTTACTCCCTCCGTCCCAATACAATAGTCTTGTTTACCATTTTAGTCCGTCCCAAAACAATAGTCTTATTTTTATAAATAATCATATCATTATAAAACTATCCTTACTTTTTTATTATTATTACATAATTGCCACTATTTTTTACACTAATACACTCACAAAGATAAAAAAGATTTTAACCCGTACTTTTAACCCACTATCAATGTAATATTAATATTTTTAAATCTCGTACCAAAAACAATACAATATATATTATTGGATGGAGAGACTATATCAATACAATAAATATGGAACTTTTAGTTGACTAAATGCGGGCATGTTAGAGTGTTGATTATTAATGTATATATTATATAGATTATAATTTAAGCAAATCAAATACTCCTATAATTTGACAACATATACCATATAGATTATTAATGTATATATTATATGTATGTTAGTTTAATATATTTTGTGTAATGAGATTAATTGTAATATATATACGTACACCGTTTGGATTAAAATCGTATATTATCAATTTCAGGGCCGTCTCGGATTTTTTGGAGATCCTAAGCAAAAATAAATTATAGGTCCTATAAATACATGATTAAAATATATTTTTAAAATAATATCACTGATTAACGTCGATTGAAGAAGATGTTGAACGTGACCGTCACGACAATGTCAATTTGAGAAAAAAAAATATGAAAGACGGTTTGTACGGAATTTCAAAAAACGAGAATGACTGAAGGAAGGTGAAAGAGATAAGACAAAAGGTGAGGCAGGTTTGGTCTGAATTGGTGGGCGCAATGCGACAGGGTATGAGGTAAAGAACTGTGACGATTAAATTTGAAAAGATAGAGTGAGACATGATTAGGAAGAAAGATATAAAAAAAATATATAATTAGAATTTTAAATTTAATTTTAAAATTAAATAGGATAATTATGAAAAAAAAAATATGAACTAATAGTTACAATTTAATTTTAAAATTTCATAATAATAATAGATAATAATTTAAAATATGAGCCATTTATTAATTAGGGACCAGAGCAGTTGTTCGCCCTACTCCTGCTATAAGCCGCCCCGCATTAATTAATATATTGTATTTATATTATATTAGCATATAATTTATAGTTTGATTTATATTTTATATGACGCTAATATATATTGTGTTGTTTGTAGTGTGTTAATTAATAATTATAGTCAATACAATAATAATATTCGACTTATGTTTCTTTAGTCAATTTTTCCCAAAATTTATTATTTCGATTCTGCGTTTTTCGAAAAAAATACAATTTTTTCTTCTCATAAAATATCACATCAAATATTATTTTCATACCAAATCAAAACCAATTTTTTTCCAAACTCATAAAAAAACACACTAACATAAAACATTTGGGTATAGACAAATTAGAGCCCTGTTTCCTCACGTATAGAGTTAGGGTGTATTCATCCGTTATTTATTTGGGTGGTATAATTTTCGATAAATATTATTAAAAATATAGAGTGTATTTTTTTACAAATTTTTTCAAAAAATTTATTATTCATTAAATTTTTTCACCAAAAATATGAAATCAAATGCATATATATTTTTTTATTTTTTATATTATACTAAAAATCAATTTTATATTCAAAAGATCATATCAACGCCTATTTATATCACATTATACAACTATTTCAATTCAAAAATTTACAATTCAAATTTTTAACTCAAAATCTAAACTTCCAAACAAACACACCCATAATATATACTCCCTCCGTCCCATAACTACGTATCCGTTTGATTTTTGCACGAAGTTTTAGAAATATTAGTATTATATTGAGATGTAGTAGAAATAAAGTATAAATGACTAAAATAACCATATTAGTATTGTGTGATATAAATGTAATGACATTTGTGTAATATATTGTAAGTTGTAAGGATATTTTTAATGTTAAGTAGATAGTACAATTACTAAAAAAAAAAAAGAAAATAGATACTTTGTTATGAGACAAATTAAAATAGAAAAATGAATAGTTTGTTATAGGACATATGAAGTATATAGTTATACAATATATTTTATTCGTTCAGCCATAAAATATACAATTATTTTATATATAATTGTATCTAATATTAAAAATATCTTTACATTTGCAAAATTTATTCCGCTAGTATTATTATATTTGTATTATAAAAGAGTAATATATGCATTTTTGTCATTCTCTTTATTGGTACTATATTTTGATAAAATAAGTACTCCAATATTAAAAAATCAACACAAAAAAATAAGTGTATGCTTTTTAGCTAGACATATTATCGGTTAACTTACAAAATATTATCAATCCAACATAAAATATTATTTTATATTTATTCTCACTTTCCTTTTTAGTCCGTCAACTAAATTTATCCCATTACTAATTTGGCAAAGTCAATAAATAAATATTTAATTTTTACCCTCTATTCAACACTTATTTACAACAAATACTACTAACTTTATTACATTCTCACTATTCATTTACTTTACTTTTTAATTAATTTTTTAAAAATACCCTCAACTACCTATCACTTTCTTAATAAAATATTTATTTATTTTTTTTTTAATTCTTGTGTTGAGTCCAAATGAACTAATTTTAATGGACCGGAAATAATATTAACATAGTAATACATTCAAAATTACAAAATGATAGACATCCTATATTTTTGTACTATGATTTATTTTAGAAAAGTTATAATTATATTAATTTGTAAAATTTTTTTACTTTTTTAAAAATATTTTTGTAGTACTAGCTTTGTTTACTTCGGGTGTGTTTGTTTGGGGGATTGGATTTTATTTTCACTATTCATTTCATTTTTTTCCCTAAAAATATCAAATTAAACATATATTTTTTATTTTTTATATTATACTAAAAATCAATTTTACATTCAAAACAACACATCAACACCTATTTATATCACATCATACAATCTCAACTCAAAATCCAAACCCCAAAATAAACACACCCTTCATCTACTTTTATTTATTTAATACTATTTATTTTTCAAAAAATATCACATTAACTATATATATATATTTTCATAAAACATTACGTTAAATTATTAATTTTTTAATTTTTTTCAAACTCTTAAATTTTCAAAAATCTCCAAAAATATCTACCTAGATAATTCCAAAATTTAGGCCATTGAAACCCTAATTACAATTTTTTCTGTGTCAAGGTTGCTTGCTGCATCAAGAAACCGAATTTCATTTTTATTGAAATTAAATAACAATAATAATAATAATAATAATAAATTAGCTTACCTAAGTGTACAGTGAGGAGCAAGAGTCAACTCTCTGAGAAATTGATAATCATTAACCAATCACATCAATGGGACCATCTCTTTACTGTGAGAAAGGGCTGCCGTGATAGGCGTCGGGTTTCTAAAACGACGTCGTATCGGAAAATATATATTTATAATTATATATATATTTATATATTTATATTATATATATTTATACTCCCTCCGTCCCAGATACCGTGTCTGCTACACTGTAGAGACGGTATTTTAAGTGAGGTGTAATTAGTATATAATTAAGAATGCATTAGCAAAAATAATTATTAAATAATATAAATAATTATAAATTAAAATTAAGATAACTAATTAGTTTAATTAAAATTAAAAAAAAATAAAATTAAAAATTTTAAAATGAGATTAAAGTGTGTAATTGTTTTTTAAAAAAAAATGACATGGTATGTGAGACGGACATAAACGACAATATGGACATGGTACGTGGGACGGAGGGAGTATTATATATATATATATATATCTACAATCCACATGCACGTATACAGTAGCTATATGCTTGCTGTCCTCCATAATTTTATATACCATTGATTCTTTCATTTTATTTTTTTATTACATCTTCAAAATAAGACTGAGATTTTGATTTCTTGTGTCGTTGTCTCAATTAGCCACCATGCATGCATATTCATTATTTTATTTATTTATTTTTATTTAATTTCTTCATTAATTATAATAATCTACATATGTACAAACTTTTATTTTTTATTTTTTATTTTTTAATTAATATATGCAAACTTGTGTCTTTCAAATACAGTAGTGGGGTTGAGTCATTCAATTGTAAAAGGACATATTCATCATCATTATATTATATATAAATTTACATATATTTAATTAATGGGAAGCCCTCTTCAAACATTGATCCATTTTAAATTATTTCAATTTAAAATGACCATTGTTTTTTTTTATTATTAATTAAATCAGAAGTTCTAAATAGCAATTTGAAAGTCTTATGTGTGAGAAGGTGTATTGACATGTTCGTTAATTTTTGTGACACAAAATTAGGACAACTCACAGGTCAATGCACATATACTATTTTAGGTTTTTTACTAGTAAAAGTTAATGATTTTTTTTTTTTTTAATAAATGAGATATTTACAATAACCATAGTAAAAAAGTAATATAATGTAAAAAAAAATTAATATAGAGCTAATCTTGATTCCAAATCAAGTTAGGGTTTTCTCAAATGAACCAAATCAACAATATTGGAAGGATATTGATGCAATTAATTTTATTTTTTTTGTATGAATCTTGACATAAAAATAAATAAAGGATTTATGAAATGAGGCACAAATTAATTTAGAGGGAAAGGGCTAGTTTTTTTTTTTACTATGTACTTTCAACAATAAAATAAATTAACACAATTTTTTACCCCTTGAATTTGCAACACAATCACAATCACACGACCTACTAACCAACCAACCAAATCCCAAATAGAGAAATTTCAAATCTTTTTTTTTTTTTTTCCATTGATGATCTTCGAATGAATCCCATTTCACTTCCAAAAAGTTTGATCCCCAAATTTCTAGTAGTAATAGATCCCTCTCTGATGATCATAGTGATCTTCTGTTGCAGTCTTGTGTTCATCACTTAGCAAGAATGTATTGACATCCCCCCCACCCCCACCCCCACCCCCACCAGATGTGATCAGCTGCTTAACTTCTTCAAGATCATACTGCAGCTGCAGCTGCATCTGGCTGCTACTGTTGTTGTCGTTTTCGACGACAGAACCAGAACCTAATCCATTTGGCTTGTGATCTTGATCAAGATCGAGATCAAGAAACGAGCTGATTGGATCCTCCAAATGAGCATGATTATGGTTGATTAAATTCTTGCCATGGCTGCCCTGGATGAGCACAAACTTGTTGCTCTGATGGTGCTGTTCTTCCGAGAATAAGCCAGTCTGAGGATTCACACACCCTCCCATGTCTTCCTGCTTAATAACTTGATGCTGATGTTGATGGTGATCTTTATTGCCGTAGCTGATCTGTCCACAGCTCCCATCTGACGAAGAACAGCTTGCCTGCTGATGATCATTACCCCCAAACATGAGCATATTGTCTTTGAAATAGGGTAATTCCATAAAACCCCCTTCCTGGCAGAACTGATTGCTGCTCATAAATGGAATCGGGATTGTGCTGCTGGGGAAGACCAAATTTTGGGGAGACGATGAAATTGGAATTAAGGGTTTGGGATTCGAAGATGAAGTTGCGTAAATTGTGTTGTACAAATGGTGCAGAGTCGATAAATGGTTTGGGGTTTGAAGGTTTCCTGAAAATGGGAGTGAGAATTTTGCAGGCGGAATTATCAGAGACGACGACGATGACGAGGAAGACGACGATGGCCCAATTAGCTTCTTCTTCAGCTTCGTGTTCCAGTAGTTCTTTATATCGTTGTCTGTCCTGCCTGGCAACTGTGCTGCAATAATTGACCATCTGCATTTTTTGCCAAAAGCTTTTTATCAAAAAAAATAAATAAATTCAAAAACTTCCATTGGAAGAAAGCTTCATCTTCTTCGTTGCTGTTTTTTGCCCTAATCACAGAAATTTAACATTTTATGCAAGAATCAATTTTCATTTTTCGTTTGAAGAAGATGAATTAAATTAAAACCTGCTTCCGATGGTTGCGTAGAGGGCACAAATAACTCTGTCTTCTTCCTCAGAGAACTCTCCATGTTTGATGTTTGGCCTCAGGTAATTGAGCCATCTCAATCTGCAGCTCTTTCCACATCTTTTCAGACCTAATTATATATATATACAGGATTCAATTTCAAAAGGTCTTCTTCTTGTAAGGAATTTAGAAATTAGGGTTTTGGTAAGAACCTGCTTTCTGAGGAAGAGCAATCCAGTTTCCACCAGTACCAAACTTGTCGATGAATTCTTTGAGCTTTGCATCTTCTTCAGGCGACCATGGCCCTTTCTTCACGTTCGCCTTGTCACAGCAAGGAGCCCTCCCCATGTTTCTTTTTCTCTCTCTTGCTTTCTTTCTTTGTTTCTCTCTCTATATTAGATATATATATATATCATCATGAGGGAGAAACTTGTCTCACTTTATCCTTCTTCTTGTTGTTCCTTGAGATTGAGGTGACCAATTGGGGATTCTTCTCACTTTAATTATTACTGTTAGTCATCCCAAACAGTAGTACTCAAAGTCATTACTTATTTAGCATAATATATATATATATATATATAATTTAAGATATGTATGTGTGTGTATTTCGTCGAAGGAAGCTACACAGGTCAAATGGGGACAACCATGTAATGTGTGTATATAATATACGTATATGTAGTTTTTCTTTTTTTAAAAAAAATATTTATTTATTAATTTTTTATTGTTTAAACTCAGTTTTTTTTTTTTTTTTTTTAAATTTGAATTTTTAAATATTAAAAATTTAAATTTAAATATATTTTTTTTATATGATATGAATGAAAGTTGATTTTATATTTTGAATATAAAATAAATTTTTATTATAAAATAAAAAAAATAATCATTTGATTTGATATATTTTTTTAAAAAAATAATAAACAATAAAAAAATTTTTAAAGAAAAATGACAAAAGAACACAAATATATTTTTATTATTTTTCTCTCTAAAATAATTATATAATTTCTATTTAAATATTGAAATTAAATCAAATCAACTTCCCAATCCAAATCTAAAGAAGAGTTTTTTAGTAATTACCATTCCCTTTCTACGCCAAATTTATTCTCATTTTTCTTTTTAGTACGTCCATTAAATTTATCTCATTATTATTTTTGGCAAAGTCAACAAATTAACATTTAATTATTATTTTCTATTCAACATTTATTTACAACAAATACCACCAACTTTATTACATTTTCTCTCTTCATTTATTTTATTTTTTAACTAAATTTTCAAAAATACCCTCAACTATCAATCATTTTTTCAATAAAATATTTATTTTTCTTAATTTTTGTGCCGAGTCCAAATAATCTAATTTTAATGGAAGAAGGGAGTATTTGGACCATGTAATAGAAAATATATATATATATATGTTTTTTACAAACTATCATTATAATAAATATTATTTAAATTTAAAAATAAAATCAGATCTTCCCAATCCAAATCTAATAAAACAAATATTATTTGAAGTTTGTATTCAATTTTAACTATTTAAATTTCATAATTTTCTTTTTAAAAATAAAATAGAAATTATATAATGTTTACTCTATAAAATATTACATAAAATATAATTTAAATAAAAATTTTAAAATCTCAAATCCAATCTAAACTTTAAACCATGATTTCACGAGTTGATCCACGCATCACCGGACCATTCCCTCTGGAATGAGTTTTACCTTATTCTTGTTCTATACTCTTTTCAATACTTTCTTATTATACTTTTAAAATAAGGTAAAATTGCTCATAACTCTCGTGGTGTTGAAACTCAGCGTAAATTTCCCCTCTAATTTAAAAATTGTATGACGTCCCCTTATACTTTAAAAAATATTGTATGAAACCACTTTGTGGTTTCGAAACTCAGCATAAATCCCCATTTTACTTTAAAAAATTGCATGACGCTCACTTAAACTTTCAAAAATATTGCATAAAACCCCCATGCCATGCAAAACATATAGATAGGAAATCATTTTCTTATCACATGAGAAAAGTTTCATGGTAGTGGGGTTTCATGTAGCATTTTTTAAAGTATAAGAGGGTATCATGCAATTTTTAAAGTACAGGGAAATTATACGCTGAATTTCGAAATCACATGAGAGTTATAAGCAATTTTACCTTAAAATAATCTGGTCTCATTATATATATAGGTGGAGAATGAAATGTCTCTGACATATATATATATATTACATATTTTTTGCTTGCAAGAACATTTGTCAATTTGTACAGGGAAATTATACGCTGAATTTCGAAATCACATGAGAGTTATAAGCAATTTTACCTTAAAATAATCTGGTCTCATTATATATATAGGTGGAGAATGAAATGTCTCTGACATATATATATATATATTACATATTTTTTGCTTGCAAGAACATTTGTCAATTTGTACGCAACAGAAATAGAGTCGAATGATATGTTAATAGATACTCCCTCCCCTTTCAATTTAATTTGTCAATTCTAGGTTAGCCATAAAGTTTTTTTAGGTATTATATAATTAGTAATTAATTAAGAAATATATTAGTAAAAATAATTATAATTTAATAAAAATAATTAAAATTAAAATTAAGATGACTAAATATTCCATCTGTTCCATAACTAGGTATTCGTTTGTTTTTTGTACGTAATTTTAGAAATATTAGTATTATATTAGGACGTAGTAGGAATAAAACAGAAATTACTAAAATAACCTTATTAGTATGGTGTGATATAAATGTAATGATATTTGTATAATATATTGTAAGTTGCAAGGGTATTTGTAATGTTAAGTAGATAGTACAATTATTAAAAAAAGGAAATGAATACTTTGTTATGAGACGAACTAAAATGAAAAAATAGATACTTTGTTATGGGACGAAGTGAGTAGTTTAATTAAAATAAAAAAATAAAAATTATGAATATTAAAATGTGATTAAAATATATAATTATATTTCAAGAATAATAAAAAAATAAATAAATTATATAGAACAGACAAAAATAAAAATAATATACAAATTAAGTTGGACGAAAGTTGTATTTTTCAAGCGATACATTGGGCTGTGCACTTCCTACATAGATATGTTCTTGCAATGAATGATAATTACATTGAATAAATCAAAATATCAATGTATGATTGTTGTAAAGAAACTTAGGGTGTGTACGTATGTAGGATTTTGACAAAATTCGACTATTCATCCAAAATTTTTTTTTCTAAAAATATCAAATCAAACATCTATTTTTAATTTTTTATATTATACTAAAAATCAATTTTACATTCAAAACATCACATCAATACCTATTTATATCACATCATACAACTATTCAAATTCAAAATTTTTACTGTTTAAATCCCAACTCAAAATCCAAACCCCCAAACAAACACACCCTAAGAGGTGTATAATCATAACTAACAATATTTTGAGTATTTTCACATATAATTTAAAATTAGAAATTTCAATATATGTCAATTTATGGATCATGTATATATTACATGCTTGCAAATGTCAAACAATATATTTTTTTTATTGAAATTTAAAATACTTTTACACAATGTAAAAAATTCTGAATTTGTATTTAATTTCATCAAATATTGTTCTGAATAATATAGTATAAAATAATCCTTCACGCATACATAAATGCTGAAATCAATTAAACAAGATGTTGATTTATTTTAATAAATAATAATTTAAATATTTTAATATAATAATGAATGTTAATACATGTTACCGAAATGTTAATCTGAAGCAAAAAAGATGTAAAAGTTTATCTATTTTAATTTTGTGATGAACACTAATACATAATCAAATGTTTAAAGTATGTCACTATGTATGTTTCACTTTGTCTATATAGTTAAAGACGTATCTTTGAATTACAACATGTTCCATATTTCATTGTTACGATGTATTATTTGGATCTTTTCTAATTTATTGCATTCTTTTGGATGAACTTGAATTCGTACTTATTTCATATTGTTGTTTTCTTTGTACTTTGATTTATTGTAAAATATATCATATACTTTCTCCATTTCATTGAAAGGTTGTCATTTTCTATTTTCGTCCATCCCAAAACAAGGTTACCATTTCCTAATTTAATAATTGTACTACCTACCTAGCATAATAAATATTCTTCCAATTTACACTATATTACACAAATGTCATTACTTTTATATTATATAATACTAATAGGGGTATTTTCGTCTTTTTCAGTACAACTCATTATACTACTAATATTAAAAAATCTACGTGTAAAAAGTAAATGACAACCTTACACCGAGACAGAGGGAGTATTATATTTTATACATGTCTTTTTTGATTTTATTTTATTTTTGCCTTCTTTATACCGAGCGAGTTGTTCAAATTTATTTTAATTAACAGTAACTTGGATGTTTTAATACAAAAATGATTAGTACTACATATTATTCAATTCTAAAGAGATGCAAACGAGATTATAATATTTTGACTAATCTTTATATCTTGAAAAACTATGAAAATTATAAGGTTCACACAAATTCATAAATTGAATCCAATATATTCTCCATATATTTACATACGTAGTTGGACAATTTCGACTTCAACATCCAATATTGGTGAGCGATTGATTGAAGTTGAAATAACAAAAAATAGATTTTACTCGCATTCATCGATTTCGTCCATAGATTTTACTATTAGATAATTTTGCTCTATTTTTCCTATGCCGAAATTGAAGCTCGGAGTGGAAGGAGGTAGTTATATAAATCAGTAGTAATTAAATTGTTTTTATACCTCTAAATTAATAAAAACCCTAAATTAATTTTTATAATCCTTAAGTTATTAAAACTTTTGTATGATTTTATTAAATTAATTTTTATAATCCTTAAGTTATTAAAACTTTTGTATGATTTTATTGATTTTTATTATTACGTGGTATAAATATATATATATATATATTTTTATGTTCTCTTGATAATATATAGTTTTGTCATTTTTAGTTGTCCAAATATAAAATATCTATTTTAATTTTTAGTTTGTATGACCTCGCTGCATATTACAAATAGTATATTATATTTATACTTATTTACATCAATATTTTCATATTAATTTAATAATTATCATAAAAATAAAATATTTATTAAACTCGGTATAAAAAATACTAAATACTTACATTTTAAGTTGACGGAGGAGTATTATATTTTTGAATAATATTTTAGAAAATAACTTAATATTAAGTGAACACATTTTTAGTATTGCATATGACATTTTAAAATGAAAATACAAATCTTATGATAAAAATAGGATTAAATCAAAATTCACACATACACAAAAAAAAAAAAAAAAAAAAAAAAAAAAAAAAAACCATCAATTTTGAATATTATAATTAAAGCAGACCCTATATATTTTATTGGTGTCTATAATATTCTCAACACTCAACATTCAATTATTTCCAAAAGTTTAAACATAAATTATAAGTAGACTTTCTAGAAAAAGTGGATATATATATTATTTTATTTAACTTTTTAACAATTTTCCGTACGCACTAAAATATATAATCACGAATAGCATGCTTTTGTAGAAGGGTTTTACTTACGATTTGGGAAGAAATATATTATCTTCGTCTTTTATATGTATATTTATTTATTTTTTTCATGAAATTTTAAAAATATTAGTATTAATATTATAATATAGTAAAAATAAATATGAAAAGATTAAACTAACCTTATTAGTATTATATAATATATATAGGTAATGACATTTATATAATATATTATAAATTAGAAGGGTATTTGTAATGTTAGATAGATAATATAGTTATTAAAAAAAATGAATAATTTGTTACGTGGCGTATAAAAATGGAAAAATAGATAAATTGTTAAGGGATGAAAAATATATACTCTCCCCGTCCCATTGAAATGTTACCATTTTTCATTTTTTGCTGTCCTATAACAAGGTTACCATTTCCTAAGTTAGTAATTGTACTATCTACTTAACATAATAAACACCCTTTTAACTTACAATATATTACACAAATGTCATTACTTTTATATTAAATCATACTAATAGGGGTATTTTTGTCTTTTTTTTACTATAATCCAATATAATACTAATATTTAAAAATCTACGTGTAAAAAACAAACGTCACTCTTCTAATGAGACGGAAGGAGTATATTTTTAAGTGTTCAACTTAAAAATAATACTAGTATATTTTTTTACTATTTGATAATAATAATATATATATAACCGATATACACAAGTAATCTATGGTTATATTTCTTCAGATGAGTTTGAGAAAAAATTAATTTGAATTTGATATTAAAATAATGTATGATGAGATGTTTTGTGAGAAAATTTTTTTTATTTTTTATCAGAAAATATAGAGTTCAAATAGTAAAAATCTGAAGTTTGAAGTAAAAGAAAAAAACAAATACTCCCCCGTCCAAAAAAAGATATCTTATTGGGAATGAAGATAAGAATTAAAGAATAATACTGTTTAATTGAAAGTGGATATAAAGTAGAAGGTAAAAGACTAAAATACTCTTATTTTTTTGAATGATTTTAAAAAATAGATTAGAGTAATAATTATGGGTAGTTTGAAAAAATATAAATAATTTTGTTATAAAGTACGGACCACATTACTAAATAAAAAAACAAAACAATTATTTTAAAACGAACTAAAAATAAAAAATAAAACAAATCTATTGGGAAGGAGAAAGTATCTAGTAGTAGTATATTTTATGTTTTTTGTTTGTTTGTTTATTTTATTTTATTTAAATATAGGAGTAGTATTTAATTTAATTTAAATTTGGTTGGTGTCAAACATAATGATTATATCTAGAAAGAAACAAATACCTGATCAGAAATAAATAATTAGATACTACTCCCACTACTGTGAATGTATGTATGTGTTTTAATTAAAGCTGTAAAAGGAAAATAATATTCACTTCATTCCATATAATTTGTTTCAATTTTTTATTTTTGTCCGTCTCAAATAATTTGACATTTTTATTTTTGAAAATATAATTATACACCTTAATCTCATTTTAAATTTTAAATTGTATAATTATTTTAATCTTAATTAAACTATTTAGTTATCTTAATCTTAATCCATAATTATTTTTATTATTACGATAATTATTTTTACTAATACATTTCTTAATTACTTACTAATCACACCTTACCTAAATTTCCGTATCTACAGTAATAGACCCATAATACATAAACGGAGAACAGTAAAATCAGATAGGCTATTGAATAGTGTTATTATTAAAATGAAGTATTTGTCTGGTTTTGAATGTATAGTTTATATGATTTGCTAAAACTGATTGATTTGAAGGATGATGATCATGTTTTATTATTATTATTATTATTATTATTATGATTATTTATTTATTTATTTATTTATTATTATTATTATGACCCATCAGATGCCTTTTCAATTTGACTTATCGATGCTTAATTTTGAATTGTCACACACCTAAACCTCAGAACCTACTGTTTGTTATAATTAAATTGGTTTGCACTTATAGTATTTTAGTTTTATTTAAATTTAATAAATAATCTAACAGTTATTGTACATTGTGAAATTCAATACTTTCTTGGGTAACATAGACTACAATAATGATGAGTTATTATTATTATTATTATTATTATTATTATTATTATTATTATTATTATTATGTAGCTTTAACTTATAATGATTTAGGTATTGGGAAAATAAATTATAGTATTAGATTGGGTGTGTCTCTTTGTGTTGTACACGAGGATATTTGCAATTTTTATTTTCATTAATATAAAATAGATACGCATATTTTATTAAATACTCCCTCCGTTCAGGCTAAAAGTATACATTTACTTTTGGCGCGGAGATTAAAGAATAATAGTATTTTAATTATAGTGTGTAGGTAAAAATAGTGAAATGACATTTTTGCCCTTATTTTTTTTGGTATAAAAGTAATGATGTGATGTAAAGTAGGGGTATTTGTGGAAAAAAATGGGGTATTTAATGAAATAGTTACTTTGTAATTGGACGTCCCAAAATAGAAATATGTATACTTTCTAGCTGGACGGAGAGAGTAATACCCCATCCGTCCGATAACAAAGTATTCATTTTTCCGTTTTAGTTCGTCTCATAACAAAGTATCAATTTCTTTTTTTTTAGTAACTGTATAATCTACCTAATATTATAAATACCTTTACAACTTACAATATATTACACGAATATCATTACTTTTATATTACACATACTAATAAAGTTATTTTAGTCATTTATACTTTATTCCTACTACATCCAAATATAATACTAATATTTCTAAAATTACGCGCAAAAAGCAAATGAATATTTAGTTATGGGATGGAGAGAGTAATACTTCTTTCGTCCACCTCTAATGTTACATTTATCTTTTGCGTCATTGTACTTAACATTAAAAAAATTCTTATATTTGTATAATTTTTTTTTTGTACAAATGTCATTTTAATAATATTATAAGACACTAATTAAACTATTTTTGCAATTTTTTCTAAACTTGTACTACGTTTTGATATAATAATTAATATTCACAGATCAACACGTAAAAAATAAATGAGAGTCTTAGAGTCGGACAAAGATAGTATATTTTATTATAATAATAAAAAAATTACAAATTTCTTTTGCTATAAGCTCGCTAACAATAGTAGGAACTCATCGTCCCAAAATTTTGTTTGGGGGTTTGAATTTTGAGTTGGGATTTGAATAGTAAAAATTTTGAATTTGAATAGTTTTATGATGTGATATAAATAGGTGTTGATGTGATATTTTGAATGCAAAATTGATTTTTAGTATAATATAAAAAATAAAAAAAATAGGTGTTTGATTTGATGTTTTTTGGAAAAAAAAAATTGGATGAATAATGTAAATCCAATCCTATCCCCCAAACAAACACACCCTTATTGCATCCAAAATTTATAGCATTGTACAATGAACATTATCTTTTGATCATTTAATTCAAGAATATTACAAGTAATTAGTTTTCAAGAATATAAAAATCTTATTAGTTTTCAAGAATATTTTCTACACTTAATCCATAGTTTAGATCATTTAATTCATAAGATATATTACACTTTTCTAAGATGTGATGCAATACTTTTTGTTGTAATTAAAATTGAACTTCCATTGATAAAAGGGTTTGTTTAGTGTTTTGATTTTAATTTTAATTTTAATTTTTTTTTTATATGTGAGATATAGAAAATAATGTTGATAATATAAAAAAATTATAAGTTTGCTTATTTAGTATATATATATTTTTTTATGTAAAATATAAAAAATCATATCGATAATATAAAAAATAATAATTTTTGTTAAATAATATACGGATGGTAGTATGACTATTTGGTTGTGTTGCCCAACTTGTTTTTTACTATGAGAGACAATATTTATGTAATATGGGTGTATTACTGCAGACACGACAATTTAAGTAAAGTATAATTAGTAAGTAATTAAGAAGTGTATTAGTAAAAATAATTATTATTTAGTAAAAATAATTATAGATTAAGATTAAGATAAGTAAAAAGTTTAATTAAAATTAAGAAAATTATAAAATTTAAAATTTAAAATGCGATTAAAGTGAATAATTGTATTTCCAAAAATAGAAAGGACAAGTTATGTGAGACGGACGAAAATAGAAAATAGGGACAAATTATGTGGGACGGAGGGAGTATATATTTATTACTCTCTCCGTTCTAAAACAATAATTCCATTTTGTTATTTTTATCAATTCCAAAATAATAGTCATTTCAATTTTTTGGTAACTATCTCTCATTTTTTTATAAAATTATCTCAATTTGTTCACAATAATTATATAAAATAGAGACATTTTGGTCTTTTAGAAACACTTTTACGTCCACTGTCATTATAATAATTATAATACTATTATTCCTTAATTCGTATTTATCTCAAATATCCGTATTATTTTGGGACGAAGGGAGTATATTTTATAATTTTTACACATGCATAAAAATATATTCCTTCAAACTATTTTATAAAATAAACACATCCTTGTGATTTTTATTTTTTTATTTTTCTTTTTCCCTAGGACATGAGAATTCATAAATGCTGTATATTATTCATAGTGTCAAACAAGATCAAGAGAGTATGGATAACTTTGAACTCATAATCTCGCAGTTATAAGTTTACTCTCATACTAATTTAGTCATCATTTGCAAGGCGTGCATTGTAGAGTTGTTTTTTTTATTTTTTATTTTTTTTTTTATGTAAGAATCCTTAATTATTACTTTTCGAATATGTTCTAGATAAGTTTAAGCCGAACCTAATAGTCTCTAAATTAGTTCAGTAAGATAAGTCATACTAAGCAAACCCGTGTGACGGACAATGTCTAGACTTGATTATATCAACCAAACCAAGAATTGGTCAAAGACGTCTTCTATCTTATCAAATGGTGTTGTTCACATAATGTATTTGGGGCATTTTATACTATTTTAACCATGAATTTTGATCAACAAATAATTGGTGCCAGCTGGTGTACATATTGCTTTCCAACTTCATCACAAATTTAGATTAGCAAAATTTATATAATTATTGTTTTAATTCATTCTTCCAAAACTGCAATCATAGAAATTAAAAAAAAAAAAAAAAGAAAAAAAAAAAAAAAAAAAGCTCAAGCAGATATCCATGTGTGATGACTACGATGCATGAACCGAGATGGTCGAACAATATATATATATATATTAATCAACATTTTAGTTATAATGTCGATGGAGTCAAATCAGTACAATGATAATTTAAAAAAGTTAGCATATATATATATATATAAAATAAACAAAATTGTAAGTGACGATTAATATAATATATAACATATATTTGATAATAAATGATATAATTATATGCAACACAATGTAGCATTGTGTTCAACTAATAAATATATTGATACAACATAATATAATATATAATTTGTAGAAAGCATGCTTCTATATAATACTTATTACGTCCGCCTCTGAGGGTCTTATTTACTTTTTGCGTCATTGTACCGAACATTAAAAATATCCTTGTATTTGTATAAATTTTTTGTACAAATATCCTTCTATTATTATCATAAGATATTAATGAAAGTATTTTTGCAATTTTTTTTTAAATTTGTACTACGTTTTGATATAATAATTAATATTCAAAGATCAACACGCAAAAAGTAAATGAGACCTCTATAACCGAACATAGGTAGTAAAATATTATGTTGTGCTATATAAAAATTGTATTGTCCGTCTTTTATATATGTATTAACTGTGTCAAATCAGTATATCATTATCAAAGAAAACTAAATACAAAACACTAGGGACCATTTTTTAAATGAGTCTAATTTTTCGATTGTTTCATATAAATCTTGCAAATTTAATCTAATTTCGAGCATGGAACATAAAATGATGACACAAGGCGAAACCTCAAAAAGAAAATTGGTAAGATTGCGACATTCTCCCGCACTTGTAAGAAGACTCAACCTCAAGTCTACGTCCTTTTTGGATCTTGCAATATTCCTCTCATCGTTGCTATTGATTCATTCCTATCTGCTAAAACTAATGTGAACATGTCGATTGCACTCCTCACCGTTAGATTAAATCCCTACACGAGATCGAGTTGTTGCTCACTTGTTAGTTTTAGGAGGTGTTAGACCAAACATTATTTTCTTGTCATTATTCTAATAAGTATAGCGTTCTTGAATCCATCATGGCTAGTATTTCTAAACTCGTCGAACCACCAAACTCTCTCTTTCTCATCAATATAGATGATCTCTATATTCTTTTCAAGATAACTTGCTCTTCATATCCTAGAGACTTATCATCTCATCCACATCATACTGCATTTGTAGTCAATAGAGTTCGATGAAAGTCTCAATAGTCATGTCTCCCTAAGAATTTTTGTTTTAAAAAATTCTTTATTTATCTATTTATTTATTTCTAAGATTGCACATTTTTCTAACCATCATGGAATCATGTTGCATAACATGTTTCCGCAAGATGGATGCATGTTTTACAAATTAATCGCGGTCACATTTACATTTACTTCGTTAGAGATGGTTTTTTTTTTTTTTTTTTTCAATGTGAAACACATGTTCTATGGTATGCCAATGAATGAATCGAGATCGTCGAACAAGCAAGAGAGAAATTAACAAATGGAAATATCAAAATTTTTATTATCAATCAAAGAAAATCGAATACAAAACAAAATGCTAGGTATTTATAGAATTGTAAATTCTAAATCTCATAAAGAAACTAACCCAAAAATAAGAATAATGCAAAAATTATATATATACAAATATATAACTTCAAAAAAAAAAAAAGACCACCGATTTGAGGCCATAGTCGATCTTGAATGGCCAAAAGGCATCAAGGCTCATTTTGTTAATAAATTTGGTTTGTTGGATCATTTTAGATAAACGATCAAAATTTCATCTAATTCCCCAAAAAAAAAAAAATAACAACAACAATAGATCAATTACTAATAATGGACAATGGTATGAAAATATTGACAAATCACTAATTTTAATGTGAAATATCTAAAGAAATCTGGCAATATCTTTTGCATAAGACCATCTTCAAGCCATAAATTATATTTTTGCCGTTTAACTGTAAAAATATAGTTGTTATACTATTTTTATTCCAACTTAAAACCTTATTTTCTACTCCAAAAAAAAAAAATATTATTCAATTATTATATTTTTTTTTAAAAAAATTTTAAAAAAAATTAAATAAAAAATTTAACACATCTCCAAAAATAGCGTTTTTAGTGTTGCACTGTAGCATTTCCACCAAATATGAGGTGGATTGGAGCAATTCAACTCCATTTTGTGCACCAAACTCCAAATATGAAGTTCTGTTGAAGTTGCCATAAATTGTAATTATTTTCAAAGTGTCTCACTTTATTAGAATCACACCTCAACTAAACCTTCATTTCGAAAAAAATACTCCATCCGTCCCTTAACAATCTATCAATTTTTCTATTTTGGTCCGTCCCATAACAAAGTATCCGTTTCCTTTTTCAGTAATTGTACTATCTACCTAACATTACAAATACCCTTCTAATTTACAATATATTATACAAATGTCATTACCTTTATATCATACAATACTAATAGGGTTAATTTAGTCCTTTTACCTTTATTTATACTTTATCTCAATATAATACTAATATTCCTAAAATCTCGTGCATAAACAAAATGGATAGATAGATTGGGGACGGTGGGAGTACATGGGAGCTTTTAGTACAAGAAATGAATTATGAAAAGACGAGAATATAAAATTAAATTATACATATTTAAAGAAAAAAGTGAATTTATTTGGATAATAATATTTAAAATTTCTATTTGGTAAAATAATACTCCCTCCGTCCCACATATCTGCTACACTATAGACACAATATTTTAAGAGGGGTGTAATTAGTAGATAATTAGAATGTATTAGTGAAAATAATTATCTTATAATATAAATAATTATAAATTAACATTAAGATAACTAATTAGTTTAATCAAAATTTTTAAAAAATAAAATTAAAAAGTTTAAAATGAGATTAAAGTGTATAATCATTTTCCAAAAAAAGGAAAGTGACATGATATGTGGGACGGACAGAAACGACAACGTGGACATGGTATGGGGACGGAGGAAGTACATAATACATTTAACAGCAAAATATCTTAAAAATTAATTATCATTTATTCAATATATATATATATATATACAAAAATTAATAATTTAAAAATACATCAATCAATAAAAAAATTATATAGCAAAATTCTACTACCCGTTTGCAAAAATTATTTAGAAGTATATAGCCGCGACGACTACAGATGAGAAGATATAGAAGAAAGAAATGATCCAATATAAATTTTTATGCCAAAAGTGTTGGAAAACATTTTATTTTATTTTATTTTTAATCTTTCGAACCAAAACACGATTATATTTTTATAAAATATTTACTAATGTTATTTATTCAAAATTACTTGTTTTTTTTTTTTTTTTTTTTGCAAATTCCTTCTTCAACTATATATTTATTTTTATAATTCTACAAGCTTAATTTAAAAAGTCTTATTAATCCACTCGTTTAACTACTAATTCTTTCTTGATTCTTCTCTATATCCAACTTGTCTGTGGCCAATAATTTTGGGTACATTATACAAACCCTAAAAATTATATATATATAAGTATTTTTATTTTTAAATCCAAGGTACGTGTACAAAACCCTAAATTAAATATACAGTATTATATAATTTTCCAATTAATGACATGCAAAATTAAATTTTAATTATTTCATAAAAAATCAGATCCATGATGCTTTGTTAAATCCTTGTATCTGTCGTATTCTGGTGAAGCATCGAATCTTGTTGCATAATAATAATTTTCAAATTAATTATCTGATTAAACTAAAGCAAATGATTGAACTGACAACAAATTAAATAATAAATAAATAAATTAAATTAAATAATTTAGGAAAGAGAGACAAGTGTCCAGACATCCTTTGACTTTGGACAGTGGAAAATATATATGACAGGAAGTGAAGAAGACTTGTGTTTTGCTTAATCAATGGTTGGCTAACTAAGATTGAAAAACTAAAATAAATAGTAATAATTTAAATTAAAATTAAAATTTTTATTTTTATTTTTATGTTTATGTTTATTACTATTACGTTTTACATTATTTAATGAGTTAGTTAATTAACCAAATCTTGAAGTCAATAGGTTCGACACATTTCATATCTTAAGGTGATTGTAATAATTATTAGTGCCTGTGATCTAATTGTACGCTCATTTGACCGGACACGGATTTTAAGAAAAATATGTAAGAATAGAAATTTTTATTTTTTTTGGTAAAAAAAAGTGGTATTTTTTTTACTAAAAAAAAAGGAATAAATTTGGAAGACAAAAAAAAAAAAAAAAAAAAAGAATAGATTTGAACGACGGAAAGAGTATTAAATGATATTTGAATTAACATTTTTGTCAAAATATAGTTAATCTACATATATTATAAAAGTTTTAAATACTTGTTTATTTTCACCAATCCACATGAAAGATGGAATGTCAAAATTAAACTTCGATGACATTTTCCAAAACAAATGTACAAAATTTTCTAATTAGCTCGGTTTATACGATAATTTTGGACACTTTGGTGTTATTTAATTTTTTAAAAATATCATATCAAATATATTTTTTTTTACAAAATAGTACATCAAATACTAAATATTTTACTATTTTTAAAATTCTAAAACTCAAACTGTGTTCTTTTGTGAAATTTTTACATATTTTTACTATTTAATTTTTTTTTCTTCTTAAATTTTTATAAATCAAACAATTACATTTTATTTTTTATATTATACTAAAATTCTATTGTACATTCAAAATATCACATCAATATTTATTTATAGCATATCAAATAACTATTCAAATTAAAATTCTCACTATTTAAAAATCGATCCAAACCAAATATAGAGTTAAACATTTTTATTGTGTTTGAAATGCTACCGGTGTGTTGATTTTGTATTTTGGTTTGAAAAAATATATATTTTTTTTCGTGAGATAAAAAAATTAGATAGATAATATAAAAATAATAAATACATGTAGCATATTAATTTTTTTAAAAATATAAATACTTGAAAATTTTAGGTGAAGTTTTAAGAATGAGATATATATAATTTTAAGCGGAGTTTACGTTGTACAAAATAATTATACAAATATAAATATAAGAATATTTTTAATACTAAATAAAAATAATAATAATAATAAATGTCACCCTTAGCGGAAGGAAAGAGTAATTTTTTTTTTCTCTATTTGTATTTTAACAAAACAATAAAATAAAATAAAAATAATATTTATAGAGAAAAGTTTGAAAATCTCAATTTGAAATCAATATAAACAAGCCAGTTTCTTTCCCAAATCCTTGCGTTAAAGAAACCTTTCTCTTTGTCTCTGTCTTCGTCATCTCTCCGACGACCATCTCCACTGCGGGTACAGATTTTACATATGCGTTCGTCGTCCACAGCCACGTGGGACATCATCGTTTCTCCACTGCTTTTTTTTTTTCTTTTTCCAATCGTGCCTGCTTTTAATTTTTCTCTAAGTTTGTTCAATTTCAATCTCCGTCCGCCTCTGTACCCACCTCGACCATTACCGCCGCATTCACTTCGACCTGCATTTCTCTATCCACATTTGTTTTTCACTCATCCAGCCTTCGTATTGCCTCGTTTTTTTTCAAGTTCTCTCACCCCTTT
Organism: Andrographis paniculata; assembly: GCF_009805555.1. Taxonomy (NCBI): domain Eukaryota; kingdom Viridiplantae; phylum Streptophyta; class Magnoliopsida; order Lamiales; family Acanthaceae; genus Andrographis; species Andrographis paniculata. The sequence continues at coordinate 3,411,732 of NW_026137614.1, forward strand.
CTTACTATCCACCACTTTTACACCTCTCTTCATCTTCGTTAATTCCCATCACTTTATTTGTTCGTCCAGCTCAACCACCACTGCGATTACACGACTCCGGAACTCTTGGTAATATGGGTATAGATTCACCTTCAAGCTGTTAGTTTTAATTATTTGATGTTTTTCTTACTAATGGTCTGAAACTTGCAAGTTGAGATATTGAAAGATTTAGACGTAATTGGTGGGATTTTCTGTATGTATTGTCAATTTTGAAATGTATAGTGTGTTAGGATATCTTTGTGCTTGAATTTGGATAGCAATTTAGTTAATTGACTTACCTTGGTTAATTGGATTGGGATTTATTGCAGTCATAGTTAAAATGGAATTGGCATCATGAATTTGGTATTATCATAGCTTGCTAGCTAGTGTCTCTTGATAGTTTGGCTACAGATTTTAACGAATTGATGAAGTAGTTGGTTGTTGTATAAATGACTTGGTAGCAATTTTGGCTTCAAAATGTTGATAAATATGATGTGACGATTTCTTTGGATGAAATTAAACTTAGGAATGTTTATGGATTGTCATAAGTTGAAGTTGATGGATGAATTTGATTGTGAGCTTCATTGATAGTAAATTGGATTAACTACTGTAATGGTTATGTTGTTAAAAAAGTAGGAATGTTAGTTTTATGCGATATGATTAGAATATGGTTGATTTTGGTTTTGCTAATGTTGACACTTATTTCATAATAAGTGCAATGAATCATTCTTGGCCGTACACTTCACTTGCCAAGTTTATCATTTTTCAAGGAGTTGTCCATGTTTTGAAATTTATAGTCTAAAGTCGATAGCTTGCAATAGTTAGCTTGTTTTCTTGGGCATATTCTTCAGAGAACTTAATAAAGTGTTCACTTCATTTATCAATTTCTACTTGATTATATTGTTAGTTGTACTCGGATTAGAATGCAGTTTTTGTACTACTTATATCTACTCTAGTTTGGGTTTAAAATTACTTCCTGAAATTGGAATTATGTGCAATGTTACATAGATATCAATTGATTTGGTAAGGAAACAAAGTTCCAAGTGACATTTGAAAAAAAGTTGGTATATTTTGTTGAGTACGATAATATGTGGTTTAAAATTGTTTATAATATTGTTATAGGATAAACTCTTGTTTAATGTTGGATCTCATTAGATATTAAATTAGACATTGTTATGGGACATTGTGAATTCTATCCATAATATTACTTGGTTTAGGCTAATTGCTTATAACAAGATGGTGAGTTCAGGTGGTTTAATTAATGGTGTCCAAAATGGCTACATGAATATTGATGCATTTATTTATAACTTCAAGCATTAACTTTGATATGTAAAATCCTTGTAGATAACTAGATCAAGTGGTGAGACTTTCATGTTTGGGGGTTAGGTCCCGGGTTGGTGCATGTGTGGGCAAAAAAGAAAAGAAAAAAACAGAATAGTATGATATACGGGCAACTCTCATTTGTGATGTAGCCTATTTATAGGATTTTGGAATAGGTGTCTTTAGCGTAGCTCAATGAAGTTTCATGAGTGGATTTCCACTGTTGGGAAATAATCTAGAGTACGTAATACGTAAGAGGCCAACACTCCTCTGAGTCTAATGGTAACGAAAATAGAAACCACAAGGGATTTACACTTTGAAAACACGTGGTATTGTTCCGTGGTTATAACATTTGTGTATGTCAGTGATAGTTGCCTATGACCGGCCAATATCAAACATAAAACAATCAACACATAAGATTTATTAATCCAGTTCGGTAAAACAATCTATATATGAGGGATTCCAATCCATGAGACTTCAACTAAATCTATCACCAAGTATATATAGGACTTAACAACTCAACAAACAAGGACCACAAACTATCATTTCCTACAACTTTTTTGTATAGCAATCTACAAGAAATTAGAAATTAAACTAGATTAAAACCACAGTTCTAGTCCTAACAGACTACTAGTCTAAGTAAGAGTAAGTGAGTACATGTTGATCTTCTTCTACTATTGGAAATCCATTTCTTTTTTTCGATGAGCTTCAAATCGTAATGAAACAAAAATGCTAGAGAGAAAACATACAGTTTCTCTTACTAAAACAAACACAATTTTCACTTTTCTCACAAGATTGTCTCACAATTTGCATAAAAAACAAACACACTGTTCTAGGCAATGTTTGACTATCTAACCTTTGGGTATTAATTGCGCCACCATAGACTTGCAGCCTCCAATTATTTGATTTTGAACGTTTTCCAATGTTTTACAATCCAAGTCCAACAAAAACTTGTGTAGAAACGGCATAAAGCAGCCATGCAAAATGGGTTTGCAAAAACTTATTCACTATCCAATTATGTGTCAGTCTCGAGTCTTAATATACTAGACAAAAAGATGTATTGTATAGCAAAATTAAAAATGGGCAATTTTGTAACATTCTATACTTTTTTGGCATATGATACAAGTCCAAACAAATACGTAAACTGCCACACTCACGCACCTTTCACTCCATCAATCCAACAATCTTTTTATCAAATTATTACAAACCAAAATAATAACAAGGCTACAGACAACCTTCACAAGTGAATCAATTTGCAGTTAAAATTGCTCAACAATTTATCACAGTACTTGGGCATAAAACACAAATAGTTAACCACAGCAATAGAAAACGAAATACCATATCCTCTTTTCCAGCACCTCTTTTTGGCCGGTGCTTGCCACCTCCTAATTTGCAGCATTTGCCAAAAGAGAAGCTATGTGGTCTCTTTATCATCTAGCTCCATGTGAACAATTGGGTCTCTTCACGGCTCGACTAATTTTTCTCTGGTATATTTATGCATCACTTCCATAAAAATATCGCGACACATGCAAGTCTGCTCAGCTTGTACTAAAGGTTCTTCATCAGATAAGTCATTGTACAGACATTGCAAGTTAAATTGAGGCATATAGGAGCGAATGAAGGCCACATTCTCATTCGGTCCAACAAGTCCGACAAAAATAAAATTATCAAAGTAATATAGACAAACCTAATAGCATCAGACTTCAAACCCACCTCAAAATCAAACATTTTCATGACAATAATGCCAAAATTCACAAATTTGAAATGTTTATCAATAACATAGAGAATTTTACCAAGCTCCGAGATCACTGAAGACACATCTACTGTCGGAAAGGTGTTCAGTGCAAACCGTTGATGAAGACATTGAAATCTCATTGAAAGAGATAAGTTTTCATAACAATTTTTCTAAATTCAATCATTTTTTTCAACCTTAACGAACCGGTCAATCTCACCAGAATGCTCTTGAAGGTAATGAGTAGACATAGATTCCTTGTCGTTACGGGGAGTTTTAATAGCCTGTTAATAACTGCTGGACTCAATTCCAACACATGCCTATGATTATACACCTTGTGGAACCATGACGATGTCAGATTCTGACCCATGACATTTAGGTTAACGTAGAAATTCCGCACAAGTTTTCGATAAAAGCGATTTAAACTTGTTGCCCAAACAACAATTCTTTTTCCTCCAAGTATCAAATAAAATCAATTTTATTGTAGTTAAGGTGATCAAATAGTACGGATTGAACAAAGTCTTTGGTTACCAACACCTTACGCTCATGGTTTTTGTTTTCTTTGACAAAATAAGTATGACTCAATGCATTATTTGCATTGATAGTAGGCATCATTCTCGGCACTTCATTTTTTATTTTTGTTTAACTTAGACGGGCCAACAACATCCGTATGTTTATGTTTCTTGATCACAATAATAGAAGACAAAAGGAATTCAAAATCAGTACTTCCTCAATATCAACAGATTGTCTTTCGGGGATTGTAGCTCTGATTTGATTAGCACCTTGATTCTCAATTATTTCAGCAATTCTTTTTTTTTTTTTTTCAACAGTTTCGGGGATGTTCACAACTTCATATTGTTTGTTTACCAGTAACTTCCACTTCTGTTGAGGTTCTTTCAGTCTTATGTTCAACAACTTATTCAGTAGACCGATTTTAACTTTTTTCTTCATTTGCTATTTGGTTTCAACATGTTCATCAATGGCTCTGCCAAAGTCTTTCAATTAATATTGTTTGGTTTAGATTTGGGGAGAATGTCCGTTATATCAAAACCCAGATCTAAACCAAACAACATTGATGAAAAGCCTTGACAGAGCCATTGATGAACATATTGAAACCGAATAAACAAATGAAGGAAAAAACTAAAATCGTTGTACCGAAGAGGTTGCTGAACAAGAAATTAAAAGAGCCACAAGAGAAGTGAAAGTTGTGAACAATTTGGGCATAGAGTTATGAACATCCCTGAAACTGCTGAAAAGATAACTACCGAATTGATCTATGATTAAGTTGCTGATCAAATTAGAGTTACAACCCCCGAAGGACAACTCGCTAATATTGAAAAAGTAAGTCCCGATTATGAACACCCTCTATCTTCTGTCATTTATGATGAATAAATATAAACAGACAAATATTGTTGGACCATCTAAGTCAAAGAAGAATAGAAGCAAGGTGCGGAGAACAATGTCTACTATCAATTCAGGTGATGCATTGAGTCATACTTATTTTGCAACGGAAAACAAAATTAAAAAAAATATAAGAGCGCAAAGTGTTGGTAATAAGAGACTTTATTCAAAAGTTATGATTTGATCACTCTAACTATAATAAAATTGGTTTTATTGGATACTTGAAGGAAAAAGAATTGTTATTTTGGGCAACTAGTTTAAATCACTTTTGTCCGAAACTTGTGCGGAAATTCTATGTTAGCCTGAATGACAAGGTTCTTGATCGGACATCGCTATGATTCCACAAGGTGTATGATCATAGAATGTGCTAGAATTGAGTTTAATAGTGATTGATAGATTGTTAAAACTCTTCCAAAACAACAAGAAATCTATGCCATTTAAGTACTTTCAAGAGCATTCCAACGATATTGTCGGTTCGTTACAACTAAAAAATGATTGAATATGGAAAAAAATATTATAAAACTTATCTCTTTCAATAAGGTTTCAGTGTCTTCATCGACTATGTGCACTGAACATCTTTTCGACAGCAAATATGTCTTTTGTTGTGCTTGGAGCTTGATAAAATTCTGTTTGCTATTGATAGATATATTGGATTTGTGAATTTTGGTTTTGTTGTCATGAAGAAGATGCTTGTGGTAAATTTAAATTTTGATGCTACTAGGTTTACTTACTCTACTTTGATAACTTTGTGTTCATCGAAGAATGACATTGTTGCTAAACCGAACGAGGAGGTGGTCTTCATTCACTCTTATATGCTTCAACAAGGGTATGAATACGGCTATGTTCAGTGCAGGGTAATCAATACGGTCGTGTTCAGTCACCTTCTCAGTCATCCAAAAACACGACCGTGTTCAATCTCAGTCAACAATAATGAGACTAAAATTGATAAAGTTCATTTGAGTTGGAACAAAATTGATAAAAAAAAATATAAAAATTAAATGAGATCAAAATTGATAATTATGATATTGAATGAGACAAAAATAATTTTTGTTCATATATTTATATTAAATTTTGGGTAAATTATAGAATATTTCTAAGATACATTTTATGTAATTTGATACATTTTGGTTTATAAAAGAATAATAAATATTAAGAAATAAACATATAATACACATCTTCAATCTATTTATGAATTATGTTTATGTAATTGTGGTGTTAATTCATAATATATAATTTTTTAATTTATGAATAGATTCCACTTTCTTAATGGATAGTCGAGTTTTAAGTTCAATAATTCTTCACTACCGAACGACAAACGTGCATGTTGGTTCGGAGTTAGAAATTTTATTTTGATTAATGTAATTTGTAAGAGATAATTAACTGTTGTATTTTAAGACAATCTTCTAATTTTTATGTTTTTCTCTTATGTAATGAAGTATATACTTTAATTATTTTTTTTAATGCAATTTTATTTGTTTCTTTACTAAAAAACTTTTAATATATTTTTCCAAAAAAAATTAATATACTAGGTGTGTTTGTTTGGAGGTTTGGATTTTGAGTTGGGATTTGAATAGTAAAAATTTTGAATTTGAATAGTTGTATAATGTGATATAAATAGGTGTTGATGTGATGTTTTGAATGTAAAATTGATTTTTAGTATAATATAAAAAATGAAAAATAGGTGTTTGATTTGATATTTTTGGGGGAAAAAAATTGGATGAATAGTGAAAAAAAAAATCCAATCCCTCAAACAAACATGTAGTATATATATTTATTAATTTTTATATTATTTATATAATTTTTTATAAAAATTCCGTATTATATATATTTTATTGAAATATAAGATAAAATTACTTACATATATATTTTAAAAATATTGACATCATTACTTATATAAAAAATAAAAATAAAAATATTATTAATTTATACATATTTCACTACTTAAATAATCTTATACGAAAGAAATCGATCATAGGATTTGGACAGGGTATTAAAATTCAATTTTAAATTTAAATCATAAGAAAAGCACTAAGTGGGTTTGTTTATGAGTTTTAATTTTTGAGATTGGATTTTTAAATAGTAAATTATTGAATTTGGACAGTTGTTTGATGCGAGATGTGTTTGACAAGTAGCTGATAGTCGTTAGCTGATTCGATTAACTATTAGTTGTTTGCTGATTCGATTAATTGGTTTGACTAGTTGATTCGATTAGTTATTTATATTAAAGTGTTTGGTAAAATAAAAATTTGATATTATCTGTTTATACATAAAATGACAATTAAAGATATTTTATATTTTATTTTCAAAATGTTTAATTGAATTTTTTAGGTGGATAGATTTTTTTAGAATTTTATTATTAATTTTAAAAATTTAAAAAATTATATTAAGATATTTATTTTTATTATTTTTTAAATATTTTGTAAATAATTAATACAAATTTAAGAAAAAATATATATATTTTTTCATTAGAAATAGTATAAATATAAAAGAACAAAAACCATTAGTATATGTATTTTTATTAGATTATTTTTTAATTAATATATATTTATATTAAATTTATAATTTTAAATAAATATATTCATTTTTAATAAAAATATTATGCGATAAAAAAATTATATAAATGAATAATAATATTAATATTTTTACATTATCTGTATTCTAAAAAAAATTTAAAAAAATTATAAATAATATAATTGATATATAAAAAATAATTATTTTTAAATTTATAAATTTGAATAGTGTAATTTAAAAAATATTAATATATATAAAAAAAATTAATTAATGAAAAAAATTAAAATGAAAAAACTAATACGATACGATGAATATACAATTTTTTTAAAATTATATTTTTGAATCCTAGAAATTAATTGAAAAGCTAATTTATCAAACATAAAAAACTAAAAATTATTCTGGTGATATTTTTAATATAAAATAAATTTAGATAGTAATAAAAAAATAATAATAATTATTTGACTATATTTTATTTTTAGGAAATTTCAAAAAAATTGTCACTAAGCATTGTTAAAAGCCACAAAGGAACAATAATTTGCCCTAAACAAATCGATTGAGTTTGGGGTGGTGCGGTGGTTCTCGGATTGGATTTTTAGTTTGGACGGGGAGTATAAAATCACATCGTTCTCGCATCGGGGTCGCCGGCGGTCTGTAGATTGGTGTACAGAGACAAGCAAAAATCAACCCTTCTCCGGCCAGTGGAACTCTCAAGTGTTGAAGACAGAGGGCTCTTTGCCGTTGTCGCAAGGTCGGTAACTCTTGAATTCTATTCATCTTTCCCGGAAAATCTTACAGGAAGAACGACCCTACCGAATCTTCCTCTTTTCATGTTATTTACAATATTCCTTTTCTGATTTTCCCTATTGAGGCTGGAAATAGCGCTATCGATTCAAAGTTGCGTGTTCGTGCAGCGGTATTCAAGTAATTGTTTCAATTTAACTCTGCGCGACGCAAAACAGAAATATAATCAATTTTGTTGAACACGTATTTGATGTAATTGGCCGAAGTATTCTGTAGTATTACTTCCTTATAGTGCAATGCTGTGTGTTCTTGATGTATGGCAGTAGCGTGTTGAGGGAATTTCACGTGTTTTCTCCTACAAACCGCAGCTGTTCCAATGGAGGCTGACAGGTACCGTCTTTTGCAGTTTGCCAGTGGACTTTATGATGTTTTGTATTGATAAGATATGAGGGATAATCATCTGTGATTTGCATAATATTTTGTCCATTTTTGGTTTTTGTTGGTAAACTGTAGGTTCATACATTGTTTGTTGAACTTTATGTTCATATCTTGTTTGGCTATATTCTATGCTCTTTGTTCTTTAGAAGTGATCATAAATTTAAAGAGGTTTGTCATTTTCTTACCTCAGGCTGAATTCTCCGGATACATCAGTAGTTACATTTGAAGTTCTAGGTCATCAGCTGCAGTTCTCACAGGTAGGAGTACATCAACGAACTTAAGATAGTTTTCGGGCAAATTCTTCTTTCTGGATTCATTTCATAAATGATACCTTATTCAAGTCCTCACCTTTTAATATATCCGCATGTGTGTGTGTAATAAAGAATCGTCTGTTATTAATCAATCACATGACTTTTATGTATGACTATGGTGGTGTGCCATGTTTCTTTTGCCTATAAATGTTCTGTGACATTGCAGGATCCTAACTCTAAGCACTTAGGGACTACGGTATGGGATGCTTCAATGGTGTTTGCCAAGTTTCTGGTAAGCGGGCACTTCATCATTTTCTTGTACATCATAATTAAATTGTAATAGTGCTTTGTGTTCACATCCCTTCCAATAAAGATAGCCGTTGGATGGTTACATCACTCAAAGGTTTGAAATAATTTCTTCAGTACCTTTCTTGATTTGAGAAGTTTACACTAATTATTAAGAATCCGCTCACTGGTTTTAATCCTTCCTGTGATCGATCAGCCTAAGCCCCTTTTGATTGTTTCAGATGACTTCTTTATCTCACGCTTAAAACTATTGTACTCTTGGGTCTTGGCCATGTTTTGTTTGATTGATGGGAATAAGTTCTGAATGATCAACAGATGACTATGTAATTTAGAGCATATAATTGATTATATCTGCGTAGTTCATTTATTGTTGGCCGATAAGTAATTAGACTTTCATCAGTTAATTGAGTTTTGTGATCATGCTTGAAAATAAAGTCTATCAAGCCAAATGACTCAAACTAAAGATGCCCTTTGGATTATGAATACTTGGGTGTTCAATTCCTTGGAAATTCCTCCCTTAAAAATAAATTCTATCAAGCCGAATGACTCAAAATAAAGATGCCCTCTGGATTATGAATGCTTGGTTGTTCAATAACTTGGAAATTCCTCCAGCTTATTCTTATGTTTATGCTTTCTTTTTCACTTTTAATTTAGTTATATGATATCTAGCATATTTAGCATTCTTACGAAGTTAAAAGGGTCTGATTATATTTTATTGTTTACAAATTTATGAATTAAACTGATCAAACTTCACTTGTTTACAATGAAGGAAAAAAATAGTAGAAAGGGAAGGTTTTCACCGTCTAAACTGAAAGAAAAACGTGTAATTGAACTTGGAGCTGGCTGTGGGGTGGCTGGGTTTGGTATGCTTTTTTGTCGACACTTTTCAAATCAATTTTAGGATGGTTTTCAATTTGAGACCAATGATTAACCTGCAGTAATTCCTCAGGCATGGCTCTGCTGGGCTGTGATGTCCTGTCAACCGACCAAATTGAGGTTCTGCCTCTGCTTAAGAGAAATGTTGAACGCAATATATCTAGGATAGTGCAGACGTGTCATGATTCAGGTCTCTGCATCACTTTCTCATTCGTCGTAGTATTTCAACTTCTGGGTTCTTGTTCAGCTTCTTCTGTAAATAGTTTACAGTTACAGCAAACTGATTGTTTCATTTTCAGACTCCTTCGGTTCCATCGTAGTCACAGAGCTTAACTGGGGTGATATGGATCAGATAAAGTCATGCAATCCACCTTTCGATTATATCATTGGCACCGATGTTGTGAGTTACTATTCCATGTAATATCCACATTATATGCAGGTTTCTTTGTTTTTCTCGATGTATATAGCTTTGTACATCAAATGCCTAGTATTGATTGTTTAGTTCTTGTTTGACATTTCTTCCAATTTACTCATTCAGGTTTATTCAGAGCATCTTTTGGATCCTCTGTTGCAGACAATACTTTCATTGTCCGGCCCACGAACCACTGTTTTGGTATTTCGCTATCCTGACATACAAATACTCCTCAACTCTTGAACTGGAGAGTGTAAACACTCAAATTTTCTGTTGGAAAAATGTTGTGCAGTTAGGGTATGAGCTTCGTTCAACAAATGTCCACGATCGAATGCTTGATTTATGGAAAAGAAATTTTGAGGTTAAAAGTATTCCTAAAGCAAAGGTATGGCTGTAATTTTAGCTCACTTAAATCCACAGCAACAGGTGAACGAGGATAAGATCATTTTTAACTTCAATATTTGTTATTTTTTATCCTGCAGATGCACCGAGAGTACCAGCATCCGACTATACAGTTATTTATGATGACCCTAAAGCCATCTAACAATGAGATTGATTGTCGAGCTGAAGAGAGTGAATCTGACGAAACCGAGCAGATATGTAAAGAAAATAAGAATGATTCCGAGGAAGGAAGCTCCCTCATTGACAATCTGCAGGCTAAAAATCTCAGTGATTGGGAAACAAGGAGATGCGGCGCAATGGCTGCTCGTCTTCTTCGGGATGTAAAGATAACATGAACAGATAGGTATGTCTGCTTATTCACGATCTGTTTGTAGTATTATACAATAGTATTTTGTCATAACATGCATATGACATTTTTAATAGAAATGACTTTCGAATTTGATCTTATTATTAACAGTTGCGATTTCAAATAACAGCAAAGGGATCACACAATTGAATTCATCCTGCTCATAACATGTTTACATCTTCAACTAATTAGTCTTTTATCTCGTAAAGAATTGAATTAGATATCGAATCTACTGATATTTTGACGGATGGTTTGCTCGATATGAACATGTGCAGTCGAGTCATCCCCGGCGACAGAAAACCGATCCACATACAAACCTACATAGGATATCAGCGGGGCAGCTCTGGATTCCTCAATAAGAAGCCTCAGGCGACGAGCTTTGACGAACGGGAACAGCAACAGCCGTCTGAATCCCACAGTCGTCCCGTTCGTCGCCTTTTCCCACTCACCCGACTCATTCAAGAAATCCAGACGGAACGCCGCAATCCGCTGCCCCATCTGAATCGGCTCTTGCACGAGCAGCACATTGAAAGAAATCGTCTCCGGAAAATCAAGAAACAGCGTCCAGCTCGACTGTCTGCGCGTCCCATTGGGAGCCCAGTAAGAATATATACTGTCGATGAGAATATTGTGTGCGCCATATCGAGAATCGTCGCCCAAATTGCCGCGGGTGGTGCTCGCAGAGATCGAAGCCCTTTGCGCTAAATTGTCGGAGAAGATGGAGGTTCGCATGTCTGAAAATTCTTCGAGGGCTTTGATGTCTTCGGGGGATATAAGACCCGATGAATTCGGAGGTACATTGAGCAGCAGGAGACAGTTCCGGCCGACGCTTTTGTAGTATAGATCGAGAAGTGCCGAAGCGGGTTTTGGGGATTCCGACGCGTGCCAAAACCATCCGGGCCGGATCGAGACATCGCATTCGGCCGGCACCCAGTCGCGGCCGTTGGGATCGCCTTGTCCTAAATATCTGTCGCCGTGAAAATGCATGTTAGTATTCGAACAAATAAATTCTATACTACCAAATATGTTCAACATATAAACAGCGCGCCGCGCTCGTCGACATAACATACCAAATTCGGGATATTGATTTCTTTGCTATGATTGTAGTTACTGTACTGAATTTTGTAATTCAACACAATACTACATTACATTGAAGTAACAAATCGTATGATAATAGTCTATACAATACACATTCAATTTAACAAGATATATATGTATATATATATACAGCAAATCTTATGAATATATTTTCAAATAACACAGCTTGCAACAAAACAATGATTTTGCCTAGTTTTTCAAGGTTACAAACACTCTAAAGTGAATAAGAGTTAAATCTAATATATTGTAAGTTGATTCTTGTATGTAGATAAATAAATATAGGGCAAATTGTTTTTTTAGTCTCGTAATCGGAACTTTTTTATTATTTTAGTTCCATAATGAGAGTTTGTCGTAAACTAGTTCTGTAAGTAAAAAGAATTTGCACTTTTAGTCCTCCGGCATTAGAGATGTCTATGTGGAACCTATGTGGCTCGCCAGAGAACACGTGTATGTTAGGTGTCGCTGACCTGGCGGACACGTGTCCTCCGGCAAGCCACGCGGGTGCCACGTAAGTATCTCGGGCGCCATACTAAAAGTGCACAAATTTTTCACTTACGAGACTAGTTTACGACAAGCTCTCGTTACGGAACTAAAATGATGGAGTCCAGTTATGGAAAAAAAAATCAATTATCCATAAATATATGGTGAGTATCCTTTTAAACTTAAGCCTTTAGGTGACACGGCTATTTACATCATCTAACAATATCAAAAAAATTCGAATTCACGTATGTACTTGTTTCGCGCGCCAAAAACTTCCTTCATAACCTTTTCCCACCAAAAAATTTCACTAAACCAAATATAAGGAATGACTACGAGTGATATAACGACAACGAGCAGTTTTAGAGAGAGCAATTCAGCGCAATGAGCTAAAATGAACTTACTCGGCATCGCCATGGCCAATTTCAACGGAAGATTGGTTCAAAAGAGACCAGCACGTCGCATCGGCAGAGCCTAATTCATTCCCGATCCATCTTGTGTCCGGACCAGCATCACTGAATATTGCGGCCATTGGTTGATGTTGGTGAATGAGATCAAACCATTCGTCGAAGAAGTACTTCATGTCCTTCTCTCCCTCGCCCTTTGCGCCGTCCAGAAAAACTTCCCTAATCTCGCCATATCTGATCAAATGGACATAAATTCAACATATGAATCCATTCTCGAATACTTATTTCATATTTACGAAAAGAAAATGGAAGAAATATCGAATACTTTGTCGGCCTAACAAATTCAACAGCCAAAATCAGATACTAACGAACATTTTGATGGAATTGTAAAACACATAAAAACATGTTTCATATGAGTAGAGACTTTAGCAAACATTAATTTCCACAAATATGCTCCGATCTACTCGGAATGATATTGCCTTAGTGACTTAACATCGCATATATACAGACAACACATAACAAATAAATAGAAAACTAATCATTTATGTTAATATAATATAAATATTTCACACAATACATGGCAACATTGATCTCACCGCATATTTCATATTACACTAGCTGTGGCAATAGAACTGTTAAACGAATCAAGCCATTCGTGAACTTTACTCGATTTAAACTCATTCACAAACGTAAACAAGTCGAGTCGAACAACATAAATAAGTTCGTTTTGTTAAAGAACGAGCCTGAGCCTTATTTGCAAATGTTCATTAAAATAAAATATTTGTAATATATATGCATATATATGAAATCATTAATTTAAATATAAATAAAATATTATACCTACCCAAACAAGCTTAATCGAGTCGAACACAAAAACAAACTCGAACAATCAAATTGCTTAACAAACGAAACTCAAACACTAAGGGTGTGTTTGTTGGGAGACTTTTCCAAATTTTCACCATTCATCAAATTTCTTTTCCCAAAAATATCAAATCAAACTCTTATTTTTCATTCTCTATCTTATCCTAAAAATAAATTTTACATTCAAAACATCACATAACACCTATTTATATCCCATCATATAACTATTCTAAATCAAAATTTTTCTATTCAAACAAGTCTTTGTCCGCCAACATTATCAAACAAACACAAACACTTATATAGGAATGGAAAGAATGAGAAAGAAACCTTGACAAGAGCAACAATTAAGACTAATTTCCACAAACAGAAAAGATATATAGGAATGGAAAGAATGAGAAAGAAACCTTGACAAGAGCTCAGTCATCTGCCCCAAATAATACTCATTGTACGGAAGTGTCTTCCCATAAGAAGAATCGTGCCTATCCCAAGGAGAAAGATAGATCCCCATTTGCACGCCGGCGGCACGTGCGGCGGCGGCCAATTCTCCGACGACATCGCCGGCGCCGTTCCGCCACGGGCTCGACTTGACGGAGTAATCGGTGTAGTCGGAGGGCCAGAGGCAGAACCCGTCGTGGTGTTTGGCGGTCAGAATGACCCTCCCGAACCCGGCGGCTTTGGCGACGGCGATCCACTGCCCGGCGTTCAATCGGGTCGGGTTGAACAGGGTCGGGTCGGCCCGACCCGTGCCCCATTCGGAATCCGTGAAGGTGTTGATGCCGAAGTGGAAGAAGAGGGCCATGTCTGAGAGCTGCCATGAGATTTGACGCCGGCTTGGGATGGGCAGAATCGGAAGCGGCGGCGGCGGCGGTGAAATGGCGGTGGCGGCGGCGGACGACGGCGGGGATAGGAGGAGCTCGATTGCGGTTGCGAGGATCGATGTTAGGAGAATGTGGTGGGTCGATGGATTGGGTTGCGGAAGTTTCGAGCTGCAGGTTTTCTTGGTCATGTTTGACTCTCTCTCTCTCTAGGTTGGAGAGTGAGAGTGAGATTGAGTTGAAAGATGCTTGGAAGTTGGGGGTTAAATTTGGTACAGAGTAATGAATGTTTGAATCACGTAAATTTTTAATACGTGTTATAAGAGTAATGACATTTGATTTGTGTAATATATTGTAAGTTGTAAGGGTATTTATTATATTAGGTAGATAATACAGTTACTAGAAATGATATGATTGTTCTGGGACGGACACAAATAGAAAATGATATTATTTTTATGGGACAAAGGGAGTATAATAATATTAGCGGCGGCTGCAGTGCTAAATTTTAAAAATTAGCACTATGCTGACAACACACTGCAGCACACGGTGTGCTGTCAAACAGCCCACCATGTTACTAACGGCAACACACCATCTGCATTCATATAATACAAATACTGCACATGAACTAACAGCGCTAACTAACAACACATACTATAGTATTATACAACACATACTATAGTATTATACAACACAAATACTAATTGATTTCAACAAACCACATACTGTTATACAACACACTTGTAATTATGAACCAATAACACAAATACAACACATGCTATAGTCTTATACAACACAAATACTAATTGATTTTAGCACACCAAGTACTGTTATACAACATGCTCTAATTATGAAGCAACATTACCTGTCATTGTTATACACAACATGTTCTGTGTATAATAAGACTGTGTGATATTTATATATATTAAGGATGATTTTTCCATTTCAGCATCTAACTGTTCTCAATAATATTTTTAAAAATATATACAAATATAAAAATATTTTAATGTTAAGTACAATAACAAGTTAAATATATTTTAAAGTGGATGGACGAAGTACTTCAAATCACGCAGAAGTTAAATATACTTTAAAGTGTAAGACGTGGTACTTCAATAAGCATAGAATGTATTTGTGTAAAAATTTCTTATACTTACATTACTTTTTAAATCTTAATTGATTGCGATATAAAATAAAAATATTTTAAAAAATATATGAATAAATTAATATAGTAATTTTTAAATTTTTTTTTTTTTAGTTAAATTGAGTATATAGCTATTTATGATATACATATAAATAAGTAGTACGTTAAATTAAAGAATAATAAAATGTTAGTGGTCTGCAATGATGGTGGTCAGTGCCAGTGAAACAAAATTTTAGTTAAAAAAATAAAAACAATCAAATGTTGACGATGGTATGCAATGATGGCTGTTGGCAGCAGCGATGCAAAATTTTAGTTCAAAAAATAAAAATAATCAAATGTTGGCGATGGTTCACTGGCAGTCGGCGGCAAACGAGATGACGACAATAGTCCCGATTGTGAAGAAAATTGAGGAAGAAACAGACGCGAAAATATATTTGATTTATGAATTGTTAAAATTTGGACCAATCCAAGACCTGCGACCCGAGCCCAACCTGCAATCCAAATCATTTGTCCTTGATCCAACTTTTGTAAACCCGCAACTCGCTTTGTATAGAACTCTTATTCCTCAAATCGATTCATGTGGGTGGGTGGAGTGTGATTTCTCTTTTCTCCTTCGCTTGCGATTCTTTGTGAGATTTTGGGGGGTTTTTCTTCTTGGTGTTGGTTTCAACCATTTCTTCTCGTTGATATCTCCGATGAGTTTTCTTTTTTTTTTTTTTGCGCTGAATGTTAGGGGGTTTGATCGGGAGTGTAGAGTTAAGTTTCGGTTGTTCAATCCCACTACAGAAAAAAATATTATATTTGTAACGGAATTCCGTCCCTAAAGATCACGTAGCTAACGTAATTCTATCATTAATTCCGTCTCTAATATCATTAGTGACGGAAAAAGTGAATTTAAAAATGAAAAAATCTCGTTACAAAAATGATATTTTCTTGTAGTCCGTCAGCTTGGGGTTTGTTTAGAAGCGGTTGGTTGTCACTATCGTATGTCATATACTGCCGAGTCGGCTTGTAGACTGAGCCAAACCATAAGTTTCTCCAATCGGTCATTGGAAAGTCGATTGGACGTCGCTGGGAAGAAATCGCCCGGAGTCGCTCCCTGGAGGTCGTCACCACTGGCAGCCGCTATCCGAGCTACTACTGTTTTCCGATTTTAAGAGGTCGCCGCTGCTTGAGTTTAGGACGTACAAACAGGGAGTCTTATTGCTATTTCTTTCGATTGGATTTTGTTTGTTTAGTTAGTTTTATGTTCTATTTCCAATTTATAATTCTTAAATTGATTTTATGTTCTTGGAACACATTCTTGTTAGAGAATATTTGTTGTCAACAGAATATATAAAAATACAACAGAAATTAAGATACTAGTTTATGTTTATTTTTTTCTAAAAAAATAAATATGTAATATAATTTATATTATATACATTAGTTCTAATAATTATTTAAATATCCGAGTTCGGTTTCGGATCCGAGTGTGATGGATTTTTAGTAAAATTCGTAACTCGCCTTAAATCCGACTGAATATAAAACTTAAAATCCACAACCCGTCTCGAAATATATTTTTTAGACTTAAACCCGCCATATTTGACATTCCTAGTTGGATTTATTTATTTATTGTTAATTTTGATATTTTTTCTTAAAAATAATTGTTCCATACGTTCCATTTTAATCCACATATTTTATTTTTATTTTTATTTTTGTATATTATAACACTTTTCTATTTTTACTAAATCTATTAATATTAAATATATTTAAAAAATATAAAATAATTTAATTAAAATTGTAATATCTTATATATAGGACACACAAAATTTCTAACCTTAGAACTTATTCAAAAAATTTTATTTCTTTATCTCTCATCAATTAATTTTAAAATTTATAACTTCTATTGTGTTAATTAGTAAAATGTATTAGTAAAAATAATTATGATTTAATAAAAATAATTATAAATTAAAATGACTAAATAGTTTAATTAAAATAGAAAAAGTATAAATTATGAATTTTAAAATGCGATTAAAATGTATAATTATATTTCAAAAAGAAAATGACAAATTACGTGGGACGAAATATGAGACAAATTAAGTGGGAAGAAGAGAATATAAAATTTTATCTCTTCTAAAATAATATTCATATTATATATATTTATCTCTGATATAGCCTTTTAAATATTTAAAATACATATTTTAATTTTTTTTAATCATATATACTAATATCATTGCTTACATAAAAATAAATAAATGAACTAATATTATAAATCACTATAATTAAGTATTTCCTATTTATTTTAATCAAATACATGCATTTATTTTGGCATTCTCTAGCAATTTTTCGGCTTTAGACTATCTTATTCTTGTTATCTTTCTTTTTATTTTATTTTATTTTCCTTGTTTATTTTCTTGAGCCTTCCAATCGGCCCAAATCCAATTTATAAAGAAGTATGAATTTGTAATAGAGTATGTCATAATTTCTTTGATTTATTTATTTCAGTTCTTTGATTATACCTTATCACAATTCATTATAAAAATAATTGTTTATTCTTATAAAGGATCATGTACAACTATGGTTTAAATTTAAAATTTTAAAAATCCCTAAAACTCTTATTTTGAGCTTAATACTGTAAATAAAAGAATTTAGGTAAAGTATAATTAATAGGTAATTAAAAAATATATTAGTAAAAATAATTACTCACTCCGTCCCAGATACTATGTCCACGTTTCCGTTTCTGTCCGTTCCACATACCATGTTACTTTCCTTTTTTTTGGAAAATGATTACACACTTTAATCTCATTTTAAATTTTTAATTTTTTTTTTTAATTTTAATTAAACTAATTAGTTATCTTAATCTTAATTTATAATTATTTATATTATAGGATAATTATTTTCACTAATGCATTTTTAATTATCTACTAATTACATCCCTCCTAAAATACCGTGTCTACAGTGTAGCAGACACGGTATCTGGACGGAGGGAGTATTATTTAGTAAAAATAATTATATATTAAAATTAAGATAAATATATAGTTTAACTAAAATTAAGAAAATTATAAAATTTCAAATGCATGTATAATTATATTTTCAAAAATAGAAAGGACAATTTACGTGCGACGGATGTAAATAGAAAATAAAGACATATTACTCTATTTGACTCAGGTATTGTATCAATATTAATGTAGAAACGAAAATTTAGGAGAGATATAAATGTATTAATAAAATAATAAAAAAATATAATACAAATAATTATAAATTAAATTAAGATAACTCATTAGTATAATAAAAATTTTAAAAATTATAAATTATAATATTTAAAATGTGATTAAAATGTATAATAATTTTTTTTTTTTTAAAAAAAAGTGACTTAATATGTGGAATAGTTTAAAATGAAAAATATGACCTTATATATGAGTCAGAGGGGAGGGAGTATAAAAGTATATTTTGTTCGTGGGTTTGAATTTAAATTGAAATAGTTGTATGATGTGATATAAATAAGTGTTGATGTAATATTTCTAATATAAAATTAATTTTTATTATATTATTAAAAAATTAAAAATAGATGTTTTCTTTCATATTTTGAGAAAAAAAATCTGATGAATATTAATTTTTTAGAAAAATTCCATAAAAGAACACACCCTAAATATGTAGACTACATATGCCTTATGTTTTTATACAGACTGAAAAATCTGGAAATATTGGCTTTATTTACACAATATATTTTCATCCATTTGACATTATTCATACTTAAAAAAATATCACATCAAATACATTTTTTTTCTCTTATAAAATATCAAATCAAATATTAATTTTTTATTTTTTTTTCAAACTTTTAAATTCCAAAAACCTCCGAAACCTTTTATATAAACAAAGCATATATTTTTATTATTTTTGAATTATATGTTCTTAGTAAAATAAAACCTCGCTTCATACATTCACAATGTATAAATAATATATTTTTTTTTTACTATTAAAATACAAAATATTCATTTTTTTTTTAATAAATTTGACTATGTTACACATTATAAATACATCCAAACTTCTTCTTACTTATATCAATACTAGAACACGCTATTGGCGCGGTATACCGCGCGACTATTCTATAATGTAATGTAGTGAAACATTATTTATTTGAAATATAAAATGTAAAACAAAAATACAATCGAATTATTTGCGCTCAGGTCGGTTGGTCCTCGGTCGGTTGGTCTGATCGGTTGATCAGGTGGGTTGGTTAGCTGTCGGATAGGCAGGTCGGAAGGTCCTCGGTCGGTTGGTCTGGTCGGTTGGTTAGCGGTGGGATAGACAGGTTGGAAGGTCCTCGGTCGGTTGGTCTGGTCGGATGGTTAGCGGTCGGACAGACAGGTCTGATGGTCTGCGGTCGGATAAAGTAGGTCGGCTGGTCTGCGGTCGGATAGGCAAGTCGGTCCGCAGGCGGATAGATTGAGATAAGAAGGGTGACCCTGCATCTCTTTATGAGTTTTGAAATGTCATTTCAAAATAGCAAGGATATTTCAACTTTGATAATTGTTACGCACAAATAATAATAATAATAATAATAATAATAATAATAATAATAATAAAAATAAGGATAGCAGGATCTTAAAGGAAGTTAGATACAAAGTCGGGTGGAAATGGAGAAAAATTTGCGCTCAGGTCGGTTGGTCGGATGGTCAGATGGGTTGGTTAGCGGTCGGATAGGCAAGTCGGAAGGTCCTCGGTCGGTTGGTTAGCGGTGGGATAGGCAGGTCGGAAGGTCCTCGGTCGGATTGTTAGCGGTCGGACAGACAAGTCTGATGATCTGCGGTCGGATAAAGTAGGTCGGCTGGTCTGTGGTCGGATAAAGTAGGTCGGCTAGTCTGCGGTCGGATAGGCAAGTCAGTTGGTCCGCAGACGGATAGATTGAGATAAGAAGGGTGACCCTGCATCTCTTTATGAGTTTTGAAATGTCAAAAATAGCAAGGATATTTTAACTCTGATAATTGTTACGCACAAATAATAATAATAATAATAATAATAAGGATAGCATGATCTTAAAGGAAGTTAGACATGAAATCGGGTGAAAAAGGAGAAAAATTTGTGCTTAAGTCGGTTGGTCAGGTGGGTTGGTCGGATGGTCAGGTGGGTTGGTTAGCGGTCGGATAGGCAGGTCGGAAGGTCCTCGGTCGGATGATCAGGTCGGTTGGTTTGCGGTGGGATAGGCAGGTCGGAAGGTCCCTTGTCGGTTGGTCCTCGGTCGGATGGTTAGCGGTCGGACAGACAGGTCTCATGGTCTGTGGTCGGATAAAGTAGGTCGGCTGGTCTGCGATCGGATAGGCAAGTCAGCTGGTCCGTAGGCGGATAGACTGAAATAAGAATGGTGACCCTGCATCTCTTTATGAGTTTTGAAATGTCAAAAATAGCAAGGATATTTCAACTTTGATAATTGTTACGCACAAAAAATAATAATAATAAAAATAAAAATAAGGATAGCAGGATCTTAAAGGAAGTTAGACACGAAGTCGGGTGGAAAAGGAGAAAAATTTGCGCTCAGGTCGGAAGGTCCTCGGTCGGTTGGTCCTCGGTCGGATGATCAGGTCGGTTGGTTAGCGGTCAGATAGGCAGGTCGGAAGGTCCTCGGTCGGTTGGTATGGTCGGCTGGTCCTCGGTAGGATGGTTAGCGGTCGGACAGACAGGTCTGATGGTGGTCTGCAGTCGGATAGGCAAGTCAGCTGGTCCGCGGGTAGACTGAGATAAGAAGGGTGACCCTGCATCTCTTTATGAGTTTTGAAATGTAAAAAATAGCAATGATATTTCAACTTTGATAATTGTTATGCACAAATAATAATAATAATAATAATAATAATAATAATAATAATAATAATAATAATAATAATAATAATAAAAATAAGGATAGCAGGATCTTAAAGGAAGTTAGACACGAAGTCGGGTGGAAAAGGAGAAAAATTTGCGCTCAAGTCGGTTGGTCAGGTCGGTTGGTTGGATGGTCAGGTAGGTTGGTTAGCGGTCGGATAGGCAGGTTGGAAGGTCCTCGGTCGGTTGGTCCTCGGTTGGATGATCAGGTTGGTTGATTAGCAGTCGGATAGGCAAGTCGGAAGGTCCTCGGTCGGTTGATCTAGTCGGTTGGTCCTCGGTCAGATGGTTAGCGTTCGGACAGACAGGTCTGATGGTCAAAAGGTCGGACAGACATTTCTAATGGTCTGCGGTCGGATAAAGTAGGTCGGCTGGTCTGCAGTCGCATAGGCAAGTCAGCTGGTCCGCAGGCGGATAGACAGGTCGCTTGGTGGGTGCGGTCAAGGAGTCTTTTGGTCTACCGATTGGTCTTTGGATTGGTTGGGTGGACTATTTGAGTTCTGGAACTGGTGGAGGCGTTTGGCGAGGCGGTTAATGTAACCGACCAGACGACGTTCCAAAATGTTTCGTCTTGGGCGGTTGACGGCGGTTGCTGACGACGGTTCCAAAACGTCTTTTCAAGCGAGTACAAAGGTAGGTTAAGGGCTAAATTGTCATTTTTGAAATGAGGGGCAAGATAGACTTTTCAAGTGGCAGATCCGTACAAACTCGTATTTATAAGATATAATATATACATTAAATTAACTTACAAAGACAAAAAAATTCTTTACATATAAAAATACTACAAACTATTAATTAAATATTAGTTTATTTTATAATCTTAAAAAGATATATGTATGTCTTATTATGGGAGGGGATCGTTAGTATGACCCCTCACTGCCCCACTCTCAACATCATCACATATCCAATTATAGATATATGGGTGTGTATTTATAAAGTGTGATATACACACACCAATGTATATATATAGGTGTGTATCTATAAAGTTGATACACAACCATGTATCTAGGTGTGTATGGGGCAGGGAGGAGATGATACTGAGGATCCCATTTATATATTACGGGAAGAGATCCTCAGCATCACCCTTCCCTGCCCCACTCTCAGTATCATCACACACTCATGTATTTATACATGGGTGTGTGTGGGACAAGGAGGGGATGGTGCTGAGAATCCTATTTATATATTATAGATACACACCCATGTATCTATACATAGGTGTGTGTGGAGCAGGGTGGGGATGATACTGAGGATCTCATTTATATATTACGGGATGGGATTCTAAGCATCACCCCTCCCTGTCCCATTCTTAGCATCATCACATACCCATATATAGATACATTGGTGTGTATCTATAAAGTTGCTACACGCCCATGTATCTATACAATGGTCTGTGTGGGGCAGGGATGGGATGATGATGAGGATCCCATTTATATATTACGGGAGGGGATCCTCAGCATCATCCCTCCCTGCCCCACTCTCAGCTTCATCACACACCCATGTATAGATACATTGGTGTGTATCTATGAAGTTGATACACACCCATGTATCTATACATGGGTGTGTGTGGAGTAGGGAGAAGATGATGCTGAGAATCCCATTTATATATTACGGAAGGGGATCCTCAGCATCACTCCTACCTGCCCTACTCTCAGCAACATCACACAACCATATATAGATACATGGATGTGTATCTATAAAGTTGATACACACAAATGTATACATGTATGGGGCAGGGTGGGGATGATGCTGAGGATCTCATTTATATATTACGGGAGGGGATCCTCAGCATCACCCCTCCCTGCCCCACTCTCAGCATCCACTACAAGAAATTATCAATTTTGTAACGAGATTTTTTCGTTACTACATTCATTTTTTCTGTTACTAATGATATTAGAGACGGAATTAGAGATGAAATTACATTAGCTACGTGAACTTTAGAAACGAAATTTCGTTACAAATATACTAATTCTTTTGTAGTGATCATCACATACCCACATATAGATACATTGGTGTGTATCTATAAAGTTGATACACACCCATGTATCTATACAAGGGTGTGTGTGGGGCCGGAGGAGATGATATTGAAGATCCTATTTATATATTACGGGAGGGAATCCTCAGTATTACCCCTCCCTACCCCACTTTCAACATCATTACACACTTATATATCTATACATGGGTGTGTGTGGGGCAGGGATAAGATGATACTAAGGATCCAATTTATATATTACGGGAGGGGATCCTCAGCATCACTCCTCCCTGCCCCACTCTCAGCATCATCACACACCCATGTATAGATACATATGTGTGTATCTATAAAGTCTATACATGGGTGTGTATCTATAAAGTTGATACACACCCATGTATCTATACATGGGTGTGTGTGGGGCAGGGAGGGGATGATGTTGAGAATCCCATTTATATATTACGGGATGGGATTCTCAGTATCACCCCTCCCTGCCCCACTTTCAGTATCATCACACACCCATATATGGGTGTGTGTGGGGCTGAGAGAGGATGATGCTGAGGATCCCATTTATATATTACGAGAGGGGATCATCAACATCACCTTTCTCTGCTCCACTCTCAGCATCATTACACACCCATGTATAGATACATGAGTGTGTATCTATAAAGGTGATACACACCCATGTATCTATACATGAGTGTGTGTGAGGCATGGAGGGGATGATGCTGAGGATACCATTTACATGTTACTAGATAATCAAGTTTCATATCACACAATTTTTTTTTATATTGTCTCTTTTGCCTAGTTGGTCAACACGCACGTGTCCAGTTCTGGAATCGACATGCACGATTTGTATCTATCGTTTCTACAGTGCCATTTAATAAAACTTTTAAAAAATAAACAAATATGAGAAAAAAATAATTAAAATTTGTATTAGGTTTGTTCCTCTAATTATTTTTTTACACGATTTTCAATATATATAGTATACTATATTTTATTATCTTACAAAAAATCAATATTTAATATAAAATATATTTTTTTTTCTATTATGTATACAATTCCCTATACATCAGATAAAAAATATATTTCAAATTAAAATTACTAAACAAACAAACAATATTTAATATACAATAATTAGTTTTATTAATAAATTTCATAATGACTTGTTAATCATACTTTGTTTAAATTCTCATATCTACAGTAACATACCCAAATTACATGGGAGTATATTAGGTTAGTGTGAATTATATTTGTTCATTTAGTGCTTTTTTATACACATCTTAAAAAAAAAAAATCTTCTTTCTTTCCTTCCGATATGTTTAATTAGTAACAAAAAATAATTATTCATTCGTCTCATATTTATTTATCAATTTGTTTTTTGCTCGAAGTTTTAAAAATATTGATAATATATTAGGGTGAATAAATATAAAAATAAAAAGACTAAATTAACTTTATTAGTATTGTATTCTCTTTGTCCCACTTAATTTGTCCATTAGTTCTATTTTCGTTCGTCCCACTTAATTTGTCAACTATTTCTATTTCCGTTCGTCTTAGTTAATTTGTCATTTCTTTTTTTAGAAATACAATTATACACTTTAATCACATTTTAAAATTCATAATTTATAATATTTTTGATTATATTATTTAATCATCTTAATCTTAATTTAAAATTATTTTTATTAAATTATAATTATTTTTACCAATACGCTTTTTAATTACTCACTAATTATAGTATACCTAAAAGTCCGTGCCTAATCTAAATGAGACAAATTAGCTGGGACGAAGGAAGTATGATATAAATGTAATGACATTTATGTAATATATTGTAAATTGAAATGATATTTGTAATCTTAGGTAGATAGTACAATTACTAAAAAATAAAATGAATACTTTATTATGAAACGAATCAAAGTAAAAAAATAGATAGATTGTTAAGTACGGTATTACAATGTGTCTAAATTGGAGGATTTCTCTTTAGCCCTAAAGGCCCGAATTAAAAAAATTACTACACAAGAAAGCCTGGGAAAGGCTTGGTGAAGCCAGCGAAGTCGGAGCAAATTATTTTCTCCGCTGCAATGGATGTTTCAGTAATAAAAATGTATTCATTGTTGTGCTATACATAAAATAAAAAGCCTCATTGCAAATACAGATTTGGACACCTCAGCGACACATTATGTATGAGGCTTTTTTAACAAATTTCCATTGCATATGCTCTCGATGAGTACTAATAATAATAAATTATGATATTTTTTTTATTATGTTTTGGAAAAAAATTAATTTTGCTATCAATATAACTAAGATTAATCAATTTTGGTTCAAATATAAAAAATTCATCAATTTTGGTTTCAATATAACAAATTTTAATAAATTTCAGTCCCAAAAATATAAAACTAACATAAATTGCTTATGTGGACATAATGAAATTCATGTGGCAGCTGATCTGGACATAACACGACTGGGTATAATCCAACACGCCCGTGTATATCTCAATCATCATTTGCCTAGTCGCAATTGTGTTCCTACATGATCGTGTGGAAAATAGAACCCTTATTGTGGAACGGATGGAGCAATTGTTTTGTAAACAAAAGGATTGTTGATTTTTGGTGCATTGGGAGGTGTGGCAAAAATCAAATAGTCACCATTGATCTTCTTGTTTTATTATCTTTTGATTCTTTGAGGCATTTTCATCGAACACATTCGGGGCTTAAATTAAAAGCATGGTCTTATTTACATATTTTTTTATAATTTTCTATTTCAATATTTCCAATCAAACAATAACACCATTCCTTGTATCCATCCACAAACATGCTTTAAAAATATACACGGCCATATATTGTACACGGCCATGTTATGTCCAGATCAGCTGCCACATCGATTCCGTTAGGTCCACATCAACAATTTATGTTAGTTTTATAATTGTGGGACTAAAATTGATTGAAATTAGTTATATTAAGACCAAAATTGATGAATTTTTTATATGAGGACCAAAATTAATTATTCTTGAATGATGTTGTTGATAATTTTAAAGTAAAAATTTATTAGTTTATTCAAATTATTTTCGATCAAATCTCTTTCCTCCGCATTAAATTTCTTTCTTCCAACTCTACAAAAAATACTTAAATATTTATATTTATATTTATATAAAAATTATTTATTTTTAAACTTCAAAAATTTTAAATATTAGTATATATTATTTTGTAAAAAATAAAATTTTATACTCTCTCCGTCTCATTGAAAGCTAATGTTACCATTTTCCATTTTCGTCCGTCCCAAAACAAGATTATCATTTCCTAATTTAGTAATTGTACTATTTACTTCACATAATAAATACTCTTTCAACTTACAATATATTACACAAATGTCATTACTTTTATATTACACTGTACTAATAGGGGTATTTTTATATTTTTTTACTATAATATATATAATACTAATATTCAAAAATCTACGTGTAAAAAGCAAATGTCACTCTTGTTACGGAATAGAGGAAGTATAATATAAAATAATAAAAATAAAAATACAAATATTAAAAAAATAAAATAAAATAGAAAAGTACACATCTCATTAGTATCTATCCGTAAAATTTTTTTATTTTTTTTATTTTTTTTTAAATTTTAATATCTGACATTACATCTTACTTGGGTATTTCCTATACCCATTTACGCTTGCTCTTAATCTTACTTAATATTAAGGGGTTTTTAAGAAAGAGTTTTTTTAACATATTTTAAATTAGTTGTTTAACCGTTTAAAAAATTAATTTATATATTTGATAAATTAGTTTTTTAAAATAATTTTTTGGATCCAAAAAATTAATTTTTAAAAAGTTAATAAACTCAACTTTTTGAAATATTTTTTTCATTTAAATTTTATTTATTTCTTATTTACTCTTAAAAACTAATTTTTTATTTTATACATATAAATATATTTTTATTGCAGTATTTATTAATTATATTTAATTTATTAAATTATAAATTATGTTTGTAAATTTAAAATAATTAGTATTATTAATTATTATATATAAATTATTTTATTTGTAAAATATATAAATCTATTAAAATTAAATCAAATAGAAAAGATAAATATTTAATTTATTTATATATTTTTAATTATATAAATTTTACATTAAAATATAATAAACAACAATTATCAAAATAAATATATATCCGTAAGATTTATTATTTTATATTTTATACAATTTTTCAACAAAAAATTATTACTATTTTTTTAATAAAAATATTTTTCTCAAATCTAAAATATAAAAATAAAAATTTTAGAATATTTTTATGGATTTTAATAATTAGTAACAAAAATTCTCATAATTTTTAAACTAAAATCAACAAAAATTAAACATTTTAAAAAATAACATATCAATGTCCTTAATTGTTATTTTACGTATAAACAACTAATGTCAAACAGTTATTTTACCAAACATTTTAATACAATCAGCTAATTGAATCAGTTAAAAGCTATCAGGTAATTGCCAAACGCACCCTTAATGATAAAGATTTTAATATAAGGAGGGTGTTTGGAAAACAACTTTTTGAAAATCTTTTAGCTTATTGAACAAGTTTTAGCTGTTTGATTAGTTAAAAAGTTAATTTATATGTTTGGTAAATTAGTTTTTTGAAAGAACTTTTTGGATCGAAAAACCTCAACTTTGAAAAACTCATCTACCCAATGTTTTGAAAGAGCTTTTTCATTTTAATTTTAGTTATTCCTTATTTACCCTTAAAACTTAATTATTTATTTTATACATGTAACTATATTTTTTATAGCAGTATTTATTAATTATTTTTAATATATTTAATTTATTAAATTATATTTTTATTTTTGTAAATTTAAAATAATTACTATTATTAATTATTACATGTAAATTATTTTATTTATAAAATATATAAATTTTTAAAACTAAATTAAATAGAAAAAACAAATGTTATTAATTTATTTATATATATTAAAAAAATAATTAACGTAATAAAAATATATATACGAAAAATTTATTATTTTATATTTTACATAATTTAATAAAAAATTATTATTTTTTAGTAAAATTAATTTTCTCAGATCTAAATAATAAAAATAAAAATAAATATTTTATAATATTTTTATAATTTTCAATAATTAATAACAAACATTTTAATACAAACCGCTAATTGAATCAATTAGTCAAATTAGCTAATTGAATCAGCTAACAACTAATTGAATTAGCTAACAACTAAAAACTATCACCTAATTGCCAAACACACCAAGGATAAACATGTAATTTAATAAAAAAACAATCAACACTACTGAACTACACATGATCTTTTTTCATATAAAAAAAACAAAACATGTTATTGATCTCATCATGTCAACATATCATATAAACACATGCATTATATATTTTGGATAATGCATTATATATTGTATTATAAAATATTATAAATATTTTATAATAATATATTCTCTTTGTCCCTTAATAATCTATCTATTTTTTCATTTTGGTCCGTCTCATAATAAAGTATCAATTTTTTTTTTTTTAATAATTGTATTATCTACCTAACATTACAAATACCCTTCCAATTTACAATATATTCCACAAATGTCATTACCTTTATATCATACAATACTAATAGGGTTAATTTAGTCTTTTTACTTTTATTTCTACTATATCCCAATAGTCCCAGTGTGGCTGATCATCCTCTCGAACTTCTGATTTCAAACCAGAAAAGAGAAAGAAAGGACTAGCAGCCGAAAGCGACTTCCAAATAAAATCGAATTCTTATTTTTTTGATAGGAATCATCTCAATAAAAGAAATTGGGACCGATTAGCCAGTCTGCTTTGGTCTTTAGGGCTTCAGGGACCCGCACTATGAGCAAGCTGCGCGAAAAATCGCTCTAAACCCGGCAAGGAAGATAGGTAAGAAAGATAGGTAAGGAAGTTACGTAAGGAAGATAGATAGGGTACACGACAGAGTGTACTCTATCAACAGATTAAGAGAACCATTCTAATACTAATGTTTTTAAAACTTCATGAAAAAAGCAAATAAATATATATATATATATATATGAGATGGAGATATTATAATATATGTTGATTACTTTTATGTAATATGTTGACACGATCAAATCAACACTATATTAATTTGATTGGATCAACATCGGATTCGCAGCGATCAAAAAGATACATTCATAAAAAAAATACAAAGGGAACAAATCTATTAATTTATTCTACCTTTATATTAATATATCATTACCTTTTGTTCTTACATATCCAATCAAATGACATAATTATCGGAGCGAGTATAATATATAATATATACACTAAAAAAAATATATACAAAGATTAACAAAATTACACAAAATATTATTTAATCTTGTAATTTTATAATTGTTCGCATTTTATAACAAAAATACTTAAAATTATAAAATATAAACAAACTTTAATTGGTTTGTAATTTGAAATTTATTAGATGAAATATTATATTTGAGTTTTCATTTAAATGATATTTCCATGCCATAATTTATCACGAATTCGAGATCTAAGATTCTGAGACAATGTTAAATGAAGTAAATGACCGTCTAAGCTAAAAGTTCAAGTTTTTAGGAATAAACATTACTTATTTATTTATTTACGAACGAGAGTCAACCAACAAAGATATATATTTACTTGTGGGATTTGATTTTTGGTTTTACTATCGAAAACATTAAATTACATATCTTTTTATTATATTATAAATAAATTAAATTTTATATTCAAAATATTATATCAATACATATTTATATCCCATTAAACAATTAATTTAATTTAAAATTTCACTATTCAAAATCAAAACTCAAAACTAAAATCTTATAAGTAAACACAAACGCTAGTTTTGAAATCGAAAAAAACAAACCCTTTTATCTTGACACGTTTGTTATTTATTTATTTGCTATCATCTATTAGAGAAAGAAACAAGTCCACGACTCTTATAAGATAGTGCTAGTAAAAGGCCTCTCCTCTCCTCCATATCTCCATCTTCAACAAGTAAACTAAAGGTATGCACTCTCTAACCTAATTAATTCTTCACTATTTATTTTTTATTTTTTATATTTTTTTTATAACGTGAAAATTCGCAGCCACTATCCGAAAGTGTGGATAAAATCCCGATTTTGATTAATTTCTCTCATCACTTCTTGCTTTACTTTTCTTCCTCTAAATCTTCCTTCCACCATAGAAATGGTGATTCGTTGTCATCATCGTCTTATTATTATTAGAAAAAATTGCCCATTATCCATACATGATTTGAGAAGTTTGCATCATTTTCATTCATGATTTAGAAATACATGAAACCCCGTCGTGTTTCTAAATTATTACATCTGTCAGGAGTTTTGTAATATTTTTGAAAATACGGTATTTTGAAAAGATTCTGTGTAATATTTTTTAAATTACAAAGAAAAATAATGCAGAAGAGAGAAAGTATATTCAATTATTTTTTTTATTTTAAATATTGAAATATTAATTATCATAAAATGTTTATCAAGGTAGCGGAAATAATTTTTTAAAAACTTGTGTTGATTGGTGATAAAAAAAAGAAAAAAAAAATTATTTAGTGGTTGAACAAACTGCAAAAAGCCAAATTTGTGTTCTTTCATTATTCACTGCCAAAAAGATGTTCTTTGCTTGATTGCATATTTCTTAGGACAAAACCAATAAATTGCCATTGGTTGTCTGATGTAATTTAGCAAAGCAAGAAAACGACAATCATGGCAGTGTTGAATATTACTTTATATATAGTACAATTATTGAATCTTGAAAATTAATTTTATTTACAACCAATTTGCATTCGACCATTGCTTACATATACACGTGAACGACAGATTTTTTTTCATATTTTATATACTCCCTCCGTCCCAGAAGTAAGTATTTATTTATTTTTTGCAAGTAGTTTTAGAAATATTAGTATTATAATAAATTAGAAATGACTAAAATAACCTTATTAGTATGCGTGATATAAAGATAATGACATTTGTGTAATATATTGTAAATTGTAAGGGTATTTGTAATATTAAGTAGATAATACAGTTACTAAAAAAAAGGAAATTGATATTTGTTATAGGACGGACTAAAATGGAAAAATAGATACTTTGTCATAGGACGGAGGAAGTATATATATATATATTTATGATTTTTTAATTAATTTATTATATTTAATTATTATTTGGTCAACTGCATCTGCATTAGCACCCCATTTCTTATCAATGCAATTAAAAAATTCTGCAAAATATAATATGATATCGAAACTATGGACTAAAAAAGTCTACACTGAATTAAAAAATCTGTCCCAAAACTGGTGAACGATTTTAATTGCATTAACTTCAATTTTTCCTAACACATTTAAATTTGTTTCTACAATACTATTTAAGTCATTAAGTTTGAGAGGATGGTAGGTATGTTTTATATTTAAATTGTTTATTTTAGGATTATTTAGATTAAGTTATTATTTAATTATATTAATAATTATGCTATGTTTTATTTTTTTCCCGTCCGTTAAACTTATATGTAATATATTTATAATAAATAATTTTATTCATTCGTAATTTTATTACTATAATAAATAAATAATAACCATTTTGAGACTAATTTTTTTTTATTACCCCTGTAATAAAATTTTTATATTATTCTACTTTATTTGTTACTTATCTCACTTTTATATTAAAATATTATTATTTTTTAAGTATAAAAAGCTCGGATGAAGAAAGTAAATTATTATCTATATATCCGATATGGATTAGGCCTCTTTCTGATATTTTATTAATGAAATGTACACTTCTCCAAATTTCAAAGGCTGATTTGTCAGTATATTTTTACTAATTTGATACTATACTTTTTTTTTTATCGCAGAAGTAACCGGTGAAAATAAAAAAAATAACAAAATGATAATTTTACTATTTTGATATTTTGAGAGATAAATTAATATAATTATATTTTTTAAAAAAATTAATTTTACATTAAAAATTTAAATGAAACGTGGAGCTCGGGGGGCTCGTGCTCTCTCGAGCCCCTTCTTAGATCCGCCACTGTCTTTGATCGAACTAAATCTACACTTGCTATGTTATGCATGAATGACAGTAGCAGCATGAGCATGGAAGAGAGTCTTCTGAGCTCGAAATCGGAGCAGCTGCGAAGCTTAAAGACCGAAGTTTGGGTTGAGTCGAAGAAAATATGGAGAGTTGCAATGCCAAGTATAATCTCAAGAGTTAGTTCATTTGGTACACTTGTTGTTACACAATCATTCATCGGGCACGTAAGCTCGTTAGATCTTGCTGGCTACGCGCTTGTCCAAACATTAATCGTGCGATTCATCAACGGTATTTTGGTAAAACACTCTTTGTTTCATCAAATTTACGATCATTGAATACCAAAAAAAAAAAGAAAAAGGGTTTTGTTCTTATAGAATGATGTTTCGATGATAGCTTGGAATGTCGAGCGCGACAGAAACTCTTTGCGGCCAAGCATACGGCGCCAAACAATACCACATGATGGGAATATACTTGCAAAGATCATGGCTCATTGATCTCATCACTCTAACTATTCTTCTTCCTATCCTAATCTTCGCGGCGCCAATATTTAAAATGCTCGGTCAGGATCCGAGTGTCTCGGACTCTGCTGGATATATTTCTTTGTGGTTTATACCTTTCACTTATGGCATCATCTTCAGCCTCACCATACAGATGTATCTACAAGCGCAGCAGAAGAATGCGATAATTGCTTGGCTAAGTGTGCTGCAATTCGTCGTCCATATCCTGTTGTCTTGGCTATTTACGAATATTTTGGGGCTTGGAGTTGCCGGCGCCATGGTTGCGCTGTCGATATCTTCTTGGCTCGTCGTTTTGGGAGAGTTTGTGTACATTTTTTGTGGATGGTGTCCCAACACTTGGAAAGGATTGTCCATTGCGGCCGTGAAGGACTTGATTCCGGTCATGAAGCTATCAATATCATCGGGTGTGATGGTTTGGTAAATGCCTCTGTTTATACAGATACTATTGAAATTTTTGTCACTGTTTATCTATAGTAAGTTTTTAAAACATCTTATCGAATATATATCTTTTGGGAATTGTCACTGATTTGAAAAAGTCAGCACTATGCTGAATTGCTGAAATTTTCAAATTAGCACCTATAATATATAAAAAAAAATACATGTTCTTATTACATACAACGCATGTTATGTTTAGAAATATACGTATGTTGTATAAGAGTATGCATGTGCTAAAATTGTGTTGTATGTGACTATAGCATGCGCTGTATTTATATTATATTAATATAAGAGATATGCTGCCAGAAGTACTACAATGTCCTGTTTGTTATTATGTAGTGCTGAATTTTAAATTCAGCAGTGTAGTCCCGCCATATTTTTTTTTACAAAGTATCACATTATATACTTATTTTTTACTATTTTGAAAACTTTTCAAAACTTCAAAATTCCAAAGCGCTCTGTCTAAACGAAGTATCATCAGCATTCATTTTTGCTTGATCAATCACTTCATTAATTTTTGGTTTGGATGTTCTTTGTAGTTTGGAGCTGTGGTACTATGCAATATTGGTGTTAGTCGCGGGCTACATGAAAAATGCCGAGATCGCCATAGCTGCCTTTTCTGTTTGGTAAAAAAGCTCACTTTAAATCTGTTAGTTCTCCATCTAGTGGTTCGAAAACTTCATTTTTTTTTTTTTTTCGTATAAACTTTCAGCCTTAACATCACCGGCTGGATAGTGAATCTCTTTGTCGGATTAATGGGCGCCGCGTGGTTAGTATACACACTGAACTGTTCTTGTTTAACTCCAATCGAGTATGTGGTGATCACTTCTTAATTAAGAACAGTGTGCGCGTGGCGAATGAATTGGGGCGAGGAGATGCAAAGGCAGTAAAGTTTTCGATCAAAGTTGTGATGGGCACAGGAGTGGTGATAGGGGTTCTCCTTTGGGTGCTTTGCTTGTGCTTTGGCAACAAGCTCGGACACTTGTTCAGTGACGATGAGGAAGTTGTGGAGCTCGTGGGAGATCTTTCCGTCCTGCTCGCTAATACGGTTTTGCTTGGCAGCATCTTCCCATTGCTCTCAGGTTATATAAGATTCAACTCATGATATATATATATATCTCGAAAAATCTTTAAATTTTATTTGAAGTATGTCGCTTTTGACTACTCGGCCACTCTCCACTTCCTCGGCCGAGGCCCCCTCAATTGGTTCTATATGGTTGGGGGCTCAACATGTCAATCAAAAAGGTTAACGATTTAATTGAAGGAAATTAAAACAATTAGCTTAGCTAGCTTTCCGAGAGGATTTAGTTATAATTCATCTGTATTTTGAAAAATCTGCATCATAATTGCTCATAATTTAGAAATTGCATTCGGTTCATTTGTATCTTGGAAAAACATTGTACATAGTTTTTAAAAATTGCATTATACTCCCTTATGTTCTCGAAAATATTGCACAAAATTCCCTCGAAAACACAAAGAGTTTCATACAATTTCTGAATCATAGGCCCCCTCAATGAGTTCTAATTCATTGAAGGGTTGTGCCTTTATCAAACAAGTCAATAAAAAAGCTTAAAGATTTAATTAAATCTTTAAGCTTTTTTATTGACTTGTTTGAAAGTGAAATTAAACAATTAGCTTAGCTAGCTATCCAAGAGAATCTAGTTATAATTCATCCCTTCGAAATCTGCACCATACTTTTTGAAGATTTAAAAACTGACGAAACTTACTCTTGCTTTAGAAAATATTGCATATAATTCCTTAAAAATTGCATGAGTTTCCATTGTAATTTTGAAAATATTACACAAAATCTCATAAAAAAGGTAATTTGTGCAACCTTTTCGAGAATGCGAAGAAACTTAATGCAGTTTCAAAAAATTACAAAGAAAAATCGTAAATATTTTTCAAAACACAAGTGAATTATAAGCAATTTTGTTACATATCTTTAAAATACATTCTTCGTTTTTGTTGAGGTATATATCGCTTGTTGATGGATGTGCAGGTGTGGCAGTCGGAACTGGTTTGCAGACAAAGGTTGCCGTTATTAATTTCATATGCTTCTACGTCCTCGGATTGCCAATAGGCATTGTTCTCGGATACGTCGTACATCTTCAAGTTAAGGTAACTCTATGTGAATTAATTGAGTTAAGCTTATTGTGCTATATATATGTGCTGAAATCAATTTTTTTTTTTTTTTTTTTCTACAAGTTTGAGAGTTCTAACCAAGATATGTTTATAGAGCATGCTAAAATTGTTGACACCATGAACTCATAGCTAAATTAACCCTACTAAACTAATTTATATGTGATCGAAAACTAACCAACAGTATTAATAACTTATATTCCCTCCGTCCCAAACAAGGTGCAACATTTGCTTTTGGCACGAGTTTTTAGGTGGGTAGTATTAAGTAAGATAATTTAGAAATTAAGTGATGTGATGGAGAGACAAATATATATTTTATTTTTTTATTTGGATGACGTGAGAGGATAAAATGTGGGGTGGGGATTAAATATAATTAATTATTTCCTATTTTGGAAATGTTACATGGTGTTTGGGACATACCAGGAAATGTTACAGGGTGTTTGAGAGGGAGGGAGTAGTAGATATAGTCTGCTGACCAAAAATCCTTAGATAAGTGAATAGTAAAAAGTTGAAATTGAATAATTGTTTGATTTGATATAAATAAAGATTGATGTGATATTTTGAATGTAAAATAGATTTATAGTATAATAAAAAAAATAGAAATATAATTGTTTGATTTGATATTTTTGAAAAAAAAAAATCGGTAATAAAAATTTGTAGTAAAACCCAAGAATACATAATCTCCAACCCAATATGTAGGTCCAAGGACTTTAAAATCAGGGGTTAAGATTTATATGTCAATAAAATGTGGTTGGTGAGATGTCGATGATAAGTTGAAGATAAGCTTCCAGTCACAACCTGCAGATTGGTCATCACCTTCACTTCACTCACACCAACTGCATTTAATTACGTTTTGAGCTGCATTGTTTAACGTATTATTGGTAGAGACATGTCCACACGTGGATGGAAGTGGTATGGTTTGGTTTGGTATGGTATACTGAAATTTTACGCTAGTAATATGAAAAATGTCATATCGATATACAAAAAGTTATAGTATAAAAATTTTTATACTGATATTGCATCGACTTTTTAGTATACCGGTATACCCCGTATAAAAAATTATTAATATAAAGCAAAATGGCCAGTATACCAAAAGTATTGAAATATGTACCAAAAACAACTAAAGATATAAAAAATTATCATAAAAATAAAAATATATTAATATTTTTTATTTAATTCTAATGTTTAATTATTTTTTTATTTGGTATTCCGGTATATGTAATACTAATATATACTAAATTTTGGTATGGTAACAATATGCCGTGAACAATATATATACAAAATTTCATATTTTTACAAAACTTAAAATTTATGGTATCATATCGAAAATTTTGGTATATAAAAAATACTATAGTTTTGATATTTTTTCAAATAGTACGTACAATATAGTTTATTTTCGATATATATATTTTTTTTATATCTAGATCTGATATCATTATCTAAGACACACCATAAGGACTACTAGGAGACCTAATATCAAGGATTGACATTTATGTCCCAAATTCTCGGCTATAGTCCGTCCTGTCTATGCAAACTCCTTGTTTTATACGGTGTGCCGGACCTATCAGCTCCCGGGCACGTTACACTTGGCCTAAGCCTAAGTTTTTTATGATCTATCAAGATGGCTTAAATGGTAGCCAGAAGGAGGAGCCATTCCCTATTGAGTTGGCACGTGGATGTTAATTAGCCTTCAGGATTCATAAGTGTTTTTGGCTTTTTTGCATCAAGATGTCCAACATGTCATTTGTGTAGAACCTTAGAAAACATACAAAAAAATTAAATATTTAAATAATAAATTAAATTCCATATTTTTGTAAAATTGGAAATTTTCAATTCTAAAAAAATTATAAAAATTAAATAGTATACATAAATCAACAAATAAACGTATTGTATCATTTTTTCTCTATTTTTATGCATATAATAGAAAAATAAAAATAGAGATTGAAAATTGATCTATTTTCCAAGTTTGATTTTTTTGATAAAAAAAAAGATAAATAAACATTTCTATTTTTTCTATTTTTATTTCTATGTAACATCATTAAACTCATCGAGATGTGCTTGAATAGATGGGCCTTTAGGTATATGTAGACATTAAAGATGCTCCTTTAGCTCGAGAATGCTACAATGTATTCCTCCGTGTCTTGAGTTTAATCTTGTTGAGATATTTTAGATTTAGATTTAGATTTAATTTAATATTTGTTTAGATTAGTTTATTTTAAATTTGGTAAGTTTAGATTACTATTTAATTTTATCCATAGGTAGAGTTGTTTTGATTAGAGTCTATCGAATTTGTTTCACGACTCATATACATATAAGCTCTTATTTTGATGATAAATATAATGAAAATTTTCAGTTTTCACAACTATTATTGTCAAAGTAGAGTAGAATTGAAATAAGCATACAAGAAAGATAAAAACAACTAATTAAGATAATTTTAAGTAGACGGTTGCTTAGCGAGATGATAAAATCACTTACCAATAAGGTAAAGAAAATGATGAGAACATTCACATTCAACACATAATTTTCATCAGCTCAAGGCTTTCATTTACGACTAAATTATATACCAAAGATAATCCTACTTCACTATCCCTATTGAAAAGTCTAATTTAGTTCATATGAACTTTTACCGAATTTTGGATTGCAATCGTAGTTTTGCTTTGATTTTCAAGTATTTATTGAAGTTGAGATGGTATATATATGAGCAGGGCATCTGGGGTGGACTTCTGGTGGGAGTTGGATGTCAGACAAGTTTACTTAGCTTCTTGATTTGGAGGACAAATTGGGAGAATGAGGTCTGAATGTACAGTTAATTACACATCAGTCACTGCAATGCAATCCATATATATATCTAAACATGTTGATTAATGTTTATCTATATTTGACACAGGTCTCAAAAGCTTCAGAACGTTTAGATAAATGGAATCTGAGATCACCAAATGGAAGCAATTGATGAAAGGAATCGAAAGCTCGGAAACAAGTATAGGTGATCGATAGGTTCATTTCTTTTGGCATTTGCAACAAAAATCTGATAAAATTGTGAATCCATTTATGTGTTTGATCACTTTTTATTTTACATTTTTAATTAATATCTTGTGTCTTTCATGATGTTTGCATATGCTCAAACATAATCCAATTTGTGCAAAACATATATTTCGAAGGAAAGCATATAATGCAAAATGGTTTGCTTTCAAAGTACTAACATAATTGATTAAACCGCTATATCTAGAAATACATTAATTAGTCGCTGTTGAGATATTTTATATATTCAATTTTAGATTTAGTAGATTTATTTTTAAATTTGATCTTATTTATAGATTAGATTACTTAGATTTGAGTTTAACGTATTGTGTATGTATAAGCTCTTATTTTGATAATCAATAAGACAATTTCGTTATTTTTCCTCAAAATTTCTAACAATCGACATGCCTAGATTTATAATCTAGCTAGAACAAGGGTAGATAAAATATTTGAGCCCGCTAGAACTATCAAACCGTATTTTAGGTTAGCCGAGGAAATCATGTTCAAATATAAACACCCTATAGATATGTGTTTAGTTAGATTCAGTTCACTTTTATTTTTTAATATTTTTTAGTTAGCTAAAAAAATTTAGTTTATTTATATTATTTTATTTAAAAATTATATTAATAGTTATATTAGATAAATTAAATATTTTTAATATTATATTAATATTTTGACACAATTAATTATATATACAATTATAGTTCGATTTGACTAGGTTGAAAAGTTGCAAATATTTTCCGTCAATTTCAAATTTTAATTTTTTTTTGGATATTTTTTTATATAGTTGGTTATGATCGAATTATCTACTAATAATAAAAGTAGTTATCTGTAATATAAATTGTGATGATTCTTCGCACTTTGATAGAAATTGTTTTAAAAAATAAAATAATATATAACAGTAATAAAAAAAATAATAATGCACAAGTGAATTAGCCAAGATTGTATTTTATGTATTTGATGTTAAAACAAATTTAATTCGATCATAGTTGTCTCTTATATAAATATATATATATTAATATGATATTTTAAATTTAAAATTAAATTTAATGTTATAATAAATAAAAAATAAATATTTGAATTAATATTTTTAGAATTTTTTATTGAAATAATAAGAACCCCCCCCCCAACCAATAACATCCTTAAATATACAATTGTATTATTATTAGTTCATGTAGAAAAATATTTGCCATTTCTATGGAGAGAATGAAGATAATTTTATTTTTTCAAATTTCTATTATAATCAAGCATATAACAACTTAATTTATTCTCCTTAATTTAAAATTTAAAACACTCGTAAATTTAGAAAGTGAAGGAATTCGGGCATCCAACCTAAAACTAATTGGTGGCCTTCAGCCTTTACTCTTATATAATAGGAGAGTTCTCACGTATTTAGCAATGTGGGACAATATTCAACAGCTTATTCAAAATTAACGCATGCCTATTAAGGGTAATTCAAAATTAGAATTAACATACCAACATACTCCCCTTAATTCTAATGTTGAAGAGGGGTAACTTGAAGCATCTCTCAACTTAATAAAGGTTTTAAGCTTCAGCATTTTGGTAAATACACCGGCTACTTGATCCTCGGATCTGCAGTACTCCAATCGAATTATTTTCTTATCAACGTGATCTCTAATGAAATGGTAACAGATATCAATATGTTTTCTTCTTCTATATGTGACAGGGTCTTTTGCCAACTTTATTACAGAAGTTTTGTCAATGAATATCCTTATTGAACATTTCATTGGAAAACCTATAAAATTTAACGATGACTTTAACCATAAAGCTTGGCATCTACCTGAAGTACCTGCAACATACTCAGTTTCACAAGTCAAAATCGCCATAATGGTTGCTTTTTCAAAGACCATGAACAAACCGTGTCGCTGAAAAAAAATAAAATAATAACCACTTGTGCTCTTACAATTGTCCAAATCTCCATTTCAATCACTGTCCGAATAACCAATAAGCTCACATTTACACATTCTTAGATAAAATAGTCTATTCCCTTCACATACTGCATAATTCTCTTCAAAACTTGAAAATAAAATTCTCTTGGCGACTCCATATATCTAACTAGGCCAACAACATAAGAGATGTCGGGTCTAGTACATGTTAGGTACCTCAAGCTCCCTACAATTTTCTTGCAATAGACGGCACTTAGAGGCAGCTCTAAAAATTTCTAATATGCCTAGGAATTATATGTTATTACTCATTTGCTCTGATCTGATATATATGTTTGGGTAATTTTTAGTATTTTCAGTTGTCAATTGGACAAAAATGCCCCTTTCGAAAGCTAAGAAGAAAAGGCGAAAGTCATATTCGCGACTCGTGAAGGTTTTGCAAGGTCAGGTGTTCATGACTTGGGAAGTCAGCTAAGAGTCGACAATTGCAATGAAAAAATTAGTCAAAGTTTAGCTTGAATTACCCTCCTAAGGCTGCAAAATCAGAATTACCCTCCTTATGAATGGATGTTTGCAATTTAACTGCCGGATGGATGCTAGTGTCAATAACCCCCAATCTTCTACAAGCTCTACCGGCGGCTATAAAAAAAGGAGTCGATGTCAGTCATTTGTAAAAATCAACAACGCACACTCCAACACATTTCATTTATGTAGATTGGAATCTTATTGCTCCATATTTACATTTCTGATATAGTTAAGTTTACTATTCTATTGTAATCGCAATCAATATTTTGTAGCAAGTAGCAAAATATCATTATTAGCTATAGATTTTGTGATGATCCGGTCAAGTCAGCAGGTGTTGATTTGACTGGTTTAGTATATATCATAAAGTGATTAGGCATGTGTTTATACATATCACATCATATATCATTATAAAATAGTATATGTTAGTTATAATATAATATAATATATATTGTAATATAAATATGCTGAAATATTTATAAATATATGTTGGTCACCTCCACAATGCTGATCAGGACAAATTAGCACAATAGTGACTTGATCGAATCAGCACCTGATCCATGTCCACCATTATTGTTTATTTCTTTCCATAATATTTATATGAAAAGTTCTTATGTCAATATTCTTTTTCCTTTCACTCTACTTTATAGTTATATTCCAATATATTTCAATTCAAGTAAATTTAATTCAATTAATGTAAATGCTTTCATTTTCATAGATTTACTCCATAAATTATTGAAGATTCAATTATTCAAGAATAAGGCATCAATCCTCCAATTATTTCATT
Organism: Andrographis paniculata; assembly: GCF_009805555.1. Classification (NCBI taxonomy): domain Eukaryota; kingdom Viridiplantae; phylum Streptophyta; class Magnoliopsida; order Lamiales; family Acanthaceae; genus Andrographis; species Andrographis paniculata. The sequence continues at coordinate 3,453,451 of NW_026137614.1, forward strand.
TTCCAAGCTATCCCAAAACTGAAATGGGAAAGAAATATTAATTTACATTGTAGATTTGTTAGTAAAAGGAATGAAATATTAGTCATTGTCATTGTTTGAATTTATTAATTTTGGTATAAATAACTAAAGGATAAAAAAGAAGGAATACAAATATATTTGAGTACCACGTCTATAAGAATCCACCCTAATCAATATGTTTGTCCTTAAATAAGATTAATAAGTCTTTTGTACAACTTAATTAAATACACTAATATCGACATAGTTAAGCAATCTGAAATGGATAAGATGAAAGAGTTAATAGAACTAACCTTAAAACCAAATACTTTGTCTTATATAAACATGAGTTTCAAAATTGTTTTCCTTCATCAAAATAACATAAATCAAAATCTATTCTTCACAAAGATAAATCATCTGGCAGAATGATTTCAACATATTTCCATTGCATAATTCTTCTGCTTCTTTCCCTTGTCTCATCATATGCTGAGACCAACAATAATTTTTCATCTTCTTCGATTTTGAGCACCTCGAAAAAGGAATCAGAAAGGCTGTTCAAGGGTTTAAACCAATGTCCAGCTGAACTAGACAACATTAATGTCGTAGGAAATGATCCATCTGCACCCAAACTGGTGGAGAAGACTATTCGATTTCAAAAACTTATTGATAATCGAACCGATATTGCAAGTCGTCGAAAAATAAGTATTGAAGAGTTTGGGCATCATGCTGGCTATTTCAGTCTTTTGCACACGAAAGGGGCCAGGTAAACATTTACATAACTGTATGCTATTCTAGTTTTTTAATTGGCAATATTTGTGATTTAGCCAACACTTCAGTCTCCTTGTTAAAAGTAATTCGTAATACCCAACTTGCAACCTGCACCTACCATCGAAAACCTTTCAAGTTTTCGAGGTATTTCATTTAGATTTTTTTATATAGGATCTACTACAAAACATGATTTAAATAGATAAAGTTGGATCCAAAAAGTTGTGTAGGAAATCTGAGGCCTAGTTTGGTTTTGATGGATTTGGATTTAAGGTTTATTATTAATAAATTTCAATTATTTGGAATTTTAAATATGTTGCTTGGTATTATGAAGTATTTGAAACAACTTAATATGAAAGATCATTTCAAATGTTAGGAATGAATAATTTAAAATTTGGTATTGATTGGTATATATAAAATTCAATATATTGTGAACCTAAACAAATGGATTTAAGATAATTATTTGAAATCACTTTAGTTCAAATGACTCCACCAATCACCTAAAAGGAAACAATATAATATGAATTTCATTTGAAAAAAATGAACCAAGTGCAACGTCTTTGTAATAAAAAAAAATGTCTAACCACTATATGATATCTTTGTGGCAGAAAACAAACTCATAAATTAACTTCATTTAAATTATATCTCATTTCTTGTCTAAATAATAATAATGAGTAGCAGAAGAAGAAGATGTAGTAGAAAAGAGTTGATACCTTTAAAACTAAGGGTGTGTTTGTTTGGGGGATTTTGTGGGATTTCTACTATTCCCACAAAATTTTCCCTCCAAAAATATCAAATCAAACATTTATTTTTCATTTTTTATATTATACTAAAAATCAATTTTACATTCAAAACATCACATCAATTCTTATTTATATCACATCGTACAACTATTCAAATTCAAAATTTTTACTATTCAAATCCCAACCCAAAATCCAAACCCTCAAACAAACACACCCTAAATTAATCCCACTTTGTCATTAGGGGTTTGTAATTTAAGTATCTACAATGCAGAAGAATGTTATCGACCTTGTATTTTCATATTTAACTAAATTTATGCATTTGATCTACATGACATGAATTGATTGGATTAGGGTTTCGTAAAACCCTAGCTTCAACTCATTAGGGATTTGTTTCTTTTGTCTCCAAACCCTATGTTTTTAATATTTAAACTCTGCGTTTCTTCGAAAAAACTTTTTTCACAGAGCATCCCATCATACATTATTTTAATACCAAACTCAAACAAAAATTTGTCTCCAAACCCTAAGTTTCTATTATTTAGACTTTGCATTTTAATACATGATATATATGGGCATTGATGAATGGTGGTTCCTGCAGGATGTTTTACTATTTCTTTGAATCAAGAAACAACAACAAAAATGCCCCAGTGGTCGTGTGGTTAACCGGAGGACCGGGATGCAGTGGTGCCCTATCTTTGTTCTATATCAATGGACCATTTCACTTGGCAGACGATTTGTCACTAAAATGGAATGATTTTGGTTGGGATAAAGTACTCCATCTCCCCATTCCTCTTTGATATTATTTATACAACCATTACAAAAAAAGTATCATTTTTGTAACGAGATTTTTTTGTCTCTAAATTTATTTTTTCCGTTACCAATAACATTAGAGACATAGATGAAATTACATTAGCCACGTGAACCATAGAAACACAATTCCGTTACAAATATACAGTTTTTTTGTACTAAACATATAAGCATTCGAATAAGCCATATAAAAATGGCCTTTGAGTTTAGCATTAGTAAAACCTAATTCTAACATTTATGCAACTTGTAGGAGTCGAACATCATATATGTGGACCAGCCAATAGGAACTGGTTTCAGTTATTCAACGAAGGACAACATTCGGACCTACTCAGAGGAAGCTGCTGTTGATTTCTATGAGTTCTTACAGGTCTTTTCCATTTAGATGTCAACTTTTTCAGTATAATTTATGAACAATCACCATATGTTTTGTCCATAACTTGAAAACATACATATCAGGAGTTTTTTAAAAAGTATCCTGAGTATGCCAAGAATGACTTCTTCATCGCTGGAGAATCATATGCTGGCCATTACATTCCTGCTTTTGCCACTGTGATCCAACGAAGAAATCAAATGAAACAAGGGATTAAAATAAACTTGAAGGTATGACAATGCTATATTCTTCGCTCTTTTAATGACAAAATTACTTATAATTTACTTGTGATTTCAAAAATTTGTACCATTCTTTATTATGATTAAAAATTTTATGACTCTTTGTATTTTCGAAATATTACAGAAAATCTCTTGTTTAGGAAATTTTATGCAATATTTTGAAAAATTCAAAAGAGTTTCATGGAATTTACAAGAAATTATGTATAATATTTTTTAAAATACAAATGGGTTTTGTACAATTTTTAAATCAAGGGATAATATGATATCGATTTTTCAAACCATGCGTCAATTATAAGTAATTTGAAATTTTTTATGTTGTAGGGTATAAGTATATACACATTATTGTTGTTGTAGTTTTTCTTATTTTTATTACTTTAAAATATTGTCAGAATTGAAAAAATACATGGTCTTAATTATGTGATCCTTGTTTCACCAATCTTATTGGATGTAATATTTTGAATATGTATAAAGATTTTAATGAGTAATTACAATATATATATATATATAAGTAAAAAAAGGAAGAAAAGTAAAAAATAATTAGTTAAAAATAAATATTTTAAATGCAAATTGTGTTTCGATTGTGTTGTACATGTATTTGTTAATATGGGTTTCAAAATTAATTTTTTCATCTATCCCTTTCTCAATATGTATAACATTATTTAATATAGGGAGTAGCCATTGGAAACGGCATGACAAATCCATCGATCCAGCATAAAGAAAATCTTGATTATGCTTTAAAAACAAATATAATCTCCTTGTATCGATACATGAGGCTGCGTAGTTCAGCTTCTAAATGTCAGAACGAAGCAAAAGATTGTGGTAATTTCCTAATATATACTCAATTTAGTGAATTCACTTTGATTTGATCGATTTATTACATTTTGTTGCATCTTTTTCATTGCAGAAAGAACCGATCCAACGGCTTGTTACAAAGCCTTCGTCACTTGCAATACTCTTCTCAACAATATTATTAAATATGCACCCAACAATATGAATGTAAGCAGTTTATGCAACGTGATTTATTTAGTTTAGAATGTTCACATTTGTAAGGAACTAACCTTATTCACCTCTTTCGGTTTTAGTCCTACGACATTCGTAAAAAAGCTGTAGGTTCCAACAATTACGACTATTCGAAATTGAATAAGTTTCTCGATCAAAAGCCAGTGAAGGAGGCTTTGGGTGTTCCAGGAAGACCGTTTGTTTTATGCAGCGATAGAGTTTTGAGGGCGATGGATTACGATAAGATGAGAAACTTCGCGGTTTATATTACACCATTATTGGAGAGTGGAGTGAGGGTTTTGGTATATGCTGGCGAATTCGATCTTGTTTGCAGTTGGCTGGGTAAGTTCACTTGATCACTACCATATATATATATATATATATATATATATATATATGGCCGTGGATCATGTGCTGATCCAATCAAATCGAGTCAGCATATCACATAATGATATATAACATATATTTTTGTATAACATAGTATATGCTAATGGAACTATATATATATACATATATGGGCGTGGATTATGTATTGATCCAATCTCGAGTCAGCATATCGCATAATGATATACAACATATATTTTTTACATAATATAGCATATACTGTGTTATAAGATATCATATGTTAGAGTTATAACATAACATATGTTGTGTCATAAATATGCTATGATTATATATAATATATGTTGATTACCTTTATGTGATATGTTGATTTAATCAAATCAGCACCATGTTGATTTGATTGAGTCAGCACCGGATCCACAACTATAAATATATATATATATATGTGGATGAGATGTAGATGGAAGCTAATTTGGATTGTGCATACATTTGTTCCTCAGGAATTTCGAAATGGGTCGAGGAACTAAAATGGCCTGGTTATTCATCGGCTCGATTTTCTGATTTCAAGGTGGATAATAAGAAATGTGGTTCGGTGAAAGGTAAAGGACCTCTCACATTCTTGAAGGTCTTCAATGCCGGTCACATAGTCCCGATGGATCAACCAAAAGCGTCGCTGGAAATGATGAGGAGATGGATGCAAAACAAGCCTTTATGAACACTACCAAATGGAGCCAAGCAAACCACCATTACATGGTGATTATTTGACCTTTTGGGTTCATAATAATAATAATAAGAATAAGAATAATAATGCATATGTACACTCTGGAAAAGTATTGTGAAAAATACTATTGGGAATAAAATTACCATAAAATCATGGATATCTTTGCTGATCTCACACCATTTAGCTCGTTATTGTTCTTCTTCGAGCAATTACTTTTCAACTTGGTGATGAGTCTAATGTTGGAAAAATAAGGATAACAATGTTGAAATGTAAAAAAATAGATAAAATTGTAGAAAATAACTATTATTGTTAAAGAAAACAATAAATCGACCAGGAAACTAGTTTTCAGGCCTAAGTAGAAGAAATCTTTTCAAGAAAGAGGGCCAATGTTTTGTTCAAGGAGAGATATGACCAGAGAAACTGTTTAATAGGGTGGGAAAAGGCCAAGCCCTATACCTAAATATGTTAGCATTGCAGTCTGAGTCCACCTACCTATTAAATTAAATAATAAAAAAAAAACCTAAATTGGATCAAATTTATATGTGATTTTACAAAATTAGGTGAACTTCCCGTATGTACCAAACTTATATGTGATTTCATAAATTCTGTGTCACGCGTTGAAAATAAATTTTAAAATATTAATTTCTAAACTTCTAAAATTATAAATATATTATTTTTTTTTTATATTTAGCCTCAAATAACATTTAAAAAAACTTCTAAAACGAGTGAAAAACTAATTATTTATGAGTATATTTACTGTTTCTTGAGGTTATATAATAAGAATAATAAGTATATTTGTAAATACAAAGATTTAGAAATGAATATTCTAAAACATATTCGTATTTTGAGCGCGCATGTCAAACACCGTTAAATAAGAATGGCCGAGGGGTTAGACGTAAAATTTATAAAATCACGAGAGAGTTTGACGCTTGGCACGGTTTTGAAAGTATGAGGGATTTTGCAATTTTAGAAACCAAATGTGAATTTTGTGCGATTTAGCAAAAAAATAAAATAAAATAAAAAATAAAAATGAAATAAATAAATTGTTGTTAAAATTTACCTCAATCAGCACAAGACTTTCATGAGTATTTATTTATTTATCTATTTATTATTATTATTAAAAAAAGAAAATTTATAAGTTGTAATCGGGGGTTTTGAATATTTTTAATATTTACAGAAAAATTCAAAAAATATATTTTTATATATTAAATAGAAATTTATATATAGATATATATTATAAAAAGATCGATATAATGGACAAAGAGAGGGTTTTTTTATTTACAAAATCAAAATTTACTCTATTTAAATAAAAAAGACTTTAGGATAAAATACATTTTTGGATCTTCTTGATAAACTTCACAAAATATATTCTTCTAGATAACAAATATCCAACACTCAACAAAATTTTATTTCTTTATAAAATGATATACTTATTTTGCTATTATATATAGCGTTGAATGGCTTCTATCCAACTGAATGAGGACAGTAGCTATGTAGTTTCCTTTTCATCAAGTTTACTGAAATCTTGCCCTTTTTTTTTTTTTTTTTTTTGGTTTACAAAAAAAAAAATAGTGACATATAGAGTAAATAAGTGTTAAATTGAGGTTAATTTTGCCAAAATTAGTAATATAATAAATTCAATGGACAAATTAAAAAAAAATAAAAATAAATTTGACGGATAAAATGAGTATTGTTATAATCACAACTTTCGAGAAATACAACTCCATTATGGTACAAACATCTTTCAAAAAACTTATACAATCTAGATATGTTTAGACAAATGATGAATTATAAGTTCTTGCATATTTTTGTATATTGATTGTGCTTATGTATCATAATTTGTTGTGATATCTACTTGTGGTTGAAATTTATTTCATGTTAGAAATGAAGGAAAATGAAGAATTTAATAAAATGTCTCACAATTAGGGATCGAATTCACAAGTTAATGTTAAAACGTTGTTATGGATAAACGTCAAGGGCAATATTATGAATTAAAATGAACATATATCGCAACTAAGATTTGATTTTTTCTTTTCAATTATTTAAAGAGAAATCATGGTATTAAAGAAGAATCTATGATTGAATCATTATCCATTTTCTTACTTGGAGGATTCGTGGACACAATTGGAGATGAGAAGAAATCAACAAAAGATCGTCATTATCATTCCATCGAAAATCTTAGATTTCGTTTATTTTTATAGTAAGTATTTAAATTATTCTATTCTAGTTTGAGATTGAATTTAGACCCTGGATATAGATTGTTGATGCATATTTTGATATGATATGAATTTCTTTGGTTGATTGATATTTGTGCAATTTTAGTATATAATGCACACAATTATTTTTTATCGATTCTTTATCACTGTCGGATTCTAGATTATTATAAGAATTATGTATCAATCGAATATTTGCATGTGAAATTGTGTACTTATTTGATGAAGTGATAACTTGGTTGACGAATATCACCTAAAAATTGCATGATCATATATAATTTCTTTATTATTATAATTATTATTTTGCAATTGATTGGGTATTCGAATTTGGTATTTCTCGTAATAATTTCAATTGAAGAAATTATTTATGGTTGTAGCTAATTTATTCTTTGATTAGGGATATAGTTAATTGTTGGTACCATTAGCACAACAAAGTAAATAAAAATTGAATGTTTGATTGTGTCTAATGTAATTAATCAACAATATTATTTGAAATCAATGATCGGATCCTTGAATTTGATCTCTTGTTCATTTCTTGGATTCAAGATATCTATCTCATTTGATTTGATTTTTATTTTACGAGTACTTTATTTTAATTGGTTTTTAAGAATGTATTTGAGTGTTGTCAGACTTTATTTTTTTGATTATGTCAAAACAATATTATTTATTTATTTGTGTTACATAAAAATTTATTTTCTACAAAATAATATTCATGCATATTATATTGAAATAGTGTTTAATATATTTAAACACATATGTTAAATAGAAAAATATCATATTACTTGTTTTGACATATGGTCAAACCTCTCTCATTGTTGATGTTGTCTTCATATACCAATTGCAACAATGTTGACCCATTAAGTTGCTGCAACAATCGGTCAGCAACTTTGAATTGTTTTGTTCCTTCTCGGTTTGGTGGATGTACAAGAGAAAAAGAATGAGTTAGACCATCTGTAATTGGGTATCTCTATTACTCTTTGTTATTCACGTCACTTTTTCTCTCTACCACGTCAGCGGAGATACTCTCTTCTATTTTATATTCACAACAAAGATACTCATCCTAATTTTTTAATAAATTTTTATTTTCATATTATATATATATATTATTTTTTTAATTATAGTTTTAATTTTTAGTATTAATTATTATATTATATTATATTATATTATATATTAATATCTTATTATTAATTATTTATGTATAATTAATTATAAACTAAATATATTTATTGTTTAATATAATTTTATATTATTTAATTGCTTTAAAATTTATAATTAGATTTTATTTAATAAATTACATTAAATTTATTAATATTGATTTGTTCAATAGAATTATATAATATTTGTATTTATATATTTTAAATTTTAAATTGATAAAATATATTAAATATTGGTATCATTTTGTAGAATATAAAATATTATGAATTATAAAAAATACTACAAAATTATAATATAACAATAAATTACAAAAACAAAACATATATAATTTATATTATATATATATACCTAAATTGGGACACGTGACAATGGAATCACATCTTCTCAGCATCTGCAGAAATGTTGGGAAGCACGGTTCTATTAATTTTTATTTTTATTTTTTAAAAAATTATGATGTGGCGCATCTCCTTCTTCGAGGAGATGCGCTGTTGCGGATGCTCTTACATGGTCAACTTGGCATCAGAATTATGCAGTAACACACTATATCAGTTATATGCAAAACAAAAATTAATGTGTTTGTTTTGCATGCTCACCATGGCTATTGTCTTGTAAACCCTGAAGTGTTTAATTTTGTTGTAAATAGGGTTTTGAGAGTTGTGTTTAGAGTGAGAAAGTATGTTCAATGCTCTCAACCATGCCCTTTCTTTTCATCATGTTCTAAGTGTTTGACACTTTAATCCGTTAGATAGTTCGTCGGAGGAAGAAGTTATTGTAGTTCCAATTAGGAGAAATGTCCAGATTCTGAGTAGCCCTACTATGTAGTAGTTGTCAGTACGAGCTTGTGACAGCATAAGCCCGTGGAGGAGTATTCCAAGGTAATCATTGTAGAAGTATGAGTTGAAGGAGGTGTGGTTTGTTTATATTCTATAATTAGTTGAATTTTTCATGATTGGTAACCCCAGATGTAGTTGATTTAAATCGAATCGGGTTAACAAACTTCATTTACTGCTTTTTATTTCTGCATTCGTACTGTTGGCAGATTGTTATATTTGTGATATAACTATGCTTCGAGAGTTAATCCTATTTTAGATGTTCGAAGAAATTTGAGTGCAACACCTATTTTCCAACAGCATATTAATATTAATTCTTATTTTAAAAAATATCAACTAGATTATTCACATAAAAATAATAAAATAATATTATTAACTTAATAAATTTCATTACCTTGAATATAGTATCACTAACCAAACGTATATATTCCGGAACAGAAGACATATATTGTATATCTATAATTTATTTTTTACACCAAAAATTACACCAAATATATATCAATTTAATAGTCATCTTAATTTAAATTTTTAGCACTTTTAAAAGACCAAAATATACTGTAGCACAAATTTAGATTTGTTCTTTTGTTTTGTTTTTTTTTTTTTTTTCACTTTTTACTATTGAATTTTATTTTTTTTTCAAAAATTGTAACATATCTATAATATATATATATATATTCAAAATATCATATTCAACACCTATTTTAAAAAAATATCAAAATATAAGTATGAAACCAAATAAATTAAATACAACAAATCACTCTGTTATTCCCATAAATTATGTTAAATCTCAACTTGTTTTGTTCTTTTATCTTTTAAATCATTTCTTATAAATATATATATATATATCCATATTTCATGATAAAAAAATAATTATTATTATTATTTCACCTAAATAATATCACAATCAAAATATTTTTATATTTTCTAATAATTAATAATAAAAATTTTACAAAATCTAATACACAAGGGCTTGTTTGGCTGATTTTCCATTCTTTCAAAAAAAAAAAAATTAATCATTTCTTTAGTTGAGACTCACTTTGTCAAACACTTATAGATCAAATATTGAGACATTTACTAGCTTGAGGAATAGGTTGTAGCCTACGTCAATATAATTTTAGACACTTAAATATTTATTTTAATTTTATTTTAACTGTATATATTATCTCATAAATAAATATTAATTAAACAAATAAATAATATCCAACAAATAAATCTATAGTGTAATTTAAGGTATAAATTACTACAAACGTAAAAACGCCACATATAAATTAAGGTATAATTTACTATGAATAAATTATATTTAAAAACTTATACCTTATATAGTAAATTACACCTTATACCACAACTAAATAGAGGCACAAAAGATTTAGGTTGTTTTTAGGTTCGTTTAAATTTTAATTTTTATTACTATACAACTTATAATTTACTATTTTTTTTTTTATAGACCATCAAATTCAATCATTATTTACACAGCTTAATAATTTTAAATTAAAACATATATACATACAATCAAAATACAACAAAACAATTTAATCCCAAAAAAAATAAAAACAAGGAAACAATATTTAGGAGTCCTCAATTTTAATTGTGCAGTTAAATTTACCAAAATTCATTAATGGTATTTGCAATAAATTGAATTAATTGTTGGGTCCAAATTCAAATCGCATTATATAAATTCTATACTAGTAAAAGGTCTTTTAAAAGAATCTAAAAATAAATACGGGTGCATTTGGTCAAAGACAGGTGCATTTGATCAAAGACGAGGCAATATCATATTAGTATTAAGTTGGTCCAGTCTTAATATTAATTTTTCTAATTTTATTCATATTAATATTTTTCCAAACATTTATGCATGTATAATGGAAATATAAATTTAAAAATATAAGAGTAAAAAATATATAGAATCAAATAATATCGCCATGAACCTGCAATTTAAATATTCCTAATCACATAACAGAAATGGAAAGAAACAATTATGGATATACAATGCACAAAAGGAATTAAATCTTGGTTATATAGCAAGTAACTATAATTTACAGTACTGGGGATAAAATTGAGTTTAATTTTTTCAATACATATAGATAACTCCATCCGTCGTGTAAATGTGTGCTCGTTTAACCGGGCACGAGTTTTAATAAAAGTGTGTAATAATTGTTAATTTTTTCTTTTATAGTAAAAAAATAGTACAAAAGTGAAATAATTGTTTACTTAAAAATGTAATGAGAATATTTTTCCAAAAAGAAAAATGAATATAGATTTGAATGAACGAGTGAATATTAAATATCAGAAAAGGAATATAATCATAATTGAATACAATAAATGTAGGTAGGTATCCTCCTAATTAATTATATGGTTACTATTGAATATTGTTAATTATTTGGTTTGATACAATCCTTAATTATATAAAATAGTAAACTGAATTAATTTTAATGCAATTCCTATTCTTACCAAATATTTTGACTGCCAATATATAGTGTGAAAATCATTTTCCTTCAACACAATAAGATTTTCACCATAACCAATTTTCTTGGAAAAAAAAAATGATTTCAACAAATTTCCATTGCACAATTCTACTGCTTCTTTCTTTGGTCTGTTCATCCGTTCATGGCTACAATGATTTGTTATCTCCTTCGGTTTTCAGAGCCTCAAAAGTGAAATCGGAAAGGTTAATAAAAGGGTTTAATCTTTCTCCTACTCGGGACATAAATATCGTCGAAAATGATCCTTTGTTTGCTGCACCCGAACTGGTGGAAAAGAGTTTTCGATTTCCAGGATTGAGTGATTATCGAACTTATGCCGATGCTACAAATGGAACCCCAAGTATTCAAGATTTTGGTCATCATGCTGGATATTTCAGTCTTCCAAACACAAAAGCTGCTAGGTAATTAAACATGCTAACTTATGAAATTTTTTTTTATTGGAATGATTTTATGTATCTATGAAAATAGGTTAAATCTTTGGCCTATGAGTGTTTTTATTATGTTTGGTGATGTCGATTGTATGAATTGATATAGCCAAATAAGAGAAAATGTGTCGATCAAGATATGATGTAATTTAATAACGAAAGCGAAAATTGAAATCGAAGAGAAACAATTAAATATAGTTAGAAAGAAGCCCCAAAAAAAGAACAAAATAATAAAGTTTGTTTTGTTGTTTGAAATTGATTGGAAATAATGAGTTTATCTGAATTTTTGTTTAATAATATTTTGATTTAATATTTTGTAAGAAAAAAAAATGGTATTTTTATCAGCAACAGTACCAGTTGGATAGTGGTATTTTTTATTTCACAAAAAAAAATTGCAAACATTTAAAAAAAAAAAAAAAAAAGATCATTAGAAATTAGAAAAATGTCATTGAGATTGGTTTGATTGGATCATTTAAATTAGTGAATTGCATCATTTTGAGTCTCTACAGTGCTTGTGAATTTATGTAATAATGAATGTTTATATTTCACCATGGCTCCTTTTATATTTGACACTATTCATTTTTAGAAAAAGATTGCATCAAATATTTTTTTAAAAAAATATTAAATTAAATACTAATTTTTTACTTTTTTTTTTCAAAATTTCAAATTTTCAAAAATCTCCAAAATACCCGTATCTAAACAAACCCTATATCTTTCCACTTTCTTTTACTTTTATTATTGTTTACAAAATAGCTGTGTTTTATGTATTATTTGAACTAAAATAAAATCATTTGATTAGGATTTTATTCATCCAAAACCCTAGTTTATATACATGAGTTTTGATGAGTGGTGGTTGATGTATATATATATATGCAGGATGTTTTATTATTTCTTCGAATCAAGAAGTAGCAGAAAAGATGCACCAGTTGTGGTGTGGTTAACTGGAGGGCCAGGATGCAGTGGCTCTCTAGCTTTGTTCTACGAGAATGGGCCATTTAAATTGACAGATGACTTGTCTCTTAAATGGAATGATTTTGGTTGGGATAAAGTAAGTATTTCTACATCGATATCGGGTATCATTCCTATTTCATATTCTTTGTGCAACATAGAAATAACTCAGAAATAGTTAGGATGTTGATTAAGGATAATAACTCATAGGTTGTCCATTTGTATTTCGAATGTTGTCAATGCTGTGCTAAGTTAGTTAGAACATCACAGGAAGTGCATCTAACTCTCACATCCATTTTTTAGTGTAATCAGCATCATTAAACCTAATCCTAATTGACATTTATGGATCTTGCAGGAATCCAATCTTATATATATAGACCAGCCAACAGGAACTGGTTTCAGCTATTCTACATCCGAATCCGACATTCGAGCAACCTCAGAGGAAGCCGCTGTCGATTTCTATGACTTTTTACAGGTGAGGTTTGCTTTGTATACATGTATAACTAATTATTCTTTCAATATTGTTAGTTGTAATAATAATAATCTTCTCAAGTTTTGTTCTTAACATGTATATATATATATATATCAGGCCTTCTTCAAAAAACATCCCGAGTATGCGAAGAATGACTTCTTCATCACCGGAGAGTCGTATGCCGGACATTACATTCCTGCTTTTGCCAATGAGGTTCAAAAAAGAAACAAACTCAAACAAGGGATTCAAATCAACTTGAAGGTACTAATATTATATATGGCTTCACTTACGGTGTTGATTGAGGATTTATCCGCACATGAATATATTATAAATAGCATATAAAAATTTAAGGTTGCGTTCTTTTGTGGGTTTTATCAGATTTTTACTATTCACATTCTTTTTTTTCCTTAAAAAATATTACATCAAACAATTATTTTTTTTTTCTTTTTAATATTATACTACAAATTTCTTTTACATTCAAAATATTACATCAATCTCTATTTATATCACATCAAACAACTATTCAAATTCAACTTTTTACTATTCAAAAATTCAAACCCAAAAATTCAAACCCACCAACAAACACACCCTAACAGAAAGCGCATGTTGTATAAAGTAGGAGTACTTAATATATAACTTGTTGCATGTTCTTCAATCCTATGGAGCGCTTGTATGCGATATTTTTTTTTTCACCAATTTATTGAATACAGGGGATCGCCATTGGAAACGGCCTTACAAATCCGGTGATCCAATATAAAGCAGATCGTGATTATGCCTTGAGCACGAAAATTATCGACAAGTCTGAATACAATGACCTGAGTAGTTCAGCTTCGGAATGTCAACAAGCAGCCCAAGCTTGCGGTAACTATGAAATTAATCCAAACCCTAATATCATCATCTTTAAACAAATTTTCCCCTTTAGCTAATCTCCACATTTTTTACATAACTTTTTATAGCAAGCAAGAACAGTTCATCAGCATGTACTGATGCTTACAGCACTTGCAACTCATATTTCAGCAGTATTTTGGACGCCGCCGGTGGTGATATAAATGTAATGCAACTAATTGTTTGCATGTCTTTTAACTTAACTTGTAACCAAACCAACATTATCGACATTTTATTTTCTGTTACAGTACTACGACATTCGCAAGAAATGCGAAGGCTCATTGTGCTACGACTTCTCAAATGTGGAAAAGTTTCTCAACCAAAAGAATGTCAAGGATGCTTTAGGTGTTAAAAACATCGAATATGTTTCTTGCAGCAGCGCAGTTCAAACAGCGATGGCTGGTGACGAGTTGAAAAACTTCGCGGTCTACATTCCTCCATTGCTCCAAAATGGAGTAAAGGTTTTATTATACGCCGGCGAATTCGATCTCATTTGCAATTGGCTAGGTACATTAAGCCCAACTCTACCATAACTGATCTTCATTTCTGTTTTTTGTTGCATTCGAAAGATAGATGCTAACAATTTCAATTTGTATGTTCTTTAGGAAATTCAAGATGGGTAGAAGACTTGAAATGGCCCGGATATTCAACCGCGCCATCTACTGATTTTATAGTCGATAATAAGAAATGTGGATTGACTAAAGGCAAAGGACCTCTCACATTCTTGAAGGTCTTCGGCGCCGGTCACTTGGTCCCGATGGATCAACCAAAAGCCTCACTGGAAATGCTTAGCCGATGGATACAAGGGAAGCCTCTGTGAAGAGTACAAAGTGGAGCCAAAGAAACAGCAGCTTACATCTGAAATCGAGATCGAATAACCTTCATATGTTCCCAATAATAATATTGATAATGAAGATTTAATATCTTTTGGATTGGATGAAATGAAAAGCAGATGATCTCCTCCATGGCATTTAATTTTTTTTTTTTTTTTTTGTTTTTTGATCGGACCTTCATGGCCTTTCATTTGAATGCATGACAAGTCCCCCAAGGGTTAGATGAAAAATGATACAAGTAACATAATCAATGATCGATCCAAGACGTAAGCAATATATATAGTCTACTAGTATAATGAGTTGCACTACAAGAAAGATTAAACTCTTTCCGTCATGATCATTTGTCACCAAAATTTTGCTGATAAATATTGTTGTGGTTGTTGGCTTTCAAGCTCAGAATCGAAATTCTAAAAATTGATAAATACTGTTAGACTAGATTTAGAAGCAAGAAATACACGGAAATATTTACAATATGGGGAGGGAGGACTAGGAGCATAGAAAAAACAAAATAATTTTATATTTGTGATACTTATAGCCTGTACTAAGTACACTCCCATATATTGGTGCAAATGGGTCTGTACAAAATAACCTTCATATGTCCCCTCAACACGCCCCCTCATGCATATGCCACAAATGGGGATGGGCAGGACTCGAACTCGAGACCTAACCTAGGCTCTGATACCATGTCGGATGCTAATGACCGTCTCACCTAAAAGCTCGAACTTGTTGGGGAAACTAAGCCACTAGTTACATATCCCGCAAACGGGAGTCCTCAACACATACATATGTGTCTATAGATACACACATTTGAATGAAGAAAGCGCTTTGGTATGTCCAATTGAGTATGGAATATAAGAAATAATTGTGGAAGAAGGGAAGATAAAACATAACTGTGTGTATCATCTCTTAAGTCAGGAATGTTAGTTGTGTTAATTTAATTATTTTGTTATTTTATCTTTGTTAAAAAATAAAAGAAAATTCTCTCGATTTATTTACTACATTAGAACACAAAAAAGTAAAACAAAGTGTGAATCCACCCGCAACGACGACCAAAAATTAACCTGTTGCACTATCAATCAAATATTTGAGGTGATCACAGTCTTTAGTTCAAACATAGTTCAATAGTTAATATCAAATATGACCGTAATTGAAAATATATTTGTATTTGACTTTTTAACTATATATATGAACTATATTGAATCGAATTATTATTTAACAGTAGAATAAATAAATAATAAATAAATTTCTAAATAAATAATTTTGATATATTATTTTAAATGTGAGTAGAAATAAAAAAATAATAATAATAAAAAAATAGAACTTGAATCTTAGTACTTTCTATTTTACTTTTGCTCTAAACTAAAATACTACAGCCGGCCCGGCCCCTTCTTCTCGCATTTCCTTCTTCCCCTTCTCCTTCATCAGTCCTTCCTCGCTTCCCTTGCCTTTTCTTCATCCCCTGCTGTTGCAGCTCTCGGTGGCTTTCAGGTGAGTTTGTTTTATATTTTCTCTCTTCTGTCTTCTCCTCCTATCGACAGCCATACCTGTCGCTGCCTGTCGTCGTTCGCCGATATGGTTCGTTTCTAGATCCGGAGGTGATGGAAGCTTTTCGAAAAACTCTCGCCGGAAGGTGGGTCGTTTACCGGCTGTGAGTGCCGAGGCCAATACGCCGCTTCACCTTCAATCCTCTGCGCGACAGTCTTTGACTAATTAATTTTTCTTCATCTCCCACCTTTTTCTTCGACCTTCTCCACTGAATTAACAAGTGTCTATTCGATTCCTCGCGTGTTTCAATCTGTTCGATGTGTAAGGTTTCGAATTCGTAATTCTTATTATTGTTTGCAGGATAATAGATCAGAAGGTGAAAGTGAAACCAGGAAAGAGATGAATTGGATTCAGCGCAAAATTTATCTATACAACGTTACCTTTGGGCTCTATATGCTCGATTGGTGGGAACGTCTTCTCTTCAGTATCCTTTTTATTTGTGTACACTCTTATTCGATTTACTACCAATTTTCTTTTCCAGAATAATGCCTCGAATTATGACACGATTATGCTATATTTTTCGTTAGATCTCAACTGTAGGTACTAGAAAAGTTGAACATTTCATCTTCGAGTTATTTAACCAAATTATGATTGAAGGTTGTCGCACACCAAAAACAAAAAAAAAAAAAAAAAGACAATAATATGGTGCTCAATTCAATCAAATTGATCTACGTTTTGGTTTGGGGCGGCTCCAATATATGTATTTTTACTATTATTTTTGGGTGTTAGTTTCAAAGAGAGTACAACAAATATATATATATATATATATATAGGTTGAACAACGTCCGAGGGCTTCGATGTATAGTACTCCTTCAAGCTTAGCTTGGGGCTACACAATATAACAAATATCAGGCATGGTCGCCGTAGCATGAAATGTGGCATGTGGTTTGAAAAGCCTTAACCCGACTAGATACGTTGGTGCTTGTGTTGATGTGGTTTATTTGCTACAATGGATTCCGCTATACTTCAGATTTCTACAGAAGGTGTGATATTGCTCTTCTTTTTTCTGTTCATGCTTTCAAATTGAGGGATTAGGTTTAGATTATACGATCTTGTGGTTAAAGTGGATATTTTCGAATCTATGGGTAACTGTTAAGACATAAATTTTCTCCTTTTTCCTGATAATGTTTGTGCCATTTATTCTGCATTTGTATTTCATGAAAAAAGAGTTTTTAAGATCCAAGTTGTTTCTATTGTGGTCTCAAATTCCTTTGATAAAGTTTTACGGTGAAATTCTGTAACTGAGAGATAAGCTTAAAGATTATTTAGCTTCTATGTTCTCATCTTGGCTTTCTTTTGGAACACATTATAGAGAATGATTTTAATGCACTCTCCGTCGGGAATTAAATTTGTTAAAAGTGAACAAGTTGGGACTTTTTAAGTTTTATTATGAGACTACGAGTTAAAAACATAATTAATCATGCTGGAGCTGCAAACAACCAAGTGTACTTGATCATCCTTGTATTATTTTAAGTTTTTCGTTTTCCTGATTAGTCTGCTTTGGATTTTGTGGTCTAGACCAAAATATTGATGAAACCCAGAAGATGAACTGACAATTTCTCCTACATTTATTCCATCTCTATACAATTGTTCCATTGCATGTCATGATGTAACCTCAGCGGTATTGATCGAAGTTAATATGATCTGGATTTGACACTGTCTCACACTTTCTTTATTTTTCACTGATATTAATGTATTAATTGAAATATATCTGATATGCTTTGATCTACTGCGAACTTAATATAATTACCACCATTCCTGTATCGCCATGGTTCTTTAAGGACACAAACTTTATTTGTTGCGTAAAACAAAAAGATGGACCTGTGAAACAATTAATTTTGAAAACAATGATTGAGAAACTTTTTTGACAATATCTATGTGCACATATGACAAAACAAAAACTTCTTATGGAGCTAAGTAAATTATTCTTTTTATTTTTGTTTTTTGATAATAATGCGGGAATCCCGCATCTGTTACTATTCCAGTCCATTAGTCAAATCACTTCTCAGATACTTCCTTTTACTACTGTGCTTAAATGGAGTGAGATTCACTAGATATGTTTACGTTGTTTTAACATAGTATATCACAAAAATTATCTGCAAGATGGCAAGAAATCGAGTACTGGCAGATCGTGCTCATTGTGGTGCTTTTATTATGGTTCAAGTTAATCTGTAACTTTGTGAACACAATTGACAAACTACTCAAAATGTGACATACCTGTACACGACTTTGTTCGGATATAGCAATAACTAGTCGGCTGTTTGTGAAATGGTCATTTTTCATTTACTTTGCAATTGCTCAAGGCATTTTTGATATGGAAAGAAGCCACTACAGGATACATTCCAATATATTCAATGAGTTATCTTTTGGTTTTTTTTCCAAACATGTATTCATTCTTTCCAGCAAACAAATTTTGTATTATTTTCTCTCTGTCAGTATTCTTTATGATTTTCTATTACATTCCTTCTGCATCAACTTAGGCAGGCATATAATACATAATTTGATAACCCCTTCCTCCGAGAGGGAAAAATAAATAAATAATAAAATGTCGAGGGAAAGGGGATTCCTATCTGTGATGCTTCATCCAGTTTCTGTTACATTATTCTTATATAATTTGCAATTTATACTTCTTCTAATTGCTTTCTGTCTATTCTCTACAGGGTACTGCATTAAGAAAATGGACCCTAAAATCCGACGATTATTTCTGAGCTCGGTTTACGCCATATTTCATTTCTCCATAGCAATGTCAGTACACTCCATGCCCCACTTGTATTAATAGATGCTTTTCATTGTTGAGTAGCTATTGCCGATATATAAATGCTAAGTCCTGATCAATGCATAGCTTTGCTCTGCCCCCTCAACTGTTCTTCTACTTATCAATAAATAGATTTCGTAAGTGCCTTGATATTGTCATGATCTTTGTAGAAGGATATTCAAATCGAGCCCATGAACCTTAAAAGAACATTTTTAACATATTATAATCATCTAGGCTCTCTTTAGATGAGAATTTTGAAAAGTTTGGAAGTTTTTAAATTTTTAAGAATTTTGAGACTAGTAAAAAGTTAAATAAAATTGTGGGTATTTGATATGATATAAATAAGTGTTACATATAATGTTTTGTATAGAAAATAAAATCTTGATAATGTTTTAAATAAATTGTTTGCATTATTTTAGTTGGATATATAGTCATTCGTAGGTAGTCCAAGAAGACACAAAAGTGTGTTGACGAGTGATTGGAAGGCAAAAGATATCGTCGCAAAGTCCTTGTTAATGTTGCATTGTTAGCTTTTTAAAAGTATGTTAATTTGTGATTCGAAGGTAAAATGTGTCGGTGCAAAGTCTCTATTTTTTGTGTCACATTAGGTAAATCATGTGTCCGAAAGACATTGAAGGTTTAATCTTATGACCTGACGGTTATTGAGTTTACACTCGTACCAACAGATTCTATAGGGGAGGTTTGGATGTGCGACTATGAAATATATTGCATGATTGTTTTGAGAATATTTGATTTGTGAAGTTGGGTAGAAACTCATACGATCGCATTATGAAATTAAAAATCAACCTGTATTTTAGGATGTGTTTGTCGAGGAGTTTGAATTTTGGACTGAGATTTGAATAGTAAAATTTTGAATTAGTACTGTTACAGTGATATAAATATGTATTGATATGATCTTTGAATATAAATTTATTTATAGTATAATATAAGAAAATTTTGTGTGAACAATATAAATCCTCGGTAATCCTTTAAACTTTAGCCATAAAAAATTGAGATATGAAAACAAGGAGTCATGGACTTGTATTAAAATGGGCCGGCCAGCACAGTTTAATTTTAACAGGCCTGAACTCGGCACGGTTTTTGAATTGGGCCGTGCCAGCCCAGTCTGAAATTATTTTGGGCCTAAAAGTTAAGATCATATTCAGATTTTTTTGGGCTGTATTCGGATTAGGTTTTTAGACTGAATATTTTTTATTGTCCGAATTGATATCTCAAATGTAATTTAACGTTCGGTGAAGAAATGTTTGGTAATTGAATGTGTAGATAATGTAAATATAATAGTGGAAAATTTATAAATATTAGGTTACAAATATAAATTAAATACTAGTACGTTAGAGTTTATTTTCGGGTGTGTTTGTTTAGAGGTTTGGATTTTGAGTTAGAATTTGAATATTAAAAAATTTGAATTTAAATAGTTGTATGATGTGATATAAATAGGTGTTGATACGATGTTTTGAATTTAAAATTAATTTTTAATATAATATAAAAAATAAAAAAATAAGTATTTGATTTGATATTTTTGGAAAAGAAATAGAATGAATAGTGGAAAATCCAAAACACTTGAATTCATATAAATGAAAACTGCAGAGGGGGGATTTTTTTTTTATTGTAAAGATATTCACAAAAATATACTCCCTTCGTCCCGGATATTTTGTCCATTTTATTTTACCGTAGACACGAGAATTTTTTAGGGATATAATTACTAAATAATTAAGAATGTATTAGTGAAAATAATTATCACATAATAAAAATAATTATATTAAGATTAAGATAACTAATTGGTCTAATTAAAAAAAATTATAAGATTAAAATGTATAATTCTTTTTTAAGAAAAGGAAAGTGACAAAATAAATGGGATGGACAAAAATGAAAATGTGGACATAATAAGTGGGACGAATGGAGTATATTATCCATAGCAAATTCGGATTTTTTCCTTTTTTTCGAAATTTGAAATTGATTTAAAATAAGTTATTTGAATTTTGTTTAAATAGTATTTTGATACAATATTTTATGAGAAAAAATAATCTATATATATACATTTTGAAAAAAAATTTGGATGAATAGTAATTAGTTAAAATCTTAATTGAATTTGATTGGCCAAATAATCAAAATTTCAAAATGTAATAAAAGCTACAAATTAGAGCCATAAAATAGGGGGAAAAGTGTCGAAGAAGAGGAACATAAATGTCTTTCGATCTATTCCAGATTAGTTAAAGTTGCACATACTAATTTTCTAATATTAATCAATTATACATTTAAAATTTTGCAAATAATATATTTAAATGAAAAAATAAAAAATAAAAAAATGATATGTACGTAACAAATATATAGTCCAAGTTTTGTGCAAAACTTCCACAAAGTGGACAAGAATATGGAACAAGAATATTTGGCCTTTAAGCAACCTTTCTTCCAAGCAATTCTCAAACTCGAAACTACTTTTACTTCCAAATCTGCTTTGTCTCACAATTTTAAACATCAATTTCTCTAATGCCCTTCCGACTTCAAATCCAAATTCAAATCCAAATCCAAATATCCGATGGCGGTGACACACGCTGACCTTGCGCCGAGCCCAAAAAGCACCGATCTTGGCAGCAAAACCGGCGTTTTTCTCATGGTTTTGTCCATTTTACTCGGCCTTGCTTGCTTCATTCTCTGCCTTATAGCTGAGGCCACCCGATCCGAGGTGCACTCTGATTGTATTTTTTAATTATTGAGATATTTTAGATATTTAATTTATAGTTTGGATTAGATTTCTTTTATTTAGATTAGATAGTTATTATTTAGCTATGTTTATAGGCGCTTATTTCATTATTAATAAAAACATAACTCAAAAATTTTGCAAAATGTAACATTAATTATTAATTCTTACAACGGTTCTTCGCTGTGTGGATCCTATGTTGATTCGGCCAAGTCAGCATGATGCTGATTTGACCGAATCAGTATACACTACAAGAAAATAGTATATTTGTAATAGAATTTCGTTACTAAAGTTTACGTTACGTACCTAACGTAATTCCATCTCTAATTCCGTCTCTAATATCATTAGTAACGGAAAAAATGAATTTAGTACCGAAAAAACTTCGTTTTTTACAAAATTGATAATTTATTGTAGTGATATGTCATACACAGAATTGGCATTTATTTACACAATATAAGCTGAGTGATAATATAACATAGGCTTAATCATAATATAATATATATTGTATTATAGATATGTTTGATTATCTATATCATCAAATCAGTACTATGCTGACTTAACCAGATCAACAGCTAATCCATGCTCATAATAATGTTGCGGCAATG
The DNA here is from genome assembly GCF_009805555.1 of Andrographis paniculata. Classification (NCBI taxonomy): domain Eukaryota; kingdom Viridiplantae; phylum Streptophyta; class Magnoliopsida; order Lamiales; family Acanthaceae; genus Andrographis; species Andrographis paniculata. The sequence continues at coordinate 3,476,293 of NW_026137614.1, forward strand.
TCATACGCCCGTATGTATATATGTATAGGCAAAAGGAACACAAACCGAATGTGTCTACACGGCTAATGGAAAGCTGCCTCTCATAACGGGCACTGCCGCGTTCTTGGCGCTTGCATCGGCCATGGTTGTCCAACACACGTACTTGCTGCTTGCGGTCAGCAGATCCGACGCCCTCCTCGACATTTCTTGGGATCCCGTCTCCGATTTTGCCAAGGTTATCGCTTGGCAAGCCGGGTTTTTCTTCATTGCAACATGGTATCAAAGTTTACATTACACACTTTGCCACATTTTCAATACACATTGTATTTATTTGTTTTTACCACTGATTAAAACTACAACTTTATAAGCCAAAACCTTGTAAGAAAAAATAAAGTTTTCTTTTTCACACAATTGTTCCTCTTTTACTATTTTAAAGATAATTTTTTAAATAAGCCGAAAGAATAAGAACGAAATATTTAAGAACTTGTTAAAATTATACCATCTAAAAATTACACCAAAAGTAAAACTAGCAATCTTTTAATATTTTAGAAATGATTAGTTTTTTTGTTGTTAAGTTATTGAAAATCGTAAAAATAATTGGATTATGATGTTTGAATGGAGTAGCTTTTACTTCCTCCCGTTGAGCATAAATGTATTCGTTTATTTTTTACACGTAATTATTTAAATATTTATATTATTTATGTATACAGTACAAATGAATAGACAATTTTACTTTTAATAATGTCTTGTAATGTTTTATAAATTATTGCGGACATTGTTGTAATCAAATGTAAGACGTAAGAATTTTTTATTTTTTTTTTTAATATCATTAAGGATCATAATTAATCAAAAAAGGAAACTATAGATTGACTTTAGACGGATCAAAATATTAAAGTTGATAAATTGATTCCGAATGAAGAGAACAATATTTTTTAATATTTTATTAAATAAATTAGTTTATTTTTATTTTAAAAAATGGATTTTTCAAAAAAACAAAATATTTATTTATTTTTTAATTATATTTTGACTTTTATTTTTTATTTGAATAGAGTTTTATTGGTGATGTATTGTAAGAAAAATATATATTTTTTATAAGAATTATAATTGAATAGGGGAAAAAAATAATAAAATTGCAAAGTGAACATAAAGCACGGTTTACAAACTTCTTTCAATAAGTTTCATACAAATGCATCAAATGTGTTACGGTGGGATTGTTTGGAGTTTGAATTTTATGTTAGACTTGAATAGTAAAAAATATTTAATTTTAACTGCAATATAAATATAAAATTAATTTTATGTGATATTTTGAATATAAAATTAATTTTTAGTATAATATAAAAAATAAAAAATAGATATGTGATTTGATATTTTTTTAGAATTTTTTTTTTTTTTTTTTTATGAATAGTAAAAATTTGATCACATATGATAAAAGAAGTTCTTTAAATTTATGAGCAAGGCTTACTCAATTATGTACTTATTTCGATGAACAATGTAGGGTGTCGTTTGCGATGGCCGAAATTTTACTATTAATCGGGATAAGCGTGGAGTCGGGCCACCTAAAAAATTGGGCGAGGCCGCACCCTTCTTGTCTAACCATCCCGCAAGGTTTATTCATAGCTGCCGGGGTTTTTGGGCTTGTCACAGTGTTTTTTACTTCAGGCCTATACATCACTGCCCTACGAGCCGAGAATTTTTGTCGCAATAGAGAACGCACGAGGCGTGAGATTTTAGAGGCGGCAGCCATGTATGCATCCCCACCCCGGCCGCGATCACCTGTTGTCAGGGCTGCTCCTAATGAGGGGCCTATGCCCGGACATGATCAAAATATGACAACAACTACTACCACTACATTGTACCAATATTTGACAGCCTTTGAGAAGCCATCAAGCTTGGTCTGAATTGAAACATGACACTCGTAACCATATTAATTTCGATTAGTTTGTTCAGTGTACAGAAATGACAACATTCATTTGGTATGTTATAATGAAATTTTGATTTGTTTGAAGAAACAATAATTGGAATACACAAATCGCAGACAACATACACAAGAAGGAAATTTTTTATATTTTTTTATTTTTCTTATGACATGAGAACATGCGGCCGCTACCCGAAAGTGTACACTGGTTAAACCCCCGGCCGAACTTAATACTCTGCAAACTATGCCCGAGAAAAAGAAAATATTTACATGAATAAATGGTGGTTATTGTTCGAAAATTTCAATCGGAGATCTGCTAGAGATTGGAGGATTACAATTGTAAATGATAAAAAATAACTTTGAGATTGAAGAATCAAAGGGAGACTAACAAAAATAATATGAAATAAAGCAAAATGTATTGCAAGAAAAAAGAAATGCAACCAAAAAAAGAAAAACAAACAAACAAATAAAAGTAAGGACAAGATAAGGAGCTACATGATCCGGTGGTATGCGGTGAACTTGTAATTATGTCTGTTGTACATGGTTCGTCTAATATGATTTATCTTATCGGACTTAGTTTGTAAATTATTAAATTCAACCGAAAATTTATCTTTTCAGTAGAGTTCACGAAAAGGAATATGCACATTGTTGACATGAATAGTTTATTGATATGTGTTGTATATAATGATATTTTATTATGTTTTGGGCGACTTTTGAGATACGAAATTTCGTATATATGCAACTTATTATGTGTTTTTTATTGCGTAATAGGTTTCATGAAGTTGACATGTTTTAGGGTGTATTTGGTACAATGAGCAGAACGCACGAAGGCTTTAGACGTGATCACGCAACACAATGTGAGAAATGTGAAATTTACAAAAAGGTCCTTTGGGGTAAATTAACAATATAAAGAGTATGTGAGGATTGAAGTGCAAAGGGGATCTATTTAAAAGGAGATTTGGGATGGACTTTTAAAAGACACGATTTTTTCAATTGAAGAGGAGAAGAGAATGGGACTACCACGTTCTCTACCACGACACCATATTATTTGAAGAGAAAGAAGGAAGAACACGACGGAAGAGAGGAGAACTTGGAAGAGGATTGCAGACGACTTTTCAAGGCGTTCTTCTTCTATCTTCATATTGTTATTCTTTGTCGATTTCAAAATTGAAGGCACGATGAACTTCTTTATTTGTTTTGTATTTGCAACTCCTATGAATTTCGAGTAATTTCATTTCTAGCGTATGTGTGAATTTATGTTTGGAATTGAATTTGTGAGACTTGATTTTGTCTTCATATTGTTATTCTTTGTCGATTTCAAAATTGAAGGCACGATGAACTTCTTTATTTGTTTTGTATTTGCAACTCCTATGAATTTCGAGTAATTTCATTTATTTATGTTTGGAATTGAATTTGTGAGACTTGATTTTGTTTAATTTGGTGTTAATCAATATTGGGTATTTTTAATTCTTCTAATTTATAAGTTTAGAAATCTTAAATTGATTATTGCGCACGTAGCTAAATTGGAGATTGACACCCGTAATTGTGTAATTTTTCAATTGGTGTAGCAACATAGAGAAATACTCTAGGGAAGAATTAGAATCAATTTTAAACAAATCCGCGTAGGAATTTTGTTAAATTGAATCGGGCATTTCAAGTACTTAAAGCTATAGAGTCATTAAAACTCTCAACTATAAACAATTTATCCAACTAGTCAATGAATTTGATTTTTAGTCGATGAACAAAATTTATATTTCGAACAGAAATTTCATGCCTATGCTAGAGTTTAATCATCTTTGGTATTCCGCTTTGCATTTTATTTTATTTTATTTAGTTGAGCGAATTTATTTTCTCCTAATTTAGTGTGATAAATTCAACCCCCCATTATATATATATTATTGTTCCCTACGGAGACGACCCTACTCACCGAACTACTGCATTTTGCAAATTTTTTGTAGTGTAGGAACTAATATTTTATTTTGCAACTTTGCGACACGCTTGCATCTATTCAATATATTTAATCTATATTCAATTTCAGATGGTCTAGCACCAGCTCATCCACACACCAGATTTGGTCAAGCAACGGCCCAACTCCGGAGTATCACTGTTATATCGGTGTCTATATATATATATATATATATATATATGCCCTTATTTTTATTATGAATAATTATGCAATTTTTAAGTTTTTGTAAAATATTCTCACATAGTATAACCTATTGTTCTTTGGAATAGAGACATTCTACTAACCCTATTTCTCTTGTTACATTCAACTTGGAATGTACCGGAGATCTCTTAATTTTGATATATTTTCTATAATTGCAAGTCTTTTTTGTTTTTAATTTTGATATTGTTCAAAATCCTAGTTTTCGCGTCTGAATCTGAGAATCATGTATGCGTATCAATCTGCGATTCGTCTGATGTGTTTTTCCAGAGCTACGTGCCTTTAGATCTACCTGTCACACATGATTCGTCTAGTGTGACTTGCATGTCGGATCTAGTTTGCAGGGTATTAAATTCGGCTGGGGGTTTACCCAGTGCGCACTTTCAGGTAGAGGATTAAAAAAAAAAAATTACGTATTTTCTCCTTGCACGTGAGAGTTCCGTTTTTAATACTTCAATGAGAGTCTCGTCGTTTCCTATTTTAATTTAATTGAGAGCATTGCTACTGGTGGTGAACAATTGTGGTTACATTATTTTAAATATCTCTTTTCAAAATAAAGTGGTATCTTGAAGTGTTGTTTGTATTCTGAATATACCAAAATTGGTAGGGAGTAATTGATTGAACTACTCATTTAAGAAGAATTGCTGGACAAAAAAACAAGTAGAAGAAAACAAGTGGATCAGAGTCATGTCATATCGAATAAGTTAGTAATGTATGCTTGTTAGAAGGTGGGAGATGATAGACTACAATGGGTGAAAATGCATAGTTTTTAGTAAATATATTTTTTTTAAAAAAAAGAAAAATATTTAAAACATAAATATTTTAATAATATCTTTATAATTTATAATAGTTAACAACAAAAAAAAACCAAAAATCTTGTAAACAATGGAAGAAGACAGCCTAAATATTCAAAATCGGGCAGTGATAGAATCAGTCTCTGAACATGGGGTGGAATTGTCTAATCAATCAATTTTTTATAATTTGATTTTAGTTTTAAATTCTTCAAACTATTGTTTTTCGGTTCAAACTGACAATTTAATTATTTTTTCTTAAAAAAAAATGAAAGATTGTAGAAACATGAAATAAAATATAATCTTATACCTAAAAGATTAAAAAAAATCCCTTGACATTTATGAGGCAATTTATTTAAATTATATAAAAAATAATAATATTTGACATTTTAAAAAAAATAAAATTACCCCTCAAGCGTGTGGGTGTGTTTGTTTGTGGATTTAATTGTGAATTTAAGTTTTAAATAATATAATTTTGAATTTAGACGGTTGTTTGTGTCAAGTTATGGAAAGAGAAGAGAAGCAGAGAATTAAGAAGATTGAAGACTATGGTGATAAATTGTGTTAGGTTATAATGGCCTTTTTTTTTTTTTTTTTTTTTGCTGTTGTATTTTATTTGATTGATTTAGGTTTATTTTTCTTGGGTCAGCCCATTAGGTTGTTAGAGTTTGTTAGAGGTAGATTTTTTGTATATATATATATATATATCGTCTTCTTCCTTGGTTAATGAACTGTAAGATACACAGTAGTTGTATTTTCATTTTCTTCAGTTTGATATAATATAAATAGATGTTAACGAGATATTTGAATATAAAAAGAATTCTTAATATAATATAAAAAAAATGAATAAATAGTACAAATTTGTTAGAAATCCACAAAAAATAATATTCAAATTTGAAGACAAATCGGTTTTGCTTTCGGGAAAATTACAGAATTAATTTGAATATTTATTTCTAATGAATCAAAGGTACGTTACGAAGATCATTTGTTGTAAAGAGAGGTGACTTAATATGACTTATATACACAAATAAGAGCAGAATTTGAAAAACCATTAAACCTATAAATGCATACATTCTTCCAGAAACATTTCAAGAATGTACTCTACTCATAAATATAATAACGATGTCATGAAAGCCAATTAATTTCATTTGGAGTCTTTTCATCTCACCGATCATTCATTTAATGAAGAAAATTATTCATAAATAATTATGGAATGAGTTATATAGAGAAAGTAACTTAAATGCACAATCGATACACATTTCTGGTAGAAAATCATTTATATATAAATCAGTTGTGAAAATTTCGAGAATCATTTCTTATCAGTGTACAATTGAATCATGGACTCAATCCTTTACAGATTCCTGATTGTCCTCAGTTGTGTTTCTCTTACACTACAATCCAGAGACATTTTAACACCCAATTCTGCAAATCTGAAGTTCCCAAAAGCATATGCTGAAAGACTCATCAGAGCCCTTAATTTGTTCCCAAAGAGTGAAGTGAACATTCATACCTCAGATCAGGACATCAATCTTTCTTCCTCAGGGATCGTCGAAAAGCGATTGGATTTGCCTCTTGTCGTTGGTACCGGGAGTTCAGTACAAGACTTGGCTCATCATGCTGGCTATTACAGGCTGCCAGACACCTTAAATGCAAGGTTTTGTATACTTCACTGTTGAATTTGCAATTAGATGATTTTTTCTAAATTAGGGTTTTGTGATCATGGATTTTCTTTTAATTCAATCATCAATTGTCTATGATAAAAATTTCCAGGATGTTCTATTTCTTCATTAGGGTTTTATGATCATGGATTATTTTCTATTAATTCAATCATCAATTGTCAACGATAAAACTTTCCAGGATGTTCTATTTCTTCTTTGAATCGAGGGGCAACCAGACAGATCCTGTAGTGATATGGCTAACAGGAGGGCCTGGATGTGGGAGTGAATTGGCTTTGTTCTATGAAAATGGCCCCTTTCACATAACCAGCAATTTGTCTTTATCATTGAATGATTTTGGATGGGACAAGGTATACATATACATACATATATATGTATATAAAAGCATATGTGTGAATTTTTTGATTGGTTTTGAACTCAGCCATTGGAATTCTTGAAATTGATTTAGGTGTCGAATATAATATTTGTGGATCAACCAACTGGAACTGGATTCAGCTATAGTTCTGATGATCGCGACATTCGGAGCGACGAGGAGGGTGTTAGCAATGATCTTTATAGCTTTTTACAGGTCTGATTTTCATGGTCTATGTATTCTATGTTTGTTGTTAATTATGAAGCTTTTTTTTTGTTGACACAAATGTTGTTTCCTTTTTTACAATGTATGATGTCAGGCCTTCTTCAAAGAACATCCTCAGTTTGTGAAGAATGATTTTTTCATTACTGGAGAATCATATGCTGGACATTACATTCCTGCTTTGGCCTCCAGGATTCATCAAGCAAATCAAAAAAATGAAGGAATTCATATCAATATGAAGGTATGTTCATATATTTATATTGATGAGGTTTATCGATTATTCATTTTTAGTGTTATCTCCTGAGAAACCTGTGTTCTTTTGAGGGTTGGTTTGGATTTTTGGTTGAATTTTTATACTAAAAATTTGAAATTAAAAATTGTTTGATGTGATATAAACAGACGTTGATATTTTATTTTGAATTTAAATAGGTTTGTAGTATAATATTAAAAATAAAAAATAATTATTTCTGTTTGATTTTGAGTTTTGATTTGAATAAATTTTTGATATACTTTGTGTGGGATATATTGTATTTTTATTGGGAATCTTGTAGATGAAATTTAAAAATGTCAAAACCCTAAACCCAAAATTATTGATGATCTCCAAAAGTTTTGTAAAAGATCACTTGCCCTTCAACAAGGTTTTTTTACATGGTTCTTGTCAAGAATTATTCCCTCTACATATCTAATGATAAAGGATTCTTCTCTAAACATTTTTACATTTTACTAAAGTTAATATATATATATATATGCAATTCATCGACCTTACATTATATTGTATGATATATATATATATATATGTAGGGATTTGCCATTGGAAATGGACTTACCAATCCAGCAATACAATACAAAGCATACCCTGATTATGCTCTAAATGCAAAGCTTATACAACAAGCCGATTATGATATGTTGCAACAGAAAGTTTCATTTTGTGAACAAGCAACCAAACCTTGTGGTAATCAATAATCCCAAGCATTTTATTTGCACACTTATTTCTCAATCCGAAATTCCTAATTTAAATCTTCTAACAATGTGAATCTACCCTCTTGTCTAGGACCTAATGCCAAAGATTCTTGTGATAAAGCATACAATGTTTGTGGCGAGATTTTCAACGACATACTCGCAATTGCTGGCGATATAAATGTAAGAACATTCGCCAAAAAATGTTACCAATCATCGACTAGAATAAATAGCGAACTATTTTTTGCTGCAGTATTATGATATAAGGAAGCAATGTGAGGGGCTAATGTGCTACGACTTCTCGAATGTGGAAACATTTCTAAATCAAGATCCTGTTAAAAAAGCTCTCGGCGTGGGGGATATCGAGTACGTCTCTTGTAGCACGACAGTTTATCAGGCAATGTCTGCCGATTGGATGAGAAACCTTGCAGATGGAATTCCTAGCCTCTTGGATCTTGGCATAAAAGTTTTAGTGTATGCCGGCGAGTACGATCTTATATGCAATTGGCTTGGTAAGAAAGAAGATCAATATATGTACATATATCTATATAGTTAGAACCCTAAAACCATAAACCCTAAATTAAGAATTAATGATTCATATGAATTGAGCAGGGAATTGGAGGTGGGTGGATGAGCTAGTTTGGTCAGGGCAGAAGCAATATGCAGCAGCTAAGAATGGTTCATTCATGGTGGATGGAAAGGATTTTGGATTGCAGAAGGGGTTTGGGCCATTGAGCTTTTTGAAGGTATACAATGCAGGTCACTTAGTTCCAATGGATCAGCCAAAACCCTCATTGGAAATGATAAGCAGGTGGACTAAGGGATTGCCCCTTTAATTCAATAACATTATTTTTTTTTGCCTAATTGTTATGTTATATACATATATATATATTTCAGTTTCAGTATGTACTGCATCTTTTTGATTTGGGAATAATGTTTATATTTGTTATTATGTGAAATGAAATGAAAATACAAAAAGAAAAATATTATATATATATATATATTTGTTTATTTGAGTCATGGAAGTCAAAATTGATAATTTTTATTTTTTTATTTCTTTTCTCTCATATTCAAGTAAAGAATAAATTTATTTATTTTTTAAAAAAAAAACATTCTATTATTTTATTTCTATGATTTTTTTTAAAAAAATAATACTAAAATATGATCTTACAAAATATAGAATCTTATTATCCAATTAATAATTTCTTCTTGATTAGCATCCAAACCACTGCAATTTTTTTTATATATTTATCAAACAGAATTATCTGTTTACTAAAAAATAAAAATAAAAAATTAATTCTAATTGATTTTTTTTCTCTGCTGTCATTTCTCTTAATTATTTTGTTGTTAATATTCCTACAACGTTTTTGTCTTGTCTGTATAGGTTACTGGTTCGAAATGGCCTGCCCATTTTTTTGGGCTGATTTCATTGGGCCTTTGATTTAATTAGAGCAGACCTTTTTACTAGGCTTTCTATTGGGCTTTTTATCTTTTAGGCCTCTAGATGTTTGATCATCGTTATATTATACAGCTCTATTTTTTAATTGATACTCATTCCATCTTATAAAATGACTATCAAATTTTTTGGGCACAAAAATTAAGAAAAAAATATTATTTGCGTCTATTTTTGTAAGGATGAAATTAAAATTTTTCGAGGTTAGTAATATAATTTATTGGATTAAAGTATAATATGTGTAAGAAATATGTGACATTTTTGTGTATACATGAAAAAAAAATATAGTGGGAGAAATTTTTTTTGTAAAATTGCATGGGAGATTTTTTTTATTATTATTATTATTTTTGATAAAATCTTGTCGATGTTAATTAGTTGCATGGGAGAGAACAAATTTACGTGTATTTATTATTTAATTAATTAAAGTTGCCCCAAATTTACTTGAACAACAACTTGGACTTATTTTATTGTTATGGGGAATCAAATATTAGGTTTAAATTGAATGACATGTGTGTGTGTGTATGACAAATTTAATTTTTTAGATTTTTTGTCAGTTTAACTATTCAACGACATGGAAATCTTGTCTGCTTTACTTTGAGAAAAATGGCATTGCCCCTAAAATTGAAATAAATAGCATATTTTTTTGTCAAAGAAATCAACTTAATTTAATAATCCGTGACTTTTATATATATATATATATATATATTTTGCAGGATATTATATCTGATCATCTTTAAAAATGAAATAATATGAACAAATAGAAAATTGACAAATATTGCTTGTAGTAAATACGAGATACAAAATTTATATTTATATAATACAAATATAGCATATAAATTAATAATATAATATCATACTCCCTTCGATCCATAAATATAGTCTTAATTGGATTGAACACGGGATTTAAGAAATATTGATATTATACTGGTAATTGGTAAAAAGTATGGATAAAAGATTCTTTTGCCCTTGTGAGTGTATTAGTATAAAAAGTAGTGGCAATTGTGTAATAAAAATAAAAATGTATGGGTAGTATTTATGGTGATATGATTATTTATGAAAATAAGACTATTGTATTAGGACAGATAAAAATAGTAAACAAGATTATTGTATTGGGATGAAGGGAGTTTCACTACAAGAAAAAATCATTTTTGTAACAAAATTTTTTTGTCTCTAAATCTATTTTTTCCGTTACTAATGACATTAGATACGGAATTAGTAATGGAATTACGTTAACTACGTGAACTTTAGGGACGAAATTCCGTTACAAATATATTATTTTTTTGTAGTGTTTATTTTACACATGATATATTACTATTCATCTTAGCATATGAGATATATTCATATAGCATTGTGAGCACAAGTTGTATTAATTAAAATTATGTACTAAGTGTGGATTTTTTATATGTTGATTAGGCTAATCAGATCCTAATAATTTCTAACTTTTTTTTTTTAAATTTCTATATATTTCCTCCATCTCATTTTAAAGAGTTACTTTTTTTTTAATAAATTAAGAAATAATTGTATTTTAATGATTAGTAGAAATATGTAAGTGAAGTTGATGTTTTTGTCCTTATAAAGTACAAATAAAGTAATAAATTTTTGTAATTTATATTAAAATAGAGATATTTTGATATTTGTATATAATATATTTTTATTATATTAGAAAAGAAATACTTCTGAGTGAGACAAACGCAAAATAATAAAAATGACACTTTGAGTTGAGACGGAGGGAGACAATAAAAGTTTGAATAAAAATAAGGCCCAATAGTATAATATCCACATGTGAGTTATGAAAATTGCACGAAATCATCTACTGTTATAAAATTACGTCAAACTCTCTTGTAAGTTTAACCGTCATTTTATCAATAGTCAAAATGATTTTGTAGTGTGTAGTTTATGAATTACATTCATAGTTAAGACACGTGTAGAGTAATCACCATTAATTAGTAATGGAATAAGGGTTAAATGCAGAATTTTTGAAATCACAAGAGAGTTCGGTGATCCTTTAAAGCAATAGGAAGTGTCAAATTATCTTCTTAGTTTCTTTTCTATATAATAATTTAATAAAAATTAATATTAAATATATTTTTTTAAAAAAAATTAGTATAATACACTACTAGGAAAAAAAAAACTAATAATCACAAAATTTTATGGCAAATTTAAATTCTACCATTGAGAGTTAAAGTTAAAACAAGATTCTCGTATATTTACTAATTATATTTATTTTAAATTTTCGTATATATATAGTAATTAAGACAACCAATGGGATGGGACAAAGGAAATATAAAAATAACATAAACCCGAAGAGAATAAAAAATAAAAATATTGTAGCATATGAAAAGACCAACAATATTGGCGTACCGTACCCCAAGAAAAAGTGTCGGCAAGCTGCTAAATTGCAATTGGTCCCACCCGACCCATTTCATATAATAATAATAATAATAATAATAAAGTTTATCCAAAATATGAATAGCGACTGTAATTTTTTACATTATTAAAATAATAATAGGTCTTCAAATGAAAAGACTCGTAAACGATGGTCTAGTAATTTGGAGGTGAATACGTAATCGTGAGTTTATAGATTCTGACACCTAAAGATTTACTTGTCACACATGATTCGCTTAACGTAATTTGATTGGTCGGACCTAGTAAAAATAATTATTATATAATAAAAATAATTATATATTATGATTAAAATAACTAAATATTTTAATTAAAATTAAAATTATTATTTTTAAAATTCAATAAAAGTATATAATCATATTTTCAATTTATAAAAAGATAAATTATGTAGGATAAATAAAAAAATAAAAAAACAATTTATTTAAAATAGAGAATAATATTTCATTCGTTCTTAACTATTTATCTATTTTTTTATTTTGGTACATCTGATAATAAATTATTTATTTCCGTTTTTGATAATTCTACTTTCCAATAACATTAAAAATACTCTTATAACTTATAAAATATTATACAAATATCATTACATTTATATCATGTACAATTCCGTTTTTGATTATATTATTTTAATCTTTTTTATTTTATTCGTACAGAAAGTATTTATTAACTTCTACATTTATGTTCATGTTGATATTGACGAGGCAGGCAGGCAAGCAGCCGCCCAAAGCTGATGCTGATGCTGCTGCAGAAAAAACTCTAATTTTGTCTGAAACTCCATGTTTTGTGCGATACTGTTATATATTGCAATTATGAAAAAAAAATATTTTTAGTTCAAATATAATCAAAATTTATTAATTTTAGTTTTAATATAAAATTTTATTAATTTTGGTCTCAATATAATCAAAACTCATCATTTTTTGTCTCAACATAAAAATTTTATCAATTTTAGTTTCAATATAACCAAAATTCATCGTTTTTTGTCCCAATATAATCAAACTTTATTTTTTTTTTTGGTCCCACCTTCAACAAACAGACGGAAAATACTGACGTGAAAAGAAATCAAATCTTATATTTATATTTGAAGAAATTGCACAATCTTGCAAGTCCACATCAGCATTTTTTCGTCGATTTGTTAACGCTGAGACCAAAAAAAATAAGGTTTGATTATATTAGGATAAAAAATGATGAGTTTTGGTTATATTGGAATCAAAAATAATAAATTTTGGTTATATTTGGACCAAAATTGATAAGATGTTTATATTGCGACCAAAATTGATAGATTTTGATTATATTAGGACCAAAAATAATTTTTTCCCTTCAATTAGTATACATAATTAAAAAATATATTAATAAAAATAATTATAAATTTAAATTTAAATAAATAAATTGTTTAATTAAAATTAAAAAAATTATAAAATTTAAAATTTAAAATATAATTAAAATACATAATTACATCGTTGTTTCAATATTTTGGTGGATTTGATAGTTACTCCACACCAAACCAATCATTTTATTCATTCCTTCTCATTATTCTTCCAATAATTCATACATTTGATATAATTTATTTGTTGCTTCAAATTTATTATTCAATTAGCGACTAAGGAGAGGCACTAAAAAAAAATATCAATTTTGTAACGAGATTTTTTCGTTCTTAAATACAATTTTTCTGTTACTAATGATATTAGAGACGAAATTAGGGATGAAATTACGTTAGCTACGTGAACTTTAGGAACGAAATTCCGTTACAAATATACTATTTTTTTTTTAAGTGACGTGTGATTTTATGTATTTTGTAAAATTGTATAAATAAATAAAAGCATTCTATATAAGATTCATACAATGAGAAATTAATTAATTAAGATTTTTCGTAGCAATTTGGAATTTTCAAACAAATTATTATAAGTAGTTTTACAAAATATACAGTCATGCAAATGCAACATTTCATTAATTAATAACGACTTATTGATCCTGGAAACATGCAAATTAAATGGAAATAAATATATATAGATATATATTTGTTTATTTATTATTGGAATTATTTCGAATTATTTCAGCATCAATAATAATATTATAAAGATAGATTTATATTTATTTTCCCCTGCAAGATGCATTCGTAATTCAAAGTAGTGCCACAGACAAGGACCCCATTTACACAACAACAAATTGAAATATATTACAACCTATTAACAATGTCATACTCATGCAATTAATAATATATGTTTGAGAAGTGATTTATCGAACATAACACATTCGAACATTTTAAAGGGCCAACTCCCGAAGCATGAAAAGTTCACAGTTAAAACAACGATGTAACAACGATGCAGAATGACCGTTTCACCTAAGGGAAACACAATCATTAATTATTTATCCGCAAACCGAGTCCCCAACAACAACAAATAATAAAGCAGAACACAAAACAACACATAAGACAGTTCGATTATCGCCCAATCTACATTCGGAGATACCAATTCAAGAGATATTTTATTAATCAATACTGATTATAGAATACGAACAACCACAGCTCCTTCTGCACGCACTTCTATCATTGATAACCTAGGAAAATACTTCAACAGGTTTACGTTGTCACAAACACGTACTGTCAACGACCCTACAACAGAGTAGCTCAGAACATGATTGTAGTAACCGACTCTCTGCAACCTCTGTATGATAAAAATGGAATAAGTTGTTGCAGCATGAAAGAAAACATATTTGTCCATATGCCAACAATAACAAAAGGTTTTTTCATTCACAATACATATTGAAAGACACTGGTTACGGTGCTGATTAAATATAAATATCAGCACTGTGTAAATAGTACAATAATATATATTATAGAACACAATATATTATTTTAACAGCACAATGTATATATTTATATACTTTAAATACAACGCGCAAACTAACCGTATATAATAGTAATTCATACAACAATAACTACAATTGATCTTAGCACATACAGTTTACTAACAAAATACATATAAAATATAATTGATAGCACATATTAATACTTTATTCAACATGTTTTGTCTGTTCTATTTTCATATATTATCTGTAATATTTTTATGTGTTGATTGAGACAATCAATTCCTAACTGAAGCCATATTGGGATAATCAAACCCCCGACGCCTCAGGTCACCTGTCACACATGCTTCGCCTAGTGTGACTTTCCCATCGGGCCTCATTTGCAGGGTATTAGGTTCGGCCGGGGGTTTTACCTAGTGCGCATCTTCGGATAACGACGGCGGATTCCCACTCCATTAAAAAAAAAAATACTATTAAAATCAATACTAAAAAAAAAAAAAAATTAAATTCAAGCCAAAATCAAACAAACCCTAAGATTCGATGATGAATATATATATATTATATTAATTATATATATTTTATGTTAGGTCAATTAAGTATATATATTTAATCGCCGCACGATAATGATCAATTTTTGAAGGTTCAAAAAATAAGTTTCCTGTCGGCAAACCTAATCAAGAGTATTCTAACATCTGAAAATTTTCGATCACCTCTTATAATATCAATTTTTTTATTTTAATCTCGAATAATATAGTTATATATAGAGAGAGAGAGAATTATGTGATCACATATATTGCAATAAATAAATAAATAAATAAATAAGAAAGATCATTGAACTACATGAGTTGTAAGTTGGAGTTGTAGTTGTGGTTTGGTTTAGATATTATTTTTTATTATTGTAAATTGTATTCTAGTACAATATCTATTTGATTAAAAATTAATTTAGAATGTCTTTTTCTTTTTTTAATGTTTTAAAACTATATTTAATAATGCATATCCAACATGAATTAATGACAATTTAATAGTATCTAAAAAAAAAAAAAATTATGTAATATAAATAAAGAGAATTATACATCATTCATATGAATTAGTTTATAAGATTTTTTATTTTTTTTTAAATGTATATAAAGATATTTTTGCATTTAGGAGAAAGATATAAATAAGATATTATAGAAAATTCATAAAAATTTAAGAAAATATTTGAGGCGAAAAAAACTTTGGAACATTCGGAAGAATTATGTCATTTTTTTTTTAATCTATTTATAGTACAATATTATCTGTTTAATTAGAACTCATTATTTTCTATTATTTTTAATAAAATTTTTATAATATCTCA
This sequence comes from Andrographis paniculata, assembly GCF_009805555.1. NCBI lineage: Eukaryota > Viridiplantae > Streptophyta > Magnoliopsida > Lamiales > Acanthaceae > Andrographis > Andrographis paniculata. The sequence continues at coordinate 3,492,340 of NW_026137614.1, forward strand.
CATTACGTTTTACTCATTTTATTAAAATAATATATCTTTTTTTTTAATACAAATATATATATATATATTCCGTCCCATATTTATCATTTTCGTATGTCCCAATAAAGGGTATTGTTTTTCTATTTTAGAAAAAATAATCATATATATATTAATGCAAAATATGTTTACATTTTACATATATTATAAAGATACTATTACACATATAACTATTTTATACATAAAGTCATGGGTAAAAATGTCAAATCATTTACACACCTTCACTAACCAATAAAATATTACTCAATCTGTCCGCCTCTACGGGTTACATTTACCTTTTGTGTCATTGTACTTAACATTAAAAATATCCTTATATTTATATATTTTTTTGTACAAATATCCTCCTATTAGTATTATAAGACGCTTATAAAAGTATTTTTGCAATTTTTTCTTAATTTGTAATTCTTTTTTATATAATAATTAATATTTAAATATTAACACGGATAAATAAATACGGGACGGAATGAGTAATAGAAGTTAATTGATTTATATCCATCACTACAAAAAAAAATACCACCTTCGTCTACCGTCAATCTATCCATTTGCATTTGGCGTCATTGTTTTTATTATTAACAATATTTTTATATTTGTATAATTTTTTTGTACAAATATCATTACATTAGTATTATAAGACACCAACATAAGTATTTTTGTCGTTTTTTCTTGATTTGTATTATGTTTTGATATAATAATTAATAGTATTCAAATATTAACATGAAAATTGTAAATGGATAAATTGACAAGGGACGGAGATAATAGTATATTTGTAAAAGAATTACACCCTTAAAGTTCACGTAGCTAAAGTAGTTTCATCCTTAATTTCGTCTATAATATTATTAGTAACGAAAAAAAATGAATTTAAGAACGAAAAACCTTCGTTACAAAAATGATATTTTTCTTGCATTGATATATCTATATATATATATATATAATATGATATGTGTGTAAATGTATAGACTAAGATGTTTTTGTTTGTGGGTTGAGAATTGAATTTTGAATAATATTTTTTTTAAAAAAAATTAATAGTTATTTGATGAAATATTAATAAATATTAATATATATTTTAAATATAACATTAGTTTTTAGGATATTATCAAAAGATCAAAATAATTATTTAATTTGAATTTTTTTTTAAAATGAAGAGGTCAACTATTTGAGCTATACTTCCTCGGCGGATGCCTCAAAAGTTAGGCAAGTGAGGTCTTCTTTTTTTTTTTTTTTTTTTTATGATGTAGAAACTCGCAACCACTATCCGAAAGTGGCTACTGAATAAATCTCCGGCTGAACTTAATAAGATAGGTCTTTTTGGAAGCAGAGTATGTGAAGAGGGAAAGATGGAGTCAAAATAAGAATTTTACATAATGTGATTTTTATTTTTTATTTTTATTTTTCTTAAAGATGGAGCACAATAGTTCGACTAGAATTTTACAGAATGTGGCAGATTTTTTTTTGTTCGTTTTGTTAATCTTAATTTGTTTTTTTTTTTTTAAGTTTCTGATTTTCGTTGGTTAATATAGTGGAAATTGAGCCGGGTTTCCACGCATTCTTGATGAATTTTTATATACAATTTGATTATAGTAAAATTTTTTTCCTTGCTAATACGTGATTTTTTCTCTATTTTAAAAGGTTTTTCATATTAAAATTTATCGTATTTTGTTCATATTTTATTTGCAAATATAATTTATTATCATTATTCCTCGTATTTTTTTAAATTATTTATTGTATTTTTTTACTAATAAAGTTTTTAATTCTTATTGTATATGTATTTTTTAAATTAATTTAGTTTTTAGTATAATATTTGTAGTATCTATACAAAAAATAAATACATAGATAAATATAAGACATAGAGAGTATTATATTATTATTTTTATATATTATCAAAAAAATTCTTTTTATTAATATTTTAATTTTATATTATTATAAAAATCTAATACCTCCATCGTTGAAATTTGTTCTCATTTTTCTTGTATTTTTTTTTTTAAAAAAATGAAAACAAATTTGTGATGGAAGCAATAATTATAATTATATATGGTGAAATTTTTTTTACAGATACTTAATACATATGGATAGGAATATGAACACAACTCCCCAACACAATGGCCACTCTGCCCTATCTCTTATTAATAATGACTGCCAACTCAAAAGTCGGGTTTTGCTTGCTTTATGTTTTGATTTTGAGCTTTTATTTAATTTAAATAAATATAATTTGATATAATTTTTATAAAAAAAATAATAATAATATATTTTAATTCAAAAATGATCATTTGAAAAGAAAAAAGTTTTGACTCATTTAACTATTTTGGATGAATCATACAAATTTTGTTTAAATTCGAGAACTCAAAAAGAAAAATTTAAAAATAAAACTAAGTAAAAAGGATAGTCGACAAAATTAGACAATAGTTGTTCCCTCCAAAATAACATGACAATCATATTTACTTATATCAAAAAGCACATAAATGTCGAGTCGACATTGTCATCCAAAGCTACCAAGAGTTTGTACAGTAAGTCTCAAGAACCGATCGAACACGAAGTGTGTTTATTTTGTGAGATTTTTGGAAAATAAATTTTTTGATGTGAGGTATAGAGAATTATGTAGGAAATATAAAAATAATAAATTTATGTAATGTTAATTTATCCATTCTTTCTATTTCCGTCCGTTTTATATAATTTATTCTTTTCGTTTTTCGTAAATATAATTATACACTTTAATCACATTTTAAAATTTACAATTTACAATTTTTATTTTAATCACTATTTTTATTAAATCATATCGATACAATTCTTAATTACTTACTAATTATACAATACCTAAAACTCTGTGCCTGAACTAAATGAGACAAATTAGCCGACGAGGAAATATTAATTTTTTTCAGAGAAATGTGTAAGAAAAAATTATTGAACAAATAAAGTCGAAGAAAGAAAAAATAGAAGATGTGTATATGGTTTTATCCTTTAGTGTGTGTCACAATTAAGCTAAGCCTGTTTAATTTTAGTCGTCATCATCGTCATCGTCATCGTCATCGTCCTCCCCTCCAAATTTTCCTCCAAGTGGGGCCTCAAAATCTTTCTATTTATACTCACACAACACCATACATTCGAATTAAGATCATGTAATAAAACAAAATAAAATACGTACAATTGCAAATTAATTATTGTCGACTGTTGTCTGTAAGCTTCAATTCAGTACAGACATGGCTATGGCTGTTCTTGTTTCCAATATTGTCATCTTTGTTTGCAGCAGCAGCATCATCTTAATCGATGCCCAAATTGGTTCCAGAATTCCAACCATAGCCTTCAACCAGGGTTTCAGAAACCTTTGGGGATCTTCCCACCAAACCCTAGATGACTCTGGCACTCTCACCATTTGGCTCGACAGAACCTCTGGTATATAATAGTATAATTATTTATTTTTAATTTAATTTGATTTATTTTATATATTTGATGTATTATTTATTTATTTTTTTTGGAATTGTTGATGAGTTGCAGGGAGTGGATTTAAATCACTGAGGTCATACTCCTCTGGTTATTTCGGAGCTAACATAAAACTTCAGTCGGGTTACACTGCCGGAGTCATTACATCACTTTATGTAAGAAATCCGATAAAAAAAAAAAAAAAAAAAGTTGGAAAAAATCTTCACTATGCATATTCATTCTTTACACAAGACTGTCTAATGTTCTTTTAAAAAATATGTATTATGGACAATTTATTTATATTAAACAATTTTATTATGTATTTTAAAAAATAATAATTAATTTGTCATTACTTTTTCTATTTATTCTACTATTTTTTTTAATCAAATTTTTTAATAAATTTCTTATAATACTTTATTTTAATTTACTCTTTACCTATCTTATTTGAACATTAATAACTTTACCGAAGTATTATAAAAGAATATGGTGCAGACTTTTCAAATTACAAGTAAATTATAAATAATTTTACTAATACTTGACGGATTGACTAATAAATTATATATGCAGCTTTCGAACAACGAAGCCCGTCCCGGGAACCACGACGAGATCGACATCGAGTTCCTCGGGACGACTCAGGACAAGCCGTATGTTCTTCAGACAAATGTTTACATAAGAGGGAGCGGCGATGGCCATATTATCGGGAGAGAGATGAAATTCCATCTCTGGTTCGATCCTACAAAAGCTTTTCATCACTACGCCATTATTTGGAATCCATCTGAAATCATGTGAGTTTTTTTTTATTAATCAATTATCTTAAAACACGGCTCTGTTTATATAATACAGTTTCATTCATTTGAAATTATTTATTTTTCAAAAAAATATCACATCAAATACAATTTTTTCTCTCACAAAATATCGAATTAAATACTAATTTTTACTTTTTTTCAAACTTTCAAATTTCCAAAAACTCATTATCTAGACAAACCCTTAATTTCTTACATACCCAATATTTAATTTGTCTCCTCTTATTATACACTATTGCTAATAATTATGCACGTACATATCTAACTTCGATACTTTTTATTTATTCCTATGATACACACGAATAATTAAATAGTACCATCTCTGATATAATTGATATTTTTTATTAGTGATACAATATTTAAGATAATGATGTTTAATTAGTTAATAATAGTGAATAATGATACTATTTTATTTTATTTTATATAATTAATAATATTAATAGTTTTAAAATAAATTTAATATAGTATACTATTAAAAGAATTAGAATATGTATTTAAATATTTTAAATATTATATTACAATAAAAAAAATATATGCAATATTGATATCATTTTGTAGATAATAAATTTTTTTATATTTGTAATTAACATAAGCTAAATTTATAAAAGATGTGAAGTTTTAAATGTATAAAAAAATATATTTATTTTTTTTTAGGAGAGATATAGAAATAAATGAGTTTTGAATTATTCTAATGATGTTACACCTTATTAAATTGATTTATATTTATTAAATATGTTTTAATTTAATAAATTTTGTCCCAAAAAAAATGTGTTAATTGTTACGAGACAAATAAAATATTTTTACTTTAATATATTGATTATTATTATTATTATTATTATTATTATTATTATATAATTTCTATTTCGTGCTGAATTATTTTGTGCGTGAGGGGTGCAATTCATAATATCTCAATAAATAAATAAATATATATATATTTATATATCAATTAGTAAAGAAGAAGTGACACATATTATTAGTGTTTTACGTACCGACTAACCAATAATTTTGATAAAAAAAAAAGTATATTAATTTTAAGGATATTGACAAAACACGGTGTCAATTCTGCTTAATAACATTAATTAATTCAATAATTAACCATTATTTGCGAGTTTCTACTATTTATCTATTTTGTGTCTTACTTAAACGACACAAGTTGCTTCATTTAGCAAATATTTCATAACATAGATATTTAATATATTATTTAGGTGCGATTTGAAATTGATTTAAAATAAAATATTATTTTTATTTTTATTTTAAATAATATTTGGATGTTATATCTATTAAGAATCATGCAAAAATTTGAATTTCAAATCACAATTAATTATTAGTTTAATTTTGTAAAAAAATTTAATTGCTACTTTAGTAACAATTACAGGTCAAATATAAATTACTTTATAAATATTTTATTTTAATTTTTAAAATGATGAACATATTTATCCCTTAATTATTTAATCCATAAACTATACATATTTTTTTAAAAAAAAAAAAAAAAAATCAGCTTCTATGCCTATATGCATAGCACTTACTGACATAAGGTCCCGGGATCCCCCAAGAAAATTTAGTCCCGGAGCTGTGGGTCCTCCTCGTGCGTAGGTGCCCCACGCCCCATGCGAATAATTCAGCTTCGCTTTTCCTCGTTGTGTGTTTGTCCAAAATCCAATCATACATCCATAGATTCGATTATCAATCTCACATTATTATTATTATTATTATTATTATTATTATTATTACTATTATTATTATTAGTACGAATTTGATCGGATCAATATATGTTATAGAGTTGATCAATTTATATTTATACATATTACATCATATTTATAATATAACATATATTATACATTCTCTGTCATGTAACTGTGTATTATAAATTAAAGGAAAACGATAAAAATATTTTTATTAGTTTCTTATAATATTAATATAATAATATTTATAAAAAATATATATATAAATATAAAAAATATATTTTTAACATTAAATATAATGATACAAAAGACAAATAAATACTTTATTAAATGACGGATAAAATATTATATATATATATATTAGTCATCCATATGACATTATGCTGATTTGATCGTATCAACATAATATATGTAGCCTATTATTATTATTATTATTATTATTATATAATTTTGTAGATTTTTGGTGGACGGCGTGCCCATAAGAAAGTATCCAAAGAAGAGCGAGGAGACTTTTCCGGCGGCGGCGCGGCCCATGTGGGTGTACGGATCGATCTGGGACGCCTCCTCCTGGGCCACCGACCACGGCCGTTACAAGGCCGACTATTCCTACCAACCCTTCGTTGCCAAGTACAACTCCTTCAAGATCGGCCGCGCCGCCGCCGCCGGAGGGCTGAGCCGCCAGCAAGAGGCGGCGCTGACAGACGCCCAGAGCAAGTACATGATCTACGATTACTGCCGCGACCCGCAGAGAGATCACCACCTCACCCCCGAGTGCTATTAATTAATTTATTTATTTATTAATAAATTATGGGCCCCACTCGATTATATATATATACGTATGTTTATATATATTGGCAAGAACAAGAACAGTGCTTAAATCAATTATAGGAAAAGAGTAGGTGGAAATGTAAGTGATGAATGTCCCCTAAATTTGTGTTTTTTTTTTTGTTTTTTTTTTTTTTTTTTTTTTTGTCTTTTTGTTGATTTGTTTTTCTTGTTAATATCTATTATGCTGAAAGAAATCATGGGGTGTGACTTTAATTTTGAGTTGAAATTTGAATAGTAAAAATTTTGAATTGAAATAGTTGTACGATATAAACAAATATTAATGTGATATTCTAATGTAAAACTAATTTTTTAGGGACATGTGTTAGGCACAAGAATTAAGTGAATGTAAAAGTGTTTTTAATTATTGTGAAAAAATTGAGATAGTTTTGTAAAAAGTTAGAGACCTAATTACGAAAAATATAAAAATGAGACTATTGTTTTGAGATTGACGAAAATAGTAAAATGAGACTATTGTTTTCAGGTTGAGCATTATACTATAAAAAAAATTAAAAAATAATTCTTTTGTTTTATATTTTATATTATATATATATACCCTTGATAGTTTTGTTTTCAATGTTTTAACCTCTGTAAAGAAATTAAAAAAAAAAAAAAAAAATCTATTAAGTACCTTCTTCAAATTATTTTTTATAGTATTTTTCTAAAGAATAGTCTATCTTTAGGATTTTCAAAATTGTATAGAAAATACTTGGTTGATGGATCATTTATATGAAATTCCTCAACATCTATCATTCAACATTATTGATGCTATTAAATATTGTTGGATTGGGCTCACTTTTTATTTGGATAATATATCTAGATTTTGTAAATAATTCACTTGAATCAATATTTAGGAAAAGTTATCACAATTGGAGATTAATTAAATCGATCAAAATCATCCACAAGAAATGGAAAAATAAAATTAAAAAAAAAAAAAAAGCAATTCTTGCCACATTATTAGTTTTACAAAATTAAAATTTTCAAAAGTCTGTTCGTGCACGTTGTTCTTCCAATCCAACAATGATATTTCCGGTTTGATCTCTGAAGCTTCACTAGAAAATTATACATTGTTGTAAAAGTTGTCGAGATTGTCTTCTTGTTCTTTGTTCTTATAAGAATTTATGGTATTTGTTGGTTGATCAATTGTTGGTTGTTCTTATTACAGTGTAGTATCAGTATCTTCTTTTGTTTGAATGTCAACTTGTGGTTAATTTTTTGTTTTGTCTTGAAGGATTTTTCAAAATAAAAAAAATAAAATAAAGTTACCATTTCTTTTCCTATTTACACAAATTATTCACTTTCATTTATCATATTCTTGTAAGTGTGGATTGTGTTTTTCCCATCAAATGTATTTGTGAGTTCAATATTACTGAATTCCCCAAATTCCATGGATAGAATTCTCTTTGCATTTCTTGCTATCTAAAAAAGGTTTAAACATAGTGTTTTTTATTATTTTAGGAGAATCAAAATTAATGGCGTGATTGGCAATTAGTTGATAGCTGTTAGCTGATTCAATTAGCTGATAGCTGTTAGCTGATTCAATTAGTTGGTTTGACTAGCTGATTCGATTAGTTGTTTGTATTAAAATGTTTGGTAAAACAACTGTTTGATATTAGCTGTTTATACGTACAATGACAATTGAGGACATTTTTATTTTATTCTTATTTCTAATATATTCAATTATGTTTTTTTGAGTTTAGAATGTTTAAAATTTTTTGTTATTAGTTATTGAAAATTGTAAAAGTGTTATAAAAGTATTTATTTTTATTACAGTTAGATTTAAAAAATAATATATTTTTATTTAAAATATATAAATAGTTTTTTTTTATTAAAAATGATGTAAAATATAAAATAATAAATTTTTCGTGTATATATTTATTATGTTAGTTATCGATTAGTTCATTATATTTATAATTTTCAATAAACTTAATTTATTTTTAGTATAAATTTATATAATGTAATTTTAATAAAAAAATAAATTATTAATATTTATATTTCCTATTTTATGTTGATTTTAATAAATTTATATATTTTACAATTAAAATAATTTTTATATAAAAATTAATTATTTTAAATTTATAAAAGTAAAACTATAATATAATAAAATATTTTAATATAATTAATAAATAATCAAAATATATTTATTTGTGTAAAATTTATAATAAATTTTTAAGGGCATATAAGGAATAAAAAAAAAATTACAAAAAAAATTATTTCAAAACGCTGGGTAAGTTAGCTTTTCAGAAATTAGCTTTTTGGGTCCAAAAAGCTAATTTACCAAATACCTAAATTAGCTTTTTGACTGGTCAAACAGCTAAAAGCTATTCAATAAGCTAAAAGCTCTTCAAAAAACTATTTGCCAAACACCCCTAAAAGCTTTAAAAAAAAAAAAAATCCGACATTAATTGACTTAGGAAAAAAAAAATGTTGGATTGACTATGATATCCGTCAAAACTTTGTCCCTAATTAAATTCAGTATAAATGAAATCAATATTTTCTTGGTCGACAAAGCAAAACATATTAAGAGGAAACACCCAATTGTGAATAGGTTGTAGTAAATCCAATGAGCACCTACTTTGGAACTATTGTATAGGATGTAGGAAAATAGAGAGAAAACATAATTTTCACTACAAAAAATTAATATATTTGTAACGGAATTTTGTCCCTAAAGATCACATAGCTAACGAAATTTCATTCGTAATGTCATTAGTAACGAAAAAAATAGATTTAGAGACAAAAAAAATTTATTACAAAAATAATTTTTTCATGTAGTGTTTGCAAAATAAAAACGATTTTATATGTATTTTGAGTCGCGAAAGGTTGCTTTTCATACAATATTTCAACCCTATTAAGGATTCAGGTTTCATGAAAATTGTACATCAATAATATTGAAACGTGACTTGGATTTAGCGGTCTACCCGACCCTAAACCAAAGCGAAAGGGTTGTTTCAATTGGCAGGGTTCCTTTTGGGCTTATCCTAATTAATAACAAATGGACTTAGGGTTTAGGGTGTTTTGGGGTGCTTATAAATAGACAACTATGGTTCTTAGTCGGATGACATATTGTAAATCTCTGAATCAGTATAATAAAATCTCTCCGGTTCCTGCCCGTGGACGTAGGTTGACACACCGTCACCGAACCACGTAAAACCTCTGTGTTCTTTATTTGCTTTCTTTCTCGTTTTCTCATAACAAGTGGTATCAGAGCCATATCCCATTGATTGAAAATGTCCTCGTATAAATTTGATCTGGAGAAGTTTAATGGGTCGAATGACTTCACGCTCTGGAAGGTCAAGATGAGGGCACTTCTGGTTCAACAAGGATGTGCGGCTGCGTTGGAGGGAGAAGACAAGTTTCCTAAAGACACAAAGGAGGAGGTAAATAAAGAGATTTTGGCAAGGGCTCATTCCGCGATCTTGCTGTCAGTTACTGATTAGGTGTTACGGGAGGTTGTAGATCAGACAACGGCTTTTGGGTTATGGAATAAACTGTGTGAGAAGTACCAAAACAACTCCCTCACGAACAGGCTATATCAGAAGCAACGTCTTTACACCCTCCGGATGTCCGAAAGTACTCAGGTAAAGGATCATCTTGATACCTTTAACCGTATCATTCTTGATCTTCAAGGAGTTGAGGTTAAAGTAGATGATGAAGACCAAGCCCTAATTTTATTGTGTTCACTACCTGGTTCATATGAGAATTTTGTAGATACTATGCTATATGGTAGAACTACAATTTCTGTTAATGATGTGAAAGATGCCCTTATGTCCAAAGAATTGAAAAGAAAGGTTTCTCTGGAAGAGGGTTCTGGTTCAGGTCTGTTTGCAGGTAGGGGAAGACCACATGAGAGGTGTAACGGGAATGGGAGGTCGCGTTCAAAATCAAAATCCTCTAGCAAAGTTAAGTGTTATCTTTGCAAGGAGAAAGGGCACGTTAAAAGGGATTGTCCACAAAAGAAGGGTAATACAAAAGTTGATTCTAGTAACAGTGGCAGCAGTGCTGCTGTGGTACAAGACAGTTCTGATGATGGGGACTTTGGTGAAGTTCTGACAGCGTGTAGTGCTAGTACTGCTGATTCCTGGATTATGGATATCGGTGCTTCTCACCATATGACGTTCTCTCGTGATCTACTCACTTCTTTTAAGGAGTGGAATGGAACGGTGAAGTTAGGTGATGATGGGGTTCTAGCCATAAAAGGGAGCGGGGTAGTGCAGATAAAATTGCATGACGGTACTGTCAGGAAATTTGACTGTTGGTATGTTCCTGAACTCAGAAAGAATTTGATTTCTCTTGGGACCTTAGCCAAAAATGGTTTAAAATATCATGGTGAAGGTGAGTGGGTGAAAGTCCTGAAAGGTGCGCTGGTAATGATGAAGGGAAAACTGCAGCATGGAATTTATTTTCTACAGGGCAGTTCAGTGATGGGAACGGCGGCGGTATCTCAGTCCTTGGATAAACATGATGATAGGACAAATTTGTGGCACCGGCGATTAGGTCACATGAGTGAGTTAGGGTTGTCTGTGTTGAGCAAGCAGGGTTTATTTGGTGGAGATGTGATAGGTAAAATTCAATTCTGTGAGGCTTGTGTCAAAGGGAAGCAACGCAGGGTGAAGTTTAGTACCGGTCATCACACTTCAAAACAAATTCTGGAGTATGTTCATTCAGATCTATGGGGTCCCTCTCCGGTGAAATCGCAGGGCGGGTGTTCTTACTTTGTCACTTTCATAGATGATTATTCGAGAAAAGTCTGGTTGTACTTTCTAAAGACTAAAGATGAGGTGTTTGGGAAGTTCAAGGAGTGGAAGACCATGGTTGAAAAACGGACGGGTAAACAGGTCAAGACTCTAAGAACTGATAATGGGTTGGAGTTCTGCAACGCTCCATTTGATGATTTCTGCAAGAAAGAAGGTATAGTGAGGCACCGCACTGTACGACACACACCACAGCAAAATGGAGTTGCAGAGCGAATGAATCAAACCCTCATGGCGCGTGCTAGGTATATGCGCATATTTGCTGGCTTGTCTAAGCAATTCTGGGCTGAAGCAGTAAACACTGCTAGCTATCTGGTTAATAGATCTCCATCAACTGCAATTGACTTAAAGACTCCTCAAGAGGTATGGTCCGGTAAACCCTCTGATTACTCTAATCTAAGAATATTTGGATGCCCTGCATACGCTCATGTGAATGATGGTAAGCTGGAGCCGAGGGCGGTAAAATGCATATTTCTAGGGTATGCAACAGGAGTAAAAGGTTATCGACTGTGGTGTACAGAAGGTAAAAATCCTGGTAAATTTCTTATTAGCAGAGATGTAACATTTGATGAATCTGCTATGCTTGATCAGAGTAGAGGTTGTGAAAGTATTGCAGGTACAAAAGATTGTGGTGCTAACCAGAGGGTGGAGTTTGAGACTCCTGACAGAGTTGTGTTAGAGGAAAAGCAGCAGGATAATAATATTGATCAATCCGATCAACCAGATCAGTCAAAACCTCAAGGGAAACCGGTTGAGGGGGAAGCTGATGATGCTGGTACTGGGGTTGAAGATTCCATAGCAGCAAGAAAGGGAAAGAGAAATATTCAGAAACCAGTTAGGTTTGCAGGATGTGTCAATACGTGTGACATGGATTCTGTTGCTTATGCACTAGCGGTTGGTGATGATCTTGGCTCTGATGAGCCAAAGACATATAAAGAAGTTGTGGCGAGTAAAGATGCAGAAACCTGGATTATGGCAATGAATGAAGAGATGCAGTCTCTTGAAAAGAACAAGACTTGGGATTTTGTTGCACTACCAGAAGGGGTGAAGCCAGTGGGATGCAAGTGGGTCTTTAAAAGAAAGGAGGGAATTCCTGGTGTTGAACCTGCTAGGTTCAAGGCGAGACTGGTGGCAAAAGGGTTTTCACAGAAGGAAGGAATCGATTACCATGAAGTCTTTTCTCCTGTGGTGAAACACAAAACCATTCGGGTTCTTTTGGCAATGGTGGGTGCTTTTGATCTGGAGCTGGAGCAGCTTGATGTAAAAACAGCATTCCTTCATGGTAATCTAGAAGAACAGATTTACATGTCTCAACCGGAGGGGTTCTACAGTTCTAAAGGGGACCAGGTATGCTTGTTAAAGAAATCTCTGTATGGCTTGAAGCAGTCTCCGAGGCAATGGTACAAGATATTTGACTCATTCATGGTGTCTAATGGTTATACTCGTAATCAGTTTGATAACTGTGTTTACTCGAAGAAAGTTTCTACTGATTCCTTTGTGTATCTGCTGTTGTATGTGGATGATATGTTAATTGCAGCTAAAAACATGGCTGTAATTAATGACTTGAAGGCTTTACTAAAGGGTGAGTTTGAGATGAAGGATTTGAGTGCGGCAAAGAAAATACTTGGTATGGAGATCTGGCGTGATAGAGAAGCAAGACGGTTATGGGTTTCTCAAGAAAAGTATATTGAGAAAGTTTTGCAGGCATTCTCTGTTGATCAGTCCAAACCGGTAAGTACCCCTTTGGCGGCACACTTTAAACTTGATCGAAGCACTATACCGGCTACAGATGAAGAGGTTAGTTACATGAAGACGGTTCCATATTCAAGTGCAGTTGGAAGTCTTATGTATGCGATGGTATGTACGAGACCGGATCTCGCTTATGCGGTTAGTGTGGTGAGCAGGTTTATGGCTAATCCGGGTAAAGCTCACTGGGGAGCTGTAAAGTGGATCTTGCGATATTTGAAAGGAGCGTCTGATATTTGTCTGGTATATGATGATAAAGGCCATGGTGATGGTCTTTTTGGCTATGCAGACTCTGATTACGGGGGTGACTTGGTGAAACGAAGATCACTAACTTGTTTTATCTTCACTCTGTTTGGATGTGCAGTCAGTTGGAAGTCTACTTTACAACCTACGGTTGCATTGTCGACGACTGAGGCGGAATACATGTCAATGACTGAAGGTATTAAGGAGGGTATCTGGTTACATGGTGTGGTGCAGAGTTTGGGTCTGAAGGTGGAGAAACCGGTGTTATTCTGTGATAGTCAAAGTGCTTTGAGTTTGGCTAAAAATCCAGTGTATCATGAGAGAACCAAACATATTGATGTAAGGTTGAATTTTATCCGTGATGTTCTGGAGGAAGACAAGTTTTCTATTCAGAAAATAGCTACAGAGCACAATCCAGCTGATATGTTGACAAAGGCGCTACCGACGGAGAAGTTTGAGCACTGCTTGAACTTGGTGAATATTCGTAGGAGGTAAAGCCTTCTCGGGGCATCTGGCAGGAAGGAGACGACTGAGAGATACTGACGAACCTTTGGCGGTTGGAGAAACTCCAAGTCAAGGTGGAGATTGTTGAAACGTGACTTGGATTTAGCGGTCTACCCGACCCTAAACCAAAGCGAAAGGGCTGTTTCAATTGGCAGGGTTCCTTTTGGGCTTATCCTAATTAATAACAAATGGACTTAGGGTTTAGGATGTTTTGGGGTGCTTATAAATAGACAACTATGGTTCTTAGTCGGATGACATATTGTAAATCTCTGAATCAGTATAATAAAATCTCTCCGGTTCCTGCCCGTGGACGTAGGTTGACACACCGTCACCGAACCACGTAAAACCTCTGTGTTCTTTATTTGCTTTCTTTCTCGTTTTCTCGTAACAAATAAAATAAAACAACATTCAAAATTTTCTACTAAACACTTGTCATTGCAGTCGATTTGCTTAATTTGTAGCATCCTCTTTAATGTTTATCATATGCATATATATTTTACTACTTCTTACATATATATATATATATATATTAATTAAAATATACATCTATGACTATATTTAGAACCTTGGAGTAACTCCTTTTAGCAAGGGATTACCAACAAAAAAAAAAAGTCACTTTTGTGAAGGGTTTTAGCAACGGATTAAATCCCCGCCAGTGTTCTGGTCGGACACCGGTGGAGAAGACGCACCCGGTCAGCGCTCCGTGTCCGACGGAGCCCTGGTGGCCGGCCGCAGTGGCAGAGTGTGTGAAAGAATTCATAAATTTTGTATCTCTTTAAATTTGCTTAGATTTTTTCTAAATTATTTGCTTTATTTTTTTAAAAAAATATATATATACTTGTTATTATATTTGGTTTATTATTATTTTTAAAAAAAGAATTATTTTATGTTGTAAATTTGTAATAGTTTCAATTTCAATTGATAAATAATAGATTATTTTGTAAATAATCTCAGTTATTTGTTTTGAAAAAATTATTATAGTCATTTGCAAGAGTACATTGTTGGATTATTTATTTGGAGGAAAGCAAACTAATTTATTGTTCTCAGTCCCTCGTTCATATTTATTCTCATTTGATCGGATATAAATTTTTTTAAAAAATAAAAATATAATTTTTTTTCATTTATAGTAAAAAAAAATGGTATTGTTTTACTAAAAATAAAACAAAATATTTTTATGATTACAAAAAAAAAAGAAGAAGAAAATAATAATAAATTTGAATGACAAAAATTATTATTTTATACTCCTTTCGTCCGCCTTTTAGGGTCACATTTATTTTTTGCATCGTTGTATTTATTACATTTGTATAATTATTTATACAATGTCCTTCTATTAGTACTATAAGACGCTAATTGAATTATTTTTACATTTTTTTCTTAATCTGTACTATGTTTTGATATAATAATTAATATTCAAATATCAGCACGCAAAAAGTAAAGAGCTAAACGGAGGTAGTATATTTTATCAAAACTCACATTATGATCTATTATAATATATACTCCCTTCGTCTCAAAACTATAGTCTTAATTGGGTTGGACACGAGATTTAAAGAATATTGATATTATATTGGTAGTTGGTAAAAAGTATAGAAAGATTTTTTTGCCTTGTGAGTATATTAGTGTAGAAAGTAGTGACAATTGTATAATAAAAATAAAAAAGTAATGGCAGTTTTATAGTGATATGGTTATTTATGAAAATAAGACTATTATTTTAATACAGACAAAAATAGTAAATAAGACTATTGTATTGGAACGAAGGGAGTACATACTTATGAAAATTTAACTTTCGCATAATAATGCATCATTAAATTAGATTTGAAATTTGAAATGCAACTATGATTTTAAATCTTTATAACCTTAGCAATGGTACTTTATTTAGTTGGACAGGCAATATTTGAACACACAATGTATTTTTATGAATCTTTAGGACAAATGTGTAAATACATTGAAAATCTTAACATATGTGCGTTAGTGTATATAAGTTGTAAGGTAGAATATTTTTATGGTGGTATGCTTGTTATAATATAGAGAAAATTACAAAAAATATATCACACTTATACCCTATTATCACTTTTGTCATGTATTTATCTTTATGGTAAAATATATCTCATATGTTTACAAAAGTCGCTATTTATGTCATTTGTCCGCGGCGCGTGACATTCACACCGCGCGCCTTCACGCGCGGCCAAATGATAGAAATAGCAACTTTTATAATCATGTGAGATATATTTTGCCAGCGAAATAAATACAAGACAAAAGTGATAATAAAATATATATATATATATATGATATTTTTTACAACTTTCCCATCTGACATATATATATATATACACTTATTTTAGTAAAAGATAATCTTGGATATATGATAGAATATGTAAGGATATTTTAAGTAGGAATTTTATTGGAGTAGATGGCATCCTAAAGTACTATACCAACAATATATGAGATTAATAATAATATACGATGTCGTCTCGTAAACGATGGCCTAGTTTGTGGAGGTTGGACTTGTGACTGTGAAGTCCCGGTTCAAATCTCCGACGTCTCAGATCACCTGTCACATTTGATTCGTCTAGTGTGACTTGTTTATCAGGCCTGTGAAAAAGTTTTTAAGTTAGGTAAATTCCAGATGGATACGTAAACATAACCCTATTATTAATTTTTTCCTATGTTTTTATATAGACTATTGAGATGGAACAGAAATGTCATATATTTATGTAATTTTTAAACAATTTTGTTATTAATTTTCTGACGTAGCTAAAATATTGATAAAGTCTTAATTAATTACATATAATGTTGATATTTAAGGATAATTAATTATTTGGATAAGAAGATGCTTTTAACGTCTACTTACACAACTCGCATCACGAGGAGCAGGACGAATATTCAATATATATATATATATTTATTTATTTATATTATATAATATAATACCCATTTTCAGCTTTGCATATGGGAAACATAACATGGGCAGTCACACTATAGTTTGATGTTTAAATCTCTCTAGTGGAAGAGTCGATGGGGGCGGGAATTTAAATAAAATATAATCAGTAAATAATTAAACAATATATTAATAAAAATAATTAAAAATTAAAATTAATATAATTAAATAATTTAATTAAAATTATAAAATTTAAAATTTGATTAAAATGTATAATTATATTTTTTTAAAAAAAAGACAAATTATATGAAACAGAAAAAAAAAAATATAGACAAATTATATAAAAAGAAGGGAGTACAACCAAAGTGTACATACTCCCTTTGTCCCAATACAATAATTTTGTTTACCATTTTTGTCTGTTCCAATATAATAATTTTATTTTCATAAATAATCATATCACTATAAAATTGTTCCTACTTTTTTATTTTTATTATATAATTGTCACTACTTTTTATATTAATCCACTCGTAAGAAAAAAAAGATATTTTATTTATATTTTTTATCAACTATATCAATATTCTTTAAATCTTTTATCCAATTCAATTAAAACTTTAGTCCTAAAAAAATATTATATTAATACTTTTATTTATTTATTATGATGAAGAGTGGCAACCCGTGACAAAGTCCATTTGTGAAATTAAAAGCCGGTCTGGTCTGAGTTCTGACACATCACACAGCTGCCCACATGTTGTCCCTTTTTCCCATTCATTTATAAACAACAAATTCCAAATTCAATATTTGTAATTTAACATTAAAATAATAAATGAAATATGAATATGAATACCCGAGCTCAGCTCAACCGCGGTGGTCCATGTGGACCGGGAGCACCACACCCGGTCCCCCCTCAATTACTGAAATATCCCAACACTGTGCACCTTCCCTCACATGTAATTGCAACATATGACCCGTGACGACCCACTACCCACAGTCAGAGAAAAAAACCGCCCAATCACATCGCGCCACGTCACCCATAGGGCCCAGTTGGACATTCCCATACGCTTCAATTTCCAGCTGTCTCCAACTCTATATCCTTCCCATACACGTCAAGACAGCGCCGCCCAACGTAATGCCACGTGTCCCTCGCTCATTCGCTAGAAAGCCTCTTGTGGGACCTATCCAGCTTGGCAGATAGGGCCACTAGGACCTGCCACGTGGCATCCCCCTTCACCATCGGGTCGTTGAACATCAGCGCCTTCCGGACCTCCGGGTCCCGCAAGTTCCTCTGTATTACTGTCAGGTTCGTCGCCGCCACGTGGTCCAGGACCTTCCCCAGCCGGCCCACGTCGCGCTCCGCCACCGTCAGCGAGATCTCCGCCCACGGCACGGCGGCGGGGAACGGCAACCGGATTCCGTCCGCTATGATCACCGGCACGCAGCCGAGCGCCACCGATTCCACCAGCCGGGGGCTCCAGGGGGCCCACCCCAAAGGACATAGACAAAACTTCGACCGTACGATTTCCGACTGGTAACCGGCGAATCTCCGCCGCCGGAGATAGAACCGCCGGTCGCCGCCGTATCTCTGCCATATCATCGTCCTCACGCGCCTGAAATGACAGGAGAAATAAAAAATCACGTTTCTAATTAAACAGTCGATTCAATTTTTTTTGATCTTACTTGCTGTAATAACGGCCGCTAACGTTCTTCGGATGAACTTCCATTTTACCCCTAAAAAACGCGAAAATGTCACGGCGGCCATTTAACGCCGTCTTCTCCAGCGTCGTCCGTACACTTTCCGGCGAAACATACGGCGGAATTACCACGTGCTCAACGTTCTGACAAGGGTGTTTATCTTCCACCCCAAACGTTTGCAAAACAATCGAGTTCTTAAGAAACTCCGGCACTCCTTCCGCCGCAGCGGCGTCTTCCTACAGACAAAATTACCCTAAAATTCAAAATTCTGAAATTCGAAAATCTCAACCAAACAGGAAACCGAAAAAAAAAACTCAAATCCCAAACCCTTACCATCGTGTGAAAGCACGACCCGAAATCATGCGACGCCACGAAGACATGATCGGCGCCGCCGCTGCGGTTCCAGAACGGGAACCGTTCGGACACGTGGCGGACGGCGGCCGCCATTAGAGCTCTGGCATGTCCGATGGCCGGAAAACCATTAACCTTGCTGAAATTGCACGAGACATAAACAGGTACGAAGAAAAAATCGGCATCCAAAGGATTTAATGTCCTAAACTCGCTGCTCGACAGCGCGCGGTGAATCGCTACCTCCGCCGCGAACAGGTGGCGGCTGCACCGCCGGTCGGACAGCCAGGCGGCGTTGTACTCCGGCGGGAGGTCGTACACGTATACCTTCATTCCATTCATCGGAAATCTGAGAGACGACGTGGAGTTGTAATAAGATTCCTCGATTAGGACACGGGAAGCGGCGGAATGTCGGAGAATCGTGCGGGAGAAGGAAGGCGAGGGTTTATTGAAGAAAGAGGATAAGAAATACAGAGAGATGGAAAACCACAGAATCCATTTCGAGTATCTGTAACAAAACTGCTTCGCTGAATTCCTCGTATGCCTCTGTCCGCCATTGGAGAGCTTCATTCGGACATAGAAGCCTCTTGTCTTAACAGGCCTTTGGATTTCCGGCATCTCTGCAACACCAAATTTCTTCGATTCTCAAATCTTAAACCTCCCGAACAGAGCTTAATTTCTTCATCCTGTCCGACGTTTCGATCGTTTCCTCCTCAACAACAACAAAAATTTCGACCTAAGATTCTCCGACTTCGACAATTTTTGGCGATGAAGAAAGGGGGAAAAATTTTTGGGGAGAAAATTTCGAGCTGCAGTTTTTGATGGTGCAGAATGGACATAGCCCTTTGTCTCGGTTTTGACAGGAGGTAAATGACGAAAATGCCCCTGGTATCTATGTACGTGTAGGCGTTATTGTTGTTGTTGTTGTTATGTTTATTTATGAGCTGTAGGTATTTGTTAACCTAATTTATTTTAATTTAATGCTTAATTTAATTTTGGGTTTGAATCCCACTCCCACTTGTCTCTTTTAAAGTCTGCGTTATCTTATCTAAAGCTATAATTAATTAATACGTATTTAATTTATTAAATGAAAAAGGTAAAATAAGATGGTGAAAAATAAAATTACAGTAAATTCTACGTGTAGTATTAATATAATTGAAATTTTATATAAGTATATATTCAAATAATCGTACAATTAATATGCACGGTAAATAATTTAAAAATTTACTGAAATTTCTGGAGGTGTAAATAAGTAGCTGTTGGGTAATAAATGTAGTGCGGTGAGAATTGAAGGGGTTAGATGGAAATTTACTCAATTAAATACATGCGATAAAATAGTAGCTTGTAAATGAATGGACCGTATTAATGACAGGTTTGGTTTTGCAATTTGAAATTAAATATTAATTTAAATTTTTATTTAAATAATATTTTGATACGATATTTTATAAATATTCATACTCTGAGGGTCTCATTTATATCTTTGAATATTAATTATTACTATAAAAAATAATACAAATTAAGAAAAAAATTCAAAAATGCTTCAATTAGTATTTTTCAATACTAATAGAATGATATTTATATGAAAATTATACAAATATAAAGATATTTTTACCGTTAAATATAATAATGCAAAAAGTAAATATGACTCTTAGAGGCAGACTGAGGGAATATATTTTTATTAAAATTATGTCAAATGAATAGTACTTCCTCTGTCCCTTAACAATTTATCTATTTTTCAATTTTGGTTCGTCTCATAACAAAATATTTATTTCTTTTTTTAGTAATTGTACTATTTACCTAATATTACAAATACCCTTCCAATTTACAATATATTACACAAACGTCATTACCTTTATATCATACAATACTAATAGGGTTAATAGTATTTTTACTTTTATTTCTACTTTATCTCAATATAATACTAATATTTCTAAAACTTCGTGCAAAAAGCAATTTGATATATAGATATGAGATGAAGAGAGTATTAATTTTAGTTTAAAATGATAAAAGAATAAACCTAAAATATTACTTAATTTTAAAAAAAAAAAAACTATAAAATAAAAAATTATTTATTTATTTTATTCAAATAAAAATTTGGTCCAATAAAACTAAAAATTGTAAAGTTAATAAAGACTTGCTTATAATTTAAAATATTAGAGATTAAGTTTAATACGTGTTTTTTAAAAGAAATAAGAATTTAATTTATATTTATATGTATTAGATGTAGGATGTGTTTGAGTATTTAAAATAAAAATTTTTTACGTAAAATATAGACAATTATATAAAAAATATAAAAATAATAAATATGTATATTTTTTTATAAAAATACGTGGAAGAAATATAGAAAGAATAAAACCATAATATTTTACATAAATGTTTATATATATATATATTTTTTAATAAATAATGGTATTTAATTGATTTTTACATGAACAAGCCTAAGCAACAATGAACAATAATTTTGCAAAAAAGGTTGAAGGGACGGGCAAATTGTAAAGGAAATTTTATTATATAGAGTTTATCAAAAGGAGACAGCTCATCAAATAATTAAAAAGCTGACACATTATACATATATATATATATATATATTCTGCTTCTGTGTCAGTCACGTCGATATTTAAATAATTCATAGCTGTTCTGTTCTATTCTATTCTTAAATATTATTACTATAATAATATTAAGTATTTTAATATTCCTTCCGTTCCAAATAATCTGTAATATTTTTTTTTATATGTTTCAAATACTTTACAATATTTTTAAAATATGAAATAATTAATTATATTTAATCTCTACCTTACACTTTATCCTCTCACATCATCCAAATAAAAAAATAAAATATATATTTCTCTCATCATCACATCCCCTAATTTTTTAAATTATCCTACTTAATACTACCAACCTAAAAACTCATGCCAAAAATAAATGTTACACTCTATTTGAAACGGAGGTAGTACTATTATTATTACGGTATAAATTCTTAAATGAAAAGTATAAAAATTATTCTTTAATTTACTTAATGTTTTAGATAGAATTTTGACATTTAGAATCTTTGTTTAAAATAATAGAAAATTTTGGGTAAATGGAATATTTAGTCGCATAAGTATAAGTAAGCAAAATATTTGAAATTTAAATATATGTTCAAATCAAAATAAAATTTAAATATATGTTCAAATCAAAATAAAATTTAAAATTTGGTTTGGATTAGATGTAATTTTTTTTAAAAAGGGTTAATTTATTTGTGAGGTTTTGATTTTTTATTTTAAATAGTGAAATTTGAATTGAAATAGTTATTTGATATGATATAAATATATATATATTGATATGATATTTTAAATGTAAAATTGAATTTTAATGTTGAAAATTTTAATCGTTCGAGACCTAACCCAACGAGAGAGTAAATAAAATAAGTTAACTGACTTCTTAATCCAACCAACCGGATCGACCCAATCTGTTCTAATCCAAACTCTATTCTCAAACCCAAACCATAAACCTAAACCCAATTCCTAATAGCTCATTAATTGGGGTGTGTTAGTTATGGGTTTGTTTAGGGTGTCGTTTGTTTGGAGGTTTGGATTTTGAGTTGAGATTTGAATAGTAAAAATTTTGAATTCGAGAAGTTGTATGATATGATATAAATAGGTGTTGATGTGATGTTTTGAATGTAAAATTAATTTTTAGTACTCCATTCGTCCCAGTACAATGGTCTTGTTTACCATTTTTGTCCGTCCCAAAACAGTAGTCTTATTTTCATAAATAACCATATCACCATAAAACTACATCTACTTTTTCATTTTTATTACACAATTGTCACTACTTTTTACACTAATACTCTCATAAAGGCAAAAAAGTCTTTTATCTATATTTTTTACCAACTACCAATATTCTTTAAATCTCGTATCCAACTCAATTAAGAATATAATTCTGGGATGGAGGGAGTATAATATAAAAAATGAAAAGTAGGTGTTTGATTTGATATTTTTTGGAAAAAAAAAGTGGATGAATAATGTATTTGGGGGAAAATCCCCCAAACAAACATTGGTTTATTAGATATAGCGTAAGGAGGGAGTTTGCGGAAGTTTCTCTCAAGAATAAAAAACTGTAAGAAAGGATTGGAGATGGGGAGAGCAGCGGCTGAGGGAGGGAAGGGAGCGATTCCGGCGAGTGTTCGGAGAGGTTTGAGTTTCACACATGCATTACAAACACAAGTCTCTAACATACACTTAGATTAATCACACAGTAACCTAGCACGTAGTACACATAAGCTACTATAAAAACAAGCAAGTATAAGCATGTTCAACACAATGAGCCTAGAGATTGTAAGCGAACAAATAAGATACTGCACAATTCAGAAACACACGTGCATACTCAAAAATGAAAAAAAGCAACAATATGATGAATATAAAACTTAGAATCTCATAACATGAACTCCACTTTATTTGATATCAACTAGAGAATGTATAGGCACACAAAACAGTATGGACACATAACTTTATACTTTAGACACACAACTCTACATCTCAGGCATGCTACTATACAGCTTAGACACATTACTCTATAATTCAGATACTCTATAGCTTAGACAGACTATTCTGCAACTTAAGTACACGGTCCTACAATTCAAACATACAGCCCTACAACCTAAAGTCTTACACTCTAAGCGCAAAGTCCTACAACCTAAGTATTAAGTCCTACAGTCTAAGTACAAAAATTTACAGTCTAAATGCAAATATTATAGGCACAAAGACCACAAACAATCAATTGAAGACATAACATGTTTTAATCAAATAAAAGCAACTAATCCACAAGAAACATGCAATTCAAATAATAAGCATGATCACCAAATATCAATGATAGATTCTAACATATATAACACTTAAGGATCACATACATCGAGACAATCTATATATTAGGAACACAATCAAGAAATCAATTCATATAATGTCAACTAAACAATTAAATTATTAACCATACCCAAAACTAGATTAATATAAAACTTAGGTGATCATAATAAAGAGTACAAAATAACTATGTTCGTTCATAGAAGTAATAAGTTAAGGATCTCAGTTATCATATTGAATTAAAGAACACTTTATCCATAATCAACAAATATTTCTAAAATAATACTCGCTTTGTTCCTTAAATAAGTACTCGGTTGTTTTTGCACATAATTTTTTAATAATAGTATAATATTGATATGTAGTACAAACTAAGAGAAATTGGAAAAGAAAAAAAAATAACTTTAATAGTATTATATGATATAAAGGTAATGATATTTGTGTAATATATAATAATAAATAATAATATTTTATTGTGAGACGGATCAAAATAAATAATTTTTTAGTGGACAAAAAAAGTAAATCATATCTCTTTTTCAAACGACATTATAAACAATTAAAAGACTTAAAATAGGTAGATCCTATAAGACCTTTTCTTCTTTAAGGACTTTCTCATTAGAAGATGTATTACTAAGTTAAAAATGTCATTAAAAACTTAAGAAAGTGAAAATAATAGTAACATAAAGATTATAAAGAGTGGATCAAAATAGACTAAATATCAAATAAGCAATGTATTTTACAACTAGTTTCAAGAATCTATCCTAGGTTTTTTCCCTCAAATTTATTATTCATCCAATTTTTTTCTTTTAAAAATATCAAATCAAACTATCTATTTTTCATTTTTTTATATTCTACTAAAATTTAGTTTTACATTCAAAATATCACATCAATGCATATTTATATCACATCTTACAACTATTCAAATTTAAAATTTTTATTATTCAAATTTCAATTCAAAATACAAACCCCAAACAAACACACCTTAAATGAATTACAAGTCTTTGCTCCTAGGTTTACTTAGTCACAATTTTACTAAAATAACATTAGAATTACCTTAATTTTTCTTTTTATAGTAAGAACAAAAAAGTATTCAATAATATATATATTCCGTCAGTCTCTAAGGGTCACATTTACCTTTTGCATCATTGTATTTAACATTAAAAATATTTTTATATTTGTATAATTTTTTGTACAAATATCCTTCTATTAGTATTATAAGACACTAATTGAAGTATATTTGCAATTTTTTTTTTAATTTATACTACGTTTTGATATAATAATTAATATTCAAATATCAATACGTAAAAAATAAATGAGACATTCGGAGTAGGACGGAAGTTATATATATATACATTGTTTTATCTAGATAGTTTAAGATAAGAATGATTACGTAATCGATCAGTAGTAAATCAGCCACGTAATTACGTGTCGTGCACTTCAATCATCACTCCATATGTACGTATTATGCTCCCTCCGTCCCAGATACTGTGTTTGTTATATTGTAGATACGGTATTTTAGGAGATGTGTAATTAGTAGATAATTATGAATGTATTAGTAAAAATAATTATCCTATAATATAAATAATTATAGATTAAGATTAAGATAATTAATTAGTTTAATTAAAATTAAAAAATAATAAAAATTTAAAATGAGATTAAAGTGTGTAATCATTTTCCAAAAAAAGAAAGTGACATTATATGTGGAACGGACAGAAACGACAACGTAAACATGATATCTGGGACGGAGGGAGTACAATACAATGTGTTTCTATACGTGTTTGGTCACAAAATAATAATAATAATAATAATAAATTAATTGAAATTTCAATTGCTATTTTGGCAGTGTTGTTTGTGATGATACAGGCGTTGAGTATATCCCACGTTGGAAAATGTGTGGGATCTTCCCTAGTATATAAGGTGAAGGCTACTTTATCTATCACCAATTGGTTTTAAGTTGTTGATGTGATGTTTGAATATAAAATTGATTTTTAGCATAAATTGAATAAAAGACCTTTTTGCTCTTGTGAGTATATTAGTGTAAAAAAGTATGGGTGGTTTTATGGTGATATGATTATTTATGAAAATAAGACTATTATTTTGTGACGGACAAAAATGGTAAACAAGACAATTGTATTGAGACGAATAGAGTATAATATAAAAAAATAAAAAATAGATATTTAATTTAATGTTTAAAAAAAAAAATTGAATGAATAGTATATTTTAGGAAAAATCCCCAAAACAAACACCTTTAATTTTGGAATACGTGTTGATCCCTGTTTAATACTTTAGATAATTAGTGGAAGAACAACACAACATTGCAAGTGTGTTCTTTAAAAAAAGGGTACATATGTTTTTTTTTTCGTACATATTCATTATTTTTATATTTTTTATATAATTATTTTATATTTTACATTAAAAAATATATATATATTGCTACAAATTTCTTTACAAAATAAACACATCCTTTAAAGATACACTCTCTATTATTTTAATACAAAAATTAAAAATAATAATATTTTAATGTAAAAAAATACTTCCGTCGGCTCTAAGGGTCTTATTTATTTTTTGCGTGTTGATTTTTGAATATTAATTATTATATCAAAATGTAAAAATTACAAAAATATTTTCTTTAGTATCTTATAATACTAATAGAATATGATTCGTACAAAAAATTATACAAATATAATGATATTTTTAATGTTAAGTCAAATGAAAAAATACCAACCAAGAAAACAACCAAAAGCGTGGAAAGGAAATAACGATTTAATTATATAAAACGCTTTAAGATTAGATTATGCGACTTTAGGCTTTATGTTGTATTCAGCGCACACTCAAATTACTTTGTTGTGTTCTTTTAGGTTATGTTTGTTTGTAATTTTTTCTACTTCTAATTTTATTACTTATTAAATTTTATTTTTATTTTAAAAAAACCTATAAAATTAATTTTTTATATTTTTATATACTTAAAAAGAAATTTACATTCAAAATACATGCCATCGCTACATATTCAAATTACATTTAAACAATTATTATAATTCAACTTTCTAAAAATTTAAAATTTTTATTGTTAGCTATTGGAAATTGTTAAAATATTTTAATAATTGTGTGTTGTTTATGTGATATAATTTATTTTTATTATTAAATATTTTGTAAGGAAAAATTAATATATATATTTTTGGTATAAAATTTACAGAAAAAATAAATAAATAAAAACCATTTTAAGTATGCGTGCAGGTTATTTATTCGATACGTGCACAGTGGACAGTTTCTTTTAGATGCAATAAAATATAATAATAAAAAAAAGCATTGGGTGAAGTTGATATGTAATTTTATTGTAAATATATTAAAAAATGAATTATGTAAACTTTATGTTTATTATAGGCAAAATTATATATAAAATAAAGGGTAAATTGTTTTTTAGTTCCGTAATTAGATCCTTTTATCATTTTAGTTATGTAAGTGGAGTATGTCGAAGACTAGTCTCATAAGTGAAAAATTTTCGTTGTTTTAGTCCACCGGCGCCGGAGACGCCCGGGTGGCTCGCTGGAGGTGACGTGCCCGCCGGGTGTCCCGCCAGGTCAGCGATACCTGGTGGACACGTGGATTTATTATTTTTTTTCATTTTTTTTTCATTTTTTTCATTTTTCTTAATTGGACCAAATAAAAAAAAATACAAATAAAATTTAAAATAAATTAAAAATAAGTTTAAAAAAAATAAAAAAATCCACGTGTCCGCCAGGTCAGCGACACCTGCCGGATACGTCACCTCCGGCGAGCCATGCGGGCATCTCCGGCGCCGGAGGACTAAAACAACAAAAAATTTTCACTTATGGGACTAGTTTGCAACAGGCTCCACTTACGGGACTAAAATGATAAAGGGATCCAATTACCGGACTTAAAAAACAGTTTACTTTAAAATAAAAGATCCCAATAATTTAGAATTATGTAACGTTCTGAATCGAGTGTGTTTACTTGTGCTATTTGATTTTCAATTTTACTATTTCAATTTTTTTTCTATAAAAATATCAAATCAAACAATTATTTTTTATTTATTATATTACACTAAAATTAACTTTTACATTCAAAATATCACATCAATACATATTTATATCACATCAAACAATTATTTCAAATCAAAATTTTACTATTCAAAACCAAAACCCAAAAACAAAATCTTACAAATAAACACAGCCGACGATATGATTGATGTGTGTTTGTTTGGGGGTTTGAATTTTGAGTTGAGATTTAAATAGTAAAATTTTGAATTTAAATAGTTGTATGATGTGATATAAATAGGTATTGATGTGATGTTTTGAATGTAAAATTGATTTTTATTATAATATAAAAAATAAAAAATAAATAATTGATTTAATATTTTTGGAAAAAAAATAGAATAAATAGTATATTTAAAATCCAATTCTCCAAACGAACACACCCTTGGATATCCAAGAAGGTTATATTTATGAGGTTAAAAATATATATAGTAATATTATATTTTAATCAACGGTGGACCCAAAATTAATGTTTTTCTTTTTAGTAAAAAAAAAAAATTATTTTACTATAAGAAAAAAAATTATATTTTTATAATACTTCCTCCGTTCATTTACAAGTGTTACATTTACTTTTGGCGCGATATTTAAGAAATAATAGTATTTTAATTATAGTGAGTAGTTAAAAGTAGTGTAATGATATTTTTGCCCTTACTTTTTTGTGTAAAAGTAATGATGTGATGTAAAGTAAGAGTATTTGTGGAAAAAAAAGTAAGGTATTTAATGAAATGTAAATTTTGTAATTTGACGTCCCAAAATAGAAACATATAAACTTTGTAAGCGGACGGAGGGAGTATTTTTTTAAAAAAATTTGCTTCCAATCAAATGGACATAATTTTACTTAATGGAGAGAGTATTTGTTTTGATAAAAAAAAAAAAATTTCTTGTAAAATATTAAATTACATAAAAACACATTACATTTATTTTGACAAAATATACTTTTGAGAATTTTTTAAATTGACATAAATAATTCAAACTTAGTATTTAATATGATATATTGTGATAGAGAAAATATATTTTATGTAATATTTTTGAAAAAGATTAATTGATATCAAATTTTTAAAAATATTGTATAAACACACTCTTAATTTTCAAAGATTAATTGATATCAAATTTGCGGCAAGTCAGGACTATTTTATACGAATCGAGCTCGACTCGACTCGGCTTGTTAGCAACTTGACTCGATTCGTTTATAAAGATAAACGAGCTCGAGCTCTCCTTACGGATAGTTCGATTGAGCTCGTTAGAGATAATATATTTATATTATATTATATATTAATAAAATATATATTTTTAATATCAAATTTTATTAGTATTAAAATTTTTTAAATATTTAACTATAATAAATTATGAATAAAATTATATATTTAATCTATATACTAAAAATATATCAAATATGTATAAAATTCGAACTGAACACGAACTCGAGCTCGAATTTGAGTTTAATGTACCAATCTCGACCATTATTTTAACTCAAATTCTTAACGAGCCGAATCAAATTTGTACCGCTTACAAGTTCGAATACTCGAGTGCTTGTGTCGTTAAATAGGTAGACACATAAACAAATATATTAATAATTGAATGAAGTCAAAAGGGGGTCGTGTCAATATATATGTATACTTACTCCGTATCAACTCAAATTATCATTTTTACTATTTTCGTTCGTCTAATTCCAAAGTATCTATTTTCTATTTAATAAAACTAATCGTACATCAATATCAAAATACCCTTAATTTTTACCTAAATTACAAATATATTATTATACATACAATTACTTTTTATATAAATTCAAATGGCAAAAATATCAAAACCTCTTACACACTTCCACTGACTAATAAAGTATTACTCCCTCCGTTCCGAAACAAGAGTGACGTTTGCTTTTTGCACGTAGATTTTTTAATATTAATTTTATAATAGATTGTAGTGAAAATGACGAAAATACTCCTATTAGTATTGTGTAATATAAAAGTAATGGTATTTGTGTAATATAGTATAAGTCGGAAGGTATTTATTATGTTAGGTAAGTAATATAATTACTGAATTAGAAAATAATAATCTTATTTTAGGACAGACGCAGATAGAAAATGATAACCTTTCAATGGGACGAATGAAATATTATTTTTTTATTTATTAAAAACTCCAAAGGACCCCTTTTGACCGAGACGGAATCGGTATATATATATACTAGAACACGCTCTTGCACGGTATACCGCGCGACTATTCTATAATGTAATGTAGTGAAACATTATTTATTTGAAATATAAACTGTAAAACAAAAATGTAATCGAATTATTTGTGCTCAGGTCGGTGGGTCAGGTCGTTTGATTTGGTCGGTTGGTCTGGTCGGATAGGCAGGTCGGAAGGTCCTCGGTCGGTTGGTCTGGTCGGTTGGTCCTCGGTCGGATGGTTAGCGGTCAGACAGACAGGCCTGATGGTCTGCGGTCGGATAAAGTAGGTCGGCTGGTCTGCGGTCGGATAGGCAAGTCAGCTGGTCCGCAGGTGGATGGACAGGTTGCTTGGTGGGTGCGGCCAAGGAGTCTTTTGGTCTAGCGATTGGTCTCTGGATTGGTCGATTGGGCTATTTGAGTTCTGGAACTGGTGGAGGCGTTTGGCGAGGCGGTTGATGTAACCGACCAGACGACGTTTCAAAACGTTTCGTCTTGGGCGGTTGACGGCGGTTGCTGGCGACGGTTCGAAAACGTCTTTTCAAGCCAGTACAAAGGTAGGGTAAGAGCTAAATTGTCATTTTCGAAATGAGGGGCATGATAGACTTTTCAAGTGACAAATCCATACAATCTCGTGTATAACAACATACAAGTTTTAATACCCAAATCAACTAATACATAAGGTCTTGTTACGTACAAAAATAATAATAATAATAATAATAATAATAATGGTAGCAGTGTCTTGAACGAATATCATCAACATATACTAAGGAAACAGTGATCAAGTCATTTACAGTCCTAACAAACAAAGAGTAATCATGAAGGGATTGAATAAAACCAAACTCTAGCATAGCTATCTTTAGCTTCTCATTCCATTGTCGAGGAGCTTGTTTCAATCCATAGAGGGATTTCTTCAAAAGACAGACTTTTTTCTTAAACAGATCTGCATACCCTTCAGGAGCTATCATGTAGACTGTCTCATTAAGATCTCCATGCAGAAACATTATTAACATGTAATTGGAAGACTTTCCAACCTCGACTAAGGGCTAGAGATACAACACAATGGACTGTAACCATCTTAACAACCGGTGAAAAAGTTCCATGAAAGTAATATTTAAGGATTTAGATTTTTTATTTTCAAGCATCTTCAATCAACTTCAACAAAGCAAAGTCAGATTTGGGGATCACCACTTTAAATTTTCAACATTTTAATTTTCCAATCAATTTCCTTTTATGTACCGTACAGTGTTTAGAGATTCCTAATCTCAGACGTTAAAAAATCAAATTTAAGGTGTTACGTACAAAAATAATAATAATAATAAAAATAATGGTAGCAGGGTCTTGAACGAAGGTAGGACCCGAAGTCGGGCAGAAAAGTAGAAAAATTTGCGCTCAGGTCGGGAAGTCCTCAGGTCGGGAGGTCCTCAAGATGGAAAGTGGTCAGGTCGGGAAGTCCTCAGGTCGGGAGGTCCTCAAGACAGAAAGTGGTCAGGACGGGAAGTCCTTAGGTCGGGAAGTCGTCAGGTAGGGAGGTCCTCAAGACGGAAAGTGGTCAGGACGGGAAGCCCTTAGGTCGGGAAGTCCTCAAGAAGGAAAGTGGTCAGGTCCGGAAGTCCTCAGGTCGGGAGTTCCTCAAGACGGGAAGTGGTCAGGTCGGGAAGTCCTCAAGACAGAGAGTGGTCAGGACGGGAAGTCCTCAGATCGGGAGGTCCTCAAGACAGAAAGTGGTCAGGACGGGAAGTCCTTAGGTCGGGAAGTCCTCAAGACGGAAAGTGGTCAGGTCCGGAAGTCCTCAGGTCGGGAGTTCCTCAAGACGGGAAGTGGTCAGGTCCGGAAGTCCTCAGGTCGGGAGTTCCTCAAGACGGGAAGTGGTCAGGTCGGGAAGTCCTCAAGACGGAAAGTGGTCAGGTCCGGAAGTCCTCAGGTCGGGACGGCCTCAGGTCGGGAGTTCCTCAAGACGGGAAGTGGTTAGGTCGGGAAGTCCTCAAGACAGAAAGTGGTCAGGACGGGAAGTCCTTAGGTCGGGAAGTCCTCAAGACAGAAAGTGGTCAGGACGGGAAGTCCTTAGGTCGGGAGGTCCTCAAGACAGAAAGTGGTCAGGACGGGAAGTCCTTAGGTTGGGAGGTCCTCAAGACAGAAAGTGGTCAGGACGGGAAGTCCTTAGGTCGGGAAGTCCTCAAGACGGAAAGTGGTCAGGACGGGAAGTCCTTAGGTCGGGAGGTCCTCAAGACGGAAAGTGGTCAGGTCGGGAAGTCCTTAGGTCGGGAAGTCAACAGGTCGGACAGACGGATGGTCAGCAGGTCGGACAGACAGGTCTGATGGTCAGCAGGTCGGATAAAGTAGGTCGGCTGGTCTAGCAATTGGTCTCTGGAATGGTCGGTCGGGCAAGTTGAGTTTGGGAACTGGTGGAAGCGTTTGGCGAGACGGTGCAAGGCACGTGTCAATAAAGGAGGAATTAGAGAAGGTAGATTAATGGCTAAATTGTCATTTTCGAAATGAGGGACTGGATAGACTTTTCAAGTGGCAGATCCGTACAATCTCGTCTTTTCAAGCCAGTACAAAGATAGGTAAGGACTAAATTGTCATTTTCGAAATGAGGGGCAGGATAGACTTTTCAAGTGGCAGATCCGTACAAACTCGTATTTATATGATATAATATATCTAGAAAACCACGTAAGAAGGTGACCCTACGAAGTGTGGACATGGTGCATGCATGCACATGGCACATGCACAACTTAATCAATACATACATACACATAATATAATAATACCAAGGTTGACATAATAAAGCCATTATTGAATGAATGACTGAGTGGACGGATACATGCATGTCACCAATTAGTATTATTATTATTACTCATTTTTTCCCATATTTATATTTTTATTTATTTTTTACACGAAATTTTAAAAATATTAGTATTATATTGGGATAAAGTAGAAATAAGAGTAAAAAAACTAAATTAACCCTATTAGTATTGTACTCCCTGCGCCGTTTCTGTCTGTCCCACATTCCATGTCACTTTCATTTTTTGGAAAATGATTACGCACTTTAATTTCATTTTAAACTTTTTAATTTATTTTATTTTTAATTTTAATTAAATTAATTAGTTATTTTAATCTTAATTTATAATTATTTATATTATAGGATAATTATTTTACTAATATATTCTTAATTATCTACTAATTACACTCCTCCTAAAATACTGTGTCTACAGTGTAGCAGACACGGTGTATATGAGATGGATGGAATATGATAAAAGGTAATGACATTTGTGTAATATATTGTAAATTGGAATGGTATTTATACTGTTAGGTAGACAGTACAATTACAATATAGATACTTTATTAACGGATCAAAATAAAAAAAAAAAATTAAATTGTTAAGAGACGAAAAAAAATATTATTTTAAAATTTAATAAAGAAATTAGGCATTAGATCTAAGAATATTATTATTTCGAATTAAATAAAGAAATTAGGCATTAGAGGTAAGATTGGGCCGAGCATATTCTTATCATATATATATATATATATATATATGAAAGAAATTATCATTTAATTTATTAATACTTTGATGTGTATTTTCAGGAAGTTTGGAAAAATTTAAGATTGAGTTTGATTTTTATTTGAATTTTACGGTGAGTTTGAATTTAGGTGTTTCTTTTGTGTTAAGGTTTGGATTGGGTTCAGAGAGTTTTGATGTGTATTGATTTGATGGTAATGAATATAATAATATAAATGAGTATTAATTTGTATAATTTTATTATAAATTTATATTATATCAATATATATTTTAAATTTTTTTTTTTTGTATTATAAAAAAATTTATTCTCTACAAAATGACATATATATTGTATATATTTTATTACATTATAATTACTATAAAAAAAATTTAATTTAAATTAAAAAAAAAAAAAAAAAATCGCATCAGACTTTGTCCCCAAACCGTGACAGTCTAATTTTGAGCAAATTTACTGAGCCAACGGCCCAAAACTGGGATGAAGAAACACACTATTTGTCTAACCCTTAACTGCAACGGTAAAAATAACTCTATATATAATATCTTATATAATTTCCATAAAATTAATTCAAGCCATCAATTTTCAAAACTCTCTATATATGCTTTTAAAGTTTTAGTATGATTTATATAATAATATTTAAAAAATATTATACTAAATATTTATTTTCTTTCTTAAGAAATTATATCAATTATTTTATTATTATTTTTTTTTTCAAAATTATATATATATATATATATAAACACATATATCTAAACAAAATAATAACTCATATAAAGCGTTGCACTAAGGTGCATGTATGTTTGTTTGAAAGATTTCATCAGATTTTTACAATTTATAAAAGCTTTTGGATTGTCTATATTGTATATGTAAATTTTGTATATCCCGACTCTCACGACAGTTTGATCCAAAAAGCCGCTATTTGATTTTTTTTTTGTGTCTGCAAAAATGAAAATTAGTAGAAAATTTATTGATTGGAATGAAAGAAAAAAAAAAAAGCTTTAAAATGTATTTCATTAAAACTTAGAAAGAAAACACGAACGGAATCAAAAGAAAACGATAGAAAAATTGGATAGAAGTGCGGAAAAATAAATTGCGATAAATATAAAATACTGAAAAATAAAAATAAAATATTGAAAATAAAAATAATCTAATTCTTTTAATTATTTGAGTAACCGCCAAATGATTAACCACCAAATACTGAAAAATAAATTTAAAATAATGAAAATAAAAATTCAATTACACCTCATTAATAATCATTAAAGCCTCCGCAGTTATTACTTATATTTTTTCCTCAAGACTGCAGATTTTCCGTAGCGACCTGGACCTTCGTCTACACACACATACAAACACACGGACACGCATATATATACACATAGACTCGCACACAGACACATATGCATACACAAACTTACAGAAAGACACCCATATACATGCACAAATATATACATATACACGTGTGTGTGTATATATATATTTAGCAAAATATCATTAAAAATTTCTATAATATATATATATATATATATAACCAATAGTGAACTTAAATACTCCCACCGTTTCATCGCAAGACTGTCATTTTTTATTTTTGTTCGTCCCAAAATAAGCTTATAATTTCCTAATTTAGTAACTGTACTATCTACCTAACATAATAAATACCCTTTAAACTTACACTATATTATACAATACTAATAGGGGCATTTTCGTTTTTTCACTACAACCCATTATAATACTAATATTATTGCACCAGGATGGAGGAAGTATATTAATATAATAAGAAAAAATTGTTTATAATTCCTCCGTAGTTTCGAAATATAGCGTAAATCTTTCTATATTTTAAAATTTACATGACATCCTCTCAAAAATATTGCATGAAACCTCATTTTATACTCCCTCCGTCCTATAACAAAGTATCAATTTCCTTTTTTAATAACTGTATTATCTACGTAATATTATAAATACCCTTACAACTTACAATATATTACCCAAATGCCATTACATTTATATCACACGTACTAATAAGATTATTTTGGTCATTTTTACTTTATTCATACTCTATCCCAAGCAAATGGATATTTACTTATGGAACGAAGAAAGTATTTTATTTGTGATACGAAGGATAATTTTCAATCTATATTTTTTGCATATCGAAAGATTTTATACAATATTTTTTAAAATATAGAGAATTTCATTTAATTTTTAAAATATTGAAAGAATTTACATTAAATTTTAAAATTATAAAAAAATTATAAGTAATTTTATCGTATAATAATATATACCTAGTAGAGCCCACAAAATATATTTTTTTTAAAAAAATAACAAAAATCCATATGGCCGTCCTCAAATATATAAAACATACAACATACTGACTAAATTTATTTAAAATATTAATATTCTTTACAATTTTATATATATATTTTTAAAATAATTTTAATTGAATATTTTATTATAAAAAATTATATAGGAGTATACTTTTACAAAATACTTTCCTCGGGATTGAATATTTTTATTATATTAATATTTAATTAATTTAATAATTAATTATTATATTATTTTTATATAATTAATAATATTAATAATTTTAAAATAAATTTAACATATATTGTTAAAAATTAGAATATATATTTAAATATTTTAAAATTATATTGTAATAAAAAATATAAAAATTATATGAAATATAAATATTATTTAATAAAAAATATAATTTTTATATGATACAAATAAATAAAAAAAATATTTATTTATTTATAATTAACATAAATTAATTTTATAAAACTAATGAAATTTTAAATATAAATAAAATTATTTATTGTTTTATAAGAAAGTATAAATAATTTTTTTGAATAATAGTTCATGATATTATATATATTATTTAGTTAATTAATTTAATTTAGTTAAGTATGATCGGACAGTAGAAATCTAAAATAATAAGATTAAAAAATACTAGTATTTGGAAAAGATACAAATAAACAATAAATAAATAAATTACTAAACCCTTATCCCACCAGTCCACCACAGCCCGCCGTCTTTTGTCTTCGTCTTCTCCGGCAGTTCCTTCAACTTCCGTTTCACCGGCACCCCCCAGCATCTTCACCATAGCCTCTCCTTCTTCCTCTTCTCCGGCCCTGTTGTCATCTTCGCCTTCGCCTCCCTTTTCTCATTTTTTCCTTCATCTTTAATTGTTTTACGGTTTGCCGGGCGCCGCGTCTTCTTCACCTGCGTTTTACTCATTACTGTCCGCGCAGCAGTCCCCATTGCGCCAAATTCGTCGTCTCCGGCAGCTCTTCGTTGCCTTTAAATTCATCTACTGCTGATGGCCTCAACCGGCATACCCAAAATCTGAAAGGATTTTGCGAAGGAAGCATATAAAATGGTGAACTGCTTCATCTACTTTTAAGTTACTTCTGCATTTTCTCATATTTTCCCTCCAAGCCGTAATATGATGGTTGATGGGAGATTTATCGTCATATTTAGTGCTTCTGTTAGTTATTGAGATTATATATGTCGATTCTCATCACTCTTATGTACCAAAATCATTGTAGAATGTGATTGTAGACTTGCAAAATGAAATTGTATTGAATTATTAAACTCACCTGATTCAATTCTATGACTCCTCATCTGTTCTATCCAACATAAACCTCTATTTTATAACTGGATTTCAATTTCCACTTGAAGTTTCCTTATTATGATTTGCTTTTTTTGTTTTGGGGTTTTGATTTTGAGTTTGGGTTTTTGAACAACGAAAATTTGAATTGGAATAGCTATTTGTTGTCAAATAAATAAGTGCTATGTCATTTTTGGATGGAAAGTCGAGTTTTAGTATAATATAGAAAAAATAAAAAATATGTGTTTGATTCATATTTTAAGGGAAATTTTTTGGAGGAATAGTAGAAATCCTCCAAAATCCCCAAACAAACACACCCGAAAGTACTTACATTCTATCTGTAATCTTCTTCATCCCTGTGTTGATCTGATCTGCACAATCTTTCTAATGTATTTGTCTTCATTCTATGCTTCTGTACTAATGAAGTACCTATCAGCCATCTTATGAACAGGTCCAGGGTTATGGGCTTTGTATGCTTATCTTAGCAGAACAAATTTGATGTGTCCTGAGTATGTTATTTGCCATTGCATTGTGATATTTTGATGTTCAGTATGTATACACAAAGAAACAGCTTGGGCTTTACTTAGCTTGATCTACATTTTTGCTATCATCTATATTTTGGTGAATTTATGAAACTATGTTTGCCTTGTGAAGAATTTCTCTAATGCATTCATCTCTCCAGGAAGGTAAAAGGCAATGAACTGGAAGTTATGAGAAATGATTCCTCTCTTCCATCTTCGCAACACTACAAATCGCCACTACTTTCTCTATAACAAGCGCTTCTTTATAAATGCGAGAATCAAATGGGTCCGTGATCCCTACCTTGACAAAGCAGTAGAGAGGGAGAAAAACCTTAAGCCTTTAATCTCTCTCAAAAACCTTATCCTTTCACACCCTTCTCAAACTCTACCACTGTCTACTGCATCACCCTTAAAGCCGAACCTTCATCTACCAACCACTGTTGAGAAATTTATTCAAAATTATCCGTTGATTTTCAAAACATTTCTCCCCCCTAATAAGTCCAATTCCCTTCCTCATATAAAACTCACCCATAAAGCCCTGGCTATTCATCACAACGAAAATTTGATTCTAAATTTTTCTCATTACCGAAAAGATGTTGCTGAGAGGCTGGCTAAGCTTTTGATGCTTTCACGAGTTGGAAAGCTTCCTCTGTTTATAATAGAAATGTTTAAGTATGATTTGGGGTTGCCTCATGATTACATATTGACATTGTTGCTGGAATTCCCAGACTATTTTCAGATTTGTGATATGGGCTTCCGGGATTCTAATGGTGATCTTGTTTTTGGTTTGGAATTAGTTTCTTGGAGAGATTATCTTGCAGTATCGGAAATGGAGAAGACGGTTATTGGGGAAGGGAAAAGTGGAAGAGGCATAAAGTATTTGATGAATTTACCAAGAGGATTTGATTTGGAAAAAAGGGTGTCAACATGGGTGAATGAGTGGCAGAATTTGCCTTACATTTCTCCATATGAAAATGCATTCCATTTGACATCAAATGGAGATCACGCAGAGAAATGGACGGTAGGGTTGATTCATGAAGTGCTGAGCTTGCTAGTGTCGAAGAAAACAGAGAGGGATAATTTGTTTTGCTTGGGAGAATTTTTGGGATTTCAGCAGACAAGGGTTAAAAAGGCGTTGGTGCATTTTCCAGGGATATTTTATGTGTCAAATAAGATAAGAACTCAGACTGTTGTTTTGAGGGAGGCATATAGAAAAAATCAACTGCTTGAGATGCATCCTTTGATGGCTATGAGAAATAGGTACATCAGTTTAATGAATTTGGTATTAAGAAAGGGCAGGCCATTTAGAGCTGGGATGACTGCTCACAGAAAGAAATCAGCCCCTTCAAGAATCAGAAGAAAATTTGATGGCAACACAGTAACAAGAAGCGATGAGGATGATTAGAAGTATAGATGATGGATTCTTGACTAGTTGCTGTGAGGACAACATGATGAATGGGTGTCTTTGTTATTAATACATGTTCTCACAACTTGGAGCATGCACGCATGAATATGGTGTTGTTGCATGCTGCATTTGGTTATGCAGGAGTATTTGATAGTCTACTTTTGGCTGCCAGACCATTGATCATCAGTGAAAGAGGAGAAATCAGACTTTCAAGAGCTTTAGACCATAAAAATTAAAAGATGTCCTATTGTGTACTATGTGTGGCAAGTTAAACTATACAAGAATTAAGTTCTTTGGTTAACAATATATCATATACATGTAGAATTGTTTCTTTAGATTGATTGGAACATGGCCTTTCAAAAATCTCAATGACCCAATCCCACTGTTGTTGGGCATCAGACAACAAATATTGAATGCCATTGGTATTCACTGGGCCAACAGGCTGTACAAGTGTGTTCATAGTTTCCTGTACCATGCTGTTTGTATAGGAGCGCTCATGGAATTTTGTAATTAATGTATGGTATTTTCTGGGTTTCAGTTCTTTCTAGTTCTGCTACTGTTTTGGTTTTCTGGATGGAGCTTTGAGTCTCTCAAAAGCTTATTTGTAAGGTTTCATATTTTGGTGGCAGGTCGTTCATACAGCAAGATGGGCAGGAAGAGCAATGCTGATCTTGAAGTAGTTTTTGGTTCAGAAGGACACTCAGCATTGTTAAGCGCCATGTGTAGCCAAGACAGTGAAGAAGATTTCTTTATCCTTAATTGGACCAAAGATCATCATCAACAAAGATCTCTAGAAAGACAAGGTTTGTTATTCTTTAATTATTATATATATATATATGTATGTACTCTCTCCATCTCAAACACCGTGCAATATATGAGTTTGGCACGAGAATTTAGGTGGGTAGTATTAAGTAGGGTAATTTAAGATAATTTGGAGATTAGGTGATGTGATTGAATAGAGAAATATATTTTATTTATTTTTATTTGAGTGATGTGACGGGATAAAGTGAAGTATATATATATGTATAAAAAATATAATTAATTATTTCTAAATTTGAAAATTTTGCAGTGAGTTTGGGACAAACAAAAAAGAAAATGTTGCAGGGTGTTTGGGAGGGAGGGAGTCCAACATAATATAGCCATTACTATTGTATTATAAGATGATACATTGCATAAAGTATAATATATATGGGTATATTTTTAAATAACTGTGCTCATTCAATTTTTATAATATGTAACTGTTAATAGATGAGTAAAATAAAATGTTTGCCAAAAGTTATTAGGACAATATTGATAAATAATTATTTGTATGCAACATGATTATTTATATCAAAATAATCAGCTAATAACGCTATATATATTTTACTCTAAGATGTAACCTTGCTAGAAGCTTATTGATCAAGCAGACTTGTTCTTTTTCTTTTCGCTTTTTATTTTTCCAATAATTGGTTTATACCTGTGTCTCTTCATATCTTTCATAGTCTCTCTGAAGCTTCTGAACAACCTAATATAAAGCTGGTAAACGGTTTTTTAGCTTGTCTAATTCTTAAGTTTGATTAATCTGAACTTTGGTGGCCCATAACTCATCCTATCTATTGATCCATATTTGATTGAGCTGCTACTTTGTTTTTTAAATGTATCTTGGACTATTTGGTGTCTTAATTAAGAAATCAATTGGGATATGTATGAATCGTGCCCTTGTTTCAGCCAAGAAAATTGAGGAAGATTTTTTATTGAACTTCTTGATGCCAAGGGGGGCTCTATATTTGTTTCT
Organism: Andrographis paniculata; assembly: GCF_009805555.1. Taxonomy (NCBI): domain Eukaryota; kingdom Viridiplantae; phylum Streptophyta; class Magnoliopsida; order Lamiales; family Acanthaceae; genus Andrographis; species Andrographis paniculata. Next base: position 3,533,118 of record NW_026137614.1, read on the forward strand.
GTATCAACTTTTAAATGTGAGTGTTACGACTTTGAAACCAGGAAATGATCTACAGATGCTTCTTATATGCTGAAACTACTTGCTCAAGATGAATTCTTTTCCTAATTTTTTACTCCCTCCGTCCAATTTCTATTGTCCTAAAGTTTATTTGCACGATTTTTTAGGTGATTGTCTTTTTGTTATGAATTGACAAATTTGTCCTTAATTGTATGGTAGAGATTAAAAGTAATAAATGAATGAAAGGTAAAAATGTAAAATTTGTATTTAAAAAAGAAAATAGGACAATAGTTGTTGGACGTCCCAAATAGGAAAGTAGGACATTAGTTTGTGGACGGAGAGAGTATTATTTATTTTTGGAAAGCAATTTCAACCAACGAGCTCATTTGTTTTTGTTTGCAATGCCAACAGACAGCTTGGACCATTGAAATTGCTGTGAGCTTAGACCCTTGTTCGTTGCAAAGTAGCAAGCTCTTAGATTCACCCATGGTGTGTTGAATACAGATAACATGAGTGCACTGGAACCTGATTTGGGTCCTTAGAGCTTCTTGGATGCTTTTGATCCCAGTTATACCCCAAATGCTGCTGATCTTCCTTGTAGATGGTGCTGCTTTGCATACCAACCTCACATAGGCTCGTGGAACGGTGCTCAGTTTGTCACTAGAAGGAAGCAGATTTTTTGTAGAGGTACCCTTAGGCTCTGTTTACTTATGTTTTTGACTTTATTCTGCACTCTTTTTTCCTTTTGTTTTTCTTATGCTTTTATTATTTCAACAATGAAAATTTAATTTTCATTTGAAGTACTACATCAAAAATCTGTTCTTCAGGTAAATCGCATCCAACATCCATTTAGGGTGTGTTTGTTTGGGGGTTTGGATTTTGGATTGGGATTTGAATAGTAAAAATTTTGAATTTGAATAGTTGTATGATGTGATATAAATAGGGTTTGATATGATGTTTTGAATGTAAAATTGATTTTTAGTATAATATAAAAAATGAAAAATAGGTGTTTGATTTGATGTTTTTGGGGGGAAAAAATTGGATGAATAGTGGAAATCCTCCGAAATCCTTCAAACAAACACACCCTTATATTACATTAAACACTTGGGATGTATTTAAATTAGTTCTAAAAATAGGGTTTGAATGTAATGTTTTAAATGGAAAAAATAGAAGTTGAATACAATGTATTTTAGAGAGAAATTCTGATGAATAATGCCAAAATAAAGTTGAAAATATATGTACAGAGCTTTATTTTTTATTCAACATTTTACTATTCCTGAAACAATTTTCAATTCAAAAATATTTTCAAAATATATTTAATCATAATTTTTGCTAATCATGAGTTTAAACAGCTCCATGCCCTTGACTCCCGCTGTTGCTGTCTTAGTTATGAGATAGTTTATGGATGAGTATCAAGATTTAATGACTAAGAAGCTTGGTCTGCCCAAGTACAATAAGCAACCGATAGTAATGTACTGAAAACATGCCTCTTGATAAAGTTGGACTATACAGATTTCTTCGGTTGCTTTTTTATGTTAAATCTAATACCACCATTCCAGAACAATCACTTTTGATTCCTCTGGAAACCGTCAAGACACATCGTAATGCAAGGACCTCCTGGGTGAAGTCTTACAACCAAGAGTCTAGTTCTCTCTCCCCTCTCTCTCAGTATAGATACTAATTGCAGTAGCTCGCATGCTCTCTCCTTCCATCTTCTCATTTATATGTTTTGTTGCATCCACATTGGCTCCAAGAGAAATGTCTTTATATGTTGAATGGTAGCAATATTTAATATATGGTAGACATAATTTCATACAAATTGATTGATGAAATTTGTATTTCTTACAGTGTTGCAGAATTTATTGTTCAGTATGAATTTATTCAAAATTTTTATAGCAGGGAAGAAAGTGGGATCACTAGAATGCAAAATATAGATTGCTGTTTTCACTGGGCAACCTTTTCATTGACAGCTGCTGTTTCTTATTGCAGAGATGCATGAAGTCTGCAAGCAAATCCAGGCGATTGTGAGTTTATGTAAGAGTCCGTTGTGGTACTTCTCGTATGTTGCCACAAGATTCAAGGAGCAACACGGCGTCCCCTTACAGGTAACACACTTTTTCGATGATCTAATAAGTTCGTGGCCTGATTTACAAAAGGGGTCTGGATGGATTGCCTGATATCGAATGTTTATTTGATTGTACAAAAGGGGTCTGGATGGATTGCCTGATATGGAATGTTTATTTGATTGTGCGGGGATATTTGATTTGTGAACTGAGTTGTTTGATGAAATGCCTGACCTGAACTCTACGGATATCTAAAGCATTGTCGGAAAGAAGTAGATTTTTTATTTCATTAATGATTTTTCTAGATATATTCGAATTCAAAGGGATTATGGAAAGAAGCTTGAGAATCGATAATTTGATGACTATTTTTCAAGATGGGGATTGCTCATGAGTTTTTGGCAAATAAAATAGAATGTTGTAGAAGATGGCTTGTTCAATATGTTTGCCAAGTTGGATTCAGAAAAAATTCCAGGCATATGCTATATTATTAATTGGATTGGTTCGAAATTGCACGAACCAAAAGGTTTGAAGATTCAACACATTTGGACCATGTTTATAGTTTATAAGCTCCATTACATTCTCTATGAATTATCCGTAAGAGATGGTCTGGTGGTGTGGGATAGACACGTGATTGTAAAGTAATGAATTCAAATTTCGACGTCTTTAAATTTTGTCTGCCACATATGATTCGTCTGCTTTATCGGACCTATGATCAGGATGAATTTGTATTCACCATGTTCATATGTATTATTTCTTCGATCCACTTTGTATATATTTATATATATTTTGTTATTTTTTTGTTATCCAAAACATAAATACTTATTTTTTTATTTTTAGTATAGACCAACTTCATTATACACTACAAATATCTTAGCATTTATACTTTATTTTTTCATTAACCTACACATCATAATATTTTTTACGTATCAAAACTATCACTAAAATTATTACTAAAATACAATATTTATTAAACTAGGTACAAAACATGAATGTATATTTTTTTTAAATGAACGGATGAAATATCTTTTTAGTCAAAATAAATATGCTCTTATTATTCAAAAATAAATAAATTAATTAAAAATTTAATGTTAAATATTAATTTTTTATTTTTTATTTTTATTCATAATATAAAGGAACACCACAAACTAAAATTACTAACAAAAAAACACTCTAAAAATTTGTATAGTAATATATGAATGTAATAAAATTAAAGGTGTGTTTCTTCAGCCAACCGGGACTGCCACTTGTAAGCCGACATAGTTGCAGGGCATGCAGCTTTATGCTGCTTAGTTTGTATATATATATTTTTTAAATTTAAAATATTTAAATAATAATTTATTTAATATTTATAATAATTATAGATTAAAAATATATATACAAATAAATAAAAATTTAAAAATATATACGTTGGATATAGTATAAATTTATAATCAAATCATACAACTACTAATTTTATCAATTAAATTCAATATATATTTATATTATCATATTCATTACCTATCAAATCAATACATATCACTCAAATTCAAATTTCTCCGAAAGATACACACCCTAAATTCTCCGGTTGAAATGTGTTTCCTAGTATTTTTTAATTGATAAGTAAAGTACATTTTTCACCCCAATTAAATCATTATTTTTATCATTTTATTTCTCATTAAAAGTAGTTATTTTCTATTATATATATATAATTATTTATAAATACTAAAATACAAATTTTTACAAATGTAATATATATATATATATATTTTTTCCACTTATACTTACCGGGACAAAAATGAGATATACTGATATCATTGGTTTAGGTAGATATATATATATATATATTTTAAAATACTGTTGTAATTGGAAAGCATCCAATGACATATCATTGACTCTATCGTGGGCTTTTCTAAGTTGTAGGTATACTGAGTGCCCTCTTTTTCCACACAAATAATAATAATAATAATAATAATAATCCAAACCCTAAATAAAATTAACAAATAAATAATACACCAAAATTAAAGATCACTCCAATATGATCAATTATTGCAATTTTCTTGATCCTATTCCTATTATATGGAAACAGAAGATCGATTATATAAAAAGAATCATACAAATCGATTTGAAGGCTAACTAACATCAATTACAAAATGAGACATAAATATATATATACATATTATGCATTGGGGATTTCTAAATTTAGATTTGAACAACCTTAGCTTCGATCGATCACTGTACAATAATTTAAGTGGTGAGAAAACACAAAAATCAGCTACTTTTTCTGACTAATATGAATATACAAAATTGACTCTCACTCTACCAAACGTAGAAAAGAGGGAGAGAATCTCTAAAGAATGTCATCAAACTTTCAAAGTTTATATATATATATACACACATGTATGTATGTATACAGTGACGGAACCATCAGTAAAAGTGCGGGAGACAAAAATCGATTTATTCTTTTATTGATTCAATATTTTTTATTTTTTTTAATTTATAGTACACAGCGGCAAAAGATAAAAAAAAAATTGAAAATTTTAAATGTTTTAGAAAAAATTTCAATAAAATTACATAAAATTTAATATTTTTTATACTATAAAAAATAAAATTTAAAAACATAAAAATATAAATTAACATATGGATAAAAATTTTATGATTTTTTATATTACAAAATAAAAAATTAGAAAGAGCAAATTACTATAAAAGATATAATTTTATTTTTTTTTTACATTAAAAAATACATATATTTAGAGGACTGGGGTCAGTTGACCCTCCTAACCTCCATGTAGTTCCGCCACTGTATATATATACATGTGTGTGAAGAACGACACGAGTTCTGTTAGAAATTTTGAAAAAAAATAATAAAATTGTGTTGTTGATCGTTAAAATAAGGGACCTATATATATATATATAATACAAAACAGATTCGATAGACTCAAATCTAAATAATCTAATATATGAATAAGACCAAATCTAAATATAAATCTACTAAATCTAAAACTAAATAATTAAAATATTTCAACAAGTTCGATGGGCATGTTAGAATTGTTCCCATTGCACAAGAAAATTAGGGTTTATGGAAAATTTGCAAAGAACAAAAGAAAAATGATGCGAAACATAACTTAAGATTCGATTCATGGTTTGACTTTTTTATTGTCTAGTGATACTATTACAACAAGTTTTATCACTAAAATGCGAAAATAATATTACACCGATCAAATTGGAGAGTTCGAATTACTACAACCCAAGCTTATGTCCTAAGAGCGACAAAAGTTACCCTCGCATGGAAACATCAATGAAAAGACTTGTCGATAAAAGGGGCTAGTGTGAATAAGGATTAAAAGTTGAATGTTATGAACAAACTTTTCCTAACAATTTTTTTTTTTCGATACAATTTTTAATATATATATATTATATTAATTATCTAACAAAAAGTTAATATTCAATACAAAATACTTCCTCGGTTGTCCTATTATGTACTCAAATATTTGGACATAAGTTTTTTTAATAAAAATGAATAATAATTGTTACTTTTTGTCTTTTATAGTAAAAAAAAATAAAAAACTGATGCACTTTTTACTATAAAAACGAAAATATTTTTTATGACAACTAAGAAAAAAGTGAGCATAAATTTGAATAATAAGAAAAGTATGTATTATATTTTATATTATTGATACAATTCTTCATACTTCACATATAAAAAAAAAAAAAAAAAAAAAAAAAAAAAAAAAAAAACCCATAATAAATAACTTGTACTACATGTTTCGGATAAATATTTAAAAATGGATAATCCATTTAGATAGTTTATGTGTGATTTAAATAATGTATTAATTGGTTATTCGAAAAAAATAATGAAGCAATAAAGGTAGACACACATTATTGTTTTACCCAATTCGATTCAATTGTGAACTATACATGTGGTGGTTGGGGGCTACAATTTAAATTAATTCACTATAATACTATTCAACAAATTTTCTATTAGATTGCACTATTAATTATTCAATTAAAAATAATAATAATAATTGAATTTTTTTTCAAAATATAATTAATGATTAAAGAGAATAAAAAGATAATTTAATATTAATGAAAAATAATAATCAAATATTAAATTTATTACATTTTCAAATATAGTACTCCCTCCATCCCACATACCATGTCCACGTTGCCGTTTCCGTCACTTTCCTTTTCTGGAAAATGATTACACACTTTAATCTCATTTTAAAATTTTTAATTTTTTTAATTTTAATTAAACTAATTAGTTATCTTAATCTTAATTTATAATTATTTATATTATAGGATAATTATTTTCACTAATACATTCTTAATTATTTATTAATTACACCCCTCGTAAAATATCGTGTCTACAGTGTAGCAGACACGTATGTGGAACGAAGGGAGTAATATAATAAATTTAATGGACAAATAAAAAATAAAAATGAGTACCATAGTTAGTTGTACTTTAATGTGTAAAAGATTATTTTGCTACTAATATAATAATATTGATATGAATAAATATATGTTTAAAGGTATATGCAATATATAATAATTTTTATTTACCAACAAAATAAAATGAAACTATTTTAAAAAGACAAAGAATAGAACAACTTTTTAAAGATTATCACGTATGATGCAATCATTGTCTATTATATAAAAGTATATATATATATATATATATATGCTCTCTCTGTCAATTAAAATTAACATTTGGGTCAGTCACAGAATTTAAAAAAAAATAAATACTCTCTCTATCACATAATAAAGTATCTATTTTTTTATTTTATTCCGTCTCATATACTATCTACGTAACATTACAAATATTTTTACAATTTATAATATATTACACAAATGTCATTATATTTATATCACAAAATACTAATAAGGTTATTTTAGTCATTTCAATTTTATTCCTACTGCATTCCAATATAATACTAATATTTCTAAAACTTCGTACAAAAAGCAAATAAATACATAGTTATGGGACGGAGGGAGTATTTTATTGAAAAAGTGAGAGATAATTGCAGGTATTTTTAGAAATTTAGTTAGAAATTAAAGTAAAAAAATAGATAATGTAATAAAATTAGTGGTATTTGTTGTAAATAAATGTTGAATTGAGGGTAGTAATTAAATGTTGATTTGTTGACTTTGCCAAAATTAGTAATGAGATAAATTTACGGGAACGGACTAAAAAAATTCAAATTTTTTACTATTCAAATTCAAATTGGTAATGTTCAAAACATCACATCAATACTTATTTATTTCATATCATACTACTATTCAAATTCAAAATTTTTACTATTCAAGTCACACACCCTTATATATAAAATATATTTATTGCAAAAAACTAAAAAAAGATGTCCCTCCGTATTTTTATTAAATAATAATTATTTTTACTAATACGTTTCTTAATTATTTACTAATTATACAAAACTTAAAACTCGGTACCTAAGCTAAAGTAAACAAATTAAGTAGGATTCAGAAAGCATTAAATAACTATTTCAACTACAAAACATCAAACAACAAGAAAACACTCTAGAACCATTCAAATTGCAACAAACTTACATTGTAGGCTTAATTTAAGAGTAAATTGCAAAAAATATTCAACACTTATACCCTGTTATCACTTTTGTCCTGTATTTATCTCTCTGACAAAATATATTCCACATGTTTACAAAAATCGTTATTTATGTCCTTTTCTCGCGCATGAAATTCACATCACGCGCCCTTATGCGCAATCACGCGCGGTCAAATGATAGAAATAACGACTTTTGAAAATATGTGATATATTTTGCTAGAGAAATAAATATAGGACAAAAGTGATAATGAGGTATACGTGTGGGATATTTTTTGCAATTTTCCCCTTAATTTAATATATATGTATATTTTTAAAAAAACCTTGTAATTAAGTACTTAAGTCACAATTTCGTAACTTTGTTTACATACATATTTTTTGAAGTTTTGTCATTATTTACTAATAGTTGATTTTTTAAAAAAATATCACATCAAATTCTTGTTTACTATCACAAAAATATTATATGGCTTGTGTGGTTTTGATTTGAATTTGAATTTTGGTTTAAATACGTATTTTAATGTGATATTAAATAATATTTCCACGCTTTAATTATGCTACGCTTCTATTTTTGTTTATCCATTAAATTTATATACAATTCATTTATAAAAAATAATTTTATTCACTCACATTTTATTACTTGTACTTTACCACATAATAACAAATAATTTCTTCCACTATTTTCTTCACTTATCACATCAAATTTTTATCAATTTTTTTAATAAATTTTCTATAATATTCTCATGTTATTTTTTACCTACCATATTCTTACATTAAGATATCGTTATTTTTTAGTCTCTATGTCCAAACAGATCAGCATAAACATCACGGATGAAAAGAGTATATTAATGGATGTGTTTACTTGTGTGATTTGGTTTTATATTTTATTATTCTAATATTTTTTTCTCCAAAATATCACATCAAACACCTATTTTTTATTTATTATATTACACTAAAATTAAATTTTATATTCAAAATATCACATCAATACATATTTATATTACATCAAATAACTATTTCAATTCAAAATTTTACTATTCAAAACCAAAACCCAAAATCCAAATCTCACAAGTAAACTGGCACTATATTTTTATCGGAGTGCAAATTTAATAATATTGATTTGAATTTAAAACTAAAATTAAATATATCCTCTAATTTTTACTTCTTTCGTCCGCCTCTAAGGGTTACATCTATGTTTTACGTCATTGTACTTAACATTAAAAATATCTTTATATTTGTATATTTTTTGTACAAATATCCTTATATTAGTATTATAAGACACTAATAAAAATATTTTTGCAATTTTGTGTTAATTTGTACTACATTTTGATATAATAATTAATATTCAAATTTTCAATGAATTTACTGACTATTGAATTGTATTGATTTGTACATTTAGTTTATTATTATTGTTTATTCAATTTTAGCAAGATTTAGATCAACACGTAATTACCATTATGGCTAATTAATTTAAAGAATTTGGACATTGATGGATAGATAGCAGCCCACAAAATATCAACTATCATCATCATTAACCAAAGAAATTAATTAAATTAATAAGTCAAGTCCAATTCTAGTAATATGCAACTTGACTTGCAACAATACCCTATAATTTTACAAAAAGGTTGTGCTTGTTTGGTAGGTTTTTAAAATTTTTTATTATTCATCAAATTTTTTTTTTGAAAAAATATCAAATCAAAATAGTTTTTTTTTCTAAAAAAATAAGGTGAAAAAAATAACAAAACTATTACAACTTTTTTTTTTTTTTTTTCATCTTATTCAGATGAAGAGCAATAGAACATTGAAATCCTCATTCATATAGGCACAAGGACGGATCTACGTTATGCCCAGTTGTGTCATATGCCACCGGTGATTTATTTCAGTAAAAAAAAAATTATTATGATTTATTAAATGTACTAACAGTAAAAAAAACTGCAGTGCCTCCATTAAAGATTTAAATTACATCGTTATCCCAAAAAGTTAGATAAATTATTTAAAATTTAAAATACCATCCCTATCAAAATAATTAAAATTCAATCCAATTAAAATGATTAATTTATATTCTATAAAAAAAAATAAATATAAAAAATAATACTATTATGTTATTTTTCTGTTATCAATAATAATTATTAATGGTTCAAATGAAGCCATAAATTGTTAGTATATATATTTTTTATTAACAAAATTTAAAATTTTAATTTAATTTATTTTAAAGTTGATATATTGTGTCACCAGTTAATAATTTTTCTAAATCCGCCGCTGTACAGGTATATACAACGATGGAGCTAGAACTACAACAACCCCCCTAAGGGGTTAAACGGTTTTTTTAAAACACTTTTAGTAAAATTGATGGTAAAAAATCGAATTTTGACGTATTCAATCAATACTAAAATATCGGTTTAATAAAAATTGTTCAATTCCAGCCTAATAGAGGTTACGAAAAATTGAATTATGGCGTATTCAATCAATATTAAAATATCGATTTAATGGCTCGGGAGGCTCAAATCTCCCGAACCCTTATGTAGCTATACATTTTGTCCCAGTATCATTTCACATTAAATTTACATAATAAAATTATATTTAAACACACACAACGAGTCATAACAAAAATAAGCTAAAATTTCAACAAATACTAAACTTAATCAATTAAATTAAAATTCAATAAATAAATAAAAAATACTAGGATCCAAATTATGCAGCATCAGCAACACGTTTTCCTCACATGGTGCACATACATGCATTCCTTCATAATTCATCCCATTTCAAATAAACAAACTTATTTGGATTAAGTGATAATTTCCACAACCTAAATTTGGTCCATCTTTTATATGTTAAAAGTCTATACATAGGGTCTATTGCGATTCCCCAAAAATAATACTTCATTCCTCCGTCCATTTTGAAAATTTACATTTATTTTTTGCGTCATTGTACTTAACATTAAAAATATTATTTGTATAAATATTTATACAAATGTTATTACATTCGTATTATAAGACAATAATATAAGTATTTTTTTTTATCTTTTTTACTTAATTTGTTATATATTTTGATATAATAATTAATATTCAAAGATCAACACACATAAAGTAAATATAAACATTTAAAGTGGACGGAGGAAGTATTTTATTTTTTTTTACACAATGCTCCATACTACCATAAAAAGGATAAATTCAAAAAAAATAAATAAAAAATTAAACATATAGAAACAGAACCAGGGAAAAACTGTATTTCTTTATGCACCAGATAATGGAAGAATCACAAAACGTCAATGGAAGTGAAGAGAAGAAAAATTATAAACTGATCTGCAACTAACTCTACTTATAAGTGGTTTCTCTGTCTATAAAACGAGTTTCTAAAGAATATAAAATGTATAATGTTTCTTTATTTGATAAAAAGTGTTTCTCTATTTTCTTCAAAACAATTATTACAACAAGTCAAAAATTCAATTTAAAATATTAGTACAATTTATTCTTTTAATACAATTTCTCATACAACACACTGAAAATCAATCTATAAAAAAGCGTTGGGTGAACAAAGCCATTATTTATTTATTTTGGTGTTGTATAAAAATACCCCCTCTGTCTCATTACAATAGTCTTGTTTACCATATTATTATAAAACTACCTTTACTTTTTTTATTATTATTATTACACAATTGTCATTATTTTTTACACTAAGACACTCATAAGGACAAAAAAGTCTTTTGCCCATACGTTTTACTCACTATCAATATAATATCAATATTCGTTAAATCTCGTACCAAACACAATCCAAATTATTATTTTGGGACGGAGGAAGTACTATTTACTAAATGTTGCAATTTCAGTGAAAAGAATGTCCCTCTCTGAACCACATACTTGTTCATATATATATACTCTCTCCGTCCCATAACAAAGTATCCATTTTTTCATTTTAGTCTGTCCCATAACAAATTATTTATTTTTTTTAGTAACTGTACTATCTACCTAACATTATAAATACCCTTACAACTTACAATATATTACACAAATGTCATTACTTTTATATCACACATACTAACAAAGTTATGTTAGTTATTTCTATTTTATTTCTACTATATCCCAATATAATACTAATATATCTAAAACTACACGTAAAAAGTAATTGGATACTTATTAACGGGACGGAGGGAGTATATATCACAAAAGAAAATCATTTGGAGTTGAAACTCTTTTAAAACAGTGACAGATGTATTCACATTTTGAACCAAATTTTACTGGTAAAGTTAGACCTCCCAACAGTGATTAATTGGATATAATCAAATTTAACTAATGGCTTCAAATTGCTTGCAAAATAAATTGAGTTAAAACAATTTATAGAGAGCAAGTATTTTTTTTTTATTAAATATATATATATTTATTGAATCATCATAATGCAATGTGTGATAGTGTTATATTAGTTACTGTGTTGATTAGTTGTGATTAATATAAACAAAAATAATAACCCGATGGGTGTGTTTGTTTGGAGATTGGATTTTAAATACACTATTTATCTTTTTTTAAAAAAAAAAATTATCAAATCAAACACTTATTTTTTATTTTTTTATATTATACTAAAAATCAATTTTACATTCAAAACAACATCACGTCAATACATATTTATTTCACATCATACAACTATTCAAATTCAAAATTTTTACTATTCAAATCCCAACTCAAAATCCAAACCTCCAAACAAACGGACCCTATGCTCTCCGTGAGCACGGCACATGTTGTATTAACTGAAATCATATGTTGACTTCAGAGTATATATGAATATATCTTATGTGTTGAATTTAATTATACTATGTAATTGATGAATTATTATTATTATTATCATTATTATTATTAATTTATATATTTCTCTCGTAACAAACTATTTATTTATTTATTTTAATTTGTCTCGTAACAAAATATTCATTTTTTTTTAGTAACTGTACTATCTACCTAACATTACAAATATCCTTACAACTTACAATATATTACACAAATACTACTACATTTATATCACACAATACTAATAAAGTTATTTTAGTAATTTCTACTTTATTCATACTACATCTCAATACCATTTTAGCATGGAGGAAGTAGATTATATAACAATATTCAAGGATGGTTACAGTGTCAGCACCATTGTTGATTTTTCACATCAGTATACGTTACATATGCAAACAAACATTAGTATTACACACAATAGATGTTATGTATAATAAAGGTATGTGATGTTTTGTACTAATAACAAGTGCGTTGTATACAAGTATGTCATGTGCTAAAATTAACTGTTCTGTATGTTGTATGAGACTATAGCATGTGTTGTATTTGTATATATTAACATATACAATGTGCTGTCTGTAGTAATAGTATTGTGTGTTGTCTGTAGTTATATTGTGTGATGTTGAGACTATAATATGTGTGTTTTGTTCATATACTATATATTAACATATACAATATACTGTTATAACATTATTATATATTATCTAAAAGCACACGGTATATTGTTGAATATATTACCGAATTTAAAATTCAGCGTTGTAGCAGCTCGCTGGTGTATTGACAATGGCAATGGATGGGTCAAAAAGGGCCAAATTAGATGGGACCTTAGCCTGCCTGCAGGTGACATTTACTTTGCCCCATTGCACTATTCTTTTTAGACTCCTCCTCGTAAAACCAATTTTCTTTCATTTATTTTCACACTTTATTTTAATTTAATTTAATCTATAATTTAATTTATAATTTAATTTAATTTAATTTTTCACAAAGTGAGAGTCAGATTGGATTAGATATATCCTGTTATGTCACGCCCAACACAGTCACTGTTCTCCTCTCCTAGGTTCGGCAGTATAGCCCCTCCTATAGTCTTCTATATACACACACGTACATTATTGTTGTTGTTGTTATTATTATTTTTTTTTAAAAAAAAATTAATTTAAATTTAATATTAAAATAATATATAATAAAATATTTTATAAAAGAAAAAAATATATTATTTATATTTATGTTTTTTTTTTTTTTTGGATTATCATTGAAAAATATTTTTTTTTTTAAGTAAAAAATTACTTCCTCTGTCCCATTGAAATATTGCAATTTTTTATTTTTATTCGTCCCAAAATAAGATTGCAATTTCATAATTAGTAATTGTACTACATACCTAATATAATAAATATCCTTCCAACCTACACTATATTACATAAATGCCATTACTTTTATATTACACAATACTAATAGGATTATTTTCGTCTTATCACTACAACCCATTATAATACTAATACTCCCTCCGTCTCATAAGAAATATACATTTTTTTTTTCACGTAGTTTTAGAAATATTAGTATTATATTGAGATATAGTAGGAATAAAATAGAAATAACTAAAATAACCTTATTAGTATACGTGATATAAAGGTAATGATATTTGTATAATATATTGTAAGTTGTAAAGGTATTTGTAATGTTAGGTAGATAGTACCGTTACTAAAAAAGAAAATAAATACTTTGTTATGAGACGAACTAAAATGGAAAAATAGATATTTTGTTATGGGACGGAGGGAGTATTACAAAATCTACGTGCAAAAAGTAAATAACAACCTTGCACCGGGACAGAGGTAGTATTATATTTTTGTATTTTTTTTATTATAAAAGGAAAAAGTAATTATTATTACTCACTTTTATTAAAACCCGTGTCCGGTCAAATGAGCACAAATTTGCATGATAGAAAATATTTTGTTTCCCTCTGTCCCATCTATCCCATTTAGATTAGACAAAAAATTTTAAATATTATATAATTAGTAAATAATTAAAATATATTAAGAAAAATATTATAAATTAATATTAAGATACTGAATAATTTAATTAAATTTTTTTTATAAATTATAAATTTTAAAATATAATTAAAATGTATAATTATATTTTTTTTAAAAAAAATATAAATTACAGTGATACAAATTAAATAGAATAATTTTTTTTTTTAAAAATGGATAATTCAAATAGTCAAAATTTAGAATATCCTACCAAATAAAAAAATCCTACAAATTAAAATGGAGATGGGTCCACATAATTTTTTTTTTTTTCTCTAAATTATTTAGCAACAAAATTTAGTCCATAAAAGGGGCAGAGTATCCTCCCCCTTCTTCCCCAACTCACTCGTTTCTCCATGGATGTCCAGAGAGCTCTTCTTCTTCAACCCAACTGGATGTCCACCAATGATTATTACATGGGCCACCATAAGGTTAATTAATTTCTCCATATAACCTCATTTCTTACATTCCCAATTTTAATTAATTATTATAATGAAAAGATTTTTAATTTCTCTTACAGGAGGCTGATTTAATCAGAGAAGCCACTCTTGTCTTGACCATGGAGGTCGAAGAGACGAAGGCCAAAGCGGCGGCGGAGATGAAGCTCAAAGACGCCGAGATTTCCCGACTCAGGGAAATGGTCGCCGCCGCCATTAACGACCGGAACGAAGCTCTGGAGAAGTGCCGGAAATTGGCCTTCGAGAATAACAAATTGCTGCTCCGCCAGAAGAATTCTAGGGTTTCGACCTCCGGCGACGATCTCCGGCTCGATTCCGGCAACGGAGGATTCTCGGCGTCCTCCGACTGCGACGAGAGCATTGTTTCGTCTCCTCCGCCTTCGCCGTCGCCGCCGGTGGCGGTGACGAAGCCGCTGCCGGAGAAGGGGAAGCTTCTGGAAGCCGTGGTGAAGGCCGGCCCCCTCCTGCAGAACCTCCTCGTCGCCGGGCCCCTGCCGCAGTGGCGGCGGCCCCCGCCGCCGATAGATAGCTGCCAGATACCGCCGCCGCCGGTGGTTGTTCCGAGTGGCCGGAAAAGGGGCGTGCTCGGCGCCGTCGGCGGATTGACGGATCCCGGCGGCGAATACAGAGATTTTGACCAACAAATAATTAAAGGGTCGTTTTTCAGCGATACGAATCAAACTATAAATATTTAAATAATAATAATAATAGTAATTAATTGGAATTAGTCGTTATTTTAGTGATTGGCAGAGAAGATTAGGAAAGTTGGTGCTGCAAACTGGTCGAGACTCCTGCCCCCATTTTGTACAGTATTTATTTATTTATTTTTAAATATGTATTGGAATTGGTTAAAGTGCAGAGCTAATTAATACTGCAATCGGAAGAAATATACAAGGTCGTATTTACTTTTCTTTTTTAGTCGGCAATATTTGAATATTAATTATTATATGAAAATATAGTACAAATATAAGAATAATAACAAAAATACTTGTATTAGTATCTATAATATTATTATCATGATTTTTTGAAAAAAATTATACAAATATAAAAATATTTTTAATATTAAATATAATGACGCAAAAGGTAAATAAGATCCTTAGAGCATATATATACTCTCTCCGTCCCATATACCATGTCCATGTTGCCGTTTCTGTCTGTCCTCCATGTCACTTTCTTTTTTCGGAAAATAATTATACACTTTAATCTTATTTTAAACTTTTTAATTTTATTTTTTTAAAAATTTTAATTAAACTAATTAGTTATCTTAATCTTAATTTATAATTATTTATATTATAAGGATAATTATTTTCACTAATATATTCTTAATTATCTACTAATTATACCACTCCTAAAATACCGTGTCTACAATGTAACAGACACGGTATGTGGGACGGAGGGAGTATTATATATGAACATATTTATAGTACAACATAAGATATTTTATAACATACTATATGATGATGTACTATATGTAAATGTATATTGTTTATCTTTATAACATAACATGATTTAGTTAGATAACCACCACGCTGATTTGATCGAATCAACATGAGATTTGCGTCGATTGTCCACGTCATATTTTTTATTTTGATCAGCTTGTGCATATCGTGTGTCTATATATATATATATATATATATTATAATATGAGAATTGGGAACCGCCAATCAAAAGTATCTACTGAGTAAGCTCTCGGCCAAACTTAATACCCTACAAACTATGCCCGACAAAGAAAGTTACAATAGACGAATAATGTATGACAGGTAAACCTGGAGGCGTCGGAGGTTGTGCATATTGTATTTTATTACATAATATGTTGTGTTAATATATTGTTAATACAAATTATATATCATCTGTCTTTGTTGTACTAATAATTAAATTATTTATATGTTACATATTATCTAGCTATATATACACCTCAGATATTTCTCTTTATGTATATATATATATACACATTATATATAAATGTATATTGTTGAAGAGGCAATTAATTGATGTCTTTCCCTAATTAAGAGGAGGCATTTTTTTTTATTTTTTATTTTTATTTTATTATTATTATTATTATTTTTATCTCTATAAATGCGCAGCATATTGGTTGGGGAGTCCCTGTCCTTGCATTGCATGGCTTTAATTTTGATTTAATTAAGGATCTATTATTAATATCTCTCAATCTCTCTCTCTCTTCAATTCAATTACGTACGTTGGATGACATTAAATCCAACGGTGCTATTGCATTATGGCGGCGTGTCCAATCCATACAAAATATCTAGGTAAAATTGCAAAATATACTCTATATATATTCCATTATTACTTTTGTCATATATTTATCTTACTGAAAAATATTTATCATATATTTCAAAAATTTGTTATTACCTCTGTCCCTAACAAGGTATCTATTTGTCTTTTGCGCTATTGTACTTGACATTAAAAATATAATTATATTTGTATATTTCTTTTGCACAAATGTCATTATATTAGTATTATAAGATACTAATAGAAGTATTTTTGTCATTTTCCCTTGATTTATAATATGTTTTAATATAATAAATAATATTCAAATATCAACATGCAAAAAGTAAATAAATAATTTGTTATGGGACGGATGGAGTATTTTTATCATTTGGCAACACGTATTCGTGAGTAACTGCGCGTGGGATGATAAATATCACGCGCGGCCAAAAGATAAAAATAGCGACTTTTGCAAACATATATGATTTATTTTGTAATAGAAATAAATAGAAGATTAAAGTGAATAAAACATACATTATAAAAATTTTCTGCAATTTACCTAAAAATCTATATACTCCCTCCATCCCATAAGTAAATATTCATTTGTTTTTTTTTTACGTAATTTTAGAAATATTAGTATTATATTGAGATATAATAGAAATAAAGTAGAAATAACTAAAATAATTTTATTAGTATGTGTGATATAAAAGTAATGACATTTGTGTAATATATTGTGAGTTGTAAGGGTACTTGTAATATTAAGTAGATAATATAATTACTAAAAAAGAACGGATATTTTGTTATGGGACAGACTAAAATAAAAAAATGGATACTTTGTTATGAGACGGAAGAGTATATCATTTGACCGTGTGCGTTAATTTTGACCAGACGGGTTATTGTGGGGTCAGTTGGGACCCACATTTCGCAACTTGGATCTACCGCTTTGACTCTTACATTGTTTCTTTTTAAGTTCGCCGGGAGAGAGATTATTTGTTAGCTTTGGGGTTTTTATTTTTTTTATTTTCTTAAATGTATTTATTTTATGTTAAAAATAAAAATAAATACAGATAGTGTAAAAATAATGTTTTATATTAAATTATCTAATTTTCTTAATAAATGTATATTATATATTTGTTTATAATATTCATAAAATATTGTGTCATTATAAGCAGAAGTGAACAAATTTATATGTATAATAAGTATTAAATGAAGAGTAAATAATACCTTTTAAATATATATTAAGATACTTTAAAATTACATTTTAATAAAATAATATAAAATGAATTATTTCATGAAAAATAAAATTTATATAATATAAATTAATTATATATATATATATAAAGAGATTTTTAATATATATAAATATAATTATTTGAATCAAGGTTAATTGTGTATTTATAAGATATGAGTTGAATAGTACTATAGTAGTGCTTATCAATTCATAACTTATAAATTATTCTTGAAATGATCATGGAAATTACAATAGAAGTAAGAGAGGCTATATTTTTTAAAAATATATCCGTAAATAAATAATTATGTGGTAAGAAAAGAAAAAAGACAATTACTCTTAATCAAGAGATTACTAATCCTCGTCGTAGCAAAAAGACCAGAATCAAGAAAATATTTGGTCTATTTTTATTACATACATATTGGACAAGAATCGACATTGATTAATGAAGCCTTGTTGAGTCCTATTAACCCATTTTGAAAAGAAGTCATTGACAGTGAAATAAAGTTCACTATGCAAAATTACACTTGGTTGTTAATTGACTTATCCGAATATCATAAACCATTAGAGTGTAAGTAGATTTTGAAAAAAAAATAATATAAATCCGATAAATTTATTGATAAGTATAATGCCCAAGAATTTTAAACAAACAAAAAAATTTGACTTCTTTGATATTTATTCAGAGTGATTGAAGTTAAAAAAAGAAAAATTTCGTAGCACAATTAATCAAATTTCAAATAAGCATAATAATAAAATTGACATCAATCTATTTAATTGCTAATTATGTATATATTTGTATTATATTTTCTCCATCCGATAATTTTATATTCACTTCTTTTGTAAATTACAAAGAAATTAAGTATAAAATTGGCAAAAATACATGAACTATGTGATTTTATTCTCATTGAATATATATATATATATTAAAGTATAGATTTTTAAATTCTTCAAAATATACTTTAAATTAAATATATATTGCATTTAATTCCATCTAAATAAATTAAACTTCTAATCATCAACTAAACCAACAATCAGACACTTTAATACACATATTTAAATAGTAAAGATACCATAATAACAAATTCCAATATAATGAAGAGGTCAAATATGTAAAAATAACAAAAAATTATTTAAAAATTACAAAAGTAAAAGATTATAGGTTTTTATCATAAAACAATGTAAATAGTAATATCTATATATATAATTCCTTCGTCTCATTGAAAGATTACCATTTTTTATTTCCATCTATCCCAAAACAAGATTATCATTTCATAATTTAATAATTGTACTACACACTTAACATAATAAATATCCTTTCAATTTACAATATATTACACAAATGTTATTAATTTTATATTACACCATACTAATAGGGGTATTTTTATCTTTTTTTTTTTTTTTTACTATAATCCAATATAATACTAATATTCAAAAATCTACGTGCAAAAAATAAACATCACCCTTTCAAAGGGACGAAGGGAGTACAAAAATTTACTGAATGTAAGTAGAAAATAAATTATAGTAGATGAGCATAGATACCAACATTTATTCTAATATGTAAAACTCAAATATTCAAATGAGAGAATCCAAGGCATGCACCATTTATACATGTCCTATCATTTCGTCCTCCATATTTAATTCCAATTCAATTATATACATCAAATTTATTTAATTTATTTGTTCCCTATTCCATACGTAATCTTCCAAGTTAATTATTGTTTGTTTATTGTTTTGATTTGAATTCTTTTATGTGAAGAATAAAGAATTATATTTGGAATATATATATATATATATAATATTTTATATTGAATGGTGTCGAAAAATAAGTGTGTTTGGACAAACAAACCCTAAGTAATATAAATTTTAATATTTCTTATGGCTCATAATTAAATATTTATTTCCTTTTTGCACACATTTTTAAAAATATTAGTATTATATTTGGATGTAGTAAGAATAAAGTAGAAATGACTAAAATAAGATTATTAGTATGTGCGATATAAAGGTAATGTCATTTCTATAATATATTGTAAGTTGTAAGGGTATTTGTAATGTTAGGTAGACAGTACAGTTACTTAAAAAAAAATACTTTGTTACGATATGAACTAAAATAGAAAAATAGATATTTTGTTATTGTTACGAGACTGAGGAAATTATTACTTTTGAAAGGCATTTTGAAAATCCCCGTCAAACTTAATAATTTACAAATTAAATTCGATAAAATAAATAACACTTAAAAATTAACCTAATATGACAAACAAAATCTGAATTCGAATGAATAAAGTATAGTTTTCGAGCATAAAAGTGATCAATGCAACAAATCTCAAAAGCAAATAGCAGTAAAAGCAGCTGGTGGGGTCCACCACCAAGTGTAGAATAACGATGTTGTATTGAATCACACACATTGCACATAGCCATATAGCCATATAAAAGATACTCCCTTCGTCTCAGATACCATATCCAGGTTGTCATTTCTATCCGTCCCACGTACCCTGTCACTTTTTTTTTTTAGAAAATGATTACACACTTTAATCTCATTTTAAACTTTTTAATTTTATTTTTTTAATTTTAATTAAACTAATTAGTTATCTTAATCTTAATTTATAATTATTTATATTATATGATAATTATTTTCACTAATATATTTTTAATTATCTACTAATTACACCCCTCCTAAAATACTGTGTCTACAGTGTAACTGACACGGTATCTAGGACGGAGGGAGTAATAATAATACTACTTCGTTGTTCGCAAAAATTAAAATATTTGGATTCGACACAAAAATTAAAAAAAAATTAATATTTGATTACAAATATAAAAATAAAAAGATAATAGAAATTTAGTATAAAAAATTTTAAAAAATAAGAAGATAATATTATAAAGATAATGATATTTGTTGTAAATAAATATTGAATGAAATATAATAATAATTAAATATTAATTTATTGATTTTATCAAAATTAACAATGAAATAAATTTAGGGAACAAACTAAAAAAAAATTATTCTCTCATTCGTCCCAAAAGATGTGTCTTGTTAGAATTGACACGAAAATTAAAAAATAATAGTTTTTGATTGAAAATTAATATAAAGTAGAATGATTAATACTAAAATACCTTTTCTTTTTTAAGGATATTAAAAAGTAAATTAAAGTAATACTTACTTTATTATAAAGTAGGAATCACAATTACTAAATAAAAAATTATGACAATTATTTTGAGATAAACAAAATAAAAAATAAAAATAAAACAACTATTTCGAGATTAAAAGTAAAAATAAATTTGACGAATTGAAAAAATATTTTTTTAAAAAAAAAAAAAAAAAGAAACAGTAGCGGACAGACACTTGGTTGGGCTGGGCTGACCTTAGCCTCGCAAATGCAATCACACACATTTATACATCAATTCATTACAGACAAAACAATCAATATTACATACAAACACAGACATCATTATTTTCCCCAAAGCTGCCAAATCGATTTCTTCTCAAATCCTCCCAACAAACAATTTCAAATTCAATCTGCTTGATTGTCCCTTTCAGTTCAATTCAATTCCGACCGACCGACGCACCCGCCCCCAGGTTAGTTTCCCCTCAATTTCTTCCACTCCCAATTTCTTAATCACAATCATAAATTCGATTAGATTCCTTTGTCTGCTTCTTTCTTCTTTGTTGTTCTTCGAATCATCCCACGTTTCTTCAATTCCTCCCAATTCTGTGTTTCCCTTTTTGGACAATTAAACCTCTCTCTATCTTCATTATTCAGATCCATATGATTGGGGGAATTGAGGTTTGAAATTAGGTTAAACGATGGAGGACCGAGTTGAGAAATTCAGACAATCGAGCCCTGAAAGAGCCAAATTACGGACTCAGACATCCTCAAATTCACAAAATCAGAGCAGCCGCAAAGTAGTTGCTGTGATTTACTATCTCTGTAGGAATCAGCAGCTGGAGCATCCTCATTTCATGGAAGTCCCCCTCTCTTCCTCCAATGGCCTTTACTTGAAAGGTTGTTCCGATTTTACATACACAATTTTGATCTAAGGTTTTAGCCGATCTTACGTTGTTTTTTTGACAATTCCGATGTTGTTTTGAAGACGTTGTGGATCGGCTCAGCGTTTTGAGAGGCAGGCGTGTGGCTTTATCCTACTCTTGGTCGTGCAAGAGGTAGTGTACATGTATATATATATATATATATATGTATGTATATGTATGTATGTATGTATGTATGTATTCTTTCGATTTTGTCTTGTGGAGTGGATTGAAGAACATTAATGTTTGATTTTGTTAACGTAGGAGTTATAGAAATGGATATGTATGGCATGATCTTTGCCGCGATGATTTGATCCTTCCGGCGCACGGCGACGAGTATGTTCTTAAGGGGTCGGAGCTCCTCTCCGAATCCAATTCCGGTAATCCCTTTTTCGCCGAGGCGACTTTACTCCGTTTAGATAGAAATTTTCGAAGTTATGGAAAATTTGGGAACAGTAAAAAGTTAATATTTAATGCGATATTTTTTTAAAAGTCCGTAATCCCGTTTTAGTAGAAGTTATTTTTGAAAGTTTTGGACTTTTGGAAAATGATAAAAAAATTTACATTCAATGTGATTTTTGTCGGAGGAAGAAATTATTCGATGCAATGCTTTTCAAAAAAATACACTCCCTCCGTGCTATGGTAAATTTTTATTGACTTTTGTATGCAGATTAAGGTAAATTAATATTTTATTGATATTTAGTGTAATATGGTAGTAATGTCTACTTTGACCTTGACATTAAAGTATTAGTATACTCCTTTCGAGGGTGTTTACTTGTGAAATTTTGGTTTTGAATTTTTTATTTTAAATAGTAAAATTTTGAATTAAAATAGTTGTTTGATGTGATATAAATATGTATTGATGTAATTTTTTGAATGTAAAATTAAGATTTTAGTGTAATAAAATAAATAAATCTGGGTATTTGATATGATGTTTTTGGAGGGAAAAGAAAGTTGGAATATTAAAATCAGTGGTAAAATCTCATAAGTAAACACTGTCGAAATGAAATGTTTTGATTTGGACAGATTAAAATGATAAAATGGATAATTTACTTTTGGATGGAGGGGAGTATCTTGTTTCTGAATAGTTTCGAAAGTTTCGAAAGTATTTATGTAAATAGATTGTCGATAAATTTTTGTTGTTGAAATAGCATTATTTTTGACACATGTTTTCCAGTTCGATCGATTCCCGCCGGCGGCGGAGTCGTAATACAAAACCACAAATCGTCGCCGGAGCCGCCGTGCACGGCGATAAGCCAAGAAAGTTCCCGGGATGACGAGCTGTCTCCGACCGTACGCCATCCTTGCTCGTCGACCGTTTCCCCAGACTCGAGCACCGGAAAAAATTCGTCTTGGAACGTCTCGTTAAGCCTAACCGAATACAAACTCAGCAAGACCGACGCATCCACACAGACCGACGAAGAAATTGTCGTACAAGGTTGTTCAAACGACGAAATTACCCCAGCCGTCGAACGAACTCCCGACAAAAGCCGAGGCTGCGATAACACCGGCACGTTGGAGTCACTGATTCGAGCGGATGTGAGAAAACTCAAAAATTTAAGAATGTTCGAAAACGAACGATGCAATAAGCTCAAGGCGTCGACTTTAATAATGCAGCTCATATCTTGTGGGTCAATTTCGGTGAAAGATCATCGGTTCGGACTTATCCCGACGTACAAGCCGACTTTATCGAGCTCGAAATTCCCGTCGCCGTTGTTCTCGACATCGTTCGTTTTGGGAGAGGCTAACGGTTCGGCGGAGAATCGTAAATTGTCTGAAAAACATCGTCGTTCGTTCGACACTAGTGCGAGGTCGGTCGATTTAATTTTTCTCCGCGCCCGTCGATATTTTCTTGATGTTTTATGACATAACCTTGTGAATTAACTTTGGTTTTCGCGAATGTCGGGTGATTCTTAACTAGAATGTTATCCGAGAAAGAGCAACATTCGACGTCCCGGAGAGAGACGGATTTCTTGAGAGACAATGTCGAGGAAAGTAATGTGATCACGGTCGAAGAAAGTTGAGTATAACATTAATAAAAGATCGATCTTTTCTATTCGATTTTATTTTATTCAAAAAAATTAGTTATATATATCTCACTTATTGTTGTTCTGATGGTGGTATATGTACGTGTGACATTAAAATGACTGTTAGAGCGGCAATAAGTGAGATATTTGATTATTTTTATATTATATTTATTTAAATAAGCAAAATTATAAGAGTATCGATTAGAATTCATAACATTTTTCTTTTTTTTTTTTAATTTTTTTTGCTGCAGGCTTGCTTCAGGAGCTCGGGTTATAATCCGTACGAAGAAAGTGCAGCAAGATTAGGTCTAATTAGGACAGGATAAGGACAAACTTCAAAGATGGAAATTACTACGCAAAAATTACACTCGATTTTTTGAATAATAGTTTCTATTTTTGTTGTTGTTTTTTTTTTTTTTCAATTACGTTGAATTTAATAGTCTGCAAATTAGGTCTGACAAAGTAAATAACACTAAGCAAATTTTGTGTGGCAGATAAGACTCGGGCCGTGAGGAGTCTTTGTTATTTTTAAGATTTAGATAAATCTAGTCTTAATTAAAAAGAAAATACTACCTTCGTTCCGTAACAAGAGTTATATTTACTTTTTATACGTTGATATTTGAATATTAATTATTATATCAAAATATAACACAAATAAGAGAAAATGACAAAAAATACTTATATTATTACCTTATAATATATTAAAAAAATAATATTTGTATAATAAATATAATTTTTTTTTCTCTAATATTAAATACAACGATAAAAAAGTAGATATAACTTTTATTACTTAACAGTGATACTGAATGATTTAAAAAATTGACTAAAATTATATACAATCAACATGCACCTGTTCAATATATGACAACCTTTGAATACGGTCACATTCAAACATGATTATGTTCAATCATCTATGTCTTAGTATAGTTACATGCTAGAACACGACCATGTCGGATTTAAAAAAACGACTAGATTAACTGTCTATAAAATTTGGCCAGCTCTCTAAATCTTTTAATACAAATCGTGTTTAGTTTATGTTGATTGTCGTCATATCAGCCATTTTTGTTTGGAATTTAACGGTAGAATCAAAATTGATTAAATTTATTTTGAATTGAACTACAATTGATTAAAAATTTTTAATACGATCAAAATTGATTAATGTGATATATAATGAAACAAAAAGTAATTATTTCCCTAATATTTACCAATTTATTAAAAACGAGGGTGTGTTCTTTTACACAAAATATTTCTAACATATGTTTTCCAAAAAATTAATATATTATACAAACATGAACGCACATCTTGAATATGACTTCAGAATATATATATATATATATATTACTCCCTCCGTCCCTGAACTATAGTTTGGGTTGAATTTGCTACGAGATTTAAGGAATATTGATATTATATAGGTAATGGGTAAAAAGTATTAATAAATGACTTTTTTGCCCTTGTGAATGTATTAATGTAAAAAGTAGTGGCAATTGTGCAGTAATAATAAAAAAGTAAGGGTAATTTTATAGTGATACGATTATTTATAAAAATGAGACTATTGTTTTGGGACGGACAAAAATAATATATAAGACTATTATATTAGAAGGAATGGAGTATACATACGTATGTTGTCTATATTCTTAAAAGCAATTCAAAAATGAAAAAGCAGATCAAAAGCTAATATATGTAAATCTGCATCGCATATTGGAGAATATATTCCCAACAGCTACTTTTGTTGTTATTATTATTATTATTATTATTATTTTATATATATTATGTTTTTTATGTTTATGAAAAGGGAAATAATAGCATTTATTGCTGTTATATACTCCCTCCGTACTAGAACTATAATCTGGGTTGTGTTTGATACGAAATTTAAGAAATATTGATATTATATTGGCAGCGGATAAAAAGTACAAGTAAAAGACTTTTTTGCCCTTACGAGTGTACTAGTGTAAAAAGTAATGGCAATTGTGTAATAATAATGAAAAAATAAGGATAGTTTTATAGTAATATAATTATTTATGAATATGAAACTATTGTTTTGGGACAGACAAAAATAATAATCGTGACTATTGTATTGGGACGGAAGGAATATATCCTTAAAAAAATGGTATTATGGTTTTTATATATTATTCGTGCATGGATCTCGAAATGCATATGCAATTGCATGTATATAGAAGTAAACATCACAGCATTTTAAAATAATAATAATAATAATAATAGTCATTTGATATAATATAAAAAAATATTGTATATATTTTTTTTATTTTTTATATGACTATTTATACGCATATTTTCGGAATTTTTAATATTTTTCATCTAACAATAATTTTTTTTTTACAAAAAAAATATTATATCAAATATATATTTATTGTACAACTTCTTACTATATATTTTAATTTTTTTTTCAAATTCTAATTATCTCTCTCTAAACAAACTTAAAAGGGAATTCATAAATTATTTATTTCCCAAGAATCTTTAAAAGGACTTGTGTAATATATGCAAATAATAATAATTTTAATACCATAAGTCATACATATAGAGAAATCTCTTCAAAAGTTCAAAACTATAAAAAGAGATCCCATAAAAGTTGCATAAAGAAGGTAGATTTCGAGGACTACTTTATAACAATAATAGACAAATAAATTAGAGATATATATACGTGTAAAGATTACTATACATTGAATTAAATGTTTTGTTTTAAAGACAAATTAATACTATTTAATTTATACAATTTTTAATATAATTATATTATTTTTCGCATTAAATATTCCCTCCGTCCCATAACAAAATATTCATTTTTTTATTTTAGTCCGTTCCATAACAAAATATTTATTTCCTTTTTTTAGTAACTGTACTAACTATGTAACATTACAAAAACCCTTACAACTTACAATATATTACACAAATGTCATTACCTTTATATCACACGTACTAATAAGGTTATTTTAGTCATTTCTACTTTATTCCTACTATTTCCCAATATAATACTAATAGTTCTAAAACTACGTGCAAAAAGCAAATTGATACTTAGTTTCGGGACGGAGGGAGTATATACTTTCTTCGTCTCAGAATTATAGTTTGGATTGTGTTTGGCACGGGATTTAAGAAATATTGATATTATACCGGTAGCAGGTAAAAAATACGGGCAAAAGACTTTTTTGCCCTTGTGAGTATATTAGTGTAAAAAGTAGTGGCAATTGTGTAGTAATAATAAAAAAGTAAGGATAATTTTATAGTGATATGGTTATTCATAGAAATGATATTATTATTTTGGAACGGACAAAAATGATAAACATGACTATTATATTGGAACAGACAAAAATGGTAATAAGAACTATTGTATTGGGCCGGAGGGAGTATTAAAATATTATAAATCACAGTTCAAATCAAATTTTCAAACTTAAATCAAAACCACAAACCCAAAGACTTCATATCGGAACAAATAATTATATATCATAATTATACTATGTGTTAGACCTGTTTCTAATAATAATAATGATAATAGTAAGTTTAGGTTGTGTTTGTTTTGGAGATTGGATTTTAAATACATTCATCTCATTTTTTTTCTTCCAAAAATATCAAATCAAACACTTATTTTTTTTTATATTATACTAAAAATTAATATTACATTCAAAACATCACATCAACACCTATTTATATCACATCATAAAACTATTTAAATTCAAAATTTTTACTATTCAAATTCTAACTCAAAATCCAAACCCCCAAACAAACACACCCTAAAGAATGATCTGATGGTACGTGGATGGATTCGAGTTCAAATTTCCAACACTTTCGGTTAATAATAATAATAATAATAATAATAGTATAATGAATATGAGTATGCATCCAAGCCATTTGTCTCAATTTATATATATATATTTTGAAATTTGTTGGATTGTTTATTAATACTAATATGTTCAAATATATATATATATGTGTCACCTCTAATATCATTTTCTCACGATAATATTACATTAAATATATAAATTTTTCCTATATTGAAATTTATCCAAAATTCAAAATTTTTTTCTAAATGAAGCTTTTTAGTTTGGGTCCGGGTGTACTTCAAATTTTTTACCAAGATAAAATTCAATTGTGATCTTAATTATATATATATATATATATATTTTCTTATATCTCAATGAAATAATAGATATATTCAAAATTCTTTATTGAATTTTCGGCGTCAAATTTCATGCTACATAACAAAAAAGTAAATGTTTATGGCACTTAATTCTATGGCAAAAAATAAATATTAATTTTAAAATAAAGTATTGATTTAATTATTTTTAATAATATTTTGATATGATATTTCATAAAAAAAAAAAAATTAATGCACATTTCTTAAAAATCGTGCTAAATAAATAATATAGATTTGTAGTTTGAAATCATAAACAAACAAACCCTAAGATTAGAATACTGAAAAATTGTTCGATAAGAATTAGGATAATGTTTGAAAATAAAGAACTAGCCATTTATAGTATAATAAATCTAAAATCTCCCATGAAATAAAATCTTTTCGGGTTACTAGGAGGAAAATCATATACGAGAAATTTGCGGTCGCGATAACAGTAATTAAATGCCACCCGAAAAATTCCACAAGTTTTATCTTGGGCATCCCATACCCAAGAAGCAAAGCATGCCATGTAAAAATTGTAATTAAATTTTTTTATCGGACCAGGATCAAGTGCGAAATTAAAAAAATTCAACATTTGTGCCGATGCCTTGATTCAATAATTAATCATGTCATTAATGAATTAATTAATAATTATGTAATATAATTGTACTATTAATTAGGCATCAGAACATGTGCTAATTTTTTAATTCAGCACCTGATTTATCTTATTTTTTATCATAGTTATTCATTTGAAGTTCAAGAAACTAGAGAGTATAAGAAACTTAAGATATATACACTATCTATTCACCAAGATGAATTTATCTATAACCAGATCAATGAAAAAAATTTAAATGCTATGGCTTATTTTGTTATATTTGAAATCAAAATTTAAATAAAAAATTAATGTCATGCCATATGAGTTCTAGAAGACAACTACCACAATGAATTCAACTAATATATGTAAAAATATATCATCATTTGAAAAAATTTCAAGAAAATAATATTTTAGAAGGTTTAATAGAGAATAAATAGAATGTGAATACTCGAATCAAATACTTCTTGAATCGGAATTTTAAACAATAAAAATAGATACTAATAATCAAGAAAGAATTCCCAGATCGTGGATTTTGTACGTATTGCTTTATTGATTGGAAATGGCTCATCGAATAGTAATATAAACACGGCCATATTTAAAAGCATCATCATGGTTGGTGCAACACCTCTACTGAATTAATTAGCTCAATACATTTACAAATGACAATAATGAGAATCATGTGCAACATAAGATATGTCTGTAAAAATATCACACTTATCACACAACTATACACAATAAAATCAGATTTTCCCAATGAAATTAGATTCAATACTCATGAAAAATATGAGAAAATTGAAGCATACACACGACATATCACACATAAGTTAAAAGAACAAACAATGACCCAAGTTATTGACGATGCAATAGTAATGCATACATTGATATCCGACATCATATCGTAAACAAACTAGATTGAATAATAATTCAAGAATCTATAAAATCTTACATTTTATCTTTTTAAGACCTACGAGACCACAATCATAGTGTAAAATTAATCAAAACTCAAACCATTTGAAAACTGATGGAAGATGCTGATGATGATGATAACGTTGTTGTTGCTGGACTTGAAGAAAATAGTTAACATTTTGGACTTCTTTTATGTAATTGTATCATATTAGTTACTTAAGGTCCATTACTTGTGTTATAGTCCATCTACTATCATATATATGCATAGTTAGAAAACTGTAAAATCAATTCAGTTCAGTTGTATTCTGAAATTAAGAAAGCCTAATCGTATTGCTCTGGTTCTTCTTTTTCTTTCAAGAAATTCTACAACTTCTTCATGGTATCAAAGCGGTAAATTCGATCAAGGGTTTGATTTCTTACTTTTACGGTACTTTATGCTAATAGTTGCTATATCTTTTCTATATGTTGTCCCTACAATTTCTCCTCTGCTACTATTAGATTTCATTTATCGATCTCTGATGGCAAACATATCTCCATCTCCTGATTTGACGACAAATCCATTTCCATCAAATATGGTTACTCTTCCAAGAGCCTTAATGTTGTGTTCTTGAGATAATTCAGCACAAGCCTTATCTACTGTGTTACTTAATCCAACCAATTTCTTGCCCTTGAGCCACACAGTGAAAATTGCTTTAATAGTGAAAGGAAAATTGGGATTTATTACAAGAACTCAAATGTGTCCTGCATCAAATACATTGCAATATGAAGCTTGGATTGAAGTAGATGCAATGGTAAGAACTTGGCTTCGAAATTCGATCTCATTGGAATTACAGGAAACATTTGTATATTGCAAATCTGCTAAAGAAATGTGGGACACCATACAAGAAAATTTTGGTCAATGCAATGACTCTATGATCTACCAATTGAAAACAACTATTCAGACTTTGAAATAGGGAGATGATTTACTTTCACTCTACTACACAAAGTCGTATAAAATGTGGGATGAACTTGCTGCCATCTACCCACCAAACATATGTGTTGTTTTTAACTGCTCATGCTGCCTATATCACCACGTAGCAGAAAGACATTAGAGAGATCAACTCATTCAATTCTTAAAGGGGCTGAATGAGAATTATAAAGGCCTGAAAAATCAAATTCTTGTTATGGATCCTCTACCTTCTATGTCAAAGGCCTACTCAACGCTTTTACAAGTTAAAAAACATAAGGAACTAAATTCTCTTTGGTAGATAAAAGTTCCCATGTCGCTCTGGCTGCTGATATCAACAAGAATACTCATACCCTATATAGTTCTACAAACAAAATGGATAAGAGAAAAAATATTGTTGACAAAAGAAACTTGGTTTGTGAATACTGCAAAAGAAAAGATCATATCAAAGATACATGTTTTAAACTTCATGGATTTCCTATTTGGGCAAAAGAATTACAGGAGAAAAGAGGATATCATATTAATGATGTGACAACTAGTTCATCCGGAGTAAATTCAGGCATCAATTCTAATGAAGGAAATCTTGAGGCAATGGTTGAAGTTGCTATGAAAAAACTAGTTCTCTCTAAGAGCACATCATCTGATGGACTAGTGGATTTCTGTGATTCCATCATTGAATACTTTGGTAATGTCTCTCTCTAGCACTATACTTTTAGATGAGTGTACTTGGCTAATTGATAGGGAAACATCTTGCCATATTTGCATAACCTTAAACACCATGTTTGATCTCAAACCAGTACTTAATAAACCCAAAATTATGCTTTCCAATGGCATCATCCTATATCCCTCATATATTGGTTCTGTTTATCTGACACGTAATATCATAATTCATAATGTCTTTTACATTTTTGAATTCCAATACAATCTTCTCCCCGTCAACATATTAACAGACCTTAATCATCTTAAATTTGTATTTCATTCTAAATCTTGTTGTCTTCAGGACCAGACATCTGAAAAGGTTGTTGTTCTCGGACAAAGAATGGGCAACATGTACACTAATCTCACTCATGGGTCAACTTCCACCTCTATCTCCCAAATGATAAATGTTGCTTCCACCTCTCCATCACCATCAGAGTTATGGCACATTAGACTTGGACACCCTTCTCAACAAACATTAAAGCACATCAACATACAATCCAAGATAAATTTATAACTAAAGAATTTTTATACCATGCTGAAATTATAACTGAATCACGTAACAATGCTTTATTTAGACAACTTATTTTTATCTCATATATATCGTTTACATTCATCGCTAACAACAAAATACTTTCACAAATTTCAAGATTCTTCTACCAAATGCAATTTTAGTTTGATTTTCAAAAGAACTAAAAGTTTTTTTTTTTTTTTTCAAAAGAACTTAAAGTTAAAGCACCACGTACTAAAAGTTAGAAAGCAAAATCTTGCATTGATACTTAAATATATTTACTGTATTGATATGTTTATATAATTTATTTAATTCTTTTTTTCTTTTAGGGTATGTTCGTTTGGAAGATTTGTGCAAAATCTTACTATTTATTTAATTTTTTTTCCTAAAAACATCAGATCAAACATTTATTTTTTATTTTTTATATTATACTAAAAATCAATTTTGCATTCAAAACATCACATCAATACCTATTTATATCACATTGTACAACTATTCAAATTCAAAATTTTTACTATTCAAATTCCAACTCAAAATCTAAACCCCCAAACAAACATAATGTATTATTTATTTTGACACCATATCCAACCAACTTTGCAAAAGTGGGTTATTTATTTATTATTTACAGTTGTTACCCTCTCATGGTCAGATAGAATCCCGCTACTGGGTGTTAAGCGACCCTGTCAAGAGAGAGAATGTTTTATATATATATATATATATATATTTTAAGTATTATTAACTTTTTATTTTTTTTTATTGTTGTTAGTTGTAAATTTTTATAAAATTATACAATAATATATAAAATAAAATATATATAGAGAATATTGTTTAATCTTGAAAAGTAAAAAGTATGATAGAAAATAAATGATTTCAGACCTGTAAAAAAAACTATATATATTATAAATTTTGTAAAAATAGAATTATAAATTTAAAAATTATTTGAATGATGCATGGAGGAGGGGACATGGGGCTTTAGACTCCCTTCTTTCCTATTTTATTTAATTATATTTTACTTACTCACAAAAATATATAGTTTTAAAATAATAATCAGTGTCAAATAAATGTTAAATCTCTTATATGAATTTTTGTTTTTCTAATGAAAAATTGTATTATTATTTATCTATTTTTAAAATATAGATATAAATATTTATAATATATAGCTATTGATGTTACTGCCGTTGGCTATTTTGTAATGCTTTTAGTTTATGAAATAAAAAAATAAAATTATCGAAAACTAAACTTATGTTCTTTTATATATGTATAAATATATTTTATTATTTTTTAAATTTAAAAAATTAATTTCTCCTTAAAGTCTAGTTCCACAACTGTTTATTTTCATTAAAATATGTAATTTAGTTAGTATGGTAATTTTTTTTTTATTTGTTTTGTTTTGTTATGAAGTGTTTTTTTGTTTTATAATTAAAATGGTTAATATGGTATCTATATTTGGATATATTATGTTTTATTTGGAATGAAATTTTAAAAAAATTAATTTAATAGTTAATGTTAAATGAAAATTTTTTTATTTTTATTTTGGCATATGGACAAAATTCTCACCCACTTGCGCCAATTGTCAATACAATCCAGTGCGCACTTTCGGATAGCGACTACGGGTTCCCACGTCATAAAAAAATAAAAATAAAAATGACATTTGTCTTTTTGTTTGATTGATAGCATCTGCAATAAGTAGTCGCACAAGTATTTTGTCGCTGTATATTTGAGAGAATTATTTTAGAAAAAATATTCATTAGAGTTCTCATTTATGTCCCACTCACTCTCCAAGTTTAAAGTGGTGTTTACCATTCAAACTTGCGGAAAAATTCGCAGTTTATAGATATCCAATCAGAGTTGACAATCAGCCATTAAGTTGCATTATTGTTGGTATTTTTGGCCCAACTCATTACTAATCCCAACCCACAATCCAAAATCCTTTAACCCAATCTGATTCTAAGGACCCGACCCGACCTACGTCTTGTAACTCCCCTTTCATTTCTCATTCGGTAAAGTGTGCATCGCGGCTGATTTTTGGTTTTCTCTCTAGTTCATCTTCTTCGTCGTTCTTCTCGGTAAGTTTGGAGGTTTCCTTTTTCACCGAAATTGCAATCGTTCTAGTTTGATTCTTTCGGTAAGTTGTTCATTTGGGTGTTATTCGTGAGATTCGTCGGAAAATCGGTTGATTAGAGTTAGGGGTTCTAAAGTCGAGTCCGTAGGTTTGGGGTTTTGTTTGGAGGCGGTTGGGTTAATCCCTAAGTGTGAGTCATTAAGTTGTAGATTGAGCCTTCAAAATAGTTTCCTCAATCGTCATTTTTTGAGTTGCTTGGGAATCGCCGGAGAAAGAAGAGAATTGCCGGAGGAAGTTGCTGGAGTTCGTTGGAAGTCTCCGCCGGAGGAGGGAGACGCTACTTTCCGGTGCCTTGCTACTGCCTCGCAGTCCCCCTTGAGTTTGTCCGCCAGAAGAAGCTCGAACAGGGAGTGTTCAATTTAATCATAAGCACTCTGTTTTTAGGCTTGATGTTGTTTTTTAGTTTTTGTTACATTTTTTTTAATTTTTTTATTTTTCACTTAGTTGTTGATTTTTGTTGTTTGACATATTAGTATAAAAATACAACAATTACTCTGCACTGTGCAATCATTGTTTGGCTCGATTTAAAAGTGAAACTGATTGGTTAGAGACAACTTATGCATAGCTAAGGGTAGGGATTTATTTTTTAAAAAAATTATGGAAAAATTTTGCATGTGCAAAACTGTAGTAAATTAATTATTTGATTTTTTTAATAATATAATTTAATAAAATATATAAGTTATTTTGTAAAATAAATTTTTATATAGTATAAATAAATAAAAAATATAAAAATATATTTATAATTAACACAAATTAATATAGAAAATTATATAATTATAATTTTATACATTTAATGTAATACATATTTATATCATTATATTTATTACAATACAGGTCGAAATCCTCAAAACACGACGAGATCATCAACCTCCATTTTTACCAACTCCATTCAGCCCGTGTAATACAATGTGTATATATATTGCATATATATATATATATTCATATTAATTATACATACATATATTATAATATAGGAAGGGATTGGGTGTTTGATAGTGTAGGGCTTGGTGGGATGGGTAAAAATTGGAGGTTCTTTGGAGGATGTGATCATCAATCTCATGTATTATGCTCTCTTCGCACCCCTCACCAAAAGTGATATATATATATACACACTATTTATAAAAATATACATATATTATTTATATATCATATACATATTATGTATATACGTCGGGAGCGGGGAAGCAAGGGGTTTGTCGGGGGCGAGGATCCCACCCTCCAAAGGAACCTACAAGTCTAAAAAAAAATTACAAATATTTAAATTTATTGTAACATTTAAATTTAAATTCAAATACAATTTCTACAAACTATTTTTGGTATGTTTCTGTCCTACCTATCTGACCCGAATCGACCTAAACTCTACCCGTTTCCAATTTAACCGATAAAATTGACTCAAATCGTTCTAACTCATTCCTCCACTTCTCTCTCAATCGGTTCCGAAGTCGACGGGTGAGTTCTGCTCTTCTTTGACCTAAATTCAAACATGATTGTTTCTACTCGTCGCCTCTGCATCAGGTAAGTTTGACTTCCTCTAAATTGAAGTAGTTTATCCAATATTTTCACATCTATAAATATAGGGTTGCTAGGTGTGTTGGTTGGGGTGTAAAAAATAGAGAGAAACTTTATATACTTTGATGATACTGTTCGGGGCTTCTTGCCACAATTTTTTTCTTGGGGTGTGAAAAATAGAGAGAAACTTGTGATTGGTATTTTTTTTTTTGATGACGTAGGAACCCGCAGCTGCTACCCGAAAGTGCGCACTGGAAAATCTTCGGCCGAACCTAATACTCTATAAATTAGGTCCGATAGACAAGTCACACTAGGTGAACCATGTGTAGCAGGTGACCTGAGGCGTCAGACACTTTGATGATACTGTTGGTGGGTTCTTGCCACGATGACTTTGCATACCGATCATGTGTGAAGTCGGCAACATTGGACGACTTGGGGTGGTGAAGGGAGTGGCTGTGAATCTGAGCCAATTTAATCATTATTATTTACTTTCTAATTTTGCTTAATATATATCGTTATCCATCGGCTTATCAAATTTTTTGTGTGAACTTTCTTGTGTTTACAGGTTACTCCAAATCCAATTCGAACTAGAGAAACTCAACAACTTCCTCGACACTCATCTAATAAAAAATATTTGAATTTAAGTTTAAAATTTTTACTTGTGATTTAATTTAAATATTATAATATTAAAAAAAATATTCTTATTAATTAAAAACATTCTGATTTATCAAACAAAGACCTTAAAAATATTCAAATAATTATTTAAATTTAAAAATTTAATATTAAAAACCTCAAATCTAAAATACTAATCCCAAGCAGAAAAACAGGCTTGAATGAAAGAAATGGATCCTTTGCTACTTACTGCACTAACCAGTTGACCCAAACACGCAGGCAGCCCAGCTACCATCGTAAATCCATCTTCTATCATCACTTTCCGATTCCGATTCCGATGGAAGACTTCCCGGAGGACCTCCGCACGCCGCCCGTCGCTTTAGCCTGTGTCGTCGGCTGTCCGGAGGTGCACTCCCTCATTACCCCCTACCTCCACTCGCAGCAGCCCCCAATCAACACCCTCGCCCTCCCCGATTTCTCTAAGATCTCCCTCATCCCCCCTAAGAAACCTCCTCCAGAGAACCCCCAACCCCCGCCCGGCATCATCCGGAAAGATTGGATTTCCAAGCACCGCACCAGGATCCCCGCTGTTGTTGCCGCCCTATTTAGCTCCACCGATGTCTCCGGCGATCCCGCTCAGTGGCTCCAGGTCTGCAACGATCTCGAAAATCTCAAGTACGCTGCTACTCCCGCACGCTGCTCCTTTTATCCCCCAATTTGAATCTCCTTTTCTCTCAGACTTAAACTGATTTAAGTTATTGGCAGGGCAACGATACGTGGTAGGAACATTAAATTGGTGGTGGTGGTGGTTACTTTATCAGCTCACAAAGGTCTGCAATAATTCACATCTCCTCTCTTACCGTACTTCGCATATGATTTGTCATCAATTATGTGTTTGTTTATGTTCATCAGCAGACTCATTTTCATATCTTTGTGATTATTGTAAATCTCTGGCATTGCTAGAAATATGTAGTACATGAGTAGAATTTATCTCTACTAGTTGTAGTTTATACAAACCATCATAATACCCACAAGAATGGTGTAAGTTTCCAGTTTTTTTTTTCCTACTAATTCATACACCTGAAACAGAACCTATTATCACACTTCTTTTTGATAGTTATGTTTTTCTCTGGGTTAATTTTATTGAACGCATAGCATATTCTACCTGTATTTAACTATATACAGGTTCTACTTCCGAGATTTGTTAGTTTGATGTATGGATTCAAGATTATAAACTTGCTTCTCTGATCTTTACATTATTGTATGCTGTTCTTTGTTTTTAAATTATCAATGGTGGTGTTTACATTGAGAACTTATCTTGTAGATGACACAAGTGAAGACCGCATGATTGCCTTGAGGAAACGTGCAGAAGTGGAGTCAAAGAACCTGATTGTTTTTATACAAGATGATCAGTTGGAGCTTAAACAATCTTTAACTAGGCATGGAATTCTAATTCTTTTCTTATTCCATTTTCTCCAATATACATTTTTCTCTGCCATTCTAATTTTCTATTTTTTTATCATTATTTTTAGTAGTTAACTATGTTTCAAAGAAAATCAAATGCCAATTTTTATGATGAAATCTGCCTTATACCTCCTGGACACAGATTAGGGGTTTGGCACTCTTCTGTTTGTTAATTATTAGACGTTGTTCCAAATGGTCAAATACATGTTTTTTAGTGAAATCTTCTTTAGACATTCTGAATGCAGAAGATCAGGGAATTAGCACTTGCCTCCTTTAAATAGGTAAAATTTCTTCGCGAAAAAATACAATACATGTTTGGTAATTAAATCCTTATTTGAACCTCCTGAATGCACATATTAGAGGATTCACAACCAGATCCAAGTTCATGTTTCTTTGCCAAATAATCTTTTGACATGCCTCAAATCTAATGATCTAAACCAATGCAGGCTCTGGACTGCATTTTCAGATCTTGCAAACATATATTACCGAGATGAAGGGAGAAGAATAAAAACACGCCTTGAAAAGAAAAGCTTTAGCTCAATGGAATTGAATGTTCGCTACTGTTTCAAAGTAAGGGTCTACTGTCATTTTGATTCAAGTGGCTTCTATTGTTTTCAAAACTGTTTGTATTTTCTTTAGGAAATAATATCAATTTCTGTGAGTCTATCCAGTGCAATTGAATTACAGACATGAAGAAAAATCTATTTTGTTGACCATGAGTGCTTTTTGAGGAATTAACCTTTTAATGTATACCTTACACATCCTAAGTACATTGAAAGAGGACATGCATCAAATATTCCCCTTGCCCTGTATCTGTTCAATATATGCTACACAATTTCTCTTTTCTTTTCTTATGTTATGTTATTTATTTATTTTAAACCTCATCAACTTCTAGGTTGCCGTATATGCAGAATTTCGAGCAGACTGGCTTGAAGCTCTAAAGTTCTATGAGGATGCGTATCATGCACTTCGAGAGGTACTTCTTCTATCATATCAGCAACTTAAGCTTAATTTCTGTTGCTGACATTTTAGATTCCATTAAGGGCCTCACTATTCAAGAAGTTTGTCAGTCTCCTCTAATTAGTTTGCTTAGCAACTTCAAAGCTTTTTGAAGTTAAGACAAAGTTCCAGTACATCTGAACAGAATTTTCTCACTGGTCTTCTATTGGCAAATACATCACTTGAACAAATAAGGAAATCTATTGCATGTTCATTGCAGAAATTAATTGGTGCCCTAATTCAATAACAACAATACCTTTGAAAGTGCCAGGTGTTTCAAATGAGAAAGGCCTCAGAACCTAAAATCTCAAATTTCTGAAACACTGAGATCACACACATAATGCTGAATAAGCCACTATACAAATTAGGAAAGATCGGAAAACATTTGAGATTTAATCATTGGCGTTTCATACCTTTTTTGTTCCTTATCAAGGAATTTTAAGTTTACATATCCTCTTTACTGCAAACAACGTGCACACATCATGCTTGGGCGTTATCTATATATATATATATATATATAAATATAAAGGGTAGAAGAGGGAACCGAGAAAAAAAAGAATAAGTAGCAGAAACACCTTTTTCTATAACATCAACTCTTTGATGGATTGATAACTTACAAATGGAATGAACACCCTAATATATACGCATATCTAAAAGAGGGAATCTAATAGATATTTATATGCATATCTATATACTCACCACTACTAACTATAACAATAAGTAGTACCTGTTACGTGTTACTTGGATTGTGGGGATCACGAAATAATCTAGAACACTAGAGGTACTAGAGTGTGTTTGGCTTATGTACGCGACCATTATCTTCTATATTAAGGCTATCCATTCTAATGGACTAACAGAGCTTCATAAGTATTTTGAATAGTAAAATTTTAAATTGAAATATTGATGTGATGTTTTGTCTATAAATTAATTTGTAGTGTAATATAAAAATAAAAATAAGTATTGATTTGATGTTTTTTGTGGCAAATTCTTATGAAAAAGGATCAGAGAAAAACAGAGTATTGGAACGGGATGGTTTCATTCCTTTGAAAACTGAATACAAAGCAATGTTATATACACTTCCCATTATAATATTAGGTAATATGTCCAAAGTGGCCACAATATTCTATTTATCTAGAACCTCCTGTGACGAACTCTAAATCCCTCTAACAAACTCCAGCCTTGTGGTCCACACTTCCTTCTAGAAGCAGGGGAGGTTTGGCTTGGGTTTCTTGTGATCAACACTCACTTCACAGCTTTTCCTTTCCTCATGTGCAGCTTCTTCTTCCATGTATTCTCCCATCTTGGTCATGAATCTATGCTCATGTTGATGTGCTATATTTTGACGGAAATTGAAGTCATTGATCTTTTTCTTTTTCTTTTTAAATTGTAAATATCACTTATTGTTTCATTTGCATCACCTATTGCATGCAGATGGTTGGGGCATCGACTAGAATGCCTCCCATTCAGAGACTGGTTGAGATCAAGACAATTGCTGAACAATTACATTTAAAAATGTCAACATTATCACTTCACGGTGGTAAGGTTGTAGAAGCAATTGCATGGTTCCGCCAGCACACAGCTAATTATAGAAAA
Organism: Andrographis paniculata; assembly: GCF_009805555.1. NCBI lineage: Eukaryota > Viridiplantae > Streptophyta > Magnoliopsida > Lamiales > Acanthaceae > Andrographis > Andrographis paniculata. The sequence goes on from NW_026137614.1 coordinate 3,573,546, forward strand.
CTTGTTGGGGTTCCAGATGTTAGTTTTCTTCACTGGGAATGGTTAAGTCGACAATATTTGGTATTTGCTCAATTGTTGGAGACAAGCTCCACCAACACTACGCAGGTTCCTAGTAATACATCAATCACAGCAGACAAACCAACTGAATGGGAATTTCATCCTGCTTACTATTATCAGGTTGTCCCTTTCATTCTGAATTCTTACCAATATACATATTTATTGATCAATTCTTATTTCCAATCTTTCTTTGACATATCTTGTAACAGTTGGCTGCTAGCTACTTAAAGGAAAAAAATGCATGTTTGGAATTTTCTTTAACCATGTCAGAAGATCTTGGTTCAAGTGATGGGATAGCAGAATCTGTTTCTGCTTCTACTTATCTTGGTCAGTTTTGTAGGCTGCTCGAGCGTGATGACAATTATATCATGCAACCGTGAGTTACAAGCTCAATAATATATCTTCCTTTCCTTGCTATCCCACATATATGAAATTTTTAGGATCTCCTCTGGTAGGCAATTTGTATTGAAGTATTGAAAGCTTCTGCTGAATGATTTTGTATGCAGGTTGACAGATGATGAATTTGTCCGTTATATCCTTGCTGAAGGGAAGAGATTCCAGGATTCTTTTGAAATTATTGCTCTCCTGAAGAAATCTTTTGAAGCTTACACTAACTTAAAGGCTGAGAGGACAGCGGCTTATTGTGGATTTCAGATGGCTGGAGAATATTTTGCAGTAAATGAATTCAGTAATGCGAAGCAAATATTTGACAATGTTGCCAGTCTTTATAGACGGGAAGGGTGGGTATTGTCATTGTGGGAAGTGTTGGGCTACTTGCGGGAGTGCTCAAGGGCAATTAGTTCAGCTAAAGACTTCATAGAATATTCTCTTGAAATGGCTGCATTACCAATTACAATTGGTGATGAGGCCTTGTCAAAAAATTGTGGTCCAGCAGGGCCAGCAACTCTCTTACAAAGAACAAAGATACAGAAGGAAGCCTTTGAGGTTGCAAGGGGAGATTCAAAGGATAACTCGAACGAACAGTTCAGTGATCTCAAAGTAAACAGTGATTATCCTCTGTATCTTGAGATAGATCTTGTCAGTCCCTTAAGGGCAGTACTTCTTACTTTGGTTGCTTTTCACCAACCAATGGTTAAGCCTGGTGCACCAGCTCTCATAACCATAGCACTTAGATCCCAACTGCCTACAAATGTGGAGATTGATCAATTGGAGGTGCAGTTTAACCAATCAGAGTGCAATTTTATCATTGGAAATGGTGAGAAGCCACATGTTGCTGCAGCCTACAATATACAACCTGGTCGCAGAGTTGAGACTGCTCCAGCTCTGGTGCTTGCCACTAATAAATGGCTGCGATTGACATATGAAATAAGATCTGGTAAGTTGGTCACATAACTTGTTAGCTATTGTCTATCGTAATATTCCCATGAAACAATAAAAAATAAAAAATCTTTGATTTCAACTTGGAAAATAATGGTTTATTACGGTAACTCATTTTTTACTGTGAACTCCAATTGAAACTTATATAGCAAAAGTCAAGATTCCTATGAAGAAAATTCTGGCAATGTGTAGTAGATCTTATATGTAAGCTTCTATATCATGCTCTAGCATTCTTCTTGGTAATCTGTAGCCTTTTCTGCAAAAATGTGATTATATCCTGAATAATGCAGATCAAAGTGGGAAGCTTGAATGCATATATGTAATCTCAAGAATAGGACCACACTTCACAATATGTTGCAGAGCTGAAAGTCCTGCTTCAATGAATGATCTACCACTTTGGAAATTTGAAAATGTGGTGGAAACTATTCCCACCAAGGATCCTAGTCTGGCATTTTCTGGGCAGAAGGCCATACAGGTTGAAGAACCTGATCCACAGGTAGATCTAATCTTAGGTTCTAGTGGCCCTGCATTGGTTGGAGAAAGCTTTATTTTACCCGTCACTATTGCCTCCAAAGGGCATGCAGTACATTCTGGTGAGTTAAAGATTAATTTAGTGGATACTAGAGGTGGTGGCCTGCTTAGTCCGAGGGAGGAGGAACCATTCTCAGCTGACAATCTCCATGTTGAGCTTGTTGAGATATCTTGTCCAGTACCTGAAAATCCATCTGAAGCTTCTTCTGACAACATTCAGAAAATTCAGCCGTCTTTTGGATTGATCTCTGTTCCATCTCTGGAGGTGGGTGACTCATGGTCTTGCAATCTCAAAATTAAGTGGAATCGCCCTAAACCTATAATGCTTTATATCTCATTGGGCTACTATCCTGAGAAGGGGGAGTCTAGTTTGCAAAAAGTGCATGTACACCAAAGCCTTCAGATTGAAGGAAAAACTGCTATTACTATCAATCATCGATTCATGCTTCCGTTTCGGCGGGATCCACTCTTGCCATCCAAAATTAACTCGGTTTCTGAAGCAGATCAGCTGCCATCACTAGCTTTGAATGAGTTAAGTGTGCTGGTAGTCAGTGCTAAGAATTGTTCGGAAGTTCCACTACGGCTCCTGTCTATGTCTATTGAGAAGGAGAATGACGATGCATGCGACATACACCCTCAGCATGAGGCGTTGAGCGAAACTGCTGTTCATGTGCCAGGAGAAGAGTTTAAGAAGGTTTTTACAGTCATCCCCAGGTTAAGTTGCGGTAAACTCAAGATTGGCACGGTTATTCTGAGATGGCAGAGGGATTCAAGATCAAAGGAGGAGAAGTTTGTCTCATCTGGCACTGTTACTGCAGCCGAAATTACGAAATACAGACTTCCGGATGTAACCGTTGAGCTACCTCTTCTGGTTGTAAGTTTGGAATGCCCTCCGCATGCTGTTCTTGGAAATCCCTTCACGTTTCAGGTGAAAATCAACAACCAGACAGAGCTGCTTCAGGAGATCAAATTCTCATTAGCTGATTCACAGAGCTTTGTGTCGTCTGGGCCAAACAGTGATACGACCTTTGTCCTGCCCCGGTCGGAACATGTGCTGAGTTACATGCTGGTACCCCTGGGATTAGGTTCTCTGCAGCTTCCTAGAGTCTCCGTGACATCAGTGAGATACTCTGCGGGTTTACAAGCCTCTAATGCTTCGTCCATTGTGTTTGTATATCCCTCCAAGCCTCGGTCAGCAAGTTGTATAGCTTGAGGGATATGAATGAAATTTACTCGACAGCCACAGCAGCAGTAGTAGTTTTGCTACTTATTTTTGTTTTATTTTGTTTTCGGTTTGGGGGGTTTTTCTGGTGAAAATACTTGTTCAGAGTGAGGTAAAATCTACATTTACTGCAGCATTGATATGATATATGTCTTAAGAGAATTTAGAGTTATTGTATTCTCCTTCAGAAAGGATCTTGACAAAGTGGTTCGATTTTAATGATTAATCTCACTTCTTAGTATTCTTTGTGATGTTGATAGCTGGATTTCCTCCAGATTGGAAACTCAACTCCATGGCTGACTGGTTAGCTTTTGTTGTATCGTTATTTAAGCATTGGTTTATTATTTCTTGGCAGTTTATGACAGGGATAGGAACGGATCCCGGGTTCTGACGATGTTGAGCATAGATGGAGAGTGCAGTGTAAGAAATCATCATCGGCATTTTCTGGTAATTCTTCTCCTGTTTGTTTTGGTTACCTATGCCTGTTTGTGGTTATGGTTGGGGCAAAAGAGAAATTGATTTAGGTTGTAGTATTTATGCATCCTTTCTGCCATTTTTATTCAACTAATTGTGTAGCATAAGGTTGATTCCCTCTCTGTGTCTTAACCTGCTTTCCATTCCTCCTGCTTTGGTGATGGGAATCAGAATAATGGAAATATATATATATATATATATGTGCATAGAGGAGTACAATTCTGATCCCGCTTGGTAATTTCACCAGTTGTTTTGTGAAATAAATTTCGGCACTATTTAGACACGGGTTTGTTTCTTTGGGTTTGGTTTAAAAAGATTTGGTTTAGATTTTCTATTTAAATAATATTTTATGAAAAGTTTTATTTGATAAAAAATTGTATATGTTATATAATAATAATATAATATATAAATTGGTAAGTATATAATATATGTGTATGTATGTGTTTTGCATATGTATGTGTGCTCTAAGTATATATTATATATAAGTATATAATATATGTGTATGTATGTGGTTGCATATGTATCTGTGCTCTAAGTATATATTATATATATATAAATGTGCATATAAGGCACTATCTATATATTAATATATATATATATATATGATACGTAGTAGTAGTGTAATTAATAAGAAGCGAGAGAGAAAGTTGTAAATGTGGACCAAATTGATATCTATTTTCAAGGACACCAAGTTATACATATATATAGATTCTTTTAGCCAATTACAAACATCCACACCTAGTATACGTATATGCCAACAAAATGCTACGTATTCAATTGTTGTACAACACTTCCCCTTGGATGTTTTATACAAAGAACGTGCCTCGTTAAAACCTTACTATGAAAAAACCCTGTGGGAAAAAATCATAGTGAAGGAAAAAGAGTACATCATTCTTGTATTAATGCGCTCTCCCTGTTTTGGACTTTATTTGATGTCTTTTATCCGACGCATTCCAATTTCTTGCACCAGTTTGTTGAATGTTGCAGTCGGTAGCGCCTTCGTAAATAAATCTGCAAAATTTTCAGACGATCGAATTTGTTGCACATTAATTTCACCATTTTTCTGAAGATCGTGAGTGAAAAAGAATTTCGGAGATATGTGCTTTGTCCGATCGCCTTTAATATATCCTCCCTTTAATTGAGCTATACAAGCTGCATTATCTTCAAATAATATTGTAGGAGGTAATATATCATCGGTAATCAAGCCACAATTCTTCTGAATATGGTGAGTCATGGACCTCAACCAAACGCATTCACGACTGGCTTCGTGAATCGCTAAAACCTCAGCATGGTTTGAAGAAGTAGCTGTTATCGTCTGTTTAGCAGATCTCCAAGAGATTGCGGTTCCACCACAAGTAAACAAATAGCCAGTTTGAGATTTTGCTTTGTGTGGATCAGAAAGATAACCAGCATCAGCATAACCAATTAATTCATTTCGAGATTCACTCGAATAAAATAAACTGAGGTCATGAGTCCCCTGGAGGTAACGAAAAATGTGCTTGATACCATTCCAATGGCGCTTTGTTGGGGATGCGCTAAACCTGGCCAGTAGATTTACTGAAAAAGATATATCTGGCCTGGTACAATTTGCGAGGTACATTAATGCGCCAATAGCGCTGAGATATGGTACCTCGGGGCCAAGTATTTCTTCATTTTCTTCTCTTGGCCTAAATGGATCTTTACTGGGGTCAAGAGATCTGACCACCATTGGTGTACTCAGAGAGTGAGATTTATCCATGTAAAATTGTTTTAATACCTTTTGGGTATATGTGGATTGATGGATAAATATCTCATTATTAACATGATCCACTTGTAATCCCAGACAATATTTTGTCTTTCCAAAATCTTTGATCTCAAATTCTTTCTTTAGATATTCAACTGCAATTTGAATCTCTTCCGGAGTTCCAATTAAATTGAGATCATCAACATATATAGCAATAATGACAAAATTTGATCCATTTTTCTTTATAAAGACGCATGGGCATATTGGATCATTAGTATAACCTTCTTTTATTAAACATTCGCTCAGACGGTTATACCACATTCGCCCTGATTGTTTAAGTCCATACAATGACTTTTTCAATTTGATGGAATATGATTCCCTTGGGTTTAATTTGTATGCTTCAGGCATATTGAATCCCTCAGGAACTTTCATATAAATATTAGTATCCAAGGAGCCATAAAGATATGTAGTAACTACGTCCAAAAGGCGCATATCGAGTTTTTCTCGCACTGCTAGGCTCACAAGGTATCTAAATGTTATTCCATCAACAACTGGAGAGTACGTTTCATCAAAATCTACTCCAGGTATTTGTGAGAATCCCTGAGCTACAAGACGGGCTTTATATCTCACAATTTCATTATGCTCATTTCTTTTTCGTACAAACACCCATTTGTATCCAACTGGTTTTATACCATCTGGTGTTTGAACAATTGGTCTGAAACCTCTCTTTTGTTTAATGAATCAAGCTCTGATTGAATTGCATGCTCCCATTTTGGCCAGTCATTTCTTTGCCGACATTCATGAACCGATTTTAGCTCTGGATCCTCGTTTTCTTCCATTATATCAAGTGCTAAATTGTATGCGAAGGCATTATCAATAATTGCCTCTTTACGGTTCCAACATTTTCTTGAAGTAACATAGTTAATTGAGTTTTCAATAATCTCATCATGTTCTTCAAGATCGTGCTCTTCTTGAGCAATTATTTCAGGGTTGACTTCCTCGTTAGATTGAGGTTTATCAATGTCATTCTTGATATTTTCATGATTTTTATCATTAATTCCTCTTTTTTTTCGAGGATGTTTGTCTTTGGAACCGAGTGGTCTACCATGCTTTAAGCGTGTCGCTAATTCATTAGCACTTCCAATTTGTCCGTCAGGGACAATTATTTTAGCCGGAGCATTAGCAGCTTGGATATATGATCGAGTGACTTTGCTCGAGTCATTGAATGCATCCGGTAACTGATTTGCAATGTTTTGCAAATGTATGATGCGTTGAATTTCTAGTTCACACTGCTTTGTACGAGGATTACAAAAATTCAATGGGATTTTCCAATTAATATCCCTTTTCGGCTCGTTTTTGTCTCCCCCTAATGTCGGAAAATATGATTCGTCAAAATGACAATCTGCAAATCTTGCAGTGAATAAATCGCCCGTCATAGGTTCAAGATATTTTATAATTGACGGCGATTCATATCCGACATAAATGCCCAATCTACGTTGAGGACCCATTTTTGTACGTTTTGGGGGGTGGAATAGGAACATAAACAACACACCAAAAAATACGTAGATGAGATATATTTGGTTCGTGACCAAATACTAACTGCATCGGGGAGTAGCTATGATAGCTTGTCGGCCTCATTTTTATAAGTGTTCCTGCATGTAAGATTGCATGCCTCCAAGCTGAAACGTGCAACATAGACCTCATCAGTAATGGTCTAGAAATCAATTGCAATCTTTTAATAAGTGATTCTGCCAGACCATTTTGTGTATGAACATGAGCAACTGGGTGCTCTACATTAATTCCAATTGACATGCAATAATCATCAAATGCATTCGATGTATATTCACCAGCATTATCCAGACGTATAGTCTTAATTGGATTATCGGGGAATTGTGCCCGTAATTTAATAATTTGGGCAAGCAATCTCGCAAATGCCATATTGCGAGTAGATAATAAACAAACATGAGACCATCTCGTAGATGCATCAATAAGCACCATAAAATATTTAAATGGCCCACACGGTGGGTCTATTGGTCCACATATATCCCCGTGTATTCTTTCCAAAAATGTAGGTGATTCAATACCTACTTTAGATGGCGATGGCCTGGTTATCAATTTTCCCTGAGTGCAGACAACACATGTTAACTCATTTGAGTTTAACATTTTTTGATCTTTTAATGAATGGCCACGCGAATTCTCAATTATTCGCCTCATCATTATACTGCCAGGATGCCCAAGGCGATCATGCCATATTTGAAAATCGGTAGTCCTTTGATCTACCGTGAGGTGTGTTTCAACAACACCTAATCTGGTATAATATAAGCCAGTAGAGAGTGATGGTAATCTCTCAATGATGCATTTCCTTTTATCAATGATATTGGCGATCAATAAAAATTCACCATCGGTATCACTCATAGTTTCAATGTGATAACTATTTTTCCGAATGTCATGAAAGCTCAGTAGATTTCTTCGAGCTTTAGTGGCCAACAGTGCATACTGTATCACAATTTTCGTCCCCGCGGGGAGAAATATAATGGCTTCTCCAAAGCCTTCAATTAATTTCGCACTGCCACTTATTGTATTGGCATTCATTCTTTCCCTTTTCAAACGGAAGAAATATTTTTCATGTTTCAATATAGTATTTATCGTTGCACTGTCAATGAAACACATATTTGCATCATTTTGATTGGCATCCATTTAACCAAAAATAAAATAGGCAAGAGCCTCGTGCTGATAACATATTATATAATAATAATATAATATATAAGTTGGTAAATATATAATATATGTGTATGTATGTGTGTTGTATATGTATGTGTGCTCTAAGTATATATTATATATATATAAATGTGCATATAAGGCACTATCTATATATTAATATATATATATATGATATGTAGTAGTAGTGTAATTAATAAGAAGCGACAGAGAAAGTTGTAAATGTGGACCAAATTGATATCTATTTTCAAGGACACCAAGCTATACATATATATAGATTCTTTTAGCCAGTTACAAACATCCACACCTAGTATACGTATATGCCAACAAAACGCTACGTATTCAATTGTTGTACAACAGTATATATATTTTTTTCTTTTTGGAAAACACATAGTCCAAATTGTTAGAAGAGGTGTATCCTCGAGGAGGCCTTTTCATATATTTGATGTTATATTTTGTGAGAGAATAAATATTTATGTGATTTTTTTTTTTTAAAAAAAATTACTATCTATAAAATTTCATTTTAGGAGAAGTAATTATATAAATAATAAGGTAATATTGAACTAACAAATTTTATTTATGCAGTTTTAAGTCAATAAATACAATTGTTATAGTATTTTTATTTTAACCCACAATTTTATTTTTTACTTTAAAAAAAAATCTTCAAATATTTCATTTTATATATTATTTTAAACTGTTTTTTATATTTGCAATTAACATTACCTTTAAAAAATAAAAAATAAGTACTCCTAGAATTAATATGCAAAAATAAAAAACTTAAAAAAAAAAAAATTACAAACAACAAAGCAGGCTAATGTGCAATACTATTTTTGGTGTTGTATTGCAGCAATGTCATTTTATAGCGTCCTGTGTCCGGAAGCTGACAAGTCCGGCGCCTAGGTCACACCCACGCTGAGGCTCAGACCAGTCGTCTTATGTGCGCAATACGTTCGAGATATATAATATGGGAGAATTATGTGGAACACATACCTGCACAAAGATATATGCCATCAATAAGGTGTATAGGACAGAGACTCGCACACATGGGACAGAACATGGCCGAGAACTTGGGGCAGAAATGTCGACCTGTGACAATACTCCACCACTTCAAATCACAAACGCCCTCGTGCGATGCTATTTAAGTGCACTGACGTTGTTTCTTATGTCCTCGGTATGCCTCCGCGTCAGTTCCTCGACCCTTTTCTGCATACCATTCTCTTTGTGCTCACCAATAGCCAGCGATGTTGTGATCCACATTCCGCTGCACATCTCCACACACCATCCGGGAAATCCGTTGTTGCGGCTTGTGCGATATTCGCCCAAAGATCGCCCTTAATGTGATTTTGCCCTCACGAACAAAGCTCGGCCCGCTCGGCCCTTCAGCAACGTCGAGCATACTCCCCCTTATTGGGATGTCATGTTACCTTAGGACATGCTCTTCCTCGACGTGCTCGGCAATGTCGAGCGTACTCCCTCTTTGAAATGTTCAGTTACTTTAGGATATGCTCATCCTTGACGTGCCACCGGCATACTCCCGGAGCAATGCTCACTTTATCGCTTCGTTCGCCACCAGCGTTAAGGTCCGCTCTGATACCATATGTAACATGTTCGAAAGCTAAGATGCCCGGCGCCTAGGCCACACCCCGCGCAGAGGCCCAGACCAGCCGTACCCTGTGCGCAACATGTCCAAGATATACCATACACACGGGACTCGCACACATGGGACTGGCCGAAAATTTGGGGCAGAAATATCAACCAATGACAGTCCTTTAGGTTGAAGTATGTTGCTGCTTCAACCGCTTTTTTAAGTGGGTGCACAATTTAGTAAATTTTTATTACAATAAAAAAGAGATAAACTATAATTATTTTTTGTGCATTTTCATACGATTTAAAATATTTAATTATATTATTGTTTGGAATGCTTCTAATAAAATAAAATAAAGATAAAGAGGGATTAAAACTTGGGTAAAAAGAAAACTAATACTATATTATATAATTATTTAATTTTATTTATTTATTTATTTTTTCTTCTAAATGCTCAATATAGAACCATCCTCAAAATAATTACTAAAAAAAATTGTAAATATGATTTGCTATTTGAGTATTTGAATTACACGTTAAGGAATATGAAATAAAACAAACTCATATACGATTTATGAAATAAAACAATTATAATAATAAATCACGAAATATTTAAAAAATATACAAATAAAAATAAATTGTGAAAGTATATTGATGGTTAACCAAACAGTTTTCTCCCTCTCCCTCTCTTACTTTCTGAGTGGTTCATGATTAGTTATTTTTTCCTCTTCCTCCTTTATCTCAAGAACACTGCCACCCTAGTGTAGCTGCGACGCCATGGGAATCTACGGTGTACTACAGCCTCTCCCAGTGCTCCCCCGAGCACCCTCCCCCGCCCTATCATGGTTCCATCACCACCCTTTCTCCAACTGCCGATTCCGCAGAAACAGAGATGGCAGGAGGCAAGACAATTGCCGCATTTCGGGGCTGGTTGTGTTCGTCAATCAGGAAGATTCCCCTTCCTCCTCTTCTGGTTCAATTTCTACTTCCACTCAGGAACCAATTGAACAGGGCAATCAACACCCCGACCCACAGGACCTTGAATATGTCTCACAAATTAAGACAGTTACTTCTCCCTCCCCTCCCTGTTACTAATTTTACACGCGTCTTTGTGTTCTTCGCTTACTGCAAAACTTCTTCGTTTAGGTTTTGGAACTTCTGAGGAAAAACAGAGATATGCTGTTCGACGAGGTAGGTTTGTTATAATTGATTCCCTTTTCTCAGTTTCGCTTACTAATTTCTTTTATGCTGTGACACAATTGTGTGTGTTTTTGTTTGGGGCTTGGATTTTGAGTTGGATTTGAATATTACTCCCAGTCCCACCTATTTTGTCAAATTTAACTTAGGTAGAGAGGTTTAGGTATTGTGTCATTATAAATTATTATAATGATTTAATAAAAATAATTATAGAGTAAGAATAAAATGACTAAATAATTTAATTAAAATAAAAAAATTATAAATTATGAATTTTAAAATGTGATTAAATTGTATAATTATATTTTCAGAAAATCAAAGGATAAAATAAATTTTTGAATTGGAATAGTTGTATGATGCAATGTTTTATATATAAAATTGATTTTTAGTATAATATAAAAAATAGGTTGTTGATTTGATATTTTTGAGGGAAAAAAATTTAATTAATAGTAGATTTTTGGTAAAATTCCACAATTGAACACACTCTTAAGGGTGTGTTTGTTTTGGGGTTTAGATTTTGAGTTGAGATTTGAATAGTAAAATTTTTGAATTGAAATATTTGTATAATGTGATATAAATAGCTGTTGATATAATGTTTTGAATGTAAAATTGATTTTAAAATAGGTGTTTGATTTGATATTGTCGGAGGAAAATATTTGATGAATAGTAGACTTTTGAAAAATCCCATAAACGAACAAACTCTTAATGTATCTTGGGGTTGTAGGTGAAATTAACTATAATGATTGAAGACCCCAGAGATGTTGAGCGGAAACGTTTGCTAGGCATTGATGATGAAAATGCTCCTACACGGGAGGATCTGGCTGATGCTTTAGTGCAAGTATGTTCTTGATACTCCCTGCTTACACAAATTGCCTCTCTACATTAATGGAGATGTTTTATGTTCATTACATTACATGATGCCACTTTTCGTGCTTGTGTCTTTTCTCTTGAATGATAATTGAATGAAGCAATTCAAGTGAAACTCTTTTTATTAGGATCCGTAGCAAATCCTTAGTCTACTTTGAATAGGAGCAATTTGGATATGTATGAAGTTAAGTTCGATTCTTTTTTCGATGGAAGTAAAGAGTTAGTGTCAACACTAAGCTGTCTTACAATGTCCAGTGAGAGGGCATGTTTGTTTATGAGTTTGGATTTTTAGATTTAGATTTTTGAATAGTAAAAATTTGAAATTGAATAGTTGTTTGATGTGATATAAATAGATGTTGATTTGATGTTTTGAATGTAAAATAGATTTTTGTATAATATAAAAAAGGAAAAGTAATTGTTTGAATTGGTATTTTTGGAGGGAAAAAAGAATTTGAATGGTAAAAATTTTGTTAAAATCCACGAAAGAACACAACACAGAGATTTTATACAAAGTGTGTTATTCATTTATTTTTATTTTCATTTTTAATTCTCCACCCTTTTAAGTTAAGGGTAGTTCAACATGAGCAGGCATGCTATATCTTATAGTGGACAAGCTTTGGTATTTATTGGGCCATGGAAAATGAATATTTGTTCATCTATAGGGGAGAACACTATTCAATATTTTATAAAAAGATCATCGACGAGAAGAACTGAGAAGGGAGCCCTAGTCAGTGTTTCTGAAATCTCAAAGACTTTCCTGTTGTGCAGGGTAACTAAGTTATAAGAAGGCATATGCCAAGGCTGATCCTATGTATAAATTTCAAACTTGGGTAGGAAGGACTACTGCTTAGCTGTTTTAAGAAAATGATTTATTCTCATCCTTGTGACATTGATAAAACCTCTACATTGGTTTCTCTTTGTTGAATAATTTTGCTTGTGCGTAATTAGTTACATAGGAGTTATTGTCAAGTATTAGCTGTTTAGGGGTTTTAGTATACACATTTGACTTTCTAAGTTTTATGCCATGAGTTTTATCTTATTGGTATTGGCTTATACCTTTATTTCGTATATTACATCGTACTCTTATTTTGTCAAATGGGTGCTGCCTGAAAATAGAATTGTTGTAGAAAACTCTTATCATATTAGGTAAGTTGATGGTGGTGCTCTACCTTCTCTAATGCATTGTGTGTGTTTCTTTGGGTTTTTCTACATAGTAACTGATAAGTTGGAAGATTAGTTTTTATGATGAATTAAATGGACTTTGGATCTTGGCATATTGCTAATGGTTAGATGTTGAATCAATGACAAGGTGTTGCAGACCCTAAATCTTTCTATCACAATTACATTTATACTCTTTATTTTGGTGAGTTTTCGGGTCTAAGTTAGAGATTTTAAGTCATGAATTAAATTAAAGAAAATACTTATAATTGAGTCTGGGCAAACGGAAAAGCGGTAAAGGACTTGCTAGCAAGCAAGCAAGCAAAACAATAATATGTCTGAATTTAAAGAAAACAGTAAAGACGAGTTGGGCGGTGGAAACCAGCGGAGTAGTGTCTGGCGAGTGGTGAGTGCAGTGAGAATGGAGCCGAGCGGAGCAAGAAGGGTGTGTGTGAATGGTATACTTTGTATAACACCCAAATGTTAGAAGTAAAGTGTGTGATCATACTTGTTCATTTAGATCACATTCTTGAAACCATTGACACTTAATTTTAAGGAATTTACAATGAGACTTCAATGACATCCAGTTTAAGAACATTATCTAAAAGAAAAGCCATTGTTAATGGACATTTCTGAGACCCGATAAGCGAACGCCTATGTCTAATCAATTATTACTTAAACTGTTTTATTAGTGGCTTTACTTTGTGTTACTTCTTTTAATTAGGATTAAATTCACATAAAAAATTAAGCCGGTCGACAAGATTCCCACGTATTTAACTGCTACGAACTACCTACTTTCTGTTATTGTGATACAATCGTAGGCTTAGATGATTAATCCTTCCCTAGAACTTTCATAGTTTATTAAGAATCAAGACTTAAACAATAAGATACAAACATGGGTTTGTACATGAAGGTAGAAATGGAAATGTAAATGATATTTCATTACAAACTAGAAAAATAACAAATCTACATTATAAAAGCTAGAGAGAGAAGACTCACTACCACTAAACTAAAGAGAATTCCTTACAATTTGGAGCTCTCGAAAGCTTAGAAGAATAGATTAACAGTACTATACTAGTTAACACTCAAGAGTTAAGTGTTATTTTACAATAGGAATCTCACCCAATTTATAGAATATTGGAGACGGCAATTGAGCGGTTGAGAACAAGAGTAGAGAAACAACTGGGTGGTCAACGGTGGGCAAATCAATAAAGTATGTCATAAATCAGATATTGTAATGTTTTTGTACAAAAATTAAGTAAAACAAAGATTTATCAAATAAAAAATATGCTCAAATTTGGAGTTATGAATAACATACCTTGGAAAGCCTTGATAAGCAATCAATGATCACACAACTTTTTTTGAACATAAGTTTGAGGAAGGTTGTAGTTGTGGTTTCGGAATTAACTGGGCAAGCATAACAAGAGTAAATGTTTTTTATGTGTGCTAATATACAATTATTATACCTATGTGAGTAAAAAATACTTTTAAGATTGAGATTTATGTGACAGCCAAAAATAATGTGCCAAATATGATATTTAAAATGGAATATAGATGGTTTGCAAGAATGATTAACCCAAGGTGGAAAAACTAGGGACGAGGAAAGGGATTGGATTAAAAGGTGGAAAAAAAATAATAAAATAAAGAAAAAGGAAATGAAAGCTGTTTGTAAAGTAAATTGCACAGTTTGGTGTTAATTGAGAGGTAATATAATAGAACTTATGAATCTTCTAGTTCCACTTAATTCATGGAATGAAAGTGTATTGCAAACTTAAGGGATTAGCTTAACGAAAGAGTTCATTTTGTGGAAGGGTTGATCAAGATTTTTTATTTTTCTCTTTGCAATGCACGTACACAGTGATATAGAAACTCTTGGCTAGCTTCTATCAGATGAATTTGCATGCATCTTAGTTGTTAAATTTTGCTCATAAAATTGAAAAACTTGTAATCTGTATCTCACAGAAATTATCATGTCAAGCAGGGCATATTAAGCATGTCGATTTGATTATTTTTTTTGTGTGTATCTAACGACGTAAGCTTAGCCTAATCAACAAGCACACAATACAAATAGATTAAAACAGAACTTTGAGTTTGGGTAGTCTTATTCAATCAAAAGAGTATAAAAAACAGGTGTTGTTGGGTAGGTAAGTATGAAATATAACATCACATTATTGATGCGTCTTATCCCATGTTGCAGATTATATTTCCTTTACAAAAATTAATTAAAACATTGTGGCCTGTATCTACTTAGGGTATAGAACAAATGGAATTCCACCATTTGGAAGGAAAACCATACATTGAAGATACCACTTATATGACTTTATAACAGTTTAAATATACATTTCAACATGGTTAAATTTTATATCAGGTAAATGAAGGAAAAATACCTGAAGATCGTGAGGCTTTGCAAATGCTAGCTGAAGAAATGCTTGGGTGGCCTAATCTGGAGGTAACTTATCATTTAGCTTTGAACATCATTGGGCCACTGCTCATACATTATTTGAAGCATTTTTGAGTTTTTGGGCGAATGCTTTTTTTAAATTATTTGTTAGTTCTTTATTAATAATTGAGAAGTAGTATACTCAGCTGTGTGAGAAATGTTTGATGTGATGAGGTCGGTGGTGAAAGTTGCCCTATTGTGGGCATTTTTGTTTGTCCCTGGCATTGAATGTAAAAACAAAATTGTTGTCCTTCTCTAGCCTCTAGGGAATGCTCTCTCATTCAATGATAGATTTATATTCTATTTGTTTGAAGTTTGGTTTCAGCTTTCTTTACTACGAAATCATCACGATTTACTATAAAAATGCATTATTTTCTACCAGCAAGTATTACATCTAAACTACTATTTAAGCAAAAAAAATAAAAAACCTAACACCAAAAAAGCACACCCTTAGAGTTTGAATTCTGTTCAAGATTGTTGTCACTGTCATTTTGTGCTGTTAGAGCTGATTACCTTAGGAATTTAGCACACATCTGAGAATCTCATTTTAGTTTTTCACAGTTGTTTAGAGTAAGAACACTATTCAGTTTTTTATTCTCTAGATTTCCCTGCACAAATTGGTGTGCCAACAGAAGAATACCATCCAAGTAATATAACTATTTCAGACAACTGTACAAGTACAATAATTTCAGAACAATACCATCTAAGTAATATAACTATTTCATACAACTGTATGAGTGCAATTATTTCAGAACAAATAAGAACCCATGCCTCTCATTAGGAGAAGTTAGAAAAGTGAATCAATTTAGATTGGAATTGCAATTTAAATATAGTGGTACTGAAATAAGTATATATTTGAATTAAATACTTCATTAAAGTTTTCAGTTAATATTGGTATTGTGGTAATTAGAACTATTTTTAATACCACTGTCGATGTGTTACAAAAGTAGTATTGATTTTTTTTACTCATATATATATATATATATATACACTACACTCACATAGCATGCAAGCATCGGGATGAGTTGATAGCTACTTACACACGGTGGACTATTATTAAGGGTACATAAAAGAAGTAAGATACATAGCATTACTAAAAAGTGCATTTTCTGCCAAACTCCTTGGTAGGTTGAAGCTCCAAAGAAGACACAACCAGGAAAATCTTTGTATGAAAAAGTTACAGACACAGGTGTTAATCCACAAGAAGCTGCCAAGAGGCTAAATATTGACTGGGATTCAGCTGCTGATATAAAAGATGTGGATACTGATGACGTGGAAGTGCCACCTGCTGTGGTTTGTTTTCCCTCTCTAGATACTAAATTTCAATTTATTTTTCTTACTTTTTCAGGCCAGTGTGTGTTTGTTATCTTTACAATTCTTTTACCATTCAATCTCTCAATTTTCCTCCAAAAACATCACCATCAATACATATTTTCCATACAAAATATCATATGTAACAATTGCTTCACTTTGAGAATATCAAAACCCAAACCACGTGTACCCAAAAAATAGCGTTTGGATTATGCTTGTGTTTGTGTGTAAATAGTAATAAGATATGATATTTTGTGAAAGAAGGTAATATATTTTAGAAAAAATCGTGAAGGTTGAATTATTTATAAAACATATTATTGTATTAACTGATTTTATATATGAGATTATTTTATTTGAATCAATAATTTTAATGAAAAAAAAATTAATCAAACTAAAAATATATTTCTTTTTAATGTGAAAAATCTCTACTTCTTCCCAAAAAATTATTATAGTTAATATTAAAAAAGCATTGAAGTTAATTTTTGAAAAATTGAACAATATACTATTCTTTATTTAGCCATTCTATCGTTTGAAAATCACTCAATGGTAGGCTTGATCTAAGTCAGTCGTTTCAGTCTTAACGAATACATTTAACTATTTATTCGTTACAAGACAAACTTAATGGAATTAGGAACTTAATCATTAAGTCAAAGTGATAGGCTTACTTTTAGCTGTATACACTTGCTATCATACTTCTAAATTTGGATTTTTTGGTTTTATACTATTTGATTATCATGAAAATTAAATTGAGTGTCCTTAAAAGTTGTAGAATTTAATATGTTCTCAACCATTGGTGTTATGAGGTTTCATGAGAAAATTCTATTAACTTGATCAGACTACGAATTTTTGTTCAATTCTATATATATCTTAGTACTAATCGTTCTTATGGAACTAATACATATTCATCTTCTTTATTATTTTTTTTTTCTTGCCTTCTTGAACATCCCTGGCATATTAACGTTTTGATGCATCAGTTATTATGCTTTAGTAATGATTAAAGTTTCTTAAGCATGGGAATATTGATGGATAAAATGCAACATGAGCATATTTGACAGGAGTTTGGAGAGGTAAATTGGTATAGCAGACTAACTAAAACCTACTCAGTGGAGTGCTTAAAGTTAAAGCTAAAGTAATTTGAGGGTCGAAGTTAAATCCCCTGACTTATATTCATTAAAAAAACATGAACAATTCCAATAAATTATATTTTCACGAGTATTTACTTTGGAGTTCATCTAAATTATATTTTTAAAAAGTCTTTAGGTATTCACTCTCTTTTTTCGTAATTTCAATTTATCTTAGATCTTTAAATTATTAACAGAGGCAGAAAGAACAAAAACCAAAAAAAAAGAGAGGCAAAAATAGGATGGGAGAAAGTCATAAGCTAACATTTGAGCAAAAAGCCAAATAGTTTAATGAAATCAAACTAAGCATATGATTGAAACTGACAGCTTTAATGATGAAGTATATATATTGTGTTTATTTTACCAAATTTATGCAACAATATGGATAGTGAATCATTTTGCACATGTTGTGTTATATACATCTTTTAAACCTAATGCATGATTGCATTGAATATGAATCATTATATTTAATTTATGGTATCTATTAAAAGTTTAGTCTTCCTAGTAGGAGATGCACACGAAATGTGATGTAATTGTGGTGTTGGTGAAATTTGATTTATATTGAAATGCAATCGCAATTACACATGTGCAGGGATATGGAGCTCTATACCTGGTAACAGCATTTCCAGTGGTCATCGGAATTTCTGTAGTGCTTATTTTGTTTTACAATTCTCTCCAATAAATAGTTAGTTCCACAACCACGCCAGGTCAAGGTAATCAAAGGTTATTTTCTTTTCCTTGGCCAGCATATATTATTATTATTATTATTATAGTATGTTAATAATAAGTTTACCCAATCAACATGGCCTATTATTATAGTATGTTCATAATAAGTTTACCCAATAAGTTTTCCAAAGTATGTTTATTATTGAAAATTGCCTTCTTTTTTTATTTTTTTATTTTTTTTTTGTTCGTTTTGTAAAGATGAAAGATTAGGATTTCAATAGACACAATCCCACTTGTGGTCTTAGCTCCTCAAATCGATTGACATCTAGATGGTTAGTAAATATTTGTGCCAATTGATTCTCTATTCGAACAAACTTGATAACAAGCGTTCCTTTCTTAACTAGTTTTCCAATGAAGTGGAAGCGAAGATCAATATGATTCATTTTGCTTTGATGAATTGAATTCTTGGAGATAGTTATAACACTTTGATGATAAGGATGTCTTGTTTGATTTTGTAATCCTTCAACATGTATTGTGTCTACAAGAATTGAAAGCAACACTATAATCCAACAATAATGTGCTCTGTTTGTGCGCGGAACTTAGAGATTTGAACTCTGTTTATTGTTGTATCAAGACATCGAATTCCTTCTAGCAAAGTCCATATTAAAACGACCAAGTTGTTCAAGATTACTTATTATGCAATATAGTAGTCTTTAATTTTCCATAATTCAAGGTACCAAAGAATTCACTTGAAAACTTTCAAATGATTTACTTAGGTAAATATTTTGACGAGTAGCACTTGACATATATGGGCTTTCAATTATGCATAGGATTTCGAATAGCCTTCGAATTTTTCATTCCAAACTTCTTCGTCATGTTGAAAACATAGAGGCTCTAGTTAATGAAAAATCTTTTATTACATTGGTACACTTGTAATTCCAAGAAGGATTTTAGTTCTCCAACCATACCATCGCAAACTCAGTCCTCTGTGTCCTCGATGATTATTGTTATTATTATATATATTTTGTTTCAACACATTTGAAGTTGATCGACCTACGTAAATTGAGCAATCATAACATCTTTATGATCTCTTTTGATGAATAGGGTCTTGTCACTAGTGCCACTTTTATATCATTGTTCGAACATATATTGTGACATGTGATAGTTTTTCTTGCCATATGCCTTTTGTTTTCTCATTTTTACAGCTTCCAGATTATTACCAAGGTGCATTCATTTTTGCATTTTCGTTTCTTGGTTAGAAAATTCTCGATGCTCGTTGGAGTTAGCATCTTGAGTTTGCAAGTAATTTATTCTACTAACTCCGTGCCATAAGAAAGATTTTATTGTCATTTTCGTCCGTTCCAACACAAGCTATCATTTTCTAATTTAGTAATTGTACTACTTACCTAACATAATAAATACTCTTTCAAATTTTAATTTACAATATATTACACAAATGTCACAATCTTTAGATTACACAATATTAATATTCAAAATTTATGTGCAAAAAGTAAACGTTACTATTTATACGGGACGGAGGGAGTAATTAGTTTATTTGTTTTATTTATCTTTTACTAAGGGCAATTTTGTCTTTTTCTTGTCTTATTCATATTTTTTCATTGTAGGAAGTTAGTTAATCTTTCATTCATAACTATGATTATGAAACCGGCTGCGAATTTTAATTCAGCACTGTGCTGAAAAACACCCAATATACTAACAAACAACATACAATATTACTATTGACAATATATTATTTATATTAATATATATCTTACAAATACCGCATATAGACTAACAAATGATATAGTCTAACATATCATATACAACAATTGATTTTAATACATTATATATTTTTCTACGTCACATGCTGTAATATTATGAACATGCATCATATGTCTTTATTACAAACAATATACGTTATATGTAACAAAGACATGTGTTACTTTTATTTTTTACGTGTGCTATTTTGAAAAATCAGTCTAAATCGGCACCGTAACCCTTCTCCTAAAACCATTACAAAATATTCGAATTTGTCATGAAGCATATTAAAATTTCCAATTGGGCCCTGTTCTTATTTTGCTTTCCGAATGAATTTTGAAGATTTTTGTCATAGTGTTGGTGGAAATACCAATGAATTATATGATTAATTTAAACAATCTCTCACTGATCATCATCATCACCATCTTCACAGCTAAGGCATTGCATTAAGTGAGGAAAACCTGTGTCAAGAGTGTGTCCACAATTTTATAAATTTGTACTTATGCATTTAGGCACGTAGTGCCCTTTGCCTGCTCGACGTTTCGCACACCCTCACCACAAATTTCAAATTAATTAATTTTACAAACAATTAATAATATATATATATAGTATCTTAATTAGTTGTTTCAGAGCTGAGACATGGTCAAATGTTGTCACTAATCCATATTTTAGTCTCAGATGATTAAGACTGTCCTCAACAATTGATTATCAAAGTTTAATTTGTTTGCTTGATAGATCAATATGATGTCTAGATCAATATGATGTCACACAGGCATTTATTCGATTAAAAAAATGCAAACCTTCTTTGTCAACTTCTTGGGGATTAAACAAATATTCATCCCTAAGTAAATTAGGTTCGATTCTTTTCACATTGTCCAATATATAAATACCCAATGCTTGATGTTCATCATTTATTAATTTTTTTTTTTTAAAAAAAATGGAGAGTGGGTATCAAGAGGGAGTTGGATTAGTAATCCCCTTTCAAGATGAGTTCCCATATGCATATTCAAATGCAAATGATGATTTAGGGTTTATAGATTTCATGGATGAAGCTAATTTTGATCAATTTATCGACCTAATCCGAGGAGATGATGAAGAAGAAAATCCTATTCAACAACAACCTATTCTTCGCGAACATAGTAATATGAGTGGTTTGATTGATGATGTTATAAATCTTGTCCCTCCTCCGGTGGATGAATTGTTCGATTTTAGCGTTGTAACGGAGGTTGAGTTATCGCAGAATGAGGATGCGACGACAAAGAAGAAGAGCTGTAATAATAATAATATTAAGGTTGATAGATCAAAGACATTAATTTCGGAGAGGAAGAGGAGAGGTAGAATGAAGGAAAAGCTCTATGCTTTGCGCTCACTCGTTCCTAATATCACTAAGGTTTGTTTTCTTTACGTATTTATTTATTTTTATTATTTTTATTATTATTATTTTAAGATATATGACCAAAATAGAGTTGAATAAATATAGGAGATAGATTGATAATTTACTATTTATACAGATTAAATTGACAACATTAGCTCCAAACTATTACATTCGTTACAATTTAATCATAGAAATCCTTTGCCTTAGCCGACTTTCATTGGAATGTCCTTTGAAAGATTCAATTCAGTCAGCAGTTCGACTCAACTATGAATCCCTTTTTATTCGCTGACCTATCGCGCGGCACAAAGAAGAAAGTTTTAAAACAAAATAATTTAATTTCTAATTTTCTACTATATAATTATGGTGACTTTGTAAAAATCACTACCAACTAAATATAAAATTGTTTTGGAATCTTTATAGATGCGAGATAATTGATTGAAAAATTTTGGTAGTTGTCTCAAAATTTTGTCATGGTCGTTTGGTCGTGACAATTTCGAAAGTCACATAATGATATTGTCTTGAACCGTCGTGACAATTTTCGAGACTATATTTTGTATCTAACGGCTGTGACAATTTTAGACAAATATGCAAACGGTCAAGATAATTAGTGATATCGCAAACTATGGTTGAGACACTAATTTGTCTCGAAAAAATATGTGTGACACAAGATTGTCTCGGAATTCTTTTTCCAAGACAAATTAGCATTTTTGTAGTAGTGAATACATTATTATTATTATTATTATTATTATTATTATTATTATTATTATTATTATAAAAGGTAAACTGTTTTTTAGTTCAATAACGGGCTTCTCTTGTCATTTTAGTCCCATAATTGGAGCCTGTATTGAAAAAGTCCTGTAAATGAATTTTTTTTGGCATGTTTGGTCCTCCACACGTTTATCACTTAAAATAAAATGCAATTATGATATTCCTCAAAATTTGTAAATAGGTTACAATAATTTGACATGACACAAAATATCTTACTTTATATCACAGTCAACCAATATAATATTATATTCATTAGAACGTATATCCAACGCTTGCTCAAATGAACATAGATTTCGTAGACAGAGCCAGAGAATATAAGCAAATACAAGTTTGTATATATATATATATATATATTTGAACTTACAATGGCAAAGTGAACTGATCATTTTAATATGAATCCATGCCCATAAATGCAGATGGATAAAGCTTCCATTGTCGGCGACGCCGTGTCTTATGTCCGAGATTTGCAAATGCAGGCGAAGAATCTCACTGCTGAGATTGCCGGTCTCAAGACATCGCTGTCTCAATCTTCCAGCAAAAACAATGTTACAAGATTCTATTCTACTACAAGAAAGATATTTAAGGTACTAAACAAAGTCTTGTGTATGGTCTTCATCCAAGAAAAAAAAAAAACTCGATATTTGGTCTTATAACTCGATATTTTTGTGTTATTTTTGTGTTAGAGTAAAGTCGGTATAGAATATCATTTTTATCAAAAACTAATGATCATGCATTTATAATGCGGATGATCTTGTATTTAATAGAATAAATATTATATAATTTATTATTAATAGAAAAAATAAAATAGTTAATATTTACAGCTCCTTTCTCCGATTTTACCATAGAAATTAGGTAAAATTTCTAATATTTTTTTAGGAACCGCATGTTTATCAAAGGGACGATGTTATATTATATAGAAATATATATAAATTATAAAGTTTTTAATATAGTTGTCTATTAATGGAAAAAAATATATGATATTGACAATTTATTTTTTCAATCTTGTCTAAAAAATTATTAAAATATGTTATTTTTTAAAGTAATTTTCATAATAGATGTAGTTTACCTTTTACTCCCTCCTTTCCACTTATTTTCTCCTTTTTTTTTTCTCTGTCAGTCCACATTATTTGTTTTTTTTTTTTAAAAAAATATAATTATATACTTTAATTATATTTTAAAATTTATAATTTTTTTTAAAGTAAACTATTAGTCATCTTAATCTTAATTTATAATTTTTCTTATTAAATCATAATTATTTTTATTAATACACTCTCTAATTACTAGCTAAAATAGACAAGTGGGATGAAGGGAGTATTTATTTATAAATTTCTGTTCTCCTAGAGGCCAAATGTGTGATATTTTTCTATATGAACTCAGAGAGATAACGAGGACACCAAAAATAATTTATTTATAAAGTAGATAACTAAAATACAGTTAATATGGAAGCATCGAACAAGAGTGATTATTGATCATAAGTACAAAACTTAAAATTTGCAATTTTTCCGGGGAGTCTATCATCTCATGCTATTGCATATGCACGAATGCACGCCGTGCACATGGTCGCGTCGCGTGAAGCTAAACAAATTTGCGTATCTAATTACATTTTCGACAGATGGATGTGTTTCAAGTAGATAAAAAAGGGTTTTATGTTAGAGTTGTCGGTAACAAAGGGAATGGTGTTGCGGCATCGATTTATAAAGCCATCGAATCCGTCCCATGGATCATCGTCGAGAGCTCTAACTTGACTGTTTCTGCTGAAAACTATGTGGTGGCATTTACTTTGCAAGTAAGTTGGCTATCCTTTTTTACAAGATCTTATAACTTATGTCAATCTTAATTATAAGTTTCCCTAATAATGTTAATGAATTAATTATTGTTAATGAAGCAATTGAAATATTTTTTTTCACTGAAATAATAACAGATTGTGGAGAAGAAGATGGAGGCTGCAAGTTTGGAAAATTTGAAGGTGTGGATTTCTAGGGCTTTTATCAATTTAGGGTTTCAATTTGAAGTCTTGATTCCAAACACACATGCCTCTTAATTGGGATTCTACCTTTGTATTGTGTTAATTAAACCACACAAACACATATGCATACTTGATATATCATATATATATATATATATATGTATGTATGTCCACTCGATTGGGGTACTGATTTAAATAAATTAACATTGTACCGACAACACATAAAATATAGACTGTCAGTACATAATTTGAATAAATATAACACGTGCTCTATTTGATTCTTATAATGTACTGTCGGTTTATATTTTAATGTGTGTTGTTTTTATATATCTATGTGTTGAGTTCAATTATAGTATGTATGGAAGGGGCTATTGTTATATGCTGTGAATTTATATTTATATTATATTAATATATACTATGTGTTGTCTATTTATATTTTATATGTGCTTTATAATACTTCCTCGGTCTTATTTAATTTGTCAACTCTTTCTATTTTCGTCCGTCTCAAATAATTTGTTATTTTCTTTTTCTAAAATATAATTATACACTTTATCACATTTTAAAATTCTTAATTTATAATTTTTTTTATTTTAATTAAACTATTTAGTCATTTTAATATTAATCTATAATTATTTTTATTAAATCATAATTATTTTTACTAATATATTTCTTAATTATTTACTAATAACACAATATCTAAAACTCTGTACATAAGCTAAAACAACTGCCTATATCTTCGTACTCATATTGGCATGAAAATTTCAAACAACAATCTAAGTACTCATAATTGTAATGAACAAAAAATATGTAGAATTTGGTAATAGCAATTCATAAAATATTTGATAAAATTATTAGCATTCTGTAATTAAATTGATCACCCTCCTATTGTTGTTCGTATAATGTGGACCCAAATTTTATATAAGTTGGAGTTCCCTTAAATGGAGCTAAGGATTCTGCCATATCGAACAACGTCATCTAAATTGATAGTAAACCTAAACAATTGTTAGGGTAATTTTTTTTTTTTAACACAGTTAAAGATACTCAAATACATTCGATATTTAAAAGGATCGATAAGATTTTCCTAAGATAGTAAACTAAAATAACCTCACTATAATCCAATGTTGGGTTGGACTTTCTTCCTACATAGAGAATAAACGCGAAATTTATATAAATTCCACTTGAATTAATATTAGGTTAGATTTATGATTCATTCAAAAAACCAAAACACATCCACAAGAAGAGAGATAGAGAGAAGAGAAAGATTGCTCACTCAAGTCTATGCAATTTAAAAAATTGCAATTCCAATTTTAAAATATATCTTGACTTATTTTTCTCTTTTCCAATTATGAGATTTTCGATCTAATTTCTATAACTTGATCAGAATATTGTAGACTGTTGTGAAAATATATACGAATCGAACACTTATAATTCACTCACAGACATTCAGCAATTAAACGAACCTAAAGAATCTTTTATTATATCGAAATCAAAGAAGCTCGGACTCAATTTTACCCAAATATATCAACCGAACCAACACACACACTCAACCTCGACCCAAACCATAAACAACATCCACAGAAACGCACAATCACGCTAACCAAACCACAATCTATGGAAACGCTAACATTCTAGGTCTAATTTCATCACGGACAATCAACATACACCGCGAACAAGAAAGCAAACCCATGGAAAGCCTTAGAACATGTCGAACGTCAAAGCGCACCGTCGAAGCTCAAGATTCGTTGGTCAGATCACCGAAAGCAAGCCAGGAAGATCGATCGAAGAGCTCCGTCGTGAGGTTAGAGTTTCTAGAGAGAGACATATCACGATGAGAGGAATTAGATTGAACCCGGTTCATGAGAAGAGCCAATATATATATAAGGCTGAAGATCAGATCCAACGGTCCAAATCAACTCCCTCAATCCAACGGCTACCTTCACATCTCAACATAAACGGGTCGGATCGCGGGTACTGAATCCGGGTTTCGGATGGGCAGGTCGGGTTGGGGTGTTCCGGGCCTCCAATCATCACAGGCCCAAAATCATCACATAGACCATAGCATAATTTTTAAAGGGTTGAGTTCTTTGTTTTTTACTAAAGTTAGTTGTTTTTGTTAATTGACTGATTGTTGATTGAAGCATATTTATACACATTGTTGGAGGATTCTTGTATCCAATTTTATTATATTGGATTTTCTTCTTTTGTATAGATGATCTGTGTCTTTTTGTTTTTATTTATCTCGAAAGAATTTTCACATTATAATTGACTTCCCTCCTTCCGCATTTCATTTTTATACATTATTCGTTATTATTCCTCATAGATGAAGCCTTGAGTAACTTTTGAAATCATATGCATTTATATATAATGTATCTTTGCATTTTACATTTAGGGTTAACTAAGAATCCAAGATATCTGTGAATACAAGGGACCGAAAGCATGCCCGATCAAAATCACACTCAAGAAAAAAGATGAACATGGAGTGTAGGTTTTGCAAGAAGTCGAGACATATAGTAGCATATTGCTACATAATTTAAAACAAGCAAGAGGCAAGAAAGAAAAAAATAGGTAAGAACCTTTTACATTACATACTAAAGTAGTAACATTGAACCTTCCTTTGTCTTTGTTATTCATGGTAAGTAACCTCATAGCAAGTGGATTATGAATCTTGGCTGCTTGTTTTGCACATGTACTCACAAGTATTGGCTCGAGACAATTCATTTATATATCCTATAAAAGAATAATATTCGTAAGGAATGAGTCGAAGAAAAGGATGTTGGATTTGTCAAGATCAAGATGCATGATAGAACCATCCATAACTTGACGACACCCGTTGTGCTCTGAAAGATCGGATAGAATTTCATCTCTCTTGAAACCCTTGGAGATCTTTGTTAACGTATGTTGCGATGGATTAGAATTAAATAATCGAATAACAAATAGAAAAGTAAAGAAGACACAAATTTACGTAGTTCACTAACAACATGTTGGTTACATCTACCGGCAGAAAATGAAGAACAAATTTACTGAGGACGATTGCGTTACAAATTACAGATTTTGTATCTCTAAGTTTATTCAAATAAACTAAGAGAATAATCAGACGAGCTCAATCTAATACAAACTCAAAGCCCCAACACTGCATACCGTCGGGCCAGGAGCCACTTCGCGCCCCCGGACGCAAGGGGGACTTCGCCCCCCTTGACCCCCCAACTCGTGACTAGGCAGTGAGACCTTTGTAAAACTTCAGCGAAGTCACAAACTAGATTCAAGGCATATCAACAACCTAATTCAGATTTTTCTAAATGTGGTCAAAAGAGAAATAATTTAGTGATTGATGGTAGGATTAATTAAGAAATCATTAGCATATTTGAAGCTATGAATGTAGGAGTACTTAACTTTCCTTGCATTAAGTTTTTCAATTTCTATATGTGTTAAGTGTGATGTCCAATGTTTGATGTATTTATTTATCGATCAATACGATAGTTTAGCAGTTGATATAATGTTTTATGGTGGAGCAAATGGTAGTAATTGTAGTGAAGACCGATGTGGATGGGAGACAGAAAAATGCGATAGAAACAAAATATATCTTAAATCTTTACTTAAAAAAATTAAAATTTTAGTACTATATTAAATTAATTATAAAAAATAAGATATTTTCTCTACTAAAAAATTAGGGTTACATTGAACATATATATATATATATATAGATGACCTTGAACTAGATTAAGATTTCATTATAAACATACAAATATAATGTAGAGTAAAAAATGGTGTGTTTGTTTTGTGTTTTAATATTTTTTTATATAAGGTATGGAGAATTGTGAATATAATATAAAAATAAAAATTATATGTAATATATTAAATTTTTTTTGAGAAAATATGTTGAGAATTTTTGTTAGCCATACAAAATAATTATTAAATAATTATAACTATATGTAACGTTGCTCTAATCACTTAGATTTTTGTTTTTTTAGGATTTATTTTCAAAATTTATTATTTGAAATATGCATTCTCTGAAAAATAAAAAGTGTATAATATCAAATTAAATATAATTTAAATACAAAATATAAACCAAATCTTTAAATTCCAAACGCAGAAAAAACACACCCTAATATCTCGATTATATATATATATATATATATTTTGGTGGCTATTATCACTATTGGAATCCAAATTAAGTTTTATATTGAAAAATGAAAAGAAATACCCATATTTTATAAGTCTATATATATAACTCCACTAGTACGAAATATTTTGGTAATTAAAAACAAAAAGAGAAAAAACAAAATTGTATAAACTCAGTTCAAAATAAACAATATCATATTAATATTAAATTGGTCACGTCCTAACAATCAATAGCACCGGCCTTAGTATGGTAGCGCGCATTTATATGATCTGCCATTTTGAATGTTCGTCGTATGCACATCATATCTAATATAATATAAAAATAAAAAATATTTCATCTGTCATTCAAATTTATACTTTTTTTTTTTTTGAATTGTCATTGAAAAATATTTTCGTTTCATTTTTAAGTAAAAATTTATTATATTTTTATACTTTTTTCTTACTATAAAAGAAAAAAATAATCATTATTACTCATTTTTATTAAAATTCATATCCGATTAAATGAACACATATTTGAATGACCGAGGAAGTAATATATATATATATATATAATATGTGTATACAAGGGCTACAAATGTCCCACCATGTGCAACACAAACCCACCCATGTCTCTGTTGCCAATGCACATCCATGCAATTAATTCAATACATATATTAATTGTATATATATTTCTCGTCTCTCTCTCTCTCTACATGTATATATATAGAGGATTGTTTCGGATTTTTCTTATGCCCGGAGTAAAAATAAATTATGGGCTCTATAAATATATGATTAAAATACATTTTCAAAATAACCGATTGTCGTAGATTGAACAAGAGATTGAATGTGATAATCTGGACAGTGTCGATTTGAGAAAAAAGATGAAAAACAGACTGTCTGAAGGTTCGAAAAACAAAAAAGACTGAGAGAGGATGAAAAGAAGATAAGAGAGAAGGTTGTGCGGATTTGGTCTGAATGGATATAGAGAAATATAGACTACTATTGAATTTGAAAAGATGGCGGAAGTATTGTTAATAAGAAAAAATAATAATTATAATTTAAAATTAAATTAAATAATTATAAAGAAAAAAATATATATAAACTAAAAATTAAAATGTAATTTGAAAGTTTAAAATTTAATAATAATAATGAGTAATATTTTAAAATATAAACTCTTTATAAATTAGGAATATTGCAGTTGCTCACCCTATATATATATATATATATATATATATATATATTTGAGGCATGGACAGCCACTACAGCATTACCACTTAGAGCACATTTCCGCTACGCTACGAACACTCCTTGTGAGATATATTACTGGTCCGGTCCCCACACCTTTTTATTTTTATTTTTTTGGTTTTATTTATTTTTATAGAACAGTCTTTCTTTATGAATTTTTGTCATTTTTGGGTCATTCATCTCTCAACAGTCGACGACAAATTTGGATTAGAAAATGACATTATTCTTTTAAATTTTAATCTAAGTTTCTTTTTTAATTAACCTCGAATAATTAAAATAATATTCGAAATAATTGGGAGATTTGAGGGGAGATTACGTGCAACAAAATAGCTCGATGCCATGCGATAACTGCACCCCAAACAAATTTACAAAATATATATATATAATATATAATTTCCCAGTAAAAATTAATTGGTAAAATTCACATGTCATAATATATATATATATATAAATAAATGTTGATTTAGCCTGATCAACATATGTTATATGAATGACCAAAATATGTTTAATGTATCTCAGCATATGTATTATTATAAAATAGCATATACTAAATTATAATATAATATATGTTGTATTATAAATGTATTGATATATATATAACTTATAACATATCTTAGATCTGGTCAAATATGTTTGACTTAGACTGAATTAATTGCTAATCTATGCATATTTATGGATAATTAAATAATCAAAATTGTGATTGAAAAGTACATAGAAATTTAAATTTTGGGTTTTTGCTTTGCAAGTTGGATTTAAATATGACTTGGGTTTTTTGTGTTTGTTGGGATTGGATTTTCAATTCACTGTTGATTTTTTTTTTTTCTTTCAAAAATATCAAATCAAACACTTATTTTTTATTTTTTATATTATACTAAAAATCAATTTTACATTCAAAACATCACATCAACACCTATTTATATAACATCATACAACTATTCAAATCTCAACTCAAAATTCAAATCTCCAAGCAAACACATCTATTTTGTTTTATTTGGATATCAGTCCATAATAAACAAAATAAATCTACTCCCTTGTATAAAGTGTGTTTGGTTGGGAGTTTTGGATTTTGGATTGAGATTTGAATAGTAAAAAATTTGAATTTGAATAATTGTATAATGTGATATAAATATGTATTGATGTGATGTTGTGAATGTGAAATTAAGTTTTAGTATAATATAAAAAATAAAAATATAAGTGTTTGATTTAATGTTTTTCAAGGGAATAATTTGTGTGAATAATATAAATCCACACAAATCCTTCGAACAAACATACACTTCCCGAGATAATTAAATAATAGTTAATGATATTTCTCTTTTGTACGTAAGACTATCTTATATTTAATTTGTAAAACAATAAACATAACTTTTAACAATATTTAAAACAATATTTAATGCTGAGAGTGGAGTAGGGAGGTATTTTGGGAGGGGATCCAAAGCATCTTCCCCTAGCTACCCCACTCTTAGCATCATCACACACCCATGTATAGATACATTAGTGTGGGGCAGGGAGGGATGATGCTGAGAATCTTCTCCCCAAATACCTCTCTGCTCCACTCTTAACATTAAATATTGTTAAAAGTTATGTTTATTTTTTTACAAACTAAATGTAAGATAGTCTTACATACTGATAGTTAGAAATCGCATGTGTTAAATATTCATATTATATGCGATATTTGATTGATTTTGATTGGATTCTACCTAATTTATATGTGTATTGTTTATTTGCTGTGTGCATAGGACAAATATCAAATTTGGCGTAACTGGTAGAAAAAGTAAAGAAAAATTCAGATTTGCACAACTTAGTTAGTCATGGCCATCACTAACTACACCCTCTTGATATTAGAATTTAATTAAAGGCCCAAAATTAAATAAAAGAAGGGGGATCACACGTTGAGAGAGAGAACGGCTGGAGCAGATACGCACAGAGCAAGAGACTGATAGACTCATAGATCGCGCAGGAGCAATTCGACAAAGAAGAATTCTCCCTCCCACTATGACTTTATCTTTCTCTTTTATTCTTTGTTATTTGATAATGGAGTAGATAATTTTCTGGTTTAAAGGGTGATAATGTTTTGGTTCTTTTGTTTTGGAGATTCTTAATTTTCTTTATAAAAGTTCTTTTTTATTATCAATATTTGTCTAATTCTGAGAATAATGTTTGTGATTGTTAGATTGATTGGATATTTTGGTACAAATATTTGAATTAATCTGATAATCTAAAGTCAATTTGAGTAGGATATCCGTAATTGTATTCGCACTTGAATAGGTGACAACCAGGTTGAATAGTTCGTTCCCAGGGGTTAGACAATCAAATCTAATTGTTCATCTTAGGTAGTAATTGTTTTGAATTGAGTTTTTCTAGATTAGAATGCGGTTAGGCAATATTCTTATGGGCGCACATATGTTTATTTGCTTAATTAGGGGTAGTTAACGGTCGTACCTTAACTACCTACACTGGAAAAATTGATTGTTAGAGCTTGTTGATAATTATAACCAATTTATTGATACTTTAATAAGAATTAACTTTATTAAATTAATGATAAAACACAAGTGTTATAACTGCATCACCCTTGACCAGACATCCCCTTGATAGTCAGTTCCTTCTTAATTTAATTACTTCGTTATTTTATTTTTATTAGATAATAAAAGAAAATTCCCCTTTTATTTACTGCATTAGAACACGAAAGAGTGAATCACACAATCCCCGAACATGGCCATAGGGGATGGATACCCTTACTATCTGTGGAGACGATCCATTCCCCTATATTACATTAAATTGTGATCACGGATTAAGTGAAATATTTGATTGACCGCGCGACAGGTCACATACAAAAAAGAAATATCATGAACTATTATTTAATTATCTCGGGAAGTGTATGTTTGTTTGAAGGATTTGTGTGGATTTATATTATTCACAGAAATTATTCCCCTGAAAAATATTAAATCAAACACTTATTTTTGGGAGGGGATCCTCCGCATCACCCCTCCCTGCCCCACTCTCAGCATCATCACACACCCATGTATCTATACATGAGTTTGTGTGGGGCAGGGGATCCTCAGCATCATCCCCTCTCTGCCCCACTCTCAGCATCATCACACACTCATGTATAAATATATGGGTGTGTATCTATAAAATTGACTTTATAGATACACATCCATGTATATATGGGTGTGTGTGGGACAAGGAGGGGTGATGCTGAGGATCCCCATTATCACACACCCATGTATCTACCCATGTATCTATACATTGGTGTGTGATGATGCTGAGAGTGGCGCAGGAAGGGGATGATACTGAGGATATTGGGGGATCCTCAACATCATCTCATCCGTGCCCCACTCTCAGCATCATCACACACCCATGTATTTATACATGAGTGTGTGTCGGGCAGAGAGGGAATGATGCTGAGGATCCCCTCCCAATCTTCAATATCACCCCTCCCTGCCCCACTCTTAGCATTATCACGCACCCATGTGTATATGCATGGGTGTGTATCTATAAAATCACATGGATACATGGATGTGTATCTATAAATTTGACTTTATAGATACATGGGTATGTGTGGGGCAGGGAGGGGTGATGCTAAGATCCCTATATTGGGAGGGAAATCCTCAGCATCATTCGCTCCCTGCTTCACTCTCAGTATCATCACACACCCATATATAGATACATGTGTGTATCTATAAAATTGACTTTATAGATACACACCCATGTGGGGCAAAGAAGGGATGATGCCGAGGATCCCCTCCCCCAAATATTGTTTCTTATATAGTACAGAGTATCATATTGCAAAACTATCCAAATATCAGCTCTTTTAAAAAATTCAAGACCAAACCTTTAAAATTGAATAATGATAATAATAATCTAAAACAAACAACCCTTTCATTGTAGAGTCGGCAAAAACTGACCCGACACAAAATAATTTAGTTTGGGTCAAAGATTTTAACTCGATTATGTATACGAATTGACACGAACCCGACACAATAATAAACGGATCGGATTAAGGTTGAGGCTCTTAATTCGAACTTGACACGACAACCCGATTATAATATATTGATAGTAATTAATATATTTATTATAAATGTAAAATAATTATAATTTAATAATTTACTCATATGTTAATTTAAACTAAGCTCAATTTTAAATAATTCAACCTAATTCAATGTACAACATTACGCTCGAACCAATTAAAACTAACATAACACGACAATAAGACAAAAGATAATTTAATTTGAATCAAGGATTTCGACTTAATTATGTATACAGGTCAACACGAGTCAACACAAACCCGACACAATAATAAACGAATCGACTCATTACCGGCTCTACTTTTATATTCTAAAATATAAGTTTTTTTTTTTTTTTTAAATTGCTACGTTTAATAATTATTTTAATTCTTAATCTCAGATTCAAGAAATAGAAGCAATCACAAGTTTTTTCCATTGCATTTACACGTTTTCTCCCCATAATATTGTTCCATTCTGTATAGACAGTCCTGTAAATTTTTTAAATTTTAATCGTCAATTGACTGTGTCTGAAGATCCACTATTCATGCAATAATGCATTTCTTAATTCTAATCTGTATCTTCTATTTTAGTCATACTATATGTCGACAGATTTTGGATTTGGATTTGGGTTTCGAATATTTTTTTCATTTTCGGATGAAAGTATTCATTTGAGTTTTTATAATAAATTAAGAAATAAAACTCTCTTCATTCGACTCGTGTTTGTTTGGGGGTTTGAATTTTGAGTTGAGATTTGAATAGTAAAAATTTTGAATTTGAATAGTTGTATGATGTGATATAAATAGATGTTGATGTGATGTTTTGAATGTAAAATTGATTTTTAGTATAACATAAAAAATAAAAAATAGATGTTTGATTTGATATTTTTTGGAAAAAATAATGAGATGAATAGTGGATTGGAAATCCAATCCTCCAAACAAAGGGTCTTATTTAATTTTTGTGTCATTCTACTTAACATTAAAAATATCAAAAAAATTATAATAATATTATAAAACACTGATAAAAGTATTTTTGTTATTTTTCTTTAATTTGTACTACGTTTTCATAAAATAATTAATATTCAAAGATCAATATGAAAACAATAAATGAAACCCTTAGAGTCGGATGGACGTAGTATTATTTTATTGATTACCGGGAGTGTGTTAATGGTTTTGATATTTTTATACTTATATATATGTGTGTAATTGTATATTTATAATTTATGTAAAAATTTGAAATATTTTGATATTAGTGTATGAATACTTCTTTTATTGTAATATAAAAGTATTACTTTTGAGTAAAATAGACAAAACGGTAGAAAGAGTACTTTCAGTTGAAAATAATAGAATATTATAATTTTAAATTAAAATAGTTGTTTGATTTAATATAAATATTCATTAATGTAATTAAAGTGTATAATCTTGTTCAAAAAAGGAATTTGAACAAAATATGTACAACAAACCGAAATGAATAAAAAAAATTAGGCAAATTATGTAGACGGAAAAATAATAAATAAAAAATAAATATTTGATTTAATATTTTATAGAATTTTTTTATATATATAATGATTATAAAAAAAAATATCAAAACCCCACAAATCACACTTGTTTGGTTTTTATTTGAAATTAAATTTTTTATTTAAATTTTGATTTAAATAATATTTTATTATGATATTTTAGTTTTAAAAAAATAATTTATTTTTATTAAGAAACGTACAATCATAATAATAAATTTTTTATTGTAATAAAAAACAATCACACACCATATTCAATTCATTAATGACGGATTTACCAAGTAAGAATGCAAAATACAACCAAGCAATTATTTTTTGAAATAGCATTGGAATCATAGTCAACCGTAATCACATGCAAGTAGCCAATATGAAATAGTGTAAAATTACAGTTAATATTTAGGCTAAATTACACAAAATGAACACGTAGTTTCACGAAATTGCGCCAAATTCTTTTTATTTTTAAAATTGCGTCAAACTTTTCTATGGTTTCATAAACTCTGCGTCTAACCCCTCGGCGGTCCTTATTTAACAGTATTTGACCTAAATGCGCCCAAACTGTGAATAAATTTTAAAATTTTAATTTCTAAATCTTTAAAATTACAAATATATATTTTCTTTATATTTAGTCTAAAAAAACAATAAAAACAAAATCTTAAAACATGATAAAAATAACTATTTTTTAGTATATTTATTAGTTTTGTGAGACTAAATGCAAGAAAAATAAATATATTTATAATTTTAGGGATTTAAAAATTGAGATTTTAAAATTTATTTGCATTTGGGCGCATTTAGGTCAAATACCGTTAAATAAGGACCGCCGAGGGGGTTAGACACATAGTTTATGAAATTATGAGGAAGTTTGACACAGTTTTAGAGGTATAAGAGATTTAACGCAATTTTATGAAACCACGGGTAGATTTTGTGCAATTTAGTCTACTATTTATAACATATCTATATTCAGTCTCTATTTTCAATTAGTTGTTTATTACAGTGAAATTAAAATAATCTGAATGTAGTAATAAATAATTTATGATTGATCAATAGATAAACGTCATATGCATATTTTATTATTTTTTATTTTTTTATAATGTGATAATAGGCCGCAGCTACTTTTCGAATGCGTTATAAATAAATCTTGGATCGAATTTAATTGTCTGTAAATTAGGTCCGACAAGGCAATTAAGTCATAGGATTTATTTAGTTTTGATTTAAAATTTAAGTTTTATTTTAAATATTACAGTATTTTAATATAATATTTTATCAAATAAAATAATACATCCCCCTCCTTCCACTTCTAACATCAGTACTATTAAAATACTAATATTTATTAATCTGCATGCAAAAAGTAAATATAAATGTTAGAGCGAGATGAATAGAGTATATTTTTATTAAAATTATACATATTGAATAATAGTGATTTAAATTTGATACTAAAACAAAAACAAACATAATATAGTTAACGTTTTTGTTACTGTGTTGACTGATCAAATCAATATGATGTTGATTTGACTCAATTAATAGATATTTATAAAAAAAAAAAAAACACATATTAATGTAATATGTAGCAAATATTTTAGTAGCAGATTATAACATTAAAAATATAATTTTGATTACAACATATTCTAAATTTAACATCATAGTATAATAAACATATTATACAATATAATATAATATATAATCAATACAACAAATATTAATACAATATACTACATTCGTCCGACTCTAAGAGTCTTATTTACTTTTTGCATGTTGATACGTGAATATTAATTATTATATCAAAACATAGTGCAAATTAAATTAAGAAAAAAATGCAAAAATATTTTTTATTAATGTTGTTGGGACTGGGTCAACTCAACACTAGTATGATATTGTCCGCTTTGGGCTGAGCCCGCACGGATTTGTTTTTGGATGTTAGAAATTTTGGAGAAAATAATGAGATTATCTTATTGATCATCAAAATAAGGAGCTTATATATAGGCAATACAAAACAGACTCGATAGACTCAAATCTAAATAATTTAATATATAAATAAGATCAAATCTATATATAAATCTACTAAAACTCAAGTGGTATAACAAAAACCAACTTAGTTTGACGAGAAATTTGAATATAAACGCAAAAAGAAAACATAAATAAAATTAGCAGTTGACTCTCCACCCACCGGAGCAAAAAATGAGATGACTCTCCACCGGAGCAAAAAACGAGATGACTCCACCGGAGCAAAAATCGACAGGACTCCACCGGAGCCGAAAACGAGATGACTCCATCGGAGCCGAAAACGAGATGACTCCACCGGAGCCGAAAACGACATGACTCCACCGGAACCGAAAACAACACGACTCCACTTGAGCCAAAAACGATATGACTCCACCGGAGCCGAAAAATAAGATGACGCTCCACCGGAGCAAAAAATGAGATGACTCCACCGGAGCCGAAAAACGAGATGACTCCACCAGAGCCGAAAACCACATGACTCCATCGGAGCAAAAAACGACACGACTCCACCGGAGCTGAAAACAAGATGACTCCACCGGAGCCGAAAATGAGATGGATCGCAACACCAAACAGATCCCACGCAGGCAATAGACAAGCAACGGACAAATGGCAGATCACAGACAGGTTTCATATCGCATGCAGGCAACAGACAGGCTTCATATCGCACGCAGACAACAGAAAAGAAGCGGACAAGTGGCAGATCACAGACAGATTTTAGATCACACTGCAGACAACAGATAAGCAACGGACAGACGACATATCACAGACAAGTTTCAAATCGCACGCAAACAACAGACAAGCAGCGCACAGATAGCAGATCGCAGACAAGTTTCAAATCGCACGCAGGCAACAGACAAGCAGCGACAAGCAGCGGACAGATGACAAATCGCAGACGGGTTTCATATAGCATGCAGGCAACAAACAGATAGCAGATAGATTTCAAATTGGACGCAGACAACAGACAAATGGTAGATAGCATGATTTCAGAATCACAAGACCTCCGGGTACAATCCAGGTTGAATATACCTGGAGAAACGCAGGTTGATAGACTATATCTACAGAATGAGAAAAATAGGCTTTGATACCATGTTAGAAATTTTGGGGAAAATAATGAGATTGTCTTATTGATCATCAAAATAAGGAGCCTATATATAGGCAATAGAAAACAGACTCGATAGACTCAAATCTAAGTAATCTAATATATGAATAAGATCAAATCTATATATAAATCTACTAAATCTAAAATATCTGAACATTGGATATCCTTCAAAAGGCCTGATTCTAGTGGAGTTCACTCGGGATTTATAAAATGCGTAATTTTTCTTCACAACTTCCGATATGGGACTTGGGTTTGCACCCCAACAATCCTCCCCTCAAACCAAGGACCAAACAATGGACCTTCCCTGCCCACCTTGTGCCGCCTGACCACCTCAATCGGGACCGACCCAACACCGCTAGGAGACTTTCGACACAAGGCACATCCGCAGGTCACGAGGACGAGCCCACCACCACAACCAATGCCCAATCCCACCCAGTCCACTTCACCATCTAACCGGACTCTGATACCACTATTGGGACTGGGTCAACTCAACACTAGTATGATATTGTCCGTTTTGGGCTGAGCCCGCACGGATTTGTTTTTGGATATCCTCCAAAAGGCCTCATTCTAGTGGAGTTCACTCGAGACTTATAAAGTGCGTAATTTTCTTCACAACTTTCGATATGGAACTTGGGTTTGCACCCCAACAAATGTCTTATAATACTATAATATTAATAGAATGACATTTGTACAAAAAATATATATAAATAATATGATATTTTTAATGTTAAGTAGAATGACACAAAGGATAAATGTGACCCTTAAAGGCAGACGGAGAAAATATAACATAACACATATAATTGCATGTAGTCCAATATATGTCGATTTCAACATAAAAAATATAACTCACACAATATATATTTTTATGTAACACAACATATATTTTTATATAACACAACTTATATTATTTTTCCGGTGATAGATTTGTTAATTGTTTCAAGTTAATATGTTAACTTGGAAATATATTATATACCTTGTAATGATTTTTTTATTATTTCAAATTAATTTGCTAAGTTGATCAAAATCAATACAATAATAATTTGACCAAACCAGCATCCTAAAAGTGTTGTAGTTAAAAAATACTCATTCCCTTCCATATCTATATATTCATTTGCTTTTTGTACTGAGTTTTAGAAATATTAGTATTATATTGGGATAAAGTAGAAATAAAAGTAAAAAAAACTAAATTAATCCTATTAGTATTGTATGCTATAAATGTAATGATATTTGTGTAATATATTGTAAATTGGAAGTTTATTTGTAATGTTAGGTAGATAATACAATTACTAAAAAAAAGACAATAAATACTTTATTATGGAACAAACCAAAATAGAAAAATAAATAGATTGTTAAGTGACGGAGTGAGTATATAAAACTAAAATATGATTAACAAAATGTACTATAAATTAAAAATATCAATTCTTTAAAATATAAAAGTAATAATAATGTGGGTGTGTTTGGTTGGTTCTACGACACTATGTTTCCAATTTTATGTATTTTTAAAAATATTACATTAGATTAGATGAAATTTTTTCAAAATTTATTTAAAATTTTCTGTTTTTATCTCTTTTCAATAATAACATATATATATATATATATTTATACACATTCAAAAGTCCTCATTTACTTATAAAATTAATTTATATTAATTATAAATAAATATTTTTATTTTTATTTATTTATATTATATAAAAATTTATTCACTACAAAATAATGTATATTGTATATATTTTATTAAAAAATAAATATTAAAATAATTAAATACATATTTTTAATCTTATTAATCTTATATATATTACACTATAAATCAAGTAATTAAATAAACCACTCATCTATAATCAAACGCACCCGTAATTTTCTTTATATTTTGAATTTAAAATATATCTAAAAAATACTTTTTATTATAAAAATATTAAAAAATGTACACATTTTCTTTGAGCTCAATAAAATAAAATAAAATGTGCAATCATTGACCAACTCATACCCAACTACACTGCATAGCTAACTCTCCATTATTGCAAACTACCACCTCGCACGTTTTTATTTTTTCTATTATTTTTTAAAAAATAGCATTTTTATATCCATTTATAATAAGACACTCATTATAATATATTTAATTAAACATAAATTTTAAATGTTTTAAATAATACAGAATTTAATTAAAATCAAATTTTTTATATAATATAAATAGATATACTCTCTCCGTCTCGGTGCAAGGTTGTCGTTTACTTTTCGCACGTAGATTTTTTAGTATTAGTATTATAATGAGTTGTAATGAAAAAGATGAAAATATCTTATTAGTATTGTGTAATATAAAAGTAATGATATTTGTATAATATAATATAAGTTGGAAGGGTATTTATTATGTCAAGTAGCTAGTACAATTACTAAATTAGGAAATTGTAACCTTATTTTGGGACTGACAAAAATAAAAAAATGACAACATTTCAATGGGACGGAGGAGGGAGTAGTAGTATATATATTTATAACTAATTAACATAAATTAGTGTATAAAATTAAGGTCGTAATATATATAAATATATTTATTTATTTGAAGGGTATCGATATGAAATTACAAATATATCCCTCCATTAAGAAATTGAGAAAATAATAGAAATAAAACATAGTATTAAAAACATATATAATACCAATCTGATCATTCACAACTAAAAACCAAATAGATCCAATGAAGTATTAATTTGCTTAGCATTATAAATTGATGTGGTATTACTTGTAAAAAAAAAATAAAAAATACATATTGTATGAATTACATATTTTAATTTAAAATATTAATTTTATATATTACTATTTTATATCAAAACATATTTTAATTTGATTTTTTTATACTCTCTTGTACCAAATCATGCTTAAAATATATTTGGCTGCAATTATCACTTTGGAGCCTCTTTAAAAGTTACATTTTTGAAAACCAAGCCGACATAAACACGTGGACAGTGCCTAATAATAATAATGATAATAATAATAATAATATGTTATGATATACTCCCTCATTTTTTTCGTGAGAGATGACCATGTTTTTTTTGTCCACCAATTAAAGATTATCTCTTTTAATTTTTAGTAAATTTATTCATCTTAAACATATTTAACAAATATAAATTAATTAAATTAAATTTATAACATTTTACACGTAGGATCCACTCAAAATCTTTTTTTATTTCTATCTCTCCTCAATAAATAAATATTTTTATCTATATTTAAAACTTCTTATTTTTAATAAAATTAGTTTTAAGTTAATTATAAATAAATAAATAAATTTTTTATTTATTTATATTTTATAAAATTTTATTCTCTACAAAATGATATTTATATTATATATATTTTATTGATATATAATGTTAAAAATATTTAAAATACCAAAAATACTATTCATATAAAAATAATAAAATAATTTCATAATTTATTATTAATAATTTACTAATCTACACTATCTAAAATACTATTTTTTTAAGCAAATATGTGTCAGTATTTAATATATGTGTCATTCAATTACCAATAGACATGTATTGTAATTATTTGTGTTATGCAATGAAGTTGATGATTAAGCAATTTTTATATTGCTTATGAATAGTCATTATAATGAATGAAAATGAAATAGATGATTCTATTGGATTTCAATTTTATAGCTTATCTCGCTCTGTCTAAATCAATTACAAAGACACACACAGTTATATATCTATATACATTTATATCCATATATTATATTTATATATACATATATTTTATAACAAGTTATCACGACGAGGTGCTGATAAAGGTCTAATATAAATATAATGTAATTTTTTTTATGTATCTTTTAAGTTATTCAAATATGTTCTGAAATTTGTGTTTGAAAAAAAATAATTATCCCGAAATTCTACTCAAGTACAAAAAGAAGATATTAAAACACTGCTGAAGTTATGCTCAAAATTTCAAGTTATTTATTCGGTTAGTTTTTTTTCAATACAATTATTACTAACATATAAAAATTTGATTTTCTCCCACTTTCTATTGTAAAGAAAAGACACCTGAAGATGCCAATAAATAAATTTATTTAAAAATAATACTAGTGGTAGTGATGATTTTATTATTAACACACAATTAAATGTGTGATTTTGTGAATCCTGAAGGTTTGTATATTTTGAAAATCCTTTATGGTGTATATTGAACACGCTGAAGATACATATTGAGAAATTCCCGATAATTTATATTTTGAGCACTCTAAAGGTGCAATTTGATAATATATATTTGAAAATCCTAATATATAATTAATCTTACTCTCTTATTTGGTAATAATATAACAACTATAAATTTTGTTTAAATTATTGATATATTTTAGTTTCTAATATTTCTTCCAGAAGAAATAAATATAAATGTTGAATGCGTTATAATGAATAATACGGAAGACAATTATGTTTCATCGATAGTGTATCAACGCACACCATCCTGAAAAGTAATAAATATTTCACTAACCTGAAGTTGAAAAAAATTTATGTGAATACTACGTGTGGTTGTGCGAAATTGCTTGAAAGTTCCGGAAGTGCGATAATGTTTATCCCAAAAGAAATAAAACTTGATATCCAAATGCACTATTTCCTAGCAAATTTCAAATAAATTTGCTAAGTTTTAATGATATTCGTAAAAATGAATGTTATATTGAGATATCGAATAAGACAAATAATATATTTTTGTTGATTATAAAATCCATTGATAGGTATAAATATATATTAAAAAAATTGTCTCCACAGTCTTTCCGGTTATATTACATAAAGATTAACATAGTTGAAATATATCGGGTAGACCAAAAGTCTACAATTTTATGATTTTGCATAACCGATTTAGGTATCCCGGTAATACGAATTTTAGAAAATATCTATGGTCATAATAAGAAAATTCAAATTGTGATATATATGGACTAGAAAATCCACTATGTGTACCCTCTCCCTAAGATTATCTTCTAGTTGAGAGCAATTTCTTTTTGAAGATATCTCAACAAGCAATGAACAATTTTAAAATGATGAGATATATGATTTTGCATGAATTGATATCACTGTCAAACAACATGCATGATATTATGGCGAGATATTGTCAAATAGAAAAGGCGACCAACTAAGCGTCAATAATGGTCAAGGTTCTAAGAGGTTAACTAATATCAAAACACATCTTCAAACCTGGTCGTACGAGAGTATAATAATGATTACAATTCAATATATGCTCTTCATGGAGAATGTCAACTAGATATCTCTGTTGAAATATGTAGAGCTTACGTAAACTTATGTGATCTGGATACCAAAAAAATAGTCAACATCTCCTAAATTATTCACAGTAAATTTAGAGTGAAGAAAGTTGAATTCTTCATAATGGAGGGATGATTTATGGTCAATAATATCATCCACGTACATAATGAAAGTTGTGAATTGATGAGCAATTATCTTGAGAAACACACAATTATCATGGGTTGATTGAATGAAGCCAATGAAGAAGACTCGAGAATCATTCTTTATAACACTGGTGTGGGGTCTGTTTAAGACCATAAAGAGATTAGAATAAGTATACCTTTGAAGCGGTATTATGTAGGCCTTTTCATAAAAATTTCTAAGAAGAAGACATTATTTACGTCTTATTGGATAATAGGTCAATATATAGAGGTTACTTTAACAATAAGTATTCTCACAGTTATCATTTTTGCAATAAGGGAAAAATAATCAATTTAGTCCAATTCATACTCTTGAAGAAACTCCTTAGCTACAAAATGACTCTTTAAACTTATTAATGGAACCATCAATATTTTTCTTAATCTTGTAGATCAACTTATAATTGATAGGACGTTTTCCAAAAGATAGATCAATCAAATGCCAAATTTGATTTCTTTCAAGAGCATTA
Organism: Andrographis paniculata; assembly: GCF_009805555.1. Classification (NCBI taxonomy): domain Eukaryota; kingdom Viridiplantae; phylum Streptophyta; class Magnoliopsida; order Lamiales; family Acanthaceae; genus Andrographis; species Andrographis paniculata. The sequence continues at coordinate 3,617,645 of NW_026137614.1, forward strand.
CATTTTTATTTTTTTATTTTTGCATGGCTTGTCTCCAAATTTTATTTTTACTAGATTGATTATAAGAATGAGGTTCCAATAGTACAACATTGAATGCATCATGCCAAATGGTATCCCTAGTCTCATGAATTGTAGGCCAAATATTATCTTGAAAATAACTTGGTGGTTGTATAGTTCATGTAGGTTTAGGAGATGGTGTATGTGAAAGGATTTGATGATTTACGAGCATTAAAGGTTGAAAAAGAAAAATGATAAGAAGGATTAAGAAGAGGAGATTCTGATTCTAATTTTGAAATGATGTGATGATCAAGTTGCCCGTGTGGAGAATTATAAACCACAATAGGATTCACTTATGTGATTTAGGCTGGAACAGGGATAGATATGAACATTATGTAAGGGGGGAACATGATCAAATAATATTAAAAAATGAATAAGTATATGATAAAGTTGAAAAACTAGAGTCATGTTGATGATTTTACAATTTCTTTGCAAAAGAGAATATATCTTTATAAAAAAAAAAACAACATTCAAGATTATACATTTTATATACCTTTTGAGCAGATGAATTTTCTAAAAAAAAAAGAAAAAAAGAAAAAAAAAAAAAAAGACATTTAAATGCATTTGATCTAACTTAATTTTAGTAGGCTGAGTGTTAATGCCATAACAATAATAGACAAACACTTTGATGGTAAAGTAGCAAGGAAGTTTGGTGTACAATAGTTTAAATGGAGTTTTCCATTTAAGAACTAGATTAAGGAGACCGTTTATAAGAAAATTTGATTATAAGAAAAAAAAATTTTCAAAATTCTTGAGAGAAGTTAACTTAAAAAAGTATAAACTTAATTATCTATAGAGGATGTCTATGTTTCTTTTCAATTGTTTCATTTTGTTAAGGGGTGTACGGACATATAATTTGGTGTTGGATGTCAAGTTTTAGAAAGAACTCATTGAATTATTATAACAAGAGTTCCATTTATATATCCAACCTTTGATTTTGAAATCCAAGTTTTTTATATATTAATACTCCATGAAAATTGGAATCAATCGGGTACACATATGTAAATTCATACCTAAATGGTCTTTAGGACCAAAAGTAAGAGCAGGATCATAACCCTATCAATCACTTATGGGGATCCGTGAATCAACAGTAGCGCTCTGATCGAAAGAAGAGGTAGTGGTTGTAATGCCCCTGAAGTTGGGCCAGTGTTAGGCCAATTTTCGTGGATGAGCCGGTGGCAAAGCACCCGAGGTTGAATATAGGTTAAATGGATTGAATAGACTACTCAATCAACAATATGTACATTCCTTTTAGGAAGTCCTACTGAAAGAATTATGTAGTTAAGCGTGCTTGCACTAGAGTAATTTGAGGATGGGTGAGGAAAGTCTCCCAGGGTGTACATGAGTGAGGACAGAAGCGCACTGGAAAGACTCATGTTAATCTGTGAGGATGGGTGAGGAAAGTCTCCCAGGGTGTACATGAGTGAGGACAGAAGCGCACTGGAAATACTCATGTTGATCTGTGAGGCCAGTCTGCAATCCTGACATACTCGGCTTTGTGTCGCTTGCGGATCGGGGGTGTCATAGTGCTATATTGATACACAATAAATGTGGATAAACAAAACTTAATATTTGCATGGAATGCATGGACATTCTCAAACGTCAATCTTGATATATCTCTGAACATAAGCTTCATCGTTCTTCAACCTTGATCAGCAAATAAGGTTAAAAGTTTCTTCAAATGCGCTTTGAGTAAAATTTTGGTCGAATCTAATAGTCTGACTAGACAAACTATGTGTAACATGCAAGATAAAGTAGTATTGAGGAATTTTAAACTTATAACCTCACAGTCACAAGTTTACCTCTCAAACTACTATACTACTCCTTACGAAATTGACAATATTATTGATAACGTGGAAACCCGCAGCCGCTATCCTTCGGGTACGCTTTGGATAAACCCTCAGTCGAACCTAATAGTTTGTAAATTAGGTCCAATAAAACAAGTCACATTAAGTGTACCATGTGTGACACGCAAAATAAGGAGGCATCGAAGTTTGAACCCATAACCCCACGCCACCAAATTATCTTTACGGGACTGGCAAAAGTATTATAACTAAAAAAAGAGTGTTCAATTATTAGTTACTAGAAATGTATTTGGTTTGGAATTATTTTGAAAATAAAAAATATAATAGTAATAATAATAATGATAATAATAATAATAATATGTATTTTATATAATATTTGGATAAAAATATATTATTTTTTTGACAAAATATTATATCAAATACTACGTATAAAAACTCAAATCAAAACATCAATTTCAAATAAAAATCAAACAAACCCAATACTTTGAAGGACTATTACTTAAAATTAATTTTAGTTTCTTTACAATGCAATTTTGTAATTTTCTATAATATATATAATATTTATTCAAATACAATTGAAATACAAATTATTTAAACAAGTCAAAAGGTTATAAATGTATGAGGTTCATATGCCACACATGGTTCACCTAACGCGACTTTTCTTGTTGTGTCTAATTTGCAGGGTATTAGGTTCATTCGGAAGTTTACCCGGTGCTGCATTTTCGGGTAGCGGCTGCGAATTCTCAAGTTATATATATATAAAAAAAGACAATATATAATACTCCATATGTCGCCTACCACAAATGACACATTTTTTTTTTTTTTTTACGTTCTACAAAAGATGGTCTTTCCTATTTTTGGTAAGTTTATCAATATTAAACATACTTAACAAATATAAATCAATTTGATTAAATTTTTAACATATTACACATAGGATTCACTCAAAACCCATTTACTTATTTCTACCTTTAAAACTCTCATTTTTTATAAAATTAATTGTTGGTAATAATAAATAAATATAATTTTTTACTCATTAGTATTATATAAAATTTTATTATCTTCAAAATAATATTCATATTGCATATATTTTATGGAAATATAATTATAAAAATATTTAAAATACCAACAACACTATTCATATAAAAATAATAAAATATTATCATAGCTTATTAAGCTATTCCCGACAAAACGGCTTATCTGTCGCGGGAGAGTGAAGTCCTAACAAAACGATATATTAATATATATATGTATATATATTTAAGTTTCATTTTCGTTATTATGAATTTTTTTGCCATTCTAATAAAAAAAACAAAACTGAAAATATAAGTAAACAAAGGTTGTATTCAATGACGTGGTATTTGTATGAAATGTCCCAATCAAGATACAGCTATATCCCAAAAAGAACAAAAAGAAAAAAGAAAATATTTTTGAAAGGTAACACCAAATCCCTGCGTTGATTCTGCTGCCTGCTTATAGAAAATAAGCCTTCTATCTTTCCACCATTTATCCGCCAATTCATATTTATAATTTTAGATATTTTTATCGTGAAATATAAAAAATTATAAAAGCATTACTCGAAATAATTTTTTAAATATATATATATTTTTTTAATATTTTTGTATTTTATTATTTTTTATATTATGAGAATATATTGTATTTTAGAAAAATATAATTACAATGAAAACACATATGGTACATTTGTGTTTATTTGAAGAATTTGTGTGGATTTTTACTATTCATACAAAAAAAAATTTTCAAAAAATATCAAATCAAATATCTATTTCTTTTATTTTTATATTATATTAAAAATCAATTTTACATTCAAAATATCGTATCAATGTATATTTATATCACATCGTACAACTATTCAAATTCAAATTTTTTACTATTCAAATCTCGATCCAAAATCCAAACCTTCAAACAAACACACTTTTTTTATACTCAGGTTATAAGAGAATGGTCTTATATACACAAAGTCATTTTAACTTTTTCTTCATTTCACATATAATATTATATATATTTTTTTTACTTTTATATATCTTATATTTGATGTTTTTTTTCTTAAATAAATATATTCTCTTTCCGTTTCACCTGCTATATCCACGTTTTTATTTCTGTTCGTCTTATATTTTATGTCTTTTTTTTTAAAATGATTATTCATCTTAATTTATAATTATTTATATTGTATAATAATTATTTATAATAATATATTCTTACTTATTTACTAACTACTCTTGTCATAAATTTTCGTGCTTATAGTAACACCGACATCCAATATGGGATAGAGGGGAATATTTTAATTATATTTTAAATTTAATAATTTATAATTTTTAAAATTTCAATTAAACTTATTATTTGTATTATATTTTAATTATTTTATTTAAACATTTTAAATTATTTAGTAATTAAAATTTTTTTAAATTCTTATATCTATAGTGACGAACAGATGAAGTAATTTCTTCAGAAAAGATTTTTTTATTATATAATTTTTTTATATAAAAATACATTTAGAAAAAAAATAATAATAATAAATCCAGATGAGCACAGTGTTATTAGTTGTCTGTAATTGTGTCTTTGTTTGTGAAGATAAAGAGAAATGGACAAACGTCAGGTCCACAAAAATTATTGCAATCACGTGTTTAACATTTTGAAAAGTTGCCCATTAAAATTGCGTATTAATTAATGCAACTTTTAAATAATCATTACTGGTTTCAATCAATTAATACACGTACCATTATTAACATTATACTAATGATACTAATATTAATAATATTATCATTCTCATATCTATTTGTTATTTTTTTTTTTTTACGAAAATTTAAAATATTAATATAATTAAAATAAAATAAAAATAAAAAAACTAAATTAATTTTATTAATTATTATATAATATAAAAATAATATTATTTGTGTAATATATTATAAATTAAAAATAAATTTATAATATTATATAAATAATACATTTATTGAAAAAATACTCTATTACGAGACAGACTAAAATAAAAAAAATAAATAAATAGATTGTTAAAAGACAAAAGAGAAAATAATAATAATAATAATAATAATAATAATAATAAAAATATGGGCAAGAATCAATGCAAATTATTGAAGCTAGAAAATGTAACACAAGCAAATACATAGCAAGAAAAATAAGACACTAATTTGACATGGACCAATGAAAACCACAGAAAGGTGCAAATACTCATCAACAAATCCAGACCGTACAAATACAAAGCGATTAAAATCCGGCGGTTCAAACTCCCGGTCCGGTCTAGTATTCCGAGACCGGTTCAGGTGCGCTGGAGATGAAGAAGACCTCGTAGACGACGCCGGCGAGCCCGGCGCCGATCAACGGCCCAGCCCAGTAAACCCAGTGGTCCGTCCAGTTGAATGACACCAGGGCAGGCCCGAACGCCACTGCCGGGTTCATCGACGCGCCGGTGAACGGCCCTCCGGCGAGGATGTTCGCCGCCACGATAAGTCCGATGGCCAGCGGCGCGATGATTCCGATCTCGCCTTTCTTCGGGTCGACGGCGGTGGAGTACACTGTGTAGACTAGCGCGAATGTCATCACGATCTCGAACACTAAGGCGGCCCACACCGACTCGCCGGAGACGGTCAGCGCCGGAGCTGACTGCAGAGAAGGAGGAGGGAGATGACTGATTGTAAGTAAATGATAAAATCCCCAAATTAAAAAAACCCTAAATCGGACGGTGAAGTTTGAGTAATCTAAAAACCCTAGATCGGACGGCGGAATTTAAATCTTACGAGTCCGGTGACGAAGGAGAGGAGGAGGCAGGCGACGGTGGCGCCGAGGAGCTGAGCGATGATGTAGAGGAGGCCGCGGAAGAGAGTGATGTTGCCGCCGATGAAGAGGCCGAAGGTGACGGCGGGGTTGACGTGGCCGCCGGAGATGTTGGCGGAAATGGCGACGGCGACGAAGAGCGCGAGGCCGTAGGCGAGGGCGGCGGCGATGAGGCCGGAGGGGGAGGTGGCGCCATTGTGGGTGATCTTGTTGAAGGCGATGCTGGAGCCGGAGCCGGCGAAGACGAAGATGAGGGTGCTTATGAACTCGGCCAGGGCGGATTTAATGGCGTTGGGCTGCCGGAACTCATCCTGGTTGCCGACGGCGAGGCGGCGGAAGGGGACGTTGAAGTACTCGTTGGGGTGAGGCATGGCGGCGGTGGATATATAGATACAGAATTCTGTATGTATGTATGAATCGAGGTTACGCCATTGTAGGCCTTTTTATTGGAGGAGATAATGCATGGGGAGGGGGATGGGTGGGGGTAGGGGGCGGGAACCGGGAGATCAGGTTGCCGGTTGGGGGGAAATAATTGTGGCCGGTGATAATGACAGGAGGAAATTACTCTTTTGCCCCTTGCATGGACAACAGCTTTGATGTGGCCAGTCGTCGGCAGTCAGCTGCTGCTAGTGTTTACTTCCACCGTCTCATGTAATATGAGTATATTATTGTAAACAGAAAAATTTGAGTAAAGTATAATTAGTAAGTAATAAAGAAATATATTAGTAAAAATAATTATTATTTAGTAAAAATAATTATAAATTAATATTAAAATAAATAAATAGTTTAATTAAAATTAAAAAATTATAAAATTTAAAATTTAAAATGCGATTAAAATGCATAATTATATTTTCAAAAAATAAAAAAAACAAATTACGAACGAAAATAAAAAATATGGCCAAATTAGGTAGAACAAGGAGTACTTCCTGCGGTTTTAATGTGGTCTCAGATTATTTTATACCGATTTTATTTATTTTATTTTAGTTTTAACTTTCGGGATTTTGTCATTTTATACAGAAAGGCGTGTTTCTTGTGTAAACTATAATTGTGGTTATTAAAAATAAATAAATAAAAGATGACATATTTCTATGTTTTTTTTAATTAATTTATTTTAAATATATTTATTAAATATAAATTAATTAAATTAAATTTTAATTTTTTTAAAATCCATTAAAATTCTTTAATTTTATTTTATTTCTCTAATATATAAATATTTTTATTTATATTTAAAAGCTTTTATTTTTTTATAAAATTAATTTTAAATTAATTATAAATAAATAAATATATTTTTTTATTTGTATTATATAAAATTTTATTATATACAAAATAATATCATATTACATATATTTTATTGAGATATAATTATAAAAATATTTAAAATATCAACAAACTATCCATATAAAAAAATAATAAAATAATATCATAATTTATTATTAATTATTTACAAATCTATATTACCTAAAGTACGGTGTCCTAATCAAATGGATCATGTGACTCGAGACAGGACGGAGTGTATTGCTGTAGCACATTATAGTCCTACCTCTAATATTAGTGATTCGCTAACAAAAAAATTTGGAGTTTTGAAATTTTGAAAATAGTAAAAACTTAGTATTAAATAAAATAATTTGTAAAAAAAAATAATAATAGTTGATGCGATATTTTTTAAAACAATAAATTCTAAAGTTGAACCAATATTGTTAATGTTAAAAAACTTATTATTATTATTATTATTATTTTATTTTATAATGTAGGAATCCGCTGCCGTTATGTGATAGTGCGTATTGAATTTATTATTATTATTATTATTATTATTATTATTATTATTATTATGTACAGTATGTTTTGTAGTTGGCCCAAAGAAGATTTGAAAGAAGTAATTGAATTTATTCTACATTCGATATTATTTCAAATAATTAGAATTTGAAAAATAAAAAAGTATTGTACTATTAGGGTGTGTTTATTTTCTATACTTACGGTGAATAATATTATTTTATTTATTTTAATCACATGTTTACTATTTATTATTATAGCCCGTAATTAAATAAAGTCCGACATAAGCATAATTAAATATTATTAATCTCTCTTCTAGATAGGATTCAATAATACAAGTAGTAATAATATTAAGAACACTATTTTGCCATTTTTATTAATAGCTAATTTAATATTAACTTTATCATATAATTGAGGGTAATTTAAAAAAAAAAAATTATAATCTTATACAATAATCTATTAAAGTAAACATCGTATTATTTTATCATACGATTATATAATTCATTAAAACAATTCTATGTATTATAATTCTATCTCACAAAGTAAACACATTCTTAGTATTATTTTATAGTCCATTAATATCATATGAATTCTTCCACAAGAGTATAGTGCTTCAAAAGTTCACCTTCAATTAATACATGAAACATGATGGTAGATGATTTTAGTTCTATGCTATAGATGGAAACTTGAAAAGAAAGTGAAAAATATGGTATTAAAGGAGATTGTTTGTGATTATAGAAAAAAAATAAAAAGTAATTGAAGATATTTTAAAATCGACGTATAATAAATATATTACAGTTAAAGTAGCATATTGGTGTTCTACATTAATGTTTGATATTTTTTACTATAATAAAAAGTAAAAAAATTTAATGAGACAAAAATAATATTTTCAGTCGGTATAAACGAAGTATATACGTGTAAATACAAACAATAATAATCCAGGGATACAAAAGTCTTTCAAAATTTGATTTGGCAACAAAATTTTGCTGAGCGATATTAAAGGGGTAAAAATGTAATTACCCAATAGAGTGGAGAGAGAATAAACGGGGACCCTACAAACTCGCTAATACAGCTAGGCACGCGCCACAGTTATCTGCCACGTGTACGTAATGGATAAGAGCCACGTCATTTGATCTGTGTGATTGCGATGTGGAGCCGCTGTCGTTTGTACACCTTTGGCTGTGGAATACTCTAGAACTCACCCCCATAATATATAATAATCTTATTATCCTACAGTATTGGTTGTGTTTGACACGATATTTAAAAAATATTAATATTATATTGATAATGGATAAAATATATAGATAAGATATTTTTTTGCCTTTATAAATGTAATAGTGTAAAAAAATAGTGATAATTGTGTAATAATAATGAAAAAATAAGAGTAGTTTCATAGTGATATGATTATTTATAAAAATGAAACTATTGTTTTAAAAAGCAAAAAATTGTAAACAAGACTATTGTATTGCGACGGAGGGAGTATATTCTTTCCATCTCATATAATATGAGTGTATTAACGTAGATATAAAAATTTAGATAAAATATAATTAGTAAATAATTAAAAAAATATATTAATAAAAATAATTATAAATTAAAACTAAGATAATTAAATAGTTAAATTAAAATTAAATAAATTAATTAATTAATTATGTAGGACGGACGAAAATAAAAAAATAAAAAAAAAATTATGCGTGACGAAATGATTAATATTTTTATTATATTTAGTTATAAAATCGAATAAAAATAATTAATAAAAAGTATTTATCATTGATTGAAATTAAATATTTTCAATAAATGATAGTATAGTGTGTGAATGATTGTTTTAGTCAATGCTGCTTTTACTCCATTACATATTTATATTGCTCAAGTTTTGTCGCCTCTATCTCTTTCTATATTTTAAAAATTTAAAATTTTACTTTCCCTCTTATATTTGTAAAAATCATTTTTATATTTTGCCTTTTGTCGCGGTGTTTATTCGGATTTTTAATTTTAAATTTGTGTTTGTTTGTAAACTTTTTCTGTAATTTTTATTATTCACTATTTTTTTTTCAAAAATATGAAATTAAACTTCTACTTTTATATTAAATCCGAATTTTATTTTATATTTATTAATATTATATTAATATCTATTTATTTCATACTATATAATTATTTTAATTAAAAAATTTACTATTCGTTACGAATAAATATAGTAGTTACTTTCAAACTTGTCGAGTGTGTTAAAAAGTAACAAGCCTATTTCTTAAAAAAAAAAATTAATATATTACATAAATTTATTATTTTTATATGATTTATATACTTAATCATTTACCTAAAAAAATATTCTTCTTAATCATTTGACAAAATAAAAACACATGTGGTCTTTTTCAAACTTGCTCACACTTTATCCAAGAAATTAGAGAATCTGTTCACCTAACGTATAGTCCCTCAATTTCACATAATTTGTCCCTATTTTTTATTTTTGTCCATCCCACATAACTTATTTTTTTTATTTATAGAAATATAATTATACACTTTAATCGCATTTTAAATTTTAAATTTTAAATTTTATAATTTTTTTAATTTTAATTAAACTATTTACTTATTTTAATCTTAACCTATAATTATTTTTACTAATACACTTCTTAATTACTTACTAATTATACTTTACCTAAACCGTGTCTACTGTAATACACTCATATTACATGGGATGGGACGGATGGAGTAATTTTTAAAATTGTCAATATCATTATTTTCATTTAAATATATTATATTGAATATTTATATAATATTTTTTTTTTTGTAAAAGCATATACTTCGTTCTTTCCATATTTTAATTTTGATCCGTCTTACAAAATGTTTCTTTTCTTTCAAAAATAATTCATTCTAATCATATTTTTAATTTTATAATTTATATAGTTTTTTAACTTTAATTAAATTATTTAATTTATAATTATTTGTATTATATTAAAAATATTTATATTAATATACTTCTAAATTAATAATTATAATCTTTCTAAATTTTGTATCTACATTAACCTAGATAGTATTGAAGACGAAAGGAGTGTCCAATAACAATTTAGCATAAATAATAACACAATAATAATAATAATAATAATAATAATAATAAGTCAACTTTTGTTGGTTTGTAAATTATTTTAATTTTTTATTTATATTTTAAATTAAATAATATTTTAGAGTGATCTTTATATATATATATATAAATACTTCTCATCTTCCTTAATAAATTATCAATTTTGTATAATTTTTTTTAGTAATTGAATTATCAGCTTAATATTAAAATTATTTTTACAATTTATAATATATTACACAAATATTATTATATGATACAATATTATTTTTGTTATTTTCTCTTAATTTATACTGCGTATTAATATTATATACTTCCTCCATTTCATAACAAATTATCCATTTTTTAATTTTGATTCGTTTCATAACAAAATATTTATTTTCTTTTCTAGTAAATGTATTATCTACCTAACATGACAAATACTCTTACGACTTATAATATATTACACAAATCCAATGTAAAAGTCCACTAGGCAAGCCCCATGTGACAGAGACTTTACTATATAAAAGATAGTCCCTCCGTTCCTATACAATAGTTTTATTTATCATTTTTGTCCGTCCTAAAACAATAATCTTATTTCCATAAATAATCATATCACTATAAAATTATCCTTACCTTTTCATTACACAATTGCCACTACTTTTTACACTAATACACTCACAGGGACAAAAAAGTTTTTTATCTATATATTTTACCAACTACCAATATAATATTAATATTTTTAAAATCTCGTATACAACCTAATTAATAGTATAATTCTGGGACGGATGAAGTATTTGTTTTGACCAACTTATTTCACTTCATGTTAAATTCAATCTATCTATATTTACACTAACATATTTTGGCCCCCATCCATAAAACTTGTTCAAGTTTTAATATTTAATTACTAATTATATTAAAATTCTAATATAAATTTATTTTTTGTTATTTCAAATCGAATAGATATTATTAATAGTTTAATAAAAATATTTTATTTTATCTCATAAAATATTATATAAAATAATTTAAATTAATACTACTTTTGTTCAGCTCTAATAGTTTCATTTACTTTTTGTGTGTTCATATTTGAATATTAATTATTATATGAAACCGTAGTCTAAATTAAAGAAAAATTAAAAAAAAAATACTTTTATTAGTGTCTTATAATACTATTACGATGACATTTGTGAAAAAAATGATATTTTTAATGTTAAGTACAATGGAGCAAAAGGTAGATGAGACCCTTACAGTCAAACAGAAGAAATAGTTTATTTCAAATCAATTTCAAATTACAATTTTAGTCATCAATCATTGCAATTAATTTCACACAATTGATTTTATTTTTTATTTTTTAAAAAAATCATAATTAAATATGAAAATTTAATTAATTTAATAAAAAAAAATGTCAAATTTATATTAAAAATAGAAGAATCAAATGTGAATAAAAGAGACAAAAAAAAATATACTCATACCAATTACATAAAAAATTTAAAATAAAAATGGTTTAAGTGGAAAGGCAAGAAATTGATGGGATATATTAGGAATATTCCAAAAGGACAAATAATTAAGCTGTTTTTGTTTGGAGTTTTTCATTATTACGAAAAATTTTCATGTAAAATATTACATCAAAATTTTATTTTGTACTTTATATATTTAACAAAATATTAATTTTACGTTCGAAATATTATATTAATATTTTATATTATATTAAATAATTATTTAAATTCAAATTTAAATTTTTCGGACAAAAATACCCTTAGAGATTTTCCAAAGGGGGACAAGGCATATAATACAAGGTCATCATGTCCAACTAATCTTAATAATTACTAATGCAATATAATTATTACACTATTAAAATAACCTTTAAATAATCATATTTTATATCAAAATTATATAATCAAGTGAATATTTTATAATTAATCATATAGTTGAAAATAATAAAATAATTTTCTCCCTATCCCTTAAATAATTCACTAAAGATTTTTTTTTTTTTTCAAAATAAAAAATAAAATCCAATACACCCTGTAATGAATTATTTTAAATATTTTTGAATTCTGACGAAGATATGATAAGTATAGAAGGATCTTATATAATGAAAATATAAAATTAATAGTTATATAAAATAAATATATTTTATTAGTGTAACGTGCCTTGAAATGTATTAATGATATGCACTGGAATATTTCTATGACATGAAAATAAAAGAAAATAATAATTTAAAAAGAAAATAACAAAAACTCTATTTATATACATATTTTAAAAAGTTTTGATAGTATTAGTAATAATATATATATTTTGAATATTAATATTTGTGCTTATTATTATATTATATCAAATACTTAATTTTTTTTTTATCTAAAAAATAAAAATAAAAATAACTTAAAAATCCTCTATTTAAATAGAGTCGAAATAATAGCGCACAACACTCATATACACTTACGGAACCAACAGTAAAAGTTTGGGGGCAAAAATATCGATTTTTTTATTATTTTTTATTTTTATCGATTCAATGTTTTTCTTTAATTCATAACACATCCGGGCAAAAAAAAATTAAAAAAAATTCAACAAAACTACATAAAATTCAATATTTTTTATTATAAAAAATAAAATTTAAAGGCTAGAAATATAAATTAACAAACATATAAAATTTTCATAACTTTTTACATTATTAAATAAAAAAATAGGATGAACAAATTACTTAAAAAAATATATATTTTACTGTTATACTAAAAAATACATATATTTTGAGGAATGGGGGTTGACCCCGAGCCCCATGTAGATCCGCCCCCGCTCATATGTATCTTTAAAATTATATTAAAGGCACGATGTGACGTCTATAATTGACATTGTCATCACGTTCTATTCAAATTTCAAGGATGTTTTATTATTATTATTATTATTATTATTATTATTATAATTTATCCATCCGTTCTAGATAAGATGGACGCGGTATTATAGATACGAGAATTTAGATAAAATATAATTAATAAATAATCAAAAAGTATATTAATAAAAATAATTACTCCCTCCGTCCCAATACAATAGTCTTGATTACCATTTTTGTCCGTCTCAAAATAATAGTCTCATTTTCATAAATAACCATATCACTATAAAACTATTCATACTTTTTTCATTATTACTACACAATTGCCACTATTGTTTACACTAATATATTCACAAGGGCAAAAAAGTCATTTATCTTTATTTTTTACCAACTACCAGTATAATATTAATATTTTTTAAATCATGTGCCAAACACAACAAGACTATACTTTTGGGACGGAGGAAGTATTATTTAGTAAAAATAATTATTATAGATTAAGATTAAGATAACTAAATAGTTTAATTAAGATTAAAAAAATCTTAAATTTTAAATTTTAAAATATGATTAAAGTGTATAATTAATTTTCTAAAAAATGAAAGTACAAATTATGTGGGATAGACGAAAATAGAAAATAGAGACAAATTATGTGGGACGGAGGGAGTATAATTATTATTTTTTGGATTGATTTTTAATTTTTAACTTTTTTTTAATTAAATAGTATCATCTCGGTTTCAAATACTTTATAATAAAAATGACAATTTTTCAATGAGACGAAGATGATGATAGAAATAGAAAATGACAATCCCTTATTATAATATATACACAGTGTATATATAAATATATACTTTCTCCGTCCACAAACTATTGTCCTACTTTCCTATTTGGGACGTCCAATAACTATTGTCCTATTTTTTTTTTAAAATACAAATTTTACATTTTTACCCTCAATTCATTTATTACTTTTAATCTCTACCATACAATTAAAGGCAAATTTGTTAATTCATGACAAAAAGACAATCGCCTAAAAAACCGTGCAAATATATTTTAGGACAATATAAATTGGACTTACGGAGTATAATATATGTATATGTATTTGTATGTGTATGTTTTGTGTATATATATTCTCAATTCCACTACAATTCATATTTTGTCCCTTCATTTAAAAATAGTATTTATATTAATATTAATATATTAAAATATTATTATTTTTCATATAATTATAAAGATATTTCCTTTGTTTTGGAGTTGAGGCATTACATTTGTAATATGATATTTTATGTAATTGACTTTATTGAGTTAATTATAGTAACTTATGATATTATTTGTTTGTGTAGATGGTATCGTTGGATAATTTTAAAATATTATTTAAATTTTATAATAATAATAAATTTATCTTTCATTTAACTTTAAGTAAATTAATAGAAATTTTACTTGTAAATTAAAGAAAAAATATTTTATTTTATTTGAACATATCAAAATTTATCTTGTATTATAAATTAATTATACTTAATTTAATCTTAGTGATTGATTATAAAATAGCGATTAATTAGAGGAAAAGAAAATCATTACTCCCTCCGTCCATGTATTATGGGTCTATTACTGTAGATATGAGGAATTTAGGTAAAGTATGATTAGTAAGTAATTAAGAAGTGTATTAGTAAAAATAGTTATCGTATAATAAAAATAATTGTGGATTAAGATTAAGATAACTAAATAGTTTAATTAAGATTAAAAAAAATTATAAAATTTACAATTTAAAATGAGATTAAAGTGTATAATTATATTTCCAAAAAAGGAATGGACAAATTATATGGGACGGACGAAAATAAAAAATATGGACAAATTATGTGGGACGGAGGGAGTATTTTTTAAAATCTCCGTACGTGATCCTCTTTATCATTTTAAAATCATAACTAGATCTTGTATTTGATTGTGTTGTGACGGATTATGGTTAATGATCTAATAACAAACAGAAAACGTAAAGACGACACAGATTTACGCAGTTCACCAACAACGTATTGGCTACCTCCACAGGTAGAAATAGAGAATAGATATATTCACGACTGCAAGGTTACAGATTATAGATTTTGTAGCCCTAAGTCTCTTTATATATAAACTAAGACAATGCATCAGACGGGCTCAGCCCAATACCAACTCCAAAGTCCACTACTGCATACCGTCGATCAGGGGCCACTCTAGGCAAGGGGGACTTTTAGAAATTTCCCCCTTGATCCCCGACTCGCTGACCGTGCAGCGAGATTTCCGTAAAAACTCAGCAAAGTGACAAATTACATTCAAAACTGTTAGAAATTTTTGGGAAAAATAATAAAATTATCTTATTGATCGTCAAAATAAAAAGGCCTATATATAGGTAATACAAAACATACTCGATAGAAGTAGTCTAATCTATGGATAAGATCAAATCTAAATATAAATCTACTAAATCTAAAACTGAATATTTAAAATATCTCAACAAAGACAGATTGGTCCTACAATTAAAAATATTTTGCAGATATGGTCCTCGAACGCCAGAGTTGTTAACGTGTTAGCGGAGATTGTATGGACGATGCGTGTAAAATATATGAGTATCATTTTAGGACCATAACGAGACCCTTGTATTGGATTTGTTCTGTAACTAAAAAATTTTGACATAAATGATCCTCAAACGTTGTCCACGTGTCATCCATACAATTCCTAGCGTGTCATCATAAACTCTGGCGCCTAAACACCATTTCTGTCAAAGTTTCGTAGTTGTGAGATTAATCCAATATAAAAATATATATATATCTTGGACAATCTCCTGTAATTTATTACAAAAGAATAAAATAAATTCAGAGTAGAACATGCATGCATGCATTGACGACGTATGATTGAATTGAAGTAAACTCTCTAATTAGTTTTAAGTCTCATGTCTGTATTCAATAAATTAATTAAGTTGAAATGGAATGATTAAATGAACTAAATTTAATACAGCAGATCTGATCTGATTTGAAATAATTTTTTTATTCTCTTTTTTTTTTTTTTTTTTAAAAAAAAAAAAAAAAAAAGAATGATCGTGTCACATGTGCCTGTGGTTTTCAGTTCCATCTGGACAGCCTGTCTTTTTTTAGAAAATTTCGTCCCATCAGTATTTCGTACAGGTTTTAGCATATTGATTTTTTATTTTTTTATTTAAAACATAAATCAATATATTTTTTTCTCAAACAATGACTCATTTATTTCTGACCACAATTATCTATGTTACGGCTTGAGTTTATAGGTTTCTTTTATGTGTATATTTGATTTGGATTTGGAAAATTTTATTTATTCGATAGATAATAAATATAAAAATATAAATATGTATTAAATTTAAAATTTAAAAAATAATAATAGTATGTTTGATAATGAGTTTATGTTATATACTTATATCTACGTATATATTTTTAAAATTTTATTTATTTGTATTATAAAAAAAATTATTATATATAAAATAATATACATATTATATATATTATATTAAATAATAATGATTATAATTATTATATTATTATTTTATTATCATATTGTAAGGTAATTTTATAAATATCAAATGAAAAAAAAAAAAGAAAGAAGTAAAAGTTGCGCATACTGCAGCACAGTCGGCCGAAGAGGAACATAGGTGGTGTGCGGGATTTTTACTGTGTACAGTAACTCCACGGTAAGAATCTCACAAACCACCTCGGGAAACATACCTTTAGTTTGAGAAATTTTGCTTTTTAATTTGGTATTAAAATAATGTAAGAGATGATATTTTGTGAAAATGTATTTTTTTTCGAAAAATACAGAATTCATCAAATAGTAAAAAATTGAGGTTTGATGGTTAAAGAAACACACTCATAGTATGTTGGAGACTCTCGTTTGTGGATAAATAAATAATTATTGTATTTCTTTAACTGTTCCAACTTTTAGGTGAAACGGTCATTCGGCATCCAATATAGTATACATTAATTCAAAATAATTAAAAGAAATTAAAAATATGTAATTAAAATATTTGTAAGATTATATGTCAATAAAATATAGAAATATTACATATTATGAATCATTTTATAGATAATAAAATTGTATATAATACATATAATAAAAATATATATTTAGTTATAATTAACTTAAATTAGTTTTACAAAAAATTAAACATAAATAACTATATTATTTAGAAAAGATATAAATAGAGAAATCTTAATATTAAAAAATTAATTAAATTAATTTATATTTGTTAAGTATATTTAAATAAATAAATTTATTAAAAATAAACATATAGAAGAGAAAAATAAAACAAATAAATCATCTATCTTTGCAGTTAACCTCTTCTGAGGTTAATTTGTTTTTTTAACCAAAATTTTCCAAATTACTGCGATTTTTCGAAAAAAATATATTTTTTTTCTTCACAAAGCTATCTCATCAAACATTATTTTAATATCAAATTCAAACTAGTATTTTCCAAACTCAATCAAAACAAACACACCCTTAGTAACCTAGATAGACAAAGGTAGCATATTTAATTTAATTTTTCAATAAAAATATGCTAATTTATTTTACATAATATTTTATTAAAATATTATTTAAATAAAAAAGTATATTTTGGGTTCCTCTTATCTAGGACCACAAAATAATACCTACATTGGACAATGCATCACTTCTTCTATCCAGCCCATTTGCCTTCTTAAGTCATTGCCCTTCCTTTAGTTTTGTAGCTGGGCCTCATGGCAAAGCTTATGTCATCTTCTGGTAACGAAAAGGATGACTTAAACTTCTTTAAAATTTGAAAATTTTAAATTCAAGTTATTCAATTTATATATATATATATATATTATAACATGAAAACCTAAGCCTCTACCATAGGGATGCGTTCTCGATCGAACCTAATAACCTACAAATTAGGTCCGATAAGACAAGCTACATTGGACGAACTATATGTGGCAAGCAAGACTTGAAGGCGTCAGTTATTTTTGACCGGATAATATGTTATCCAAACAAATTTTCAAATGCCGGAATTAGAGTTGAATCCACCTTAAAGAAGGCATCCAATCATATGATCTAGAGGCAGAAAGTCGCCTAATGTCGGCTGCCTTCTCAAGGAATGGACTGAAATGAACTCATTTTACATAGAACTCTTCCCAACTAATCTTCTTGATTTTATTATTTTTATTTTTTCTTTTTTGTCAACGTTTTCTACTTAGGAACTCGTTCCGTTGGCTATTAAGACTAAGTTTTCCCACTTGGCTAAGCACCTATAAAGCCAAAAACTTTCTAAAAAGAATGCATGGAGAAAGACTTAAAAATTTTGTATTGCAAATGCTTGGATGATTTACAAATGAGAGGTGGGGGTCTTTCTATAGGGGCGATGACTCCACCTAGACTATCCTAGAACATGCTAGAATGTACAACAATGCACTATGTACAACTATCTACATGGTTCAAAAGTCTTCCAAGAGTTGCCGTAGAGTTCCACCACGTTCGAAAAGATTTCGAAATATTCTTGAGCCTAGAAACTTCCATTAAATTTGAGTGAAGTATCCCACGTACCACCATAAAGTTCTTAGTACAAGACAATCACCGTCTCAAGACCCTTCCCTAACTCCGACCATAACACCAGACTAACTTATAATTATCGATCTTCCCCAAAGGCCTTTAATTGTGGATTCATATTTCAAACCAAAAATAACTTGAGAATTTTGGGAATCGTTGTGCATCCACACTAGATCGAATCTTAAGTTATATTGATGCAGTGACGGCCGCTTTGATCCCCAAGTGAGAGATTGTTGAATTATAAATCCAATTGTGGGTTAAATATAACTAGTTGGACTATCAGTCAGGTTAAGCCTATATTAAATGGGACATCCCTT
Organism: Andrographis paniculata; assembly: GCF_009805555.1. Classification (NCBI taxonomy): domain Eukaryota; kingdom Viridiplantae; phylum Streptophyta; class Magnoliopsida; order Lamiales; family Acanthaceae; genus Andrographis; species Andrographis paniculata. The sequence continues at coordinate 3,636,815 of NW_026137614.1, forward strand.
GGGGTGCTACCACAAGGAACTCTATAGGACCTCATTTGGACTGCTAATATAGGAACCGTGTGAGATCTCCGTTAGGGTGCTGTTGGAGAAACTTTGTAGAACCTCTCCTGGATTGACTTCTTTTCTATATTACTTATTGGCAGATTTCACACCTCAATAGCCCATAAAACTAAACTAGAATCCTCAGTTGATATGTATCCTTACAAAAATTGAAGTTATATTGTTGAGAATATATTCCACATTGGAAAATGTGAGATCTCCCTATGACTTATAAAGATGAAGAACCATTCCACCTATCACCAATTGGTTTTAGATTGAAAGCCCGGATCCCTTCTTAACATATACCCCCGAGGCACCAAACTCCCAAGGTAGGATTCCTACGTAATTAATCGTAAAATTACAATAGTATTGCAGAGATAGTTTCTGATTCTAGTCATTTGTAATAATATCATGTGTGGCATCGTATTCCTCATCCTATTGTAAAGCTTCTATAATTGGTTTATTTTTAGGTACTTCTACTATTCTAAGGTCTCTCACAAGCCACTTGTTCTACAAGTTAACCCAGATGAATAAAATGCTAAAGAAATAAAGATAGAATAATGTTTTTTTGATTTGGGAAGATTTGATTTAGATTTTATATAATGTTTATCCAAAACACACTGTTTTAAAAAGAGTTTATCAAAAAAACACCATTTTAAGTAAAAAGTAATCAATTTGTTCACTAAGCATTTCTCAATGAATAATTCCCCATAAATATTATTGAAAAAATGCAAATATACACACCTTAATATATAATATATCATCCACTCATAAAAAATCAACCAATCAATCCAAAATATTATTTTTTATATTACAGAAGTAGTTGTCTGTACCACACTCAAAAAATTAATTCATAAAAATGCGCTGAGTGAACATATATATATATATAATTTTTAATAGTTCAAGACAAGAAAAAGAGCTAGCAGCAGTCAGTCCAACCAAATGCATTATTATTTCAAATAAAAATAATTTTTTTGCAAAATGAAAAAGTTAAACTATCACACAACCACCAATCCAAACTTAACATTCTAGTGTCTTCAAGGATTAAAACTCGAAGCCTTCTTTGTAAGTTATAAAACTTAAAACATGCAAAATAAAATCATCATTCACCAAACAAACTTATGGGTTAAAGCTAGAACTCCAACCACAACACAATGGCAAACGATTAGAGGGGCAGATTACCAGGAAATAGATGGATGGTTGCATAGATTTCATAAGCCCTTCGTTACCGCAAACCATAAACTGTATTCAGTTTCCTTCCAATCGGAGCTGCACCGAGACATTACCTGCTGCACATTGTGCCACCATGGGCATCAGTGTTTCATTCAAACTGTACCATTGATCAAAAAGGAATAGATATTGAAAGATAAAACATCGTACCAACCACAGGGGGCACTGTTGGAAGCAATTACAGGCCAGCCAGCCGAACAACGCCTTCATGAGGAAGCCTGAAAACAACACCAATTATTTTCTAACGCACTCTAGTTAAAACAATAGAATGTGGTGTGCTTGGGAAAGTTCTTCCACCTATAGTCGGCTCCTTCTGCCGCCCAAGAAGTTGCAACAGAAATTTACTACTAAAAAACACCATATGCAATTGAAGGACTGCATGGCGGAGACTATGAAATTGAAAGGAATCATTCATTCTTTCATACACATATATAGGGAGTGAGAGAGATAGATAGATAGATAGCTTTTGCAAGTTTCAATTAAATACTCCATTTGTCATCCAAACTTATTCCGACTTTCTTTTTTTAGTTGTCATCTAAACTTATTCCTGTTTTCCTTTTTAGTAAAAAAATACTACATTTTCTACTTTTCTTTACCATAAAAAGAAAAAATTTCTATTTTTATTCATTATTCTTAAAACCCGTGTCCGGTCAAATGGGCAAAAATTTACATGACGAGAGAGTTATGACTGCAAGAGAAGTATTGAGCAATTAATTAAAACACATAACTACTGCACCTAGTGGAACTCTGCTGCTATTCAACCTATTTAGGGAAGGAAATACTTATGAAAGAATTGAATATTAGATTGCACCAATCCTCCCACTAAATAAAAGACTACAAGAACCTAAAGCGGAAAACCATGAAATCACACTAAAAAATATGAGAACTTTTACCTGATGATGCCCAGGAAGTCTCCACTTCCTCAGAGTCCCAATGCTCGAAAGCAGGGAATTACGATCATGTGACTGTAGGAGCAGCAGTTCTTTAACTTTCTATGTGACTTATGCTGGATCAAGACTACTTCCATTTGAAACAACCTTAAATGCCGTTCCTTTCATAATGTGAGCGGTGAGTTGGGGTTGATTCTCAAAAGGTTTAAGAGAATGCAGGCTCCCGTCATCCAGCTCCACACCATAGATAAAAGGGAGCCTAAGAGAAACAAAACTCTCTGGTGGAAGAATAACGGGAGATCCCAAGCTAAATCGTAGCTTTTGTTCACGATCAGGAACAGAGGAGGGGAGGCAAGATGACTGCAAAGGAGATAAATGCATTAAGCATACAACCAGGTATTTTGATTTGCTGGAGGAAATAAGTTTGTATCTTGCCTATACTATGAGAATTTCACCAGTATAAAACTGGGTTGACATGTAGAACAAGTTAGTCTAAATTTTAGTGGAGAAGCAATATTTAGCAGCTTATGATATCTTCATATAAGAGATTCTAGCCTCCCTGACATTGAATGCCTCTCTAACTTGAATTCCTTATAGTCTCATTAAAAAAAAAAAAAAAAAAATACACATTATGTTATCCCATTGAGAACAATCAAAGAGTATTAAAGAAAAATAGGTATATGTATTGTTATACAGAAAAACTATGAAAGAAAAATTAAATTATACAGGTCCATAAGGTATATGTATTGTTTCAAATAAGTCAAATAAAATGATACCAATTGACATGATAAAGAATTATTGAATGATCTACTTTGAAAATAATTTATGACTCCCAAAATTGAACCAGGTGGTAGGGGGAAGGGTTTATCTTATAGAAAAGATGGAAATCATATTTGTCAAAACAAAGCCATAATATGTTGCTTTCTTAGACTTGCCATTATTAGAATGGCAATACATGCAGCACAAACTTCATTAAAGTGCACTATAAGAAAAAGACATAAATCATAGAGGTGACAGCACAAAAACCAACAGCCTCCAAAGAAAAACTACGCCATGTAACATCATGCGAAAAAAATCAAAAGCTTCTGTTAAGGTTGACAGCAGACTGGTAAATTGAAGTGCAGGGATAAACATAGAAAATGGTTTAGTTGTTTAAGAGGCTGAATATAAGAGTTTAGAATACAAAAGAAACATCATTTTGGCTACTGGTGAATCCACCCCAAAAGGAAAAGAATGGAGACAGTAGAATTGCTCTCCAATGAAAATATCTGTTCACTAATTGAAGCTTAAGTACTTAGAAAATAAGCTTCCTTCTCAATAGGGCAGATATTTAAATCCTAAGGTAGTTCTGTCACCATCCGTGTTTAAAACTAAAATAAACATGACATTGTATAAAATAATGAAACTGTGTCCCATTCATAGAGTATTATAACAATGATAAACTTAAAAATAAATCATATTAGAAACTTACCATAAATCTATAACCAAGATTAAGCAATTATCTTATGTTGAAAATAAAATAAAAAGTAATTGATATAAGTATATATCCATAGGTAGCCAATTCCAAAAAATGCTCTTCTACAAGTCTTACTTGATGATGTCCAAAAATGTTTATATGCATAATTGCATAATGTTTACATTTTGGGAGAATTTATTAGTTGTTTATTAATAATAAAATCAGGGTTTATTTTTAGACATGGCACAATCTAGTATATATGCATGAGTAATAACTGAAAATTCTAAATAATATTAACCAAGATATATATCTAATATATATCACATAACAATACTATTACTGCAGCCTCTATATTATGATTATGAGAAGGTACCTCTGTTTACATTAAAAACCAGGCGAGAAGTGTTGACAAAATATATATGGTCTGCATAAAACTTTTGTTTATTTGTTCATATTATAATGATAAACACTAGTCCCAAGCTTCACAACATAATAAAATTAGCTGAAATACCCAATAATAATAATACATACATACATACATACCTCAAATTGTATAACAGGATCTGCAGCTAACACAATTGGCAATGATGGTGTTACCTAAACATCCAAAAAAGAGTGTTTAGCATTTTACCTTTACTACTTCCAAATTGGACAAAAGGTATCTCAGCATGTAATAACTTTACTAATCAAACAACATGCAACCAAAGATGGGAAGACACTGATATAAATTAATAAGGACCCTGACAAGAAAGAATTTGATTAGAATGGCAGCATGGTGTCTGCTTCAAATGCCATTTCACAAACATCTACAATTGACACTGTATAAAAGAAGCCTTAAGAGTAAGAGAAATGTATAAAAAGGTTACCAAGCAATGAACTCACACAAGGGAAAGGAAATTAGAAAAGGGGCAGCATAAATGGCTGGTATATAAGACAACACACTAAAGAAACCAACATTACTTCCTCAAACCAAATAGCATATGCTTGGGAAACATTAGCACATATCAGGGGATATGTTAGGCAAGTATGGGGAAAAGCCAAAGAAAACGCATGGAATCTATCTACCCAAAGGTTGTTTTGTCACCCTAGGAACATATTCGGTCATTCTTTAAAAAGAAACTTTCTAAAGTATAGAGAAAGGGATAGTAGATATCAAATGTAAAACAGGAATGAATGAATGAATACCACAAAAATCCGCTGCAGCTGAGAAATAGTGCTTGGAAATTTGACATTCGATGTTTGAGTATTGGCTGTGGGGTCCATACAACGCGGACAATGCATATATATTGGCAGGCTTCTATTCAACAACGAGAATGCACAGCTACCATCCTCAAGAGTAGCAGATTTAGAATAAGAATCATGATATTTATCATAACCGGGAACTTTGTTATTCTCATTTTGATGCTTGCATCGTCCTGTTGATTGCATGGTTTTATTAGGACGCATGTTTCCGTTTGCCAATTTCTCTGTATTCTTTGCCCTACCACTATCGCCAATCATAATTGTCCCATTTGACTGCCGCCTGGGTCTACCATGAAAACCATTTTTACCCAATTTACCATGATCCTGTCTTTTCATAGATTTTTCCACTGAAATTGGGGTCACATACTCTTCAGACTCTGAATATGATGACCCAAGACCATCGAGGTGATCCAACGTTAATATAAACCTGTGGCCATGAGGACACTCATGTTCGAACCCCATATATACAGTGGCATGACTCACAGAGCTTGCACCATTAAGTGATTCACGGCTTTTCAATTTAACAGGAACTCCATTGCTGCCAAGGCATGGAAAGGGATCTCCACATTTATTGGACTCACCAGCATTATCATTGTCATTTAAAACTAAATGGACTGAATTGAGACTTTTTATTTTTTGAGATTCTTGATGGTAGGCATTCTCATTGAATTTGTCCAGACTCTTTTGCTGAGAAAGGTGTAGTTTGACACTTTTATCAGATTCTATTAATGGTTTCTTTGTAGAGGAGAGTGGAGGAAATCCAGAGTAAGCAGCACCAGACCCAGCAACAACTTCAGAGAACTGTTTTCTCATTGCAAAAGCAGGTAACTGTTTATTAGCATTTATAATTGTCCCATTGATTCCATTCATATGTGAAGAGAGCTTTACTTTCTCTCCAGCTCCATATTGATTTCCACCAGCACCCGACCAAGCAGCATCAGAAGCATGACGTTCACCTACCACTGTTCCAACTTTGGCATTCGTATGTGCGGAAACTAGGTGGGAGTTGTCAAGCATAATTTTATTAGTTTCTGACTGCTTTCCAAGAAATACAGGCAACCAGAGAAGAAACTTCTGAGTTGCAGAAAAACCACTTTGGAGTAAACCTCTTGAAGGGTCATAGTATCGGGCACCCCCAATCCGAACTAATTTCCATGATGAAGGTTGAATGGGTCCCTTAACACTTTTTTCTGGAAACTTCACTACAGGAAGAAGCTTATCACAATCAGAAAAAGTGCCGCAAGCCAGATTTGCAGTGTCATAATCAAAGGGATCAGATCGAAGCTGCCTAGAACGGCCACAAGCACAGGCATGAAGATATACAAACCCACTGGAATGAGGTTTAATCTCATTGGCTGAAAGAGGTTCAACATTATGCCTTTGATGTATGCAAGTTTTCCCAGTGAGGCTAACTGCATCACATAGTTGCCGTCCAGAATTCCAGATAGATGTGCACTCATCTTTCAGTTTTTTCACATAAAATGGAACAGATGGACCCTTCACCATAGAGGTCAGGGAATGCAAGGCCTTATTCAAATGTTCCTCATGCTGAGAACTTGGATAACAAGGGGGCAGGCCTTCTAAGTAGACATCCTTAGCAATTGGAAATGCTTTCTCACACCACAACGTAGAAAATTTAGTGTTCAGTCCAACAGAGTTTTCCAAATGAGATATTGCAGTTTCGAAAGGAATGGATGGAGTAGCAAAGTTTTCTGGAGCTGTAGGAATAGTATCTGGTTCATGCATGCTGCTGATTTCAGTATCAAATCTGAAAGCACACTTAGCAGAAAGGATTCCATTAAGAATTAGCTGAGAAGAAGATAACCAGATCTCAAAAGTTGGGAGTTCAGGAGAACTTATCGTCCTCACAGAAGCAACTGATGCAGAGGTAGAAGCTGCAGCAGCAGCAGCGGCGGCGGCAACCATTCCAACACCAGCAGCAGTTCCACTGTTACTGTTGGCAACAATACTACCCCTCCCTCTTAACAGATCGGACTGCCTATGGATGAACTCCTTCACCAATAAAATGTCCCCTTTGCTTGTAGTTTGGTGATGACTTTCAAGCAAAAGAGAATCTGGAGTTGCTTTTCCGTCCAATACTTCTTCCACAAGGCCAATTGCAAACTCAAGAGATTCACCACTCTGGCATGAAGAAGCATCTATAAGTGAAACAGCCTTTGATGCATCAAGAGAAAACAAAGGAGCTGAACCAGAACCACCCCCATTCCTTGAACCAGAGTGGCTGCTTTCAAAAAATAGAAGTGTTCGACACTTTTTAATGGAAAAACGAATTTGTGTCTCAAGGGATGATTGTAATTTCTTTCGTAATCCACCTTCAGATTTGTTCACAGGTCGGGCAAGAACAAGAACAGAGCCAGATCCTTTTGTGGGAAGGCCTGATCTTGATGAACTGTTTGTAGATGAGGATGAACTTGGCTGAGAAGTCTCTGAAGTCTCTTCAATAGTTCCAGTAGGGTGACTCTCGGAGAAATCATCAAGAAAAACAAACAGTAATACAGGAGTACATTGACCTGGTAGCAAAGATGTATAAGAACCTAAACCTGACATTACTGCAATAGCTGAATTGTTGCGGTTTAGCATCCCACGGCTTTTCCCAGGAGTTAGATTTGGCGATACTCTGGAAGCAGACATATTTGAATGAGCAGAAGGTCTTTGTCTGGATTTTCCTGGTGATAAATTTTGTGATCTTACGTATGGAGCCAAAGCATGTTTAGCAGCTTGCAAAACACGAAACTTTTTCAGCAGTTGTGTATCAAACCGTGATCCCTCTTGAATAAATATTAATATATGACAAACCTGCATAGCTAAAGTACAATCAAAAGGCTGGCTAAGATTTTTTTCCCCCTAAAATTGACAGCAAGAGTAAAGCACGATTTTTGGCAAACACTTGTCATTTAAGTTGAATGAGAGACATATTAGACTTATATATTGAATTTCTAAACTTACCAGCAAATAGAAAATCTAATGAAATGAAAACAATTTCGCCTTTAATGCCATAGGTCCTTCGGCAAAAACATTTCCGGCGATAGTTCCAAACATTTATAGATACTTCCAAATAAATTGCAAATTCGTCATGTGACGTGGTCACTCGTGCAGCTATAAGTTTGATCACAACATATAATCATTTATTTGTCACATGACGATTCTATTAACATAGGGCAAAGGGGTGCAGGCGCTACAAGTACGACAAATATAGGAATGTCCAAGCCAATAAAAACATTACATCACAAGAAAATTCTCAATTAATGTCCTCAAATTGCTTCCAAAATAACTGGATTCTTATAAAGAATTCCTTTCATGGGAAAGCATTGCCAACAAGTCTTAGTTCCTATGTAGAATAACCAAAACCTAGGTGAGTGAGCAGATGAACAGCACAACATTAAAAACCTATAATTCTTATTCTTGGTTTGTTAGCTTGCACAAAGAACATTAAAATTAGCTCTCAGACTTTTCAATGATTTGACATCTGAATAAGTCCCCGTTTCAGCCACACCCAGACATATTGATATCCAACTGAGCTCCAGCAGTTGAACTTACTATTACACTTTTCATGGCATCAAGAGGATCAGAAAAGATTCGAGGTTTTAGTCAACAAAAAGTGATTCTTAACACTACTAAAAGTTCTAGTTCAAATATCTTCTTCCTTCTAACCACTATTGCCAAATTGCTGCTCTACACTTACTTAAACGCTACTGAAGAGCCAGACAAATAACTCAAAGCTACTGCTAAGTAACTGCAACGAAATAAAAGGATACCAATAAACAAATCAATAACACTTACAGAGAACATAAACAGCAACCCTTGAAGATCACCGAACTCCCGGTCCTCCAAAACGGACCCACGACAATTCCTGAACTCCAACAATTCCTCCTCACTCATCGGACAACGAACTGATGCGAACTGCAAGTACAAAATCCCCTGATCCTCATCATAATAATAGCTCAATTTCCTGCTCTCGAACCATCTAGTCATCTCTGGATGGATTTTCTCGGGTTCCAATCGAATCGAGGCGTCCAAATTCCCACTTCGGAAAACGTGAGAGTCTACTACTTTATTGATGAGAGGAGCCACGTCTTGGTATCGCCTCCCGACAAATCCGACGACAACGACGCCGTTCTTTGGGTTTGGCGGTGGCGGCGGCGGCGGCGGAGGGGCTTGAGGAGTGATAGGAAGGGTTGAGGCGGAAGGAGGACGAGCAAGCACTCTGATGGAGTGCGAATCCATGAAAATCGATGCCTATGCCTATCCCTTCGCCGTCGTATTAGCTGTTCTGAGCTCGAGCGTCGGCACGTCTGTATTTGATTGCGCTGATGAAAGTAGACGAAGGACTGTACAACACAGGAGCCCCTGCCTGAATAAATTGAAGCCCGGCCCATTTAAAAGCTCAAATCCAAATCTTGGAACTAATTTGTGTTCGTTTATAAAACTTTATTTAATTTCTATTATTCATCAAAAGATTTCTCCTAAAAATATGGAATCACATATTTATGTTTTACTTTTTCTATATTAAAAATTACATTTATATTTTGTATCATCATATTTAATATTAAAAATATTTTTATATTTATATAATTTTATTTTATTTTTACAAATATCCTATTAGTATTATAATACTACCTCCCTCCGTCCCATAAAATCGGTAGCAGATGTTTTTAATATTAGTATTATATTAGTTTATAGTAAAAATGACAAAAAATGCCCTTATTAGATTGTGTGATATAAAAGTAATGGTATTTGTGTAATATATTAGAAGTTGCAAGGGTATTAATTATATTAAGTATGCAGTACGATTACTAAATTAGAAAATTGTACTCTTGTTTTGGAACGGACAAAATTATAAAATGGAGGGAGAGAGTAGTATTTTTTTTATTTTAATATAATAATTAATATTCAAATATCAACATAGAAAGTAAATAGGATTCTTAGAGCTTTGACGGGAGGTAGTATTAAAAGTTAATGACATTCAAAATATTGTACCAATACATATTTATATCATATTATATAACTATTCAAAATCAAATTTTTTTACTATTCTAATTTCAAACCAAAATTCAGACTCCAAAACAATATCTTAATTAATTTTTTCTCCGATTTGCCTGTTTTTCGTTTGATTTAATTTAATTTTCTTTAATAAAATCAAGTTATCGATTAAATGGTCATATATAGTTGTCGTAATATCTACATTGGAAAAACTACACGGGGAGATGGATATTATTTTTTACCAAAATATCATATTTCTTCCGTCCCAATACAATAATCTTATTTACCATTTTTTTTCGTTTCAAAACAATATTTTCATTTCCATAAATAATCGTATCACCATAAAACTATCCCTACTTTTTTTCTATTATTATTGCACAATTGTCACTGCTTTATACACTAATATACTCACAAGCGCAAAAAAAGTCATTTATTATTACTTTTTATCAACTACCCTATAATATAATATTTCTTAAATATCGTACCCAATACAAATAAAACTATATTTTTGGGAGGGAGAGAGTATTAAAATAAATAACTCCATCTTAAACTCAAATCGAAACCAAACAAATTATTAGTTGTGGTATTGAGATAATCATCAAACCCGCTTGTCTTCCACTGTATCCAACTCACGGTCCAATTGTCTAATTCCATCCCAATTTTTTTTTTATTGTTTGGGTTTATTTATGTGCTTTGGCAATATGATTCTCCTTAAATATTATAAAGAATATATATAATATATACATACATTTGTTTTATTTGTATATAAAAATTAATAATTCAATATAATTTATTTTTTATACTATCCATACAATATTTTCATACTTAACATAAAAAATATATCCATAAAAAAATATAAAGTTATCACACTTTTAATGTTTTCTTCATTCTTTTTATCTATTATCATTCCCGAAATAATAATAATAATAATAAAACGTCTTAATTAAAGGGATCTTCAAGTCTTTTTATCAAGCAAACATATTTCTTTTATTTTTATCAACACACGCACATATTTTCACACATTTGACGGAAATCGAACTCCTAACCTCAAGCATACCACAGGACATATAGAAACCATCGAGAGCATAAAAAATATCAAGTCCCAAAAAGTACCGAACAAGACCCAAGATTTTCATTTCAAACTACTGGCTGTAATATGTTTGTAGATCAAAAATACCAAAACATCATCTCTTGTGATGATCATATCGTCAACATAAAGAAATAGAATGACGATCCATAAAAAAAGAACGACAAATAAACAAATCAGAATTATGACTACTAGTAGTTAACCCAAACTCCAAAAAGATAGCTAAATATGACCTATCAAGCTTGAATGGTATTCTTCAACCCATATAAAATTTGGTGTAAACGAAAAATCTTCCCGAAAAATGAGAAACCTAGAGGATGAGTTATATAAACTTTCTCACTAAGAGTGTCATATAAAAATACAATTTTGACATTTAACTGAAGAAAAGACCAACGACAAATAACAACCCAAGCGAGCTTTGTAGTGCTCAATAGAATTATTAGAAGGCAAATCAACCAAGTCCTATACGTGAGTCTTTTACTCTTTTCTAAGGTTTACAATTCTTCAACCATAATTTTTTTGTCGCAATAGATCAGCACTCGTCCCACAAAATGTCCTAAGTTCATGATAAGATAAAATGAAAAAATAGTAGTGATAGTCAATAAAGTGAGCAGAGGGTCTATTTACATGAATAGAAGACATCAGCTCAGAAGATGCAGATGGATCAACTTCAGGAGACGATGGTAGTGTTGACTTATCGATGACCTGTGGTGAAGAGAAAGTAGAAATGTTATAATCAAATATCATAGGGAGTAAATGGAAATAACAAACAAGACAAATGAAACGGCATTCTAGACTTCAACTGATGGAGAAATGAATGAGTTATGAAAATATAATATGACGGGATATATGTAATCTATTAGATATAGGATTATAATACCTATAGTCTTTGTGTTCTACTACATAACTCAAAAAACAACATAAATGAGTCGTTGTAGCTTTGTCCGCTCGTAAGAAAAGAGAATAATAAAATACAAACAAACAAAAGAATGTAATATACTATAATTAGGGGACTGATCATATAATCGCTCCAAGAGACATCATGGAGAATAGACTAAGGTAACCTATTAATAGTATAAATATTAGTCAAGGTTGCTTCTTCCAAAAGCGATTAGAACATTACAAAAAGAAAGAAGCAATAAACATTACCGAGAATGTGACAGAGAGAATAAATGAATTTATTTTTTTATAATAGAGAGTAATATATTTTCTTCGTCTCAATTCAAAGAATATTTTGTCGGTCATACTTCAAAGTATCTATTTTCTATTTTAAAAAAAGTAATCATATAATTAATATCAAAATACCTTTAACTTTTACTTAAATTACAAGCATATCATTACACATACAATTACTTTATACGTAAAGTCAAACGGCAAAAATATCAAAAATTTTTACATACTTCAACTAACTAATAAAATATTATTATTTTTTAATTTATTACAAAAACTTCAAAATGTCGAGTTGAATTAAGAAGAAGAGAGTATTATTTTTATTATATCATTAAATAAACATTTTATAATTCTTCGGTCCCACTTAATTTGTATACTATTTCTATTTCCGTCAGTTTCACATAATTTGTCCTTTAATATTTTGGAAATACAATTATACATTTTAATTACATTTTAAAATTCATAATTTATATATATTTTTATTTTAATTAAACTATTTAGTCATTTTAATCTAAAATTATTTTTATTAAATCATAATTATTTTTACTAATTACATGATATCTAAAACTTCGTGCCTATTTAAATGAGATAAATGGCAGTAGTATAATTTAACATTTTTTTATATAAATAAGGTAAGATATAGTGGAAAGGTCTCCGGTTCATTTACTACAATGATGCACACCACACGATCGCAGACATGTTTTCTGTGCTTCTTTAATACTACTACAATTTAATTTAATTTAATTTAATTTAAAATTAATTACCAAATAAGGTGATGGATGGAGACTGCCTCACTCTCGACTGAGATATAAGTTGGCTCCCTTAATTAAATATTTTAATTAATATGATTTGAGTTGATATGATGTTATTTATTAATTTAATTTAATTATTAATTTTCTACTCCAAACCCCACTTGGAAGAAGTGAACTAATCAACTACACATATACATATATATATATATATTTGCACTTGCTGTTTGGATAAGAGTTCTCTGTCACTATAGTTTTAATTGGATTTGACACGACATTTAAGAAATATTGATATTATATTGATAGTTGGTAAAAAGTACAGATAAAAATTTTTTTTGTCCTTACGAGTGTATTAGTGTAAAAAGTAGTAGCAATTGTGTAATAAAAAAAAATAAGAATAGTTCTATGATGATATAGTTATTTATGAAAATAAAACTATTGTTTTGAAACAGACAAAAATCATAAACAAAACTATTATATTGAGACGGAGAGAGTAATAAAAAGCAATATTTTTTTTTTGGAAAGAAATAAAAATATTTGATGAATAGTATTACAATTTAAAAATATGTATATAAAAAGAGATTTAGTTTGTGTTTATTTTTAGCTTGGATTGAGTTTTGAGATTTAAAATTTTGAATTTTTTATTTAAATAATACTCCATCCGTCCATTTACAATGTTTACATATTTTTATTTTGGGACGTCCAATTACAAAGTTAATATTTCATTAAATATCCTACTTTTTTTCCACAAATACTCTTATTTTACATCACATTGTTACTTTTATACAAAAAAGTAAGGGCAAAAATATCATTATACTACTTTTAACTACTCACTATAATTAAAATACTATTACTTTTTAAACATCGCGCCAAAAGTAAATATAAACCTTGAAAATGGACGGAGGGAGTATTTGATGTAATATTTTGTATAATAAAAAATTATATATATTGCTAATTTTGAGCACTTTATATGTATATAGTACAATAAATAGGTGAATAGATAATTATATCCCAAAATTTTTAATATTACTTTTGTTCTATAAAGAGAATATATATATTTTTTTTTTGCGTCATTGTATTTAACGATAAAAGTATTTATATATTTGTATAATTTATTCTACAAATATCATTGTATTTATATTATAAGATACTAATAGAAATATTTTTGTTATTTTTTTTAATTTGTACGACATATTAATATAATAATTTATTTAAAAATTTATACCCAAAAAAATTCGAGTACTCTTTTTATAGGATGTAAGGAGTGATATTTATATGTAAGTTAATTATAGTATCGTAATAATATATAAAATATAATTTATTTTTTTAAAAAAGATAATGTGAAATTTGCAGATTGATTTTAAATAAATCAAAATGACAAAATTGGAGGAATAAAAGCAAACAACATGAAAGAAATGAAAGAAATCTGTTTCGTTAGACCAATTTTTTCAAACTTTATTACTCCCTCCCCGGCCGACGTAAAGTTGTCATTTACTTTTTGCATATAGATTTTTTAATATCAGTATTATAATGAGTTAGTAGAGAAAAAAACGAAAATATCCCTATTAGTATTGTGTAATATAAAAGTAATGACATTTGTGTAATATAATGTAAATTGAAAGGGTATTTATTATGTTAGGTAGGTAGTACAATTACTAAATAAGGAAATAATAACCTTGTTTTGGGACAGACGAAAATGAAAAATTGACAACCTTTCAATAGGACGGAGAGAGTATTTTGATTTTGCATTTTTCGAAAAAAAATACTCCCTCCGTTCCGTAACAAAGTATCCATTTTTCTATTTTAGTCCGCCCATAACAAAGTATTCATTTCCTTTTTTAGTAACTGTATTATTTATCTAACATTACAAATACTCTTACAACTTACAATATATTACACAAATATCATTACCTTTATATCACACATATTAATAAGGTTATTTTAGTCATTTCTACTTTATTCCTACTATATCCCAAATATAATACTAATATTTTTAAAACTACAAATAGATACTTACTTTTGGGACGAAGAGAGTACATTTTTTTTTCTACAAAATATCTCGTCAAACATTATTTTAATACCAAATTCAAATCAAATTTTCTCAAACACAATTAAAAGAAACAACCCACACCCACACACACACTTACAACTGCATTTCATATGTGTATCTATCTATATGTATATGTGTATATATATATGTATATGTATATGTAGTAGATGAAAAGAAGTTATGGGTTTGCTTGAAAGCCAACCGAATCAATCTTCACTTCTTGTTGCCTCTCTCTCTCTATATATATATATAATTGATTATATATCAAATAAAGGAATTAAAAATAGTAGTAATAGTTTTCTTAAAGCTAAGTATAACTACAACAAGAGTGGGTGGAAGAGATATATATATACACATATAGATATATAGAGAGAGAGAGGAGTGAATGAGGTGGAGCATGCTTATAACGTGCCATCCGCCCCTTCTTTTCTTTTTTTTTTTTTTTTAATTAATTTTATTTATTAATTCTTTTAATTTAATTTAATTGCGTTGTACCCCCTCCGCCCCCCGCGTATGATATATCCATTTTGTTACGGACACGGTATTTTAGATAATGTAAATTAGTAAGTTATTACTCTATTCGTCTCATAATTATGTATCAATTTGCTTTTTGCACATAATTTTAAAAATATTAATATTATATTGGAATGCAGTAAGAATAAAGTAGAAATGACTAAAATAACTTTATTAGTATTGTGTGATATAAAGATAATGATATTTGTGTAATATATTGTAAGTTGAAAATATATTTGTAATGTTAGGCAGATAGTACAATTACTAAAAAAAATGAAATTGATACTTTGTTATGGAACAAATTAAAATTGAAAAATAGATACTTTGTTATGGGACGGAGGGAGTATATTAGTTTATTATTTTTCATATGATTAGTGTTGTTGGTATTTTAATGGTGTGTTTGTTTAAGGGTTTGGATTTTGAATTGAGATTTGAATAGTAAAAATTTTAAATTGGAATAGTGATATGATGTGATATAAATGGATGTTGATGTGATATTTTGAATGTAAAATTAACTTTTAGTATAACATAAAAAATAAACAATAGATGTTTGATTTGATATTTTTTGGGAGAAAAAAAATTGATGAATAGTGGAAATCTTTTGAAATCCTCCTAACAAAGACACCCTTAATATTTTTAGGATTATATCTCAATAGAATATATGCAAAATGAATATCATTTTATACATAATAAAATTTTATATAATACAAATAAATAAAAAAATATATTTATTTATTTATAATTAACTTGAAATCAATTTTATAAAATACGAAAAGTTTTAAATATAAATAAAAATATTTTATTATGGGACAGAAATAGAGAAAAGAAGAAAAGTGGATCAATTGTATCGAATGGGAGTAGTATATAACTCAAGAGTCAATTCTAAAGATAATTAAACTTTAGAGAATAAATAATTTTATTAATTGATTTTAATAAATAAATAAATAGCTGGTTACCAACTTGGTTACCAATAATAAGGTAAGGTTCATTTTCAAACAAATATGGTTCAGCATTAGAGCATTAGTTGCGAAAGAAAGCTTTGTTGTTCCTTATTTCAGTGTTTCAGCTTAAACTAAACTAAACTACACCATTATTCTGTTATTTGTTGGAAAGTAAAGGAAAACCCACTCCCTCTTACCCGATCCAGGGACTTCGAGTCCCGCTCATTGGCGGGTGCTCCGGCCCCGGGACCTCCCCCGCTCTACTGCTGAAAAAGCAAGCAAGATTGGTGGCTATGGTAACTGACTGTCACGAGCAGGCTTCTCTCGCTCCATACGTATACGTGGGTGTATGTACACCCACCCGTATATATATATATGTATGTATATATTTTGGAGTATTTATTTCATTTGCAGTAGCGCTCAGTACTATTCCATTCACATTTTCTCTCCACTTAATTTCCCACGCCACACTCGACGGACACTCCGCCACGCTCGATTGTGTTACGTTGATTTGTGTGAGATTCAATTTTTCCGCTGGAATTTGTTCTTGAGTTTTGTTGATTTGTGTGTGATTCAATTTTTCCGCTGGAATTTGTTCTTGAGTTACGTTGATTTGTGTGTGATTCAATTTTTCCGCTGGAATTTGTTCTTGAGTTACGTTGATTTTTGTGAGATTCAGTTTTTCCGCTGGAATTTGTTCTTACGGATTGGTTACGTTGCGTTTGGGGATGGATGTGGAGTTTGGTGGAGAGTTTTCTGGTTCGAATGATCGGATGATCGTTAAGCGGAAGCGGAGTCGGCGGTTGAGGCAATCGCAGTACTGCACCTCGAGCAGCGGTGATGGCGGCGACGCTATTTCGCAGGTTTCGTCGTCTCCAACGACGTCTACGAGCGCGGAGACGGAGGATGAGGATATCGCTGCGAATTGTTTGATTTTGCTTGCTCGCGGCGGTGGAATTGGTTTTTTGCCGCCGGCGGCGGCGGCGGCGGCGGCGGCGGCGGCGGCGGAGGAGGAGGAGGAGGAGGAGGAGGATAAATTTAGTAGCCGGAAATTTACGGAAATGGCGACGACTACGACCGGTAAAGTCGGAATCTACGTTTACGAGTGTAAGACTTGCAATCGAACCTTTCCTTCGTTTCAAGCGTTAGGCGGACACAGAGCGAGCCATAAGAAGCCTAAATCCTCCGATCAAATCGACCCGAAGAAATCACCTCCGCCGGCGCCGGCGTCTCCACCGTCTCAGAGTTATCAACACGAAGAGCTCACCAAACTAAACACGAAGACAGCTCCGGCGGCGTCAACGCAACCGACGGAAATCAACAAACACAAAATCCACGAGTGTTCCATCTGCGGATCAGAGTTCGCGTCAGGCCAAGCGCTCGGAGGTCATATGAGAAGGCACCGTCCAGTAACCGCTGCCAAAACAGGTAACACCGAATCTTCATCTTCATCGCCGCAGGACAAAGGCAGCAGACCTGCTCTGGCATTGGATCTCAACCTGCCAGCTCCACCGGAGGACGAATTCCATCCGTTTTCCGCATCATCCAAGCCGCAGTCGCCGCCACACCTCGCCTTCTCCTCCGCGCCGGCGCTCGTAGACTGCCACTACTGAGCTACTACAGCAAAACTGCATTAAATCAAGGCAAACAAATCTCAATCTCAATCTCAATTTCAATAATTCACAAATTTTATTATCCTTATTATTATCATTATTGTTCTAATGAATTCATTGAATCTACACTCTCATCCCAACTGTTGTTGTTTCAGTTTCAAGTAATTAATCAAAAACTAATTAATTAATTGTATTCTTTGAGTGAGTGATTGAATTTAAGTGGTTTCTATTCATGGTTGCCTTGTGTTCACGAAAAAGCCACCAACATGGCATCTTTTTCAGAATTACTTTTCCCATTATTTTAATAATTATTTATTTATTTATTTATGAGTAAGATACATGTATAGGCAAAGCCAAAAACCAGAACCAGAACCACAACTACACAACACAGCACTACACACACGTCTTCAATTAAATTAAATTAGATTAGGTAACTTTGGTAATTTTAAATCACAAAATTGGACACAATTTTAGGTTTTGGTTAGCATAGATAGATTGGCCAACTAAAAATTAGGCTCTACATTTAGTGATACACAATTGTATTCAATTAAATTAATTACATGTATTATTAATTGGGTGGCCAAAATCATTTATAATTATTAAATTTTTAGGAGTAGAGAATTATCTGTTTTCTACATTAAATTATGACAACCAATAAAACCAATTGGAAAATGATGGGTTGGCAACCGCCATTCCCATGTGTATACATACATATATATATATATATATATAAGCTCCATTATTTATTTGATTATTTTTCATCTAATTATTTTAAATTAGTAATGTGATAAAAACATAATGTTAATGATTAGCAATAAAATATATATATAATAATAATAGAGGAAATATAAAAAAAAAAAAAAAAAAAAAAAAAGCACATGGTGGCAATTGAGTGATGATCAAAATTCCCATATTCACGGGGAAAGTCATGTATAGATAGATGCTAATGCTATCATTTCATGTTTACAAATAATTATTTATGAGATTATACTTTTAATTTATAATATCATGATCATATATTAATTAGATAATCCTCCAACCTACACATAAAATAGCTTTTGGTGGTGGATATGCTCAATTTGGTGAGCTAATGTCAAACATTTTGTTTGGTATGGTTTGAGATTAATTTAAAATAGAGCGTTGATTTGAGTTTTTTTTTTTTTTGTTTAAATAGTATTTTTGATGTGATATTTTATGAGAGAAAATAATATAATTTTATTGAAAACGCTATGGAAATGAATAATATTAATTTAAATTTGAAATGGTTAAAAAAAAATGTAATTTGATGCAAAAATATGCGACACATAAAATATAAGGCACAAAAGACAACTTCATTGTTAAGAAGTAAAAAAAAAAAAGAAACTCAAATTATACTCATACTTAAACTATCTATGTATATAAGAGATTCATTTCCATGCGAATATAAGAATGTATTGAGTTATCGATGGATATGATATATTGTAAGATAAGGAACAAATTCTATCAATATGGTAGTAATATACTATAATGGAATGTTAGTAGGATCAATATACATATATCGAGATAAGGAAGTCGTCGTTGCAAGAAACTTTGTATAAACTGTCAGCAAATGATTCGCATCAATGAGAAGACAAACGATTGACGACAAGAATAGCAAAATTTATTTGATCGCTAAACTAAATATCTTCGTACTCACTAAATTTTTTGGAAAAAAAAAAAAAATCGGATAGCAATTACAAATGCCGAGGAATTTGTCTAACCATACACTCCCTATCTAACTAGTACGCATAATTAATATCATCAAATCAAACAATCTTTATCTTTACACTAATTATGAGTAATTCTTCCGAAATCTTAGTAGCCGAAAATAAAAAAAAAAATCACCTACTATTGTTCTTTGCGAGATGAATAGCACCTAGAAATTACAATAAATTGGTGAGTTGTCTATGAGAATTTCGAGTTTCAAAAACAAAACTACAAAGCTATATGGCTTTCTAAGGGTATGTTTCTTTTGGCCAAAATTCCAGCTTTTTACTATTTGGACTATGCGTTTCTCGAAAAAAATAATTTTTTTCACTCACAAAACATCCCATTATACATTATTTTAATATTAAACTCAAACCAAATTTTTTTCAAACTCATCTAAAGAAACATACCAAGCTTTGGTGGCGGCAATGTACTTTGGCTTCATTAGTTGATAAGGTTGTAATAGAATGTAAGATACATTTCAACTAATGACACAACCATTTAAAGACAAAGCTGAAAAACGATCATCGCTCTAATAAGGTCATCAAGAAAATAAGCATTAACAAATTCATATACAAATTAGCTTCTTCATCTTCCTTGACAGACATCGAACATTTATCATAAGACCCTCGTAGGGAATACCTTAAATTCACTTTATTGTGTTTTAGTAGTTTTTGCCATTATTGTGTGTATATTTGCTCGTGACACTCACGGTATGAGAAAGGTTAGGTCGAGTGTACATTCAAGGTTAACAATTACACTCGAGTGTGGAACATTTTATTATCTCCTTGAATTATTTTTCTATCTTTCGACATTTTTCATCATACTATCTAAAATGCACAACTAATGAAGTGGTGACAATTCGTATGGAATGTCTTGATAATTTTATATAAATATTTATATTGGGATAAAAATAAATTATCCCTTGGATTTCTCATACTCCAGTTCAAAAACTTTAGTCACGCCAAATTCCTTTGTTTCAAACTCATTGTTGAGAGATTTCTTTAGTTTGTTGATCAATTTGACATCGTTGGAGATGATAAACATATCATCCAAGCAGTGACGGAACCAATGGTAAAAGTTCGGAGGGTAAAATTGAATCTTTTCTTTTTATTGATTCAATGTTGTTTTTTTTATTCATATTACACCCTGACAAAAAAAATTAAAAAAATTTATATGTTTTAAAAAAAACTCAACAACATTTAATACTTTTTTTACTATAAAAAAAATTGAAAGACTAAAAATATAAATCAACAAAAGAATAAAATTTTTATGATTTTTTACATTAAAAAATAAAAAAATTAGGAGGAACAAATTACTATAAAATAAATAATTTTATTATATTTTACATAAAAAAATATATATATATTTTGAGAGCTGAGATCAGTTGACCCCCAAACCTTCGTGTAGTTCCGCTCCTGGATCCAAGTACAATAATATATAGATGATAGACTTATAAAGATTTTTTTAAAGTAGATATACTCTTGGAATATGCTCCAAGTGTATCTCAAATTCAACATGAAGTTTCCAAACTTTTTATTCATATCTCCAATTTATACATAAGGTGTTCAGTTCCTTATTCAATATAACTATGTGGCTACTTTATAAAAGTTTTTCTCTCAATTCTCTATAGAAAAATATAGTCTTAACATTCATTTATTCCAACTCAATATTGAATTGAAAATATTTCATTAAAATTGATATTCCGTTTGCCTCAGTTATCATATTCATTTTTTTATTGTCTGTCCACTTATTCTCTACTTTTTTTTTTAAAAAAAAAGATTATATACTTTAAATCTCATTTTAATTTTTTTAATTTTAATTAGACTAATTTATTATCTCAAATTTTAATCTAAAATTACTTTTATTATACGCATAATTATTTTCACTAATATATTTCTAATTATTTACTAAATATATCTCTTTTAAATTATCCTGTATATGGTAAAGGAGACACAGTAGCCGAGACCAGGGAAGTACTATTTTTTCTATTTAATTCACTACTTTTTTTTGTCAATTATTTAATAAATTTTTCATAATTTGACATGAAACATGACATATTTGTTATTGTTAATATTATTTATAATATTTCCTCCGTTTGACTCTAAGGGTCTCATTTAAATGAGACCGACAAATGAAATAGTATTTAAAGAATAGAGCTCATGACAATGTTTATACATATATTTTTTAAAATTTTGGCATTTATCTACAGTGTTTTTTTAAGAAAATCACAACAAATATAAATTTTCTTCTAGCAAAACATCACGTGTTTGTTTGGGGAGTTTTAGTTAGGTTTTACTATCGCAAAAAAATTTGTCTCCAAATATATAAAGTGAAACTCTTATTTAGACTTAAATTTTAATTTACATTCAAAATATTATATTTAATGTATATTTATATCACATCAAATAATTATTTCAATTCAAAATGTCGCTGTTCAAACTCCACAACAAATTTATTTAGTTTTTTCTTTTTATTATTTGAAATTGAATTTTTAATTTAGAATTTAATTTAAATAATATTCTGATATAATATCTTATGATAAAAAATAATATATTTTTTTTAATCAAAAACTCTAATATTGATTTGTATTTTAAAACACAAACTACACATACCCTTAATTTTTTACCATTCTCAATTTTTATTTTTTTTAATCTTTTTTCTCAAAACTTAAAAAATCTTTATCTAAATGAAGCCCATCTCTTCCATATCTATTGTTATAAAATGGGAAATAATAATACTCCCTCGGTCCCAGGCACCGTAGGGTGTAATTAGTAGATAATTACGAATGTAATAGTAAAAATAATTATCCTATAATATAAATAATTATAAATTAAGATTAAAATAACTAATTAGTTTAATTAAAATTAAAAAAAATAAAATTTAAAATGAAATTAAAATATATAATCATTTTCCAAAAAAGGAAAGTAACATGGTACGTGGGCGGCCGTTGGACATGATACGTGGGACGGAGGGAGTAATAATCATCATCGAAGTATGTACAACTCAATCAAAGCAAACACAATATTTGAGTGAACTTGATTATGCAACAACTCAGTAGGACAAAGATGTTACAGCTTCCCCATTACATAACCAAATAATATTTACTTTTTAAAAATATTATATCAAATACTAACTTTTTATTTATTTATTTTTTAAAATTTCAAAATTCCAAAAGTCTCCGAAAACCTCTGTCTAAATGGAACTCGATTCAACCTTCTCTAAAACCACTCAGCTACCAAAATGCAGACACCAAAATCGACTGGCCAGCCATTTTCCCTTACAACATAACTAAGAACAACTGATTTAGACCTGCAACTTCATCTGCCTGCCCTTCCTACAGATAATTCCAAGTTTCCGACAAAATCCGGCAAGAAAACAACAAACAGCGGACTAAAACAGTGTTTAATGTAACATACAAAGATTCGTGCCGTAACAACTTTAACTAAATCTTCAGGCAAATCACTGTACATATGGCTTAAAAAATGAAGAGGTAAAACTATTTTTAACAGTTCTGTATGACATGCTCGACAACACCAATATCTATTAAAATGAACTATCCGTTTTCGCCTTGTAAATAATTTTCATCTTCTACGAACAACAAGCCTTTTGATGTTAAATGCACTAGAGTTCGTTAATTCCGGGCTCAAATAAATTACTCCAAATCTATACTCATTCTTCTTTTTAGACCATCATCAGAATATGTTCCCGTTTTTATTTTCAGTAAAAAATATTTTTACTATAATAGACAAAAAACAACAATTATTACTCATTCTTATTGAAATTTGTGTCTAAATATTTGTCATACATTTCAAGTAAACTAATATCAAGGTGAGATATATGTCAAGAATGGAATCCGGTCAGGCATAGAACGAGATATAAGTAACACATGAACATGCCTTTTCATTTCTCTTTAACCAAATATTGCTAGAAAAACATACTAGTCGATTAAAAAAAAAAAAAAACTGCTCTGATTAATAAAAAATAAACAACACACCTCACACAAAATCGCCGCCATTGATAAATTTTGTGTCGGTTGATTTAGAATGTGCATCTCCTCAGTTGGCGTAAACAATCAACCTTACTCGAGCAGTAACTTCAGGGTGGAGCTTTAGCTCTGCAATGTATTCTCCGATTTCTCTAATATCTGGAACAGAGACAATTCTTTTGTCGATATCCCTGCAAAAGAGTTCACGAAAAGAAAGCTCAATGTACAAAGCCGAAATGCTAGAATGAGATGGTAAAAATAAATGTTAAAAAAACTCTTCTAATACAAGATATTTGTAACAGCACGCCGCAGAGTGACTTAATGCCGTAATTTTGATTTGGTAAAAAAAAAAGTACCTTCGGAGCTGGGCCTTGATTATATCAACAACATCTTGAGCAGTCACACTGTAGAATATCATATGAATGCGGATAAGCAATGCGGACATCATTATCATTACAACTAATAAAATTCGGCCCAACTTACGATCCAAATATTTGTTTGCCTTTCCCGCCCTTACGCTTCACTTTGAAACCTCCAACTGTCTCGAAAACTAGTGCAAGCTGCTGTGCTTCTTCTTTTACCTAGAATTAAACAACGAGAGTGTAACTGTCGTTGAATTATACATCTATTTATGCTACATACAATTGCATAGTTCAAGCAGGACTGGCAATTAAAATAAAAGTTTCACATGTTTGTGTGGATCACATTAAGAGTCCAAGCCAGCAATGGTTTCTCTGGGTATGGTGGAAAAATTTTCGAAGAAATTAATAGAAGAGTTGTAATACCAATTTTATCCAACTTTTCAATGGTAAACAGGTGAATTCTTTTAGATATTTTGACTGGAAATACTGACATGGAAGAAAGTACAAAACCAGCAATGCACACCAAGAAGAATTCAGATTTTTTTTCTGAAAAAATGCATAGGAAAGTAGGAACAAAAATGTATCTACACTTCCAAGTTACTATCAAAGATCGTATTCGAATGCTGTATATAGCTAAGAAAAAAAGAGGAAATTGTGCAGAAGTTATTACTCGTATCTTTTCAGCCTCGATTCTTTCCTCTTCCATCTTCATTTCCCTGATGAAAAACCAGAAACTATCAATCAGGACATATTCCATACGACTACTTTAATCGATTATTTCATCTCATCCACGAGACGCAATCACTTATATCATAGTTCATCTAATTAATCACTTGTCTTTATCTAATCGAAGACATTTATCCATCAAAGTAATCACCATCTGAATTATGTCGATGGAAAACTGCTTGTGTTCTCTTGTGGAATTTTAGAGATTTTGGACTATTCATAAAAAATTTCCTTCCAAAAATATCAAATCAAACACCTATTTTACATTTTTTTTATTATACTAAAATTAATTTTACATTCAAAATATAATATCAACGTTTATTTATATCACATCAAATCACTATTAAAATTCAAAATTTTATTATAAAAATATTCAAACCCAAAACCCAAATCCTCAAACAAACACACAAGTGATTCTCATATAGGGTATGCTTGAGAAGGCAAACACACTAAGGTCCCGTTTGGTTGGAGGGATTTGGCTTAAAGATATTTCAAATGATTTCATCAAATCCATTAGTTTCATTTGGCAAGACACCGATTTCAACCGATCTCAAATCTACAAATTTGGGTGTGTTTGTTTGGGGGATTGGATTTAATTTTCACTATTCATACAATTTTTTTCCCCCAAAAATATCGAATCAAACATCTATTTTTCATTTTTATATTATACTAAAAATCAATTTTACATTCAAAACATCACATCAACACCTATTTATATCACATCATACAACCATTTAAATTCAAAATTTTTACTATTCAAATCCCAACTCAAAATCCAAATCCCCAAACAAACACACCCAAAGTTTGTTGTGGATTTGAAATCCACTTTTTTAATATTTCGAATACTCTTTATACTGTCATTTCAAATACTTCATGCAATCAAATGATGGATTTTAACTAAGAGGGGATCACCGGCCCCCTTTTTGCCTAACACCACCCAACCCTGTCTAATACACTGAGTTTATATATATGTGATATATAAATATATAATGTATGTATATATGTGTATGTATATAATATTGTATATATTTATATATCACATATACATGTGTATGTATATCACTTCGGGTAAGGGGCTGGAAAAAGGGGGCGGTGATCCCCTCCCATTTTAACTATAAAACATTTTAAACTCGAAGTAATTCAAGTTCATTCGTTTAAAATCCACTCTGAAATCCAAATCCATCGAACGAGCCTAAACTCATTTTGATCATAAAATCTAATTACTTCCAAAGCACATAATCATCCATGAGAAAAACGTCAATCTATCATATCATTTACTTATCAATTCCCCTCCAATATCAACTATTTTCCCCGTAGATCAATTCTGCTCATACACTCTAACCTAAAACCTAATTTTCCAATAATGTGATAGCTAAAAAACAGTTCATTCGCAGGAACAATTTCAAAATTGTAAAACAAAAAGGAAAGCACAGAATCAGAATCGAATAACAGAGCAATTACTTTAGCAACGTGGGAGTCACAATCTGCGCCATGCCCATCGGCAGCAGAAAATTCCTGAAATACCCAGCCTTCACATCCATCAGCTGCCCTTTCTTCCCCAAATCGGACACATCCTCCTTCAATATGACCTGCATAAATTCAAACAAAAAATATATATAAGAATCATGAACCCTAATCCAGCACTCAACCGAGAAATCGGCATATAATACCTTGCGTATTTTCTTCGCCTTCTTCTGTGCCACAACCGTAAAACCTCGGGCTCTGTCAATGTCCCTCGTGGCACCACCTGTTCGCATTTGATTTTGAAGGCAGGAAGACGAGGTCCATGAAAGGCTCGTGGAAGCCATTTTCAGTGACTTTCAATTCTCTTGGGTGATCGATTTCTGCTTGCTCCGAAACCCCCCACGTAAAACTCAATCTTATCCTTTTTTCAGCAGTGACGTCACTCGGTTCGGTTAAGGCTTGTTTGTTAATTGTTATTTCCATTAATTTGAGTCCGCCATTTTGTATTTGCCCGTTGCTTAATCGACCTCCATCTAAGCTTGTGTTGTTTTGCATTTCTATTTTCGATTTTTTGTTTCGTTTAATTATATAAATTTCAAAAATCAAAATTAGTCTGAGAGTTTGTTCTTTTGAATGATTTTTCCAAAATTTCAAATATTTAAAAAAAAATAAAAATCATATTTTATTGGCTCATGAATGTACGAAAGGAGTTTTGATATTTTTCTTTTTTACTTTGACTTTACTATGAAATAAATATATGTGTAATAATATAGGAGTAAATTAAATAAAAATTAAATATATTTGGACATTAATATATAATTATTTTGGTTAAAATATGAAAAAAAAAATATTTTAAGTGGAACCCACAATAAAAATATTACTTCAGATTGGGAGAAAAATATATTATATAATAATTATTTTTACATTTATAATATCATATTAATATTTATTTATATCATATCATATAAATATTTAAATTATATTTTCACTATTTAAATCGCAAAACAAGCTCCCTCAATGATAACAAAATTACGGTAAAGAAAAAAAGACATCCATTCTATCTATCAAAGATAGAACGGTTAAACTAACCTAGTCGTTCGTGAACTCGGATCAATTAGGCTCAATTCGACTCGGTTAAAGCTTGTTCGCGAACGTTAACGAGCCGAGTCGAACAACATAAACAGGCTCGTTTGGTTAGGCTTTGTTCACGACAGTTCGTTAAAATATAGTACTATATTTATTATAAATATTATATATACATATAAAATTATAATTTATAAATAAATAAAATATCAATTTAAAATAAATAAAATAAAATAATTTTAAATTTTCTTTTTAATTTATATATAAATTAAAAAAAAGTGAGACAAACGAGCTTGAACGAGCTTAATCGAGCATAAACGAACCGAATACGAACACGAGCTCAAACAATAAAAATTCTTAACGAGCCAAGCCCGGAACATTACGAACAAACTCGAAAGCTTAACGAACGAACACAAACCTTGCTCGCAAACGTTAACAAACCAACACGAACACTCAAAATTCGATTCGACTCAAGCTCTAATCAAAGATGAATGTAAGGAAGAAGCAAATGAAGAAAAAGAAATGCAGTAAGAGATTGGGCTAAATGTATTTTCTTTTGTACACTAGTTTTGTTAATTTGACATAGTTTCCAATAAAATACATTATTTTTTTCACAAAATATTATATCAAAATATTATTTAAATAAAAATTCCGATAATACTTTATTTCAAATCAATTTTAAACTACAAAAGAACACAAATGTATTTAAACAAAAACTCAAATAATATTTTATTTCAAATTAATTTTAAACCAAAAAAAACACAAGTGGTGGAGCTTCTGTACAGTAGATTGTTTATGTAACTCAATTCACTGAGAGTGAAATATACAAAATTTTGATTTAAATTTGATATTAAAATCAGGCTAAGCGACAGAACAATATTTACTTAATTCTTATATTCTACTATTGTATCCTAAACTTCAATAGATGGATTAAAAGTTTAAATCTTACTTCGATGATAAACACAAATAAAATTACAAAGAATCACAGGTGTGTTCGTTTTGTAAAATTACCCTACATTTTCTTCAAAAAAATTAATATAGTACACACATTAATTATTTTTATATTCCTTACCTAATTTTTTATATATCATATAAAAGAAAAAAAAAAAACCCCTGCAAACTATTTCACAAAACAAACACACACTACATATTCCAGGTCGAAGGAAATTATTATCACAAGGCATTATGGTCGTTTTATCACCAGGGCTTTGTGGAAGAACAAACAAAGAAATGCAAAACCAAATTAAGTCTACTAATTATTTTCATCGCTATAGTAGGAAAACATCATATTCCATATTTTTATTTTCTGTACTGAATAATAAGTAAATCAAGATACCATTACACAAAAATAGAGTCGTAAGCCAATGCAATACTTTACCCAGAGAGCACCCAAAGAGTAGCTGTTGCGGGTTCTCACATTATCAAAAACAAAAAAAAAAAAGAGTCGTAAGCCAATGCAATACTTTTAACTAAACTAGTTAGGATTCTTTTCCATCCTGAATACTATACAGAACATATAATAATCGAAACTGTCAGCTAAATCCAACAAATAACAATCACAACGATTATCAATCTACCTAGTTTATAATTTTCAAGAGGAAAAAATGGAGGACAAACGATAAACTGCAGGTTAAAAATGAAGGTTCATAAGAGCGATTCATTAAAATTGTAACAGCACGCCATTGTCAACAAGTAATTCATAGATATACTAAGATTCAAGCATAAGCAGCGACCTGTTGCAAATAAACAAAAAGGCCACACCTGCAATTCCCTGAGAAGATGAGGAATTTTGTGAATTACAGCAGACCTGAATATGCTGTCTTATCTCCCGTTTCAAGAAAAGTTGGGGTGAAATAAAACACTAAAGTTACGGGAGCTCAATCTTTCCTGAGTTCTACATACTCGCGCCGTATTCCACCAGAGTTCAGTACGACGATCTCCAGCTTGTCTCCCTGTAAACACAAGCCACCCAAGTACGTAAGAATCAGAAAAGGTAGTCGTTCTAAAGGGAGTTTCTTGAACATACTAACAACGATAGTTTTAGAAATGACATACCTAAATATCTGTAAATAAAAAAGTACATAAGTCTGCATAACAACACTCATTTAAACTTCGGCATACTTAGGACTGATGGTATTAGATTTGGAAGACAATTTATTAGTATTATATTGACAATTTGAAAACTCATCAATACCAAGTAAGTTTTGGGTGGATATATTTCAACACTTTTGGTTTTATACATTAGTATATAATGTTATATAAGAAAATAAACACAATGATAGTAACTCAGTGCAACATTAGGTTATAGAGTAATGCGTTAAACTCAAATAAACGTAACAATTGGCTAAATTTTCCGCAATAAGAAAGAGTATAAAACTTGGAAAATAGCCTAAGCTTCTTGTACTATGTAAGTAGAAGATGTCAGAGCAATTTTCTGCACTAAGGGATAGACAAGAACGAGAAAACCTACAGTGTATATGTCTCTTTCTGTAGCTGATGCAAAACAAGTTTTCACCAAGTCAATAGCTTCCAACTCCGAGAGTGGAGTCACTGCATCCTGCATAAATAACTTATTATCTAGATATACTGTCGATAGACTATAGGCTCAAAAAATGGCTAAATCCTAAACCTTTGCAGGTAATAAGAGAGGACTGGGAGACTTCAGTTGGTTGTCCAAAAAGGGAGTGATGAGTGTAGCACCAGAGCCTTGGGAGCTGTATCCGACCCTTTCATAAGATCCCACAGCATCATAAGTGAAGACACAGCCCTTACCTTTAGCACAGAAAAGAAAGGTAAAGATTTAAAAAGACAAAATAAAAATAAGTTGCTGAATGTTGAGTAATAATGAGTAGTGGATCGAAAGCAGCAATTTACCCTCACTGTCAAGGCCACCCAATACATTGAACGCATAATATGGGAAGAAGCGTTTGTAGTACAATGTGTTAGATAGCAATTGAGCCATTCCAGGACAGCTCATCTGTTTGTTATGTTGGTGCTGATATATCTAGAAATAAAAAACAAGTGTCGAACTTTCACACAATAGTTCAGTCAAACACTATAAGTACTCAGTGAACAAATGGAATTATAATGCCCTATATATGTTGATGGATAGGAAAATTGATTTAATGGTAACGTGTATCAACCAATGGTGGAAGACAACATTCAAGAGAGGTAGCAGCAATGTTTAAATAACTCACCAAGTGTCTTGCAGCCAAGACCTTCTGCAGAGCTCTCACATCAGCCTGAAATCCTGAAGAGGCCATCAGAGCCTTACCAGCTCTACATAGACCAACAGACGACTCATAACAAATTCACAATAGAAAAATGAGCTAATGTAGAGAAACTCGAATGCACATCAAATAGACATAACAAGAAAATGAGCAAACAACAAAAAAAAAAGTAAAGAAAGAAAGAAAGAAAAATCCCTGTTTAGCTAACATAATAAAACAGGACAAAGACGAAAAGTGCTAAAAACAAATCAAAGGATGTTATGAGAAAAAAGACAACTTTCCTATGCAGACAACATAAACATATACAACTTCTGGAGAACGTTGAATTAGGAAAAACAGATCTTTCTGCCCATAAACTCCTGCAAGAAACTTCTCACCCTTTTCGATTGTTGTTAGTTTCTTAAAAGATAACAGCACCATATTGTATCTCAACAACATCATACATATAAAAGAAAAAAATATTGCAACACCAAACTGAAAATTAGAAAATAACTCACACAAGTGAATATTTTCAAAGATTTGAACATACAATTCAGTTTCATTTTCATTTTCTAGTTTAAACCTCTCGAGGGAGGAAGTCACATAAAAACTTTCACAATATATTCCCCTAAACTTTAAACTTGTGTTGGATATTCCACCTTCACGCCTAATGTAAACTGAAATTAAACTTTCTTTAAGTAAACAATCATCATCAGCCATGATTGAAATCTCTCTCAATAAACTTTAAAAACACGTTTAACAAAATGCAATTCGTTTATTTTTTTATTTTAATTTTTTTTTTTTAAGGCAATTCGCTACTGAACCCTAGACAAAAAATTAGCCAAATACAAAAAATAAACAAAAAAAAAAGCGAGAAGAGGAAACTTATATTTACAGCTGAGTAATTTTGGAGTAATCGCGAGTAAGAATATTGTAGCCAGTGGACATCCGAGTATCGGCCGCAATCACACAGTAATCAGCTCCAGCGATCGCGACGACCGTTCTGCAACAAATACCAGCACATATAGATATAATATCAGCATTCAAAGTAGGAAAAAAGCTTTCGCTGGGTTAAATTAGGGTGCGCACCCACCCCCCATTGTTGTCGTACGGAGACCAATTTGCCTGCTGCTTAGCCATGGAGATTTCGAATAAAAAGAAACAACCGCCGCTGAATTCCAAAGAGAAACCAATTTGATTAGGAAGAAGATCGAATCGCGACGAGGCTGTTTTGTTCTGGGCTGGCTTTTCTTCCAAGAAATGACTTTGACAGACAGGCAGACGCAATGGATCGGATTCGGGGCACCGACCCGATATAGACTATCACAAAATCAACAGATACCCAGATGACAAATATTTCACTTTTTAAAAAAAATATAATCAAATTTTTTATTACCCATGTTCTATTATATTATTATATTTACAATGTAATACTTTTTATTTATATCATGTTATATTTTTTTGAAAAAATCTTTTATATTGTAATTATATTTTAAATTTAAAATTCATATATTTTTTTTAATTTTTATTAAATTTATTAATTATTTTAATTTTAATTTATAATTATTTATATTATATTATAATTAATTTTATTAATACATATTTTTAATACTTTATCTATCATATACTTCCTAAATTTTAGTATCTACGATAATTATGACATGATATCTAAGATCATATGGAGTATTTAATTTATTTGATTTTAATAAAAATATTTTATTTAATACTCCATTCGATCATAATTGATTTATTTTATTAACACGATATTTATGATAAAGATATTTAATTTGTTAATAACCTTAAGCTATAATATTTTTTTATTTTTTATGCAATTAATTATATTAATAATTTTAAAATAAATTTAGTATATATGATTAAAAAATTAGAATATGTATTTAAATATTTTCAAAATTATTTCAAAATAAATAAAAAAATATGCAATATGAATACAATTTTGTAAAGAATAAAATTTTCTATGATACAAGTAAATGAAATAAAAGATATGTTAATTTATTTATAATTAACATAAACTAATTTTATAAAAGATATAGAATTTAAATATAATTTTATAAAAGTCCTATATAATTTATGATATTATATGTTTGATAGTTAATTAAATTGATTTATATTTGTTAAATATATTTTAATTTAGTAAGTTTTATACAAAATAGAAATACGTCAATTGTTATGTGATAAACAAAAATAAAAAAAAATGTGTCAATTAAGATACGACGGAGGAATATTATTAAAATTTAAAGTTAAATACAAAAATTAAATATAAACACAAGTTATACACATTTTGTTTCTAGACGGTGTTTCAAATCATTTTTTTTTTAAAGAACAAAAGAATAAAAGAAAAAAAAAAGTAAGTTTTGATTTTTGGATTTAGGTTTTCTATACTAAAAAAATGAGAGTGTACCCAAAATGTGACATGATGTGAGATATGTGTGATACCCAGAGTTGGGCCGGTGGTAGGCCAACTTTCGTGTATAGATGAGTTAAGGCTAGACCATCTATGATTGAATGAAAATTAAATGGATTAAGTAGACTACTTATGTCAATAATATGCAGATTCTTTTTTGGAACCCCCATTGAAATGACTTGTGTTGATACGTGGGGCTAGCCTAATCCTTGCGATCCTGGGTGTTACAATACATAAATTAGTAGATATAAGAACCTAACGCAAAGACTTGACAGAAATTGCGCGAATAATATCTAGGTTTAGACGGTGTTTGCATACTACATTTCTATTTTGTTGGGACGTATAAGAGCAGAAACGTTGGGCCTAAAAGACTTCTATTATATATAACTTAATTTTACTAGAAGATGCATGACCAAGACAAATATGTCAGTGAATGCTAGAATGATCGGAGGTGAGAGCTGCAAAGTGGGGATAATAGTGAGAGGTACGAAGAAACTCTAGCTTAAATATTCGCCCCATCTTGCGGCTTGTCCTGAGAATTTGACCTATCCGTGAATTCTAAACATATACACCATAAAAGAATAATCTAACATTAAAATCTTATTCAACTAATTGACCAATAAATATAAGATTTAATGTTAAATTAGGGATGTAGTATGTGTCAAAAAGGTATAACGAAGCGGAAGACGCAACCGGTGTGACTAATATGCATGAAAGTACCATTGGTTGTACGGATAGATGGTAATAGGAAAACAAGAGATATAGAAAACAAATTATAAGGATTTGAGATCATGTGGTTACAATAACCAAAATTGAAATACCAATAATATGTAGCTCGGTTGACGGACAAAACATAATTTGAATAGATAACATGTTTAATGATGACTTTTAAGTCCTTGAGGGTGTAAAACGAGTACTGAGGCTCACCACCACTAGCAACAACTATGACTAAGGAAGTAGCAGTTGAAGAAAACCCGCCAGTCTCCTGATGTCTTGAAATAGAACCACGTGAGTGTCTAGAAGTATAATCACTTGAACATTGAGATTTAGTAGGACAATTGGAGAAACATAGCCCTGTAAGTAGGGCCGGCAAACAAATCAGGTCAGATCAGGTTCATGTTTGTAAGCTATAAACGGGTTATAAAATATTTGACCTAAACATGACCTATTTAAATTGAATGACTTGATATTTGCAACTTTAAATTGACTTTTTATTAATCGGGTCAACTTGAATCTACTATGTATAACCTGAACTTTTTAAATTTTAATTTATAATCACAATTTTTACTAGCAAAATTTTCAAATGCATAATAGATACTTTTGAGTGGGACGGACGAAAATAGTAAAATTGTTACTTTGAATTGGAACATATGAAGTATATTAAAGCAAAAACTATTTATTCATATCATAAAACCGATATTCAAGAGTCAAATTAATAAACACTACACAATAGTACACAACATATTGCACATTCTTGCATTTATTTGAACAAACTTTACATAATATTTGGCCTAATAGTCAGAATTTTTGAAAATTATTGCAATGCTACAAACATAGTCATATGGATACTAAGTTTAGATCCATAGATGAAGTCGTAACATTTATATTGTGCAACGTCTTTATCAAAGATTTGAAGATGAGTTAAGGTAAACAATAAAGATCCCTTTTATGATTTTGGCGTAGCGTTCACCTGTTATATCATATAATGTAACACTTATTTCATTCTTTATTTTACAGGTTATCAAACTTGTAGACATTGCATGTTTTGGGGGTAGCTATTTTATCGTATTTTTATTTGTTGTGACGGATATTAAAGATGCAGAAGCATAGGAACAAGGGTAAAACTTATTTAATTTTGTTATTTACATCCTTTCTAAACGAAATTGAAGTTATTTATTTATTTATTTTGGATTCTCTTGGTACAATTAACACATTCTACTTTTAGAAAATAGATTTTGAGCAATATAGTGTATGTAAATACTAGCATGGGTCATGGAACCATTTATATTGTGAAGATTGTCCATTTATCAGAGCAAGTTCGGGAACAAAAAATTTAGATAAATATGACTATTTCAATATTCTCATTACATCTTCACAAATCACAATTATAAGGTTAGATTATCCCGTTTCACCTAAAAACTCGAACTTTTAGGAAAACGTAGTCATTAATTATTTATCCCCAAACAGAAGTCTCCAATACGCCCCCTCAGGTGCAAGTGGAAGTATACAAAACTTGCACATGCATATGCCGCAAATGGGGGCGGCGGGACTCGAACTCGAGACCTAACCTAGCTAGTATATCATGTCGGATTCAGAATGACCGTCTCACCTAAAAGCTCAAACTTTTAGGGAAACGTAGTAATTAATTATTTATCTGCAAACGGGAGTCCCAATAGGTAACCTTTAAACCATATGTACAAAGATATTATTGATGATAGCGGGCTTCATATCATAATATCTTCCATTTGTTCCATAGATTTTAATGAAAAAATGTTAGGATCAATGAGGTTTATATCAAACACCCGATGAATAACCACTTGATCAAATGATAAATGTTACGCAAGTGGCACTACTTTACCATATTGAGTGTTTTTATTAAGATGCATATCTACGAGTTGTTGGAATGCTCTAGTGTCACCCCTTGTTGGAGATTTAAACAGACCGTTAAGTCTATCAATGCTTATGGTGGTGGCTTGATGTCGCGTGAATTCTTGCTTTTAGGAACTCAAATCGTTATAAACTCTTTTAATGCTTTACTTTGATTCAGAACTCAAATCGTAATAAGCTCTTTTCAATAGTTTAGTGTGGTGGTCATCGAGTTATATGAAGGTTTTCCATCCCTGTCCACCTATCTCCACCATCGGAATTCCTTTACAGTGATATGTTACTTTGTTTTGCTTGGAATTAATGTAGAATAGTTTTACGACTTTTCTTAGAAATAAAGTATTAGTACTCTTCTTTGTTCATTTGATTTATATGTAATTCCATGTTCACACTTGAGTTATTTAACATAAATATTCGGAAAAAAAATGGAAGAACTTATTCACATTGACTCTCAGTATCTATGTGTGTGTCGTATTATTAGTAGTACTATTACTTCTTTCACTAAGTTATGATATAACATTTATTTTTTTTCTTTATTCATTGTCTTTAATGAAATACAAAAATGTGTCTATACATTATGAAATAGCAATGATATGGTAAGGTAGTTAAATGGTCATACGTGATTTCAACAAAATGCAAAATGTAAAATTTATTTATGTAGAGTTGTCTCAAGAGCCCAAAATATATTTCGGCCCAACACAACCAAACCCTACCCCTTTATAAATCAACTTGGCTGCCTCTGCGCCGATTCAAACCGAGAAACCTAGATCTCAAAGGTAAGCATGTGTGGAGACGATAATCATTTCAATTTCTTCTTCTAGCTGTTTCAATTTCTTCTTCTAGCGTGAGAAGAAATTTTGTTGGTATTCATTTGGCGTGCGTTCAAGACATCGAGACTATTTTTTTTTTTTTTGAGAATATTTATAGATTTTTTGTTTGTGGCAATTTGAAGGTGGTAGAGTGAAAC
Organism: Andrographis paniculata; assembly: GCF_009805555.1. NCBI lineage: Eukaryota > Viridiplantae > Streptophyta > Magnoliopsida > Lamiales > Acanthaceae > Andrographis > Andrographis paniculata. Next base: position 3,673,346 of record NW_026137614.1, read on the forward strand.
AGTTGTTGTGGTGGAGCCCGAACAAACGAAGGACTTACGGTGAATTTGGTTTATCTATCTTTCATATTTTAAATATTAAGAGCTAAATTGAATTCATACGAGATCCTTTGCATAATTTATATCATCTTATTATTTTAAGGTGTCGACATTTTAGTTACATATTTTTTAACTTCGGCTATAGAATAATGAGATTCCTCAATACACACTACCATCTGTTAAGAAAAAAAAAAAAACCACTGATTATAATTATTGTTTTCTTTTGTCATCAAACACAAAGGAAAACAATAATTTGCTTCAAATTATATTCTTTTCAGATAGTCAGAGTGTGTTTGGTACAAATAAATGAGATTAGAGAAATGAAAAGTCTCATTTCGTTTGTCTGGTTGAGCAAGAGAATTGACCGTTGAGAAATAAATCATTTCTTATTCTCTTATTTCATTTCTCTGTCACAAACAGAAAATGCAGAGAATTGAATATTGATGCAGTATATTTAATTATTTTAATATTTTTTAAAATTATATTATTTCGATTTTACAAAATATTATATTTAATTTATATTTTAAATATTTAATTCTTACGATTTTTTAAAAATTACACTAAAATTTAATCTTACAAATATTGTAACTAATTTATTATCTAAACAAAAAAAAAAAGGTGACAAAAAATACTTCTCATAGATTCTCAATTGTTAAAACTTCTCTTGATAGCTGCATCTTTTTACATTTTTCAACTGAATTATTTGTTTTACCAAAGTAAAGAATTAATTCTCATTCTATGTCAAATCTTTTTTCTCTTTGCAATTTCATTCTCTAGTCTCATTTTTTTACAATTTCATTCTCTATACCAAACGTCCCTTACTATAAATTACTCAAACACCCGTTACCCCATTTTCTAGAACACTTTGACAAATGAGAAGTAATTAAGAATCTAAAAGAAAATTGACAAAAAAAAAAAAAAGAAAAAGAGTATTTGATTCTTATTTAATTTGTCAATGTGAAAATTTTCAATTGTCACAACATTTTGCAATAGGCACAACATATGTAGTTTTCATTGCCCATAATTGTTGATAAAAGAAGAATATGTTGTCATTCATTGTAAATTGAATTTAAACAAACAGTCGCACACAAAAGAAATACATCGGTAGCCAATGAATGGTGCGGATATGTGCACTAAAAGTCTTTCAAGAGACAAGTTCGAGTTCTGCATGATGGCTGCAGGGTTGGTTGCCTCCTCCACATAGTCAGAAGTGGGAGAATTGTTAGGTTTGGGTTCCTTCTATATGTAAGAAGTCCAACAATTTAAGTTAGCCAAAAAAGAATTAAGAGCTCACTTTTGTCAATTGTTGCCCTAGCCATCATAGTTGGGAGAGGGGTCAATTAGGCGTAGGATTTGAGAGAGACAATCGTTATCCACGCACGCGAGAGAATCGGTAAGCAAAAGAGAGTTTGTTCAACTCGGTTCCGATCAACGGTCTCGTCATCTTCGGATGTTCTTTTTGGTATCGTTGATTTCTCACTATTTGTTGGGATTCGATTTTGAATCTTATTGGTTGGGGATTGGAATGAGTTGTTAGTAGTTGGGAGATCTCTTGTGATTGGGGTTCGATTCTTGTAATTGGGTGTGGAGTTTGATAGCCCTTCTGGTTGTGGTTATCTTTGATTGTACGAACTTTTTGATATAGTGGATTTTGCCTTGGGTTGGGTGATAGACCTCGTGGTTTTTATCCTTTACTTTGAAGGAGTTTTCCACGTTAAAAGTTTTGGTGTCTCATCTTATTATTTCCGTTGTTTATTGGTGGTTATCATTATCGTACTTTGGCACAAAGGAGAATAGATTGAAGAGAAAGGTTTTGGGAACAGTTTGAACACCCTGCTTAGGCGTGACCACGCTTAAGGAATACATCGAATCTGATTTTTGTTTCCATTTGGTCTTCTTCCGGTATTCTCCCAACATAAAGTGGTATCAGAGCAAGGTTGTTTGGGAGTGTTATTTACTATTGAAAGATGGATGTGAACTTGGGAAGAATGGTTTGCTTAGATGGAACAAACTATCATGTTTGGAAAATGGAAGATAATTGATCTTCTATATGTGAAGAAGTTACACGGGCCAATGTTTTCTGCGGCAAAGCCTGATACTGAAACTAGTGATGCAGATTGAAAATTGGAGCATCGACAAGTACAAGGTTTCATAAGGCAATGGGTAGAAGACAATGTTTTGAATCACATTGTGAATGAGAACAATGCCAAAACATTAAGTTGTTTCTACTCAAGCAGGCTATGTGATTGAGTTATCATGAGAGCAAGTCCATTTCCGATCACATAAATGAGTTTCAAGGATGTTTTGATCATCTGTTAGGCATGGGAGTGAAGTTTGATTATGAGGTACTTGGTTTGTGGCTACTTAATACTATTCCAGATTCATTGGAAGGTTTTAGAGTCTCTTTGCCTAATTATGCGCCCGATGAGATAGTCACTTGGGAGTTTATCAAAAGTGTCATTTTGAATGAAGAGGTGAGGAGAAAGACTCTTGGCACTTCATCTTCTTATTCGGAGATCCTAGTTACGAATAATAGGGGGAGAAGTTGGAATATAGGCCGAGATCATGGGAATCGAGAAAAGAGTCGAAGAAGAAGTAAGTCGAAGCCAAAATACAGAGACCTTGAGTGTCATTATTGTGGCAAATGGGGATACATCAAAAGGTATTATTTCAAGTTGAAAAAAGAGCAGAAAGGCAAGGACAACAAGTATGAGCAGAAATATGATGATAGGAGCAATGACCGTGTGAATACGACAATGCCGGAGGATCTCGTCATTGTGTATGAGGAAGAGGGAATTCATCTTACCCAAAATGAGACTAGTTGGCTTATGGATGTTGGAGTTGCATTCCATGTGATTGCCAATAGGGATTTATTCACATCATATACTCTGGGAGACTTTGGAGTCTTGAAGATAGGAAATGATGGCTAGGCGAAAGTAGTAGACACAGGAACAGTGTGTCTGGATACTAGTAGTGGATACACACTAGTGCTGAAGGATGTGAGGCATGCTCCCGATGTTCGACTGAATCTAGTCTCCACTGGTAGGTTGGATGATGATGGATATTCTTGCCATTTCAGTGATGAAAAATGGAAGATTACCAAAGGTTCTATGATAATTGCTTAGGGTAAGAAAAAGTCCAATTTATATTGGTTTCATGCTATTATTTATGTGAATGGTATTAAAGCAGTTCAGAATGGAAGTTCTTCGAGCTTATGGCATAGGAGATTGAGTCACATTAGTGAGAAAAGACTCAATACTTTGGCGAGAAAGAATCTAATCCCTGGTGTTAGACGTGCTCAGCTTGATAAGTGTTCACATTGCCTTATGGGAAAGCAAAGACGGGTTTCCTTTGTCCATCACCCTCCTACGAGGAAAAGAGATATTCTTGAATTGATCCATTCAGATGTGTGCGGTCCTTTGAAGATAAAATCTTTCGGAGGTGCAGTTTATTTTGTTACCTTCATTGATGATCACTCAAGAAAATTATGTGTTCGAGTGTTGAAATCGAAGGATCACGTTCTTGATGCTTTTGTTGAGTTTCATGTTTTTTGTTTAGAGAAAAATAGGTAAGAAATTGAAGTACATCAGGACCGATAATGAAGGTGAATATCGTGGACCGTTTGATGCTTATTGTCAAAAGCAATGTATTCGACATCAGAAGACGGCTCCTAAAACTCCGCAACTAAATGGCTTGGCATAAAAGATGAATAGAACATTGATAGAGAGAGTCAGATGTGTGCGACGAATGCTAAATTGCCTCAACATTTTTGGGGTGAGGCTTTATATTTAGTTGCTCGCATTATTAATCTGATTCCTACAGTGGCTTTGCAGACAGATGTACTTGAGAGAGTTTGGTATGGAAAAAGAGTATTTTATGATCACATCAGAATTTTCAGATACAAGTGTTTTGTTCATCTGCCTAAGGATGAGGATCCAAGTTGGATGCTAAGACTCGACAGTGCATTTTTATTGGTTATGGTGATGATGAATTTGGCTATAGGTGTTACGATCCTATTGAGAAAAAACTTGTCAGAAGCCGTGATGTTGTATTCATGGAGGATCAAACGATTGAGGACATTGAGACAAACCATAAGTCAAATGTTCAAAATAAAGACTTGATTTATTTGGATCGAGTTCTTACACCAAAATTGGGTGGTGATGAAAATCAGTTTGTCGGCGATGATGCTATTGATGGTGTTGATGTTTGTCCGGATTACTCTGAGAATTTGATGGATATGCCAGAATCTTCATTGAGAAGGTCTACCCGGGATAGACAACTCTCCACTAGGTATTCATCTACGGAGTATGTGCTCTTGACCGAGAATGGAGAGCCTGAGGATTATGAAGAAGTCGTTCAGAGTCCTGAAAAAGAAAAATGGATTGTTGCTATGAAAGATGAAATGCAATCCCTATATGCTGATGACACGTATGAGTTGGTTGAGCTTCCAAGTGATAGAAGGACCTTGAAAAATAGGTGGATCTATAAGGTGAAGCATGAAGAACGCTCATCCTCTCATCGATACAAAGTCAGACTTGTTGTGAAGGGCTTTAGTCAGAAATATGGTGTTGGTTTTGAAAAGATTTTTTCACCGGTTTTCAAGATGAATTCTATTCGTGTTATATTGGGTCTGGCTGCTTGTCTTGACTTAGAAGTGGAGCAAATGGATGTCAAGACGGTTTTTCTTCACGGTAACCTAGAAGAAGAAATTTATATGGAGCAACCTAGAGATTTTGTGGTGAAATGGAAGGAGAACCATGTATGTTGATTGAAAAAGAGTTTGTATGGGCTTAAACAGGCCCCGAGGCAGTGGTACAAGAAATTCGAATCTGTTATGATTCAACAAGAGTACAAGAAAACTGATGCCGACCCTTGTGTCTTCGTGCAGTGGTTCTCAGGTACTGATGTTATCATCTTACTTATTTATGTAGATTATATGCTCACAGTAGGCTCTTCAACCTCGAAAATAAATATTTTGAAGAAATAGTTGAGCAAGCATTTTGCCATAAAGGATTTGTGGCCAGCTAGAAGTGTTCTTGGGATGTATATTTCTCGGAATAGGGAAGAGAAAAAGTTATGGTTATCCCAAGAAAAATATATCAAAAAAGTGTTGCAGCGTTCAACATGGACAAGGCCAAAGCTACTTCTACCCTGCTTGCTGCTTCGTTTAAATTGAGTGTGAAGCAGTGTCCTTCTACTTAGAAAGATTAGGAAGATATGCAACGGATTCCTTATGCCTCAGCAGTTCGAAGTTTGATGTACGCCATGGTGGTGTGTACTCGGCCGGACATAGCTCACGCAGTTGGTGCTGTCAGTCGATTCATGTCGAATCCTGGCAAAGAGCATTGGAGTGCATTGAAGTGGATTCTGAAATATCTTCGGGGAACTTCAAGTATGAGGTTGTGCTTTGGTACTGATAAACGGGAGCTTGTTGGTTATACAGATTCTGATATGGCCGAAGATCTTGATAATAGAAGTCTACTTCTGGATACTTGATAACTAATACAGGGGGAGCTATTTCATGGCAGTCCCAATTGCAGAAATGTGTTGCATTCTCTTCCACCGAGGCGGAGTTTATTGCTGCTACCGAAGCTTACAATGAGTTATTATGGTTGAAGACGTTTGTGAGTGAAATCGGTTTCGCTCAACAAAAGTACATTTTGTATTGCGACAATCAAAGTGTGATTCATCTTAGCAAAAATCCGACATTTCATGAGAGATCGAAACATATTGATACAAGATATCAATGGATTCGAGAGATTTTGGATTCTAAGTTGATTGAAGTTGATAAAATCCACACAGATGAAAATGGTGCGGATATATGCACTAAAAAAGTCTTCCAAGAGACAAGTTCGAATTCTGCATGATGGCTGCAGGGTTGGTTGCCTCCTCCACATAGTTAGAATTAGGAGAATTGTTGGGTTTTGGTTCCTTCTATGTGTAGGAAGCCCAACAATTCAAGTTAGCCCAAAAAAAATTAAGAGTCCATTTTTGCCAATTGTTGCCATAACCGTCATAGTTTGGAGAGGGGTCAATTGGGCGCAGAGTTTGAGAGAGACAATCGTTATCCACGCACGCGAGAGAATTGGCAAGTAAGAGAAAGTTTCTTCAACTCGGTTCCGATCAACGGTCTCGTCATCTTCGGATGTTCCTTTTAGTATCGTTGATTTCTCACTGTTTGTTTGGATTCGATTTTAAATCTTATTGGTTGGGGATTAGAATGGATTGTTAGTAGTTGGGAGATCTCTTGTGATTGGGGTTCGATTCTTGTAATTGGGTGTGGAATTTGATAGCCCTTTTGGTTGTGATTATCTTTGATTGTACGAACTTTTTGATATAGTGGATTTATCCTTCACTTTGAAGGAGTTTTCCACGTTAAAAGTTTTGGTGTCTCATCTTATTATTTCCTTTGTTTATTGGTGGTTATCATTATCGTACTTTGGCACAAAAGAGAATTGATTGAAGAGAAAGGTTTTAGTGGAACAATTTGAACACCCTGCTTAGGCGTGAACACACTTAAGGAATACATCGAATCTGACTTTTGTTTCCATTTGGTCTTTTTCCGGTATTTTCCCAACATGATGAATATGTAATAATGTAGATGATCTTGTTTCATTGTAGAAACAACAACAATGGGCTCGCCTCGATCTCCAGCTTTCTCATCGGCAAATTCTTGGGTTTGTCATCTTCTATCTTTCTTTGGTTGATTGTTTTCAATATTTATGTCAAATATATTATTTTCCTTCCATTTGTCTTTTACGTCATTATATTTAATATTAAAAATATCATTATATTTGTATAATTTACTCAACAATGTCATTGTATTTGTATTATAAGAGACTAATAGAGGTGTTTTTGTCTTTCTCTCTTAATTTGTACTACGTATTGATATAATAATTTATATTCAAATATTATTACGCAAAAAGCTAATGATACTCTTCTTTTGGGACGGAGGTAGTATATTATAATATTTTTATTGAATCTAATGTTCTTTCATTATAGTTTTCTAAATTTTTATTATACAAATATATTGGTATGGAATTTAAATTGAATCATTTACATATTTTTTTTTTATTTTTCGTTTGGTAAAACTTTAAACACAAATCATGTTGATTTGAAATTTGGGTGAACAATTATCCGTTTTACCTATAAATATTTGAAAAATGAGAAGTTGTGTACTTATCAAAATTTCCTATGAATAACTATGTAAATTTCGATGTATTGTGAAAGACCGAAGACAATATGCCATCGGGAGATTCTGCTACCTATCTCAATGATTGGCCATATACGAGTTTGTTCCCCACGCAAGTAATTGAACCTTTGGTATGTAATTTTTATCCTTATTACGAGCAACTAAATTTATCTAACTATATTCTCTCTATTATTTTCCATTAATTTCTCTAAAAAATATTCATGTTTAATGTTGAAACCAAAAATAACGAGTGCCCAACTTTCTATATTTATTCTAAACAAGAAAGGAAAATATAATAATAATAATAATAACAATAATAATAATAATAATAATAATAATAATAATAATAATAATAATAAATAAATAAATAAATAAATAAATAAATAACTAGGACACAATTTAACATATGATAGACATATGATGGTATAAGAATAGGTTAAAAGTTTTATTCTAAATTCCATCTTACATTTTAGTTACTTTAATCCAATGAAATATATTATATGAAATGCTTGGCATGTCTTAGGATATGTTCTTTTACTCAAAAGAACATATAAGCATAGATGTTGAATTTTCATTTTAGTATGATGTTTAAACATAGAATTTTTATTTTAGTATACTCCAAATTGTTATCATAGCCAATATGATCAGCTGGATAAAAGGATAAACAAAAATTTAGAGATAATATAATTTTTTTTTTTCTTTCATTAGATTCTCTTTCTTTACCAATGAAGTACCTAATGATTTATATCTGTCACATATTTATTTTGTAGGAGGTCCATGGTTCTTTTGATACAAACTCATCCTCGCCCGAAGTTGAAAAAACGTGGAGAATATTTTTTCGACTTTTCCAACGTACTGAACCTCTGAATTGCTATATACTAGAGATGACCGAGGTACATACTTCACTACATATAATATATACAAGTTAATATTATTATTATTATTATTAGGCAAAACATCATAAAATCCATCTGTGGTTTATAAAAATTGTACGAAAATCCCTATTATATTTAAAAATTGTGTCAATTTTCTTATAATTTCAAAAATTTTGCATTTAACCTTTTTTCCACCATTAGTTAATAGTGATAATGAAAAGGGGTGATTTTTGAAATCATAAAAAAGTCTGACATAAGTTTTAAACAATGTTCGTTTGTGGGTTTTAGATTTTGGGTTTGGATTTTTTAATAGTAAAAAGTTAAATTTGAATATTTGTTTGATGTGATATAAATAGAGGTTGATGTGATGTTTTAAATATAAAATAAATTCGTAGTATAATATAAAAAAAATAAAAGTAATTGTTTGATATGATATTTTTGGAGAAAAAAAAAATCTGAATAGTAAAAACATGCGGTAAAATTCACAAAAGAACACGACCAGAGGGTTCCGTGTAATTTTCATAAACCATGGGTGAATTATTTTATACTGTTCTAGCTTATTATTATTATATGTTCTAATAATGGTGCAATAGGTTGATAGCGGAAACATAACGAGATATGAATCAACGGTGCGTGAATTTGAAGTGAGTACTAGGATTCTCCCAGTGGATGAACATGTCGCAAAAATGCCAATGGTTCAGATTTTCAATCCCGTCCATCTTGAGAGAAGAAGCTACTTAACCATCAGCAAACGATTAGGGAACTGGATAGTCGAGCAGTACAAGTCAAATGATTCAGAATCCGGAGACAAGGTAATCAATTTATTGCGCTTTCTTACATGAAATTGAACATATTATAATGTGCATCATATTTGGCCTAATAGTCGATTTTGTGAAAATTCTGTTGTAGTGTTACAAGCATACTATTTTCGGGGAGACATTTTGTTCGATAGACGAAGTAATGACATTTATAATGTGCGATGTCTTTCCTGAAGATTTGAGGATGGGATAAGGTAAACCATAAAAGATCTCTTTCATGAATTTGGCCTTGCTTTGACTTGCTATAAAACTTGCATTGTTTTTTTTTTTTTTTTTCTCTTATTGCTTTACAATGTTGACATGATGACTATTAATGATGTTTAAGAATGTGAATGAGGGTAGAACTCATTTGATGTTGTTTTTTTCATCATCTTTGTTATATGAAATTTGAGGTTTTTATTTATTTATTTATTTTACAATGTTGGTAGGACGAGGGTATGTTTCTTTAGATGGGTTTGAAAAAAATTTAGTTTGGATTTGGTATTAAAATAATGTATGATAAGATGTTTTGTGAAAGAAAAAATATATATTTTTTCAGAGAACGCAGAATCTAAATAGTAAAAATCTAGAATTTTTGGACAAAAGAAACATACTATCTATAAGAATGGGAATGAGGGTAGAACTTATTTAAATGAAATTGGAGTTTTTTTTTTTATATATATATTTTTTGCATTATCTTGGTAAAATTAATTGATTGTACTTTTAAAAATTAGAGTTTGAGCAAATATAGCGTACGTAAACTACTGGGACAGGTCATCGAACCATTTATATATTATGGGTGTGTTTGTTCAGGGTTTGGATTTTAGTTTGAGAAAATTAAAAATTTTAAATTTGAATAGTTGTATAATGTAATATAAATATGTATTGACATGATATTTTGAATGTAAAATTAATTTTTTAATATGATATAAAAAAAATAAAAAATAAATGTTTGACTTGGTATTTTTAGAAAAAAAAATTTGAGAAATAATAGAAATTTGTAAAACTTTGGTAGATGAACTCACCCATATGGGGTTTTAAATAAAAAATAAAAAAAAATAGAATGTGTTTGTTTGAGGGTTTGGATTTTGAGTTGGGATTTGAATATTAAAAATTTTGAATTGAAATAGTTGTATGATGTGATTTAAATAGGTGTTGATTTGATATTTTTTTGGAGAAAAAAATAATTATGATGAATATTAGAAATTTGTAAAAAAAATTGGTAAACGAACACACCCATATGGGGTTAAACAAAAATATATATAGGGTGTGTTTGTTGGGGTATTTGGATTTTTAGTTGATATTTGAATAGTAAAAAAATTTGAATTGGAAGAATTGTATGATGTGGTTTAAATAGGAGTTAATGTGATATTTTGAATATTAAATTTATTTTTAATATAATATAAGAAAATTAAAAATAAATATTTGATATGATATTATTTTAAAAAAAATTTGATTAATAGTAAATTTTTTGGAAAAATAGCATAAACAAAGATAATTGATAAGCGAACAAATGGCTTCATTCAGACGGAGATTTTTTAAATTTTAGAATTTTGAAAATATTTTGTAAATAAAAAAATTAATATTTGATCAAATATTTTATGAAAGTAGAAATACATATGATGATATATATATATATATATGAGTATGTTTACTTTTGATATTTTGATTTTGGGTTTTAATTTTAAATAGTAAAATTTTTAATTGAAATAGTTATTTGATGTGATGTTTTTTAATATAACATTATACTCTTCTGTCTCAAAACCCTGCAATATTTTCTTTTTGGTATGTCTCAAAAATCATTCAATATTTTTAAAATAGAAAATAATTAATTATATTTAATCTCTATCTCACTCGTTATCCCATCACACTACTCAAATAAAAAAATAAAATATACATTTTTCTCTCCATTATATCACTTAATTTTTAAATTATCCTACTTAACACTACTCACCTAAAAACGGTGCCCAAAACAAATGTTGCACTTTGTTTGGGACGGAGAGAATATTTTACTTAATACTACCCACCTAAAAATCGGTGCCCAAAACAAAATATTGCACCTGTTTGGAACGTAAAGAGTATTTTAGTGTAATAAAATAAATAAAAATTAGATGTTTAATTTGATTTGAAACAAAAAATAATTTGAAATAATAAAATCCGTAAAATCTTACTAATAAATAGAGTCAATACTATCAGAGTCTAATCATCCACTGAAAAAAAATCCGGCTCAGCCGGCTTCGGCAGAGACCTCGCCGGCTCCCTATGTTTATTACTCCCTCCGCCACGCCCTTTCCTAACTCCGGAGCCTGAACCTGAACCCGAAACCGGCCGCAAAAGCTCCTTACCGTCGGCCAGCCAATCCGCGGCGACGCTCTCCGATTCTCGGAGCTCCGCCGCGCTCCGCCGCCGCTTACGCCGCCGCCACGCCGCCTGTATAAAACACACGGCCCAAGCTCGCCAATGGTGCGAGTAGAACCGGAATTTTTGCCGCAGCCGTTTGCTGTGCAGCCGCCGGAACTGCCCCGCAACGAACTTGAGATCCTCCGCGCTCAGCGCGAATGCTTCGACTTCCGAAATCGCGCGCACTGTCCGCGTCGACGACGGCAGGACGACGCTCGGCCGAGGGTCGAGGGCCCACGTCAGCAGCTCCTCCCCGCAGAAGTCGCCGGAGCCTATCCTGCACGAGTTAAAAAACCCCGTCCGCCCTCCGTTTGTCGTGTAAGAATCGAGGTTCCCGCGAATTACGAACAGCATTTCATCGACCGGATCGCCCTCGCGGACGAGGCAAGTTTTCGGCGTGCATAGCGCGGGTTTGAGCCTCTCGCATATGGCGTCAAGCATTCTTTCGTCCATTTGGTCGAACAACGGTACCTGTTTTTTCGATCGGACGGACTATGTTATTACATGCTTTAAAGGTCTCGTTTACCTTTTACGTCATTATATTTAACATTAAAAATATCATTTGTATAAAATTTTTTTTATGCACAAATATCATTATAATAGTATTATAAGACACTGATAGAAGTATTTTTGTCATTTTTCCTTGATTTGTACTACGTTTTTATATAATAATTAATATTTAAAAATCAACACGCAAAAAGTAAATGGAACTTTAGAGCTGGACGAATGTAGTAATTTTTTTTCAAAAAGACTGAAACTTTAAGATGATGGTATGGGTTAAGACAGACCCGTCGGACGAGATCGTAGCAGAGATGGCGTTTGATGTCCCGACGGAGGTCCAACGGAAGTCCTTCGAGGAGAGCTTCCTCATCGACGCCTCGTGTCGCCACCCATTTGTATTGGTCATATTTTCGTACCAATTGCCTTAGCTCTTGCGGCAGCTGACGGTGGTGCATCCATTGCTCGGTGTCCATTCTCCGGATTCGCCACTCCTCTAATCGAACGGTTGTCGATTGAAGATACGTCTGCGAACATGTGAATACTCTGTAATATGTTCTACTACAAGAAAATATCATTTTGATAACGAAATTTTTTGTCCCTAAATCCACTTTTTCCGTTACTAATGACATTATTGACGAAATTTAAAGTTCACATAGCTAACGTCATATATTCCTAATTTTTGTTACAAGTATGTTACTCCATCAGTTCGCTAAATTTACTATCACTTTTCTTTTTTGTTCATCTATTACTAATTTTTGTAAAGTCAAATATTGAATATTTAACTATTATTCCCTCAGTCATCCAAATTTATTTCTACTTTTTCTCTCTCTCTTTTTTTTTTTTGTCATTTAAATTTATTTCCGTTTCTTTTTTCATTTTCAGTGAAAACATACCATTTTTTTCTTCTTTTTCTTTACTATAAAAAAAAAAAAATTTCTATTTTTACCCATTTTTTTCTTTTTTTAAATTCGTGCTCGATCAAATGAGCATAAGTTTACATACGACGGAGAGAGTATCATTCATTCAACACTTATTTACCATAATTGTCATTACTTTTATTACATTCTATCTCTTTATTTCTTTTAATTATTAACTAAATTTTTAAAAATATTCTCAACTATTTTTTTATTTTTTTTTACTTTTTCAATAAAATATTATTTTTTTAATTTTCTCACCAAATCCGAATATGCTAATTTTTGCAGACAGTATTTTATTTTTTTTTTTTTTTTGGTCGTAAAGGGATGATCGCAACTGGTAATCAACAACATCGATCGAGCCCGGGATTTCGAACTTACCTGCATGTTCCCGATGAGAAGGGCGAACAGAACGAGGCCGAGCGTCGCTACAACGATAGCAAAACTAATTTCTCCGACATAAGTAGTCGCCGCGAGATTTTGTCCGAGGGAACTGCAAAAGGCATCGATCATTAGCACATTCGAAACTCCGATAAAAATCGCGTAAAAGTTCGTACCTGAGGTTCTTCAACCCCCACCACAGGCAGTAGAAGTATTTGTTGAAAAACGCCGCCGACGTCGCGTCTGAAGTGACGGCATCGCCGTAAATGCCGAACGGATATAACCCTCGACGGGGATCGCATTGTTCGGAAATCGTGCTCGACTCAAACCACGCATTTCTGCTAACGTCGCGAACTCTGTGACAGTCGAAGTACTCGTACCGACACAGAAAATTCTCGCGATCGCAGCCGTGTCGCCAGCAAGCTTCTTGCCGCTCGATCGAGAGGAGATACCAGCAAGCGCCGAGAATCTGGATGTTTAAGACAGCAGCAACAGTAGAAAGAATTTAAGGTTGTAATGAATGGAGAGTTTTTTTTTTTTTTTTTTTTTTTTTTTTTACGGCAAAATCGAAACCTTACATGGCTCGCTAACATGTAGAGCATGAGATTATACGCGGCTCCAGCCCACGCCGTCTCTGTAACAACGCCGGTCGCCTTAACAATTTGTGAGGAAAGCGGGAAAATAAGAAAAAATCGAGGGATGTATTGGAAGATGATGATGAACCGAAGGACATTTTTCGTGTTCATCATCGTCGAGCCGTGTAGGGTCGGGATGACGGCCCAAATCAACACCTACACTTTAATCGCAAAGTTATTGATAGAATCGCGAAAAATAGTAAGAGTGCATTAAACAGTTGTTACTGTACTAACTACAATGGGTTATCACTACCAGAGTAGTGATAACACAATATATAAAACTAACAATAAAAATATATGTTAATATATAATATAAATAAAGTACATTAACTAGTATCGTATGACAATAGTCCATTCAACACATACTAGAATCGATCTAATAACATAAAGTATATTTACACAATATATATATTATCTGCTATATTTTCATATGCTGATTGAAATAGTAAACATAGTTGGTATCAATTCCAATTCAATACTCTAACCATTCCTGAGTATATTAATTGCATGTGTTGAAAAATTATATAATACTCCATCCGTCCGTCTCGAATAGTCATATTTACCTTTTACGTCATTGTATTAAACATTAAAAATATTTTTATATTTGTATAATTTTTTATACAAATGTCTTTCTATTAGTATTATAAGAAACTAATTGAAGTATTTTTGCAATTTTTTCTTAGTAATATATTTTGATATAACAATTAATATTTAAATATCAACACGCAAAAAAATAAATATAGAACCCTTAGAGTCAAATGGAGGTAGTATATAGTTAATCATGCATATCCTTACAAATTAAATTTTTAAGTGAGATGGTCGATACACAATATATCAAAGCATGAGAATTTGTAATAATATTTCATCTGTCCCGTCACAAATAACTAGTTTAATTATTTTTGTCCATCTCATAACCTATTTTTATTTTTAATAAATTTATTCATTATAAACACAATTATTAAATATAAATTAATTAAATTAAATTTTTAATATCTGTAGTAACCACTTGAAATCCTTTATTTTTATTTCTTCTCTATAAACAAATATTTTTTTATAAAATTAATTTAAATTAATTATAAATAAATATATATATTTTTATTTTTGTATTATATAATATTTTATTAATATCCCTATTAATATCCCTATATATTATGCTAAAAATATTTAAATATATATTCTAATTTTTTTTAATTATATATATTAATTCATATTTTTAAAATAGCAACAACTCTATTATTATAAAAAAATAATAAAATATTATAATAACTTATTATTAATAATTTACTAATTTATATGTTCTGGAACAGAAAGAGTAATATGTAATGATACATTTTATATAACAACATGCAAATAAATGTCGACGAAGACGAACCTGAGGCAGAGGAAGCGCGGCAATGGCATCGACGAAGAAGTAGTTACGGAAGTACCTCGACGCTATTTTGGAAGCGTCGATGACAAGCTCGCCTCTACCGAAAACTCGAGAAGAAGGAGCCACGTAGGCGGTGTGAAACCGAATGTAAATTTGTGTTACATAGAAGACATCAGCTATCGATCTTATGATGGTCAGGACAACCTCAAGATCGAATCCTATTTCGATGCATAGGTTTCGATTATGCACGAGAGGTAAGAAGAAGAACAACGGGTCAACAAATAGGGATACTAGAGAAGCTACTAGAAAGATCTTATTCCATCGCCGAATGATAGGTCCTCGAGGATCGTATATCTTTTTCTTTACTTGCTCATAATCCTCGGAGAACACTCGGGACAACACTTTGGCTCTTAATGACTTGTCGATGTCTTGTTTCCGGTCGTCACCGTCGTTGTCTTCCTCGTACTTAATTATTTCGATCGAATTGTCCTTATTTGACATAGGGAATTCGGAAAAATCAACATCATCGTGAAATCTGCGAATATTACTATGTCGATTGAAATTGATATAAAGGAACAAGATAAGATTCGTCTATTGAAGATCGAACTTAATTTTATCAATATAAGTTAAAGTCAAAATCAAAGAAAAAATTGGTGTGTTCGATTATGGGATTTTTCCAAAAATCTACTATTTATCGAATAGTTTCTCTTCAAAAACATCGAATTAAACACCTATTTGTTATTTTTTATATTGTACTGAAAATCAAATTTTGCGTTCAAAACATCACACATCTGACACTTATTTATATCACATCATACAACTATTTCAATTCAAAATTTTTACTATTCAAATCTTAACTCAAAATCCAAACTCTCAAACAAACATATCCTAAATACTTGGGGAAAATTACAAAAAATATCCCGTGTATACCCCGTTACTACTTTGGTCATGTATTTATCTTGCTGGCAAAAAATATATCTCACATGTTCGCAAAACGCGCTATTTCTATCCATTGGCCACGCATGGCCAAATGACAGAAATAACGACTTTTGCGAACATTTAAATATATTATGACAGAGATAAATACAAAAAAAAAAATGTGATAATGAATATACATGGTTTCGCAATTTTCTCAAAATACTTGTAACACAGAAGGTATAGAATTAGGACAATGTAATGTTAGGACATACCTCACTGATCTTGAACTGCTGCTGCTATAAGCCGCCATTGAAGATCAGATATACAGAAACAGAAACAGCTTGTTGGCGTTGCTACAAAAATAAGTAAAGAGATTAGCTATGAATAATCAGCTGTCAGGGAAGATAGAAAATGACAGTGGTCTGAACATTAAAAAAAAAAGACATAACAGATGTGGGTTAGAAATCCTGTGAGGGAGATAAAGTATGGCTATGGAGGATCATAGCTTTTTTAGTATGTATCTGTTTGGGGATTGGGAAGTCAGGTAGAACATGTGACTGATTCATATGATGTCTGTCGATTCTTAAACCCTTTTAACACTGCAATTTTAGAACGGTTCGGTTCTTTTGTGAGTTTTATCAGATATTTTTATTATTTAAATTCTGTTTTTTTTTTAAGAAATATTAAATCAAATAAGTAATTTTTTATATATTATATTTTAAATTTATTTTACATTATAAATATCAAATCAATATCTATTTACATTACATCGAACTCTTATTACAAGGTTACATGCATGATAATCGACTGTTCCTTTGTTCTATATATAAATCTGATCGGATTCTTGCAAGAAAATGAAGGATTTGTTGTGCTGTGTGTAATCTGAAAACATACCATACCAACTTATAGAATCTTATTTGTATATTGGTAAAAAAAATAAAAAATTAAAAATTAAAAAAGTCCGACGGACAAAAGAAAATAATTAAATAATTAATTTTAATTTTATAATAAAATAAAATAAAAACTATACGGCCTGATATGGATACAATACAAGCATTTTTGTTTTGTTGATTCGTAGCTAATACAATTGTATTTGATTCAAATAAAATGTGAATTTTTTAATTTCACTGTGTTATATCAATATTTTTTACATTACTATAAAAACATTATAAACTTTACACAGTTATAAAAAATTGATAATTTAATATAGAATATTTTCACATATCAAATATAAAAAATACATCAAATTAAAAATATTAAATAAATAAGTGTTTTGAGTTTTTAATGGTTTATTTGATTGTTGTTTGAAATTAGTTTGAATTTGAGTATTGATTAGAGATTTTTGTTTAAATACTATTTTCATATGATATTTTGTGGAAAAAAAATAATAATTGTATTTTCATTGAAAATAATACTTCTTTCGTCTCAATATAATAGTCTTTGTTTATTATTTTTATATGTCTCAAACAATAGTCTTATTTCCATAAATAATTATATCACCATAAAACTAACGCTACTTTTTTAATTTTATTACACAATTGCCACTACTATTTGCATTAATACACTCACAATGACAAAAAGTCTTTTATCTATATTTTTTATAAACTATCAATATAATATCAATATTTTTTAAATATCGTAATTAATCCAATTAAGACTATAATTTTGGGACGAATAAAGAATTAGTTACAGTTTGAAATCATAATCAAATGCACTTTATGCATTTTTAATTTCACTGTGTTATATCAATAGTTGTATGATGTGATGTTTTGAATGTAAAATTAATTTTTATAGTAATATAAAAAATAAAAATTAGGTGTTTAATTTGATATTTTTAGGAAAAAATTTTGGATGAATAATATAGTTGTTGCAAAAACCTTCAAACAAACACACCCTATAATAATAATTTTACTTTAACAAACAGACAAAACACATACTAATGCTAGAGCTCTTAGAGGTCCGAGCCGAGCCAAATGTTAAGTGTTCGTTAACGTTCGCGAATAAGGCTCGTGTTCGTTCGTTAAGCTTTCGAGCTCGTTCGTAGTGTTCGAGCTCGACTCGTTAAGAATTTTTGTTGTTTGAGCTCGTGTTCGTGTTCGGCTCATTTAGGTTCGATTAAGCTCGTTCTAGTTCGTTCGAACTCATTTATTCTTTTTTAGTTTATATATAAAATTATAAAAAAAAATTAAAATTATTTTATCTATATATTATTTATTTATAAATTATAATTTTATATGTATATATAATATATATAATAAATTTATTATTTAAACGAACGTTTATGAACAAAGCTCGTGCTCGTTCGTTAACCAAACGAACTTGTTTATGATGTTCGTCTCAGCTCGTTAGCATTCGCGAACGAGCTTTAACTAAGTCGAATTGAACCGAACCAAGCTGAGTTCACGCACAGGTCGGTTCATTTAACAGCTCTACTAATGTCTGTTAGTCCTAGTTTACAGTTATTAAGTTCGGCCAAGATATTAGCATTTTCGGCAGCGACTGCGAATTTTCATATTATTTTAAAAAAATTAATAAAAATAAAAAAATCGATTTTAGAAAACTAATACCTACACGTTTTCCTTACATTACCATAAACAGATGGTGCGATGCTATCACTTGTTTCCGTCTACTTCCTCTTCCTCTGTCATCTTCGACTTCGATAATGGCGGACGCACAATCGGAAGTGGTTTGCGTCACAGGCGCTAGCGGCTGTATTGGCTCATGGCTTGTTCAGCTCCTCCTCCACCGCGGCTATACTGTCCACGCCACCGTCACAAGCCTTGGTCGGTTCTCTCTCTACTTCTCCCTTTCTCAGCCCCCGATTACGATTCAGCTTCTGCATCTAACTATTTTTTCTGATTTTTTAGAGGATGACAAACAAACCAAGCACTTGGAAGCCATGGAAGGCGCTGAATCTCGCCTCCGTCTTTTCCAGATGGATTTGCTCGACCGCGCCTCCATTTCCGCCGCAGTGAAGGGTGCGGCCGGTGTTTTCCACCTCGCCTCGCCGTGCATTGTCGACCGAGTCGACGATCCTCAGGTGAATGCCCTAACTAATAGATCCCCCAAATTCTCTAGGTTTTGAGAAAGTACGTATCGATTTCTGGCTGTATCTGTGAAACCAGCGGCAACTCTTAGATCCGGCCATTAAGGGAACCATTAATGTGCTGACTGTGGCCAAAGAGCTCGGGGTTCGCCGCGTTGTTGTCACTTCCTCAATTTCGGCCATCATTCCTAGCCCTAATTGGCCGGCTGATAAGGTCAAGGATGAAGAGTGCTGGACTGATGAGGAATACTGCAAGCAAAATGAGGTTAAAAATTTCTTAAATCAATCGTATCTTTTGTTTTTTTTTTTTTTGAATGGTTGATAGATTCGTTACATACATATATATATATATATATATGTATGCACCATGTTTAAGATGCAAAATTAGTTGTTCTAAGAGGTACTTTGCATTTTCAGTTAGGACAGGAGTATGTAATGTCCAAGACGGGAACTTTACTCCTTGTCATGTTAGCACATATTTTTGCCGTTTCAATCATGGTGCTAAATTTTCAAAATTAATTTAGGATATTATTCAAGTTTGAAATGATGTAAGCTTGTGTGATGAGTTTTCTCATCTAAATTATGAACTAAGGGTGTCTGATGGTAGGCCAAGAATCTAAATTGTGCAGTAAAATTCGGCTATATATGCTAAGTTAGTCCAGAAGGAGCGAATCATTAAGCAAGTAGGCTATCCGAGTCTGATAAGTTAGTGACTTCTTCTCATCAGCTCTGCAAATTAGATCTCTCAAATGATTTGAAGAAGTTGATTAGATTTTCCACATCCTTCAATGTAGTTTTTTTTTTTTTTTTCAATGTAGTTGCTATCTAAAGTGTGTGCATGCTCGTACATGTCTATCATCGTCATCATCATTTTACGTGTATATGACTTAATTGTTTAAGTTACTAACTCCCTAAATGACATTTAAATATGAAAGTAAAGTTATGATACTTCAGTAGTTAGCGACAAAACTGAACTTTGAAGTTTACTTCTCTTTTACTCAAATGAGAAAGTAAAGATAATGATAGTGCAAAAAAGATGAAGTTTTCATTTGATGGATTTGAAAGGGTTTAAAGTAGAATGATGAAGTAATGGCAATTGGCACCATAGCATGCTTGTTCCTACAAGAAACAACTTATTTCAATTCTAATCCCACAATAAAATACACATATGTAATTTTTTTGTTGGTCACAATTTACGGATATTTTATTTGTGACCAAAATGCATTAATGTAAGTCAATGCTTTTATTTTGCCACAATGGGACAAACTGCTTTTTAAATTGATTGTTACTGGAACAATGGGACAAACTGTCCATTCGTTACACAATTGATTGTTACTGATACAGTTTAGGATGAGTTTTTTCCTTTCCTGTCTCAAAAAATTCATTCCAATTTCAATGTTTGAGACTAGTGTATTTTTGAATCACTGAATTGTCTTCTGTATATTATGAGTTAACAATACCATGTTTCCTTCACTGTGTTAGCTTTGGTATTCAGTCTCTAAAACCTTGGCTGAAAAGGCTGCTTGGAAATTTGCCGAGGAAACAGGTCTGGATATCGTTGTGGTGAATCCTGGAACCGTGATGGGTCCTGTTATCAATCCTACAATTAACGCAAGCATGGAGATGATACTCCGCCTTCTAAAAGGTAAAGGTAATTCAACTTAAGCCATGTTACACAAATTTCTATACATAGCCTCTGTTCATATCCCTGGTAGTCTAAAGTTTGTTATTGAATATTTTTTCCACAGCTAATGTGTTTGAATGTTCTATTAACACTATCCAGGGCTTATATTTATTTGGGGCTCTTTGTGGATGTATATTTATGCATATGTTTGTATATGTATAGGCTGTACTGACATTTACGAAGATGTCTTCATGGGATCTGTGCACTTTAAGGATGTGGCTCTTGCGCATCTACTGGTTTACGAAAACAAATCAGCTGCAGGAAGGCACTTGTGTGTTGAAGCTATTTCTCATTATGGTGATTTTGCTGCTAAGGTGGCTGAACTTTATCCCGAGTACAATTTGCCCCGGTAAGAATTAGATGCACTTAGTACACTTATTCAAATATTTGAAGAAGACAAGAAAGTTATTCTGTTTATTTTCATGTACTTCGTTTTTTACATTCATTGTTTGTGCAATTAGCAGCTAGAGCTGGTAAATAAGTCGGGCGAGTTTAAGTATTTGTTGTTCGAACTTTATTCGAACTTGTTAACAGTACAAGCTCGGCTCGACTCATTAAGAGTTCAAGCTAAAATAGTGGCTCGAACTCGGCTTGTTAAGCTCAAGCATGACTCATAAGGCTCAAACTTGAGCTTGATTCGGCTCAAATTTTATACATATTTTATAAGTTTTTTAATATTCTAATTTTATTCATAATTTGTTATAATAAAATATTTAATTTTTATTAATAAATACAAATTTTGTTATAAAAAATAATACTTCCTCCGTTTCTAAGGGTTACTTTTACCTTATGCGTCATTATATAACATTAAAAATATTCTTATATTGGTATAATTATTTGTAGAAATATTCTATTAGTACTATAAAGCACTAATTGAAGTATTTTTTTGTCAGTTTTCCTTGATTATAATAATTGATATTCAAATATCGATACGCAGAAAATAAATGTAACCCTTAGAGTTGGACAAAGATAGTATATTATATTAATATATAAAATAATATAAATTTATCATCACTAGCGATCTCAATAAAGCTTCCCGTGAGCCGAGCTCTTGGCTCGTTTATAGAAATAATAATTTTTGAGCTTTTTATCTCTATAAATGAGCCGAGCTGAGCTCCTCGATTCGTTTAACAGTTCTATTAGAGGCTATACCCCAATCTCATAGTCGGATGAAAAATCTGCTTTCAATGTGTGTGTTTATTATTTACATTTTGTAGGTTGCCAGAGGATACCACCCCGGGACTATTAAGGGCGAAGAATGCGTCGAAGAAGCTGATGGATTTGGGTTTGGAATTCATTCCCATGGATCAAATCATTAAGGATGCTGTGGAAAGTCTGAAAAGCAAAGGATATCTTCCTTGAAAAGGCTTGTCTGGTTCTATCCAATCTAAGGTATGCATGCTATTACCAGTAGGAAATGTTGTTCTTGTTATGAATGATATGATATTATATGATGCATATTTACCACACCCTTTATATGGCTTATTCATAATAATGATAATAAGAGGCATGGATGTGATTTTTCTTGTCTAAAATTTATGTGGTCAGCAATTTGTTTGCATAAAATGTCTGAATGAAACCGTAGAAGTAGATCTGCATTAAGTAGTGGTAGCAGTTGAAGTTTAAAAAAAAAAAAAGAAAAAAAAAAAAAAAGTAAATTATATAACATCCCTTGTATTTTAGTAAAATGATACTCAATAAATAAAATAAATACAAGGTATATTGTGTATTTTTACTAAAACAAGGGATGTTATATAATTTACTCTATTAAAACTAAAATATGAAATAAAGGAAAAAAATCAATTTTGGTTTCAATGTAAAATTTATCAATTTTGGTCATAACATAAAAAAAAATTATTGATTTTAGTATCGTTATAAATAATTTCAATCAATTTTGATCTCACTGTTAAAAAAAATTAACGAAAATTGTTGATGTAGCAGCTGATCTAGAAAATACAATTATAATTGTTCATGTACAATTATATACGATCATGTTTTCACACGGCTATGTTTAATTTCTAAGTGGCCATGTACCTTTTTGTTTTGATCTAAATTTTTATTATTTTGTTATATTTTTTAAAAAATATATAAAATTTGAATTTAGAATAGTTATAAAACTAAAATGGAAAAAATCAATAGTAATCCTAATATAATTAAAATGTATTAATTTTAATTCAAATATAAAAATTTATAGGATATGTTCTTTTGAAAAATTTTGCCTAGAAGTTCTACTGTTCATAAAAATTTTCTTCTTGCAAATATTTAATTATACAACTATTTTTTATTTTTTATATTATATTAAAATTTTATTTTACATTTCAATACAATTTCAACTTAGATATAATTGTATTGAAATGTAAAATTAATTTTTAATACTATAATATACAAAAATAAAAAATAGTTTTGTAATTGAATATTTTTAAGAGAAATTTTTGGTAAGTAGTAGAATTTTAGGTAAAAATTTTCAAAAGAACATACTCTATCAATTTTTATATTTGAACTAAATTTGATACATTTTAATTACATTAGAATTATTATTAGTTTTTTTTTTTCATTTATTCTAAATTCAAATTTTATTTTTAAAAAAATATATAATAAAAAGATAAAATTTTAGAATAAAATAGAAAGATACACGGCCACGTAGAATTAAACATGACCGTGTGAAAATATGGTCGTGTATAATTGTACACTGAATTATACACGCGGTCGTGTGACAATATGATCGTGTATAATTGTATATGGTCGTGTAATTTTCAAGTCAGTTGTCACGTCAACAATTTTCGTTAGTTTTTTAACCGTAAAATCAAAATTGATTAAAATTGTTTATAACTTTGACTAACATTGATGAATAATTTATATTGTGACCAAAATTGATAAATTTTAGTTATATTAGGACTAAAATTAATTTTTTTTTTTCTAAAATAAAATACATTATACTATCCCGTCCACGAAATTTCATAGATTTGTGTAGAAAAATAATACTCTCTCCGTTCACAAAATCTGAGTTCATTTGAGTTGGATATAAATTTTAGTGAATATATTATTATTTGATTTATTGTGATATAAAGTATAAGTATTTGAGAATCAATCAGATGCCTCTATTGATCGCTTAAAATTTAATCACATTAAAATGAAATTTTTTGAAAAATTTATTTGAAGATTATTCTTTATATTTCTTGCATTTTTACTTGCATTTTTTGTTTTCAACGTAGAAAACTTATGTCCTTAGGATATAAACATGGTAAATTATATAACATCATCTTGTATTTTAGTAAAAATGCATAAAACTCTCTGTATTTTATGTATTGCGTAAAACCACGGTTGTGTTAATATAAAAATTGCATAAAACATCTTCTTTATCTAAAGTTGATGTTTGGTTTTAAATAAAGACTGTTTTATACAAATAAATAGTATAAAATATTATAAATACTTTTTTAATAAAATAAATAATATATTATTTATTTTATTAAAAAAGTATTTATAATATTTTATGTTTTTTATTTGTATAAAATTTATATAATTTAGGTCTTTATTTAGACATCAGCTTTGGACAAAAAATTATATTAACAAAAGGGTTTTACGCAATAAATAAAATATAGAATGTTTTATGCATTTTTACTTAAAATACAAGGAGGTGTTATATAATTTACCCTTAAAAATGAATTTTGTGTTTCAGCCTGAATTTTACAATATATTGATAATTGTTGCAATTAATAATTTGAAGCAAAATCTCATATCAAAATATTCATTAATCCAAAACACAAACAAAAAATGCCCTAAGTAAGTAAATAAAATATACTACTAAAAAAACACGTTCAAAATAGTTAATATTGAAAAATATAGTGGAAAAAATAGTTTTATTGCAAGAAAAAATCTCAAATAGTATATATATTTGAAAAAAATATATATTTATAATTAATTTATTTTATTTCATATGCTAGATATAAAATCAATATTATAATCTCTTTTAAAAATTATAATAGTAGATGTTTTATTTCAAATTTTTAATGTGTAATCATAGTCCTAGAGTGTGTTTGTTTAGTATGTATTAGATACACCATTTTCTCACAATATTATAAAATAAATACGATAATTAATATCATATATATATATATATATGCCTAATAATGAAAATATCCAAAACATCATTTTTCTTTATAAAAATTTCACAATATTTTACGATAAAAGATATAAAACTATAAATACCAAAACAACGCAATCATAAATTTTCTATTAAAAAAAAAATAAAAATACATTTTTATGTATAAAAGGATCATACCTAAAATATTACTGTATTCATATAAAAAAAAACTTTAAAATAATGCAATGTTATTATTTTTTTATTTATTAAATTCTTTTTATATTAATTTTTTATAAAAAATTAAATAAATCAAGTATGTAAACAATATGGGTTTGTTCATATTGTGTTTTTAAATTACACAATTCTTTTATAAATATTATTTAAAATATAATATATACACACATTAATACTATATACAAATATATAAAAATAAAATAAGAGTATTTGTAAAAAAAAATAAAGTATTTAATTAAATGTTTATTTTGTAATTGGACATTCCAAAATAAAAATATGTATATTTTATAGAGGAGGGAAAAAGTAATATTTTATGTTGAATGATTGACTTTTATGAATAAATAATATATATAATATTAATATATGTATATTTATATTTTAATAATATTTATAAAAAATTGTTCCATTAATTAA
The DNA here is from genome assembly GCF_009805555.1 of Andrographis paniculata. Classification (NCBI taxonomy): domain Eukaryota; kingdom Viridiplantae; phylum Streptophyta; class Magnoliopsida; order Lamiales; family Acanthaceae; genus Andrographis; species Andrographis paniculata. The sequence continues at coordinate 3,698,823 of NW_026137614.1, forward strand.
TATGGAGTGAATAAATTGAATATATTCTAACCTAATAGTGACAGCACCACACATAATGATATTAACATAAAATATTTTATTTAAGGATTGGTTACAAATGCATAGCATAGATAACACGTAATAGTACGAATTTTAATATGCGACATTTTAATTAATTTTTTTTTTTTTTTTTGGTATTTTCTACCATCTATAGTATAAAACAAAAAAAAAATAAAAATAAAAATAACTGAAAAATAGTACTCTCTCAGTCCCGTTATAAGGGGGGCGTTTGCTTTTTGTATGTAGATTTTTTAATATTTATATGTAGATTTTTTAATATTAGTATTATATTGGATTGTAGTAAAAAAGACAAAAATATCCTTATAAGTATGGTTTAATATAAAAGTAATGGGATTTGTGTAATATATTGTAACTTGAAATGATATTTATTATGTTAAGTAGATAGTATAATTACTAAATTAGGAAACAGTAACCTTGTTTTGGATCGGACGAAAATACTTTTCAATAGGACGAAAAAAATATTAATTTTTTATTATAAAACAAAAACATTTTTATAACAAAAAAAAATGAACATAATTGTAGGTTACCGAAAAGGTATTGTCTTTTTATAGAATAATTATATAACACACTTATTTTTAAAAAATATTTATCCGAAAATTAATATGTTAATTGGTTCCGGTCAATATCTAACAAACTTATTATTTAAACATTACAATTGTATTATATTAAAATAAATTATATAGTATAATTTTTAGCTCTGTCGCGCTTATTTTTAGTAACAAATCATATGTAACAAAAAAAATTTAAAAATATCGAAGATTAGGAATAAGTCAGTATACGGAATTTATACAGTATATCATATACAATATAGTATTTTGGCATACTGATATACTGAAATTTTTGCTATGGTATTCGATAGGACATATATATATTGTACTGATAATTTGTTATATTAAATACCAAAATAACAATTTATTTGATATAGGATTTTGCCGATATACTGAAAATTTTGCTATGATATTGTGTTATATCAATATAGTATCAAAAATTAGATACTGACATATTATGTAAACAGTACTGATAATTTGTTATATTGAATACCAAAATAACAATTTATTTTATATACTGAAAATTTTGATATGATATTTTGTCGTATCAATGTCATATCAAAAATTCGATACGACATATTATATATGCCGATCTCTGATAATTTGTTATATTGAATACCAAAATAACAATTTATTTTATAAATATCATATTATACTTGAATTTATAATATTTTTGGCATTTCGATCCTCGTGGACTGTTTTTTTTGTTGTTTTATACGGTAAAAAAACACAAACAAACAGACAAAAAAAAAAAAAAAAATCTCTAAAATACCATAAAAAAATAAATATGACTAGAAAGCAACAACAGAAAAAATGTTGTGTAAGTATAATTTTATACGTGTGCGTGTAATTAATTAATTTATAATTTACGTATTTGTCCTCGGCAGCGCCACCGCCTTCCTTCCTCTCTCCGCTCTCTCTCTCCGCTGCAACCGTTGGCGGCGGATTCGCTCTATAACGATTCTCCGGATATTTTTCAGGGTGCTGTGAGTGAGCGTGGACTGCTGATAGAGCTCTGAGGGTGATGGATGGAGTCAAATTTTGGTAACAGAGTACACATATTCTATGACTGAGCACCTATTTTTGCGAAGTAGTTGTGTTTATCGTTAGGTTTTTTATGTATCTGAGTACTGGAATCGAGATTTGCTTGCCTTGTTAACCGCTTGCGGAATAATCGACTTTGTTATCTAACAAGAATCTACATTTGCTGTATAAATTCGAGTAAATGGAATGCGTCGAATGTGGCTTGTTTTTTTTTTTGGTTCTGTCAGTGTTGGTGTGGACAGATAACCTTCGCAGTTCGACATACACTTATCGTGTTTCTATGATTTTGTTTCGTCCAAATGAGCAAGGTTTCTGTCAATTCAATTATCTGTTTGATTTTCAGTTTACATTTTGATGGAAACTAATTGAATTGTGTGTTTTATCTGTTTTAGTTTTAGGTTGAATGAATGTTATCAGTAATTGCGATTGTTTCAATTTCTTGCAGAAATTGTTGAGAGGAATGGAAAACAGTAGAAGAGGAGTACCTATGGCGGAGGTGAGTTTAGAGATGTGGAAGGCATGCGCCGGCACCTTGGCCCAATTGCCGCCGGAGGATTCGAAGGTATATTATTTCCCCCAAGGCCATGCTGAGCACACTCTTACTACAATGGATTTTGGGAATTTCCCCAAAATTGCATCTATGATTCCCTGCAGAGTGATTAGTGTGAAACATTTGGCCGATTCTGAAACTGATGAAGTCTACGCTAAGATGAAGCTGATTCCTCTTGAGAAAAACGAGTGTGTCTTTGGTAATGATGGTAGCGATGGCGTCGGAGAGAGAGGATCTTCTAGTACTAAAAAGAAATCGTCTTCCTATGTGAAGACACTGACTCAGTCGGATGCCAACAATGGTGGAGGGTTCTCTGTTCCTCGCCACTGTGCGGAAACAATCTTCCCGCCGTTGGATTACAATGTCGATCCGCCTGTCCAGAATTTGAAAGCGAGGGATGTTCATGGGATGGAATGGAACTTCAGGCATATCTTCCGGGGAACTCCGAGGAGGCACTTGTTGACGACTGGATGGAGCTCTTTTGTGAATAAAAAGAAACTGACGGCTGGAGACTCAGTTGTGTTTGTGAAGGATGAGAATGGGGAGATTCTTGTTGGGATTCGAAGGTCGAAGAAGATTGGATTGTTTGGTGGGAATGAGTCCTCTTCTCCATGGAACTCGGGGGTTTTTGGAGGGTTTTCCTCCTTTTTGGAGGAGGATGAGAAGAACCTCGATGATACAAGTGTTGGTAGTGTAAATACGAGGGATAAGGGTAAAGTGAAGCCTGAGATGGTGCTCGAAGCTGCATTCTTGGCTGCTAATGGCAGCCCTTTTGAGGTTGTCTTCTATCCACGTGCAGGCACGCCCGAGTTTTGTGTGAAGGCTTCGTTAGTGGATCATGCTACAAGGATCTCCTGGTGCACTGGACTTAGGGTCAAGATGCCATTGGAAAGTGAGGATGGAGCCAAAATAACTTGCCATGTTGGAACTGTAAATGCTGTTCAGGTTCTTGATCCCGTCCATTGGCCTGTTTCATTTTGGCGATCGGTTCAGGTAATCGATTTTTTATTAGTAGGTTCCTTATTCCTAACTTTATTGGTTTTCTATGATAATTGAACTCTGAAATCTCTTTTTATTTTTCCAATCACATCATGCTAGCTTATGAATAATGATACGCTACGTCGCACATATATTTGATTTAAGCACAATTTGTTATTCTAGATTAGCATTTGCATTTGTTATTCGATTTATAACTAGGAATGGGTCAATAAGAAGGCATTGCTAACTTTATTTGTTTGCTATGATAAATTGAACTCTGAAATCTCTTATTGTGCTTTCAATCACATCATGTTAGCTTACAAATAATGATCAATGGCTAAGATCCTGTCTTTTAGGCCTACGCTACGTCGCATATATATTTGATTTAAGCACAATTTGTTAATTCTAGATTAGTATTTGCATTTGTTTGCCTGTTACAATGATACTGCACATTGTGTTCGTGCTATTTATAACTAGGAGTGAATCGATAAGAAGGCTATTGTTAACCCTGCATTAAAAAATGTGACTTGTGTTGTTGAAAATTGGTTGAATGTGACTATTGTCAATTTGTTATAATCTTGTTTACTCTAGTTTTAGTGTTATAATCCCTGCTTCCGGAGAAAACAATGAAACACAAGAGAACTCTTCCAAACTCTCTCTAACGGATAGTTTCTGAAACTTCTGCAGGTGACATGGGATGACAATGACCAGTTGCAAAACATGAAATACATCAACCCTTGGCTTGTCGAGACAAATCCAATTATTCCGCTTATCAGTGTTCCCCCCTTCGGACCAAGAAAGAGGATGCGTTTGCAGCACCACTCGGATTTCCTGCTTGATCCCCAATTTCCAATGCCATCATTCTCAGGCATCCCCCTAAGTTCGAGCAGTTCCTTAACCTGCATTTCCAACAGCTTTTCCGCAGGCATACAGAGCGCCAGGCAATCTCAAATTGGAGTCCAGTCATTGGATCTCCACCTTAACAACAAACAGCCGATCGGAGGACTTCTGAAGCCCAATATTCCCAATACAATGGAGAAGGATGTTGTCGAGGATAAGGGAAATATATCCTGTCTATTGACCAATGGAAGTTCTAGTCAGAAGACGAAAAACAGTCCATTCTTTATCTTTGGTCAGCGGATACTCACAGAACAGCAGATTTCTGAGCTGTTTTTGCACTGTCATTCTTCTGAACTTACTCTCGGCACTGGACACTGTAGGGTTTTCCTGGAGTCGGAACATGAAGGCCGGTCTCTTGATCTATCTACACTTGGCTCGTATGAAGAGCTGTATGAAAAATTACAAGAAATGTTTGGGATTGAAAGTGTACAGATGCCGAAGCGTGTGTTTTATAGTGATGCATCCGGCGCTGTTAAACAAACTGGCCGCGAACCCTTCAGGTAAAAAGGCAATACAGATTATTGTCTGTTCATATTTATAGTGTTATATATATATGTGTAAATTATTGTTAGTTCATGCGTTATATTTGTATTATATTAATGTAGATTCTATGTTGTCTATTGTCTATTATATTGGGATTGAATTACGAAATTTAGCACAGTAACTACAAGTCTTGATAGTCCAAATCTGTATTTAATGAATTAATTGGTGGCTATGTTATTGGACAGTGAATTTGTGAAAGCAGCCGAAAGACTGGGCGTACAAAGAGGTATTTCCTCTGTCATTCAAATTTATTTATTTTTTTTTTTTTTCATTCAAATTTATTTCCGTTTTTATTTTTAGTGAAAAAATACCACTTTTCTATTTTGCTTTTATATTTTTACCCACTTTTCTTTTAAAATCGTATCTGATCAAATGAGCACCAAGCGAGTAATAGAAATGAAGTTGAACCAATTTCTTACCTTAAAAAGAATTGTAAGATTATATATATAAGGGAAGATGTGATGTGTTTGTTTGTATTTTTTTCAGTAAATTAATGACGGGTTTGGCGAGCGAGGAGGTCGGTCGGTCTGGAATCGTCGAAGCAGGCGGGAGGAGAGCTATGTATGTATTTTCCAGAAGAGGGAATATTATGTGGTTAGTTTTTCTCATCATTATGTTGAAGTTTTTTATGAACTAGCTTGAGCTTGTCCTTTCTTTTTGTGGATGGATTGATTTCATGGACAGTTATAGTTATTGTAGTTACTATGTTTTGCTCTGCATCACTCATAGATGTCTCACAATCTCTCTCTCTATATATATATACATACATACATACATATATTTATGAAGTTGGATGTGCTTTTGATTTTGGAGTTGCTTTGGTTTGGTGCTAGGAGATACATTTACTTTACTGGTGTTGTGATGAGTTTGAAAAAATTGATTTGTGTTTGATGATAAAATAATGTATAATAGAATATTTTGTGAAAAAAATATATATATATTTATATTTTTTCTTGAAAAACAAAATTAAATAGTAAAATTTTGTGGTTTGAAGAATTAAAGAAACAAAAACTAAGATAAAAATCGATTTTTTGACAAATCAGTAACTCTGGCCATTTAAAAGCTGAAAATTTGTGTTTGATTGTAATTTTAAATTAAAATTAAAATTATTTATTTTGTAATTTTCAATAAAATACTACTATTTTTATTTTTATATTATATAAAATACTCTATCCGGCCCTATGACCACTTCAAACCCTATGATCATTTCAAAGTTTATCTTTCTTCTTAAAAATATAAATATTTTTATCATCTTTAAAATTTATTTTTTTATAAAATTAATTTATACTCTCTCCATCCTAATTCAATAATTTTTTATTATTTTTGTCACTCTCAAAATAATAGTCTCATCTTAATTAGCCATATTTTTTCATTATTATTACACAATTGTCATTATTTTTTATACTAATATACTCGGGGCAAAAAAATTATTTATCCTTTTATAAAAATATAATATTAATATTCCTTAAATTTTGTATCCAACGCCATAAGACAATAAGCATTCTGCATATTACTTTTTATTATGATATAATTGTTAAAATATGTAAATATATATTTTAATTATTTAAATCATATATACATTAAATTCATTTTAAAATTACAAATATTATTAATTAAATAAATAATAATAAAATAATATCATAACTAAACATTATTGTCATAAATATCACTAATAAAAAATGTCATAAATAAATAACATTATTTAAATACTAATCATTTAAATAAAAAATTAAATTCATGTTGAATCAATTTGAAACCACAGCAAACAAATAACTCAAATGTATATAAAAATTTTAAATTTTTAAACATTGAAATCTCCATTGATGACTAGTGTGTAAACAACTTAAATATAATAGGTTAAAAAAATACATATGATTACATCTTTTTATGGACAACTAAAATATATAGTAAAAGTGAACAATAAAAAATAACACTTATTTTATATTTAAATATATATAAAAAAATTTACTGTGTATAAATTTAATATAATAAGAACAAACTATTATCTATCTATTTAATATATAATACTCCATATTAAACATTTATTTTAACACTAATCATTGTTCCCAAAACCCTACCTAAAAGCATTCACACATGACATATATAAGTACATCAATGAGCAAATAATCATTCACTAGCAAAAACCGATCCAACCCGACAAACCGACACGACCCGACACGAAATAATTGAGTTTAGATCAAAAATTTCAACGCGATTATCTATACGAATTGACACGAACCCGATACGATTTAGGATTGAAGCTCTCAACTCGAACCCGACACGATAACTCAATTATAATATTTTAATATTGATTAATATATTTATTATATATGTAAAATAATTATAATTTCATAATTTTTTCATAAATTAATTTAAACTAAGTTCAATTTTAAATAATTCAACCTAATTTAAGCTTAAATCAATAAAAATTAACATAATACGACAATATAACAAAAAATTATTTAATTTGAATAAAAAAATTCAACTTAATTATGTATACGGATGAACACGAATCAACCCGAACCCGACACGATTATAAACGAATCTGATTAGAATAGAATAATTTAACCCATTTAAAATATTTAACCCGACACAAATCGAATCATTACCAATTCTATTCACCGTATTCAAGGTTGGTTATTTTTCAATATCAAAATATTAAATGCATTGACTACTCGTGTAAAAGTAATGATTGTTTTAGGCCTAGTTTTGAATGGAAATGAGGGAGCAGCGACATAACTCAGATATGTGCCTACAAATTTCGACCAAACACTACAATTAATGCTCACATTTACTTTTTTCATTTATATTTTTTTTACGTATAAATTTTTAAATATTAATTATCATATAAAAATATAATACAAATTAAAAAAAAAAATTATAAAAATACTTCCATCAGTGTCTTATAACATAAATAAAAAAACATTTGTAAAAAAAATTATATAAAAATATTTAATGTTAAGTGGTGACTTTAAAAGAGGGAATGGAGTGTAATTAACAACTCACCTACTACTACATCACAAAAATCAAAATTTTACCTAAAAACCCCTTTTTAATTTTGTAACAAGAATCACCATTATAGCCAATCTAGCAATTAATTTGTACCATTTTGGTTTGGTAATGATATTCTTATGTTTTAAATAACAAATAGCATAGACCAATTATGACACCAAATTAAATGACAAATTTGAAGTGACAAAGCCATGGAAAGAAATCTTAAGCAGAGAAAATAGAATGTACATAATAGATGATCAATCAATGGAAGAACAAGAAGATGAAGATTTCAACTACATTACCCACAAACAACACACACTCAAGCTTTGCTTTACTTACTTGCACACTCAGATTTGATTCCGTTCATTCGTCGAACGACCAGTTTGCGAACACAAACGCCAGGCAGTGAATGGTGCTTTCGTCCCCCGAAAAAACTTTCCACACTGTCGCTTGTTCGTAAGAGATTTGTCGACCCATGGTCGACAGGCACACGCCGCTCGCCAATTGAGTGAACCCCTGGAAGAAAAATTCAAGATTTTTACATTCGATCGACGGATGAATGCAGTTTGATTGATTCCGTACTACCTGTTGCATGATGTTGGCGAATTCGGAAAACAGCGTCTTGCGCCCGGAATCGTCGAAAATTTTTTCTAATGTGATGTCTTGCAGCGCAACTAGATTCGTCTCCAGCATATCCAGCCCCGCCTGATTTGCAAATGTAAAAACCGGCAAAGCCTGAAAGTAAAAAAATAAAAAATTTAAAAATCGAACGATATTTGATGCGGTACATTCATCATTTCAATACCGCATAATTCAACACAAGATTGCTTACCTTCAACGAGCAGCATAAAATGGCGTCCGGGTGATGCCAAAGTGTCTTCAACACTCCTACATTACCGCCCAAACAATCATCTCTAAGCAGCTCGGCTCCCGAATGGTACCTACAATCGATTTGATAAAAATCTCGTAAAATTTTCGAGAGTTCGAATAAATCCAGCAGAGCCTCAAGAATGTCACCTGTAACTCTGGCAGATCCAATGCGCGAGTGTCAGAGCTTCGGGAGATGCAGGAGATAATCTCGAGCCGACTGCGGGACTCGAACCCGAAGGGGATATGGCCATTGCAACTCTCTGCACGGAGGAAATCACACTGCGAACATACTGCCGTGCCATCATCGCAACATTATCTTGTAGAGTGCTCTCGAATGGGAATTGGAACGCAATGGTCAAGATCGATCGAGCACAGTATGATGCTACCGCATTTTTCCCGCCGTCGTTGCCTGTTTCGAAATTTGCCGTCAAATCAAGCGTCTTATGTGCAGTTGGACCTTCTTGTAGGTCTCCCTGCCAAATGTATCGCCAGTTAGACACAACTATACGATAAATAAGGTAAAAGAATCGCGCTAAATCGGGTGATCGATCGGCAGACTCAACTGGTTTCGAATCCAACGGAATTACACGAAACCCGGAAGGAAGAAGCTGTGCGTCGTCTGGAAACATCTCGTCGATTGGCGCAAACACAAGTTCCGCGCACGTGCTAACCGTACTCTCATCAATTCCGGTGCACATCTGCAGAGCTCATTTCAGAGTATAAACTTAAAAGACACGAAAATCGTCAAAATGGGAATCGAAATGAGGAAAAGTACCTGCAAAAGATGGATGTCCCGCGACATGAAGGCATCTTCGTGACCAAGGGGATGTCCTTCTAGTCGAATAACTTCGAGCATCTGGAGTGAATTACGACAGGATAACAGCATACATTATTAGCTTTGCATCTGTAACGTCGATTTCAATCCCACACAAAATACAGTCGCGGATCAATCTATAAATCTCACCTCCTCGTGTTCAATTGTGTGACCTAATGGCATGATGATTTGGCTTCCGGTAAATCTAGTCAGCCTCATTCCCGGATGTGTATATGTGTTTTTTAGAGCCATGGCATTATAAGCATCGACGTTGAAATCGGCCCACTCGGATCGGTGCTCCCTAAGAAAGCGAACCAGCACTGCCGGAAGGATATTCTAAGGTAGAAATGAAACATCGCATTAATTTACAAAAAATGATCACTAATATAAGCTTAAATTCGAAGCAACATTGACAAGTGTACCTGAATAAGCATAGATGCTTTGGCACAGAGAACACCTCCAAGAACAGAAATCAAATTCGAACTGGCGCTGAGATTCTTAGCCAAGTTTACGGAAACCACAACATCTTCAGCACCATCACAGCTCAACAGGGACCACCCACCGTCGTTGAACCCATTGATAGCATCATTAAAGCCTCTGAAGTAAAACAAACGGAACTATTAAAAACTGTTGTCGACAATAACATGCCATATTAACTTACGGATTCAACAAAAAAATATAAGTGCTGAGAATACCTGCTTAACCTCTGACTAAATGTGCGGAGAACTGCCGGCTGCCGGCCAAGACCATAGACTACCTCACCGCATGTTTCCTGGGCTATCTGACGAATATATTTTAAGGCCTATCGAATTTTCAAGCGAGATTAATTACCCACGAATCACAGTGGAGCGATTAAATTGCACAAGCTGAGCATAACACATTGCACTTACAGCAAAAGTCATTTTCTGTGCCATAATTTTCGAAGACTCGTAGAGTGGCCGTAGCACCTCAGGCACACTCCATGCCTGGAGAAAATAAAAAGAAATGTACGTAAAATCTCAGCCGGACAAGAATTATATTACGGCGTGGTTAAAGAGGGTGCTTGCTACCTCCAGATTAACATGATCCACAATATGAATGATCGAACTTCCACCATCACATGGCCTGATCAAATACCCCGATGGAAGCATTTCGGCTCTCACGAATTGTGTAGCAGCAACTGCATTTGGCCCAGCCCCTGTACCAGACAACGACCTCTCGCATACCTACACAAAGAATGGAGACAAATATCAGAAACTCTTCAATCCATTTACCAAATAAAAATATCCTAACACCACAAAGGTTGATCCTAAAGTTGTACTCACCACAAGACTGCCATTTTCCAAGGTGGTTGTATATCTGAGGGTCCAAAAATCACGAGCAGGAGCTAAAGTAGTCGGACCATACAACTGAAAGTAACAAATGCTTATTAAGTTCTTTAAACAGTAGACACAATCGAGGACAAACTAATAATGAATTTGCCAACACATTACAACCTGTGTATACAGTAGTTCTATGGTTCCTCCATTTCCAGCAGGGAACATAGTGAAAATCTCAATGCTGCGACACTCACGGAACCAAGATGGCCGATCTTTAAGGATCTCTGCAATCTGCTTAGATGAAATGATTCGAGACATTTTAATTTGACCACACAGCAGAATTACAAGCCCCAATGCTTCGGAATAAGGTAAAAACTGATGTGTATGCTTACCTTAGTAGGTTCTAAACTTACAAGACCACAGGCTCGAGCTGCCACTCCACTACAGGTTTGAGAAATGGCAAAGATCCCAACCGAACCCGGACCAGGCTGACAACAGAAAATCAAAATTTGCCTCAATACATAACTGTTTCACTTAAAAACGACAATAAAAGCAGCAGCATTCGCTTTCGGATAAATCAGACCTTCATCCCAGGCATTTGGACCCAATCGACAGCAGTTCCTGTAGCCTTCGTTAGGAACTCCGCCAAGCACTCCTCGGCAATTGAAAGGAGTCTGCCGAAGGCAGTATCGATAATATTACAAGAGACATCATCATCACACATATACGCTCAATTACGTCACGTCTCTCAACACGAGCAAGAACACTAGGGATAATAAAAGTATGAAGAGCTTAAGTACCCTGCAGGGTTACTGGCGTCTCGAAGAGAATTCTGGGGAGTCGTCACTGCTGACTCGCAACTAGCATCGTTAGCCGGGGCAGGTGCCTTCACAAGATTCAACAAGACAGAAATCCATTTCAAAATCCAAAAGTTATAATGCAAGCTATCATCAACAGAATTTTTGTGAAATGATAGTATCAATAGATCGATTATATCAGCGGATATGATTATGATACGATGCATTGTTACGTAGTTTAATCTAAGAATGATCCACAGCTTTCCTTCAACTAGGAATCGAAATTCTACAGGTAAGGAGGAAGGAAAATTACAGTATGCAGTTGTTGGCGCATATAGCCGTTCTCGCAAACGAGGTGGGAAACCTGCTTCTGGAGACGATCATTCTCCTCCATCAGTAGCTTGTTCATGGCAGTTAATTTTCTGTTCACACTCTGAAGTCTAACGGACTCTTTTCGCTGCTTCTCCCGGCACCTACATTCATCAACAGATGATTAATTGATTCTATAGTTACTAAATGCACAAATTCTAATTCAGCTAGGGTTCATATCTCTTAGCTATTATCGAATCAATGATGAACAGCAGAAGCAAGTTCGAAATTCAAGTATCAACGAAGAGAAAAAAGGTATTCAGTTACAGTCTAAAATGGAATTTTCTAGAGCACCTGCGGTTTTGGAACCAGACTTTGATCTGCTTGGGCTCGATGTTGGACAGAATCGGGAATTCTCTAATGAGCTGCTGCCGACGAAGAGAGCTTGGCTTAGGGCACTCGGCGTACACTCTCTCCAAAGCCTCAACCTGCTCCGCCGTGTACCGGACGTATTTCCCGGCGTCGAGATGCTTATCGATGCTCTCACTGCTGCCGTCCCTGTGCTGATGCAACATCATCGCCATTTCTCCTAACACCTTCCTGAAGAGATGGACGGTCACGATTGAGCGGAAAGGATTCTAGAGAAACTGAAATGGCTGAGGAACACAAACTTCGTCAAAAATGGAAACAACAAAAAAATGGCGCAACGAAAGTGTGCACGCAGCAGCGTTGATTGTGAGCTGTAGCCTATAAATCACAAATCATACTTGCACTTTTTTCGAATTCACGCATAAAATCCATCTCCTACAAAATTCTTCACATTAAAAACCCCCAAAACGATTTACAGACAGAGCAGCAGAATTTACCCGCGGAATCTTTCAGCTTTAATTATTTCCTCTGATGCAAAGTTGTTGGTATCTGCAATTAGCTTTTCAGCTTCCAGCAACAACCTCGCCGCGGCTTATTCTCGTTTTCCGCCTTAAATGCCGCGAAAAGCCTAATATTAAGAGAAAGGTGAAAAAGCTTTAACTTTAACAATGGATATTCAAAGGAGGAAGCCGAAGGGGGTTGTAGTTGTTGTAGTTAATCAAGGCACAACGAGAGAGTATCCGGAAGATCTGCGAGAGTAGAAAGGGAAAGGAGAAAACGACGCCGCAAACATGGCGAGAACGATTGATTCAATCTGGGTCAGCCAAGCAAACTAAAACAAAAACGACGGCGGCGAGTCACATTCCACCACCCCCACCGCCATAACCAGCACCTACGTAGCTATCTCACCTGGTGCAGATTAAATTGCAAGAGGAAATAAGATTAGGAGAAGAGGTGCGAGCGATCAAGAACGTTGCAGGAAGGAAGGATAGGAAGCAGTGTGGAGAAGACAGCGGTGGGTGAGCTAAAGAAAAAGGAGAAGACAGAGAGACAGAGAGAGGTAGAGAGAGAGAGGAGTGTGGTGTTTGGTTTTGCTCGAAAATCGAAAATGGGCAGAAGTGTGATTAATTTATGCAGCTGTTGCTGTTACTGTTACTGCGCAGTGCAGAGAGAGAAAGAGAAAGTGAGAGAGAGAGAGAGAGAGAGAGAGAGGTAGCTTATAGCTGCGGCACGGCAGGGCAGCGCCCTCTGGATTCATCTTTCTTTCTATAACATATTTCGACATATAGTTAAAACCCTTGCAGCTTTGAAGATTAAGTATTAAGAATATATTATTAAAAATAATTATCCTATAATATACTTTATCTATTTTGTACGGGATTTATGAAAATAAGACTGTTATTTTAAAACGAACAAAAATTGTAAATAATATTATTCTATTAGAACGAATTGAGTAAATAATTATAGATTAAGGTTAAATATAACTAATTAGTTTAATTAAAATTAAAAAAATTATAAAATTTAAATGAAATTAAAGTGTATAATTATTTTAAAAAAAAATAACATTGGATGTGAAACAGACAAAAAAAGACAATGTAAACACGATAATAGGACGGATGAAGTACATTTTTTTCTCGTAAAACATCAAATCAAATAATAATTTTTTATTTTTTGCAAACTTAAAAAATTCCAAAAGCCTCCAAAAATATCCATTTGGGTTTCTTGTTTAGGGTGTGTTAAAAAATATTTCATCCATCCCAAAAGTACCAGAATATTCTCTTTGGGGACATTTAATAGTGACATGAAAATTAAAAAATAATAGTAATATTATATTGACAGTAAGTGTAAAAATATTTTCAAAAGATCAAAATACTTTTATTTTATGTAATTATTGTGAAAAAGTTTGATAGTTTTATAAAAATATGGGAAGCTTATTACAAAAAATAAAAATAAAAACTATTATTTTAAGACGAACGAGAATATGAGACTATTATTATGGGATGTAAAAATATAAAAATATTTTTAATTTTAAGTATATGACGCAAAAGACAAATGATGTTGGTTTTATCGGAGATAGTATTTTATTAGTCAGTAAAAATATGTAAAAGAAATTTATACTTTTGCCGTTTAATTTTATTTACTACTCCCTCCACCCCAAACACCAAGCACCATGCAACATTTCTTTTTTGGTATATCACAAACACCCTGCAACATTTCTAAATTATGAAATAATTAATTATACTTTATATATCTTCATATTTTATCTCATCACATCACCCTAATAAATAAAATAAAATGTACATTTCTCTTTCTGTCACATCACCTAATTACTCAATTATCTTACTTAATATTTTTCACCTAAAATCTCGTGCCCAACTTAAATGTAACACCTTGTTTGGTAGGGGTGTGCATGGTTCGGTTATTTGTAAATATGCAGGTATTTGATAACCGAACCGAACCGAATAAATACCCAAAATCGCGAACCGTATTCGAACCGAAAATTTCGGTTAACCGAAAATATTTGTAGTCTTTACAAATAACTCGAACCGAACCAAAATTAAGAAAAAATATATAAAAAAATTAAAATTCTAATTAAATAAAAAATATTTGCAAATATTTCAAATATCCAAACCGAAACCGAACCGTATATAATTATTAATATAAATTTTAAAATATAATATTATAAATACATAAATATATTCGGTTCGGTTAACTGAACCGAAAAAAAATATGAAAAATCGAAACCGAACCGAACCGAACAAATATCAAATATGCGGTATTTGTATTCGAACCGAATTTGTTCGGTTAACCAAAAATTCGGTTCAATTCAGTTTCGTTCAACGATTCGACGATTCGGTTCGATTTTTTTGCCCACCTCTATTGTTTGGGACGGAGGGAATATAATTTTTATTTTTTAATTTCGTATATAAAATAATTGTACGTCAGTATAATTGTAATTTAATTAAATTTTGATATTAATATATAATTAATTTTTAAAAATAAAAAATATTTTGAAGCATGTATAAAAATAGTTTTTTAAATTGCAACGAAAAATTATTTATTTTATAAAATATTTTGTATTGTCTAAAATAAAATATATATATATATATTTTATGTATAATTAATATAATTTATTATTAATAAATTATTAATTTGTATTATCTGTATCTCCAAAAAGATTATTCGACTCGAAAGAAGGAAATATTTTTTACTTTTAATACTCCGTCCAGCTAAAAAGTATGCATATTTCTATTTTGTGACGTCCAATTACAAAGTAAATATTTTATTAAATACCTTACTTTTTTCCACAAATACTTTTATTTTACATCATATTATTATTTTTACACCAAAAAGTAAAAGCAAAAATATCATTACATTACTTTTAATTATTCATTATAATTAAAATATTATTATTTTTTAAATACTGCGTTAAAAATAATTATATATATATATATATTTTTTTTTTTTGGCCGGAGGAAGTATTAATTAATAGGCCATTAAACACTAATGAATGGATATTAGTAGTAGTATTTTATTTTATTTTAGTTTATTGAAAATAAGCAGCAACGGCAGCAGCGTGAGCGCACACACACAGTAGAGAGAAAAGCATAGCAGGGCAGGGACTGGGCAGGGCAGGGCAGGGTAGATGGGATGGGATGGGATTAATAGTGTCAGGTCAGGTCAGGTCAGGTCAGGTCAGCAGTGTTGAATTGGTGAAATGACGTGTGTATGTCTATGACTATATGTGTGAGATCTCCGCCGATCTGCTCCTCCTCATTTTTATTATTATTATTTTTTTAATTTTTAATTTTTAGTATTTATGTTTTTGGTTTCTTTAGTAAAATAAGAGAAGGGGTATCAAAAGTAAATTTGTTCCGAAAAATTAAATCCGTTTGATCTGAAATTTTTCAGGTTCGAATTTGGATATTTCAGGTTTGAAAAAAATCAGATCAATTCGAACTTGATATGAAAAAAATTTCTGTATGGTTCGGATCGTATTTCGGGTTGACCTAATAACCTGAAATATAAAAATCAAGTTAGGTTTTGAGTTTCGTGTTTTGAGTTGACCTGAAATTTTTATTATTACTATTTTAATTTATAATATTTTTTATTATTTTAAATATAAAATAATACAAAAATAAAAATAAAAATAATATTTTTTAGGTTAATTTAATTTTTTAAAAATGTTTGAGTCTGTTTCTTGTTGGGTTTGTTTGGATTTCAGTTGATCTGAAACTAATTCAGGTTAACATGAACCAAATCTGAAAGAATTCATATCGTGTTCGGATCTAAGGTTTTAGATCAAATTTTGAGTTCAAATCGGGTTCGAACTGATAATTTTTTGTTATCCCATAGCTCAACCCAACACAAATACGACAAAAAACACGAATGGCCACCCCTAAATTAGAGTCACCGCACGGCATGGCATGAAGAATGATGAATAGACCGCCATCCACTCTGTTCTATCTTCCGTTGAAATATCGCACTCTTGTGTTTGTTTCGTGAAAAATGATTTCAAGATATATTTAAATGTGAAATACTCTCTCTCTCTCCTGTGGGGTGTAGGCATGAGAATAAAAAAATAATAAGGGTGTGTTTATTTGGGGGATTGAATTTAATATGTACTATTTATTTTATTTTTTTCTTAAAAAATATTAAATTAAATATTTATTTTTTATTTTTTATATTATATTAAAAATTAATTTTACATTCAAAATATCACATCAACATCTATTTATATCACATTATATAACTATTCAAATTCAAAATTTTTATTATTCAAATATGAATGGGTGTTGATGTTATATTTTGAATATAAAATTAATTTTTAGTATAATATGAAAAATAGAAAATAGGTACTTGATTTGATTTTTTGGGAGGAAAATTTTGGATGAATAGTAGAATTTTGTCTCAATCCTACAACCAAACACACTCTAAGAGTATTTATTTAAAAGTAAATATAAAATAAAATGTAAAAGATTAAAATATTTTTACTTTGTTAAAAATTTAAAAAATTAATAATAATTAGCAATAATTTAAAAAAAATATGAATAATTTTATTATAAAATGGAGAACACAGTTATTAAATATAAAAATATGACAATTATTTTGGAACATGTCAAAATAGAAAAAACAAGACAATAATTTTGGTACAGAAAAAGTATAAAAAAGTATTTATATAAAATATAAAAATTATGTAAAAAATATATTTTATGTGACATATAAAAAATATAAAAATAATAAATATATATAATATATTGATATTTTTTTAAAACGTATGAAAAAGAATAAAAAAGAACAAAGCCTTCATTTTTCTTGCAAAATCTTAGTTTTGCTTATATACCCAACATATTTTGGAATTTTAAAATTATTTACTTTTTAGAAAATATTATATTCAATACCTTTTTATAAAATATTATATTGAATAATAAATTCTTATTATTTTTCAAATTTTTATATTTTTAATTTTTTTTTTCTATAAATAAGGTGAATTCAACGTACTCATCAATCATGATTTTTAAATTGAAAGTGTTCTATATTTTAAATAAATAAAAAATATATTAATATTGAATTTTTAATAATATTTTTTTTCTCTATGAATTTAAAATACTATTTTTCTATTCATTTCAAAATACTTAATTTTTATTTTTTTAAAAAAATAATCATACACCAATACAAAATATATTTAATTTTTACTTAAATTATAAGTATATTATTACATTTAAATGGCAAAAATATCAAAAACAATTAACATTTCAACTAAATAATAAAATATTATTATTTTTAATTTATTACAAAACTACAAATAACCTCTTTTATTTGGATCCAAAGAAAGTATCAATATATATTTCAAATTAATTTCAAATTACAGTCAACAAACTCTAATATTCAATGTCTTTTTATTTATCTAACCGTTTTTTTTTTACATATAATTTTTTATATATTACTCTCTTCATTTTATATCTTGAATCCATGTTGTCGTTTCAATACGTCCGATATCTCATTCTCATTCATTTTAAATATTGATATATATATTTATCACATTTCTATATCTATTTTTTTTATCCATCCATCTTTTGTTGTCTCTTTTAATTCAAAATTGGTGAGATTTAATTCTAACATTTACTAATATTGATATGTGTGGTGCATGATAAGCTTATTATCTATATACTATTTTATCTTGTTGAAAAATCAAAGATAAAATTGTTAAACAAATTGAATAGCTTACGTGCCAAACTCGATCGGATTCATTAACAACTCGATTCAATTCATTTATAGTGATAACAAGCCGATCTCGAGCTAAAATATTACTCTCTCCGTCCCACATTAGATGTCTGAGTCACTATAGATACAGAAATTTATGATAAGTATAACTAATAGATAATTAAGAATGTATTAGTAAAAATAATTATTCTATAATATAAATTATTATAGATTAAGGTTAAGATAACTAATTAGTTTAATTAAAAATTTAAAATAAGATTAAAGTGTATAATCATTTTCCAAAAATAAAAAGTGACATAAGATGTGGGACGGATAGAAACAGAAACATGGACATAGTAGGTGGGACGGAGAGAATATTACTTTTATAAGCGAGCCTAGATTGAGTTCGATTCGCGGATAGCTCAATTGAGCTTGTTAGCAATAATATATTTATATTACTTTATATAATAATATAATATATATAATTTATATATTATAATTTGTATTTATTAATAAAATTTGAATATCTTATCATAACAAATTATCAATCAAATTAGATATATCTAATTTTTATATATATAAAATATAATATATATATATATACTTCGAGCTCAAGTTTGAGCTTTACGAGCCAAATTCGAGCTATTATTTTAACTCGAATTCTTAATGAATTGAGTCGAACCGGCTTGTACCAATAAGTTTGAGTTGAGCTCAAACAACATATACCCTAGCTCGCTCAACTTGTTTAATAGTTTTAGTAAAAGAAAAATAAATATGATTTTTTTTTAAAAAAAATAATAATCATAATGAAGGTCCAATAAATTTATATTCCAAATTGGATTAGATTGAGGTGAGACAATTTCATTAGATATAGTCATACAGATACCATGTTAGAAATTTTAAAGAAAAAATAATGAAATTGTCTTATTAGATCATCTTCAATCCGTCGCTCCATTTTTGTGGTTGTTATAGTACAAATGCAGTTAATCAACAGTACTTTTACTCTAACCATAACCTTCAATTTTTACTCAAAAAGTATATTCCCTGTATATTCTTCTTTTATATTATTTTATATAACTTTTCATATTTATAAATTACACCCCAACTTTAATTATTTTTATATTATAATCCATACACATATAATTTATATTTTATTTAAAAATTACATATATTAAAATTAACATTTATAATTAATAACTATTACAAATAAAATAATTTTAAATAAATAATAAAATGCTATCAAGACAAATAACTATTTAAAATAAAAAAATTATACATAAATTTTTATAAAATAAGAGGTTATAGGTAATACTAAACAAACTCGATAAACTAAAATCTAAGTAATCTAATTTATAAATATGATCAAATCTAAATATAAATCTACTAAATCTAAAATCGAATATCTAAAATAACTCAAAAAATACTATTAATATTTTATATTTACACATGTATTTATCTTTTATTCAAGAGTAACTTAATGACCTAAAGCAATACACAAATTCAAAATTGATTGTTTTGTATTTTTACTTAACTGTGTGGTAAGTAAATAAATTGTAATTTAAGTAGTAAAAAAGATAAAAATATCATATAAATAATGATATTTATGTAATATATCGTAAATTGTAAGAATATTTATTATGTAATATATAGTACAATTATTAAATTAAAAAACGATATCTTATTTTGTGACAGACACAAATGAAAAATAGTATTATTCTTATTGAACGAAGGAAATACTCCTTACATCCACTACTAAACTTCTCACTTTCTATTTTAATATGTCCAAATCACAATTTCCCATTTCATTATGTCTTTTAGAAAAAGTAACTCTCAACCTAATATTAAAATATATTTATTTTTTACTTTTTTTTTAGTAATATTTTTCAATGATAAAATAAATATTACATTACTTAATTACACTATATATCTATAAAATACTAATTTTCTTTAATTCGCGTGCAAATATCAAATGAAAATTTACCATTAGACTGAAGGAGTATTATTTTTGTTAATAAAAAAAATATATTGTAACTTAAATTGTTATTAATAATGGTAATTTATAGAGATAGATCATAAATGTTGTATTATATGAATTTTAATATAATATATATTATATTTATTCTTATTTTTACAATATATATACATAGATGACTATCGTATTAATAATATTATTAAATATTTTTTTACTACTTTTAAAATTTAAAATTGTGAAAACATAAATATTCTCTTACATTTAAATTCTCAAAATTAACTTTTGGAGTTATTCATGATAAAAAAATTTAATACTTATAGTTTTACATGGATAAAACTATTTCATTATATTAAAAAATTATAAAAATTATCTTTTAAATACAAAAAAAATGGTACCCGAATTCAAAGATATTGGGTACCCGTCAAATTTGAGCACTCCAAATCTTGAATTGGATGCAAATAGTATAAAATACTACTTAGAAATTTCGATTATCCGATCCAAAATACCTAAAATAAAAATAGTAGATCCGACACCAACCCCTACATTAAGTTCATATCTACAAAACTCATGATGCCTATTAATCTTATCCTAGTTCATTCGTATTAATCTGACACACATAGTTCACCTAGTATGATTTATCTTTTGGATTGCAGTGTCATAACGGAAATTTATCAAACGGACAAAATATTTGTTTAAAAAATTGAAAACATATTGCCGGTCTTGGGAAAAATGAAAAAGCCAACCAAACACGTCCTAAAAACTTTGACAGTGAAATCTCATGTCTAGTTAGTTAAATGGTTGTTTCAAACTCTTACATGCCTGTCGTCGTCCCATTCCTTTTTTTTTTTTTTTTTTTAAAAAAAGGAAAAACAAATATATTTTCTCCAGGACATGACTTATCAAGAGATTAACGAAGAATTGCTGAAAGCTCCGTGGACCACAACACCAGACAGGGAAAAATCCTGAGATGGCACCGCAGTCCCGGGATCTCCGAGAGAGAGTAGACTACAATAGGATATATAACTTGAGATTTGAAGTAGCTGCGTTAACTGCAAGTATCATTGTGTGCAGATAGAGGATTTTGCAGAAATGGTTAAAATTTTTCAATAGCTTCGTAGGCTTCTTCTTTTGTGCCAAAATTTATTTATTTATTTATTTATTTGGCTTAATTGAGTTTAATTAAATTAAATAATTAGGTGATTTTTATTTTGATGGTAATGTCATTCAATGGAGGCGACCTATCTATGTATTTGCACATCAGATCAGATCAGAATAAATTCAGACTGGCTTTCTCTCTCTCTATCTCTCTCTCTCTATATATATATATGTATAGTGTATGTATAAAGAGGGGTGGGGTGGGGGGTGGGAGGTGGGGGGGACCATTCTTAAAACGAGAAATGCGCATGTTAGTGGGCCGGGCTGGCTGGTTTAAACTAATGAACAAAAACGCTGAACGGTTCTTTCCGGCGCGGCGCGGCGCGGCGCACCATAGTGCTCGGCCGTCTATGGAATCTGTATGTACGCATGTGTCGTAACTCGTATGTGTGTGAGAGAGCATATACTTTCGTCAAAATTTCTAATTATTTTTTTTTTAGAGTTGTCATAAAAAAAAAATAAAAAATAAAATAATAATATTTTTTATTTTTGGTACAAAAATTAGGTGGATAGAATTAAGTATGATAAATTTAAAATAAAATGATATGATAATTTATTTGAGTGATGTAATAAAATAAATATTGTTAAGTATTTTTTTCGTTTAGAAAAATTAATAAATATGTAAGACAAATCAAAATAGAAAATATTGTAAAATATGTGAGATTTAAAGTGTACTATTTTTGTATTATGAAAGGATAAGGTTATTATTATTACATTTTTATTGAGATATATTTCTTCGTATAACATAAAATGTATATATATATATTCTTTAAATAATTAACTGTAATCATATTTTATATTTTATAATTTATAGTTGTTTTAATATTAATTATACTATTTAATTATTTATATTATACAATATTTTTTTAATATACATTTTAATTATTTATTAATAATACAGTAAATAATTTTAATATAAAAAAATTCTAATCAGATAGTTATAAATTTGGAAGGAGAGAATATTATATTAAATTATATTTAATTGATAAATAAATGATATGGAATGGAATAGAATGGCACTGTACTTTCGTGCATGCGTGAAAAGAGGCGTCACGTGCTACCACGACACACAAAATTTAATCGTCCCAATTCGATTGACGGCTTCGTTTTATATACAGGTGTATTTGGTATTTTGGGATTTATATTTTTAACAAAATGTATTATATTTTTTAAATATAAATTATACTTATAACATTAATAAAAATATGCAATTTTTTTATTTATTTTATTTAGGAAAAAAATTATTTTTGGTAAATATAATCAAAATTCATCAATTTTGGTCACAATATAAGCAAAATTCATCGTTTTTTTGTCTCAATATAAAATTTTTATCAATTTTAAATATAATCAAACTTTATCTTTTTTTTTGTCCAACCGTTAACAAATCAACGGAAAATGCTGATGTGAAAAGAAATCAAACCTTATATTTATATTTGAAGAAATTGCATAATCTTGCAAGTCCACGTCAGCATTTTTCGTCGGTTTGTTAATGGTGGGACAAAAAAAAGATAAAATTTGATTATATTGAGACAAAAAATGATGAGTTTTGATTATATTGAGACTAAAATTGATAAAAAATTTATATTGGAACAAAAATAATAAATTTTGGCAAAATTGATGAATTTTGATTATATTGAGACCAAAAATGATTTTTTTCCTTTTATTTATTATGTCAAATTTATTATATTAAATTGAAATATTTTATATTTTTATTAAAAAATTTCACGTAATATATACAATAAAAAATATTTTACCACTTAAAATTAATATTGAATATCCGCAAATTCTTAAAGGAATTAAATTAAATAGACCTAAAATTTAAAAATTCAATAAAAATTTATAAATGCTATAAATTGAATGCACTCTATAAGGCAAACACACTCTTTCCCCTAATCAATTCACTCTTTTATTTTAAATAATCAAGAAAATAATTGATAATGTACCAATCATACATAAATTTTTTTATTAATCAAATTACAAAATGGCACAAGGATTTTCTTTTTCTTTTTCTTTTTTAAACTAAAAAAAATAAAATAAAATAAAAAAGGTGCTTCAGTCCACATGCCCCAGAGACACTATTGAATTGAATAAATAAATACATTATTATGCTTTTATGATAAGACACAGAATAATTAAATAAGTCACGACATTGCTTATCTTTTCTTGAAGCAATAAAGGAAACATAAATCGGCAATAATTAATATAATCAGAGATCACTTTAAGAATGTCAAATTAAATAAAATATTTTTTTCGTAAGAGGCAAAAAACCAAAGGTGTGTGAAGTTAAAATGTATCTTTTTGATGAAGGGCAGTGCAATGATTGATTATTTTATTAAAATATAATAACTCAATATTGTTTTTACTTTATATTAGAATATTCACTCACTATTTATTTATTTATTTTAAATCTTTTCATTATTTTAAGAAAATAAAGTTTGTCCGGACGGGTCGCGGAACCAAATCAATTATTGGACGGCCTGAACGGGCTGCAGACGTACCCATTACGTCATTTCAGTGGATGGCTTCATCTAATAATGTGTAGGGCTGGGTCGATACGGTATATCGAAACTTATGTCGGATATCTCGTATATCGTATTGAAAGTATTGGTAATTTATCATACCGTTGCCTAATCGAGAATCAATATGCTGAAAATTAGGTATGACTTATATGTTATACTGTACTGTACCGATTATTTTGTATGCCAAACTATCTGTATATCGGTAGATACCGATTTATACCGAAATTTAAACGGTATCGATATGTACCGTATTATATCGAAATATTGAAACTTAAACGGTATTGATATATACCGTATTATACCGAAATACCGAAATTTAATCGGTATTGGCATATACTGTATTATACTGAAATACCAAAATTTGAACGATATCGGTATAAGTGTATCAATTATTAACAAAAAAATAAAAATAAATTATTGTAAATTTATACTTAATAATAATAATAATAATAATAACTTACAATTCTCAATTTCTTCAATCTCCTTATATAAAGTAATGTCATTTTTAAGTGGATCCTTATAAATGTTGAATTCCTCCGTTTTAAATAAATCATTAGTGCTACCAACGCCTCCACCATTTTCGAACTTAGATTACTTCTAAAAGGATCAATAACCCTTTTGTCGAAACTAAAAGCCGAGTCACTAATAACGGTTGACCTTGGTATTGCAAATACATCTTTGGCAATAAGTGAAAGGATCGGATACCTTGTTTCACTTTCATTCCACCATTCCAAAAAGAGAAAAATATTGATTAAATCTTTTTTCCATCTCATTGGAAAAATATTTTTTTACTTCATTAAATATCACTTGCAATTGCTCAACTTCATTTTGAATATACGCCTTATTGAATAATTTGTCATAAAGGCCACCGCCAAACTTAGTAGTCTCATCCTGCTCATCAAAATCACCCACATTTTGCTTCTCAATTTGCAAGACATCATTTATTGATTTGTATTCTAACTACAAACTTATCAAGTTCCTGTTGACATTATCAATAAGTTCTTGAATCTCATTGCTAGTGCCTTCCAATTTTTTTTTTTTTTATGCAACTTTGATAATTTAAAACTTGTTTCTCGCACTCAAAATATTCGCTATTAAAATCAAATGATTCATATTATTTATATCTCCCCAATACTTGGTAAACTTCAACTTCATCGAACTTGCTACATTTTGAAGTGTCAAATCCGAAAAATCATTGACATTTTTTTCAATCTCAATTTGTATGGCAATAATTGCTTTGATAAATCAATTGAGATGTAGGAGTCTTTGATGCATTTAACTCTAAAGTAGCATCATATAATTTTTTCATAAAATGAACAAATGCTTTTGCATTCTCCAAATCTTCATCACTTGGAGGCCCTATTTTTTTTTTTAATCCTTACTATTATTTTCATGAAAATAATTCATAAAAGGATATTATTCTTTACAAATCCTTTCAAACATCCTTCTATATGTCAAAGCAACATCAAAGATTTTGTAAGTAGAATTCTACCTAGTTTTTACATCAATGGTACCATTGACGTACCAAAAAAACTTTGCTAGAACAACAAACTCCTGAAATTTATTCAACCTGGAGGAAGAGGAATGAATGAAAATAACTGCATTCCTTGTGACTTTGATAAAATCATTTAGCTCATTCAAACATCTTTAACAATTAAGTTAAGAATATGACATGCACCTTAAATGCAAATATTTTCCTTCGAACAACAAAGTATCTTCACTTTTCATCATTTTATTCAAATAATCAATTGCAGTATCATTTGAAGAAGCAATATCAATAACAATTGAAAAAACTTTATTTATTCTCCACTTTCGTAGACAAATCTCAACTGCCTTACCAATTTCTTCACCCACATAACTAGTTTTTATATGAAATTAATTATTTTTTTATGTAATTTTCAATCACTATCTAAAAAGTGGACTGTTATAACCATATAGTTGATATTTTGGATAGATGTCGAAGTATCAGTTGTGATACTTACTCTTTGACCACTAATTACACTTTTTATCTTGGCTTTTTTAGTTAAAAATAATTCATAAATCATACCAGCAACTTTTTTTTTTTCTATATGGTATTCTAAACTTTGGTTAAAGTTCTTTCACAAAACCTTTAAATTCTTTTCCCTCAACAATTCGAAAAGTCATTTCATTAGCAATCACAAATTCGGTAAGCTTCAATTCACAACGCTTTTGATTAAAGGTATGTTAAATTAGAGAGCTTACCGGTCTCATAATCTGAGTTGTTCATGTAATTTGATATTTTTCTACTCTACCCTTTTTATATAATATACTTGATTTACAGTACTTACACACCGCCAGCTGTTGAATAGTCTCATTTTTCAACTTTTTGGACACTCTATACACTGACTTATGGAATTGACTTTTTCGTCTTTCCTTGCTTTATCTATGTTTTTTGTACCTTGTTTATAGCTACGTTCACACTAGTCAGTACAGCTCGCAGTGCTCCCAATATGAATTTATCTGTTTTGGATGTTGGGGAGGCTTTCGTTTCGCATCCATTCGGGGTCATTTTCGACCTGTAGAATCATCATTTGTTTCAATATCCATTATCTTTGGTGTTTCAGATGGAGTCAGCAGAAGATTCTGATTCCATTGGTAAATGTAAAAATATTTAAAAGAATTTTTTTTTTTAAAAAAATCACATTGTCTAAATTATTATTTTTTTTTTAATAAACGCCGACCACAACCATAAAAGAGAATGCACGTATAACTGTTAATAATTTTAGTTGATATCAATCTAATACTATATACAACATACCTAAGTTGAATTATATATCTTCAATGTCTCAGTTTATACTAAGTATATTGAAAATTGAAATACAGAAAATAAGGTAACCACAACCATAAAAGATAATGCACGCATTAGGTCAATATGTTATATGTATGTATGTATCATGTTATATGTATGTATTCTTCGAACATAAGTTGGATATAAATTCATAATATAGATATACATAAAGTATAGAGTTCTGATTTCTATATTAAAAAATCACACATCAACAGAGTCCATCTTTGATTTAGTTCAATAAAAAAATCAACAATTATTGGGAAAAAAAAAACATAACAACAATCACCATAGCAATGAAAGGAAAAAAAAAAACTAAAAAATTACACCACCTTATTAGCCTATTCACAACGCAAATAAACAACCATAGCACAATTATATTAAAAAAAAAAAAGAGATAGAGAAAAACACTAATAGCATTTCTATATCTTAAAAGAAATGAAAAAAAAAACCAATACTGTTTTAACAAAAAATATAACAAACCGCGATCTGAATGCAATGCCGGATTGTCAGCAGCGGCTTCCTAGCAGATAAAATGTATTCCTCTGGCCGGTTTGGATTTGCTCTGCAGAAAAGGCTATTTGCGCTAAGAAATTAAATAATAAGCTAAAAAAATAAAAAAAATCTCACAAAGTTGGAACGACGATGGAAAAAGGAAAATGAAGAACGTCGTGGCGGCAGTCTAGTGAGTGATGAACGGCACGGCTGGAACAACAACTGGCGTCGGTGGCTGAACAAATGGGGGTTGAGCGGTAGAGTGAGATTCGTAGTGTATTTTGGTAGAATAGAAAATTAGAGTTTTAGATATAATTTGAAAATTTATATTTATATTTTATTTATGTGGATTAAAGGGAGTATTACTTTTAAATATGAAAAAAAAAAATGAAAGCAATATTAAATGGTGCTACAAGAATTAATCTAACAACTAATTTGTTGAATTCAAATTAAAAGTTTTATTATACTACAGTGACTAGACATTTTGGAGATGACAATTGAATATTATAGAAAAGAGTGTTAATTTTTCATAATATATCATCCTCAAATTGTTGATATACTTGGTAAATGTTTCATTATTTGAAAAACTGAAAACGAAATGTCTAATATCATAGTTGACAATGTTTCTTACAATAACGTGTGTGTAAAGATATTAAAATACAACTTGTTTATTAAGAAAACAATTAATTATTGGGGGTTACAATATTTCATATTTGTTGTTGTGCACATATTTTAAAATTTTCAAGATGAAATAATATATTTATTTAATTATGAAGCGTGTAGTTTAGCACAATAAAAACAACAACAACAACTCTTATTGTCTTTGATTAAGTTATTTATTGATTGTTCAACACGATAGAATAGAGCATTTATGATGTTAACTTCAACATTGTAGTTTAAAGATGTATTTTTAAGGATATATTGATATTAATGTAGGATTTCATTATGTTCGAACTGAATTTGAACGAGGATGAGTGAAAAGATGTTTGTTAATTTTTTGATTTTTTTTTTTTTTTTTTTTTTTTATGAATATTCAATTTCTAATATTTTTCCCCCTAATTATATTAAATTAAAGAACTTTTCAATGAAAAATCCATACATCTTTATTCTCGGATGAGGTCTATGACATCAAGCATAAAAAAACAAATTGACAAGTATTGGAGAGTTAGTAATATGTTGATATTTTTATGTGTTATTTTAGATTCGAGATATAAAATAGAGCTCATTGATTTTTATTTTTTTTTGTTGTAATAATTTATGACGATGATGAAGCTTCAAATTATGTGAGTAAGATCAAGAAGATTTTGTATGATATTTATGATGAGTATGTTACAAGTTACATTTCTGAATAAAGGTTTATCATTGCATCGAAATATTAAGATTCTCAAATTGAAAGGTTTTTTTGTGAACTTAAACAAGATTTTTAATAAAGGTAGTATTTTTCTTATTGCTTCATTTTTATTTTTTTTATGTTGATTAATTAAATAGAATTATGAATTATATTAGCAGAAAAGTTGGATGCTAAATAGTTTTATAATTGTAATAAATAAATAAATAAACTTCATAGTTGAATCCTTCAAGTAAATAATTTCTCATAATTCAATTATAATTTTTTTAGTTTGATGAGTATCTTATTTGTGAATTGTGATATTTAATAAAAATACTTAAATTTAAACTTTATAGTTGTATTTAATTTAGTCATTTATTTTTATTTTTACTTATATTCATATTGTATTTGAAGATTTTTAAGACAAAAGCCGTAATCCCTTAATAAAGTAACGGTTTAGAAGTTTATTTTACATACTTACTTTTACTTGTGATTTGTAGTTATATTTAGTTTTTATTTAGATATACTAATATATGTATATATTACTCATATTTTATTTGCATATTTTCAATGCTAAAGATGTGATCTTTTGATGTATTCATGGTTTGATGATGTCTTAAATTCTTGTTAGAATATATTACATTTTCATTTTCTTCTCATGTATTGACAATTAGTAAATTTCTTTTATTTTACCTTGATGAATATTTGTTATTTTGTGTTGGATCAAATTTGTGTTGGTGAATGTGTATTTGAATATTAATATTGTATTTTGAAGATTTATGTTGTGTTGGTAAATATTTTATTTGTTCAATTTTTTTGGGAGAAAATATTTATTATTTGAGATGTTTGTAGTAGAGTTTGTGTAATTTTGTGGTATAATTATGTTAATTTGCATGTGATTTGTAGAGATTGTATGCATTTTTAAAGATGATTTTTAATTTATTTTGCTATGAGATGATTGTGATTTTTTTTCTTCAAATAATATTTTTGCTTGTTTAAATATAAAAAACAGATTATACTAACGAACACGAACAATAAATAATTGGTTAACGAACTAAGCTTGAACACCACAATCGAATTTGAATGCGTAACAAGCGAACATAAGTTTTGTTCCTTAATTTTAACAAACAAATAAAAAAAAACACTTAAAGAATTTTATTTGATTCGACTAATTAACATTTAAATATTTTCATATGTTGATTGAAGTAATCACTGTAATCTAGGGTGTGTTTGGCAATCAGCTGATAGCTTTTAGCCGTTAGCTGATTCAATTAGCTGTTAGTATTTAACTGATTCAACTAGCTGGTTTGATTAGCTGATTTAATTAGTTGTTTGTATAAAAATATTTGGTAAAATAACTGTTTGATATTAGCTGTTTATATATAAAACGACATTTATATTTTAAATTTTTAAAATTTTTTAATTATGTTTTTTTAGTTTTAAAAATTTTAAGATATTTTTTATTAATTATTTGAAACTACGAATGTGTTATAAATATATTTTTATTAAGAAATATGAATATATTTTTTTATTAAGAATGATGTAAAATATAAAATAATAAAATTTTTGTAAATATATTTATTATATTAATTATTGATTAATTTATTATGTTTATAATTTTTAATAAATTTGTTCTATTTTATTTACTTTTAATATAAAAATAAATTAATAATATATATGTTTCATTTTTATTTTTATTTTAATAAATATATAGTTTACAAATAAAATTAATTATATATAAATTAATTAATTAATTTATAAAAATAAAATTATAATTTTAATAAATAATAGTATATCAAAATAATTTATAATTATTGCAATATAAAATATATTTATATGTATGTGAAATAAATTATAACATTTTAAGGGCAAATACGGAATAAAAAAAATTAAATTGAAAAAGCTCTGTCAAAACGCTGGATTATATAGCTTTTCATAAATGAGCTTTTTGGGGCCAATAAGTTATTTTAAAAAGCTAATTTACAAAATACCTAAATTAGCTTTTTGATTGATCAAACAAATAAAAACTGTTAAATAAATTAAAAGCTCTTAAGAAACGATTTGCCAAACACCATCTAATTAACTGCAATTCAACGTCTTGTCTTTATCGTTCCCTATATATATATATTATTATTGATATTATTTATTTATAAAATGAAATAAATTGCATGTTGTTTTTTAATATTTAAACACAAATATTACATTTATGTTTACCATTATTTGTTAGAAATTTTGGGGGAAAAATAATGAAATTGTCTTATTAATCATCAAAATAAGGAGCCTATATATTAGCAATACAAAACAAACTCGATAGACTCTAATCTAAGTAATCTAATATATGGATAAGATCAAATCCAAATATAAGTCTATTAGATCTAAAACTAAATATCTAAAATATCTCAATATCTCCCTCAAACTCAAGTGGTATAACAGAAATCAACTTGAATTTATAAGAAAACGAGATGACTTTCCACCATAGTAAAAAACGACATGACTCTCCACCGGAGCCGAAAACGACATGACTCAACTGGAGCCGAAAACGAGATGACTCAACTGGAGCCTAAAACGAGATGACTCAACCGGAGCCTAAAACGAGATGACTCAACCGGAGCCGAAAACCACATGACTCCACCGGAGCCGAAAACGAGATGACTCCATCGGAGCTGAAATTCACATGACTCCACTGGAGTCGAAAACGAGATGACTTCACCGAAGCCGAAAACCACATGACTCCACCGGAGCAAAAAACGACATGACTCAACCGGAGTCGAAAACGACATGACTCTCTACCGGAGCCGAAAATGAGATGACTCCACCGGAGCCGAAAATGAGATGATGCTCCACCGGAGCCGAAACGAGATAACTCCACCGGAGTCGGAAATGAGATGACTCCACCGGAGCCGAAAATGAGATGGCGCTCCACCGGAGCCGAAAACGAGATGACTCCACTGGAGCAAAAAATGACATGACTCCACCGGAGTCGAAAACGTATAGATCGCAACACCAAACAGATCGCACACAGACAACAGAAAATCAACAGACATATGACTGATCGTAGACAGATTTCAGGCAATAAACAAGCAACGAAAGATGACAGATCGCACGCAGGCAACAATGACAGATCGCACGTAGACAACGACAGATGTCAGATCACACGCAGACAACAAACAGACAGTGTGGACATATGGTAGATAGTAGACAAATCGCAGATAGATTTCATATGCAGATCGCAGACAAATTTTAGATTGCACGCAAGAACAGACATACAACAGACAGATGACATATCGCAGACGAGACAGATTTGCAACACGCAGGAACAGACATACTCAAATTTAAATAATCTAATATATGGATAAGATTAAATCTAAATATAAGTCTACTGAATTTAAAACTGAATATTTAAAATACCTCAAAAAACCTTGTATTATTAATTTTAGTTTAATTATTGCAAAAGGTATGATTTTACTTAACACAAAAATATTCAATAGGCATAATAATCCATCCATTGACAACTTTTGAATTTCACCCTTCTTTTTTTTTTTTTTTTTTTTCCAATATTCCAAGCTTTTTGAATCACCACTAAGTTTTACTTAGAAATACATTAAATTATTTGCTTTACTCTACTTATTATAAAGTGTGAAAAAAAGCTTAATCACATTATTGATTGATATTTGAAAATGGCCCCATTTCAAATTAACATTGAAGATTTTGAGAATCTTACTAGGATTTGTTTTACTCTAATTATATGCATTCTATAACATTTTTATTTTTTAAATGATTTTGAATTGATTATTTTATTTATTTTTTAAAAATAAAAATAATAGTTTGATGTGGTATTTTAAATGGAGATTAAGGATTATTTGATCTTAGATTTGAATTTTGAACTTTTTTCTGAATTTTGATTTAAATAGTATTCTAATATGATCTTTTTTGAGATAAAATAATTTAATTTTATTGAAAATCGTATGAACGGAATAGTGAAGATTTTGTTTCAAATCAAAACCAAACAAACCTTCACTATTTAAGATAATATTTTAAGTGAGAAATCTTTTAATGAAACCGAAAAAACAAAATGGCTCAAATATAGCTCTACTTAGATAAAAAAATTCATTAGTAGAATATTGAATACTTGATATAATTTAAATAAATATTTGATATTGTCAAAGAAAATATGATATTTTGTATTAATATGTTTTAGACGCAATGATTTTTTGTGTGCGGCACAGAGAATTGTGTGAAAAGTATTAAGATATATTATTTTAGATTGAATTTTTTACTTTTTGGCCTGTTGTAATGATTTTTTTTTTTACTTTTTATAATAAGTATTTTGATATTTTAACTTTTGTATAAAATATTATATTTATTATTATTATTTTTGTAGAATCGCAATTGAAAATTAGTGTTAGAAGAACAACGCAAATATTTAACTTGAAAATATTTAACTTGATAGTTAAATAATATTATTGTTGGTGAATAATATCTAATTTCTAAAAGTATGTATGCGAAAATAGATATTTGGACTAAATTTTAGATTTTGTTCCCACACTTATCTCTCACAAAAGTTGACTTTCCATGGAAAAAGTGAAAGTGAGGAAAGAATTTTGACTTTTTGATCAATAAAATTTCAATCATGGTTAGAAAACTATTTACAAAATAAATAAATAAGAATTGTTAGTAAATATACCATTGTAACTAATTTTACACACATTAATTTTTTACTTTTCAATTTATTGATTTTTCTTTCAATATATTATAATATTAGTTTTTATTTTAATAATAATATCAAATAACTATTTACTTCAAAAGGAAAAGAAAAGGTTACAAGTACCCATAAACTTGAAATTTTAAGAAAGTAAATATACTTAGAATAATAGAATGTGATGATCCAAAAGAATGACATTACGAATTTACATTATGAACCCACAAATAGCAATTCCTTTAAATTATGGTGCTGATTTATTTAAATAACATCGATTGAGGGTTTTGAAAACACCGATTCAAAATTCTAATAGAACATCATTTCTATTAATATTTTACAAATACATCACAAGAATTAAGAACACTTATTTCACATTTCTATAAAATACTTTCTCCGTCCAAAAAAAGATGTCTCATTGAGAGTGAGTACGAAAATTAAGAAATAATAATATTCAATTGAAAGTTGATATAAAGTAAAAGGTAAAAGACTAAAATACTTTACTTTTTAAATGATTTTAAAAGTAAGTTAGAGTAATAATTATAGGTAGTTTGGAAAAGTACGAATAATTTTATTATAAAGTGGAGATCACGATTACTAAATAAGAAAACAAAGAGAATTGTTTTGGGACGGACGAAAATAGATAAACAAGATCACTCTATTGGGACGGAGGGAGTATATGACATCACGATGGTATTTTCAAATAACACCAATGAGAAGTCTAAAAAAGCATCGATTAAGAGTCCATAACACATCGACCATGAAAAAACATGAGCTATATCTAAAACATATTTTATCTGAACTTTTGATCGGTACGTAAATTTTTCAATCAATGTTCTCTAAAATCTTGAATTGTATTGTTTGAAAAAGTTTGATTTTTTTTTTTTTTTTTTTTTTTAAAATAAACACTGTAATAATTCCGTGTGTGAATGATATATATATATATATATGTTAGAGAGAGAGAGCATAAAAAACAAAAGGGTCACAAAAAGATTTCTTTTCATTGAACGATCACATAATTGGAAGAAGAGACAACATCACATAACAATATATTGTTCTTCCCTCCTTTCATGTCATGTCATATAATGCAAATAGTTATATATATATATATATCTATAATGATGAGGTGAGCCAAAGTCAAATTGCATGCTAGCTAGCTAGCTCTTTATTTTATACCTTTTATTTTTTCCTTACAAAGTTTTTGATGGATTTAACATTCTTCCACTTTGTCCCCCCCCCCTCCCCCCCCCCCCCCCCCCCCCCCCCCCCCCCCCCCCCCCCCCACCTCACCCTCTCTTGTTTTATTGTGTGAATTTATGGACCATTTCACCTCACCTTTCATCCCATACTCCCATCCCAATATATAAAAAAGAAAATGGTTTTACTCTGACTTGCCTTGTCGGCCTAGTTTGTAGAATATTAAATTCGGTAAAGAGATTTATCCAATGCGCACTTTCGGATAGCGGCTGCGAATTTTCACTTTATAAAAAAAAAGAAGAGATGAATGGGATAAGTGGGGAGTGAGATCGAGCATTAAAACTTGGCAAAATTACTTATGATTCATTCCTAGTTAAAAAACTCTACATCATTCTCTCTTATAATTTTAAAATGAATGAGACTTCTCTGTGTTTTTATAACATTGCACAAGATTTATATTTAAGAGATTTTACACAATATTTTGTTTACAAATGCAAGAGAGTTTCATAATATTTAGAGAATTTTGTACAATATTTTCTAAAAATATGTGGTACTTTATGTAGTTTTTAAATTATAGAAGAGTATGGTGCCGATTTTTCAAACAGTGATGACTATAAATAATTTTGCCTTAAAACTTTACAAAGATAGATGGATAGATCAATCAATCAAATACATACATACACACAACCTTTTTCTTGGTTGCGAGTATTTGTAGGTTTTTTACTTTTATTTTTTTTTAAAAAAAATATAAAATTATATATTTATTTTTTATTGTTTATAGTATTAAAGAGTATTAAAATTTAATTTTATATTCAAAATTTTATTTATATTATATTAAATAATAATTTTAATTTAAAATTTTACTATTCAAAATTTAATTATTACTTTTTTTTTTAAAAAAAAAACACAACCAAACGTAACTGCCGACTGTCTCTCCCAAATGAATATAATTTTAATTAATTCAGTTGAACTAAATTTATATATATATATATATATATATATCATCATGGTAATAATTCGATGGGTGGTTAGGAATTGACCACTTTGCTCCAACTATTTTTCTTGTTTTTTCCATATTCATTCCCATAATGCTTCGCTTTTCTTAGCAATGTTGCCGTACGTTCTCTCTCATGGTTTGCATGTTTTGATACAATACAATATACTATCACTGCTTTAAAGTCTCATTTATTTTTTTGACATTAATATTTAAATATTAATTATTATAATAAAATATTTAAATATTAATTATTACAACAAAATATAGTACAGATTAAAAAAAAATTACAAAAATATACAAAATGTAAATATGATTCTTAAAAACGGACGAAGTGAGTATAATTTTATCGGTACATGATATAATTTTATATAGCACATTGGTTTCTAGAGTCTGAACGAATTGGGTGGCCATGGCCATTGTTGTTTGAGATTTCAGCAACACTTTCGATACTATGATGTTTGTGCAGATAATAACGATGTTCAAAAGTTACCGTGAATGTCTTCAACAGTTACAAAGGAAGAATGCAGAAGCACTCCAGCATAGACAAACCAGTTCTCGGCCAGTTCCACGACAAAATACGATGATATTAGGACAGAAATGGCCAATTTTATGTTTTTAGTCTCAGATTCGATAACGGGCTTTGCTTCTTCAAATCCTTGATCCTGAAAAGTTAGTCGAATGCCGTATAGTATGATCCCGGGAATATAGTAATGGTTAAACATTTTCGCCGATCGTGGACAAGCTAGAATCAGAATAAGAATAAAATTTGCAATGGATAGAGGGATTGATTGCTTACCGGGCTGTGACATTGTTAAGCCATTCCATGGAAGAAATCCAGCAGCACAGACTTTGTCGACAAGCTTCCTGTAAAGTTAATTTTCACAGAGACCGTAAAATTTAGAGCATAGAACGAAACTTGAAGAATCAAATTCAGAAATTACAGTGTCTTGGAGATGGAGAGCAGAATCAGTACAAACAAGAAGTGATATTGTGCACAGAATATCACAAATACAGTATCTATGTATCACATTCACTTCACATAGCCTGTCCGGGATTCAAGAACGAAAACAGAACAATCAGACAATCTAGATCTACATCTAGGGTTTCGATTCGAGTTTATTCAGCCAAGGATAGATCCTTCAAGAGATCACAAGTTTCTACCTTAATTCCCTGCAATAACAGGCTTTTGATCTGGCAATATCGTGCAACAAAAAGAGAGAAACTTTGAATAACCAAGAAGAAAAAGTTGAAGTGCATACCATGAACTGCCATTAAAATGGCAGCAAGCCTGGAATCATCAATTTCTTCAACTTTTCCAGCTCCCCCGGGCCTAGAGTCGTTGGGTTCTTGCAGCATTGCTGTTTGATTATTAAAAGTTTCAAGGCAACACAATATTTCTCACCTTCAGCAAAATATGATAGGATGGTTGCTGATCCTATTTTATCAACTCTGAGATTGCTTCAAGACCACAAAAAAGAAAACTAAAATGGATGTGAAGCTATAATACGTAATAAATTGACCGTCTATCCAAACCCCACAATTGGATGCATAACACAGTCATGATATACAGATGAAGATGAGAAGTTAAGGAAGTTTTGATGGCTTCGTCAATTCATGTATTACGTATTATATGTTTCATCAAGACTACATTCTATTATGGTTATGAATTGGTGAAGTTCAAAAGTAAGTTTCCCGACTGATACAAATATATTGTAGAACCAGAAAAACCAGGGTCAGGGATGATCTCCTCCTCCGCTAATGAGAGCCATATTCCTGAAAAAAATCGAAAGGCGAAGAGAAAAAGAATTTAGATTTGAACCAATGGAGAGAGACAAGTAAAGTAATGACAAGAATCCGTCGAAGTATTTAATAAGAAATTGGCAGATACATACAAATTGACCTTAAATAGAAGTCGCTTTGAATCTACACGAAGAATTTCTAAACTAACTCATTAAATACATAAAGTAAAAGGTACCAACCGTATTCGGGCTCAGAGTTCATTAACAGACATTTCGAATTATCAGTCATGCCTGTACTAGAATCAACATAAATTCAAATACCAAAATATTATTAAATGACAAAATTTTCCAGTAAAACTAAAAACCCTTAACCGAATTTCGTAAGCAACTCACTCAATTCAAGACTCAATGTTGAGACACTTCGGCAATAGACTAAAGCCAATAATCAATCCCTACCTCAAACAAAGGCAACCTGAATGCACACGACTGCAATTTCTTCATATCGTCAACTACATCGAAGCATCAGATAACCAATTTTCAACATTGCAAAACTAATCATTAACTTCCCATAGAAACCTAAACTAAATAACAAACAGCAAATTTCACTCAATTCAAGAATTAATGTTGAGACACTATTGCAATTGAATAAAGCCAATAACCAATCCCCACCTCAAACAAAGACAACCAGAATGCACACGACTGCGATTTCTTCATATCATCAACTACATCAGAGCATCAAATAACCAATTCTCGACATTGTACTATTCATTAACTTCCAACATAAACCAAAGCTCAAAATAACTGCAAATTTCACTCAATAATCAATCCCCACCTCAAACAAAAACAACCCGAATGCACATGACTGCGATTTCTTCATCTCATCTCAGATTACAAAAAAAAGAAAAAGGATCTCACCTCATCTCAGATTTTATCTGCCAGATACCTTGCCAGAGCATCCACAGGCTTGTCCGACACCCACAAACTCTTCTTCTTCTTCGAGTTT
Organism: Andrographis paniculata; assembly: GCF_009805555.1. Classification (NCBI taxonomy): domain Eukaryota; kingdom Viridiplantae; phylum Streptophyta; class Magnoliopsida; order Lamiales; family Acanthaceae; genus Andrographis; species Andrographis paniculata. Next base: position 3,737,007 of record NW_026137614.1, read on the forward strand.
TCCATCCTCTTGTGCTTGATTTTAATCCGAGCCAGATAATCAGCAGCAATCCAAGCAAAGCTCAACATCACCGACCCACCACCTTCTACCATCAGCACCTGCTTCGACTTCTTCACCCACATCTCATGATAGGTCACCTGGTACCAGGCAGACGCCTTCCTCTCATACATCACATTTTTTTCATCATCTGAGAGCTCATCGAATTCAGGGCCCATCCGCTCAAATACTTTCCTGAACTCCTTTCTCAGGGTGCTATATGCATGCTTCAATCTCTCCTTCAACTCCCCCCTTTTCTTGCCACTATATTTGGGCATTGACCATATATGCCCAGTAACAACTTCCGCCTCACCATGCACCTTATATTGGCCTAAAAGACCAATTAACTGTCCATCATACGATAGCTTGCAATTCCATGCATCGGTTATAAAGTTTTCAGCCCCAGCAATCTCAAGTTCTTCATCATACACAACGGTGTCCCTTTCATGTATCGTATCCTCGGCTTCGCAGCAGTCTCTTCCATACAAGTCCCTAATTTTCCGGTAAAGCTTACCAAGAATTTTACCCGACTTGTATGTCTGGAACTCTTCTTTACCCATAAAATCTGGGTAACTCTTAGGCTTGAGTTCGCCAGGCATGGTTACAACTTTTCCAGTCTTGGGGAAATCAACAGCTGTGGCTGCAAGCTCTGCCAGTTTGATGCATTTCTCATCCAACGCTCCATACTCACTAAGGTCGGCATGAACAACATGAGCATTGCAGATAGCACCCAGACTTTCATTCACCATGTTCTTTGTGAAAAACTCAATTATATCCTGAATAAAAGTAAGTCGGTCAATATTTAGTACACTATTTTGTTGATAAAACAATGACATACCAATGTGAATATAAAGACTAAGTAATAGAACAAACAGAAAGATGCGTTACTGCTGTCTTAGGATGTGCCGTATGTTAGATAACCTAACACGATTTATTCTTATAATCAGACACTTTGCAATACAATTCTGAAGGTTGAGGAGCAGACAAACTACTCCAAAGTGGATAAAGAATCAAAATCATAAACTCCAACATAGAATGACAGAAGAATCAACATGATTTAAAATATAATTACTGACTGCTTCAATCAATAGAAGTTGCCAATTTGAGGACCTGGAATAATAGAAGGCAGATTATTACCGAGTGTCGAACTTCACGCGAGAGCTGTTTGACTTCTCCAGGTGCATATTCCATGGGAGGCCAACTTCTCTTGCTAGGGGGAATGAGATTGTCATCCCAAGTAACAAAATAGAGATCACCATCAAGGTCACTCCCAGAAGCTTCATTCGTATGGGGTCTATCACCCTTCTGAGGAAACACAAGACAATCATAGAGATGATGCAGCTGTGGGACATCAATTGCCTCCAAAATCCGAACGTCGCCAGGGTGAAGACAAGGGTTCTTAGCAATTGCTACAAGGCCTTTGACAACTTGAAGGTTTTTCTTTGTCTCAGAAAACTGTGATCCATGCTTCACAAAACAATCTTCCAAACAAGGGTTCGAAACCTGGATGAAGCATTGGCCTTGTTCAAGTACAGCAGCCTCGTCCAAGCATCCCATCAGCCACCTTCCTGAGGGAACAAATATTCTAGCTCTTTCTCTGAGGTCTCCAAGCTGAGCAACTCTGATGCTTGTCAGCATCCCCCGCAAATGAGGCTCAACCCGAGGACTGAAACCAGCACTTAACATTATTGCTGCTGTATCCCCTTGATCAGTACATGAAGCAGTAACAACATCAAAGGCAATATCTGTGTCCTCAAGCATCTCATCAAGTCTCATAACCATAGTATCTTGCATCCTTGAGAAAATATCATCCGGAACTTCCAAAGCTGAGAGTAGTGTAATTATCTGTCGATTTAGAAAACCCGGCTGGAACCGAGTCCAAGAACAAATCTCAAGCATTGTGTGATCTGAATCAAACTTCTTCATACTCGGTCTTAGGAATAAGTGGAATGCATCATTTTTCTGTGGCCAACGTGCAACCACACCTTTGTAGCCTGCATATCTTATTTGGTAAGCACATGGAGACTTAGTGCCCAACTGCAGTTTCTCAGCAACTTCTGATGCCAGATTGTCTGATATCATACCAATACCGTCAGAGAAAACATAGCCATTTCTCTCAACATCACCCAGCATAGAATTGACTTTTTTGCATGGTACTTCAATCGTAGCATAAGTAGAAGAAAAGCATTGGCCCATCCTGGCAGCACACTTTGCAACATTCCGTTGTGTAAACTTTCCCATCCAGCTCTTGATGTTGGCCACCCCAGTGTTCTTGTTTTCAGCAAAAAACCAAGCTGAGCGGTCCCGGAGTTGATTTGCTGAAAATGCTAGAAAAGAATACCTCCGACCACACAAATAAAATCCATTAACTAATATGTCCTTTACCCGCTTGAACATAGTGGTCTTTTGGGGAGCTGTGTTTCTGGTAATGTCCCTCACAATGGGACTAGGATAATATTCAAGAACATTTTTATTTAGGGTCTGCATAGCTTCATCCATGAAAGTGACTCTTAGGAACCGATCAGCCATGTGTTTGTAATTTCTTAGAACCCTATTGGAAAGTTCCACCTCAGGCGGAAGGCAGTATGCTTTTGATGGAGTTATGATCAATCTTCGAACCTCAGCAATATCATTCATCTCCCGAGATCTCTCAAGGATCTTAGGATTGTTTAAAAGCCACGTTTTTAGGAGATCCAAGGTTTTGAGAGCATCATAAGCAGGACGCTTATAGGAACACATGTGCTTAAGCACAACTGCATTGAGTTCCTCAGCTTGATTCCTCAACACATCATAAAACTCTTCAGACAACTGATGCTGATTGATTATCCCCTTGTGCACGAGAGCATTCACCAAAAATAGAATCTCAAAGGATATGTCAGCCTTGTACTGTATACAGAAAAAGGGATCCGGCATGGGCAACCCAAAATCAGGCTCATCCTCCACCTGAAGCTTCATTCCAGAACCTTCATCAACAACTGGTACCCTCCTTTCTCGAAGATAATCCAAGGCCTTCAAGAGATGTGAACCATTCCGAGGTCTAATTGAAATTCGATAAGTGTTGCACCTACCAATTGCCCCACTGGGTGTGAAATCAGTTGTTCGTATCCATGGATCATCATCATCCAACAAATCAAAAGGCACGGATACATCAATATCATCATCTGCAGTTCTATAGTAAATCAATGGTGAAGAAGCCAGCTGCAATAGTACTATCAAAGATGAATAGCTTTTGTAATGTTTAATTCCAATTATTTCTCTTGGCAAGAACTCCAACTTGAAATCACACTTTATTACAGCTGGTCTTGCTCCACTTTTAAAGGTGAAAGCAGTATCCTTTGTAAAATGTAGTTTGCATGTTCCATTAAATCGATCAACAAGAAAATCAACCCCGCTATGAGCCCCCCTCCAACCAACCAAAAACTCTTTTTGACTCCTCAAAACTCCAATCTCTACGAGGACATCTGAGAACTTATAAGGTGCTGTAGTTCTTCTCCACTCATTCATCCTGTGAGGATTTTGTGGCCCCAAGCTAACCTTCAATGGCTTTCTTCCCAATATAAGTCTACCATGACCTGCAGCATCTACTGCTAATTTTGCCGAACTTGCAACTGCAAAATGAACAAATGCATGGGGTTCAACCTTCACGTAATCATTCTTTCTCTGCAGAATCTCCGGATCAGTCTCATAATTTGGGTATGATTCTGGAGGCGTTGACGAAGTCTTCAATCGGCACCGCCATACCAATCCAATATTATCTTCAAAATAGTCCGAAAGAATCTTGGCCGTGACATGATTTTCCAGCCCACCAACACTAATTTGAGTAACTACCAAATCCCTATCACCCATGTCCAATCCAACACCGATTTTCAAAGATCCACGATGCTATTTAACTTCAAATCTGCATGATGAATAACCCTTTTTATTAGGAATATCTTATATCTAGAACATCAAAGTTGAGCAGATAAACACGTATCCATCTAATTTGCAATATAACTGACTCATAAATTGTGACCACATTGTATTTACAAGAGGATCCACAATTAACTGAGGGGAACATTTATATCAATAAAGTTCCGAAGCACAACCCATTGAAGCCCATCAGTTTGGCTGGTTACTTGACTAAAGTAATGCAAAATACAAACAAACTGAAGGCAGTTGAACAGAAATAATAAATGGCAGGAAGAAAGGGAGAGGAAATCCTTCCTTTCGTCCGCATAGTCTGGCTCATATTCTATAAACTGCCAATAAAATGCACGGCTTTCAAACAGTAATATGCAAAACAGACAACAAACCCTTGACTAGTTTTCAGAACACAATGCAAACACTACTTCCCCAACTGGCTCATCGCAGATTAAAGACACACACAGAGACACACATCATGAATGTGGGTTTATGGAATACAACCACAACATCCGTATCTGAATACTTTAAGACCAGTAAAGCTGAAAACAGGGAATGGCTGCAGGAATTAAGGAAAGGGGGCAAATTTTGCACAAATCTGAGAGCCAACTTACTTTTTCGGAATCTTGGACTGAATCGCTCGTGTGAAGTCGGCGGAGGAGAAGGGCGAGAAGAGAGGTCGTGTCGGAGAACGATCAGAGAGTGAAGGGAGAGTGTAAAGAGGAAGGGGAAGGGATCACGCGGAAAAGAGAAGACTTGTTTCCAATTGTACTGTACTTGCCCAATCTGTTTCGAACCGGCGGTTCGAACCGCCGGTTCAACGTTTTGTATTTTCCTTTAGAGAAACTACTCCAGTGTATATGAACCTGCCCTCACCGGTCTAACGGTCACCAATGCAAGAATATAGTTTTAGAGGGACTTCGATTCAAACGAAGCTTTTTCAACCTAAGCAAAGAAAAAAAAAAAAAAAAAATTGAAAAAATAGCACAATTTATATAATTGATATAAATAAATTTTGATATAATATTTTAAATATAAAATTAATTTTTAGTATAATATAAAAAATAAAAATAAACGTGATGAAAAGTCGCCTGATGCAAAAGAAGTGGCGCATCCTTGCTGTCGGTTCAGATTGATCATCGGCAACAAGAAAAAAAGTTGGGGGCGATTGCTGTGGAAAGAGGAGAGGGGCGACAGGCAGCAAGATTGGATTACTAAATCCCCGTACGCTTGAGGGTTGGATCATGGTAAAACTTTGGTTTATTTAATTATCAAGGCAATAAAAATAAAAAAATAGAAGGCTTGTCGGATCATTATTATCGATGGTGAATATGCTATCGACTCTGAACCAATATAAGCTTGGGTAATGGATATATGCTTTGTTAAATCACTCAGAAAAAAATTAACAGGTCCAACGTTGAGAAAACATGAATTATTGTCAGGCCTTAAATTAAGTATAAATTATAGATGTTAATATATAACAACAATAGTCTAGTAGTATATTACCATTCATCGTCACAGTCTGGTAACGCTGGCTGAAAGTTCATATTTTATAGGATATACTAATGTTTTCACCCAATAATTTTTTTTTACATAATTTTCAATAAATATTTACTAACAAATACAATAAATATCTTACATATTTACAAAAAAATTAATTATTCAATATAAAATATTAATATATTTCTCCTTATCTAACATAATCACATATCCAAAAACACAAAGTGAACACGCGTTCTCTAAATCAAATTCTCAATATAAAATCAAACCCTACAAGAATTAACATGAAGCAAAAACGAGTTGAATATGGATGAGACAGATAATCAAACATGAAAGATCTAAAAAAAATAAAACTAAAAACAAGACATGGTGTTTCCAACTTAATCTAACAACAAAATGGAAAGTAACTAACACAATTACCGTCACTAACCGGTGTAGGGAACATGTAATAAACGTGAGGGCTGCTTATTGATCGATACATACTCTGATAAACAAGATTCGGCGCAGCAAGCTATGCAAATGCAAGTCGAATACAAGTACGCATATATAAAAGCCCATAAAAAACATTAGGCGAACTTGAGGCAAAACTGTAGTAGAAGTAATTAGGTCGAGAAGACTAGAAGAATACATACATGCCGGCCGGTGTACATTGCACGATAAGAGGGAATGAATCACCATGAAAAAGGACTTGCTCCCAGCAAGAATATTTCATTTTCTACATCTTTCACCCATTGGCAAACCCGATTGCATACTTTTATAGCAAGAGCCTGCATAAACACAGTTCATGAATGTTTCAACTCTGAAGGAGGACAGAATATGACATTATGTGCAGCAAATGAATTCTACATGAAAGTATGGAAGATGGAACATTCTGTGAAAGGAATTCTGGAAAGAGATGGAACATTTTTGCAATTTATTCGTAATAAGAGCTTGAAACAATGTAATAAATTTGGATAATCAAACCTTATCTGCAAGGGGATCAAAAGCTGCATAGAGTTCGAAATCTTGTGTGACCCAACAGAGAAGCACTGCGATGTCAATTAATTAGTCAGAAACAGCACAATAAGGAGCAAACAGCAAAGGTACTCATGCGTAGTAATAGTACTTCTGTAAGAAAATGTCGGGGAGGCAAAATGCTTATTCTAATATACCAGCTAAAGGAACAGAGAAGTTGATTTCATGCTTGAGAATTAGGTTAGTAAATGGCATAAAAACTGGAAAACAAAACACATTTACAATGGGAATAAGGACTGAAGACAGGTTTACCCAAAACTGGGAATCCCCAAGAATATCCGCCTCGGAAAAATTAAATTGAAGAACATTTACAAGAAGTCCAAGCTGGGAAGCATTGGATGGAATGTGAAATTTTTTACCATAATTTTCATCTCGTCTGAACTGCGTTTTGTGGGGTCCATTTCCACTGCCATGCATGGATGCATAAAGCCTTTGATATGCCCTGTATAGCCTGACATATAAAGGAGCCATATGAAACATTCAATGATGGATTTGATCCTAGAAATAGCCATGGCCACGAGTTGCCATTAATTTATTTATTACCTTTTTTGCTGTTTCAAGCTGTTGATTGGCGATGAAAATTCAGATGACACATATTGATCAAGATAAATACTTCTATAAATGAAATGCCATAGTCCGGCTGGACCACCAATTCCAGCAAACGCATCCCTTAGCCTTCCAGGAGAACCTGAGGCAGACCTGGGATAACCTAGATGAGAGGGTATCGACCCAGCACGAGAAGTGGGGTCAATTGGCAAATCCTCAATATGCATGCCACCATCAACCAAAGATCTTTGAACTTCACTTAGTACATTGGACTTCAAAAGTACACTCTCAATTCGAATCCTGTAAGATGCATCATGCATTTCCAATTCAGCAAACAGATTCGACATTTTATAGACATAGACATTAGCATGCTGGTTCACCTGCTATCTTTTAAATGGTAGAAAACATCAGCCTTTGTGGTAAGCAGTATAAGGTAAGTATCCATCTGTGATTAGATACAAAATCAGTTAAGTAGGTAACTAGGCGATGATTTGACATTATCACATCAAGTAAAACAAATATCCCATTGGAACAAATTCCTAGAATTCCCTCCACTGAGATATTTCATATAGGCATGGAAAATATTTTTCTGAAAAATTATACTTGATCCCAGTTCACTGCTACTTACATCAAAAAAATGCACATACGAATATAGAAATGCCATTGGATTGTATCTCGGCAGGCAAATTGGCGAGAAAGATTCAGATGTCCTGCATGGAATTGAAGAACATGTAAGTGAAAATTCTTTCACAAATTAGAAATATCTTCACTTATTTTTGGGAGAAGCTAGGTTATGCTGTTTTGCAAAAGCTTCAAAATTACCACTGTACGCAAAATTGTAACGCTCTCATTCTAAAGGTGTTATTGCCCCTTAAGAGGCTTAATAGTTTTTAGATATGGTGGTTCAAGTTCAGATGAAGATATAAATCTCCAAATTATAGAATATTTAGATTATATCAGGACGAGCCACCGATCTTACTCTTTTTTCTAATCCTACATCATCCTGATAACATTAAGAGACCAGAGAATGGCAATTTTTTGGTTAGTCTCCATCAATTATCTGTCACACACCAGAATCTAATTTATTAGTAAGCATTTATCATGTGATATTTAATTTCTTAAATAAAGCATCCAGTTTACCAACAAACATGCATTACAAGTACTTTTTCACATAGTTAGGAGCATAACTTATACATAAATAATGTGAAAATAGTATTTGTCCTATTGAACCAAAATAATGATAGTGCAAAGGAAAACAAAACAAGAAAAATGAACAAAGGTGTCCAATAAATTAGATCAAGCCATGTTTCTACATCTTGGCCCATGAGATAATAGATGATAGGATGTGAGAGCTAACTCGGCCTTACCTAAATGATTCAGATGACATAATAAAATTGGAGAGTAACAGAATATCGTCTGGGTGAAGAGATGCTTTCTGAGCACCAATAAGACTGATTACCTGCAATATGTTTCAACAAGGTATTTAACTATAGAGAAACTTATCCAGCAAATTAAGCAGGGGAAAATAATTCAAAGTTTCAAACAATATGTTTCAATTAGCCTTTCAGAGAAAGTTTAAAAAAATGAAAGGGTTAGGAAGGCACACCATTGACATACAGTTGATAAATTCTTTGCTGCGAAAATCATATATATAGAATAACTATACAAATCACCATTTTCTATGAAAAAACTAATGGTCCCAGAAACCTTTTTCTACACCCACAATTAGGTGGTTATGTAGCACAAGAATTTCAAGTAGCAAGAAACTTGGGATATCTACCTTGTGCTTGCACAATAAGAGTGCAAACAGTACTCCAGAACTAGCCACATCTTGCAAGATGGTACCAACAGCTTGACGGGATGAATAAGAAAGTGGTAGGCATGAGTATGCATGAAGAAACGATGCAGGATTCCTACAAATGGAACAGTTAACAGTTTTAGTTCGGTAATAGTAAAAAGATAAAGAAAAATAATAGTAAATGCATGTATAAGTCTTGTGAACTGGATCAAAAAGCAAGTTGATTCTATTCTAAGCTTAACTGAATAAGTTATTTTCAGAAAGGTCACGTTTATTTTAAAATTTAATAATGATATAAATGAAAATTACATTAATAGGTACACGTTGAACTGAATGGTTCAGTCATGAATCACTTAAAAACAGATTAATTTTTCACTCTAGTCCCTTCTACTCAGAAGTGACAGCATACCTAACAATACATTAGAAGGCACAGGTTATAGAATTTATAACCCATGTTAGCATGCACTTCATCATCAGTTACATGTTGACAACTTCATAGGCTAAGATTTTATCCAATGTTACAAAGAGTTTACTAGTACTAGTGTCACTTGGGATATTAGATGAGATTACAAACTTTGTAAAGATGATGTAGATTAGAATTGCAGATATTGGAAGCAGAATATGTAATAAGAGAACACAAAGATTGCATTAAGCATATTGATAACATATATGAACAAAGACATATTACTAAAAGTGAATTATAGAAATTGACTAGCCTTTTGTAGTATTATTATATCTAAATCTATGCTAGAGCATTGATGCTGCGAGGAATGACACAACAAACTCAACTAAAAATTACTTTAATAGGTAAAACAGTGAATACACAAAGTTTACCAACTGAAAGAATGGATCAAAGAAGAGAAGACTGCATCAGTTCCCCCAAGCAAAGATGTCATATCAAATTTTGGATTCTTCTCAAAGCATCGATTTACAGATTTTGTTAGGATAAGTATCATCTGCATTCAAATGAACTTAAGTATAAGCTAAGAAGTGGATTATATGGAATTTATTAACATTGAACATGGAAAAGGTATAGATAGCCAAGAATCAAGATAAGTCTGGGACTACATAGATCATCATTAATACAAATAAATTAATAATTACAGGAAAAGTTACCTGACCATAGAGGAGCTCTAGCTGCCCCCTTAATGATTCATAGGGCTCTTCTGTGCAACTAATGCAAACCAAGTAGATTGGTCCTTTCACAAGAAAAACAAACTGAAAACATAGATTCCACATAAATTTTAAGTATGGAAACTTAAAAGTCAGAATTACATTGAATTCAGCTATTGATACAAGATGACTGAATAAGTGTACTTGCGGCTACTTAGTCAACCTCTTAAATGATACAAAGAGGTGTCATCCACAATTATTGAACAAAATCTAATCAAAATATTCACAGTTTTTTAATCAGAAAAAAATGCAATTACTAAATATGCAGTAAATGAAGTTACTGTGTGATTTTAATCTAACCACTCTGATATAATGAAATTTATTCTTCTCTAGATAACCTTCAAGAAGCTTCGCTTCAGACTTAAAATCTGCTCAATATAGGCTATTTCCTCAGCTACTGAAAATGCTCATATTGACTTTTCTATGCAACCAGCTAACAAACATGTATAATTACAGTGCATCGACAAGTTGTATCACCATAATTCAGAAGCTCACTCCCATAAACTGGGAAACACGTCAATTAGTGGCTTTTTAAAAATTTTCAAGGCGGCAGAAGGAGAACAACCAGTATGCAAGAAGTACAGATGCATTTTACAAATAGATAGCTAATTCAATGAGAAGGAGATAGACAGACCTGATGTTTACCGGCTCTAACCAATTTGACTCGATCTCCCCTGAAAAAGGTATCAGTGAGCAAATCAAGGAAATCAAGCAGTCTCATATACTATCAAAGAGAGCTGTCAAAATTGCACACCCATTTTCGACGAAGGAAATGATGGCTTGTAGCGTTGCAGAGAATCCAGCTAGCTTGTGCTCATCCCCATGTCTAAGAGCTCAATAGTGAAAACCAGAAATAGGGTCTCAAAATCACTACTATAATTTCGACAAATTAAAGGTGTACCGAAACTAAACAGATTATGGCTATGCATAGAGCATTTCTGCACCATTCATTCATGATATACAGAGCCCACAAAATTGACAAACCTTGAATATATCGGTTTTCCGGAGTGACTCAACATAAAGAAGTGTTTCTTCCTTTTCCGCCATGAAACCGATGCGTCATCCTGAGGTTCCATTAGTATATTCATTAACCATAAGCAAATAAATCCTATTGTCACTGTATACAGTAATCTAATTAGAAAGATAATCTCACTAAACTAAAACAGATTCCCAAAACTTCATCCTGCAAGGCAAAATCAGATTAAAAGCATGCAATTTTTATTTTTTATTTTTCTCACTCCACCAAAGCAAATTAGAGACAAATGATCAAGGAAGGAGGAATGCGGGTTTGAATCCAGCTACTAACCTCATCAGCGTGGCGCTTCCCAGATGTCCGAAGTTCATGGGACTCCAAAACCTCAGCTTTCTGGACCTCCTGGATCTCAGTTCCATTTCCATTTTCATCATCATCATCATCATTGATTTCATCACCGCCGCTAGTGCTCCCCATCTCACCAGCATATCCACTGCTACTTGGACTCAATGGCCGCTCAATCTCATCTGCTTCGGAAGTACTCCTCCAGACAAAGGAAGAGCTCCCTTTAATTGGCCCCGAAGACTCAACCTCTTCACTAGGCTCAACATGATCATCCTCGATTGATTCAATCGGCACTTCCGTTCCAATTTCTTCACTCAAAGATCCGTTCGTGATATCCAGCTGCTCCGCCGGTTGTTCCTGCTCTTCTCCCTCATCTCGCTCCGATTCCTCTTCGTCAAGTGTCGCCCCCGGCGAGCGGGAGGACATTGAAATCGATGCCAACTGATTCTCAATGGCATCGAGAGATTGATCGATCGATTCTGGATTGGGCGTGGTGGAATTAGGGTTTTTCTCATCAATTTCGGATGGGGAGGTGGAGGACGAAGAATCGTAATCGGACGGCATTGTGGAAGCAAAAACCCCAAAAGAATGTCAGGGATTCGAAGCTAATCAGCAAGAAACGTGGAAGCCCAGTGCAGCAATCATGGGCAGGGCGGTGAAACTGAAGCCGAAGGAGAGGGAGTGAGAATATAGACGACGACGACGACGACGGCGTATGGACAGTTGAGTTGACCGGTAGGTGGTGGGCTTGGAATCGATCCGATCTCGAAGATGTTGCAGCAGATAATATGGGCCGGGTATTATTTTATTATTTTTTATACGAAGATTTGATGATATTTTAAATATTTTTAACATTATATATAATAATATTGTATACAATATGATTATTATTTAATAAAAAATAAAATTTTATATAATAGAAATAAATAAAAAAATATATTTATTTATTTATAATTAATTTAAAATTAATTTTATTAAAAATAAAAAATTTTAAATATAGATAAAAAATATTTATTTATTGATGAGAGATAGAAATACGTTTATATATGTGTTAAATATGTTTAAGAGTCATCTCTAATGGAAAGAAAAAAAAAAGAGTTATGTGTAGCAGGACTGAGAGAGTATTACTCACTGTCCACGTAATTTGTCCTATTTTTTATTTTATCAATTCTACATAAATTGTTATTTTTAATTTTAATATATAGTTATTTTTATTATACATTAATTATTTTTAATTATTTATTAATTATATTTTACTTAAATTATAGTAATACTCTTATATTACATGGGACAGATGAAGTAGTAATTATTTTTAATTTTTTATTAATTAAAAAATAAAAATTTACTGGTAAATCATAGCATTAATAATTTATGTTGTAACAAATAATTAATTTTATTCAATTTATTATTATTATTGTTAACCAAAATTAGGGTGTGTTTGTTTGTGGGTATGAGTTTTTAGATTTAATTTTTTTTAATAGCAAAAAATTAAATTTTATTAATTATTATTTTTAATATAAATATATAATTGATGTAATATTTTAAATTTAAATAAATTTATAATATAATATAAAAAAATAATAATTTGATTTGATATTTTTAAATTAAAATAAATATAAATAATAAAAGTTATAATAAATTAAAAAGATAGTGTAATCAGTAATTAATTAAAAAATTTATTATTTGACAATGCGTTTGAAAAAATTATATACTTTTTCTCATAAAACATTATTTTAACATAAATACATTTAATTTATTCATTTTCATTTAAATTATATATGGGCTTTCAAGGCCCAACCGATCAAGAAAGGAACAATCTTCTTTTAAAACCCTAATCCACACTTCCTCTCTTGCTCTGAAACCCTAGCAGCAGCGATACAGCAGCCATGCCGCCGAAGTTCGATCCCTCGCAGGTCGTCGAAGTTTATGTCCGCGTCACCGGCGGAGAAGTTGGCGCCGCCAGTTCGCTCGCTCCGAAAATCGGTCCTCTCGGTCTCTCCCCCAAAAAAATTGGTGAAGATATCGCCAAGGAAACCGCCAAGGATTGGAAGGGTCTCCGCGTCACCGTGAAGCTCACCGTCCAAAACCGTCAGGCCAAAGTCGCCGTCGTACCCTCCGCCGCCGCATTGGTTATTAAAGCACTCAAGGAGCCGGAGCGCGATCGTAAGAAGACGAAGAACATCAAGCACAGCGGCAATATCTCTCTGGATGATGTGATCGAGATCGCTAAGGTAATGAGTCCTCGCTCCATGGCGAAGGATTTGTCTGGCACCGTCAAGGAGATTCTCGGCACCTGTGTTTCTGTTGGATGCACCGTCGATGGAAAAGATCCCAAGGACTTGCAGCAGGAGATTACCGATGGCGATGTGGACATTCCACAAGATTGAGGTGAACTGTGAGCCGAAAAACATTAATCTTAAATTTCGTATACTTTGTTATTTATTCTTGCTTGAATTTCGAGAACTTCTTATCTAGTTCTGTTGCATTAACACATAAAGTTTGCTGAAGTTTTCAATATATTTTGAAAGAGATTCTTAGTTTATTTTTGTGTGCTTTGGATTTTTGTTTCCTTTGGCATATAATTAGGCATATTTTATTTTCATTTCATTCCGTGATCATTTTTTTTTACTCCATTGGATAGTTCAAAGGTTTCTCGCATCCTCTCCTGATTTTTAGCCACTTTAATTCTGAGAAAATACTTATCCATGATCCTTCTTGTGAAAACAACCACTCAAATAATCTTTGGATTTTGGATGGCATCACCATTATTACCACCAATAACCAAATCATCAACATTGATCAAGACAATGAAGTTAATAGAATCTCGCCTTAGAGTAAAAATCCAATAATTTGCATGAGAGTGAGCAAGTCCATAACCTTGCAAAGCACTAGCAAGTTTGGTAAACCAATATTTGGAAGCATGCCGCAATCAATAAAGTGACTTCCGTAATAAACACACTTTCCCAGGTTGTGATGTTGAAAAGCCTGGCGGGGGTGTGATACCTTCAGAGTTGGGCTGTTGCTTGGCCAACTCTCGTACGTGGATGAGTCAATATTTAGTCATTCGAAGTTGATTAGAGATTAAATTGATTGAATAGACTACTCATGTCAACAATGTGCACATTCTTTTCAGAAGACTTACTAAAAGGACTCTAAGAGTAATTTGAGGATAAGTGACCCTGGGAGTCTCCCAGGGTGCGCGTGAGTGAAGATAAAAGTGCGCTGAAAGAATTCGTGTTGACCTGTGGGGCAATCTACGATTCTGACACGCCTGGTTTTGCACGACTTGTGGACCGGGGTGTCACAGGGAGCTTCATAACCATTTATTCTAATAGTTTCTCATGCAAGAATGCATTGTGGACATCTATCCGGTGAAAATCCCAATTACATGCAACAACCACAAATAAAAATAGCCGAACAATCACCATTTTAGCAACCGGGCAATGGTCTCATAGTAAGCAATTCTTTCAACTCGATGATTACCCAAATATACTAATCTTGTTTTAGATCTCTCTATTGTCCCATTTGAATGATTTAATTTTGTCCACCCATTTATTTCCAATAGCTTTCTTCCCGGAGAAAGATCAACAATGGTCTGGGTTTGATTCTTTCTCGAGGGCATCAATCTCATCCTTTATGGCCTTCCGCCAACGTACATCTCCCAATGGCAATCTTGAAATTGCTAGACTCATTATTCGAATCAGAAATATCTTTGGCTTTATAGAAAATTGAACATAATTCATATATTGAGTGGAAATATAAGGTATACCTGAAGATGGATTGATGTTTGGACAATGCGGTGAGGGACTATGACACTGTGTCGAAGAGCCAACATAATTTTTAACAATCTCAACGATTGTTTACTTATCCTCACTACAATGAAACTTTTAACATAATATAAGCATTCAAACACCCCCGTAAGATAATATTCGCTCTCCATGCAATAATTTGTAGGGAGATTTTCAAACCAAGGAGTGCGTTAGGAGTTCAATTAATAATATATTTTGCTTTTAGTACGCTTTCACTCCAACAATCAATAGGTAGACTTACTTGAAAATGCAGCGCGCCCGCTACATTAAAAATACGTTTGTGTTTCATTTATATTATATTATTCTATTGAGGGATTTTCATACAAAAACTTTCATGCAAAATTTCGTTCATCGCAAAATAAGGCATAAATTCTGTATGAATTGTCGTTTTACTTCAGTAGAATTTATTTCTATATATCATTAGATTTTCATATTTATTGTTATAATAAATTTGACTTGAAATGTTGTGTTTGGTGTCAACGGATAATTATTTTTTTTAAAACAAGAGAAGTTGTCAAAGTGAAAAAAATTGCATTCTAGACTTTCTAGTCCCATGTAGCAAAAATGCAAATATGACTAAAGTGAGAGATATTTGTTTTGAAGATATTTTTTGAAAAATGGATGGAGTTTGGAAAAGAATTTATTTTAGGATAAAAAGGAGATTGTGCCGGCGCAAAAAAAAAAAGATTTTTCTAAGGAGATTTTTTAAATTCTTTTTCGTTGAGCGGATAATCTTAGACGATGTTTAATTTTATTATTTTTGTTCTTTTCCCCATAATTAGTGAGTAGTCTACTTTTTTTAGTTTAGGAGTGAAAACAACTATGTATGAATTTTTTATACTAGATTTGCTCAAATTTATTTGTATGGGGGTTTGAATTTTGGAGTGGGATGTGAATGGTAAAAATTTTGAATGTGAGGTGTAATGTTTTGAATATAAAATTAATTTTTAAAATAATATAAAAAATAAGAAATAGGTATTTGATTTAATTTTTCGGGAAGAAAAAAATTTAATGAATAGTAAAGTTTGAGAAAAATCCCCAGAACAAACACAAGTTAGATAAATATTTTTATGATTTCGAGTTTCAATGTTCTATATCTTTTAGTTTAATGTGGATATTACAAGCGAAATAAAGATTAATTATTAAACTAAATTGAGGGTCGGTAATTGTATTTTAATTTGTTTCAGGTAGCAACCACCACGAGATAAAAACTTCTAAAAAATCACAAAATCAATTGTAAATAATTTTGCCTAAAAAATTATTAAATTAAATTATGTTCTTCTAGTTCGAAAAGTAATTAGACTAATAAATTATTTGTGGATCATTGTAGTTCCAGCCTAATTAGAGAAACGAGATAAGTAAGAAAAGAATTAATTATTAGGCTTCTTCAATAACTATAACTATTTATTTATTTACAAATCAATAAAATTTAATAATTTTATTGATAGATTAGAAAATGATTATTATTGAAGTCAACAGTGCACCTTAGGATCCTTCTTTTGTCTTTTATTTTGATATTTTTATGTTCTTTATTTTTAAAACTTCTATTTTATTATGTCTATATAGTAAACACCTAAAGATCATTTATTTATTTATTTAATAAAATATTTTTAGAATAAATTGATCAACATTAATTTTAAAAATATTAAAAATTGATTATTTTTTTATATTATAAAATAATTGTAAAAAATATTTTTGTTAAATTATATATCAAATAATTTTAACCAAAAAGTGAAAAAAATAATAAATATGACCTACAATATGATTATATTGAAAACATGGTCGTGAACATGGTTTAGAACATAGCTGTGTTGAGAACAAGAGTAGGAACATGAGCGTGTTCAGAACACGGGCAGGAACACGACCGTGTTCAAAAGTGCAGGGTAATCAACACGGCCGTGTTGGCTGCCTGGAACGCCCAGTCACCTTCCCAGTCAATCATTTTGGGACTAAAATTGATAAATTTTCATTTGAGTGAGACTAAAATTGATAATTTTTTTTGAATGGGACCAAAATTGATAATTTTGATATTGAATGGGACAAAAATGATTTTTAGTCTTAAAAAATATGTATATATAAATGGAGTGAAAACGCAAAATCTTGTTTTTATTTTTAACTTTAGGGCAAATGTATTCTCAAACATACTATAGATTGTAGTGTGTGAAATGAATGACCCTTTCTAAAAGAGTACAAAAAAACTCGAGTATAATTAAAGTCCCTTTAGTTTGATGATATATTTAATTGATAAAATAGTAACAAAAAAGTTACTTTATTTCATAAATATTTACTTTGAAGTTAGGGATTTTATTTAATTAATTTTATTGTGGTGCAACAATTTTAGGACAGGTGTTTTGTGGCTACATATACATTGTGAGTTAGTTCCATTTAAGTGCCATCACAATTATGCTTTATAATTGCTCCAAATAATATCAGTGCCACTTATGCCTATTTGCTGCCTGTTTAAGATATATATAAATATATATATATATATATTATATATATATTTATGCAAAAGTTTATTTATTTATTTTTATATAGATATTGATCAACATCTTGGAGTCTTAATGTTCATTGCTTGTGTTATTATAGTCACTTTATTATATAATAATAATATTAATGAGCACCATCATTTAGTAGCATATATGTGGAATAATTTATTATTATTATATTATATTATATGCTGCCTCCGTCTCATAATAAATTATTTATTTTTTTATTTTAGTACGTCCTGTAATAAAATATTTATTTCTTTTTTTTTTTAGTAATTCTACTGTTTACCTAACATTATAAATACCCTTACAATTTACAATATTACAAAAATGTCATTACCTTTATATCGCACAATACTAATAAAGTTATTTTAGTTATTTCTGCTTTATTCATACTATATTTCAATATAATATTAATATTTTTAAAACCCCGTGTAAAAAGAAAATTGATACATAATTATGAGACGGAGAAAGTATTTTAAATATAGTTTTACATACAGCCTTTTTTGATTTCTCTTGACACAACAAGTGAGAAGATAAAAGGGAGGAGAAAGAATGAAGGGAATAAAAAGAAAATAAAAGAAAAAAATAAAATAAAATAAAAATTTTTCTGTCTCAACTCAATGTACTCCAGTAGTTATAAAATAAAATAAAATAAAATAAAATAATTAGAATATAATATTTTTGAATGAGACAAGTCAAAATAATAAAAAAGTTATATTGAATTAATAGAGGGAAGAGAGACAGTAACTTGAATTAAATAAATTAAATTATAAAAAAAATAAATAAAAATTTTAGACATTTCATATGAGATTGATGAAGTTTATATATTTACACTAAAATAATCTTTTTTTGGAGGAGGGAACAGTAGAAAATATATAGACATTTGTAAAATAGGCAAAATAATAATAAAGAAAAACATTTACTTTTGAGTAGAATGAGAGTATTTTTAAATAGGTCATATAAAATACTCAATTTTATTATTATTTTTTAATATTTTTGATAATTTAAAATTTTAAAAAATCTCTATTTAAACGCAGAATTAATGAGTTTGTACACTTTTTTTTTTTTAGATAGATCAATTTCTCATAAATATTATTAAAAATTATAATATATATTAACAATATATATACTATATACTTATTTATTCAAAAAAAGTCAATCATTTAATATAAATTAATTTTTATAAAAGATAAGGAGTTTTAAATGCATATATAACTATTTATTTATTGAGAAAAAATAAAAATAAAAGAATTTTGAATGTGATGTACGATGTTATATGTTATAAAGCTAGTTAAATTTGAATTTGTATTTGTTAATATGTTTTAAATTAGTAAATTATATAAGATATAGAAAAATATCATTTATTAAAAAAAAATATTAAGATATTTTTTTAAGAGAAAAAAATTATAATTTAGATTATTTTGGAAAAGTAAAATAGAATATTATTATACTCCCTCCGTCCCAATACAATAGTCCTGTTTACTATTTTTGTCTGTCTCAAAACAATAGTTTCATTTCCATAAATAATTATATCACTATAAAATTACCTTTATTTTTTCATTATTATTACACAATTGTTACTACTTTTTATACTACTACACTCACCAGGGCAAAAAAGTCTTTTACCAATATTTTTATCCACTGTCAATATAATATCAATATTTGTTAAAGTTTTTGCCAAACACAACCCAAAGTAATTTAATAGGACATCAAGACAAGTTATGCACATTTTTTAGGAGAAATCAAATCCATCAATAAAAAAATTGCATAAAATTAGTGGGTTAGAAACATGATGCATACTTGTGGACTAAGCAAAATAGTAATATTTCATTTTTGCAAAAAGAACAAGTGGAATGTGAAAATATTTCATTCACAATGGATAAATGTAACACATTCATAATTTTCTCAAAAATATATATATATATATATATCTCGATTTTGGATATATGTATATGACATATTGTTGATGTCACTATTTTTAATCAATCATATTATTTAATTGTTTTAATTAATACAAACAATTATGGACCTATGATCTTGATTATTGTAGAATAAAAATGTAAATACCTATGTATAATATTTTTATTTTGCATTGTGAATATAATTATAATTACAATTTCCCTAAAAATAAATAGGGGCTATGATTAAGTTCCTGAATTTCTATTCAAGCTTTATTTTCGGATGCACTTCTGTTTTAAAGTTTGTAATTTTGCTGTAAAAAATTTGAAATAAACGATATCATAAAATTTGAAAAATTGTTTGAAGATATATTTTTATTGCCTAATTGATTCCACAATATATATATATATATATATATCTAATAACAAACAAAACAATGAAATTTAAACAAACCTAAAAGGTGTGTTTCTTTTTGATAAGTTTAGAAAAAAATCAATTTGAGTTTGGTATGAAAATAATGTTTGATGAGATATTTTGTGAAAGGAAAAAATATATTTTGTTCGAAAAACGCAGAGTCCAAATAGTAAAATCTGGTGAAACTCAGCTAAAGAAACATACTACTAATCTATATATATATTAGGGTTTAAATTAGTATACAAGCAATGTCCAATTACAACACACAAATGCTCGATCTATCATCTATAAAAAGGCAAGCACAGTCCAAATTCCCAATCAAAAAAATAAATACATTTAAAGAACTTCAAAAATGGCGACGGCAACGGCAGCGACGGCGATCATCATCATCTCCATTCTCTCTTCTCTAACACTCAACAAAGCTCTCGACAACGATATTCCGTCGCAACTCTCCCCGGAAATGTTCGCATTGTTCCGCCCAAATCCGCAGCAATCAATCGCGGACAGCCGGCCACTGGCGGCGGCAGTTACCACCGCCGCCACCGCCGACGAAATCGCATCCGCCCGGCGGCTGAGAGACGGCAGCATCGCCGCCGGTATTCCGTTGGGGTTTATTTTCGCTTGCCTCGTTGGAGTGGGACTTTGCTATATCGCCATCCAGCGCCATGCCAATGCCCAGAAAGCCGCCGGCCGGTCCGCCACCGCCACCACCGCCGCCGCCGTGTAATAAACTCACTAAAGATATATATATATATATATATATAGGTTTATTTTTCATGTGATTTATTGTAGTGAATTAAAAGGGCATCACGATATTGTTTCATCTTATAGAAATATATAGGAAATATTATGGAGATGACAAATTCGATCTTGTTATGGTATTATGATATTGCTATACATGGCTTATATGATATTTACTTATTTATTAATTATTTATAGTTTTTTTTTAAAAAAATATTAGATCGAATATATATATATTTTTTTATATTATAGTATTAAAAAGTAATTTTCATTCAAAATATTATGGATGTGTTTGGTTTTGATTTGGGTTTGAAAATTTTGATTTTAAATTTTATTTAGATAGTATTTTAATGTAATTTTTCGTGAGATGAAATAATATACTCCATTCGTCCTATAACTAAATATTCATTTGCTTTTTACACATAATTTTAGAAATATTAGTATTATATTGGGATGTAGTAGGAATAAAGATACTAGAGTTATTAAAAAAGGAAATGAATACTTTATTATGAAACTGATTAAAATGGAAAAATGGATAGTTTGTTATGGGACGGAGAGAGTATAAGATATTGTTACAAGAATTGTCAGATAAATCAATATCCTTTCCCGTCGGGCTTGATTTGCAGGGTATTAAGTTCGGTCAGGGGTTTACCCAGTGTGTACTTTCGGGTAGCGACTGCGGGTTCCTACGTCATAAAAAAAAATAAAAAAATAATGACGCTAGGTTTAGTATGATGTGTAAGGAGAGACAAGTCATAAGGACATAAGGAGATGCCAAAATATATGAACATAGAACTAAACTCTACAAATTGAGCTCGAGGAGTCTGTCTCAATCCATATAATTATCGAAAAGATTGAAGACTTTACCATATTTGACATAATTACGAGGTGGAGTCATATAGACATTTTTATAAATTTTTTTAGGGTAAATTATATAACATCCCATTGTGTTTTAGTAAAAATGCACAAAATACCTGTGTTTTATTTATTGCGTGAAACTCTCTTGTGTTAATGTAAAGTTTGCACGAAACACCCTTCTTGTCCAAAACTGATATTTAATTGTAAATAAATACCTGAATTACGCAAGTTTTATACAAATAAAAAGCAAAAAATATCTTAAATAATTTTTTTGCATTAAATAAATAAATAATTTATTAATCCTCAATTTTATAGTTTTTGAAGACAAATTGTTGTCTAATTTTTATAAAACTTATAAAAATAAATTGATCACAATGATTGATCAATTATTTATTTATTTATTTTATTCAAAAAAATTATTTAATATTTTTTAAGTTTTTTATTTGTATAAAACTTATGTAATTCAAGTCTTTATTTCAAACCAAACATTAATTTTGGACAATGAGGGTGTTTCATACAAACTTTCCATTAACAAGGGAGTTTCACACAATAAATAAAATATAGAATATTTTGTGCATTTTTAGTAAAATACAAGGATGTGTTATATAATTTACCCAATTTTTTTATGCAAAAATACATTTTTTACATCCATCTACGGGAAGAAGAAGTGCAACTGTGTAATAGTCGTAGCAATTAAAAAACTCCAACGTGACTCAAACAATATGGAAAACAATGGTGAAAAATAAATAAATTAAGATTAAAAGATTACACTTTCATTTTAGGGTTGTTATAAAAAATATTTTTGTTTTTTGTTTTTTTTTTTAAGTAAAAATGATTATACTTTTGCATTTTCCTTTTTACTGTAAAAGGAAAAAGTAACAATTATTACTCACTTTTATTAAAATTCGTACAGGTCAAATAACCACATATTTGGATGAATTCCACTATAAGAATAGTGCAAATGTATCAACTTATGTCACATTCAAATAAATTTTATAATTTAGTATGCAATACAATTATATAATATCATTGTAAAAAATAGAGTTAATAAAAATATAATAACTAAAATATATTTTATGAATTAGGAGTATATATATCACTGGACAACAGAGTCGACAAAAATAATTACAGTTCGAAAATTCGATCTGAATTCGATACAAAAAAATTATTTTTGAACATTATGGTCATTTTCGAACTGAATTCGATACAAAAAAAATTATTTTTGAACATTCTAGTCGTGACTGGGTCTACCAAAATTGGACCGTGCTTGGCCCAACCCGACATGTACATTAGTATAATTTTAAAAAATAATCTAATAAATATATTATCAAATGAACTTATCTCATAAATAAATATATAGTTGAATAGTTTGATTCTTGTTTGGTAAATAAACAAATAAAAACAAGTACTTCCTCTTTTTTATTTATTTATTTTATTGTCATTCAAATTTATTCTAGTTTCGTTTTTTAATAAAAAAATACTCTTCGTTCTACAAATTTATTTTCACTTTCTTTTTTATTAGCTGAATTTATTTTATTATAAATTTTGACAAAGTTAACAAATCAAACATTTAATTATTACCTTCTATTGAACACTTATTTATTTACGATAAATATCATTAATTTTTATTACTTTTTCTCTCTTTATTTAGTTTAATTTCTATTAAATATTCAAAAATATCACAAACTACTTATCATTTTTTCAATAAAATATATATATTTTTTTAACGTGCCGGATTCAAGTGGACTAATTTTATTGAACGGAGGGAGTACTATTTTTTTTTTTTAACATTTAATTTTTTTTTTTTTTTTTTTTTTATTTTTATTTTTACATATTTTTCTTTTAAAATAAATAAATACACAATTGGTCGATGAAAAAAGTATTATAGTTTATAGGACGTGTGTGTGCATGAACTGTGCTGTGCTACTAATTACCATTTTCCGGTTTTACACATATTTACGGGTTTTTCCTTAATATGGAAAATGGGATGAGCACGAACCAAAGACCGACTTAAAAACGACGTCGTCTAAGGTCCGGTTCTCACATTCATACCATCGGGTCACTGTCCATCGTCCGATCTCAGTCAAAACTCATTCCTCTCTGGATCGCACCAATGGCGGCTCGGCTGCTGCTCGTTCTAGCACTCACCTCCCTGCTACTCTCCTCTCTACTCCCCTCCCGCATTTCCTCCGCCGACGATGAGGACGAAGATCTGAGCTTTCTCGAGGAATCGGATTCAGCCGACGCAGCGCCTGCTGACCACCACCACTCCGACGGCGAGTACTCCGACAACGATGATGAGGAATTTGAGAGCTACGACGATTTCGAGGTACCGTCGGACTTCAACCACGAGGGCGAGAATGAGGAGGATGAAATGCCCAAATTCGATGAGAAGGACGTCGTCGTTTTGACCGATCGTAATTTCAGCAGTTTCATCGACGATAATAAGTTTGTGATGGTGGAATTTTACGCCCCGTGGTGTGGCCACTGCAAGGAGCTGGCGCCGGAGTTTGCGGCGGCGGCGACAGAACTGAAGGGGGAGGATGTGAAGCTAGCCAAGGTGGACGCTACGGTGGAGAATGGCCTGGCTGAGAACTATGAAGTTCAGGGGTTTCCGACTGTTTACTTCTTTGTCGATGGAGAGCATGTAACTTATTCTGGCCATCGCACCAAGTGAGATTCTTCTTCTATATCATTTCTCAATTCAATTTCTATGCCATTTTCTGACTTAAGAAGTTATTGATGGATTGATCATTTTCCCTTGTTTGAGGTACGAGGAATTCAGTTTAGGCATTTTTCTTGGTGATCGTATTGATAGTACTTCATAGTGCACATTAATTAGAGCTGGAAATGCATTGTAGAACTCAATTTCATGATACCAAATGTAAGGCTTGGATAGATGAAACTAAAGGAAGTAGCTCTTAATAAGCTAGTTCATATTTGCATTGTAGTTTTTAAGGTGATGGATTCCATCGCCCTCTTTTTCTGGGGCTTGATATCTTAGAGAACTGGTTGAGGTTTGAATATTGTAAAACGATTTGATCTGGCACAGCCATGTGTTTAGTTTGAAGCTTTGAGGAGGGAAAGGAAATGCTAACTAAAGATATAGAATGTTAGAGATTATATATCATCTTGTCACATGTTTGATGGAAGGATTTGGAAGAGAACTATTGAAATATGAGAATGAAGTTTAATAGAAGTGCAAAATCTATTGATTTTTATGTTCCATTTCCTCAGAATCCTTCAACCATTGATGCAGGGAAGCATTGAGTTTGAGCTTTTTGTTTATCTCTGTCTTTTGGAATGTTGAATTAATTGAAAGAGAAATGCAAGTATTCGTTTCATAGATTCAAGCCACTTCAGCTAATTTTGATGATGACTGTATATATGTGCACAAAATTTACATGCTGCACCTGATGTTGGTTCTATTTTGGAAGCTTGATGCCATTGATTGAATTATATTCCTTGAAAATTTACAAAACTCTCTATGCAGAGATGCTATTGTTACCTGGATTAGGAAGAAAATTGGGCCTGGTATATCCAACATAACAACGACAGAGGATGCCGAGAATATATTAACATCTGAGAATAAGGTTGTTTTGGCATTCCTCAATTCATTGGTGGTAAGATGTTCTGACTTTGCCTATTATGATTTTTGCATTTATTAAATTTGCTAATTTTCTGTTAATGTAGATACATTTTCTTTATGTTTGAATGGATATTTATATGACCCTTCAACGAAGATGATGTTTATTTTTATTTGCTTATTTCTTTATCCTATCAACACCATTATTTAGATATAAACTATCCGCCTGGAATATTCCTTTTACCCTCTGTTATTTCTTCTTGTTATGATTGAAATGACAAATATGCAATTCTACTAAGTTGAGCAATCATTGATCATTGACTATTAAGAGTGTGATATTGGATAGCTGTGATTTAATTACTGTATCAAATAAATTTTGATATTGTGTCTCATTTCGCCAGTGTTGCTTTTATTTCTATTTTCTCTTTTCCTTTATCTAGATATTGGAATTCGACACTTCCTCACAATATAACTATTTCAGGGTGTGGACAGTCAAGAGTTTACTGCTGCATCAAAGCTTGATGATAGTGTTAACTTCTACCAAACAATAAATCCCAATGTTGCCAAGATGTTTCACTTGGAAGCTGATGTGAACCGTCCTGCTATGGTCCTATTAAAGAAGGAGCCTGAGAAAGTGACCATTTTTGGTTGGTTCCTATTGAACTGCGTTTTTAAAACTATCTGTCCTTTACTGCTTAAAAATTTGTTGCGACTCTTTGGCAGATGGGAACTTCAAAAAGTCTGAAATACTTAAATTTGTTTCTACCAATAAGCTTCCACTAGTGACAACTTTCAGTAGAGAAAGTGCTCCAATAATATTTGAAAGCCCGATTAAAAAGCAGGTTTAGTAGCCATTTCCACAGTTTTACTCTATATTCACTTCTTTTTCATGGTTGAGTCCACAGAAATTCGTATGTCTTGCTTGGTGTTTTGTCTTTCTTGTTGCTGGAATAAAGACTCTTTAATGTTTGTTCAGGTTTTGCTCTTTGCCTCTTCGAATGACTCACAAGAGGTCTTTCAAACATTCCAAGAAGCTGCAAAGCTTTTCAAGGGAAAGGTACTGGAATTAGTTGCTGTTAAAATTACTTGTGGACTTCCATTTTATTGATTTGAAAGGATAGATCTCGTTTCCGCGTTTCTGATGGATCACAACCAGGAAATCGATATTTAACGACATAGCTATCTCTACTATACCATTTTAATATCTTTGTTGGCACTTGGCATAATTACTTGCACCATTTTCATTGTTATTTCCACTTGATGCACAGCTTATATTTGTACGGGTTGACATTGACAATGAAGCCGTGGGAAGGCCTGTAGCTGATTTTTTTGGAGTGACAGATTCACCTGCAGTAAAATTCTTAACTTTCTTTGTGATCTCCAAGTCTAGAATAAAGAAAATGATCTCGGAATCTAGGAGATTGGATTTATAATCGCTTATGAGTTCTGGTTGCAGGTTGTGGGCTTTGCAGGAGGTGATGATACTCAAAAGTACCCATTTTCAGGAGAAATTGTGCTTGAAAAGTTAAAGGTTAAATTCTGTTCTGTTGGTTTAAATTTACTATGCTTTATAAATCTAGGTTCATTTGGGCTGTTGTAATCTTCACTAAGAACACCGTTTCCATCATTTTATCAGGAGTTTGGGAATGATTTCTTGGAAGACAAGCTGAAACCAATCTATAAATCGGATCCAATTCCCGAGAGTGTTAGTTATGCTCACATTTTTTAGTCTGATGAAATTCATATGTAATTTGCTGTTGACATTTCCTCTGCCTCTCAAATTACAGAATGATGGTGATGTGAAGATCGTCGTTGGTAATAACTTTGAAGATATTGTTCTGGATGAATCGAAAGATGTCCTTCTTGAGGTACCTTATATTCTTCATAATTATTACGTCTTTGAAATAGTGATAGTCATATTAAACAATTTCTTCTCAACAAATGGGGGTAGATTTACGCACCCTGGTGCGGCCATTGCCAAGCCCTCGAGCCAACATACAACAAGCTTGCCAAGCACTTGCGCAGCATTGAATCTCTCGTCATAGCTAAAATGGATGGAACCACAAATGAACACCCACGGGCGAAGGTATTCTCATATTGGACCCACCCACCCTTAACTATCGACAAGTAATCTTGCATCAATGGCCAAATTAAGGTCCTTTCATAATCCGTGTTCAGTGAGTGGATTCAGCTCTCAAATAAATGAAATTGTCGGATTCTTTTACCTGCAGGCCGATGGATTCCCAACAATTCTCTTCTTCCCAGCCGGGAAGAAGAGCTCGGATCCGGTAAGCCATGCTTTACATGCTCTGTATGACAGTCTGGAATTCGATTTGCTTGAGTCAATACCAAACTTTACTGTGGCCTCGATCTATTCTGTGGCAGATACCGGTCGAGACTGAGCGTACAGTAGTGGGATTCTACAAGTTCATCAAGAAGCATGCTTCAATACCATTTAAGCTCCAGAAACCAGCTGCATCGCCGCCACAGCCACCACCGGAACAAGTCACCGGGGACACCAAAAGCGACAATGTCAAGGATGAACTATGAAGGCTGTGTCTGTTACTTTTATTACAGTGCTGCAGGGAAGGGAAGTTATTTTACTAACTAGCAACAAGTGAAGTGAGAGACAATAGGTAGAAAGAGTTGTTGTCATTTTCTGTATTGAGTTGTTTTTGTTGTGGGGATTTTGTTGTAATCTATCTATCTATCTATCTATAACGCTTTTATAGAAAGAGCAAAAAGTTGCTTTCTTTGGAGTCATTATTATTGCTATTATGACTTTCAGTGTTGTATTATCTATGTTTTGGAGCGACCGTTGATCTTAATCTGCACGGTACTGATTAGTCTTGATCCATAGGATTGGTTTTTAATCGAAAGGTGGAACTTGTGATTAGTCTTGATTGATAGGATTGATTTTTAAGGAAACGGTGGAAATGGAAGACAAGAGCGAAATTGTAATCACTTAGTTATTATTATTATTATTGTTGGGTGCAAACTCAAGTACTATATTTGAGAACAAAAATTCACACCTTATAAATCTAACGTAAACTCTATTAATACGAGGTTTTTCAGAGTCCGGTTTGATGGTGAAGTGGCTGGGTGGCATTGGGGCCATTGGTTGTGGTGGTGGGCTCGCCCTCATGACCTGCGGATGTACTTTGTGTCGAAAGTCTGGCGTTGAGCCAGTCCCGACAATTGTTGTTGATCTAGCTGCGGATCCTTTTGTGATAGGCGGTGCAAGGTGGGCCTAAGTTTGTCCTTGGTTTGAGAGGAAAAAATCAATCAAGGCGGACAATGATATTTATGTTAATTTAAGGAAGCGGGTGAGCACTCTATGGAAGTATAAATCGAAGATTAGGGTTTATAAATCATTAGACAAGTATATATTTATACACACAATAGGTATGATGATACAAATGCGCTTAGCTGGGATAGTAACATCACCCCGGTTCTATCTGCATCATCACGCATTTGATGTATACATATATATCATACATACAGACGTGTGTACTTCATATATATATATACATGTACATATGCATACAACAAATGTGTGATGATGCAGATTGGACTGGGTGAGACGATTGATATGATCCAAAAGCGGAATAAAATGAGTAGCTGCGAGCCCCATCTACATCATCACTCGTTATGTGTATGTATACACCAAATAGCTGATGAGACAGATGTGGCTGAGGTGGGGTGGCGCTGCAGATTTGATCCTAAAACGAGATCAGATCAATATAATTAAAAGGCTCTCAACCCTATATGCATCACCACCTATTGAATATATATATTACATCCATGTGTACTTCATATATATACACATGTGCTTGTGATGATATAAATGAAGCGAGGTAGGGGTGGGGCTGCTGATTTGATTTCAAAGCGGGATTAGATTAGCAGTATCAAAAGACTCCTAGCCCCAACTGCATCCTCACCTATAGGGTGTATACACACACGTGTGGGGCTGCCGATCTGATTACAAAATGAGATTAGATCAACAACATCAAGAGACTCTCATTGCATTATCATCCATTAGGTGTATATATATAAATATGTGTATGTATATACCCAATGAGTGATGTAGCGGATGAAACTTTCGTGACGGTGCTGTTACTTTAGCCCCATTTGCATCATTACCCATTGAATATGTACATACACACATGAATATGTATACACCCAATAAGTGATAGATGCAGATAGGGTTGGATTGAGGTTGCTGATCCGATCCCAAAGCAAAATCATATCAACAGCATCAAAAGGCTCCCAACTTCATCTGCATCATCACCCATTGGATGTATATATACATACGTGTGTATGTATAAAATAATTTTATACATACATATGCTTGTATTTTATACATATATATATGTATATGAACACCCAATAAATGATGATGCAAATAAGGTGAGAGTGGGGCTGCTAATCTAATCCCTATCAGTAGCATGAAAAGGCTCGTAGCACTATTTGCATCATCACCCATTTATTGTATACATATACACGTGTGTATATATAAAGTGATTTTATACATACACATGTGTGTATTATATACACACATAGGTGTGTATACACCAAATATGTGATGATGTAGATGGGGTGGGAGTGGGGCTACTGCTGATCTGATGTGTACTTTATACATAGATGTACTTTATACATACATAACTGTGTATGTATACTCACAATAGGTGATGATGTAAATATGGTGGGAGTGAGGTTGCTAATTTGATCTCAAAGTGGAATCAAATTAGTAGTATCAAAAGGCTCTTAATCCCATTTCTATCATCACTAATTTGGTACACATATGCGTATATATAAAATAATTTTTACGTACACACATTGGTATTTATACAAGTAATAGGTGGGGATGCAGATGGAGGTGGGCTTATTGATTTGATCCCAAAGCGAGATCGGATTAGAAACATCAAAATGCTCATCGCTTCATCTGCATCATCACCCATTGGATGTATATACCTATATATAAAATGAATTTTTTCACACATATGTGTATGCATACACTAAATAGATGATGATGTAGATGTGAATATGAGCCTTTTGATGTTGCTGATGTAATCTTGCTTTGAGATCAGACCATCAGCCTCATATCCACCCTAGTCTCATCGTTATCACCCATTAATTGTATAGATACACATGTGCGTATGTATACATTCAATAGGTGATGATGGAAATGAAGGTGGAGCTGCTGATATGATCCAAAAGCGGGATTTGATTAGTTGTATCAAAAGGCTTTTAGCCTCTTCTACATCATCATCCATTGAGTATATACATATACATATGTGTATATATAAAGTTATTTTATAAATACACACATGTGTACTTTATATATACATGTGTGCATGTATACACCCAATAGATATGATACAAATGGAGGTAGGGGTCAACATCGAAAGGCTCCCAACCTCATTTACATCATCATCCATTGGATGTATACTTTATATATATGTATGTGCATATATACACCCAATAGATAATGCCGATAAGAGTATGGGCTGCTGATTCCAAAGCGGGATTAGATCAGAAGCATCAAAAGGCTCCCAATCTAATCTATAACGATACCCAAATATAAAAAAATAATCTTATCCCAAATACAAAAAGTCAACACACTTAAAAGGAAAAAAAAAAAAAAAAGTTCAAATTCGCGTGACTTCTTGCCATATTATCATTACCAATGCTAGCTCCTAATGATGTAAATCAATAAGCAAATATGGCGATAGTGCAACCTACATAACATATATCAGATGTTTCTTCGATCATTCATTCACAAATTAATCTCTTAAACCTCTCTCTCTCTCTCTATATATATATATACATATCATCAACGTATTCGTATCATATGGTAGCTCCAGGTTGAGGTTGAGAGTCGCGGCTGTCATCACTTGATCTCATTTGGTTGTTCACCTCATTCTCATTCTGCAGATTCTGATTTTCCGGCCGGCGGCTCCGCCGGCGCACTCTCCGTCTCCATTTGAGGAGCTCGACCACAACACTGGCTCCAGTCATTGCAACACCAAAACCAGCAAATGCAGACAGGAGCACTGATATAATCGCATGAACATGAACCTAATTCCTCCAAAACAAGGAACCATTTATGAATCATGAGAATTGAGAAACATTATCGGTAATTTGTAGGGGTGGTCAATTCATGTTTTCCGATCATGTTCTTGTCGGATTGAGCTGTGGGTATTGTTGGATTTTAGGGAAAGAAAATCATAAAGATTTAGGAGGAAGAATAGCGTATATGTGTTATTGCTCAACACACTTTGAATAGCATAAGAGTTTCATGGTGACTCATTATCTATCAACATTTAACCATATTAAATATAATCTTTCAACTCCTAACATCAATTATCAATTGATTATAGGATGTTATGCGCACGTTAACAGGTATAACAAAAAACCTGTCAACTCAAACACAATTCGAATCCGATTTTCAACCCAAAACACTTAACGATACGAATCTTTTCGGATCAGGTTAAGGTCAACTTAATTTTGTTTCAAGTCACCCTATAACCCGAATGAATCTGAATGAACTCCCAAAAACTTAACACGAAACAAACTCGAAAATCCACAAAACCTGATTTGTTTCAAGTTAAAATCAAGTCGGGTTTGGATTTTGGATTATCTAGTAACCTGATTTATATATTTCGGGTTATCAGGTCAATTTGAAACCCCATATGATCTAACTATTTTTTTTTTTTCATTTGATTGACCTGATTTTTTTTTTTTTAAAATCAACATCCAAATCCAAATCCGAACTTAAAAATCAAGTTAAAATTTTTTAAAATTTTAACACTTGTAAATAAATTACACACCACCCAAAGGAATCTACTCACCAAATTGTAGAAAAGATGAGCGAAGAGAACCACAAGAGCGAATTGAACTGATGCATAAATCCACACGAGCTTTCTCTTCACTGTGATTAATTAGAAGAAAATGTTCATCAAAAGCATCTTTATTTTTTATTTATTTTTTGGAATTCATAAATCTTTAACTTACCCATAGTCGACGAAATCATCGACGAAAGTAAGCCAAAGATGCACGAAAATGGAAGCGATATCGCGATCGCATTGCTATCCATCTTCTTCACCTGCATTTTCAAATTCCATCGTAAGTAAAACTCTCTTTTGTTGTCTCGAACATGACAATATTTTTCGATCGATCTTACCAATAATTGCTCGAGAAAACAAAAGTAGGCTAGCATGCCAACAATGACAAGTATGGGCAGCTCTTGCCAAACTCTGCATTAAAAAAAAAAAAAAATTTCCTTAAACTTTTAGGTGAAATGATCATTTTCATTTGCAGTTTGTATATACTACTTGCCTGTATCCATTGAATTCCATTTGAGAAAAACTAGTCCGCGAGGCGTCGCTATCCATAAGTATGGAGCTTTGAATGCGTTGAAGAGTGACGGGAAGATTCTCGACTTGTTGCTTGCAAACGTCGCACGTTCTATTGCCTTTAATCGAGAACCATTTGACGGCGCAATCTTGATGAGCGAGGGCAAGTTCGCCTTTGCAGCTACATTCCATCTTAAGTGTCTCTCCGCCTTCACATAATTCGACTAGACAAATTCGACAGACGGCTTCTTCTTCTGGTATATCTTCTTCGTCATTTTCTGCGGCAAAACATTTAACTTGAATCAATGGAAATATGAATATGAAGAGATGTGCGATGATGATTGGTGTCGAATTATACGCTCGTCTCCTATTGTTGCTTCCGGATCTTCGTCCTTTGGCCGGGGAGTCGAGGAAATTACGCGGAAGAAAGAGTTGCTCCTTTGAAGACTTTTCTCCTTGTTAAGGAGGACGGGGACAGACTGCGACCGGTGTATCGACCCGACTTCTTTTCTCTGCCATTGCACATACATATAATCAATCACACTATAAAAAAATGTCTAATTAGCAACACATTTTTTAGTCGCTAAAATCAATTATTCACTACAAAATTAATTTCGTCGCTAAAATTCTTTTGCTAGAAAATCTTATTTTCATACAAAAGTGTTTTAGCTACAAAATTATCTTTCATAATTAAAACCATTTGACTAAAAAAACCATGTATATTTTGATGTTAAAATTTTTTTGTTATAAATTTATAACAAAAACAACTTTAGCTAAGTAAGTATATTTTCGTAGCTATATTTTTTTTCTTAATTTTTCTTGAAAAAAAAAAAAAAACTTATCTTTTGTTACAAAAGTAAAATTTTTCGCCAAAGAACTTTACTAACACAATATAAGCGGCGAAAACAAAAATAATTTTTTCTATGAACTTTACTAAGATTTTTTTTTTTTTTTAGCTAGAATTTAACCTTTTTGTTGTGTAAAGTAAATGACAAATTTTACCTAGAAGCTTAAACTTGTAGAAAAAATACATCATTGAATATATATTATAGTTTTCTAATACGCCCCTGCAAGCTAGATTCATCCTACACAAATCTTGCACAAGAACATTATTTTATTTTTTTCACAAAATTGACCTTACTAATTATCTTATCTAAAAATTAAGCTTATACAAAAACGCATAATTATAGTCTATTAACACGGTCTCATGTGTAAGGAGCATTCATCCCACAGAAACTTGCAAGTTGACATTCCTTTTTTTTTTAAAATTGCCGAACCTTATGGACCATCTCATCTAAAAATTTAAATTTATAGAAAAAAATGCATCTGTTAATTATATATTATAATCTTCGGACACTTAAATAAGTAGGAAACAATTTCAAAAGGCTTACATGGAGCGAAAGTTGGCGATGATCCATACGGGGGTTGGCGTTGTTAGGATTGGAGTTTACGAGTGGAGACAACGGAAGGGACGACGTCCTCTTCATCCTCGGAGTAAAAATCTTGGACAGAGACCAGGACCTTGATATGGATGTCTTTCGAGAAGAACCAACATCAGCAGCAGCAGCAACAGCAGGTTTCTCGACATCATCGTCCGTGTCGGCAGTGCAGCTGTGATTGAAGCTCAGCTTAGGCAGTAGGCTCCGGATGGACATCGCCGGAGGTCTTGCATTCGGCCTAGAGTCGGAAGGGCTTGGCGCAATAAAGAAGTTGACCTTCTTGGGGGTGGGGGTGGGGGTAGGGGTGGGAGGCATCTTAATTTGAATGAATTCTTGAGGCGACATGGCCGGAGGAGGTATCTGCAAGAACAGCTTAGGCTTTCTCCTTTCATCTCTGCCCATCGATGCTTCCTCATCATTCTCCTATTGTAAATTTAAAGCAAAGCTTATGAATTAATGACAGAGAGAATTAATGGAGTTGGAAATGAGAGAGAGAGATCTAGAGAGAGAGAGAGAGAGAGAGGTGAAACCAAACCTGAGGAGGAATAGAAGTAGGGACAAGAGAGCTGCTGCCATGGTGTGCAGATTCCTGTTTTGGGGGATTATTATTATTAATCTTGTTGTTCATCGTCGTCTTTGATTCTTGTGAAAAATAGATAGATAGATAGGTAGATAGATTCCAATAATTGAAATGCACGATGATGATGATACACTGCACTTTATATATAAATGATGGAATCCTCCTCAGGGGTGGGGTGGGGTGGGGTGGTTTCAGTACCTGCTATTCTCCATTCTCACTCCCACTCCCAAAAGTAATTAAGTGCCACAGCTTCTCTACGCTTCAGTCTTCTCCAATTCAATGCGCCGCTGCTGCACTGCACTGTTGCCCCATACATACTTATATATACATATATATATATATATTATATACATACCAAAGTATTAGGCATAATTGAAGATGTGTTTCAATGTAGTTTTTTATTCTAGATCCCATTATCATTTATTCATCACACACATATATATGTTTTATTCTAAAAAATTAAAATTATTATTATTTTTATTTAAATGATTAGTTATTAAATTTAGTTTTTATTTAGAATATTAAGTATAAGGGTAAACTGTTTTTTTAGTCCCGTGGACCCCCTTATCATTTTAGTCCCGCAAGTGGAGCCTGGCGCAAACTAGTCCCATAAGTAAATAATTTTCGCTGTTTTAGTCCTCCGGCGCTGGAGATGCCCGCGTGGCTCGCCGGAGGTGACGTGTCCGCCGGGTCACACCTGGCGGACACGTGGATTTTTATTTTTAAATTTTTTTTTTAAAACTTATTTTTAATTTATTTTAAATTTTATTTGAATTTTTTTATTATTTTATTTGTTACAATTTAAAAAAATGAAAAAAAATGAAAAATGAAAAATAAATCCACGTGTCCGCCAGGTGTCGCTGACCTGGCGGGACACCTGGCAGACACGTCACCTCCGGCGAGCCACGCGGGTGTCTCCGGCGCCGGAGGACTAAAACAGCAAAATTTTTTCACTTATGGGACTAGTTTGCGATAGGCTCCACTTACGGGACTAAAATGATAAAGGTTCCAGTTACGGGACTAAAAAAACAGTTTACCCTGTATATAATATATATTTTAATTTTAAAAGACAACTACAATTGGTAAGACCAAAATGAAAAGAGATAAGCAAAACTGTGATCCTTAACTACGCATGACTTC
The DNA here is from genome assembly GCF_009805555.1 of Andrographis paniculata. Taxonomy (NCBI): domain Eukaryota; kingdom Viridiplantae; phylum Streptophyta; class Magnoliopsida; order Lamiales; family Acanthaceae; genus Andrographis; species Andrographis paniculata. The sequence goes on from NW_026137614.1 coordinate 3,772,608, forward strand.
CCGAAAAATGGCAAAATAGAGTTTCTCAGCAAGGATAATCCGACTTGAACAAAGACAAGGATAATCCAGACTTATCGTTGACTTTCAACCTAATTAATTTACAAGTGTTAGTACGTGTATATATATATATATATATACTTTTGTGTATATAATATCTAAAATACCCCTTTGTATATATGAGTTTTATTGGTACTAATCGCCTTAAATAATTAACGACACATAACAACGCTAGATTTTTGCAGAAATAATTCGAGCAGGGAAAATAGAGTTATATTGATCAAACCGCTGACGCACACTAAAAGCAGTAAATAATAAATCACACTCAAATTGTTAATTCAGTTCGACCATCAAAGATCAGAGAGTACCAACCCAAAAAGATTAATAAGAAAGGATGAATGAATCAAACTTACAAAGTTGTTAGTTAATCACAGTCCTCAGAAATCTTGCACTATCGCGCACATAAAATTTTCTAAAACAACCATTCATACTTACAACCTCTACCAACTCAATTCTCTTCTTCTCCTCTCTATTCATACTGTTTTGCATTGTAGTTAGTTCTCTTACTCCAACATTCTCAAGAAGGTAAGAGCATCAAATGAGGAAAGAAATTCTTTTCAATAAGTTCATAATTTGACTTTCATATTTTTTCTCAATCAAATCTTCTAAAATTGGCTTATTAATCTCGAGTAGGTCCCTTAGAATAGATTTTCCTTTCGAAGATATGCCAGATTGATCAATTTGGACCATAATGGATCACTTGTCTCACATTGAATGACCCGTAACTGTCCACAAAAATTTATACGTTAATCGGACCATCTGAGACCATCAACCAAAATAGCAATAGCAACGCCCACTCCTAACAAGTTTATTGTTTCGTGATTTGAAATAGAAATCAATAACATTGACTTTCACGGTTTCAAATAAAAATGCTATAGAATCTCACAAAATATTATGTTAAAATACTATTTAAATAAAAAACACAAATCAATACCCATTTCAAATAAATTTCAAATCATAACCAAACAAACCAATAAGTATTGTATTATTAGGTTCGGCCGGAGGATTTACCCAGAGTGCACCTAATTAAAGAGTAGCGACTGCGTAGTTCCATATCATAAAAAAAAAGAAAAAGAATTGTATTATTGTGTAGTGAATCAACACTTCATTTTTCTTTTAAAAGCACAACATGGTATCAGAGAAAATTTAGACTTTCCGTCCCCAGTGGGTGGCGCAACACACTCCCATGTTCCGATCATCCGCTCTGAGCTCGTCGGAGCTCCGCCGCTTGTGGCGGCGCATCCAGCGTTTTCCGGCGGCCATATGGTATGAAAAGTATTCATTTATTTGGACAATTTCTATATTAATTTTTATTTTTAGTATACTACCCATTAATAACAACAATATAATTTAGTCGTTCAATAATTGTGTTAGTTTTTTTTTTTTTTAAAAATATATATATTGTAGAACATGAGATTCTGCTCCAACTGCGTGGAACACGAGATTCTTGGTATAATACTAAAATAAGAAATTTAAACTAGTTAGTATTCCAAAATAATAATCAACTAAAAAAATAATGAAATGAAGACTCAAAAGCATAACTTTCCAACATGTATTTAGATGAATTATGAAATGCTCAAAGCTTACGCAATGGTATTAGTTGGGGGGAAAGTTGATATATACTTATCTTTTTATCTCCAACAATAACTAAAAAAATTATTCCTAAAATATAGATAAAAACGATAACTGCAATGATTTGGACCTCCAATTAATATATATATATATATATATTTGACTAAATTATTTATAATTTATTTGTAATTTGAAAAATTTGAGATATATTTAAAAACTATATAAGATTCTCTTGTGATTTAGATAACATTACACAAAATTCTTTTAAAAATATGTCTGAGACTTCCTCATATTTTGTGCGATATTTTTTAAAATATGAGAGGACGTTATATATACAGTTTCTAAATATAAATTATAAAGAGAATAATGGAGACTTTTGTCTATTCATATTTTTTTTAAAAATTATTTATTTATTTTATTATAAATGTTCATTGTTATCATTAATAATGTTAGTGATTAAGATGTCCCAATCTTATACAAGTGTTGATTATTGTGTGGTTATCAAACCTTTTTTAAAGGCTTGTCTGAGTAGACTTCCATTTTCAAAAAAATAAAAATAGGACGAGTGTGTCCGGTAACCAGTTGGATTCAAATTGCTCCGTATCACAAAAAAAAATAATAATATATTTGTAAGGAAATTTCATCCCTAAAGTTCACGTAGCTAATGTAATTTCATTCTTAATTCCGTCTCTAATGTCATTAGTAACGAAAAAAAGTAAATTTAAAAACAAAAAAATTTTGTTACAAAAATAATTTTTTGATGTAGTGTATATTGCTAACTATTTTATTCAAATATTGCATTAACTTAAAATTTTCAATTTACATCTTGTTCAATAAATAAATATGTTTATATATATTCAAAATATTTGTTTATTATTCTAATATATATATATTTATGAAAAATTGATAATATAATAAATAATATTTTATATTGGCTTGTTAAATTTTGTAAAAAAAATATTTGTAAATATTATATATATTGAGAATTATCTTAGAAAAAATTGAATTTGATGAACAGACTTATATATTTTATTTATTTATTTATTTCATATTAAAATTTATTTTGTAGGGGATTATATTCACATTATATATATTTTTATTTACATATAAATTTTAAAATATTTAATTATATATTTTAATTTTTTTTAATATTATAAACATTATATTATAAATCAAATATTAATTAATATAACTCTTCAAACCTAATTTCCAACTTAGATTTTTTTTTTTTAATGAAAATGTACCCACCCACTAATTTATTCTCTGCTAACATCTGCAAAAGTAATTTCATACTATAAATTTTTTTTAGTTTTATCTTTAAGAAGATTAAGAAATTGTTGACAATGTTAACTAATCGCCAATCATACATAGTCAATAAATTACACTCTTTATTGTAGTTGTTATTATTAGTTTTGATAAAAAAAAAGAAAGTATTTTTTAAACAAAATAATATTTAAAAAATAACAAAAATAAATATTTAAATTACATTTTACAATTCTTAATAACTTAACTAGTAACAAAAATCCCAAAAGAATCCAAAACATTAAAAAGACACAATTATTTTCTAAAATTTGTCTATAGTCAATTTTATTTGGGTTCAATGATTTATTTTTTTTTAAAAAAAATTATACAACATAATTCACTGGTGAATTAAGATAATGGCAAAATATTTTGAATAAGCAAACCTTAATTATTCAATGAAAATTCTATATTATGGATGATCAAACCTTTTTTTTTTCCACAAAATTTGGAAATATTTTGATATAATATATATATATATATAATATAATAAAATTGTTTGATAGGATAGTATATATTTTAAAATTGATAAACTAATTATTTAAAATATCTTTCATATATATGTTACTTGTTTGATCAAGCATCTTTCCCAAATGATATGAACCAGTTTGGTTTCTCATGTTTTAGAGAAATTTCAAGTGAGAGTGGTCTGATTAATCGAAGATTGTCAATACCTCCCATATGTAGGCGAGCCCACCACCACAACCAATGCTCAGTGCTATACATCCACTTCACCAACAAACCGGACTCTGATACTATTGTTGGGACTGGACCAACAGATGTATAAGGTGTTAGATTTTCTTCTAATATTTCAATGTGAGACTTGGATTTGAACCCCAACATGGAAGAACAATCAAATGATTTCTTTCAGCCTATTTTTGTTGATCCAAATTATGGAGAGGATGCGGAGAATCAATCATTGAGCTGTGGTTGTAGTGTCAAAGGTCATGCAATACTCAAATTGCCTTGGATAAAATTTTTACTAAGGGATGAAAATCCTATCATCGTAAGTCTATTGAGTTCACTAACTGTCTAAATGGTTGCTGATAAAAATTAGACTTTGCTTTGAACATTTAGATGTTTGCTTAGATGTTGAAAGTTTGCTTGCCGGAAATGTGTTGCTTGGTTAGCAGTCTATTAGGCAAACTAGTCGCTGGACAAACTCCTCGCTTGAACTCTCTTGATCGCTTGAATTCAGAAATTTAAGTGAAACTTCTTTGAGACATGACATTTTTCATATGAAGTTCAGGTTTGATGTCTTGAATCATCTCAAATGAATATATTGTAATGATTCATACCTTAATTAAGAAATCCTAATCAATGTGATGTTTACACTATTCAGATGTCTTGATATTTACCCGTTGTTGTTTTGGCACAAAGTTCTTTTACCTGTAATGTGTTCTTGATCCAATGAAATGGTCCAAGACGTAGCCCCGACCCATGGACCCAATTACTTTGTAGGCTTTAATATCCGTTGTACGATCAACGGATTTGATCATGTCCGTCCGTTACTTCTATACATATGTGCCCGTGGTGTAATTGTAGAGTTGGTGTTGCGCTGTCTTTCTCTCTAAGAAACTTTATCTCTATGTTATGTGTTTTGTGTTTTCTAGAGATGTTCTGGTTGTTTTTAGTGAATATTGTGTTAAGATTTTCTAATGATCTTGAGATTGTTTCAGGAACATGTAAGAAAAGAAAAATCTATTGTCTTTCAGGCACATGTGAAAAAAAAAAAAAAACTTATTAGTATTCATTTAGAGCATAATCATGAGACTTAAAATTACATATTTTTATTTTATTTAATACTATTGGCCATAAAAAAATTCAAGAAATAAAGAGATTTTGAAGATCACTATCTTTTGAAAAGAATTATAGATTTTATTTTTGTGATAATTGGAAGACTATAGGTCAAACTAAATCACTGTACAAAGTGTGTTTACTTGTGGGATTTGATTTTCGATTTTACTATTTCAATTTTTTTTTTCTTAAAAAAATATCAAATCAAATACCCGTTTTTTTATTTATTATATTACATTTAAATTAAATTTTACATCCAAAATATCACATCACACGGATTTAAGGTATGTTTGGTTCATTGGTTTTTCTGTTCAAAAAACTTGGATGCATATTAAAATTTACATGATATTCTTTGCCATATGATATTTATTTTTTAATTTTTTATTTATTTAATTTCAGTCGCTCAAATTTTTGTTAATTATTTTTTAAAGTGCTAACTCCAACGTTAATCATATCTATTTATTTTAATTCTTATCTACCTCTGCTATTTTTCTAAATATTAGATTTCAGTGTACTGATGTCAATAAATATATATTAATTGCACCTACCTCATTTATGATAATTGCCTAGTAATAAAAAACTTATCGAGAATTTAAAGCATAGTACAACAATAATGAAATAAGAGTCTTTTATTCTAATTTGTCAAAAGTTTAAATTTTTTAGTCGCTTTAAGAAACAACAGAATTTTAAAGATTTTCTTGTAAGAATTATATATTTTCGTTTTTGTGATGACTGGAAGATTGTATAGTTGAACAACGCTTGTAGTTGAGCTAAAAAACGCAAAGGACCTAAACTCGACTTGGTTAATTGAATTTGTAAATATTATATACTAATTAAGAAGTATATTACATCTATATGCATGAGATACATTCGCCATATTGCCATCATGTCTTACGTTTTGTCGGAAATATTTTACTTACTTATTTTTGAAATAACAACTTGATCTAGGTTTTTATGGTGAAGCTATAATGAAATTCTATAGTCAGTTAGTGTCACTAATCCATCAAATAGTTTTAGTTTATTCACATTCTAACACAATCCTTTAAAGGGTTCGAATTCTTCTTGGGGTTAGACTTTCAAGAATTTGGAAGATCACTTGATTCTCCATCGGAGGGAAAACCATTGTAATATCTGATGTGGCCGGAAGTTTGGCTATCCATTTCACATTTGGGATATGATGAAAAGAGACGAATGAAATCTTCACTAAAGCAGATTTAAACACAAAAATTTTGGCTGAATTATTTATCCCAAATGCAACGAAGCCAAGTAAGTATCTATTTGATGAAAATTTTTGAACTTCATTCTTTAACACAAAAACAACAAGACAACAAATTAATCTTGGCTAAGTTTTCAAATGCTATTATAATGCTTTTCTGAAGTTCAAAAAACTATAATAACTATGACGAGATAGGTCGTGATAGGTATTTAATAACTATAATAAAGTCACTGGTCCAAATTCTGCCAATAACTTCCGACTTGCATATTAAGTTGAAAAATAGTGTGGCAGCGGTTAACTTACGATGTTCGGATTAATTCGAAAATAATAATGGTGTGTGATTGCATTGAAAAATAATTATTATATAATTATATATTATTTTAAAAAAATATAAAGTCACGACATTGTTGGAACTTTTGATAATATAAAGTCATGGAAATATAATGATATTATTCTGTTACCTATTGTCACGAAAAATTTCACAATCTTAAAAAATTCACGAAATTTTGTTGCAGCTAGAATTATTCTGTAACATATTGTCACAGAAATGCTAAAAATTAAAAAAAGTCACCATGGAAATTCCACATAAATGATTTCATATGTTTTTCCGTGATATTACAACTATGACTATTTTTTACCGCAACTATAAGTCAATTTTCTAGTACTGAATATTTTCTTGACTCCAACAAAGTAGTGGCACTATATAGTTCTACATATTAGAGATATATGCCGTACATATTTTACAGCATATACAAGTTCGAATTATGATTATTATTATTATTATTATTATTATTACTAATGCAACATTGGCTACTAGGATGTGAGTAAATGTCAATCAACATCAATTCAAGCCCGTTCATACTAAAAGATGAATTGAGGTTTGTTTTTTAAATAATAGACTATAGAAACCGAGTTTTTGTAGTTTCTCTACCCTTAGACATTATTGTTTCTACTTTGAGGATAATATTGTAATAGGTTCGTGGAAATCACAAAATCTGTAATTTTTTAAAAGTTAATCACTCAGCTAAAATATGAAATTCATTTAGGATTATTAGCATATTAATGAAAAATATTATATTTATTTAACAACTTGCTTCATTAATTTAGTAGATTGAATATAAATGAACAATATTTATATGGGCTAGTGTAACTAAAATATATTTTATTTCAACTTAATTTATTGGACCAACTTTCAAATGTTTGTGAGTTTTTCTTGTAGCCCAAAATAAATAAAATCCACGTAAAAACACCTCTACCCTATTTTCAAATAAAATTTAGAAACCTAGATTAAATAAAATGAAAAGAAAGGAAACAGTTGTGGGTTTTCTTTAAAGCCCAAAATTGATTTGCCAACACATGAAACCCTAGCCTATATAAATGAGTTAGCCTTCTTCTTTCACTTACTCAAATCTTACAGATCTAGGATTAGGTGAGATTGTGAAGAAAAATTCAAGCAAGTATTGCCTTTCAGACATACACAGGTGAGACGAAAATCATTGTTATTGGTACGGTGTATGATCAAGAAATGTATGATTAGATGTTTTTTTCATATATGCTTTATTATTTTGGTTTTTTTTTAGTCAATTTTACAAACAACATAATTTTTAAGATTTTCCTCTAAGAATTATATATTTTCGTTTTGTATCAATTGGAAGATTGTATAGTTAAAAAAGCTTGTAGTAGAATCGATCAAAACACACAAAAGGCCTAAATTGACTTTGGTACATTAAATTTTTAAATTTTATTAATTAAGAAGTACTTAAATCTATATATGATATCATATGCCATAATTTCTATCATGTTTTATGTTTTGTCGTAAATATATATATTACTTATTTTTTTTTTAACTCTAACTAACTAGATCTAGGTTCTTTTTGGTAAAAATCATAGGTTATGTTTCTTCGAGTTATGTATTCCATATTTTTATTTACCATATATATTCACAAATTTTTATTATTATTACAAAATATTAAATTCAATAATTATTTACTCAAAATAAATAAAATAAAATCTGAAAAAACACAATGAATCCCAAATGATTATTTGGTTTGAAAAGTTAACTTAATAAACATTTGATAAAATTGACCAAAACACGTCATCCATATTGTTTGATGTTACCGTAATAAATGATAGAATCTAGAATCCTACTAACTTTGATGTGCTTAAATATGTAAGACTTTATTTTTAAAAATTTATTATATTTAAATTTATTTCTCATCCACCCGTGCAATATTTAAATGCGTGATTATCCATTTTACAATACTTACTATATCGAATTATTATTATTATTATTATTTACCATATCCTGCTTCCTTAATAAAATATATACTTACTTTTAAATACATACTTACTAAACCAATCTCATTTCTTGAAATGCCACTTACCAATTTTCTTTTTATTCTTGTTTTTTAGAATGCCTACGTCATTTTATATATTGTTTTCAGAAATAAGAAGACTATATAGTCACATTTTAGATTAGGGGACAACTATTTATGATTTTTCTTAAAACCTCATAACTTTTGCCATATTGTTGCCATATGGAGAATATATGGTCATTATCATTATTTTTAATTTAAACATAAGGTTTCACACACAGACACATACACAGATAACAAAAATATTAATAGTTATAGTAAAGATAAATAGAAATTGTATATGCTATATTTATTTCCCCGTGTTTTTGCTTCCTCATTCATTTTGTTTTTACCCTTAGAGATGAGTTTCCACATTAGGCATTTTTGTGGGATCTAGTTCCCAAGTTTGATAGGATTTCATTAACCATAACTAATTCATTGCATTTCAGTTATGATGTACGATAATATAACATATCATAGTGTACATTATTGCAGAACACCGTAGCAATGGAATCAACCGGAGTTCCTTCAACATCGACGGAGTCTAAGGTTTGTCTTGTTTCGGCCTATCTTTGGTTGTTTTTACAAATAATCATGCCAAACATCTCTTACATAAGATTCTAATAGTTTTCATAATGGTTTTCTGATATTTTTGCAATATAAAATATATATGTAAGAAATTTATATACAACTATATACATTTCTCTAATTCTTCGTTTCGTAAAACATCAAACCAAGATTATCTTGATTTGTTATTTGGACATATATTTACCTATTTTCCTTTTTATGTCAAGAAATGGTAAAATGTGTAACTATTAATGTTTCGTATTGATACCTATGTCAAATTTCCATGTGTTGGAAAAGACGGGAGCCAATATTCCATCCGAAAATTCTTCTAGTTATCCAAATTGGTGGCCGTATATGTCTTTGTTCCCCACACCAGTAATTGAACCTCTGGTATGTAATCTTTTCCTTATTGTGTTAAAAGAAGCAGCTATCACTTTCAAATCTTTATTTGCTACTTAATTTCGCTTATAGAATGTGTATGTTCACATTCCATAAAAATATTTGTCATGTTCTTATAAGAAGAATAAATATGTGTATCCGACATCCTATTGTAATTTTGGAGAAGAAGTGTATCATCAAAGAGAAAGGTAAGGAAAGAATTGAATATTTAATAAAAAAAAATACTTGGATACAGATTAAACTTTATGTTCAAAATTATAGTACCTCAGTAGAGTGAATTATATTGAAAGAAAAGTTATTAAGGCATGTCTTATATTCAATGAAACTACAATAATAAAATAAATAATTGTGTATACTTATTTAGCACAAATTTTAACTTACCTTACATTCAAGGTATAAGTAATTAGTAACAACAAATAAAATTATATGATATTAAAAGTGTAAAAAGGAGTGAGTAGACTAAAAAATCACTTAATTAAGAAGATTAACAACAATGCAGATTCATCAATATTATCTCTCATTAGTTTCTCTTCACTGTCTTTATATTTTTCTACAATACAGCCATTGACTAATAGTAAAAACCTCTCATTGATGAGTAGTATTTTCATCTATAATTCATTAAAAAGTCCTCTTCCTGATCATTCAATGAAAACACCAACTCTTACACATCTCTCTCATTCTATTCTAGTGTTACGGTCAAGATTATATATTGTGGAACATTCATTATAAATTGTCAAAATCTATCAACAATAGAAATTTAATTACAGGAGCTACATTTATCCCCGGAGGAAAATACGCATGGTTTATCAACTACCATGATTGAGAAGAGATGGAGAATATTCTTTAGACTTCTCCAACGTAGTGAGCCCTTACATTGCTACATATTGGAGATGCACGAGGTATGTAGGTTACAACATATTATGTATACAAGTACAAATTATTGTTATTATTATTATTTTGATTAATTGTCTAATTGTACAATAGGTTGATAGCGGAAAGCTTACTAGGTATGAATCAACAGTCCATGCACATGAAGTAACTACAAGGATTGTAGCCATGGGCGAACATATAACAACAATGCCCATGGTTCAAATATTTAACCCTGTCCATCTTCAACGAAGGAGCATGTTAACCATAAGTAAACGCTTAGGGAATTGGATCGTGGAGCAGCGCAAGTCTAACGATTCAGAACGTAGGGACAAGGTAGCCAATTTATTGCACTTTTTTACATTAAATCGACATATTATAATCTACATCACATTTACTTATAGTTGACTCTTGAAAATTTTGTTGCAGTATTACATTCATACTATTATGGGGAAAAAGTTCCGATCAATAAATGAAGTCATGACATTTATATTATGCGATGTCTTTGTTGAAGATTTGAAGATGGGATAAGGTAAACCATTAAAAACACTTTAAAGATTTTGGCTTATCATTCACTTACTTCATTTTATCACGTAACACTTAATTTTTTTTGATTTTTCAGGTAATAGGATTTCAGAAGGTTGCCTATTTTGGGTTCACTATATCTAGATAATTTTTGTAAAATAATGCTTATGGTTAAGAAAGGTTGAGGAGAATGTGAGTTTTGTATAACTTATTTAGTGTAAATTATTCATGTCATGTTAATGTTGTTTTATCAACACCTCCCATTAGTTCATAATATTATTGTTGCAATGTAAATTAAGTAAAATGAAATTTGTGTTTGTTTGGACTGTTTTGATAACTATTTGAAGAGTGATATTACAAATTTGAAATACTTTTCATTATTATGTATTCTACTTGACCACACGAGAATCGATTGAGACAAGTTAATTCAGATGATAAAAATTTTAAAATCATTTCTTTTTCATTTTTTTTTTCAATCTGCAATTTTATTTTTCTCAAAGTTGTCTTCTCTTCCTACATGCTTCTTTTTATTATGCAATTACCATACGTGGATGTAAAGGACTGTAAAAATGATAATAATAAAAGAAACCTTGAAGTTTATTCGCATGATTTTTTGAAATTAACTCATTGATTCAGCGTTTAGATTGAATGATTACACAACCATCAAAATATAATGCATTAGAGAAAAGTACTATTTAATGTTGAAACCACAATACCAATATTAATAATAAATATCCATGAATGATCTTTCCGATCCAAAAAAAATAATATAATAAATTATTAAATACATATCCATGAATTTGGTATATATCACTCTCTAATAGGGTGCCTTATTGCAAAATCATCTATTCATCCGAGATAATCTCATTTTCAAAAGTGACAACATTAACACAACAAAATAGTTGATTGGGCATTCATCACAAAAAAAATAAAAATGATTCTCTGTTCTCATAGGACAAACTCTAATGATCTCCAATGAGGCTGAAAGTTGGTTTATCCATTTAACCAGTTGAGATATGATGAAAAGAGATGGATTAAATGGTTACTAAAGCTAATTGAAACACAACTTTTTTGGCTGAATTTTTTTTACCCCAAGTGCAGTGTAGCCATGTATACATTTAATGAAAACTTTTTAATTTCTTTCTTTAACAAAGAATTAGCAAGATAACAAATTGATCCTGGCTAACACGATTTAACATTTGGAAGATCAATATAATTTATGCTAAATTTTCTAATGCTATTTTAATGTGTTTCTAGAGTTTAAAAAAAAATAAAATAAAAATAAAAGATACCCGCTATTACCTTCAATACAATATGGCCTTAACTTACCAAGAACTAAGTTGAAAATATTAATTTTCGAAAATCGTAGGAATGAAGTTACCCAAACAATGAATGTGGCTAGAGGAAATTTGGTTTATTAAAAGATTAAAATTACATGAAAAAAGTTAATTAGAAAAGCCAAAGGGAATTTTGTGTCTGCGAAATTTAAGAATTCAACATTCCCACAATGAGAATTTGAGTAAATAGAGTATCTACCGGAATAAGCAAAAATGAAGAGTTCACACAAATATTACCGTTCCATGAAGATACCTTATTCATTATGAAGTTTTTATACTATTTGGAAATTTTGATATGTCCAGAGACATAGCCCGACCTATGGAGCCTCATTACCTTGTAGGCTTTAATATCCACCGTACAATATAAGGATTTGATCTGAACCGTCCATCACTTTTTTATATTTGTACTTGTGAAGTAACTCTACAGTTAGTGTTGCACTGTCTTTCTCTTTAGGTAGAAAAATTTATCGCTATATTCTGCATTTGTGAAGGTATTTTACTGTTCTTATGGTCGCATTATGGTGAATCCTTCGTGAGAGTTTTCTGACATGCGTGTGATTTTTTCCATGAAACGGTTTGTGAGATTTTTTTTAAGTATTTTTTGTACGGCTTATATAATGGGGACTCTAGTCATTAATAAAATACGTGTTTGGGTTTACCTTGAACTCAAAAATTAATTTAAGCTAATACCAAAAAACTGTGTCGCTTTATAAACCAGTATACCTTTCCGTCACGTTTTCTAACCTAGAAATAATGATCTATAAGAGTACTCGGGTGCTTTCAAGGAGGTGAGGAGAAAGGTATATGATTTTCGTCATTCAGACACAAGGGAAAAGATATCTTATTAGTATTCATTTTGTATCATGATAAGAGTGATAGACCACATGATTTTATTTTATTTAATTTTATTTTTATTGCCGTTAAAAAAATTCTTGAGATCAAGGTGTGTTGAAGCTTAAGCTTTTCCGAAAAGAGTTATAGATTTATTTTTGTGACAATTGAAAGACCATACAGTAGAAAGTTGAACTTAAAAATGCAAAGGATCTCGGGTGTGAGTGGTTCATTGTTGTTGTTGTTGCTTTTTTTTTTTTTTTTTTTTTTTTTTTTTCTTTACTTTACAAAATCTAGAAAGTGTAGTAAAATCTATGTGGGATCCTTTGCCATAATATATATTTTTTTACTTTTTTTTTTCAGTCGTTCAAATTTTTAGTAATTATTACTTAAACTCAAGCTTAACCTTATTATAGCTATTTATTTTAGTAATGTGTAGGAGAACATTAGACATTTCTTTTTCTTTTTTTAAGATAAATACATTATAAAAATTTGGAGTTTATCTACAATGGTATAAAACCATTTACGTCTGTCATACAATATTTTATTTAGTATGTTGGACAATTACAACAAGTTATAAACTAATATATATATATATATATATACATTTTTGACCAAAATTACTTAATTCATTCGACCTTAATAATTATAATTATTGTGTTTTTTCTAATGAATTAAATTTCTATGTACTAACAAAAACATATATATGGCTGGGGTTATATATATTATCTTTCTAGGAAAACATACGAAGAAATAATACACGTTTATCAACAACCACAGTTTAAAAGAAATGAAGAATCACTACTAGAAAAAAGATTAATAATTACGAAAATTTATCGCAGATTTTTAATTCGCGACAATTAAAAGTGACGGAGAGTAATTTTGTGACAAATTTATGTTACAACCTTTTGCTTTGATTGTTCCGTGGGTAATATTTGCAAAAAAACGTTACAAGTAACTTTCGGTGACTATTTAATGTAACGGCTTATGTAACGAAAATGCCCACAATATTTCTATTCCGTGTCTTTTGACAATTTTGTAAAAAAAATTGTTACGAGATTTTTTCGTGACTATTTTGAGTTGCGGAAAAAGATATTAAAAATACTTGCAATATTTTAAATTATTACATATATTGTCATGGTATAATTTTTATGACTTTTCAAAAGTAAAAAAATCACAACATAAGTAACAAAAACAATTATAACTTTTTTTTTAATTATCATTTCGTAGTTATTTAAATAAATAAAAAATAATAATAAAATTATCTTCAATTTTTTTTATTGTTTTACTTGCATTGTAATTGAATATATTTTTTTTTTATCGATTCATGACTATTTAAAATCATGATATAAGTACCGAAATATTATTAAAATCTTAATTTTATATTCACTTTTATAAAAAAAACATTGTAATTATTTATTGTTACATTAAAAATAATTTTATTTAATTTTTATTTTTTAAATTAATATATATTTAATTTATTGCAAATATTAACTTAACCAAATATGTAACTATTTATATATAGCTATATTGATAATAGATTTAAATTTATTGTTAACTTTAAAATTTTATATGATATATTTTTAAAAAAAAAATGATTGAGTATAAAAAATAATAATAATAAAAATAATTGATTGACTAATAATAATATAAAATTTAAGAAGTCTTGATACTAAAAAAAATATACTCCATATGTTAAATAGATTTAATATTCTTTTATATTAAATAGACAAAGTCAAATTTTTGTTAAAAATTCGTGATGATATATTGAATAAATATGTATATATTTTTAGAAGATAAATTTATAATCAATAATACTTATACAGTTAAAATATAATAACAAATAAAAATTAATACTTTAAACTAGATAGCTATGACGAGATAGGTCGTGATAGGTATTTAATAACTATAATAAAGTCACTGGTCCAAATTCTGCCAATAACTTCCGACTTGCATATTAAGTTGAAAAATAGTGTGGCAGCGGTTAACTTACGATGTTCGGATTAATTCGAAAATAATAATGGTGTGTGATTGCATTGAAAAATAATTATTATATAATTATATATTATTTTAAAAAAATATAAAGTCACGACATTGTTGGAACTTTTGATAATATAAAGTCATGGAAATATAATGATATTATTCTGTTACCTATTGTCACGAAAAATTTCACAATCTTAAAAAATTCACGAAATTTTGTTGCAGCTAGAATTATTCTGTAACATATTGTCACAGAAATGCTAAAAATTAAAAAAAGTCACCATGGAAATTCCACATAAATGATTTCATATGTTTTTCCGTGATATTACAACTATGACTATTTTTTACCGCAACTATAGGTCAATTTTCTAGTACTGAATATTTTCTTGACTCCAACAAAGTAGTGGCACTATATAGTGCTACATATTAGAGATATATGCCGTACATATTTTACAGCATATACAAGTTCGAATTATGATTATTATTATTATTATTATTATTATTATTATTATTATTACTAATGCAACATTGGCTACTAGGATGTGAGTAAATGTCAATCAACATCAATTCAAGCCCGTTCATACTAAAAGATGAATTGAGGTTTGTTTTTTAAATAATAGACTATAGAAACCGAGTTTTTGTAGTTTCTCTACCCTTAGACATTATTGTTTCTACTTTGAGGATAATATTGTAATAGGTTCGTGGAAATCACAAAATCTGTAATTTTTTAAAAGTTAATCACTCAGCTAAAATATGAAATTCATTTAGGATTATTAGCATATTAATGAAAAATATTATATTTATTTAACAACTTGCTTCATTAATTTAGTAGATTGAATATAAATGAACAATATTTATATGGGCTAGTGTAACTAAAATATATTTTATTTCAACTTAATTTATTGGACCAACTTTCAAATGTTTGTGAGTTTTTCTTGTAGCCCAAAATAAATAAAATCCACGTAAAAACACCTCTACCCTATTTTCAAATAAAATTTAGAAACCTAGATTAAATAAAATGAAAAGAAAGGAAACAGTTGTGGGTTTTCTTTAAAGCCCAAAATTGATTTGCCAACACATGAAACCCTAGCCTATATAAATGAGTTAGCCTTCTTCTTTCACTTACTCAAATCTTACAGATCTAGGATTAGGTGAGATTGTGAAGAAAAATTCAAGCAAGTATTGCCTTTCAGACATACACAGGTGAGACGAAAATCATTGTTATTGGTACGGTGTATGATCAAGAAATGTATGATTAGATGTTTTTTTCATATATGCTTTATTATTTTGGTTTTTTTTTAGTCAATTTTACAAACAACATAATTTTTAAGATTTTCCTCTAAGAATTATATATTTTCGTTTTGTATCAATTGGAAGATTGTATAGTTAAAAAAGCTTGTAGTAGAATCGATCAAAACACACAAAAGGCCTAAATTGACTTTGGTACATTAAATTTTTAAATTTTATTAATTAAGAAGTACTTAAATCTATATATGATATCATATGCCATAATTTCTATCATGTTTTATGTTTTGTCGTAAATATATATATTACTTTTTTTTTTTTAACTCTAACTAACTAGATCTAGGTTCTTTTTGGTAAAAATCATAGGTTATGTTTCTTCGAGTTATGTATTCCATATTTTTATTTACCATATATATTCACAAATTTTTATTATTATTACAAAATATTAAATTCAATAATTATTTACTCAAAATAAATAAAATAAAATCTGAAAAAACACAATGAATCCCAAATGATTATTTGGTTTGAAAAGTTAACTTAATAAACATTTGATAAAATTGACCAAAACACGTCATCCATATTGTTTGATGTTACCGTAATAAATGATAGAATCTAGAATCCTACTAACTTTGATGTGCTTAAATATGTAAGACTTTATTTTTAAAAATTTATTATATTTAAATTTATTTCTCATCCACCCGTGCAATATTTAAATGCGTGATTATCCATTTTACAATACTTACTATATCGAATTATTATTATTATTATTATTTACCATATCCTGCTTCCTTAATAAAATATATACTTACTTTTAAATACATACTTACTAAACCAATCTCATTTCTTGAAATGCCACTTACCAATTTTCTTTTTATTCTTGTTTTTTAGAATGCCTACGTCATTTTATATATTGTTTTCAGAAATAAGAAAACTATATAGTCACATTTTAGATTAGGGGACAACTATTTATGATTTTTCTTAAAACCTCATAACTTTTGCCATATTGTTGCCATATGGAGAATATATGGTCATTATCATTATTTTTAATTTAAACATAAGGTTTCACACACAGACACATACACAGATAACAAAAATATTAATAGTTATAGTAAAGATAAATAGAAATTGTATATGCTATATTTATTTCCCCGTGTTTTTGCTTCCTCATTCATTTTGTTTTTACCCTTAGAGATGAGTTTCCACATTAGGCATTTTTGTGGGATCTAGTTCCCAAGTTTGATAGGATTTCATTAACCATAACTAATTCATTGCATTTCAGTTATGATGTACGATAATATAACATATCATAGTGTACATTATTGCAGAACACCGTAGCAATGGAATCAACCGGAGTTCCTTCAACATCGACGGAGTCTAAGGTTTGTCTTGTTTCGGCCTGTCTTTGGTTGTTTTTACAAATAATCATGCCAAACATCTCTTACATAAGATTCTAATAGTTTTCATAATGGTTTTCTGATATTTTTGCAATATAAAATATATATGTAAGAAATTTATATACAACTATATACATTTCTCTAATTCTTCGTTTCGTAAAACATCAAACCAAGATTATCTTGATTTGTTATTTGGACATATATTTACCTATTTTCCTTTTTATGTCAAGAAATGGTAAAATGTGTAACTATTAATGTTTCGTATTGATACCTATGTCAAATTTCCATGTGTTGGAAAAGACGGGAGCCAATATTCCATCCGAAAATTCTTCTAGTTATCCAAATTGGTGGCCGTATATGTCTTTGTTCCCCACACCAGTAATTGAACCTCTGGTATGTAATCTTTTCCTTATTGTGTTAAAAGAAGCAGCTATCACTTTCAAATCTTTATTTGCTACTTAATTTCGCTTATAGAATGTGTATGTTCACATTCCATAAAAATATTTGTCATGTTCTTATAAGAAGAATAAATATGTGTATCCGACATCCTATTGTAATTTTGGAGAAGAAGTGTATCATCAAAGAGAAAGGTAAGGAAAGAATTGAATATTTAATAAAAAAAAATACTTGGATACAGATTAAACTTTATGTTCAAAATTATAGTACCTCAGTAGAGTGAATTATATTGAAAGAAAAGTTATTAAGGCATGTCTTATATTCAATGAAACTACAATAATAAAATAAATAATTGTGTATACTTATTTAGCACAAATTTTAACTTACCTTACATTCAAGGTATAAGTAATTAGTAACAACAAATAAAATTATATGATATTAAAAGTGTAAAAAGGAGTGAGTAGACTAAAAAATCACTTAATTAAGAAGATTAACAACAATGCAGATTCATCAATATTATCTCTCATTAGTTTCTCTTCACTGTCTTTATATTTTTCTACAATACAGCCATTGACTAATAGTAAAAACCTCTCATTGATGAGTAGTATTTTCATCTATAATTCATTAAAAAGTCCTCTTCCTGATCATTCAATGAAAACACCAACTCTTACACATCTCTCTCATTCTATTCTAGTGTTACGGTCAAGATTATATATTGTGGAACATTCATTATAAATTGTCAAAATCTATCAACAATAGAAATTTAATTACAGGAGCTACATTTATCCCCGGAGGAAAATACGCATGGTTTATCAACTACCATGATTGAGAAGAGATGGAGAATATTCTTTAGACTTCTCCAACGTAGTGAGCCCTTACATTGCTACATATTGGAGATGCACGAGGTATGTAGGTTACAACATATTATGTATACAAGTACAAATTATTGTTATTATTATTATTTTGATTAATTGTCTAATTGTACAATAGGTTGATAGCGGAAAGCTTACTAGGTATGAATCAACAGTCCATGCACATGAAGTAACTACAAGGATTGTAGCCATGGGCGAACATATAATAACAATGCCCATGGTTCAAATATTTAACCCTGTCCATCTTCAACGAAGGAGCATGTTAACCATAAGTAAACGCTTAGGGAATTGGATCGTGGAGCAGCGCAAGTCTAACGATTCAGAACGTAGGGACAAGGTAGCCAATTTATTGCACTTTTTTACATTAAATCGACATATTATAATCTACATCACATTTACTTATAGTTGACTCTTGAAAATTTTGTTGCAGTATTACATTCATACTATTATGGGGAAAAAGTTCCGATCAATAAATGAAGTCATGACATTTATATTATGCGATGTCTTTGTTGAAGATTTGAAGATGGGATAAGGTAAACCATTAAAAACACTTTAAAGATTTTGGCTTATCATTCACTTACTTCATTTTATCACGTAACACTTAATTTTTTTTGATTTTTCAGGTAATAGGATTTCAGAAGGTTGCCTATTTTGGGTTCACTATATCTAGATAATTTTTGTAAAATAATGCTTATGGTTAAGAAAGGTTGAGGAGAATGTGAGTTTTGTATAACTTATTTAGTGTAAATTATTCATGTCATGTTAATGTTGTTTTATCAACACCTCCCATTAGTTCATAATATTATTGTTGCAATGTAAATTAAGTAAAATGAAATTTGTGTTTGTTTGGACTGTTTTGATAACTATTTGAAGAGTGATATTACAAATTTGAAATACTTTTCATTATTATGTATTCTACTTGACCACACGAGAATCGATTGAGACAAGTTAATTCAGATGATAAAAATTTTAAAATCATTTCTTTTTCATTTTTTTTTTCAATCTGCAATTTTATTTTTCTCAAAGTTGTCTTCTCTTCCTACATGCTTCTTTTTATTATGCAATTACCATACGTGGATGTAAAGGACTGTAAAAATGATAATAATAAAAGAAACCTTGAAGTTTATTCGCATGATTTTTTGAAATTAACTCATTGATTCAGCGTTTAGATTGAATGATTACACAACCATCAAAATATAATGCATTAGAGAAAAGTACTATTTAATGTTGAAACCACAATACCAATATTAATAATAAATATCCATGAATGATCTTTCCGATCCAAAAAAAATAATAAATAATAAATTATTAAATACATATCCATGAATTTGGTATATATCACTCTCTAATAGGGTGCCTTATTGCAAAATCATCTATTCATCCGAGATAATCTCATTTTCAAAAGTGACAACATTAACACAACAAAATAGTTGATTGGGCATTCATCACAAAAAAAATAAAAATGATTCTCTGTTCTCATAGGACAAACTCTAATGATCTCCAATGAGGCTGAAAGTTGGTTTATCCATTTAACCAGTTGAGATATGATGAAAAGAGATGGATTAAATGGTTACTAAAGCTAATTGAAACACAACTTTTTTGGCTGAATTTTTTTTACCCCAAGTGCAGTGTAGCCATGTATACATTTAATGAAAACTTTTTAATTTCTTTCTTTAACAAAGAATTAGCAAGATAACAAATTGATCCTGGCTAACACGATTTAACATTTGGAAGATCAATATAATTTATGCTAAATTTTCTAATGCTATTTTAATGTGTTTCTAGAGTTTAAAAAAAAATAAAATAAAAATAAAAGATACCCGCTATTACCTTCAATACAATATGGCCTTAACTTACCAAGAACTAAGTTGAAAATATTAATTTTCGAAAATCGTAGGAATGAAGTTACCCAAACAATGAATGTGGCTAGAGGAAATTTGGTTTATTAAAAGATTAAAATTACATGAAAAAAGTTAATTAGAAAAGCCAAAGGGAATTTTGTGTCTGCGAAATTTAAGAATTCAACATTCCCACAATGAGAATTTGAGTAAATAGAGTATCTACCGGAATAAGCAAAAATGAAGAGTTCACACAAATATTACCGTTCCATGAAGATACCTTATTCATTATGAAGTTTTTATACTATTTGGAAATTTTGATATGTCCAGAGACATAGCCCGACCTATGGAGCCTCATTACCTTGTAGGCTTTAATATCCACCGTACAATATAAGGATTTGATCTGAACCGTCCATCACTTTTATATATTTGTACTTGTGAAGTAACTCTACAGTTAGTGTTGCACTGTCTTTCTCTTTAGGTAGAAAAATTTATCGCTATATTCTGCATTTGTGAAGGTATTTTACTGTTCTTATGGTCGCATTATGGTGAATCCTTCATGAGAGTTTTCTGACATGCGTGTGGTTTTTTCCATGAAACGGTTTGTGAGATTTTTTTTGAGTATTTTTTGTACGGCTTATATAATGGGGACTCTAGTCATTAATAAAATACGTGTTTGGGTTTACCTTGAACTCAAAAATTAATTTAAGCTAATACAAAAAAACTGTGTCGCTTTATAAACCAGTATACCTTTCCGTCACGTTTTCTAACCTAGAAATAATGATCTATAAGAGTACTCGGGTGCTTTCAAGGAGGTGAGGAGAAATGTATATGATTTTCGTCATTCAGACACAAGGGAAAAGATATCTTATTAGTATTCATTTTGTATCATGATAAGAGTGATAGACCACATGATTTTATTTTATTTAATTTTATTTTTATTGCCGTTAAAAAAATTCTTGAGATCAAGGTGTGTTGAAGCTTAAGCTTTTCCGAAAAGAGTTATAGATTTATTTTTGTGACAATTGAAAGACCATACAGTAGAAAGTTGAACTTAAAAATGCAAAGGATCTCGGGTGTGAGTGGTTCATTGTTGTTGTTGTTGCTTTTTTTTTTTGTTTTGTTTTTTTTTTTCTTTTTCTTTACTTTACAAAATCTAGAAAGTGTAGTAAAATCTATGTGGGATCCTTTGCCATAATATATATTTTTTTACTTTTTTTTTTTCAGTCGTTCAAATTTTTAGTAATTATTACTTAAACTCAAGCTTAACCTTATTATAGCTATTTATTTTAGTAATGCGTAGGAGAACATTAGACATTTCTTTTTCTTTTTTTAAGATAAATACATTATAAAAATTTGGAGTTTATCTACAATGGTATAAAACCATTTACGTCTGTCATACAATATTTTATTTAGTATGTTGGACAATTACAACAAGTTATAAACTAATATATATATATATATACATTTTTGACCAAAATTACTTAATTCATTCGACCTTAATAATTATAATTATTGTGTTTTTTCTAATGAATTAAATTTCTATGTACTAACAAAAACATATATATGGCTGGGGTTATATATATTATCTTTCTAGGAAAACATACGAAGAAATAATACACGTTTATCAACAACCACAGTTTAAAAGAAATGAAGAATCACTACTAGAAAAAAGATTAATAATTACGAAAATTTATCGCAGATTTTAATTCGCGACAATTAAAAGTGACGGAGAGTAATTTTGTGACAAATTTATGTTACAACCTTTTGCTTTGATTGTTCCGTGGGTAATATTTGCAAAAAAACGTTACAAGTAACTTTCGGTGACTATTTAATGTAACGGCTTATGTAACGAAAATGCCCACAATATTTCTTTTCCGTGTCTTTTGACAATTTCGTAAAAAAAATTGTTACGAGATTTTTTCGTGACTATTTTGAGTTGCGGAAAAAGATATTAATAATACTTGCAATATTTTAAATTATTACATATATTGTCATGGTATAATTTTTATGACTTTTCAAAAGTAAAAAAATCACAACATAAGTAACAAAAACAATTATAACTTTTTTTTTTAATTATCATTTCGTAGTTATTTAAAGAAATAAAAAATAATAATAAAATTATCTTCAATTTTTTTTATTGTTTTACTTGCATTGTAATTGAATATATTTTTTTTTTTTTATCGATTCATGACTATTTAAAATCATGATATAAGTACCGAAATATTATTAAAATCTTAATTTTATATTCACTTTTATAAAAAAAACATTGTAATTATTTATTGTTACATTAAAAATAATTTTATTTAATTTTTATTTTTTAAATTAATATATATTTAATTTATTGCAAATATTAACTTAACCAAATATGTAACTATTTATATATAGCTATATTGATAATAGATTTAAATTTATTGTTAACTTTAAAATTTTATATGATATATTTTTTTTAAAAAAATGATTGAGTATAAAAAATAATAATAATAAAAATAATTGATTGACTAATAATAATATAAAATTTAAGAAGTCTTGATACTAAAAAAAATATACTCCATATGTTAAATAGATTTAATATTCTTTTATATTAAATAGACAAAGTCAAATTTTTGTTAAAAATTCGTGATGATATATTGAATAAATATGTATATATTTTTAGAAGATAAATTTATAATCAATAATACTTATACAGTTAAAATATAATAACAAATAAAAATTAATACTTTAAACTAGATAGCTATGACGAGATAGGTCGTGATAGGTATTTAATAACTATAATAAAGTCACTGGTCCAAATTCTGCCAATAACTTCCGACTTGCATATTAAGTTGAAAAATAGTGTGGCAGCGGTTAACTTACGATGTTCGGATTAATTCGAAAATAATAATGGTGTGTGATTGCATTGCAAAATAATTATTATATAATTATATATTATTTTAAAAAAATATAAAGTCACGACATTGTTGGAACTTTTGATAATATAAAGTCATGGAAATATAATGATATTATTCTGTTACCTATTGTCACGAAAAATTTCACAATCTTAAAAAATTCACGAAATTTTGTTGCAGCTAGAATTATTCTGTAACATATTGTCACAGAAATGCTAAAAATTAAAAAAAGTCACCATGGAAATTCCACATAAATGATTTCATATGTTTTTCCGTGATATTACAACTATGACTATTTTTTACCGCAACTATAGGTCAATTTTCTAGTACTGAATATTTTCTTGACTCCAACAAAGTAGTGGCACTATATAGTGCTACATATTAGAGATATATGCCGTACATATTTTACAACATATACAAGTTCGAATTATGATTATTATTATTATTATTATTATTATTATTATTATTATTATTATTATTATTATTATTATTATTACTAATGCAACATTGGCTACTAGGATGTGAGTAAATGTCAATCAACATCAATTCAAGCCCGTTCATACTAAAAGATGAATTGAGGTTTGTTTTTTAAATAATAGACTATAGAAACCGAGTTTTTGTAGTTTCTCTACCCTTAGACATTATTGTTTCTACTTTGAGGATAATATTGTAATAGGTTCGTGGAAATCACAAAATCTGTAATTTTTTAAAAGTTAATCACTCAGCTAAAATATGAAATTCATTTAGGATTATTAGCATATTAATGAAAAATATTATATTTATTTAACAACTTGCTTCATTAATTTAGTAGATTGAATATAAATGAACAATATTTATATGGGCTAGTGTAACTAAAATATATTTTATTTCAACTTAATTTATTGGACCAACTTTCAAATGTTTGTGAGTTTTTCTTGTAGCCCAAAATAAATAAAATCCACGTAAAAACACCTCTACCCTATTTTCAAATAAAATTTAGAAACCTAGATTAAATAAAATGAAAAGAAAGGAAACAGTTGTGGGTTTTCTTTAAAGCCCAAAATTGATTTGCCAACACATGAAACCCTAGCCTATATAAATGAGTTAGCCTTCTTCTTTCACTTACTCAAATCTTACAGATCTAGGATTAGGTGAGATTGTGAAGAAAAATTCAAGCAAGTATTGCCTTTCAGACATACACAGGTGAGACGAAAATCATTGTTATTGGTACGGTGTATGATCAAGAAATGTATGATTAGATGTTTTTTTCATATATGCTTTATTATTTTGGTATTTTTTTAGTCAATTTTACAAACAACATAATTTTTAAGATTTTCCTCTAAGAATTATATATTTTCGTTTTGTATCAATTGGAAGATTGTATAGTTAAAAAAGCTTGTAGTAGAATCGATCAAAACACACAAAAGGCCTAAATTGACTTTGGTACATTAAATTTTTAAATTTTATTAATTAACAAGTACTTAAATCTATATATGATATCATATGCCATAATTCCTATCATGTTTTATGTTTTGTCGTAAATATATATATTACTTTTTTTTTTTTTAACTCTAACTAACTAGATCTAGGTTCTTTTTGGTAAAAATCATAGGTTATGTTTCTTCGAGTTATGTATTCCATATTTTTATTTACCATATATATTCACAAATTTTTATTATTATTACAAAATATTAAATTCAATAATTATTTACTCAAAATAAATAAAATAAAATCTGAAAAAACACAATGAATCCCAAATGATTATTTGGTTTGAAAAGTTAACTTAATAAACATTTGATAAAATTGACCAAAACACGTCATCCATATTGTTTGATGTTACGGTAATAAATGATAGAATCTAGAATCCTACTAACTTTGATGTGCTTAAATATGTAAGACTTTATTTTTCAAAATTTATTATATTTAAATTTATTTCTCATCCACCCGTGCAATATTTAAATGCGTGATTATCCATTTTACAATCCTTACTATATCGAATTATTATTATTATTTTTTTTTACCAAATCCTGCTCCTTAATAAAATATATACTTACTTTTAAATACATACTTACTATGCCTATCTCATTTCTTGAAATGCCACTTACCAATTTTCTTTTTATTCTTGTTTTTTAGAATGCCTACCTCATTTTATACAATGTTTTCAGAAATAAGGAGACTATTTGATTACAATGAAATAGATGTCTTTTCTTCTTGTATGTCAAATGTTAAAATCTTTTATAGTCACATTTTAGATTAGGGGACAACTATTTATGATTTTTCTTAAAATCTCATAACTTTTGCCATATTGTTGCCATATATAGAGAATATATGGTCATTATCATTAATTTTAATTTAAACATATGGTTTCACACACAGACACATACACAGATAACAAAAATATTAATAGTTATAGTAAAGATAAATAGAAATTGTATATGCTATATTTATTTCCCCGTGTTTTTGCTTCCTCATTCATTTTGTTTTTACCCTTAGAAATGAGTTTCCACATTAGGCATTTTTGTGGGATCTAGTTCCCAAGTTTGATAGGATTTCATTAACCATAACTAATTCATCGCATTTCAGTTATGATGTACGATAATATAATATATCATAGTGTACATTACTGCAGAACACCATAGCAATGGAATCAACTGGAGTTCCTTCAACATCGACGGAGTCTAAGGTTTGTCTTGTTTCGGCCTGTCTTTGGTTGTTTTTACAAATAATCATGCCAAACATCTCTTACATAAGATTCTGATATTTTTCATAATGGTTTCTGATATTTTTGCAATATAAAATATATATGTAAGAAATTTATATACAACTATATACATTTCTCTAATTTTACGTTTCGTAAAACATCAAACCAAGATTATCTTGATTTGTTATTTGGACATACATTTACCTATTTTCCCTTTTATGCTAAGAAATGGTATAATGTGTAACTATTAATGTTTTGTATTGATACCTATGTCAAATTTCCATGTGTTGGAAAAGACGGGAGCCAATATTCCATCCGGAAATTCTTCTAGTTATCCAAATTGGTGGCCGTATATGTCTTTGTTCCCCACACCAGTAATTGAACCTCTGGTATGTAATATTTTCCTTATTGTGTTAAAAGAAGTAGCTATCACTTTCAAATCTTTATTTGCTACTTAATTTCGCTTATAGAATGTGTATGTTCACATTCCATAAAAATATTTGTCATGTTCTTATAAGAAGAATAAATATGTGTATCCGACATCCTATTGTTATTCTGGAGAAGAAGTGTATCATCAAAGATAAAGGTTAAGAAAGAATTGAATATTTAATAAAAAAAAAAATACTTGAATACAGATTAAACATTATGTTCTAAATTATAGTACCTCAGTGGAGTGATTTATATTGAAAGAAAAGTTATTAAGGCATGTCTTATACTCAACAAAACTACAATAATAAAATAAATAATTGTGTATACCTATTTAGCACAAATTTTAACTTATCTTACATTCAAGGTATAAGTAGTTAGTGATAACAAATAAGATTATATGATATTAAAAGTGTAAAAAGAAGTGAGTAGACTCAAAAATCACTTCATTAAGAAGATTAACAACAATGCAGATTCATCAATATTATCTATCATTAGTTTCTCTTCACTGTTTTTATATTTTTCTACAATACAACCATTGACTAATTGTAAAAACCTCTCATTGATGAGTAGTATTTTCATCTATAATTCATTAAAAAGTCCTCTTCCCGATCATGAAAACACCAACTCTTACACATCTCTCTTATTCTATTCTAGTGTTACAATCAAGATTATATATTGTGGAACATTAATTATAAATTGTCAAAATCTATCAACAATAGAAATTTAATTACAGGAGCTACATTTATCCCCGGAGGAAAATACGCATGGTTTATCAACTACCATGATTGAGAAGAGATGGAGAATATTTTTTAGACTTCTCCAACGTAGTGAGCCCTTACATTGCTACATATTGGAGATGCATGAGGTACGTAGGCTTCAACATATTATGTATACAAGTACAAATTATTGTTATTATTATTATTTTGATTAATTGTCTAATTGTACAATAGGTTGAGAGCGGAAAGCTTACTAGGTATGAATCAACAGTCCATACACACGAAGTAACTACAAGGATTGTAGCCATGGGCGAACATATAACAACAATGCCCATGGTTCAAATATTTAACCCTGTCCATCTTCAACGAAGGAGCATGTTAACCATAAGTAAACGCTTAGGTAATTGGATCGTGGAGCAGCGCAAGTCTAACGATTCAGAACGCAGGGACAAGGTAGCCAATTTATTGCACTTTTTTACATTAAATCGAAATATTATAATCTACATCATATTTACTTATAGTTGACTCTTGAAAATTTTATTGCAGTATTACATTCATACTATTATGGGGAAAAAGTTCCGATCAATAAATGAAGTCATGACATTTATATTATGCGATGTCTTTGTTGAAGATTTGAAGATGGGATAAGGTAAACCATTAAAAACACTTAAAATATTTTGGCTTATCATTCACTTACTTGATTTTATGATGTAACACTTAATTTTTTTTTTTATTTTTCAGGTAATAGGATTTCAGAAGGTTGCCTATTTTGGGTTCACTATATCTATATATTTTTTTGTAAAATAATGCTTACGGTTAAAAAATGTTGAGGAGAATGTGAATATTTGTATAACTTATTTAATGTAAATTATTTATGTCATGTTAATGTTGTTTTATTAACACCTCCCATTAATTCATATTATTATTGTTGTAATGTAAATTAAGTAAAATGAAATTTGTGTTTGTTTGGACTGTTTTGATACTTATTTGAAGAGTGATATTACAAATTTGAAATACTTTTCATATTATCTATCTACTTGACCACATGAGAATAGATTGAGACAAGTTAATTCAGATGATAAAAATTTTAAAATTATTTCATTTTTTTCTTTTTCAATCTGCAATTTTATTTTTCTCCAAGTTATTTCTCTTTCTACATGTTTTTTTTTTTTTTTTTTTTTTTTTAATTATGCAATTTCCACACATGGAAGTAAAGGACTGTGAAAATGATAATAAAAAAATTAACCTTGAAGTTTATTCGCAAGATTTTTGAAAGTTAAATTATTGATTCAGCCTTTAAAAATTGAATGATTACACAATCATCCAAATATAATGCATTAGAAAAAAGTAATATATATTTAATGGTGAAACCACAACCAATATGAATAATACATTTACAAAAATATCTTTCCAATTAAATTTATTTCATCGTTAATTGACACATTTTAACTAGAAAAATATTTCGTATAAAAAATATTGTAGCTAATTAAATACTTTTTGTATGGACACATGTATCAATATTCTTCAATACTCGCAATTTTTGTGGAAGAGAGAATATATGGTGATCCTAACTTTGTATTTAAGCATATGGTTTCACACAAAAATCCTCTATAGCCAATAAATGAATAATATATGTGCTAAATCTGAACCCATGAAGCTCAAATAATTTCTGTCAGTAATGCTTAGTTCAAATTATGTCGTAAAGTAAATATGTTAAAAACATATAATATTTATTTTTTTAATATAAATATATTCTAAAAATTTGGAGTTTATGTATAATGGTTATAAAATCATTTACGTATATCGTACAATATTTTATTTAGTTTTTTTTGGAGAGTTACAAGTTATAAACTAGTTTTTTTTAAAAAAAAAATATATATATATATATATACATACATTTTCGACCAAAATTACTGACTTCATGCTACTTTACTAATTATAATTATTATGTATATATATATTTTTTTTGAATTGAATTTCTATGTACTAACAAAAAAATATATATGGTTAATGGTTATATGATTTATCTTCTGAGGAAAACATGTAATGAAGTAATACACGTCTATCATAACCACGATTGAAAATAAATGAAGAATACTTTATAGACTCCTGCAAAATAGTGTCCCAATATATTACTACATAATGAAGATAGATGAGGTACATATTTACAACATATAACATATACAAGTTCAAAGCATTATTATTATTATTATTATTATTATTATTAATGCAACATTGCCAACGAGGATGTGAGTAAATATCAGTCCACACTAATAGATGAATTGAGGGTTTATTTATCCGATAACGGACTATAGAAACTGAGTTTTTGTAGTCTTTCTATCATAAGATATTATTGTTTCTACTTTGAAAATAATAATGTAATAGGTCCATGAAAATCGCAAGAATTATAATTTCTTAAAAGTTAATCACTCCGCTAGAAATTGGAATTTATTTTAAGATTATTAGCAAATTGATGAAAAGATAACAGATTTTATTTAACAACTTGCTTTGTTAAATTAGTGGATTGAATATAAATGAACACAATTTATATGGGTTAGTATAAGTAAGCTATATTTTAGCTCACCTTGGTTTTGGGACCAGCTTTCAAATATTTGGGAATTTTTCCTATAGTCTAAAATAAATATAATCCACATAAAAAGTCTCATCCTTATTTTATATTCATATTTAGAAATATAGATAAGAGAAAAAAAAAATAAATAAATAAAAAACAATTGTGGGTTTTCCTTCAAGCCTAAAATTGACTTGCAAACACATAAAACTTTAGCCTCTATAGATTTTTTTATATCGAGCTCCCATCAAATTTTCGACCGTATCTATTTTTATCAACTCTACTATACACTATAAAAAATATCAATTTTGTAACGAGATTTTTTCGTTCTTAAATCTATTTTTTTTTTTACTAATGATATTAGAGATAAAATTACATTCACTAAGTGTATTTTAGGGACGAAATTCCATTATAGATATAATATATATATATATATATATATTTTAGTGATAGGCACCCCCTAAATCTTTATGTAGTACCAAAGTATAATTTAAAAACCAAAAATATAGTTAGAAAGCAATATACAAGTCATCAATGATTCTAAAGAATATGATTGGACTAACCAACCAATAAAAAAGCCCACTAAGCCGCGATAGAAAAGCCATAAAAAATTGACCTGTAACCTTCACGTGCTTGTGTTTAATGCTGGCCCCACTGCCAGCCTCAACGTCACGATCTCCACCGTACACGTGTCGGCCACCGACACCGTTGGCGAACCTTCGCATCCTTATAATCAATCACTCTCGCCACACTTCCTTCACCTTCCAATTCCATCGGTGGCTTCACCGTCTTCAGATCCAATTAGTTAAAAGGATCTCCCTCTATCGCCGCCACTCCACTGTTACACCGATTCCTTGTTGTGTTGTTGATTTTAGGGTTTGAGGATGTAGTTTTGGGTTTAATGGAGATGAATTAGTGATGTTGAGGATGGGTGGAGAGTGGTTTGCGCCAATGGGGAGAAGAGTGCCGCGGAAGGCGTGGCTTGGGTCGCAAAGCTCAATGGGATTACTGGTGGGTGGAAATCACACATCGTCAAGGTTTTGCACTCGCTAAATTCTGCTTTCTGAAATTGCTCGGCTTTGTTTCTCAATTTGAATCTGCGTATAATCAGATCTGTACGTTTTGAGTTTAATTACTGCTCTGCGATTTATATAAATCTGCTACTTTGAATTGCCTGGGAAGTGGTTACTCACTGAGATTCGATTCGAATGGATTTGATGTTCGTGAAATCGCACTTGCCTCGTGGCCTGTTGATGAGGCGTTTGGTGCTGAGAACGTCCATGCTTGTGTTGGCTGTAATGGCGGTTTCTCTGATGCAAGTTACTCGTGAGGTTAGGGTTCCGGAGCAGATAACGTTGGATGCTGATGAATGTCCTTTTGATTTGGACTCAAATCCTAATTTCAACCTCACAGAATTCCTGAACTCCGCCGCCTCGAGCTTCGCGCTTCCTCTGTTTATGGCGCCCGCCGGCGGCGACGGCACAGAGAATCTGACGAGAACTGTTTTCCAAGCTCTGATGGATAAGAATTTGTTGCGATCGGATGCGGCGGCGCTCTGTGTCGGGGAGAAATCTTCTTCCGCTGTGCTGGCATTGCGCCATTTAGGGTTCTTCAACGCTGTTGGTGCTGATAGGCATCCGTACTTCTCTCTCTTCAAGAGAGGATTCGTCTATGAGCTGAACTATGAAGACAATCACTTCGATTTTGTGTTTTCTGAAGATCTTGACAGAGTTTCAGTCCCGGGGCTCCTAGTCCGGGAGCTCGAGCGTGTACTCCGGCCAGGCGGCACCGGCGCAATACTTTTGGGATCTGGCAGCCGCCTCTATTCGAGCGCCGCGCTATGGCGGGTGGTCTCGATTACGTCGTTCTTGACAAGCTCCGATGTTCAGCATATTTGTCGTCTCGGATCGTTGAATCTGATCATATTCAAGAAAAGGCTCGGGAGTTTCGCCTCCTTCGAGCATTTCCAGCTCCCGTCTGCTTGTCCAGCTGTCGAGAATAACAAGAAAATGATGAAGTATATCGAGCCAATTGCTGACGAAGTCTCGCCTTACGAGCTTTCGTATTTGCCGAATTACATGAATATTTCGTCGAGAAACAAGTTGGTTTATATCAACGTGGGCGCAGGGGAGTACGCCCGCCCTACGATCGAGAAACTTTCTAAACCTTATTGCGGGGATCATCATACGGCGTTTGAGGTGTTCATCATCGATCATAAAACTTCTGTCCTGTCGTCGTATGTGACTGAGCCGAGCATCCATTTTGTGTACCATCCGGCCCTTGCGGGAGATGTTAGCGGCAACGGGGTTCCGGAAGTGAGCGCGGACGAATTTTTGAGTGCCCCCGTGGATGAAGGGGGGTTTGAATTTGTGCCGTGGTTTAAGGAGACGGTTTCGGATGGGGATTTCGTGGTGCTTATGATGAATGCGAAGTTTGGCGAGATGAATATACTTGTCGACTTATTTAAGAGCGGCGAGATATGCCGTGTCGACGAGCTTTTCCTTAAATGCTCTGAAGAATGTAAGAGGGATTGCGCCAATATATTCGGAAGTCTGAGGAAGAGTGGAGTGTATGCTCACCAATGGTAAGAACTACGTGATTGTGTTTTCGATTGTGTTTTATGTTTGTGTGTAATAAAGATGAGGAATGGCAGATGGAAACTAGTGTTCGTTATCTGCCATTTCTGTCTTCTGTGTTTTGTGCTCGTTCAAGTGTTTGATTATTATTATTATATGTTTGTGTGAATTCTTCCTTTTTGCGATTTGGGTGTGTTTCTTTTAATTGATTTAGCAAAAAATTTGGTTTGAGTTTGATATTAAAGTAAAGTTTGATGGGATGTTTGTAAGAGAGAAAAGTGCATTTGTTTTCGGAAATGCAGAGTCCAAATGGCGAAAAATCGAAGAGTTTGAGCTAAAGAAACACAAGTAATGATACTAATGATTATCTTTTAATATTTAAGTGGGATAATTAAAGATTAAAGTGAAGGTATTATAAGAAATTTATAAAAATTGATTAAAAAAAAAAAAATTAGGTGACAAGTAGAAAAGTATTTTCTAGTGATAAATTAGTTATTAATGAAATTATGAATGAATAAGATTATTTTCTATAAATGGATTGTGTATAAGTTCATCTGATAATCAATAAAATAAAATTTTAGTATTATTATAGGGGATGGATGGAGTATAATCAACTTTGAATGAAAAATAACAAAAAAATAATAAGTATACGACTGTACTTTATTTACAGTGAGATTTTTTATATTTTAGTATAGGTTGACAACCACATATATATCGATATTTTTCTAGAATAATAACGAAACAATAATTCAAAGTTTATTTTACTATTTTTGTAATTTGTTTTTTTATGATCGTTGTTGAAAATGATCTCTCTACTGATGCATCCCATACTAGGAGTAACACATAATTGCCTATGATGAATGCAAGTAATTTATTTGGTTGGGAAATTTTACTATAGATTTAATTTTTTTTCATATTTTAAAAATAGTAAATCAAACACTTATCAATATATATATATTACATCAATTTTTTATTATTCAAAATCAAAACTTCAAATGCTTAACCAAACACACCCTAAATGGACTGTCCATTGAGTTTAATGGTTTTTTGTTTCAACAAGTTTGACATAATATATGTTCATTTAAATCTTTTAAGATCCAAAAATTTCACATCACATTGAATATCAATATGAAATTTTTCAAAAAAATATTAAAAGATTATGAATTCTACTTCTAGAAATTCGATGGGATTGAATCCCAAGTCGCCACAATCGATTTTATCAAAAGAAGAAAATTGATTAGAAATGAGAGAAAATAGCATATTAATCGATTTTATCAAAAGAAAAAAAATTGATTAGAAAATAGAAAAAATAGCAAATACCTTAGTAATTCTTTACTTACCGCATTGAAAGTATATCGAACCTATATGAAGTTTTACCCTGAGCCGATTGGATCCATTGAGCAAATATGGGTTCGATCAAAATTTACTTTTCCGGAGTACCAAAAGCAATCATGACATCATTATGAACATAAAGTCCCATTAGTTTTCAAACTTTTGTAACCGTAAATTGACTGACTTATTTTCACAATAATATTTTCTTCACATAACAATATATTACGCCTCATATTAGGAATTTTTGTTTCATATTTAATCATAAATAATGTAGTTTTTTCTATGAGATCGTTCAACTTATTTTCTCTCAAATTTTGAAGATTTGTTTTAGTCGCATTGCCCATGGACATCCCATTTTCAACAACTTTTTCTATTTTCTACACAACCAGTAAGTTTATTTATAATCTCAAATATAGAAACCATAAAGTGTGCTACTAAAATAAAATCAAATGACAAGATAGTAACATTTTGAATTTAAATAATTGTTTTATGTGTAATAAATAAAGATTTGATGTGATATTTCGAATGTAAAATTAATTTTTAGTATAATATAAAAATAAAAAATATATATTAATTTGATATTATTTTTAGTAAAATTTTTGTTAATAGTAGCAATCAAAACAAATAATCCAAACAAACATACCCTACATTTACAACAATTTTAAACTATGGTCCTCAACAAGTATATACATTTACAACAATTTTAAAGCATGGCCTAGTTTGCAGGGTATTAGGTTGGACCGAGAGTTTATCCGGTGCGCAGCTGCAGATTTTCACGTCATAAAAATACCCAAAGATGGTGCTTGTATAATATAAGGTTATTTTTCTCGAACAATTTTTTTTTCCTTTTCGTAGACGTCCCTATAAAATTCAGCAAAGGTACAAACATCATTATATAGTTAACATCCTTAATCTTCTGAGCAACAAAACCTAGTGTCGATTCAAGTTGGGTGAAGCAATAAACAAAATAAGCATTTGAAGATTTATTAATGATTACAGTTTGCAAAACTATTAGTTGAAGGGTCAATCAATTGACAATTTTCAAGAGCATTAAACAAAAAATAAATAAATAAAATTCCGAAAATATATGTAAGAGTTTGAGAAAGTTATCTTTATTCAATGATCCTTCAAAATAACTATAAAAAAAGTACCAAAAGTATATGCAAGAGTTTGAGAAAGTTATCTTTATTAAATGATCCTTCAAAATAATTATTGTTCAGGACCTATATTTTTAAGTTTTAGCTCATTATTAGTTTTATAATAGTGAAGATATGAGATATATGATTAAAATAATTTTTATCTTTTTGGAGTTCATTAGTATGTTTATCCTTGATAACATTTCAATAAATTTGATAATATTTTTCTAAAATTTACAATTTGTTTTGTTTGCTCGTAACCCTGAAAAAGTTCAAGACGGCTTTGGTCGTGACGACGAAAAATCAACCCTTAAAGTGAAAGCCGCTTTAAGGATTCAATTGAAATTTCTAAATGCAAATTGTAACCATTGGTTGATTGCTTGTATTGCTTACAAAAAGCTCTAACATTAACACCAACAAAACATTTCTATCACTTGAGTTATCATTCTTCAACAAATAATACTAAAACATGCAAAATGTTGCAAAAATTCATTTAAGTTTAATTATGAATAAATATAGGATTTGCGGACTTATTTTGAGATGGTTAACATTTTATTTTACATGGAAGATAATATTCATTTGATAGAAGACCTACTGCGATGTTTGAAGTTTCTTATTGTGATTGTGATTATTTAAATGCACCAAATGAGAGAATGCTAGTTTCACAGTCAAATTACCTAAGAATATTTAGTAAGAATTAACATTGTATATTCCTATATAAGGAATTCAATTTTGATAGATTTGATAGAATTTTATTTATTAAATTTAAGAAACTAACTTGTATATAGTCTATTCTTTCTCCCATGTAGCCCATCATACCTCTATCTGGTACAAAAAATATTTTCTCATTCAATTTTGTTTTGACTTTTCTCTCCGGATTACTGAGCTTAATCTCACAAGTTTAAAGTTTCATATTTAAATCGATTCTTAGAATTAATTATTTCTAGCACTTAATTGATTATATCAAACAAATGAGACGGTCGTTTAACATCACAACATGAGGTCTCTCCTTCAAGAAACTTGTCCAGGTGCAAAATTTGTGTGCGGCAATAAATCCACCTTTTAGATCTTCAAGTGTAGGTAATGTACTAATGTAATGTATCATTTGTATGCATATAAATTATTCTCAAATATAGTGGTAAATTTTTTTGTGTGTTTATTAAAATAAATAAATTCAAATGTAAAGTACACATGCACACCACACAGATGCGGTGCATAGGTTATTGTATTTGCAGTATATATACTTCTGCTAATAAAACATCCCTCTCTTTATTCTTTATACTTTATATTCAACTTACCCGGTCGGTGCCTTCGCCAACATTTTTTTCATTCTCCGGCAGGTTCATTCATTATTCTTATTATGGTCCTCAGACAGCCACATTTTCATCTTTTTCAACAACAATGTTGCCCATCTAATTCGACACTTGTTCAGCAGCGATGGCTTTAACTTTAGATCGAGGGCCAGTCTTCAGTTTGGATGTGTCGGGAACTCAGAATTTTTGCTAATGCAGTGCGACAATGAAGATAAACATCTTCATGTTTTTTGAATTAAAGGGCATTATTTGTTCAAATGTTGACGAGGTTTGGTACTGGGGATTATGATTTAGCAGATTTTTTGTCACGTTTAAAGCAAAAGATCTATGAGAAGATTCATAGCTTTGAGAGAGATGCTTTTCTATGAGCACATAGTCGAAGATCCAAATGACTCACCTACCTTTTCAGGTCGTATCTTCAAAGAGGATCTAAGAACTGATGATCTACTTGTTAGAGTTACTACACTCTCCTTGCGCTCAGAGGAATGAAGGTTTGAAACGAGCATGATGATCTACTTCAACCATTGTTTTTTTATGGATGACGTTACTTCAACCATTGTTGTTTCAAGCTGTGATGAATCATGGGTATGGACGATGGCAGCAAATTTTCGATGACAAGGACTTGAAACTCCAAGAAGTGATCTGTCAAGAGCTGAGATTCGTGAAATTGTTTATGAGATGCCCGAGGATGAAAATAAGAATAGTCAGTGAACCAGCAGGATGTTAACTTAATTATGATCATTTGTGTGTGGTTAAAAGAAAATGAATTTGGTGATTAGTGGTAGGATTAATTTAGAAATAATAACCATCATTTGAACTACTTTCATGCAGTTTCTGTGTTGTGCATTAAGTTTGTCGTCGTTTCATTATTGTTTTTTTTTCTTTTTTTTTTTTCATTTGAGTGGATAAAGTATATACAAGAAAATCCAAAAATATATAGTGTGTCTGTTCTTCCTCTTTGCATATATCTTGTGTATGTTTGGTGTGATTTTTTATTCTAATATAGTAGATTACCGACGGATATCAGAGGTCCCTCCTTCATAAATATTGTTCATGTGCAAAATTCTTTTGTGGCGTAAATCATGTTTTGAATTTTTTATGTTTTGATTTTGTGGTATACACGATCTTGATACTTTGAGTCGCGTAGATTCGGTATATTTCGACCCTATTAACGCCTCGGGTTACACAATATTCGTACGGGATAAAACAAACCAACACTCGAATTTTGTAAAATTGAGCAAGTAAAAAATTGGAAGATTATTTGCGCACACAAATTAATTCTGCAAACAAGAATCTGCATAATCTTTTATTCTGTCAGAAGATAAGTTTTATTTAATAAATATCGAAGTGTTTGTTCAAAGAAAAGATGCATATTTCAAATTTAAATGCCAAAAGTTGCCAATTGGAAAATTGCAACTTTTAATTTCAAATCTAAGATATTAATTTAATCTGAATCATGAGAGTTTTATTTAAGAATTAATTTAATTTAATTCCTAATTTTTGAAAATAATAATTTCCAAAATATATCACAGTATTTAAATTCATACTACAGTATATAACCCTCTTTTAGTGGTGGGCATGACTAAACCATAAATCCACATACAAAAACATATAATTATTAAACACATCGTTCAATGTCGTAGAGGCATTTTCGAGCGCGCACCCCACGCGACCCTTCCCAAGAATAACTAGATACGATATTCTTTATCTTCGAATAAATCCAATAACAACAACATAACCAACAATTAGTTAGGTTTAGGTGAAGTTCAAGTTTCTTGGACATCGAAAACAAATGAATGAAGAAAAACTCAGCAGACGGTAAGATCCTTAGCGCAGCACTGCCTCCAGTCTTAAAAAATTGATAGAAATGTATGTTTTGAATACATTTCTCTCTTTAAAAATGTAGTACAACGCAGGGCAGGGGTTGTGCCATTAATGGATAGAAATGTATGTTTTGAATTAAATTTTTCATACTCTAAGAGATCTATGTACATTGTCGACCTGATAAATAAATGATGTAATCAATTTCTTTTAGAAGAAGAAAAAGGCAATAGCTTTGGTTGATTGTTGCAGACTTCGAAGGTTAAGCAGCTGTTTGAGGGAAACAGTGAAGCTTAATTCCTCAAGGGATCGGAAACAAAGGCTTTGTTCTTCCTATATTTTTTCTCGACACCTTTCCCATATATATATATATATATATAAATTATTCTCTCACAAAAATTAACAATCAACATAAACTATTATTTTTTATATTATACAAAATATATATAATATTGCGTAAAAGTGATGATATAAGACTTCTGTTCTCTAATTGCATTAGCATTTGCTAAGGTTTATTTTAGCCTACTAGGTACTTGAGCAAGATAAACTAATTTCAGTTACTGAACTAATATTACATCTCTGAAATCATTTTCCATGCCCAGGGAGCTCTTTTCGCGACCAAAAAATTAAATATTAGTTCACTAGTTACATGTTTACTACAATCTTTTAATCAAATTACGATTAAGAGACTGCTTTTATGAGAGGTCCTGAGTCTATCTAGTAGTATGAGTCTATCTAGTAGTATGAATATCCTTCGGACCTTTCTATTTAGATTATATTATGTGACTTATATTCGCTTTTTAACCTAAATTCACATGAAGCAATTCACGAAGTAGTTGTCTTTTATATATATATAGATATAGATATATATATATATATCATCCATAAATGTTGGCAAAATGGAGAATAATGGTACTTCATTAATTATTAAGTAATGAAATTTTTATAAACACTATGAAAAGTAAATTTATCTTAAGTGTGGGAAAATAAATGGGATTGGTGGCTAGGCACGCAACTCCTATCACGAGTGGTGCTAGCCGTCCTCCCGAAGCAACTTAGAGCTCTTACAACTTGAGCTCATCGCATTCTCAAACTTACAGAAAATAAAAAGATCAAATTTGGAATGATTTTTTGTGTTTTCTTTAATTACAAGTGGCACGCATCTACTCTTATTATACAAGGCCGGTCTTGACTTTCAAATGGCTCAGAGCGAGAAAAAAAAAAAAGAAAAAAACCAAAAATGTAAATAAATAATATTTTTTATTTATAAGAAAATATAAATAGTTAAATAAAATAATTTTTTGAATATTTTTAGATGAAAAATAGTATATTAAAAAAATTTCAAAATTTGGAGGCACCTAGAATTTGAACTCAGTGATTTGATGAAACTGTACATCAATGAGAAGTTAATTCAATAAGTTTATTAACTTTTCAAAACTTTATCGTTAAAAATTTAATCATACACCATCAAACTATATTATTTTATATTTACATATATATCAAATAAGTTATATATGTAAATTATACATATATAATATAAAAATATATAACGGACCTCTAATTTACATTGGGCCCTGAACAGGCGCCCTTTCGTCCAGCCCATAGCCGTCCTAATTTTTATTTATAGGGA
This sequence comes from Andrographis paniculata, assembly GCF_009805555.1. Lineage (NCBI taxonomy): Eukaryota > Viridiplantae > Streptophyta > Magnoliopsida > Lamiales > Acanthaceae > Andrographis > Andrographis paniculata. The sequence goes on from NW_026137614.1 coordinate 3,812,244, forward strand.
TGTCAACGGGGCGAATTTGGGACGGGTTCTACAGGCCTCGGATCCGTCCGCTATAAAATATTAGGCTTCAAGATCTGCCCCGCCCCATCCCGTTTAAGTTCAGCCCCAGGATCCGCCCCGCCCCAAACCCTTCGGGTTCGAGGCCAACTCGGAAAACCCGTTTGTTTAAATAAATATAATTTATTTTAATAATTTAATACAAAAAAGTAAGTGTTAAAGCGCTGAAAAATTTTAATTTTAAAAACAAGAACAATCAAATGTTTGTAGTAGTTCGCAGTGATGGCGGTCGAAGGTAGACGAGACAAAATTTTACAAGAACAATCAAATGTTGACAGTTGTTCGCAATGAAGGTGGTCGGCAGCAGACGAGGCAATGACGGTAATCTGATTGTGAAAAAAATTAAGAAACAAACTCAAACACAAATTTAATTTAGAAATTACATTCTGGTTTACATTTAAATTTTTTAAATAAATATGTAATGTAATTTATATTTATATAAATATATATTAATTCTAATAATTATTAAAATAGCTGAATTCTGGACCGGGTCTTGTTTTGAACAAATTTTTAGTAAAATTCGTAATCTGTTCCGAACTCGGCTGATTTTAAATTTTAAAATCCACAACCTTTTCCGAACATATTTTTAGATCCGAACCCGTCTCATTAAAAACGGGTCCGGGCAAACCTACCCCATTAAACATCCCTACTTTTTTATTCTTTGGTATTTATATCTCTTTAATATTTCCAATCAAAAAAATTGTTACACACACGTTTATAAATTGGTGATTATAACTTTTTATTTTCATTCTAATTTTGATTTAATATGTAGTTCGAATAATAATAATAATAATAATAATAATAATAATAATAATAATAATAATAATAATAATAATAGATCTGTTTCTTTAAACTTAATTTGAAAAATAAATATGAATTTAGATTTTAAATTTAAATAATATTCGACGAAATGCTCTGTAAAAAAACAAATATTGTTTTTTAAAAAATTAAATTTAAATAGTAAAATTAAAAAAAAAAATTGTGGTTAAAGAATTACGAAAAGAGCAAATTAAACGATATATATAGAGACTTCGTAACCGACTTGATTGCGTGCGTAGAAAGGAGAATTCCATACTGAATTACCTCACGCCGTTTGTATGACCGTTATAATATGCGCCTAATGTTTCTGTACACACCTTTAATGGGTTGGGTTGGGTTGGGCCCACTTTGTAACCAATTCCTTTTAAACCTCTAATACACCCTCCATTCCTTTTTATATTTTCTTTTGTCCCATATTTATTATCTATTTATTTTTTATACAGAGTTTTAAATATATTAATATTATATTGAGACGTATAAAAAATAAAAGTAAAAAAATTAATTATCTTTAAATGTAATGACATTTTTGTAACATATCGTAAATTGAATACAGTGTTATGAATATCTTTAAATTTAAATGTAATTATCTTTACAATGTTAATAATACAGTTATTAAAAAAAAATGAATATTTTGTTATGTGAGAAACCAAAATAGAAAAATAGATAGATGAGACTGCATATTTTGATTTAATTGGACGTACATTTGATTAATATAATACGATTATTTTGATCGGTTAACATAAAACATGAGAATTTTTGTAAAAAAAATATATGAAAGAATAATAAAAAGTAGAAGGTTGGATGAGATAAATTATTTCACTTTTTTATTTCGAATGAAAAGCCTTTCCATTTGGCATTTATTTCTCCCTTTCAAAACACCTTATAGATAAATAAGACTACTCTAAGCGCAGGAAGCTTCTACAGCCAAGCTTCTAGAAACTCCACAAGCTTCGCCCAACGTCGTACTCGAAACACCAATGCTACAGCTCCTCGATCCTACACAGGCCTGTAATAACCAACCAAACACATTACAACAAAATTGGGCCCAACAAAATCCCGAAATTTACGATCGAAACCGAAATCGAAATCGAACCGAATCGAGCCAAACGGTACCTTTCGAACGACCGAAAGAGCCCTCTTGCTGCGGCATTCGCCATGGCGGAAACTTCCGCACGCGCCGCGCGGCGTTCCGAAGCTCGCAAACTTTATCTTCGAAATCACCTGATCAGGCGACGGACACGTCAGCGAGAGCGTCGATCGGGTTCGGTTCCTGATTTCGTCGTCAAGACTCCACATTTCGACCGGGAGCGGGTGACTCTCCGAAACGTGAGAGCAGACGCTTCTCGTCTCCCGCGCGACGAACGATAGTTTCGTCGGATCGCCGCCCGCTTCCTCGAATAGTACGAGGATGTTCCCGCTCGGTTTCAACCACGAACGGGGCACGTGGTAGCTGCAACGCGCGAATTATTACATTGCGAGATATATCAAATCGGAGGAGCTTTGGTTCGAGTTCTTACATGTGCTGGGTCGGCTTTCCGCAGTTTGTCAAGCATTTATCGGCCTTGTAAGGTCCGCGGTAATTGCAAGAATCGGTGCAGCTCCCCCCTGATGCAATGTTTGTCGGCCAGTAACGTCCGATGCTTTGTCCGTTAACCCATGCCTGACCCTTCCCCATTCCCGTAAAGTCTAACGCAACCGGGTTGCTTCCCGTCGGGGCATCAAACGTGGTCTACACGAATACAAAAATACCGTCGCTTTCGATTCCATTGAAAATAAATTATAAAAATTGAAAAATTGCATTGTTTTTATCATAAAAATAAAGGAAGATTCAAATCTAAATCTACTAAATTTTAAATAGAATAGCTAAAATATTTCAACACGACCAAACTATACGTCGAATCACCTTGTACCACACCAATGGCTGATTCGTGGGAAGCGTCGGCTGCGTTACCCAAATCGACGAATCTCCGTGATAAAGCTTTGAGTCTTCTCCCTGCATGCCAATCTGCTTCCAAACGACGAGCATAATCAATGAATTTATGTATCTATATCGCATCCGATGAATGTCGATTCTTAATAGATGACCTGATACGTCCACTGTTGAGAGGATAGATCGATCAACAGTCCGTTTTGAGAGCTTTTGAGCTGAACGGGGCCAGTGACTCCTGCTCCGACTGTATCGAAAAATGCTCCGTAGTTCTGAAAAGAATCGAACTTTACGTAAGAAAAGAGCTTATAAGACTGATAATTTTTGTTCATATGTTCGTCGTACCCTTAATCCTACTGTCATGCTCAACAGATCGATTTTCGTATTCCCGGGTTGAATACTTAGAGGAATATCGATCGAAACTTTCTGGTCGCTGTTCCGTCCTTTTCCACTGCCGACGAGTTTCCCATTGACGAACACGAAAAGGGCATGACCAAGAGAATCAATGTGAAGGAGTGTCTTAGATCCGTCTTTGATGAACGTCTCGTTGCCATTAATCGCGGCGCTGGACACATAACAAAATATTACGATCTATCAACGACGTGTGAAAAGAAAAGTCGATCGAAACCGTGGCAGCTCTTATACCTTAAAGAGTACCAAAGATAGTCGCTTTGATCGGCTGTCGTGTTTATTTGTTCCTGCAATCCCGGTTTCGTAAACGCATTTTTATTAGATATTCCGACAGGTTCGACGATCCAACTCCAGCCCGACTGGAATCCATCTTTAGCCTCTGCGCGTTCTTTTGAAGAGTAGCGAACGAACTTTGGGACAGTCGAAATAGCATTGATCTGTCGTGCGACATATAAGTATCGATTATTCGGTTAAAACATCAATTCCTAATCGAAAAGAAATCGGTAAACATACTTTCGCAGTATTGAGTACGACATTCTTGCAGTCGGGTAAGATGCTAACAGACCAAGCTGGCACCGTATACGAATTGCCATTGAAGTTTACCGTCGCGTCGGATTTTGTTCCAATGTTTGCAAGAAATGCAGCGGCGCACCGTCCCGATCCCGTCTTGTAAACAGTCACCTGACATAAATCGACATTTCAGAACAAAAACGATACAACGATAATCGAGGGTACGATGGATTATACCTCCAGATTAGGACTGGGATAACTCGTTGTTGGATCGGTCGCCAATATCGCTGCTTCGCAAAGCTTTATCGCTTTATGGACATCTCTCAAGTGACCCCATTTCGGCTGTCTCAAAAGTCCTGAATACAAAACAGAAACTTTCATTACACGACGACAACGGAATCAGCGTGACGTTTTGGTTGGCTAAGACATACCGTACTCGTCGATAGGAGCGTCGTAATCATAGGTTGTCGTAATAAAAGGACCTCCAGCACTGCGGCCAAAGTTAGTCCCGCCGTGATACTGCCCATCATATACATTAAAAATCTCCTTACAACTTCATCGTTTCAAATCGTATATTTATGTCTAAAACAAAATAATATTACATGGTACCATGTAATAGTTCTGGAAGGTTCCCCCGAGTTGGAAAAACCGCGCCACGGCGAAAGCGAGGTCTTCGACTGGTCTGTATGGGAGAGGATCACCGAACGAAGAGAACCTGAATAATTACATCAAACACCTAATCAGTTCCAAAGAAATTTGAATCGAAGCACGAAAGCATCTTTACGAAATCGAGAAATCGAAAGATGTACCATCCACTCCAATTCTCCGTCCACATTTTCGGCTTCTTGTTCGAATTCGGAGTGAATTGGTCGCAGTAAAAGCCATTACAAGTGTTGATCTGCAATCACAACAAGAACACAATTCATAAAATGATCGAGCTTTTTAAACAAAGTTTTGTGTTCTTTTGTGGGGTTTACGACGGATCTTTACTATTCAGATTCTTTTTTTTCCTCAAAAAATATCACATTAAACAATTACTTTTCATTTTTTATATTATACGACAAGTTTATTTTACATTCGAAATATCACATCAACCTCTATTTATATCACATTAAACAACAACTATTCAAATTCAACTTTTTACTATTTAATAATCCAAACCCAAAAATTGAAACTCACAAACAAACACAAAAGGTTTTAAGATATTCGGCTCACAATAGGATCGGGAGCATCGTTTTGCTGGCACATCACCCACGGCACGCCAGTATCCAGCGACGTAGCCATTGCTGCAGCCCAGTTTATGTAAGGCTTGGCACTGCTTCCATACGCCGATTGAACATTCCCGTATTCATTTTCAACCTAGAATCGAACAAAATAGATTGAATGCCGGACATATATATATATCAATCACTACCAAATACTACATTTGCATGATTATACCTGCGACAAAATGATCGGTCCACCTTGCGAAGCATACAAATTTTCTTGCTTCATCAGGTCGACAATCTTGGCTGTAAATCTCTTCATTTCAGCCTAAGACAGATCATAACCAATCTCAGCAAGCGAACAATCCCGAAAGGCGAAAGTGAATAACCAAGAGGTGTAACCTTGAAGGGTTCATTGTCGGATCGAAACACAATCCCGGGGATAAAATGCAGCCACAGGGGAAATCCACTGATCAAATGAAATGATGAAATTAATGATGCATAGATACTTGAATCTTGTCTATTTGCAGAAACAATGGAGCAAGATTCATACCCATAACTCCATTCGGCACAAGCATAAGGACCTATTCGAAGATGAACTAATAGACCTGCATCTTGAACAACTTTCACAAACTTCACCAGATCATTCCTTCCTTCAAAATCATACTGCAAAATTCACTTTCAAGCATCAATATCTGTTTTTCTAACCTAATCATTCTGGTTTATCCTTTTTCTCCCATGGATTTGTTTAACAGATCTTCTATTTGGAAAAAGCAAGCCACAATGATAATAAAGAATGTCATCCAAAAAGTGAACAGAGTTCATTTTCATAATTTCATTCCTTTCTTCTTCTTCTTCACCTTTCTTCAGAATTAGGTCAAGAATAGTTAACCAGGGAAACAGGGGAGGGAAGAATCAATGGAGAAAAAATGGAAAATTGGGGAAATCACCTGACCGCGAACTGGTTCGTGGAGGTTCCAGAAAACGTAAGTCTCGATCACATCCAAGCCTCCTTCCTTCGACTTCTGAATCAAGTCTGGCCACATCTGAAATTAGCAAGTGAAAATCAAATCACATTTAGAAACAGATACAGACATAGAAAGAAATCACTGCAATTTTCAGTTTCAGGTGAGGGAAAATAGAGAAGTATGTATCCATGAATGTATGTACGGACTTCCGGTGTGCTGCGAGGATAATGAATGGAGCCAGAAATTAGGAGCCGTCTCCGGCCGTCAATCACCAACGCACGGTGATCGTAAGTCACATTGGCGCCGGAGCAAAACGACGTCGTCAAAGCCAATAGCAGAAGCAAACCCAAACCCACAGCACTTTCCCCCATTTCAATGGCGGCAACTCCTCCAATCTCCCAATCCAATTGCCGCTACTTATAAGCAAACCTACAACCTTCAGAGAAAGATAATCAGATTAAATGTTCCTTGAATCCACTGAATTTCTCCTCCCTTAGGGAACACACCTTTCTCAGCCTTGCAAGCAAGAACAAATCCAAATTGATTGGAAGACGATACTAGCTGCGATGGTTCGTTCTTCTATCCGGTGAGGGCAACAGAATGATAACGATAGGGGCGCGGCGATAAGGATGATGTTGGATTTTTACAGGTGGCCATTAAAGTTAAACCCAACTGCGAACTGCATGTTTGTGTCGGTTCCGCCATTTCCATTTGTTTGTTTTCTTCCCATCGACCCACCCACCCCACTCATGATATTGCCATTAAAAATATCTCATTTTTTCCTAAGATGGTGAGGTATCGCGCGGTGGTCTGGACCGATGCTCTGCAGTGATGGCAGACATATACATACAGTAAATCCAATGCTTGTATGGTGGGCCCCACGCGCGGATACGACGATTTGATTTGTACTGAGTACTTGAAATTCAACTTCTTTTGAGACTTTAGGTATAGTTTCGGTTCGGTTTGGTCATCGTTTCATACTGCACTTTACAGGAAATTCAAATCTTTTTATTTGATTTGATGGTATGGTTGTTTTGTAGGAAGGTTAAAAAAGAATTATTTATATATATATATATATATTTATGTTAAATATAAAAAATTGCGTAGTAAATATAAAAATAATAAGTACGTGTAGTAGTATATTAATATTTTTAAAAAATATAAAAAATATGAAAAAAAGAAAAATGATGGAAAAACAAAGTTAATTTTTTGATTTCTTTTGAAAAAATAATCATACTCCTTCCTATTCAAATGAAAAGGTTTTTCGAAATTTTATAATATATTAATAATAATAATAATAATAATAATATTTTGTTAAACAAAGAAAATACATAAAAAATTTTGACATTTTTTTTCTTCTTTTGACTACTTTTTTTTTAAAAATAAAAAAATAATATTTTGAGTGAACCAATAAAACTGATAAAATAGATATTTTTACTTGGGGGCAAAATAGCATAAAATTCCTGTGGTTTGCCAAATTTGTTGAAAATCTCCTGTCGTTCAAAAATTCCATAAAATTTATTTGTGGTTTCTAAAACGTTGCACACGCCCTTTCTTTTTAAATTGCATTAACAGTGTTAAATTTTTACATAGAGTGACCGTTATACCCCAATCTAAATTCTCGTTCTCTCTCTGCTCTATTAGTTTTCTCTCTCCTTCCCCTTCTCCTTGAACGCCTCATTTTTCTTCCCCTCCCAACTCATACCATCCACCATTGTTTTCTTCCTCCACCACCACCGGTGCTCAACCACCGTCCAGCCTCTTCGACTATGCGCCCAAACGCAGCTGACGCAAACTGCTGCATCATTGTGATTTTAGCCACCACAGCTACCTTTTTCAACCTTTCAACCGTCATCACAGATTATCACAATTTCAATAGTTTACCGGACGCCACATCGCAGTAGCACCGCCGTCGACAACCGCTGGCCACCCACGCTACCAAGCCAGCACCGCCACAGTTTTTTTTTTGTTTAATTCAACCCTTAATTTTAGTTTCCGCATTGATGGTGAAGAAAAATCGTCCCGTTCTTCATTCTTCCCAACACAAAAACACAATTGCAAACTCACTTTTATGAGTGTATTGATTTTTTTTAATTTTTTTAATTTTTTAGTTTGGTATTTTTTGTTTGGGATGTTGTTTAATTTTTTTTTATTTTTATGAAAAGAGAAAGAATTTGTTCTAATTTGACAGCCACCGCCGACCACCGCTCATCGCCGTTCAATCGCCGCTGTCTGTATTCACCCCGATTTTCCACAGCCTATCGCCTAGGACATCAATCATCTGTCATCTTCTGTTTAGGAGAAGAAGAAAGGTGAAGGAGATGAATATAGGTGTATTAATATCTAAGGGTATTTTTGTAATTTCACACAGTAATATATCAATTTCTAAAAAAAAATATATATATATATTGCAATATGAACGCGTGAGATGCAATCGCCTTTAAATCCTAACGAAGGAGGGATTTTTTGCAACGTCTTAGAAACCACAAGTAAGTTTTATGGAATTTTAGGACCACGGGGGGTTTTTAGCAAATTTGGGAAACCATTTTATATGCTATTTTGCCTTTTTACTGGGGAGGAAGAAACTAAAATATTATTTTATTTTTTTAGTATTGATATATATATATTTGTATTATGTTTATATTTTATATTCTATAAAATTTTATTTTTTATAATGTATATTGATAAATATTTTAAAAATAAATTATTTTGATATGAATATAAATATTTATATATTTTTTTTAGTTGGAAGCAAAAAAAATATAATGACAAAGAAATAAGGTATGATATGTAGGGGGGAGATATTCTTTATGAATATCTTGATTGCAAATGATTTTACATTATCGGGGTGTTTGACAAATAAATTTTTAGCTTATTGAACAGTTAAAGCTGTTTGATTAGTTAAAACATTAATTTAGGTGTTTGGTAAATTAGTTTTTTGAAATAGTTTTTTGGACAAAAAAAACTAATTTCTGAAAAGCTAATTTACCCAACATTTTGATTTGTGTAAAAAAAATTTTATTCCTTATATGCCCTTAAAAATTTTACATTATAAAATACTTCTTCCGTCCCTTAATAATCTATCCATTTTTTTTTTCATTTTGGTCTATTTCATAACAAAATAATTTTTTTTTTTTTTTTATAATTGTACTATCTAGTTAACATTACAAATACCCTTCTAATTTATAATATATTATACAAAAAAATGTTATTACTTTTATATCATACTATATTAATAAGATTAATTTAGTTTTTTTACCTTTATTTTTACTATATCCCAATATAATACTAATATTTTTAAAATTTTCTAAAAAAATAAATGAATAAATAAATATGACACGGACCTAATATATATATATATATATTTTTTGAATGACGTGGGAACCGCAGCCGCTACCCGAAAGTGAGCACTGGATAAACCCCGGTCAAACCTAATACCCTACAAATCAGACTCGACGAAAAAATCACATTAGACAAACCATATATAACAGAGGATGTAAGACGTCGGAGGTTTGAACCATTGACTTCACGGTCAAAATATATATATATAATATATTTTCGTATGATTCCGTTAGTTGTGCCACGTAAACGTACGTATGTAGCGTCAATGATGGTCATCAAGATAAGCATGGGAATTGAGTGGTTCGATCATTCAATTTATATGTACGCCGTGCCGACAATTGATGTTATGTCTAAATAAACTGTTATATTTCTTCTGTTCTAAATAATTTGTTCATATTTTTTATTTTTATCTATCCTATATAATTTATTATTTTTTTTAATTTATAATTATTTTTACTAATATATTTTTTAATTACTTACTAATTAAATTTTATTTAAATTTTCGTATCTACAGTAGTAGATCAATATTATCTGGGATGGAGAGAGTATATCAAATAAACGACAAAATTCACCCATTATATTATATTATATATATATAAACTATTTTATTCCATTAATTGTTGATTATATTATATTCGTTATGGATTTGTCTGTTGGGCTAACAAAATATAAAACAAACAAAATTACTTATACATACTCGAGCGGTTAATGAGTCATATCAAATAAAATTTTAAATATTTGTATTATTTCATTAGTATTCACAAACAAGATTTGTGTTTGTTTGTATTCTTCGAATTCGATTTGTTAAACAATTTCATTTAATTATTAATTTTTAATTAATATATATATATATTTATTTTAAGGAATTTTCATGAACAAAATTTGGATTCATCTGTTAATAAAAACAAATCTATTTATATATATATATTTTTTATTTGGCCACTTTATATTCGCAAATAAGTTAAATCGAGTCGAAACGAGTCGAGTTTACGAACGGTTTAATTCTCATCTAACAGCTCTATATATATTAATACTTTGAAAAGTTTGTGCAATTTTTTTTTTCATATTTTAAAAACTGCTTTGAAACTTTGTTGTACTTTAGAAAATAATATATATAATCTTTTAAAATTTGAGCTAAATTTTTTCATATTTTGAAAAATATTATATAAAATCTTACGAAAGTATATTATTTAAAATGCAAAAAAAAAAAAAAATAAAATAAAATAAAATAAATAAAAATAATGCAAGTACTTCCTCCGTTGGATGACAAACAATTCGTTTTGTTTTTTTTGTTAACTTATCAATTTTAAACATACAAACTTATATAAATTTTATTTAATTTTTAATATTTTACATGTAAGATTAATTCAAAACTTATTGATTTCATTTAAAACTCTTTTTTTAAAAAAAAAAAAAAAAATTATATGAATCATAAATATATATTTTAAGTTATTCGTATTGTATAAAATTTTGTTCTCTTATAATATATTGTCTATATTTTTATTAAGATATAATATTAAAAGTATTTAAATACATATTATAAATATATTTTTAATTATTTATATTAATTTATATTTTAAAATATCAAAAATATAATTCATATAAAAATAATAATAATGTTTGTTTCATGAAATGATTTGAATTGAAAAAATATATATATATTTTTTATGTGTAAGGTTGAAATTTATATAAATAATATAAAATAATTAATGTATATATAGTATGTTTCCTCTGTCCCTTATTTATTTTATCCATTTATTTTTTTCATAAAATTTAAAAAATTTTAGTATTATATTGAGATGTGGTATGAATAAAGTAGAAAAGATTAAAATAAAATAATCTTAATAGTCCTTGTAATATAAAGGTAATGGTATTTCTGTAAATATATTATAAATTGTCAGAATATTTTTAATATTAGTAAAAAATATTATTATTTAAAAAAATAAATATTTTATTACGAGACATACCAAAGTAAAAAAATAAATAAATTATTAAGGGACAAAAATATTAATTTTCGGATAAAATATATCAATTGCTTTTAGAAGCCTACCCGATTGGATGGGACCCACAGAAATGATAGATGGCCAAAATTTTAACCTTCTAAATAAAGCAACTACACAATGCCCAATTCCAACTCCAAACAAACGGGCCATGAAAGTCAATTTTCTGTCTGAATTCATCATTACCGTTGTGTTTGTTATTCAGATTTTTATTTAATTCAAAATTTAATTTCGTTAAATATTTTTTAATATCAAATTAAACACAGATTATTAATTTATTTATTTTTAATAAAAAAATCACAGTAGAAATTAATTATATATTTAAAATACCATATCAATACTTATTTATATCATATGGAATAATTGTTTCGATATACTACATTCATCCGGCTCTGAGGGTTTCATTACTTTTTGTGTGGTGATACTTGAATATAAATTATTATATGAAAACGTAATACAAATTAAGGAAAAATGAAAAAAAAATTGTCTTATAATATTATTATAATGATATTTGTGCAAAGAATTATATAAAAATATAAGGATATTTTTAATGTTAAGTATAATGATGTAAAAGGTAAATGAGACCTTTGGAATTGGACTGAGAGAGTAATTTTTCCATTTTCATCCCCAAATCAAACTTTCAAATCTACAAACAAACAAACCCTACGCCTAAATAGTGTAGGCCAGAAATGTTTGAATCTTGAAATTTGAAAAATATTGAGATTAATAAAATAATAATATTTGATGTTGTATTTTCTCAAAAATAATATATTTAATATGATATTTAAAAGTTTGTTGAAAGGTTAATCTTGCTCAAAAACGACGAATAAAAAACAAAAAAAACATAATAACAACAACAATAAAAATATAATTGATCAGTTTCAATTCAAAGTATTTTTTTACTATTTTTGTTCGTCATACTCAAAAGTATCAATTTATTTTTTAGTAAAATTAAGTACTCCTATACTTATACTAAAATACTCTTAATTTTTATTTAAATTACAAATATAACATTACACGTACAAATACTTTTTTACATAAAGTCAAAGGACAAAAATGTCAAAACTTCTTACAAACTTTTACTGATCAATAAAATACTATTATTTTTTAAACTACTACAAAAACCCCATAGGGCCTCATTCAAATGAGTCCGAGGGAGTATGAAAGATAGTCGAAATAACACAAAGAAAGACGCACACAAAAAAAGTAATTAAATTGCATGAGTTCAACATTGATAAAATAAGGGCAAAATCATAATATAAAGAACATTAAGGGCACATTTGGTATGTAGAATGAAATTGTAGAGAAATGAAAATAGATAATAAAATTGAATTCAATAGAAAATGAGAATTAATTATTTTGTTTGATAAAATAAAAAATTTGGTTGAAAAATATAAAAAAATGCAACTATTTGGATGGATCGGTTAAGAATAAATGATTAATTGGACAAGAGAGAGTTCTAACGAATGATAATCCATGGAAAAAAAAATTTTTGTGACTTTTTTTTTAAAAATAATAAATTAGATACGATATTTTGTAAAAATTAAATTATAATGTAATTTTTTAAAAAAATTGTAAAAATTAATGACTTGAATAACAAAATAAACTTAATGTTTTCTAAATTAAAATAACATAATTTAAAAAATTAAATAATACCAAAAATAAAAAAATTATAATACATATACTGCAATAATATTGAATTCTCTACATTTTCCAGTAGATTTATTTTTCAAAACTCTTGATTTTCTGATTTAACCAAACAAAAAAATGAGACATTTTCATTTCTGTGCTCTTAATCATCTGTACCAAATACATCATAAAAAATCAAACAAAAGATAAATCAAGGATATATATTTTTTTTTGAGTATGGACTACCATTTACAAATTTCCTCCATGAATCATAGATCATCACATAAATCTTGTGTAACTTTCTTCATAAATTATCATCCATAATCAGCTTGAGTTAGGGGAAATTCGTGTCGAACACGTGAGTGTGTGCGCGTGTGTGGGTAAAAAGAAAAAGAACAAAAAAAAAAAGAAAAATCGTAAGTGTCGTAAAGCTTACTTAATCTCCTTTTAATGGCAGTTTGTTTCACATTGGGCTACATGTTTTTTACTTGTCTAGCATTTTTTGGGTCATTTGATGTAATTGAGTATAATTACTAAAAAAAAATAGTATATTTGTAACGTAATTCCGTCACTAAAGATCACGTAGCTAACGTAATTTCATCATTAATTCCGTCTCTAATATCATTAGTGTCGAAAAAAGTGAATTTAATGATAAAAAAATCTCGTTACAAAAATGATATTTACTTATAGTATCTTGGTAGTGCATAGTTACCTTCTCAACTCAAAATATGTAGTCTTTAGCTTCATAGCACAACATCTCCTAATATTTGACTTATCTTAATTAGTTTTTTATGGAATTCGAAATTGGGCTTCTAAACTACTCAGAGCATATTGGTGTTCGTAATGCGGATTAATTGCCAAGAACTCTTCCATTGAGATGGATTCTGGTGTTCGTAATGCGGATTAATTGCCAAGAACTCTTCCATTGAGATGGATTCTTCTTCGACTTTTCGAGACAATCTGTCCAATGAACTTCTTAATTTATTCGTGGGATTCGGCCTTTCGGAAAAGTTGTAACACTCCCTTTTGTCTTTCCTCACACCCCACAAATTTGTGTGTTCATAATTTGAAAATGATGATTTATTAAAACTTATCTTTTTATCAAATATTAATGATTTGTTTCACTGTAGTTTGAAATAAATTCGAAATAGATGTGAATTTTTTTAAATAATATTTTAATTTGATATTTTATGAGAAAAAATAATATATCTTTATTAAAAACGATACAGATTGAACATATTAACTTGAACTTGAAATTATAAAAAAATAACAAACCCTATATTTAATGTTATGATCATTTAAAAATGTTTGATATAAAAAAAATATTTATACTTGCAATAGTACTTTTAAAAACAATCTACGTCGTATCGAACACTTATTTTCAATTTAATTTTTTAAATTTTACTATTTTTATTATAATCCAAAATTCTACAACACCATAAATAAGTGGGCAAATTATCAAAACCCCTTCCAAGATCAAAATTATTTATCACCAACATTGATACAAAATCTTAAAACCAACATGACAAAGCCAAAGAAAATAGGAATACACAATTGGAAATCCAAAAAGAATAGAAAAATAAGAAAACTCCAACAATGGAGTTTCAAGACACAAAAAAAAAAAAAAAAACAAAAAAACAAAAAAACTCTCTCTTCGACCCTCACTTTCAATCACAAATGCATTCCTTCGATGATCCAAAGATAATCATCCATTTGCTGTTACAAAAAGCAGATTTTGTACACCAACACAGCCATTAACCCCAATCTCACAACCCCAAACCTGACAGAACTACCACCGGCGTCAGATGTGTCCGCTGGAGAATCACCGCCGGCCACCGGGCTGCTCACCCCGGTCGATTTCTTCTTCGAATTTTCACCCCCCGCCGTGGGGGCCGGCGCCGGCGCCGGCGAGCCAAACAGGCTCAAAGGAAGCAAAACCTTGTCCACCTGATACACAGCCAGCTGGTTATCAGTGTAGATGGCGTTGGCCAAGGTGGCCTGGTTAACTCCGGTGGAGATGTTCACTTGGTTGCCGGAAGTGGTGACATTCAGAGGGAAAGCTCCGGCGGCGCTGTCGCCGGCCTGAGTTCGAAGAGGGTTGCTGACAGTTTGAAACTGCGACATGGAGAGGAAGGTCGGGAGGATGTGGAATTGGATTAGGGAAACTTTCTGCTGGTCGGAGAGGGAGTTGAGGGTGCCGGAGGGTAGGCCAGAGAAGGCGGCGTCGGTCGGGGCGAAGAGGGTCAGGCCGGCCTGTTTCGAGTTATTGAGCTGAGTGTTGATTTGATCTCCGATTTGTGTGATTTGGAAGAGTCGAATTAGGGTTTTGAATTGCCCGGCCTTGTCAAGGATTTTCGTGATGTTCGTTGGCCCTGACGGCGCCGGAGCCGGAGCTTGGGCTAGGGTTCTTGACATTGTTGATGACAAGAGAATGACTGTGGCTAAGGTTAAAGGGATTCTAAATTGATCCATTTAGGGTTTTCTTGGCTAGGGTTTCTTTAAGGTTTTCTTATTCTTGGCTAGGGCTTTTAAGGGGGATGAAGATAGCAATATGGATGCACAAATATATGTAAATATATATATATATGTTTATATTTTGTACTATCTTGTTAGGTGAAGGGTTATTTGGGATGGGTGTTGGTTGCAATTATTATTATTATTATTATTATTATTATTATAACATGGAACCCGCAGCCGCTGCTCGAGAGTGCGCACGGAATAAATTTTTGGTCGGACCTAATACTCTCTAAACTAGGTCCGATAAGACAAGTCACACTAGGTGAACTTGGATGCGTCAGAGTTTTAATTCATGATTTTACGGTCACAAATTTACTTTCCACGCCACCAGATCATTCGATACGGAACAGGTTGCAATAATTTTGTTGTTATGGGAATTGATTGAGAAGCACTCTTTCACATTCTTTCATGTTCAATTTGGCTAATCATAAAAAGGAATATATATGCATAGTTAAATTTGCTTTGGTCTGCAGGAAAATTCATATCCCTATATGTATATATGATTGCTTAGCTTTTACTTATTAGCTTGTATGTTAGAATTTCCGAATGAACTGAGAGGTCCTGGATCCGGGCTCCCGAGACAATCTTTACCGTATGTTGTAGATCATGGGTGGAGTTCTTCGCCGGTCCCGGAGTCTCTATGGGTTAGTTTGCAGGCCATTGATCTAATGTAGCATGCTTTAGAAGCAAGTTATGCAATCATTTCGTAACTATTTAATTAAATTTAATATATAATGGTTCCCACTTAATAAAATATTGTTATATAAGTTAGGCTTATTTGAATATTTATAGTATTTTTTAAGGACATTTATTTATTTTTTAAGTCTGGATCGGACTTGTCGTAAAAGAAATTTTCTCAAAATCATTTAATTAAATATTATTTTTTTATTTAAAGTAATTACTAAACGAGTTTTTTTTTTTTAAACATTAAAAGGAACACATCTGTTTACTTCCCAGTGAATATATTTGAGATTTATTTATTTTTTAATCGTAGTGTTTTTTAACTTCTTTAAAAATATTATACTTAATCTATATTATCCATATAAAATGTCATATTCATCGATTATTTACCTTAGATATATAAAAAGAAAAAAAAAAGAAAAAGAAAAAATCTTCAAAAGTAAACAATAGTAATAGTTAATGAAATTATAATTCTGTAATATTAATAAAAAAAATTATAAACTTTTTTATTTGTGCTAAAAAAAATTATTTTAAAAAATATTGAAATTTTAGTACAGTATATTAAAAATTTTGGTATGATCTAATAATATATAATTTGATATTTTCAGTATATTTGTATATATAAATAGTTTAATATATTAATACCAAAATTAATATTTTAAATTTTATTATTTATATATGAAATAATATATATAGATATTGTATCAAAATTTTGATACTGTATCAATATATACATTTATTGACTACAAGAAAATTGAAATTTAGCTAAAAAAAATTTTGTAGCAAAATGTGATAATTCATAGCAAAAATATTTTTGCGATGAAACTCATTTCGTCGCCTATACAACATTAGTAAAAATCTTTGGCGACAAATATAACTTTCGTAACAAAAAATAAGTTTTTTTGCAATAAAAATTAAGAATAGAGATATAACTACAAAAATATCGTAGCTAAAACTCTTTTGTTATAAAACTATAATTTATATCAAAAGATTTTTAACAACAAAATATGTATGATTTTTGTAGCAAAATGATTATAGCTATAAAAATAATTTTGTAGCTAAAATTTTTTTGCTATTTTCTAACAAAAAAAACTTTAGCGAAAAAATTAATTTTGTAGTACATAATTAATTTTTAACGATAAAATTATTTTTTGTTGCTAAACAATACGTTTTAACTACAAAAATATTTCGTAGTTAAAAATATTGTAGCTAATTAGATACTTTTTTGTAGTGATCATACCGATTTTTCGGCATATTGAATTTTCGAAAAATAAAATTTAGCCCCCCTTTAATTCTCGTTCTGGTTCCGCTGCGGACTATAGCCATTGAATAAGAAATTATCACCATCCCAAAATTTAGCTCAACCCAAAATTTAGCTCAACCCAAACGCGCAGAAATGCTATCAAGATGAAAGAGACATATTCAAATTATCAATAATGTAAGTCTTTGTATAGGCAGATGAAAGTTCTTTTTTTATTTATTTTTTATTTTTTAATTTTTTAATTTTTTAATTTTTTTTATTTAAAGACTTGCAAATTAAGAAATCTTACAAGATCAAGGAAGATGCTTACAACCATTAAAATGCTAATAATGAGTTTGCATTAGGTGCAAATTTTAGTGTGTCACAACAGTACCAAATTAGTGAAAGAAAATTAATATGAAATTTATATCTAAATTAATGTTACCAAAATTAATAGAAGTTTTACTATGTCTTTTGACAGAAGGTTGAAATTCTAAACCTATATTTGTTATTAGTTTTTAAAATCCCATAATTTTTAAATAGAAGATAAGATTTGAGCACGAGACCTATAGCTTTGATACTATATTAGATTATGTTAAACTTGAGATGTATTTGACATAATTTACATCTCATTTTTTATAATTTTCAATGATTTAGATAAATAACTCTAAAATCTTTGAGTATTCAGTTTTTCATGATCTTTGCATTACTACAAAAGTAATGAAACTACAAAGTAAAATAATAATAATAATAATAATAATAGTTTAAAAAAAAAATCATGAATCCAAGAGCTTGCTCATGTTAACTGTTAGAAATTTTGGGTAAAAATTATGAGATTGTCTTATTAATTATTAAAATAAGTAACCTACATAGACAATAGAAAACCGACTCGATAGACTTATATCTAAGTAATCTAATTTATGGATAAGACCAAATCTAAATAAAAATTTACTAAATTTTAAAATGAATATCTAAAATATCTCAACAATAATAATTCTTTAATGTTTTGTACTGATTTTGATAATCACTTTCACAATTTTATCATATGACATAACTGATTTTGATAATCACTTTCACAATTTTATCATATGACATAAGTCAAGTATTTCCTTGGCCCGCTTTGATTTCTCGAAATTAAACCTTCGTTGATTATTTTTTTATAGAATTCCATCTATCTTGATTTTTTTGTACTTAGAAATGATCATACCATCTTTTGACTTCTATAAATTTCCTCACTCAAAATAAAAATTATGAAGACATTAAACTTCAATTTATCCTTTCTTTATGAATTGGTAACTGTTATCACAATATCTTACCCACTTTATAGAAGACTCAACTACAAAATAAGAGCTTCACCTCATTGTCGAATTCAATATTAACATATGTCAACTACAATGTAATGAATAGATTTTATTGAGGTGTTAGGATACAACCATAGTCTTCGATATCTTAAAGTTTAAGAGTTTCTCAATTCAATAAACTTTATTAGTTGCAAACGACTTTGCTTACATGTCTGTTAAGATCTATAATATTTATTTGTTGATTATTCCGTCTCTGTATGGAACACCGTAGTTTTTTTTTTTATTTATTTAAAACTTCTCATTCGTCTTATTTTATATATTTTAATTTCTTTTCCTAAGATTCGTGAATATCCATCCGATACAAGTAACCATGTACCTACATCTTTTAGAACTTGTTGTCAACTCATCAAATCTATCGATGAAATATTTTTCTTCAATAATGTGATGGCTTTCATTCAACGAGGCTATGATTATAGTAGTTAAAAATAACATCATAAAGAACAAAGAAAAAATAATATGAAAATGGTGAGAATTTAGTTATCGAATTCAATTTAAATTCATTTATGCATGATAGCACCACCAAGCCAATAATTTCTATGTGGTATTTGATAAAAGAATCAATCAATTATAGTAATGTTGTTGGGATGCAAACCCTCGTGCAAATCCAAATCCCACATTGAAATATGTAAATAAAATTTCACACTTTATAAGTTTCAAATGAACTTCATTAGTGATACACGTTTGTCATATATTGTAAAATTTAAATAAAATAAACCTACTTCTGCAATAAAAACACATTGAAATATGTAAATAAAATTTCACACTTTATAAGTTTCAAATGAACTCCATTAGTAATAGACGTTTGTCATATATTGTAAAATTTAAATAAAATAAACCTACTTCTGCAATAAAAATAACGTAGTATAGGGTCGTCTCCTCAAGGAATTAAAAAGGTTTTATTTTTTATTATTTGATTTATAAATATAATTTGGAAGTAGGAAATAAAAATAAAATAACAAACTAAAAACTGTACGACTAAAAGATAAATTCAATAAAAATAAGTTTTCAGTCTATGAATGAAATTGACATTTAGCGGATTTGATCATCGATAAATATTTAATTTTATTAGTTTCTAAATAAATTAGTTATAGTTACCGACACGCGCCTAATAACCAACTCTTCCTTAATTTCTTGACAATTTAGGTACGTCCGTCAACTGCTTTCCTAATTAGACTAGAACCTAGTGACGCCACAAAAAATTTACTAGCCTAACCGCCTTGCGAACTAGAAGAGTCTAATTCAATTTAACAATTAACTATGCGAAATTTTTTAAAATTGATTTTGTGATTTCCTAATGGTATTTGCCAGTTGCTACTTAAACCAAATTAAAATGCAATTACGGACGCCTAATTTAGTTTAGCAATTAATTTTTAATCAAATTGAAATACCTGGCCACAATACCCAACCAAATAAAAAATTATAATTCAAAGAAATCAGAAATCACAAAATAGGAACAAAGAAATCTCATAAATTAAAACAAGTATAATATCCCAAATCCATACCAAGTTGTTTTCCACTCAGTAAACTACTAGCTAATCATAGGAAATAAGAACAAAGAAAAATGAAGCAAAGAGAAACATTCCCTGAGAATAATTTTGGTAGGGATAAAACTCGAAATCTCATTGGAAGAATCTTTCTCCTTCTTGCCTTGCACGGTTTCTCTCTGGAACTTTTCTGCAGGGTGTTCTCCTCGGCAAGTGGCATAAAGTGGCGTCTCTCCATTCTTTTTTTCCTTTATATTTGCCTTAATTTTGTAACAGTTGGTCTTGAACCTTTTTGTTCTCTTTTCTCACTAATTATATCAATTTTATTATTTTTCTACTGCAAATTATAAATAAATAATATATGCTAAATCAGGTAGAATCTAATCAAAATCAACCAAATATCGCAAATAATATAAATATTTAACACATGCGATTTATGGCTATCAACTAGTACGAAGCTTTTTGGAGGAAATCCAAAAATAAATTCGAATGGACTAAGCCAAAACGGTCAATATCATATTAGCGTTGAGTTTGGCCAGTCCCAACAAATATAAAGCAAGATACATATATAAGGTTGAAAATCCAACATATATTTGGTATATGCCCACTTACACCCTAATCGTATCTCTAGCTTTTTGCCTAATTACCATACTTCACAACCCACCATAGAAAATAACTTATTGAACAACTTCACTTAACATTTTATTGTAATTCAGACACCCTTATTAAGTTATGGATTACGAACAAGCAAAGGTGTGTGAGAGTTTTGTTAAGTTAGGAGTAAAAGAAACATGTCTAATACCAAACAGGCTCCAAAAGAATATTATATTAATTCAAATCCAAAAACTAAGTAAACATATTAATTTAATATTATATTTACAAAAATTTAAATTAATTAGACTAATAACATAATTAATTTCACATTTATAATTCACAACTACTTCTTCCCCGACATGTCTTCCCAACCTTACTGCATGCCTTCCTATTTTTCTTCTTCTTCCCGAACACGACTTCCAACGTTTTTTAGTAGTGAGAAGAGATAGCGAAAAACACGCTTAAAAATGAAGGAAGATGAGAAGATTTGTATATTGAGGATGTTTTTGGAAAATATCGAATTTTTTGCTTGAACCGGTACGGTCTTGGCCGTTCTGGTTCCTGATTGGTCGAGTCGGACCAGTGAACCATGCTTGTGACCATAAGATAATTACAATAGATACTGAAAATTATATTTGATTATCCTTTTCTTCTGGTATAAACGGCTTCTTCTTAGGCATAATTGATAAATCCAAGTTGTCTGAAACTTATGTCTAATATTACATTCCAAGATTGCGGCACATGTCGAAATCCATATAATGTCTTGCACATCATATAATTTAATGCTATTTGTTCTTCACAATGAACCTATCGGGTTATGTCATGTACATTTTCTCCTCAAGTTTTTCATTCAAGAAGTTTGAATTTATATCAAGATGATGCACTTGCCATCCAAGAATAGAAAAAATGACAAGGATGATGCATATTGTATCCATTCTGGCCACCGGTGAGAAGACTTCTTCAAAATCCACCTTGTGTCGTTGAATATATCCCTTCACTACGAGTTTCTCCTTATGTTTAGCCAAATCACCATCGGATTTTTTATTTAGCTTGTAAACTTATTTCAATGCTATTAGTTTGTGTCTAAGTGGTAACTCCAGGAGACTCCATATTGCATTTTTCTTAATCGAATTGATTTTATTGACCATCATTTTTCCTAGACGGCGCTTCGTGGTAATGAAATGATTATTCCATTTTATCAAGAAGTAGATATTCATCATCTTTGTCTTATGGCTCCACTCTTCGAGCATCACATATTATGGAATCAATATGTCTACAATCGATTAGTCTATCATTAGTGTTGCATGAGCTTTCGTTAATGGTGTTGATATGAACACCACTAGTAGCGTGATAGGATCATTTGCGAAGGATCATTGATTGAATGCTCTATGTTGTGGAGCTCCAAGGATTTGCATATAATCTTTCTAAGGAATTCTTAGATACTCTTGAATTTGACTATAGCCCTCAATTTTATTTTTTGTTTGTTTGAGAGTAAGAAATTGGCCTTTATTTGTTTCTACATATGCATTCCAACTCCATTCAAATTTGTTTTTCCCTGATAGTAAGACATTGTCCTTTAAAACACTTGTGCATTGAAAATATAATTTCTAACAAAAGAATTTTAACGAATAAGTTAATTTTATAGTATATAATTTATTTTTAAATGTTAAAATAAAAATATTGCTAAATGACATGTTTTAATTAAAAAATATTTTGTATTTAAAAATATTATAACTAGTTAGACATTTTTATTTTATTTTATTTTATTTTTGTAGTATATTGTCCATCACTTCCGCTTTTTGTTCAATGATTGACATCATATTAAAAATGAAGTTAATTTTGTCACGTAAAACCTTTTTCTAAGACCATCCACAACCCACTGTAGGCTAAAAATTGAGGGGTCAACCGCAAGCCCATTTCTTCCCCCATTTATAGGGATAGCTTCACTCAATTTTTGGCGTAGAGTATTTTGTTTATTTTTGTTATTTTGGGAGTATTTTGTGTAATTTTATTTTTTTAAAATAATATATAATTTTATTCTTTTGAAAAGTGATATATAATTTTATTTTTTTAAAGTGATATATAATTTTATTTTTTGAAAAGTGATACTCTCTCAGTCCCAATTCAAAGTACTCATTTTACTATTTTCATCTGTTTCACTTCAAACTATCCATTGTCTAATTTAGTAATTGTAAAATACCAAAATACCCTTAACTCTTACTTAAATTACAAGCATATCATTACATGTACAATTACTTTTTTACATAAAGTTAAAGGACAAATATGTCAAAACTTCTTACACACTTCTACTAACTAATAAAATATTATTATTTTTTAATCTACTAAAAAACCCCAAATGGCTCATTTGGACCCGAACGGAGGGAGTATGTAAATTTATCTTTTTTTAAAAAAATAATATATACTTTATTTTTTATAAAGTGATATATAATTTTATAAATAAAATATGAATTATATATTTTGTAGTGATAATGTAAAAGCAAATTAAAATTAGGATGTAATTTATAAATATAAAAAATTATATAAAATAATATAAAACAAAATATGTAGGAAATATACTTTTTAAAGTAAAAATCGAAATTTATGATCGGAGTAAAATTACTATAGACCAACTGCAGTTTTACTATAGTTACTGCACAATTGCATTTTTACTCTAATTACTGTAAAAATAAAAATAAAGTAATGGATTGAAGATTGCCAAATATATTATTAAAAAACTTAATTAATATAGACAATCCTCCATCGTGTGTACAGATCCTTAGTATTGGGCTGACATAGGCTTTGACTTGCTCCAGTCTTCTTTCTTATTTTTTTATTTTTATTTTTATTTTTTATTTTTTTTTTTAAATTTTGTACAGTTTTTTCTTTGTAATTATAGTATCATAATTAATAGCATTCGTTATAATTATTTTCTTTGTTACATTTTTTATTATCTTCTTAATTTTTATTATAAGGAGATGTGTTACATCTATTAAGAAATACAGTTAATACTAATTTATTACCTTTATTAAGAACTCATTACTTCTATAAAAATAATAAATAAATAATTGTTTAATTAATTATGACTTAAAATATAAATTTTAAAATTTAAAATTATCAATATTTATCTGTACAAATACGAATTCAACTTTATTTCAAAAGATCACCACTCACCTACGTATTTTTCAATAAAAGTTATTTTAACATTTAAAATTTTTATATTCAATCTTTCTTTAACTAAAATATCGGAAATGTAAAATTATTCGAGGAATATATTAATCCGAGTTTATTTCAATCATTCAGATTTTTAAATGTCATTAATTTTACAAATTTGAGTAATTTTAATTTTTCTTAATATCAAAATTTATATAATATTATTATAGTTTATAAAAATTAATATTTCAAAAATAAAATGTAATATTACATAATAAATATTATTTAGATATTATTAGATAATAAAAATATATAAATATAAATAATTATGATGAATTTTATAAAATTGTAAAGGTAATAGGTAAAAGTAATGATACTATAATGAGTATTAAATAAGTAATTTGAATAATAACATGGATATAATGTGGATGAGATATATAAAAAAAGGTAATGTTGTAGAGAATATTGTAACGGATGCTTTAAGACAATAATATATTAAAATTTAATTGTAATATTGTTATGTCATATATATAATTTGATTTTTTATTATTTATTAAATATATTTAATTTTATATTTAAAATTATAAATTAAGTTTTAGTAATATATTTTATACTATCATTCTTATCACTTTATATTTTATTGATTAAAATTTTAAACATGAATAAATAAATTATATTTCAATTGAAATCAAAATATATCAAACAAAAAGAATGTTATTATATTTATATAAAATACTTTTAAGTGTCTAAAAGGAAGAATAATTTAAATATTTTATAAAGTAACATTAAATAATACTAAGTTGTTCGATTGTATTAATAATCATATAAATTACTATTATTATATTCAATATTTAATTATATATGGTTCGAATACATTAAAACAAATATGATTTTAAGTCAAATAAAATAATAATCTCATTTAGTGAATGCACCCTAAGTTTACATACATCTCCTCGTCCTATCAAATCACGATGTAGCGCAACCAAACTAATTGAAGTAAAAGATAAAATTTGAAAATCTTATGTGTATAATTTTGATTCGAAGAATGTGAAAGATTTTATATTGAATACGGGAAGAATCAAGATCGATCGATATGGGAATCAATCAATTCCTTCCCAAAATTGAATCTAGCAAAATTATACAAGATCACATGTCAATAATAGATTTTATTTGGTTTGCATGCCTATAAAGAGGGTTGGGGGTGGAGGGCCTATTTTGTAGAGTTTTTATCAAATAAACATCAAATACTATTTCATTACAACAAAGTGTGTGAAAGATGTCCCAAAGAATGAAGCTGAAATTGACCTAGAAGAATGAATGATGTGTGTTGTTGAAGTAAAAAAAAAAAAAAATTGAATATTTTCTTCACATAGATTGTGAATTTATCCATACTTTATGGTAATTCATTGGATTTTTATTATTTTTTTTACGAGTTTTGTGTATTTATTTGGAGGAACGAATGTAATTATCGCGCACATACGACACTAGTTTAACATGCAATTAGGGGTGTGTTTGTTTGAGGGTTTGGATTTTGAGTTGGAATTTGGATTGAAATAATTGTACGATGTAATATAAATAGGTGTTGATGTGATACTTTGAATGTAAAATTAATTTTTACTATAATATAAAAAATAAAAAATAAATGTTTGATTTGATTTTTTAGAAGAAAAAAATTAAATGAATAATAAATTTAGAGAAAAATCTCCCAAAACAAGCACACCTTAAAATATTTGATTTGAGATAGATAATTTTAAGTACGGCCAAAGTAATAATGAAAATTTGTAGATGAAAATACCCCTACATAATAATTTGAGTTGCGACTTAAATGAGTTACTTCATCCGCTTACTGTTCACTCAGTGTTTTTAGATGAATAGATTTTTTGTGTGTGGTATGTGAAATGTGTTAATAATATAGAAAATAATATTTTGTTTTGATTAGTTATTTTTTTACGAGTGGATAATATATGTTATAGTAATGTGTGTGTATATTTGTTTTTTTTAATAATATTTATGAAAAATTGTTCTATTAAGAAATGTTGAGTGAACTGACTCAAGTTTGTTTGGGTTGAACAGGAGAGTTTTTTAATAAATATAATATTATACGAGTTTGATTATGACATAAGGTATATGTATTTTTGGAAATATATAAATAAGTTAATAAGGTGAATTTTATATTTTTTAATAAATTCAATGTATAATTAGTTATGATATATTTATAAATAAATCAATGTTGAATTGTGCAAATTAAAGAGTCATTTTCTATAACTGAATAAATAAAAACGTATAGTTTTTTGTTTAAAAAAAAAATAAAAATAGTGGATAAAGTAAACCCTATATTAGGTATTATATTCATGATTTAAGTTGCTTCATCCTCAACTTTTAAAAATAAGATTTGAAATGAGCAATTGATTCTTGAAAGTCTAATAAATCTAAATTTTATTTATATTTATTTTTCTAAAAATGTTACCTTCAACATCATTTTTTAATACAAAATATCACATGCCACTGCTGTTCTACTTGTAGAATTTTGTAATTAAAACCCAAAATAACAAAACCCTAGTATTATATGTCTGCAATTAGGGGTGAGCAAAATATTCGAAATCCGAAAATCCAATCCAAATCAAATCGAAATTTAAAATTTGGTTCGGATTTTTCGGATTGGTTCGGATTGAATTTTTGACAAATTTCAGATTTTCGGATCGGATCGGATTGGTATACTTCAAATCCGAACCAATCCGAAATCCGAAATATAATATTTTAATATATATATTTAATATTTTATTAGAAAATATTATATTTTAATATAAAAAAACTCAAACTTATTAATTATATTTTAATATATTTACTTTTATATATTATATATATATATATTTAATATTATAAAATATACAAGAAATTTACAAATTAAAAAAATAATTTAAAATATTTAAAATTTTGGATTTTTCGGTTTGGTTCGGATTTTTTAGTTCAAATTTTGGATTTTCGGATTTTGGTTATTTCGATTCGGTTCGGATTGATTTTTTTAAAAATTTTGAATTTTTGGAATCGGTTCGGATTTGGCAAAATCCGAATGCTCACCCCTATCTGCAACTGTTTGGAACCAGGGCATGTTATCTATTGTCATTTCACAAGTAATTCCTCTTACAGCTAAAATGCTAGTACACAAAATAACTTTATTATATAATTATTAATCAATAGATAGATTTGGAAACATAAATTGTAATCACACATATGAACGTATGAAGTATGGCATGTAACATGCACTTGTCTGCTAATATATATATATATTTTAAATATTTTAAATTAAAACAAATCTTGAGAAAGAAATCGAAAAAAACATTATCGGTATGTATCTCAGAGTGTCGGGTTTTGGTTTCATATTGCTCGAAAAAAGGAATCCCGAAAAAACGATTGAATGAAATACTTATTTTTTATTTATTATTGTTATATTACAAAAAGATTAAATGTTTATTTAAAAATTCTCAGAAAATACATATTTATAAAATTATCAAATAGTATTTTTAATTTTAATTTTTATTATTTTCAAATTTCGAGTCCAAATTCAAAATTTAAAGAAATATACCTCATGAAATCTCCCCATAAATTTTACTATGAGATAAAATAAAAAAAATCATATTTCTTTATGATTTATTGTTTCCATGTGATAATGTTAAAATAATAAATAGGGTTATTTTATTTTAAATATATTTTAATATTTAGTTTATGATTTAATTTAAATTTCTATAATTATTTTAGTTTATAATGTCATTATTAATTTTTTGTTATATTTATTATATTAGTTCCTTTTTATTTGAATCTATCTAGATAATATATAACTTTGAAATTTCATAAAATATAAAAAGTGAATTAAATAATTAACCTTAAAAAAAATGAGTGCTCATTTCAAATAATCAGCATATATCTTAACATGTTTATAATATAGTAAGTATATGCTGATATATATATATAAACATAGATAGACCGAAAATAAGATTAAAATTATTTGAATATAAACTTCCTCAAAGAATCTACTAAAGCTACAAAACTACAAACAAAACTTGAAACGTTAATTTAAAATTCAAATTTTGATTCTAATCCACACATGAAAACAAACACTATTTTTTTAAAAAAAAATTAAAAAAAAAATTTGAAAACAAAATCCACATGCATGATATTATCATCAGTTCAGTACTGACCCCAATGAATCACAGGCAAACAGTAACATGGTGGTCCAATAACAGATATACATACAAAATACATACATATATATATATATATAATCAAACCCTAGAAATTGAACTCGTTTCTACATGCAGTAACAAGAATTTCTGGCCTCCCTTGTGATTCCCAACCTCACCATTCTGTCACGTCTCTACCAGATTGCAGTGTACCCTCTGACACTTCACAAGATCGATCTTTTCTGGTTCTACAATTTCTTTAAAGAAAAAAATCGAATTCAAAATTTTTATTACAGCCTCAGTGATTCCTGCTGTAATGGGCCATGTCCATTGTCGAAGCGAATTTGGCAAGCTCGTTTTCATGGCTGCCGCCGACTCCTAGGAAGTCTCTGGTCAGGCTACTCTCGGCTTGGCTAATTTGCTTGTTCTGAATTTCTCCGACGAGGATTGGGTCGTCGTTGAAGAAATTGGATGACGTCATCAAGCCGAAGCCGAATAAGGGAGATGAAGTGCCTCTGGTAGAACCTATCTGGGCTGCTTTCTGCAACAATGCTGTTGCAGACATTGGAGCTGCTGCTGCTGCTGCAGAAGAAGAAGAAGAATTGTTGTTGTAATAAAGTGAAGTTATGGCTTCGGACAAACTGGCTTTGCTTTCTTGCTCCTCTTTTAATACCACTCTTGGCATTGCTGATGTTGAAGCTCCTGCTCCTGCTGATGACG
Organism: Andrographis paniculata; assembly: GCF_009805555.1. Taxonomy (NCBI): domain Eukaryota; kingdom Viridiplantae; phylum Streptophyta; class Magnoliopsida; order Lamiales; family Acanthaceae; genus Andrographis; species Andrographis paniculata. Next base: position 3,841,037 of record NW_026137614.1, read on the forward strand.
ACGATGATGGGTTTATAATATTAATATTATTATTATTATTATTGTTTATAATAATATTATTATTATTATTATTCTCTGGTGCAGCTTCTTGTCGGGTAGCGAACCAGTGGGTCGTCACTAATTCAGGCAGGGTTGTGACGAAATTGTGGGACGAAGAGCCTGAATTGTCGAGCCACATTGGGAGTCTTCCTGCCTGCAATTCCAAATTCATCTGTTCTTGATGATGATTGCTGTCTCCTCCATACATGAATTGGGGGTTTTGTAATTGCAGACGATCGTTTCTGAAGCTCAGATTCAATGGCGGAATTGGATTTAATCTCCCACTCTCTTCCGCCAGTGCATCGCAGAAAGCCCTATGCGTAATGAAGCTGTCCTTTCTGTAATAAAAATCGGGGCTTTTGATTACATCCTAGGATCATGATCATGTCGGTAATTAATGAAGTTCGATTAGTTTTTACCTGGAGAAGAGAGTGCCGCAGTCGCATTTATACTCTCTGGTTCCGCAAATCTTGGTGTGGGCTTTCCAGTCAGACTGGACAGCGTATTTCTTCGAGCATTTATCGCACTTCCATTTCTTCTCGCCATGTTTTCTGCTGAAATGTTTCTTGATTCCTGTCAGATCTCCGAGGGCTCTTGCGGGGTCGTGATGGACGCATGTCTTTTCTGGACAAATGTAGACCTTCTTCTTCACCACTTCCTTGTTGCTCCTTTGCTTCAGCTTCCATGGCAGATTGTGGCCACGTCTGTGTAGTTGCAGATTCTGGTCGCGCTGGAAACCCTTGTTGCAGATTTCGCAGATGAATCTGTTGGTCGCCATTAGAGACTTTGGAGAGAGAGCTATCACTTCTGCATCTGGATCTGCAAAACTCTCACAACATTAATTAAATCAAAAACAATAATTGAATTAGGGTTTCTGGAATTTGGGAGCTTACCTGGCGTTCCTGGGAGATTCCTTTTCCTCTTCGACGATTGATTTGGGTTAGGGTTTGGATTGGGATTAGGGTTTTCTGTAAAACTGCTGAAATTGGGATTTAAATTGGGATTTGAATTGGGATCTTGGATTAAACCCGACGGGGAAATTAGGGGAAACCCGTTGTTGGACATCATCTTCTTCGATTGAATTGATGAAGAAACAGATCGATCGAATTCGAAGTGCTTGGCTTAAGTTTATAGCTTAGCAAGAAACTTCTTTAAAAAAAAAAAAAAAAAAATTATGGATTTTGAGGTTTTGTACCTGAAAATTAACAAATTGCAGAAGAAGAGAGAAAAGGGATAGAAAATGGAGTTATTACAAGAAGAGGAGACATCTGGGGTTTCGATTTCTTGCATGCTTTTGTTGGATGAAAGAACTACCAAATGCCATGAATTGTAATGGAGAATATTTTCTTTCTTGTCTATGTATTTCTCTCTCTATTTCTTTCTCTCTCTCTCTCTCTCACAGACCTTATCTTCGAGGGCTGCTGCTTCTCTAAAGTCGGTCAGCCATAGACTCAGATGGACCACTGCCCCCCCCACCCCCTACCCACCCCTCACTTTATAGGAATATTATTTATTTATTTATATATTTTATTGAATATAGATAGGGGCATTTGGTTGCCAGAATAATTGATTAGGTGTTGCCCTGATTGGATTTAATGTTATTGATTAAATTTATATAATTCTAAGAGGTTACATTCTGTGGGAATTGGGAAGTGTGTTTATTCGAAAATCATAATGCATAAACTGCAATATGACAATGACAAATATTAGTTTAGTTATTTGTCCTGTCCACAAATTATTATTATTATTATTATTATTATTCTTGCTAATGGTAATTTAGGTTCTGTTAGTTTGTGATTTTTAATTATTTTTGTATTTAATTAAAAAATAATTTTACATTTATAATATCATAAGACGACGAACTATTTATATTACATAAATAATTCATATTCAAAACATAACACTAACTCCCAAACCAAGTTGGATTTTTTTTTTTCCTTTTTGGTTGTGAATATTTATATTTAATTCATTGAATAAAAATATATTTTAAATATAGGATTTTTATTTAAAATAATTTTATTGTATATTGTATAGTATATAATGTAAAAGTACATATAAAACAGAAATGAACACTAATACAAATGTTATTATATAGTGAAGATAATTTCATGAAAATAAAATTTTCAAAAGAGCTATTATGGTTTCAAATTGATTTGGAACGAGGTATTAATTTGTATTTATATTTAAATAGTATTTTAATTTAATAATTTAGAAAAAAATAATATATTTATATTGAAAATTATATGAATTGAATAGTAGTATATTTTTTTTTTTATTTGAAATAAAATCAAACAAACACTAATTCTGAATATATATATATATATACTGGAGAGGATTTAGGGCTTATTATATGTAATATATAGTGCTTATTATAGTTAATATTTAGCACAGTGGTAATAACATTCAACATATTATTTATTTTAAACTGGTATAAATATATATATATATATTTAACATAGTATATAATTATATAGAATATAAAAATAAATAAAAGTTGTAAATAAAAACTTGCATATTCCATAACAATATATTATTAGCATAATTGAAACAACATAATGCAAATTAACAAATAATATATCCAATCACATAAAATAGTATATACACATCAATTAAAAAAAAAAATACTTAAGTATTTAGTGTGACTTTCTCTAAAAATATGTTTATTATTGAACATAAAACTATTTGATAAAAAATTTAAAAAAAAAAAACTTAAAAATATATTTTTCTATTGAATATATAGTGAAAAAAAAAAGACTTAAAAAGAAAATAGCCTAAATATTCTTATTCCACGTTGAAAAAAAATTAATAAAAAATTTGGAAAAAAAAAAAGACTTAGAAGAAAATAATCATATTATTATTCCACATAGAAATTGGATTGTTAATAAAATATAAAAAAAATAAAAGACTTAGAGAAAATAACCTAAATATTCTAAGTTCGTTTGTTTTTTATTTGAAATTGTGGTGATAAATTAAATTTTTGCTTAATTAAAATTTTGATGTAATATTTTATAAAAAAAATAATATAATTTTATTGAGAATAGTACAAAATGAATAGTACTCTCACTGTTTGTCATTATTTCTTTTTGTCATCCATTTAAATTATGTACAATTCATTTATAATTTTATTAGTTTTACTGTTAATAATAACTAATTTGTCACTAGTTTTTTTTTAGTTACCCCACCCAAACCTACATAATTATGAAGAAGATAAAAGATAATACTCTCTCCGTCCCATTCAAATGTTATAATTTTTCATTTTCGTCTGTTTCAAAACAAGGTTATCATTTCATAATTTAGTAATTGTACTACTTACTTCACATAATAAATACCATTTCAACTTACAATATATTATACTTTTATATTACACCATACTAATAGGGATATTTTTATTTTTACTACAATCCAATATAATACTAACATTAAAAAATCTATGAGCAAAAAGCAAACACCACCCTTCCAACGCGGCGGATGGAGTATTACATTTTATCAGTGTGCTGACTGAATGCATCCGTTTACTTTTGGTATTTTATTTAGTTGATTAAAAAATAATAATATTTTTTTTATTAGTATAAGTGTTTAAGATGATATTTTTTCTTATAAATAAAAAAATACATATATATTTGTAAAAATTATAAGTATTTTGGTATTTCTATATTACTTATTTTCAATATAACAGAAAACATATATTTTTTAATCGGATGAATAAAAATAATAAAAGTAATAAAGTGAATTTGGATTGAAGGAGTATATATTTGTAGAAAACTTGATGCTAATCATCAATTATATTATAGATATAAAAAAAAAAAGACAAAATTTTAGAAAGATTAATATTACACGGGAATATAGTAGAAATAAAAAAAAAAAAATTAAACTAACTTTATTTATAAAGTATAATATAAATGTAATAACATTTGTATAATATATTATAAATTAAAAATATATTTGCAATATTAGATTGATTGTACGATTACTAAAAATTAAAATGAATACTTCTGTTATCAGACGAATTGAAATAAAAAAATAAATATTTTGTCGAATAACAAATAAAATACATAAATAAGAAAATCAATGAATCAGCTTTTTAAACTTTTCAAACCATTGACTCTCACGACTCTAACTCCTAGTAAAAATAAAATAAAATAAAAAGTTGATTTATAGCGTCACAAAAGGGTTGGAGAAATAAAAGTTGAAAAGCTTTACAGAGCCATGAGATACATATATGGATTCGGTGAAAATGATTATGCCATTATTGTGTCTTGGACCATTCTACAATGTCAAAAAATAAAATAAAATAAAATAAATCAGATATACATACTTTTTTTGTTCCAATTTAAAGGGTTCTTACCAATTTTATAATAGATTAAAAAATAATAATATTTTATTAATTAGTGGAAGTGTGTAAGAAATTTTGATATTTTTATCATTTGATTTTATGTAAAAAATAATTGTATGTGTAGTTGTACGTTTGTAATTTAGGTAAAATTAAAGATATTTTGGTATTAATGTATGATTCCTTTTGCTAAAATAGAAATGTGATATTTTGGAGTGAGACGAACGAAAATAGTAAAAATAGTACGAATATAGTACTCTCTTCGTCTCAATACAATAGTCTTGTTTACTATTTTTGTTCGTCCCAAAATAATAGTCTTATTTCCATAAATAACCATATCACCTATATAAGTATCCTTACTCTTTCATTATTACTTTTACAATTGCCCATATCTTTTACACTAATATACTCGTAAGAGTAAAAATGATTTTTACCTATACTTTTTATCCACTATCAATATAATATCAATATTCTTTAAATCATGTGCCAAACACAACCAAGACTATAATTTCGGAACAGAGGAAGTATATTTTTTCAGAAAAAAAAAAAAAATTATTCTAAAATAAATATATATATTTTTAGCTAGACACTTGTTTTCAAATGATTCTTTTGTAGTAAAACTGCAGAAAGTACAGTAATGTTATTATTGTTAAAACGGTGTCGTCTCGTGAACAAGGGCAACTGCTTTCCCGCCTTTCAGTGGGGGAGTAGGTGAATGTTTCCAGGAGGGGCCCACAAACACAATACTGTCATTTTCACTTGTGCATAATATATAATTTAAGCAATTCGATCTAAAATTATAAAATAAATAAAAGCAGAAAATAAAATAATAGAAATTAAATTTTATACAAGCTGTTTGTCCTAGTCAAATTCATTTTTCCAATTCAATATTCTATGTTTAAAAGAAAATGACATCGATTTAAGTTTATTATGAATGTTGATGAGTTTTTATTGAGAAGAGTTCCCACAAAAAAAAAAAGGAACAATAAAATATCTCACATGAATTATAACATTCAATCTAGCATCGTGTTAATAATAAGATCTACATAATATAAAGATTTAAAATCATTTTTTTTACGATTCTATAATATCTAACTCAATATTAAATATATTAGATTTGATATAAAAAAAACAAAAACAAAAACAATACAATTGAAAAATATTTTTTTTCGTCCACTAAAATTAACACATTTAGATCCGACACGAAAAGTAAGAAAGATAAAAGATTCTATATGATTTTAACTTAAATGATAGATCAATAATATATAAAATTGTGAAGCTGAAAGAACAAATAAAGTACAAGCTTCATTTGCCCAGTTCGATCAATATAAAAACGAATTTTGGGGTTACAAATCCAGTCTATCTACTATTATTCAAACAAAGTTACATCTCTATAAAAAAATTTTTTATTTTTTTTCAAAAAAATCAACATTCAAATTAAATATAATAATTACCAAATGCAATAAAAAAGTTCTCCTTAAAAGGCATTTTTACAAGACATCAATCTAAAAATTTTGTTCTGATCTTTTGTACATTTCAATAGAAGCTAAGTAATTATTTCCCGCAGTGCAAATATTCCTTCGGTGGACAAAAAAATCGTCTGACAAGAATCAAGACTAGACACAAGACACATGTTTTAAATGATGTCCCTCTATGCAAATTTTAATCTTCGATAATACAATCAATCTAAAAATTATAAACTTCATAGAGTTTTCAATGCAATAAAAAAGCTTGATCATTTTAGAGCCAAGCGATGATAGGTTAACTTAAAAGTACAAATACAAAATATGCAATGATATTTTATGAATATAACAAATGGACTCAAAACCTTCCATTTTCCAAGAAGATATTGCATTTGGAACATTAGCTGAGAATTTCTCAAGATAATATCATGGTCAATGACATAAGTCATTAACTAGTCGTTTGACTAACTTATTAATGATGCCAACAAAGATGTCGTAAACTTTTTTTGTCATAAACTTTTTGGAAACAAATAAAGGAAGGGTCCAACACTTCCATTAAGATATTAGCCTATAATTCACTTGTCAAGTTCGAACCGAGCGAAGGAATCAACTGCAATAAAAAGGGAACTAGTTTATTTTTATCATTGCCCAATAAATTAAATTAGTTTTCAAGAAAACAAAAATTTAAAGAACAAATTACGTACAACTTTATATGTCAAGTCGATGGATTCGATGTTGACTACCTCGCCGAGGGTGCGCGCGCCAGCATTTGTGGGAAGGATTAGAGGGGTATCCGAAACCATAGGAGATGTGACAAACACCTTTACTATGGCAGGCTTATCACCTAAATACAAATCACAAATATATGTTATGTTTAGAGAAATAATTGAGAATATCACACAACAATTAACAAATAAAGAATAATAATGAGTTTAAACATCAATAATAACTCAAACAAAATGACACATGATGGAGGTGATTCTCAAATATTGCAGAATGAAAAAGATGTCCTATTTGGAATCTCCACACTCACAGACGTGCATATGTATGATCCTCAGAATTCATAAATACAATGTGATTAAACTATACCTAAAGTCACCCGAAAACTAATACAAGTACTAATACCACATTTCATCAAACAAACAAAAAAAAAAAAGCAATAATGCCTAAAGTAGCAAAATCGGTAAATTGCATAAGGAAAAGTCCTTTGCACCCTAATTAACAAATTTCCAACCAAAAGAAACATGCAATAACTAATATAATAATGAACAGACATTCAGAGTATCTCAACAATCTTTTGTAATAGCATTTTACAGCATGTCCAGAGGAAGTTCGTAAGGATGAGACTCAATAAGGGCTACATAGGATAAGAGAAATAAAAAATACAGTTACTTGGCACATATGCTCATTGATTGTTAAAAATAGCAAATACAATAATAGAGTAGTGAAAAAGAAGCAAAAGATTGTATTAAGTAATAGAAGTACCCAGGAATATATATATATATATAGCAAACCTTATATCTACACTTTTTTTATTGGCTTTCGGACACACCAAAAAATACACACATACACGTACATACAAATATAATTCAGAAAATAAATGATTGTTTACTTAGTTTAAAATCCATGCATATATATATATATATATAATTACAATAATGTCTATTATGTTACATGTGACTTTCCACCCCCACATCTATTTCTGGTTTTTGAATAGTGTTTAAAATCTCACATCATAACTATATCACAATAACTATTCCAACTTTTAAAGCAAAGTTTATATATAAAACATTTAAAAAACATCCAATAATAAAGTGACATTGGAAGATGGAGAAACAACTAGAAAATATATGACAGTTACTACACACACTTTTCAAAACAAATGTGCACAATCTCGAAAATGGATACAACATTTGCAAGATCATAAAACTATATATATAAATAATAATAATAATAATAATAATAATAATAATAATAAGCCAAAGGCCAATATTGCAAGCTAGATAAAAATAAAAGCAGGATGTCAGAGGTGTTACGATCTAAAAGAGAGAATAATCAATATAATCTTGTCATTCACTAACTTCATTGTCATATACAAGCAATCCCCTAGAACTTTCTATTTTCTTTGTCCACTCCAAACAAGAAACACGAATCATTAGTTACCATCAAAGCAAATTATATTTTATTAGCTCACAATTTGTCAATTGTATCATAACACAACACCTATTGTCGATTTGGGGACATCGTATTAATATATGTAATTTTTTTTAAATAAAAAAATTACGAAAAGTGTGGTTAGATGTGTTTTTGAAGTACTTTGGTATTTTGGAATAGTGTGGATATTAAAAAAAGTTGAAAAAACATATATGTTTGATGTGATATCAATTCGCGTTAAATGCTATATTGTTTAAAGAGAAAACATTTGATGATTAGTTTTGTTGTGAAAAACAAAGTTGAAAATTAATATTAGTAAATAAAGCCAAAGTTGCTAGATATTTTTTAAGAGCATATCATCTCAATGTCATTTCATAGCAACATTATATGCACATAAACTTCTTTTTACTTTCAATCTGCACCTGAAGGGCAATACGTGTTCATGTAAATGTTGTTAGAATGATAAGAACATAAAATTTAGAGACAACATGAATGCATAAATATCAACATTTGCAAATTGTTGCCACGATTAGGTACAATAAATTGCACAATCCATACTACATATATATGTATACATAAATTGATATTTATTAACATAAATTGATGTTCCTATATGACATACCTCATATATGGTTGTCATTTGCTCATTTGCATTAGAAGTTGTTGCAACCTATGATGTTCTCAAATAAATTAGTGTTGAAGCTGCCCTATAAACATATCATTTTGGAACTGCAGATGCCTGAACTATCTTAGCAACTCCAATGCTTCAAAATTTTTCCACTAATGTTACATCACTCATCACACAAATAAGAAAGAAACCCCTAAACATAATCACCCTCAAATTGCAGTAAGAAACCTTAGTGCTAAAAAAATAATAAATATATAGTAAGAATCTCCTCAGGATGAAGCGAGAATTTGTATAATATATCATATTTTGTACACACAGTTGACAACATAAAAAACACAATCACCGTCTCTAATAGAGAAATACATATGGAACCTTAATCAATTTGAATATTTACTCAACATATGAAAACTACCCAACATATGTATACATTCACGCATATGTATATATATGAGAGAGGTTTGTTCACAACGGAAAAATAAATCCATGACTTCAATTGCAGTAACAATGGAGTTTCAAAAGGACAGAATCAGCTTTCAATTCCTCTATTCAACAAAAATCAAAATCGAAAACCACAAAAAACACGCACTGAAGAAGATTTACATCGAAGACTTGGAACTCTGGGTACACCAAATCATACCGTACCCAATATGCCAGTTGTCAATCTCTTCAATTCTCACCACTAAGAACTCTGCAACGACAACGTCTGCACCGCGCCGGAGTGGGTTCAAGCTAGAATGTCAATTTTGTCCAACTCTCTGTGTCAATGGGGTCCGAAAGAGAACTAGGGCACGCGATCATCGGTTTTAGTTTTGAAATGAAAATCTACTACCAAAATTTGTTAAGTGTTGTAAATTTGTGGTGATTATATAAATACAAAAAGAGAAATTATTCTCAATGGGTGGTTGAAAGCGTTTTAACCTAAATATATTTTTTATTTTAATATATATCTATATATGAAAATATTGTTCTAGTGGTTGTGTTTTATTTTAATATATAAATAAAATTGCTCATAACTCCCTTGTGGTTTCTAAATTCAGCGTAAAATCTCTTTATACTTTAAAAATTGTATGAAAGCCCCTTATACTTTAAAAAACGTTGTATAAAACTCCACCACCATGAAAACTCTCTTGTATGATGAGAAGATGATTTCCTATCTGTATATTTTGCATGACCAGGGGATTTCAATATTTTTTAAGTATAAGGGGACTTCATGCAATTTTTTTAAGTAAAATAGGGATTTACGTTGAGTTTTAAAACCATAGTGGGGTTTCATGCAATAGTTTTTAAAGTATAAAAGACGCAATGCAATTTTTAAAGTAAAAAGGAAATTTACACTGAGTTTCAAAACCACAAAGGAGTTATGAAAAATTTTGCCTAATATATATTTAATGATATATATTACTTTATATTTTTAATTTGGACTTACTTTTTTAATAGAAATAATATTTTTTATATTATGTTTTTTGTGATTTTTTATTTTACTTTTTGTTTTGGGCCAATAAGCGTAACAAATATATTTAGGACAACATACCGTTATATTTGTATTTATTCCGAAAAAAATTCCGAAACAAGAAAATGATCAAACTAAAACTCTTTTGTCACGATACTTTTCGTTACAAAAATCGCAGATTGTTCCGAACCAATTGTTACACATGCAATATCCGCTATAAATGAGTCTTTTTCTAGTAGTGTGAGAAGAACACATGTAGTTTTGACATTTGAAACTTTGGAGAAAAAATATTCACTTTGTTACCAAACTTGAATATATATATATACATACAAAAGCATGTATCTTTCGCCATTCAAAATTTAAATCAAGATGGTTTCGAAGGCACAATGACAGAGTAGTGCATAAGAGTATAATCAATTTTCTACAAGGTACAATTTCCAAATATCCCTTCATTTTTGCAGTGATAAATGATAAACGCTAATTGGATTTATAAGTTGGTTATCCTTAAAAAATATATGTGTTGTGCTAGGGTAAAGCAAAATAGTTGTATAAATAATTATCCAAATTAAACTCATATTTGTTTTCTTTTATTCTTATTTTGCTCTCCTAAAATAATTTAAAAATTCATCTCATCTAAGTATATTTTCAAACTTTATTCTCTCCCAAAAGGATTTGAATCCATCCATGCTCTGAAGATTTTGTATAATAAACTTGTATGATTGTCTCTTCTTAATCATGATTATGTTTGTAACTCGATTGAAAAAACCACTCATTATTAAATATACCGAAAAATATATTTTGATTGAAGAAATTTATATAGATGATATCATATTTGGTTCTACATTTAGAGATATAAAGTTAGAATTTGTCAAGTTTATATCAATGAAGGTTGAAATATAAATGATGAAAAAGTTTAGCACTGTTTTAGGATTCCAAATATATTAGTGCAAGTATGATATTCTTCTTAAGAAAAACAGTTATGCACAAAATATTGTGAAAGTTGGGGATGGATCATTCGTAGGTAATTTAGACATTGATGCGACTACATGAAAATATATCTAAAGATAATATCAAAATTTCAATAGATCGAAAAATATACAAAATCATTCTTGAAATGTTTCTTTATTTGACTGCTAGTAAAGTAGATTTTTCTTTAACGTTGGTCTTTGTGTATACTTTTAAGAGAATACAAAGAAATATCATCTCAAGAGAATAAAATAATCATTTGAAGTCAAGAGAATATTTAGAATTGAATTGTCGGATGTAAAGGATTTTCACTTGATTTGATTAGATATATTGACTCTGACTTCATTCGATGCTAAGATGATCGAAGAAGTATGTCAAAATAATATTTTTACCTTGGGAGTCATAAGATTAGTTAAATGTCATAGAAATAAAATATTATAGTCTTCTTCAGTCTTCGCCTACTCCACCTCCACTATACTACAGCTCAATTTCCGCCCAAGTATCGGAACCCCCGACGCCTCACGTCACCTGCCACACATGGTTCGCCTAGTGTGACTTGCCTGTCGGTTGCAAGGTATTAGGTTCGGCCAGGGGTTTACCCAATGCGCACTTTCGGATAGCAGCTGCGGGTACCACGTTATCAAAAAATATATATATATTATAGTCTTGTTCGGTTGAAGTTGAATATGTTGTAGTTAAAAATCGTTGTGGTTACCTTATTTGTATGAAACAAATATTTATTGATTAGAATTTTTATCTTGATGGATTCTTTCTTCATTGTAGCAACACAATTGTCATCAATATTTTTTAAAATGCAATTCAACAGAGTTGGATAAAATATATTAAAATTAACTTTGGATAAAATATACTTTTAATATGCCATACACTTATATTTAAAAATAAATATTATGAGTATGACATATCATAATAACACACAAATATGAATAGTTATGAATTTATATAATTGCTTTTAGGTTGTAGGAAAACAAGTTTTTCTTTTTTTGGCACATCATAGAAGCACAACAATAAATATTATAAAGTACAACAATTTTTTATAGATACTTTCATTTGAATTTTTATAAAACATTTAGTACATAATTTTATTTATTTAGAAGTTATCAATTTGTAATATAAAACATTGAATATTGTAATTCATGTAGAAAATTATATTAAAATATTTTTGTATTAATATTTGTATTTGTAAGATGTCAAAGATATAACGTAGACCATTATATTTATCTTTTAGTATTTAAATTAGAAATGTAAGTATGGAAGTCCATTATTTGATTTATTTTTTTATTTTATTTTATTTTATTTTTTTCTTTTTCTTTTTTGAGCTTGGAGAAAATCTTTTGAATGTTGAAGGATTTACTCATGACATTTTAAGTAAGATGATTAAATTCTTTACCATATTAGTTTGTTGATTGTGGTATTACCGAGTGTTTGTGAAGTATAATATGAAGCCTAAAGACAAAAATAGGGTTAAGATTTGTTGACATAGGCTAAATATAGGTTTAAGGATTTGGTTTCATATATATTTTACTTTATCTGTTTGTCAAAATTATATCGGTATTTTTTTATTATTAAACTTATGGATAGTAACTTTTAGTAAAAAAAAGTATTCCATCCCAATATTAGTACACTTATTTTAAAATAAAATTATGATTTTATCACTACAATGAAATTACTCTCTTACTCTCAATTAATTACTCTATATTTTATTAATTAAATACATGCCAATTTTAATTCAATCAAAAAATTTAATACACCTACACAAACAAAACTACTCTTATCAACCAAAAAAACATACTTCAAAAAATACACACACACGAACTAACAAATACGCATCCATCCAAATTTACAATGACACACGCATGGATATGCATACAAAAAAGATTCACTCAATTCATCACAAAACTATCTCTTGTGAAATGTAACTCTTCCTGTTCTACAATCTTTAATAACCCTACATTGTTGATTTTTCCTTCTCATAATGGCGATTGAGATAATGAAATCGTAGATACGTTGGTTTCGAAGGTTTCTCTACATGATTATCTTATCTTCGCCCCTATTTTATGATTATTTTCACATAAACGATGTAAGAACATGAATCCTATCATCTTTGTTTGTTTATTTTGTATACTTGCTGAAAATTTTTATTTATTATTCTTGGTAGAGGTCGGATTTTGTAAAATGAGATATATATATCTTCAAAATCGTAATACAGTGATGAAAAGTTGATTGTCTCAGTCTCATTAAAACCCAAAATTCGGGTTGATGATGATTAATTGCGATATTTGTTTCATACACTGGTCTCATTCATCCCAAACTTTGAGCTTCTAGATTAAGATTTCCTTACTTTTTTTTACCATTGACAAAAGATCTTTTTAAAGGTCCATTCTTGCCCTTATTTTATTTTGATATTTTTTGTTTTCATTGGTTTTAAATTTCATACTTCCTAATTTATTGCTTAAGTGATGGTGTTTAAATTGGTGTTATCTTAGTTTTTGGCTTGCTCGGTTGGTATTAATAATTTAAATGTCTACGATTTGTGTGATTACACATGTAAGCAATTCACTAAAATTTGTAATTTTAAATCAACTCGGCGAATCCAATAATAATTTATAACTAACTTCTACGAACTTTCTATGCCACAACAATGTCGTCATGTCAGAAACTCTTGCTTTTGATGACCATTTCTGGCAATTTTTTTTTTTTTTTTATTGTAGAATTAATCAAATACATAATCTAATTATAGTCCTTAATAAAGAAATCACATACAAACTAAAAAATGATTTTCCCTCTAATATTTTATACAATATATAATTTTATTACAACATAAATTATGAATAATCATAAGTATATTAATTGATAAAAAGTTTAAAAATAACGGGTATGTTCATGCAAGAGGCTTTTTAAATTTGCGCTTCTCTAAAATTAATATTTTATATTATTTTTACACAATTCTCTATACCACATACAAAAACTAAAAATTCAAAAGAAAATGTAAATACTTATTACAAAAAAGTCACATACTCAATTTAAAATAATATATTTTATATTTTCAATATAATTTTTCATACAACACCCCAAAAATTAATCATTCGACAAACAGAGTCAACATATCCTCTAAAAACATGTAAAAAGTTTTGGAATTTTTTATGCACATGTAAAAATCCTCACTCGATAGCTAAGTATTGAGATGGAAAATGACCTTAATCCAATAAAGACATAAAGGCAGCCCCAATTGATTGGACCTCCTAACAAAAAACACTCGAACCAATCAACCAAAATAATTTTGAATATTTCTAAGATGAATTCATTTCTCAATTTTGATTAATTTTCAATTTTCATAACAAACACACTGGTCTTAAAAAATTTAGCATCTTATTTATAATTCAAACAAAAAATCATCAACAATAATTTTTTTCATATACTCTCACTCACTAAAATTCATTCGATTTTTCCAAATCGTTGTATTTTTTATATTAGATAATTCGTTGTATTTTTTATATTTTTTAATTGAACTCCATGTTTAACTAATAAAATAATTAATTTTTATTCTTTATCTACAATTTTTTTTTCTGTAATTTTATTCTCCATATCAAGTTCACCTTTAATTAATTAATAAATATGAGATAAAAAAATATTAATAATAAAGAGGGAGGATAAGGTTGATAAAAAAGACAAGTTGAGTAGCCCACGAGACAAGTGATGAAAGGGATATCTACAAACACAATTGTCCAGTAGCCCACGTGACCCCCCCCCCCCCCCCTCTCTCTCTCTCTCTATATATATTTATATGTATAATATGTATTTTATGACAATTATGGTTTGTTTTGTTTTGCTGTTTGGCGGAAGTGGCTGTCGTGGGTCCCCATTGTTGTAAGATGCTTGCTCCTCTAATCACATATATATATATATATATATATAATGTACCTAAGTGTTAAAATGTTAAACGAAAATTACGTGGTTAAAGTGAAGTACAAGAGCCAAACAAAATTCTTTGTTACTTCCTCACAATGGGTCAATTCGTGTCTGATGCATATCGGATTGAATATATTAAACAGGTTAAATCACTTAATTTTAATCTAATCGGTTTAATTATTATCAATTATGTTAGGTTCGTGTTAATCAGTTTATTTTCGTATCAGATTCGTTTTGACCCATATACATAATTGGATTGAGATAATTTATCCAAATCCAATTGTATCTAATCGGGTTGTTGTATTATGTTAGGGTTTTTTTTTTTTTTCGGTTCTAGTGTTATATGTATAGTGAATTATGTTGAATTATTTAACATTTAACTAAATTTAAATTTATATGTAGGCTAATTATAAAATTATAATTATTTTACATATATAATAAATATATAAATATATAAATATATTATAACCGGGTTGTCATGTGTGGAATTTGAGTTGAGGATCTCAACCCTAACTTGACTCGTTTATTATCGTGTCGGTTTCGTATCAGTATATATACATAATCAGGTCAAAATCCTTGATCCAAACTCAATTATTTCGTGTCGAATTATCGTATCGTATCGATTTTTGCCAACTCTACTGATAACATTACATTTATATCCAAATAATATCAATTCATATGATTTTAGAAAATAAGATTATTTTTACTACCATCCTTTATCCTTTTATTCAAGGCAATTGAAATGAATTTTGTCCTAGTAGGCTCACATGTTGAGTATATCCCACGTTGAAAAAAATATCGACTCTTTTGCTTTATAAGGATAAAGGATAGTTTCAGTTATCACTAAATGATCCTAAATTGAAGGTTCAAATTTTTATTTTTGTTTTTATTTTTTTTTTTATTTTTGGTATTAGGTTGGTACTTCAAACAATAAAATTACTTTTGTATTTATTATGTAGTCATCACTTGGACAGTTGTAACAAACTTCCTATCCATCCCTATGAATTTATAGTAATTGAAGACCTATAACCATCATTGAATAACTAAAATAAATTCTTGTGAACACACTTTTCAAATGCTCTTACAACAATACATTTAGAAGGTACATTTTGAATGTATTTGGCAATTAACTTATTAATCGACTTTAAACTTATTCAATAGTTTTTAATTATTTAACTAGTAAAACAGTTAATTAAATTGTTTCGTAAATAAATATTTTGAAACAAATTATTGGAGTTTATTGGAGTGTAAAAATCGTTTTTGCGAAAATTATATATATAACATTGTTTCACAACAACATTTGGATTCTATTGTTTTCTTTCTTATTTTTATTTTTATTTTTATTTTTTATTTGTCCTTAAACACTAAACATATAATTCACAAACAAATTAAAATATATTTGGCTCTTATAAATCAAAGTAGTGAGACATTCCTCGCTTGAGGATTAAGTTCTGTTCAATTCCAAGTGGATGCCATGTGTGGGTAAAAAAATTAAAATAATTTTTTTATTATATAATTTAGTAATTATTTTAATATGTATGTTTTTATTGTGTTATGATTTTACATTTATATATTTATGATACTCGAATACAAGATTTTTTTACTCTGATATCATGTTAAATTTTTGTCTCATCTAATATCATATTATATGATCGCTTTCACTTAAAAGTTTAATTGTTCATTCAATTGTAAACGGTAAATATCAAACATTCTAGCACAAACATCTAATATATTTGGTTAATCAAATCAATTAATTGAATAAACTAACAACTAATTAAATCATTTAACAATTGACGGCTAATTCCTATACGCCCCTTTTGTGATTTTGTGAAATCTACCATTCATTTGTTATATCAAATCTTCACGATAATAAACTGTCCACTTTTGTGTTTATATTTTTTTGAAATCTAGCAAAGAAGGCTAGTAAGTGACAAAAATTATGTGAATCAACTTAAAATGGCATGCATGGACTTTCTCAATAACTTCAAATCTATCTTTCGTAATATGTAGAATTTGCGAGAATGGATAATATAAGTGACAACCAATAATACTTGAAAATTTGAGCAACACCAATCAGTCAATAAATAAATAAATTCATACCCGATGTTTTTAGATCTTGTTTGGCATATATAGTTCGTCTTGTGACTTATTTTGCAAACGATTAGATGTGATCAAAAGTTTATCCAGAATGCACTCAAAGCTTAGCAACTGCGGATTTCTATGTCATAAAAAAATAATAATAATAATAAATAAATCCTTCTTCTCTCCCTTCATCTCACTCTTTAAAAAAACTACAAATAACTAATGTGTTCAGACATTTGGCAATGTGAGATTGAGAGATTTTTTTTTTTTTTTCTCAATTCTATTCAAAAGCATTGGGCAAGTGAAGTGTTTGGAGCAAAACGTCGTAGCATTCAATAGCTTACGAAAACCATGTATCCACAAATCACAAAGTTCCATAAAGAAATTGGACAAGTAGAAAGCAATCAAATGATCATATTGCAATGTCCGGAAACTAATTTATGGACAGTCTGAAGTGAGTTCGCCGGTAGTAAAGGCCACATTGAAGTTCGACAAAAAAATTGTATTTGGTTTCGTTTTTCAAGTTGTTTTTTTTTAGTATTTAGCAATTTTTTTAAATTTTTGTTATTAAGGATCTGCAAACTGTTGTTAAAATATTTATTTTTATTATTTGTAAATATTTTATTCAAAAAAGAATATATTTTTTAACTAAAATATTATTTCAATAAAAATCAATTCCATATGTTTTCAATGAAGACACATAATTTTAATTTACAATGTATCACACCAGACTACAATGACTACACAAACATATATAACTATTCAAACCACTATCTATTCTACAAGCTCAAACTAAGCAATTCCCTTACTCTCCTAAGATCAAGAAGAAAAGTTGTAATCGAACTAAAATTCATAATATATATATATATAAATATATATATATATATTATAAACACGATATTGTTACAAATTATAAATTAACAAACACAAAACCTTGAAAATTTCATATATTTGCTACATTTTTAGCCTAGAAAAGATTTAAGATGAATGTAAAAATAGGTATAAAAAAAAAAAAAAATTAATGTTTAAAAGACTAAAGAGCATGAAAAAAACAAAACAAAAAAATAAACAAATAAACAGACAGTCTTCCTATGAGGCTGGGGTGTGTTGGAATGAATCATCCAACAAATTTCGTCAGTTAATTTCATTTTGAATTGGATTCGATCTGAATTTGAAATAATTTTTTCAGATTTGGAGATTTGGGAGCCGTATCCGGACCTGAATCTCTTTATATGGTTCCAAATTTGGTACTTCTAGTTCCGAGCCGAAACCGACCCAGATCCAAATCCGGATGCCTATATATAATTTTATTTATTAACATATTTATATAATTATATACTCAATATATAATGCTAATTTAGTCTATTTTTTTGCATTATAATTTATTTTTAATTAAATAATTTCTTATATCTAAATTGATAATACTCGGTAATTATATCTAATTGCCTAATTTTTGCAAATATAGGTGGAATTTATACCTTGACTCAAACATGCATCGATCCGAACCTGATACGTATAAGGATATTGGACTTGAAACTAGATTGGGTAAACATTTTTAAGTTCTAACATATTCGGAAACTATATTGGTAGACCGGATCTAGATCTAGAGCTTGTGGATCTGGAATGGCTTCGAATACCCTTTTAATCTATTATGAATAATAATAATAATAATAATAATAATAATAATAATAATAAAGCAAAAAAAAAAAAAAAACAGAAACACGAAAACATGGAAGAGACAATGACAGAAACAAAAGAAAAGGAATTAAATGAAATTCATGCGAGTTATCCAAAACGATTTATCCAAAATGACCGAACGAGTTAAAGGAATTGCAACCTAGGTACAACATTTCTTTTCCATGCATTCGAGATGGCTTATAGGGCTTCGAATCGGTGTTTTATATTATTGGTGAGGTTTACCGATATATATGAGTTCTTTAATGGAATCACTACAACATAAAAGTAAAAGAGACTTCAAAAGATATGTATTATCTAAAGCATTAATATATGAATGAACTAACTCACATTTACTTGTTTAATACTATTATCGTTACCAATTTATATATATATATATATTGATTTTATATTTTATTATTGTTGTTTAGTTAATATTGATTGACAAAATGACAAGCTTATTTTTGTGAAGTAAAATTATGGAGGAGATCTTAATATATCAAAAGATTTTGGAAATAAATTACAAAATTAAGTAAAAAATAAAATAAACATTATGAGAATTATATTTTCTTACTTTTCTTTTTTTGGGAAAACAATAGGAATTGGGTGGGCATGAGAGAAGCCTATTGAATTTTTTACAAGAAGAAAGGGGAAATTGTGAGAATTTATTGAGTTAATTTTCTTTTTATCTACAAGAGAAAAACTTTTCATTCCTTTAGGTGAATTTTTTTACTGGAATTTATTGGAAGAGAATGTGTGAAATTCTTGAAATCATTTTGAAAGGCACACCTAAGGGAAAAAAAAAAAAACCAAGAATGAGTATTTTTCGTCGTCGAAATTTTCCCTCATTTTGAGAGGGATTATTCCATCTTTGTGAGAATTTTTGTGTGAAAAACACATATATTGAAAAGAATATATAATCCTTGTGGGATTTAAATTTTAAATTTAATTTTTTTGCTTGGGTTGAATCTAGTTTCAAGTGCTAAAATTTTAGAAATCCCGATGGCTGATTCGAAGACTCAGTCGTAATTAGGGTGTGTTCTTTTATTCAATTTTACCAATTTTTTAATATTTATCAAAAATAAAAATAAAAATATTAAATTTAACATTTATTTTTTATTTTTTATTTTTTATATTATACTTAAAAATCAATTTGACATTTAAAACATCACATTAACACCTATTTATATCATATCGTACAATTATTCAAATTTAGAGTATTTTGTTAAGGCATGTCTACATATGAGTAATAACAAAAGACACAAAGATCAATCACAAAAGATGCTTTGAAACATTACTCAGACCATAGAGGCCAAAATCTTGTAATCGCGTCTTTGTAAAGGAATCACATTTGTGGAACTCAAATGAAACTTTTCGACTCTGATACAATATTAAATGATCATCTCACATAGAAACTTAAACTTAATATATACAAATCATCTATTTCTTTATATTGAAGCTATGTAAAAGATTCACTATAAAACAATATTCAGTAGTGTAAAATAGGACCTCGATCAAACTTTTATAATTTATCAATTTTATTTTGCTCATAATCCATACCGTAACAAATTAAATACATCATTCAAAACATGATTCGCTTAGTGTGATTTGATTTGTCGAGCCTATTTTTCAGGTTATTAAGTTCGGTCAAAAGTTTACCCAAAACGCACTCGTCGACAGATTTCCACGTTATTAAAAAAAAAAAAAAAAAAAAAAAAAAGGAAAAAAACATAGCGTGGTGAACAAGTCACAAAAGTAATGTACTTACAATTTACCACTTCTAATAACATATATATATATATATAAAAAATAAACATTAGTAAAGACAGCATAAGAACAAATTTTGCTTTGAAGAAATTAAATCATATAGAAATCGACAATATTGGTTCGATGTTAGCAAGACGTGGGAATACAAAACATTTGTTCAGACATAAATTTATCTGCCACGTGTTGGCATGCAATTGGCACATGCCATATAGAGACAAACTTCGTGCATGGAGATTATCTATTGCCATTTTCATGGGTGATGCATATATTAATATATTTGCATGATACCTAATTCAAAGAATTTGAGTTTTGGCTGCTTGTCATTAACATTTTCCATTGTTTGTAACAATTATAAAATATACCCAACCAACTAACTGTACACCAAATTATTATATATATATATATTATAACCTGGGAATTCGCAGCCGTTATTCGAAAGTGCGCACTGGGTAAACTCCCGGTCGATCCTGTTAAAATACATTTAGAAGGAATATATTATATTTATGGTAGTTATCTTATTTAAGAGATTCGTAGGATTCTTATCTTATTTAGACGATTTGTATATCACTATAAATATGTACATATTCTTATGATTGAAATAGAGAATTTCAGTTTCATATTCTAACAAAACCTAATACCCTACAAACTAGGTCCGGCAAGGCAAATCACACTAGGCGAACCATGTGTGGCAGGTAAACCTGGAGGCGTCGGGGTTTGAACCCATTTTTGTTTTTCCTAATACATTATGAGTTCGTTTGATCATTTCATATATAAGGTTTTATGATACTATATTATCTAATTAAACTATGAAATATTAATTCTTGTTAAATAGGTCGTACTAAATTATATTACATCTGTTCACTACATATTTCTATTTTGAGTTGTCCAATTATAAAGTAATCGTTTAAAAAATACTTTTTTTTCACAAATACTCCTATTTACGGTAATATTATTATTTTTACACTAAAAAGTAAGGACAAAATTATATTTACACTATTTTTAACTATCCGCTATATACAATTAAAATACTATTGTTTCTTAAATTTCGCGTCAAAAGTAAATGTATACTACTTTTAATGAATATAACATCCCATTGTATTTTCGTAAAAATGTACAAAATATCTTATGTTTTATTTATTGCGGAAAACCTCTTATGTTAATGTAAAGTTTGCACGAATCACACTATTTATCCAAAAACGATGTTTGGTTCTAGACGCAAAGTTTTGTACAAATAAGAAAACGTAAAATATCTTGAATAATTTTTTTTGAATAAAATAATTAATTAATCCATTATTTTTTATTATACTTTTTATAAAAATCAGCTAACAATTTGTTTCCAAAAAATTATAAAATAAAGGATTAGTCAATTATATATTTATTATTTATTTCATTCAAAAAAAATTATTTAAAATATTTTTATTTATTATTTGTATAAAACTTGTGTATTTAGGTTTTTATTTAGAATCAAATATTATTTTTGAACAATGAGGATGTTTCGTGTAAACTTTATATTAACACCGGAGATTTTACGCAATAAATAAAATATAAAGTGTTTTGTGCATTTTACAAAAACACAAGGGGGGTGTAGTCAAAGCCAATTATTTCATGTCGAAATAATTTTTCTCAACCTTTAAATAATTTTTGTCAGCCCTAGTATTTGTAAGTGGAACGATTTTTTATAAATATTATTAAAATAATAATATATGTATTAATAAAATATATTATTTTTTATATTATAATACAATTTTTCATATATAATACTCTATTCGTCTTACTTACTGTGTTCATTTTTTTATTTTTGTCTATCTTACTTATTTTATCATTTTTTTAGAAAAAAAAATTATACATTTTAATTTTATTTCAACGGGATCTTAACCATCAAGGCTGACATGGAATTTAATGTTATTTTCAAGATTTTTTTTAGTTATATATATATATGGGGGGGGGGGGGGGGGGAAGAGGCGGAGGAAACATGTCCAAACACACCTATATAAATATCAAGGCATTATATATTAAAGAAGTTAGCTGGAGTTAAATACTAAAAGAACAAGTAGGAGTAAATTGTAGAGACATCAATTTATTTGTGTTATTGAAATTAAGAAATACGATTATTTTATGTAAATTAGTTAGTGTATAGAAAGTCTTACCTCAAAGATTTTTTAAAGTGCGATTGATAAGTTATACTCTCTCCGACATAGAACTATGTGTTCATTTGATCATTACGGATTTTAAGAAAGTTAACTAAAAAATTTTTAAAAAAATGAGGTAAATAAAAAGTAAAAAAATAATAATATGTTTTATTATACAAAACGAAAATAAATTTAGAAGACAAAAAAAAAATAATAATAATAAATTTAGAACAGAGAGAGTAAAATAATATAGGGTTTGTTTGTTCATAATTTTTTTTCGATACGATTCTCAATATATGTATATATATTTATCATCTTATACACAAAAGTCAATATTCAACCTACGATATTATATTATATTACCGACAGAAATAATAATAATAATAATTTTCAAATCAAAATACTAAACAAACAAACTCGTAATATGCCCGTAGTTTTTAGGTGAAATGTAGATGTATTTTATTATTACATGAAGACAAGATCTACTAAATTAGAAAATAAATATATTAATAGTAGACCGTACAAAATGAGAAAAATGGTACGCACAATTGATTTTGGATAGAGTGAGAGAGGGTGTGTTTGTTTGGAGGTTTGGATTTTGAGTTGGGATTTGAATAGTAAAAATTTTAAATTTGAATAGTTGTATGATGTGATATAAATAGGTGTTGATGTGATACTTTAAATGTAAAATTGATTTTTAGTATAATATAAAAAATGAAAAATAGGTGTTTGATTTGATATTTTTTTGGAAAAAAAAATTGAATGAATAATAAAAAAAATCCAATCCCTCAAACAAACACATTATAATAACCATTTTGTATACAAAATATAGAGATGTTTTTTACCATTTTGACTAAGTGAACTAAGTATTCATACAAAATATTTTCTATAACCATTTTAAAATAATTTAACGGTATTTTAACTTGATATTTGTGTGATAAAATAATATTTAGTATAATATTTTGTGAAAAAAAAAAATACGAGAATCAAATAAAAGATATTCCTCCGCCAAAATATATTCCTTCCCATGGTGTCTCAATCATATGTCCACACAATAAGACAGGGTTTCCCATTGGAAAAATCTATAATCAAGAATAGACTAAAGAAGAGCATCCAAGAATTTAAATTCGTCCAATCAGAAAATATGCATACTCACTCTATCTCATATAAAGAGTAATATTTAGTTTTTGCACGTAGATTTTTTAATATTAGTATTATATTGAGTTGTAATAAAAAAATGAAAATACCCTTATTAATATTTTGTAATACAAAGGTGGTGGCATTTGTATAATATATTGTAAATTTGAAGGGTATTTATATTATGTTAAATAGGTAGTACAATTACTAAATTAAAAAATGATACCCTTATTTTGGGACAGAGCAAAATGGAAAACGAAACCCTTATTATCGGACAGAGGGAATATTTTAATTTTAGTTGTCCAATTACAAAGATCTACTTTTTCCACAAATATTTCTATTTTATCATCATCTCGTTACTTTTAAATTATAAATATAAAAAAAAAAAAAACAAGGGCAAAATTTTCTTTACACTACATTTAACTACTTATTACGATTAAAATACTATTATATCTTAAACTCCGCGCCAAACGTAAATATATATTTTGTCATCGGACATACGGAGGGAGTATATAAATATATATAATATTGTATTAATTAATTCACCAAATCATAATCAGACATAACATGGTATATACTTCTTGATCGATATATCGATCTCCAATGAACCTAGGTAGCTATAAAAGAACACCTTGGACCCTCATTTTAAGTCTTCCTACCCACTTCCATATTTGGGGCAGCAGCAAGAATTCAAATAATTCTTGCTGGCACTAACAGATATATATATATATATACATACATACATATAAATATATATATATATGTATATGATCGAAATCGAGCAATGGATGAAGACACAATTCCGGGCAGATTCCCTCCGGGGGTGAGATTCCAGCCGTCGGATGAAGAACTGATCACGTTCTACCTGCACAGGAAAGTGAAGTGCCTACCACTGCCAGCAAATGTGATTAATGATATAGAGCTTTATAGATATGACCCATGGGATCTGCCTAGTGGGTTCTCATCTCATCATCTGTTTATTATATACATACATACATTTATATATATATATACATATATATACTTTTAAGATAAAATTGTTTATAATTTATTTTTGTATAGTTTGCAAATTGGGCACATTCTCTCTCGTGATTTAAAAATTGTACAAAATTATCTCATATTTTAGAAAATATAGGGTTTCTGCACGATATTCCGAAGGGTAAATTATACAACACCTCTTGTGTTTCTAGTAAAAATATATAAAATACCTTGTGTTTTATTTATTGCGTGAAATCCTCTTGTATTAATGTAAAGTTTGCACGAAACACCCTCTTGTTCAAAATTGATATTTGATTCTAAATAAATATGCAAATTTTATACAAATAAAAAAGGTAAAATATTTTAAATAATTTTGTTGAATAAAATAACTAAATAAATAATTGATCAATCATTTACTTTTATAATTTTTTTTGTAAAAATCATATAACAATGTCTCCAAAAAAACTAGATTAATCAATTATTTATTTATTTATTTTATTCAAAAAATAATTATTTAAAATATTTTACGCTTTTTATTTGTATAAAATATGCGTAATTTAGGTCTTTATTTAGAACCAAACATCAACATTAGTGTTGGATAAAAATGGTGTTTCGTGCAAGTTTTACAATAACACAAGGGGTTTCACGCAATATATTTTTACAAAAATATAAATAGGTGTGATATAATTTACCCTATTCTAAAAATACAAGAGGATTTTATGCCGTTTTTAAATTATGAAGGAGAATGATGCAAAATATTTTCAAATATGTGAAATTAGCTTAATTAGCCATCATGGTGGTAATGAAATTAATGTAATGTGTAGTTTGTTCGATCTTAATTGACAGGGAGAGCGTTGTTCGGAGAAGATGAATGGTACTTTTTTACGCCGAGGGACCGGAAGTACCCCAACGGCGGCAGGCCTAATCGGACGGCGGCGTCTGGCTACTGGAAAGCTACTGGGACCGATAAGCCCATTTACAGCTCGTCGATGGGACCAACGACGAAAATTGGAGTGAAGAAAGGGCTTGTTTTCTACCAAGGAAAGGCCCCAACTGGTCTGAAGAAGGATTGGATAATGACTGAGTATCGGCTCCCTGATGCTTCCAGGTCCAAACACTCCAATTCCAAGAGAGTACGTCTTTCTCTTTTTCTTTCTCTTTTTCTTTCTCGATGTTCATTTATCTCTCTCTGTATATAGCTTCAATTAAATTAAAATTAATAAAAATAATTTATTAAATATTTAATTCGGTAAAACAAGGCTAATCAACACCATGCTAATCAGCATTGTTGCTATTGAAATAATATTTGTTGTGTATATTATTAATATATATTGTAATTATAGATTATATATTCTATTGTGCAAACATATGATTGAGATTAATGATGACATAGGGTGGGTAGACTATTGTCCTATGATATTAGTTGATATATTGCATTATTCCCTCCGTCCCCCAAGAAGGTTGTCATTTAATTTTTATGTTACTGTAATTAATATTAAAAATATCCTTATATTTGAATAATTTATTCGACAAATATCATTGTATATGTATTATAAGAGACTAATAAACATATTTTTGTTTTCTTTTCTTGATTTGTACTGCGTATTGATATCATAATTAATATTCAAAAATCAACATACAAAAAATCAATTGCAACCTTATTGCGGGACGGAGGAAGTATATTATATTTAATATAAATTGTGTTATGGTGAATGTTGTATTAATTTGTGATACGTACTGACATTAATAGTGACGTGTGTTATTTAATCCTTAGTTGTTAGGACCATAAAGCACGTGAATCATAAATTAAAGAGTATGAATTTCGATATCCAGATTAATGCATTTTTCTAAATTTTCGCTTTTTGGTATTGTAAATTAAAATTAGACATCATTTAGAACTTTAAAATAGAGTTTTCTACTTTTGTGGCTTTCTTTTATTTTGCAAATTTTCTTATTTTGGCTTCATTTCCTTTCTACTTTAGTTTAATTTTATGAAGCCTATAAATATCTAAGTCGTTTTCTCTTCATATCCAAGTTTCATTTTATTGAAATATAAAATAAAATTACATATATATTTCATTTTGATCCATAAATTCTCTTTGTTCGACTATCTCAATGTGTTTGTGCAATCGGCATAACAGTTGGACGATTGGGTAATATGTCGAATCCGACAAAAAGGCAACTTGTCAAAGAATGGAGATGATCATCAGGACAAACATGATGAGAATCGTAAGGAACTTCTCATAGAGTGTGATCTTCCCAACACAATCAACTTCGAAATAGCCGAGGAATTCTTTCCACTCGCAACCGATAAAGATATTCTTACAAACCACTTATTGTCGAGCGAATATCACGCAGTAGCCAAGCTACTCGTCGGAGACACTGCTGCTGCTGCTGCTGCCGCCACCGCAAAAAACTGCATTCAGACAACAACTCCAACATTATCCTATACTAATAATTTGTTCGAGAATGAGAACATTAAGAATATGTTCGAAGGCAACGACTACTCGATCATCAACCCGATAAATTATGCTTATTGCGGTAATAACAGCATGCTCGAATTTGGCGCGCCATTGCATTTGGCGGGAAGCATTCTGCAGTGATGGATAAATAAATGGAGTTTGTGTTCAATAAGAATGCATCTTTGTCCTGAATTTGTATGTAATGTTTGTTTTGAATTTCATGTAATATACACCATAAAATAATTACGGAATGTACGATAATACAAGGTGAAAATAAAACTATGTACAATTTCGAATACACAATAAGCACTGTATTGACCATTTCTGTTGTAATATAAACAAAGAATGGGAAAGTGGGGTTGAGTTTGCCATACAAATAAGGTCAATTTCAACTAGCTTACAAGATTTTTACTGTTCGATTTTATTTCTAAAAAAATTATATAAAATCAAACAATTATTTAGTTGTCTTATAAATTATATACTCTCTTTATCACTTAAATATGTGTTCATTTTCTTTTTTCTTTTTTATTTTTATTTTACTTAAAAATATATATCCCTTTTTTTTAGTAAATTTTTTCTTCTACTTGTATTTTTTTGAACTATAAAAATTAACCAAAAGTACACATTTATATTAAAAATCATGTTAAAAAATATGAGTACATTTTTAACTGACGAAGAAAATATATAACTTATTTATAGAAAATATGTATATATTCATCTGTGGAACGATTTTTTTTTTTTTAATCTTATTATTTGTTTGTTAACCTTTTAGTATATTTACAATAATATTTGCACTCTACTTCTTAGATATTTTATTTTTATATTAAAATTTTATTATTTCAAATCTTCCTGCTTAAGTAAAATTGCATAAATATCTCTAATGGCTAATGGAGGTAATAGTTCACAATGTTAGTGAAGTAAGTGTTCGACGAGGTAAAACCTTTTAGTTCAAGCGATAAGACATCTCTCACTTGAGGGTTGGATGTGTGCATGTGTTGGGTGAAATTTCTGTTGGGGGTATGAGTGTGTGAGTGTGTTAGGAAAAAAGAAAGTGTTCGACGAGGTCATGGCAAGTAATTGTTGATCAAGACATCCTCGACATCAAAAGTTGTACATGGATTAATTGTTTCAATTTATATTATCTAGCATCATATTAGAGTTATAAATCTCATATTTGAGTCTTATCGTGTTTCTTCTGGTTTCATACCTGGTGTGGGGATAGGCCTCTCTCGGATCTTGAACATCTTCGCGACATGATTTTAATAGACTGACGTGGAATACGGGGTGGAGTTGGAATAGGGCTTCTAGAAGTTCGACCTTGTATGCCACTTCACCAACCTTCTTCCGCACCGGGAATGGGCCCTCATACCTCCGCATCAAGCCCTTGTGCACCCTCTGGGATATGTGTGGTATTTCTTTGGTTTGAAGAATTACTATCGACGGTTTGTTAGGGGATATTCGACGATTGCGATCCCCTTGACAAACATGCTACGAAAAGGGAAAATGTGGGAATGGACGAAGGAATGTCAAGAAGCATTCGATCAGCTGAAGAAGGTGGTGGTACATATGAGGGTCCATTTAGGGTGCGGAAGAAGATTAGCGAGGTAGCATACAAGGTCAAACTTCCAGAGGCCCTATCCCAACTTCACCCCGTGTTCCACGTCCAGTCTATCAAAACCATATCGCAAAGATGTTCAAGATCTGAGAAGGGCCTATCCCACCAGGTGTCAAACTAGAAGAAACACTCTCCGCGTCCCCCATTCCAGGTGATCTGGCTCTGCGCCTCCCAGGGAACCTGGCACAGACGTTTTTTTTTCTTTTTTTTTTTTAAACACCCCACACACGCACACACTCACATCCCCGACGAGAATTTCACCCAACACATGCAGACACGCATCCACCCAGGATCGAACTTGGAATCAAACCTTCAAACGAGTGATATCTCATTGCTTGATTTACAAGGGTTTGACAACCTGGCACAGATGTTTCCAAATCTCCGGCAGGGAGCAAGCCCCGGAAGAATTTCCGGAAGTACTTACGTGGCATCGCACACGCCCGGAAAAAGGTGTCATCACGCAATCGCCATCATAATTTAAGAGAGAAGGCAGGGATCGCACAGGCCATAATTGTGGCCGAACCGAAAGGAGTATAATATTATATTTTAATAAATTATAGAAATAATTGTGGCCATACAAATAGAATAAAAGACACGAAAAAAGTTATATATCCACATATTTTTATGAATTATAATATATGATTTATTAATTAAATAATATTTATAATATATTATTAAAAATTATTAAATGGTACAATTTGCAATATAAAACATTATCATATATTAGCTACGTGTTGTGTTCCGGAATCCCTTACAATTCAAATTTTCAAACAAACACACTATATGTTTATTTTGAAAATTTTTTAAAAAAATTTTAAATTAATTTTTTAGAAATTAAAATTTTGTGATGCAGTAGTATTATCTTTTAAAAAAATCATTGTTGACTAATTAATATTAACGAAGTTCTAAAATATTTACTACATGTAACTAAATATAGCCTTACCTTCTCTCAATATCACTATTCACTTTTCGAAGTAATAAGAAGTCAAATTTCTGATACATGATTCAATTAATATTTAAAAAAATATATACATTAAAAAAAAAAAAAAAAAAAAAAAAGCAAAGAGTCAGTAAACAGTAGATGCGGCAGATACAGAGGCTCTATCCAGATCTACATCCAAAGCGGTGGCCGACCCGACCGGATTAGCCCGACCCGATCGGGGACATCAGGATCCGGGGCGGACGCGGTAGAACTTGCCGACGACGTGGAGAGCGGCGACGAAGGTGATGAAGCAGATGCTCATAATCAGCACCACGTTGGGCCCGATCTTCAGCCCCGGCGAGTCGTCGGTGTAGAATCGGAGCATATTTCCGGCGCCGGGGCCGCCGAGAGCGGCGGATGAGGAGGAGGAGGATCCGCCGGCGCCGGCGCCGGCGCCTAGCCTCCTGCGTCGCATGCCGGCGGAGGCTGCGGCGGAGCCTCGCGGGGCCTTGAGATCGGGGCGGTTGGTGGAGGCGGTGGGATTCTGCGACTGCGAAGACCCTCTGCCCATGGCGGATCGATCGGAGAATTGTTCGGCCGGTCGGAATTCAGACAGGAAATTCACAATGAGAAGCAGAGAAAGAAAGAGGGTTGGATTGGATTGGATTGGATGTAAGGAAAGGAAAGATAGTATTACTATTACTATTACTATTAGTAGTGGATGATAGGATAGGGTTAGGTGATCATCGATTTTGACGAAGAGCAGTTATAGAGGAGGCAGGAACTTGTTAATTGTGTGGATAAGCATTAGGCACTCATGACTCCTCAATCAATTCAATTACAAGTCTTAATATGTCGGTTTGTTAGAATGTAATGGGTAAGAAAGAATGATTTTTTATAAAAATTATTAAAAAAATATAATACTCGGTTTCGTTCATCAAATTTACTCTTTTTTTTTTTTTTTATATTTATATTAATATCACTATTTTTATTACGTTCTCATTTTCTTTAATTTCTAACTCAATTTTTAAAATAACATCAACTACCATTTTAATATTTTTATAATTTTTTCAATAAAATTTTCATTTTTCTTTATATTCGTGCCAAGTCCAAATGATCTAATTTTACTGGACGGAGGAAGTATATTACACGTTGAAATATGTAAAATAATAAAAAAAAAATGTATTTATTTTTTGTGTATGAACAAGATTGTAACTATGTTGTTGTAGTTAGTTGCTAATTGACGCTATTTTAAAAAACTTGTACATAGACGGAAAATTGACTGAGTTGGTGCTTTAACGTATTTTGTACATATTGAAATAACACAAACAAACTTATTTCAAGAAGAGGACATACATGAGAAGTAAATGGTGTGTCTCTCTCAGCCTGCGTAGAATTAATTGTCTCGTACACACTACCCAAAACATGCATGCATCTTGGAGTGTAGAGTGTATATTTTTTGTTGTATATTAGTGTTTAAATTTGTATAGATTCGTACACTTCTTGGACATTTTGTTCTCTTCACTATACGAAGTATTGAGATGTGCATTTATGGAGCTTTGAAACCGACAAAAATGAATTCATAGAGTCGAAATCAAATGAGATAATCAAGTGGTATGTCACCTTACTTTTAATTTAACTGTTAGTTTGTTGTAGTTATTTCCGAATTATACATCCAGTCTATTTGAATTTGTAAAATGATATAAAGCTTGGTTAGAGCATGAATTGGGTAGATTTATTCAGTGTTTTAGATGATGTAAACCAAATGTTTGATCTAGTTAAAACTCCTGAATTGGAATTCTCAAATCTAGTTTTGAATACTGAACTCCGGGGGACTGTCAACTTGACGCGGAAAAAGCATGAGTGCAGTTCGATCATCGTAGTGTATTTTTCTTTCTTCTCTCTCCTTACTCTTATCAAATAACCAAATAGGAATTACCTCACTGTCGACCGAGTAAACAAACCGTGTGTTGTTTTCTTTTTGCACTTACTTAGCCATCATTTTGTGTATGAACACACGTTGCTGTTTGAACCGCGAGATAATCACATTGTAAAAGTTGTATTTAGGTCGATATGTTCTACAACTACGTTGTGCAAGTAATTCGGGGGCTTTGGACCTCTTATTCGATCGGTGCTCCTGTTTCCAATACATTTATTAATAAAATATATATTTTATACACTAATAAAGAATTGATAATTTAATTTAAAATATTATTTTTTATATTATAATACAATTTATTTTATAGATAATAGAAAAAAAATTATTTATCCAAAAAATAAAAATTAAACAAAAGCTATTTCCACCCAAAATGTTTGTAGCTAAGAGCATGTTGGTTTTTTCTAATTTTAACCAATCAAGTAAAATATATTTGGATAGAGCCAATGACATTGTTAGTGGCGGCAGAACAAGGATTTGACGAGAGGAGAGTCTATTTTTTGAAATAACACAATCTATTTATTATCAAATAATTATATAGACGTCATATTTTAAAAATATACAAAATAACAAACTACAATAATATCAACTAAATATTGCAAATCTTCGTTTTTATATTGCTTAAAATCGATAAGTGCAACTTTTTATTCAAAGAAAATTTTCTTTATAAAATTTTTTATTGAAGATGGTTTCTTTCTCCCACATATTTGATTGTTTTTTTTTTAAAATAATTCTTACTTTTATGAAAAAAAAAAATATATATCAATTTTATATTGACGAGTAGTATTTATTTATATCATATAAAAGAATTTATTAAAATTTTAAAGTTTTATTATTCAATATTTAAATTCAAAATTCAAAACTCAAATAAACACAACCTATATCAAATTTTGGTATATCTCTAATTTTTTCTAATACTACATATATGTTTTTAAAAAAAAATGGTGAGTGGCCCAAATCTAATACTCATATTAACCCAACTTAAATAGGTAAAATGGCCAAGTTTTTATTCAGACAAAATTAGGATAGACTCTATAAAGCCCAATAGGTGATGAGGGGATTAAAGTGATATATTTATATATGTCTATATGCATGTGTATATATATATATATATATATACTCTTTTAATATAATTGATATATATACATATTAATATACAATATGTATATGATGGAATATAATTTTCTTCATCTATTTTGGCATATGTTCACTTTATCTTTTTTGTTGTTGCCTTTCAGATTTTTATTTGTAGTAACAGGTCTTGTATGACTGCTGCAACGGATTGTCGACAACATTGTTTGTTTTTTACTCTTTTCGTTGGTGAGGCAAACAATACAAAAAGAGACTATTTTTTATGGTTAACTTGGAAACAGATTTTATACTGAGAATTAATTATTGATTACTGCACTTGTCAAGTCCATGACTGCGACATTATAATGTGTGTTTTGAGAGTTGATTGTTGTAAAGATTTTGAGAGTAGAGTGTAGTAAGAGAAAGTGAGTTAAATAATCTCAAAATATCGAATACAATAATTGAACATAATGAATGTCGAATTACTAATGAATAAATGAAGTATAATTCAATGCTACTGTAACAAAATAACGAATACAAATTGAAGTAAATTCTTCCACACAAATTCTCTCTAATTATTCACTACATTTTTCTTGCATTTCTACTGCGGTAAAAAAATAATATAATTTCATAATTTCCCAGTAAATTCCGACTCATTTCCCCAGTCTTCAATCAATTTGAATGATCTTCATTAAAATTAATGACATACCACCAGAATGTCATATCATCGAGTCGCCCGAAAATCTCCCAAAACATTTTGGGATCATGTCCGTTACATTTTGTCCATTTCTTTTTTTTTTTACATTGTGTTCTTCAACGGCATATTCCATCATCTTTTATCGAAAGAGAAGTCGTTGCGGACGACAACATCGATCTCCCGGTGCGGATGTGGCAGCGGCACAATCTGGTAGGGCCCGGAATCAACCTGACCCATCTCGACGGCGGCGCCGGAATTCGGGGGCTGATTAGTCGACGAAATTCCGTCGGTTTGGTAAAATTGGGTCGGAGACGACGAGCCGTCCGGGTCCCAATGGTCGACTTCGTAGGCCAATCTCCGGGGAGACGCTTGGAGACTATTGTCGGTTTCGCTGCGGTTGTTGTGGTGGCGGAGAAGGTGGACCGGGGACATTCCGTGGAAGGGCGTCGCCGGCGACGTCGGGGTCGCCGGAGCCGAGTTCTTGCTCTGCTTCACGTGCTTCTTGGCTGTGTGGTGCCAATTCTTTAGGGCTGCAGCCACTCTTTCGTTGAATATTGTTGGCTTCATGTTCGATCCCATCTGTGTCAAGATCGAACATCGTTGTATTGGATATGTATATAAAAATTATATTTTCTTATATTATAAGATGTGATTTTTTAAAATAAAAAATAAAAATAAAAATACTAATGATAAATAGTATTAAAATTTTCAAAAGTATATATGTAAATAGAGCCAAAGTATTTTTCGGTTTTAAATTAAACTAGGTATATTTTTCAATGTTACTAAAAGTGTGTTATATTTTAATTTTGAAATTTTAGTTTAAACAATGATTTAGATATATTGTCTTGTAAATAATATATTTTTATAGAAAGTCATAAAAATATAATAATGCGAAAATTGAAAAATATTAATCAAGTGAACATACACTAACATTTACAATTTTATATATAATTATGGTAAATTTAATTGTATATATAATATATACCTGTGTGACAAGAGCATAGAGTGGGAGAGTAACATAGCTGCAAAGGATTTGAATAAGAACCCTGCAGAAAGTGATCAAGCAATGCATTAATTAATTAATAAAATACCAACTTATATTACTTAATTATATCTATATAAAATAAAATACGAAATTATATAATTACGTAACAATTGTAAATTAGAGCTGGCAAAAACTGATCCGACATGACAATCTGACACGAAATAATTGAATTTGGGTCAAAGATTTCAACCCGATTATGTATACGGATTGACACGAACCCGACACGACAACTCGATTATACACTACAAAAAAATAATCTATTTGTAACGGAATTCCGTCCCTAAAGTTAACGTAGCTAACGTAATTCCATTCCTAATTCCGTCTTTAATATCATTAGTAATGGAAAAAGTAGATTTAGAGAAAAAAAAATTTTGTTACAAATTTTTTCTTATAGTGATAATATATTAATATTGATTAATATATTCATTATATATGTAAAATAGAAATTATTATAAACTAAGTTCAATTTTAAATAATTCAACCTAATTTACGCTCAAACCAATAAAAACTAACATAACACGATAATACAACAAAAAATTATTTAATTTAAATCAAGAAATTCGACTTAAATGTGTATACGGGTCAGCACGAATCAACCCGAACCCGACACGATAATCAATCCATTGCCGGCTCTAGTGTAAATTATTGTAATAATTTGGGCATTGAAATTAAGAATCTCACCCCATGGCAATTCTGATAATGATATCCTCCACATGTTCATGGAAACACGATCTCAATCCAAATTCATACTGCAATAAATTAAATTAAATTAAATTAAATTAAACAACGTATATTATTATAAAAAACCATTTAAAATATTGAAAATTATTTTAAAAATCCAAATTCATATAATCTTGATAAATTAATCTTTCACTACTTGCTACATACCGAGTTCCAAGCAAAAAATGCCAACTGAAATGCATTCTGCAGATATGTCAAAAATCCCACTAATTAATTATATATGCCCAAAATAAATAAAATATAAATACATAAAATTAAATTAAATTAAAAAATATACCTGAAAAAGCACAAAATTAATTAGGTATAAAATGAGTCGTGGACGATTGAACCAGAAGAGGTCATCTCCAGGCTGAACCACAGGGACACCCTTTACAACCTCGCCACGTTCTTGAATTCTTAAACCCATTTTTGTAATTATCACTTGTAGCTTTGTCCCCACCAACAATATTATCTGTATATTATATTATAATTATATTTATTTATTTATTTTGTAATTAATTTTTAATTTGGGATATATCGATCCAACGGTTGACATATGGGTATGTACACGAATACGAAAAAGTCAACTAGTGGAAAAATAATAAAGGTCAAGACTCACGATTAAGGGGATGAATGGGAGCCAGAGATACGAATACCATCCTGCCAATAAGAACACGACACGTGTACATGTTATTACAAGTGGATGTGATGAGTGATCAGAATAATTAGAATGCTTATTAGGCCTAATTAATACTTCAAAAAAAATCAAATATATTTAATTAACATAATTCGTCTGTTTACTCAGCATTTTTTAATGGAGTAATTTACTATAAATATTATTAAAAATATATATAAATATAAGCACATATTAATATATATATACATTATTCACTCCTAAAAAGTAAATCACTCAACACAAAATATTATTTTTTATATTACTAATACAGTTTTCCATACGACACACAAAAAAATCAATTCAGAAGTGAACAAACTGAATATATGTACTATATTACACCATCCGTCTCATATATTGTGGGTCTATTAGTGTAAATATAAAAATTTAGATAAAGTATAATTAGTAAATAATTAAGATTAAAATTAAAATAACTAAATAGTCTAATTTAAATTAAGAAAATTATAAAATTTAAAATTTAAAATTTAAAATGTGATAAAAAAAAATGCATAATTATATTTTTTTTTAAAAATAATAAATTATGTGAGATGGAAGAAGTAATTGAAATTTTGTGTTGACCGGTAATACTTATATAGATCTACTGTATAAACATGTGTCATGTAATAAGATCAACTGTAGTATGTATTGTCAATCTGTATATATATATATATATATGTTGTATTTACAATATATTATAATAAATTATTTATTATTAATTTATAAAAATGTATTTACCGTGAGTGTTGAAGAGGAGGAAGACTACGGCGAAGAACCAAATTGGTGGACTGAGGAAGTACAATGAAAAGGATATAAAAATTTATTTATTTATTTATTTATAATAAATAAAATAAGAAAAATGATTAATTAATTAATTATAGTACAAACCTAATTCCAACGACAACTTTGAAGTCCTCTTCAAGTGACCGATTTATGTATTTCTGGAAATCGAATTTGGCGTGGCTTTGTGGTGCCAAATGAGCCTAAGAAAAATTCAATTACGGATTAAATATAATAGATAATTAAATTTATATGAAATTATTAAATAAATTATTTTATTTTATTTATTAAAAAAAAGGATAAATAATTACCATGATAAATCCATGACGTAGAGTCAAATAATCCACTTTGGGAACAGATCTCACGAACTGCCTAAAGAAACAAACCTGACACAGAAAAAGTCAAACACACTAATCATGATTAATTAATTAATTTTAAATAAATATATATAGCGTGATGGGTCATTCACGTCGCGTTCTTATCCTGCGGAAGCTAATAAAATAATGTCTATAATTTAATCATTTCATTATTATTAGTATAATAATCATTATTGGAGGAGTATGACGTCATCAATAGAAAGTCAACTGATCCAGTCAACACTCTATTAATGATATATATTTATTTTATTTTATTATTGAAAATTATAAGAGAGTTGACTTACAATCCATAGTAAAGCTGGAGTTTTGCTCCAGAAGCTCAAATGGCGTCTGCCGAAGGAGGTTTCCCTCGCGAACCTAAATCTCTCTGGATCTGCAATAAGTTATTAATTAATTAATTAAATTTCATATTTAGAGGGTAATAATTAATTAATTAAATAAAGATATGGGTAAATATAATTAGTAATTTATTTAGTACCGTGTGAGAATTGGTACTCTGCAGTTTTGGTTTCTTCCTCCCATCTTTTCCATCTTCTCATCTAATAATTAATAAATAAATAAAAACCAAAATCTTAATAATGAAATAAATAATGAAAATTTCATTAGAAATATGTTATGAAAACACCTAATTGAAAATTTTGAAAAAGAGTAAAAAATAGAGTATTAAATATAATATTTTATTTGAAAATATATATATATATATATATGATGGTAATATTTTTTAATAATTTAAAAAAGATCTCATACCTTAGTTTTTCCCAAAGCCATGGTGAGAATGCAGTAGAGAACATGAAATACAGCCAAAACAAATATGAAAATATGCAGCTGGTGAATACCATAAGTCGACACAAATGGCACCATACCCTGCAATAAATATTTTACCCAATTACAATTACCAACCATAAATAATTAAATTAAATTAATTAATAATATTTATATATTTAAAATATGCATGCCTTGGCTGCGCATTTATCGTATCCGGCGGCGAGGATCCGGCGGGTGGACACGTCATCATCGGCGGCGAGAAGTTTCCGGCGGGTTTTGTCGGCGGGATACTTTAGTGTCTCTTGTTTCTTGGTACATGGATGCCACGTGGCTCCAATTTCCTTAGAAATGCAGATGTTCGAAATTGGATCTTGTCCTACTGTGAGCAGTAGTGATATGAATCCTAGTAGCATTAACTCTGCTTTCAGCTTCTCCAATGCTTCGTACAACGCCCTTTTGTGCCGCGACTTGAACCACTGAGATAATCGAACAAGAGAAATTTTATCGATTTATTGAGATTCAACGTAATTTTATTAGTGAAATCGAAATTTGAAATTAAATAGAAATAACTACATCTTTATAGGTTTTGAAATCCTTCTTTAAAAAACCCGAAATTACGGGAAAAAATATATATATATAGATTAATGTGAGATAGTTGAAAATGTCGAACATTAATACTATCATGTCATCATTTTGGTTTGTTGAAATCAACGTTATGTATATAATTAGCATATATTTACACATAGTACAACATATACTGAATTATAATATACTAACATATGTTGTATTATAAATATATTGGAATATATATAAATATATGTTAAATATTATATAATATATGATCTGGTCAAATCAACATCATACTACTTAGCAGTTAGAAACTATATATAGATTCGACTCAAGATTTTTACAATTTTTTTTTTTATAAAAATATCAAATCAAATAATTAATTTTTTATATCAAAATAAACAATAAAAAAATCCAAACTAAAAACTCAAATTCAGAAAAAAAAATAATAATAATAAAAAATAAACAAAAGTTAAAAATAGAAAAATATCGTTTTAAGTGCTAATTGACTTGGGATAGTTGAAAAATGTTGGACATGAGTTTATTGAATCGTTTCTGATAGAAAAGATGAAAAATATTAGCAAATCCCATGAATATAAATATGTATATATATATATATATATGTGTGTGTGTGTGTGTGTGAATACGTACGTACCTCTCCTACTAAGTGAATGATGTGTTCTATGACAATCGAAACTGCGACGAGGACGAAACAGACGACGGCGACGGCCCACGTCGGAGTCTGCTCCAGAGACCTTCCGGCGCCGGCCATGACCTTTATTTTTTGTATAAAATTAATTAACTAATATATAAATGGAAATGAAATTCAAATCCAAATCCAAATTCAAATTCAAATTGAAGTAGCTGGAGAAGAAGAAGATATATGTATGTGGAAATTAAGAATTGGTGAGTGAAGTTGCAGCAGTAGTAGTAGTAGTGATTTACAACTTATATATATATATATATACACGTAATATAGAGAGAGAGAGAGTGGGAAACACAATTAAGACAAATTAGGAGAGAGAAAGGGAATTCACGAAAGACTGCATGGACAAAACAAACACTCGATTACAGAAACAAAGGGAAGACTTTGGACTTGTTTTACACATACATACAATTATACATATATACGCGTGAGCACTGGGAATTTCTTTGACTCGATCAAATTATTATTATTATTATTATTATTATTATTATTATTATTATTATTATTATTATTATTTAAAAATGGACAGATTTCTTTGACAAGATTTGTGTGCAATTTCAATTTCAATTTTCATATTGGAGGTAGCATATGGATTTATGGTCTGCCGTAGATTATTACCGATCGGGTCAACCATTGCCGTAGGTGGGTTGTTCATCATGATTCCACAGCCGTTGATTTATCTTCCACTATTACATGGACCGTTGACCTTATTACTATAATATTCTATCCGTCCGGGACATCTATATTATTTTATTTTGACATCGAAATTAAAAAATAATATTCTTTCCATCCCGACTACCGTGTTTCTTTTACGATAGACACGAGAATTTATAAGGGATATAATTAGTAAATAATTGATAATATATTAGTGAAAGGTAATTATCGTATAATAAAAATAATTTTAAATTAATATTAAGATAACTAATTTGTATAATTAAAATTTTAAAATAAGATTAAAGTGTATAATTTTTTTTCAAAAAAAAAAAAGTGATAGAATAAGTGGAACAGACAGACGAAAATGAAAAGGTAGACACAGTAAGTAAGTAAGTAAGATAGAGCTCTAAGGGTTACAATGATTTGTTGTTTTATTGTATTTAACATTAAAAATATCTTTATATTCGTCTAATTTTTGTACAAATGTCATTATTAGTATTATAAGACAAATATTTTGTTGTTTTCCATTAACTTGTATTTCGATATAATAATTAATATAAAAAATCAATACGCAAAAAATAAATATGACCTTAAAGCTGGACAGCGGAAATAATATTTTAATATAAAAGTAAAATAAATAAAAAATAATATAAGATATTATAGAAAATTTATTAATAAATTGCTAAAAATATGATACAATAACTAGAAAAAATAATAATAATGATAAAAAAATTATTATTATTCGTTAATAATGAGTAATAAAATTATAGATATTTAAAAAAAAATATATAGCATAATTATAGTGGATTGATTGAAAGAATATTAATAATAATATAAGTGTTTTTTATATTTGAATTTAAAAAAATTTAGTTTAAATTTTGTATTTAAATAATTTTTTGATGTAATTTTGTGAAAAAAGAAAAAAATATTGTTTAAAAAACACAATATCCTATTAATAATAATTAAGAAAAAAAATCCATAGAAACAGAGTCATAATATTGTGTCTTCGACTTACTTTTTATTTCGGCTCCTATGATTATTTTATTTTGACAAAATTTTATTAAATTTTTATATGATTGGATAATTAATAGCTTTGATAATTGCCTATACCTGTAGAGTTTGAATAACTTTGTAAGTTTATTTCAAACTTATAGAACTATTAAAATATATACAAAATATAAATAATACAAAATATTTTATAAAAAATCAAATACTCTCAAGAACATTGTAATATTTTATTATCTACTTTATACTCGTTTTTAATACAATACTATTATTTTTAAAATTTTGTGTCGAACCCAAATAGGATGGTTGTTCCGGAACTGAGGGAGTATATTGAATTTTACATGTTACGTTGCCAAATATTTGGATCAGTATTTTCGTGCACGGTATTTTAAATTTTTTACTGTACAATTTTATAATTTTATTTCAAAAATATAAATCAACACATATTTTTATTTTGAAAATATCAACAATTATTTTATTTATAAAATACTTTTTTCCATTTGTATGTCTGATAACAAAATACATCTTCTTTTATTTTAAGTATAATTTACTAGTTCAGAACATATTTAATAAATAGTATAAATTAACTTAATTAACTAAATAACATATAACACCATATGACGCACTCAAAAACTCTTTTATTTCATTATCTCTTAAATAAAATCTCACAAGTTTTATCCTTAGATGTAATAATTTATCTCAAACTAAATATATAAATCATGTCTTTATAAATTTTTAAATTATTTTTTAATCAAATAATTATGGTATTAATGCTATAAATTTCACATCAATAGTATAGAATAAAAAGTCAATATATACAACCATTTTTTGTGCAAAAGCAAAATTCCACATGGTGTGTTTGTCTGGGATTTGGATTTTAGATTGAGATTTGAATAGTAAAAAATTTGAATTGAAATAACTGTATGATGTGATATATACATGGATTGATGTGATATTTTGAATATAAAATTAATTTTTAGTATAATATAAAAAAAAATAGGTGTCTGATTTAATATTTTTGGGGGGAAAAATTTTTTATGAATAGTAGAAGTCCACCAAATCCTTCAAACAAACACACCCTTATGTCGTTTGGCTCCATGTTATAAATGAAGTCTATATATATTTCCAAGTAGAATTTGGAAATGGGAAAATAGACATCAAATTCAGGAATTCCTTACCCCTTTTAAAGGGGTCTTAAGGCTTATCGCATAGGTTACAAAAAATAAATATTATTATGTGTTATGAATTATGATGTGATTTGAGACTCATTTATTTAAATTTATAAAATTAATACATTGTAGTTGTATTTTGTTATGCATAAAAAATATTTTATATAAATCATACTATTGCATAATTTTTCTTTGTATTGGTATTTTTGAAGGGTTTCATTATTTATTTATTTATTTATTATTATTTTTTGTTGATAAGGTTTAGATGTAATGTTATTTGTAGAAAAATAATGATATATATATATTATTAAAGAATTATAATTTTCATATAATAAAAATATATAAATCAAAACTTAAACTTCAAAATAAGAGAGCCTAACGTGCTAACTATGTTTTGAAAATAGTTGTAAGTTTAGTAAAATGACAAAGAAAAGTGCTAAATTATGTTTATCAGTATGTTCACTCGACAATTTTAGATGAATTGATTTTTTTTGTGGTACGGAGATTTGTGTTGATAATATAAAAATAATATTTTTGTTGAATAGTTAACTTTTTATGAATGAATGATATATATATTATATTAATGTGTGTATATTTGTATTTTTTTAATAATATTTATGAAAAATTGTTCATTGAGAAATAC
The DNA here is from genome assembly GCF_009805555.1 of Andrographis paniculata. Lineage (NCBI taxonomy): Eukaryota > Viridiplantae > Streptophyta > Magnoliopsida > Lamiales > Acanthaceae > Andrographis > Andrographis paniculata. Next base: position 3,883,565 of record NW_026137614.1, read on the forward strand.
GGAGTGAACAGACTGTATGTTTATTTCAATATTTATGAGATTTTTGCTATAAAAACACAACATCTACTATTTATTAATTTTTTAAAATATATATTATATCAAATATTCTTTTTATATAAAATATCAAATCAAATATTCAATTTTTTATATTTTAAAAAAAAATTAAAAATTTAAATTATAAAAATATTTTTCCAAATGGAAGTTGTCAAATATTAATGTGTGTTTTATCAATATGTCTTATAAGTGGAAAACAATTGTACCATGTGTAGTTATATAATCTAAAAAATTTCTTTGAATACCTAAAATATGGCAAAACTTCTGAAGCATATTTATATAACAGTTATAATATTTTACTGCCAACGATATGCATGCAGAAATACAAAGTAGTAATCGAGACAAGGGTTTATTAACCTGGTTTGGTTATAAATCAATATATATTTGGGGATACCAATTTAGGAGAAGTTCTACTAATCAATTTTGATTACAGAATACAGATAAACCACAACTCCTTCGACTCAACCTCTTACTGTGGCTTACCTTGGAGATTCCCTCAAAAGGTTTAAATTGTCACAAAATCGTACTAACAACGACCACGGAATAGAATTGCTCAGAATCAGGTCATTTCTCTTGATCGGAGCTCCAGTAACTATTTCCTCCGACGAACTCTCCAGCGGATAAAAGTAATAAACACTCCCTTAGAATATGGAAAAGAGAAGGAGTAAGGTTGAGAGCATCGAATCACTCTTTCTCTCAAAACAAAATTTTCAAAACTCGGCTCACAACCAAAAACCCTTCACGGTATACAAAACCAAAATCTGTGTTGCGCATGTAAAACAAACATATTAATTTCTCTTTGCACATAAATTGTATGGTGTGTCCCTGCATAATTCTGATAATACTGATACCAAATTGATTACTTTGAACCATCAATTTTGTCTTGTGTGCACACCAAACCAAGAAGAGACAAGATAAGAATGATGCTTCAAATTGATTGTTGCTTCAATCTGATAGGTCAACAATGTTGTATTTAGTTCCCGCCAACAACAGAAACAATGAGAAGAGTTTTGATCATATGCCAAAACAAGTAATAAGATATTTTTCTATTTAACAGCATAGTTTTGATTATTTTATCATTTTATCTGTATTTTTTGTTTGAAATAATTTTATAGATTAATTTAAAAGTTAAAAATAAAAAGAAAAAAAAAACTTAATAATAATAATAATATAACAAAATTTTGAATATCTGAAATTAGAAATAATAGTAGAAAAAAAATAAAAAAAAAAAGATAAAATAATATATCATACCCTAATTCAAGCTATAAAAGTTTTTGTAAAACTACTCAAAATCACTTTTCTTTTTTTCCTTTTTATTGAAATTTCCTCTTCACAAAGTTAGTATACTTGTAACTGCAATATCAATATATATATATATATATATCATATTTTTAGAAATGAAATCCCAATCAAAATAATAAATATGTGGAATTTATGTATTTTAATGTGATACTAGGTAAGAAAAAATAATATATTTTTATGAATAATAGCCGTGGGTATTTGTTTTGTGAAATATTTGTGAAATAATTTGAAAGAATATTTTGTTATGTAAGATATAGATAATTGTATAAATAATATAAAAATAATAAATATGTGTAATATATTAAATTTTTTTTGAGGAATTGTGTGTGGGTGTGTTTTTTTTTTTTTTTTTTTTTTACATAAAGAATACTTATGTTTCTTTATATGTAAGTTGTATCTTGTAATTGAAATTAAAACTACTATAATTTAAATTTAGGATGTTTGTTTTTTTTTTTAAAAAAAAAAAAAATTGTATTAACAAATAACAAATTATGATATTATGTAGTTTAAATGTTGTAAAATTAGTAAAATGAAGTTGTAACAAAGCAGTAAATTATAATTTATAACATGAATACAAATAATTTGGCTAGTTTACTTGTGGTTTAATTTTGTATATTTGTATTTTATTTAAATAATACTTGAATATGATATTCTATAATATTAAATTGAATATTTTTATAAGAATCCAAAATGTTATATTAGTAAAACATTGAAACCAAATTTCAAGTAAGAGAAGATTGAATTTGATTTTTTAGCATTAGTTTATTTGTATATATATTTTTATTTCTAATTGAGAATTCGTATTTTGGCTTTATAGATTGGCTTTAATCTTTTTTACAATAAAATTTGTCATTATTTTAATAAAATATATTTTTCTTTTCACAAAGTATCAAATTTAAATAATTTTACTTCAAACTAAAACCTAAAACCAAATACAAACCTAAATCCATATAAACTTGAAATACATTGTAGCATTCAATTTTATTATTAAAAAAAAAAAAAAGTTTATACTTAGTGTTAAAAAAATACAAACACAATAAATCCCAATATTTTATTATTCTTAAAAAATTTTAAAGCTTCTATTTAAAAAGAGCCATAATTTTAGACTGAAAATTATTTAATTGTAAAAAATGAATTACCAATAATTTCAAACCATAATCCTAAATTTGAACTGAAATAGTTACAATTAGAATTGAACTTAAATTAAAATAGAGTAATTTGAAATCTAAAACTATTAAAATAGTTTGATTTAATTTTTTATTTTTTTTTAAAAAAATAATAGTTAAATGGGTAAACTGTTTTTTTTAGTTCCGTAACTGGAACCCTTTATCATTTTAGTCCCGTAAGTGGAGCTTGTCGCAAACTAGTCCCATAAGTGAAAAATTTTCGCTATTTTAGTCCTCCGGCGCCGGAGACGCCCGCGTGGCTCGCCGGAGGTGACGTGACCGCCAGGTGTCCCGCCAGGTCAGCGACACCTCCGGTGAGCCACGCGGGCGTCTCCGGCGCCGGAGGACTAAAACAGCGAAAATTATTTATTTATGGAACTAGTTTGCGATAGGCTCCACTTACAAAACTAAAATGATAAGGGGTCCAATTACGGGATTGAAAAAACAGTTTACCATTAATATAAAGTTAAAAGTCAACTTCAGCGTAATAGTATAAACATTAGTAGAATATTAGAATAATTAGTTAGCAACTGCAATTGTTGTTATGCAACAATTTTATTATTGTAAATAAATAAATGATTTTTTTCGACAATTTCATATACAATTTCCAATATTATAAAATAATACTCCCTCCGTCCCAAAAGTATAGTCTCATTATGTTGGACACGAGATTTAAGAAATATTGATATTATATTGGTAGTTGGTAAAAAGTAAGGATAAATGACTTTTTTTTACCCTTGTGAGTATATTAGTGTAATAATAATGAAAAAGTAGGAATAATTTTATGGTGATATGGTTATTTATAAAAATGAGACTATTGTTTTGGAACGAATAAAAATGGTAAACAAGACTATTGTATTAGGACGAATGGAGTATTAAACATACATAACAAGTAATATTCTTATCCAAAATCATTAATTTCAGAATTGCATTCACATACCTGTATCATAATTATGAAAATATCTTATTAGTATTCAATGATTTTATAGGCTAAATTGTACAAAATCTACCCATGATTTTATGAAATTGCGTCAAATTTTATATATTTTTAAAAATTGTGTCAAACTCCCTCGTGGTTTCATAAACGTTACGTCTAATCCCCTCGCCGGTCCTTATTTAACGGTATTTGACCTAAATACGCTCAAACTGCTAATAAATTTTAAAATTTCAATTTCTAAATCACTAAAATTATAAATATATTCGTTTTCTTTATATTTAGTCTAAAAAAATAGTACATATACTCAAAAATAATTATTTTTCTCAGATTTTAAGAATTTATTTTTATTATTTTTTAGGCTAAATATAAGAAAATAAATATATTAGTAATTTTAAAGGTTTAGAAATTGTAATTCTAAAATTTATTGGCAGTTTGAGCGTATTTAGGTCAAATACCGTTAAATCAGGACTAAATATGGGGAATTAGCGCAGAGTTTACGAAACCGTAAGGGAGTTTGACACAATTTTAAAAGTATGGAGAATTGAGTGCAATTTCATGAAACTACGGGTGAATTTTGTGCAACTTAGCGGATTTTGTAATTGCAAACTAACAAGTTTACTTTGGGTTTGTTTACTCATGAAATTATGACTTTAAATAATAAACTGTTTAGATTGAAATATTTATTTGATATAATATAAATATATATTGATGTAATATTTTAAATATAAAATTAAATTTTCATGTAATATATTTTTGTCATTATTTGAATTTATGCTCACTTTTTCGTAATTGGACCCCTTTAAATCCACATGTCCGTCAAATGTCACTGACTTGGCGGATATGTGTCCTCCGCGAGCCATGCGGGTGTCACGTAGTCATCTCCGGCGCTAAAGGCCTAAAAGTACTAAATTTTTTCACTTACGAAATTAGTTTACGACAGACTCCAGTTACAAGACTAAAATGATAAAGGGATTCATTTATGGGACAAAAAAATCAATTTACCCTTTTTTTATTATAAAAAAAAGTAACAATCAACAATTTTATCTATAAACAAAATAAATTATTTATAACAAATAATTTTATGTTATCTTTCTTCTTCGTTGATTTCTAACTTATGTAAATAATTTTATCTACTTATAATAATATTATTGTTAAAATATTATTTTAACAGATAATAAATAATGAATTCATTATTTTTTCTAGTTTCTTATTAAATTTCTAACAAAATTTTCATAATACTTCAATTTTACTTTCATTTTTACCTATTATATTTTTATATTAAAGTATTATTACATTTTAGTCCCCGCCCGGGCATAGTGGTATATAAGCCCGGACGAGGGAGTATATTTTTATTGTAAAATATATAAGGATTTGTTTTTTTTTTTAAAAAAAAAATTGTTATATTTTTCAAAAAAATTAATATACTATATATATTTATTATTTTTATATTATTTACACAATTTTTTTAATTTTATTAAAAAAAAAAAACACACACAAAACAAACACACTTTAAGGGTTTTAATGATTTTGATTTGAAATTGAACTTTTAATTTAAAGTTTTATCTAAATAATATTTTAATATGATGATTATAAAATAAATAGTATATTTTTATCGGAAGCATGCAAGTTAAATACTCTCTCCGTCCAATAACAAGTATCAATTTTTTTATTTTAGTCCGTCTTATAACAAAGTATTTATTTCATTTTTTAGTAACGGTACTATCTACCTAACATTACAAATATCCTTACAACTTACAATATATTACACAAATGACATTATATTTATATTACACTATACTAATAAGATTATTTTAGTCATTTCTACTATATTCTTACTGCATCTCAATATAATATTAATATTTTTAAAATTACGTGCAAAAAATGGGAGGGAGGGAGGGAGCAATAGTAATTTGAATTCGAAAGGGTAATCAAACACATCCTACTAGATAAAGTGTTTTTTCAATTAAAGAAATACGTAATGTATTAAAATAATACTACCTCCGTCCCACATACCGTGTCTGCTAATGTATTAGTGAAAATAATTATTCGATAATATAAATAATTATTCGATAATATAAATAATTATAAATTAAGATTAAAATAACTAATTAGTTTAATTAAAATTTAAAAAAAAATTAAAAATTTTAAAATGAGATTAAAGTGTGTAATCATTTTTCAAAAAAAAAATGACATGCAATATGAGACGGACAAAAATGGCAACGTGGACATGGTATGTGGGACTGATGGAGTAATAACAACTTATATACGTATACAATTTTCATATTTTTTCTAGTTATGTTTGGATTATGACATGTGGTTTTTATTCCAACTCAAAATCATGACTCGTTCTAATCTAATATAATTTTAAGATTACATTAATTAGTTAATTATCACCAAATTTCTGGTCACGCAATAATTTATTGATTTATTTAAAGATGGAATCGAACTATATAATATAAGTGGAATTATTTAATATAATTTGGACTGATTCTTTGATTCTTTCCAACTGAATGACAACTATATATACATATATATATATATATTTATTTATTTTTTATTTAATGTATATAGTGAGTAGTAGCGTATGCTTAATAAATTATAAGTAAACCAATAATCCACGCACACCACAATTATTCAATCTCAAACAAATCAATAAAAATAATATGCCTACGTATTAATTAACAATATATAAATATGTATATATTAATTCTAAATAATCAATCCGTTCACTCAACGGTTTAAATAAATTAACTTTTTCTGTGTAGTACGGGTATTCTAATACTCCCTCCAGTCTTATAAATATAGTCTTAATTAGGTTGGGTACGAGATTTAAGGAATATTGATATTATATTAGTATTGGGTAAAAAGTATGGACAAAAGATTTTTTTGCCCTTGTGAGTGTATTAGTTAAAAAGTGATGACAATTGTGTAATAAAAATGAAAAAATAGGGGTAGTTTTATAGTGATATGGTTATTTATGAAAATAAGGCTATTGTTTTGAAACACACAAAAATGGTAAATAAGACTATTGTATTGGAACATATAAAGTATAAAAATAATATTTCATGTTGAATAGTTGATTTTTTATAAGTGAATTACATATATTATACTCCATCCGTCTACACACAAACTAAATATTTACTTATTATATTGGGTAGTTAAAAGTAGTAAAATGACATTTTTGCCTTTATTTTTTTTTGTATAAAAGTAATAATGTGATGTACAGTAAGGGTATTTGTGTAAAAAAATGAGGTATTTAATGATATATTTATTTTGTAATTGAACGTCCCAAAATAAAAATATGTACGTTTTCTAGCTGGAATGAGAGAGTATTAATGTTTGTATATTTGTATTATTTAATAATATTTATGAAAAATTGTTCCATTAAAAAATATTGAGTGAAGATACCGAATATATATTAATAAAAACGAACTAATATGTATATTTATATTATGAATGAATTGTATAATCAATAGGTGTAATTTTTGAATGAGTACGGTGGGTTGACTGGTTACTAAGGGCGTGTTTGGTTCAAAAGAAAAAATGAAAAGAATTTTAATAGAAAAAATTTGATAGATGAAAATAGGAAAGAGAATATTAAATTTATAATATTATATCTGGTTCATATGAAATAGAAAAAAAAAAAAAAAAAAAAAAAAAAAAAGAAGAAAGAAGGTAAAGTGGTATTTTGTGTTTGGTTAGAGGAAAAAATGAAAGAAAATAAAAAATATTAATAATAAATTTATAATTATGTCATTATAATATATTAAATAAAAAAAATTAAATTATATAATAAAATTTAAATAATTTATTAATAGAACATAGTATAGTCCAAAAATGTAATATAGTTGTTTCATATAGATATTTGTTTAAACTAAAATATAGATAAACACAATTATTTTAAAATAATAACAATATATATATATATAAAGTATACTAGTTAAGTTAATTATTAATACTAATTTTAATTATTTAAAATTTAATTAATTTAAATGTATTTATTTAAATATTTTATATTAACTTATAATCATACATTTGTTATATAATTTTTTTTAAAAAAAAAATATTATAATAAATTGATTTAAAATATTTAATTGAAAATATTTCAAAATATAACATTGTATAATTTAGATATACAATTCTATATGAATAATATATATATATATTTCAAATTAATTTTAATTACTAATTACACTTTAAGTTTTTTTTTTTCCAATATTTTATAAATTTTCAAGGTGAGATTTAACTCGTAACATCAAATAGCTATTTTACAAGGAAATAAATACAATATATTTATAAAGTCAATTTATATTATCTATGTGTAATTTATATATATTACTCCATCTCCATCTGTCTCAACTAAATTGTCTTATTTAGTTTAAACACGGAGGTTTCGATATTATATCATTAGTAAATAATTAATAAATATATTAGTAAAAATAATTATTATTTAATAAAAATAATTATCAATTAATATTAACATAACTAAATAGTTTAATTAAAAATATATATAAATTATAAATTTTAAAATATGATTAAAATGTAGTAACGGGTCGGATGGTTCCTCCTCGAACACCTTCCCGTCGGCCTAGCGATTCTTCGACTCTCTCGAGAACTCGCTAGTACAGCCATGCACACATCTCTAACGCACACTAAAATAAGAATACTATAAGATACACCCGGAAAAGTAGAATGGTACAAGTGAGGACCCCTCCTCTATATATAGGCACTCTATCATGGATATTTATATCTTAGCAAGATATGAATACGCCATATTTTAAAAAAAAAAAACGAATTACATGGGAGAGGGAATACTATCTTTCTCCTTCCTTAAGGCCATCTGCATCGGGTTTCTTTCCCACGTCAGCATAAAAAAGAAAATAAAAAAAAAAATGGTGAAATAAGCAAGAATTGGCGCTCAGCACAGCAGCGGCCTGTTAGTTTTTCGTTTTTGGGGTTTAGGGACACATGGTAAGAGGAAAAAATTGTCTATGTTTATTATTTTTATATATTTTATTTTAATTATATATATTAATAATTTTATTTTTACAAAATAATACTGATATTGATATATTTTTTAAAAAAAAAAAATTAATTAATAATAATAATAAATATTTTTTAAAATTTATAAATTAAATTATTAAATAAATTAATTATTATTTAAATTATTGTAAAAATAGATAATTTAATAATATTAAGTAAAAACAATTACAATTTGGATAAATAAGTTTCTTTGATGTGGGTATAAAATAAAATGAGTTTTTTAGATGATGTGACGGAGAGAGAATATGATATGGAATAGATAAAAAAGAGGAAAGAAATCCATATTTATTTTCATTGATACTGATGCTCTAAGTTAATTGTTTATTTCTTTTTTAAGTGAGTTTAATAAATATTATATTTTAATGACAAATTATATAATTTTTTTTAGCGGAGAAATTATTTTATTTATATATTTTAATTTGATATAATTAATTATTGTACATAAATATAAATTTAAAAATATTTGGAATATGTTGCAAGTATTGAATTTAGCCCCATATTGGTCGAAGACTGCTTATTGGAATTTGGAGAAATATGACCATTGGAGCAAGTAATCTACTTGAAAAAAGAAATGATAATGGGCTGGGGGTGACAATTTGAACCTAAGCCCAAAAAAAATTAAAAATTTTAATGTAAAAAATAAAATAAAAATAATTAAATTAAATTAAATCTTATAATATGGATTTGCCACCTTCCCCCAAAGTCTATTTTATCTATTTTACTATTCATCACATTACTTTAAATTTATAATAATACATAATATTTTTAATCATAAATTTATTATAAAAAAAGAGTATAATTTGTTATAAAAAATTTTGATTCTGTATATTTTTGTCAACTTTTTTTTTTTCTTATAATTCTTTTTATTCATCGTCACTCCACAATAGTGTCAATAGGTATGGAAGAAATTACTATGACATTGAATCAATAAAAATGAACTAAGGAATGAGTTCTTACAAAAAGAATTTCAAACACAAAAAAAAAAGAAAGAATTATTGGTTCAAATAAGAAACTGATTTGTTTCATAATTCGAAATTGCTGAAATTGAAATCGAACAATTAAAAAAAATGGAATTAACAAGACAATTTTTTCCTCGAAATCACAAAGTTGATTTTGTCACTGAAAAAAAAAAAACGATAACAAAAAGAGATGTAATGAAAGGACATAATGCGTGTAATAACGAAGATTAAAATGAATTTAATTGATGAAGTACACTATAAATAAATGAATTTGTGTGTAAGAAATGGTATCGTGGTGTGGTGTGGGGTAAATTCGTGACCGTGAGGTCATAGATTGAAATTTTCAATACCTCTAAATTTTGTTTGTTATACATAATTCGTTTAATATAACTTATCTAAAGTGCACTCGAAAATAATTGGAAGTTCTCATAAATCGTTGCTGCTATGCCCTTCTATAATAGCAAATATATTGCCTAATTATAGCCAAATAAAGCATTTCTCAATGATCCATCAATAATTTTTTGTTGGGTGGCAAATTGGCCCGGCCTGACCCGACCTGAGGATTTTTTAATTTTTCTAGTTTTATTTTTCTTAATTATAAAATGTTATGTTTTAGAATTGAATTCATGACTTTATATTTATATTTATACAAACTAAACCATTAAATTACTTTTATTTTTAACATAAAATTATTTGGTAATATATTTATAAATTAATTTTTCAAAATTATATTTAATCCTGAAATTTTTTAGGTCAATCTTTTTAGACTCACTTTTTATGTCGGATTCGGATCAAATTTTCGGATCGTACCTATTTTTTTCAGCTATATATTTGATTAGTTGTGACAAGTTGAAAAATACTTCCTCCGTCCCAATACAATAGTCTTGTTTACTATATTTTTTCGTTCAAAAACAATAATTTCATTTCCATAAATAACCATATCACTGTAAAACTAATTTTACTTTTTCATTATTATACACAATTGTCACTACTTTATACACTAATACACTCACAAGGACAAAAAAATATTTTACCCATATTTTTTATCCACTACCAATATAATATCAATATTACTTAAATCTCGTGTCAAACACATCAACTTAGACAATATAAATTTATTGAAGTTTTTTCTTCTCTCTTGTATCATTGTATCTGCTCTAACCCAAGCCCATGAGAACTGCCGTGCTCCAGGACCATACCATCAACATTATCCGATATTTGTTTCGCATTACAGATGAGTTGGTCCTGAGGTCCTGGACCCTGCCTTCATTTTAGCGAAACCTGTTCCCGCTCATCTTCCCATTTAAACATAACGTACGCTCCCTTCTACTTTTTGCTTTGCTGCTGTTCGTCTTCGTCTTTCAGAATCGCCTTCGCCATGGAAATCAATGGCTCTTCACTTCCAGGTTCAATTTCGTCTTCTCAATTTATTTTATTTTTCAGTCGTTTCTTCCATAATCAAACTACTGCTGTTCCAAAAATCATTGCTAAATCGGCATGAATTCCTTGCAGTTAGATCGAAATATATGAATTCAAAACCAACTGCGAAAGCCTCTGAGGCCACAAATTTCAATTCCAAGGCCAGATCGTCTCTCCTCAGGCAAGAACAAGCGGCAAACAATCAATCTGGCGTGTGTGCTGCGTCTACGCGAAATCAATCACACTTTAGCTTTGTCAATAAGGATAAACGAGTATTTGGTACTGCTCGAAACCCTAACGTTCGCTGCGTCCCTTCGAAGACAGATCCGACGAATCCAGCCAAAGTCAAGGCCAGAAAAGCAGAGAAACCGTCCGGAGCAACTTCGTCGCCGCCTCGTACAGTTGCAGAGGCGAAGAGCTCGTCGGAGAAGAACGCCGCAACGAAGCCGAAGAAGAAAAGCGTGTCGTTCGATGTGGTAAAAGTCGGAAAAGATTTACCTAATGAAGAGCTTCAAACGCCGGTGAAATCAACGCCTGAAGCTGCGGCCAAACCTAGGCGTTCGGCGACGCCGTATTACACCGCCGACAAGTGCAGCAAATGCAGATTCGACAAGCTTGAGACGGCAGCCTATTGGCTTGCTCAGATCAAATCGGCGGAATTCGTTAGTAAGCATTCAGTTTCTGCTGCTTTCTTCGGTAGCATCAAAGGTGAGCTTAAGAAATATATAACTCGGCATGAGCATTTACATGAGGAGGAACAATGGAAAATTTTATCAAGTAGCTATGGAGTTTTGAGAGAAGAATTCAACATCAGTGCGAGTGGGGAAGAAGATGAACAGAGCCTGACATAACGAGGTTAGTATTATTGTGCCTTTGGTGATTTTATTTGGTTATATATTAATTTATGTATTTTTTATTTGGTGTGTTTGTAATTTGTATTGGATGATAAATGTGCACTTATGTGTGGCTGAATCATAAAAGAGTTTTTGATTAGGTAAAACCAGGCCTGACGGAAAAGTCACACTCGAGATGTCGGGGTTTGAACTTATGACCTCACGATTACAAATCTAATCTTTACACCACTAGGTCATTCCTTACTTTTAAGAGCACAAACAATAGCTCTAGTTGAACAAACAGTTTTAGATGTCATGTGTCCAAGTTCAAATTCGAAGTTCAAAAACATCCGCAATGGCTCACTCAAACGAAAAACTAAAATCAGAAATTCTTATTTCGAACCCTTGCCGGATTTTCAATCAGCCTTCATGAATTTCCATCAATCTTTCCGGATTTCAATTAATTTCGCCGGATTTCATCCAGCCTCGCCTCCATCACCACCCTTCTCCTCGATCCAACAGTCGCCGCCACCAACTTTCTTCTTGCTGCCTGTGATCGATCCCCAACTGCCGACCCATTTGCCCACGTGTAGAAGAGAAGACGGAACAATAGAAAAAGAAAGAGAGAATAGAGTAAGAGATGGAAAGAGAAAAGAACTGTCAATGTCGCTTCTCCTGCACCAATCTAAGCGGATGCCGCTTCAATTTTGTGCCATCGATTGGAGGGTTATTGTGTTAAAAAATTTCTAAGAAAAAAACAAAGGGCGTCAAAGTTGGAAGAGAAGAAATGACGTCAAAGGGAGAGCCGTTGTATCTGCTCTAAGAGAAACTCTCTCTTTCCGCCATGCATCATATGTGAAACTATTATGCTTTTTTCAAAAAAAAATAAAAAAAAACATGTGTAAAATTTTTGGAGGTATTGCACGGAGTAGAAAATCCTATTTTTTTTGTTTTTTTTCCAATATATTTATAATAATTTTAGTTTTTTTTAATTTTTTATATTTTTCGATTAGATAAAATTTTATTTTCTATACAATTATATAAATATTGATATTTTTTTGTTTAAATTTATTTTTAAAAATATATAATTTTGATATAAATATAAATATACAAATACCTTTTTTTGTTAAATTGGAGGAAAAAGATGATGACATGGATATGTAAGAAAAATTTTTGTATAGTTTCTTTGATGCAAATGTCCTTACCACACAATAGTAAATTCTATATATAACTACAAGTTTTTTTTTTCAATGTTGTTATTAATTTTTCTAATTAGGTAATACAGCAATATTAATTAAATATTTATATTAACTACACATTGAAATATTTAATCTTGACCTTCCATTTTAATCTAATTATTTTAATTAAATAAATAATTTAGTTAATTAAAAGTGGTGATTAAATTTAGCACGTTAGCCGAAGCTATGACTTAAAGGTCAAGGGGCTGAGAGCTTCGTCATTAAACTACATTCTCGTTCCATGTAACAAATTAACATTGTTATTAATGGATATGAAGAAACTTATTATTTAATCTTTTCATTTAATTTCAATTCGTAAAATATTTTTATATATTGTTGATTCATTTATTATATTTTTATTGTATTAATATAAATTAAGTAGAGTTTATTTCTAATTATATGCTAATAGATGTATTGTCAACCCACTCCTAATTGAATTTGGGCTCAAGAAAACTAATAGATGGTTGGTGGGCTCATGGCAGAACTATTTTAAATTTAAATTTATTTGAAATGAAAATAATCCAATTGATTATTTGTTCGTGGATTCTTTTTAATCCAAAATTTATTATTTAATTTTTTTTTTTCCTAAAAAATGTTAACTCTAATTTTTTTTATAGTATTATATTTAAATTAGTTTTATATTCAAAATATTATACATCAATGGTTTATTCACTCAATTTATTTTTGAGTGGTATAATTCCAGATAAATATTATTAAAAATATAATAAATACATATTAACACAATATATACGTTGCAAATCAAATGGATCATTTGAAATTTCGTAGTAAATTAAAAAATAATACTATTTTATTAGTTAGTAAAAATATGTAAATATTTTTGGCATTTTTGCCTTTTAATTTTATTTATAAGTAATTGTGTGTGTAATTGTGTGTTTGAAATTTAAGTAATAATTAATTATATTTTGGTAAAAATGTATAATTATTTTTTCTAAAATAAATTTGAAAGAGGACATATGAATATGATAACAAAATTATTTTGAATCGAAACGAAGGAGGTATAACATGCATATTGAGTTAAAAATATATATATATTATTTTTATATTATTAGCGTTATTTTTCATATCTAACATTAAAAAAAATTAAAAAAAAAAAAAAAAACTCATCTATCTATTAAATTAAATAGACTATAAACCTTAACTTAATTAAAGTATTGAAATTTTATTTTTAGGCCTGAGATAAGTTCATCGAAGTTTTTACAATATATATATGTATATCAATTGTTTTCACTAATTAAGTGTTAAAGTAATTAAAGGAAAAATTGCAAAAAAAAAATATTATTCATATATACTTAATTATTATTCTTATTTTTTAATTATCACTATAGCAAAATATATATTGCACATATTACTTGATGGCAGCATGATTTTAGCTGTGAAATTCATGCGCAATCAATATACTGAAATAACAAAATTGTGACACTTTATAAAATATATTTTGTTGTAAGTATCAATTAAAATATAAAAATAATAATTAAACATATGTATAAAATGTTTTTTTTTTTGTAAGTTTTTTGAATGAATTTAGTTGTTACTGTGTGGTGTGTCCACTTGAAGGAGGAGCCCCGCCAGCATTAATATTGCATTTACATTCCCAACTGTCTTAGCTACTTTTCTTTCTTTTGATAAGTTTGGGAAAATTTTGATTTGAAATTGGTATTAAAATAATGTATAATACTTCCTCCGTCCCATAACAAAGTATCCATTTTTCCATTTTAGTTCGTATCCATTTCCTTTTTTAGTAACTGTACTATCTACCTAATATTACAGATACTCTTACAACTTACGATATATTACACAAATATCATTACCTTTATATCACACATACTAATAAGGTTATTTTAGTCATTTCTACTTTATTCCTACTATATCACAATATAATAATAATATTACTAAAACTACGTGCAAAAAGCAAATGAATATTTAATTTCGAGACGGAAGGAGTATAATATTTTGTGAAAGAAAAAAGTATATATTTTTTTTAAACACAGAGTCTAACTAATAGAAACATGTGGGTTTAGTGTAAAGAAACACACCCTTAGTCTCCCCAGCACGAGGTTGAATGCTTTCGAGCTTTGAATTGATTTTAAATTAATGAAAATAAATAAATAAATAAATACGAATTATATTTATATTTGTCATTTCTTTACATTCATATTTTATACTCCCTTCGTCTCAATGGATTTTGTTGTAGATTCAGAAATAATAGCAGTATTTTATTGGTTAGTGGAAGTATGTAAAAATTTTTGATATTTTTGTCCTTTGACTTTTGTACAAAGTAATTGTATGTGTAATAGTATGTTTGTAATTTAGGTAAAAATTAAAGGATATTTTGGTATTAGTATATGATTATTTTTTCTAAAATAGAATATGGATACTTTGAAAAACGGACGAAAATAATAAACATAGTATTTTAAATTGGACGGAGGGAGTATTATTTTATTTTTAAAAAGAAAATATATGTATATATTGTAATTTTATTTTAATTTATACTTTCTTAAATTTAATTAGACTAATTAATTATTTTAGTTTTAATTTATAATTATTTTTATCATACGGTAATTACTTTCATTAATATATATATTTTAAATTTTTTACTGATAATATATTTTTTAAATTTTTGTGTCTATTATATATATATAAAGGAAACAATTGATGTTAAAACAACATATGCTATGCATATATATCATTACGATATAGCATTGTTTATGCACTGTGGACTTTTGTCGATTTATAGTATATTTGTTTTATATTAATATAAATAAATTATCGATTGTCTAACTATTATGTAATGTACGATAATATTTTGAAGTGGTGTGGATATATTAATTCATACTTAGCATAATAATTGCAATCTTAATATAATATGAATAAATAAATACTAAATATAATATTTTAGTTAAATATAAAGTTTTAATTAGTATTTTAAAGTAAATTTTTAATAAAAATAATACAAACTTAAGTTTAAAAAAATATAAGTAAATAAGAAAGTGCAATTACTTAGAGGGAACATATATTGTTGGTGCTGGCCAGCCATATGAAATGTTTATCCAATCTATTCGTCTATATTAAAATTTTAAAATTGATTGTTCGTATAACATCAAGATGTAGCTTGAAAGAATGTGAATGTGTTTTTGATGCTTTACAAGATCGACTTGCTATTATTTTATGCTTATCTCTCACTTAGGATATTGTTATGAACCGTAAAATCGTGAATGCATATCATGATTATAAAATTATCATTGAAAATAAAATAGAAACATATATTATTACAATATTTCTCAATTTGAACGAGTAAAGATAGATAATATTAATACATCGACCCAATTATAGTCTATAGATTAACATATTGGAGAGATTGAATTCTAAGAATATAACGCGGCTTCAAGATAGAGAAATTCATCAACAACTTAAAATAAATTTAGTTTAGGAAGATAAAAGTTTGGTTCGGTGAATATTTTTATTTTTATTTTTATTTTAAATAGTTCAATTGTCCTAGCAATTTACTTGTTCTTTTTTAGAATTATCGCTAAAGTTAATAAAAAGTTATGATTAAAAAAATATATATATGTGATGATGTTAAAATAAAGATAAATAAATGTTGTATGAATGATTTTTTTTATTATAAAATAAAAAATAAATAAAAAGAGAGATAAGGAAGTGACCATTTATCTTATAAATAGGAGAGTCCCAAAATCAATTTTAATGTGAGATAATATTCATAAAAATTAAATCAATATCTCCACTAGTATAATTAATTTTATACAAATTTTTTTTTTTTATTTATAAAATAATACTACTATCGTCCACTCCACTTAATAAGTTTATATTTACTTTTTGCATACTAATATTAAATATTAATTATTACATCAAATATAGTCCAAATAAAAAAAATAATCTTTTTTATTAGTAAATATTGATATATTATATTTTGAAAAAAAAAAAAACTAATGCAGTTTCTTATTAAAAAAATAATCGAACACTTTGATGTTTTTATTATTATTTTTTTATTTTAAATATTTTTTACAGATTATATATATATTGTTTTTAAAAAAATAAAAAATTAATAAAATAAGGTAAAAGTGGGATTGAGATGGGAAGGGTGGACTGCAGCCCACCCTTGCCCCTTAATAGGTCCGCCACTGGTGTGGGGAGTGAACTCGTGACCGGTAAAGTCACTGCAAGTTATCAATCAATACATGTAAATTTTGTCTAATCCTTCATAATTATGGATCAAGAATTAAGAATTAACATATATATATATATACGGCTATGTTATTTCTTTTAAATTTTTTTAAATTTTATTATTTACATTTTGGATTTTTTAAAAAAATAAATATTTTTTTTACAAAATATTTTATCCAATATTATTTTAATGTCAAATTCAGATCAATTTTTTTCAAATTCGCCCAAAAGAAGCATTCATTAATGATGGATGGATGATGTGAGTAAGAAATTTGAAGGAGTCAAGAAATGTGTCCCACTACTTGTATTGTCCCCTCTCCTCCATCTTCATTTCCTTAAGTTCAATTTATTTTAGTCCTACAAATATACATTTTTATTTGTCCTCTTTTCTCCAAGAAACAATAAATTATAATAACATGAAATGGGATGGGAAGGGATGACATGTGGTACGAGAAGAATTTGTAATAACAAGATCATTGATTCAAACTCCTAAAAATGTTACATTCCTATACTATCTAAATCGAAACTTAAATAAAAATTTTATTTACTCAAATCAAACTATTTAATTTGTTACCATTGAAACTCTTTTTATATGATTAACATAATAAGATAAAAATATAGTTAATTATTTTCTATTTGAAAAGTATTACAAAATATGTAAAACAAAGTAAAATAAAAAATATTACAGAATATTCGAGATTGAAGAGTACTAAATATCATTTGAATGAAAATTTCAAATCTCCAAATTCAATCTAACTTAAGAGAAATGCAACCCTAAACTCTTAATCTTCTTAAACCCATAAGACAAGTAAGTGTAAGTAATTGGTGAATTTAATTAATTATTTAGGTGGGAAATAGTATATCATTTGACCAATTTGCATACTCTTTCTTTCGAACACTCCATTTTGTATATAGCCTTGTAAAGATATAGAAGCATATATACTATATAATACTATTTTCAACTCAGCACACGTTATATGTACAAACATCATATATTTTTATTACATACGTCACATGTTGTGTATAATAAAACTATGTGCTATTTTTTTATAATAACATGTGTTGTAGTTATATTATATTAGCATATACAATTTAATGTCTGTAATAATATTGTGTGTTGTCGGACAGCACACGATATGCTGTTAAGATTATAATATGTTCTTTGTTCATGTGATGTATTTGTATTACATTAATATATATATAGTGTGTTGTACGTAGGAATACTATATGTTGTTCAGCACAGTGTTGAATTCAAAATTCAGCACTGTAACCACCGTCATAATTTAAATATTGTATTTACTGTGCATGCATATATATATAGCGTGTTATGTATTATACTCCCTCCGTCTGTCTCAAATGATCATATTTACATCTTGCGTCATTATAGTTAACATTAAAAATATTTTGTATAATTTTTTTTTTTTACAAATGTTATTCTATTACTATTATAAGACACAAAGTATTTTTGCAATTTTTTCTTAATTTGTACTGAGTTTTGATATAATAATTAATAATCAAATATCAACACATAAAAAGTAAACGAGACCCTTAGAGCCGGACGGAGATAGTATTATTACGTGTTATTACAATAGTATATAGCACTGATTTGAACCAATTAACATGAACCTTCCTCCCTACTTTCATATATTGAATTGCAAATAATAATGAACTGATCTGATCAGATCAGATCAGAGCATGCATTTAAGTGTACATACCCACGCACACCCACCCACCCAACCCCATTCCTCAAAGAAAGAAACTGTCTTCCCTTTGTTCCACCATCTTAGACCTCTTCCTTTCCTCCATTTATATATATACACATGATCCATATCTCTCTCTCTCTATATATATATATATGCTCAAAATCAAAACTACTTAATTAATTCAGCTGAAGAATTAATAATTAATCAGAATGGGTGGATTTGAAGAAGAAGAAGAAGTAGTAGAACATCTGTCGTCTCTGCTGCACACTCCGACTTGGGCTGTTGCTACTGTCTGCTTCGTCTTCATCTTCCTCGGAATTTTCATCGACCATTTGATTCATCTCGTCGGACATGTATGTATATCTATGTCTTCTCTATCATTAATCATTCTTTTATTTTATCAATTCTTTCTTCCCCAAATTCATCATCATATATATTATAAGATTGAATGATTGATTTTTCTATTAATTGATCAGTGGCTCAAGAAACATAAGAAGGCAGCTCTCTACGATGCAATAGAGAAGCTCAAATCAGGTTCATTGTTTATTTATTGATTGATTTACTATGATCATTTTCTTGAAATTAATTAGTTTATAGTGTTTCTTTTTAGTCTGATTGAGTTTGGAGTTTTAGATTTTTAAGTTGATTTTTTCGAGAAATATATTTGTTCATCCAACACTTTTTTGTTGATACAATCTTGATGAATATTACTAAAATTCCCTTAACCATCTATCTATTTTTTTATTTTGGTCCGTCTCATAACAAAGTATCTATTTTTTTTAGTAATTGTACTATCTACCTAACATTACAAATACTTTTCCACTTTACAATATATTACACAAATGTCATTACCTTTGTATCAAATAATACTAATAAGGTTAGTTTAATCTTTTTATTTTTATTTCTACTACGTCCCAATAAGATACTAATATTCCTAAAACTCCATGCAAAAAATAAATTGATAGATAAATATAAGACGGCAATATATATAACATATTTTCTATCTAAAAAAGGAGTGTAGAATGTGAAGGTTTCTTGAGAACTTTATTAAACAAAAGTTTGCAATTTGATTTTTTCCTTCCATTTTCTTTTAGCTATGCAATTTCTCTGTCTCTTAGAAAAATTACAGTCTATAGCTAAATTTTCATGTAAATATCATATTCAATAATTATTTCACCTCACGAAAAAATACCAAATGAGCATGCTATTTAATTTAATTTTTTTCCACTTTTTTTCCGGGCTCGGCACGGCGCTGTAGTGTTGATGCTCTTAGGTTTCATGTCACTAATATTATCGATTACACAAAGCTCCATATTGAAAATATGCATACCGGATAATGTTGCCGACTCCATGCTTCCATGCCGACAAACTTCTCCAACTAAAACTATACAAGGTTTAGAGCATATTAGGACATTGAATTCTCAAACTTCATTAATCCCTACAAAGGAGGACATCGAGATTTCAAGGCATTTCTCCGAAGCAACTTCTAACTACGAGCATAATTGCTCCGAGGTATTTTGTAATTTGCTTTGCAAATTTTTCTTACATCTTCTCGATCTTTTTCTCCTTTTTTTCCTTCTTCGAGAAATCCTTTATTAAAGCACAAGTTAATTAATACATACTTTTAATTAAATTTATATCTTCCATTGGAATGTCGGATAGGGAAAGACTCCAATGATGTCGCCAAACGGCATAAACCAGCTCAATATTTTCATATTTGTGCTCGCAATCATGCAAATTGTCTCAAGTGTCGCAACCATGGCCTTAGGAAGGGCTAAGGTATGTAAATTATATAGGTAGATCGCAAATATAGGGTTTGTTTTTGTATTGTTTCAAAAAAATTCCTTACTATGCCACGCTAATTTATAGGAGTATTTCCGGTGTGTTTGTTTTGGGGTTTGAAATTTTTGTTGGAATTTAAATAGTAAAGATTTTGAATTAGAATAGTTGTATGACCTTGTAATATAAATAGGAGTTGATATAATGTTTTGAATGTAAAATTAATTTTTAGTATAATATAGTAAACGAAAAATAAGTATTTGATTTGATATTTTCGGAGAAATTTTTTTTTTTCTTAATAGTAAAATTTTGGAGAAATTTGATAAAAGAGCGCACCCATATATTTCTCAAAATGAAATTTACTTGTATCCCGCTCTCGAAAATAAGTAGATAGATACATATATTTGCTACATTTTGAAATAGTTGCTACATTTTGCGTTTTCAAGTAGTAGTTTAATTATATTTTTTAAAATATTTCTATTGTTTTTGCACTGCAAATAATCAAACATTTATCGATCTTTATACACAGATGAAGAGATGGAAAACGTGGGAGAAGGAGACTCATTCACTTGAATATGCAATAGCTAATGGTATGATATACATTTACACATGTAGTGTTGTAAGAAAGTATTAATTATTTCGTAAACAATAAGGATATATATGTTGTTTCTTTCTTTCTTTTTCTTTTAATGTACTATACTAATGTAAATGCAATATGGTATTTTGATCAAAAAATATGTTTGTACAGATCCTGAAAGATTTCGAATCACACGAGAAACAACATTTGGACGAAGACACGCAACCTCAGAAAATACAAATCCAACGCTAATGTGGATAGTATGCTATCTTTCCCTTGTCAAAAATCATTTTATTACATATGTTTCATATCTTATTTTCATCGCGATAATATGTGTTGCAGAAATGCTTTCTTCGTCAGTTTTTTAACTCAGTGGCCAAAATCGACTACCTCACTTTGCGACATGGCTTCGTTTCGGTTCGTATGTTTTCCCTTACTAGAGATAATCCTTAGTGTTTAGAATAAATAATCCTCGTCGTAAATTTTCTTGTTTTGTGAATGTGTAAGAAAAATATATAATACTCACTTTGTCTCGTTACTTTTGCTAGTTTTAGTTTTGGCGCAATTGTTTTAGGTGGTATAACTTTGATAATTTTTTACTACTTTATACTTACTTTTTATATAAAATAATTTTATAGATTTTATTTAAAAGAGAACGCTTTAAATTCGAATATTCAATTTGTGGCTTACCTTGTTCGTTTTCAGGCTCATTTTTCTTCAAATAATATCTTCAACTTTCAAAAATATATACAACGATCCTTGGAGCATGACTTCAAAGAAGTTATTGGCATAAGGTATGCTTAATTTCTTACGATCTTTACAAAAGTAGTACTTAGATTAATAGAGAAGATATATGTGATTAAAACACTTTCTAGTAAAAGTGAAGTGTAATTTCTCAATAAAATTTTTGTTCTTTTAATTTAATTGAACTCAAATTTTACCTACTATACATTATTATCATGGGATCAGGGGCGAGCTATAGCAGGAGAAGGGTGAGCAGCTGTTCAGGTCCCTCGTTAATAGAAAACTCATATTTTAAAATGTTATCCAGTATTCTTATTAAAATTTACAATTAAATTTTCAACTTTTTTATTTATATTTTTTCTTTCCCTTAATTATTCAGTTTAATTTTAAAATTAAATTTTAAACTCTAATCATATATTTATCTTCTTCTGGACTATACATCACCCTATCTTTCTAAATTTAATACTTGTCTACACTTCTTTACCTCACGTCCTGTCGCAGTGCTTTCATCCACTCAGACCAAACCAGCCTCACATTCTCTCTTCTCTCTCTTTCATCCTCTCTCAGTCATTCTCACTTTTCGAACTTCTTGACAGTCCGTTTTTCATCGTTTTTTCTCAAATCAACACTGCTCAAACCTTCACATTCAACATCTTGTCCAATCGACGTCAATCAGTGATATTATTTTGAATTAGAGCCTATAATTTATTTTTGCGCAGAGCCCCACTGCCCTACATGGGATGGTTAGGGTGTAGATTAGCTTTGATCAGCATATGATAATAGTATACCAAGTACATTATTAGAATTAAATCAACATATGTTATATAGATTATTACCATATATTTACACTGTATTAATATGTGATATCTGTTGAGATCATTATGTGTGGATTATTACCATGTGATGTTAGTATTTATGTTATGCTAAAATTTAATAATTTGATAAGATCAATTGTAGCATATGTTGTGTGTACTATTGTTATATGTTAGCTAGGCCTAATCGATACGCGCCTACTACCATTAACCATTGTCTATAATAACCATTCTTAATTATGTTTTGATGTGTTCTAACAATCATGTGTTGTTTTATGGACAGCCCTATCATGTGGTTGGTAGTTGTTATTTTCTTAGTCCTTGATGTGCATGGTAAGTCACTCTCATTGTCTTAATTTAGTTTGTCAAAACAACTATTAATTATATATATATATATATATATATCAAATCTAAAATTATTGCTTGATGACAAACAGGGTGGAATGCCTACTTATGGATTTCATTTTTGCCACTTATTGTAAGTATCAATAGTAACTAAATTACATCATTATTAACACATTAAAGTATATATAATACATTATTCTCCTGTTTTATATTTGATAAAAAATTTGGAAAAATTTGATTTAGATTTGATACTAAAATAATATCGGATGAAATTTAGGAGATTTGTGTTAAAAAAAAAAACACATCCTAGGTTTTATTTTCCGCATAAAATCTCATTATATTAACATGAAATTTGTATATAAATATTGTACCTAAAAGTAATGACAACTAAAATTACTCGAATATTAGAAAATGAACTTGATTGTAGAAATAAGCGGTCGACATCATCTATATATTTTTATTAATAGAAGATTACATTAAGAATTTTCTAATAATTACTTTTATACAATATAAGGTCATATAACAGTCATTTAATTCTCAGTTGTCAGTTATATATTTTTTTCTGTATATTATGAAACATTACATGCTAATTCGGGAGATTTTATGCAATGAATATAATATATGATATTTTGTGCAATATTCATCAATGTATTAAACAATGTGAAAATAGTCTTTATTTTATAAAATTTTCCATTCTAACTTTTTATATTGAATATATATACATCTATATATATATATATAGGTAGTTTTGTTCATTGGAACTAAACTCGGAGTAATAGTGACAAAAATGGCGATCCATCTGACAAATCAAAACACTGTAATAAGAGGAACTCCTTTGGTGCAACCAAATAACAACCTATTTTGGTTCGAGAATCCGCGATTGGTCTTAATTATGTTGCATTTCGCTCTATTCATGGTGCGTTGATTTTAATTTATCCGTAAATACACACGATTTCATGTACCCATTGACTGAAATTTGTGTTCCGATGTTTGGACAACAGAACTCATTTGAATTTGCCTTCTTCGTATGGGTCACGGTACGTAATTTTTTTAAAAAAAAAAAAAATCCTTCTTCATACAATATGCAAATTTTTAACAATTGGAATGAATTTTTTTTTTTTTTTTTTTTCGAAATGTCATATGTTATTGCAGTGGCAATTTGGACTTGAGTCATGCTACCATGAATATGTTGAGGTCATTGTTGTGAGAGTAGTTCTAGCGTAAGTCTGTACCTCTGTTATTTATTTATTTATTTATTTAGTTATTTATTATTATTATTATTATTATTATTATTATTATTAATAGAAGTAAAATGGTCGATAAATTGCAGGGTCTTAGTTCAAATAATTTGCAGCTACGTAACTCTTCCGTTATATGCATTGGTTACTCAGGTTATTCATCTCCCTCCCTCTCTCTTATATTTTACTCCGTCCGTCATTTAAATCTATTCTCACTTTCCTCTTCTTTTTTTTCTTTTTTTTTTTCATTCAAATTTATTCACGTTTCTTTTTTTAGTAGAAAAATACTATTTTTTCTTACCAGTAAAAATTTCTATTCTTACATATTTTTTTTAAGATTCATGTTCGGTCAAATGAGCACACAATTGGATGACGAAAGAAGTATTTTATATGCTAAAAACTTAATTATAAATAGATTATATGTATAAAAGATATAATTAACAATTACAACATGATTCTTGCCTTAGGGATACGAAATCACAAGTTGAAAATTTTTATACATATTTTTCTTATCATGATAGTGAATATAATATAATAAAACTTACATAAAGTATTTTATATTTTTAACATACATATATTATACGTCTTTCATTAAAATATAAAACACCTATATTGTAGGTCTCCCATTACTTGAAAAATGAAATAACAACCATGAAAATAGAACATACTGTATATATTACTTTCTCCGTCTCAACATAACAGTCGTATTTACTATTTTTGTTCGTCTCAAAACAATAGTCTTATTTTTATAAATAATCATATCACTGTAAAATTACCATTACTTTCTTATTATTATTACACAATTGCCACTACTTTTTACACTAATGCTCTCACAAGGGCAAAAAATTCTTTTACCCGTACTTTTCACCCCTACCAATATAATATCAATATTCCTTAAATCTCGTGTCAAAAACAACTCAAACTATAGTTTTGGGACGGAGAGAGTATATAGATTGTTAGTATGTATTGATTTGATTGTTCTAATTTGTATGTATTATGTGTTAAATATGCATATTGTATGCTAAGACAAATTATAATATATGTTAGTTCATGTGTTCTATTGCATTATATTAATATATACCTCATCTGTCTCAAATTGATGGGTCATTTGAGATTTTTATAGTAAATTAAGAAATAATATTAATATTTTATTAGTGAGTAGAAGTGAGAGTTTTTGACATATTTCTCATTGGACTTTATATAAATAAAAAAAAAATTATATGTGTAATTTAAGTAAAAATTATATTAGTATATAATTTTTTTTTTTTAAATAAAGAAGAAATGGAACATATACAAATGATAAAAATGATATTTTACTTTAAATTGGGACTGATAAAGCATCTTGTACTATTGGTTTATACCTTATGTGTTGTATATATTTTGTGCGTAGTCACTACTATATTGACTAATCGCAGTCAGTACAGTAACCGTCAACTTTAAAATAAAAAGACGAGAAAAATATATAATTTCTAAACAATAAATTACATTTACAGATGGGCTCTCAGTACAAAAGCGAAATACTCGTCGCGCATACAATTCAAGGGACACAGAGGAGGAAGGAAAAAGGGAAGATCGAGTCATCCATTCCGGAATCTAGCATTCAAAACCATTCTTCAGTAACAAACAACAACGATGAAACTTCTTCGCTTGATGAGTCATGTTATGAGCGAAGACAAGATACGGCGACAAGTTTTGTTTCTCTACACGGATCTGAGATCGTAGAAGAATTCGAAACTATCTATCAATGTCAAAGAGTAGATACTAATAGAAGGAATAGCCACAATGAAATTCAGCTTAGTTGAAGAATGTAAAGGTACTATAGAACCTCCATTATCAAACCCCCGATACCTCAGCTCACCTGCCACGTATGGTTCGCCTAGTGTAACTTTTTCAGATTCGGCCGAGAATTTACCTAATGCGCACTTTCAGGTAGCGACTGTGGGTTCCAACGTCGTCCAAAAAAAAAATATAGTTTGTATAATATATATATATTATATAAATTCGAACCCATGATCTTACTGACGATGCATAGATAACTTTCGTACAGTTTGCCTATATATCTTATTTTCATTCTTGTGAACATATTTCATTTAACATCAATAGTATTTAAATCTTTAAAAGACCTCTTGAAAGTCCAAATCCCATCTTGCTTGTCTCTTTACCTTTTTTTTTTTTTTTTTTTTTTTATCTCTACCCACATCCTCAATTTTACATATCATACATATCTTTAGCATATGAAAATTAAATACAATTAGAGATGTTAAATGAATTAAAATGTTCGTGAATTTGACTCGATTCGATTTAAGCTCGTTTGCCAATACAAACTTGCCGAGCCAAACAACATAAGTAGATTCATTTTGTTAACGAAAAAAGCTCGAACTTTATTCACGAACACTCTTTATAAAATAAATATATGAAATCATTAATAAATAAATAAATATAATGTATGTATGAATTAAAAAAATAAAATATTATATCTATTCAAGCAAACTCGAGCGAGTCCAAACGAGTTTACGAACACAAACACCAACTCTCGACCAATAAAATTACTAAACGAACTGCACTCGAACAATACGGACGAACTCCAATACTTAATTGACGAATGCGAGTCTTATTCATGAACGTTAACAAGCGAACACAAATACTTAAAATTTTATTCGGTTCAATAGGAGTGTGTATCGAAATTAATTTGAATTATGATGCTTTACATTTATTAATTTATTTAAAATGTTATAGTAATGTAATTAAATATAAATAATATATTTATATAACATTACAATGTATCTTTTCAAAATAAAACTACTCCAATGCAGAATTATTAGTATGTCAAATAAAAATAATACTACTTGAGAGTCTTTAATTATGATAAACAGATACTATAATTTTTTTATTTTTTTTTTGACGTTTGATAAAAAAAAAAAAATAAAAAAACTAAAAAATAAAGTATATGTATATAATATTAAATATAATAATTATTTGGATTCAACGTCGGTAATTATTAATTTTGAAAATATTGAATCTAAAATATTGTCTAAATTAGCAAATTCTAATTTTCAAATTTATCAAATTCAAAAGAGCCTTTCATGTATCATAAACTTCCTCCTGCTTACAATTATGTGCTCAAAGATTTGAACACAAAATTTTAATAAAAATAAATAATAATTATTACTTTTCTATCTCTTAAGAATAAAAGAATAAAAAAAATAATATACTTTTTAATTAAAACCGAAAAAAAAAAAACATTCTTTTTATGACAATCCAAAAAAAAAATAAACATATATCTGAATGACGAAGAAAATAGCACATATATATATATATATATATATATATAATTACTCTCAAGAAAGATGTTTCAACACCAACCAACCAACCAACCATTCTATATAGCCCCTTCTTCCTTCACAAACTTTAAAACAAAGAAAGTATATATCTTTTTTCTGCGTTTATCAGTTTTGAATTAAGAATTCGCTACCAATAATACTTTTTTTCTATATCTGAACTTTCAAAAAAATAAAAATAAAAAAGAATGCCCCACCAGTTTGGAAAGGCAAAAAACACCTCATGACACATACCCTGACCAGCTCTCCAAAAAACAATAATGATACATCGAAATTGAGAGTATATACTATAATCAATCATAATTTACCCGGAGATCGATTGGATGCTTCTATCTCTCTATAGCTTGCTTCCATTATTTGTATACTGCATGCCCAAACAGCTTCACTCAGTGTCTGAATCAATAGACAAGTATAATTTTTGTTTTACTGGCCGCCCTTTGCGAGCAAATGAAAATGGACTATCTGATGATGATCTTTCCTTACGTATCTTACCAGACCTATTCTCCTTCGTTCCCTGCCGAGACAACGATGCTGCAAAATGGAAACCAAACTCTTTTCCTTTTAATTACATATACAAGAAACACGGCAAATATATATATATATATATCTATCTATCTATCTGATCGTGTCAAAGAGGCCAAAATAAAAATGGAAGAATCTTGCACATAAATAGATTGAATTAGCAACCTGTAAGATCATCATCGAATGAGCCCAACGCACCACCATCCCTCGATTGCAAGTGCTGTCTTGAGTCCAACCCGTTCGGTGCCATAGTTTCACCTTGACCGGATCCAACACCGTCGCCAAGCCTGAGAGAAATCCAATCGTCTCTACCACCAATGCCATTCGAGACTACTTCCGGATGGTCTCTCGTATTAGATTGGGCGGCTGAGGCGTCGAATGGTCTGGTGGGAAGAAATATTTTAAGTGCAGGATCTTGCCCATTAAAGGCCAGTGGGTTGTCTACCAAGCCATCATTCATATCGGAATGAGATTGTTGAGCAGGAGGCTCAGGAACAAGTGCTGCTGACCCCATAGCCATCTCTGCAGTCATTGTGTAGCCATTGATGGATGATGAGTTTAGAGGGCCATGCTGCATGTCAACAAGGGCATCGGCAACATCCACATCTGAACCGAATAGCTGAAAACTCGGACCTCCCTGGCTACCAGATGGCAATGACCACATGTTAATCCCGAGGTCATCATCGTTGGGATTGTAAAGATCAAGGCATGAATTTCCAGCATTACCAAGACCAGGATTTTCATAGAAAGAATCAGGAAGGCCATGCCGTGAATCTGGATGTGGGACTGCAGCATCGATTCCACTGTTCTTGTAAACAGCTCCAGAGGGCAATAGGGGTGGTTCGATTTCATCTTCTGAATCGCTGAGGACAATCAATTCAGCATTCCCAGTCGGAGCTTGTGCTGTCCTGTCACTAAATCCATGAGTAGTATCAATATTCATGGATAACGACTCGTACTCAACACCATTAACTGCAGAATAATCGAGATTCCCTCCCCCATCCTGGTTAACACTGCCATCCTCCCAATCTCTGCCACTCCCGGTGGCACTGCTGCTCATAGGAATTATATGGCCATTATTCTGATCAAATCTATTTGCAGAAGGAATACCCTGAAGCCCATAAGGTTTGTTAATTTCCCAGAAACCATCTTGGTTCTTTTTCATTCCTAATCTAAGACCAGCATGATTATCAGAACCCAATTCCTGCTTAACAGGTTGAAGGTCTATTTTCGGTTTTGATTCTGCTTCCACCTGAGGACAGATGGTTCCATCAGGTAGATGCCACAGCCCAAGCTCCCCGAGACTCTTGCGATCGCCCTCTGCCTTGGCACGCCAGGAGCCATCAGGCTTCACATCAATCTCTGTCACATCTTCCTCACAATGTTGAAACTGTAATTGAGGTATCATAACGAATGATGAATATCTAGGAAAAAGAAACAACTTGACCACAAAATATGGTTCCGACTATACCTTAGATATGATTCGATTAAAATAAGGATCTATGATGATTTTCTCCAATGAATAGTTCGTCAAACAAATCGGGCATTGCCACTGCATCCGCAAATTTAAATGAAAACCATAAATAGAGAAGTTAGGTGAGATAAAAGGATAATAAAAGTTTATTTCAACAAGAAAAGCAATTCTGCCCAAAATAAAATAAAAATAAATTTTAAATTTAAATTTAAGCAAATAGAGAGAAGAAGTAAAGCAAGATATAAGCAAGCACACATTTATGCAGGTCAGAAGTATGAACACTAAAAAATTAAAGCAAAATATGACAAACAGATGATCTCATAAACACTTGCCTTTCTAGATCGTTGGTTCATTTCAACAAAAACCTCAAGATCAAAACAACCCATGTGTGCACAAGGGCTAAATCTTCCGGCCACCTTCATCCTTAAACCACTCATCTGAAGCACACAAGAAAGAGATACATGTATCAGTTTCAAGGGATGTACAACAATAAGCACTTGTAAGAAAGCTAATTATAGAATATTCTCATGTTAAAGAAACATTTTCTCTTAATCCATTTCAATTATCAAGATATACCAAAGAATGAAACCCAAAAACTTTCATATAGATGAACAAATAGCCATTTGTCCCAACAGAATAGCTCATCAACCTTAACCATTGTCCACAATATAGTAAAGTACATTTACAGCCAAAAATTTCTGTGATAATAATAGGCAATCGGTCATTAAAGCAAGTATAAAGCAGTTTCGGTAAACGTCAGAAGGAAGAGATACTAAAGATAGCGCGCATACCTTAACCAAAATTGTGACATTATAACAGACTTGGGTTAAATACAGATACAGCAGGCCCTTAAAAAGAGCCAGAAAATGGTCTTATACAAGATTACAGGCATTATACTTCGAAAAAACAAGTTCAAGTCACTGTTTACTCTAGTAAAAAGGATTGAAACTTCATAAACAATTGTCTATTACAAGCATACAAAAATGTTTCCCATAAAGTACATCATATCAGAACAAAAATCTATTGCATTTTGTGTAACTACACAATTATAAAAATATGCAAATGTCAAAACTCCTTACAGGGCAACGTAGAGACACCGAAATGCAGTCTGCAACAACTTCAATATCACTATCACTGTCAGCATTTTCTGTTGTATTTCCACCACCAACACATCTGCGAACACGAGCCAGTGCTTCCTCGAAACGTTCTCCTTCACCCTCTTTCGGAATCATGTTTAGAACCTAATAGAAAATATCCCCAAGTAAAACAATCTCTGTCAAACATGAGCAAAAGCAAAAAGTCTGAAACTTTCAAGAAATACAGATCACACAGTTAGGGCAGTAAAGTTCAATCATCCGATCCATTAAGATGTAAAAGCCAAGGGCAAAAATGACACAAGCCAACTGCAGCTATGCAAGCTGTCCATAATCTATAATAGAAAAATTGGAAAGGGGAAAGACAGCCCAAGATAATTATGGTCTAAAGCTCAAACATACACATATGGAGATAATTCCCCTCCCTAAAAATGATATATTGACAAGAAAAGGGAAATAGAAACGGTGGCTTGTAAAACTAGTTGCCGAAAGTATGATGAGTTTACTGGCAGTCAAACAGGAAAAATATATAAATTGACTGCAGCATATGGTTTGTTCACTTTGTGTTTTTGAATAGATGTCATTTATATGTTAGGTATTGGGAATTGTATTGGTAAAATAAAAAATAATATTGTGTTGAATTGTTTCTTTTTGACTAGATAATATATATTTATTATATATATTGTATTAATATGTACATATATTGTATTTTTTTGATCCACCCAAAAACACTAAGTAAACAAACCCATAGGATCTCAAGTAAAACAGGCATGGATTACTTGCACATTACATGAAAATGCATGAACAATAAGAAGAATATAATACACCAAAATATGAAGAAACAAATATGAAATTCCTGGAGAACAATAGACCTGGTGCAGACTGCGCTTCTTGACAAGTCTAACTCCCACACAGAATATGCGAGCATCTACTCCTGCCAAATATATCTTATTTATTCCATCTCTGGTGCATGGTGTAATCTGACAAAGAAACAAGTCC
The DNA here is from genome assembly GCF_009805555.1 of Andrographis paniculata. Classification (NCBI taxonomy): domain Eukaryota; kingdom Viridiplantae; phylum Streptophyta; class Magnoliopsida; order Lamiales; family Acanthaceae; genus Andrographis; species Andrographis paniculata. The sequence continues at coordinate 3,915,344 of NW_026137614.1, forward strand.
AATAAGAAGAAAAAATATCAATAATTAAGTGGTCACAACACCACTCAAATAGTACTTCTACTGATGACCCCCTTCTTCCCTTTCCCAAACAGTACATCAAAGTATACAAGAGAGGCATTAAGGGATGCAAAATAAATAAATAATACGAAATAAATATTGAAGATAAGAATAATTTTAATCTGGTGTTTTGATTTTCAGATGGGACAAGGATAAAATAAATTAATCGATATCAGATTGTTGATCGTGTATCTTACATGTCTATGCTCAGTGAATAGTGAACGCCAAAGAATAACAGAGCATTTATCCTTTTATTTCGATGTTGATTGAGAATATACTGGATATTAGGAATATATAGCTTACCCATGAAACAAGAGGTTTGTATGCACCAAAAACAAAATCAACAAAATATTTTATAACTACCATCTCTAATTAGAGATCAATATCACACTGACATGACCAGGCTCTCTTAGTTGGCAAAAAACTAAAAAGGTGTTTATTCAAGAAGTGACAACTCACAATAGGTCCATCATCTCGACCATGTGTCCCCAGCATCTGAGAACCAGGTCTGTTTATAGCCCTCACTGATACACCTGTTGGATTAGTATTATTAGTTATCTGGAAGTATAAAAGACTTCACAGACATCAAGTATAACAAAAGATACATTTCACATTAAAATCGTAAGGCATATCAACCAAATCCTTTTGACTAACATTTAACAAATATCTTCCAAAAATTCCTAAACAAGCTATGTTTCGACCTCACCAAGGAAAATTTAGGCTCTATTTATTTATGTTGTCAACTTTGTTTACATACTATTAATCAAAATTTCTCTCTAAAAATATTATATTCAAATCCTAAGTTTCATCTAAATTATTACATTAAAAACTCTTTCTCTATGCAAAACATTACATCCAACACCTATTTACATCGCATCAAAACCCTGTTGTCTATTAAACTTTTTACTATTCCCAAAATAACTCAAAACTCCAAAACCTTCCAAAACATCATATCAAAACACACCCTTAACACTTGCACAATAGTACTTTATTGCAGTAACTTTACAAACATTCATCTCCTTGTGACAACCAAGATGGAAAATAACAACAGGAAAAAACTAATAGTCAAGAGTGAAAGGTATCCACAAGTTATTAAACCAGGAAAAGTAATACTTCCTCCGTCCACCTTAAAGGTTTACATTTACTTTTTGCGTGTTGCTCTTTAAATATTAATTATTATATCAAAACATAGTATAAATTCAGTAAACAAGACAAAAATACTTCTATTAATGTCTTATAATACAAATATAATGATATTTGTATACAAACTTATACAAATACAATGATATTTTTAATGTTAAGTGCAATGACGCAAAAGGTAACTGTAAACTTTCAAAGTGGACGGAGGGAGTACCATTTATCTGTAGCTCTGTATATTGCGGCCACTGCATCCTAAACGTAACCTTGTCATTAAGAAGCATGCACCATGCCTGATAATAAATTCCATCGCCATCGTAAGTATCACAAGCAATCTGCATATTCTAAACATAGAGATGTATGTTGCTATACACGGCATCCTGACCAACCTGAACATCATATTCTTGCTTTGACAACAAGTCCCTATCCGCCCTTGTGAGTTGAAATGTTTTCTCAATGCTTTGATTAGGATTTGAACTAAGAAGGACAAAATAAAATGAGAATCAGATGCATATATATAGGACAAGCAGGAAGTATGCTGGAGTGTTAAAAGGAACACCACTTTGAGGGAAGAAAAGGTTTCTGACTAGAAGATATTTCTGGGAAAAAGGAACAATTCTATGAAAGTGAAAAAAATAAAAGATGTAATACTAATTTGAAAATGATCCATAACACTCACAACATTGCATCATTTTCACATTCTATTATAGTTATGGCTATCCACAAGTTTGGACCGTATTTGCCATGAACAGAATATTGTAAATTGAAAAAAATAAATAAAATTGAGATTGAAATTTTTTTAAATAAAATAAAGATCAGATAATTTACATGGTATGCGAATATATTGGAATAATTTGAAAAACTTTTGGATCAGTGGTTACAATTGTAAACAGCAATTAGCGAAAAAGTCACTAAAACTGCCAAAAAAAAATCAATGGCAAAAGGAAAAAAGGATAAGAAATATCCTAAATAATCAATGGCAAAAAAGTAAAAATCAACTGTTGCTTTCATAATCATAACAGTTGCAAGGAACTCTCGACAGATTGATATAAATGACCCCCTCTCCCCAAATATTCAGGCCCCACAACAAACTGGCTTGAACACAACAACGAGGGCAGATTGTCTTTTTGCTAAAAAAGGAACTGACAGTGTCTTTTTACAGTAAATATGGCTAATGTTCAAATTTATCATGTAAATAGCTCATAAAAATCCTAGTTGTCAATCTCGAATAGCGTTACATATCGGTCAACTTCTAAAATGCTATACCGGAATAGCAAATAGCAGGATGACCACTATTTACAAGTTTAAGAATATACGTATGAAAGTTATTGTATATACAAATTTACAATAAAAATAAATAAGAAAAATTTATAGACTAATCTTATAGTTATAATTCAAACCAATAAAATTGCAAAAGATATCTTATAGCTCATAGATAAGACAAAAACAATAAGATCACAACTAATTTGATAAATAGATAATCTAAGTTAATCAGATTCTAAATCTATTAATATTCTTAATATTCTTCTCCTTTTTCGTTATTTTCATTCATTTTTTCATTGTATTTTCGTCAAATTATATAATGTCCTTTTCCTTTCTATAGCTAGAAGTAGATATAATATAATGTAATATAATAGTATAAATATATTTACCAAATAAGAAATATAATATTATATTGTAATATTAAATTATCTAAATCTATTTATAACAAAAAGTATAATATATTAACACTATACAATGCTCCACACAGCTACAAGCCTCTACGCCATTATTGAGTAAAAGCAGAATGGCAGAGCAGTGATAGCGGCAGACTGTCGCTTCGCTACACTACACCACTATCAACGCGCTATTGACAACTATGATAAAAATAATTTATTACATCTTGACTCTGTGAGTTACATCGGTGCTACACTACTACTACCATATAGGCTTACCTGTCTGTAGGTACACTTGTGATGTTCAGCTTTACAGGTTGTAGAGGGTGTGCAACGGTGACCCAGAAGCTGCATTTAAAAATAAATAAATAAATAAACAGTATGAAATCATAGTTAAATCTCCGAAAAGTTTAGATGAAACCAACTGTAGTTGGGGTAAGAATGCAGAAACACCATATTTGCCTTTACCTATGTATCACATACGATGCATAAGAATTATCTAAGCAATTCATCCGTAAAAGGAAAAGACCCCTAAAAGGTTCTGCAATTATATATTCATAAACAGAGAATTAAAAATGCGCTGTTTCTTTAAAGTTGGATCTGGTCTCACACTATTTATTAAAATTTCATCCCCAAACCATCAAATCAAATACCTATTTCTTATTTAACATCACAACAAACATCTATTTATATCACATCAAATAGTCTTTTAATTCAAATATTTACTATTTTCAAACCTAAAACCCAAATCCAAACATTAAAGGAACACACCCTTTTCTTATATGAAACTCTATCCAAATAACAAATCAATAATGTAACATGGGAGCTCCAATATTAACAAACAATTATGTATTATTTTGGCAACCTTAATCCTACAAACTCAACCATCTTAAATTTGTCTTAACCAAAACAATGACCAGTCATATATGGAAGTTAAACACGATACATTATTCTGCTTGAGTTACTGTAAGTTACATGAAATTTTTCAAATAAATAGTTAAATGATATCAATTAGATCACATTCCATGTAGTTGTCTAGTAACACCAAGATTCACTAAATTCCTTGCATGATAGTGAATTGTAAAATTTTTCAGTTCTTGTCCTGAGCACACCTTAACTAAAAACTAATCAAGAATTCCCCTAGTATAAATCAATAAGATTACAGCAGCTCCATACTAAGCCTCAAAAGCACAATGAGTCGTACAAAGATGGTTTTAAAAGGTTAACATCAGACGTCAAAACAGAATTGATTAATTTCTCATGGTACAGATAAACAAACGCCTAATTAATTGACAAGCTTCTACAAGGAAAATAGTTAAGCAATTCATAGAAAAGAATTTGGGGAAACGACAAAGCTGAAGATGTGATGTAAAATCATGATAATAGTGCATATCAAGATACAGTGAGCAAATCTGCTTACGGATCAGCTCGATTTAGTCTACAAATTTCACAGAAGAAAATGTCTGGAGGATTAGGTAGAACGCTCTCCATGGGCTTCTCAGGAATTAATACACATGCCATATGCTGCCAGACATTGCATCTAGGATCCTCACACTGCACAAAGATGCAACTGTTATAAACACTGAAATCAAAATTATGCCACTATAAGATTCTAACTGCAGCATAGTACAGAGATATATATATATATATGAGTGTGTGTGTGTGTGTGTGTTTCTGTGTATGAAAAATGAGACACCAACCCAAGAATTACATGTTTACAGTGCTTGTACTAATGCCAATATGCAAAATGTATAATACCTTAATCATAGAGTCAGTTGCCAGAGAGCTTCCACAAAGGCAACGTATTTTTTCCATCTGATATGAATCTTCCTTATCATCTTTACGTTTGACATCTCTACTCTCGGAAACGGGCAGTGATGCAGTGTCTAAATTAAGAGGCCCATAAGCCTGCATTTTGCTGGAAAATGGAGAATGTATGTAAGATTATATACTAGAAATCAAATATATTCTGCCAATTCCACTTGTAAAATGCCACAAAGATGCAGTCATAACCCTCTCAGGTTTCACAATCCATTACTCCACTTGTCAGAACTTTTGCTTTTCAACTCACATAGTTTCTTTTCTCTCTAATGATTAACAGTTTCTTGCTTTCATTTTAGAATCAACAAGTTAGTAATTCTTTATGTTGGTTATTCATGTCAGAAGGATAAATTAAGAAAAATTGTGTCTTGGCAAAGTTCATGTACCGAGCCAAAAAGAACACCTGTAAGTTTCATTAACCAGCTTAATCACTTCATCCTTTCCAACAGCATTTTTCTTGGCCCATGTTCCTGAGACAATTGAGCGTGATGTTAGATAGTTCTGCACATAGATGCATTAAAACATATCAACCATAATGGGGACCACATGCTTTTAGATGGAATCATTCAGAGAATAGAAACTTCCAAAATAATCTTTTTGTTCTCTCTATTGCCTTTCTGCTATACATGAATATCAAACTTAAAAGGATGTCTTTTTTCACCCATGCGAAGGTGAACAAAGTGTTCTTTCATAGGGTTTGTTTAGTTATGCTTTGGAAGTGCTCCGTGTATTGGATTGTTAGAAATAGTAAAACTTTAAATGAAAATTTTGTGTTGGATGTGTGATGTTTTGAATAGAAAACAAATTTTTGATATAATATATTAAATGAAAATTAAGTGTGGGATGTGATGTTGAAGAGAACATATTTTTGATATAATATATTAAATGAAAAATAAGTGTGGGATGTGATGTTTTTTAGTTAAATTTTTATGAATGGTACGAAAACAAAGTTGAAAACATTCATAAACTGGTTATGGTCACTGTGGTTGTTGGTAAATGTGTTGGTTGAGTGGTGCAAAACAATCAAACACATCCTAAGGTACATTGGCCATACCTTGCTCATCAGAGAGAACAGACACTATCCGATCAACAAGGTCCTGTGCAAAGAAAACCAAACAAATCAAGCATCTTGTTTTAATATGCAACAATACTAAGGTCATGTAATTAAAATGATTCGACAGTTCACTTGATTCGGGTAATTGAAGAAGGACATCCAGTCCACATGAAATATAAATTGCAAATCAATCAAGCCACTAGCATGCTACATCATGGACCAGTGTAATGCCATATATGAACTGCATAATACATGTATTGAAGAACAGGTACTAAGTACTGCAAGCATAACCATTATAATAATAATGTGTCTTGGATCACCAAGGTGTAATTTAAATATTAAATAAATAACAGTCCACTTCAGACCAAAAGGCAATTGAACATTATAAGCTCTTATTCTAAACTTCTTAAACCAGCAAAAGAAACAAAGATGAAGGGGTACAAAGATTCACCAATGGCAACAGTATTCTTGGCATCTAACCTGCTTCTTTCCTTGCTTTGAAAGACCTAGTTGGGTAAGGACATGCTTGAGTTCCTTTATCCGAAAATATGCTAATTTGTCCTGCAAGGAATCAAGTACAGTTCAGAGATTCCCACAAAAAAAACAAAAAGCCAACTTGACATCTCATTCAAGTATAATAATTAGTTTGTATCCAAATAAGTGAAAAGCACGTCTATAAAGCACATATAGAATGTGCGTGTGTGTTTGTATTCCTGCAGTGTCATATAATAACAACCACAGTATATGATTTATTTATGTTTCAAACAAAGGACAAGAGGGATGAACAGTGAAAAATATCTGAAATCATAATTTTTTGACTTCTATGTTTATAAGGATCCAATAGGCACATAACTATATACCATTGAGCATCATCCGCAATGAGGCAAAAGTAAAAGCATGTATGTGTGAACACACAGAATCTGTCTCCACCGTTTCTTCACTGTCAAAGCAATGTGCAGACACTTCCATTAATGCTACATTTCATAGTTCAGAACTACAAATGCTCCATAGATACAATCATTTTCATTATTAGACTGCAAATCTGAACAATTTATTATCAAAGGACGGGCATCAAGACAAAAGTTCATTCAATTGATTTAGAAGATATATGTAACATGGCCATAATGCCAGAATAAAATCAATTAGTCATCACAGCCCCATTTTGGGGGTCCCAGGAAGAGTGAAATATACTTTCATGCGGCATCCAAATCAAGTAGATCTATCTGAGATTTCCAGCAGAAATAAAAGCAAAAAATAATTAGCAGAATTGCATCTTTCTGGGAGGAAGAGAGCCTCTATAAGGTACATTCTTTCTTTCTTTTTCTTTTTCTTTTTTTTTTTTTTTTTTTGTTTCTTTTTTGACCAATTGTCAATTACAGCACTCCACAAACATGAATTTAAAATCTTCTATTAAGTGAACCTAGATCCTCTAAAGCCACAAAACACCATTTCAAATAAAAATAAATTCTAAAAAGAATAAACACAGAGGTTACTTCATTTTCTTTACTGAAATAACATTTCTGAAGATATATGTCAAGTGAAATCACCCTGGCTTCTAACTCCTGTTTTCAGTTTCAAATATAATCAACACTTTCTCACATCAAACAAAGGAACGGCTTTATGAAACAAATTTATGCTCAAATTACTTTATGACCATAAGTTCAACCATTATCATAGCTGATAGCTCCTACAGTTTTCAGAAGGTGCAAACCACAGATTGTTTCTAGCATAAATGAATGAGAAAATTGATTGGATCGTTGAACTTCATAGGAAGGTAGCACAGGAACAATCGATATCTGGGGCTAAAATACTAGCTTGGTAAACAAACAAGACAACAAGAAATAAGGAGCACTTCGAGAGCAGAAGTAGAAAATTGTTTTGCCTTCAGAAAAAAGAAAGAAGACCAAAAATGAAAGATGAGAAGAGGGCATAGGGTTTCCATTTAGTTGTTCTACTTGTTTTATTTGGATTCCTGAATTAGACTACATTATCTTAACATGTAAATGGAAGTATTAGATCTCATCACAAGACTTAAAATTGAATTACAGTGTCAAACAGTTGTTTTTTGGAATTTGAAAAAAAGGAAGAAGAAGAAGAGCATTCATGGTTGAAAAGAATAAAAGACCCTAACAATAGCAATGCATTTGTTCCAATTGTTTAGTCAATGCTTGCATTCACCTATCAAATGGAAAAAGCTAATTACTAAATTGATGCAATAAACTCAACTCTTCACACATTTCTGTGACTTCAATATCATTATGTGGCATATATTTGCAATGTTCTGTCATGTTTTAAGCAAATTATTAATCTCTTGAAATAATATACCTTGGGTGGAATAGGCATAAATATAAACTTCAGACCTTACAAAAAAATCGCATAATTTAAACAAAAAACACTCAATGGAGAATGGTGTAAAGCATTTTCATCATTCACGCAACAAAATTACAATAATAAATTAGATTCTTTTTAACGTCAAAATATGTTAATGATTCCAAAATTACCTCAACCCATTACACACAACAAGAATATCAGAATATTTTATGTTTCCGATATCATTACATAATTCATAATGTTATATATAAGATTTCAACAATTAAATAAGCAACACCGAAACCCAGAAATTTCAGTCTCATGGAAAAGATGTTGAAATAAAAAAGGAAACATGGAAATAGATACAGAAAAAAAAAAAAAAAAAAAAAAAGAGTAAAGTGTGAACAACGAAACAGAGAGAGACATATGGACAAAAATAATAGAAGAAAAAATAAAAGTGGAATTGTGACAAAGATAAGTCTCATAAAGAATCAATTGTTTTCAATATAAGAAAGATAAAATATTGTTTTCGTTTCTAATAAATCGGTTGTTAGTAAAACTGTGTGTCAGTTTCCTGTGCGCCGCAACAATTGTCATTAACAGTAGTCCATTTGACAAAAACTAGGAACAATTAATTTGTATTTTCCAACTTCAATTTTGCATTATTCATAAAAATAATAAAAAAACAAAAAAACAAAACATTTCATCTAATACTTATTTTTTATTTAAAATATTACATCAAAAAACCTGTACTCCAGTCAAAACATTACATCTAGCACCTATTCATATTTAAAACATCATATCAAACACCTATTTTCTATATCAACTTTTTTTAATATTACCAAAACATCAATATACTTCCAAAAACAACTAAACAAACCCCTAATTAACTACTAATTAGCCTATCTAGCCGAACACCACTGTGGAGTTGTAAATGGCGCACAGCGTGGCGCACGGGATACACTACAACAAATTACAATTTTAAATACATAATGCGCAATCAATATAACACATTTTCAACAAGATATAGTCATTTAAAACTTTGTAAAACATACACTATTTAATATACAAAGGGTTTGCTTACTTGTGTTTTTTAACTTACTTTCAACTATTCAAACTCTCAATTTTCCTCCAAAAACATCAAATCCAACGCCCATTTTCCATTTAAAATATCATATCAACCACAGTTTCACCGCAAAAACAATAAAACAAAAAAAAAACATAAACATTAAAAAAAGGCAAACAAGCCCTAATAGAGTAAAAGAAAATTATTGGCGAAGAAACAGCTTAAAAACTGAAACATCAGCAACAGACTGCCTTGCCTGGCAGAGGATCAGAAGCACTGGGAGAGGGAAGGGAAGTATTGAAGGAAAAACGGAGATTTGAAAAACAATAGGGCAGAGGGCGGCGGCCAGCGGCTATGAGCAGGAGAAACATGGGAAGAATATAAATATACTTTCCATATACAAGCCCTAATCAATTATAGGTAACCCTAATAAATAAATATTAAAAACATATATATTCAAATAGTGCCACGCGCCACGTGACATGAAAATGGCGCCTCGGGCACACATCTGGACATAGCGCACCTAACTATAACAAATGGCATAGAGGCTGCAGCCATGGCGCGCCATTTACAGCTGTGTCGCAGCAGCTTTCTCTCCAAAATTGTAAAGGACACAAATAGTTGAAAGAAGTCACTTTTAGAGACAATAATTCAAAGCTAGCAGGTATAGCTCGTCACTCAACATTATCGGCAAAGCTCATTCACTTGGTTACACCAATTTTAGATTAACTATATACGTTGAAATAAGATAAATAAGACAACATCATCTATTTGCATCCACTAATTATCCGTTGCCAGCTGTCGCAACAAAAACACCGACAGCAACATATCAAAAGAACCAATCAAAGAACACGAATTTCTTCGTCTGCATGGCACAACATGCAGAAACAACTCAAATTACCAGAGTAGGGTAAATTTCACTTGGATGAGATCACAAAATTAATGCATTCACTAAACCTGCAGTTTAGGATTTACAGATTTAGGGCAATTATCATCCTATTCAACATAAGGTAATTCACTACATTAATTACCAGCAAAGTTAACTGTATGCGACTCAGTAAACTAGAGATTTCAATTCAGTACAAACAGATATTAAAAAACCTCAAACAAACATAATCCGCAATGCACAAATTCGTTCTCCATAAACGTATCCAGTCTCACCTTGCAATTAGCCACCCTGTCCATCCTCTCCATCCTCAACCCCTCAAAATGACCGCTCTTTGCCGCAGCAGAATCAGCCAACAATCAATCAGAATTCAGTCAACACCACTCATGCAACCACCCAAAATCAACCACTGATCCAATCAAACAAACAAAAGGCCGACAATCAAAATCACCATCAATGAAGAACTTCAATTCCAATTCAAAAAACAATCAAAAATTCACAAAACCGCACTCCAATGCAAACCATCACAAGAATTTGCATGATAAAAACAAGAGCACACAAGCTAATTCCATAAACAACCAAAAACAAATAAAAAATCCGCCTACCCTTTGAAGCGTCAAACCAATAGAGGGTTTTGCAGCGGCGCAGGACACCAAAGGAAGAAGTCAGGTCGCCCACGGCACCGCCTCGCCGTCTCGCAAGGGTTGATAGAGAGAGAGAATACGTGCTTTCATTTGACCCCCCAACGCCAGCCGGAAGCAAATGCCACCTAATTTTCCGGACGTATCGTCGGTTTGTTCATTCCCGTTAATTGAACGCAGATACATCCGGGTTCGAATCACCTGCTCTCGAGTCCACGCCCGTTACCCTGTGCCCCTCGGGATTATGCTTTAAATATTTTATTATTATTATTATTATTATTATTGCTATGTGTGAAACGGCTTTTCGGCACATGATTTTTGCAACAGTAAATATGTGGTTTTTTTGCAGAAGTTAAAGAGTTTGTTTTTCTAATAAATTTTTGGTTAAATTGTACCAAATATTTTATAAAATTGCACGAAAATTCTTGTACTTTCAAAATCTCATCAAATTTTTTTTGTGGTTTTATAAGCTCAGTTTTTATTTAATATTGTTTGATGTACATCCGTTCAAACTGTGATTAAATTTTAAAATCTTCATTTTTAAATCTTTGAAATTACAAAAAAACACTTATTATTTTTATTATTTAACCTAGAGAAATAGTAAATATAGTCAGAAATAGTTATTTTTTCTTCTGATTTTAAAATTTACTTTTTTAATATTTTTTATGCTAAATATAAGATTTGAATATATTTATAATTTTAAGAGTTTAGAAATTAGTATTATAATATTCATTCGCATATGTAGGTCACGCATCACAAAAAAGGACGGCCGATGGATTAGACGCAAAGTTTATGAAACCACACGAGAGAGTTTGACATAATTTTAAAAGTACATACGATTTTATTCAATTTTATGAAACTATAAGTGAATTTTATACAATTTAGCCTAACTTTTTTTCATTCTTAATATATAATGTATATTTTATTATTTTATAAAAATTATATAAATAATATAAAATTAATATTTAATATAAAATTTTATTTTTTATATTTTATATAAAAAATATATATTTCAAATTAAAATATAAAATAAATAAACCCAAAATATGTAAACAGACTTTCGTTTGATTTGTTATACTCCCTACAAATAGAGGTTTCCTAAATTTTGAAATTTTAAAATTTTTAAAAATATAAAACTAATCAAAAAAAAATATTATATTTAATAATGTTACGATCATTCCCGAATTTGATAAGATTTTATGGGATCAATTTTAAAATTCCAATAAATTTATATTTGATTACAAAATAAATAATAAAATTCAAAATACTCAAAAATTTTAAAATTTTGCAATTAGAGGATTTTATAATAATTTGCATTCCAACATTTATCTTTATGCTCTCCCATCCAACAAAAAAAAAAAAAAAACTCTAGTTCTTTTATTAATATTATATATCTTTATATTTTATTTATTTTATAAAAATATAATATTTTATTTGAACATACTAATAAAAATTTGTATATTTATTTATAATTATCAATTTTATTTATATTGAATTATATTACTAACGATGTTTTAAATAAGTTAATAATTTTAATTATTTGATTGGTGTGTTAGTTTTATATTTTTAATTTAAAATATTTTTTCTATTAAGTACTGTATGTCTGGAGTATAAAACTAATATTTTATATTGAATTGTTAGTATATAAATTATATTATATATTTTATATGAATCTGTATATATTATATATTTTAGAATTAATTAAAAACCGTTGTAATAATTTTCTATTAGAATACACCTAATTTGATAAAAAAATATATATAAATAAATTTTTTAAAAAAATAAATAAATAAATGTACAAATTTAATTTATCACAATAAATAAAATTCGTGATGAGACAATTATGTTATTTAAAAATATAACAAAAATTAAATCCTTCACTCAATCCGCAAAATAAATTGAATTTGGAAAATATAAATCTTGAATAATTTTACCAACCAACCAACGATATATATAACTCCAAATATCCGACTCTTAAATGCAATAAATTCTATCACATAAAAAAAATCTTAAGGTAAAATCGCATTTTTACAAAAAAAAAAAAAAAAACAGTCATTGAACCAAACACTTTATTAAAAGAAATGTATTGTCATTATATGTGTTATATAGTGTAGTGTAGTACAGAAACAAAGCGATATCTATCAGACGAAATCAGTCCAAGATAATTACAAATTTTAATTTGAATAAGTAAATCGTAATAATATGATATTTTTAAAAAATAATATATTTTTCATCCTAAGTGAAATTATATTTTTTTATCATTCCATTAGTATCTATTTTTTATTATCACACTAATGCTAAATATTATTAATCTTTTACATAAATTACAAAAATATTATTATATATAAATATAGAAAACATATTAAATTTATTTTACACACTTCTACTTATTAATAAAATACTTTTAAGGTGTGTTTGTTTGAAGAATGTTAAATATTTCTACTATTCACACAAAATTTTACTCCCTCCAAATAGATCAAATCAGATACATATTTTTTATTTTTTATTTTATTCCAAAAATCCAACTTTACATTCAAAACATCATATCAATACTTATTTATATCACATCATACTCCTATTTCAATTCATTTTTTTTTAATTATTATTCAAATCTCAACTTAAAATCTAAACTCTCAAAACAAACACGTCTACTAATTTCGCCAATAAGTATAAATTATATTCCCTCCATCGCGGTCCCAATGGGCCCTTTGGGGTTTAGTAATAGATTAAAAAATAATACTAGTATTTTATTAGTCAGTGGAAATGTATAAAATGTTTTGATATTTTTTTGTCTTTTTTGACTTCATGTAAAAAGTAATTATGTGTAATTGTATGTTTATAATTTTAAAAAATAAATAAATAAATAAATAAGGGTATTTTGGTATTGATGTATAATTAATTTTACTAAAAATAAAAAATAAATACTTTGAAGTGTGACGGACGAAAATGAGAAAAATGATACTTTGAATTGAGATGAATGAAGTAATTTTATTTGTTTTTAGAATTAGATAAACTCAAGCGAAACAAAAACTTCACGCAAAGACATAATTACACTTTCTTCAGGGATGGAAATTGGTCGGGTCTAGCTGGACCCAAGCTCTAACTTGAATACATATTGTTGGATTAGAGACTCGAATTGGACTCGACTATACCCTGACACGACAATACCTGACCCGACTCGAACAATACCCGATGGATCCGACAAACTTACGAAAAAATTTTACAATTCTTAAAGTTTAACTTAAAATTGAATTTGAATCCGGATTCGGACACAATATATATTAAAATTTATGAATTTTATTCAAAAATATTACTCTCTTCGTCCCTTAAATAACTATTCATTTGTTAAAATAATAAAAATAAAAATTATCTTTATACATTTTATATAATTTAATCTCATTTTAAAATTTTAAATTTATAATTTTTTTAATTTTAATTAAACTAATTAGCTATTTTATTATTAATCTAACTTTTTAATTATTTATTAATTATATTCTTTTTAAATTTTCGTATTTATATTAAATAAAATACCATAGTTGGAATAAAGAGAGTATAAAAATTCTAACAAGACAAAATACTGCAACTGTCCTTTTACTTAGTCAAAATTCAAATGTAGCAAGAAATTCAAATAAGTTCGAACAAGTATTTTGACCAAGTCTATGATGCATGGTTAATTCTTAAAAAAAAAAAAAAAAAAAAAAAAACACATATTTTAATTAAGGGTTTGTTTGAAAAAGGTGTTTTAATTTGTATATAATAAGAGCATAGTGATATAATTTATTCATCCACAAAATCGAGTACTAATTTTCTTCTTTATTTGTTTACAAATATATATATATATATTTTATAGTAAAAAAAAATTTATATATTTTTTTAATTTATATACTTTAATATTATACTTATTTTTAAAAAAAAATCAAAATTACTAGCACATAGTATAGTCTATAAAAAATTATTTTACTTTATTAACTCACTTATATATTTTTTTGACACAATTTTTTATATGAAGGTTTATTTTTTTTGGTTATTTTTTACTTTTTATGATAAAAAAAAAAAATACAAAAAGTTATATTTTTTCCGTCTCATTGTGTCTATACCTAAATCCGTCCGTCCTGCTTATCATTCATTTTTTTTTAAAAAAAAAATGAATTATACACTCTCATTTAAAAACATATATTAATTTATAATTTTTTAAATTTTAATTAGACTAATTAGTTATTTTAATTTTTTATTATAGAATAATTATTTTCACTAATATATTATTAATTATTTATTAATTATACTCCTTATAAATTATTGTATCTAGAGTAAAAAAGACACCTTAGCAAAGACGGGGAACATTATATTTTATAAAATGTGTATCAAATTCAAATGAATATACATGTTGCGGATGAAAGGAGTATTATATTTTGAATAATAATATAATATTTTTATTATAAATTATATGCAAAAAAATATTGTTGGGAATTAAAGAAATTAAAAACAAAGATAACCTATTATGAGTTTTGTAGAGTTTTAGTGCAACGGGTGATCCGCATCAAAGAAACTCTTTAAAAGTTTTTCTCAATTTTCACCTCATACTATTTTTTTTTTTGCTATTTTACAATCTCTTTTTTCGACTTCATTGCAAAAATATATATATATATATATTAATTTATATCAAAATAATTAATAATATTATTAAATTTAAAAATAAAATTATATATATCATTTTGTATAGAATAAAATTTTATATAATACAAAAATATATAAAAAAAAATTAAAAAATAATTAAATAAATGATATATTTAATAATAATAATAATAAAAAAGTTTCACTGAGTTGCTCTGTCCAACACCGCTTCCGCTATGCTTCTTCCATTCTTTTTCTATTTTTTTTTTTACTTGGGAATCCGCAATCGCTACCAGAAAATGAGCATTGGGTAAACCTCTAATTGAACCTAATACCTTGCAAACTAAGCTCGTCTGGCAAGTCACACTAGGCGAACCATATGTGGCAAGTGACCTGAGGCCGTCGCTGTCATGATTGTCCGCCGCCGCTGCCGCATTCGAGGCTCAAACGGTAAGACGAAAGCAAGCAGAAAGAACAAATGAAGACTGCCGTCGTGGTCGTCCTCCGCCGCTGCTGCCGGAGTTGTTGCTGGTGGTGTTGAGTAGAAGATCTTGGATCGGGAAGATAAGACGGTTAGTAGGTTTATTTTAATTAATCTTTTTTTTAGAATAATACATAATAATAATAATAGTAATAATAATATAGGTTGAGAGGAAGAGAACAAAGATGGTGTAATAATAAAGAAAAAGCAAAAACTTGCCTAAATCGAGTGTATAGATCTCGGCGAAGCCAAACATACGAGAGCCGGTAAAAATAGATACGATTTAAAAAATTTATTCAAATTTAATATAAAAGAAAAAAAAATGCTTAAATCTAAAAAAATAAATTTAATAAATTCTTGATCATGACGTACTCAGGCTTATTAAGGTATGCCCTGTCGGGCCAACCCAATTAATTAAAATTATATAATTTTATAAATTTATCTTAAAATTTAAATATATGTGTATACTTATGAAATAATTTTCGCCATAAATCAATGGACACATTTTTTTTCTTTTTTTTGAGTTTGTTTTATTTTAATTGACATATGATTATTTTTAATAAATTATATTAATTTAAAATGTATATAATATATATAAATTAACTTTTGTAACATATAATATTATACAATATATAGAACTCACTTAAAACTCTTTATTTTTATTATTTTTCTCAATAAATAAATATTTTTATCTAAATTTAAATTTTTTATTTTATTAATGTTTGCACTAAGTTTAATAAATATTTTATTTTAACGACTTCTTGTGATAGTTTTAGTATATAAAAACTATTTTATCCCTATAATGTGTAAAGTTAATATTAGATATTAATGTAAATAAATATAAACGTAATAATTTTGTAATGTATAGTGGAGTCTATACATACTAATAAAAATGAAATGAGGACTTTGTATTTGAAGAACAAAAAATACAAAATATATACTTCGATTTTAATTTAAAATTCAATAGGAAAATATATAATACTAACATTACTTTTTTATAAATAAATTAATTAACCACTTAACCAAACTTTTCATGTGTGTATTCAATTAAATGTGCTTCTGACTTGTTGGTGTATTTTCTTAGGTTGTCACATTTTATTTCATTGATTGATAGTGGCATGTCTAATATCATTATACTCCCTCCGTTCTAGAAGTATAATTTTGGTTGTTTTGGATATAAAATTTAAAATATATTGATATTATATTAAAAGTAGGTAAAAAAATATGAGTAAAAGATTTTTTTATCCTTGCGAGTGTATTAGCGTAAAAAGTAGCGGCAATTGTGTAATAATAATGAAAAAGTAAAAATAATCTTATGATATGATTATTTATGAAAATAAGGCTATTGTTTTGAGATGGACAAAAATAGTAAATAGAATTATTGTATTAAGACGGAGGGAGCATAAATATTTTGAGTTATTGTTCTTTACCCATCTATCATATTATTATACATCCTAATAATACATGCAAGTATTTTTTATTTTCTATTTTTACCTTCTACTATCATATTATATAATATGAATCGATGCCTATTCTTGTTATTTTTACTTGATAAATTGATATCTTAAATAAGTGATAAAGCTTATAAAGACAAATCATACTTAGTATTTAGTTAAATACAAATTCAAATACAAATAAAAAAATAAAATAAATAAATTGCTTATTGTTGGAGTATACGATTTGAGAGAATTGTAGAAAAAAATATTGATTCTCATAAAATCGAAAATTCAATTGATAATGTAAGAAATTGTACATATTTTGTTGAGAAAAGTAAAAAAAATATATAACGATCTAAATGAGATAGTTTATTGCAAGTGAAAAAGGAAATAATGAATCTATAAAAAGAAACGATAAATCAAATAAAAGAAAATTTTAGTGAAATTGAGAATCCACGGAAAGAAAAAAGAAAATTCCCGTATTTAGTTAGTAAATTTTTATTTTACTTTTTATTTGAATTCTCTAATGAAATTAGTTCATTTTTCAAATTTATTTTGCTGACTTAAAGAAACAAAAAAATTGAAAATAATTTTATTTATATTTTCATTTTCTTATAAGACGAGATAGTATGTAATAATACCAACTAACTCTAAATAATAAAAACTTAATCTAAATTGTAAACTAAATATATAAAACATTTCAACGTTATAATGCCATAAATAGATATCTAAACGGAGTTATAGAAAACAATATAATTCTCAAAACCGTTAAAATTGCAAATAAAAGCCTCAATATATTTGGATTCGAAAGCAGAATTCTCAATAAGTGGGACAAATGATCCAAGGCTAAACAAAGATTTTTTTATTGAAATTGAAAAATAAATTTAGGATGTGTTCGTTTGTAGGTTTTTAACAAAATCCTACTATTCATCCAAAATTTTCCCCCCAAAAACATCAAATCAATCACCTATTTTTCATTTTTTATATTATACTAAAAATCAATTTTACATTCAAAACATCACATCATCACCTATTTATATCACATCATATAATTATTCAAATTCAAAATTTTTACTATTCAAATCTCAACTCAAAATCCAAACTCCCAAACAAACACACCCATCAGCAAACCACCTGCAAGTTATACTCTAATATGATACTCCTATTATATTTTGCAAGTTGTTATTATTAATAAGAAAACTCAAGCTTAACATAGGTGTGGTACAGCTGGATAAGGATATATTCAAATAATAACAAATTAATCTAAATAATACTCTCTCCGTCTCAAACAAGATGCAATATTTTTTTTGGCACGAATTTTTAGGTAAATAATATTAAATAGGATAATTTAGAAATGAGATGATGTGATGAGAGAGAAATATATATTTTATTATTTTATTTGGATGATGTGAGAGGATAAAGTATGGGATAGAGATTAGGTATAATTAATTATTTTCTATTTTAGAAATATTGCATGGTGTTTGGAACGTACAAAAAACAAAAATGTTGCAGGATGTTTGGGAATAAAAGAGTAGAAATTTAGTTTAAACCATAAACCACAAACCAAATAGGGTAAATTATATTGTACATTATGAAAATGCGTTAGAATATTTTGTATTTAATTTATACTACATTAAATTCTCTTGTATTAGCATAAAATATTATTTCTGTTATAAAAAATAGCAATTAAGAATCACAGGTTTACTATAAATAACTTTTGAAGATGAATATATATTTTAATCTTTTAAGCAAGAATCACAAGATTGGGAAAATAATGGCAACACCAACTATTTTAGGGTGTGTTTTTTGGGCCCCAAATTTGGAGTTTTTACTGTCCACGGTTTGGGGACATGGTTTTTTTCTTTTTTTAATATTAAAATATAATTTAATATTTATTATAATTATAGGGGGAAAAAATATATACAATATACATATTTTGTAGAGAATAAAATTTTGTCACAAGTCCAACTCCTACACCACAAAACTATCCCTTACGGGACAAAATTTTCACATTCTTTATTTTTATATCATATGTACAATGGAGGCATAATTTTTAGAAATTTACAAATTTCATCTACTATTTTTAAATAAAATTGGAGAAAAAAGCTCTCAATCTTATTTATCTCATTTCGTTTTTCATTACTAAAGTTCTAATAAAAAAATTTATAATGTTATTCATATTCAATATGAGGCCCTCTACATAACTAAGTGCTTGATTCTTAATCATAGCTATTTTTGGACAAAAAAAAAAGTACAGACGCGAGAATACTATCCAATAAATAAAACACGTTATATTTTATGCAATTTTTATAAAATTGGGGGTTTATTATGCAATTTACCAATCAAAGATCTTACTTGAATTGAAGCTTTCGATGGTCCTTTGTGTTTCACTCTGTTTAGATGCATCTGCTTCAGTCATTGCTACATCTCCAGGTTCCATACTAATAAAAATTAAAATTCAAATTAATCCGATAAAAAAAAAATTAAAATTAAAATCCGATCAAAAAAAACATTTAAATTTTTTTTAAAAAGACACACATGGCATTACCTCATTGGATGGTGCTGACCTGAAGCCATACCATTGCAACATTGACGGCATCCAAGCACACTGTGTGGAACAGAAAGAGAAAAAAAGGGATCTAGGCTATATTCACATATTATGTTAGATCTCTTTCGCAACACGGCCGTGTTATTTGTCATCCTCCACACTGCTGGTTAGTTAGTTAGTCATGCTTTTAAAGGGACCATTATTTGTTTTCTCATGTATCCCACAAGTTAGAACACTACAGAATGATCAACTATTTATTACAAATAGTACAAGTAATAGAATGTAAAATTTATCATATTGAAGAACACCTAACAAAACCCTCATAGAAAATGCACAGAAATGCAACATTCTTCAACAAAATATGCTAAACTCAATGTAAAAGATCCTAAAGAAATTAACATTCTAAACAATCTATAATTTCAAGATTCTGTTTTGAAATGAAATAATTTAATACAGATTCCCTCGCATCATTCTAATTTGTAATTGTATCGACAAAGCAAAAGAAAGGATTTCGATAGTATAAACATTGTGGATAGATTTATGAGCCATTTTTGACTTAAAGGTTGCAGATTAAGAGCAGAGAGATATGTACAGTGCCTAATGAACTTAAATTACAGGCCACCTCTTACAGCAAATAACACACAAATTAATTTCACAAATCTATAGTAAATCACTGCCAAAACATGCATATCAGAGCATAGTAATTACGAACAAATATGGATTGAGGTCGAGGTGTGCCTAACCATTTAAGCTCAGCCGGATAAATAGGATTCGTCACTGTCCGTGGTTTTCTTGCCTTTCTCTACATGGTTTCACTCATCCAAGTCTCTGCAGTAGCCACAGAAATCAGCAGTCAGAATTTTACGGGCAGTAAATCTGATACGGTATATTTACTTGGTGGGATTCGAGTCATTGTGGTGAATTAAGAGACTATTAATCCTTGCTGATCAAAAAAGATAACTCCATCCATATGGAAAGCAGTGAATTTGTTCGTGCAATGTTTAAAATATAAATGCAATGCTAATTTCACGAACAAGAGTTGAAAAACCATCATTGTATGAATCCATAAAACAAAGATCATTTGTTTGTCCAAACATCGAATCCTTATGGGCAGGCACACAATGAACAACATCCAAATCAACGACACTTGTATTAGAAACTATGCCATTCACTAGCCTAATAGATAAATACAGACACATTCAATGGGAAATGCCGGGGATTCAGTAATCCTGCCTTGAAAGGCTTATTGCAATTTGCATCACAACAATCTCTAAAAGAAGATAAACGTAGACCAGCCGAGCATAGCACAGATTATAAGATATCCCCATCATTCATTTAAGCATCACATTAGCATAAATATCATCCATATGGTACAAAACAGGAACAACAGTAAACAGATTATGGATTCACTTACATCAACTCATGAGGCACCGGATTCCTTCCACGTTTCAAAGATCTAGCAGCAGAGGCCCCTGAACTTTGAACAGCACCAGAATCAACCTCATGGAGTCCATTCTCAAAAGCCTTAGCCAAATTCTCAAAGTAATTCTTAGTGGTGTTAGTAAGTCCCCTGAGCTTCAACCGGTAACTGCCGAAATTCTTTGAGGAGTCCCCTCTCTGAAGGTACTTCCGAAGCCCCCGCTCGGCGCAATGGTGCAGCCTCTCCAAGGCCGACTCCGCCTGCCCCTGTAAGAACTCGAAAAGCTGCTTTTTCGCAACCTCGGTCTCGGCTAGATAATACCCATACACGTAGCTCCATTTCAAAATCCTTCTGCACTCAATTATCCGTTCCCACGCAGCCACAACTACCCTAAGCATCAGCCGATCGCCACACCTTGACTCAATCACCTCTTCTGTGAGCTCTTCCTTCATAGTCTGTAAATCGGAAATGGCCTTCCGTTTGGACATGTTGTTTGAAGCCCATCGCTCATAGTAATGAGTATACTTTCTAAGATGCTTCCGAGCACTTTGCTGGGAGCTCCTTGATTCCTCCGTTGCCTTGTATCCATTGCAGGCTTTGTAGCCATGGACGTCCCAATCGTTCAGGCACAGCCAGCAGAAGACGAAGCAGCACGGCGACCGGCAAGTCATCCTGTTGCAACCGCTGTTCTTCTCTATTGGACGCTTGCACTTAGGGCAGGGTTTCGTGAACGCTAGAATCCATCGCGTGTTTACCGATTCGATGTCGTTTTTCTCCATCCAATTCGAGACGGTTTTGCAATCGACGGGACGGTGGCTCTCCTCCGTGCACTTCCAGCAGAAGCTGTGCGAACAATCGCAGGTGACGCTGTAGTCGGTGGTGTCGCTCTCGAAGGCGTATTCGATTGCGTAGGTGCAGCCAGGGGCAGGGCACCATTTGCACTTTTTGTTCTCCTCGATGTAAGACCTCAAAAGGAACTGATCGTACTTCTTCTTATCGTCTTCAGATGCGAGCGATTCGATCATGTCCAAACCCACGGCGGCGCCTCCGCACGACGGCTCCGGACAGCGTAGGTCGAGGCATCCAGGACCGTCGCTCACAGCCGTACAAATGTACGATCTCCAGCAAACTTCGCAGAACGGATGACCGCAGGCGGCGGAGTGAATCCTCTCCGGCGAACACCGTTCGAAGCAGATTCCGCAAGGCGCCTCCGAATCCTCCGACGTGGTTGCGGTCTCCGAAGGTAGCCCGACGGCTCTCCGAATCCTCTCTTCGTCCGGAAACCAGGCGTCGTACACACCGATTGGACTCCAGTTATAGCGGCGGAGAAGCAAGCAGGCCGTAGCCTTGGAGACGGAAAGCACACTCCGAACGTCATCGATGGCGTCCTTCCGGCGTCGGCGGATGTCAATTTCCCCCAAAACTGTGTAGCTTTTGTCGTCTTGCGCGTCCTTGTCGAGTTCGTCCATAGTGTGGAGGTAGGGATGATCGGCATCGGCGACGCCGAGGGAGATTAGGAGCTCTCCGTCGTCCTGCCATGGCTCCATGGAAGATCAAAAAATGGATTAAAGCAGTAAGTAATTTCGCAATAATATTATTGTGAGTATAGTGTAAAGACTCGGGAGTTGACCTAATTTGTGTATGTATGTCTATAATTATTGGAAGAATCTTTGTTTATTTGGGAAAGCAGCTGCTGCTTTTATGCTATGCTTTCCTTTGCTATATAATATGCGTTTTATTATTATTATTATTATTATTATTATTATTTGTTATTAATAATGCCTCCATATCACATTAACATAGCATAATAGTCTCAGTATGATTAACTGCTCTGCTTAATTTAGAAGATACGACTCTTTCGGTATTATAAGTAGGCTAACTTACACAAATTTATATCTAATTTTATAAAATTGTACAAAATTATTCATACTTTTTAAATTATATCAAATTTTATTGTGGTTTTATAAACTGTGCGTTTAATTTATCAGTCCTCCTTATTTAACTGTGTTTAATTTGCACACAAAAAAATATGAATAAGTTTTAAAATTTTTATAACACTTTAAAATTATAAATATACTTACTATATTTAATATAAAAAAATAGTAAATATACGTCAACACGTATAGTTTATGAAATTACAAAAGCACTTTACGTAGTTTTATAAGTACGGGATTTAATACAATTCTGTAAAAATACAAGTAAATTTTGTACCATTTAAATCTTATAAGTATAGGAGAAGTGGCTGCTGTTGATTTGAATGGCTGGACATACGTTATATAGATGATCATGTGTATATAATATTTTATTATATGCTTATAATATAATACTTTATTTTTATATTTATATATATTTTATATCTGTATAAATTAAAAAAAAATATTTATAATATTAAATAGATATTATAATTATTAAAAAAAAAATAGATAAATTGTTACCAAATCAGAACCATAACCACTCCAACAATCCAATTCACGCGCCGCCGTCACCCACCTTGCCCTCCCCCACTTTCTTTACCCGTCTTTCTTCTTCCTTTTTCTTTCTTTCTTCGTTACTTTCTCCCCCTCTTCTCTTTTTTCTTTCCTTTTCTTCTAAGTTGCGCCGCCGCCGCCGCCCGCTGGAGTATCCGGTGCGGCTTTTTTTAATTTCCCTCTCTTCCTTCATTTCCCTCTGATTGTTCCTCTGATTGTGCTTCCGTTTACTAGGAAATCGAGTATGTTTTAACATTTTCCTCATCTATTTTTTCATTTTTTTTGCTTCTTCTACCGGTGGTCTCCGGTCGCCGGCGCTTCCGTTTCAGACCTCTTTGCCCAAGTTTTTCCGGTAGCTAGGGTGCACAGAAAATCGCACAAACAAACAAACATTGCCAAGTTTATTCTTTAACACCAGTTTTGCTTGTAGGTTTTGTAAGTCGTTAGTCGAAAATTTTGGGTCAAATACAGTTCGTGAAAGCTCACATTCGAAGTTCCACCATGTTCGCTCAAGTCAGGTATCGGTTGCAACAGAGTAAGAACCAATTTTCAATTTCTTCGATTACTTTCACATTCCCCTTTCAATTACATCTCCAAATCGCTCTATTTCATCTCCTATCTGCATTTCCCCAGCAATTCTCCGTTCGCGCATCGTTGAAAACCCTAGAACTCCGATCTCCAGTACAGGATCGTGCGTTTCCTTATATTCCACTTCCACAAGGATATACAGAGGTCCGATTTCGAGATCACTGCGCAAGCGAATCAACAGAAGAGCTAGATTGGCAGCAAAACCTGTTCTAGACAAAACAGTTTTCCAAAAATGTGTATCTCAGCTGCTGCCTAGGTTCACCCCGGAGGATCTCCACAATGTGATAATCGAACAGGACGATCCATTGGTGTGCTTGGAGCTCTTCAATTGGGCGTCTCAGCAGCACAGATTCAGGCACACCGTGTTCACCTATCACGTCACGATCCAAAAGCTCGGTGCGGCCAAAATGTACAAGGAAATGGACGATATCGTCAATCAGGTTCTAGCTATCCCTAACCTGGGCTCTGAGCCTCTTTTCAATACCATGATATATTACTTCACTGAGGATAGGAAGCTTGTTAGGGCTGTGAATATATACAAGCATATGCGTGCTTCCCGGAATTTAGATTGCCGGCCGTCGATTCGTACCTATAACATATTGTTTGCAGCATTTCTGAGCCGCAGGACGAACACCTATATTAACCGAATGTATATGGAGACAATAAGGTGCCTGTTCAAGCAAATGGTTGATGATGGAGTCGAGCCCGATATTTTTTGTCTGAATGCTATGATAAAAGGATATGTGATGTCACTTCATATGAACGATGCCCTTAGGATTTTTCATCAGATGGGTGTTGTGTATAGTTGTCAGCCTGATTCGTATACGTATGATTATTTGATCCACGGTTTGTGCGCCCAAGGTCGAACGAGGAATGCAAAAGAGATTTGTAGTAGAATGAAGGGGAATGGATTTGTGCCTAGCGGCAAGTCTTATAACTCTCTTATCTGCTCGTTGGCTCTCGAGGGTGATGTTGATGAGGCAGTTAAATTCTTGTGGGAGATGGGCGAGAACAAAAGAGTAGCTGACTTTATTACATACCGGACCGTTCTTGATGAGACATCCCGGCAGAAAAGAATAGGAGATGCTTTGAGTTTGCTGCAGGAATTTCGAGAAAAAAGGGTTGTCGATGATCATATGTATGGAAGGCTATTACAGGAGCTGGAAAATGATTCTCAGAGCTTTTATATGAGAAGTTAGTTCTAATTTGAGGTAACTGAACCATTTTAATGGCTGCTCAATTTGCATTTGGGTAACAATTACATAGGTTTGATTGAGTGATTGGTTTGTGTTTGAGTAACCAAACCATTTTAATGTTTTATTTTAAGTTTTTATGCCTTTTCTATTTTTTGCAAGTCTTGTGATGAGATCTAATTCTTTCATTTACATATTAAGATGATGTAGTTTAACTTAGGGCGTGTTTGTTTGAGGAATTGGATTTTGAGTTGGGATTTGGATAGTAAAATTTTTGAATTGTAATAGTTGTATGATGTGATATAAATAAGTGTTGATGTGAAGTTTTGAATGTAAAATTAGTTTTTAGTATAATATAAAAAATAAAAAATAAGTATTTGATTTGATATTTTTTAGGGGGAAAAATTTGATAAATAGTAGAATTTTGGACAAATCCTTTAAACAATATGCTCTCTTATCATTTTCTTTTCAGTTTTGGTTTTCTTTTAGTATTTTAGCCCCGGATATAGTTTGTTAATCATTTATGCTAGAAACAATCTATGGTTTGCTTTGCTTGTTGAAATAAACTTTTAGCATCCTTTTATCTCACCTAACTTCTCTATTTATGGTTTTCATTTAAATTTGCGGATGCAGTGGCAATGCCGATTTGTTTGACGAACTATTCATTGGAGAAAATCATCCTAGATCCTTATTTTAATAGAATCACATCTAAGGTATAGTCTGGACCATATTTTGTGGTCAAGTTGTTTCTTTTTCGATAGACATTCATCATTGGTTATGATACTTAAGTTACAGTTGCAACATTGTGAGGAAGATGTGACAGAGATTGATGTAAAGCCTGATGGCTCCCGGGGCGCCAAGGCAAGGGGCGATCGCAAGAGTCTTGGGGAGCTTGGGCTGTGGCATCTACCTGATGGAACCATCTGTCCTCAGGTGTAAGCAGAATCAAAACCGAAAACAGACCTTCAACCTGGTAAGCAGAAATTGGGTTCTGATAATCATGCTGGTCTTAGATTAGGAATGAAAAAGAACCAAGATGGTTTCTGGGAAATTAACAAACCCTATGGGCTTCAGGGTATTCCTTCTACAAATAGATTTTTGGATTTAAATTTTTGAAATAGTAAAAAGTTTAAATTTGAAAAGTTGTTTGATGTAATATAAACAAAGATGGATATAATATTTTAAATGTAAAATAGATATAACATAGATTAATAGTATTAGGCTGAAACCAAGTCACACTAGGCGAATCATGTATGACAGATCAAGGGAACTATGATTACAATTTGTTGCATAGGAAAAAAATGAGAATTTGAACTCAATCTTTAATCCAAAGTAAAAATAATCAACATATATTTATACATATTTAAGCATACTACGACATGTACGAATATATGGTAGTCACCTATATGGCATTTGCTGCCCGGTCATGTCAGCATTATACTGAATTGGCTAAATCAGCATAGGATCTGTTGCCTTAAAATTGGGTTCAGGCAGATTCGCTAGATTCAAAACAAATTAGGACAAAGCAATTTCATAATCATATCATATGTTTGGCAAAACATAAAACAGAGTTCACAAAGTTGTGAATTGCCATCGCCTATCAAGTACCCAATACTGACGATGACGGCACGCAAGGAAACAACAACACAGCAAGAAATACGAAAAATGTCCTAAGAACGCATGGCACACGAAAACATAGTTCATACGTAATATATTAAAGCAGCAGCAGGAATAATAATAACGTTGTTTACCGGGGAGCGACAGCAAACTTCATTTGGCACCCTTCTTGGCAGCAGCCTTGGTGACTTTGGCGCCAGTCGGATCCTTCTTATCGACATTCTTGATCACACCCACAGCGACCGTCTGGCGCATGTCGCGAACAGCAAATCGCCCGAGAGGCGGGTACTCTGAGAAAGTCTCTACAACCATGGGCTTGGTAGGAATCATCTTCACCATTCCAGCGTCACCGTTTTTCAGGAACTTGGGCTCCTTCTCGAGCTCCTTTCCAGAACGCCTGTCGATCTTGGTGACAAGCTCGGCAAACTTAACTGCAATGTGGGAGGTGTGGCAGTCAAGCACCGGGGCGTATCCGTTTCCGATCTGGCCGGGATGGTTCATGATGATGACCTGGGAGGTGAAGCTGGCAGCTTCCTTTGCTGGATCGTCCTTCGAATTCGAGGCAACAAAACCACGTTTCAGATCCTTAACAGCAACATTTTTCACGTTGAACCCAACGTTGTCTCCTGGAAGAGCCTCCTGCAAGGCTTCGTGGTGCATCTCGACAGACTTGACTTCAGTGGTCAAGCCAGTCGGGCCGAAGGTCACAACCATGCCGGGCTTCAGGACACCTGTCTCAACACGGCCGACAGGGACAGTTCCAATACCGCCAATCTTGTACACATCCTGAAGTGGGAGTCGGAGAGGCTTGTCAGATGGCCTCTTCGGCTCCTGCACCTGGTCCAGTGCTTCTAGAAGAGTCGGTCCCTTGTACCAGTCGAGGTTGGTTGACCTTTCAATCATGTTGTCTCCCTCGAAACCAGAAATGGGAACGAACGGGATCTTGTCGGGGTTGTATCCCACCTTCTTTAGGTAGGAAGACACTTCCTTAACAATTTCATCGTACCTCGCCTTGGAGTATTTCGGAGTTGTCGCATCCATCTGCAAATCATTGATATTGTTAGGTAAGTATGACACAGAATTACAAATTAAAAAAAGTCCAAATTTAACTTGCCTTGTTGCAGCAGCAAATCATTTGCTTGACTCCGAGGGTAAAAGCAAGCAAGGCGTGCTCACGGGTCTGCCCATCCTTGGAAATACCGGCTTCAAAACCACCAGTGGTGGAATCGATAATGAGCACAGCACAGTCAGCCTGTGAAGTTCCAGTAATCATGTTCTTGATAAAGTCGCGATGTCCAGGAGCGTCAATGACGGTGCAGTAGTACTTGGTCGTCTCAAACTTCCACAAGGCAATATCGATGGTGATTCCACGCTCGCGCTCGGCCTTCAGCTTGTCCAACACCCAAGCATACTTGAACGACCTCTTGTTCATCTCAGCAGCTTCCTTCTCAAACCTCTCGATCACACGCTTGTCGATGCCTCCAAGCTTGTAGATAAGATGTCCTGTGGTGGTTGACTTTCCGGAGTCAACATGGCCGATGACCACAATGTTAATGTGAACCTTTTCCTTACCCATGGCTAAAGATTCAAAACTGCAACAAAGCAAAATATGAATTAGAAACAACTGATGCTTAACATCATTCCGAATTCACAGTAATATTATCAAAATATCTATCAATCAAATAATTTCGTTCCTTCAACCACACAGAACCAGACAACGAGTAAAAATCACAAATAAAGATTCTAAAAACCACATCTTCAAAGTTAATCTAATAGTGATTGTTCCTCAACCAGATACGAGAAACGGCGGCTGCCGCCACAGATCTGGAATCACGATAATAACTGAAATCATCGATTCGCAAACACTTACAATCATAATCATACAACACACATACAAGCACCAAAAGAATCAGAGCAAGAACACACGAAGTACATCGAAATCAGACACATTAAATCGAAAGTACATATCCAAACACTTCCAAAACAAGCTTCTCAAACGACGATGCGCAGCAAACAGATAACATAATCAAAACCTAATAATTGAATCTGCAATAAAGAAATCTAAACAGCCTACGGGGAAAAGACCAGACCTTCAGCACGGATTTGCGATGAAACGAAATGGATTTTCAGAGAAAGCCAAGCAGCAGCGGCGGCGACCAGAAGAGAAAGAGAAGAGAATAGAGAAGAATGGAGGCAAGAGGCGAGTATATCGGAGGCGCTAGGGCTTATGTCGGATGGAGATTTTTCGGAATGAAATTACCAATTTAGCCTCGTATGTCGGCGCATTCAGAAACAAGTAAACAGTTGCGACCAGGGTATTTTCGGTATACAAATATAGCTGTTGGGCTCTTGAATTTATCTTGACGTGGGTTGGGCCCAAAAATCAGAAGGACCCGATTCTGGGCTGTCTGTGGCTCGTTATTGTAAAAGGTTTGGGTCCGATTCGATTCTAACCGGGTCGGATGCTCCAATAATATATACTACTCCCTCAGCCCATTTATGTCAATTTTTATTTATTTTTATATCTTCGGAATAATTTTTTAAATTTTAATTAAACTATTTGATTTATAAGTTGAAAAATTCAATTGATTTGGATTTTTTTGGTTTGTTTTGAATTAAGAAGTTTGAGTTATATTCGGTTGTAAGTTAATTTTTTAAATATATTGTATTAATTGATGATTAGTTAGTTAAAATAATATATAATGATTGATTTGATATGTTGAATTTAAATAATAGTAATATAATAAATTTTATTTAAATGAATTCGTTAACATTTTCTAATGAATTACAATAATAATAATAATAATAATAATAATAATAATAATAATAATAATAATAATAGACACATTCATATAATATAATAATATAATTTTTTTTTACAAAAATTTAATAATTCAATATAAATATTACTATTGTTTTATATTATTGACATAATTTTTTAACATCGCATAAAACACTAAACAAGCACTTTTTTCACCAAATACAATATTTTTATTAATAACATTTTTTTTAGATTTTTTTTTTACTATAAAAGTACTATTTTTCTTTAAAAAAATTATTTAGCTAAATATATAATTTTTTTTAATCAATACATCACTATTTTAAAATTATATTTACAATACAACACTAATTCAAAGATGTCAGTTCAAAAAAATTTAAATTCAATAAAAAAATTCAATTCAATTCCAATTCCAATTTACAATGAAACGGACCTAAGTTGTTCAATAATTGCGCCTCTAATCCAAATAAGGCCATATTGATAATACAATAGTTGATGGTCTTTCATCTATACTTCATATGTCCATTGATCAAATGATCCATTTGGTAATAATATAAAATATTGGTATAGATTAATAAGTTATTAATAATAAATTATGATATTATTTTATTAATTTTTTTATATAAATAGTGGTATTAATATTCTAAATATTTTTAACAGAAATATATATAATATGAATATCATTATTTTTTAAATAATAAAATTTTATATAGTACAAATAAATAAAAAATATTATTATTTATAATCAATTTCACTACTTAAAAAAAATTAAATATAAATAAAAATAGAGAAATTTTGAATAAATTTATTAAAAACATAAAAATTTCATCTTTTATAAGACAAAAAATAATAATAATAATAAATCTGTCTGTGATCAGACAAAAAAAATGCAATAATAACTGTGTTGAAACGTGACTTGGATTTAGCGGTCTACCCGATCCTAAACCAAAGTGAAAGGGCTGTTTCAATTGGCAGGTTCCTTTTGGGCTTATCTTAATTAATAACAAATGGACTTAGGGTTTATGGTGTTTTTGGGATGCTTATAAATAGACAACTATGGTTCTTAGTCGGATGACATATTGTAAATCTCTGAATCAGTATAATAAAATCTCTCCGGTTCCTGCCCGTAGACGTAGGTTGACACACCGTCACCGAATCACGTAAAACTTATGTGTTCTTTATTTGTTTCTTTCTCGTTTTCTCATAACAAGCTGAATTGTTACTTCTTTTTTTTTTTTTCGCCCAATTTACTGTTTAATTAGGGCAAGCACAAGGATGGAAATAATAATAATAATAATAAATAACTATATTTGAAATGGAATGTCAACCATCTTCTTTGCTCTTAATGATGTAAAAAATTACTTTTTTCTCCGACTAATGATAAATTGACTTTGGTCGGTTCGTAATCGTCATGGCTTTGAACTTCCAACGCCTTCGAATTTTTTCTATTATACATGATTCGCTTAGAGTGATTTATTTTTTCGAGCCTAGTTTACATACTATTAAATTTGGTCGAGAATTTACTCAATACGTACTATTGCAAAACTCTCATGTTACTATTGCAAACTCTCGTGTTACAAAAGAAAAAATAAAAAAAAAACTATTAAAATGTCACTTTGTGAACATTTGATTCCCGTATCTTTCTCTTAGGATGTTTTTAGTACAAGATCAGATAAATGGAAATAGTCTCATTTTTATTTCTCTATTTTTATTTCTTTTTCACATGGAGAGAAATGATGTTGTAGTATATATATATTATCTTTTTTTATTATATAATTTTTATACTTTTTTTTAAAATTATATTATTTTAATTTTACAAAAAATAAATTTAATTTATTATTAAAGTATTTAATTTTTATAATTTTGTAAGAAGTTTTTATTAAAATATAATTTTAAAAAATATCATATATAACTTATAAAAAAAATTATCAAAAATATTTTTGATTAATTTTTATTCATTATCTATTTATAAAAAAAAAGAATTCTCATTGTCCACTAATTTCATTTCTCTTCAATTCTATTACAAATTTTATTTCTCTTCAATTCTATTACTCGCTTGGGGTTATGATTCTAATTCGAAATCCGGTGGATGCGTAAAACTTTTGATATTTTGATAATTTTTAATTTTGATTTTTATATTTTTGTATGTATGGTATTTCAATATTTTTTTCATTTCTAATTGTGTTTTTCTTTGATGGGCTCAGAAGCCCAATTCACTGTAGTAGTGGGTCATGGGCCAATTTGAATGATCATTTTTTTTTTTGTTATTTACTGTATGGACTAGACCGGGCATGGGCCGGTCCAGTCCCTCTGAATCATTTGAACCGTGACCTACTTTTCCATCCGCTACTGCGGTAGAGCCGGCCGCCCATTGCACAATGTGTTAATTTTGAGATACCGAAAATGCCCCGATTCCAATTGCTCCTGATTGCGCCATAGATAAGGGCAAATAGGTAATTGCACCTCCGAAAAATCTCCGACATAAGCCCTAGCAATCTGCAATAAGAATCCTTCCGCTTTTAAAGCCTCTCAACTCTGCCCCGTTCCCTTCTTGCCTTTTTCTCGCCGCGGCTGCTGCTTGGATTTCTGGAGAATTCCTCTCCTTTTGTCGTGAATTTGTGTTGAAGAAGGTCAGATCTTTTCTATTCTTACCTATGGGTTGAATAGATTTGATTTTGTTTGTGTTTTTTTTTTTTTTGCTCGGTGAACTATTGAGTTTTGATTATGTTCT
Source organism: Andrographis paniculata (assembly GCF_009805555.1). Classification (NCBI taxonomy): domain Eukaryota; kingdom Viridiplantae; phylum Streptophyta; class Magnoliopsida; order Lamiales; family Acanthaceae; genus Andrographis; species Andrographis paniculata. The sequence continues at coordinate 3,947,843 of NW_026137614.1, forward strand.
CTGTTTGATGCGAATCGCCGTTTGAGAAGCTTGTGTTTGAATTGTTTTGATATCCACTTTCGATTTATTATGTCTGATTATCCATTTATGTTGTGTGTTCTTCCATCGATTCTTACGGTACTTGTATGTGTGTTGGATGATCATGATTATGGCTTGTTTGCGAATCGACGATTTCAGTTATTATTGTAATTCCAGATCTGTGGCGGCAGCCGCCGTTTCTCGAATCTGGTTGAGGAACAATCTCTTTTAGATTAGTTTTGAAGATATGGTTCTTAGAATTCTTTATTTGTGATTTTTACTGGTTGTCTTCCTTTGTATTGTTGAAGGAACGAAATTAATTGAGTGATGGATATTATCATAACATTTTTGTTTACCTCGGAATGATGTTCTGCGTCAGTAGTTTCTAATTTATATTTTGCTCTGTTGCAGGTTTGAATCTTAAGCCATGGGTAAGGAAAAGGTTCACATTAACATTGTGGTCATCGGTCATGTCGACTCCGGAAAGTCAACCACCACAGGACATCTTATCTACAAGCTTGGAGGCATCGACAAGCGTGTGATCGAGAGGTTTGAAAAGGAAGCTGCTGAGATGAACAAGAGGTCGTTCAAGTATGCTTGGGTGTTGGACAAGCTGAAGGCCGAGCGCGAGCGTGGAATCACCATCGATATTGCCTTGTGGAAGTTTGAGACGACCAAGTACTACTGCACCGTCATTGACGCTCCTGGACATCGCGACTTTATCAAGAACATGATTACTGGAACTTCACAGGCTGACTGTGCTGTGCTCATTATCGATTCCACCACTGGTGGTTTTGAGGCCGGTATTTCCAAGGATGGGCAGACCCGTGAGCATGCTTTGCTTGCTTTTACTCTCGGAGTCAAGCAAATGATTTGCTGCTGCAACAAGGCAAGTTAAATTTGGACATTTTTTAATTTGTAATTCTGTGTCATACTTGCATAACAATATCAATGATTTGCAGATGGATGCAACAACTCCAAAATACTCCAAGGCGAGGTACGATGAAATTGTTAAGGAAGTTTCTTCCTACCTAAAGAAGGTGGGATACAACCCCGACAAGATCCCATTTGTTCCCATCTCTGGTTTTGAGGGAGACAACATGATTGAAAGGTCAACCAACCTCGACTGGTACAAGGGACCGACTCTTCTAGAAGCACTGGACCAGGTGCAGGAGCCGAAGAGGCCATCTGACAAGCCTCTCCGACTCCCACTTCAGGATGTGTACAAGATCGGCGGCATTGGAACTGTCCCTGTCGGTCGTGTTGAGACAGGTGTCCTGAAGCCTGGCATGGTTGTGACCTTCGGCCCAACTGGCTTGACCACTGAAGTCAAGTCAGTCGAGATGCACCATGAAGCTTTGCAGGAGGCTCTTCCAGGAGACAACGTTGGGTTCAATGTTAAAAACGTCGCTGTTAAGGATCTGAAACGTGGGTTTGTTGCCTCGAACTCGAAGGACGACCCAGCAAAGGAAGCTGCCAGCTTCACCTCCCAGGTCATCATCATGAACCATCCCGGCCAGATCGGAAACGGATACGCCCCGGTGCTCGACTGCCACACCTCCCACATTGCAGTTAAGTTTGCCGAGCTTGTCACCAAGATCGACAGGCGTTCTGGAAAGGAGCTCGAGAAGGAGCCCAAGTTCCTGAAGAACGGTGACGCTGGAATGGTGAAGATGATTCCTACCAAGCCAATGGTGGTCGAGACTTTCTCCGAGTACCCGCCACTTGGGCGATTTGCTGTTCGCGACATGCGCCAGACGGTTGCTGTGGGTGTGATCAAGAATGTCGACAAGAAGGATCCGACGGGTGCTAAGGTCACCAAGGCTGCTGCCAAGAAGGGTGCCAAATGAAGTTTTCTACCGCTTTCAGGCAAGCAAGTTTATTGCTGTTTTAATATATTCCTTGGTCTTGTTTTCGGACATTTTTCGTATTTGTTGCTGTTGTGTTGTTTTCTTGCATGTTTTCAGAATTGGGTACTTGACCGGCGATGGCGACCGGTGACTTTGTGAACTCTGTTTAAATTTTGCGATGTGATAATCTTGTGTTTTCGTGTTTATTTGAATGTGTTAAGATTGAATTTGATTATACTCTGTTTAGAGCCTCAATCCCTTGTGAGCATGAATTGGCCTACATATTAGAACAAATACATTAGGTACGAATTTGAAATAAAATATTCATCCCATTTATTTTTTTTTAAAAAATATCAAATTAATCATTTATTTTTTATATTATACTAAAAATTATTTTACATTCAAAAAATTATGTTAATATTTATTTATATCATATTATACAACTATTAAATTCAAATCTCAATTCAAAATTTAAATTTCAGACAAACACACCCTCGAGTAAGTGACATACATTTATTTTTGAAAATTTTAGTTAAAAAGATAATAATAAATAATAAATGGATGAATGTAATAAAGTTAGTAAAATTTGTTGTAAATAAGTATTAATTAAAACTTTTTTAAAATTAGTAATACAATGAATTTAGTGAACAGTTTTTTATTTAATATTTGGTTATTGTATGTGCTTTTAGAAAAGAAATTTAACTAGATGTTTGGTAATATATTATTTATTTTATATTGTATATTTTGATAAATAGGGGAGTCAATAAGTTTGTCCACTTAAAATTTTTGGATATATGTGTTTTTAATATTAAGTATGATAAAATTTATTGATAATATAAAATATATATTTTGTATTAATTGTTTAATTTTATATTTTTGATAACATGAGAATCTGTAGCTGATTAAATAAATTTTCGGTCGAATTTAGACAAATCACACTAGGCAAATGATATATGGTAGGCAGGCTTTGAGGGCATTGGGTATCTAATGGTTACAAGTTCACTTCTTATGCCAGATAAATTTTTAGCAAATTTTTTGCAATTCAATATATCATACTATGTATATATATATATACACTCAATTATCACTTTTGTATTTTACATTAATTTGCAATTTTTGTATTTCGCACCTGGATTTTCGATAAGAGTTAGCTTTATATTTTGATGTTCTATTTTTACCTCCAACATATTTAGCTAACATTTATTTTTCATTTCTTATTTTCCAGTAAAATTTGTTTTTTAGGTAAAAAAATCACATCAATCTATGTACATATATCACATGAAGCAAGTAGTTCAATTTCAATTGTAAACATATATCTACACACAGAGAGTCAGTACACATTCAACAAACACAATATGGTTGTATTAGTTTGTAATTTTTAGCATAGATTTTTACTATTTAGATTCTTTTTCCCTTTCAAAAATATCACATAAACAATTATTTTTCTTTTTTCATATTATACTACAAATTTATTTTACATTCAAAATATCACACCAACCTCTATTTATATTACACAAAAAACTATTCAAATTCAACTTTTTACTGTTCAAAAATCCAAACCCAAGACCTAAAATCCACAAACAAACACACCCTATATGTTTTATGTTTTACTAGCACTGTTACTGTGGAAAACCAATTGATTACCATAACTGAAAGAAGAAATCAGCACAAGTACTTGGTGTAGTATAACCAAACAAAACTTCAACCAAAACAGCTATTATATATGATTTGAATGGTCACAAAAAAAATTGATTGTGCAAAGCTAATAATCAATTCTCATGGCTGTAGTGTAGAGAGAGAAGAGAGAGAGAGAGAGAGAGTATACGTCTGCTGTTTCAAACAAGTCAGCCAGCCAGGCAGCCACCAAGCATTTGACACCTTCCCTCAACCTTGTAAGGTAGGTTGAAGCCATAATGCAATTTGATTTAGCCACTTGAAGGCCAAAAGACAGATTCGAACGTGTCGAACTCAGTTGTATGGGTGAAATCACAACTCACCATCCTTGTCCTGCTGCGCCTTTGTAGCTGCCTTTTCAGTTTCTTCCAAAACAAATGTTTTGAGTGATTCGACATTCCTAGGACCTGTTGTCAACAGCACGGATAGACAATATGTTCAGACTTGCAAGTTCACGGATGCATTTTGAGACACACTATAAATTTAGAAAATGGCTTTGATAAAACTCACACATATAAATAGAGATGCACAAGTGATAAAGAATGAAATTACCATTGATCACGAGACATGAAAATATATTTGTGATAGTGGAGACATGAAATAGATTTTAGCACATTTTTTAATCGATCTATGCACTACACATAAGCAATTCACCTTTATTGTTCAAGCTGATCATCCTAATCGGAATTATACTTAACATTGGGCATAAAGAAATCAAGTTAGATTTGATAAAATTTTATATAATGATGTGAAACATAAACCATACTAATAAGTTACAACATTGAGCCCCTTTTGTGTAAGATTTATTATAATTGTTTTTCCATTACTTTGTGGGGTGTGTTCACTTTACAACTTTCTTTTCATTTCTTCTACTATTCAACCCTCAAAGTTCCTATAGAAACACATTATTTACTCTATAAAATATTACATGTAGATTTACAAACCACTATCAAACAAACAAAGAAAAAAAAGACAAAACCAACTAAACAGACTAGATATCTCTTACTTCATTTTCTAATGGAGCAAAATTATGACCCAAAGAGGTCTTAGAGCTCCAATTTTTTAGCAGGAAGTCGTGATTGAGATGCAAATTAGCCATGAAATAAGGTCTTTCCATTGTTGATTTTATTTTATTTTTGAAACAAAGTTATGAAAGCAACAAAAGCAAACTTTATAGTGAAGTGCAAAAGAATTTTTCAGGGTAAATTGTGCAATAGTACATCATACATAATACCATAGATGCATAGTTTATTGCTTTATCCACCCTCACATTAGCCACAATGGTGAATAAAATCCTTTTATATGTGCACAAAATCCTATCATTTTAGAAATTCTATGCACAATTTTCATAACATTAAGGTAATTTATGCAATAAAAGTTAGACACAATATTTTATAATTTATGTTAAGCACAAATATCATATATGTGTTTTACAGCCAGATATCTAACACAGAATTTTGTAGTTTTTGCCATCAGTGAATTGAAACATTAAGAATTAAGAAATCGCAAATGTCAGTTCACATCCTTGAGGGATGGGGATTGAGCAATAATACATGTGGATTAAGTATATAATTAAGAAAAAAAAAATATTGCAAATGTCCTTCGAAATCATCAAAATTAATTTTAAACTAAGTCATCATTTTGGATAAGGAAATCACATTTTTTTTTATTTATTTATTTTTTTATGGCTATTTAGGGTGTGTTTGTTTGGGAAATTGGATTTTAAATACACTATTCATCCCATTTTTTTTTTTTCCAAAAAACATCAAATCAAACACCTATTTTTCATTTTTTATATTATACTAAAAATCAATTTTACATTCAAAACATCGCATCAACACTTATTTATATCACATCATGTTGTTTCCATTGCGTGGGATTTTTGCAATGTTACTTTGTCAAGTAGCATTGCGGGCTTTATAGTGGCTAATGTGATCCGCCATGCTGGAAGGTTGAAGCTTTTTGGTTCACTTGGGGTCAATTTAATTGGAATATTGAAATGCCTATCTTAAAATGGATAGATACAACACTCTTTGATGCAATGGAGCCACATCAAGTCATAAAGTTAACTGCAGCCATAAGGCCATTGTTGTGCTTTGATGCATTAGAAACCTTATCTAGCTTAATTTCCTCAATTCATAATTGTACTTGCTACTTATTTTTCAGTTTAATTGGCTTAATTCGGTTTCAATCAAGTGCAGGAAACGCTGGAACAGACCTAAGCAAGATCAGGGTTGTTTGAGTGAGATCAAGTTCACTAAACTGCCCCAGTTATGACCCAACACTAACTTGATGCTGATTTGCTGCACATTGCAAGATCAGCTGAAGCTGATTTCTCTAGTTTGATTCTTGGCTTACTTAGACTTTAATTAGGTTAATTACTGTTAATGGTTGGCCCGTGAGTTATTTCTTTATTATTTTGGTTCTTGTGAAGAACAACTAGATTTATAATAATCGTACAATGTTTTATTCAATTTGTCTATAAAAGTGAAATATAAACTCTTAACAATTAAACAAATGCATACAGTTTTATCATATTAAATATGCTCAATTTACAAATATGATTTGATTTCATCTAAGGAAAACCATTTTTATTAAATCAAATATAAATCAGAACAATTGCATTTGTTCAATCTTGTCTAATTATACATACATCAAGGACACTATAACTCAATTGAAAACCCTCTTCTGTTTCATTTTAATTCTTCCTGAAATTTCAATGCTTGCTTTATTATGGATATTATTAGATAAACGCTACAATGCAACTTTAGCATATATTTCTTATGAGTGGCATCCTATCTCACATTGTAAAGCAGAGCTCATTATGAAAAAAAAAGAAAGGAAATATTCTCATGAGGCAAACAAAAATATGTTACCTTGATACTTCGTAACTTCTTCTCCGTTATAAAATAACTTGAATGTTGGATAAGAATGTATATCTACTTTTGAACACACTGGCTTATTTGTTGCACAGTCAACCTCTCCAATCTCAATCTCATCTTCACCTTCCATTTCCTTCCCCATATCCTCCCATAATGTTCCCAAGTTTTTGCTGAAAAACAAATTTAACCACAATTATAAAGCAAGTAAACTTGAACTTGCAAGCAAAACTTATCATAAAATAAAAATACAAGATGAGGACCAGAAGTGATCTTTACCAATGCTTGCACCAAGGGACACAAAACTTGACGAACCATGCCGTATCTTTCTCCTGCACCTAAATATGAAATACACAAACCTCAAAAAAAATCTCGAGCATACATATCTATACAAGCTAAAGAAGAATCTGAGTTCAGGTCATCTCACTTCATAAATTATTTTCTCCCACTATTTCCTCAAAGCAAAAGCTACAGTATGATCTAGCATATAACGATAGAATTTAAGAAAAACTGCAACATTAAATTACCTTATACTACTAAAGATCTCAATAGCATATATCACACAATCCCAAACCCTAGATAATATTTTCCATTCAAAGTACCTAAAACAAAATTATCAAAAGAAATAGAAGTAGAAATATTGAATCTTCAACAAAACCCTCAAACCAAGCTGCTCCAAATTCATTAATTCACGAGCGCAAGAAGCCCATTTTATAACTTGAGATCTAACCAAACTCTGCTTGTGTAGATTCAATTCAATCCACGAGAGCGCACCACCACCACTCAATATACTTGCAACAGGGAAATCTACAATGAATTTACCTTGTCGTTAAACGTTTCGGCGGTTAAGGTTATGACTTCAGCTCCTACCGAAGAATTGTTCATCAAATTCAGCAGTAGAACGGCGGGTAAAATTAACAATAGGAGGGAGAGGGAGGGAGTTTTGAACCGACGCAGCATCTCGAGCCACAGAACGCGGTGATCAGTGATCGTCAGAAGCAGGGAAGTCGCAGAGGACAGCAGTCCGGACGGAATGAGAAGAGAGACCCCTAATTTTAATTTTAATTTTCTGCTTGGTTGTTTTTTTTAAAATTGATTTGAAATATTATCTCATATCTCTTTTTTTTATTATTTTTTTTATTTTCAATATTAATTATTATATTGTGAATTAAATATCTTAAATACAAATATAAATATTTTTAATGTTAAATATCTTACAATTTATGTTTTATGTAGAATTGATATTTTAATTTTGCAATTTTGAATTTATGATGTACTCAGATCTATTTTATTTGTGCATTGCATTGCATTGAGTTTGGTGTCTGGCTCTTTCGTATTGTTTCACACTATCAAGTCAAATATGAGTTATTTTTATATATTTGAAATTATAAATGATCATGTTATTTATAAAATAGCTTCATTTGCAATTTTGTTGATTTATATTTGTAATAAAATAATTTATATGTGAGGTGGTAGAGTTAGTTTTTTTTTTTCATATGCCGTAAGCAAATATTTTTCATGTGAAATGAGTTTTGAAGTACCGAATAAGTGGATGTCTCTATCATAGTAACAGTTGTAAATTAATGCAAAAATTTGTTCGGTTTTTTTTTTTTTTTTTTTGGTGAATGTTTTCAATTGTCTTTGGTGTGCCGTGTTTGTTGTTTTACATGTCTCATCTAGAACATTACACACCTCCGTAATTATGTCATAAAATTTGAATCAATATTAGATTTTTATGAAGACATATTTTTGTTCCAAATGATGACAGATTAAAAAAAAATACAAAAGATTTACTTCCAAATTTGCTATCATTTTTTTTTTACATACAAATATGACTAAATTAAAAGTTGGGATGAACAAAAAATAATTGAAAACTATTTGTCAATATGTTTATTAAGAAATATAAACGATAACAGTATATGTGTGATAACTATTTTTTCTATAAAAGTAATAATTTTGTTATAATAAAAACCAATAAGGTAATCATAAAAGTCATAAAGTGACCGATTAAGATGCTCTTAGGGTGTGTTTGTTTGAAAAGTTATAGAGGAATTTGTACTATTCATTCAAATTTTTTTCATAAAAACATCGAATCAAACATTTATTTTTTATTTTTTATATTATACTAAAAATTAATTTTACATTCAAAACATAGCATTAATACTTATTTATATCCCGTCATAAACTATTCCAATTTAATTTTTTTCCTATTAAAATCCTAATCCAAAATCCAAACCCAAAACAAACAAACACATCCATTCGAGTACAAAATGAAAAGGGGAAGGATGCAAAATTTGTGACCGTTGGAAATTGGAATGTAATATATATATATATATAAATTAAACAAAAATGAAAATTGAGACCGTTGGAAATTGGAAGGTGATATAAAAAAAACAAAATTAATAATTAGTAAATAAAATTTGAGACCGTTGAAGGCAAAGCTTCGACCCGAAGTTTCCTACACGATCCGTTACTTCCCTCGCCCATCGGCGTCGGCGACGGTGGCTGCAACCGTCACTGCCCCCAACCCCCAACACCATGACCTCCACACCTCCCCACTCCTCTCCCTCCCACAATTCAGCTTTCAGAACCGCTGAAATCCCAATTGAGATCATCCCCGAAGAGGAAATGGCACTCATTGAAGCTGCCCTCGCCGCCGCCGCCGCCGCTATGCCTTCTGCTCCGGTTTGCCGGAATGCCAAATCGATTCGTTCAATTACTCTAATGTCCAAGCGCGGATTATCGGCGTGCACGGATAACCGGTCGTCTGATATCGAGGACTGCGGCCGCGTCGTCGGATCGAATAGCCCTAATAAGAGTAAGAAAATTAGGGAATCGGAACCGTTGCTCTATCGGTTCCGGAGAGGAAGAGGTCTATCCGTTACTGACCTTACCGCCACGGTAATTTAAAATTCCTAGGGTTTATAGATTTCTATGGTGTAAATTTTAGTGGCGGAATTTTACATGATTAAGTTTCAATTAGGGATCGGAGGGGAAATGATTATGTGTTTGTTTGTGGTGAATTGAATTGAATTTTTGCTAGCTTACACTATACATTCTCCTGTAGATGATCTTATAGTGACGTTATTTATTTTGTTGTCTTGAATATTTATTCCAGAAGGGCTTATTCGACCTACAAGTAATCTGAGCTGCCGGATAGGTATTTTAAAAATGTTGAAAAACATACAGATATACCGAAATCAGTACCACATATGTTACCAAAATCTTGATATATTCAGCACTTTTTTAGTGGTATAATACACTTTTCTGTATACCGAAATATAGTTATTTTCAGTTTATTTTGGTAATTCAGTATTTATGATTTACAAATCAATGATTTTATGTTGTGATTGTGAGGCTGCAGCATTGATGTCTTTCTGGTTTTTCTTGCTTACAAATTTGTTCTGCTACTATTTTTTTTTTTTGATTTTGTGTTTGAATAGTAAAGTCTAATTGTTTGACGTGATGTAAATATAATTGATTTATATAATATATTTTTTTTGTTTGCAATTCTATTCTTTTCTCTGTAAGAAATACACCCTAGATAGCTTAGATGGAGAATTCATCGTATGTTTTTTGTTTTTTTGCTTTAAGGCTAACAAAGCCCGTTAAGTGCTTTCACTATTATCAGTCTTGTATTAAAAAGGTATCTTAATTTTAGCTATATTCTTGTTTAGGAATGGTGTGAAAAGCAAATGGAATACACCTTATTCTTTGGCAAACCCAAGGCTACAAAAGTTATGCTAGCAGGGAGCGCCCGTCATGCAGTTTTGGAAGAGGAGGTATGCCCCGAAACTCTTATTTTAACAAGCATCACTATCTTGTTGCTTTAAAAATTTGAATTTATATGCTGAAAATGAGAAAATTGAATTGTATGATTACTTTTAGCTTTAGGAACATCTAGCTGTGGATGCTTTGATTTTTTAATGTAGCTTCCTTATGAATTATGACTGTATAAAATTCTGATGCGCATGTCTAAATTTGGTGTGCAATTGCAAAATCTATGCAAGCGTGTTTTGTTTGGTATAAAGAGAGACTTAGAGTGTTCATTTTTGTAGTTCAATTCCAAGGGGCAGTGGCTCGAGCAGAGTGAGTTAAGTGAGAGCCGCTGTCCATTGTGGCTACACCAGATTTCGGTAGGATAGGAATTGGGTTAGGTATGGTGCAAGTTACTTTAACTTTTATCGAAGGAACCGAATTTGATGTTGTTTTGATATATACATGATGAAAACTTATAAACCTAACTGCCGTGAATTCATAAAAATGCTAGTGAGGAGTTAACCCTCATAAATATCTTCTTCGTTGATTTTTACCTTTTTATTCTCTATTTTGTGTTTATTATTCAACATTGGGCGTGATATTTTGTGCTTAGTAACTTGCTATCTACTCTCTCTCTCTTGAGTAATTTTATATTTTGTTGTATGCTCGGACATTATGACATTTCTTATGATTGTGGACAGGTGATACAAAGGGTAAAAGTTAATGTTGAATCGGCTGAAGATGTTTGGGCACTTAAACTTATGAATTTTATTGTTGGTGCAAACCAGCTATTGTTTGATGGGTTAACACGTGAGTTACCTTTGTAAGTATGTCGAATTTATTATTTACTTCTACAACTAGATAGATGTGATTATTGCTGTAGGAATTAAATATGAATAAGTATGCAGTGATTTATTTTTCTATAAACGAAAGCTTTTAGGCAGTATGATCATTTAAATTGGTATGAGAATGGGAAGATTCCATGTTCGATTAGCACCGTCACTCATTAATGAACAAGTGTCACATATTAAGGCTAGAAAGAATGCTTCCGGCATGCAAGTTTAAGGTGTTAAATATGAATTTTTACAATATGATGATTTTTTGGATGAGAGGGTCATTTAATTTCCAGAATATACCTACCCACAATCACTTAGTGATTTTTGTAGGGCAATGTTTCTTCAGATGATGTAATAATTCTTTTATCGGAAGTCACTTAGAATTTAATATTCCATAATTGGGTAATCTTTATGACAGCAGTTTGGGAGGATGAAGACCACAAAGTGGTATCATATAATCCTTGAAAGTAATCACATCCTTATTGCTATATTGCTTTGATATTATATATGACTTTTATCAAATGCAGTTTGTTTTCAATCTTTGATGTTACTGCATAATAATATTGCTGTCTTTTCTGTATTACTTTCCCCGGTTCCGTTACTATCGTGGGCTTTATGCAATCGATTGGATGATTTTGATATTCAAATAATATCTATTATACGCTTGCTGATAACATGTATATTATTAACTTAATGTGGCTTCAGGGTAGGTTTGGTTGAAGGTGTATGGATGGTTGGAATGCTAGACGAAGTGCGGATGTCCCAAACAGAAAGAATTCCAGTATTAGTTGACACTAAAACTCGGGGAAAACCAACACTTCCACGTGAACCACAAAAGAGAAACGGAAGGTATATGAGTTTGTTTAGTTTTGATTTGAAATTGATTTTTTAATTTTGAGTTGAGTTTAAATAGTTTTTTGATGTAGAAACCAGACACACCGAACTGGTTTTGATTTTGCACCTTACGATCAATTTGTTTCATTTTCTTCCACAGGCTCCAGTTGATGTGCTACAAGTACATGTGGGACAGTTTAGTCACTAATAAATTTCCCTCGCAAAAGTTTTTCGATTTCTTTTCATTGAATCCCAATAAAATTTTATCCCAGAAAATTAGAGAGAATGCAGCAGGATCTGGTTTTGCTTCAGAGGTAAACAGATTTCTCAACGCTTCGGTTTCAATTCTACGTTATGGTTTGAATTTCATATTGTAATTTATGCTTTTCTTTTACGGCATTCAGACTCTCATCGATGTGGTAAGATATTTCGGAAACAGTTGTTGTTTGCTGCCTCAAGCTCACGACAGGCTACTCCTGAGGTGAGCTTATAATGCAACTGGTAATGGCTACCGTTCTTTCTTAACTTTTGGCATTTTGGTTATGAATTGGTTTCACTGTGCTAATACATTTATGTTTCTATTAGAAGTATTGAAAACTAGAAGGGACACACATTTGGTTCTTTCTTGCATGTATTTTTTTATGTTAGATACGAAGAAGCATGTAAGTTATAAAAAATAATACTCTTTCCGTCTAGCCAAAAAGTAAATACTGCCTCCGTCTGCTAAAATTAGAGTATTTGGGTCCGGCACGGAGATTAAGAAAAATAAATATTTTATTAAAAAAGTAATAAAAGTAAAAAGATAGTTAAGTGTATCATGGAAATTTAGTTAAAAATGAAAGAAATAAAGAGAGATAATGTAATAAAAGTAGTGGCATTAGATGTAAATAAATGTAGAATGAACGATAATAGTTTTAAATGTTTGATTTGTTGATTTGACCAAAATTAGTAATGGGGCAAATTTAGTGGACTAAGTAGAAAGGAAAGTGAGTAAATTTAGTGGACAAATTAATAAATGTATTTTTGTTATTTTCTCTTAATTTATACTACATTATGATATAGTAATAATTAATATTAAAAAATCGTATATTTTCTGGTTGGACAGAGATAGTATTTTATGTTTAATTGTTGTCATTTCCGAAGCATGTTTTTTAATGAGATAATAGCTCTAAGTTCAATACTGCCGCTAGTTCTTCCACATATGTTCCTTTTGTTATAGACGACAATGTTCTTTTGGTACACAGATACGAGCTACAAGAAGATCAATCCTTACTAGGCGAAGACGAGTTCCCTTATGAGCTCGACTGGCTCAAGGATAAAATCAAGTCTTCTCACGACTTTTGGCTGGGGAAAAGGGAAGCTGAGTACGCTCCAATCGAGGAGCGCTGGAAATGCGGATATTGCACATTCAGCAGTGCATGTCCAGCAAATTCCATCCCACCTGGTTCACCGAGCAAGACAGTGATCGAATACACTCAGCAAGACAGAGATCAAAGCCACTAATTCCAACTGTTCATGTCCGGAGAACAACAACCCTTGACAAAGTTGGATGACATTTAGTATCCATGGCTGTGTGTTTTTATTATATATACAAGTTGGTTATATGTCCAATGTGAGATCATTATTGTTGTTGTAAAATGTTAACCATTCTATTTATATATATTATGTCAATGATTTGTATACCAATAAACAAATGTAAATGTCAATGATCTTTCTCTAATGATATTGTTGTTTGAGTATATAGATATGCATATAGTCAGTAACATTCTTTACAGGTTTAGAGATTTGGGGTAGGATTTTGGAGTTGCCAAACACAATTTGGTGTCATTATTTTGTACCCTTTATTCTTGTTTTGTTCATTATACTCGTCATTTCCTTGCCAAGGAAGAACCAAAAACACTTATAATTATATATATATATATATATAACATTAAAAATAAATATATATAATATTTTATATTTTTTAGAATTAATAATAATGCTAATGTTACGGAATATTAATATTTTAATATATTACCACATTATAAGTTAACTTACATAACAAAATATATATATTTAATAAATTTTTAATTGATTATATTAAATTATTCACTTGTATGTGTATATATATAAATTAATATTTTTAAAATAACATAAATATTGAATGTGATATTTTAAATACATAGTAATATTTATGTATGATTTTATATTTTATTTTATATATATATATATATATGTATAAATGATTTTAATAATGATAAGATCCAAAAAGAAGTCATCTCTACCAAAGATCTTACTAGGGATGCTTTCATTAAAGCACTAAATGGATTACAAATCAATCGGTATTTGTAATGCTCGGCATGATAAACATATACACGGTATAATCAACATATACACAAAACTTATAGGTCTCTCGTTTCAATTCCTTAATAAAACCAAATAAACATTTGGGATCTTTGCTGTAAATCTACTAATTATTAGTTAGCACTTAGCAGGCAGCATCGACACATAAAACTGCGCACACAAAAGTACACACATAGAGAAAGTAGAGTTCAAAAAGCTAAATTATTAATCAAATTCTGTCGGCACAAAAGGAAAGGAGACAACAAGCAATATATGGAAGCAGCAATAAACGAGCGCCACAGGGATGATTATATTTAGGCAATCCGAGAAACAAGAAACTGGAAACACAAATTGGTTCTTAAACTTTTTATTTCAAAATAGAACAAGATTGAAGTTGAGGATGGCACCTTACATGTGGCTCCAAGAATTGCAGCATCAAGTCAATCTTAGTAGCCGTAGCCCCAGTAATCATTACGAATTTCATCATCAAACTTCTTCTTTAGCTCTGGATGCTTCTCGAAGTACTCATCAGCTGTCATGGTACTGAGCTTCTTCTGTTGCACAGAAAGAGAGGGGCAGCGAGTGAGAGGGGGTATGGTATTTACTGTAAAACTTAGAACATGGCAGACAGAGTAACTTAAAATTACCTTCAACTCTTGGACCTCTGCAATTTCTTTCTCTAATCTTTCCGACTCCTTCAATGATGTCTGCTCAGCTTCTTTCAACTCTACCAACTGTAACTCACGAATCGATAAATTAGGAAAAGGTAAAATGATGAGATATTAAACCATCAGAATCAGTTCATGATTTTCAACAGCAATAGATCCAATAAAACAAAGATCACACACTATATTGGTTTCTGGTGCAAAAAGATGATAAGTATGGGAAAGCCCCATTGATAAAAGTTCCGCAAAAAGTAACTCTTAATAGCTACTTCAAAACATATTGTTTTGGAATATCAGTGCGCCTCACGATGCTGGATGCACGAATTATGTATTATTTCTACCTCTAATCAAGGCAATCCAAGGGAGAAGTGTGCATAAAAACAACAAAAATCCTTCATTTTCCTCACCAGAGCATCAAACTTGGGTTTGTACTGAGGGGTCACAGTGTCAACATACTGTGGAATTTTGATCTCTGCAATAAATCAGGGAATAAAAAATCAAATAAGGTGACGAAAAAACAGCACATATACAGATTTTATATTCATAGCAAAGCTTACCAAATTCTTGAATAGATTAGTATGCTGAGGCATTTTAGTACGTGATGCATTTAAGTTCCCAATAGCTATTACTAAATTTAGTATAACATAACAGCAGCGCAATCCCAAAAATGAGGAATATGCACATCCCGTTCAATGGCTTGCCCAATAACATATACTAATGTTAATAATACTAAAGAATACCACTGACAGCCAATTTTAGCCAAGTTTGCTGCATAGTGTTCCTAAGATTTGGACAAGGATAATATTTAACTTCAAAAACCTGAACAGATAATATATGAATTTAGAAACTTACTACTAAATAATATAGGAACATAATACATTTGACACAGAGCACGGAAACATATGAAGGAAGAGACAAGGAAAAGAGAGTGCACACCGTCGTAAGCCTGCTTGTACATATCAACCAAGCGAGATCCAAGTCCTTTCCGATAATATTCCCAATCTATTGGCTCTGGTTCCTTCATATTATTCAAGAAGAATAGTAAAAAGTTCAATAAATATAATTAGCATATAAATTAAACAGTGACAGAGTCGGATAGTAAAAATTTTGAATTTGAATAGTTGTACGATGTGATATAAATATATATTGATGTTATGGTTTGAATGTAAAATTAATTTTTAGTATATTATATAAAATGAAAAATAGGTGTTTGAATTGATATTTTTTTGAATTTTTTTTTTATGAATAATATAAATGTCATAATTTTTATAAACGCACACACTTAATTACTTTAAACCAGAAGCTGGTAGAATGAGACATCTTTAATGCTTAGTACCCTCAAACTATTAATTTTCAGCTTGATAACTGTTTTTTTTTTTTTTTTTTAATACTAGTATAAGTAGTATTTGTTTAGTTCAGTAATTTTAATTAATAATTTTATACATATGATATAACTGAAAAAACAATATAATTGTATACATTTATTTTTCATATTACCTAGATATAAAAATGTAAATAGATTAAAACATAAATTTCTCAATATAAATAACGTTCTTTAATATATTATACAATATATGATATGTATAGATTAATATCAATAATATTTTTCATATATTAAGCTATAGAGAAATGAAAATTAAAAAAATAAAAATGATCACGTATTATATATGTCCTTTATAATCATCATTTATAAAATTTAAACATTCAATATTTTACCCGTCCAAAATTCCAAATACTTCTAAGAAAACTGTAATCTTAATGGTCAATCCAAATGCTTCTGTCTTCTTACTTTACCTTTGACATCTATATTATTTTCTTATAAGGCAATTCATAGGACCTATCTACGGTTAAAGCCTACTATACATGGTCTACATAGTAACAATTACTGTAATTTATACATGACATCAGATCAAAGTAGCTTGCATTTGTCTTCTGATAATGACATATTAGTTTAAAAGAAAGGTTCAAGCACTAAAATTTAGGAAGGAAACCTACGTGAGTGTGAGGGAACATGCTGAAAGAATTCAAAATATGACGAAGGAACTCATATCCCACATCAAATACATAATAGTGTGTGAATTAAGTTCACCATTAGGATCGAATTCGAAGCCCTAAAATATAAAATCCATGGAATTATGTATGGTTAGACCTACTATAAATATGATCAACTGAATAACCATAACTAAGATACTATACACTTGTACAAAACAGACGAGTCCTAATTTAGAGGCATAAACATCTATTCTTATCAACAAGGAAATGGTCCAGTTCAATTATGTATTTAGGCACAGACAGGTATTTGATTATGCATATTCCATCACGTGGCTCAAAAGACCAACAAATTACAGTACCGCATGCCCAGCAATGAAAGACATCAATATATTTCTTATGCGGTAAAATAAGAAATGGAAATGTCCACTATTAGGGACCACGAACAATGCAACTCCATCCGTGTTACAAGGTGATTACGACATGAAAAAAATCTGGAAATAAATGGACTACATATCCAAAGCCATTAAACCCAGGTCATCCATCCTTTATATATGAATACATATAAAAATAAATGAAAATTTAAAAAAGCTCTGAAGCTTTCTAATGTAGCCCAAATTTAATCGCTATATATATATATATTTTTTTTTTTAAAAAAAAAGAAGCCAAGATACAAACTTAAGCACTCAACGGATGATATTGTCCATAATCATCGCATCTTCAAAGTCATCCAAACAGAAAACATACCCAGCACCAATAACTTCTTGAGGGGAATAGAAATGTAAAAATTAAATTAAATCTCCAAAACACCAAACAATACAAACCAAAAAAAGATATGAAACAAATCAAGAAAAACAAATTCTACAGAAATCCCCTACAAGGCTACAGCCGATATCGGAGAGCTCAAAGCACAAGTTAATCGCGCGATAATTCAATCGCCATAAAATTCAAAGTAAAATGAGGCAAAATTTGAAATCAAACAACAGACCTGGCTAAATTTCGTCTGAAGCTGTGTGTTGACATCATCGAATGCTCGGCGGAGGGTGTTGAACTCCTTGCGAGCCTCATCGGAGACCAGAAGCTTCGCCATTCCTTCCCAATCAATGTTCTTCCCCGCCTTGAATGTAACATCCGCAATCTTCTTCCCGGCTCCGCTCATTTTCCCTGTCGGCGATTCAATCGATCTGCGAAATCAGAGTGAAAGAGCAGTTGGCAATTCGTAGAGCGACCTAAAAGCCGCTGCTCCAACCAATAGAGCATATATATTATAAGCGTGTTTAGCTTGAAATGCGACTCTCCTTTTGTTTTTAGCATATTCGGCGTTCCCGTACGCAAAGCGTGTTTTTATTTTTGCGCTTCTTTTTGTTTAGTTATTTATTCCCAGGAAATGCGACTCATATTTTATATATAGTCCTCCTTCTTCTTTCTTTATTATTATTATTATTATTATTATTATTTATTTATTTTTTATTTAGATTTTTACTACACCTACTTGGATTATAAAAAATACTTCCGACTTTAATGTATATTAGTATTAAAAATAAAGTAGAAATTAGTAAAATAATATTATTAATATTATATAATATAAAAATAATAATATTTGTATAATATATTATAAATTTTAAATGCATATATAATGTTAAATAGACACTAAAGTTACTAAAAAAAATAAAATAAATACTTTTATTATATAAGATGTACCAAAAAAAAAATGAATAGTTTGATAAAGACGGAGGGATTATAATAATTTTATAAAATATCATTGATTATTATTTAAATAAAAAAATTTAGTTTGAAACTCCATCTGAGTTAAAAATGTCATCAAAGCACTAATTTTCTCTACAGATCTCCAAATGCATTGCTATGGCATGAACCAAAATTACACGGGCAATTTCTTTTACAAGGAATGGCTTGCAACATGAATTGATATTTCAATTAATAAAAAAAAGACACAATTCTTAGTTCCATATAATTGAACACAAATCATAGATAATAAATACTACCTCCGTCCTACGACCATGTCTGGGATGTAATTAGTAAATAATTAATAATATATTAATAAAAATAATTATCTTATAATATAAATAATTATAAATTTAAAAAATAAATAAAATTAAAAGGTTTAAAATGAGATTAAAATGTGTAATTATTTTCCAAAAAAAAGAAAAGTGACGTGGTATGTGGGACGGCAACGTGGACATGGTATGTGGGACGGAGGGAGTATTACCTAAATTATTGAAGGATTAGCCCGTACAATGTAAGAACAACATATAGATTGTAGCAATCAAGCAAATCATATACATTACAATTGGCTAAGAAGACATCATATATCACTCACCGGGCTTTTGGAGCTCGCCAGGGATTAGCTTGAGGACAGAACTCGTCGACATGTAAGGTTTACTTGCCTGGCTACATTAGAACAAATCATCAGGATGAAAAACGTGAAACGAATAATACTCCAAAGACCAAAAAGATTGGGAATCAAGAACTGCAGAATATCCGATTAGAAGCAAGCCTAATGACAAGCAGTAAGCAACAAAGAACTTTCTACGTCACCTTACAGGTTCACAATAGTGAGAATTGCACCTTAAGAATCATCCTCAAAAGAATTGGCTTTGTAAAACTCGTTCTTCATGCCTGTATGCGCTCACGAGCAACAAAACCCCATAGTAGTGGACACTAAATGAAAAGCTGCAAGCAGTTTTATAAATATACACCATGAACAGTACGTAGATTCTTTGTAACTATGGCTGCTGCTGTTTGGGCAAACTAGCCGATCCGAAAGCAGCAAAAGGCATTTGTCCCCAACAACACTAATCCCTTATAATCCAAAATCAAGTGCTCAACTATGAGTAATCTAAATGTTGTCTGTTTAGTGATACAATTTCACTGTGTAGTCATCCTCATTGACTATGTTAAATATCAAAGTGAAGTGCGTAAATTTACAATGCAGGATGGTGCCAGAAAATTAAATGAGTCCCATAGAAGTATTCCAGAGGAAATTAACAACAAAATCAATCTTTCTCAACCACAGCAAGGATATTAAAAAAAAATTGAACCATTCGTCGTACTGTAGCATATCTTAAACACAAGTGAACTCCCATCGAGCATAGCAAACAGATGATGCCAGCCTTCTGAGATGACGTAACTTCGCATTGTAAATTGTGGTGCTAAATTAAGATCTCAAGTTATATAAATATGTTCGCGTATTAAGACAGAAAACATTCACTTTGCACGAAAAAGGCACACGCTGCAATATACTGCCGAATAGAAATTATGTAAGCATGTCCTACAACATCAAATTTAGCCATAGTGCATACAAAATCAAGATCGAAATGATTTCACATTTGGATGAGAAAAAAAAACACGGCACAAGTCATTTGCAAAATAGATTCCATGTATATAAAGTCGTAGTGTTCTTGCAACCTAATCTTGACGCATTTATACTATATACTAAAGTTGCAAGCTAGAACTAAACAATGCATCAATAATCTGCATATTTGCTTCAATCTATAGAAGTTAAAGAATCCTTACATCCTTATAACCTTGAGGTATCATGGATTGAACCAAACCCATCCATTTTATTGGGTAAACGAATCCGTATATCCTAGAAGCTTCCGAACAATACAGATAGGACGCGCAACAATCAAGAATTCACCTTAATTTGCCTCGATCCGGTTTCCGGGGTCAACAAACCTAATCCATCTTTCTTACCCCTGTTCACATAAGCATGATACCCTTTCCAATACGTAGGGTTGGATGTCAAAACCCTAAGCTCAGAGTTTTCATTGATCTCCAAAACCTCGGGGAACTTATTACCGCATTCCTTCGACATCCCTACATCAATCCTTATTGCTCGGTTGGCACATACAGCATTAATACCTTCTTGCTGTATAGTATGTCCCATGATCAACCTCTTCACTCCAGGAATCGTCTCGAGCACGTGCTCCAGCATCGAGCAATCACAGTCCTTAGCCTGCTCATTCGAGAAGCTCCTCATCCAAACAATGGAACTCCTCCCGCGCACCAAATAATTCGCAACACGCTTATTTACGCCAAGAATCCAATCCCTAACCTCCTCATTGATCCGGTCAAAACCGTGGACCACATGTTTCTGTAAGAGCCCGCCATGAGCAAACACAGAGTCTCCTACCACGACCACTGTCTGGTTCTTCGACAAGAATCTTGTTGCAACCAATCCATTCGGCCGCAGAGCGGCAAATCGAGCCCTGGCAGCGTTCAAGAAGTCCGGACGAACTCCAGGAATCTCATCGGGAACTCCATCCAATAAATCCCTAGAAATCGTATTTCCATCGATACCATTGCACATTTTCTTCATAGCATTCCCAACGCGTTGCCACATTAACCAATTTTCAAACTCCTTCAAACCACTCGGAGTAGCGTACCGAAAATCCCCATCCACATTCATGATTTCGTGGTTTCCATTTAGGGTTATGACTTGACCTCCGGCTTTAGCAGCCTCTCGCTTCAATTTCTCGAAGAAATACAGCAGTTTAATCTCATCCCCGCCGCGATCGAGAATATCCCCAACCTGGACAACGGTGGCGGAGCCTCCACACCACCGGTCGCCCGGTCCAATCAAATTGGCGAGCAGCAACGCCTCCTTAGCCTTACGAAGGTCTCCATGGATGTCTCCGATGGCAATGAGACGGCTGGGCTGAGGAAAAACCGTCCGCAGTTCTCCTTTCGAGTTCTCAATCGATTCCGGTTCCGGAGGCAAGAAAAGGCCGCCGCTGACGGAGAAATCAACGAAAGTATCGACGAATGAGGATACGATGGAAGGAAGATCACCGCAATCGATGGCGGAGGCTACGCCACGTGATGTTAGGGATTCCGTAAGTGATGGGGTGTGGTTTCCACTTCCAAGGTGTTCGGCCATGGCGTACTGACGGAGGAGGAAGAGGGGAACGGGTTTTGACGGATGGATGACTAATTAGGGCCGTACACCGGTTTTGACGTAGATCGTAATAAAAACGGTTTGTTTGTTTTGGAGATTTTCAAGATTTTTACCGTTACTTCAAAAAATTTTCTTGAAAAATAAGTATTAAATTAAATTTTTATTTTGATATTATATTAAAAATTACGAGTGTATTTACTTTTTATTTTAAATAAAATTTTATTTTCTCTGTTTCACTATCTTAATTAATAAATAATTAAAAATATATATTATTAAAAATAATTATTATTTAATAAAAATAATTTTAAATTAAAATGAAGATAATTTATTAATATAATTAAAATTAATTTTTTTAAAAATAAGATTAAGTATATAATATTTTTTCAAAAATAAAAAATAAGACAGATAAAAATAAAAAAATAGACACTATAAATGAAATGAAGAGAGTATTATTTATTTAATATTATTTTTAATAAAAATATATTATTATTAATTTTTTTTTTTCAAAATAATACATAAAAAAAATTATTTAAATTCAAATTCAAATCATCCTCCCATTACGGATTCACCTCCGGGGACTATTTCTTAAGGGACAACTAATGATACACCTAAGGGTATGTTTGGTTGGGAAATTTTTCAAAAAATCTATTATTTATCATTATTTTTTTTAAATATCAAATCTAATATATATCATTTTTAATATTATACTAAAATACATTTAAAATATTATATCAACATATATTTGTATCAAATTATACAACTAAATTTTATATTTTTAATGTTGATGGAGAGCGTATTTTAGTTTATTATTCCTATAAGTTTTATTGGCTTGTGTTTGTGATTGAATTTGAATTTTTTATTAAAATATTTTAATGAGTATTTAATTAAAAATAATATTTTTTTCTTTATTTCAATTAAAAAAAATTATTTTTATCATCAGTCTCATTAAAAAAATATTTTTTTCTGTCCTATCTAATTTGTCGTACTTAGTGTAATTAGTAAATAATTAAAAAAATATATTAAAAGTAATTATAAATTAAGATGACTAAATAGTTTAATTAAAAGAAATAAATTATAAATTTTAAAATATGATTAAAATGTATAATTATATTTTTTAAAAAATGATAAATTATATGGGACAAATGAAGTATTATTTTTTTTATTACAGTAAAAATAATCATACAATAATATTAAAATACTTTTATTTTTTACATAAATTATACATATATTACACATTCGTTAATTTATACACAAAGTAAAAAATAAATAAATAAATAAATAAAAATCATCTTATATAATTATGCTAATAAATACAATATTATTATTTTTTTTCTTAATATACTTTAAAAACTCATAAAAATACTTTAAAGTATGACGAAGAGAGAATATTTTTGTTAAGAATAATATATGGTGGATTTGAAACTTAAACCAAACAAAATTGAAGTTAACTCGACAAAGGACACATGACATATAATCTTTGTTTCGACAGTGTGTAAGAAAATTATAAGATACTCTCTTTGTTCTAACTAAAATTATTATTTGTATCTATTTAAAATTATTAATATTCTGTTATAGCAAAGATAAATACATAATAATACCAAAATATTTTTAATTTTATATAAATTACAAATATATAATTATGATAAAAAAACTATTTTAAATTCATCTACTAACTAATAAAATATTATTTTATCCGTTCACAAATATTCTATTTTCTATTTGGAACATCAAATAACTATTTTATATATATATATATACAAAATTATATATATATTTTTACCTTTGATAAATTTACTATTTTTATTTGAGCATATTTTATCTCTATTTTACCATAAAAGATAAATTTATAAATTCATAACAAAATAAGTAATTACCTAATAAAAACTGTGTAAATATGATTAGGACAAAAAAATTGGACAAGAGAGTGTTATTTTTTTAAACTATTAAAAAATTAAAATATGTGATTGTTTTTAAGTAATTTTAGAAAAATTGATTTGAATTTGATATTAAAATAATACTATATAATATGACTTTTTTTAGAGTAAAAAATATATTTTTTTAAGTACAAAATTCAGACAATAGAATTTGAATTTGTTGATATTATGTTTTGAATGTAAATTAAATTTACATATAATATATATAAAAAAAATAAAGGTGTTTGATTTGATTTTTTAATTATTTTTTTTTTGTATAAATAGTAGAATTTTGAAAGAATTCCATAAACAAACACATTCTTCATCATTGGTTTTTTTCTTTCACAATATCTATTTATAATTAACTCGTATCATTATTACAATCCAAAATTTTTACTAGTTAAATTCAAACTCATAAACAAACATACTCTTTTCGTTTCATAACAAAGTATTCATTTTTTCATTTTAGTTCGTCCTATAACAAAGTATTCATTTTTTCATTTTAGTTCGTCCTATAACAAAGTATTTATTTCATTTTTTTAGTAATTGTACAATCTACCTAACATTACAAATATCCTTACAACTTACAATATATTATACAATTGTCATTACCTTTATATCACACAATACTAATAAGATTATTTTATTTATTTTTACTTTTATTCTTACTATATTTTAATATAATATTAATATTTTTAAAATTTCGTATAAAAAAATAAATGGATATATAGTTATGAAACGAACGAATAAATATTTAAAAAATAAAAAGAAAAACACAACACAGCACAATGGCATGTAAATTAGAAGCAGTACTGTCCCACATATATATGGGAATCATTTGCCGACAGAGAATTATAATTACAACAATTGTCCTTTCACCGGGTGTGTTTGTTTGGGTTTGGATTTTGAGTTGGAATTTTAATAATAAAAATTTTGAATTTGAATAGTTGTATAATCGTGATATAAATAGGTGTTAATGTGATGTTTTAAATGTAAAATTGAGTTTTAATATAATATAAAAAATAAAAAATAAGTGTTTGATTTGATGTTTTTTTTGAAAAATAAAATAAAATAAATAGTAAAAATAAAAAATAAAATAAATAGTGAAAATCTAATCCAATCCTCTAAACAATCACACGTGTCCTTAACAAAATGCTCTATCTTCCGCGAAACTGAGGGAGTATTATTTAAATTAAAATTTAGAGAATAAAATTCAAAGTGAATACATCCTGAATTATGATTGGTCACGTAATAGGGTCGACATGAATAGTGTAATTTAATTATTATAGATTATTAAATTATTAATAATAAGTTAAGATAATATTTTATTATTTTTTATATGTTTAGGTAATTTAAATATTTTTATAATTATATTTCAATAAAATATATATAATATGGATATCATTTTGTAGACAATAAAATTTTATATAATACAAGTGAATAAAAAAAATATATTTATTTATTTATATTATCACAAATTAATTTTATAAAAAATGAGGAGTTTTAATAAAGGTAGATAAAAATATTTGTTAACTGAGGAGATATATATAAATAAAAGGGGTTTTGAGTGGGTTACGTGTAAGATGTTAGAAGTTTAACTAGATTAATTTGTATTTATTAAGTATGTTTAAAATTGATAAACTTGCCAAAAATGGAAAAGAATTATCTTTTGTAGGACATACCAGAAAAGAAATGAGGTCATATATAGTTAGACGGAGGAATATTTTAATTAGATATTTTTGTAAAAATATATTTTTATTACAAATTGAATATAAAAAATAGAAAAATGAAGATCAATATGAATATATATATATATATGGTGTGTAATTGTGTTTTGTATTTTTTTATATATATATATATATATATTAGATATAAACAATTATAGTGATAATATAAAAAATAATATTTTTTATTATATTGTTGATTTTTTTTTTTATAAATAAAATATATGTATTATATGAGAGTGTATACATATTATTATTTTTTTTTTATAATATTTATTGAAAATAATATTAGCAAAACATATTGAGTGAACAATAAACTTGTTTGTTTAGTTATGGTTTGATATTTATTTGAAATGAAGTGTTTGACTTGAATTTTTGTATAAATAATATTTTGATGTAATATTTTATGAAAAAATTAGTATATTTTTATTGAAAATTGTATCAAATAAATAGTATTGATTTTAGTTTTTTTAAAAAAAACAGCTTCTTATTTGTTAAAAAAATAAAACTAATCATACCAAAAAATTGCAAACAACAGAATAAAGGGATGAGACAATTTCATAGAAGACATATCACACAAAGTCACCAAATCGATGGAATTTATTATACATTCGCCATAATTGCCTTTCTAAAAAAGATAAAAACATTATTCGAACAAAGTCAATAGAAACTTTGGAGATATATATATATATATATATATGTACTGGACAGACAATCCCATGTTAACTACCATTACACACATCCTTTTTAGTAACATGTTCATGAAATCTTTCATCATTAACCATTATCATTAAAATGTGTCCAACAAAACAAATTTAATGAACAACATTTCAACAAACCCCATTATTATCGAACATGTAAAATCTTTGATTAGACTAATTATAAGTACTGTAAGAAAACTAATTAAAACCAATTTGTACGAGAAATCGCAACATTCGAAACTGTAGGAAAAACCCTTCATTATATCTAATATTTGCGAACGGCTCGAGCACGATTATGTATATATATAATTTGATTATTTAACGGATTGAACTATCAATGTACGCCTAGATTGTATGAATCCAGGACCAAATCCTCAAATGAGAGATATCCCATCGCTTGATTTACAAAAATTTGACATATTTGCTATTTTTTTTTAGTTTAATTGTCTACTTAAAATATTAGAATGATAAACTATACAATAACATATAAGACCAAATAAATAATTTTTTTTTCCCTCTACATTTTATGATAGAAAATATCTTTCTTTTTTGCTGATAAATTATACGACTTTTTGATATATATATATATATTGATAACTACTTTTATGTTTGTTTAGCGATAGTGTTGAAAAAAACATTAATGTGTCAAATGTAACTAAATTTACGTCTACTTAAAATTCCTACGACAATAGCATATACAATCACGAGCCCTATAAGTGTTGATTAAATTTGTATGATGTGTGAATTTATAACTGTAAAATCACGAGGCCAAAACTCTCCACCAGTATTTTCTAAGTCGAGCATATCATATAGGGTTTTCTCTTGTTCCCACATCATAAAACAATGTACAAAAAATAAAGAACATATCATCATCATCATCATCACACATAAATTGATATGATAGAAAGAAATTTAGGTAAACTAGAAAGTAATGACAAGTTCAACAAAGGCAAAGGGCAAAGGCAATAGGGGATGGGACTTGGACAATGACACATCTCCTTTTGAAATGATACTCTAACATGCAATGTAATGAACAACAACCTATCTACTACTACTCAATTTCATCTTCTTTTAATTAACACAATCATTAGTAGTAATAAACATAACTACCAAACTAATCAAGAAAAGCAAAAAAAAAAAAAAAAAAAAAAAAAAAAAAAAGAAGAAAAGTCATTACCACCATAAACTATATTATACTCTTTCATTTCTAGGCATTATACATTTCGATCCGCAAGTCAAAATAAGTTCGAATCAATAGTTTGTCACTGATAACTTATGCAAGATATATCAAATTCAGATATTTTCACAATTTATCGATTCAGCTGTGTAATAGTATTAAAGTTATGATGTCCATAGAGGCTCCCAGAGAAGCCCAATGTTGCTTTCTTCTAGAAAACTAGTGTTGCTTTGATAACTTTGCGGGCTATTGGCAAAATCGTCAAATTGAGATGGCGTTGGCGAGGATTGTGTCATTTGCATGTAAATTAGAGCCATGAGATTATCGTGTTGGCATTGTTTGCTCACGATTTCTGCTTTTGCTTTGGCAAGTTGCTCTTTGAGATCGTTCACTTGTTTTTGGAGCTGACAAATTGCCCCTGCGCAACCGTATACTGGATCCCGTAATCTTGCATTCGCCTCGTACACCATGCTACTAACCGCATCGGCTCTTTGTGTCTCAGGGAGTTCCTAAAAAAATTTATTTATTTTTAAAATAATTTTAAACATAAATGATATTTTAGTATATTATCGAAGAAAATTAGAATATTTTTGTTTTGATTTGTTTGTATACAGATTTACAAGTTTTCTCCAAAAAGATCATATTTTATTAATTATTTCACTAAATAAATAAATTAAAACCCACAAGCACAAGCCTAAAAAAATATTTATTTGTTTTACTTTTGCTAGCTAGTTGTGGTTTTTTAAATATTATAATTTTAATACATTTTATATTTTTTACCCCTACTTTTTGTTTTGTATATTTTTATGATAATTTTTTTTTAGGATGATTTAAAATGAAAAAATAAATAAATTATATGTTATAAAAACTTACAAAAATCTTAAGATATTCAAATTAGAGACTGATGGAACAGTATGTAGAGGTGACAGCAATTTATTTATCGACCAAAATTATAAAAAATATATTTTTTGTGAAAATATCTCAGGACAGATATATACGTATGTGGAGTAGGTTAGGAACAGTCTTTTTAAATATAGATAATTATATATGTTACATTGAATATGAAATGTTAGAAAAAGACATGGACGACCATATATATAGTAACACCATAATTGCGTTTATAAATAATAATTTAATAATATTTAACTATTTTTTTGGTTGCATTTATTACACGGCTAACAGAAATAATTTTCTTGTATCGGTCTTGTAGGCTTACCTAATTGCCCAAAATTTTGACCAAGAAATAATAAAGTCTCTAGGTCTAAAATAAAATATTTAATTATTTCTATAAAATATAATATTTAATTACTATTTAGATCGTAACTCAAAATCAAATTTAAATTGTTTTGCAAGCTTGTTCACACAATAAATTTTTGTCTGATACAATTTAAGAATATATGTAAAATATACAAGGGGTGAACCTACCCACCCTTTCCCTTTTTTTAATGTTTTTATATATATATATATAATTATATTAAATTGTATTTAATTATAAATTTATCATTCTATTTTACTTCTAATTTCTTCCTTTTTTTTAATGTGTTTTCTTCTGATATTTTTATATAAAATAATTGTTGGATGTAATATAGTAAATGAATTCAGAATTATCAATATTTTTTTTAAAAAAATCAAAATATCGATTAGTTAAAATAAAAAAAAAAAAAGTGGAAAAAAAGCCAAAGTAAGCATTTTTTTAACAATTTTTTTATAAAAATTTTACTATTTGAATTCTGTTTTTTTTTTTTTTAAAGAATATATATATATTTTTTATAAAACATCTAATAAAATATATTTGAATACAAATATATATATATACCTGCAAGAACTTGATGATATTGCTGGCACCGAAGACGCGATGAGCGGTGGTGAACTTGAGGGGATCGTTTGGCGGGAAATAAGGAGCCAAGACGCATTTGTCGGGGGTGCAACGGCGGCGTAAAATTTTGCAGGCGGCGCAAGGACTAATGACCATTACAACCTGGGATTGGGATTGGGATTGAGATTGAGGATGTAATATTGGAGAAGATGAAGAGGATGAAGACATAATGTTAGTGTTTGTGTGCTCACTTCCCTTCATATATATATATATATATATATATCTTTGTGTTTTCAATTCAATAAATAGATGAATAAATAGATAGATAGATGTGTGGATTTAATGAACAAGAATAGGTAAGTTGCACATATTTAGAAGTGAGGATTTTTAGGGTTGTAAGGGTTTGTTGCTTGAGGATACTTTGTTTGTGTAATATATATATATAGGGACAAGGGGGGGTGGGGGTGGGGGAGGGGGAGGGGGGTTGGCCGGTAGTCATTTTCTTTGAAAAAGAAGAAGAAGCTATAATCATAAGTATGTTTGTTTTATTTCATTTTATTTTTTAAATAATATATGTATGTATTTTAGGTGGCAGATCCTGTTCTGATCCGACCAAATCACTATGGTACTAATTTGATTATATTTATACATATCTTCTCACATGGCCGTCTCGGATTTTTTTTAGACCCTGAGCGAAAATAAATTATAGGCCCTACAAATACATGATTAAAATGTATTTTTAATAATATTGTTGATTGACTTTGATAAGACAAGAGGTTGAACGTGACCGTTTGGACAATGTCAATTTGAGAAAAGAAATGAAAAACGGTCTGTCTGAAAGTTCAAAAAGCAAAAAGGACTGAAGGAGAGTGAAGAAAAAGTGAGACATGTTTGATCGAGTTGCTGGGGGCAGGTGTAAGGTAAAGAAGTGTAGACGATTAGAAAAAAATAAAAAATATATATATAATTAGAAATTAAAATTTAATTTTAGAATCAAATAGGATAATTACGAAGAAAAAAAAAATTAAAAGTTAAAATTTAATTTTAAAATTTAATAATAATAATAATAATAATAGATAATATTTAAAATATAGGTCCTCTGTTAATTAGGGTTCTGAGCAATTGCTCACCCGGCTCCTGCTATGAGCCGCCCCTGTCTTCTCATATGTTGTGTTATAAGATATCATACTCCCTCCGTCCCAATACAACAGTCTTGTTTACCATTTTTGTCCGTCCCAAAACAATAGTCTTATTTCCATAAATAACCATATCACCATAATACTACCCCTACTTTTTCATTTTTATTACACAATTGCCGCTACTTTTTACACTAATACACTCGCAAGAGCAAAAAAGTCTTTTACTTATACTTTTTTACCAACTATCGATGTAATATCAATATTCCTTAAATTCCGTACCCAACCCAATTAAGACTATAGTTCTGAGACGAATGGAGTAATATATAATGTATTATAAATATGTTGAAATATGTATAAATATATGCTAATCACTCCTATAACATATACTGATATAGTCAAATCAACACTATGTATGCTGATTTACCTGGATCCGCCGTTGATCCATGCCCAGGTACTCTATATATGATTGTAACCATAGCATCCGAAATGCTCAAGAAAAATGTTGGAAAAGTAAAATATTGAAATATAATTATTTTACCTTTAAGCACAGTAAATTGTATGCTTTTTTTTTTTTTTTTTAAGTGAATTGTGCAATAAAATTAAATAATATTTTATATGCTTATATTAAATAACCAGTTATATATATATATATATATATATACTCAAATATAGGAATTTTTACCTCTTGGGCATGGAGATTATTGGCAAATTCTAGTAAATATAAAAAAGATATATTGCTCGATAAAAAAAAAAAGAGGATACAATATGATAATCCATTTTATCACCATAATAATAATAATAATAATGAGATCTTTTAATTTGCTTTAGTAATATTTAAAATAGAAAAAACCAATTTGCAAAATAAAAATAAAATAAAATAAAATAAATTAATTGATAGTGTGTGTGAATTATTGGATATGGTGTAGATATGGCATTAGATGACACACATTGCAAAATAAAAATAAAATAAAATAAAATAAATTAATTGATAGTGTGTGTGAATTATTGGATATGGTGTAGATATGGCATTAGATGACACACATTGAGTACGTGGGATGTTCACATATTAGCTATACATACTTTGTGGCCTTTTTTGTTGTATGGTGGGGCTGTCTGTAATGAATGCAGGGTGGGTGGTCGATCCAGGCAATATTTAATTTTTTTTTATTTTTTATTTTTTATTTTTTTTTAAATGAGTTGGGAAAAATTTATAAATTTTCATATATATAAATATGTAGAATCGAACACAGAGTTTTGGCATCAAACGATTAATGATTCAATTACACAAAATGAGTTTTGGCATCAAACGATTTATTCACTTTTTTTTGTTTTTTTTGTTTTTTTTTTTAATTGTCATCCAAATTTATTTCTATTTTTTTTATTAGTAAAACATTACCAATTTTTTTCTATTTTTTCTTTATCAAAAAAAGTAAAAAATTCTATTTTTTACCTATTTTTCTTAAAACCTAGGTCAAATAAACACACAATTGGATAATGGAGGGAGAGAGTATCTAATACGGTAATATAGTGAGATAGCTCATTAGCACTTGGAAAAGTATATACTTCCTCCGTCCTAGAACTATAGTTTGAGTTTTGTTTCACTACAAAAAAAAAAATAATATGTTTGTAACGGAATTTCATCCCTAAAGTTCACGTAGCTAACGTAATTCTATTCATATTTCCGTTTCTAATGTCATTAGTAA
Source organism: Andrographis paniculata (assembly GCF_009805555.1). Classification (NCBI taxonomy): domain Eukaryota; kingdom Viridiplantae; phylum Streptophyta; class Magnoliopsida; order Lamiales; family Acanthaceae; genus Andrographis; species Andrographis paniculata. The sequence continues at coordinate 3,979,760 of NW_026137614.1, forward strand.
TAGAAAAAATAAATTTAGACACAAAAAAATTTTGTTACAAAAATGATTTTTTCTTGTAGTGTTGGCGATTTAAGGAATATTGATATTATATTGGTAATGGATAAAAAATACGGGTAAAAGACTTTTTTACCCTTGTGAGTGTATTAGTGTAAAAAATAGTAGCAATTTGTGTAATATTAATGAAAAAGTAAGGGTAGTTTTATAGTGATATGGTTATTTATGAAAATAAAACTATTGTATTGGAACGGAGGGAGTATTATAATGTACAATGATAAATCATGATATATTTATTGTTGATATAAAATCATGCGGTAATTAATCTCAACAAGAGTTATCTTTTTAGATTATGTTAATGTCTTAAGGATAATTTAGTTGATCTGCTAACCAAAAGATTAAATTAACATCAAATTCATAAGTTGCTTAAAGAAATTGTATAAAAAAATTCATACTTAAAAATGACGGTAGTATATCAAATATTTATTTTCTCTCGCAAGTTAATACATCAAATATTTAAATTTAGATTATTTTTAAAAATTTTCAATTTGTTTTTTTTAAAAAATATATGTTCAAAATGGATCGATTTCGTTTGTTTTTATGAATAAAGATTTTGATATTACGAGACAAAATAGAACCCATGTTCGATTGTTGGAGAGTTGATGGCAACTATGAAAAATCCATACACATTTTAATATAGTTTGATTTTGATTTTGATTTCTCAAACGACCAATTGGTAGTGATTTTCGAATTTATTTGTGAAGATGATATAATATCTTATAACATAAAATAATATATTTTTATTATCAATCGTGTAGACTGAATAATGTTAAATTTATGCTGAAGAGAAAATCAAATAAATTGTTGAATTTTTCTATGTTTAAATGGATTATGTATTTCAAATATTTATTTGATATATATATATATGACGATTAGGGTGTTGATTGAGTCAAATCAATTTAATTTGACTCCTTAATATAATCAAAACAGACAAGGCATCTCTATACAGTTTTATATTTGTACTGTGTTATACAAATATATTTATTACAGTGAAATCAATAATATATGATCTTATGTGGAATTGTATCATGCGTTGATATGACATGTGCTATGTAAAAATTATATAATGTATTTCCAAACACGCACAGTGTGTATTTATTATATTTTAATTTCTTACCAACTTAAATGTATTTGAAATTCAATTATATTTGTCGTCTCTTAAGATATGGGGATGAACTTGTGATTGTCATATTATTAATTCAAACTTCTGACGCTTCCATATCGCTTACTGCAAGCTATTACATTCGACCGATTAAAATTTTGGTTAGACGATGCTTTCTTTGTATGAATATAGACTTTTATTATTTATTTTTTTAGTTAGATTTCATATTTCACTATACAATATTTGTGATTTTTTTTTATAAGAAATATAATATTTTCTTTTGCGAAACATAATATCCAAACAAAAATCTAAAACTAAATTTCAAACCTATACTCCAAAATAGGATGCTGATAGTTTATTAAATATAAATGAGTAGATATATCATATATATATATATATATATATTGTGGAAAACAACTTGCGATTTGAAAAAGGTGATAAAATTTTCTACGTATATTTTAGATATTCTCAAAACCTTTTTTTTTTTTTTTAAGAAAATCATGTTAAAGAAAAATATGACATAACAACAAAAAGTATACTACCTCCGTCCACTGTCAATCTATCCATTTGTATTTGGCGTCATTGTTTTTAACATTAAAAATATCCTTATATTTGTATAATTTTTTTGTACAAAGTTTATTTCATTAGTATTATAAGACACCAATTGAAGTATTTTTGTTATTTTTTCTTAATTTGTACTATGTTTTGATATAATAATTAATATTAACATGCAAAAAATAAATAAATAAATTGACAGTGGACGGAACTATAGTATTTTAAATACAAATATATATATATATATATTTAAAGTGCACAAATAACTATATGTTCAAATAAAAACAGTCCACGTTTGTAATGAGGGATTTGTTCACTTGTGTATCCCAATTTTCACTACTGATTTATCATTATATATATATATATATGTTTGTTCTTTTTAATTTTTTTCCTTATATATATTTTTAAAAAAATTAATACACTACACGCTTTAATTATTTTATATTTCCTACATAATTCTCTGTATCTTTTATATATATATATATATTTCAAAAATCTCAAACACACCCTTCTAATTTAAAATCATATGAAGAATTTGCATTCCTCCAACTTTTTTGGATACATGCCAATTTTTCCAAAAAAAAAAAAAAAAGTATAATGTCAAGATTGCATCATTGTGATTTACAACAAAAGTCACATTACTTGAAGAAATTATGTGAAAATGTCCAAAAAAAAAAAATGTCTACATCATTATGGTAGAATTAATACTTACCAATCTTCAACAAAAATTCAAAATTAGACCAGATCAAAAATAATAAATAAATAAATAAATTACAAATGGTCCTTCTTTGTGTCACCTGTCAAAATGAGATTAATAATAATAATAATAATAATAATAATAATAATAATAATAATGGGTTTTATGTTTTAATAAAAAAATCGACCAATTATTCTAGAAGATAAATTATCATTTGTACCTCTATTGGGATTTGAATACTTAGTCCTATTGTTATAAAAAAATATTGATGTGATACTTTAAATTTAAATATAACATCATCCTTTCATATAATATAAAAAATAATATTTGATATAATATTTTAATTAAAAATATATATATATATATATATAGTTTGATGAAAAATAAAAAATATAAAAGAATCTCCAAACAAATACAATTATAAGAACTTTCAATATGAAGATTGAATCACCAAAAGGAAATACTCTTCACACTCATCAATTGTAATTTGATATATGATAATTGTTGATTTGATTGTTGATTTAGTCTGTTGGGAACTCCCGTTTGCGAATAAATAATTAATAATTATTTTGTTTAATAATTCGAATTTTTAGGTGAAACAGTCATTCTACATCTGATATGATATCAGAACCTAACGATGTTAATTTCACAAGAGCTCTAAATATATAAAGATTTAGTCTTATTTTCGTGTCATTTTTCTTCTTTTTTTTTTTAGAAAAAAATATGTACTTTTTAGAGATATAAATATGTTGATAATATGATTAATAAAATGACAATAATGTATATGGCGATAATGATATTGAACTTCGATGCGATAACAATATGCGGTGGTATATAGAACTTTATTTTGTTACTCTACCAAGGATCTACGATACGATATCACATTGTTCTGAAAATTATGATATTTTTTATACGAGTTACAACGGCATACCACGGTTATGTTTGTCCCAAAGATTTTGATGAATTTTTACTATTTATAATTTTTTTTTTCAAAATATCAAATCAAATATATATTTCTTATATTATACTTCATCCATCCTATATCTATTTATCAATTTATTTTTAGTATTGTATAATATAAAGGTAATGATATGTGTGTAATATATTATAAATTTGAAGGATATTTGTAATGTTAGGTAGATAGTACAGTTACTAAAGACGGACGAAAATGAAAAAATTAATAGATTGTTAAGAGACACTTATTTATATCACATTAAATATTTATTTCAATTCAAAATTTTAAATTCAAATTCAAACATAAAATCAAACCAGACACTAATTCCTCTAATTTAACTATTTTCTTCATAATAATAATAATAATAATAATAATAATAATAATAATAATACACATTGGATGCCAGAATACTTAATTAGGATTACATCCAATTAATCCACAAGAATTCCACATGTACTTCCAAAATCGATATTACAAGTTTCAATTCCCTAATATTTTACTTATATTTTTTTTTTATTTGAAATTTTTTAAAAAGCTATGAAGCTTTTAGTGAGATAAATACTAAATAATTAAATAATGAAAAAATAAATAAATTTGAACATAATTAAATATTTAGCGAAGTTAGAAAAACTTATAGATCATTTAGGTGAAACAATAATTTTCATCACCTAACAGTAAGAATATTAGATAAATGCTGATGAATTAAATAATAAAAAAAATAAGTTTGAACATAATTATATAAATTCATCACTGAAGCCATTTATATATTTTGTTCAAAATTTTTAAGAAAAACTCTAATTATTACTTTTGTTATCGCACTAGATGTCTTAACGGATATTTAACGGCCGTTTGATTATGAAACAAGTGCAAAAATTTCAATTCTTCCTATACAGTGTCTCAACTAAAGAAATGTTATCTTTCGATGTTTTATTACGGTAATTGTGATAAAAAAAAAAAAACAAAAAAAAAATAAAAAATTGCTTCCATCATAGATGAACTTACAAAAATAAGTTGTGAATTAACTTTTTACTCGAATAAAAAAGCATATATTTGTCGTTATTACAACGCTATTAAGGTAGTGATATTGTTGTCGTGATTACGTTCGTGATTTTTTTATCGCAATCACATATGGTCAATCTTGGTCATTTGACTACGGTGCAAAACTTAGCCTTGTCCGGTCGGGTCCGGGCGGGTTGCGCGTACGTGTGACTTACCGACTTTTGTGTCTCACAACCTCCCCGACTCATATCAGTGTTCAACTCCGAGGTATTATATTCTTAAAATCTAAAAAAAAATCTATAAAGATTGAACTCAAGCAATTTATATACCAAACATATTTATGTCCAAGTGTCACATAAAATATTAATAAGAATAATATATACATACAAATATATATATGTACAAAAATGTTAGATGATTAGATTTTATATTGAAAGCTATAATTTTTTATTTTAAAATTATACATTCTACATCTCAATTCAAGTATCATTTTTATCTATCTCATTTCAAAATATTCAGTTTTTATTCATGTCCAAATGTCACATAAAATATTAATAAGAATAATATATATATCACAGAAAAAATTATTTTTGTAACAAAATTTGTCTCTAAATCTACTTTTTTCGTTACTAATGACATTAGAGACGGAATTAGGAACGGAATTTCGTTAGCTACGTGAATTTTAGGGACGGAAGTCCGTTACAAATATATTATTTTTTTGTAGTGGGATTTCACGTCATAAAAAAAAAAAAAAAAAAACAATAGCATTTTATTAATTAATGAAATTGTGTAAGAGATCTTAATATTTAAGTAAGAGTTGAGGGTATTTTGGTTAGTATATAATTATTTTTTTAAAATAAAAAATAAATACTTTGAAGTGAGATAGACGATCCGAGCTGTTATTCAAAGACTTTTTTTTTTTTTTTTTTATGACATAGGAACCCGCAGCCGTTATCCGAGAGTGCGTACAAAAGCTGTTTTGATTGGGGCCGAGAGTTTACACATTATCGAATTAATACCTATATAAAATTTACAGTAAATTTATATAAAATATTTAATAAACTTTAAAATTACCTTAGAACAGTGTTACGGTGGCGTACGTAATTAGAAAGTTGCCACGTATCCAAACATGGACTTCCGATTGCCGTATACGACGGGATACACAATGGTCAAATTTTCTCGAAGTCCCCTTCAATTTATTATTTTAAAAAATAATTACTTCAATATAAATATATAATTAAAATATTTTAATTTGAGCTTTGTTGAACTATTAATTAGTGACAACATTCAATTCCGTTATTTATTTTTATTTTTATTTTTTTTAAAAAAGTTGCTATATATACAAGAGAGAATTAAATAAGCCCATTTTGCTTTTTTCACTTATTGGGCATTTATGTAGCAGCCGCCTATAAATGGAAACTTAGGTCCATTTACACTGAGGTGTTTGAAAATTTATGTAATTCTTATGAATTATTATAAATAAATATTACTTTATTTGTTTTATTGGTAAAATGTTTTTTTAGTCCAATAACTGGACCCTTATCATTTTAGTTCCGTAAGTGGAATCTGTCGCAAACTAATCCTATAAGTGAAAAAACTTCGTTGTTTTAGTCCTCCGGCGCCGGAGATGCCCGCGTGGCTCACCGGAGATGACGTGTCCGCTAAGTGTCCTGCCAAGTCAGCGACACCTGACAGACACGTGGATTTTTTTTTTTTTCAATTTTTTTTATTTTTTTAAATTAAATCAAATTAAAAAATTAAAAATATATAAATAAAATTAAAAATAAATTAAAAATAAGTTTTAAAAAAAAATAATAAAAAAATCCACGTGTCCGCCGGGTCAGCGCCAGGTGTCGCTGACCTAGCGGACACGTCACCTCCGGCGAGCCACGCGGGCGTCTCCGGCGCCGGAGGACTAAAACAACGAAAAATTTTCACTTATGAGACTAGTTTGCGACAAGTTCCAATTACGTGACTAAAATGATAAGGGGGTCCAGTTATTAAAAGGTTGTCATTTTTTATTTTTATTTGTTTCAAAATAAAATTATTATTTTTTAATTTTGTAACTGTACTATCCACCTAACATAATAAATACCCTTCAAACTTACAATATATTACACAAATATAATTACTTTTATATTACACAATACTAATAGATGTATCTATATCATTTTTATTACAACTCAATATAATACTAATAATATAAAATCTACTTGCAAAACGTAAACGTCACTCTTTCAATGGGACGGACGGGGTATTATTATTTAAAAAAATTATACTATCTCTATCACTTAACAAACTATTAATCTATTTTGGTCTTTTTTTATAATAAAGTATCTATTTCATTTTTATTAACTGTATTATCTACCTAATAATACAAATATTTTTTTAATTAACAATATATTACACAAATGTTATTATTTTTATATTATACAATACTAACAAGATTAGTTTAATTTTTTATCTTTGTTTTTATATATCATAATATAATATTAATATTTTTAAAATTATATGTAAAAAAATAAACGGATAAATAGATACGAGACGGATTAATCTGCCAAAAATATTAATGACATAACATAAATAAATAAATGAATCAATTAATTATATACACAGCCTACTAATTAATGAATGATTCAGAAATACAGTATATATTAACAAAAGTCTTTGCCAAACATTCTTGACCATCATTGACACTATCCATCACCTATTCAACCTAAGTTGTAACCCTAATGAATGCCTCTCAAATTCTCTATCCACACACACACACATCATTTATTTATTTTTCTAATTTCTATTATTATATAAATATATTTAATCTTATATTTGACATATTATTATTTCAGTCATTTAAGTGAAATAAATATATATATATATAAATTATTCTATGTCTAATTTGTAGTAGTTGAGAATGTCTTCTAATAGCACATATTTATTACTTCCACATTAGATGTCTGAGTCACTATAGACACGATAATTTATGATAAATATAATTAGTAGATTATTAAGAATGTATTAGTGAAAATAATTATCAGATAATTAATTAATTTAATTAAAATTAAAAAAATAAATTAAAAAGTTTAAAATAAGATTAAAATGTATAATCATTCTTCAAAAAGAAAAAAAGTGACATGGGACGTAGGACGGACAAAAACGGCAATGTAAATATAATAGGTGGGACGGAGGGAGTATTATTATTATTATTATTATTATTATTAATTTAAATAGCTTAGTTTAATTAATTAATGTGAATGTTTGTACAATTAATTTAAATAGCCTAGTTTAATTATTATTATTATTATTATTACCAAGGAATTCTGCGAATTACACTTGTTTTAGTCAGACCAAATTCAAGTGGTTGGCTGAGTTAGGTGGATTACTCGAATTGAAAGATACCATTTTATTTATTTATTTACATATGTGTGTGGATGAAAAGAAAATAATTCATTTAATTATGTCACAATGTGATAAATAGTTAATTCCAGTCAATCCAAAATGTAATAGTGAATTCTGGTGTATGCAGCCACATATACATAAATATATATATTTAAATTGAGAAGTGTTTGTTTAATTCTATCACTTTTTATATATAAATATATATACATATATATTTAAATAGTAGTTCGGATATTATATTTTATAAAAAAGAAATATATATTTATAAGAAATTACAAGCATTATACAAAAAAAAAAAAAAAGGCAAAGTGAACAAAGCCTTTGGTTCTTTATTTAGAAAAGAATAAGTTGAATAAATACTCCCTCCGTCCCATGTAATATGGGTGGGTGTATTACTGTAGACACGAGAATTTAGGTAAAGTATAATTAGTAAGTAATTAAGAAATATATTAGTAAAAATAATTATTATTTAGTTTAAGATTAAGATTAAGATTAAGATAACTAAATAGTTTAATTAAGATTAAAAAAAATTTAAATTTTAAATTTTAAAATATGATTAAAGTGTATAATTAATTTTTCAAAAAATAAAATGACAAATTATATGAGACGGACGAAAATAGAAAATAGGAATAAATTATGTGGGACGGAGGGAGTATTTAGGGAAGAAATTCACATGGAAGGAAAGGTGGCGAGTCTATCACTAGCATTGGAAATTTAGGATAGATGTGAATCTAGAATAAATAAATAAATAAATAAATCAAGAGAGATCCAAGTCGAAGACTTGAAGTAGGCTAAAAGGTGAATTTTAGTCACATCATGTATTAGAATTGTAAGAAGTTTGAATATTATTGTAATAAGTATAGAACATTAAAAAGAGTTGCAGTTTCTGTGCTGATATAATCAAATCACCGTAGTACATAATACAATATATATTATGTTATAAAATAACATGTAATATGTTATAATATAATATATGTTGTATTATAAATATATTGAGATATGTATAAATATATGTTGCTCACTCATATAACATATACCTGTTCGACAAATAATGACATAAATTCAATTGAGTTTGAATTGGATAATTAAATTCTACTTCTCTTGAAAAATTAAAAGATTAAATAGTTAACATAGTATATTATAAAATATTTTCTCCGTTCTACTTGGGACGTCCAACAACTATGGTCCTATTTTCTTTTTTAAACACAAAATTTACATTTTTACCCTTCATTCATTTATTATTTTTAATCTTTACCATACATTTCAGGACAAATTTGTCAATTCATAACGAAAACACAATCACCTGAAAAACCGTGCAAATCTACTTTAGGACAATAGAAATTGAACGGAGGGAGTACTATTTATGTCATTCAATTATGTATTTCTTTTATAAATACGAAAAGAATAAACACAAAATTTTATGACGGATGAAGTATAAGAACACAAAATTAGTATTTCAACCGTCTCTCTCTCTCTCTCTTTTTAAAGTAGATTTCTTATGTAATGATATTCTTTTGAAAATCTCTTTGATAGTTCATCCATTTTTCATTTTTCTCCGTCAAGTCTTCAAACATATGTTTAGCCAAGGTGTCATACATAGCCCACATAGTCTTGAAATCAACAAGTAAAAAATTAGGATGCATTTAGTTATAAGTTGAAATTTAAATTGGATTAAATAGCTTTCATAGGATATGACAATATTGTGACGGATTAGGATTAGTGACCTAATAAAATACATAAAAGTAAAAAAGATACGGATTTATGTGGTTTATCAACAATGTGTTAGTTATGTTTATAAGCAGAAACGAAGAACAAATTTATTGAGTACGACTGCATTACATATTACAGATTTTATATATCTAAATCTATTTTAAATAAATTAAGAGAATACGTGAGACGAACCCGGCAACTCAAATACTCAATACTGCATACCGTCGATGATATATTTAAGGCATATCAATAAATAATCAGTAATATAATTGGCTTTCGAACTTCAAGAGAGGGGGAGGGGATGTCAGTTCATTTCCTTTGTATATTTTGGATGGAGGGAGTATTATTTTTTAATTTATTAAAAAAAAAAATTTTAAAATATATATTCTAATAGGACTGAGGAAGGATATATTTTTATTTAAAATTAAATCAATTAAAATGTAGTGATTTAGATTGAAAATCATGATGTATGAAATTATGAATGTCTTAATTAACTAGTAACTGTCTTTTCTTCTGTCCAAAGTCTTGATGGCTAGTTTAGAGTTAGGTTAGGCTTGACCTGGACAATTATTATTATTATTATTATTGCTCTTTATAAGAGAAAAGTGAATAAACTTGAAAACTGTCATCAAATATCTCAAGATCAGATGTTTGAAATATATTATATTTTATAAAAAAAAATAATATATTTTTATTGAAAATTACACAAAAAAAAAATAAAATAAAATAAAATAAAAATAATAATAATAATTTTGAATAAAAATCAAAGAACCTGTGTATGAAAATAAAATTTATATAATATTAAAGGCACTATCATATAATTTCATTTGTTACACAATAAATTGTTAGTTTACTTTTGAATTAGTTTGTTGATCGTTAAAGAATGATCTGATGGTGTGAGATTGGATGTGTGATTGCGCACTTTCGGTAGCATATATATAATATTTTTTCTATTTTATAAGTAAATATATATTTGCTTTTTGCACGTAGTTTTAAAAATATTAATATTATATTATAATATAATAAGAATAAAGTAGATATGACTAAAGTAACGTGTGATATAAATATAATAATATTTGTTTAATATATTATAAATTGTAAAGATATTTATAACGTTAGAAATATAATACAATTATTAAAAAAAAATGGATACCTTATTATGAAACAAACTAAAATGAAAAAAAATAAATACTTTGTTATGGACGGAGAGAGTAAATAAAATAAGAAATCTATACTAAATACTCACCATTGTAATCAACACACAAGATAAGATGGTATTCTATTAGAACAAACCTTAAACATATTTCTCATAATAGAAACAAATTAAAACACAAAACATAGTACTTTATATATCTTTACCAATTCCCTTCCAAAAATTGAAATCGAAGACCAAATCCGTCAAACCATACGTGAAAACATTTTATGTACATCCCAACTTCGATCAATCCTTTTCCTCTTCAAACACAAATTCAAAACAACAACACGGCCGTGCTCAATGCCAGAAAGAAAAAAAAAAAAAAAAAAAAAAAAAAAAAAAATCAGTCCCTACATTATATATATATATATATATCCAGTAGAATTTACCATAACTCAAAGAAACTCGGATTTAACGACTAAAAATGTATCCTGCTCGGCTGCGCCTTCTCCATCCGCGTCTCCCCGTAAGGCTCGTCATTATCGATCCGTTTGTTGTGCCTAAAAGCGGCGCAGGCGACGACATAGACAATGACGAGGATGATGAGTATGACGATGTTTATTACGGAGACTTTCCGCCAGCTCGTCTTCAGACTCGCCAGCACGCCGGCTTTGCACGAGTCACAGTTATAGCAAAGCTGGTCTTGATTGTTGCTCCAACGTTGGCAGTCCATGTCCATTCCCATCACCCCTTGTCCGGCTGTCCAAACCGTCTCGTTCACGTACGAGTAGCCGCATGACGTCGGAGGCTTACAACATCCAGACTGTAAGAACATTCGAACCGCGAGTTAACAAATTGTTTCGTTTATAATACATTTACATATATCGATCTTTTTTCCTTACGTCAATTTCTTTTTTTTTTTTTTTTTGAATTAAAAAGAAATGAAAATATGAAATCCAAGAGAATTTGGTTATTGGTTCGATACCCAAACAAGAAATTTTACTAAACCATAATCAAGGGATTATGACAAAAAAACTAAAATATACTCCTTTTATTATTTAAATTTATGGTAATTTTTTTTCGTAATAAAAAAATATTTTTATTTTCTTTTTTAATTAAAATACTAATCCCTTCATTTTCATAAAAAAAGTACCATTTCTCATTTTCGTGTGTCTCAAAACAAGGATACCATTTTCTAATTTAATAATTATATTATCATCTAACATAATAAATACCCTTACAATTTACAATATATTACACAAATGACACTGCTTTTATATTACTACAATCTAATATAATACTAATATTTAAAAATATATGTGCAAAAAATAAACGTTACTATCTTTATGGGACGGATGGGTTATTTTTTCTATTTTTATATTATAAAAGAAAGAAAATATATTTTTACTCATTTTTTTTAAAATTTGTGCCCAATGAAACTGACATAAATATCGATGACAGATGGAGTATACAAAATTGAAACCGTGGACCTATATCTGCATATCCCGACGAACTCTAACCCTATTCATATTTTTGAATTTGTTATCGGGATTCACAATCTAACATTGGACTTTCGACATCTAGGACTATTAAAATCGCAAGTTATCGAGATTAGTTATATTCGACTGACAACTAAAAAAGGCATTAGCATTTCATCAATGGTCGAGCCCAAGCTCAAACTATTATCGAGTCGAGTAGGCTCAGCTCGATAAAGTTCGATAAAATAGTAAAATATAAAGCTCAAGCTTGTTCATAAAATTAACGAGCTTAGACTAGATAAAAGCTCGAATTGAGTTCAACCATGAGATACGTTTTACTAGACAATAGCAATGCGTATACTTCACATATAGAATACGCATTTTGTGTAACTTAGCGAGTGAATGTCCGCGTTATTTTGTTATAAATATACAAATAAACTACAAAATACAACAAACGTAAAGAGAATAACTCAAAATTTACGAGCGAAAAATTATTTTCGGGTCCTATATATTTTTATTTAATTCACTAAAGTCGCTCAATTTAAAAAAGGTAGCACAACAATCACTCACATTCGTCATTTTTTCGACTCGTCCTATATATGTCACTCGATTCACTACCATATCTCAACTAATAAGCGTAGCACAACCATCGCCGATTATGTAAACATTACGGAATAATAATTCTTTTTTTTGTCATTTTTTGACTCATCCGATAATGTTTCACTTGATTCACTACCGTCACAAGACAAACAAAAGTAGCGTCGCCGCTTATAATCCCAAACTATCTTTTATCATTTGTTGCGAAAACTTATTTTCATCAGCAAAGATCACATTAGAAGCTTGTGACAAAAAACAATGAAGTTAGCTTTATAACAAAGAACATATTCTTCAGAAATTTTCCTCTTTTTAAGCTTACCCAAATTTCCACAGCTAAAAATTGCATATATTTTTCAGTAAAAATAAACTTTTTTTTTTTCTTTTTTGCAAAAGAGCACATCAAACAATTACCTAGAAACAACAAAAACTACTAAATACAAAAATGGAGTATTACAATTCTTTATAATATTTTCATAATTTTCAATGACTAATATTTCCTCCGTCTGTCAAAATTATATAACTATCTCTTTTTTGGTTGTGCGCTCTTATGCATAACTTATGGTCCCTCCGTCCCAAAAGTATAGTCTTATTGTGTTAGAAACGAAATTTAAAAAATATTGATATTATATTGGTAGTCGGTAAAAAGGATAAATGACTATTTTGCCCTTGTAAGTATATTAGTGTAAAAAATAGTGACAATTGTGTAATAGTAATAAAAAAATATGAATAATTTTATGGTGATATAGTTATTTATGAAAATAAGACTATTTTTTTGGGACGGAAAAAAAATGGTAAACAAAACTATTGTATTGGACGGAGGAAGTATATGGTAAATAACTTTACACACCTACAATTTTATTACTTGTGCTTTAACAAATAATAGTCAATTTGCCACTGCTTTTTTCTGTTTATCCCACTATTTTTTATCAAAATTTTAATAAATCTTCTATAGTATTCCATTCTACTTTTTATCTACCGTACTTTAATATTAAAATGTTATTTTTTCTTAGTGTCTCTATATTCAACCAAACCTACATAATTTTAGTGGACGGTAAAAACAACAAAAATCCAAAAAAGTGCAAAACTAAGGCTTATAACATTAAATACATACTCCCTCCGTCCCAAAAGAGTTGTCTTGTTTCGTCCGTCCCAAAACAATTGTCATGTTTCCTTATTTAGTAACCGTGGTCCCCACTTTATAACAAAATTATTCCTATTTTTCCAAACTACCCATAATTATTACTCTAACCTACTTTTTAAAATCTTTAAAAAAAATAAGAACATTTTAGTCTTTTACATTATATTTTATACTCACTTTCAATTAAATACTATTATTCCTTAATTCTCGTATCAACTCCCAATAAGACGCATCTTCTGGGACGGAGGGAGTATATATTAAGAGTATAATTACTATATACATGTAATACTCCCTCCGTCCCAGGTAAAGTGTCCAAGTTACCGTATATACGAAAATTTAGGTAAAATATAATTATTATATATAAATTAAGATTAAAATAACTAAATAATTTAATTAAAATTAAAAAAATTATAAATTATAAAATTTAAATAAGAAACACAACAAAATCAATCTGATAGCACAAAAGTCGTCACGGTAATCGAACTAACTTAAATACATTATTGCATACAGTCATGTGTTACATCAAAGATATTTTCTTGATCCGATGAGGTGTGCACAAAATCATTAACTAAGTTGACCAAATATCTTTTTAATTTTTTTCAATTATTAACACTAATAATACTACTTCAATAATTCTAGTGCAATTTTCTTGCCAAAAAAATGTGTGCATATTTATGACGAAAGTTGTCCACACCAAAACAAAACCCAAATTTTAGGTCACATATATTGTGGGCCAGTAAATTGTATTGGGTCCCACCAAGACACCCCACCCACCCACCCCATCAAAGCAACTGTGTGGTGTGGGCATTACTATCTCTTAAAAGTATATATATATATATATCTCCGTCGGAGATACAATGTCCATGTTGCCGTTTCTGTCCGTTCCACATACCATGTCACTTTTTTTTAAAAAAAATATTACACACTTTAATTTCATTTTAAATTTTTTAATTTTATTTTTTTATTTTAATTAAACTAATTAATTATTTTAATCTTAATTTAAATTATTTATATTATAAAATAATTATTTTCACTAATACATTCTTAATTATCTACTAATTATACCCCTCCTAAAATATCGTGTCTACAGTGTAGCATACACGATATCTGGGCGGAGGGAGTACAAAAAATTAATTAAAATAATTTTTTTAAAATAAAACTTTTTTTATTTTTTTAATTATAGAATTATGGGATGCTTTTTAGGACAGTACAAGTAGCACTGACCACCTAGGCCTAGCTATGTTCAACCTCTAGGGAGACCAGGATGGAAACATTTGGAAACTCCCGGGATCTCAACTCCCAAATCCATTGTATGAATAATGGCATGGGCCCCACATTATTTTGGGAGTTTAAATCCCGGGAATCACTCATAGGCCACATGAACATGAATGAAGGTGCAATTCATCCACAATTTACTCAATCAATTAATTAATTAATTAATATTTATATATATATATATATATATGCAAGACAAAGACCATAACTATGGGTAGCTTCGTACGAAACATACAACACATTATTAACAAGAAAGAAAAAGGGATATTTTGATTTTTCACGTAAAGGGCTCATACAGCACATGAGCTATTAAAGTATAAATAAAAACACATACATATATATTAACATAATACAAATAATTATGGGTTGGTAAAAATAAAATATTTTTATCATTTTGAATAAAATTAATAATAAAAATATATATTTTGACGTTTTTAATTAAAATTTGAAAATATTAACTTAATACCAAAATACCTTTTAATTTTTATTTAAATTAAAAATATACTATTACACGTATACTTTGGGTGTGTTTGTTTGAAGGATTTTGGTGGATTTCCACTATTCATCCAATTTTTTCCCCCCAAAAACATCAAATCAAACACTTATTTTTTATTTTTTATATTATACTAAAAATCAATTTTACATTCAAAACATCACATCAAACCCTATTTATATCACATCATACAACTATTCAAATTCAAAATTTTTACTATTCAAATCCCAACTCAAAATCCAAACCCCCAAACAAACACACCCTTTATATATAAAATCAATGGCAAAAATATCAACACTCTTACACATTTGTACCAACTAATAAAATATTACTCTATTCGTTCTTTAACAATCTATCTATTTTTTCATTTTAGTCGATCCTATAACAAAATAATATTTCCTTTTTATAGTAACTGTAATATCTACTTAGCATTACAAATACCCTTCCAATTTACAATTTGTTACACAGATTCTATTACTTTTATATCATACAATATTAATAAAGTTAATTTAGTCTTTTTACCTTTATTTCTAAAACATATCAATATAATACTAATATTTCTAAAATTTTGTGACAAAATAAAAGTAAATGAATAGATAGATATAAGACGGAAGAAGTAATATTTCTTAATTAACACGAAATCCCTAAGAGGTCTTTTTGAATTGAAACCGATAAAGTATTCCCACCATCCCAATAGAGTTGTTTTGTTTTTTCATTTTAATCAGTTCCAAAACAATTGTGTTTTTTCCTTACTTAGCAACTGTAATCTCCATTTTGTAACAAAATTATTCCTAATTTTTCAAACTACCCTTAATTATTCATCTAACCTACTTTTTAAAATCATTCAAAAGCAATAGTTTTTTAGTCTTTGACTTTATATTTTATATTCACTTTCAATTAAATACTATTATTCTTTAATTTCCGTGTCCACTCCAACAAGACATCTTTTCTGGGCTAGAAAGAGTATTATCTTTACATTTTTTTTTTACCGAACTTATTAGAACTAATCAACACATTACTGATTAATCTCAATCAAATTAGAGGAAAAGGGAGAGGAGAATGGGGTCAAGTCCAATTACTACACGACAATAAGAGGCAGTTACGATGTCTCACGTCAGGACAAAGACTATAATAGATTTAAATTGTAATGAAAAATGATAGCTACAAATATATATACCAAAAAAAACATAAACAGAAACAGCCAAACAGCCCCTTAATTCATCTATCACTTCTTCAAAACTTTTTGCAGCCTTCGACTCACTGACTAACACTGATCCTCATTGCTTTTATTTAATTTGAATTTGACCTCAACTCAATTGCAATTAAATATAAACCCCAAAACCCCCCAGGCCCCCCCCCTTTCCCCACCCCACCCCACCTAATAATAAAATTTTTCCTAAAATTGATCCAAACACGCCCTAAAGCTCAAGAACCAACACCCCGCTCTATTTTCCCGGACACTCCCGGACCAAAACACCCACTCCAATCTACACCGCAAACCAACGGCGTAGATGCAGCAGGATTCAAGCTCCGGGAGCTCGTAATTATAAACAACCAAGAAATTGCACTGATTGAAGGGAAGAGGGAAAAGATAGATCTAAAGAAGAACAAAAATAATAATTAAATAAAAAAATTGTTACCTCAATCGGAGAAAGTTTTCTGAGGTAAAAAAGCTCGGGAGCTTCCGGGACTCCGCCGACGGTCCGGCCCATTTTCCGGCAGGCGTGGGAGTCCCTCACGCAGGCCCGGATCTTGGTCCAGTAGCCGGGTGAGGAAACCCGGTCGGCGAGCCAACCGGAGTAGTCCTGGAGGGAGTAGTCCTGGTAGGACCGGCTGAGAACCGGCCGGCCGGAACCCTTATCGGTGACGGCGTAAGCGAAGATGACGAATCCGATTAGGGCGACGATGATGAAGAACATCGCCCAGAGGTAGAGGTACATAAGGAAATTATTCCGGTAGCAGGCGCCGGCGAATCCGGCGAGGGAGACGACCATGATGGCGACGCCGATGATGATGATCGGCCACTGGAGGAACCGCATGCAGTCGGTGTTGTTGGCGCGGGTGCTCAGCCAGATGCCGCCGCCGAGGATGGGGATCGAGAGGAGGAACGTTAGGAAGTTGAGGAATCCGATCAGGTGGTTGCTGGTTCTCATGGCGGCGACGGCGGCGGTGGAGGTGGGGGGGAGAGGGTTTGGGGGAGCTGGGGGAGAGGAAAATTGGGGGGCGGTTTTTAATTTCTTAAAGGATTTGGCAATTATGAGAATAATAATACTAATTTATTATGATAAATAAATAATGGATGTTGGATAAGAAGGGAAGGGAAGGGAAGGGAAGGGGCGTGGATGGGCGGGGAAGGGTTTTGTGAAATGACTATAGTGCCCTCGTTTGAATGGCGACAAATTTTTATTTATTTTAGTTTTCGATTATCGTTTTGTTATTTTATTTTATTTTTTTATTTTTTAAACGTCAGCTTATGTCATGTTTTGTATTTAATTCGTTTGCAGTAGCTCCATGTTTGGCCATCATGCTAGGACCCTTCACAAATTTTATATTATGTATGATTAATTGTTGAATTAATTTTTTCAAAAAATAAAAGGGAAATTCAAAATATAATTTCGAATTTGATTTTTTCGGCTTGCCACTGTTGATCCATAAATAAACTTTTCTTGAAAACTGCTTTTCTTGACTCTCCTTAAAAATAGCGACAGCAGATTTTTACATCATTAATATATATATATAGATCCCCAAAGGATTTTTTATTTTTTTTTCTTTCTTTCCTCTATTTATTCTTTTTTGCAAAACTTGTGTAGTTAACGTATTCTTTGTCGATTATTTAAAAATGTTCTCCTATGCTTGTCTTGCATTAAATACTTCCTCCGTCCACAAACTAATGTCCTACTTTTTTATTTGGGACGTCCAACAACTATTGTCATTATATCTTTTTTAAACACAAATTTTATATTTTTACCCTTCATTCATTTATTACTTTTAATCTCTACCATACAATTAAGAGTAAATTTGTCAATTTATAACAAAAAAATAATCACATAAAAAATCGTGCAAATATACTTTAGGACAATAAAAATTGGACAGGGACTATAATTTATACCATTTATATATATGATACCAATATATTAATGTGGAAATGAATTCCAAAAGATTCAAGAAGTAATTGTTAGTTGCCTCCCATAAATATAAATAAATAAATAAATAATATGTAATTCTACGAATTTAAATTTTTAAGTGAAATAGTCATTTAATATCATCTAATATGATATCAAAATTGAAAAGTTCCATACCTATCATGCATCCTTATCAGTGAATTTGTATAAAATTTTTAATAAAAATATATTATTTTTCTACATAATATTCTACGTAATATTACATTCAAATATTATTTAAATAAAAGATCAAGCTCAAACTCAAGTCAAGCAAACTTTGTTTGTTTGGGGGTTTGGATTTTAAATTGGGATTTGAATAGTAAAAATTTTGAATTTGAATAATTGTATGATGTGATATAAATAGGTGTTGATGTGATCTTTTGAATATAAAATTAATTTTTAGTATAATATAAAAAATATAAAATAAATATTTGATTAAAATTTTTTTTTTATTTTAAAAAAGGACGAATAATGTATTTAAAATCCGCCAAACAAACACACCCTTAAGTAAACATTATTGTTGTTGAATTATTTGGTTATAAAATAATGAGGTCTATATAGTTAAACTATGTTATCATTACTGGTGTTGACCTAATTATTTGGAAGAATTAAAACATTTAGTTATACTCCCTTCGTTCCGTAATAACGGTAGCGTTTGCTTTTTCAAATAAATTTTAAATATTAGTATTTTATTGGATTATAGTAAAAAAGACAAATATACCTCTATTAGTATGATGTAATATAAAAGTAATGATATTTGTATAATATATTGTAAGTTGAAAGAGTATTTATTATGTAAAGTAGGTAGTACAATTACTAAATTAGGGAATGATAATCTTATTTTGGGACAAACGAAAATAAAAAATAGTAACCTCTCAATGGGACGGAGGGAGTACTATATTTTATGAACTTTTCCAATCTTTATATATATATATATATAAATGGAGTAGGTCTTTTTTTTTTTTTAATTATTATTAATGATCTCTACCTTTTTATTTTTAAATTAGAAATGTTTCGCAAGTATTTTTTTTATATAATTTAATTGGTTTTTTTTTTTTAGTTTACTATCTTATTTAAATCCTGATTTGAATATAATGATTTGTGAAAATACATATAAAATTACGATAATTGGATAGTAAAAACTGATATCATTTTGGCTCAAATTAATTTTCTATAAAAGATGAATTTGTCTATAAAAAATTTTTCTTTCTCTTGCATTTCTTTCTTTTTCTTTTTCTTTTTTTTTTTTAAACCTTTCTGGATAGTATATAAATAATATTTTTTCAAATATTTTAAATATTTAATTTGATGTTATAAAGAATTCTATAAATAATATAAAATTAATGACCATGTATAATATATTAATTATTTTGAAAAAGTATATATATATATTTTCAGAAAAACACACCTATGGCTCAACATTTTTTAAAGTGGGGCAAAATGGCCCAATCCAATGAGCTAAATCCATTTTAATGATCCTAGTTTCCACATTAGTTAAAAATTTTATATAAAATATATCTTACATTTATGTTTACATTAAGTTTGACATAACACATAAATTTCATGCAATTCCAAAACTACATGTGAAAGTGATATATATAATTTTTTATTAAATTAAAGATTACAAAAATAACTTTGAAAATATATGCAAAACCCACCTGAAATTTTACTACAATAATCATATAAAATCTTTTTGAAATAATGGTTTTTTTTTTCTAATAAGAGTTTAAAATTTAAATATTTTATAAAATAAATTCATCTATTTAATTGATAACCTTAATAATTATAGAGATATATATATATATAAACCAATTATTTGTGTGGGCCATGCTATGTTGGATTGGGCTGACAAAGTATTAGCCTAATTCAATATTGGGCTTGCCTGCAATTCCCAAAATATGAACTTTTCAATTAGGGTTTAACTGTGGCTTCTGCTTCGCGGATGCATAATTGAAGCAAATGCATTCGATCTTGTTACGTTTTAATGGATTTAATGCGTTCTCTATGTGGCCTATGGGATGTTATTCTGATTTGGGGTAATTGCGAGTTCAAATGTTGCTGAACGCTGCAATAATCAATCGCGATGGTTTGTGGAGTAGGTTTGTGTTAATTGTTCAGTGATCATGCTAATTGACTGATATTGAATCTTTCTCTAAATTGTTCTTGCCTTCTTTGAATTTGTGAAGTTGCAGATCGGTAGGAATGAACACGCCAAGTGTTGGAATTGAATTTATTTAAGGAAGTTTCGATTGTGTTGATATAGTTATCGAATTCTGGCTAATATTTTTTGTTGTATTTGTTCAGAATGTCATCGTTATTGTTGCATATTTTAGGCCACTATTTTATGAGGATTAGAAATTATTTTCAATTTTTTTTTGTTTTTTCATAGATTGTTTGTAAATTCTCTGTTTGGGAGTGAAGGTTGTTGATGAAGGCTTTTGGAGTTCTGATATGCTTTGATAATAAATATCATTCCTTCAGAATTTGGCATTCCTATTTCTCAATGATTCTGCAATCAATGAAGACAATTTGCTGATTTCATGAAAACCATTTTATAGAACTTCATTGGTATGTTCTTTTTTCTAAAGCAATTCGACTTTCGATTTGTGAATAATCAAGAAATACAAGATTCCCCTTTTATGTGGAAAAGGCTTGTATCAAATTATCAATCTGAGTTGAACAATTTATACTTGAATCACTTAGCTTTTTCCCACATGTTCGCGGTTTTTTGAAGCCCGACCGGATAGTTCTACTTGTTCTATTCGCCATTGCCTATATATCTTTTTATGCGTGCCTGTTATATTTGAACTTTTACATTATCCCGAGCTGCAATGGATTTCAGTATGGAAACCGGTGATAAAAACTTCTTTGTTGCAGTCACTTTTCTTCGGTACATTTGAATTTATCGAATGTTTTTCTTCACTTCTTGGATCTATTTCTTCCCTTGCATTATTAGTACAATCTGTTTTGATTAGAGAAATCAGAATTATTGTGAAGGAAGAAGAACAAGACTGGTTTCTGTAGTTTGATCTTTGCTGATAAAATCATATTGTATTGTGACATCTTTAAAATACAATGAAGGAAAAAGGGAAACAAATTTGTTTACACTTGGTGCTGAATATAATAATATATTAGTTTATTGCGATATAAATAAGTATTTTGGGAAATATAACAATTAGTCAACGAGGCGAGACAAAAATTTTGGATATAAATTAACGAGTGTGCAAGAGTTATTTGATATAAATGAAAATATATATGTTTTGTGGGCAAACAGAAAAAAGAAAAACTTGCATGGATTTGGTGGATAAAAAGAGTATCATGTTTGCTTTGTTTGATTAAATATAAGATAATATAGGTTTTAGTACAAATATTATTTGAAATAAATTAATCCCACCTATCTATTTGGATTAATTAATTTTGGGGTCTTTATGGGAAATTTATGATTATGTTAGATAAAATAATATTATACATACTAATCTCTCGTAGTAAAAACATCCAAAATATATTAATATAATATAAATACAATATATGAATTGACATTATACGATAACAACTTTAATCGTATTTAAAAAAAAATTAATATACTAATTAATTATTTTAGTTTTAATATATAATTATATTTATTATATTATAATTTTTTTACTAATATATATTAAATTTTTTACTAATTATATCCCTTTTAAATTCTTACTGTGTACAGTAATTGTGACATTATATATCTATATATATATATATATATATGCAAGAAATAGAATAAATGATTGGTTAAAGACCTAATTTGCTCAACCTAAACCCCTAATTACATAACAGATCCTCCTAATCCAAATTTAAATCATTCCCCAATACTTTAATAATAATAATAATAAAAAATTTATTATTATTATAATTATCATTACCAATAGTCAAAATTTGTGTTTCCAGAGTTGCTACTGCAGTGTGATTGTGATATTATTATTATTATTATTATTATTATAAGAGATTTGATGCCACGCCCAAATCTGTTGTTGGATTTGGTGTTCCCATTGGAACAAGTGCAGTTATCCCTTTCATATAATTGATAAATTATTATTATTATTATTATTATTATTATTATTATTCTTCCTGGAACATTCAACATTCCCATTACCATATTTTAATAATCAGCCAGTAAGATATAGAGAGACTGAAATCTGATCTACCTAAAAACAAGAAACAATGATGATCATAATGTATGTTATAGAATATACTCCTCCGTCCCATATATTAAGGGTCTATTACTGTTGATACGAAAATTTAGGTAAAGTGTAGATACAGAAATTTAGGTAAAGTGTGATTAGTAAGTAATTAACAAGTGTATTAGTAAAAATAATTATTATATAATAAAAATAATTGTGGATTAAAATTAAGATAACTAAATAGTTCAATTAAGATTAAAAAAATTATAAAATTTAAAATTTAAAATAAAATTAAAGTGTATGGTTATATTTCTAAAAAAGGAATGGACAAATTATGTGGAACGGACGAAAATAGAAAATAGAGACAAATTATATGAGATAGAGGGAGTAAATATTTCTTGAAAATAACCTAAGACCTAATACACAAATATATATATATATATTTGTATATTCCTACCAGTTACCACTACATGCACTGCACTACACTGCTGTCTAATTGTTTATAGCAGGCAGCAAATATTAAATAATTAATTAAATAATTTGTTTCAACCAGAAAGAGAAACACAGAGAATGCCATTGTCAAGAATATTGTCCTGAAGCAGAATCTGTTCAGACACAACTGAAAGAAAGAAAGAAACCATGAAACATCAGTGTCACCACAAAGAATTCTCTCATACTCATCACTTTCTCTTTCTCACTCCTAACTTAATCTATCCATCTATATATATATATATACATATATTTTTTTTTTGATATTTTGTTTATAGATATTAATTTAGGATGTATTTTAAAATTTACAGACAATTTCTACAAGTAGTAAAAAAAGTAAATATAAAATAAGCGTTGGATTTGATTTTTTGAATAAAGGATAAGTTTTTGGTATAATATTTTACATAAACAATAGATATTAAGTGTGATGCTTCTTGAAAAAGAAACAATAGATGAATAGTTTAAAAATAAATTGGGAAAATAAGTGGCCAAAGCAATAGGATATAAATTTGTTGGATATATAGGGTTTGTTCAAATATTAAATATAATATTTTATATAAAAAAATAAGTATTGAATAAATATCTTTTAAATTAAGTGAAAAAATGAATATTAAATAGCTTTTTAACTAAATTTCCTAATTTAAGCTCCAATTCAAACTGAGTTTGTTTCATAAATAATAAATTTCTTTTAGATAAGATTTTTGGATAATTTTACGAGAAATAGTAAATATTCAATATGATGTCTTGTTAAATAAATTAAATAATTTTTTATATTTTTATTTTTGTTAAAAAAAAAAAAAGTGTAGCAAAAATTGTTATGAATTTTCTATCAATATTCAAACTGTAGATGTGAAAGAGATCAATTTATTCATTTGACAATGTAAACAATTTTTTATGGAGACAATTCATACCAAATTCACTTTATTACAGCTCTTACTCCATTATAAATTAAATATATAAACTAATAATAATAATAATAATAATAATAATAATGAAATTAACAAGAACACACAGCAAATATGGGGTGAGAGAAGTGAAGTTCCATTAGTTTGTCATCAAACAAAATAAAAGTTATATAACAAAAACCATTATAAAGAAAGAAAATTAAATTAAATAAAGAAAGACAGAAACAAATAAACTTAAAAAAAAAAAAAAAAAAAGAAAGCCAAGCCATTAAATTAATTAAACCCCCCCCCCCCCCCCCCCCTTTTCGTTGCTGTTTCTTCAAGAAATTAAAATCAAACAACAATGGCTGCCATTAACAAACCCTAATTGATGTTCGACATAAGAGGGGGGCTATTCAGAAGTCCCTGCCAATTCGACACCCCTATTCCACTGATCCACGCGCCACCGCCTCTGCCGGACTGATCAAACTCCGCGGCTGCGCCGCCGTCCCCACTCTGCCACGGAAACCCCCAAAACCCCCTCTCGCCGCCGCAAATCTCCTGCTTCACTCCAAATCCCTGATCATACAAATTCCCTCCGCCTGCGGCGGCGGCGCTCTCCAATCCGTAGCAAATATTCTGGAAGCAATTGGGCGGCGCTGGCGGGGTTTCGAGAAACCCGTTATTTCTAACTAGGGTTTCGAACATACTCCCGCCGGAATGTTCCGCCGCCGCCTGCGGCGGCGGAAACTGATGGTTCCCCCAAATTGAATCGTCGAAGCCTAGGTGGGCCTGCTTCTGGAGGCGGGCGATGGCGAGGGTGAGGTCGCCGGAGTAGTCGCCGGCGGCGGGGATGGATTGTCTGGAGGAGGAGTTGGAGGAGGAGGTGGTGGCGGCGGCGGAGGAGGTGGAATTGGAGGACGAGGATCGCTTGTTGCGGCGGCAGCCGCCGCCGACGGGGACGTTCCGGAGAGTGCCGCCCTTGGTCCAGTAGCGGCGGCAGGATTTGCAGAAGTAGCGGGGCTGGGAGAGGCTGTAGTTATTGTAGTAGCAGAATTTGGTGTTGGTGGAGTCGCAGCGAGGGCATTTTAGGGATTGCTCATCTGCTGGTCTTGGCTTCTTTTCTTGCAATTGGGGTTTTACTTGCACTTGCAGCATGCTTTCTAGGGTTTCAGATCCTCCCTGCAACTCATCGAAATCGAAATTGAAATTAGAATTTTGGAATTGGGTTTCGGACAAGAAGAGCTTTTAATTTATTACATAAATTGAAATTGGAATTGAAATTGGGTTTTGGACAAGAAAGATCTGGTTTTTAGGGTATGTTTTCGGGGAAGAAGAGCTTAATTTCTTATATATATATTGAAATTGGGATTGGAAATATGCTAAAATTCGATTTTGAATTATAATCAATTAAAGATATATATGTACAGATGTATATATATATATATATAGAGAGAGAGAGAGAGGGGGGAAAAGGCGAGTACCTGAATTTGAACCTGATGGCGATGATGAATGAGTTGTGCTGTTGAAGAATCCATACCCTAAAAACACACCACTACTGTTTTTCTGTTTCTCTCTCTCTTACACACACTTGGTTGATATCTGCAAATGTTTGTTTCCCACCTCCCCTTGTTGGAATAACTGATGATATCTCCAGATTATGTGTCTGTGAGCTTGGATCTGAGAAGCTGCAGCTGTCTCTCTCTCTCTCTCTCTCTCTCTCTCTCTCTAGATATGGATATAGGTATGAGAAGGGTTTAGAATGTTGGGGAAGAAACAGTAGAAGGGAAGACAAACTGGCTACAATACAAGGAGTAAGGACCCCATATATATATAGAGAGAGAGAGATATAGATATACTAGAAGACATTAAGAACAGAATAGAGAGAGAGAGAGAGAGAGAGAGAGGTGGCGTTTGTTGGTGTAGATAGAGAAAGAGGTGAGTGTAATGATTACAAAGATTGTACTGGGGATGTGTGTGTAATGAGAGAGAGAGAGAGTAATAAAATAAAAATAAAGCAAGTGTGTGAGGTATTGTTGTAATAAGTTGATGAGAGAGAGAGAGAGAGAGAGAGTTGTATGTAATTTGTATTTGTATTGTAGAGAGAGAGAGAGAGAGAGAGAGAGAGAGAATGAGTGAGTGACGACAAATTAAAGGGATTTGGGATTGAGATTTGGTTGTGTCAGAAGAAGAGTTGGAGTGGGTCCCACAGGCGTGGGAAGGTCTGTCTGTCCCTCACCTTAGTTTAGTTAAGAAAAGGCGGGCCCCACATTTTACATTACAAACATTTACATTTACGGTGGGCTCCACACCCCGCGATTTTTTCGTTTTCGCCCGCTCTTGTCGCGCTTCATTTTCGATTTTCCCATTCTTATTTCCAGCCTCAATTAAACATTATTATTACTACTTTGGCCGTTCAACTGTGTTCTCATTCGATTGAATACAAATTTTAAGAAAAATAGATAAAGATAAAAAAAAAAAAATTATTTTTTTAAATAAAAAAATAGAAAAAATAATATATTTTTATATTAAAAAAACAAGAATAAATCTGGACATCTTGGAATAATTCGATTATAAATCAATATACATTCGAGGATATACCAATTTAAGAGAAGTTAAACTAATCAGCGCTGATTACATAATATAGGGTGTGTTTGTTTGGGAGTTTGGATTTTAAGTTGGGATTTGAACGGTAAAAATTTTGAATTTGAATAATTGTGTGATTTGATATAAATAGGTGTTGATGTGATGTTTTGAATGTAAAATTGATTTTTAGTATAATATAAAAAATGAAAAATAAGTGTTTGATTTGATATTTTTTGGGGAAAAATAGGATGAACAGTGAAAATCTAATCCAATCCCCCAAACAAATACACCAATGATAACCCGCAACTCCTTTCAACTCATACCTCTACAATGATTTACTTTCGAAAGTTCCTTCACAAGTTTACGTTGTCACAGACTCGTACCGACAACTGCCACAGAGCAGGACAGCTTAAAATTTGGATATCTCTTCTGATTGGATCTTCGTTAACCCCTTCATCCGACAAACTTTTTAGCTGGTTAAAGTGATTAACACTCATTTAGAACTTGAAAAAGAGAAATGGCAAGGTTTGAGAACATCGAACAACTCTTTCTCTCACTAAATAAATCTCTCAAAATTCTTACCACAATAAAAAAAACTCACCTTGGTTTAAAAAACAATTATCATGTTGTTTATGTAAAAACAAACTCATTAATTTCTCTTTGCACATAAATGAAATGATGTATTTCTGCAAAAATCTAATGAGAAATTGCATACCTCAACACATTCATTTTGTCCTCTGCAACCACCTACTGAAAAGAGATAAAAACAGAGCAGGATTGCAGACATACTGTTGCAGCAATCTGATGAGTCAATATTTCTGTATTTGGTACCTACATTGACAGCCAAGAGAGAAGTTTGATCATATGCCAAAACAAGTAATAGAGTATTTTTCTATTTAACATCTTCTTCTTAATTTTTTATTATTAATTCAACTAAGCCTTAAAATTTTGAAGAAATTTGAACCTAAAAAAATTTAAATGCTTAATATAATACTCCATCCGTCCCGTTAAAAAGTATACATATTTTTATTTTGGGACATTCAATTACAAAGTAGTCTTTTCATTAAATACTTTATTTTTTTCATAAATACCCCTATTTTACATCATATCATTGCTTTTATACCAAAAAAAAAAATAAAGGCAAAAATATCATTATACTATTTTTACCTACCTACTATAATTAAAATATTATTATTTTTTAAATTTTAGGCCAAAAATAATATATATTTTTTATTGAAAAATAAATATATACTTTTTACTTGGACGGAAGGAGTATTTTATTAAAAATAAATAAATAATCAATTTGATATTTTTTAAAAAATTATATTCCTATGCAAACAGATATTTTTAAATATACTTTGAAAAATGTTTTGAATTTTGTAATGATAGATGTATAATAATGTGACATTTAATAGATAATATATTTTATAATATTATATTATTTTAAGTAGAAAAAAATTAATATAAAATAATTTTTAAAGAAAACTTTTCATGGATTGAGTAATTAAAACCAATATAGAAATATAACAAAATAAATAAATATATATACATAATAACAACAAAAATAATGATGAGGAATAGTGGAATACGTGCAATATGTGACAATGTGATGTCCAACACTCATAATTAGGAATTTCAATAATCATTGTTACGTTTTATATATATACATATATATAATAATAATTCTTACTCCGTCCCATAACTATATATTCGATTGTTTTTACACAAAATTTAAAAATATTAATATTATATAATGATATAATAGAAATAAAATAGAAATGACTAAAATAATTTTATTAATATTGTGTGACATAAAAATAATAATATTTATATAATATATAATATTAGATAGATAGTCCAATTTATTTAAAATATATATATATATATATATATTATGGACAGACTAAAATATTTTATTATTTGTTTAGAAGCAAAGGTTATTCCGTGGACATGACACGTCCTCTCTCTCAATCATGCTACCATTTCTTTTATGTCAAGCTATACCTCCATTCTTTCCTCATGCACACACACACACACACATATATATATATATATATATATAAATGTATATGCATGGCATTGGTTCTAATTTATTACTCCCTTCATCTCATGTAATATGGGTGTATTACCGTAGACACGAGAATTTAGGTAAAGTATAATTAATAAGTAATTAAAAAATATATTAGTAAAAATAATTATTATTTAGTAAAAATAATTATAGATTAAGATTAAAATAAGTAAATAGTTTAATTAAAATTAAGAAAATTATAAAATTTAAAATTTAAAATGCTATTAAAGTGTATAATTATATTTCTAAAAATAGAAAAGACAAGTTATGTGGGGGGACGAAAATAGAAAATAAGGACAAATTATGTGGGTCAGGGGAGTAAATTGTATGGATATAAATATTACTCTTTAGGTTTGGTAAATTTAGCCTCATTTCTTGTAAAAATTACAAAAAAAAAAAAAAACGAGATTAAATTTCTTGAATGGAATAAGTATATAATTGTTGTCAAATAATATGTGTTTTTATTTATATATATATATAATAAAAAAGATCAGTGAATATATTGATATTAGAAGAACACCTGCAGTGGCCGGAACTAGAATATTAATAGAGAGTGAGACAAAAATTTTAAATTTACAAAATAAAATTTTTATTTGTAAAATAATACTACTATCATCTACTTAATAATTTTATATTTGCTTTTGCATACTAATATTGAATATTAATTATTATATCGAATATAGTCCAAATAAAAAAAAATACAATCTTTTTTATTAGTAAATATTTATATATTATATTTTGGAAAAAAAAAATAAATGTACTTTCTTATTTAAAAAAAAAAAATCAACACTTTGATGTTTTTATTATTATTTTATTTATTTTTAATATTTTCTATAGATTATATACATATATATTATTCTTTTAAAAATAAAAAATAATAATAAAATAGAATAAAAGTGGAGTTAGGAATGGACAACCCTTGCCCCTTGATAGGTCAGCCACTGAACACCTGTACAAACAAACAAGCTCGTCCAAAAATCAGTTCACAAACTCATACTCCCTATGTTCCAGTTAATTTGTTCATCTTAGCTGGGACACATAATTTTATTTTATATACCGTGTAATTAGTAAGTAATTAAAAAATATATTAGTAAAAATAATTATTAGATTAATATGACTAAATAGTTTAATTAAAATAAAAAAATTATAAATTATGAATTTTAAAATATGATTAAAGTATATAATTATATTTCTAAAGAAAAAAGACAAATTTTGTAGGAATGACAAAAATAAAAAGAAAAAACAAATTTAGTGAGACGGAGAGACTACAAATCATGCAAATAAACAATATACGTTGGGCCGGGCATACCCAAAAAAGCAAAAAAATATGCCCTAAGCAACGCCATTGCTACTCCGAACACACCCAAAGAAGCTCTCCGAAACACCTTTCATGAGACGGGTAGACAAGTCGAATTGGGCAATCTCATTATGTCTGAAATTCCGACATCGTGCAATAGAATAAAAAAATAGACGAGTTCTAATCAGCCATCAAGAAGTTTGAAATCCCGGGGCATCGTATAATAGAATCAACAACTAGATGAGTCTTTGCCAGCTATAAAATTTTGAATCGAAATAATTATTTGATGTGATATAAATATGTGTGGATATGATTTTTTGTATGCTAAAATTTATTTTTAGCACAATTTAAAAGAATACAAATAAATATTTTATTTGATATTTTAATGTTGGTAAAATTAATGAATTATATAACATTTACTACAATAATATAATATATTTGTAACGAAAATTCGTTCCTAAAGTTCACGTAGCTAACGTAATTCCATTCCTAATTTCATCTCTAATGTCATTAGTAACGGAAAAAGTAGATTTAGAGACAAAAATGTTTTATTACAATAATGATTTTTTTCTTATAGTGATTTTAGTAGAAAATTATAAGAACATCAATCTAAATAGATTTGAAGCAAACTTTTTTTTTATTATTTCAAAAAATAAAAAATATATAATCTATTTGAGGGGTAATATTATTGATAGATGATTAAAAGTGATAATGAATAATATGATGAGCTTTAGGTTGATGACAATTAGGAATTTATTTTACTCAATTAGTTAATTAACACTTTGTTTTGATCTTTTCACTTTATATATATATATATTTTTTTTTTAGTTGGGTACGAGAAATTGTATTGATAATATAAAAAAATATTTTATCTATTATCAAATTGTGTGATCAAATATTGGGATATGAATTTTAATAAAAGTATGTAATGGTTGTTATTTTTTGCTATTTATAGTAAAAAAATAAAAAACAATATATATATTTTTTTTGTTAAAAAAATATTTTTTATAAAAACACAAAAAGAAAAAATGAGCATAAATTTAAACGGATAGAGTAATATCTTATGTTAAATGGTTAACAATTTGTGTTATGTGTGCATTTTATTTTTTTATCGAGTGTGTTCTCCGCAAATATATTATGTACTAATTGTCCTTATATTATATCTAAGTGTGACTATATAATGTGTTGTTAATATAAGTGTTATATTATTTTATGATTTTTGCGTCCTAATTTAAAATATTATTTTTATCATTTTGTTCGTCTAATTTCAAAGTATTATTTTTGAAAAAAATAATTATACACTTATACCAAAATACCCTTTAACTTTTACTTAAATTACATACAATTATTTTATACAAAAAGTGAAAGGGCAAAAATATCAAAAAATTTTACACACTTCTGCTAACTAATAAATTACTATTATTTTTTAATCTACTACAAAATCTCAAAAGACCGATTGATAAGGGATGGAGGGAATATTACATAAAATGAACAATACATTACACATGCTATAGTCAAATTTAGTATAATCTCTAATTGAATTCAGCATATTACTTACATTCATGAAACAAAATTATATTTTTATCTAATATTTCATTTGCTATTTATTTTTGTACCGTTTATCGTTAATCTCTTTTTTATAATATACTTCCTCCGTTGTACCACAATTGACACTATTTTCATTTTTGTCTGTCCCGTTACAATTGATACCTTTTTATTTTTGGTAAAAATTATTAAATCAAAACATATTTAACAAATATAAATCAAAACATATTCAACATACAACATAATAAATGACGTAGGACCCACCGAAAACCCTTCTATTCCTATCTCTCTCCTAAAAAAATAAATATTTATATTTATATTTAAAACTACACATATTTTATAAAATTTATTTATGTTAATTATAAATAAGCAAAAATATTTTTTTTATTTACTTGTATTATAGAAAATTTTATTCTCTGTAAACTGATATCCATATTGCATATATTTTTTAATTGCTATATAATTTTTAAATATGTAAACATATATTTTAATTTTTTTAATCATATATATTAAATTTATTTTAAAACTATAAATATTATTAATTATAAAAATAATAATATTATAACTAATTATTATTAACTAATTAAATATTCTTACTTTAAATACGGTATCCCTAGTAACTATTTACACTGTGCTGACCTTTTTTTTAAAAAAGCACCATGATAGCCGCCAATACATATATTTATGTATGTATAAGCATTATAATATTATATTATATATATATATATATTTAATCAATGTTATATATCTTAATATCAAATAATATAAGGTGTATTGATTAGTTATGTTAATAATTGTGTCTTAAAATAATTAGTACTTGAAATTTAGACACATTGAGTGGGTAGTTGTGTGGATTAATCATTAAAACCAACGACCATTATTTAGTACACCTAATTAATTCCTTAATAATCAACATGTGTCCTTAATTTTTCATAAATATTATAAGAAATATAATATATACATTTTTAAAATAATATATAATATATATACTCTATGCATCCATAAAAATTAATAATTTAATATAAAACATCATTTTTTTTATATTATCGGAACAATTCTCTATATCTAATATTAAAAAAAAAAATTCATCAAAAAAATGTAAAGTAAACACTAATGTTCTACGCTTTTCAACAAATTGTTTACATTATATATATATAAATACGTTCTTCTCTCTCAAAAAAGTATTATATCAAAATATTATGTAAATATAAAATACAAATACAAAACACAAAATTAATAAGGTTTATTCGTTAATTATAATAACAATTGAAGCTCGAATATGGGAGAAAAAAAAAAATCACAACAATGACTTGAATAGGCTCAACTCAATGAAGAAGTAATAAATTTATAATTAATTATCGGACTTAATTTACAGCTCAGTCCAAATTTATCTAGAATACACTCGAAAAGTAACGACAACGAATTCCCATGTCATTTAAAAATAAAAATAAAAAGTAAATATCTATAATTAAATGAGTTTGAATATATAATAATTAGCTTGTGTTCCATAAAAAAAAAAAGAAAAAAAAAAAGAAAGATTGATGTTTTTGGGATTAATATTATAAAAAAATATAATACATATATGTATTCATTAAAAAAAAAAAATCTTAAAAATACAATGTATATATAATATACTTTATTTATATATAAAAAATTAACAATTCAACACAAATAATATTTTTATGTTAGCAACACATTTCTTCATATCTAGGACAAAAATTACCTCAAATTAAAAGTACTCTTTCCGTCGTACTTCAAAGTAACATCTTTACCATTTTCGTCTGTCTCACTAAAAATTATTATTTATTTTTTTTAGTAAAAATAATTATATATTAATACCAACATATCCTTAATTTTAATTTAAATTAAAAACATATCAGTACACGTACAATTACTTTATACATACATAAAGTCAAGGGCAAAAATGTAATCTTTTATGCACGTACTAATCAATAAAATAATATTATTTTTTAATTTACTACAAAACTCCAAAGACCACTTTCAAATGAGACGAAGGGAGTACAAAACAAGCGCACAATAATATTTTCATTACAATAAAATTATATTATGAGCTAGAATTTAGCGTAAAATTAATGTGAAAATTATGGCATAGTAGGAAGATGAAAGATTAATGAAAATTGATAAAGGTATAATAAGGCTAATTGTGTAATCATTAGTGATTAAATAGTTGCTAAAACGGATCCAATGGAAGATTGTCTGTGCCCAGACAAATAAGACATTTCTTTTTCGTCGGAGTTGAATTTATAAGTTTGAATTTTTATCAAAATAATATTTTATAATAAAAATATATATAATTTTTTAAAATATAAAATTAAATAAAAGTTAGATAAAAATTCAACATACGATAAAAATTAACATGGACATACAATCAATGTGTGTGTGTGTTTTAATGTTTGATTTATTTTTTTTTAGCTAAAACAGTATTTAGATAAAATAATTTGTGAGATAATAGTACTCCCTCATTTATGTAAAATATATATTCATTTGATTTAGGCACGGATTATTAATATAATATGTATTTTTTTGCTTTTTATAGTAAAAAAAGTTTAAAAAATTAAAAAGTTCAAAAATATAAAAAATAAAATAAAATAAAATAAAATAAAAAATGGTAATCTCTCTTCAATCCAAATGGGATTTGAAGTCTTATCGTAGATTAGAAATAATAATATTTTATTAATTAGTAGAAGTATTTAAAATAATTTTGACATTTTTACTCTTTGTATTTTATATATAAATTAATTATGTGTGATATTATATTTGTAGTTTATATAAAAGTTAAAGGATATTTTGATATTAGTATATTATTACTTTCACAATTATAGAAAATAAATAATTTTGAGTGAGATACACGAAAATAGTAAAAATATACTTGGACCGAGGGGTATGAATTTTTACTAAAGAAAGAAATACCATATTATTTTATGACGGATAAATAAAAAATATGAATATATTTTTCTTTTGTATAAAAAAATGGAGAATAAAGAAACTAAAAAATAAAAAAATAAAAAAATGTGAGTAAATAATGTTCTGAATTATTGTCCATGTTCATGACTACTATTTAAGTGTGCACTGAATAAACATCCGATTTCATACTAAGTAAGTTCTATGTGACATGTAGGATCAAAAGGTATTCTATATTTGAATTCTTATCATCACAATCATAAAATCATTCTTATATCACTTGATCATTATTTACATGACTGTATATATTACTCCATCTGTCTCAATATAATAGTCTTGTTTACCATTTTTGTCCGTCCCAAAACAATAGTCTCATTTCCATAAATAATCATATCACTATAAAATTACCTTTTATTTTTTCATTATTATTACACAATTGTCACTACTTTTTATACTAATACACTCACAAAGGCAAAAAAGTCTTTTACCCATACTTTTTACCCACTATCAATATAATATTAATATTCCTTAAATCTCGTGTCAAACATAACCCAAACTATAGTTTTGGAACTGAGGGAGTAGTATTTTATTACTTGATCATTCTTTACATGACTATATATATTAGTATTTTTTATTACTTGAATGGAGAATTGTATTCATTTGCTATATAACATATTGTGTTATAGAATCCTTTATTTCAATTGTGTTATAGATATTTTTTGTTTGAGCCATTCACTACAATATTATCATACATTTTTTTTTTGCCCCAAACATATTATAGAAGGATATTTAGATATTTTTTCTTATTATTACCAAAATACATGTTGATTTGACATAATTAATATATGTAATAAAAGTATACAATATCTTATATACAACCTAATATATTTATAACACACTGTATATTTTGTTATAATACAATATATATGCTTTGTTATAACATAATATATGCTATGTTTTATATGATATAGATTGTATATCTTTATTATATATGCCAATTTGGTCAAATTGGCACTATCAACACTAGATTTGCGCATGTTTTTGTGATATAATAACAAGGTGTGTATGATTGATCTTATTCTCAAAAAAAATTATAAATTAAGTCATGAATTTATAATGAATTATTACTTTTGGCATGTATATTTTATCAGCTATCTTTTTGTCATATATCTTAAAAAAAAAATCTCAACTTTTATTTTTCAATGGATAAAAGGAATCAATTTATATATATAGGGAATTAATGGTTAAGAGCTTATTAGAACTAATCAAAATCATGTTGATTAGCCCTAATTAATTCATAAAAAATTTACAGACAACATACAGTTTCAATTAATATAACAGTAGGGGTTACAATGCTGAATTTTGAAATTAGCATCGTATGTTAAGAGATAACACATAATTTATATTAATAATACAAATACAATTTATGATATTATCTCACACATCACGTCCAACAATTAATTTGAATATATGACATATTTTTATACAACATTATTTTTTTATGAACAATTAATAAAAATATGTATTATTTGTATATTTTATATATGTTGATTTGAGAAATCAGAAGGTAATCATTTCTTAATATAACATATATGCTATTAAATGAAATATTATGTATTAACGGTTCATATGTTATATGTACATATCTTTTGTGTTGAGACCAATAATAATAATGTATATCATATGAATTATTATTATTTATTGTCGATTAACATATATATATTATATTAATATACTCCATCCGTCATTCAAATCTATGCTCACTTTCGTTTTTGGATTGTCATTGAAAAATATTTTTGTTTTCTTTTTAAGTAAAAAATTATTACATTTTGTATTTTTTTTCTACTATAAAAAGAAAAAGTAACTATTATTACTCATTTTTATTAAAATTCGTACCCGATCAAATGAACACATATTTGCATGACGGAGGGAGTATATCTTATGATGTTTATTTATATATATTTCATATACTATTGTCAATCATCCATGTGTTGTCAATATATTGTTAAATAATTTAATTCCACATTATAATAGCTTCCAATGATGTAGGTAGGTAGCCAAGAATGGACAAACATCAATTGATACCCTTCTTGAAACTTAGCTTCCATGGTTTTAAATGGTGACTACTTGTCAAACCCTTGTTCTCAAATTTTTTCATGAGTAGTCTTGTCTCCTAGAGAAGTTGTCTCCCTTTTTTTTCCAAAAAAAAAAAAAAAATTAAATATATATATATATATAATATTTTATAGACTTGTGAATGATTGGCCAAATTTTCTTATCCATTAAGATATATCTATATATATATGTATGTGTGTGTGACAAATCAGCAACACATGCAGTCCACTAGCAGCAATATGCAATTAATCATCCCATCAAAGAAAAAAAGATTTACCAAACCATAGACCCTAATCTTGTTTGTTCTTTATTTATTTATTTTATGATTTTTAATAGGGTTTTTTTGGGGGGATCAATATTCTTGGAATGGTGGGAAAATCAATGCATGACCAAACCAACAATTATTCTAACATCTCTCTCTCTCTCTCTCTCTAATCTGTCTGTCTGTCTCTCTGTCATCATCTGTCAGTTGCACATATATATGAATATGATCATAAACAAACAATCATTGAAACCACTCTTGCATTAGTTGTAGTCTTTGGGGTCCCATATTTAAAAAATAAAAATTGAAAATTCTGTTATTATTATTTTTATTATTATTATTATTATTATTATTGGCTCCCTCTACACTACAATTCCAAAGACAGCATGATGATGTCTTTAGGGGGCCCTCTAGTGTTGATTCTTGACCAGTCCTGGACCACAGCACCCATTCATCGTATATATTTTTGCATGGATCTCTTCATACATTTACTTATAGCTTATATAATTAAAAAAAAAAAAAATGATTTTGGAAAAAATATGATCAATTAAGGAAATCATAATGGACTTTTTGTTTGAGGTCTCAAACTAGTGTTGTATTTATCAAACTAAAAATATATTTAAAAATCAATCTATCATTTTGTTATGTTGGTCTATTTGAAATCAATCTATTTGTATTTTTAGCAATTATACTTTTCATGTAACTTTAAATAATAAAAAAATCCTTACATTATATCAGATATTGTTAAACTATGAGTATGTTTCTTTAGTATTTATAATTTAAGTTGTGAATTATTGAAAATTATGAAAGTATTATAAAAATAATATTCTTTGTATTTTTGTGTGTTTTATTAATTTTTATTGTTATGGGTATGTATTATATTCTTTACGTAATATTTTTTATGATTCTATATAAAAAAAAAAATTTAATTAAACACATTTTAAATTTAATTTCAATCTCCAAACTTAATCTTAATATTCCAAGTTTTATGCTTCATACAAAGGCCTACCTTGTCTGGAGCAAAACTCCCGGGACCTTCCAAGAATGATGCAATTCGGGAGCTATTAATGGTGTGTTCGTTTGTAGAATTAAAATTCTACTATTCATCAAATTTTTTCCCTCAAAAAAATATCAAATCAAACACTTATTTTTCATTTTTTATATTATACTAAAAATTAATTTTACATTCAAAACATCACATCAATACTTATTTATATCACATCATACAACTATTCAAATTCAAAATTTTTACTATTCAAATCCCAACTCAAAATCCAAACCCCCCAAACAAACACACCCTAAGTGAATAATGAAATCATAATCATTCAAAAAACCCACTTGAATAGGAAATAATGTGATAGGCCCACATGGGACTATGGTCATAATTCCAATCAGCATCAGTCAAATCGTTTGACCAGTCAAATTTGAAATTGAAAAATGATAATAATACTAATAATAATAATAATAATAATAAACAGAAAATATGTATAGTGAAATTGATGGATCACCAAGGAAAAAGTGAAAGTTGATAGAATGTATATATAGGTAGGGTTTGGGAAGTGTGCCATGACATAACATAACATAACACTATATAACATGTGGCAATGACATATAATATATATATATATATATTTCATTTGTGAGGAAAAGAATCTTCCTTGGAAACCCCTTATTAGGGTTTTGTAATTTGTTACCAATTATTGAAGCTTCTAATAAGATTAATTAAGGGTGTATTATTTTGGGTTTGGTTTGAAAGTTTTGGCGATATAATTTGTCTCGTAATTCTGTGACTTTTCAGATTGTTACAATCAAACTGCTACGGCAAAGGTTTCGAGACAATTACCGAGAGTATTCAATTAATTTATCTTATATTTCTATAAATTTTAAAACAATTTTTTCGAGGCAATTCTACATATTTCTGGTAGTGCTATATGCACGTATACATAGAGTGGTTAGAAGAATACTTATTAGGACTAACCAAGAATGTTTTAATTAGTACATAAAGAACTATTTTTCAATAAGTTGTTGGAGTTAACTAAATATATAGGTTTGTAGATTGTTAATATATATTGTTAATTAATACAATATATTCATTATAGGTTAGTATGTATCTTGTACTAAAATTAATTATATAATGTATACTCTATGATCTATTATTATATGATGTCGGTTCATATTATATATTTTTTTCTTCTGGGTTCTTTATGCCACATTGTTCCGATATGAAGTTTAAAAGATAATTACATTTTTATATAAAAATAAAGTTATTATATAAAAAAAAAAAATTAATTAAAGAAGAAAACAATAGTGAGATGTAGAAAAAATAATGAAAAATTAGTTACTATTTTTTTGTTAAAGTATGAATAATGAAATTGTCGAAAAATAAAATTATTTAGTATAAATAGATTGTGCATAAATTTAATAGAAATATATATATATATATATAGCATAATTATCTCGGACGAAGAGAGTATACGTTAATATATACATTGTAACAAGATTTATTTTAGTATGTATTATTGTACGAACTATAATCGTGTATTGTCAATTCATACAACAACCTAAAATGTTGTCATATATATATATATATATATGTAGATATAAATATGGATTGATTCCCACGTACCATTTACTACACTAATTTTACCTTTTCCAATTTTTGTTGTTTTTTCTAAATGGTGGATTGGTTGTGTTACTCATTTCTTGATTGTCCTGTTTTTGTAATTTTTGTTTATTAAAGTAATTATATATTGTTTAAAAGTGATAAATATTAGTAGTTTTAAGTATTCAAACACACCATTTAGATATATGGTTAATTTTTGTAACTTGTGATTTTTAAATACACAAGGCTCAAGAAATATTAATGGACACATATGTTAAATATATATATATATTATTTTTTAAAAGTATTTTTTTTAAAAAAAAAAAACCTCAAATTCACTAATTATATACACTATAAAAGAATAGTATATTTGTGACAGAATTTCGTCCATAAAGATCAAGTAGCTAACGTAATTCTATCATTAATTCCATCTCTAATATCATTAGTAACGGAGAAAGTGAATTTAAAGACGAAAAAATCTCGTTACAAAAATGATATTTTCTTGTAGTGTATATTAGATCCAAAGCAAATTACTATGTGGAATAAACATTTACCATCTCAAATCTATATGTTCTAATTTATTAGATTGGTTATACGAGTAATTAATTAGATAAGGTTTTTTTTTAAAAAAAAAAAAAAAAATCCATTTATCTTTTACCCTTTTCCTAACATTACATCATAGATACAATGTCTTGGACTCTTAGTATTATAAAAATTTGTTGTGTGAAATTAAGAACTTGCCTCCCGGCGAGAATTCTAATGTTTCGGAGAATAAATGTGTCCTAAGGAAACAAAATTTGTTACGATCGTAAATTAAACTATTTGGTGACTCGTCCGTCATCCTCGATCCAACTTTCCATTAAAATAGTCGCCACCACGGCATACTCGCTATCCAACCCATTTATGTGTCTCAAGTTCTATATAATATTACAGTGGTTGATTGCAATATAAAATAAAAATATTTTGAAAAGTATACAAGTGAATTAATAAGGTAAAAAAAGATTATAAATTGATGGTGTAAATAGTTATATCATATTTGTAAATAAGTATAGATGATTATAAATTAAAAAGTGAATACAAAAGATTATTTGCTATAAATAGAAAATATATATGTTTTTTGGACAAATAAAAAAAAAACATATGTAAATTTGA
Source organism: Andrographis paniculata (assembly GCF_009805555.1). NCBI lineage: Eukaryota > Viridiplantae > Streptophyta > Magnoliopsida > Lamiales > Acanthaceae > Andrographis > Andrographis paniculata. Next base: position 4,020,581 of record NW_026137614.1, read on the forward strand.
CGGATAGAAAGGAATGTTTTACAACTCACATCGTTGGAGATTGATGTAATAATTATAAGCATCAAACACATCTTCTATGTGTTATTTTTTGTTATTCCAGCATAATTTTTTAGTCGATATAATTATGATAGTTTTCTTTAACAATCTCATTCTTATTTTTATTTAAAATAGTTTTATAAATTGTATTTACAATAAGATCGAACGAATCGTATATAAATAAAAATATACTATTTAATATATCTAGAATTAAAATAGATATAGCGAAAAGTAATGGTTATGTCACCAACCTAAGATTATATAAGAGTAGATTAGTTACACTATCATGTTAGTCCATACATATTTATATAGGGTTTGTTTGGTTTCGATTTGAAATTAATTTAAAATATAGTCTTGATTTGAATTTTTATTTAAATAGTATATTTTGACATAATATTTTATAAAAAAATAATAATAATAATAATATAATTTTTATTAAAAACTGCATACGGTGAATCATATTGATTTTAATTTTAATCTGAAATAGTAAAAAAACAAACCTTATAAAGTTTTATTTACAACATGTTATATAACATAACTATAGGGTATGAACTAATAACACGGACTAACAATCCATATAGTATATGTTACGATAAATATCAATGTAAAGTATATGTCAATACGATGTAAATATATAAGATATAAATCGACAATACATAATAAGATTCAATTAAAATCATGTACTTGTAAATAATTGTTCTTAATTAACACCATAATCATCCCATAATTAAAATAATGTGCAATGTAGGACTAATTAGCTTATAAAATACTTTCTAAATTAAAAAATTTAAAAAGATAAAAGGTGTGAATTATTTAATTAATTAAGAAAGAAAGCATGGGTATTGTATTTGATCGGGGGATTGGATTTTAAATACGTTAATATAAAGATCAATTTTACATTCAAAACATCGTATCAACACCTATTTATATCACATCATACAACTATTCAAATTCAAAATTTTTACTATTCAAATCCCAACTCAAAATCCAAACCATCAAACAAACACACCAGTACAATAAAATATTAATTTTTTGTCCCAGAATGGATGACCGTGTAAGGGTTGGACTTGTGACCATGAGGTCATGGGTTCAAACCTCCGACGCCTTAAGTCACCATGATTCGTCTAGTGTGACTAGGTTCGGCCGATGGTTTACCCATTGCGCACTTTCGGGTAGCGGCTGCGGATTCCCACGTCATCCAAGAAAATAAAATATTAATTTTTGTGGGGTGTTTGTCAAAGGAATATGCTTAACTTGATTAGAAATCAACCAATTGGATTGGTGATGGCCAGCAATAAATTAATATTGAACAAGACAAAGACATGCATAATGATAATAATAATAATAATAATAATAATTTTGTAAATGCTACCCATTTACTAGGCATGCATATATCTCTTTTTTGACAAACTTACACACTATCACAATCCCCATTCAAAATAGTCCAACTTAATTTAGTTAAATTAAATTAAATTAAATTAATGCTTTAATTACACTATATGTTAATTTTGTAATTCAAATCAATTTTGTTGCTATGTAATTTGCCTGGTTACTAATAAATATACTCCCTCGTTCCCATAACAAAGTTTTCATTTTTCCATTTTAGTCCATCCCATAACAAAGTATTCATTTTCTTTTTTAAGTAACTGTACTATCTACTTAACATTACAAATACCCTTACAACTTACAATATATTACACAAATATCATTACCTTTATATCACACATACTAACAATGTTATTTTAGTCATTTCTACTTTATTCATACTATATCCCAATATAATACTAATATTTCTAAAACTATGTGCAAAAAGCAAATGGATACTTCTTTTTGGGACGGAGGAAGTATTACTCTTTCCGTCCTGACTACTGTATCTCATTTTTACTGTAGACAAGAGAATTTATAAGATATATAATTAGTAAATAATTGCAGATATATTAGTGAAAATAATTACCATATAATAAAAATACTTTTAAATTCATATTAAAATAAATAATTAATCAATTAAAATTTTTAAAAAAATATAAATTAAAAGTTTAAAATTAGATTAAAGTGTATAATTTTTTAAAAAAAGAAAATAACATAATAAATTAGACAAACGAAAATGAAAAAGTGGACACGGTAAATGAAATTGAAGAAGTATTTATTTTTACAAATATTAAATTAAACTATTATTTAAATTACAAGTCAAATAAAAATTTAAACCCTAAATACAAATCAAACAAACCCAATTTTGTATGTATAAACTATATAGAGTTCAATAAATTATTAGTAATTTGTAGTCTAACAATAAATTATAAAGTTAGGGTGTGTTTTTCCAATTTATTCTTTCATACCGTTTCCCAAAAATGTTACTCTCCCTGACCCACTAAAAGTGTCAACATTACTGTAAACATGAAAATTTAGGTAAATTATACTTAATAATTATTAAGAAATTCATAAGTAAAAATAATATTGTATAATAAAAATAATTATATATTAAGATTAGCATAACAAAATAGTTTAATTAAGATTAAAAAGTTATAAAAATATGAAATTTAAAATGTGATGAAAATGTATAATTATATTTTCAAAAAAAAAAAAAATAACATTATATGGAATAGACAAAAATAAAAAATATGGGCAATTTATATGCGACAAATTGAAGTAATATATCACATATATTCATCTTTTTATATTTTCTACACAATTTTTCATATCTTACATAAAAATATATATATATATTCATTCAAATTATCTTTCAAAGACACCCTTAGATATTCCTATATTTATCTAATTTTGAGTATATCAACATTGCCTAGTTTCCAATCTTATTATTAATAAATAAAATTTAAAATTCTTCCTAAATGTAAAAATTATTACTCCCTCAGTCCCAGATACCATATCAATGTTGTCATTTTTGTCCGTCCCACATACCATGTCACTTTTCTTTTTTTGGAAAATGATTACACACTTTAATCTCATTTTAAATATTTTAATTTTTTTTAATTTTAATTAAACTAATTAGTTATTTTAATCTTAATTTATAATTATGTATATTATAGAATAATTATTTTCACTAATACATTCTTAATTATCTACGAATTATACTTCTCCTAAAATACCGTGTCTACGGTATAACAGACACGGTATTTGAGACGGATGGAGTATTATTATTAAAATTAGTTATGAATAATGAAGGTATAATTCTCATGTCCCAATAAAGTGGTCATAAGATTCGGGCAGCTCTTGTCGGATCTCAGAGTAGAATTTCGACATCAAATCTGAGTTGTTTAATGTCGTACTCCACAATAAATTATACCATCATTATTTTGTGTGTTTTAATTTCAAAAAAAAAAAACTACTCCTTCTGTGTCATAATTATGTATCTATTTATTTTCTACACATAATTTAGTATTATATTAAAATATTGTAAAAATAATTAAACTAATTTTATTAGTATTGTGTAATATAAAGGTAATGATATTTGTGTAATATACTGTAAGTTGTAAAGGTATTTGTAATATTAGATAGTTAGTACAATTACTTAAAAAAATATATATATATATTGTTATAGAAAAAACTAAAATAAAAAAATATATAATTTGTTATGGGATAGAGAGAGTATTTAATATAACCTCTCTTTCATTCCCAGCTAATTTGTCTCATTTAATTTATGTATGAAATTTATATATTGTATAATTAGTAAATAATTAAAAAATATATTAGTTAAAATAATTATAATTTAATAAAAATAATTATAAATTAAAATGACTAAATAACTTTATTAAAATTAAAAAAAAATTATAAATATGAATTTTATATAATTATATTATTTTTAAAAAAAATACTAAAAATACAAAATAATGATAAGTTATATGGGATGGAGGGAGTAGTAACTACTTCGTCCCACTTAACTTATTCATTCTTTCTATTTTTGTCCTTTAACATAATTTATCTTTTATTTTTTTTAAAATATAATTATTCACTTTAAATATATTTTAAATTAAATTTTATATTTTTTTTAATTTTAATTAAAGTGTTTAATTTTAATCTTAATTTATAATTATTTTTATTATACAATAATATTTTTTACTAATATATTTTTTAATTAGTTATTAATTAAATTTAATCTAAATTTTCGTATTTTACCGTTGTAGGCCCATATTACACGCGATAGAAGGAGTAGTATTTTATTTTTTATTTATTATTATTATATGTAAGTACCGTATGCATCCAACAAGTTATTACAAAGGAAAGACTCTCCGTCCTACATAATTTGTCTTTTTTTTTTTTGTTCGATCCACATAATTTATTCTTTTTTTTAAAAAAAATTTAATTATACACTTTAATTTTAAATTTAATCTAAATTAAAGTATTTAATTATTTTAATTTTAATCTATAATTATTTGTATTGTACAATCATTATTTTTACTAATACACTTCTTAATTACTTACTCATCATACTTTACATAAATTCTCGTGTCTACGGTAATACGCCCAAATTACTTCGGGACGGAGGGAGTAATACACAAGTAGGCCAAATAGTGGCCCCACAGGTGAATGGTGGTCGGTCGAGTGGGCCCGTCAAATCATTCTGGTACGTACACGTGGCATGCAGACCGCCGCTAGATGACGAATAATTCGGATTACGAGGAGCAGCGTACAACGGCAACATCATACGACGTCGTTCTGACTTGCTTGCCTTATATTAGTGCGTGGGCCCCACTCATGTTTCCTCCCTTCTGAAGAAAAGCATCTTCCCATTTCCTTACCCTGCTAATTAATAGTGCGATAATAATAGTAGCATATATATATATATATATATATATATTTATTTATTTATTTTTATTTTTTATTATTCATTGAATTGTTTTTAGAAAAAAAAAAAAATTAAGGTAATTTATGAATGTGTTTTTTTAGAGTTTAATCTTAATTGTTATATTTTACCATGATTATAATTTATTTTTATAAAGTTATATCCTCTCCGTCCCAATACAATAGTCTTGTTTATCATTTTTGTCTGTACTAAAATAATAGTCTCATTTTTCATAAATAATCATATCACTATAAAACAACATTTACTTTTTCATTATAATTACACAATTTCCACTACTTTTTACACTAATACACTCACAAGATACACTCACAAGAGCAAAAGACTTTTACCGTACTTTTTACCCACTATCAATATAATATTAATATTCCTTAAATTTTATGTCAAATACAACCAAAACTATAATTTTGGAACGAAAGAGGTAATATTTTTCTAAAATATTAAATTCAAATCATTGTTCGAAAAAAAATCTAAATAAAGCTAAATTCTAATATCAATATTATATATTATAATATTATTATAAAAAAAAAAATTAGTTTGTTCTTTTATCATTTTAACCAAAATCAACATTATTCACTTGACACAGTTTAATAAAAATATATTATTAATTTTTACAAAATATTATATCAAAATAATATTTAAACAAAAACTAAAATCAATACTCCAATTTCAAACTACAACCAAATAAAGTTTTGATGATAAATAAAAAAAATAAGCATATAATTGCTATTTTTTTGTTTTTCTTTATATATATAATTGTTCTTTTTTTTTCTATATAACATAAAAATTTACAATCGTTATTAGATAAGTGCATTATGGATAAACTTTCGATCGAGCCTAATAACTTGCAAAGCGTTATATATATTGTTTTAACTTAGAGGTGAATTATATCCCTACAACCAACATGTATTGTCTCAATTACTATTTAAATTTGTCTTCATTAAATTGTCTATTTTTATTTATAGTTTATGCACTTTCATCTAATTATTAATTTATTCTTCTCTCATATATTTATTTTATTAAAATATCATCATATAATTCATTTTTTTTTATCTAACTTATAATAATTGTACAATCGGCACCCATTTTGGTTTGATCTAATTACTATAAAATATGTCTTTGTTTAATTTATATATATATATATATATATAGTATTATAGAGTATATCAAACAATTTGTTACTTTCCAAAAATAAGTATTCAATTTTTGGACATTCCTTTAATTACAAAATTAGGATGGGCTACTTAATTGGTTAGTTTAAAATAGGCTTTTTTTTTTTAATTTTAAAAAAATATATATATATATATATATAGTCAAAAGCCATTAAATCGAATGTATATTTTTATTCAGTATATTATTAAAGAATTAATTTTAAATTAAAATATTAAATTAAATATCAAAATATCACATTAGATATTATTTAAATTAAAACTTTTATAATTTTGAAGCCCCAAATCTTAATTTTGAGAACAAAAACATAGTTGGAGAAATTGTCCAATTTCATTAATGGGCCGAAAACTCTTGTTTCACATTAAATGGGCTGAGGACAGTCTAAAGAGTGTGTTTGGATTTTAAATAGTATAAAAATTTGAATTTAATAATTATATAATATAATATATGCAAAAATTAATTTAATATAATATAAAAATAATTTTTAATTTGACTACTTTAAAATATTAATAAATGATAAAATTCGGACAAAATCATCTAACCAAACACACCCTAAATATATATTTAAAGAATGAGCACGGAATAATAATTCAAAATATTTAAAATTGCTATTGAGACTTTGGGATTGTATCTAAGTGTTTTAAAATTTTGAAAATAATAAAAAATTGAATAGAAAAAATATATTTTATGTGATATAAAGAAATATTAGATGTGATATTTAAAATAAAAAATAAATATATTGGCATAATATTTTAAATAATTTTTTTAATAAAATAAATAAATAATTGATTAATACTTCATTTTATTATTTTTTTAGATAAATTGTTATCTGATTTTTAAAAAATTATAGAAATAAATGATTGATCAATTATCTATTTATTTATTTTATTCAAGAAAAAAATATAATATCTTGCGTTTTTTATTTGTATAAATCTGGCATAATTTAGGTCTTTATTTAGAACCAAACATCAGTTTTGGACAAAGGGATGTTTTGTGCAAATTTTAACACAAAGGGTTTCACGCAATAAATAAAACACAGGGTGTTTAGTGTATTTTTATTAAAACACAATGGAGTATTATATAATTTACCCCGTAATTAATAACCACCGGATCAAAATGAAATTAACAAATATAGAAATATAATTTGATTCTTGAGATATTTTGTGAGAAAAAAAAAAATATATTTTTCAAAATAGGTATAGTATAAATAGTAAGAACATGGAGTTTTAGGCCAAATAAACAGACCCATTTAAACATAATGATATTGTAATGAAAAGTATGGTAAGTAAAAAGTAAAATGACCGTATTATAAAAAACCTACCAGAGAATTGAATATGTAAGTAAAAAGTAATATTGACAAATTAATTATTATTTCTTAAAGCATGAGTAATAATTTTGTGTTAGTTTATTATAAATGAATTATATATAAATTTAACATATATATATAAAAAAAAAAAAAAAAAAAAACCCAGACATAATTGCAGTAGACGGCGAGAGTATATAACAATAATAATAATAATAATAAGTAATAATAACAAAACAGAAAAGAAAAAGACAACATAATAGAAATCGATTGCACTTAGGTTCCAAAAAAATAAATTCTTTCGGGTGTGTTTGTTTGTGGGTTTGGGGTTATGGATTTGATTATATAAATAATAAAAAGTTGAATTTAAATAGTTGTTTGAAATGATATAAATAAACGTTGATGTAATATTTTGAATATAAAATAAATTTGAAGTATAATACTCCCTCCGTCCACTTTGCAAGTTTATATTTAGGCGTCATTATATTTAACGTTAAAAATATCGTTGTATTTGTATAAATTTTTATATAAAAGTCGTTATATTTATATTACAAGACACTAATAAAAATATTTTTATCATTTTCTCTTAATTTGTACTATATTTAATATAATAATTACTCCCTCCGTCCAAATATAATAGTCACATTTACCATTTTTGTCCGTCTCAAAACAATAGTCTCATTTCCATAAATAATCATATCACTATAAAACTACTTTTACTTTTTCATTATTATCACACAATTGTCACTACTTTTTACACTAATACACTCACAAGGGCAAAAAAGTCTTTTACCCGTACTTTTTATCCACTGCCAATATAATATCAATATTCCTTAAATCTCGTGTCAAACACAACTCAAACTATAGTTTTAGAAGGGTGGGAGTATATTATATTCCCACTATCATCGAAAATTATATTCATTTGATTGAATACAAATTTTAATAAAAATATATAATAATAGTTTTTTTTTTTCCATTAAATACACAAAAGTGAATTTTTTATTATTTATTTATTTATTAGATTACAAATGCTAATTAAATTTCAATTAATACTCGTTATGTAATTGTGATTAATGGCGAGTTGGTCGAGCCACTTCTAATAAAATTTTTAAAAATAAATAAACAAAAGACAAAGACACTTGATCTAACAAAATCAACGCTAATAAATACTTCATCTGTCTCACATAAAATTTTTTTTTTCTTCTGATCGTTTTCATATAATTTTTTTAGTAATATAATTATACATTTTAATAACATTTAAACTTTATAATGTATAATTTTTTTAATTTAAATTATTTAATTATTTTAATATTAATATATAATTATTTTTACTAATATAATCTTTAATTATAAAATATCTAAATTTATATATCTACAATAACACGGACAATTTATTCAAGCTGGAGTGAGTATAATATTAGATTAGATAATTTTCGAACTCCCCAAAATCAGTAATTTTCAAACTCTAATATTGTAATTTTTTATGAATATAAAGTAGGTCCATTGTCCGATTTGATTTTAATATTTTAAGAAATACATCCAAATTTGATTAATAAAATTATGAGATAATATTTAATATAACTTTATTATAAATAAATGGGGCCCATAAATATTGAATTATAACTATCAAATATTAAAATTATATTTAATTGATATCGAATAAAATTAATTATTCTAAAAAAACTATAAATATAAATATCCCATAAAGTATACAATTTAATATTTCTACAACTATATATATATATATATATATATACAATGCGACTCTGACCTTGTGACAGCCTGCCTTTATTCTTCCCGGGCGGCCACCGGTTTGTAGATAAGATCATTTTTTTAAATTATTTATTTTATATATGTTGTATATAAAATTGTGTTGATAATATAAAAATTAATATTTTATATTATATATTGATTTTTTTGACTAATAGAATATATATATAAATTATTTTTGGGCAAACTATAATCATTATAAATATATATTTTTATTATTTATAAATAAAATTTGAATATAATACATCTTTTTCCATTTACAACCATCCACAAATATATATTTATTTTTTAAATTATAGAGAAAAAAAATTAATTTTAGCTCAAATATAATTAAAATTAATTAATTTTGATTTTAATATGACAAATTTTAATTAATTTTAATTTCACCGTTATCGAACTAATGAAAAAAATTTATATTTGTGACTTATAAGGTTTAAACTTGTGATTATTTGAAATAGATAAAAATAAAAATAAATAATATTTTTATAAGACTAAATGAAGTATATATATAATTTTTATTTATAACAATTTTTTTTAATTTAATTTTTAATTTATATTACAATTTAATATTATCATTATATACTATTCAGTTCACTCATAATATATATTACCTCAGTTCGACTTTAAGGTTTCATTTATTTTTTTGCGTGTTTATTTCTAAATATTAATTATTATATGAAAATGCAACACAAATTAAAGAAAAAGAAAAAAAAATATTTTTATTAGTGTTTTAGTATTATAATGACATTTGTGAAAAAAATTATATATAAAGATATTTTTAATGTTAAGTACAATCACGCAAAAGAGTTAAATAAGACTCTTAGAGCCGAAGGAGTATTTTTTTATTTTAGATTGTTCAATTAAAAAATAACAATTTAAAAAATATCTCATTTTTTTATTTACTATAATTATTATATATTCAATTACTTAAAAATATACTAAGTTGGAAATGCTACTACTCTCTCATTCCTACATAATTTTTCTGTATTTTTTATTTTCGATTATCCACTTTAATCATATTTTTTATTTTAAAATTTATAATTTTTTTAAATCTTAATTAAATTATTTACTTATTTTAATCTATAATTATTTTTACTGAATAATAACTATTTCTACTAATATATTTCTTAATTACCTATTACTTATATTTTATCTTAAATTTTCGTATCTACATAAATAAATCCAAAATATATGAGATTGAAGGAATATAATAAATGTGCCAACTATGAATATGATATCAAATTTTAAATTTTATTAATTTATTTGTATACCTATTAAAATATGTTATGTCAAAATCAACATTAAAAATATACTTGAAATGATTACATTTCTATATTAGTAAATTAATTAAATATTTATTTTGTATAATATATTTAAAATTAATTTTATATTTAAAATATTTCATTCATTTCTATTTATTCACGGTATAGAGTTACTGTAATTCAAAAATTTTAAAACTATTTCAACAAAAAAAAAAAATCCAAACCCAAACGAACACACCCTTAAGTTTATTTTGGCAAATCCCAAAAGTTCCTTCCGTTCGGGGTGGACATAGTGAATGCAACAGCTCGCCTCCAACCATGGCGGCCAGCACATCTCGATCCCCAATTTCCCCTCTCCCTTCCACAATCCGAAACCCTAAACCTATCCCCAGATGCTCATCCACCCTCAAATCGGTTTATCGCTGCTGCAGAATCTCTCTCCACGCCTGCGATGGGACCAAAAGCAGCCATCAGAAAGCCCGAGCAGTTGAGTTGCAGAAGCTCGGAAGGGAGGACGCCAAGGATTTGCCCTCAACGCTCCCGCGTATGTGCTCTTTGTTGATTTTTTCTGTATGGACTTTATATAATTCCGGTTAGAAAATTGATCGATTTTGCTATTTTCTTCATGGAAAAATGATTGATTGTTCCAGGGCCATTGACGTCTGCTCAGTTGTCAAATTTAGGCTCTGAAAGCCCTCGCCTCCGCGTTGCGTATCAGGTTTTTTGCAGATTGTCGTTTTTCTTCACTACTTTGTGCTGTGAATGTAAATACAACAATCTAATACGTAAAACAACTTAATAGGGCGTTCGAGGTGCGTACAGCGAGTCTGCAGCCGAGAAAGCGTATCGAAACTGTGAGGCAGTTCCATGCGACCAGTTTGACACGGCGTTTGAAGTGAGTTAGCGAATATCTCTCTTGATTTATTGAACTGCCACGATCAGTGCTCTAAAAGATCTTCCTCTGATGTCCAAATTAGGTTTTATTGGTAAACCTAGATTATGTGTTGGATTGAATGAAAGCTTTACGTGATCTGATTATAGCTTCTTTTTAATGAAGATGTTGATTAAATGTATAGGTTTTAACTAGCTGGTTTGCATACTGTAACTGTTTTGCTGAGGGATTGGATCATTTGCCATATGATTGATATCTGGAATTGCAATTGAACCATTTATTAGCCATCATATGTATAATCCAGTTTATTTTGATGGGGATTTATTGTTTCGATTTGGTTTTAACTTCTTGATTTGAGGTAATTTTCAAGTTCAAGTTCATCTAGAAATTACATTAGATAAATTTCTATTATTGTTCTCTGTTTATAGATTATAGAAATAGTTCGGAGTTATTAAATAGCACGGTGGCATTTTACTTATTGATATAAATGAAAGTTAAGGGGGTTAATTTTTTTGGAAAAGGTAAGGAATATTTATGGTATTAACTAGTTTGTCGAATTTTATTAAGAATTATTAATACTCAAGTTGTCTTATTGACTTATATATTTCGTTGGTAGCAAATGATTTGTCGGCAGATAAGATTAGTTCATATGAATAATGTAGCAGCATACTTTTGCATATTAAGTTGGAAGTGCCTATTAAATCCGTAATTTACCACATCTCTTTCGATATATATGAAAGTTATCTGGGTTAATTTTCTCTGAAAAGGTAAGGCCTATTTATGGTATTAACTAGTTGGTCATGTTTTGTTAAAGAACCATCAATATCAAGTTGTTTTATTGACTTATATATTTCTTTGGTAGCAAATGATTTGTCGGCATTAAGAGTAGTTCGTTTGATTACTTTTGCATAGTAAGTTGGACATGCTTATTAAATCGGTAATTTACCACATCTCTTTCTATATTAAGAGATTAACCTTCTTATTTTGTAATTGTAATCGTTAGGATTTGCAATCAAATGATGTCTCTATAATCTTATAACTATATGGACAACTAAGGATAATTAATTATCTAACTTGTCCAATTTTACCCAATCTTGGGTCCATATATTACAGGCCGTTGAAAGTTGGCTAGTGGATAGGGCTGTTTTGCCTATAGAAAATTCTTTGGGTGGCAGCATTCATAGGAATTATGACCTTCTGCTTCGACATAGGTTGCATATCGTCGGAGAAGTTAAACTAGCAATCAGACATTGCTTGCTAGCGAACCCTGGTATCAAGGTTGAAGACCTAAAGAGAGTTCTTAGCCATCCTCAGGTAATTAAATCCAGATGAAACAGTTGATTAATTTTTCGTGTATGCAGCTCACAATACTCGAACTTATGATTCTTCAGGCTCTTGCACAGTGTGAGAACACTTTAACTAAATTGGGGCTGGTTAGAGAAGCTGTGGACGACACAGCTGGTGCAGCAAAGGTAGGTATTTATTTCGATTAATATTAATTGTTAATATAATGAAGTTTCTTATTGCCTATAACAGTGACAGACTTTCTAAACAATATACTGAAGACTTGTGATTGGATTCAAGATAAAATCCGGAACACATTTTGTATCAAAATTTGGTATTTATGATGGTCCTTAAACTTCCCTTTTCAATGTACAGCATGTTGCGATGCAAAAACTTAAGGATGCTGGCGCAGTTGCCAGCTTGACAGCTGCTAAGATCTATGGTCTGGATGTTCTTGCTCAGGACATACAGGTTTTTATATGGTGTTTGTTCTTTTTCCCCTTTTTTGGCAGTTTGACGGAAAATTCTATCGAACTAAACTATTTCATCATTTTTTTCTTATATTTTTAGGATGATTCTGATAATGTTACTCGGTTCCTTATGCTGGCTAGGGAACCTATCATACCAGGCACCAATAAACCTTTCAAGGTTGGCCCTTCAAAATAAAACAGTAAAATTATAGTTAATTGCTCGAGATCGTCTACACCTCTCATTTTCTAAATCTTGTTATTACTGCATCAGACTAGTATAGTCTTCTCACTCGAGGAAGGTCCTGGAATGCTTTTTAAAGCACTTGCTGTATTTGCTATGAGGAACATCAACCTCACAAAGGTTAGCTTATCATCACTTAAAAGAGTTTGTCTAATGAGTTCCTGTCTTAATTCTAAACAGAAATTTCTTTTTCGCAATTGTAGATTGAAAGCCGTCCGCTTCAGAAGCACGCTTTGCAAGCACCCGATGAAAATTCCATTGGCTTTCCTAAGTACATTTACACCTTTCCCAACTTTGGATTAAAATTCCTTATATGTTTTACATGCCTCCCCAAGTACCATTATGTTTCGGCGCAATGCAGACAATCCTATTTTCCTTTCCTATGTTGAACTATACCTAACTGAATGCGACATTTCTGCACAGGTACTTCCCATATCTCTTCTATGTTGATTTTGAAGCATCAATGGCAGAAGAAAAAGCTCAAAATGCCCTTGGTCATCTTAGTGTATGCATTTGTCCATTCTTAGTTCCTACTTGAAGTAACTAATATTGCAGAATGACCTAATGATTCTTGTAATCTTTACAGGAGTTTGCGACATTCTTGAGGGTGCTTGGGAGTTACCCTGCAGACAGTGGTCTTCCATAAACCACCCCTAATATTTGCAAGGTACCTATTCAAACTAGAGTATAGAAAGGCTTATAGGATATGCATATCTATGGGTTACTTCTAAACTTTCTTCTCTTATAAACAATCTTAATCGAAATGGGCATAGTTATTTGGCCGTTGGACTTTGGAGAAGTATAAAAGTTTATACATGCAAACTCCACTGTCCTGCCACACTACATAAATAGGATAGAAATTGTAGGTAGAGCAGAGGTGTGTTTGTTTGGTTGCTTTGTCAAACCAAGTTAACACTATGGTACCAATATTTTTCATCTCAAACATTTTTAAAAATTTTCAAGGTGGGATGACTTATATCTCCTATTTCTATCTCTTTCTTAAATAAATAAATCTATTTATATATATATATATTCAAAACTCATTTTTATAAAATTGATTTATGTTAATTACCAACAAATATATATATATATATTTTTATTTATTTGTATTATATGTAATTTTATTATTTACAAAATGATATTGATATTGAATATACTTACAGTTTTTAAAATATTTCGGCACACATTTTAATTTTATTTGATTACATCATAACCAAACAATATCTTATTCCAAATAGTAACCAAACTTTCATCCACAATTTCAAATAATAACCAAACATACCTGAAATTGTGGAGTTCATAGGAAGATCATGATAGAACTTCTTCAATCAATTATTTATAGTGAATTGCATCTCATCCTACTGGAGAACTTTACAGATTGACATCTTTCTTTTGTGTTGACACTGCATGGATCTTTTTTTTCCCTTCTCTCACTCTTCTGCTGTGCTCTCAATGATGCAGGGTTCTCATCTGAGTATAATATATCAAACAAAAAAGAAAGGGGCGTATGGCATTGGTTGCGCAAATACAGAAACAAATGCAATATGCTAGATGAGGACAATTGTTTCGGCATTCTTCCTGAGTATCGGCCTCCTAGTGATGTTATTATTCATTCTTGTAATTATCAATCTTGCTTTAGCTTCTTTTTCTGCCCCCTTTTTCTCTCAAAAGGGTTGGAGGGTTGGCATGCAACGGGCAACTGTTGGCAGAAATACGCCGACAATCCTAGGTATGCCTTGATTTATATATCTTTCTGAAAAGTGTTAGCGAGACAAACAGTTAAAGAGTCTTTTGACAAAGGCGGGCGGTGTGTTAAAATGATCCCCGGTAATACATACATATTTATCATTGTTGAACTAACTTCTTTGTTCTTTTGATTTTGGATATTTATCATATTTAAATGGGATAATCGAAATCTTTCTTTCGGACAAAGATGTTGATTATTTATGCAATGAATGAAATGCCTTTGCCTTTCATGATGCTTCTATTATTACTCAATTATGTGAGTGTGAGTATGTTTATGATTTATATCCTTATATTGTTGAGGATGGTTATTGTGCTAAACGGGGCAAATGAGTATCTAGTGTTTTTATTTAGCACATCGTATCCGGTGTTAAATAAATGTAAATGTTGTCGGTCTATATTTGTAGATATGATGTATAAATATATTTATTGTGTTAAAATCAATGATAATGTGTATTGTATGAGATTATGTATGTGATGTCAGTTTATGTATTGTATTTATATTATATTAACATATATGTTGTGATGTTTGTCCTTATATCCTGTTGTCTATCTTTGTCTTTATATTATATATGCCGTCAATACTATGTTGTCAACATTGTGTGTGTTGTTAGTCCTTATATTATATTCGGTCAACGTTATATGTTATGTTGTCGGTATTATGTTGAATTTTATAATTCAGTACAACCAGATACCTTATTTGTTGAGGGTGATTGACCATATATTATTCTTAATGATTGTTTGACACCAAATATCTGATTGGTGATAAATTGTTATCACGTTATTTCTAGTTTTACTTTCATCGGACTGCAGTAATAGCTTGCAAGAATTGGAGTATTTTGCCATACAGTTTTAACTGTTCGAATCATATATATATATATATATATATATGTATATATGTGGGGCCTCATTTTCCAAAAGCACAAAATCTAGAAATTTTATGTTTTTTTTTTTTAAAAAAAAGAATAAATAAATTGATTGGTCTTGTATATACTAAAACTTTTATTCTATTTAATTTTATTTAAATACTAGGTTAAACATTTTTTTTATGCCATAACTAGATTCCTTATCAGTGGAGTATGTCGCAAATTAGTTCTATAAGTGAAAAATTTTTGCTGTTTTAGTCCTCCGGCGCCGGAGATGGCTGCGTGGATTTTTTTTTTTATTTTTTCATTTCTTAATTTTTTTTAAAAACTTATTTTTAATTTATTTTAAATTTTATTTGTATTTGTTTATTTTTTTATTTGGTCTAATTAAAAAAAATGAAAAAAAAATAAATCTACGTGTCCCCCAGGTGTCGCTGACCTGGCGGGACACGTCACCTCCGGCGAGCCACGCGGGCGTCTTCGGCGCCGGAGGACTAAAACAGCAAAAAAATTTTCACTTATGAGACTAGTTTGTGACAGGTTCTACCGGATTAAAATGATAAAGAAATCCAGTAGGTCCAGTTACTTAAAAAAAACAGTTTACAGACGACCATTTTGGTTTATTTAGGTAGGGAAGATTAATAAATTATTAATAATAAGTTATTTTGTTTTATATAAGTAGTATCATTGGTATTTTAAAGATATAAATTAATATATTTGATTAAAGATATTTAATATATGTGTTTAAATATTTTTAGCACTATATTTAAATTAATTTTATAAAAAATTGGAGGTTAAATATAAATAAAATATTTATTTATTTAAAGAAGAGATAAAAAATTTTAACTAGTATTTTTAAAATAATTTTATCTATTCACTATTTATGTACAACAATTCCCACTCATTTTATTAGATTTTTTTCGTTCCTTTTAACTAGTAACTAATTTTTTAAAAATATTTAATTATTTTTTTATTTTTCTACTTTTCAATAAAATATTAAATTTTTTTAACTATTTTTATTTTTTAATAAAATATTTATTATTTTTTCATTTCTATATGGGATAAATTTTCTTTTTTTTTTTTTTTTTTTATCAAATTAAAAGAGTAGTTAATTTTGAAAGAATTGTATCTCTATTTTAATTTTAAATTTAAATAATAAATAATTTATATTGAACCTTTCCTAAGACCAACTTCAACCTACACCCAAATAAGATATGTAATTTTTAAATAAAATATAAATTATGTGTATGGATTATAATGCAAAAATAATTAAAGTTGGAGTGTAATTTATAAATATGAAAAGTTATATAAGATAATATAAAAGAAGAATATATAGGAAATATACTTTTTGAGTAAAAATTGAAGTTTATGGTTGAAGTAAAAATTGTACCTTAGCAACTGCAAAAATGGAGCCACGGTTGGAGATGATCTAAAACTTGGGTAAAATTGTTCATAAGATAATTTTCTATTTTGCATGGCTAAGAGTTTCGTGCAATATTTTTGAAAATATGATACAACATCGTTCAATTTTTTAAAGTAAAGTAAAAATTTAAATTAAATTTCGAAACTATAGGGGAGTATCATACAATAAATTTACTCTAAAATTTGAAATTATATAAAAATTATAGACAATTTTATCAAAAAAAAAAAAAAACTCATTAATCTTTTATATATATATAATATTACATTAAATAATCCAATTATAAACATGGAATCAAATATACAAACCCAAAATCTACAGTGTCCACGTACAAGTGCAGTTGTTGGATCTCTATGCAATGTATATGAATCCGATATGATATGACGGACACAAACGACGTCGCAGCGCCCGTCCTTTCACCCACCCTTAATTATCCCGCCCCGTCCCTTCTCGATTTTACTGCCCGCCTGTAGATTCATTCATTCGCTCTCATTCTCACTACTGCCCCCTCCTCATCCTCCATCCGCCCCAGATTCTCTCATCATCATCTTCGTCTTCTTCTTCGTGTTGCTTGAATTCCCACCTTTTCTGTGACTGTGAAGAACCCTCGCGGCTCTGCGATCAAGGCGGTATGGTTGGGGATTTCAGGACTTTCGATGATCGCCTGCACCGTCAGTTTTTCAAGAGGGAGACTGGGGTTTCGTCTCCCAGGGTTTTCTCTCGCCGCCTCTCCGCTTCTCAGGTGCTCACGATCTCTTTCCTTTTCTTAAGTTTTTTGTGATTTTAACTGAAAATTGTGGATTATGTTTCTGCCGATTTTCTCTGTTTCGTTTGGAATTGCGGATGAAGTTCGAGTAAGTTGTTGTTTTAGAGTGGTGATGTGCGAAGCTGTGTTGATTTTGTTGTGTGGATTATGAACTTGTTTTTACCTTAATCCCCTGTCTCTCAATTCGATTCAAGTTTCGGAAACACAACTGTTGTGTGACTGGTATATATGGATGTGGATCCTTGGTAGTTTCAGACGAATTTGAAAGAATTGATGAGATTTACGAGTGTTCAACTTTTAGCGATGAGATTGGATAATTTAGTTGTTAGCTTCTTCCATGGATGTTTAGAAAGATTGAAGAGGTGAATAGGTTTTACCATCTCTGTCTTCTTCCATTATTGTGATCTCCACTTTGATTTATGTGCAAATTTTCATATCTAGTTTAGGGTTGGGTTTTATTCATGTTGATTCCATCTGACAAAGATATGTGTTCGCTTGATAAATCTTAGTTTCGTCGTTTTAAGGTGTTTGACGACACATTGATCATTAGAAAATATATGCATAGGATTATCCATTTGGATATGATAAACGAAAGAGATGATCGGCACATCAACAATCCTTAATCCATAAATTGATGCATATTTTAAGTTAGCTTAAGTGAGAGAACACAACAAAAAACCCTTACCACTAACTCGATACTTATCCAATGTTACCTGAAGATGCTTTTCTTTCACTTCCCTTGATTGCAAATTTAATAAATCTCTGTCTATTTTGTTGCTTCTTGATACGCAAGAATGTCGTCTGTATAATACTGCACTTCCATTTGTGTTTCCATGAATTATTTGTGGTTATGGTTGTAGTTATGGCTATGGCTGTTGCAGAGCATGCTGGCAATGTATTATTTCTAAATGGCGCGAGAATAATGTACCTGTAATTCAATCTCAGGCTTGAAATTTCTGTTAAATGATCGTAACGGTCTATCTGAAAACATACATCACTTTACTCGAGTCAGCTTATAAATGCCAAAGGAATCTGAGCTTATAGAATTGGAATTTTCTTATTGATAATTTTAGAAACTAAATTTCTTTTGTTAAAAATTAATATCTAGTCCTCCACGTGTATCACCGGGGGAGAAAAACTGTATATATGTATTTTCACGTGCGCCACGTGGCCCAAAAGACAATATGTTTTTAGAACAAGTTCTCATTATATTAATTTAGCCAAATTAGCATAATTTACTCACTATTTATATACTAGATTTGTCAAAATGCGACGTGTTCTCTATTTTCTTACAGCTGCCTTGGGGTTCCTTTAATTTCTCGAGTTTTTGGTGTTAAGTGTTTGGGGTTTTTCAATGCTCGGTGTCTTCTTGAATCATGCTAGTAATCATCTTTTCTTGCTTGTTGCAGACCCTGATCAAACAGATTGATTCGTATGGGGAACTCTCTGGCCACCGTGGTTGTGTTAATGCAATCGAGTTTAATTCTACTGGGGAGCTTCTTATTTCCGGCTCTGATGATAAGCAAGTAAAGCTCTGGGACTGGGCAAGACAGAAACTTAAATTATCTTATTCGTCGGGTCATGTTGACAACATATTCCAGACCAGATTCATGCCATTTACCGATGATCGCGTGATAGTAACTTCTTCTGCTGATTGCCAGGTAATTTGGCATATGAGACCTTACAAGTTACAGCTCTTGAATATATTCTGATAGTCATTTTTCAGAAATAACAATTGATTTTCTAACATGAAACCTACAAACTGCTGTATAATATCCATATGTGTTTTTATCATAAATGCATATATACTCTATGTTTTATTTATTACGTCAAATTCTTTTGTATTATATCAAACTATGCATAAAATATTATTCTCTTCGTTCAAAGCTGACGCTCCTAATTATGAAGTATTGTGCAAAACACAGATGGGTATTATGCATTTATGATAAAAATGGGATATTCTATGCATTTATAATAAAACACGGCTAGGTATTATGCAATTTACCATTTTCTTTTCTTCGGACATGTCTAAAACATTCTAACGACTTTCTAAGAAATTAAATTCCTTTCTTAAACTAGGGGTGAAGGACAACAATATTCTATTTAACCCTGTCGACAGTTTTGTCTCAATCTTTTCTACTGTCCGGGCAACGAAGATCTGTTCTTAATATTTAATTGTCTTTCGACTTCAGGTTAGGCTCAGCCTGCTGGCGGAAAATGGTTCAGTCGAAACAAAGCGATTGTCCAAGCACCAAGGCCGTGTCCACAAGCTTGCTGTCGAACCCGGCAGCCCTCACGTGTTCTACAGCTGCGGCGAAGATGGTTTTATCCAACACGTAGGCACTTTTTACCGCTTAGGTTAATTCCCAAATTTCTTAACCATCCCTAATTATCTCTTTACTCTTGCGTCCTTTTGCAGTATGATCTTCGTAGCAATTCTGCGACCAAGCTTTTCTACTGCTCGTCAAATTCTGGACAGAGGTGGCCTACAAGTAGTGTCGGACTAAACTCCATTGCAATCGACCCGAGAAATCCTAATCTCTTTGCTGCAGGCGGCGCCGATAGGTTTGCTCGCGTTTACGACATAAGGAATTACCAAATCAACGCGTCCTCTAAATCAGGAAACCTGGTGGAATCTTTTTGCCCTCGCCAAATCTCCGGGACACCCGACACCGAAAAGCACATTACAGCGTTAACTTACTCCAACAGCAGCGAGCTTCTTGTCTCGTACAACGAAGAGCTCATATATTTGTTTCCAAGGAAATCTCGACGTGGATCTAATCTCGAATCTTCGCCGACCAACGACACGGACTCGGACGTGTCGGAGACCGATCCGCAAGTTTATTCGGGTCACCGAAACGCGCGAACCGTCAAGGGGGTTAGTTTCTTCGGCCCGAATGACGAATACGTCCTGAGTGGCTCCGACTGCGGGCATATTTTCATCTGGAAGAAAAACAGCGGCGAACTCGTCCGTATGATGGTCGGCGACAGGCATATCGTCAATCAGATCGAGTCGCATCCGACGATCCCGATCCTCGCCTCTTGCGGGATCGAGAAAACGATAAAGCTCTGGAGCCCAAGTTCGGATACCGTCAATCCTCTGCCGGAAAATGTCGAGGAGATTATGGAAGATAATAAGCTCAATATGGATGACCATTCGAGACTGCCGCTAACTCCTGATGTGATAATGCATGTCTTGCAGCTGCACAGGCGGCAAGCGCGGGTGTACATCGAAAGAAGGCACGGCAATGAGAGCGACGAGGACGGCGACGATGACGATGACGGCGGGGAGGCTTATTTGCTGGGTTTCTCTGATGGCGATCCTTTGGATGAGGGAGGGAACTCCAGAGATTGCACCATTAGCTAGAGGTATGTAGCTATTTAAGTAAAAGTTTCTTTCTACATACAGAGAAAATAATTTTTTTTTTTGTACAATCCGATCTTGCGAAGGTAAAAGTCAGATTTGGTAGTTGATGTCGTCTACTGTATAATTAATTGCCCTATCCATTTCTGAGCTTAAGAAGGAGATTTTTTATATAATATTTTGTGGTCATTATGGTCATTCAATTAAATTAGCATGTATATACTCAAAATAGACAGTACATGGTTTATATAGTATATCTGCTGCTTTATAGTTTATATGTTATACTGTACTCTATATATATATATATATATTTATTGGATTGAAAATTAATAATATATTGTGTTGTATATTGTATTATAATGAATTGTAATTTATGCCAAATCAGATGTCATGTAAGTATTTTGGATTTATAAAAAAATAAAAAAATTTGATGGTTTTCTATCTCTGAGGTATCTCCACTTGTGGAAATGCCCAAGTCAATGCCATGGAGGAATTTTGGATTTTTAAAAATATAAAATTTTTTATGATTTTTACCTTTTGTTTTATTTAAGTTTTATAATATTTATAATTATATTTATATTTTAATTATTTTTATATTTTGGTATTATATAAAATTTTATTCTATATTTATATTTTTTTTTAAAAAAAAATTAATTTAAAAAATAATTAATTCTAATTTAAATATATATATATATATTTTTGTTGAATTAAAGAGAGAAAGTATATAGAGACATTTTAGATGAGCATCTTTGTTGAATTAAATATATATATATATATATATATACCTTTGATCATCTACTTGCGTTGATGCATACTAACTATAATTCTAAAATTATAAAAATATGTGTACGTTTATAATCACCTACCTACGAGTTAAGACATTTTTGTTAAATCAACTTATTTGGTCAAATCAATATATATATATATATATATTATAAGGATGACATTTTTGTTAAATTAACTGATTTGATCGAATCAATATATATTATAAAAATGACTAACATATTTTAATATATTTATAATAAATATAATATTTTTTATATATTTCAAATAAAACATCAATCAACCCCATCATCCGCTGCTTTTATTACAGGTGGCGGCGCCGCCTCCGCTGCCGCCGCCGATTCGTCGATATTTTGGTACTCGTAAAGCGACGCACATACAAGAAAATACACAAAATTGAGGCCTCCTAGTACACAACAAAGCCAATACACATAATCCAACCTCCCCTCATTAATGTCGTCCGGCAGCCATCCCGTCGCCTTTCCGACCAAATCGATCACACCGTTGCTCATATAAAACGCGATTCCGATGAACATCGCCACCGCCGCCGTCGCCGTGCTCTTCATCGACTCTGGAAACTCCTGATAGTACAAAGCAATCTGCGCCGGAAAATGCAGCGCCTCGCCGGCGCCGGCGGCCGCCAGCTGAGGCACCAACCACATCGCCGACATCGGAACAACAGCACCGCCGCCGCCGACGCCGGATTTATTTCCGGCGGCGGCGCTCTGCAGTCGCTTCGATTCGACAATTGCTGAAATCGCCATGCTGATTATAGTGAAGGCGTGTCCGACTCCGACGCGCCGGAGGAGGGATGGCGGCTGCCCGCGGCGGCGCGTGGGGAGTTTGGACCAAAACGGAAATAAAAACCGGTCGAGGACTAGAATGGTAAAGGAAGTGGATATTAAGATGAAGACGGGCATAGAGCCTGACGGAACTTTGAAGTGCGACGTTAGTTGACGGTCCATGGTCAGCGCCTGGATGATGGATAAGCTGAGCTGGATGGCTAACGGCGTGCAGAGGAGGAGACCCGTTGACCATAAAGGTACCAGTTTGATGACCCTTTTCAGATCCTCAACTTCTCTCACTGTGCACCACTTTGACTTTTTCGTTGACTTTGACTTTTCTGTCGCGGACCCGCAGTCAGTGTCAACTTCTTCGGTTCTCAACGCCGCGCGGTTTAGAAAGCTGGATGTTTCATGTTCGCGAATGTTAGAAATTGTATTTTATGAATAATGAAATGATATGATTCTATAGATTCAAATAATAACAATTTAATTTAATTTAATTTAATTTAATTTAATTGATTTAATCAAATAATAACTACTTATAATATAAATCTAATTTAGATCAAAATTAAATATTTTAAAAAATAATTTGTCCGGCGTTCACCATCCCAAATATATATAATTAAGGGATATATATTGTCTCGTAAGGAATAACTTGGTGGTGTAGGGGTTGGACTTTCTCGATTTACCGAATTTCCAAGTTATATACATGTATTTTTAGTTTTCATATATACATAATATTTTTATCATTTTAATAATTTAATTAAAATATATTTTTAAATATTATAAATTAGATATATATATATATATTATATATTAGGTATATGACTGTTTCTATATTTAAAAGACGAAAGTAACTAAGACTAATCAAGATTAAATTAAATATCAATTAATATAAATTTAATTTATATATTTTTTACTTGAAAGAATAATATAATAAATATTTAAAATGTTCCCAATAGCATAACAAATCAAATTACTGATGGATGAATTTCTTACTAGCATAAATAATAAAAATTGCAAATTTCATGAACAAATATCATGACAGGAGATTTGCAGATAATAAAAAGTTGAGTATTTTATATGAAATTTTAAAGATAATATAAATATTTGATGATAGATTAATAAATAGTAATCAAACTTTCAAAAGTATGTGTGTTTGTTTCAGGGTTTGCGATTTTTAAATAGTAAAAAGTTGATTTTGAATAGTTATTTGATGTAATATAAATAGCTGTTGATGTGATATTTGAATGTAAAAAAAAAAATTTAATTTTTAAGTGTAATATAAAAAATAAAAAATAATTATTTGATATAATATTTTTGGAAGAAAAAAAAAAAAAAAAAAAACTGAATAGTAAAAATTTATAAAAAAAATTCACAAAAGAAGCTAACCTGAAAAATGGGGTTGGATTTGAAGCATAATTTTCTTCATGGTAATAATCTTCACTTTTTGGTGACAGAATCATTCGTCTTCTCCGAACAGCAACAACGATAACACGCGCTAAGCTCGTGTAAGGACTCCCACGTGGCGTGACGAGGGAATAAAAGCGAATTCCAGACAAGAAAACGGCTAGTCCGAGAATGTTGGCCGCGGCGCAAAGGCTAAAGCCTAATGTCCAGCTGGCATTGTCCTCGACATACACTATTCCGGTCGAGCTTATGACCGTGGCGACGTACATAGTGAATATGTACCAATTGAAGAAAATCCCTTGACTCTTTTGCGCGGCGAATTGATCCGCGCCAATTGTTGCAATAGTGAAACGAGTCCCGGCTGTCCCCAAAGATGCGAGACTTAATCCGAAATACAAAACGGCGTATTGAAGCCCTGTCGGTTGTATGCATAAATTTGATCTTATAGTCTCGCATGTCGGAGGTTGTAATTTTTTAACAGCAGCTGTCAGCACCATAACCACCACGCCCTTGAGGTAATAAAAAATCCGTGCTTAAATTGTTAGATGCATTTGGTAAAAGTGACTATGTTAGATAATATTTATTTTATTCGATATAATTATTTGAATCTACAAAAAATGAATTATTCTGGTAGAAGAGCCAAGAACAACAAAGAAGCACAAGTTAAAATATTGACATTTTTTTTTATATAATATTATTAGCACTTGTTTGGTTGGTGAGATTAATTTATCTAAAATAATACTTATGTTAAAAGTCTATTTTACTCTTTAACGATAACAAATTTAACATTAATAATATCATATAGTTAAAAACATTCAAGATAGAATTGAATTGAAAAAAAATAAATAAAAGAAAAGTTATTAAAGTAAAATTTAAATTATTTTATTTTATAATTATATAATTCATTAAAATATCATAATTATTATCTTATTCAACAATATGAATCGAACTATAAATTTAAAAAAATAAAAATAGAACAATGAATTTAATAATCTACCAGAAGCGAAAGGATCGACGAAAACCAAATGACGGAGAAGCAACCAAAGAAAGAGTCGGCGACGACGGCTCCGACAATAGGCAACATGGTAACACTACCATTCACAAAATTGAAAATCTTGGCAGCACTTATGCTCTTCATGTTGAATTCTTGAATTAGATACACAATGAGGTTGTTGATCCATCCCCCGGCCGAAAGCGTCAGAAAAGCCATCGTCCCTGACAATATTTTTCGCGCAAAAAAAATCCTGTCCCGTGTAAGAAATTTCATGTTTTCATCGACATCCAAATTACTAATCAACCATCAATTAAAAGTACAAAAAAAAAAAAAAAAAGACCAACCTATGATGAAGGGGAAAGTGATCCAACCTCCCTGGCGGCGGCGGCGGTCCGACGGCGGCGGCGCTTCTGTGTCCATGGTGGTTGGCACTGAATTTTTTTCTATGATGTTTTTGATTGATTAATTCAATTATATGACATTGATGATTGTTTTGAAGCTTCTTAATGTTGAGGCAATTTGATGAAGGAAGTCTTGGTAGTGTACTAACTAATATGTTTATTTATTAATTTTTAATAAATTAATATATACTTCTTGGAAGGATATGATTGCAATTTATTATTATTATTATTATTATTATTATTATTATTATTTTGTTTAGAAAAATTCAACTTGTGTGGATAATACTTGTTTTCTTACAATGAGTTTTGTCCATTTATTGGTTTTTCAAATGTGATGGACCATCCTAATTATTGGAGTGAAGGTCAAAAGAAAGCGTTTGGTTGCACGCTGAGATGTGGTTGAGAATTCAAATAATGTTTAAAATCATATAAAAAAAATATATATTTATTCTGTTCACTCGATATTTTTTTAATAATTTTTTTTTTCATAAATATTATTTTAAAAAATACAAATGTATACATATTAATATAGTAAATATATTATTCACGTATAAAATTAATTATATAACATAAAATATTATTTTTTATATTATTCACGTATAAAATTAATTATATAACATAAAATATTATTTTTTATATTATTAATGTAGTTCTCTCATACTATATTAAAAAAAATCTGTGAGTGAACGACTGATTGTTTAATTACATATCATGTATATTTTTAAATTTGTATAAACTAATTTTAAATATATTTATTTACTTTGAAATTTTTAAAAATCCTATAAATTATTATCTATAAAAAATATTTAATTATAATTTAAAATTAATTTGAAATAAATTGTTAAATTTATTTTTTATTTAAATAACAATTTTGATTCGATATTTTATAAATACATATATAATAAATAATACTCTTTCCGTCTCTCAAAAGTATAGTCTTGTTGGATTGGATACGAGATTTAAAAAATATTGATATTATATTGGTAGTTGATAAAAGTAAGGATAAATGACTTTTTTGTTCTTGTGAGTATATTAGTGTAAAAAGTAGTGGCAATTGTGTAATAATAATGAAAAATAAAAATAATTTTACGATGATATTATTATTTATGAAAATGAGACTATTATTTTAGAACGGAAAAAAAATATAAACAAAATTATTGTATTTGCCAGATAAAATATTAATTAAATTTAAATTTTAGAATATAGAACCCCGTAAATACAACCTAGAGTCATCAGTACACATCAAAGAAATCCCGTGATGATTGTTGGCGTGTAGTCATCCACACAAGAAACAATTTATTGTTAAATTATTATTATTATTTTTTTAATATTGGATCCACATGTTTTCAAAATGATGCAGCTGCTGTCGCTTTTCGTTCTTTTATTATTATTACTCCCTCCGTCCCGTATCTGCTACACTGTAGGTACGGTATTTTAGAAGGGATATAATTAGTAGATAATTAAGAATATATTAGTAAAAATAACTATCCTATAATATAAATAATTATAAATTAAAATTAAGATAACTAATTAATTTAATTAAAATTAAAAAAAATAAAATTAAAAAATTTAAAATGAAATTAAAGTGTGTAATCATTTTCCAAAAAAAGAAAGTGACATGGTATGTGGGAAGGACAGAAACGGCAACGTGGACATTGTATTTGGGACGGAGGGAGTATTATATTCTTCCGTTTCTTTCTTATTTGAGATTTTGTACTAAATAGAAAATAAGGTAATATTTTACTCTCTCCGTCCCACCGAAATTGAATCATTTGATTAGGAACACGGTATTTAAAATAAAATATTTAATTAGTTAATAATAATAATTAGTTATGATATTAATTTTATATAATTAATAATATTTATAGTTTGAAAGTAAATTTAATATATATGATTAAAAAAATCAAAATATATGTTTAAATATTTAAAATTTATATAGCAATTAAAAAATATATGTAATATGAATATCATTTTGTAGAGAATAAAATTTTCTATAATACAAGTAAATAAAAAAATATTTTTGTTTATTTATAATTAACATAAATCAATTTTATAAAAGATGTAAGTTTTAAATATAGATAGAAATATTTACTTTTTTAGGAGAGAAATAGAACTAAAAAGGTTTTGAATGGGTCCTACGTCATAAATTTATGATGTTATATGTTACGTAGTTAATTAAGTTAATTTATATTTATTAAATATGTTTAGATTTAAATTTTTTTACCAAATATAGAAATGTGTCAATTGTTACGGAACAAACAAAAATAAAAATAGTGTCAATTGTTGTGAGACGGAGGGAATATTAATTTATAAAAGTGTGTCATATTATTTTAATATTTATATATTTTTATTCTATATATAAATTAACTATATATTTAATAATATATTTATAATTTATATAAAAATTATATTATATTTTAATAATAGTGTGTGATTTTTTTTATAATAAAATATAAATATTTTTTGAGTGAGAAATAATAAATGATGAAAAAAGATAATTATAAAATAATCACACGTATTTTTGAGTGAGAAACAATTAACAATTTATTACAAAACATATAATATAGCATATTAATATGAAACAACTAGTATTTTTAAGAATTTGTTTGATTGCAAAATTATGGAATTCCAATATATAAAAAGATATAATTAAATGTTAATATAGAATTAAAGAATAGTTAAATATAAAAATTAAATAAATAAAAGTACTATAATTTTAAACAATAGGTAAATGTAAAAATTAAAATAAATACAGAAAAATATTAATATAAGTATTACAAAATATAAGTACTACAAATTAATATAAATATATCATTATTTTTTATTAGTATTTATTTTTTTAGAAATATTAAATCATTTTTTTAATGTTATATTCCTTCAATTTAAAGTAAAGTACTTATTTATTGTTTTGCACGTGTACATGTGTAGTTTATAAGAGTTTTTTAAAACTATGTAAGAAAAATATAATTATTGAAAAAAAAAAACAAATATATTGATTTTAAACAAATCAAATTGAAACAATATAGATACATTAATTTTTAATAAAATAAGTATTAAAAATTAATTTTATATTCAATATATTATATTACTTTATATCAAATTAAATAATTATTTAAATTTAAAATATTTATTATTTAAAACTTAAATTAAAAATGCATACTGGAACCGAACCCTGAACATTATTATTATTTTTATTATTATTTATTTTTCTAATGTTAAATAAATGAAAGAAGACCCGTCGTTATAAGGGTAGGAATAATTGGGGTACTTATATACCACATAAATAATGTGACTAATTATTGCCCATATATATTATTCTCTCCGTCTCATGTAATATGGATGTATTAGTGTAAACACGGGAGTTTAGGTAAAATATAATTAGTAAGTAATTAAAAAAATGTATTTGTAAAAATAATTATATATTAAAATTAAGATAAGTAAATAGTTTAAAAGTACATAATTATATTTCCAAAAATAGAAATGATAAGTTATGTGGGACGGACGAAAATAGAAAATAAGGACAAATTATGTGGGACGGAGGGAGTACTCGCTCCATCCCGGATATTTTGTCCGCGTTACCGTAGACACGAGAATTTAAGAGAGCTATAATTAATAATGTATTAGTTAGAATAATTATCGTATAATACAAATAATTATAGATTAAGATTAAGATAATTGATTAGTATAATTAAAATTAAAAAAGTTATAAATTAAATTTTTAAAAATAAGATTAAAGTGTATAATTATTTTTTAAAAAAAGTGACAAAATAAGTAAGACGGACGGAAATAAAAAGATGGACATAAAAAGTGGGACAGAGGGAGTAGTTTTTGGTTAAATGAATCATTTACACAAATAATAATAGGACAATAATTTTTTCAAATTTTGCAATTTTTCATAGATGAACATTGAATAATAATTATCTATTAATTGGTTGTACTCAATTTTTATTGAATGGTCACTTTAAATGATCATATGCTTGCTTACAAGAAAGATACTGTATATTCTTCGTATATAAAAGTAATGATATTTGTGTAATATATTTTAAATTAAAAGTGTATTTATTATGTTAAGTAGGTAGTACAATTACTAAATTAGGAAATGGTAACCTTGTTTTGGGACGGACGAAAATAAAAAATGGTAACCTTTCAATGGAACAGAGGAAATATATAGATAGCTAAAAATACTTTTTCTTTTCTTTTCTTTTCTTTTTTTTCATTTAAATTCAAATTCAATTCCTAAATTATTCTTTTTACCACCCCCAATGTCTGCGGGTCACAATTATATTCAGCACTGTATCGAAAATTATCATATTATCGCTAACCCCTAAAGCATGGATCGTCGCTGTTGTCGAAGCAGGTATTGGGTCCGTACGCCGATATCCAGTGACGGAACCAGCACTAAAAATTTGGAGGGACAAAAATATCGATTTTTTTATCATTTTTTTTTTAATTCATAGCACATCCGAGCAAAAAAAAAATAAAAATAAAAATAAAAGTTTAAAAAAAAATCAACAAAATTACATAAAATTCAATATTTTTATTATAAAAAAATAAAACTTAAAGGCTAGAAATATAAATTAACAAACAGATAAAATTTTTATAATTTTTTACATTATTAAATAAAAAAAATATGAGGAGCAAATTACTAAAAAAATATATATTTTACTATTATTTACACTAAAAAATACATATATTTTGAGGACTGGGGTTTGACCCTAAACCCCCTAGCCCCCGTATAGATCCGCCCCTGCCGATATCGACGACAATGTATTCCAAACTAACAACATACTAGTCCTTTTCATCGTCGCCGTCTGCTCCGTCTTCATAATCTCCACAACCGCTGGCACCTTTAGATTTCGGTCCATTATTTCCCGCCGGAACGATCGCGGCGCAGAGGACTCGAACTCGCAGATATCAAGTATATGCCTGTCGTATTGTACGGAAACCTCTCTCCCGGCGGCGGCAAATTCCATGAAGCAGAATGTTGTATATGTCTCGGAGTATTTTCGGCTACAGAGAAGGTAAAAGTGCTTCGGCCTTTGCCTTGCAAACATTGCATTAACTTAGAGTGTTTGGACAAGTGGTTAATAAATCAGTCGAGTTGCCTGTTGGGTCGTGCAGCTCTCTCAGTTGACTCACCGGTATGACTGCCAAAGCCGAGAAATTTTTAGCTATAATTTTTAAAATAACATTTACTAATTTATTTAATTTTACTTTGTTTAAATTTTCGAAAATATCATTTTAATTTCTATTTTTTATATAAAAATATCACATTTAACAATTACTCTATCTGTCGGAATAATTATATATATTTTTTCTAATTTATATATAATAACAATTTTATCCAATTATGATTTTATTATTAATATTTTAACTAATAATAATCAATTTATTGCTAATTTTTCTCCCTGCTATGCTATTTTTCTTATTGATACTTTCATTAAATTTTTATAATACCTTAACTTAATTTTTTTACCCAATCGAGTTTTATATTAAAATACTACTTTTTTTTTTTTTTTTTTTTGTTTCTAGGCCGAAATATTATGGCATAAATAATCCTGATTGATAGAGAATTTCACTTCAAAAATACTTTAAACACAGAAGTAATCCAAAAAAAAAAAAAAAAAAATGCACATTTGCACACAAAAACCTCTAATTTTTTTTAATTAATATTTATAAAAATAATTGGATGTGTTGTAGTGTGTTCTCTTTGTATTAATATCATTTAAATACCAGTATTATACGTAATATTTTGTAAAATAAATAATTTATTCCTTATCAAAGAAAATGAGATCACACCCTAAAAAATTGAAAAAAATAAATAAAAACCAAGTAATTTGTAACTAATTTCTTTTCAACAAGTTTACTGAATTATTAATTTTTTCTATTTATTATATCTTGATAATTTTAACCAACAGAAGCAAATAAAGGTTAATTAGTTACCACATATGATGAAACTCAAATTGTTCTTCAACCAAGCGATCCAGCTCAGCTGCACCCATAATTTCAACACAAAATTAAGAAAAATACAATATAAATTACATTTAATAATATGAATGTTATTTTGAAAATTACAGTTAAAATTTTTTTTTACCGGTGAGTCAACTCGGAGCGCTGAACGACATAGCGGGCAATTCGACTGAGTCGTTAACCACTTATCCAAAAACTCTGAGTTTAATGCAAAGTTTGCAAGGCCAAGTCAGAAGCACTTTTACCCTCTCCGTACACGTAAATATTCTAAGACATATACGGCACTCTGCTTCGTGAAATTTTCCGCCGCCGGGGAGAGGTTTTCGCACAAAGCGATCGGCATATTCTCGATCTCGGCGAGGTCCATCCTCTGCGCCGCGACGGTTCGGCGGGAAATGACGGACAGCAGAATCGAAAGGTGCCCGCGTATTTGACGCGCTGAAACGATGTATCCAATGCGTGTAGATGAAGATGATTCCGGAAGGTTATGAGGACGGGGAAGACGACGACAATATCGGCGTACCGTAGCGATAATATAATACGATTTTTAGGCAGGTGTCGGAAGTGCTGGAAAGAATAATTTAGAAATTGGATTTGAATTTACATGAAAAATACGTGTTTATAGCTATATATATATATATTCATAGTTACAAAAAGAAAAGAAATTAAAAAAAAAAAAAAAAAGGGGAAGAAAAGGTGAAAAAAATTAAAAATAAAAATAAATACAATACAAATACAATATTTCACGACCAGCGCGGGGCAGGGGAGGAAGATGAGAAATGACGATGAAGAAAGAAAAAGGAAAAACGAGTTTGAAGAAGGATTGAATTGTGAGTGGGGTTGTGGAGGAGGGAGGGATCTATATTTATAGACATTTTAAAAATTATAAAAAATTGAAATTGTGTAATGTAATAATATATATTCCCTCCGTTTCATTTACTAATGTTCTATATTTACACAAATTTTTAGACAATTAAGATTTTTGTTATAAAATGACAAATTTGTCCTTAATCTTGTGTATAGAAAATGAAAGACTAAATAAATGGTAAAAGAGTAAATTTTGTGTATAAAAATAGAAAAAGGACAATAATTGTTGGACATTCCAAATAAGAAATAGGATGTTAGTATGTGGACGGAGGAAGTATTATTTTTATCGGTCCTAGCGATATACTTACTTTTTTTTAATATTAATCTTTTAAGTATTAATTATTATATTAAAATAGAATATAAATTAAAAGAAAATGATAAAAATATTTTGTTTTATAATATTAATAAAATAATATTTGTAAAAAAATATATAAATATAAAAATAATTTTAATGTTAAGTATAATTATACAAAATGTCAATTTAACTCTCAGAGACGAGACAGACGAAAAAAATATAATATAAGATATTGTAATAATAGAATATATATATATATAGATATGTAATAAAGTATATGTATATAAATGTATGTGTGCGCGTGTGTTTGTAATTTAGAGAGAGATAAGAGATAGAAAGAGAAAGAGAGTGAGGAATAAATAGATAGAAGTGTATTATTATTTTTATTAAATTAATGCCGTGTAAAATATTATGTGTTAAAATTAATTATTGTGTCTTATTGTACGTAACTGTAACATATGTTGTGAATTCATGTGTTTTATTTATATTATATTAATATATACAATTTATTATATATAATAATATTGTGTTATGTCAAACAATATACGATATGTCTCAACTCAGTGTAAATTTATTTAACCACTGGTTTATTATCTCTCTATTGAATACAAATGTCTTATTTATAAGCAAAATTATATTATTCTTATAACGATGGGGTTGTGATTTATATTATAAAATTTTAAATTCGAATAGTTTTTTATGTACTATTAAAAATTTATTTAATATTTTAAATATAAAATTAATTTTTGATATAATATAAAAAATAAATGTTTAATTTGATATTTTAATTTCTTTTTGTATAAATAATAAGAATTAAATCAAATCATTCAAACAAACACATTCTAATTTTATTTTCATACATTTATACTCTTGTCTCTCATCTTCTATTGAGTAAAAATCATTTATGTTCTCATTCAATATCATAATTATCAATTTTAGTCACATTCAAAAAATTATCAATTTTGGTCCCACTCAAATAAAAATTTATCAATTTTAGTCTAAAATCGGTTGACTGAAACTGAACAAGGCCGTGTTAGCTTGAACACGCCTGTGTTGAATGACTCAGAAGGTGACTGGGCGTCCTAGGCAGCCAACACGGCCGTATTCCTGCCCGTGTTCCCGGCTGTGTTCTGAACACAGCCGGATTCCTGTCCATGTTCTCAACACAACCATGTTCTGGGCCATGTTCCTGCTCACGTTCTCAACGCAGCCACGTTCTAAACCATGTTCACGACTATGTTTTCAATATAATAATATTGTAGATCATATTTATTATTATTTTCACTTTTTGGTTAAAATTATTTGATATAAATATATACATTTATAATTCAACAAAAATATTTTTTCAATTATTTCATAATATAAAAAATAATCAATTTTTAATATTTTAAAAATATATAAAAACAATAATATATTAATATATATTTTTAATAATATTCCCTCCTTCCCGCTTACTATTTATTCATTGCAATTTCTGTCTGTCACACAATTCATGTCACTTTCTTTTTTTTTTTTAAATAATTACACACTATTTTTTAATTTAATTTTTTTTAATTTTAATTAGTTGTCTTAATCTTAATTTATAATTATTTATATTATATGATAATTATTTTCACTACTACATTTTTAATTATCTATTAATTATATTTATCATAAATTTATTTGTGTTATTGTGACCCAAAACATCCAACGTGAGATGGAGGAAATTTATTTTAAAATATTATTTTGAATAATAAATTTAATTTATAATTTATAAAAATAATTATTTTAAAGTAATATTTTAAAATTTTTACTATAAATTTTAAAAATATATATTAATATATTATTGTTTTTATATATTTTTAAAATATTAAAAATTGATTATTTTTTATATTATGAAATAATTATAAAAAAATATTTTTGTTGAATTATAAATATATATATTTATAACAAATAATTTTAATCAAAAAGTGAAAATAATAAAAAATATGACGTACAATATGATTATATTGAAAACATGGTCGTGAACATGGTTGTGTTGAGAACATGAGCAGGAACATGGCCTAGAACATGACCTGTGTTGAGAACATAGGCAGGAACACGACAGGAATATGGCTGTGTTCAGAACACTGCCAGGAACACGGACAGGAACACGGCCGTGTTCAGAAATGCAGGTAATCAACACGGCCGTGTTAAGACCAACACGGTCGTGTTGGTTGCCTAGGACGCCCAGTCACCTTCTGAGTCATTCAACACGGTCGTGTTCAGTCTCAGTCAACCGATTTGGGACTAAAATTGATAATTTTTATTTGAGTGAGACCAAAATTGATAATTTTTTATGAGACCAAAATTGATAATTATGATATTGAATTGAACAAAAAAATGATTTTTGCTCTTATTATTATTATTATTATTATTGAGACCCACATATTTTACTTGTTAAACAACAAATTTACAAAATTACACTTCAGGTGGGGTCCACCTGCAGTTATTTGATTTAAATAATTAGTAATAAATGATATAAAAAAGTATTTTGTGATCTTTTGTATGTATATTAAATGAGAAATGGGGACCAATGGAAGAATTAAATTAATAGTAATATTGAGATATATATATATATATATATTATCTTATTATTATTTTTGATCGGATATATTACTTTTTTTATTTTTGTAAATAATTATTGTGGGAATAGAGAAAATTCTATCAAATATTTGGCGTGTTTCGTCGTAATTTCCCCAGTATTTTTATTATTTACTATTTTTGGTCAAATTTATTCTTTTTTTACCGTATTTTTTTCGTTCAAAAATAATAGTCAACTAATTCTTACTTTTTAAAAAATTATTCCAACCTTTTAACAATAATTACTTTTACACTTACTATCAATATAATACTATTTTTCCTTAATTCTAGTCTCCATCTCAAATGTTTCTATTGTTTTGAGACGAAAGAGTATCTGTTAAGTTTACTCTATTGTTAAATTTGGCAAAATAAAAAAATATATATTATTCTTGAGAATTTTATTTTTTTTTAAATAAATATCACTAAATTTATTAAATTATTTTTCCATTTATTTTTATTATTAAATAATTTAACAAAAATATCTTCAATTATTTTTGTACTTTTTCAATAAGTTATTTTTTTTTTAGTTTTTGTGTCGAGTTCAAATATTTAATTTTATGGAATAAAAAAAGTATTTTTTCTAAAAAAAGTATTTTTTCTAAAAAAAGTACTATATCAAATCAATATTTTTATTAATTTTATATTATG
The DNA here is from genome assembly GCF_009805555.1 of Andrographis paniculata. NCBI lineage: Eukaryota > Viridiplantae > Streptophyta > Magnoliopsida > Lamiales > Acanthaceae > Andrographis > Andrographis paniculata. Next base: position 4,056,738 of record NW_026137614.1, read on the forward strand.
TTAAATTGTAAATTTAAATTATTAAAATTATAATAATATTTATTTATATTAAACTAAATTAATTATTTAACTTTAATTTTTTTATTATTACTCCCCCGTCCCAGATATTGTCTGCTACACTGTAGACACGGTATTTTAGGAAGGGTGTAATTAGTAGATAATTAAGAATGTATTAGTAAAAATAATTATTTTATAATATAAATAATTATAAATTAAGATTAAAATAACTAATTAGTTTAATTAAAATTAAAAAATAAATTTTAAAATTTTAAAATGCGATTAAAGTGTGTAATTATTTTTCAAAAAAAAATGACATGATACGTAGGACGGATAGAAACGGCAACGTGGACGTGGTATATGGACGGGGGAGTATTATTTACGGCTAAAATCTAAAATTCAAACTAACTGATACACCAGAGTCAGCCTTTGGAACTATTTTCTATTTTGGGAAAGCTAAATTTAAAGCACGTCACCTCCCTAAATGGATGAGTGGACCACACCCCTCGTCACTCGCAACCACCCACCATCGATAAAGTTGTACAGTACTTTGGTTGGAATTTTCATCTAAATTAGTATTATTATTTATTTATTTATTTATTTTTATAAAAATATTAAATAAATTTTTATTTTTTATATTTTAATCCCAAACTATAATACCATATGTTTAATTGGTGATTATATATTTGAAAATAAAAATAATAGAATTTAATAAATAAAAGGTGGATTATGATATTATTATTATTTTTTATAACGGTGGGAAATCGCACCTGCTATTCGAAAGTGTGTACTGGATAAATCTCGATCGAACCTAATACCAGCAAACTAGCGTTATTGTTAATTTTAATATAAAAATTAATATATGATTAAAAAAAATTAAATATATATTTACAAAATTATATATTAATAAAATATAAATATCAATTTATATATAAAATAAATTATATAATACAAATAAATAAAAATTGTATTTTCTCATTTATATTAACATACACTAATTTTATATAAAAAATAAAATAATAATGTAATTTTGTTTTCATATATAATCTCTATTCCAACTTAAAGTATTTTTTTATCATTTTTCTTTCATTCAAAAAGTATTTATTTTCTATTTTAGTAAAAATAATCATACACTAATATCAAAATATTGTTAATTTGTACATAAATTATAAATATATCATTGTATATACAATTAATTTATACATAAAGTTAAGATACAAAAACGTCAAAATCTCTTACACATTTCCACTGTTCAATAAAATATTACTCTTTATGTCCCAAAACAATAAAGACATTTAGAATGACATGAGAATTAAAAAATAATAGTATTATATTGATAGTTGGTGTAAAAGTATTTTTAAAATACCAAAATACCCTACTTTATGTAATTATTGTGAAAAAATAATGATAATTTTGTAAAAAAAATGGAAAGATAGTTACTAAAAATGAAAATGAAACTATTGATTTGAAATGAACAAAAATAGCAAAATAGAACTATTATTTTGAGATGAAAGGAATATTTATTTTGATGAAGCAATGTGTTTTGTTTTTGTTTTTTTTTTTTTTTTTTTTAAAAAAAAAAAAAAAAAAGAAAGAAAATTAAATTCAGTCCATACTAGTTAATAATGTGGGCTAAGGTTGACAACTAGCTTTGCATAAGTTTCTTCATTAAATATATTAAATAAATTCCATTTATATTTAAATGGTGTTCAATTATATTTGAGATGATATTAGCACCATAATAAATGAAATTCATTCTCCTTACTAATAATTTCCTAAAAATATGATCTCATGAATTATTGAATTGTTTGGCATTGTTTAATTATAAATCTTATACTATTATTATATCTATAGTTAATAATATTATTAATTTTTTAAAAAATTAATCATTATATTAAATATACTTTATATATTATTTTTACCAATTACAAATAACATAATGGTAGTAATTAAATGACAATGTAACAACAACAACAATAATAATAGCACAATAATAATTGTTGATAATAATTTTTTTTACTAATAATAGTATTCTAAAATATAGATAAATAGATAACAATCAAAATTGTGCTATATAAATAAATAGATCTTTTGAAAATATTTTTTTAAAAAAATAAAATTGCTACTTTGAACAAAAAATATTGATGGTGTGTTTTGTTTGAAGGATTTTGCAAAAACTTCACTGTTCATTCAAAAAAAATTCTCCAAATACATCAATGAAACATCTAATTTTTATTTTTTATATTATTTTAAAAATCAATCTTACATTCAAAATATCACATCAACATTCATTTTATATTACATCATACAACTATTTCAATTTAAAATTTTTACTACCTCCTTCCAAGAAGTAAACATATATTTTTGCACTATTGTATTTAATATTAAAAATACCATTATATTTGTGTAGTTACTCCAAAAATATGATTATATTTATATTATAAGAGACTAATAAATGTATTTTTATCATTTTCTCTTTATTTGTACTATATTTTGATATAATAATTAATATTCAAAGATCAACAAAAAAAAATTATTATATACTTTGTGGCTGTACGGAGATAGTATTGTTTAAATCCCAACTCAAAATCCAAATCTTCAAACAAATTAATAGTTTCTATAAATTAGTTTGTTTGAAAAAAAAAATACAAAAAATATAATATTTTTTTATTAAAGCAATTAATTAATCTTGGGCTGAAAACTAAAATATTTTCTCATAGGACGAATGAAGTATCTTTTAATTTGTTAAGTCCGCTTGTTTCTAATTTGGGACAAATGATATAAGTCCGGACATGCTGTGTTAAATGAGTCAATTATAGAATGTGTTTTCTTTTATTGTTATATATGTTTTTTGTTCATCCGTTGTATTTATATTATGTTAAAATAGATCGGATAAAACATATCATAGTAAAAGAACACAATCTATAATTAATTTCATCACAATTTATATTCAAAGACCATACAACTACATGCTTTTATTTAATAGAATATATTCCCTCTGTTCGACTCTAAGAGTCTTATTTACCTTTTGCGTTATTGTACTTAACATTAAAATTATCCTTATATTTGTATAATTTTTTAGACAAATATCATTATAATAGTACAATAAGACACTAATAAAAGTATTTTTATCATTTTTCTTTAATTTGTATTACGTTTTCACATAATAATTAATATTCAAATATCAACACACAAAAAGTGAATGACAAAAAGCAAACGAGACCCTTAAAGCCGGACGGAAGTAGTATATTATTTGTATTTATATGACTTTTTTTTTTATTATATGTTGTCAATATATGTATATATTATGTTTTTGTTTATCCCTATATAATATATTGTGCATGACTATATTGTATATTACTCCCTCCATCCCATTGAAAGGTTGTCATTTTCTATTTTCGTCCGTCCCAAAACAATGTTACTATTTCATAATTTAGTAATTGTACTACCTACTTAACATAATAAATACCCTTCCAACTTACACTATATTACATAAATGTTATTACTTTTATATTACACAATATTATAGGGGTATTTTCGTCATTTTTACTACAATCCATTATAATACTAATATTAAAAAATTTACGTGCAAAAAACAAATGCGATCCTTGTTCCGGAACGAATGGAGTACTTTATATTGCATTTATATTATTTTAATAGAAAAAGATAACGGGTGTGTTTGTTTGAAGGATTTTGGAGGATTTCCACTATTCATCCAATTTTTTCCCCCCAAAAACATCAAATCAAACACTTATTTTCATTTTTTATATTATACTAAAAATCAATTTTACATTCAAAACATCACATCAAACCCTATTTATATCACATCATACAACTATTCAAATTCAAAATTTTTACTATTCAAATCCCAATCCAAAATCCAAACCCCCAAACAAACACACCCGTTATGTCTTATAGTAGAAAAAATTAGAACAATTTATAATTGATTTTAAATAATTTATAATAGAAATAATATTTGACTATAACTATCAGTGTGGATATGTATTGCTGGCTTTATTCAAAACTTCTAAACATAATGAGTGTTCTTTTAATTGTTGTGTGATACAATTAAAAATTAAAATTATAAATACACAAAATTGACAGCTAATATATACCTTATTGCCTGAGTTTTTCATATATTTTTACTCAACAATTCCTTTTTCTTTTAAATATATCAAATTAAAAAATTAATTTTTATTTTTTTATATTATACTAAAAATTAATTTTATATTTAAAATATCAAAACAATACCTATTTATATCACATAAACAACTATTCAAATTCAACTTTTTACCATTTAAAATTTCAGACCCAAAAATCAAACCACAAAAGAACACATTCATTCTTTCAATTTCTTCTAAAATAAATAGATACACAAGATAATTTTTTTTTCTTTTTCTTCTATTTAATATAATTTATTTTATTTTTTGATGCATTGTCATTTTCAATTTTCCTCCTCTTCGTCTAACTTTATTGCATATTTGGGAGTAAAATTTATTTTTCATTTTTCTTCAGTGTTTTATTTTAAAATTATTTATATTTAAATTATATATTCAAATGTTTTTGTCAATTTAATCTAACTATGATAGAAAAGGGTTCACGTGTCCGAGAAGTGTGTCCGAATGAACTTGCCATCTTAAGATTAGGTGACATTAATATAAAAAATAATATTATATATTAAATATTTTAAAATTATGAAATATATATAATATATATTGAAAATTAAGTAAAAAAATATAATTGGACAACCATATATTATATCTATCAATATTATTACTTCTAATTGGCCCGTCTCAATCAATATACATATTATATATTCTCTCCGTTGGTTTCTAAGGGTCACATTTACTTATGTCGTTGTATTTAATATTTAAAATATATTTATATTTGTATGATTTTTTTTTACAAATATCATTCTATTAGTATGGTAAAACACTAGAACTTTTTTTGCAATTTTTTTAAATTTATATTACGTTTTGATATAATAATTAATATTCAAATATTAACACGCAAAAAGGAAATAAAATCCTCGAAGCCGGATGAAGATAGTATATATTATATTTATCAATATTATTACTTCTAATGTATAAATATTTGTTTATTTTTTGTACGTATTTAATTCGTAAAATATAATTATTGTATACTTAGCGGATCGACTCCTTCTATATATATATATATATATATATATATAGCTACAAACATGTTTTTACATTTTTTTCGGTTTTATTGATTGTTTGTGTTCCATTTTTATTGATAGATTATATTAATATTGATCATATTTCATATTTATATATTTATATATTGATTGGTAAAATAAAAATCCATTTGATGAGATGAGAACTATATCCATATGTTTGTTTACAACAAACACACCTATATATATATTATATATACTCTTCCGTTCATTAAAATTAGTTCATTGACCTGGCATGAGAATTAAAAAAAATATATTTTATTGAAAAAAGTGATTGTAGTTTGAGGTATTTTTAAAAATTTAGTTAAAAAGTAAAATAAAAAGAAAAAATGTAATAAAATTAATAGTATTTGTTGTAAATAAGTGTTAATTAAATATTAATTTATTGACTTTGTCAAAATTATTAATAGAATAAATTTAGTGAATGAACTAAAAAAAAAAAAAAAAGAATAAATTTGGTATATATACTAGCTTTGCGGAGTAATACTCCCTCGGTCTATACATATAGTTACAAACACATTTTTCGATCTAAATTCAAATTCAATTCTTAAATTATTCTTTCCTCTATCTCTATGGTATTATAACTAACCGTAAAGCATGGGATCGCCGTCATTGCCGAAGCAATTAGGGGGCCATACGCCGAAATCGAGGACAGTGTATTCCAAATCCACATCCAAGTGCTCCTTTACATCGGCATCATCTGCTCCGTCTTCATAATCGCCGCAATTATCTTCTTCTACACGTGTTAGATACGTCATTTCAGCGCTTCAAATCCGCTGGCACCTTTTGATTCCGTCGTCCATTATTTCCCGCCGGAACCGTCGCAACAAAGGGGACTAGACCTCACCGGCATCGAGAATTTACCGACCATTTTGTATGAAAACCTCTCCGCCGACGACGGCGAATTCCATGAAGCTTAGTGTTGTATATGTCTCGGTGTATTTTTGGCTACAGAGAGAATAAAAGTGCTTTCGCTTTGACCTTGCGGACACTACTTTCACTCGGAGTGTATGGACATATGGCTATCGACTTGGTCGATTTGTCCACTATGTCGTACATCACTTGAAGTTGACTCACCGATATGACCCACCTCGGATCGGATTGGCTTCTAGAAAACTCTTCGATTCAAGCCGATTTTGATTGATGATACAACCTACATTATATAGCCAACGAGAAATTTTTAACTGTAATTTTCAAAATAACATTCACTTATTTTATTTTACTTTATTTCAATTTTCAATTTTTTCTATTAAAATATCATTTTAATTTCTATTTTTTTATATAAAATATCACACTTAACCATTACTCTTTTTGTCCGGATAATTATATAATAAAAAAAATTCTTAGTTTTAGCAGTATAATATAAGCTTACCTCCAATCAAACTAACTAGAGTTTTCTAGAAGCCGATGCGATACGATGTAAGGCAAGTCGTACCGATGAATTAACTCGAAGCGATGTACGACCCAGTGGGCAAATCGACTGAGTCGATAACCATTTATCCAAACACTCTGAGCGAATGCAATGTCCGCAACGCCAAGGCGGAAGCTCTTTTATCATCTCCGAAGCCAAAAATACAGAGACATATTCACCACTCTGCTTCGCGGAATTTGCCGCCGCTGCCATCGAAGAAATTTACGTCCAAAGCGATCGGAATACTCTCGATCTCGGAAATTCCAGTCCTCTGTGCCGCGACGGTTCCGACAGGAAATTATGGACGGCGGAATCGAAAGGTGCCAGCGGATTCAAGGCGCTGAAACGATGTATCCAATGTGTGTAGAAAAAGATGATTGTGGGGATTATGAAGACGGAGCAACGACGACTATCAAAAGGGGCTGTGGATTTGGAATGCGCCGTCGTCGATTTCGGCATACAGCCCCCTAACCGCTCCGACAACAGCAGGATACCATGCTATACGGTTAGCAAAAATACGACCGAATATGCTTCGTGGGCGTCGGAGGAGGGAGATAGAATAATTTAGGAGTTGGATTTGAATCTAGACGAAAAAAAGGGGTTTGTAGCTATATATATATATATATATATATAGACGGAGGGAGTCGACTCGCTAACTATACAATAGTTACTTTTCGAACCGGCGATTACGGTTTGAGCCAAAATCGGACACAAATCGAAACCGAAATATCATCCGATTTCGATTTGTAATTTTGCCAACCTGTGAACCGCCGGTTCAAACCGTTATAATTTTATTACTGTATTATTTTGAATCTTGGGAAGCAGGGTTGGTGAAATGAAAAAAAAAAAAAAAAAAAAAAAAAGGAGGAAAAGGAGGAGGGGAGGAGGGGAGGATAGGAAGCAAAGAGTAGTTTATAACACTAATAATCTAAGATATATATAGAGGGATTTGAGGACAGCTTGCGTGGATTGTTCTCCTTCTTTTTTTCTTTTTTTTTTTCCCATTTTTTTTTATTTATTTATTTATTATTATTTTTTTTTAATAGTGAGGCCCCTTTTTTTCCAATATATAAGTAATAATAATCGTTCTTTGTTTCTTTAATCTCAAATTTCAAAGTTTAAACAAAAACATTCCTTTTACATTATTTTAATAGCAAATTTAAACCAAAATTTGCAAACTATATCAAAAGAAACATACTCTAATTTTAATATTATCATTTATTTTATTTTTTGTATAATTTTTTTTTAGAGTGTTTTTGGGTTGAATTTGAAAAAAATTTGTTTGCGTTTAATATTAAAATAATGTTTGATATGATATTTTGTAAAAGAAAAAAATGTATATATATCTTTTAGAGAAATACAAAATTCAAATAATAAATTTTGAGAAAATTTGGGTAAAAAAAAAACTCTAAATAAATAAAAAAATTGTGGACCACACTATTTTAATAATTTATATATTCACTTTATTTTTTCAATACGATTTTGTAATTGCAATTTCCTAAAAGTAATATTCATTACGTCCTCTAATCATAAATTTATTTATTTTTTGGATGTTAAATTTTAAATATTAATATTATGTTTCTACAAAGCACAAATTAAAAGAAAAAAAATTGAAAATACCTTTATTAATTTTTTTATAATACAAATATAATAACATAGGTATAAAATATTATATAAATATAATAATATTTTTAACGTTAAGTAGAATGACTGGAGAGAGAAATTGATACTTTGTTAAAGGACTGACACACTAATAAACAATATAAACTTCTTTTTTTAAAAAAATTCAAAAAGTAAAAAAAAAAAATTCAAATACTACTTACAAAAAATAAAAAGTCAAATATTTAATTTAAAATAATATATTTTATATTTATGATACAATTCTTTATACCACACATTACAAATTTTATTCATCTTAAAAACGTGTGCGTGAACAGAGCCAATTTTTATTATATTATTGTTGTATTTTGCTATTTTTTGTTGAATTATTTTTTTTTAAAGTGAACGGAGGATATATATATATGCTTGTGTTAATGTGTGTATATAAAATACTAATTTGTTTAAAAATTAATTATTTACAAAAGTAAATAAAATTATTATATTTATATTAATATTATTTTTAATTATGATCATTCTTAGTTATTTTTGTTTTTTTGGTATATCAATAATTTTTCGGTATATGATTAATTTTGATATATTAATTTTCGGTATGATATATGGATACCAAAAAATCAATAAGGTATGTTGAAATATCAGTACATAATTGATATGAAAAAATTTATACCATAAAATCGTCGTTATACCGTTTACGGTATACTAAATGATTTAGTACGGTATCAGTATAATGTTCTTTTATAGCAGTATTTATTGTATGGTATACGGTATCATGGGTATGACATAAAATTTTCAATATACAGTATCTTTCCAACTATAACCAAATCTACATGATATACCAGACGAAGTCAATATATTTTAATTTTTTCATAAAAAGTTGATGTTCAATATAAAATATTTTCTCCCTCCGTCAAATTTACTCGTATTTCTTTTGTCGGTCTATTAATTTAGTTCATTACTAATATTGGCAAAATCAAAATGTTAATATTTAATTATTATCCCTCATTCATCACTTATTTACTACAATTATCACTATCTTTATTACATTATTTCTTCATCATCCTTAATTAATTACTAATTAAATTTTTAAATATATCATAACTACAATTTTATCTTTATCATTTTTCAATTAATAATTATTTGAATGAAGTATTACTTCATCCATCTGTTAAAAATTATATCACTATTTTTTTTTTGTCAGCTAAATAATTTTATCTACTTATAATTTTATAATTGATATTTTAATAAATAATAATTAATTTGTCACTTTTCTTTTTTTTTTTTTTCAATTTACCCCATTATATTGTTATACATTTTTTTAATAAATTTCTCATAATACCCTTAATTTACATTTTTGTTTATGTCATTTTAATATTAAAATACTACTTCATCCGTTCTGCTTACATTTACTTTTGGTGCAGAATTTAAAAAATAATAATATTTCAATTAAAGTGAATAGTTAAAGTTGTGTAAAAATAATTATATTAATAAATAATTATGTTAAGGTAAAATAGAGGTATTTATATAAAATGGTGGAGTTATAATTATTATAAAAATATATACCTTAAGGTGAAACATACGAAAATAAAAAAAATATACAGTATATGTTAATGCGGGACGGAGGGAATATTAGTTTTTAATTTTCGTGTCCAAATAAATTTACATTAATTTGCCGGACATATGAAGTATTTTTTAAAATAACTTATTAAAAAATATTCTCATTGTCCCGCCTTAACATATACAAATTCTATTTCCGTTTGTCCCATGTTAACATATATATTTTTTTCGTTTCTTAACAATCTATTTATTTTTCTATTTTGATCTGTCTAAGTAGTAGAAATACTCCTTCAACTTACAATATATTACATAAATGTCATTACTTTTATATCACACAATACTAATAAGGTTATTTTAGTCTTTTCTACTTTATTTATACTATATTTTAATATAATACTAATATTTTTAAAACTTCGTACAAAAAATAAATGGATAAATAGATATGAGACGGTGGAATATATATTTTTTTTAGTAATTATTACTTCGTTATTTTACATAAATACTCTTATTTTACTATCACATTATTATCTTATTTACCAAAAATAAGAACAAGTTTGTCCTTATATTTTAAATAAAATATTATTATTTTTTAAATTTTATTAAAAATAAATAAATAAATATATACTGGGACAAAAAAAAAAAGGAGTATAATAATTATTAATTTATTAAAAATATTGTAATGTATTAAAAGAACAAATGGATGAAGTGTATGGAAATGAAAGGAATGAGATTATTGTAGCTTTGAGGTAAGAAGTGTGAGAGTTTGTTAGGGAAGAGACGTAATTAGTTGAAGTGGGCCCCGCTTTTCTCGGGAGGTTTGGGAACACAACAAAGAGATTTGTTTATTTACCCAAAATTTCAATTTTTTTACTATTTGGTCTATGAGTTTCCCAAATAAATATATATATATATATATATTTTATAAATATCTCATCAAATATTATTTTAATATCAAATTTAAATTAATTTTTTTAAACTAATCAAAAGAAACACACTCTTTTTATTGGAATTTTTTTCAATTTTTTTTCTGTCTTTGATATCGTATCATTACTGTAGATACGAAAATTTAAAAAAATTAGTAAATAACTAAAAATATATTAGTTTAATAAAAATAAAAAAATTTTAAATTTTAAAATATGATAAAATGAAATATATATTTTTTTTAGAAAAATGATATAATATGTGGAACAAACAAAAATAAAAAATGTGAGTGGAACGGAAAAGTAATTTTTGTTTTTTTAAAAAAATGTAGTATTATTTTTTTCAACTTTTTTACAATAGAAAAAAAAATTCAATTTTTACTCATTTTTTAAGAAATTCGTAATCGATTAAATGGATATAGTCTTAGATGTTGGAGGGAGTATTAATTTAGTTTTACAAAAATATCCATTAAATTTTTGTTTTTTATACATTTCCGTCCCAAATTAATGATAGTGAATTATGTTTAATTAGTGATTTATTATTTTAAATAAATAAAATTTAATAAATTAATGATAGTGAATTATGATATTATTTTATTGATTTTTTTAGGTGAATAGTATTGTTACTATTTTTTAAATTAAAATTAATATATAATCAAAAGAAATTTAAAATATATTTAAATATTTTAAAATTTATATTTCAATTGAATATATAATACAAATATCAATTTGTAAAAAATAAAATTTAATATTATACAAATAATTTATTTGTTTATATTAACATAAAATCATTTTAGAAAAAGTTTCAAAAGAAAATATTTTATTCTTTTTTAATAATGGTAGTAATTATCAAATATTAAAGATATCTTTACCATTTACAAATTATTTTTTTAAAAAAGAAATAGTATTCTAATATATCAATTGTTTTGATATAATGATAACGTGAACATAGAAAATGGGATGAAATGAATATTATTAAAAATATATATTAATATATTATTATTTTTATATATTTTAAAAATATTAAAAATTGATTATTTTTTATATTATGAAATAAATGTAAAAAATAGTTTTGTTGAATTATAAATATATATATCTCAAATAATTTTAACCAAAAAGTGAATAATAATAAATATGACCTACGATATAATTATATTGAAAACATGGTCGTGAATATGGCCTAAAACATGACTATGTTGAGAATATGAGCAGGAACATGGCCTAAAATATGGTTGACATGAACATGGTTGTGTTCAGAACACGGGTACGGGTAGGAACACGGTGTTTAGAAGTGCAGGGTAATCAACACGACCGTGTTGGCTGCATGAGACGCCCAGTCACCTTCTGAGTCATCCGACACGGTCGTGTTCAGCCCCAGTCAACCATGTTGGAACTAAAAATTTTCATTTGAGTGAGACCAAAATTGATAATTTTTTTTTTGAATGAGACCAAAATTGATATTTATGATATTAAATTTTTGGTCTTTTTAATTTTAGATTTCATAATAAAGTTACCAAACACGTTCTTATATGAGTGGGTGGGGCCCACTAGTAACAAACTTACTATTTTTGTAAAAGGTTTTTAAAATAAAAACATGTGATCCAATTTTCTATATTAGTGTTTTACTATATATTGAAAAAATTTAACTTTGTAAACAAAAACATCTATAATATTCAAGTACTCTATAAATATATATATATATATATATATATTTGTATGTTTATTAAAATGACATTGGGGACCAATTGGAAGTTAGTATAATATATTATTGATATATAAATATCAATATGTACATTTTTATTTTTATTTTTATTTTTTTAAATTTTTTTATCTTTAATTAATAATAGAATATTCTTTAATTGGGCGTGTAACAAATTAGTTCAATAATTGCACGAAAGTCTGTCATATTATGGATTCGTCCTTTTCAATTAATTCACAGTAAAGATTAATTAGTCAACAATTATTGCAGCTATATATATATATATATATATATATACTGATTGCTTCATATGCCTTTCCATTGCTTTATTTGTTTATATATATAAACTAGTGTGACGATACGTGATTTGCAATATTTGTATATATTATTGAAATTATAATCCCTCTATCCTATAAATATAGTATTAATTGGGTTGAATAAGAAAATTTAAGAAATATTAATATTATATTAGTAGTCGGTAAAAAGTATGGGTAAAAGATTTTTTTTGTCTTTGTGAGTGTATTATTGTAAAAAGTAGTGACAATTTTATAATAAAAATGACTATTATTTAGGACGGACTAAAATTGTAAACAATACTATTGTATTAGGACGGAGAGAGTATTTTATTTTTTTGTTCCAATTTAAAAATTTTTTTACTGTTTTGGTTTGTCATACTATTTTTTTTTTTTTCAATTTTAATAAAAATAATTATAAATTTATATTAAAATATCTTTAATTTTTAATTTAATTAAAATATATAATTATTTTATCATTATTATTATCTTTTTACTTTATAATTCTGTATTGAGATATCTTAGTTTGTAAATTCGTATGATTGTATATATATATATATATATATTAAGTCTATTTAGTTTGAAATTTTATTTCAATTATTTTATCATATAAGCATAAAATTTTATGTAAAACACATTTTTCTTTCATCCAACATCATTTTCAATCCAAAATTTAGTATATAAAAAAATTTATATATAGTTAAAATACATTATCAAAACATAAACCTAAAAAATTATAAACTATAGTAACAAAATAAAATTGTATTTTGATAATATATTGGTCCATACGATTCTATCCTGAATCATCACCAGGTCATCCCCTGAACGTCTTTGTTTTGATATTTTTTATATGAGATACGAAAAATTGTGTAAATAATATAAAAATAATATTTTTTTATAATATATTCATTGTTTTAATAAAAATATATTATTTTTTTTTTTTTTTTGAAATCAACAATAAGTTATGATTGATATTAAAATTAATTAATTTGATTTTAAATAAAATAAAATTTTAGTATGTTTGCCCAACCAAAAGATAATCCACTTAACTTTGATAAATATTACTACAATTATTCCAAAAGTATAGTCTTGTTGTGTATGAGATTTAAAGAATATTGATATTATATTGATAGTCGGTAAAAAGTAAGGATAAATGACTTTTTTGCCCTTGTGAGTATATTAGTGTAAAAATAGTGGCAATTGTGTAATAATAATGAAAAAGTAATGATAATTTTACGGTGATATTATTATTTATGAAAATGAGATTATTGTTTTGGGACGAAAACAAATGGTAAACAAGACTATTGTATTGGGACGAAGAAAATATTATTTTTTATTCGAGTCATATGTATTTATTTGTTCTTTTTTCACGTGAATTTTACTATATTATTATTTTATAGGTAGCAGTATAATAAAAAAATAATTTTTCCTTAAATTTATTTATTTTTGATATGATTTATAATGTTGTATAAAGTGTAAAGGTATTAAAAAAAATGGATGTATTTAAATTAAATAGACGAAAATATGATTGCATTTGACTTAGATGGATAGAAAAAATAAAATATAATTCATACAAATTACATAACAAAAAAACAAAAGAAAGTCAAATTCACATAAAATATTATTATTATTTTTTTATATCATAGAGAGAGTATTATTTATTAATTTATATAAAAAAAGAAACACACAACTTTTTAGAATTTTTTTTTAAAAATTTAATTTAATTTATTTTTTTCCTTAAAATTTAAGAATCATTTTATAAATATAAATATATTTTTATTCCATATTCATTAATTATTTTATTTACTGAATTATATTTTTATTTTTATAAATTTAATATAATTACTATTATTAATTATTATATATAAATTATTTTATTTGTAAAATATATAAATATATTAAAATTAAATCAAATAGAAAACACAATATTAATAATTTATTAATATATTTTTTATTATATAAATTTTATATTAAAACAAATAAAATAGAATAAATTAGTCAATAATTACATAATAATTATTTTATATTTTACACTATTTAAATAAAAAATTATTATTATAATTCTTCGATAAAAATATTTTTTTCAATTTTTAAAAAACTAAAAATAAATACTATTTTATGATTTTTAATACTCCGTCCAATATAGTTGTTTTGTTTTTATATTTTCGTCCGTCCCAAAATAATTATCTTTGTTTTTCTATTTAGTAATTATAATCTCTATTTTATAACAAAATTATTTCTATTTTTTCAAATTAAATTATTACTTTAACATTTTTTTTTAAATTATTCAAAAAATAAAGATATTTTAATTTTTTATTTTCACTTTATACTCACTTTACTATTATTTTTAATTCACGTGCTTATTTTCCATAAGATATATTTTCTGAAAGAGAGAGTAATTAATAATAAAAATTTTAAAAAAAATTAAATAAAAAATAATAAAATTGAGTATTTTAAAAAAATAACATATAAATATCGTTTATTTTATCTCGTAACAATTAATATCGGACGATTATTAATGTCAAATCCACTGATTAAATCAACGGCTGATTGCCATCAACAAAATCGCTAGTAGAAAGCGTAGCGGGAAACTTCGAGCAGCGAACAAAGGGAACCCGTCTTGGCTCAAAACCCTTAAATCATCAACAACCATGCCCGTGTCGATGTCCATCTCTCAAGGGAATGAAGAAGAAGACCAAAGATTTCAACCTTCACCTCCTGCTCATCACCCTTCCGCCCCGCCGCACGAGGTCTGTTCTATATATCTCGCATTTTGCCCTGTTTAATTCCTATTCTTCTGAAATGTATCTTCTTGGAACGATTTAATTTCACGCATTTCAATTCAACAGTTTGATTAATTCTCCATTAGAGAGACGTCTTCTTTTTGTATATATATGTATATTTTTAGGGCTTGGGTGTAATGTTTTTGGAGCAAGATTTGCGTAATTGAATAATCAGGAAAATAACTCCAGGAAACATGTCTTTAGGTTTTTTAATTTTAATATAAAGAAATCCTAGAAATTTGAGTTGTATTAGGCTACTGTACACATTATTTTTTCCCCCTGGATTGATAAAATTAATTTAGGCTTGCTCATTTGTTTGGAGCAGTGTTGAACTTCTGTCCACCAATCACATTGTTTTTGATGATGTGCTTATATCAATTGAAGTGAATATGTGATTAATGGGAATTTGTTCAACAAAATCACACTAAGTAAATGTGAATTAGGTTTGATTTCTCTGACTTATGGATTTTGGTTATTGTCATTTTTCCATAGTATTATGGTTGTTAATTTTTTGGATGATGAACCTGATTCCCTTGGGTGGATTATTTTAGCAAATTGATTCTACTTTCATATGCAGTTATTTGACATTTCAACAACTGTTGATCCAAGTTATGTGATATCTATGATAAGAAGACTTATACCTTCAAATGTACAATATGGGGATCAAGCTATTGGAAGTGGTTTGATTTGTGAAGAGCCGAAGGCAGAAGAAGTACCCGAAAATGGAGGAGAAGCTGAAGCAATGGATTCCACTGAACGCTTAGGGGAACTAGAAGGCCCTGACCAGAAAATTGATGATCAACAAGGTAGGTCAAAAGTAGAAGACACGTGGGAGGAGTGTGGTTGTGTCTTATGGGATCTTGCAGCAGGTGAAGACCATGCTCAATTTATGGTAATTTTGGACTTTGTCATACAATCTGGGCTGGTTTGCACGTCTTTGTGGCTTAAATAGCTCGACAGAAGTGGACTTAAAAGCCATAATCATTGATAGAGTTTGAACTATTGTGTATATATAGTTTCCATGATATTCGCTTGAGTTTAAAAGTTACAATTACATGTGCAGATTCAAAACCTTATCCTCGAGGTGCTTTTGGCTAATCTTGTGGTTTCTCAATCCTCACGCATTACTGTAAGTCACATTTCAGAAGTTGTGCTTTCACAATTTAGATAGATAGCAGTAATGTCTGTTCAATGCTTATGCTGGGATCTCTTGAGACCTGAAAGGGACTCAATCCTCATTTTCTGCTCCTTAATGGTAATAGGAAATTAGTCTTGGAATAATTGGTAACCTTGCTTGCCATGAAGCCACTCGGAAACAAATAGCCTCTACAAATGGATTGGTTAAGGTGATTGTGGAGCAATTGCTTCTAGATGATGTGCCATGCCTATGTGAAGCCTGTAAGTAATCTAATAGCTCAATCATTGTATTTACTATTTTTCATTTTGTTGAACTTACCAATAAACTCATAGAAACAAATATTTGAACCCTAGAAATGAATTTTAGATGGTAGTGTGAAGCAACAGTTGGATGGTGAAGCATACAGCTAATTTACAACCAAACAATTGTATCTACTATCTTCAAAAGAGGGAAACAAATTGTGTGAAGTTGTCCCCAAGCTCCAGCAGTCCGGTCCATCAATGGCATTTACACAGAAAGTAAAGAGGGATGCTATTGAGTGTCTGAAGAGGCTTAGGAGGTGCACCTTTGATCTGAACAGGGGAATTTATAGGTCCAAAACTCACCTTAGATTGTCTTTCTGAAATTGAAGCGACCCTTATGTTTCCCGAGCTGAGACAGCCACCCTGGTCATACCTCGATTTCCTTCGTTATATTTTACTATATCACATATATTTTTTGACAAATTTTCCTTATTAGATATGAGGGCATGAAGGACATGTTCTTATCTGTATCATGTGTAAGAAAAAAATTATATGATAGGGTTAGTTGATGGTGGTTTGCTTCCATCATTCTAGTAAGTTC
This sequence comes from Andrographis paniculata, assembly GCF_009805555.1. NCBI lineage: Eukaryota > Viridiplantae > Streptophyta > Magnoliopsida > Lamiales > Acanthaceae > Andrographis > Andrographis paniculata. The sequence goes on from NW_026137614.1 coordinate 4,074,187, forward strand.
AAGAGATATCACCAAAGTCTGATGATCATTGATTGTTTACCTGTGGACTTTATATCTACTAAACCTTAGTGTTTGTTGATGTGTCAAGGTAGGGTGTTAACCTTGTGCCTCCAAGGTTGCGAAGGCGCAGTTTGGGCCGAAGCATTGCAGACTGAGCAAATGCTATCTCGTATCTTCTGGATTTCAGAAAATGCTTTAAATCCACAGCTCATTGAAAAGGTCAAATCTGTGTCTTTTATTCCATTGCAAGTTTGCAACCTACAACCCATTTAAATTTGTAGAATGCAGAACTGTTGTGTGACAGTTCCAAATATTAACTTGGACCATAAATTTTAACTGTATTATTTTGTTTTAGGAAGTTCATATGGAATGTGTGGCTGGAAAATGAATTCATCTAATAGTTTTAATCAATCAGTTTATAAGTATTGTGACCCTTGAAGTATTTAACTCAATTTTGATTCTTTCTTCTTTTGTATCAATGTCTCAGACATGGTTATTCTGTTTTCAGATTGTTGGTTTACTCTTAGCAATTATAGAGAGTCCACAGGAAGTGGCAGCAACTCTTCTTCCACGTATAATGGAATTGAATCTTCCAAATCTTTTGATCAAACTCCTGGCCTTTGAAATGAGCAAATTAAAAGAAGAACAATTGCCTGAGAGGTATATGTTCTTTTCTGTGGTATTAATGCATATGAGTTTACTTTGAAAATGTCTGTTAATGTTATGCCTTCTCCCTTTTGAACATGATAATAAAATAAATATTCACAGGTTTTTTTCAACTCTGGATGCTTAAAAGTGCTGTTAAGTCCGGATTGATTATTGATTTCTTTTCCTCTATACTATGTTTTTAGTCTCTTTTGCTCATGTTTTACTACACATTTATACATATACAGACTTTTTTTCCATAAAATACGACTACTTGGGTCTTTTTGTTCCTGCACATAGTTTACTTTGTGTTGAAACTTTTTTGAATAGGATACTCTATGAGATTTGATTATTTTAAATAATATTATTATGATTTAGCATATGATAGTTTTTATTTTATGCAGATGTATGGCAAGTTTTATATTGTAATTACATGTCCTAATGTATTATTATTATTGTATCCTATAAGTAGAACAATATAAATAGTACATTGGGATCAAAATGATGTACTTCATTAATTCGATTGAGTTATGTACCACCTCTCAATTTTGTTGTTCTTTGTAACTTGCACTAGGCACATAAAAATTTGAAAAAGTGGAAGCTCCGGGTATGTTGTTTTTGTGGTGATGAACTGGTTTTAATAATCAAATAGGTCATAATATTATTATAATTTTAAGAAGTTAGTTTTAAGGAAAAGTTACCCGCTATTTTTGGGTGCCGGATGCTATTTGTAAGATTTGCACAGGAGATTGGATATATGGTGAGATGAGATATGCGAATTTAGCAATATTTCTAACTATGTGTACCAGAAGGCTTTGTTGATTTTCATGGCTTTGAATCATACTGCATCAGGTATCCTGTGTTGGACTTGATTCTTCGGGCATTTGAGGCTATATCTACCATGGATAAGTATTCATCTGAAATTTGTCTACATAAAGAACTCATGGAGCAACTAAAAGAACTGATTGAACTTCCTGATAAGTTGGAGGTTTGTTTAATATAGATTTCTCAGTAATCGTTAAGCATAACTTGTTTCAAGTGTCTAGTCATAATTTTTTAAAACGGATTGGGATATGGCCATATAATCCCACAAATGTTAGTTCCTTCAGGTTTTCTGCAACACATTTGGTAATCCTTTCCTTTTTTATTATTATTATTATTATTTTTGCTTTTGCTTTTTTTTCAACTCTGTGGTATTGAGAGGTTTGGCGTGGTTGACTTATTTGCCTTCGAAGTTGAGTAGCTCCTAACAAATCTTTTAGTTTGGCTACATTTTGCAGATTTTTATGCGGGCTAGTTATCCTTTTTATTTCAATGTGCTGATAGAGAAGAATGCTTTTGCAATCCCTATATATCTAGTGTGTGCAAATTAATTCAGCTTGTTACCTTAGCTTTTCTTTAATGTCTTCGATAAAATATGACATGATCTGGATTTCTTTTAATTCATTTTTAGGTTCCATTGAGCAAAAGCTTTATCTAGGGGAATTACTGTTCCATTTTAAATAGTAACTTCTGCTGCAAGAATAAAAATAAACGAACTTTATCTTATCATCATTGCTTGAACTGAAGAGATGAATGTAACAGCATTATAAGATCATTCTATGTTTTCCTTCTCATGAAAATTTTAAATTATCTCTTACTGTATGATATTCTGCTTCAGGTTTCCACCTCGTGTGTAACAGCTGCAGTTTTGATAGCAAATATGATTACTGAGGCGACCGATCTAGTGTCTGAATTATCAATGGGTAAATGTAATAATAATTGATAGTAGTTGCCTCTTTGGCGCAGAAAGCATAAATCACTTCCTTTTTTTTTGGCACCAGATGTGGATTTCTTGCAGGGCCTGTTTGACATTTTCCCATTTGCTTCTGATGATGTTGAAGCTCAAAGTGCAATTTGGAGCGTTATTGCAAGAATATTGACAGTTCATGAAAGCCAGATGAATTCATCAAACTTTAACATTGTTGTGTCAATACTTGCAAGCAAGTTGGATCTAATAGAAGATGAACTCCTTGCTCATACATTGGGTCATGAGGGGCAGAACACTGAAAATGCTTCAGGCACTAAAGTTGATGTTCGACTCATTGCCGTATCCTTATATGGTTAGCCTAAGCTACACATGTTCATGGTTTCCAAACCGTCAGTCTTATTATTATTAGTGTGTTTATTTATTTTCCATTTTTACAAATATAATCTGAACTGGGACAAATCTTTCACATAATGGTTTCCAGTCCAGTCCTGATTTCAAAATTGTTTTGGCTTGGGTTCGAATTCTTACATGGTTTTCATATGGTTCTACATTTTTCATTATTCATATTTATAATATTAACTTTGTATAATATAGTTAACTCATTCAATGATATATACTAGTCTTTTAACATGTATATATATATATATATATATATACACATAGATAATGATTCTAGAACAGAAGTAAACATCCATCTCAAATCGTGAAACCAAAACCGGAATCACTCTAAATGGTTTATGAACAGTTCCAGCTTTCTGTAAATGGAATCTTCGTTGTGTTCAGTACCGGTTAGTTATTGAGCTGACTTGTTTTGGTGACCATTATCATTTTCTGCTCTCTGGTAACATAGCTGTAATTTCTTTTTTTTGTTTTTTTCCCTTTCCTTACCTTAACTCTCTCAACAGATGAAAAAGATATCCGATATTCTGACCCGATGGAAATTCTCTGATGATGGAGAAAAGAACACTTCTTCCATCAATGATTGTTCCATCAATGAAAATGTTGATAAAGTATTGGATCTCTGTCAGAAGGCCATGAGGTAGGAATATTGGATCATTTTCTAATTTATGTTTATTCCATTTTTGTGCACTGACATTCTTTATTAGGTTGTGATTAGCATTTTGTGCTCCAATGCTTTTTCGAAGCAAATTCTGATTGTGTTTTGGTATATGATGACCACAGTAGCCGTTTGCTTTGATTTGCTTTCAGATTTATTTTATTCTCTCTTTCCGGTCCTGATTTTGTTCATATATTGTACTAAAATTATCCAAGAGACACCATTCAATCACTTGGTTGGAACAAGTAATCTGCGATAAATCTTGACACCCATTATATCGATTAACAAGAGGAATTAATGCATCGCTGTATCTGAAACTTTTATTTTCTTCTGATAGCTTGAATTGCTACTATAGAGAGTTGCAAATAGTATAGAGGATGGATGAGTTAATTCTTTTGGAGCATGCTATTCTTCTACTGTTTTTTAATTCGTTCCCGGGTTGATTTTCACAAACTTGTCAGAGAATCGGTATTTTTGCTGGCATCTGTAGTTTCATGTGTCTGTTTTCTTTTCGAAATCAATTGTTTCTGCATCACAATGCTCTCCCTAAGGCTGGTTGTCTTTTTGGTGCCTCGATAGATAAATAGATAAATTTCCGGCCAATTCTTACACCACGAGGCATAGCATGGATCGATGTCCTGCTGCAGTTGATTCGATAAGATGGATGGATGCAAAAACTCTGTAAAAGGTGAAATCAGTTTCTGCTAAATCTGGTGCCCTTTTCTTGTTTATATTGTGTGTATGTGCATCACTGAATTGAATTTGTGTATTTACTGATCATGAAAATTTTTTCACACAAACACAGCTGAATTTATACATGTTTTTGTTTTTTTTTTTAGTTCTTTTAATTTATTTTTAGTACATTGTGATGCATAGGATCCATACTATAGGATGGAAAATGTAGGGGTGTCAATTCATATTTTTGGGTCGTGTTCGTGTCGGGTTGAGCCATTGGGATAACAAAAAAAGTGTCAATCCGAACAAAAAATCTGACCTGAAACTCTAGATCTGAACACGACACAAATTATTTTCAGGTCACCCAAAATCCGAACAAATCTGATACGAATCCGACACGAAACAAACTCTAAACCCTATATAAATTTTAAAAATAAGTACAAATCTAAAAGGTGTGTTTATGTGGGTTTGGTTTGAGAAAATTTAATTTGAAAGTGATATTGAAATAATATTTGATTAGATGTTTTGTAAAAGTAAAAATTATATATATATTTTTTTGGAAAATATAAAATTCAAATAGTAAAATTTGGGTGATTCTAGGTTGATTGTGCTGTAATTTGAACTTCTAATTGAAAATTATTTTACGACTGGACCAGATGTTAGATTGTCGGTAGGAAATATGAATTTATATTTGATAAAAAAAAAAATTAAGTAGACTTTAAAGTTTTTATATATTACTTAGGAGATTACAAGTATTATTGTCAATTCTATTAGTATTATAACATGTTGTTTGGGGTCAGGGTAAGACAAGACTAATTTACAATTCGACTTTATTCAAAAGTAAACAGAACAATCAATATCATATGTTAATTGATGGTTATGTATTTGTATTATATTAATATAAATAATTTATTGTCAATAAAAATATTGTGCATTATTTTTTAATATACGGTGTGCTATACAACACAGTGTTAAATTTAGCCACAATCTAAAATAAAATAGTAAAATTAGAATATAGAAATCCTCTAGGCCGAAATATTATTTGTTGATATATCCAGAAACAAATATGCAATTCGATCAAAAAAGCCTTCAGGTGCGCTCTTTGATTTTGTTTTTTCTTACATATTTTCGAAAAAGTTAATATATTAGAGGTATTCATTATTTTTATAGAATCTATACAATTCTCTATTCGTTACATAAAAAATATTCCTTCAAATTATTTCAAAAAAACAAACCTTCTTCTTTATACCTCTTGCAGATAGCAACAAACATTCATTCTTATTACATTTCTTTCTACATCAATTCAATTCTTCCTCAAAACTTCCATGGCTGATCCGATCCTCGATTCACAGCTCAATACTTATCCTCTTTGACATTTTACGAATCTCCGAAAACACCCGGTCGCCGCCCAATTCCGCACCGGATGCCCCGGCAGCGACGCGCAGCACATCTTCGATCAGCCCAAAGTTCCCCATAATATCGACATGTCCGCCGCTCTCCACGCCCCGACCCTCCAGCAGATTCGCCGGCATCTTATGCCGATACTCGCGCACGTAAGTCGCTATCCCCGACGGGTTGAACCGAGTCTTCCCTTGCCAGCCTTTCGCGCACATGAACCCCGCGCTTAAAACCGGCACGCTCTCGTCTCCATCGACAAAGTACACGCCGCCCTTAAGGCAGCTGCCGGTTCGACCGCCGTTAGCGGAAGTGTCAATTCGGAGAGGGATGCTTCGGTGCTTCCTGGGTGACGATAACTTGTAGACGTAAGATCGTTCCGTAGGAATCCCGACTCCGTAAAGACAATATATCTCCATTTCCGGCGCATTGGGTAATCTGAACATATTCGTAACGCTTAATTAGGTATTCATATATATATATATATATATTGTATATATAGGGATTTTACCGAACACACCGAAATACCGACTTATTGTACCGTATCGTGTCAAAAATATTGAAAAGTTCTTTACGGTATGTATATTGTACTGAAGTTTTCGATAGGGTATCGGTATAAATTTTTGAAAAGTTTGGTATTTCGGTATGATACCGTACCGATATTATTTTAATAAAAATGATAATTATTAATTTTTTTAAATCATAAAAGAAAAAAAAATAGACTATTAAAAATTTATTGATTTTTTTATAATATTTTTTTGGTGAAGAATTGGCCATGTTTATTAAAATTTTGAATTATTTTGAAATTTAAAATTATATTTTCGGTATATACCGGTATCATATCGAAATAAAAATTTTCGGTATGGAAAAAGTATATACCGGTACTGTACCAAAATAACAAAACTTTTGGTACGGTATCGGTACGTACTTTTGCCCTACCGAAAAGTTCGGTATGGTATCAGTATTGTTCGGTATTTTCGGTACAATATATCATCCCTATGTATATATATGCTTACTTCGTCTCGAGCGGGTTCGACCAATGCTTATAATGGTCGTATTTCGGGTCATCGAGGTTATCTGCAATACCGTGGGAGAAATGGGCTTCGGCTCGTTTCATCATCTTCGGAGCGATACTGCGAAGAAGATCCAACAAAGTGTCCGCCGTGTATGCTTTGTTGTCCGAAGCTCCCAAGATGCTTGCGCGGTTCACCTCGTCGTATTCAGTCCAAACTTTATTGCCCAACGTGGGTGTCGGCGACGGAGCGACGGCGGCGGCGGTGAACGGAGATAGCGGAGAACTAAGGGTAGAGAGCTCGGAAGAATGCAACTGCGACGCCTTCTTTCCAAAAGAGACGATCCTCCCGTAGTTTGTCGATTCGGGTAATCGAAATCCATGCCCGCCGTCGCTGCTATTGCCTTCGGCGCGTGTAGCCGTGTCGCATCTATGATCTTCCTCGGGACAATGGTCCAAGTTCCCCCAAATGGCTTCTCCCCCTTTCGGAAATAACGAAATGATTGAGTCCCATGTTCGGGATACACGCATCACGTGCTCGAGTGTTTGGAGGCCGAGCATCTCGCTATCCAAGAGACCGGGAGCCATAGCCCTAACAATTCAAGAAATGCAATCCGGCAACGATATGGAAATTGTTAGAATGTTGATTAGAGCTAGTCAATAGTAAGCACTATGTTGATTCTTCCTAATTAGCACATGAAATATAGTAGGTAAAATTTTCCATAACTCCTATTTAGTTTCGAAATTCAGCGTAAATTCTCTTTATACTTTAAAAATTGCATAACGTCCCTTCACACTTTCAAAAAACACTGCATGAAACCCCCCACCATGCAAAAATAAAACAAAATATAGATAGAAAATTTATCTTCTCATCACACAAAAAATGTAAAAAATGATTTAATGCAACATTTTTGAAAATATAAGGAGCGTCATGTAATTTTTAAAGTTACGGAGAATTTACGTTAAACTTCGAAACCACAATAAAATTATCGACAATTTTGCCAATATAACATGTTAATGTATAGCTTGAATTAATACTAACATTTGCTATGTAGATTATAATAATATGTTGTATATCTATTTTATGAGTGTGTTGGGTTAAACACATATTTTACGTGGTGAGATCAATTGTAACATGTATTATATAGACTATTGTCATGAATTGTATTTTTATTATGTTAATATATATATCTATTGTTGTTAGTTTATATCTTATGTGTTGTCTATTTATATTTCGTGTACTATGAACTCAGTGCTAACTAATCAAAATCACCATTTTAATTGTCGTCGTAACGATATCTACGCAGCAAAAACTATTCAAACATTTTATTATTAACTCAAACTAACCTTATAAACGCGACGTCTTTGCTCTCCGCCGACAACATGTTGCTGACGGCTTTGGGAACGCCAAGAAAGGCAGGGCCAATGTTCATCACTGATTTGAGGTGCTTGGCGCACCAGCCGGTGCCGCCACCCCCACCCATTGGAGGAGGAGCCTCGACCCATTTCATGAAATGCAGGAAGTAGATTACACCCATCGAATGAGGCACCACGACGACCTTCTTGAATCCATTCGTCACATACATTAGCTCAATTTTGCTTTTCAATCTGCTTAGAGTTTTGTCCCTAACCTGCTCAAACAACGGTGAAACACACATTATAAGCAATGTATCGAACCTCTGTTTATACAACCAATTTTCACTTATTTGATATTATTTATTCTTTGAAAAATATCACATCAAATATAATTTTTCTTACAAATCATCAAATCAAATACTAATTTTGTACCTTTTTTTTTTTCCAAACTTTCAAAACTCTATTAAGTTATTTTGTGGTTTTACCACAAATTTTTACTATTCAAATTTTTTTATTCCAAAAATATCAAATCAAACAATTATTTTCCTTTTTGTGTATTATATTATATATTTATTTTACATTCAAAACGTCACATCAACGTCTATTTATATCACATTAAACAACTATTCAAATTCAACATTTTACTACTCAAAAACCTCTGACTAAACGGAGCCACAGTGGTTTCAAATGTTCCAACACATCCAAGGGTTTTTTGTCCGGTTTCTACACAATTTTCTATTTTCCTATTTAGACTAACATTCTCAGAAAAAAAATAGATTTTTTCTTTACACGAAACACCAATGATAGACGTTAGCACAAGATGAACATACAATACATTACATTATCGTACCTCTGTGTTTTGGAAGGATAATCTCCAGTCATAAGCAGCCATATACATGTTCTTCTCCTCGTACCCAATGCGCGCCAAATTCTCGATCAGAATCGCCCACACGAAGTACCCCGGCGCAAAATAGTCGGCAGCAACAAGCCCCGGCACCGCCCGGACACGAATGCCGGGGGGATCAAGCCCTGTTTCATTGTCCAGGGAAAGATGCTCCAACCAACACATTGGCCTGAATCAAATTCACATCAATATACACACATACAATATATATATATATATTTCATTGCCCCTTAACAATTTATTCATTTTTTCTTTTTGGTTTGTCTCGTAACAAAATAATCATTTTTTAGTAACTATACTATCTATTTAACATTACAAATATCCTTCTAATTTATAATACATTACACAAATGTCATTATCTTTGTATCATACTACCTCCGGTCCTTTAACAAACTATCTATTTTTTCATTTTAAAAAAGTATTTATTTCTCTTTTTATTGACTCTATTATCTCTCTAACGTTATCCTTAAATGTCATTACCTTTATATCATATTATATTAATAAAATTATTTTAGTTATTTTACTTTATTCCTACTTTATTTTACTCATGGAGGAAGCACAATCCTATGAGGCGGAGACTGAGGGAGAATATATCTCTTTCTAATGATAATCGATTTTTCGATTTGAATTTGAATTTAAAAAATATTTGAATCGAAGTTCATATTGTAAAAATCTGAATCGGAGACTTGGTTAAAAAATTGAAACCTCTTGAATATCTCGGTGAAGCTGCCGCCGCCCCAGAGGCGCTGGCGGAAGAGGCCATGGGAGCACGGCCGGCCTTCCCAGAGCTCGAGACCGCCGGTGACAATGCCGGGGACGAGGACGACAGGGTGGAGCGCCGCCAGACCGTCGCGTTTCAGCCGCGCACCAGGCGGCTCCGGCGCCTGCAGTCCAGGCAAACAATGGTAGACGAAGAGCAGCAGCCACCAAGCAGTGCATAAGCATCCGATCATCCAGCAGCAGGAATCTATGCACCGCCATTCTCTGGAGCTTTTCTCCTTCTTCTTCCGCTGCTTTTTTTCTTCCGGCGAAGCAGAATCGTCGCCGGCGGCGGTTTTCCGATCATTTTTGGGGGAATCAAGCGCTTTTTCATCACGCGACCAACACTTAGCCTGCTCGAAGAAACAGAGCTTCCGAAACCGAAGAATCAAAGCCATTTCCCCCAATTTGAAGCTCTAGAATGCACAATTTAGAGCCAATCAGTCCATGAACCCTACTTCCCCAAATTGAAAAAATTCATCCCCTCCGATCGAGGACAGAATTGAGGAAGTGAAAGATGAACTGAGGACTGCAACAAAGCGTGGTTATGGCAAGCGGTGCTGTGCTGTTGCAGAGATCGTAGAAAGCAAACCACGTGGTGAACGAAGAGGCAGATATGAAGGAGGTGCCTGCGTGGACCACTAAATTCTCAAAATAGAGAGGAAGAGAGAGAGAGCTTTTTACTCCCAGCAATGATGGATTCACACATACGCATATTCAGGTAGAGGATGGGAAAAAAAGTTATATAAGAACCGCTGCTGGTAACTTTCCGCCATTGACGAGCACACACACACCTTGTCGCGTCTGCTTCAATTTTTTTTTTTTGCTTATCTTTCTGTCTCTAAAATTTCTCAAAAGCTTAACCCTAATTTGTCCCCAATAATGGCGAGGCGAGTCTGAATTTCTGAGCGTGGAATTTCTGAAAGCACACAGAGGAGATATGGTGAGTCAGAGAACTGAAAGTAACAGCAAAATGGGGCAAATACAGCATAATGCGGATTTTTTCAGGTCTGTAACAGTAAGGTATGGAGCAAATTGCAGAGAATCAATCGTTTCACTGTTCAAAAATCCGCTGTAATTTCCTTTTTCCTTTTGTGATTTCAGAACAGAATCCAAGGACGAACGAACGAACGATACCGACACACGCATATATATATATATATAGAGTTTTATATATACCTCAAAATATAATCACGGAGAAGCAGCAGAACAGCACACAATCCGATGAAAAACAGCAACTGCAGATCGTGAACGATGACGGCGATCGGTGAGTGGTCTTTGTGATTGATGATGGTGCTGTGACTTGTGAGTACCGACAATTGGCGGTGTGTGTTTGTTTTTTTGGTATCAAAACTATATGGGTGTGTTTCTTTGTTTATTTAAACAAAATTCTTAAATAATATTTTTTAAATAAATATTATAAACGATACACAATATATATATATACTCAATATATTTATCTTGATCATATTTTAAATTTTAAAATTTATAAATTTTTAATTTTAATTAAATTATTTATTTTTTTAATTTTAATTTATAATTTTTTTATCAATATATTTTTAAATTACCTACTAATTATACTTTATTTAAATTCTCGTATCCATAAGAATATACCCAAAATATATAGGATGGATGGAGGAATATTCATGCTTTATCCAATTAAAAAGGTTAAAATTTTGATGTGAAATATTATTTTTAGTATTATTGATATGTTATATATATATATATCTAATATTTCCTCCAATAAGAAATGATCTAATTTTCTAGTTTTTGTTCGTCTTATGATAAGAATATTATTTTTTAATTTAATAATTATACTATTTACTTAACATAATAAATATTTTTACTATAATATATTACACAAATATTATTATTTTTATATTACTATCGTACTAATTGGGATATAACCAATATAATACTTATATTAAAAAAATTATATGTAAAAGAACAAATAATACTCTTCTTTCGAGACATAAGTAGTATAAAAAAATATAAGTTCAAAACATAAAACAAACACACTTATTATTAAGATGACTAAATAGTTTAATTAAAATAAAAAAAAATATAAGTTATGAATTATAAAATGCAGTTAAAAAAATGTATAATTATATTTAAAAAAAATCACTTTCCTTCCTAAAAAATATTACTCACTTTAATTTTATTTTAAACTTTTTAATTTTTTTTTAAATTTTAATTAAATTAATTAATTATTTTAATTTTAATTTATAATTATTTATATTATAGGATAATTATTTTTGTATCCAAGCAACTCACACCAAATTTTGGCGACAGAGGAATTATTTATTTCTCTAATATCTAGATGGGTGTATTTCTTTATTTTAAATTTTACTACTTAAATTATGTGTTTCAAAAAAATTATTGTATTTTCTTTTTCTCATAAAATGTATTATTAAATATTATTTAATATCAAATTTAAATCAAAATTTTTCTAATCAAATTCCAAAAAGAGGCAACTTTGGGATTTGGGAAGTGTTTTGATTTTGTAGAATTTTTTATTATTTTGTATAAATATTTATAAGGAATTGAAACATTATATAGTAACTTTTTATTATTTTAAAAATATTTTATAAAATAAACTAAATATTTTTTGGTAAAATTTGTATAATGTTATACACAGTGTCCATGCAAAACACTACGTCTAATGACCGTGGATGCATTACAATTTGTGGCTTATTATTAACCACACGGTATTCATTTACCAATATATGTGTTTGCTATTTGAATGAAATGACTGCAAATATTTACTGTATCTATATTATATCTATATATACACATTTGTCTTTGTTCCCCAAACTTGTAATAACTATTTAATAGAATGATGCCTTTTATGTAAAATAAATCTAATTTAAATGTTCAATCCGTTCTATTGAAAGGTTGTTATTTTTCATTTTCGCCCGTCCCAAAACAAGATTACAATTTTCTAATTTAGTAATTGTACTACCTACCTAACATAATAAATACCCTTATAACTTACACTATATTACATAAATGCCATTACTTTTATATTACACAATACTACTAGGGGTATTTTAGCCATTTTTACTACAATCCATTATAATACTAATATTAAAAAATCTACTTGCAAAAAGCAAGAGTTACCCTTGTTCCAGGATGGAGTATAATAACAATAAAAGTTGCTACTTGTTCTGCCATATAGTAGAATAATTCATTAAAATGGTGGCCCTTAAAAATAAGGATTAATTATTTTCTCTATCTACTTAAATATTACCAAACTATTTTAGTCTTTCATATCCAAAAAATATATATATATAATCTATAATTGTATAGATTTATATAAGTACATTACTAATGTTGTAAGTTTAATAACTCTTTTGAGTGAATGTCATTATATTTATATACTAGCAAATAATTATATAAGTAATCAATGATCGTATTATTACCAAGAATTTAGCTGATTTGAATGCATTATATGTATATATATATATATATATACTCAGCATATAATATACCAATTAATGATTTTAAAAAGTAACTAATTTAATTATTATTAAATAATACAGTATATTTTAAAAAGTAGCCAGTAAATATATGTATAAAGAGATAAAATGATGTTGAAATTTAAATATTTCAAAAAATAGCTAATCAATAGTATTATATTCATTACGTTCAGATATTTATTTGTGTCTGCAAAGCAAAGGCCCAATACATTGGGCTTCAAATTAGTTGTGCAACATATATGTTTTCTTGATCGCCTAATCTTCCCACAGTTTCTCCTTAGACTCGCCATGGATACTCTTACCTTCTCCGCGCCTCTCAGCCACTGCTCTTCCCCAGCCGTCCGCCACCCCTCTGTCCTCCAACCCTCATCTCCCTCCTGCCTGTTTCTTAATAGTAAGAAAACCCTAGCTTCTACGCTCAATTGCTCTTTCAATTCCGTCAACAGCCCAACTATTTCCTCCCCAAAATCGGCCGAATCCCTACTTTTCCACCTCTCCGCTTCTTCGCCGCAGACGCCTGCGACGGCTATGCGTGGAGCCGAGGCCGATGTCATGGGATTATTGCTCAAGGAGAGGATTGTGTTTTTGGGGAATAGCATCGATGATTTCGTCGCTGACGCCATTATTAGTCAGTTGCTTTTGTTGGATGCGCAGGACTCCACTAAAGATATTCGCCTCTTCGTCAATTCTCCGGGAGGCTCACTTAGGTGCGTTCGTGTCATGTGAATTGATTTTAACTTAAATTCAAATTTGAATCTTAGTTCCATTATCTGCAAGTTTTCATAGTTGCTTTGGGATATATGTCAAGTAATGTGAAGCAATTTTAACTTAATTGCACAAAAACCAAACAAATAATTCTTTTAGGGTGTGTATAGATAATGTCCAAACCTCAGTTTGGCTATTGGATGTTTTCTTTCAACGCGGAAGGAATGAAATCATATCTTGGCTATGATAAGCATGTGTGAACAAAATTAAAATTGAGCTCAATCAACGCAGATGGTAAAAATGGTTACTTGAAATCATGGTCAACTTAAATGCTTAATTGAGTGGTTAACGACTATGCTACTTAGCTTTCTATTGAAAACGGATGCATAATTTCGATCTTAAGAACATTAGTGTATTTGAATTGAATTTTGTAGGGGTTATTGCTCATATTCGACTCAATGATACTAACAGTGTTAGTGAACATGGGCCTTATATGGTGTGCAGTGTTGAAGCTTGAATGCTTAATTGGTTATATTTACGCCCTAACCTGTTTGGTTTAAATCCTTTGGCTAATTACCTTTGCTGTTAGTTATTGTGAAACGAGAAAGAAAGGTGGACATGGAAACAACAGTCTTTATACATTTTTTCTATATTATAAATCTTCTTGATCATGATAGTGGTTATAAGGAATTTTTTTTTTTTTTCCTTTTTTTTGGACTTTAAGTGCTACGATGGCCATCTTTGATGCTGTGCGGCTAGTGAGGGCTGAAGTCTCGACAGTTGCACTGGGAATATCAGCATCTACAGCATCCATCATTCTTGGCGGTGGTGCCAAGGGAAAACGCTTTGCGATGCCTAATACTCGAATTATGATTCACCAACCACTTGGGGGTGCTAGTGGACAGGCTATAGATGTGGAAATTCAGGCACGAGAAGTCATGCATAACAAAACAAATGTCACCAAAATTATATCCGATTTCACGGGAAGACTGTTTGAACAGGTTGAGAAAGATATTGATAGAGATCGGTACATGTCCCCAATGGAAGCAGTTGAGTATGGCATTATCGATGCTGTCATTGATGGAGATAGCATTATCCCGCTCGTACCAGTTCCTGAAAAGGTTAAGTCATCTATGTTTGATTACGTGGAGATCAGCAAGGATCCCAAAAAGTTCTTGACGCCAGACATCCCGGATGATGAGATATATTGATCAAAGCCGTACAGGTGCGCAGCATTTTCTCATGATATTTCATTTTTGTGTACTTAGCACGAACTTGCTTCCATCTCTTTGAAGTAAGAACATTTCAGATGTCATACCAATTGCCGATTCATTTAAAAAGAACATGTAAATGGAGAAAAGTTTCCGTAGGCTTTCTTTCTTCAAGTATACTGTTCCTTAACCTTAGGGTAGACTGATTGCTTTAGATGGCTGCCCAATCACTTTTTCACACTTAGAGATGTATCTTTGAGAACTCTCTCTACTCTGTATCCTGAAACAACAGAAGGTGCAATTTTAATTCTTTGTCACAAGTATCAGTTTTTGAGCGATGAATAAAGTAGAAGAATTCAGCAAAGTATTGGATTGATATCTCTGTTAACCATTGTTTTACTATACAGTTATCTGACAATGTGTTGGCTTTCGCCATGTTTAAGTTTTTCTACAATGGTCTCGTACTTGTTTCCTCAGCAGACACTGTCGGTATATATTTCAAGCAGAAGAGGGATTCAGAATAGGTTTGATCCCGGCAACAGCCCCAGCCCCAACACGGCCATTTTCATCTGCTTCTAGGTTTTATCTGCGGTCAAATTGTTGCGTCGCATCGGTAATAGACTTGATTTGATGGAACTCCTGTTTTTTCCTCCTCCTCTTCAAGTTGTGTGTCCGGGGGATGGGATTTATTTTAGTTTATAATGACTTATCAAGGAGTGACAAAATTTATTTATGAGGTTTTGATTTTGGGTTTTGATTTTGAATAGTAAATTTTGAATTGAAATAGTTGTTTGATGTGATATAAATATGCGTTGATGCTACGTTTTGAATGTTTTTGGAGAAAAAAAAGAAGTTAAAATAGTAAAATCAGATCTAAAATTTTACAAGTAAACAGACCATGTACCGTCTCTTTGGCCGAATAGTCTTGTAAAGATTATTGCTATATTTGATTCTTACAATTGCTTTGCCTTCTTTTACTTGGAACCCAACCCGACCGGGGCTGTGCTTTTAATGGTTAGATTGGACCCTCCATTCTTTAAATTCAAATTCACTCTTGATTCCTTTAATTCTAATATATATATATATATATATATGTATTTTTTTTAAAAAAAATAATACTAATAATAATGAATGAATGAACAATGATTAAAGTGATGATTAATAGATATAAATGGTTGCTGATGAACATTTATCAGATAGTTCAATCTAGCCTTTTGTTTGTGACCAAAAGAGCCCGAAGAAGTGACTAACTAATGGCAATTGGTGAAACTAAAAAGACATCTCAATTTTTTTTATTATATGATTGATAGAAGATGAAATTGTTGCTGCGGTTGGAATTCCCTTTCTTTTTTTTTTTAGTCAAAAATAGTAAGTATTTAATGAGAAGATATCCTAATCCAATCCAACAGCAACAGCCACAGCCACGTACGTACCATTGATATATTTTTTATAGATTCAATTGTGACTTTGCCGGTCCAGCCCGGTCCAATTCAAAAGGCTCTTTCCAGGCTTTTGCCGATTATATTTTGATTAAAATTAAAATAGTAATCGTTTCCCTTTCGACTTCCCCGAAACGCAAGAGTCCATAGACACTCTGACGCCGGGATGGATCTCCGGTGACGGGGACTCGGCGGCCGAATAACCGCGATATTCTGTAGGGAGGAGCAGACTCCCATGGATTCCGCGGAGATCAATGAGCCGAGAAATAAGGGCAATAGGAATAGTCTTCGTCGCATGCTTTTCCGTTCCTGTTTTGCCGTCCTCTCCTCTATATTAGTTTTCCTTTTAATTTTCTTTGCGACGCTGTATACAGCTCTTTTGGTTGGAAATTTATCGTTTTGATCCCGATTCCTGTTCACTCGCGTTGCCGAATAGCTAGTTTCAAGCAGTGAGACTTCCGGTGTGATTGTATTCGTCTGAGGTGTAGAGTAACTGTCTTTTGTTTGCATGTATGCGATTTCCTTGATGATTCGAAACTGAGATGACTTTTTCTGGTGGTTATTGAGTCATGGTAGAGGAAATATGAAAGCTTCGGTTTCGAACTTTGAATGTGGGTTTGAGGAATTTGTATTTGTGGCTAAGAGCATCTCCAACCACGCTGTATTTACGGTGTTTCAACACCATTTCATTTCTGCCGGTTGCTCCAATCCAGTTTCATTTTTTGTGTTGCACAGTAGCAATACGCTATTTATTTTATTTTATTTTATTTTTTAAATTATAAATTTAATTTTTATTTTTTAAAATTTTATTTTAAATTATAAAAATAAAAAGTTGTTTAAAATAATAGGAAAAATTGAATATTTAAAGAATAATAGTGTAAAATGGAGTTATGATTGGAGTAAAATTACTGTAGCAATGACATATTTAAAGTTAAAACTGGATAAATGGAGATGATGGATTGAAGATGGCCTAATAAATTGGTACTAAAAAGCCTTAACCTTGTTTGAACCAGCAGAATTATCCCAATCTGTAGCTTTGTTTTTAGAACTTGTGATGTATAATCCTTTTTTTTTTTTTTTTTGAAATGATGAATTGATATCTATCATTAATTTTCTGTTTAACGAATGAATGCAAAATTTTTGTGCAATTCTCGTTATTTGGTTACTTAACAAGTCCTTTCCCCATAAAGCATAGACATATTTATTTAATGCAATTTATGAAATCTTAATTTGAAACCAACTTGACAAATGATTGAAATTTCTCTGAATCAACCATTTTGGCCAGATTTTAAGCAAATATAGCTATAGATGATGTTGTGTAATCGCCCAACTTGTGGTTCATATCAACAGAAGGTATCTGTTATCTCTAGGAATGAGTTATGGTACTACCCTGGCTAACGGTACTATAATTGATGTTTTTGCAGGTGTTGATTTAAGGTCACCAAGGTCTGTGAATTAGGCCTTCTAAATTACAAGAATGTGTTCTATCCATTGGACAGGAAAAAATATCGATGCCATTACGACTATTACTGGGCATCTGTATTTAAGGTGATTCCTGCACTTCTTTAAACATTGTACTGCATAATCCTTGAGTATAAAATTTATAATTAGGGTAATGATTCAAAATAAGAAGAGAGTGGCCCGTTATTGGGCCCATCAGGTGGCCAAGGATTTCTCTGGACGGAAGGTTCGGAGGCTAGGCGGTCGGTTGGTCAGCCGTCCGTTTTAAGGAGACAAGACAGTGATGGAAGTTAGCCGACGGGGGTGGTCGGCTGAGCAGTTGAATTCGATAACTGACAGGAACGTTAAGGCACGTGTCAGTAGGGGATTAATACGTGGAGCGGTTGATGGTAGTTGCAGTAACCGACCAGGTGACATTTTGAGACGTTTCCTTAGGGATTATTTAATGATTAAGGGGAATTTAGAAAAAAGGATCTTCGATCAGAAGTAATTACAATTTTCCTGTTGGAGGTCACCCTTTATTTTCATGCATTTACTACTTTGTTCTACATAAATAAAATTTTATTTATCCAAGTTCGAATGTATTTTCGGATTTTACTTTATATTGTTGGAAAAACCATTCAACAAATTGGCGACCACAGTGGGAGAGCAAGATAGCAAATTCTACTTTCAAACCATCGGTGTCGGAGTTTCTGCGGTGACATCAAATCCAACTACAGTTGTTCCAACCGCAGGAGGGACGTCTCAAGTACAGCCTGAATGGTTGACTTATGTTCAACAAATGAACAATCAACAGATGACTACCATACAAACAATGTTGCAAGATCAATAGAATTTAATGCAGAACATGCTGGATCAGGTGTTGTTCAGAATCACATTGCATTTAAGCACGCCCCTAACATTGTCACTCTCTCGCTTTCAGGCAACTTTTCTGGGACCAACATTTGCAGAGCCATCATACGTCGATAGTACAATTCCTAGTGCCACTGCTTCTAATCGAGCAGATAGGGGAAATACCCCTCTAACTTTCCCAAATAATGTTCCTTTTGGGCCAAGAATAGATAATACTCAGCCGAATATCACGAGGGAAGATAGGCAAGGAGGACATATACATGATCCTATTTATATTCCTGATCATCAACACCTTCGTCTGGATCCTGAAGAAATTGCGCATGTCCTGAGAGTACATTTCGGTATGAATCCCCACGTGGCTAATCGCCTCGTTTATCAAAGACCTTTTTCAGAAATGATCATTAATGATTACCTTCTCCCAAGGAATTATCGACCATCCGATTTTTATACTTTCTCAAGAGAAGATGGATCTTCCACCATAGAACATGTGGTTCGTTTCACGGCGCAGTTAGGAGTGATTGGTAATAATCCTTTCTACAAACTGCAACTGTTTGGTTTGTCTCTTACTAGGACAGCTTTTTCGTGATTTGTCAATTTACCATGAGGACACATACAAACCTGGGAAGGTTTGGACATGGCGTTCCACGCTAGATTCTTCAACCCTTTACCAACAGTCTCTCTTACCGATTTGTTGGAAATGAAACAGGCTCCAGAAGAATTAGCTGTGCAGTTTATCGAAAGAGTGCATTTGTTGAAAGGGCGATGTCCCACAATCATTAATGAGAATGAGATGACCAATTTAGTGGTACGCAATATGCATATACGGTTAAGAGAGAGACACTTATTGCACATGACTAGAAGATATAGCAAGTCTAGCATATCTTCAGAGAAAATGACCAAAATTTCAGGTATAATAAAATTCAGCAAATTACTAGTATATATATATTGATATACAGACCGCACAAATTATATATATATAATATTTATACTATATATTTTTTCTATCTTAATTCAATGGAATCCTTTTATTAATGCAATAATATTTAATTAATTAAAATCAGTAAGTTAATAAATAAAAAATACTTTTATTTATTTATAATTAATATAAACTAATTTTATAAAAAAATATAGAATTTTAAATGTATAAATAAAACAGTTTTGAATGAATTTTAAGTAATGATGTATAATGTTATATGTTATATATTTAATTAAATTAATTTATATTTTAAAATATGTTTTGATTTAGTAAATTTTATCCAAAATAGAAAAATACTTATTTTTATAAAACGGATAAAAATTGAAAATAAAATATATTAATTAAGATAAAATTGAAAAAGTATTATATATACCTCTATATATACTAATATATATTATATAATAATCGTTTCTATTTTCTATTTGTTATTTTGATATAATATTTAACATATACAAAATAAAACAACAAATCCTATTTTTAATTGGACCAAACCACAGAGCACAAATTATCATGGATTAAACAGTGACTTCACATCAGTCCTTAATTAAACACAAAATTCTGAAAAAGCCCATTCCCACCAAACTCACTTTTCAATTCAGTCCACTCCTGAATAAGTTGACCCACTCAAACTCCAGTGTGAAATCAGTTCCAACTTTCGAGGATTGTGGAATGGCGTTTTGAGCTGCTCTCCTCCACTTTTTCTTCATAATTTCAGTATTTGCGTGCAGCACCAATGGCGTCCATTTGCTCCTCTGCCGCCGCCGGCTTTGTTACGGTTGATCTTCGCCGTGAGTGTGCTCCCGGAAACACAGAATTCAACTCTTTCGCCAATTTTTCGCCATTGAATCAATTGCCGACCAGGACCGGCAGCAAAAGAGCGCTTCAGATACAATGCACGCGCAGTGTACAGGAAGTGATTCGTTTTGAGGAAAATTCTGAAGAACCAAAACTGGATGACAGTAGCGGCCGTGATTGGGGGAATGGACGGTCTTCTGGCGGCGGTGGAGGAGGAGGAGGAGGAGGTGGTAGTGGAGGCGGCGGGGAGGGAGATGTAAACGATGCCGACGAAGAAGAGTTCGGGCCGATAATAAAGTACGACGACGTTTTGATGGAGGCAGAAAGCCGTTGTGCTGTTTTACCTGATGATATGCTTGAGGCAGCGAAATCGCAGGGTCTTCGAAGATTGATTCTTTCTCGGTACTTGGATTTGCAGGTTAGAATGGTTTTAGATAACCGAGAATTTTTTATCAATTTTGTATTTCAGTTCCTAATTAGTTGGAGGTATGCACTGTGATTTTTCATTTTCAGTTGTTTCGTTGTTCTACAGGGCTCGGCTTGGCCTACAGGATTTCTGATGAGATATTGTTCAATGTTTCGGAATCGCATGCTCGCCGATCCTTCGTTTTTGTTTAAAGTCGGAACAGAAGTAAGTTGGAAGTAAATGATTATGAAGAATCTTGGGGAAATCGGAGTCTATGTTAAATATGCACTTTTTGATGTGATTTTTATTGAAGATCTGTTTATCCCAACATCACAATTTCTGATTCTGATTATTTTACTGCTTTATATGATATGTTTCAGATCATAATCGATTCTTGTTGTGCAACATTTGCTGAAGTTAAGAAAAGAGGAA
This sequence comes from Andrographis paniculata, assembly GCF_009805555.1. Lineage (NCBI taxonomy): Eukaryota > Viridiplantae > Streptophyta > Magnoliopsida > Lamiales > Acanthaceae > Andrographis > Andrographis paniculata. The sequence continues at coordinate 4,095,496 of NW_026137614.1, forward strand.
AGGATTTCTGGGCTGAGTTTGAATTGTACGCAGCGGATCTGTTTGTGGGTATTGTTGTTGACATTGCATTAGTAGGCATGTTGGCTCCTTATGCTCGCATACGCAAGCAATCGATATCCAGAGGCTTTTTCGGGCGTATGCAACAATTTACCGTAGGTCTTCCCAGCAGGTGAGTTGAGTAATTTACTTGTATTAGTTTAAATATTTAATTAGTTATTTTTGTGGACATGTCTGGATCAACTTTCGAATAATGAAAGTTGGATGGTAAATTGGAACACAATGATGTAGACTTTGTGTAGTGGAATAGCTTACACAAGAATTCAAATAATTACAAGGGAATCTTAATGTTGTAAATTTTAGATAATTTTGTAAGTAGCTACGATATCATGATTTGATTTGTATTTATCTGTCATCTTTGCTGTTTTCTTTCACAATTTACACCGTCAATGTCCCAAACAGACTTTCATTATATATATATATATATATATATATCATTTTTACTATAGCAAAAGGATGAGATGCACCAAGAAAGAAATTAAATTTTCTGTTCGTTCTCTTGACTTTTTGCTAAGTTATTTATGCTGGTAAGTATTATTTTGCATGTTTCTAAGACTGGCTTCTGAATTTTTTATTTTCTATTTATTTATTTATTTATTTATTTTTATGGTTGTGAAAAGATATTTACAACTTTGGCAAGGTTATTCTTGGGTGAATTTTGAACTGTGGCTATGTGAGAAATTTGAAATTGCCGCATATGCCTGTAATCTTGTTTTTAGATTCCAGAGCATTATTTGCCCTTTCATGGAGCTGGCCTTAGAACATTAGTTGCCATTGACTTTGATTGCCAAAACTATGCAGTGTTTTTGAAGCTGAGCGACCAGGTGTGAGATTTTCATTGCAACAGCGTGTCGCCACCTATTTTTACAAGGTACTCAGCACATGTTGGTTGTTAAGTTATAGCATTTGCAATCATTTGAGGTTAATGCTATCATCTAATGCACCATTTTACATTCAGGGTGTCTTATATGGTTGTGTTGGGTTTGGGTGCGGCATTATTGGCCAAGGCATTGCAAATATGATCATGACGGCTAAAAGGTGCGCCCTTTATGTATTTTTACATCTGCTGCCATGATTAAGGTTGACCTTTCATTTCATAATCCCTCTCCCTCATGCATTCCCATATATCCATTTTCATAACTCTTAAAAGTTAAAACCACTGCGGATTTAGTGCGGATTTAGGGTTAACGGTGCATTTGATGAATTCTCTCTTCTTAAATCGGCATGAGTTTCATTAAATTTATATCCATCGCAAAGATTTCTAACAGTAGTATCCTCCAATGCACGATCGAAAAAATGCTTTGTGATCAATTGTCTAGATGATGTATGAAGTTCTATTGTTTAGTAGTGGAAATGTCCACGTAAGTTTTTAACAAGAGATTAAGAAGTCAATCAAGATTCGTACAAAATTGGGAAAAAAAACTTGGTGAAATTCAAAGGCATTACTTTTCTTCGACCTGCCATCAATGACGACAATTCTAAACATGTCTGAAAAAGTCACATAGGATGTTATAACACACTATGCATTAAGGCACAACTTTCTTCGACCTACCATCTTCTCTTTTTCTTTTCTTTTATTACATTTTCCTTTTTTTACGTGATTTTGTTCATTTGTATACTCCTTTTGTCCACTAAAATTATGCTCATTTCGCGATTTTGATTTTTGCATACTATTCATACATTACTATTTATTTTGGAATTTTTTACCAATTAATTTTTCATCTATTTACATTAGATTATAAGTAATGTCTTTGATTTTTGTACATGCCAGGAGCATTCATAAATCTGACGAGGACATACCTGTGCCCCCATTAATAAAAAGTGCCGCGGTTTGGGGTATGGGTACTTATGATTTATTTGTCACAGTATTTTGTAGGTGTTGTTTAATTTTGCAATGCTTGCTTCTTTACCTTTCAGGTGTTTTTCTGGCAGTGTCTTCAAACACTCGTTACCAAATCATAAATGGATTAGAACAAATTGTCGAAGGCTCGACCTTGGCCAAGCAAGTGCCACTTATTGCCATGGCTTTTACAGTTGGTGTTCGATTTGCCAATAATATTTATGGTGGAATGCAGTTTATAGATTGGGCTAAATTGAGCGGAGCACAATAGTCTGTAGTGAGCTAGCAAGTGATGCGTCGTCTAAATTAAAATAAAATGTTTGAAATTCATTCGAAGAGTGATTGTTATTAGAGCTAGATTGGTTATCTTCTTACCCCTCATTTTGCATTGCAGATGATGTTTTATTAGCTTTTCAACCATTCAGTATTATATATAGCTACAAAAATCACTAAATCGAAGCATGTTGGGGTGAAAATCTCCGGCGAAGTTCTGGATATCGATCGTCATCAAGTCGGGTACTCGAGTGTTTGTGTTTAGGACAAGTAGAAAACACAAACGTAAATGGAAGATAAAAGTAAATTTTTAAAAAGCACAAGTTGAGGAAGATGTAGGGGATTTGTTTGTTTTGTAAAATATTTTGAATTGATATTTTTTTATATGAAATATGGAGAATTGTTTAGATAGTATATATTAATTTTATTTTTTTTTTAAATGTGTAGAAGATTTTTAGTAAAATGTATAAATCTTTAAATTAATTAGGACCGTAGAATTTTCTTTTCTAGTATATTAAACGGTGTTAAGTTGCACACGGAATTTCCAATATTTGGTTAAAGCATCTGCTCCCTCCATTCACAAACTAACGTCCTACTTTCCTATTTACAATGTTCAACAATTACTGTCGTCTTTCTATTTTTATACACAAAATTTACTCTTTTACTCTTTATTTATTCTTTCATTTTCTGCATACAAGATTAAAGGCAAATTTGTCATTTTATCACAAAAATCCTAATTGCCTAAAAATACATGTAAATATCAAATAAGATATTAAAAAATAGACGAGGGGAGAGTATTATTTAATCATTTCTGTTAAAAATACTCTTTATATACCATTATTATTATTACTAGATGGATGTTCTTACAAAGCTCGAGCAGTATGTATAGTTGTTCATGGCCTTTCACTTCAAAAATCTAAGGATCTGCATTTTGAATTTGAATTTTTTATAGGTAATTTTTTTTTTAATTTGAATAATTATTTGATATAAAATAATTATTGATTTGAAAATTTTAATATAATATATAAAATATATGAAATAAAGAAAAATAATTTTTAGAATAGAATTTAAACAAACACATCCTAATTTGGGGTTCAGCTTTATTTTAGCTTTTCCGAAAGTTAAACAAAGTGTCCAAGCAAGGGATTCTAAATGGATTTAAACCCGAAGATTGGCAAGATTTATCTCGAGCAAAAATAGTAGCAGTGGATTCTCACGTTAAAGGACAAGAGAATAAGCATCTTTTATCCATTGAATATTACAATTCTAATATATTGTATACATCGGTCATTTGTTGAATATTACACTTCAACGTATTTTGTATAATGTTTAACAAATCTTTATTGTCCCAACGTATTTTCATCGCACCATACACATGTAAAAATGATCAACAGACATAGCCATATAATGTTTAACAAATCTTTATCGTCTAACATATTTTCATCGCACCATACAAATATAAAATAATCAACTGACATAGCCACATACAACACAATATAGAAACAAACAACGCAAGATATCGAGACAAACAATGCATGATATAGGAACAAACATTAAAACAAATAACATATGGTCCGCACATGACATAGTCGACCACAACACATGCTATAATTGATTTCAACACAAAAAATATATTCATACAACACACATGCTAACCGGCGGCACCACAACCATCCCGTTACACTATAGTTCAATAATGTCCTCGTATCAATCAACAAATTTTTACATTATAGTTCAAAAGCATCTTGTCATTCAATATATAAACACACAAATAAATTTACATGGCTGAACAAATCTATATTATAGTTCAAACAGTTAAGTACCTAGGTATTATTTTATACATAGTTCAGTGTAAATTGAGCAAATGAGCTTCGACATTTACAATAACGAAACAACATATGAACACATAAGCTAATTATCGACATCAACAATGAAGTAGACTATATCAAACAGAACCCAAAGTAATGAAAAAAGCGCCCAATTTGATTTCCAGTTTATTGTAAAAATGACAGAAGGAAAAATCTCATATTTACACTATGTCAACAGATCGTCATTTTTAACAGACTGCACGACTCGTAAGTAGTAGTCAATTAGCTCTTACTTTCAACATGTCACAGCCAATATATAAACCTCAACTAAAGTATCCAGTTTCGTATACGGTGGCATCATTTCATGTTAAAAAAACTCTCGTTACTTATGCGAAGAGCAGTTGAAATTATCAAACAGCCGAATTAGAAACGGATGAAGTTTCATCACAGTAAGAAAAATATTGCACCTTTGTCAGAGGCCATCCTTCATGCTCAGCTTAATGTCTTGCACTTTAATGGATAAACGTTGTTTATGATCCTCGATATCCTTCAAAAGTGAGAGGAGGTTTGTGCGATACACTTCACATTTGCGGTTGGCACATTCAAGATCGGTGGTGAGATCATTAATCTTCTGATTCATGTCATCCTTCAGGAATGATGCATATTTAGAAATTCGAAGATCCATGGAACACAATATTTACGAAAGGGGAAACCCAAGAATTAATTATAACAGAGCATATAATTCATTGAGCACAACAAACAAAATCAATAAATTGATGTCCAAGTTACATGGAGGGATTTAAAATTATTAAAATCAGTATATTCAGCCTCAAAACTATTTCCAAGCGAATGCAATGATAAGGGTAAAGTACAAACTACATTCCTAAGAAATACAAAATGCTCAAAACTCAGCAAAAGAATAAAAGTATAAAACCAAGTTATTTTCATGGTTTTTTAGGAGATTTTACGGAAACAAGGAGAAGCATTTATACTTCATGAACAGTGGCAAACAAGTTATTAATAAATCGTAGATTACTAAATTTACAAGATTGATTACTATAATATATAAGAAAAAAAAGCAGCTATAAGGTAATCTAGGTTGCACAAAAGGCTGTAATAAATAAATGCACCGTATAATTGTTATCTTTTTATTGTCAACAGATCATGCAACTACACAAGGCAAGAAACAAACATAATTTGTTCGCGCATTTATTGAAGTTTAACTTTCATAAAAATATGGAAATGATCTACATTTGTTCGGTTTTAAAGCAGTCTCAAAATGCATAGGAGAACAGAATTTAGCATCGCAACATCATATCATCGCAGTATCAAACTGTCACATATTTGATTTGCCAAGAACCTGATGTTTAGCTCTAACAGTAGTAGTCCAATATTATTCAGAAAAAAGAAACAATGATTCGATCCAAATATTTAAGAAATCTATTGATTGAAATTAATATATGGATTTTAATTCAAATAAAACAGCAATTAGAGAAACACGAGAGACCTCGGATAGTTGCTGGGCTGAGCTCGTTTGACTTTCCCCCGAACAATTATTCAACCAAATTCCACTCCTCGAAGCTACATCCTTCATAGGTCCATTGTTTACGGATCCCTTTCCCTCACTCTTCATTGCGAGGGCAACTTTTCTTGAAGCTTCAGCCAAGGCAGCCACTGCAACATTGTAACATTCAACGGACTCTGCTCCTTCATCAACAAATTTGAAGGCCTCATGCCGGAGGGTATTATATCGAACAGTATGAGATTCCAAATAACTTTTAAATGGATCTGTAACTCTTTCTTCCAATATAACACTACTTTTGGCATTTCTTGTCCACCGCTTCAAAATATAGTGAGATGGGAGTGTGAGGACATTAGTGACTCTAAAAACTGCCAAAATGTGTCGGCAAAGAAGACCCGAAAACTCGAACATATGGCAGCTACACGTGGCTCTCATTTCGAGAACATTGAACCTCACATGATAAACTCTATGGTCTTCTTTGTATTTTGCTACATTATAAATGCCTACTTCTCCATCATCCTCCACTTTGGTTGCCGTAAAAGTTAGAGTGCTGACCAACTCCTCCTGAAATCTTGCAAATACTTTTCGGGTATAAAATTCGGATGCCTGTTTCTCCATCGGAGAGGGAGTCTTCAGAACTGGTGGTGTATTCATAGTATCAAAATCCGCTTTAACTTCTTTCTCATGGCGGCTTTCTAATGCTCTTTCATACAACTTAAAGAACTGGTTTAGATTTGTAGAAGCATTTATATATCCATCGAAGTACGAATTTATACCATCACTTTGCTGATTGATTGACATTTCGGCGAAGAAAGTGTCACGAAGATATGCTGGCACCCATTGTTTGCGGTCATCGTAAATAGATTGAATCCACCTATGATCGCGGAGATCATATTTATCAACAAGAGACTGCCAGCCAGATTCAAAATCCTCGATGCTCTCGGATAAATTCACGCACTTGTGGAAGGAAGCTTCAAAATAAGGCATTTGTATCAACACATTCGACAACTTCTCTTGACATTGCTTGAATATTTGCCACTTGCAGAAACGATGGCAAGAATTGGGGAAAACTTGCACAATGGCAGAGCGAATCACAGAATCGTGCTCGGTAGTGATCGACACAGGCGCACGATCAGACATTGCCGCTAGCCAACTTTTGAACAACCATACAAACGACGCTTCCGATTCATTAATCAGGAAAGCACAGCCAAACAGCACAGGCTGTCCATGATGGTTCAATCCAGTGAATGGAACAAAAGGCAATCTATACCGATTCGACCTGTACGTGGTGTCGAACGTCACAGTATCTCCAAAATAGTTGTAGTCAGTTCTTGCCTTCGAATCAACCCATAAAAAATTACCAATGCACTGGTCCTCATCCCCTTGCACAGCATAGAAAAACGCCGGATCTTCAGCCTGCTTCTGCTTCAAATAATCCAAAAGCAGTTGAATATCGCCTTCCATGCTCTTCTGCCGATTGTTGCGCATATAATTCCTGCAATCCACCTCCGTAAACCCCACTTTGTTAATCCCACCATACTCCTTGATCAGCACAGACATGATCCTTCGCGGCCCCATTCCAGCAGCCTGCAAAGTATCTATCAACGTCTTAGCCGGCCCAGAGATTTGGCGGTGTGATCGAAGACAATGCACCTGATCAGGTGGAACCAGCTCATGATTATGCTCCTTAACAAAACCCGACACAATCCATTTCCCCGAATCCTGTACCTTCACAGACATGGATGCCTTACAACCCACCCTAGTCACTGTCCGCGGCCGCTTAACCTCTCTATCCTTTGTTCTTTTCTCATTCAAATTCCTGAATCCTTCCCTAGCACACACAAAAGACCTCTGTATTATAGCCCCATCCTTCCTGGACCGACGCGACGAACTAACACGAGTACTGAATCCAATACGCCTTGCATACAAATTGTAGAATGCCTTGGCAGCCTCCTCCGATTCAAATTCCATTCCCTCATATGGCTCAAGTTCAATCTCACCTTCAGAATTGTAAATTTGGTTAGCAGCAGTGCCCACACTGCCACTCCCAATTGAATTACCATCATTTGGAGAACCATCAGGCATACCTCCATCATCGTTTGGGGTTTCGATATCAATACCATCATCCCCTCCCCCTAACCCAATGTCAAAATCTATGGCGCCATTTTCCATGCCTAGAACACAACAAATTTTTTTTTTTTGAAAAAAAAAAACCTAACAAATATCGGCGCACAACAATTCGATTAACAGATATGTGCAGCTACAGTATATGCAGAATTTAGCACGGACAACAACAACACAACGAAAAGAGATAGCCAACGTTTAATCCACAACTGCAATGGACATTTCAGCAGCAATCAAACCATGAACTGTGAAACTTTTTAAATCCACCTGCTACAAAAGAAATTGCCGTGAATTGAAGAGCGCAAAGATTCTGAATCACTTACCAGAATCTACAGGGTGTCTTTATAGCAGAAAGGGGATTTTGGTAATGATTTTGTGAGAGCGGGACGACGATTTCTATGCTCAAAGGTATTCGAGGCAGGGCAGGGCAGCGAGAAATGCAGATGGGTGGGTGCGGTGCAGATAATCAGAGCCCTAATTTGACTTTGAAGAGGGATACGTTCGAGATTTACTAATTCTTCTGGGGGCATTCTGAGAATCTCATGTAGTATCGTGTAGAACTGGAAGAAATTAATGGAACGTATTTAAATTAAAATTTAGAAAATAAGAAATAAAAAAAAAAATAGAAAAAAAAAAAAAATAGCAAATAAACTCAATCTAAAGCTCCGTTTAGATATAATTTTTTGGAGATTTTGGTGTATTGCTAAATAGTTTCTTGATTTTTATTATTTAATTTCGATATTTTTGGATGAAAAATACTATTTTTTTAACATAAAATATCGTATTAAATATTATTTAAATATAAAAGTAAATTTTTTTAATAAACAAAACACATCATTGTAGTTTTAGAAACCTGGATAATTAATAGTAATTATATTTTTAAAAATGAATATTTGAAATAATTTATTTTAAATATTATTCATTCCGTTCGAGCTTATTACACTATTTTTTTGGATAAAAAATAATGTAGGTAAAAATAAAGTGTGAATGTAAAAGAAAACACTAACTAGAAAAGATAATGACAATTTTTTATACTCTCTCCGTCCCAAAACTATAGTTTAGGTTGTGTTTGATACGAGATTTAAGAAATATTGATAGGTAAAAAGTACAAGTAAAAGACATTTTTATCTTTGTAAGTGCATTAGTGTAAAAAGTAGTGGCAATTATGTAATAATAATGAAAAAGAAACGATAGTTTTACAGTGATATTATTATTTATGAAAATGAGACTATTATTTTAGGACGGACAGAAATAGTAAATAGGACTATTGTATTGTTACGGATGAAGTATTATTTATTAAAATAAGAATAGTAAAATTATTTTGGAAAATAATAACGTTAAGCAACAATATTATTTGTTTTGTAAGATAATTTGAATATGTATTTTTTTTTTTTATATGAGACATGAGAAATTAGGTAGGAAATATTATAATAACAAAAGTGTGTAATATATTAATATTTTTGAAAAAATATGAGTATATATATTTTTTTGTTAAAAGAACACACTATAATTCTCTAATGGCTAAAATATTGCAGGAACATTAACAAACAACTAAAAACTATTTAAATGGAAAACCTCTCCAATTTTAAGAGGGAAAACCACCGGCTTTTAAGCCAACGAAAAATTCTAGTATCACTGATAATCAGAATACAATCGTCTAAAAACACAGTTCGAGATATGTCCTAATTAATAGGAAGTCATCGAAATCTCGATTTCACAAGAACAACAAATATAGCACAAAAACATAGTCTAAAAGCTTGACCCACAGCTGAATTTTTATCTGATGAAAATCTGATCGTTGAAAATCGATCTCCACGGTCCAGATTGACAATACAAATGTCCTATATCTTCAATAAAAAAAAAAATTCAAACAGGTCGAACAATGTTTATTATGTCGATCGATCAAATCTCCAAAACTATATGAAGAAGAAAACATATTGCTTTATTTTTCTGTTTTTTTTTTTTCTCAAAAGAGGAATTAGGTTATAATAATCGGTTAGGTCTAATTATTTTGTTAGAAATTTTGGGAGAAAATAATGAAATTATCTTATTGATCATCAAAATAAGGAGCCTATATATATAGGCAATACAAAACCAACTCGATATACTCAAATTTAAGTAATCTAATATATGAATAAGATCAAAAAAATGCAAATAAAAATAACTGTTGACTTTCCACCGAACCCGAAAACGACTTGACACCACCGGAGCAAAAAACGACATGATTTTACCGGAGCTGAAAACCACATGACTCCACCAGAGCCGAAAACGAGATGGCTGAAAACGAGATGACTCCACCAGAGCCGGAAACGAGATGACTTCACCGGAGCTGAAAACCACATGACTCCACCGGAGCCGATAACGAAATGATTCCACTGGAGCCGAAAACGACATGACTCCACCGAAGCCGAAAACGAGATTACTCTACCGAAGCCGAAAACCACATGGACTTCACCGGAGCCGAAAATCACATAACTCCACCGGAGGCGAAAACGAGATGACTCCACCGGAGCAAAAAACAACATGACTTCATTGGAGTTGAAAACGACATAACTCAACTGGAGCCGAAAACGAGATGACCCCACCGGAGCCTAAAACGACATGACTCAACCGGAGCCCCGAAAACGATATGATTCCACCGGAGCCGAAAACAAGTTGACTCTCCACAAAAGCTTAAAACAACATGACTCTCTACTGGAGTCGAAAACGGCGGGAGTACTCTCCACAAGATTGGAAATAACGGGACTTTCATTGCAATCAGAAACATGGCTCTGGAAAAACGAAGCAGACGGATCGCAGACAGATGTGCAGACTATGACTTCAATCGTAGACAAAATCAGGACTCAAGATAAAATTAAAATAAAAAAAAAGGGCTAGAAACTATAGAAAAATTTTCAAAATTGGAAGACCTCCGGTACATCTCAGGTTGAATGCACCCGAAAAAACGCGGATCGGTAGACTATATCTACAACATGAAAAAAGTAGATTCTGATACAATGTTAGAAATTTTGGGGGAAAATAATAAAATTGTCTTATTGATCATCAAAATAATAAGCCTATATATAAACAATACAAAACAGATTCGATAGACTCAAATCTAAGTAATCTAATCTATATAAGATTAAATCTAGATATAAATCTATTAAATCTAAAACTAAAACTGAATATCTAAAATATCTCAACATATCTATTAATTCACAGTCCAAATTCAATAAATCTCCCCACTTCCGACTATTTTGGGCCTTTAATTACATAATTTCAAATCAATTCTAACTACAAGTAAATCAATCCTTAACATCACATTGTTAGAATTAGTTCACCATATATTTTTCTGAATGATACAATTTCCGATAAATATTTCAAAAATACATAAAATATATGTACTTACACAATATATAATACTATATTTATTCATATATAAAATTAATATTCAATATAAAATAATATTTGTTATAATTTAATACAATTCATCGTATTTAATATAAAAATTACATTCACCAAAATACACGTATTGAAATGACAACTCTCAATAAGTTCATACTAGCTACAATTCATCGTATTTAATATAAAAATTACATTCACCAAAATACACGTATTGAAATGACAACTCTCAATAAGTTCATACTAGCTACAATTCATCGTATTTAATATAAAAATTACATTCACCAAAATACACGTATTGAAATGACAACTCTCAATAAGTTCATACTAGCTACATGAATCCAAATAGAAGAGCCCATAAAGAATAAGGAAATTTATCCGATGGAGAGTTCAAACCCATATAAAATATATTGAGTTCAAGGGTCTTCCTATTGAAATAATAATAATAATATATAAAAATTAGGAGAAATATAATAAAATAATAACATATATATATTTTACGACATACATAGTATTATATATATATAATTCTATATAAATTTGATACGATGTCTAAAAAAATATGAAGCATCACCAAATACAAAAAGATATGATAAGACAAGCATGAACAAAAATATTTTATGAGCAACGTTAAGCTCGGATTATTTCTTCTATGACATATACCTTGATTTCTGTGGATATATGAAATCTGATTATATTATAAAATTTAAGGATATAATTTGTATATAATTTGAATATTATATTCTAGATTTTAGATATATAATTTGGATATCATTAACATAGATTTAGCCTATAAATATTTATGTATTATCACTTTAATATGTATCTGCATATTTTATAGTAAAATTTTTGATTTGACAGCAACTTAAATTTAAATTATTCTGATCAAACTGAATTAGCAAATTTTTGTATTCCTTGTTCTTTGTTTACTTTTCTTGATTCTCCTTAATTTTCGCTTTGAAATATTCCTTTAATTTTATTGGGTCTCCATCAATCAATTTGGATTCCGTACATTTGGATTGCCTTCTTGATATTGGGCTCACAAACATTACTGGTAAATGAAAGGTGTGTTTGTTTGAGGAATTTGTTTAGATTTTCACTATTTATCCTAATTTTTCACCCTAAAAATATCAAATTAAACACTTATTTTTTTATTTTTTATATTATACTAAAAATTAATTTTACATTTAAAAGATCACATCAATACCTATTTATATCACATCGTACAACTATTCAAATTCAAAATTTTTACTATTCAAATCCCAACTCAAAATCCAAACCCTCAAACAAACACACCCGAAGTAGATTAACGAAGTCACTGCTAACAATGATATTACATTTTGAATGATTATGTAGATTGTATATTGAAATTAAAGTCGATCTTTTTATTTAGGAGCATCTCTTTGAAAAATTTTTTATTACTGGTAATAATATTCTTATAATATTTAGGGTAAAATATTTTTTTTTAGTACAGTAGCTGGATCCCCTTATTATTTTAGTTTTGTAAGTGGAGTCCGTTGTAAACTAGTTTCATAAGTAGAAAATTTTTGTTGTTTTAGTCCTCCGGCGCCGGACGCCCGCGTGGCTAGTCGGAAGCCAGGTGTTCCGCCAAGTCAGCGACACTCGACGGACACGTGGATTTTATTTTTTATTTTATTTTATTTTTTTAATTTTTAATTTTTTTTAAAATTGGACCAAATAAATAAAATTTAAAAAATTAAAAAAATAAAATTCAAGTGTCCGCCGGGTGTCGCTGACCTAGCGGACACGTAGCCTCCGGCGAGCCACGCGGGCGTCTCCAGCACCGGATGACTAAACAACGAAAAATTTTCACTTATGAAATTAGTTTGCGACATGCTCCACTTACGAGACTAAATTGATAAGGGGTCAGTTACGAGACCAAAAAAAAAAAAAAAAAAAAGTTTACCCTAATATTTAAAATCAACAGTGAGATAAATGATCATATTACAAATAATTCTTTTGGACATGAAATATATTTGATACATGTACGCACATCATCATCATTCAACAAACAAATAGGCAATATATAAAAGTTTTATTGATCAAATTAATGCATTTTTAGAGGATTTAGATAAAATCCTACTATTTATCCAAAAATTTCCCTCAAAAAACATCAAATCAAACACCTATTTTTCATTTTTTATATTATACTAAAAATCAATTTTACATTCAAAACATCACATCAACACTTATTTATATCACATTATACAACTATTCAAATTCAAAATTTTTAATATTCAAATCCCAACTCAAAATCCAAACCCCCAAACAAACACACCCATAATTTATTTTCACACCATCAAATTTGATGACTCGTTCACAATCAATAATTGGATCTTGCACTTCAATCACAAGCTACTATCAAATTCATTATACTTCATTCTCCTTGAAATTCATTATAGTTTTCGGGTGTGTTTGTTTGGCTGATTTAATTTATTTTCACTATTCGAAATTTTTTCACGAAAAAGATCAAATCAAAATTTCATTATTTCATTTATATTTTTATATTACACTAATAATTAATTTTACATTCAAAATATCACATCAATTTTTATTTATATAACATCATACAATTGAATATTATATTACTATTTTATAAGTAATAATACAATAGAAAGATAAAAAGACAATTTTCCACTTAAATTTATTTATTTTAATAACATTGTTTGTAATATTGTGTAAAGTGTAATAGTATTTATTAGGAGTATTAAAGTAGAACATACTTTTATAAAAGAAGACGAACAATTTTAAATTGGACAGACAAAAATGACAAAATAATCACCTATGACTCGGAAGTAATTAAATTAACGTTTTTATTATTAAAATAAAAAAAAAACACAAAATAAAAAAGCACCCTGCATATTTTAAACAGAAATAATTAAAAATAAAATAAAATAAAATAAAATAAAATTACAATATTAATAGCAAAAATAAATAAATAAATAAATAAATAAAACAACATACCTAGAGTTAGTAGAAGAATCTTGTCCGTTATAGGCTTAGCACACCGTTGCAAAGACACGTACAACATCATTATCATTGTTTGTTTGTTTAATTTATAAGTACGCCAAAATAACTTCCAAATCAGGCAACTGAAAGTTTCCAATTGCTTTGCCTCTTCACCAACCACAAACAAACAACTCATTCTTCTGTTACGGAGGTCCCGGGACCGGAGCACCCAGTCGCATCATATCCGTTGATAATACCATCCTCAGCCCATCAACGGACAAGATAGCTTATTGTGCTCAGATCCCAGCACCCCACCCACGCCCCCCCCACCCCACCATATTGATGAAATAAATAAATAAATAAAACCAGAATTGCAAGGCAAGACAAGGAAAAAAGAAGGGGAAAAGGAAAAGCCGCCCTCAAGGTTGTCTATTGATGCAACTCACCAATTTTTTTGTACTTTTTACTATTTTGATTCGAAATTAAATACAATTTGAACAGTTTATTCAATATTTTTTATTTTGGATATATATATTTTTTATAAATCATACAAAATTCACTCGTGATTTTACAAAATTGCACGAAATCTCCATACTTTTAAAATTACGTCAAATTCTCTTATGGTTTCATAAATTCTTTAACCCCTCGCCCTCCTTGTTTATCTGCACCAATCCAAAATGCAAATAAGTTTTAAAATCTTTATTTTCAAACCTTGAAATTATAAATATAATCATTATTCTTATTATTTAATCTAAAGAAACAACAAATATACTCAAAAATAATTATTTTTATATAATTTTTTTTAAAAAAAAAATTATGATATTTTAAGGTTAAATATAAGATAAATGAATATTTTTATAATTTTAGGAGTCTAAGAATGAGTATTCTGAAATTTATTTGCAATTTGAGCGCATTTATGTAAAAAATTGATAAATAAGGATGACCGATGGGTAAAGCGCAGAATTTACGAAACCACGAGAGAGTTTGACACATTTTAAAAGTACGAAAAATTTTGCGCAATTTTGTAAAACTACACGTGAGTTTTATTCAATTTAATTTTTTTTTATTTTTTTTTAATAACTTTGGACTTTTAGGTTTGTGAACCTATGAATACTTGTATATATTCTTTTGGGTGAGTTTGAAGAAAATTAATTTGGGATTGATATAAAAATAATATTTAATAAAATATTTTGATTTTTTTTAAAAAAAATATTAAGTTCAAATAATATAATCTTAAAAAGAAAAAAAATGGCGAAAAAATATACTCATATGATTATATTTTTTAAAATAATAAATTACATTCAATCATTAATTAATTAATAAATTTCTCTTATTTAATTATCTCAATTCATGCTATCCCGGATGAAAATAGACCAAGCCGTCTATCAAGGGTCCAAGGTCTGATGTATTTATTTAAACAATTCGAATAAGCTTAGACTTTATAAAAAGTTTTTTAGGCCTGCTCGGCCGGCCCATTTATATATACACTACAAAAAAATTAGTATATTTGTAACAGAATTCCGTTCCTAAAGTTCACGTAATTAACGTAATTCTATCTCTAATTCCGTCTCTAATATCATTAGTAACAGAAAAAGTGAATTTAGTAACGAAAAAATTTCGTTACAAAATTGATAATTTCTTGTAGATATAATTTTGATTTAATATATAAAATTATTATAATTTTTAAGTATTTATATATATTTTTAAAAAATTAATTTAGTGATAATAACAAAATATAAAATTTATTATTTTAACTATAATTATATATACATAAATAATAATTTTATTTATATTTATTTTTTACTAATATTGAATTAAAAAAAATTAAAAATAAATAATTATATAAACATTTAAATCGACTCATTACACAAACTTAAAAATAGGTCAAGGCTCTTTGATCTTTTTATTACGTGCTAATAGGTCAAGCTCAAGCTTTAGTTTTTCAAGTAGGTCCGGTATGAGTTTATTTAAAATCTGATCTGATATGACCTATTTTTATTCATACTATTAATTCTTTTGCCCAATAAAATAAAGTAAAATTGTGCGATCAACATTATAATTTTTTATTTATTTATTCTTTTGGGTTTTTAAGGCAGTGAATTTATAAATATTTAATTACTCTTTCTGTCCTGATAATTTAATTCTATATTTTTGTAAAAATATAAAAAAATTGGCCTAAATTTTCCGAACGGATAGAGTATTTCTCTAAATTTTTAAATTTTAATTTTTTTAATAAAATTATATTCGATTTTCAATTATCTCAATTGATGCAATCTGCATAATCTATAATGCCCCACCCCACCCCAATATCAAATTCATTCATTCATTTCTTACAGTTTGTTCAATCAGTTTCTCTCAAGTTGAAAGTTCCCTTTCATCATCTTCCTTCTTCTTCTTCTTCTTATTTGTTTCTTTCTCTCAGCTAATCCAAATCTCACCAACAGCTCATTAATCGATCGATAAATGCATTGCAGCCAACAGCACTTGCTTCAACACCAAGCACCAACACCATTTTAGTCTCTTCTTACAAAGCATATTCATTAATCAATGTTCGATATATAGACTGTCGGAACGACGACAGGTTCAACATAATTTTTGAAGCTACCTACTAATCTCCCATGGCTGATCCTCCCCTCAAATTCGTAAGTTGTTATTTATAAATCTAGCAGCTTTTTAATGATTTTTTTTATATATATAACTAATTAATTGTCTGTTATAATTAATGCAATTTTTGTTTAATTTCCAGAGAAAGAAGAAGACGATGAATGAAGAACAAAAGAGGGAGGAACTCGAAAGAGAGGTAATTAAGCAAGAAACAAATTAGCCAAAATTACCCATAATTTCCTAGTATTTTCGAAATTCAGTTTAAATTTATCTTATACTTTAAAAATTGCACGACGATTCTTAGATTTTAAAAAACATTGTATAAAATTCTTTTTTTTGGTGATAGAAAGATGATTGTCCATTTACGTTTTTTTATGACGAATTTCATGCAATATTTTTAAAAAATTTCATGCAAATTTTAAAGTATAAAAATTTATACTAAAATTTGAAATTACAAAAGAGTTATAGATAAATTTGTCTTTCTTTTCTTTTTTTTTTTTTTTTTTTTTTTTTTTTTTTTTTTTTTTCTCTTCTATATATATATATATTTCTTTTGGCTAAACCAGTGGTGTGCATAGTTTGTGAGGGTACAACGTACAACCAAGACAAGGGCTATCTCATGTCTGTTTCTCTCGTAGGGGCCTAGACTTACATCAATACATACATTATATATATATATATTTACATACGTCATGGCTTCCAAGCTAATTCTCACCTTAGTGTTTAATGTACCCAACAAACCTTCCTGGTTTAGTTATTAGACATGTTTCAAAGTGTTTTAAATACTTTCTATTATTTTCGAAATAATTATAAAAATTTGAGCAAAAAAAGAATATTAATTTAATCATGATGTTTTGAAAGAAAATAGTATTGTACTTACATAATACTCCATTTGTCCGTAAAAATTATTTATTTATTATATTTTTTAATGATAAATACAGAGTCTGAATCTTTAAAAGTGTGGTAATAAAAAATTCTGTCGAACTATTTTCAAATGAACTATTATTCTTCTGTGAAAAAAAAAAATCACTAAAAATTCTCATCTTTGTAAAACTAAGGGCACGGTAAAGATCTAATGTTGAAAATGCATTAGGTTGCGGTGCTTCACAAAATGCTCGATTACGAGAAGAAGGTGCACGATTATCTCGAACAACTCAATAATCAACAAGATCCTTCCTCTTCTCTTACCATTCCAAACTTCCTCCCACCTAAGGTATACAATACAATCCTTAATTTTTATTTATTTTATTTATTTTTTTTGTGCTCGAAATCTATGGCAACATTTTCCTTATCTCATTTGATTTGCCTTTCTACATTTTTGTTGACAAACTCAGATCTTTTCTCTTTAGATAGAAGCTTTTGGAGTTTTTTAAAAAAAAAATTAGATATAGCAAAAAGATTCAGTGTTTGATGTGAAATTTTATGGAAAAAAATAAGTATTTGATATATATATATATTTTTTTTATGAGCATGATCAAAATTTTATAAAACGTGTATGAATATAGACCATAAATTTTGGGGCTTGTGGTTAATCCCTTTTAACACATAATGTTTGAGAAGTATTTGTAAATAAACTCGATGAATGACTTCAGATGAAAGAGATACTTGCCGAGTTATCAATAGTCGAGAGTGAGATCACACATCTCGAGAGCCAAATCAAACATCTTCAAGCTCAAGTGAAGCACGAAAAGGAAGTTAATATCGAGACAAAATACAAACAATGGGGGCGAGGAAACCTTAATAAAATCCGTCAACATGAATCTTCGCCTCTCCCACCAAATCCGAACATCATTAGCAAAAGGGCCAACGAGAAAATCGCATTTGACACCAAAGCTATGCATTTCATCAACAAGGCAATTAAAGGAGATTATAACCTAAGCGACTTTAGTGTGAACGAAAAGGTGATGAACTCAAAGGGATTCTCGAGTCAGAAGGAGAATAAATTTCAATACGATGGAGGAATATATAACGAGAAAATCTCGAGAAAAAGTGGCATACTAAAACCTCCCTCGCCGTTAAGAGAGCCGAGGCATCATGCCACGCCTAGAGTATGAAATTCTTAGCTTATCAAACTTTATAAATTCGAATCCAATTAAATTTACCTTGTGAGTTCGCTTTTGGGAAAGTTTTTCCATTTTTGGTTATTAAAATTTTTATTTTTAGAGGGAAAATTAGGAATTGGTTGTGATATTTTTGCTAAAAATAAAATATTTACAATGAATCACGTGAAGAAATAAACAACATATAAGGTAAAGATGCAATATACCTAATTCTAATTGATATGTATTTAGTTAATTCTATGGAAATTTTTGGTGTTTTAGGATTTTTGAATTTGAATGTATTTTTTTTTTTTTAAAAAAACATATAAAATAAATATGAATGTATCCAACATATATAATCCATTTAAAATGTTACATTAAAATTTCATCATCTATTGAAACATTACATTCAATACTTATTTTATATGTTTTTATTGTAAACTGCAATATACCTAATTGATATGTATTTAGTAAATTCTACTTAGAATATTTTTATTTTATAACGAATAGTGAGTTTACTTAATTTTGATTTAAATAGTATTTTGATGTTATATTTGTGAGAAAAAAAATATATTTTTATTAAAAATCGTATCATGAATATCATTTGTTGAAAATCGTATACATTTCTAACATTCTCCATTGCTCTTTTTATTCCATAACATCTTAATATTATTTCAGAGAGACCGAAATCTTGAGGTGTCGAATGAAATGCCGGCACACAAGGCTGGCTCGACTCCATTGCATTTGGAGGAAGAAAACATCCAACGATGGCCGCCTAATAAGCTGTCCGAGAACATAATGAAGTGCTTAATCTTCATTTTTGTGAGATTACTCCGAACATCGAGAGTAATGGAGTTAGAAAAGTCCGGGCCCATTGCTCGTTCCACCAACTTTTCCCTTAGCTTCCGAGCAGAGACAACCTCGAATTTAAAGACGAGCGTCATGTTCCAAAAAGATTCGCGGCAGCAAGATCCTTACGGCGTCTTTGATTCCGAAGAATCCATTCCTAGGGATATTGGTCCTTACAAGAACTTGGTTAGACTTACCTCGACTTCCATGGACCTCAAGTGCATTCAGAGTTCAAGTTCCGTGCCTCTTTTGCAAAAGTTAAAGTGAGTGAAAAATGATGAATACATTTATTTCCTAGGCTCTATGCTGATCCGGTCAAGTTAGCATGGATCAGCATATGTTATAGAAGTGACCAATATATATATTTTTATATATATCTCAGCATATGTTGTGTTATAAGATAACATATGCTAAATTATAATTATAATATGATATATATTGTATTATAAATATGCAGAGATATACATAAATATATGTTGGTCACCCTTATAACATATGTTGATCCGTTCACATCAGCACCATGCTGATTTGATCGGATCAGCAGCCGATCCATGCCCTATTTCATTTTTAAAAATACTAAGGCGGAATTCGCACTATTGTCTCTCATAGTTTAAAAGCTACAATTATTTTTCTTTCATTGAGTTTTTAAAAACATTGGGTAGAATTTTCAATCTGCAGTACTCAAACAATAATAGTTTATACCAATCTTTAAATTTTAGATATTTTGGAAATTATGTGCAATATTCTTTAAAACACAAGGGAAAGAATGTTGCACAGTTTCTAATCTACCGTGCAAAATTTTTAAATTCTTTAGCAATTTTTTATTTTATTTTTTGAAATTTAATGAATTAATGATTATATTCTCTCTCTTGGTTAAAATTTGTTTAGGGTTTTGATGGATGGCCTTCAAAAGGTGGACTTGAGGTTCTTGAGTCATCAACAAAAATTAGCCTTTTGGATCAACATCTACAATGCTTGTATCATGCATGTACTTTATTTTTCCCAACTCCATATATTAATAATTATCTATTTTATTATATATATTAATTGAAGATATATGTTTTATGATTTTTAATTATCCAGGGATATCTTCAATATGGGGTTCCTACGGTTTTTGGTCCTGAGAATCTCTTGTCTCTCATGAACAAGGTAACTAACTAATTCTTGTTATTATGAAAATTTGCGAATTTGATTGTATAGCTAAAGTCAATTATAAGGGCATAAATCAAATGCTGGTCCGATCAGTGTTGATTTATACGGATGAACAATATATATTTATACATATATCAGTATATTTATTATATTATAAAATAACATATGATATCTTATATTACATTATATGTTGTACTATGTATAAATATATGGTGATCACCAGCATAGTATATGATGATCCGGTCAAAACAGCATCATGTTGACTAAGCTGGATCAGTACGGAATCTGTAGCCCAATTATATTACAATTTTTATTTATGTATGTCTCATATTTTATTTCATTTTTCTTTTTTGAAAAAAAAGTTACACATTTTAATTATGTTTTAAATTTTAATTTCCTTTTATTTTAATATACTGCTTACTTATCTTAATTTTTAATTTATAATTATTTTATTCTATTGTAATACTTTTATAAATATATTCTTAATTATTTATTAATTGACTCTTCATAAATTATCGTATCTACGTGACACTATATTTGATACGGAGGAAGTATAAGAATCATATTAAAAGCGTGTATTTATTTTGTGAGAATGTTGAAAAAAAAAATTTATGTGAGAATCGTGTAAAAAATATAAAAATAATGAAGGTGTGTAGTGTATTAATATTTTTGAAAAAATATGAAAAAAAAAATGTAGAAGAACAAAACATGTATATCTTTACAAATAATTGACATATATGTATTTGTAATATTGGAATTTATTCATCTTCGTGTGGCTGATCAAGCAGGCAAGTTTGAACATCTCCGGTAACGACATTAACGCTCAAGCAATCGAACATTTTATCTTGAGGAAACCCCAAGATTCAGCCGTCAAAGAGGTATCCATGTTTCACATAAAAAAAAAAACAGTACATATTTTCCTCTGACATAAAAAATAAATAAATAAATGAGATAAATATTGTTATATGAGCTGACATGTCGCTCATGTTGAAAGAAAAAAGAATGCAACAATTTTCAATTCTAGTGTTGATGTGATTTACCTTTATATATTTAAAATCTATGTTTGTATATTTATTTAAAAAAGTTATGTTCATGTCAATATTTTCTATTGAAAATTACTACGTTTATATATTAACACACATGACAATATGATATTTTCAGCTACTATGAATAAAATAGAGAACTATTTATACAGACTTTATTTTAATGACCAAAAGTAAGTATGCAGACTAAAAATATATTTATCCTAAAATAAATGAATTCATGCATCACTTGCTCTCAGATACTAAGCAAAGGCAACGACAACAACAAAGAGACGATAGTACGTGAACTCTATGGACTCGATACACCCGATCCAAACATTACATTCGCCCTTTGTTGTGGTACTCGCTCATCACCCGCGGTATGTTCTTAAGAAAATTAGAAATTATATCATATACTTAAGATTATTTATTACTTTTACCATATGTCACTAAGAAAAAGATAATTTTCTTGTCCCGACCATACATGATCAAAATCCAATTAACAAGATCGATAAGATAAAAGTGATAGTTGACCATAGATAGATGACTAAATTTGTCATATTTCTATATATTTTTAGAAACAAACTCTTAAAACCAATTAAAAAATATAAATTTAGTCCCGCACTCATGATTGATGTCAATCTTGTCCCATATGTTTCTTCAACAATACTATGCTTCGGAAATTTCACATTTGTTTTGCCATTGGGAGAAAAAATAAATTAAGTTATTTATTTATTATTTCTTTTGTCGTAAAAAAATTATGCTTATTTTTTTGAATATCATAAAAAAAAAGTATACTTCTTCCATTTTACATGTATCTATTCATTTGCTTTTTTTTTTTAATATTAAATTTTGAATATTAGTATTTTTTTTATAATATAGTAGAATGAATGGGTGAATAGTCAATTATACCTCTAAAATTTTAATACTATATATTTTATATACTATAGTATTTTTGTAATTTACGTATAAAATGTAAAGATTCTTTTAATTACGAGGAAAGTACTATTGCTAAAATCAAAATTGATAGAAGTGATTTCAAATTGATCAAAATAACAAAATAAATAGATTGATTCCATATCGAAGGAGTATTACTTTTTTTTTTAGGTTGCGGATCCGGTGCTGACACAATCAAATTAGCATGATGTTGATTTGATCGAGTCAGTATATCACATAAAGATATCCAACATATATTATATACTATCATAGCACATTTATGATACAAACATATATTATGTTACAATTCAACATATGATATCTTATAATACATCATATGTTGTATCCAAAAATATATGTTGACTACTTTTATGAGATATGCTGACCCGATCAAATCAGCATTGAATCAGCGACTAGCACCTGATCCGCGCCTCCCTTCATATATTTTTCTTTACGGTATAATGCAAAAATAACTAAACGCACACATTTACATTAAAATTTATCCAAAATACTCTCCTCAATTCGACCCTGATTCCCAATCTCCTCTACTATAAATTTCGACATGCGTATTGTTCTTCACTTTGAATTTGTCGTCGCAATATATATAGGTGAAGATATACACGGCGGAGGGAGTGATTACCGAGCTAGAAAGATCGAAACTAGAGTATCTACAAGCATCAATTGTGGTAACAAGTAGCAAAAGAATTGCTCTCCCCGAGCTTCTGTTGAGGAACATGAATGAGTTTGTGAGCGAGCCCGAGTCGATGATGGAGTGGGTGTGCCAACAGCTGCCGACGTCCGGGACACTCAGGAAGTCGATCGTCGACTGTTTCCGGGGACCTCAGGCTGCAGCAGCCAAGCCTTCATCATCATCTTCTTCTTCATCATCTACTTTGGTTGAGAAAATACCCTATGAGTATGAGTTTCAGTACTTATTGGCAATGTGATTCAACCAATCTCTCTCTATATATATATATACATGTTAATTGTATGTATCCATGGAGATGAATAATTATAATTCTAGTTTAGTGAATATTTTTTTCGGGATAAATTATACTCTCTCCGTCCCACTGGTTCCTTATATTTATCAATATTAAGCACACTTAACAAATATAAATTAATTAAATTAAATTACACGTAGGATCTACTCAAAATCTATTTATTTCTATTTCTCTTCAATTAACAAATATTTTTATTTATTTTTAAAACTCTTCATTTTTTTATAAAACTAATTTATGATAAAAAATAAATAAATATGTTTTTGTAATATCCCCGGAGTTGGGCTGGTACTAGGCCATCAAAGGATAAATATAAGTTAAATGAATTAAATAGACTCTTCACGTCAACAATGTGCATATTCGTTTTCGTGTTGACCTGTGGAGTCCGTCTATATTATATAAAATTTTATTGAGATATAACATTAAAAATATTTAAATATATATTAATTTTTTTAAGTAATTAAATAACTAATTTATATTACATAAATTCCGTCCACAAACAAAAGACTATAATACTTGTTTTGTTGTTAGTAAAATTGCATTTATGGCCTGAACTTTTTTTTCTTTTTTTTACAAGGAAGCCGGTATATAATACTTGATCATGTAAACATTAAGGATATATTTGTTTGTGATTTTTGTTGAATTTTATTATTTTAATTTTTAAAATATCATATTGAATTTTTAAGTTTATATTACATTATTCTAAAATAAACTATATTAAAATATCAAATTATTATATATTTATATCACGTAAAATAATTATTTTAAATTTATTTATTCTTTAAAATCCAAAATCAAAATCCCATAAACTCTTAAAAACACATTTATTTGTTCTTTCACAATTTTTTAAAAACACATTTTTCTCCAAAATTAATATATTATATATATTTATTATTTTTATATTATTTAAATAATTTTCTATCAAAAAAAAAAAAATTTCAAACAATTTCACTAAGGGTGCTTTTGTTTGAAGGATTTATGTAAATTTATATTATTCATACAAATTGTTTTCCTAAAAATTATCAAATCGAACACCTATTTTTTTATTTTTTATATTATATTAAATATCAATTTTATATTCAAAATATTAAATAAATACATTATACAATTATTCAAATTCAATTTTTTTTATTATTCAAATTCCAATTGAAAATACACATTCAATTTTTACCTTAAATTTGAACGAATAACAAACTCCCCATTAATATTATTATTAGTATTATAATTTTTTCTTTTTTAGGTTCACGTCAAAACAAACAGCCAGCAATTGTACAGGCAACTTGGAGTGCGGTAGAAATGGCGATTAGACGGAAATAGCAGCAAGGGTAAAATTGGTAAAAAAAAAGTCTCACCGCTTTCACATTTTTGTCTTCTTGGGTTAAAAATAAATTGCAAACTGCACTTAAAAAGGATTTCTGAACATCAGCCTCAGCTTCCCTCTCTTCGTTCATCTTTGAATTGCTTCTGCAGTTGCCGTTTCTTTGCAATTTCACTTGTCGTTCTCTGCAATTCAATTCGTCGTGGTACATATTATCTCGCTTGATTCTGATTCTGTGAACGGAGGGATGATCAGGGTAAGAGCTGTTGGTATTATGTTTATGTAATTCGTTAGTGACTGAATGCCGAAAGTGTGGTTCGATTTTCACTCTAGAGTTGTTGCTTCTGGCTGAAATCGTGTTTACCATTTCTCGTGTTCGTACTTTTCCGATGGTGTGGCTTGCATTCTCGCACTAGCTACCATCGCCGCTCTTTCCGGCGGTGCCGCCCGACTTTAGAAAGTCTGACCTAAAGGTAAAACCAGAAGAGTATTGCACCTCGGGGAGGAATGGCCCCAAAGCTCGAGGAGTTGAATGAATATTCTCGCTTTATGATGCTTTGTGGACACACAGTACAATTTTAATTTTTCTCTGCATTTGAGTGGGCAATTTTTAGTGAATCTTGTTGGTTTGTGCAAACATTTGTTGTTGTTGTTGTTGTTGTTCTTGTGCTGTTTAACCTAGCTTTCGAATCATGATTGTTTGCGTTGTTTTATGCGTTTTTGGGTTGTGGTTGGTTTTTAATTTCATCGTCTTACATCTTTCTGCGTAGAAATTTCTAGATTCAATGAAATATTTGGCCGACAGTGTGTCCATAACATATAATCATTAGTCTCTCTTAATGTTCTTGTTTGTGGGTTCTCTTACACCATTTTGTAGCCCTAATTTTCCTATAATGGTTATGGATTGTTTATGTTGAGAGATTTCTAAGTTGGAATTTTGTGGATATCATTGCAGCTCTGGGAAAGCTGAATTTCAGGTTTGAGAAGTGGAGCAACTCCTAAGATGAGGAAATTTGGGACCATTCAGGCGCACAGAGAGAACATAAATCCCTTATCCTTGGAATCTAAGAAAGCTGAAGTTCACCAGGAGTCTGTTGCTTTCAAGAAAAGGAAAATTACTGGCCATTCTCTTAAAGCTCGATATAAAAGATTAGGGGAAGGGAATACTGTAACAGGTACTGTTATCTCTATGTTTTTGGATTAAAACACTTATTAGAGAAAGTCCCTAAACAGCCGTAGATGTGAGCTGGTTGTATAAGTGGTGTTTTATTGAAGATCGATATGCTTTCTTTGACATTGCAGAGACCTTAAGTGCTAAGGATGAAAATTATGGTCTTGTGGGGTCTTGCATTAGGTCTTCTAAGAAAATGAGGTATCTATTAACCTTCGTTTAATTCTTTTTACCGCTTCATTATATGTTTCCAAAGCAAAGGTTATGTTATTTTGCCCCAAGATTCTTACTCTATCTGCCTCAACTTCTGATTTTTGCACCTATTCATGAAAAGCAAGTGAAGAAGTGCGTGCACACACACACACACATAAAGGAACATTCCTAGTTCTGAAGACAAGCATACACGTGTGAAATTTAAATTGCAATGTACCCAGAAATAAAGCATTTCATTTCAGCTTTACCAGAATTGTGTTTGATATTTTGGCTGCAGGACTACTTGTAATTCACAAGAAAAGGAGATATGCTCGTGTAATGCTGCCGTAAAAACTGAACCTGATGTCTCCTCTGTGGACAAGGTTAGTTTTCCTTGTGTGGAATGGCTTGTACATTGGTTGAGAACTTTTACTCCTATCTACCATATGAAAAGGAAAGTAGCTGTTTCTACATTAACTCTCCATTTGCAATAATAAATTATAGACTTGTTTGGATGGAGGGATTCAGATTTGAGAACAATTTTAGAGAAGAGGTTTAAAATTCATATTAATTACTTTGAATAGGAGCGTAAATAATTTGGATATTTTACGAAATCAATTTATCGAATGAAATGCGAGGAAGTTATTATCTTGTATTTGAAATCCTTTTTTAATATTTATCACTTCAAATGCACTTTATGCTATTTTGTATAGATTGAAAGTTATTTCCAAGGAAAACGTTAAAAGCTTGGGGAATCGACTGCCACATGGCACATGCCTATTACATATTGAGTTTGTCAAATTCTCTATGTATTTTCTTTGTCTCTTTAGGACCGTATTAATGCACACTAGATGTATATTATGAATACAGCTGGTTTTTATGCCAGAGGGAGTATTAAATATGAAAAAAAAATACTAATAGGAGTAAATATGATCGATCACACACCTCCACTTGTAAGACACGCAGGTTATCACGTGTGTATTAAAACTAATTTGCTTTTCTGTTTGTTACCGGTAACCTTGTATAGTTACAGAATATTTGGTATGAGTATATGTAATAAATTGCATATTTCCCACTTGTTTTATATATATAAACAAGTAATCTTTAAATCATCAAATTGAGTGAGAATCATAGGTGAATAGCTTATCATGCAGGCATAAACTTGCTAGACTTATGTATTGCAGAGTATCTAGTTGTGACTTTTCAGTCATCCATAAACTTGCTGTTTTTAGATGGAAACCCCCTTCACCGAGGATAGATCACAGTTTCCCGCGTCTTATCTGAAATTCTTAACAAAATGGTTTAATCTTATACCTTTTCTTTTTATAATCGCAGCTTTTATCTATCTGAAGTTCTGCAGCTTCTGCTGTGTTTTTCATTCACTTATTGTTGTGCTCTGACTGACATTAGATTTTCTTTGTTAGATGGTTCATCTACCGATACACACACACACACACATACATATATATATATATATATATATGAATAAAAAGACTTTTCCCCCTATTTTTCTACATTGTCTAATTGTCATGAAAAGGAAAACTGTGATCCCCAGATTGTTTGACTGCTTGTTGCCAGTGGTTTTCGATCAATACCAATTTGACAGTTTTGATCTTGGAATCTCCAATTATTGGTAATTTTATGTAGCCCATGCATTATGTTTATGACTGTAAGTCTGTAATAACATAATGTTCCATTGTTGCAAAGATACAACTAAGATTGATATATTGGAGTCGGAGATATCTATTTAAAATAACATAATCATTTAGTACGTTCGTACCTGTTTTTCCTTAAGCATCATTGCCTTTCACATGTAAATAACAGTGTTATTTGTATTATTAATTCAAAAAGACACCAGCGTATAATGCACTAAGGATTCATTTTAATGTCTTAACAACTTCATTGGCCACAGGAGTGAAATGTAAAATTATCTTAATATCCTATTCATGTTAGAGATTTTATTTGAATTTTGAAGGAAAAAGGTATCCAGAGGGAAATAGATGCTCTCATAAAGCAGATACAGAAAAAGTGTGACAAACGAATACAGAAACTTGACCGAAAACAACAGAGAGAATCTCAAGAGTTTCACCAGTTTTGGGAGGAGGCGAAGTTGAGCATGGAGAGAGATCACAAACTGGAGGCGGATATGATCAGATATATATATGGTGAAGGTCCAACTAGAGTGGTAAAGCTTAAGTTGTTGGACAGTGATTACAGAAAAAAAATGGAGGAGCACAATCTAAAGAAAGAAGCAGAACTTAAAGATCTTGAGAGTAGGCAACTAGCTGCTAGGAACCTTTTGAGCGATCAGGTTGCTCGTTGGCTGGCTGAAGCAAAATCCACTGGTAATAGTGAACAAACATCGCAATCAGATACGGACAGATGTGGATTTGTGAACCTGACATCTTCTGATGGAAGCCCTTGTGATGAAATCCAAGCAGTTGAGCTGAACCGGGAAGTTCCAGCTAAGGTACCTGAACGATTTTGTTCTCTCTTTAGAACTGATGAATGATTCTGATAAAGGGGTTATATATACTAGGATCCTTTTCATTTCTTTTCTTTCCTTTTTTGTTAAATATTGTCGCTGCAATAACACGATTTTTAATGTCGGTTTAGGGCTCTGAAGATCAAGTCCAAGTAAGTTTGGTGTCTAACGATCCGGAAGACACAGACACACGTGTAGTTTCCTGTTCTCCTTTGATGTTATTGAATTGGCTTCATATCATGCATATACTTGAGAATTGTTCATAACGTTGCAGGAGTAACGAGTAAAAATTTCATGTAGGGGCCAGAAGATCAAATGCTCGAGAGTTCGGTATCTGCTACGCTAGTACAGGAATGTCAAGCTTCTGCGCCGATAGAGGTTTTGAGTTCGGAAATAATTAGCACCGTCCAGTCTCCTTCTGAAGTACAGACAACTGGAAATTGTGAGCCGTTGGATCCTATCTCAACTGATGTATCACCAAGTTGTAATCCATCTTCAGCCGCCGAAGTTGTGCATCAGAACAATGATCCGGTTATAACCACTTTCCAAACAGCGCAGGCTGTGGAACCTTCTACTGTTTTCCATGAATCTACTTCTCGAATAGAAAGAGATTCGGAAATCCCGAGAAATTGCCCTGATACAAGATCTTTACATGGATCAGTTGCCCGTGATTCTTCAAGTGCTGACTTGTCTAATGTTGCAGTGAGTACAACTGAAGTTGCCAATCCTTCTGATCCGCTGCTGGGAATAGATGCCGACAATTTTCCTGGATCTAGCATGGTTCAGCATCTTAATAATAATTCGAACTTACCCTTTTTGGCTGCCGATCCGCTGGAAAATGAGTTGAAGAATGTCGGTAAAGAAATTGAGAATCTTGACCAATGCTTCAAGGGCAAGGTAAGCCTCTCAATTCCTCCCTTTTAACATTTTTCCTTTCGGTTTATGCGCGAGTTCAAACAGAGCCTCTTATTTGTTTCAAGGTGTCGTCCCTGAAAGTCGAGTGTGAGAAGGAAATACAAGAAACTATCGCTCAAACACGAAGTAGACATGACGCCAAAATTAAGGCTGCTGAAGAGGATTTTCGATCGAAAATGAAGGATCGACAAAAGAATCAGAACAAGGTTTACGCAAACAAAGTGTTGGCAGATGTTATCAGAATTCACACAGCTCGCGAATATCGTAGTATTCCAAGAATAAAACAAGGTATATATATATATGTATTTATATGATTATTTGGTAAACTTATCTCGATCTTAGAGAAATGCGACACTTTTGGCATTTCCCGTTTGCATCAAAAGTTATTTCATCTACACGGATTACGTCATTTCTTGCGAGCTGAATAACAATTTTCCTTGCAGGCACTGCATTAAGTTCGTCGCACCGACAACAGCTGCGCCCAAATTCTTCTGCTTGCCAACTGAATCCAACTTCGCACACATCAGCGCCACCACGGTCTACCAGCCAATATGTCAGCGCCATTTCTCGAAATATTTCAGGTCCTAACCAACATGCTATGGCGCAATCCGGTTTCCATGCTCCGAGGCCTCCACCGATCAATTCAACAGGAAATCTCCAATTTCTCGGTCAGAGCCGTTCGCTTGCTCCTCCTCCACCTAACTATCAAGGTTTTCGACCGGGTACATCCTCTCTCGTGTATCCTGCCTCTTTGCCGCGGCTGCAATCTTCCATGCCATTTCATCCTCCTACATTAGCAGCGCCATGGCCACGACCTCCATGGCCAAGATTGCCCTACTCTGATCTGAACCACCGTGCTGCGACTGGAGATGGATTAACAACAGCTCTGCAACGTCCATCTCTCTCGCCTCAAGATTTGGCTGTCGACAGAGAGCGCCTGAGGCCGGGGGATCGTGCTTTGCCACCTCTACCGGACATTAGCTCGACTTTTGGTTCGTTGGATTCTTCGTTCTTGGAAGCATTAGGTAATCATAACTCTGGTATGTCATGGTGACTTAAGACCTTATAAAATGATGTTTAAATCTCGCTTTAACTGTCCATAAGTAGACAGGCTTCTAAGAAACCACAGTAGGGATTATATATATATATATAGAGAGAGAGAGAGAGAGAGAGAGAGAGAGTAGCTAGTAAAAGGGGATCATGCCAGAAACTTTATTTGGTTTGGTTTGGTTTTGAAGGAAAGGAACTTTGGAAGTAGTTGAGATTTCTTCTTCTGTGTTGTGGGGTTTTTAGAGCAAAATATTTGGTATGGATTTATGCTTGTAATGGATTTCGATACAAAATGATGATATAGTCCAACCAAGCAAACTGACTGAGGCTTTTTTAAATGATTTTGGCAAACGTCTCTTATTCCATAAGTATTTTGGCACTCTTCAAAGAGAAGAAGGAAAAGCCTAGGTCGTAACTGTTGAATACCTATTTACATATTTATATATATATGTGTGTGTGTGTATTATATCATCTTGTGTCTGTTTTTGAGTTGGTTTTGATTTCTTGAATTTTTTTGTGGCTAAAAAGTTTTGTAGTGTTGTTCGTTAAATTTTTGCATTTATATGTTGGGTTAGATGGAATATTGGGTCCTATGATCATTTTCCTGTTTTGGACTCCATGGAGATTTTTAATAGGCCACGTATGATTGAAAAATTGGGCCTATTAGTGATGGGCGACAGGTTTGATAAACGTGTATATCTGTGGGAAATGGTATTCTGCAGCCATGTGGACCTATTGGAAAAACTATGAATAAGTTCTATACTTGGGCATCGAAAAAATGGGCTGACTGTAGGAATTTGGGCCTATAGGCCTAGTGCATGAGGTATTATTGGGCCTTAAAGGTCTGCCAAAATTATATGGGCCTGCTGGAAATTGGTCGACAAACAGCTTATGACACTTGAGTTTTCCTTTGGGCCTGAAACAAATGGGCCGACTAAAGTTGAATTTTCATATGGGCCTGCATGCAAAGGCAACATTGGGCCTGAAAAGCCTGTCAACAGTATATGGGCCTGTCGGATAGCAGCCGACAGCACATCATTTTTTAATTGGGCCTGTCGGCAATGGGCCGACAAGGGGTGAATTGTAATATAGGCCTGTCGGAAAATAGGCTGACAAGAAGTAAATTTTAATAGGTCGGTAATGGGCCGACAATAACCATGAATGCATATGAGCCTGTCGGGTATGAGCCGACAGCACATAAACTCTAAAATCGGTAATGAGTCGACAAGATGTGAATGTTAATATGGGCATGTCGGTAATGGGCCCACCATAAGCATGATTACATATGGGCCTGCAGATATTAGCTGACAGTGCAAAGTCTCAAATTGGGCCTATGGTAATGGGCCTCAAAGAGGTGAGTGTTATTATGGGATTAACGGGCCTGTCTGTAATAGGCCGACAGTAACACTGATTCCATATGAGCCTGTCGGATATGAGCCCACAGCACATAAATTCCGAAATTGGGTCTGTTGGTAACGGGCTGAAAAGAGGTGAATGTTGATGTGGGTCTGTCAGTAATGGGCCGACAATAAACATAATTCCATATAGGTCTGTTATGAGCCGATAGCACATAAATTCTCAAATTGGGCCTGTCGGTAAACGGCCGACAAGAGGTGAATTTTAAGATGGGTCTGTCGGATATGAGCCGACAGCACATAAATTCTGGAATTGGTCATGTCGGTAAATGGCCGACAAGAGGTGAATGTTGTTGATATGGGTCTGTCGATAATGGACCGACAATAACCATGGTTCCATGGCATTGTCGGTAATGGGCCGACAGTATGAATTTTTCTTGATGGGCCTCTACTCCCAGTATTGGGCCGGTAAGGGCTGCAGACGTCTCATGGGCTTGTTGGAGACTGGCCGACAGGCACCTAATGCCACATGGACCTGTCGGAAAGGAGCCGACAGCACATGAATTTTCAATTTAGACCTATCGACAATGGGCCAACATGATGTAATGCATGGTAATATTGGCTTTGTAAGTCCTGCCGACATCACATGATCATACATTAGATGGGCCGACAAAACGTAGGCCCGTTATAAAATGAGCCGACAACATGTCCGACTGTCGTTTGTGGGTGGCATATTGATCTTGGGCCGACAGCTTGTGGACCTATTTATTGTTTCCTTCTAATAATTGTGCCTATTTGGGCCTTTTTTCTGTCAAAAAAATAAAATAAATAGTATTGCATTATATATATATACGCATAAAATATATATAATGGTTCTTATTATTTTGAAATTTTTTCTAGATTTCAACTGAAACTTTCTGTAACTCCTATCAACTGAAAATTAGAGTGTGTTATACTTTGGAGTATATTTGAAAAGTAGCTATAGTAAATTGTTTTGGATTCGGAATGTGTCTAGAGAGATGTTTGATATTCTATTGATTGATTATGTGATTTTATATATTTGGTGAAAAATATAAGTGTGTTTGTTTGGGGCTTTGGATTTTGAGTTGGGATTTGAATAGTAAAAATTTTGAATTTGAAAATTTTTATGATGTGATGTTTTGAATGTAAAATTGATTTTTAGTATAATATAAAAAATAAAAAATATGTGTTTGATTTAATGTTTTTGGGGAAAAAAAATTGGATGAATAGTGTAAATCTAATTCAATTTCCCAAACAAACACACATATGTATATCTTAGTATTTTGAAAATTACATCTTGATAAATATATCATTAATATTTATATATATCATCACACACTGTGTATAGATTTGTCCAAATGGTTCAAACCGTCGGTTGCGATATATCAAAATATCAAATCAAAATTGAACTTTTCAAATGACGATTGCGGTTACAATTTAACGATTTCGATTACGGTTTAAAAACCTTCGGTTAAGGTTTGAACCGCTGATTTATATATATATATATATATTCATTTTTAATATTTTTTTTATTTTATATTTTTCTAAATTTGAATTTTATTTAAAAATAGTTAAATTGATATTAATTTTATTCAGATATATTTATTATGTAAAAATTCATATATATAATTAATTAATTAAATTTTTATATTATAAAAAATAATTAAAATAATAAATTTAGCAAATAATTGAATAAAAATTTAAATAAAAAAATACACAAAAATAAATTATAAAAATATCGATATGATAAAAAATTACAAAATTTAAATATAAGTAATAGTATTATTTTTTTTCAATATTATTAATAATTATTTATATATAAAAAAATTAATTATAAATATCATATTATTATTATTATTACTATACACAATTTACCTATACTAGTATTTAAATTACAAAATTTAAATATAAGTAATAGTATTATTTTTTTTCAATATTATTAATAATTATTTATATATAAAAAAATTAATTATAAATATCATATTATTATTATTATTACCTATACTAACTCATC
Source organism: Andrographis paniculata (assembly GCF_009805555.1). Taxonomy (NCBI): domain Eukaryota; kingdom Viridiplantae; phylum Streptophyta; class Magnoliopsida; order Lamiales; family Acanthaceae; genus Andrographis; species Andrographis paniculata. The sequence goes on from NW_026137614.1 coordinate 4,129,592, forward strand.
GACAGCCGCTGCAGGCCGCAGCCGCACGCCAACAGGTTCTCTCTCTTCTTCGCCTGCGCCGCCCCGTTGAGTGGTGAGAGATTTTTTAAAAACATAAATATAATATTTTATGCATAGTTTAATTTAATCCAAAAAAATTTTTAGGCAATAAATAGAATACAAAATGCTTTATACTATTTTTGTTTGGCTCTAAGAGTTTTATTTACTTTTTACATGTTAATTTTTTTAATATTAATTATAATATAAAAACGTACTACAAATCAAGAAAAATGACAAAAATACTTCAATTAGTATTTTATAATACTATTATAATGACATTTGTGCAAAAATTATACTAATATAAGAATATTTTTAATGTTAAGTAGAATGACGTGCAAAAGGTAAATAAAACCTTAGAGCCGGATGAAGAGATTACAATTTTATTGAAATACAAGAGAGTATGGTACAATTTACTACTATAATATAAATATTAATTGAAATATATTTTTTTATTTATGTGATATACATAGTTTTTTATATAATGATTTGAATAAAAAATAAATTATTGATAGAATATTTTGATAAAAATAAATTTTAAATTAATAGTTTTGAAGATAATAAAAATTAATAGATTGAATTCAAATTTTCAAACAAACATACCTCTAGAATTATAAGCCTAAGAACTTTAACCCACAATTTTAAGGAAGTATATTCAATTGAAACTTTATTTGATATATATATATATATATTTCATTTTTACAAGTTTGTGATTATATTTGAACCAACCCAAAATAATTTTTATGGATTTGACTGATTGTAGAAACATATATATATATATAATTTTACAAATAAAAAAAAAAATACATGATTTACATGATTTTCAACGTGAGTAGAACTATTATGCAAATACAAATGAAATACACTTGTATTTTTTTCAAAAAAAAAAAAATTATCTAAATTGTTTTTTAAAAAATACATTAGTTCAAAAATATTATATAGTAATAAAAAATATTAAAAAATAAATATAAACATGTAGAACTTGATCCAGTAGTTTTTTAACCAAAATTGCCGGAAGTGAAATCGAAAATGAAATCGACGAATACAAACTAAAATCATGATTTAGAATGTTGAATTTCAATTTGATATTTCGACAAATCGAAAGTGCCGGTTTCAGCCTGCCAAATCGAAAGTGGTAATTTTCTAATTTATTTTTCGCACGCAAATTAAACTACGTTAATATTTTATAGATATGTAATGTAATAGAGTAATTTCATGTCTATTTTTTAAAAAAAAAATAATGTGAAAAAAAATAAAAAAAAAAACTCTTTCTTCTAAGAAAAAAATAAAAATGATTTGAATAGAGTAAAATGACAAATGAAAAACTTTGGACCGATGAAGTATAAATTTTTTAAATATTTGCAACTCTAAATATTTCCCCGTGGTAAATATTTTAGATTAAAAACAGTGTTGTGTTCTTTTTGTTATTTTCAATCTTCTTTTTTTCTTTTATCAAAATAAGTATAAAAAATAGGCTCAAATTTTCGATTTTTTTTTTCTTAAACGTGTTAATATTAAAAACTAGGGTGTGTTTGTTTGGAGTATTGGATTTAAATTCAACTATTTATCTAATTTTTTTCCCCCAAAAACATCAAATCAAACACCTATTTTTCATTTTTTATATTATATTAAAAATCAATTTTACATTCAAAACATCACGTCAACACCTATTTATATCACATCATACAACTATTCAAATTCAAAATTTTTACTATTCAAATCCCAATTCAAATTCCAAACCTCCAAACAAACACACCCTAAATAATGTACAGATATATATATATATATATAAATATAGATATTAAAGTTGGAATAATAGTTCTATAGAGAGATTATTTAAAAAATTCTGATTATTAGCAAAGATTTTTTATTATACTCGAAAAAACTCACAAACAATAATATATTATTTTATTATTATAATTTTTTATTTATAACTCATGTCGGTTTGAAAAATCACTCTCATTCTCCTTCATGATTTAAAAATCGCATAAGTATGTTTTAGAAAATATCGTAAATTAAAAATCTTCTAAAAATTGTATGAAACTCCTTTGAAGTTTCTTAAATATTGCACAGAAACATCTAAAAGAAGAATTATATGCAATATTCTAAAACACGAGGAGATTTCGTGTAATTTCTAAATCTCGAAAAGAAAAAAAAAATGGTGCAAAATTTTATGACCTATGAGTAATCTTGCCTTTATTATTATTATTATTATTATTATTATTATTATTATTGTTGTTGTTGTTGTTGTTGTTGTTGTTGTTGTTGAAAATTGAAAGAATTAATGGGGTGTAAAAGTGCATAATCGAAAACAATTTTGTAATGCAGACAAGTTGCAGAGGTAAATGACACCAATAGTATGAACAGACAAATATATACTACCAGAGAATATTATTTTTGTAACGAAATTTTTTCATTACTAATAATATTAGAGACGAAATTAGATATGAAATTGCGTTAGCTACGTGAACTTTATGGATGAAATTCCGTTACAAATATACTATTTTTTTTTGTAGTGATATATATAGAGATAAAATTAAATATTAATTAGTGGATGATCGACTTAATTGCATTACTGTCAATAATGCTCGATCTCAAATTAAAATGGCCTTAATTGTGGCAATTAATTATGCAATAATATTATATATATATATGGCTCAAATTAATTATATAATGAATCAGGGATAGCCTATGTTGGGATTGGGCCAACTCAGCACTAATATGATATTGTCCGCTTTGGGCTGAGTCCGCACGGATTTGTTTTTGGATATTCTCCATAAGGCCTCGTACTAGTGAAGTTCACTTGAGACTTATAAGATATGTAATTTTCTTCATAACTTTTCAATGTGAAATTTGAGTTTGCACCCCAAGAGCATGCAATATAAACATCATAATAAGCATTATTAAGAAAGCATTACATTTAAAGTTCTGTGTAATTTAAATAAAAATACAAACAATTTACTTAAAAAAAAATAAAAAATGATTTCTAGTAAATGGCCAAACCCTAATTAGTAATTAGTGGCATCAGAAAGCACAAATAGCAGGGTTTTCACTGTAATTCTTTTGACTTTTATCCCCCAATTATTTTACCCACTTGTCTTGTGGGATATCATGACCTAATATAATATATATAGTCAATATATATCTATAAAGAATATTGCTAGAAAGCTAAATCAGCACTGTATTGATTAAACATAATAAGCATATAAAATATGAATTCTTAGTATATATGACTTAAAATTAATTTATGTATCTTGTAGATTATTACTATTTATTGTCAGTTTAAATTTTACAGAAGTATGTTATATTAACATATATTTTGTATTAAGATCAATAGTAATATGTCTTATAAGTTATATATATTGTTATATTTACGTCATATTAACATACACTTTGTACTAATCATTTATAGTAAATAATACTTCTTCCGTCCTGGAACTATAGTCTTCGTTGTGTTGAGCACGAGATTTAAGAAATATTGATATTATATTGATAGTGGGTAAAAAGTATAGGTAAAAGACATTTTTGCCCTTGTGAGTGTATTAGTGTAAAAGGTAGTGGCAATTGTGCAATAATAATGAAAGAGTAAGAGTAGTTATATAGTAATATGGTTATTTATGAAAATAAAACTATTGTTTTGAGACGGACAAAAATAGTAAATAAGATTATTGTATTAGGCCGAAGGGAATATTCCATATACTCGATAAAAAAATAATCTATATTTAATTGGTTAGTAAAAAACCTGTAAGAATTATTTTTGTAATTTTGGTATTTGTATATTTATTAAAATTTATTATAATAAAAATTAAATATTTTTAAATAGAACAAACAAAAATAATATATATATATATATATATATATAAGAATAAGATTTTGACATACCATAAAAGAAAAGTCACTTTCACAAGAATTTGGATGTAACTCAAAATAGCCTGAACATTGCATTCTATAATAATGTTGTTGGAATCATTGGCTGTGTTGGTTTGGTGAGGGTTATTTTATATATAAAAATTTTGTTGATTAATATTCAATATTTAATGCTTGACTTTTATTTCTAACTATAGTTAAATAAATGAATATTTTAAATATAAATAATTTATTTATTTGTATTAAAAAAATAATATAGCATGCATTAATTTCCATTTAGTTACAAACATGGTATTCAATAATACTCCCTCCGTGCCACATTGGATCTCTGGGTCACCGTAAACACGGGAATTTAGGATAAGTATAATTAGTAGATAATTAAAAATTTATTAGTGAAAATAATTATCCTATAATATAAATAATTATAGATTAAGGTTAAGATAACTAATTAGTTAATTAAAATTAAAAAAATAAATTAAAAATTTTAAAATGAGATTAAAGTGTATAGTCATTTTTCAAAAAAGGAAAGTGACATGAAATGTGGGACGGACAGAAATGGCAATGTGGACATGGTAGGTGGAAAGGAGGGAGTATATAACATCACAATCTAATTTGATAAAACTTGTGTTATTAAATAATTATACAACATTTCAACATTTTTTGTACCTCAAATCAATTAATATTTCACATATAAATATTTAGCATTACGTATAATTACAACAATCTTATATATAAATCTAAACATGTTATGATTTTTTTATATAAAAGAGAAAATTAGTGTTGAATATAATACTTTTAAGAAGAAATATTACATTGAATATTAAAAATAATTGCAAATAAAAATACAAATAGTATATAATTCTGTTTATTTATGGCTTTTTTTTTTTTTTTCTTCGAAATTTCTTGTACTATGTAACTGTCATAGTTTCTTATAAAATACACTATTCTCCAATAAAGTATTACATTCAACTACCAAAAACTAAAACATGTGTGTTTTGTTGTTTTTGTATTTGGTTTATGTGTTTCTTATAATTAGGTGAAATGACAATTAATATGATATTTTATATAAAAATTTTATACTCATTCCGTCTCAATTCAATATATATATTTTATCACTTTTTTTTATATCAACTCAAAAGTATCTATTTCATATTATAGTTTAAACAATCGTACCAATATTAAAATATATTTAATTTATATATAAATTATAAATATATCATTGCATATATACTATTTTATTAGTTATGGATAACCTAGCGGTGTAGGGATGGACTTATGACCATGATGTCACGGTTTCAAACACCCCGATATGGTTTGTCTAGTGTACGGATGTGGGTAATGTGCTTTAAATTTTTTTATTATTATTATTTATATGTATAGTAAAAAAAGTATATTTTATTTTACTAAAGTGAGCAAAATTTAGGAGTCGGGAGGAGTAATAAATAAATTGAATTGAAAACCTCTTATTTTCTAAAACGGTCCTAAACTAAATCCCCTTTTTTTTTTTCGGATAAAAAAACAATCAAATTAAATATTTCTTATACATCATGACTCATAGTATTTATCATTTATCATTTTATCTTATTTTACAAAATACATTTCTGTATAAAAAAAAAAAAAAAAAAAAAAAAAAAAAAAAAAAAACCTAAACACATCTTCAATACTGTAATGCCAATTAATCTCCTAATTAGGCCAAAAAAAGAAAGAGCAGCGTGACATGATTATTCATTTTGAATCTTCAAATTTTATTTCTTAATTACTATATATATATATATATATATATATATATATAGGGATGATGATTATTATGAGGATTTATGTGATGCGATCCACCGATGGATGGATCAAATTATTTAATTAAATAATCCCACTAGTTATCAATATAATGGTGAATATTATTACAAATCTATTATTATGTATGGGCACTCCACTTAACCTTGCCTCATTTGGTGGATTCCCCTATCAACACATTCTATTACATCTATATATATATATATATATCGTATGTATCTATCACAAACAAATTCCACCAGCCCATTGCTTATATATATGATTCTTGAAGAGATCGACTTTTTATAGAGATATAGAGCAGCAAGCTAAGAATATCTGGTAACCATGGAAAACCCTAATTTTCTCTCTCCCCCCCTCTCTCTCTCTATATATAAATATATATATATATATATATTATACACACACACACGTAATCTTTGTGTTTACCCATGCATGTATATATCGAAAATAGTTAGAGTGTTTATTAAGGATAAGGAATTACTCACTGATAACACATAAAATATAGACTGTCAGCACATGATTTGAATTAGTACAACGCGTGATGTGTAGATATAGATTGTTACTATATGTTCTCAGTTCATATTTTATTATGTTAACGTAGATTTTTATGCAGAGAATCAATCGCAGTATTTGCTATGTGAACTATTGTTATATATTATCGATTAATATATATATATGTTGTGTTTGTATTATGTTAACCTACACCATTAACTATCGATTTAAATCGTATGTGTTGCTGGTTTAAATATCTTTCATGTACAATAATGCATGTACTGATTAATCCTAATCAACACTGTAATCGTCGCCTTATTCCATTAACCAAATATATGGTTTGGATGCAGGTCAGGTTAGTTAACAAATTAAAGAAAGATGGCGAAAATAAGAGTGGGGCTAGTGCTGATTGCCTTGATGCTATTAATAGTAAGTTGCCGTTGCTCGGCAGTGGTGGCGCCGGGGAGGATGATGATGGATCGAGAATCGAAGCCGGTAATGAAAGAGGATGTTGTTAAGTATGTGGAGAATGAGAATAAGAATGAAATGAATGATAAGTTGGATGGAGACAATCACCATTACTACTCCATACCAGATTTCAACAGGAAAGGTGGTGGTGGCTAATTCAGTTCAGCTCAAAACCCTAGAGTGAGAGAGAGAGGAGAGAGAGATATCTGCGTGTACTTGGAATGAATAATAACAATAATAATCACTATTAATTGTGTGGGTATTATGTAGCTAGTGTATTAGTGATGGAGTGGGCTTGCTCTTATAACTTTATGATGATCGATCACTATTATATGTATGTAGTGTTTATATATATGTAATAAAATGTTGTTTTGTTATTGTCTAATACTTTTGTATTGTTGTGAGCGATTAGGGTTAATGATCGAATAACAAACATAAAACGTAAAGAATATACAGATTTACGTGGTTCACGTACTGGCTACATCCACGGACAGAAATTGAGAACAAATTTATTCACAACGGCACAGGTTTCGTATTCCTAAATCTCTTTAAATAAAGGATGCGTTTGTTTGAGGGATTTGTGAAGATTTACGCTATTCACCCAATTTTTTCCCCCAAAAAACGTCAAATCAAATACCTATTTTTTATTTTTTATATTATACTAAAAATCAATTTTACATTCAAAACGTCACATCAACACCTATTTATATCACATCATATAACTATTCAAATTCAAAATTTTTACTATTTAAATCCCAACTCAAAATTCAAACCCCCAAACAAACACGCCCTAAGAGAATACATCGGCAAAGTGGCAAACTAAATTAGGCGAATCAACATATATATTGTTTACTTTTCATTCATCCACTCACAATATATATATATTTTCCTTTTTTTTAAAACAAATTTTGTTCTTTTATCACTTCAAATTCAAATCAACACTATTTATTTTGTACATTTTTTAATAAAGATATAATCTAACCACAAAGCAATAATCATTCGGGAAAGAATTACGACAAAGGAGATTAGAAGTTGGGGACATCGTATCTGTCTAAGATGGTCCCTAATTGATGCTTCGGATCTCCTGATAATATATGCCTTAATAGGATATTATAATTATTTTTTTTAATGAAAATACAAATAACAAATATCATTCGAACTTGTGATGATGACTTAATAGATAATTATACTAATTTATATAATTAAATTACATAATTAATATAATTAGACAAAATATATTTTTAAGCATCAACACACGTATTGAATTTTTAATTCAAAAACCTGATATGTGCTGTAAAATATATCTAAATAGACTTAACAATATTTTGATTTTTTTCCTTAGAATTTTTTGATAGTTTCTTACTATTTTGTTTCGACCTTATCAATAAAAATATATTTATTCTATCATAAAATATTATATTAAATTAATATAAATTCAAATTCAAATTCAAATTCAAAATTTCAAATTAAGAAAATCTCCAAAAAATACACAATTGACCCTAACTTGTGACCCACAATAAATTGTGGTGTAGGCCCCAAGCCCTACCAACCGGCCATATAATGCTAACATTACATTTGTAACTGTGTGTATTTTCTTTTAAAAAAAATAAATATACATATTTAAAAAAAAAAATTAATATATTATATATATATTTTTTATATTTCACATAAAAAAATATATATATACTACCTCCGTTCCATAAGAAATGCATTATATGTCTTTTACGTCATTGTATTTAATATTAAAAATATCTTTATATTTGTATAATTTACTCTGCAAATGTCATTGTACTTGTATTATAAGAGACTAATAGAATAATTTTGTTATTTTTTTCTTAGATTTATACTATGTATTGATATAATAATTAATATTTAAATATTAATAAGCAAAAAATTAAAATTATCCAAATCTCAAACATAAAAAATAAAATTTTGATTTTTTTTTATTTTTTGAAGTGAAATATAACAAAAAACAAAAACTAATGTATAAATAATGAGTATTACTAATGTTATATAAATAATGAAGCCAATAGACAATGGTGATGGAAATTAAGATGATGTTACGACCAGAATATACATGTGATAACAATAAAAAACAATAATCAAAATAATATATATTTTAACTAATGTATTTTTGAATTTTTTTTATTAAAAGATTTGAATCATTTATATATATATATATATAAGTATGCCTTATATGAATTTATGAAATTATAAAAAAAATAATAAAAACATTATTTTACAATCCTATCAATTTTATAAAATTTATATCAATTGATAAATAATATAATTAAATTTGTAAAAATATATCTAAATTAATAAATAAAATCAATCAAACAAATTTATAAATCTTCTAAATCCACGATTTTTTCAAAATAAAAAATAAAAAAATCTAATATAATTCCTATATGAATAAACCCTTTATTATTATATACTCCACATGCTGATTAGGAATAATTAATAGAATTTCAAATTTACAAAATATAATAACAATAATAATAATAATAATAATAATAATAATAATAATAATTTTTGCTGCTTCTATAGGGATTAAAAGAGAGAGTACATCACATACATATAAACATGAAATGCATAAATCCTCTCATACCAAACCTAATTAAAACACAACTTTTCAAATTACACTTACCTAACCTATATCATAGCATCCCTACCCTACTAGTCTTTGAGGATTGAATTCCCTAAGGTTTTCTTCTTCTAGCAACGTCGATCTTAGCCCAAAAAACACAACCTTACTTATTTCCTCAACATACCTTAATTACCTACACTAAGTGTAGTAGTTATCCGACAAAGTCCCGAATCATCTGACTTCCGAACCGCAGCCGCACGTTGTGCTCCGGCTGTGGCCCCCGTTGCGCATTCTCGGCCCCCTGCCGGAGCCCCAACGTAAGTGACACGGCCCCCACGCTAAGCCCCCCGATCTCGACTCCCGGCATCCACCCCATCAACGATCCCCCGATGCTCGACGGCGCGTGGTATTCGATTCGAGCACACTTTTCTTGATTCCACAAGCTTGTGCTCGACGGCATGCTCGACATTGCGGCGAAATTTTGCGTATCGTCGTTGTTGTCGGTATTCGGTTGATCGATCGGCTTCCCGGCTTCGACCATCCCTTTACTCTCGAGCATGTGTATTTCTTCGACCATCGGCTTCCATAGCCGAACCCGGGCATTGATGAACCAGTTGGAAACCTGATTTTGATTTAAACGGAAACCCGATAAATGTAGTTAGTAATAAAAAAAGTTCGAACTCCACCGGAAAATAAAAAAAAATTGTGCGATTTTATCGATCTTACTTGGTTTCTAGTGAGGCCGGTTTGCGAGGCAAGCATATGCTTGTCCGTGTCCGTCGGGTACCTTAAACAAGACAGCGTAAATTTCAGTCGGGGGCCCGAATTATAGTCCATTTTTAAGATCGAAAACTTTGGTTTTCCTTAAAACTCTAGCAAGTGGTATCAAAGCTAATCCCTAGATCCAACGGCGGAGATTCATCCTCACAAGATAAAGCATAAAAACTTTGGTTTTCTTTAAAATCCTAACATGTGTTATCAGAGCAAATCTCTAGATCCAACGGCTGAGATTCATCCTCATGAGATAAAGAATCAAAAACTTTGGTTTTCTTTAAAACCTTAACAAGTGGTATCAGAACAAATCCCTAGATCCAACGGCTGAAATTCATTTTTACGAGATAAAGCATCGTAAACTTTGGTTTTTTTAAAAATCGTAACAAGTGGTATCAGAGCAAATCCCTGTAGATCCAACAGCTAAAATTCATCTTCACGAAATAAAGCATAACACACCCATTTCGGCGCATGCGTCGAATATGAAAAATAATTTCTTCTAGAAAAGCCAGGATAACTTACGGATGAAGAAAATGGTCGAACAGCCAAGCGCGTAAGATCGAGACAGCTTGGTCGGGTAGGCCTCGTTGCGGCCTCCATATGTGCTGGCCATCGAGAAAACCTCCGACGGCGGCGCTCCGTTTCTGCTTTTGCGAGCTTTGATCGAAGAATTTGAGCATCAAATTGCTAGGATCGTCTTTGCTGTTGCTTGTCCCGGCACTGGGTGCCGGCGGGTCCTCGCCCAAGGCATTCCGTATGCTTTTTAGTTGATCGATGATTGCATTTCTTAGGCAATGGAAATGCTTCGACACCATTTTTAGAGCCGAGGAAATGTATGGCGTGGCGGTGCTGAGACCCGCCACGGTTTCGAAGGATGAAACCACCATTTGCATCTGTTGGTGATACTGCTTGTACCTTTTGCAAACCTTGTGGAAACAACGATAGATTGTCATAAAACTTCGAGTTTCAAACATGTAATAACAAAAACAATCATCGTTGGTACCACGAATATCGAGTATCGTAAAAGTTAGATGTTGCATAACAATTCCGAATAACTACAAAAACATAATAGACACTTTTCAAACTTTCGACATTATTCATGAACAGAGGTTTTTTCGAAAAAAATATCAAATCAAATACAATTTTTATGTCACAAAACTAATAATTTTTACTCATTCATTCATAATTTTGTGGAATCTACAACATTATCGTTTTAGTCCTTTAAATGGAATGTATTCGAAATCCAAACATTCTAACATGGACACGCGAACATTGGCACTTATTTTCACTAGTAAAACAATTGATTCTTACGATTGAGATAAAAAAACAATCCTTAAAACAATGCAATGGATGATTCGAAAAACAAATCCATCAGTGATTTAGTCCTATCAAGATTAAATCCAAAACCCAAGATATGCTTAGAACTTATTAAAACCACAATGTTCGATAGCTAAACTAGGAAGTGCGCAATGAAGTTACTTAGCAACTACACAGAGCAGTAAACAATAAGCACACTTAAGGCAATAAGCATATGTTTATTACAAATCAAATCAATTACACAAACTCTAAATGATTGATAAACAAAATAAACCTAAATCAAGTAGTAAGTGATCGAGACGGTCATTTAACTAGGTAGTCGGACCCATTACGCTAAGGATGTCCTAATGCAGTTTCACGGTCATTGATCCCTATTCGACGCACTATTTATACGTTCTAAGCGTCCGACACAAGTACATACTTTTACCAAAATCATGTCAAGACATCACATTTCAGCAAATAATTCCTGCTTAATCCTATCATCATTTTCCCAAAATCACATAATTCACACATGATCCAATCTGAAAAATCAAAACCCACAAAAATCAAACTCATATGCAATAGAAACTTGTCAAGATCAGTGCTATAAATTAATATAATGAAGCATTGAAGAAAACCTACACAAACCTCATCCTGCAAATACAGTAGCTTCGCCTTCTTCTGCAGATTCTCCGGCGGCTGTATAGAATCAGTTCCACAATTCAGGGCCCTATTCTTGCCAGCTGCATCAATGGCGACAGAATCACCATTAGAAACCCTAATTTCCTCCAAAGCCTTACCAGCACCATTACCGCCATTGTTAGGCCTGTCAAAACAGCAGAGCTCTTCCAGTAATTGCTGGGCAGGCTTCAGAAACTTCGAACTCCTAAGAATTGTTTCGTAACCTGTGAAGGGGCCGAGGGGCCGGGGGTTTCGTCGAGCTAGGGTTCCCAAATCGTGTCGACCATAATTCCCCCAAATTTTGGGGAGATTCTCAGGTTTCAAGTTTCTGTAATCATGGAAGCTTGGAGATGATGAATCAGCAGCAGCCTGTAATGGAACCGATGAAAGGGACAAGGAAAGGGCCTGCGTTTCGGAAATGTCGTTGGTACCTGTCCAGGTAACTTCACCATCGCCATTGTCGTCGTTGTTCCTACCTGATGAGTAATTGTTCAATTCCTGGCCCCCAAATTGAACCCTACCGTACGGATGAACATTCGACGAGGAGGCAATGACGAGTTCTTGCAATGGATTGGGGTTGTAATGATAACTCGGGATGGAAATATCATTACCAGGATTTGATTCGACAACAGGATTATCATTATTATTATTACCATTATTGCTGTTGTTGATGAGCTTGAAGGAGGAAGAAGACGACAGGCCATTTCCGACAAAGATTGGGGGGTAGTTTGATTGATGAACGACCCAATCTGAGGTCGATTGTGAGCCAATGCTTTTCCACGTGCTAAAGCACTGTGGGTCACCACTACTCGCGACTGTGTTTGGAATCGGAAACTTGAAATTATTACCTTGCGAGGAATTCGCCGGCGCCGGAAAATTCAGCATCTGGCCGGAGCAGTACTCGTAGGGAAGACCCTCCGGCTGCTGGATTTGATCCTGACCGTCCATATTGTTCAGATGATGATGATGATAAACGGTCTGGATTCTCAGCCTCTCCCGACGGCTTTGCTGCGCTATATGAAACTCAGGCCTGAAATTACTGCTCATATCCATGGCGGAAATCTTTAATTTACCCTTCTTGATTGTAGTAATTATTTATAGCGATCGAAAAAGACAATCTTTATCCATTTTTACAGATAAACGAAACCCTGAGGAAGAGGATGAAGTAGAATTAAATATTAAATGTGGTCAAAACATGGTACAGAAACGAAGAGGGAAATCTGAGTAAGAAACCAGAAAGAGAAAAGAAATACTAAAATTAAATTAAATTAAATTAAAGCAAACAGTGAAGTGAATAGACAGCACTGTTGAATCGTATAGGGAAATAGGGGAGAAGAGAAAACTACTGATAACCCCATCGCCATTGCCAGAACTGGAAAAAGCTTGGAAGAAGGAGCACAAAATTATTGGACAATATACTGTAAATGCACAGTAAAGTAGAGCTATAGCTTCTAGCGTATTAAAGGTTTTTAGACATGGCGTAACGTACGCCATTAAAACCCTAGAAGAGATTTCTTCTTCTTGTTCCATGAACAAAAGATCCTTAATTTGCAGAAAACATTTTCAAGAAACCCCAAAAAGATACGGCAACTGTTAATTAATTTGCTGAAATTAATTAATTAAGAATAATAATTAGAATATTTAGACGACATATATAATTAACCTAACCTGTTTGATTGAAGTCGAGAGATTCTTCTTCTTCTTCTCCGATGGGAATTGAAGAAGATGCAGAAGAATTGTAGGGTTGGGTTAAGTAGTACTACTGTAGGAGGACGACGACATTAATTTAATGAAATCCTTGATTACATCGACGATTATTATTACAGGAAAGAGATGGAATAGCCGTTACAACTGACGGCGAATCTTGAAGATGAACTGTTGTAAGAAATGGATCCATCCATCCATCCATCAAATTGACATGGATGGATGTTGGAGAAAATTCTTGAGGGATTGAAAACCTGTGTTCCTAAATGCTTCTTTTCTTCTCCTATGGGGTCTACAAATTAATGAACTAATAATTTTTTATTTTTTTTCTTGTAATATGATAGTTCGCGGCTACTACTTGAGGGTTGCGTTTCGGGTAAATCCTCGATTGAAGCGCTTCGGATAAATCTTCTATTCAATTTAATAATTTATAAATTAAGTTTGATAAAGACAAGTCACGCTAGATGAACATATGTATAGATTATTAGTTTGAATAAAGCAATAACTAAAGAACAGCCGTCATCGTCCAAATTTAAACTTATGATCTCACAATCACATGTTCATCCTATAAATTAAAGTTGTCAAAGTCTTGGATTTTATTGTTGGTAGTTAGGTTTCGAACCATATAGTACTTCATTTATCATGCAAATGTATGATTATTTCACCGGAAGCAAATTTTAATAAAAATAAATAATAATTATTTTTTTTATTATTATAGTAAAAAAAATACAAAAATATAATAATTTTTTTCTTAAAAAAAATATAAATATTTTTTATAACAATTCGAAAAATAAAATAAATATAAATTTGAATAGCGAAGGAAGTAATAAAAATTGAATGGGATCGAAAATAGATAATTATGGGGTACTGAATTAATCAAATTAAAATTACACAAAATTTATTTCTCTATCGTAAAATTGTGTCAAATTTTTATATTTTCAAAATTATATCAAACTCTTAGTATTTCACTTGCACGCGTCGATATTCTGAAACTTATTCACATTTTTTACACGTATATACTCCCCTCCATTCTATAACTATGTATTCATTTGTTTTTTACACGGAGTTTTAGAAATATTAGTATTGTATTAAAATATAATAGGAATAAAATCAAAATGACTAAAATGACCTTATTAGTATTATATGATATAAATATAATAATATTTATGTATTATATTGAATGAATACTTTATTATGAGACAGATAAAAAAAAATGGATACTTTTATTACGAGATTGATGGACTATATGTCAAACACAGTTAATTTACGACAAGAAAGATTAGACTGAGATACAATTTTGTAAAATTACAGATAAATTTTGTATAATTTAATTATTAATTAATTATATCTGATCTTTAATTTAATTTAATTGGATATATCTGACAATTGAACAGTGGGGTCATTAATGGAAAACGCTGTTGAATTAATCGCATCTTCTGGCGGTTCGCCATTTTTATTTATTTATTTATTTTTTAAAAAAAAGAGGTGAGGTGTGTCTTTTACATGATGCTTTATTTAATGCTAAAAGACAGGATAGAGAGTACTGCTCTTTGTCTCGGCTCTACAATTTTAATAAGGTCAAGAGCTGCCAACGAATATCTGTCCAATATATATTCGGGATAAAAGAATATTTTTAAATTTTTATAATAAATTAAAAATAATTGTATTTTATTTATCATTAAATGTCAAAATAATTTTGATATATTTTTTTTTTACTTTATATGTGTAATATTATATTTATAAATTTTATAAAAAAATTATACTTTGATATTATTGTTTTTATTATAATAAAAAATTAATATTTTGAGTGAGACAAACAAACTTAATAAAATAAACACTTTCAGTTGGAACGAAAAGATATTTTATCATAGGTTTTTATTATTCATATTTTTTTTCCTTAAAAATATATAATCAAATAATTACTTTTCTTTTTTTTTTATATTATACTACATATTTATTTTATATTCAAAATATTGCATCAACTTCTATTTATAACAATATTTGTAAACCGAGCCTAAAGAAAATATCCATAGTATTTTTATTTCATGCTTTTTTGTTTCAATTGAAAGTGGAAAAATTGGAAAAAGATATCCTCCCAACGTATATTTAATTATCACTTTTATCATTTATTTATCCCGTTAGTAAAATGTATTTTAATATATGCAAAAATCGTTATTATTTCCGACCGCGCATGGCTACAAATGGAACAGCCGTCGTGTGTTCATGACGTGCGGCAAAAGAACATAAATAACAATTTTGTAAATATATAAAAAGTACGAGTAAAAAGACTTTTTTACCCTTGTGAGTATATTAGTGTAAAAAGTAGTTGCAATCGTGTAATAATAATGAAAAAGTAAGGATAATTTTACAGTTATTATAAACAAGACTATTGTAATGATATAGTTATTTATAGAAATGAAACTATTATTTTGGGACGGACAAAAATTATAAACAAAACTATTGTAACGGGACATATGAAGTATTTTTTTTAAGATTTTATCATTAAAATATTGAAAACTTTGATTTGTTACAAATATTATCAAAGTTTTTGTGACTATTTTAAGTTCCATAGAAAATAACATAAATGTCTTTAACATTTTAAATTGTTATAAATATTATCATGATCAATACTTGTGTGTCTTTAAAATTACGATATAAGTAACAATAATATTCATAATTTTTTATTGTCATTGAATATTACTTACAACTATTTAAAGTACAAAACAAAAACATCCTCAATATTTTGATTCAAATATTGTACTTCCTCCGTTCCAAATACTATGTTTGTGTTACAGTTTCTGTTCATCCCACATACCATGTCACTTTTCTTTTTTGAAAAATAATTACACACTTTAATCTCATTTTAAATTTTTAAATTTTATTTTTTTTAATTTTAATTAAACTAATTAGTTATCTTAATCTTAATTTATAATTATTTATATTATAGGATAATTATTTTCACTAATACATTCTTAATTATCTACTAATTACTCTCCTCCTAAAATATCGTGTATAAACCCTATATTCTTATGGTGTATTTGTATGTGAATTTTAGTTTTTTTGTTTGAATTTTTTAATAGTAAAATTTTGAATTTGAATAGTTGTTTGATGTGAAGTGATGTCTTAAATGTAAAATAAATTTATAGTATAATATAAAAAAAAAAAGTAATTGTTTGATTTAATAGCTTTAGATGGAAAAAAAATATAAGTAGTAAAAACTTTTGATAAAATCCACAAAAGAACAAAACATATCATTGGTCCCAACTCAAAGTATTATATTTAGTATTTGTATTTCTCATTCAAAAATATTTTTTTTTATATTTTAGTAAAAATAATTATAGACTCATTCCAAATACTATTAACTTTTACTTAAATCACAAACAATTATTACATATATAGTTATTTTATACATAAAGTCAAATAACAAAAATATTCAAATCTCTTATACATTTTCAATGATCAATAAAATAGTATTACCTCCGTCTGAGTTTCAATTAATTTTTGCATATTTTTTTTTTAATATTAATTATTATATCAAAACGTAGTACAAATTAAGAAAATAATTGCATAAATACTTCAATTATTGTCGTATAATATTAACAAAATGATATTTTTACAAAAAATTATACAAATATAAAAATATTTTTAATGTTAAATACAATAACGCAAAAGATATTTTTTGAATTGGGATTTGAATTGTAAAAATTTTGAATTTGAATAGTTGTATGATGTAATATATATAGGTGTTGATGTGATGTTTTGAATGTAAAATTAATTTTTAGTATAATTTAAAAAATAAAAAATATGTGTTTAATTTGATACTCCCTCCGTCCCAGATATCATGACCACGTTGCAGCTTCTATCCGTCCCACATACCATGTCATTTTCTTTTTTTGGAAAATGATTACACACTTTAATCTCATTTTAAATTTTTTTAATTTTTTTTTTAATTTTAATTAAACTAATTAGTTATTTTAATCTTAATTTACAATTATTTATATTATCGGATAATTATTTTCACTAATACATTCTTAATTATCTACTAATTACACTTCTCCTAAAATACCATATCTACAGTATAACAGACACGATATTTGAAATGAAATAAAATATTTTTTAGAAAAAAATTAAATAAATAATATATTTAAAATCCAATCTCCAAACAAACATACAGTGTAAAAACTCAAAAGGCGTACATACAATGGAGGAATAGTGGAGTATTTTTCTTTAAAGTTTAAAATTGACTCTTAAAAGATTTTCAAAATAAGGGTTTGTTTAGATATGGATTTTTGGAAATTTTTTAAATTTGGGAAGTTTGGAAAAAATAAAAAATTAGTATTTTATTTGATATTTTATGAGATAAAAAATATATTTAATACTTCATCCGTCCAAAAGAGTTGTCTTGTTTTTTCATTTTTATCCGTCTCAAAACAATTGTCTTGTTTTCTTATTTAATAACCCACTTTATAACAAAATTATTCCTACTTTTCTAAATTATCCATAATTATTACTCTAATCTATTTTTTAAAATCTTTAAAAAAGCAAGAGCATTATAGTATTTTACATTCTACTTTATACCTACTTTCAATTAAATACTGTTATTTTTTAATTCCGGTGTCTAACTTCCAATAAGACATTTCTAATATTATTTTAAAAATAAATAATATCAAATGAACAAATATGTAGGGTAACACAGCGTAAATCATATTTCTTGAATCAATAAAAAACCGTGAAGAAAGCAAATAGAATTTATGTCGCATCAGGGAGCTTATTTAATTATTAATTATTACTATTATTATTATGATTATTAATGGAGACTTTTATGTTGACGTTGATTGGACAGAAAATAATTAAAAGAAATAGTTGTGAAAATCCGAGCAGCACTGTTATCCAGGAGCCCTTGGATCGAGATCCGACGGTTCTCTCTCTTCTACTAAATTTATCATATTTTACTAAATGAATTATATATATATTTTTAAAAAATACTCTGTTAAATACTTCCTCGGTCCTAGATACTGTGCCTGTTATACAGTAAATACGATATTTCAGAAAGGGTATAATTAGTAAATAATTAAGAATATATTAGTGAAAATAATTATTTTATAATATAAATAATTATAAATTAAGATTAAGATAACAAATTAGTTTAATTAAAATTAAAAAATTTAAAATGAGATTAAAGTGTGTAATTATTTTCCAAAAAATAA
This sequence comes from Andrographis paniculata, assembly GCF_009805555.1. Lineage (NCBI taxonomy): Eukaryota > Viridiplantae > Streptophyta > Magnoliopsida > Lamiales > Acanthaceae > Andrographis > Andrographis paniculata. The sequence continues at coordinate 4,148,492 of NW_026137614.1, forward strand.
AAGTGACATGACATGTGGGACGGACTGAAACGGCAACGTGGACATGGTATATGGACGGAGAAAGTATTATTTTAATTCTAAATTTAAATTTAACTATTTTTTATTTTAATACCGTCCTATTAAAGTTTTATAATTTTTTAATTTATTATTCAAATATTTAATTTTTATGTATTTTTTAAAAAAATTGTACTAAAATATAGTTTTACAAGAATATCGTATATAATTTATAATTTTTTAAAAGTAAGTTAAAAAATATTTTTTAATAAATTTTTATTCTTTAAAATCCGTTTAATTAAATATTTATTCTTGTTGATCCATTATGTGCATTTTTTTTTATATTTTTAAATTTAAATACTTTATTTTATCAAATAAGAGAATTAAATTATTCTATATTCAATTCTTTTTTGTAGTTTTATTTTTTAATTCTCGTTTATCTGCAATTCAATTTTTTTGTACCAAACACTTCCTAAAAAACGACATTTAAAGAAACGGAGTGGGTCGTGAATTAGATCACCGCCACTAATTAATTAAATTATTTATTTGATTAAAATATTTATATTTAAATTAAAATGAAGATTAATAAACTTATACTATCAAATCAGTAACTAATCTAATCTCACAAAAATAGGTTCACAAACAACTCAAAGAAGAAACCAAGAAATTTATCAGGGTTAAAACGATTTAGGGTGTTTTTGTCTGGGAGTTTGGGGTTTAGGATTTTGAGGTTGAGATATGAATTGTAAAAATTTTGAATTTGAATGGTTGTATAATATGATATAAATAGGTGTTGATGTGATCTTTTGAATGTAAAATTAATTTTAATATAATAGAAAAATAAAAAATAGATATTTGATTTGATTTTTTTTTGAAAAAAAAATAGGATGAATAGTGTATCTGGGAAAAATTCCCCAAACAAATACATCCTAAAGGTGCGTTCTTTTATTAAATTTTCTCAAACTTTTACTATTCAATATTTTTCTAAAAAAAATATTAAATCAAATATCTATTTATCATTTTATTTATTATATTAAAAGTCAATTTTACATTCAAAATATCACATTAATATCTATTTATATCATATTATACAAGTATTCCAATTTCAATTTTTTTACTATTCAAATCCTAACAACAAAAAAAAAAAATAAATAAAATCCAAATCCCAAATAAAGTAACAAACACACCCTTAATGGAATGATTAAGAGAGTTGCAAATAAAGAAATTAATGCAAGTTGTTATAAACTCCAAAGATAAATGAAAAATGAACTTGATAAAATATTTTAGATATTCAGTTTTAAATTTAGTAGATTTATATTTAGATTTGATCTTATTCATATATTATATTAGTTAGATTTGAGTCTATCAAGTCTATTTTGTATTGCCTACATATAGGCTTTTTATTTTGATGATCAATAAGACAATCTCATTATTTTCCCCCAAAATTTCTAACATGGTATCAGAGCCTATCTTTCTCATGCGGTAGATATAGCCTACCAACCCGTGTTTCTTCGGGTACATTCAACCTGGATTGTATCCGAAAGTCTTGTGATTTTGAGAAGGTTTTGTGATTTTGAAATCATGCCTTTGCAAGTTGTCTTTTTGCAAATCTGTCCCGTCTCATCTCCGAGCTGCCATCTGTCCACTGCTTGTCTGTTGTCTGTGTACAATTTGAAATCTTCGCTGCTTGTCTGTTGTCTGCGAGCGATCTGAAACGATCTACCATATGTCTATTGTTTGTCTGTTGCTGCGTGCGATCTGCCATCTGTCGTTTTCAGCTTCAGTTGAGTCATGTATAAAGTTTTAGGCTCCGGTGGAGTCATCTCGTTTTTCGGCTCCGGTGAAGTCATCTCATTTTCGGCTCCGCTGAAGTCATCTCGTTTTCGCCTCCGGTGAAGTTATGTGATTTTTTGCTCCGGTGGAGTCATGTGGTTTTCGGCTCAAGTAGAGTTATCTCGTTGTCGGCTCCGGTGGAGTCATCTCGTTTTCGACGGCTCCGATGGAGTCATGTGGTTTTCGGATTCGGTGGAATCATGTCGTTTTTGGCTCCGGTGGAGAGTCATCTCATTTTTCGGCTCCAGTAGAGTCATCTCGTTTTTAGCTCCGGGGGAGTCATCTCGTTTTAGGCTCCGGTAGAATCATTTTATTTTCGGTTCCGGTGGAGAGTCATCTCGTTTTCCCTTCCGGTGGAGTTATGTGATTTTCAGCTCCGGTGGAGAGTCATCTCATTTTTTGCTCCGGTGGGTGAAAAGTCAACTACTAATTTTATTTATGTTTTCTTTTTGCGTTTATATTCAAATTTCTTATCAAACTCAAGTTGGTTTCTGTTATACCATTTGAGTTTGAGGGGGAATGTTGAAATATTTTAGATATTCAGTTTTAAATTTAGTAGATTTATATCTAGATTTGATCTTATTCATAGATTATATTACTTAGATTTGAGTCTATTGAGTCTATTTTGTATTGCCTATATATAGACTTCTTATTTTGATGATTAATAAGACAATCTCATTATTTTTCCCCAAAATTTATAACAGAGCTAATGTTGAAAACATTGTTGCTAATTGATTCATAGTCAAAGGGTCAGTTTTAATAAATGATATTTCATCCGTCTCATATCTATATATCAATTTGCTGTTTACACGAAATTTTAAAAATGTTAGTATTATATTAGGATAAAATGAAAGTAAAGTTAAAAAGACTAAATTAACCATATTAGTATTGTATGATATAAAAGTAATGATATTTGTGTAATATATTACAAATTAGAAGAATATTTATAATATTGGTTAGATAGGACGAAGGAAGTATAATAGTTACTAATAAAATAAATTAAAATTATAAATTTAATTTAATAATTTTTTATAAGAAATTTAATTTAAATAATAGTATATTAACTTAAAAATTTACTATACTTATTTAAGCTTCATGATCTATCGAATCAAATTCTTATTTGTACTTTATATCCATTATGTTGTGTTATATACTTTCTCCGTCTCGAAATTAAATATGCATTTGCGTTTGCACGTAATTTTAGAAATATTAGTATTATATTAGGATATAATAGGAATAAAATAGAAGTGACTAAAATACCCTTATTAGTATGTGTGATATAAAGATAATGATATTTGTATAATATATTATAAATTGTAAGGGTATTTGTAATGTTAGGTAGATAATACAATTACTAAAAAATAAATAAATACTTAAAATGAAAAAATAGATACTTTGTTATGGATCGAAAGAAGTATTGAATATCTATAATTAGTATTTCATCATTAGTACACTAATATTAAATAATTAGTATTTCATCCTAAGTTAGACAGTATATGTTCATATTATTGAGAAGTATATAATGTGTAGATTATATATTATGCTTTAGTGTATAATATGTTTACTATGTTTAAATTATTGTATTACATAGAGTTTATATAATCTGATATGCTCTCTCCATCTCAAATATATAGTCTTATTGTATTGAGTACGAGATTTAAGAAATATTGATATTATATTAGTAGTTAGTAAAAAGTAATAATAAATGACTTTTTTGCCTTTGCGAGTATATTAGTGTAAAAAGTAGTGGCAATTGTGTAATAATAATGAAAAAATATGGATAAAATTATGGTGATATGGTTATTTATGGAAATGAGACTATTGTTTTGAGACGGACAAAAATGATAAACAATGACTATTGTTTTGGGACGGAGGAAGTACTATTTAGGGTGTGTTTGTTTGGGGGTTTGGATTTTGAGTTGAGATTTGAATAGTAAAAATTTTGAATTTGAATAGTTGTATGATGTGATATAAATAGATGTTGATGTGATGTTTTGAATGTAAAATTGATTTTTAGTATAATATAAAAAATAAAAAATAGGTGTTTGATTTGATGTTTTTTGGAGGAAAAAATTGGATGAATAGTGTAAATCCAATCCAATCATCCAAACAAACACACCCTTATTGTATCAATATTTTGTATTTTAGTTATATATTGTATTATACTATATAATTTGTTTATTGTGTTAAAATTATAATATACTCTCTCCGTCATTCAAATTTATGCAAACTTTTTTTTTGGATTGTCATCGAAAAATATTCTTATTTTCTTTTTAAGTAAAAAATCATTCCATTTTTGTACTTTTTTTTACTATAAAAAGAAACATTAACAATTATTATTCACTTTTATTAAAACACGTGTCCGGTCAAATGGGATGTGTTTCCCCAAGGTGGTTTGGCACAATTTTACTGTCCAACTGTCCATATACTGCACAGTAAAATTGGCGCCAAACCTCTTTTTTTTTTTTTTAATTTAAAATTTTATTTAATATTTATTATAATATATATACAATATATATGTTACTTTGGTAGAAAATAAAATTTTTATAATACAAATAAATAAAAATTTAAATATATATATTGGGTATAATATAAATTCATAATCAAATCATATAATATAAATTTTATCAATTAAATTTAATACACATTTATATTATTTTATTCATTATCCATCAAATCAATATTAATAAAAAACTCCCCAAATCCCAATCAAACCCAAACACAAAAGAAACAACTAAATTCAAACTCATCACAAAATTCAAATAAAAACCAAGCCCAAATTCAACTTTCTTCAAACTCCCTTGAAGAAACACACACTTAAATGACGGAGGGAGTATTATATTATATATAAATTATAATCATATATCATTGGCTTTGAGACGGGCCTAAAATGGTGTGTTTACTTGTGAAATTTGTTTTTCTGTTTTACTATTTCAACTTTTTTTTTTTCAAAATATCAAATCAAACACTTATTTTTTATTTATTATACTATACAAAAATTAAATTTTACATTCAAAACATTACATCAATACATATTTATATCACATCAAACAACTATTTCAATTCAAAATTTTACTATTCAAAACCAAAACAAAAAACCAAAATCTCACAAGTAAACACACCCGCTGTTTATCAAAAAGTCAATTTTTATTTATATAAATATGTATTTATGTAATAGTTAAATTATAAAATTAATTTTTAATATAATATAAAAAAATAAAAGAATAAAAATTTAATTTAATATTTTTTTATAAAAAAATTGATGAATAAGATAATTTTAAGTAAAAATTTTCAAAAGAATACACTCTAAAAACTCTATTTATATATGCATTTATAAATATTTTGATGAGTAAATTTTTTAAAAATAAAATTATAAAATATTCGTTATAAATATTAAATAAAGTATCCAGTTTTTTAAATTCTAGAAAAAAAAAATTACTACCTCCGTCCCACGTACCGTGTCTGCTACACTGTAGACACGGTATTTTAGAAAGGGTATAATTAGTAGATAATTAAGAATATATTAGTGAAAATAATTATTCTATAATATAAATAATTATAAATTAAAATTAAAATAATTAATTAGTTTAATTAATTTTTTTAAAAATAAATTTAAAAAATTTAAAATGAGATTAAAATATGTAATTATTTTTTAAAAAATGACATAATATATGAGACAGATAGAAACGACAAGATAGATATGATACATACAACAAAGTGACTATATAAATCCTACAAGGAAAACACCAAAAATTTAAAATTCAATGATAAAAATTATAGATAAATAAATAAAATTGTCGTTTCCTCAACCTATGAACAGATTGATTGGACTGACGTAACTAATATGAGCTTATTACTTATTAGTATTATTTGTGCGGTGTGTATAAAAATAAATAAATAAATAAACAGCTTAATGTGAAAGTGACAGGCTGGCTGTAACCTGGCGATGATTGCGTCACCTGGGGGTGACTGACAGACGCACAGTCACAGAATCAGGCAGTATTATTGTATTGGGGAGCGTACTCTGGGGGATTTTTTCATATATTCTATTATTAAAATATTAATATTAATATTAATAAAATAATAATAATAATGTATTTATTCTGGGAAAGGTAAGATGGAAAGAAAAGATCTTTTGCTTGCGCAGACTGACTGATGACTGACTGACTGACTGACCCTAATAACAATTACCCATAAAAAAATAAAATAATAATTAATTAAATAATCCAATAAAATAATAAAATAAAATAAAATAAATTGATCTGAGGCAGCAAACTCTCACAACTTACAGTTAAGATTTTGAGAACAACACTTTTGATTGGGCCTTTGCTTTCAAGTTTCAACATTATCTCTACATTTGGGGATGCGTTTTTTTGTTTTTTGAAAACTTTGTAATAAATATTCTCTTTCTAATGTTAATATTTATTTTTTATATGTAAATTAAATAATATTAATATTTTAATAGTAATAAATATATGTATAATAATGTAAAAATTAAAGTGTTTTTACTTTGATATAAATTTATAATAAAATGAAGATAACATTATATGTGTTGATGTAATTTTTCAACAAAAATAAAGTAAAATTCAAAGATATAGAAAATATCCTTAAACTTGATTAATTAGTGCCTGAGATTAGGAATCTCTAAACACTGTATGGTACAGAAAATAAACTGGAAAATAAAAGACTGAAATTTAAAGTGGTGATCCCCAAATCTGACTTTGCTTTGTTGAAGTTGATTGAAGATGCCTTGCCAAATGATGATCCAAACCCTTAAATATTCTCTGGGAAACTGTACTGAAAACCGTCGCCCGAACGGTTACAACGTCTCCTTTCCAACCGTCTTCCAACTCTTCTCCTGCTGACACGTGTCCTCAGCAGACCAAAGTTGTCACTATATTTCACTCTTTGAGCCGACCATAGACCTTCCGCCCTTTTGGCCCGACTGCCAATTTACAACCGTATTGGTCCGACTGCCAATCCTCCCGACTTGCAAACCATCTGACTTGCTTAGTTCAGCTACAGACCTCCCGACTAACAGACCATCCGACTTGTTGGTCCCGCCGCAGAGTTCCGACCTGAGGACCTCCCGACCTGTCCGACCTGAGGACTTTTCAACCTGCGGACTTTCCGACCTGAGGACCTCCCGACCTGCGGACTTCCCGTCCTGATGACTTTCCGTCTTGAGGACCTCCCGACCTGAGGACCTTCCGACCTGAGGTCTTTCCGTCCTGAGGACTTTCCGTCTTGAGGACTTTCCGTCTTGAGGACCTCCCGACCTGAGGACCTTCCGACCTGAGGTCTTTCCGACCTGAGGACCTCCCGACTTGAGGACCTTCTGACCTGAGGTCTTTCCGACCTGTATTTTCCTTAGAAATAAACCTATTATCCTTGAGTTCCCCACAGTGTCCTTCAGCCAGTTCAATCAACTCTATTGCCAGGCCCATTTTTCTTTTACCTTGGGCTTTTTAACCTAATTCTAAATTTCATACGTAACAATATGCATTTGTAATAAAATATTAATAGTTAACTGTAGAATTCACAGTTTTTAATAAATGTAAATTTTTAAAATGAACTGATCAAATATGGAAACAGGATGGAAGGAGTATTATTTAGCATACATATATTTTTAAAAATAATACTCTTTTAGTCTCAATTTATTACATATATACTCCTTTCGTTCCATATTTATATATTTATTTATTTTTTATATGAAATTTTAGAAATATTAGTATTATATTGGGATAAAGTAAAAATAAATATAAAAAGACTAAATTAATCCTATTAGTATTGTATGATATAAAAATAATAATATTTGTATAATATATTGTAAATTGGAATAATATTTATAATGTTAGATTGATAGTACAATTACTAAAAAAGTAAATGGATACTTTATTATGTGACGGATCAAAATAAAAAAAATGTATAGATTATTAAAGGTCAGTGGGAATATTATTTTTAGTAGATAAAAAATAATACTCCTGTCTTCTGCCTCAATGTATATATTTCATATTTCTTTATTTTATCATCGCATCATTATTTTTACGAAAAAAAATAATGATAAAAGTATTCTTACACTAATTTTGACTATCTAATACTCCCTCTGTCCATTTACAAGGGTTACATTTACTTTTGGCGCGGTGTTTAAGAAATAATAATATTTTAATTATAGTGAGTAATTAAAAGTTGTGTAATGACATTTGTACCTTTATTTTTTTTTGTGTAAAAGTAATGATATGACGTAAAGTAAGAGTATTTGTGGAAAAAAGTAGGGTATTTAATGAAATATAAACTTTGTAATTAGACGTTCCAAAATAGAAATATGTAAACTTTGTAAGCGGGGAGAGAGAGAGAGAGAGTACAATTTAAATATTAATCTTTCTTAAACTTTTTAAACATACTTAACACAAAGGGAATAGTATTTATTTATCAAGTTCTCCCTTAAAATTACAATGAAAATAAATATTTTTCTGTAAAAATAAAAAGTATTTAAATATGATTTATTTATACTACAATTAGAAAGATATACTTATGAATACGACCAACAATAGTTTTAGTATGTTAGGGATTTTAATTTTAAATAGTAAAATTTTAATAGTTATTTATGTAATATAAATAAACAATATTTTTAATATAAAATTAATTTTTAATATAATATAAAAAATATATATTTAATTTAATATTCTTAAGATGCAAAATTTGAAGAAAAGTAAAATTCCCTCCAAGTTTATTTGAATGCAATCTTTAGGCCTTCTATTCATGTTTTTATACCACCATATTTTTTAATTTCTATGTTATAGAATAATTTAGTACAATATTAATATTATGATATTTTTCCATTAACCCCTAACAAGCACACCCTACAATAACATCAGAATTTTCATTTTCATTTATTCAATTAAATAACAACCAATGTAGAATTTTTCTGTACATGAAAAGTGAAACCAAATGAAATATTTACAGAAGATGAAACCAAATCAAAGCAACAACAAAAAAATGAGCAGCTACCCGAAAGGCTTCAATCTGTCACACAAAAAGATTTCATTTCTACTACAAAATCTATATCTATATCTATATTGCTTTATGGCTCTCTATAAGAACAAGGAACTAAAGAATTAATGTAAAATTTAACAACTGAAACTGCCATAAATGGAACAATCAATTCCACAAAAATGGTAGAATGCAATATAATAATGTGGTTTGAAGCAGCAAAGGTATCATGGACATGGAGGTTGGTATTACCTTGTAAAGCTTGCAATGTGCTGAGTTCTTATGCTCCACTTGTCCGGCATTTGAAACTTCGGTTTTATCCCGACTACTTCTGGTCGATACATTTACAGGGGATGAACCTATAAAGAGATATACAAACCATATCAGTGTATCGAAAAACTAGATACTATGCACTACAAACCATATATTTCCCCGTCTTCTTTTTTTTTTTTATATATATATATTTTTATGCACATATTTTTATGCACAAAAAATATGTAAAAACACTCTTAATACGTATAATTCATCTAAAATTTTATCACTTCATTGATATGCTCGTATATTTTTCAAAATATTTTTACTTTATATTAGGATAAACTGATAAAATACTCTTTCCGTCCCAACTCAATGTATTTGTTTTTAACTATTTTTGTTATTCACACTCAAAAGTATCTATTTTCTATTAATTCATATACACATATCAAAATATCTTTAACTTAAAAAAAATATTCATTTATTATCTACCTACAAGGACAAAAATATCAAAACTATTTTTATGTATTTTCACCTACCAATAAATACTACTTATTTTTTAATTCACTAAAAAAATATATTTATTGGAATAAAGGGAGTACTATATTTCTCTATTCAGGTCAAATGAGCATATATTTGGGTCTACAGAGAGGGTATGTCTTCACAAAAGAACATTTCATTGTGTTCTTCACAAACATTATCCCAAATATATTGCATATTGAAGAAGAAATGAAGATACTGTTATCGGAATAATCCTCTGACCTAAAAGTTTAAACTATTAAAAAGATAGATCATTAACTATTTTTCTAACATATGGGAGTCCCCAACAAGATCTGAATTATCTATGACAAAATAGAGCAGAAGCAGTGAAGCTTACAGTCATAATTGGTCCATCCAATCCTCTGGCCATCCAAATCGTACACGACTATCTTGTCTTTGAGGATGAGATCTTCAGTTGATGAGCAATGAAACAGGAAAAAGATGATATGTATCAAAAACAACACCTGAGAGGTCTAATCTTATATTTCTAGCCATACAAAAATATGTTGTTCGGAAAAACAGAGATAAATGACAGAAATGCACAAAGAAAGATATAGTAGTAGTACCAAAATACCAAGAAATCAGCTATCATTATGATATATATATATATCAACAAGACCAGTTTGATATAATTAGTACATTGTTAGCTCTTCGATACAAGATTTGGCTTTAAGTTACTCAGTCTAGTTTACTTCTTTAGCTCTTTTATCATTCAACGATTAAAAGTTGAGGAAAGATGATGCTCTTCATACATACCTCCTAAAATCGTAATCCCTTGACCCTCAATTTTCTGAATGGCAATGCACCACATGGCAGCGTCACCCTGTGCATGCAAACCAATGCCAAGGAATTAATTCTTAAGTACTCGTGAAGATATATAAGAGAAGGATAACTGATAGTAGCATAACAATGGCTCATTAATCATGATTTCACCTCACTAACATCACTATTCAGAATACATAAGAAAGAATATTGTTTTGTGATGGAAGTCTTGATCATAATTATTATAATCATGGTCCTATTTTTCTGAAATGCATTCGACAGAATGAAATATCAGTGAAACAGCATATATGACCGATCACAGATAAATATCAAATAAGAAGCATAAGAGAGTTTCAATTAAGATAAAGTTCTCAGCTCCACATTCACCTGCTTGAATTTTAACATACTGTTAAGAAAAAATGAGTATTTATCATAAATAATAAGGTCTCTATTTCAAATATATCAGAAGATGACTTACAACAGAATCCTGCTGCAAAAGATAATCTTCTGGCCGTAAGATCATCGCTGCACCACCAGCAAAGTTTAAACTAACTGGAGGAAACTTCTCAGAGATACTGTGAAGAAAATATAAACAAACTAAGAATGACTATTTGACGAGAGAAATGGCTGGAGAAGAATAGTTGGACATATGAAAAACCTGGCGGTAGTGAGATAGCACTGGCTACCATTTGATCGGAGCGGGCGAACATATTGTGAAACGCTTCGAGTAATCTGCAGAGAGAAGAAACACGACCTTTTTGGCATCAGGATAATATGAAATCCAACTGGAAAATGAACCCAATGATATGCATAATCAGTATTGAAATAAATTAAGAACATTTTTCTGTAACGTACTGCGGTCACAAAGGGATCATAAGTTTCTTCTGCAAGGTATGCCAGCGTTGTCCCTGAATCAATTATAGTTCCTCCATTCTCCGACTCTGAAAACACTGACCGATCAATGTTTAATGTTTGCCCATTTACTGCTATGCTTTGAAGATTTACATTGTAATGCGTCCTAAAAATTATGACAATAGAGTCAATACATCAAGTTGTGCTATATGACCATTATCAAGAGGATGCATACAATGAAAAAACAAGATTTATAAACGTCTCTAACCAATCACTTCCAGTTCTTCAAAAGCTCACAGTGTTATTCTCCAAAACATTCTCGAAAGCTACTGTCAACATATTCAATATATGGAATCTCCTTCCATCGTTATAATGACTACATTGAGTATGAAACTTGACTAGGAAGTACCTCAAAATAGCCAATAAAATATGCTGAACATAGACTCACTTGAATTAACATATTGTGATTCTTTCTAAACCATTAGAACTCCAGTCATCACATAAAAGATTATGTTAAAAACTAATGCCGGTATTTTATTTCCATGGGTTTAGCCACTTCGCTTTCACAGAAAAGCAGTGCCGAGGGCCGAGGAATTGCTTAACTATCCTATGATAATGATTATGCCCTTCAGTCGAAAGAAACTAACAAGAGAACAGAGGAAATATACTTCTAAATAACCTTAATCATTGAAAAGAACAATTGTGAAGAATTACAGCTCTATCAAAGTGAAATGTGAAGAAATCCACTCTACTAATTGGAAATCAGTCATGCATTTCCACTAATTTAATTGTTGGATTCAACCGGGAAAGCAATCCATGGCTGGCTAAAATTTACTATAGAAAAAGCCAAATATGTCGGTTCAGCTTAACCCCTCTGATTTTGCAATGACAATATATTTAGAATATTCAAGGAAAAAAAAAGGCACAAAATAAAAAATAAAGAAAAACAACAAATTCTAGGTTGAATAATGTAAACTCAAATTCAATTCAGTTCAAACACTTGCTAGGAAACAGAGAAGTCAAGTTCATGTTTGCTTTTTGGAAGGTAAATCAACTTGAAGTGCCAATGGAACCAATCACCCAAGAAAGCAACAAGAATTTCATATTCCTTTGAAAATTTATATTATGCACTCGTCAAATAATAGGACTGAAAAACAAGCCAGGAACATAAACATGAGAGCATATTCTAAATCTATCACCAAACAAGCCAAGCAGAATTCTTCATTTCTTTGAGAAATAAGAGAGCATACGATTCAAGATCATATCCACTCAAATGCAGGTGATTCAATTCATTATATTCATCAACCAGTAAGGGTAAAAGAAGACAGCCATTAGATTCCCATGACCTGATATGAAAATCAAATCAAGTATAGTCAATTTTGCATTATGTAAAGAAGCATGAAATGGTGTACAGAATCGCTGAAAGTTGTGAATTGGGGAAAACACATACTCTAATGGAACAAGTGGAGTGTAAACAATATTTGGCTCCACGATCTGACCAAGCACCAATATACCACCACCATTTTCTCCTTTCAAGCAATGAGAAAATGCATTTGGTGTGATTCCTTGTGCAGAAAGTTGTGAAATCACAGATAATCCTTGCTGTCCAAAACCAAATATACCATCAATTGCCCTATCTGGTTTGGTAAGGTCACCAGACACTACCGTGCTACACCTGTATCATGACGAAAAAAGTGTTAATCAATATAATCATAAAAAACACTAATGCCTGATAATTTAATATAGATGCATGACCACCCACCCAAAGACAACAGGGGCTGAAGAATTTGAAGTCACTGAACTGTCAACTGCTGTGTTGAAATGAAAGGAGTCCGATATGTAATACCCTGATGCAGCACTGCCGTCACCATACTTGAACATGTATCCGCATTGGTTATAATCATTACATCCAGAATCAGAAGATTGTGCTCCCAAAGAGCACCTGTCATCAGAACACGAGATTGCCTTTGCTGTCGATGAGGCTGAAGGATCAAAAAATTCCAGTTTTATCTGTTGAAAAACACATAACAAGACAGAATTCAACAAATCATATCATATGTAGGCTTGAAACCAACCTTCAAAGTGTATACAAGTGAGATTTGCAAGAAGTACAAGAATGCTATACTTGGAGCCCACTGGATTTAGGACAACCCGAGCAGTGATTACAGTTCACCCATAGCATATCACTCCCAGTATCTATCTGTACATAAAATTCTTTCGACGGATTCCCCAATTTGACTCTTGTAAAATACAACCTGTGGAATAAGATTCACCAGCCAAAATAAATATGACCCAATTAACACAAACCTCCAAACACTTGCATCAATGGACATATATCCAGAGAAAATTGAAAATGCATGTACGGAACAGCCAAGAACCATCAATAATCGGATATGTAGGAAGAAATTTATACAAATTAAAAAGGAAATTACACTACAACACTCACCAAAACCTAATTCCAAGCCTGAAAGCAATCTACAAACAAATTAATTTCTTAATGCATATAAGTTCAAACAAATCACATTTGTAGCTCAAATTATCCGTTTCCAAATCCAATTCCAATAGAGAAAAGGGCAAAACAGAGAACACACAGATCTTCCTCAAATTAGACGCGAAAAGCTCAATACAATAACGATTACGCTTCAAAGACACGTACCCAACGCGAAAAGGATCAAAAGTGCCTTCGACGGGGAAATCAGTAACCCCGCGCTGCTGTAAAACTCTACGGTGCCTAAGTCGATCTCGGTGTCTGAGTTGAGTTACGCCAAGTCGGGCGTTGGCGTGAGCCGTTCTTTCCAGAGTGAGCATCAGACCGTTGGCTTCGCCGCCATCGACCAACGACGTCAAAAGCAGCGCCAAAAGAGAGAGCAGAACGATCTTTTCCGGCGGCATTTGTGTTCTCACTGTAATTGGTTGGTTGCCTTTCAGCTTTCTTCTACTCTAAGCAATGAAACCACAGAGTTTCAGATCAGAGATGTACGCACGTATGTATATATATATATTAGTGATCGAGTTGTCAATTTTTTATCCAAGAATTGAAATTTATCGTACGGACGCTCATGCACACATAATAATACTCTCTCCGTAGTTAAAATTAGTGTAACGAATTTTTTTTGTCTATCGTTTTGTTTTTTTTGTTTTTTTGTTTTTGTTTTTTTAAATAAAAGATGTGATGTAAAGTCAGTGCATTTGTGAGAAAAAAAATGAGATATTTAATTAAATATTTATTTTATAATTGGACGTCTCAAAATAAAAATATGTATATTTTATAATCGGACGGAGAAAGTATAAATTACGTACAAATACGAAACTTTATAAAGAATAAAAAAAAAACTCATTTAACAGAATATCTAATTTTTTTTTTAAAAAAAAATAGATAAAAATAATTTTTTTTAAATAATAAAAAGTAATCTCTTTTTATAAAAAAATAGTATAATTATATATAAAATAGAAAATAAACATTTTGAATAATAAATAATATAACATACTCTTTTCGTTCTACATAAATTGTTTATATTTTTATTTCTGTTCATCCCATATAATTTATTTTTTTTATTTTTAAAAATATAATTATATATATTTTAATTTTTATAATTTATAATTTTCTTAATTTTAATTAAATTATTTTTAATAGATGGGGAGAGAGATAGTGTGTGCATATCATAATATTTTTAACAATTGCGTGTGTGTTATAACAATTGGTAAAAATAATTACTCAATCTAATCTCATATAATTTGTTCATATTTTCTATTTTCGTTGGTGTTACAAAATTTTATCTTTTTTTTCTAAAATTATAATTATACACTTTAATCGTATTTAAATTTGATAATTTATGATTATCTTAATTTTAATTAAATTATTTAATTATATTAATTTTAATTTATAATTATTTTTATTATATAATAATTATTTTTACTAATACAATTTTTAATTACTTACTAATTATTTTTTATCTAAACTTCCGTAGGTACAGAAATAAGCCCAAATTATTTAGGATGGATGGGGTATGATGATGTTTATGTTTTTTTGGTTGAACTCTTACTTTAAAAGATGATGTTCTATCCGTTCGGAATGAAAATATATATTTGAGTTTTCATCGTAAATTAAAAAATAATACTTTATATTTATTAATTAATAAAAATATGTAAGATGATTTTAATATTTTATCATTTGTCCTCTATGTATATATATAATAATGTATTTATAATTCATATAAAAATTAAATGTATTTTAATATTAGTATTAAAAATGTGTAAAATGGTTTTAATTTATCACTGATGTGATATTTTATGAGTGAAAATAGTTTATTTTTATTGAAAACTGTGCCGAATGAATATTTGGTGGTTTTAGTTTAAAATGGTAAAAGAACATATTTCATGGTTCGCCTAGTATGATTTACCTTTTCGAGCTTAATTTGTAGATTATTAAGTTTGATCGGAAATTTACTCGGAGCACAATCATCGAATAACGGGTGCGAACGCACACCCGTTATTATTATTTTTAATTCTTATTAACAATCCAAAATATAAAATACTTTTAGGGTGTGTTTGTTCGGGAGTTTGGATTTTGAGTTGAGATTTGAATAATAAAAATTTTGAATTTGAATGGTTGTATGATGTGATATAAATAGGTGTTGATGTGATGTTTTGAATGTAAAATTAATTTTTAGTATAATATAAAAAATGAAAAATAGGTATTTGATTTAATATTTTTGGGAGAAAAAATAGGATGAATAGTGGAAATCCTCACAAATCCTTCAAACAAACACACCCTTAAAATATATCTAAATAAAAGAAATAGTTATCTAAATTAAGATAATTTAATTGTTTATAATATGTTTAGAGTGGTTAACAAGCATAATCGAATGGTTATTAATGTAGAGAGAAATGTAATACAATTAAAGGCTTTAACACGAGAATGATTATGATGCTTATTTGAAAAATTCAGCACCTGACTGATTTCTAAATCAACATTCATAATATACATATATACAACGCATGTTCTTATTATACATAATACATGTTGTATGTAATAGAGACTTGTGTTGTTTATTTATAATTACATGTGTGTTGTATAAGAATATGTCATTTGCTAAAATCAATTGTTTCGTGTATTGTATGTATAACATATGTTATTAGTCCATGTGTTGTATTTGTATTATATTAACATACCCAATGTGTTGTATGTAATAATACTGTGCTTCCAGACAACACACGATATGCTTTTTGTTAAAAAATTATTATATCGCGAGAATGTCAAACAATTATCGAAAAATAAAATTCGATATCACAACAATTTTATCGAAATAAATTCGATAATTACAATAACTTTATCGAAATAAATCCGATAATCAGTTTTATTGAAATAAATTCAATAATCACAATAATTTATCGAAATAAATTCGATAATCACGTCGAGTCGAGGTAAAACATCTTTCTGTAAAAACGAATATGCCCCGGTAGTGCCTCCAGTTGGTGGCGCAATGTTCCTAAAGATAGAACGACGTTCGTCTCCGAATTAAGTGGCACCCCAATATTTCGAAGCTGCAATGAACTAAAATAAGGGGACTAGTCCTGTGTTTGGAGACTTAATATTTAAGAAAGAGTTGCTGGATTTGTGCCGAACAACTTATTGAAAACTTCACTGGAAAAGCTCTAAGAGAGGACGAGAGGGAGATGATTCCATTGGTGTGTCCTCAAAGAATGGTGGGAGAGAGCCTTTTATAGGCATCTCCACCTTGGGGTTTAAATGCCGAGCCAAAACTGTTGGCTCTTAATGGCTTGTAATCGTTGGTCATAATCCCGATAACGTCCAGTCATAAACACTAAATTTGATTTTAATTATAAATATAGTTTTTGAATTTCAAATAATAATTTATCATATATGCATGTAATGACAATTTTTTGATCCGAACATGTGGTATGCGTGTCTGTAGCTTACCGATATTTATATGTCTAACCACACTATCAATAACCAACACTTTTTATCACAATGCATGTATTAAGAAACACCAATAATGATAATTACCTTATATATCTCATATAACAACTAACAGTACAATTTATAATTTTAAGTTTGATTCCTATAGAAAATTTATATAGAAATAAAAATAGTGATAATAACCTTATATACCTTGTATAACAACTAATATACAATTTTATCATTTTAAGTTAGCTTTCTATAAGAATATAGTATTATTTAAAAAAATGTATTGATTACTGTATTGATTTAACCTAATCAGTACGTATTTATAAAAAAATATAGCACATATTAATATAATATATGACATATACTCCTTTCGTTCTGGTCAGATGACCTATTTAGTTAGAAGTAAGGTATTTTAGATAGTTTAATTTAATAGTTTAATTATAATAGTTATAAGATTATTTTATTATTTTTTATATGAGTAGTGTTGTTATTATTTTTAAAATAAAAATTAATATATATGATTAAAATAAATTTGAAATAGGTATTTAAATATTTTTAAACACTATATCTTTGTAAAATATATATAATATGTATATCAATTTTTTTAGAATAAAATTTTATATAATACAAATAAATACAAATATATATTTATTTATTTATAATTAACAAAACTAATTTTATAAAAAAATAAAGTTTTAAATATAGATAAAAATATTTATTTATTAATGATGAAGATAGAAATATACAGGTTTTGAATGAGTCTCATGTGTCAGATGTTTGAAATTTAATTAAATTAATTTATATTTGTTAAGTATGTTTAAAATTGTTAAATTTATCAAAAATAAAAAGAAGTTATCTTATATGAAACGGACTAAAAAGAAAAATGGGTACTCTGTGGTGGGATGGAACCAATATTTTCATAGCACATTATATAATTACGTTACATGCAATACAATATACTATGATTTTAGTACAATAAATATATTATATTGCACAAGATAATATATAATCAACACAACAAATATTAATACTCCCTCCGTCCCATATCTATCTATCCGTTTATTTTTTGCATGGAGTTTTAGTATTGTATGATATAAATATAATGAAATTTGTGTAATATATTGTAAATTCGAAGAGTATTTGTAATATTAGTAGATAATACAGTTACTTAAAAAAAAGAAAATTGATATTTTATTACGATAAGATGAACCAAAATGAAAAAAATGAATAGTTTGTTAATAGAGGAAGAGAGTATAATATAGTCAATTAATGTTAATAATAATTTTTCATAACTAACACATTTAATATTTTGATATTAGGTATGGAAATTATTATAAACATTAATTGAATATATTTACTAAAAATGAATAGTAACATGTACTTGCCAAAAATTGCAAATCAATCAAATTAATTATATTGTAAATTTTTAGTATAAATAACACCTACACAAACAACATAAAAACACACACACACATATATTTGTCAAATATCTATCATGAAGAACTTTCTTTCTTTTGCAATTATTTATATGATAGTTTTATCGATGTTCGTCGTCGATGTAACTGAAGCTAAAAGTATTACGGCATGTGAGATCATATGCACTGTTAGGTGCCGGTTTATATGGGGGGATAAGAGAAATAAAAAATGTTACAACAAGTGTTTCGTGCCTTGCAGAAAAGAAGAAAATGTCCAAAGCTTACCGAAAACAGTAAATTTTCGGACTGGGGAAGGAATTTAGTATTCACTGTAAGTACAAATTGATGTTATTGTGAATTTATATCTTCCATCGTTGGGCTTTATTGAACAAATATCATAAATAGAGATACAATTTAATTATAAGCAAAATTTAAAATTTCAAACGATATTGTAATTTTTTCTTTTTTGTTTTGTGTAAATATCTTCGTCTATGAGTGATAACAAGTTAAATTTAATGTATTGACAGGTAGAAGAATGGATGAAGCAATTGCTACTACAAACATGGGGATGAAGATATAAATTGTAGTAATAGAAATTCGCTACAATAAGTACACATACACAACCAAATATGAGATTATGGATTTGTTCTTTTACGTGTTTCCAAGTACAATTCTTTGTTATTTACTAATATTTATCCGCTAAATTTATTCTTTTTTTTTTTCTGTTAATTAAATTTAATTTATTATTAATTTTGGATTAGTAAAAAATTCAATGTTTAATTATTATTATCTATTTAATATTTATTTATTATAATTATCACTGTTTTTAATACATTATTATTTTTATTTATATACAAATTAAAATTTTAAAAATACAATCAACTATTTTTTTTTTTACTTTTTCTTATTTTTTCAAAAAAAAAAAAGATTCATTTTTTTTTTTAAAAAAAAAGCTTCTGCATTGAATCCATTAAGACTATTTTTTTTAACCGATAGAGCGAATATTTTATTTTATTTTATTTTTATATAAAATATTGTATTAAAAAATTATTTAAATTAAAAGAACAAAATAAATGTCCAAAAAAAAAAAACTATTATATGCAAATTGAAAAATAGAATTTTTATATTTACTATTTATATAGGCATGTCTTATTAAACAGAATTTTATATTAAATTTAAAAATAAATAAATGTAATGATTTCTAGAAAAAAATATATTATGTCAACCCATGAAAATTGATATTTAATAATAAAATATATAAAAAAAAAATAAATATAAAATCTTAATATAAGAAGTACATTATTTATATTAATATAATTTAAAAATTTATGGAGACTTCTTTTTTAAAAGTCCTATAAAAAAAAACCAAGGATAATTCTAGGTGTGTGAGTGAGTATATATATATATATATTTTATTAGTTTTGGTTTTTAGGATAAAATTGAAATTATCTTAGAGTAATTTTAGTTCCTTTAACTATAATAGAGAGTGGAGATTAAAAAAAAAGTACTTAAATGGAGAATAGAGATAGGTGAAAAGCGATTTGGTTAGTATGATGATTGGGTGTTGATTTGACTTAACCAACAAATATTTATTAATAAAGTAGAATATAATAATATCATATATAATAAATATTTTAATAACAAATTATAGAATTACATGTGACAAAATATAATTATGAAAGAAAGTAAAATGTATTAATATAATATATTATTTTTGTCCAGCAAGAAGGTTGTTATCGTTTTTTTGCGTGTTGATATTTGAATATTAATTATTATATCAATATACAGTAGAAATCAAGAGAAAAAAGCAAAAATACGTTTATTAGTCTCTTATAATACAAATACAATGATATTTGTCGACTAAATTATTCAAATATAAAGATATTTTTTATGTTAAGTATAATGATGCAAAAACCAAATGACAACCTTCTTGGGAGACGGAGGGAGTATAACAAATTATTAACATTAATTGAATATATTTATTAAAAATGAGTAGTAATATGTACTTGCCAAAAATTCCAAATTAATCATGTTAGCTATAAATATATCTTTCGTATTATTTATTTTAGTTTAGCTCCGAGCCCACTAGTATATATATTCTTGTACTCTTATTTTCGTAATAGTACAATTTCATAATTTTTCCACAAATTTTAATATGGTATCAGAGCCCGATTTCTCAAATCTGAATCCTTAGCCGCCGCCGCCGCCGTTGTTTACCGTCCACTGCTGCGCTCCGGTTGATACCACCCCCACCATCGGAACTGCCATTGTCCGGTGACCCAGCCCACCAAATATCATCGCCAACGGCGGTGCGTCGATCTCACACGTGCCGCCGATGCAAATCAGCGGCGTTGGACCATTCCGACGCCGCTGTCTTTGAGCCGCATGTGGCGGCGCGTTTGCCCGTCTCCGGCCGCCATTTTTCTTGATTCACTATGATATTTGAGGTGTTTCCCATGTTCTCTTTATGAGTGGGTGCCGTTATTATGTTATATTCATAGATGATTATCTCAATTTTACATGGATATATGTTTTGAAATACTGCTAAAAATTATCTCAAATATACATCCAATTTCCTCAAATGATTAGAAAATGCCTAAGTATGCATGATAAGATGAGCGAGGATTCAGCCAGCTGTGGCAAACGACGTCAAATCCACCAACCCAGTGTCGTTGAGATGCCCTAATATAACTATTCAAATTCAAATTTTATACTATTCAAAACTCAAACCTAAATTCAAACCCACAACCAAACTAACTTAAAAACACCAATAATGATAATTACCTTATATGTCTATAACACCAAATTTAATGTTTGATTCCTATAGAATATTTATATAGAAATAAAAATAGTGATAATATAATGTTTGATTCCTATAGAATATTTATATAAAAATAAAAATAGTGATAATGACCTTATATACTTCATATAACAACCTATAGAACATTTATATAGAAATAAACATAGTGATAATGACCTTATATACCTCATAGAACAACCTATAGAACATTTATATAGAAATAAATATAGTGATAATGACCATATATACCTCATATAACAACTAAGAGTACAATTTTATCGTTTTAAATTAGCTTTCTATAATAATATAATATTATTGAAAAATATGTTTTGATTACCGTATTGATTTGACCTAATCAACAAATATTTATAAAAAATATAACATATTTTAATATAATATATAACACTTATTTTGATACCGCATTATATAATACATACAATAAAATATATTTTGATTTCAGTACAATAAACATATTATATCGCACAAAAGATAATATATAATCCACACAACATATATTAATATAATATACTCAATTAATATTAATAATAATTTTCTATACCTAACACATTTAAGATTTTAATATAGGTATATAAAATTATTATTTAACATTAAATGAGTATACTTATTTAAAATGAATAGTAATATGTACTTGCCAAACATTGTAAATCAATCAAATTAACATTGTAATTTTTTAGTATAAAAATACACCTAAATGTTGACATATTAAACACTACAGAAACCAAATAAAAAACACACATATATTTTTGCAAATATCTATCATGACAAAATTTATTTATTATGCAATTTTTTATATGATAATTTTATCGGTGTTCGTTGTCGATGAGACTGAAGCTAAAAGTCGTACTGCATGTCTGTTTATATGCGATTGGAAGTGCTTTTTTAAATTTGGGGTTGCGAGAAGCAAATGTTACTTCAATTGCTGGGAGCATTGCAGGCGCGGAGGAAAGGTCCAAAATTTACCGAAAACAGTAAATATTCTCATTAGAGAAGGAGTTTAGAATTCTCTGTAAGTATGAATGGATATTGTTGTGAATTTGTATCTCCGATTGTTGGGTTTTATTGAACAAATCTTATAAACAGAAATACGATTTAAAATTCAAAATTTCAACCAATACTGTAGTATTATTATTATTATTTTTGTTTTTTGTGTAAATATCTTCATCTATTAGTTGTAACAAATTAAATTTAATGTATTGACAGGTAGAAGAATACATCAAGCAATATGACGATGAAGATATAAATTGCAGTTAATAGAAAATTGTTTCAATAAGTACACAAGCACAATTGATGTTGGATTAATACCAAATATGAGATTATGGATTTGTTCTTTATGTGTTTTCAAGTACAATTTTTTACTATATAATATTTCTTCCGATAATTTTGTTCTTATTTTTTTTGTTTATTAATTTTAACTTATTAATAATTTTGGTAAAGTAAAAAAAAATAATTAATGTTTAGTTATTATCTTCAATTTAATATTAATTTATTATAACTGTCACTATTTTTATTACATTATTATTTTTTATTTAATATACAAATTAAATTTTTAAAAAACTAAACTCAACTATTTTATTTTATTTTTTTAACTTATCTAACTTTTTCAAAACAAACTATTCATTTCTTATTTTAATACTCGCATTGGATCCAATAAGACTAATTTTATTTTTTTTATTTTACTGATAGATGGAGTATTTTATTTAATCTTATTCTTATATAAAATATTATATTAAATAATTATTTTAACTAAAAAACAAATAAATGTAAAAAAAAATACTATTGTATGCAAATTGAAAAAAGAAATGTTATATTTACTAATTATATGGGCACGTTTTATTAAACAAAAGTTTATATTAAATTTAAAAATAAATAAATGTAATGATTTCTAGAAGTAAAAAAAATTATGCCAAATCATGAAAGTTGGTATTTAACAATAAAATAATAAAAATAAATATACGATCTTAATATAAGAGGACATTATTTATATTCATATAATTTATGAGTTAAAAACACAATAATATAGTAGAAATAGCTAAGAAGAAGATGGAGACTTCTTTCCCAAAAGCCCAAAAACGAAGGATAATTCATGCGCGTGAGTGAGTTTTTTTTTTGTAAATATCTTATTTTAATTTTAGTACTTTAATTATAATTGAGAGTGGAGATGAAAAAAGCAAAATAAATTACTTAGAGGAGAATAGACTTTGGTGAAAAATTATTTGGTTACGATGCTGATTGAGTGTATTTTTGACTCAATCAATAAATATTTATAAATGAAGTAGAATATATTAATATAATATAATATATATATTAATAAAAAAATATATAATGAAATGTAGCAAAATATAATTATAATTTCAACCTAGGGGTGTGTTTGTTTGAAGGATTTTGGTGGATTTCCACTATTCATCCAATTTTTTTCCCCCAAAAACATCAAATCAAATACCTATTTTTCATTTTTTATATTATACTAAAAATCAATTTTACATTCAAAACATCACATCAAACCCTATTTATATCACATCATACAACTATTCAAATTCAAAATTTTTACTATTCAAATCCCAACTCAAAATCCAAACCCCCAAACAAACACACCCCTAATGTATTGTGACCAATTAGTAAATGTTTATAAAGAAAGTAACATGTATTAATATAATATATAACAAAATTTTTATATCAAATTATATAATTAGATGTAGCAAAATATAATTTTGATTTTAACGTAATATATTCTGATTTTTAGCAATATAATACAAAACATATCATTGTAGCATAATATATAATCCACACAGTAAATGTTAATGCAATATATAACATAACACAATATATAATTGCATGTAGAATAATATAACACACAATAGATATTTCTATATAAAATAATATATGTTATGCGTCTTGTAATGAGCTGCTAATTGTTTAAAATTGATATACTAACTTGATAATGTGTTATATGCTTTGTAATAATTTGCAAATTACTTCATATTAATTAGATCAAAATCAACACGAAATCAAATTTCAGCATGAATTGGGTGCTGAATTACTTAAAAATTTAATTATATATATATTTATATTAATTATATAAATTAGAATTATTAATTTTTAAGTATTTACAAAACTTTTGAATTTGAGTCTAACAAGCCGAGTTAGAGCTACTATTTTAGCTTGAATTCTCAACTAGCCGAGCTTGTACTATTAACAAATTTGAGTCGAGCTTGAACAATCGATACTAGAGCTCGCTCGGCTCGTTTAACAACTCTAATTCTATGTGGTTTCTTTTTTAATGGACTTTCATTACGCCTACTCTATAGTTACTTTCTCGGGTGAATACGAACCATGTATTAAAATCAATTTGCCCTCGCTTCCTCGACGTGGATGGAAGAGTGCGTGACAACAAGAAACTTTACATGATCAAGTGTCGCGTAAGACTCGTATTACACATTTCAATAACTAAAACTTTTAGTCCTTCATTTTATCTATAATTGTTGTCATTTTATTAGAATGACTACTACCATATTGCTCCTCATTGGACTAACGATCCCGATGTATAGAAACTCTCCATATCGAAAAGGTGTGTTGAAGAGAGATAACATGTGATAGTGAAAACATTGGATCAAACCATAATGATAAAGTGAAAACTATCCTTTCTCGCAGGGGAGCGTTGGCGCGTGGACACGATGAAGTAAATGGTAGCCCTATACCGATTACATGTGGGAGAGTACTCCATACTAGAGTTGGCAATGAGTCAATTCGTGTCAGGTTGAATACTTAAAACGGGTTAAATTACTCAATCCTAACCCGACTCGTTTATTATCATGTTAGGTTCGGGTTGACTCGTGTTGACCCGTATACATAATTAAATTGAATTTTTTGATTCGAATTAAATAATTTTTTGTTGTGTTGTTGTGTTATGTTAGTTTTTATTGGTTTAAGTGTAAATTAGGTTGGATTATTTAAAATTGAACTTAATTTAAATTAATTTATGAGAAAATTATTAAATTATGATTATTTTACATATATAATAAATATATTAATCAACATAATATATTATAATTGGGTTGTCGTGTCGGGTTCGAGTTGAGAGCCTCAACCTTAACCCAACTCGTTTATTATCGTGTCGGGTTCGTGTCAACCCGTATACATAATTGGATTGAAATATTTGACCCAAACCCAATTATTTCGTGTCGAGTCAGTTTTTGCCAACTCTACTCCATACCATTCATACCTTAGCACTAAAGGCTAAATATATCTTATATACAGTGATAATATATCATTTGAAAACTCCAAACTTATGTCGATGTGATTTGCAATATATATCCCTTTTTTTTTTTTTTTTTTTTTTTTTTTTTTTTTTTTTATCTTTTTATCTTTTTTCTCACGTAGAAGGGATAATGAAATGCTCACCGATATCCTTTCGACTGAAGATTGGATAAAATCTTTGAACTATTCTATCTCCGACGAATGGAGACCATGGAAAGTTCAAAGCCAAGTCGCCGGGTACGTTCCAAGCTAAATTATGTAATTTGTTCCTTATAAAAGTAGATTCAAATCAATTATATAGATATTTTTTTCTTCTAAAAATATCAAATCAAATATGAAAGTATTTGTTTTTTAACGTTATAATAAAAAATATTTTTAAATTCAAAACATAAACTATAATTAAAATTAATTTTAAATTCAAAAGATCTTTATCAAATTATATAAATATTCAAATTTAAAATTTATACTATTCAAAAGACTAAACTCAAAATTCAAATTCACAACCAAACACACTTAAAAACACCAATAATGATAATTATCTTATATACCTCATATAACAACTACTGATTTAAAATTTTATATGTGATTCTTATAGAACATTTATATAGAAATAAAAATAGTGATAATCACCTTATATACCTCATATAACAACTACGAGTACAATTTTATAATTTTAAATTAACTTTCTATAATAATATAGTATTATTTGAAAATATGTTTTGATTACCCTATTGATTTGACCTAATCAGCACATATTTTAATATAATATATAACACTTATTTTGATAGCACATTATATAATTACATACAAAACAATATATTTTGATTTCACAACATATTATACCGCACAAGATAATATATAATCCACATAGGGTGTATTTGTTTGAAGGATTTGTGGGGATCTTTACTATTCACATAAATTTTTCTCTCAAAAAATATTAAATCAAATACTTATTTTTTATTTTCTTTATTATACTAAAAATCAATTTTACATTAAAAAAACATTACATCAATACCTATTTATATCACATCATACAACTATTTCAATTTATTTTTTTACTATCTAAATCTCAATCCAAAATCAAACCCCCAAACACACACACGGATAATAAATATTATAATATACAGTTAATAATAACTTTCTATACCTAACACATTTAAGATTTTAATATAGGTATAGAAAATTATTAACATTAAATGAGTATACTTATTTAAAATGAGTAGTAATATGTGCTTGCCAAAAATTGCAAACCAATCAAATTAATTTCATTGTAAATTTTCAATATAAATAACACATAAATTTTGGCATATTAACACTACATAAAAAAATAAATAAAGCACACACATATATATTTTTGCAAATATCTATCATGACAAAAGTTATTTCTAATGCAATTCTTTATATGATAGTTTTATCGTCGTTATTCGTCGATGAGACTGAAGCTAAAAGTCGTACCGCTTGTATGTTTATATGCTATTGGAAGTGCTTTCTTAAATTTGGGGATGCGAGAAGGGAATGCTACGAAAATTGCTGGTTGTCTTGCAGGTTTGGAGGAAAGGTCCAAAATTTACCCCAAACAGTAAATATTCAGACCGGAGAAGGAGTTTAAATTCTTTTATAAGTATGAATGGATACTGTTTTTATTTTATATTTTCGATCGTTGGGCTTTATTGAACAAATCTTATACACAGAAATATAATTTAATTATAAGCCAAATTCAAAATTCCAATAGATACTTTAGTTTTTTTTTTTTTTTTTTTTTATGTGTAAATATCTTCGTCTATGAGTTATAACAAATTTAATTTAATGTGTTGACAGGTAGAAGAATGCATGAGTTCAAATATGGGGATGAAGATATAAATTGTAATAATAGAAATTGGTTGCAATAAGTATACAAGCACTATTGTTGTTGGATTAATACCAAAGATGAGATTATGGATTTGTTCTTCATGTGTTTTCAAGTACAAATTTTTACTATTTAATATTTCATCCGCTAAATCTACTCTTATTATTATTATTTTCTTAATTAACTTTAATTTATTATTAATTTTGGCAAAATAACGAATAGTCAATCAAACACCAAGAAATTTCAAACTTATTATCAACTAAAAATTTTACCAAGAAAATAATATACCAAAAACAAAGAAAAAAAGGCTTAGCCTTTTACCCGAATCGAATCCTACCAAACTCCATCCAAAAAATTCTTTGATTTCGGAATCGGTTGTCAGACTCTGATATTACTGTTGTGAATTTATATCCGGATCGATGGGATTATTCGAACAAAACTTCGTATACACTCCTCAAGGTCGAGGTAGACAACCACACTGTAAGCCTCGAACATCCACCAGAATCGGCACAAAAAAAAAAGAGTTTCGATTCTCTTCGAATCTCACCGAAACACTCACCGAAGGCTTCTCTCTCCTTCCATCTCCCCCTTTCCCTCCTCTCAATCGGTTTCTCTCATATGAAACTTACTAACTCGTGCTTACTTATAAAATTTTGGTTTTTTATTTTGAATAGTAAAATTTTGAATTGAAATACTTGTTAGATGTGATATAAATATGTATTGATGTGATATTTTTAAAATATAATTAAATTTTAGTATAACATAATAAATAAAAAATGAGTGTTTGATTTGATATTTTTGGAGAAAAAAAATTGAAATAGTAAAATTAGATCGAAAGTTGTACAAGTAACCAATTTCTATATCTCTAAACTTCCCAAAAAAACTCCCTTACAAACTAATACACAGTTAGGCTAATGGGTTTTGGGTTAGAAATTGGAATTGGACTTGGTATATAGTTTGGGCTTTGGGATAAAAGGGTTGGACCGATTCGATGGCCGAGCTATAGAGTGAGCTAACTAATTATTACAAAAGATTCGATTGAATTAGATCTCGAAGGATCAAAATTTTCAACAAACTCTTATGCAATTAACGCCACAATCACCGTCGTATTAACGGCCATCCGGCGCACCATTTGCTAGCAACACCGGCGCAGTCACTCTTCCAGCACGTTATTTATCGTCCATTCACCATAGGCGTTGCTTCTTCTATTTATTAAATTTTAAATTTTAATAAATATATTTATTGACTATATCAATTATAATTATCTAATGTTAATGATAAGTTATTAACTATATTAATTAATACAATTATTTTTATTAAAAGATTCAAAAAATTAAGGAAAAAGATTTGGTCAAGTGGGACCCACCGAGCTCAAATATATAATACTCTCTCCGTCCCCCTACCATATCCACATCTACAAAAAAATAATATATTTGTAATGAAATTCTGTCCCTAAAGTTCACGTAGCTAACGTGATTCCGTTCCTAATTCCGTCTCTAATGTCATTAGTAACGAAAAAGTAGATTTAGAGACAAAAAAGTTTTGTTACAAAAATGATTTTTTTCTAGTGATTGCCATTTATGTTCATCCCACATTTCATGTCACTTTCATTTTTTTTAAAAATAATTCCACACCTTAATCTAATTTAAAAATTTATAATTTAAAAAAAATTTAGTTTTAATTGAACTAGTTAGTTATTTTAATTTTAATTTATAATTATTTATATTATAAAATAATTATTTTCACTAATATATTCTTAATTATCTACTAATATTTATCATAGATTTTCGTCCCGGACATGTAATGTGGAACAGAGGGAGTATACATATTTAGCTTGTAGCCCGTGTTAGATTATTTTGCATAAATTATATAACACCCTATTTTTTGGATAGGAACGGTGTTTCGTGCAAACTTTACATTAACACAAAAGAGTTTTAAATAATATAAATTTCGTCGTTAAAAATTTTTTGCTAGAAAATTTATATTTTCGTAGCAAAAAGGTTTTAGCTACAAATTATTTTTCATAACTAAAAGCATTTGGCTAAAAAAATTATACATATTTTGTTGCTAATAAACTCTTTTGTTATGAATTTTAATAAGTGTTTTAGCTACGAAATCATATTTTCGTAACGATATATCTTTTCTTAACTTTTATTGCAAAAAAGTTATTTTTTATTACAAAATTCATATTTGTCGTAAAAAACCTTTACTAACACGGTATAGGTGACGAAATGAGTTTCTTCGAAAAAATATTTTTCCTATGAATTCATTACATTTTACTACAAAACTTTTATGTAGCGAAATTTTAACTTTTTTATAGTGGATATACAAATATTATAAATTGTTCATTATTATTATTATTATTATTATTGTTATTTCATAATTCAAAAACACTAAATCCGTCCCCGTATAAACACATGTTCATATAAAAGTATATAACTATTTAAATTAAAATTTTATATTATTCAAAATTCCAATTCAAAATTCAAATCCACGACCAAACATCTATAAACACAAATAATAATAATTACCTTATATATCTCATGGAACAACTAAGAATACAATTTATAATTTCAAGTTTGATTCCTATAGAACATTTATATAGAAATAAAAATCGTAATAATGACCTTATGTACTGCTATATAGTTTTTTTGTTTTTTTGTTTTTTTAAAAAAAATACAATTATCTCATTTTAAATTAGCTATCTAAAAAATTATAGTATTATTTAAAAAATAATCTAAGAGCATCTGTTACCGTCATCAATATTTATTATTTTTAATAAAAAAATATAATTATTAAAATTTATTACCTAAAAGTTTAAAACTCATTAAATAATTATCACGCTTTATCTATCATATTTTAAAATATTTTTTATTATTTACTTTTTTATATTCAATTCTAACGAAATGGCTAGTGAAAAAAAATGATATTATTAGACTATAAAAATATATAGAAATGTATATAAATAAATAAATTATTTAATATTTTTTTATATATATAACTATATATTACTTATTACATAATAATTGTTGATTTTATAAAATAGTAAAGGTAATAGGTTGAATGTGATTTATAACGTGTGATAAAGGAAGTAATTTGAATGTTGAGATGAATATAACGTTGATGAGAGAGATAAACGAGATAATAAAATAGAGTTAATAACTATAACATATGCTCTAATCAACACATATTTATAGAAAATGTAGCACATATTAATATAATATATAAAACATATTTAGGTAAACTTTTTTTTAGTCCCGTAACTTGAACCCCTTATCATTTTAGTCCCGTAAGTGGAGTCTGTCGCAAACTAGTCCATAAGTGAAAAATTTTCATTGTTTTAGTCCTCCGGCGCCGGAGATGCCCGCGTGGCTCGCTGGAGATGACGTGTCCGCCAGGTGTCGCTGACCTGGCGGACACGTGGATTTTTTTTTTTTCATTTTTTAAATTTTTTTTAAAACTTATTTTTAATTTATTTAAATTTTATTTGTATTTTTTTATTTTTTATTTGGTATAATTAAAATAAAAATTAAAATAAATTAAAATAAATAAAATAAATCCACGTGTCCGCCAGGTGTCGCTGACCTGGAGGGACACCTGGCGGACACGTCACCTCCGGCGAGCCACGCGGACGTCTCCGGCGCTGGAGGACTAAAACAACGAAATTTTTTTATTTATGGGACTAGTTTGCAACAGGCTCCACTTACAAGATTAAAATGATAAAGGGACAGTTACGAGAGTAAAAAAATAATTTACCCAACATATTTTAATAGCACATTATATAATTACATGCATTACAATAAACATATTATACAACACAAGATAATATATAATTCACACAACAAATATTAATACAATATATAATATAATACATTGTATAATTTTACATAGGACATTATATGTTGATTTTAGCACAATATATAACTCATACAATATATGTTTCAACATAACATAGATATGTTATATGCTTTGTGAAGAAATGATAATTGCTTTAAATTTATATGCTAACTTATCATATATTATTAGTCTTATAATAAAATATTAATTGTTTCAAATTAGTGTGCAAATTTGATCAAATTAACACCGTGTTAATTTTTCTTAGTCAGTTATATACATTGTATTACAACTAAAAATACAACAATGCAATTTTAAATTAAATTAAATTACTTATAAAAACACCTAATATTAAAATATACTCTAAATTAATAGATGAACCCGAATTTATGACTTTTTATTGTACTTGCATTTAATTTATAGTATATTTATTAAAATACCTAATATTAACATTTTAAATTTGTTAGGCATAGAAAATTATTAATAACATTAATTGAGTATATTTATTAAAAATGAGTAGTAATATGTACTTTCCAAAAATTGCAAATTCAATCAAATTAATTTACATTGTAATTTTTTAGTATAAATAACACTGAAATTTTGGCATATTAACACTACAAAAACAACATAAAGCATATATATATTTTTTTCCAAATATCTATCATGAAGAAATTTATTTCTTCTGCAATTATTTATATGATACTTTTATCGACGTTTGTCATCAATGAGACTGAAGCTACTAACACTATTTTGTGTGCATTGTTATGCGATCTTAAATGCCTTTTTAAATTGGGGCGTAAGAAACAGTCATGCTTCACCAAATGTTACATACATTGCAGGTACGGAGGAAAGAACCAAAATTTACCCAACACAGGAAATATTCGGACGGGAGAAGAAGTTTATAATTCTTCGTAAGTACGGATGAATACTGTTGTGAATTTACATTTCTGTTTGTTGGGTTTTATTGAAAAAAACTCATAAATAGAAATATGATTTGATTATAAGCAAAATTGAAAATTTTCAACTAATACAATAGTTTTTTTTTTTTTTTTTTTGTGTAAATATTCTTGTTTATTAGTTGTAACAAATTAAATTTAATGTGTTGACAGGTAGAAGAGTGCATCAAGCAATTGTTGGTTCAAATATGACTCTAAAGATATAAATATAGTAATAAAAATTCGGTGCAATAAGTATACAGACACAATTGATGATGGATTAATACCAAATATAAGATTATAGATTTGTTCTTTGTGTTTTCAAGTAAATTTTTTGTTATTTAATATTTCATCTACTAAATTTATTCTCATTTTTTTTATTAATTAAATTTACATTATTATTAATTTTGACAAAGAAAAAAAAAAATCAATATTTAATTATTTTCTTAATTTAATACTCTTTATTTATTATAATTATCACTATCTTTATTACATTATTTATTTATTTTTATTTAATTACAAATTAATATTTTAAAAAAAACACTCAACTATTTATTTATTTATTTCCTTTTTTTTTATTTTTCTTATTGTTTAAAAAAAGTATTCATTTTTTAATTTTCGCACTAGATCCAATAAAACTAATTTTTTACCGACATTAGGAGTATTTTATTTTATTTTATTTTTATATTAAACATTGTATTAAACAGTTAATTTAACTAAAAAGCAAAATAAAAAAAAAAGCACTATTATATGCAAATTGGAAAAAAAATGCTATATTTACTATTTATAAAGGTATTTCTTATTTAAAAAAAAAGTTTATATTAAATATTGTATTAAACAATTAATTTATAAAGGTATATCTTATTTAAAAAATATATGTCATTGTACTCGATATTAATTTTTTTTTTTTATAATTTTAAACGTCATATATTAGTATTATATGACATTAATAAAAGTATTTTTGTCATTATTTCTTGATTTATACTATATTTTGATATAATAATTAATATTCAAATATCAACACGCAAAAAGCAAATGTAAACTTTTAAAGTAGACAGAGGGAGTATCGCTTGGCATGATCCAAAACTTGTCTGTTGAGATTATTGACGTTTATAGGTCTTTCTAAGCGATGTTTCTGGTCCAAAAAAGTTAAATGTTATAAGTAAAGCGATGGCATTTCGACCAGGAAAGCGACGCTCTTGCCGCTCGAGCCAACGACCAGAAATCCACCGTTTCTGAAGCGAGAGTAAACCACTCAAGAAAAATGCCTAAGTGTCCATTTCTCAGCCATCAAGCCATTCGATACCAGCCAGCGATGACAGCTCCGCTTGAGTTATACTGATGCTCTCCAGCCATCTGGGCAAGTGAGGAAGATCTGAGTTCTTACATTATTCCAAGGCAAGCGAAGCGACCACCTTGGGAGTTATGACCAGTGTCTTCAATAAAATAACTGCTAACAATTGCCTAACTGTTCAACGGTTTGAGCCACTTCTCAACTGCTTGCAACTGTTGTCTTCTGTAATCTATAAATAGGGCCAGATTTCTTTTGTAAAGAATCATTAATATCTAGATTGACATTTTGTGTTTTTAATTTCTACTGCTTTAATATTTTCCGAGAGCTCCAACCCTGTAAGAAAGTTCTCTAAGGGTGTGTTTGTTTGATGGATTTGGATTAAATTCCACTATTCATCCAAAATTTTCCCCCCAAAAACATCAAATCAAACATCTATTTTTTATTTTTTATATTATACTAAAAATCAATTTTACATTCAAAACATCACATCATCACTTATTTATATCACATCATACAACTATTCAAATTCAAAATTTTTACTATTCAAATCCCAACTCAAAATTCAAACCCCCAAACAAACACACCCTAATTATGAATTATTCTCCTCTTCTGGCCGCTCACTTTATTGCTTTGTAGTTTAAGTTTACAGCTTTGTTTCCTGCTTCCTTATTGCTTTCATTATGAAGATTTTTACTGTTTTCTTTAGAAAGTACTGGAATATCAAGATTTCTTCATATTCACTTCTCTCCCCGCTTCATATTTGTATTCGCATGATTAATTTAGAATTTTGTTTCGCTGAGAAAGAACATAGAAGAATCTATTATCCGAGCCTAGTTTCATGTTGTATTCATTAACAAATTTTAGGTAGTTCAATGTAATTAAGTACGCGTGAGCCTTGTCAACTTGCTTAGCTGCTGTTCTGAATTTTATTTTGATCAAAAAAAAGTAACATAAGAGTAAAACCACTAATGAGACAGAATTTTGAATAATTAAAGGGGAATAGACGCTTGTTTATTGGGAATGTCTAGTAACAATAGCATTTCTTACTTATACTCTTTTAATTTTGGGCACTATTGAAGTCTTGTTGTAAATCTCGACCTGAAAACTCACCAGTAAAAAGAGTATAAATAATTTTGATAAGCGATCAGGGTCTACAACTTCATTTCTTGATCTATATCTGACCATACTCTTTGCACACTTCACTCTATTTTCATAATAAATTCCATATAATGAAATCTAAAATCGCACGTATCATCGATCCAGGGAGATTCCAATTCCAGCCAATCGAATTACGTAATTTAGGAAATACAATAGTATTATCATCTGAAATTTCTAACTTCAACCCATGCTCTTTTATTTTTTATTTTTTCATTATCATTGTTTTTCATATCTTTTGCATGACATATTTCAATAATTGAATTGAAACATTTTGAATCTTTAGAAAAAAGAAATTTCTTTTCATTGAATTTTCTTAAATAATACTCCCTCCGTCGCAAACGAAATGGGTCATTTGTGATTTTGTAATAAATTAAAAAATAATAATATTTTATTGGTTAGTGAAAATGTGTAAGAGATTTTGACATTTTTGTCATTTAACTTTTTGTATATACTAATTATATGCGTAATGGTACATTTGTAATTTAAATAAAAGTTAAAAGGTACTTTTAGTGTATGATTACTTTTTTTTTTTTTTTAATATGAAAGAGATACTTTGAAATATGAGAGATGAAATTTAAAAAAAAAAAAAAATTACTTTGAGTTTGAACAGATGAAATAATAAAATATTTTGATTAAAATTATTTTATTAAATCAACTCCAATTTAATTAAAAATATGTACAATATGTAACAATCAAATATAAGTTATTAAAAAATATCAAATATGGACAACAGAAATGTAGAAAAAAACAATTCGAAGAACTGCATTGTAAAAGAACAGAAAATAACTAAGAATCACGATTCGTAACTCAACTAAAATTAAATTAAAATCATATACAGAAAATAACTAAGAATCACAATTCATAACTCAACTAAAATTAAATTAAAATCATATACAATCGGACATTAATTAAATTAAATTATGAATAATAACAATGCAAAAAAGAACCAAAAAAATTCATACTAAAATTTAAAGTTTAAACAATAAATATACCTGAATGTCGCTTACACTCCCAGCCTTCTTCTAATTTGTTCATTCTTTCTATTTCTGTTTCTCCCATCGTAATTTGACATTTTTTTTTAAAAAAATATTATTATACACTTTAATCACATTTTAAAATTCCTAATTTATAATTTTTTTTATTTTAGTTAAAATATTTAGTAATCTTAATCTTAATCTTCATTTATAATTATTTTTATTAAATCATAATTATATTTACTAATATACTTTTAGTTACTTACTAATTAGCCTGAGGGAGTATCAAATTATGTTATATAAATTAAATAAAATACTAAACTTATGGACTCATTTAAATAAGCTTCAATATAGCCCACTCAATTTTGAAACCCCAAATTAGAGCCCAATAGCCCAATTGCAAATTGGAGTTCATTTCCCCTTCATCTTTGAAATATTAAAAATTTAAATTAAAATAATATTTATAAAGAGGTATATAATGTGATATTTTGAATAGAAAATTAATTTTTTTTTTAAATAATTAGCATTAGTGATACTTACTTTTTATATACCTAATATAATAATTAAGAATAAAATATTGTGGTTTTAATTTAAATTCTTATAAAAATATAGATTACTTATTTTTTGGGATTTCTCCTAAGATTTTAACTATTCATAATTTCTTTTTTAATTTAAAGAATATCTAATCAAATCAAATATCAAATATTTATATTTTATGTTATAATAAAATTAATTTTACATACAAAACATCACTTCAACACCCTTTCATATCAAATTATGAAATTATTCAAATTCAAATTTTATACTATTGAAAACTCACACCCAAAATATAAACTCACAACCAAATACACTTAAAAACACCAATAATGATATTTACCTTATATATCACATATAACAAGTAAGAGTACAATTTATAATAGTAAGTTTGATTCCTATAGAACATTTATATAGAAATAAACATAGTGATAATGACCTTATATACCTCATATAACAGCTAATAGTACAATTTTATTATTTTAAATTAGCTTTCTATAAAACTATAGTATTATTTAAAAATATATTTTGATTGTCATATTGATTTGATTTAATCAACACATATTTATAAAAAAAATATAGCACATATTAATATAATATATGACACATACTCCTTCCGTCCTTGGTCAGATGATCTCTTTAGTTAGCGATACGGTATTTTACATAATGTAATTTAATAGTTTAATATATCATTTTTTTATAATAATATTTTATATAATACAAATGAATAAAAAGATGCATTTATTTATCTATAATTAACATAAACTAATTTTATATAAAATAAAAATAAAAATAGGAGTTTTAAATATAAATAAAAAATATTTGTTTATTAAAGAGAGAGATATAAATAGACGGGTTTTGAATGAATTTCTATTTGTTAAGTATATTTAATATTGTTAAATTTACCAAAAATATAAAGTATATAATTACATGCAGCGTAATATATTTCGATTTCAATACAATAAGCATATTATATTGCACAAGATAATGTATAACTCACAAAATAAATATTAATATAATATACTCAATTAATATTAATAATAACTTTCTATAGCTAACGCATTTAAGATTTTAATATTAAGGATAGAAAATTATTATTAACATTAATTGAGTATACTTATTTAAAATGAATAGTAATATGTACTTGCCAAAAATTACAAATCAATCGAATTAATTTCATTGTAAATTTCAATATAAATAACACCTAAAATTTTACATATTATCACTACATAAACAAAATAAAACACTCTCTCACACACACATACATATATTTTTTCCAAATCATGAAGAAATTTCTTTCATCTGCAATTTTTTGTATGATAGTTTTATCGATATTCGTTGTCGATGAGACTGAAGCTAAAAGTAGTCTTGCATGTGAGTTCATATGCAGTTAGAAGTGCGTTTTTAAATGGGGGCATAAGAACTATGCATGTTTCCTCAAGTGCTACGTGGATTGCAGAGATGGGCGAAAGGCCCAAAATTTATCCAAAACCGTAAATATTCGGATTGGAGAAGGAGTTTAGGATTCTTTGTAAGTATGGATGAATACTGGTATTAATTTATATCTCCGACATTGAGCTTCGTTGAACAAATCTCATAAATAGAAATATAATTTAATTATAAGCGAAATTTAAATTTTCAAGTTTTTTTTTTTTTTTTTGGTATAAATATCTTCGTCTATAAGTTGTAATAATTAAATTTGATGTGTTGACAGGTAGAAGAATCAACGAAATTGCTGATACAAATATGAAGCCAAAGATATAAATTCCAGTAATAGAAAGTTGTTGCAATAAGTACACAGATATAGTTGATGTTGGATTAAAATCAAATATAAAATTATAAATTTTTTCTTTTATGTGTTTTCAAGTACAATGTTTTTTCTATTTAATATTTCATTTGCTATAGTATCATTTTTTTTTGTTAATTAAATTTAACTTCTTATTAAATTTAGCAAAGTAAAATATTTAATATTTAATTATTATCATTTATTTAATATTTATTTTAATATAATTGCCTCTATCTTTATTATATTATTATTTTTATTTAATTACAAATTAAATTTTTAAGAATACACTCTACAATTTTTCTTTCTTTTTTTTTTTTTTTTTTTTTTTTTTTTTTTTTTTCCGGCAATGGATCCAATAAGACTAACTTTTTAATCGATGGGAAGTATTTTATTTTCTTTTATATAAAATTTTGTATTAAACAATTATTTTAACTAAAAGGAAAAAATGTTATGCTTCCTCAGTCAAACTTTAATATTTATATTTACTTTTTTTTTTTTACATATTATAGTGTAAATACCAAATTACATTTACTTTTAGATATAAATATAGTGTAAATTATATAACACACTCTTATATTTTAATAAAAATACATATATAAATCATTATGTGTTCTATTTATTATGTGAAATTTTTTTTTTCATTAAATTAAAATATTCACATAACACTATTTCATAAAAAAAATTGATGTTTAATTGTAAATACGACTTAAATTATGCAAATTTTACTTTAATAAGAAACATAAAATATCTTAAATAGTTTCTTTGAATAAATAAATAAATAAACAATTAATCAATCCTTCATTTTATAGTTCTTTTTAAAAAAATAGATAATAGTTTGTCTAAAAAAAATAATAAAATGAATGATTAATTTATTTATTTATTTTATTCAAAAATTATTTAATATATTTATCTATTTTATTTGTATAAACTTGAATAATGAAGTTCACTTTTACAACAAAACATCAGCTTTGAACAAAGACCACTACAAAAAAATTGTATATTTGTAATGAAATTTCGTTAGTAAAGATCACGTAGCTAATGTAATTCCATCATTAATTCCGTCTATAATATCATTAGTAACAGAAAAAGTGAATTTAGAGACAAAAAATTTCACGTAATAAATAAAATACGAAGTACTTTATGCATATTTTTTTTATTTGTATCATATAAATTTTATTTGTATTATATAAAATTTTATTTTTTATGAAATAATATTATCATAATGTATCTATTTTATAAGATATTGTGTTCAAAATATTTAAATATATATTCTAAATTCTTTTGTTTTTCATTAGTCATTAAAATTCATTACCTCAACCATCGTTGGTTCATTCTCTGGTTTCGCTTGTAACTATTGGTTTAATACTTGAATTCCTATCCTATCGTAGATGGGATTCGATATAATACATATTCGATATAATACATATATTTGCATGTATATATATATATACATAAGGAAGAGGAAGTGTAAAAATATTTCAGACGTATACTTCATTATCATTTTGTCCCATATTTATCTAGTTGATAAAATATTTTTTACATGTTTGCAAACATGTAGGATTTGTAGTTATTAATTTTAGAAAATTTTGGTTAGAATTTAATGTTAGAATTAAAATTACATTGGGTAATTGTTGAGAAAAAAATGAAATAAAATCTATATTAAATTTTAATATATATAATGATAACAAGATAAAATTTAAATATATGAGCCCTCTTTGAAAGTTGAGGCCCTGAGCAATTGATCAGAAAGTCGGCTATGCTTATAACCCATGTTATGCACGGGTTAGTTTTATATTAAATTATATATTATTAATTAATTTTTTTATAAATAATACATATAGTGTTTTGATATACTACCTAAAATATATTATCGAATCAAATCAATTTGAAAGATAATACTCCTATACATAATAAAATTTTAAAACAAAAATAATTTGTAAAAAATAAAAATAATAATATAGATAATTGAAAAAATACATACACAATAAGAATGAAACTACTACCACAAAATTAAAACTTTTATATGTTATAATTTATCGTAATTTTCTGTATGTATTTCCTAAATATTTTTTCAAATTAAAAGATTTAAAATTTGAATATAATCTAAATTTTTTTTAAAAAAATGTATTACAATATTATATTAAAAAAATTAAAAAATACATATATAGAATGAAAAAATTGATTAACAAAAAAAAATAATTAAAAAATATATACACAACAAAAATGAATGTACTAAAAAAAATAAAGTTTATATTCTCATATTTATTCCAATCAAAATATTTAAAATTTAATTATAATTTACAAATTAAAAAAAAAACTTATAATAAAATACTCGTAACTAAATTAATTTAAAAAATGCATACATTATATATTTTTTTCCTTTTCTTTTATTGATATATTTTTTTCCTGAATCATAGTATGAATAAAAGAATTTATTAGTAAAAATTAAAAAATATATAATAAAATAATCAAATTAAACATAGAAGTTTTTTTAAAAAAATACATGTAAAATTAGATATGAAAAATTATGTTAATAATATTAAAAAAATAAACCGTATATTGCGAACGAGGATTCGCGCACGGGCGCCGACGAACCCGCGTCAACGAGAGATATCCTGTAAGTTTTATCGTTTGGATTAAAGGGAACTCGTAAGAAGGATTGTATAGTTGAACCTGCAAAAGGATCATTGTCGATGTCAGCCCCAGCGGACAACAGCGAATTCGTGACCCGACGTACGAATGCCGATCAGGGTGTCCGTCGAGACAGAGTGGGCGCCCCAAAAAACTCCTGCGCGGATTTTCGCAAATATGTAGTCAGCAAAAATGGATTTCCTGCGATGCACGTCGCGGCGAAAAATCACGAACGACGACCTTGTCCGCCGTTCACGGACCTGTCGTCCACCGTATATTGCGAACGAGGATTCGCGCACGGGCGCCGAAAAACCCGCGTCGACGAGAGATGTCCTGTAAGCCATATCGTTTAGAGAAAAGGGAACTCGTAGGAAGGATTCTATAGTTGAACCTGCGAAAGGATCATTGTCGATGTCTGCCCCGGCAGACAACAGCGAATTCGTGACCCGACGTACGAATGCCGGTCAAGGCGTCCGTCGAGACACAGTGGGCGCCCCAAACAACTCCTGCGCGGATTTTCGAAAATATGTAGGCAGCAAAAATGGATTTCCTACGATGCACGTCGCAGCCAAAAATCACGAACGACGACCTTGTCCGCCGTTCACGGACCCGTCGTCCAGCCGTATATTGCGAACGAGGATTCGCGCACGGGCGCCGATGAACCCGCGTCAACGAGAGATATCTTGTAAGTTTTATCGTTTGGAGAAAAGGGAACTCGTAAGAAGGATTCTATAGTTGAACCTGCGAAAGGATCATTGTCGATGTCTGCCCCGGCAGACAACAGCGAATTCGTGACCCGACGTACGAATGCCGGTCAGGGCGTCCGTCGAGACAGAGTGGGCGCCCCAAAAAACTCCTGCGCGGATTTTTGCGAATATGTACGCAGCAAAAATGGATTTCCTGCGACGCACGTCGTGGCCAAAAAATCACGAACGACGACCTTGTCCGCCGTTCACTGATCCGTCGTCCAGCCGTATATTGCGAACGAGGATTCGCGCACGGGCGCCGACGAACGCGCGTCAACGAGAGATATCCCGTAAGTTTTATCGTTTGGAGAAAAGGGAACAAGTAAGAAGGATTCTATAGTTGAACTTGCGAAAGGATCATTGTCGATGTCTGCCCCAGCAGACAATAGCGAATTCGTGACCCGACGTACGAATGCCGGTCAGGGCGTCCGTCGAGACAGAGTGGGTGCCCCAAAAAACTCCAGTGCGGATTTTCGCGAGTATGTAGGCAGCAAAAATGGATTTCCTGCGATGCACGTCGCAGCAAAAAATCACGAACGACGACCTTGTCCGCCGTTCACGGACCCGTCCTTCAGCCGTATATTGCGAACGAGGATTCGCGCACGGGCGCCGACGAACCCGCGTCAACGAGAGATATCCTGTAAGTTTTATCGTTTGGAGAAAGGGGAACTCGTAAGAAGGATTCTATAGTTGAACCTGCGAAAGGATCATTGTCGATGTCTGCCCGGGCAGACAACAGCGAATTCGTGACCCGACGTACGAATGCAAGTCAGGGCGTCCGTCGAGACAGAGTGGGTGGCCCAAAAAACTCCTGCGCGGATTTTCGCAAATATGTAGGTAGCAAAAATGGAATTCCTGCGATGCACGTCGCGGAAAAAAATCACGAACGACGACCTTGTCCGCCGTTCACGGACCCGTCGTCCAGCCGTATATTGCGAATGAGGATTCGCGCACGGGCACCGACGAACCCGCGTCAACGAGAGATATCCTGTAAGTTTTATCGTTTGGAGAAAAGGGAACTCGTAAGAAGGATTCTATAGTTGAACCTGCGAAAGGATCATTGTAGATGTCTGCCCCTGCAAACAACAGCGAATTCGTGACCCGAAGTACGAATGCCGGTCAGGGAGTCCGTCGAGACACAGTGGGCGCCCCAAAAAACTCCTGCGCGGATTTTTGAGAATATGTAGGCAGCAAAAATGGATTTCCTGCGATGCACGTCGCGGCCAAAAATCACGAACGACGACCTTGTCCGCCGCTGACGGACCCGTCGTCCAGCAGTATATTGCGAACGAGGATTCGCGCACGGGCGCCAACGAACCCGCGTCAACGAGAGATATCCTGTAAGTTTTATCGTTTGGAGAAAAGGGAACTCGTAAGAAGGATTCTATAGTTGAACCTGCGAAAGGATCATTGTCGATGTCTGCCCCGGCAGACAACAGCGAATTCGTGAACCGACGTACGAATGCCGGTCAGGGCGTCCGTCGACACAGAGTGGGCGCCCCAAAAAACTCCTGCCCGGATTTTCGCGAGTATGTAGGCGGCAAAAATGGATTTCCTGCCATGCACGTCACAGCCAAAAATCATGAACGACGACTTTGTCCGCCGTTCACTGACCCGTCGTCCAGCCGTATATTGCGAACGAGAATTCGCGCACGGGCGCCGACGAACGCGCGTCAACGAGAGATATCCTGTAAGTTTTAGCGTTTGGAGAAAAGGGAACTCGTAAGAAGGATTGTATAGTTGAACCTGCGAAAGGATCATTGTCGATGTCTTCCCCGGCAGACAACAGCGAATTCCTGACCCGACGTACGAATGTCGGTCAGGGCGTCCGTCGAGACAGAGTGGGCGCCCCAAAAAGCTCCGGCGCGGA
Source organism: Andrographis paniculata (assembly GCF_009805555.1). NCBI lineage: Eukaryota > Viridiplantae > Streptophyta > Magnoliopsida > Lamiales > Acanthaceae > Andrographis > Andrographis paniculata. The sequence goes on from NW_026137614.1 coordinate 4,191,745, forward strand.
TTTTCGAGAATATGTAGGCAGCAAAAATGGATTTCCTACGATGCACGTCGCTGCCAAAAATCACGAACGACGACCTTGTCCGCCGTTCACGGAGCCGTCGTCTAGCCGTATATTGCGAACGAGGATTCGCGCATGGGCGCCGACGAACCCGCGTCAGCGCGAGAAGTCCTCTAAGCCATATCGTTTAGAGAATAGGGAACTCGTAAGAAGGATTCTATAGTTGAACCTGCGAAAGGATCATTGTCGATGTCTGCCCCGGCAGACAACAGCGAATTCCTGACCCGACGTACGAATGTCGGTCAGGGCGTCCGTCGAGACAGAGTGGGCGCCCCAAAAAACTCCTGCGCGGATTTTCGCGAATATGTAGGCAGCAAAAATGGATTTCCTGCGATGCACGTCGTGGCCAAAAATCACGATCGACGACCTTGTCCGCCGCTGACGGACCCGTCGTCTAGCCGTATATTGCGAACGAAGATTCGCGCACGGGCGCTGATGAACCCGCGTCAACGAGAGATATCCTGTAAGTTTTATCGTTTGGAGAAAAGGGAACTCGTAAGAAGGATTCCATAGTTGAATCTGCGAAAGGATCATTGTCGATGTCTGCCCCGGCAGACAACAGCGAATTCCTGACCCGACGTACGAATGCCGGTCAGGGCGTCCGTCGAGACAGAGTGGGCGCCCCAAAAAACCTCTGTGCGGATTTTCGCGAATATGTAGGCAGCAAAAATGGATTTCCTGCGATGCACGTCGCGGCAAAAAATCACGAACGACGACCTTGTCCGCCGTTCACGGACCCATCCTCCAGCCGTATATTGCGAACGAGGATTCGCGCACGGGCGCCGACGAACCCGCGTCAACGAGAGATATCCTGTAAGTTTTATCGTTTGGAGAAAAGGGAACTCGTAAGAAGGATTCTATAGTTGAACCTGCGCAAGGATCATTGTCGATGTCTGCCCGGGCAGACAACAGCGAATTCGTGACCCGACGTACGAATGCCAGTCAGGGCGTCCGTCGAGACAGAGTGGGCGGCCCAAAAAACTCCTGCGCGGATTTTCGCAAATATGTAGGTAGCAAAAATGGATTTCCTGCGATGCACGTCGCGGTAAAAAATCACGAACGACGACCTTGTCCGCCGTTCACGGACCCGTCGTCCAGCCGTATATTGCGAACGAGGATTCGCGCACGGTCGCCGATGAACCCGCGTCAACGAGAGATATCCTGTAAGTTTTATCGTTTGGAGAAAAGGGAACTCGTAAGAAGGATTCTATAGTTGAACCTGCGAAAGGATCATTGTCGATGTCTGCCCCGGCAGACAACAGCGAATTCCTGACCCGACGTACGAATGTCGGTCAGGGCGTCCGTCGAGACAGAGTGGGCGACCCAAAAAACTCCTGCGCGGATTTTCGCGAATATGTAGGCAGCAAAAATGGATTTCCTGCGATGCACGTCGCGGTAAAAAATCACGAACGACGACCTTGTCCGCCGTTCACGGACCCGTCGTCCAGCCGTATATTGCGAACGAGGATTCGCGCACGGGCGCCGACGAACCCGCGTCAACGAGAGATATCCTGTAAGTTTTATCATTTGGAGAAAAGGGAACTCGTAAGAAGGATTGTATAGTTGAACCTGCGAAAGGATCATTGTCGATGTCAGCCCCAGCGGACAACAGCGAATTCGTGACCCGACGTACGAATGCCGGTCAGGGCGTCCGTCGAGACAGAGTGGGCGCCCCAAAAAACTCCTGCGCGGATTTTCGCAAATATGTAGTCAGCAAAAATGGATTTCCTGCGATGCAAGTCGCGGCCAAAAATCACGAACGACGACCTTGTCCGCCGTTCACGGACCTGTCGTCCACCCGTATATTGCGAACGAGGATTCGCGCACGGGCGCCGAAAACCCGCGTTGACGAGAGATGTCCGGTAAGTTTTATCGTTTGGAGAAAAGGGAACTCGTAGGAAGGATTGTTTAGTTGAACCTGCGAAAGGATCATTGTCGATGTCTGCCCTTGCAGACAACAGCGAATTCGTGACCCGAAGTACGAATGCCGGTCAGTGCGTCCGTCGAGACAGAGTGGGCGCCCCAAAAAACTCCTGCGCGGATTTTTGAGAATATGTAGGCAGCAAAAATGGATTTCCTGCGATGCACGTCGCGGCCAAAAATCACGAACGACGACCTTGTCCGCCGCTGACGGACCCGTCGTCCAGCAGTATATTGCGAACGAGGATTCGCGCACGGGCGCCGAAGAACCTGCGTGAACGAGAGATGTCCTGTAAGCCATATCGTTTAGAGAAAAGGGAACTCGTAGGAGGGATTGTATAGTTGAACCTGCGGAAGGATCATTGTCGATGTCTGCCCCGGCAGACAACAGCGAATTCGTGACCCGACGTACGAATGCCGGTCAGGGCGTCCTTCGAGACAGAGTGGGCGCCCCAAAAAACTCCTGCGCGGATTTTCGCGAATATGTAGGCAGCAAAAATGGATTTCCTGCGATGCACGTCGCGGCCTAAAATCACGAACGACGACCTTGTCCGCCGTTGACGGACCCGTCGTCCAGCCGTATATTGCGAACGAGGATTCGCGCACGGGCGCCGACGAACCTGCGTCAACGAGAGACATCCTGTATGTTTTATCATTTGGAGAAAATGGAACTCGTAAGAAGGATTCTATAGTTGAACCTGCGAAAGGATCATTGTCGATGTCTGCCCCGGCAGACAACAGCGAATTCGTGACCCGACGTACGAATGCCGGTCAGGGCGTCCGTCGACACAGAGTGGGCGCCCCAAAAAACTCCTGCCCGGATTTTCGCGAGTATGTAGGCAGCAAAAATGGATTTCCTGCCATGCACGTCACAGCCAAAAATCACGAACGACGACTTTGTCTGCCGTTCACTGACCCGTCGTCCAGCCGTATATTGCGAACGAGAATTTGCGCACGGGCGCCGACGAACGCGCGTCAACGAGAGATATCCTGTAAGTTTTAGCGTTTGGAGAAAAGGGAACTCGTAAGAAGGATTGTATAGTTGAACCTGCAAAAGGATCATTGTCGATGTCTTCCCCGACAGACAACAGCGAATTCCTGACCCGACGTACGAATGTCGGTCAGGGCGTCCGTCGAGACAGAGTGGGCGGCCCAAAAAACTCCTGCGCGGATTTTTGCAAATATGTAGGTAGCAAAAATGGATTTCCTGCGATGCACGTCGCGGTAAAAAATCACGAACGACGACCTTGTCCGCCGTTCACGGACCCGTCGTCCAGCCGTATATTGCGAACGAGGATTCGCGCACGGGCGCCGACGAACCCGCGTCAACGAGAGATATCCTGTAAGTTTTATCGTTTGGAGAAAAGGGAACTCATAAGAAGGATTGTATAGTTGAACCTGCGAAAGGATCATTGTCGATGTCAGCCCCAGCGGACAACAGCGAATTCGTGACCCGACGTACGAATGCCGGTTAGGGCGTCCGTCGAGACAGAGTGGGCGCCCCAAAAAACTCCTGCGCGGATTTTCGCAAATATGTAGTCAGCAAAAATGGATTTCCTGCGATGCACGTCGCGGCCAAAAATCACGAACGACGACCTTGTCCGCCGTTCACGGACCTGTCGTCCACCCGTATATTGCGAACGAGGATTCGCGCACGGGCGCCGAAAAACCTGCGTCGACGAGAGATGTCCTGTAAGCCATATCGTTTAGAGAAAAGGGAACTCGTAGGAAGGATTCTATAGTTGAACCTGCGAAAGGATCATTGTCGATGTCTGCCCCGGCAGACAACAGCGAATTCGTGACCCGACGTACGAATGCCGGTCAAGGCCTCCGTCGAGACACAGTGGGCGCCCTAAACAACTCCTGCGCGGATTTTCGAAAATATGTAGGCAGCAAAAATGGATTTCATACGATGCACGTCGCAGCCAAAAATCACGAACGACGACCTTGTCCGCCGTTCACGGACCCGTCGTCCAGCCGTATATTGCGAACGAGGATTCGCGCACGGTCGCCGAAAAACCCGCGTCGACGAGAGATGTCCTGTAAGTTTTATCGTTTGGAGAAAAGGGAATTCGTAGGAAGGATTGTATAGTTGAACCTGCGAAAGGATCATTGTCGATGTCTGCCCCGGCAGACAACAGCGAATTCCTGACCCGACGTACGAATGTCGGTCAGGGCGTCCGTCGAGACAGAGTGGGCGCCCCAAAAAACTCCTGCGCGGATTTTCGCGAATATGTAGGCAGCAAAAATGGATTTCCTGCGATGCACGTCGTGGCCAAAAATCACGAACGACGACCTTGTCCGCCGCTGACGGACCCGTCGTCTAGCCGTATATTGCGAACGAGGATTCGCGCACGGGCGCCGATGAACCCGCGTCAACGAGAGATATCTTGTAAGTTTTATCGTTTGGAGAAAAGGGAACTCGTAAGAAGGATTCTATAGTTGAACCTGCGAAAGGATCATTGTCGATATCTGCCCCGGCAGACAACAGCGAATTCGTGACCCGACGTACGATTGCCGGTCAGGGCGTCCGTCGAGACAGAGTGGGCGCCCCAAAACACTCCAGTGCGGATTTTCGCGAGTATGTAGGTAGCAAAAATTGATTTCCTGCGATGCACGTCGCGGCAAAAAATCACGAACGACGACCTTGTCCGCCGTTCACGGACCCGTCCTTCAGCCGTATATTGCGAACGAGAATTCGCGCACGGGCGCCGACGAACCCGCGTCAACGAGAGATATCCTGTAAGTTTTATCGTTTGGAGAAAAGGGAACTCGTAAGAAGGATTCTATAGTTGAACCTGCGAAAGGATCATTGTCGATGTCTGCCCGGGCAGACAACAGCGAATTCGTGACCCGACGTACGAATGCCAGTCAGGGCGTCCGTCGAGACAGAGTGGGTGGCCCAAAAAACTCCTGCGCGGATTTTCGCAAATATGTAGGTAGCAAAAATGGAATTCCTGCGATGCACGTCGCGGCAAAAAATCACGAACGACGACCTTGTCCGCCGTTCACGGACCCGTCGTCCAGCCGTATATTGCGAATGAGGATTCGCGCACGGGCGCCGACGAACCCGCGTCAACGAGAGATATCCTGTAAGTTTTATCGTTTGGAGAAAAGGGAACTCGTAAGAAGGATTCTATAGTTGAACCTGCGAAAGGATCATTGTCGATGTCTGCCCCTGCAGACAACAGCGAATTCGTGACCCGAAGTACGAATGCCGGTCAGGGCGTCCGTCGAGACAGAGTGGGCGCCCCAAAAAACTCCTGCGCGGATTTTTGAGAATATGTAGGCAGCAAAAATGTATGTCCTGCGATGCACGTCGCGGCCAAAAATCACGAACGACGACCTTGTCCGCCGCTGACGGACCCGTTGTCCAGCAGTATATTGCGAACGAGGATTCGCGCACGGGCGCCAACGAACCCGCGTCAACGAGAGATATCCTGTAAGTTTTATCGTTTGGAGAAAAGGGAACTCGTAAGAAGGATTCTATAGTTGAACCTGCGAAAGGATCATTGTCGATGTCTGCTCCGGCAGACAACAGCGAATTCGTGAACCGACATACGAATGCCGGTCAGGGCATCCGTCGACACAGAGTGGGCGCCCCAAAAAACTCCTGCGCCGATTTTCGCGAGTATGTAGGCAGCAAAAATGGATTTCCTGCCATGCACGTCACAGCCAAAAATTACGAACGACGACTTTGTCCGCCGTTCACTGACCCGTCGTCCAGCCGTATATTGCGAACGAGAATTCGCGCACGGGCGCCGACGAACGCGCGTCATCGAGAGATATCCTGTAAGTTTTAGCGTTTGGAGAAAAGGGAACTCGTAAGAAGGATTGTATAGTTGAACCTGCGAAAGGATCATTGTCGATGTCTTCCCCGGCAGACAACAGCAAATTCCTGACCCGACGTATGAATGTAGGTCAGGGCGTCCGTCGAGACAGAGTGGGCGCCCAAAAAAACTCCTGCGCGGATTTTCGTGAATATGTAGGCAGCAAAAATGGATTTCCTGCGATGCACGTCGTGGCCAAAAATCACGAACGACGACATTGTCCGCCGTTGACGGACCCGTCATCCAACCGTATATTGCGAACGAGGATTCGCGCACGGGCGCCGACGAACCCGCGTCAACGAGAGATATCCTGTAAGTTTTATCAATTGGAGAAAATGGAACTCGTAAGAAGGATTCTATAGTTGAACCTGCGAAAGGATCATTGTCGATGTCTGCCCCAGCAGACAACAGCGAATTCGTGACCCGACCTACGAATGCCGGTCAGGGCGTCCGTCGACACAGAGTGGGCGCCCCAAAAAAGTCCTGCGCGAATTTTCGAGAATATGTAGGCAGCAAAAATGGATTTCCTGCGATGCACGTCGCAGCCAAAAATCACGAACGACGACCTTGTTCGCAGTTCACGGACCAGTCGTCCAGCCGTATATTGCAAACGAGGATTCGCGCACGGGCGCCGAAGAACCCGCGTCAACGAGAGATGTCCTGTAAGCCATATCGTTTAGAGAAAAGGGAACTCGTAGGAAGGATTGTATAGTTGAACCTGCGAAAGGATCATTGTCGATGTCTGCCCCGGCAGACAACAGCGAATTCGTGACCCGACGTACGAATGCCGGTCAGGGCGTCGGTCGAGACAGAGTGGGCGCCCCAAAAAACTCCTGCGCGGATTTTCGCGAATATGTAGGCAGCAAATATGGATTTCCTGCGATGCACGTCGCAGCCAAAAATCACGAACGACGACCTTGTTCGCCGTTCACGGACCCGTCGTCCAGCCGTATATTGCGAACGAGGATTCGCGCACGGGCGCCGAAGAACCTGCGTGAACGAGAGATGTCCTGTAAGCCATATCGTTTAGAGAAAAGGGAACTCGTAGGAGGGATTGTATAGTTGAACCTGCGGAAGGATCATTGTCGATGTCTGCCCCGGCAGACAACAGCGAATTCGTGACCCGACGTACGAATGCCGGTCAGGGCGTCCTTCGAGACAGAGTGGGCGCCCCAAAAAACTCCTGCGCGGATTTTCGCGAATATGTAGGCAGCAAAAATGGATTTCCTGCGATGCACGTCGCGGCCAAAAATCACGAACGACGACCTTGTCCGCCGTTGACGGACCCGTCGTCCAGCCGTATATTGCGAACGAGGATTCGCGCACGGGCGCCGACGAACCTGCGTCAACGAGAGATATCCTGTAAGTTTTATCATTTGGAGAAAAGGGAACTCGTAAGAAGGATTCTATAGTTGAACCTGCGAAAGGATCATTGTCGATGTCTGCCCCGGCAGACAACAGCGAATTCGTGACCCGACGTACGAATGCCGGTCAGGGCGTCCGTCGAGACAGAGTGGGCGCCCCAAAAAACTCCTGCGCGGATTTTCGCGAATATGTAGGCAGCAAAATGGATTTCCTGCGATGCACGTCGCGGCCAAAAATCACGAACGACGACCTTGTTCGCCGTTCACGGACCCGTCGTCCAGCCGTATATTGCGAACGAGGATTCGCGCACGGGCGCCGAAGAACCCGCGTGAACGAGAGATGTCCTGTAAGCCATATCGTTTAGAGAAAAGGGAACTCGTAGGAAGGATTGTATAGTTGAACCTGCGAAAGGATCATTGTCGATGTCTGCCCCGGCAGACAACAGCGAATTCGTGACCCGACGTACGAATGCCGGTCAGGGCGTCCGTCGAGACAGAGTGGGCGCCCCAAAAAACTCCTGCGCGGATTTTCGCGAATATGTAGGCAGCAAAATGGATTTCCTGCGATGCACGTCGCGGCCAAAAATCACGAACGACGACCTTGTCCGCCGTTCACGGACCCGTCGTCCAGCCGTATATTGCGAACGAGGATTCGCGCACGGGCGCCGACGAACCCGCGTCAACGAGAGATATCCTGTAAGCCATATCGTTTAGAGAAAAGGGAACTCGTTAGAAGGATTGTATAGTTGAACCTGCGAAAGGATCATTGTCGATGTCTGCCCCGGCAGACAACAGCGAATTCGTGACCCGACGTACGAATGCCGGTCAGGGCGTCCGTCGAGACAGAGTGGGCGCCCCAAAAAACTCCTGCGCGGATTTTCGCGAATATGTAGGCAGCAAAAATGGATTTCCTGCGATGCACGTCGCGGCCAAAAATCACGAACGACGACCTTGTCCGCCGTTCACGGACCCGTCGTCCAGCCGTATATTGCGAACGAGGATTCGCGCACGGGCGCCGACGAACCCGCGTCAACGAGAGATATCCTGTAAGCCATATCGTTTAGAGAAAAGGGAACTCGTAGGAAGGATTCTATAGTTGAACCTGCGAAAGGATCATTGTCGATGTCTGCCCCGGCAGACAACAGCGAATTCGTGACCCGACGTACGAATGCCGGTCAGGGCGTCCGTCGAGACAGAGTGGGCGCCCCAAAAAACTCCTGCGCGGATTTTCGCGAATATGTAGGCAGCAAAAATGGATTTCCTGCGATGCACGTCGCGGCCAAAAATCACGAACGACGACCTTGTCCGCCGTTCACGGACCCGTCGTCCAGCCGTATATTGCGAACGAGGATTCGCGCACGGGCGCCGACGAACCCGCGTCAACGAGAGATATCCTGTAAGTTTTATCGTTTAGAGAAAAGGGAACTCGTAGGAAGGATTGTATAGTTGAACCTGCGAAAGGATCATTGTCGATGTCTGCCCCGGCAGACAACAGCGAATTCGTGACCCGACGTACGAATGCCGGTCAGGGCGTCCGTCGAGACAGAGTGGGCGCCCCAAAAAACTCCTGCGCGGATTTTCGCGAATATGTAGGCAGCAAAAATGGATTTCCTGCGATGCACGTCGCGGCCAAAAATCACGAACGACGACCTTGTCCGCCGTTCACGGACCCGTCGTCCAGCCGTATATTGCGAACGAGGATTCGCGCACGGGCGCCGACGAACCCGCGTCAACGAGAGATATCCTGTAAGTTTTATCGTTTAGAGAAAAGGGAACTCGTAAGAAGGATTCTATAGTTGAACCTGCGAAAGGATCATTGTCGATGTCTGCCCCGGCAGACAACAGCGAATTCGTGACCCGACGTACGAATGCCGGTCAGGGCGTCCGTCGAGACAGAGTGGGCGCCCCAAAAAACTCCTGCGCGGATTTTCGCGAATATGTAGGCAGCAAAAATGGATTTCCTGCGATGCACGTCGCGGCCAAAAATCACGAACGACGACCTTGTCCGCCGTTCACGGACCCGTCGTCCAGCCGTATATTGCGAACGAGGATTCGCGCACGGGCGCCGACGAACCCGCGTCAACGAGAGATATCCTGTAAGTTTTATCGTTTAGAGAAAAGGGAACTCGTAAGAAGGATTCTATAGTTGAACCTGCGAAAGGATCATTGTCGATGTCTGCCCCGGCAGACAACAGCGAATTCGTGACCCGACGTACGAATGCCGGTCAGGGCGTCCGTCGAGACAGAGTGGGCGCCCCAAAAAACTCCTGCGCGGATTTTCGCGAATATGTAGGCAGCAAAAATGGATTTCCTGCGATGCACGTCGCGGCCAAAAATCACGAACGACGACCTTGTCCGCCGTTCACGGACCCGTCGTCCAGCCGTATATTGCGAACGAGGATTCGCGCACGGGCGCCGACGAACCCGCGTCAACGAGAGATATCCTGTAAGTTTTATCGTTTAGAGAAAAGGGAACTCGTAAGAAGGATTCTATAGTTGAACCTGCGAAAGGATCATTGTCGATGTCTGCCCCGGCAGACAACAGCGAATTCGTGACCCGACGTACGAATGCCGGTCAGGGCGTCCGTCGAGACAGAGTGGGCGCCCCAAAAAACTCCTGCGCGGATTTTCGCGAATATGTAGGCAGCAAAAATGGATTTCCTGCGATGCACGTCGCGGCCAAAAATCACGAACGACGACCTTGTCCGCCGTTCACGGACCCGTCGTCCAGCCGTATATTGCGAACGAGGATTCGCGCACGGGCGCCGACGAACCCGCGTCAACGAGAGATATCCTGTAAGTTTTATCGTTTAGAGAAAAGGGAACTCGTAAGAAGGATTCTATAGTTGAACCTGCGAAAGGATCATTGTCGATGTCTGCCCCGGCAGACAACAGCGAATTCGTGACCCGACGTACGAATGCCGGTCAGGGCGTCCGTCGAGACAGAGTGGGCGCCCCAAAAAACTCCTGCGCGGATTTTCGCGAATATGTAGGCAGCAAAAATGGATTTCCTGCGATGCACGTCGCGGCCAAAAATCACGAACGACGACCTTGTCCGCCGTTCACGGACCCGTCGTCCAGCCGTATATTGCGAACGAGGATTCGCGCACGGGCGCCGACGAACCCGCGTCAACGAGAGATATCCTGTAAGTTTTATCGTTTAGAGAAAAGGGAACTCGTAAGAAGGATTGTATAGTTGAACCTGCGAAAGGATCATTGTCGATGTCTGCCCCGGCAGACAACAGCGAATTCGTGACCCGACGTACGAATGCCGGTCAGGGCGTCCGTCGAGACAGAGTGGGCGCCCCAAAAAACTCCTGCGCGGATTTTCGCGAATATGTAGGCAGCAAAAATGGATTTCCTGCGATGCACGTCGCGGCCAAAAATCACGAACGACGACCTTGTCCGCCGTTCACGGACCCGTCGTCCAGCCGTATATTGCGAACGAGGATTCGCGCACGGGCGCCGACGAACCCGCGTCAACGAGAGATATCCTGTAAGTTTTATCGTTTAGAGAAAAGGGAACTCGTAAGAAGGATTCTATAGTTGAACCTGCGAAAGGATCATTGTCGATGTCTGCCCCGGCAGACAACAGCGAATTCGTGACCCGACGTACGAATGCCGGTCAGGGCGTCCGTCGAGACAGAGTGGGCGCCCCAAAAAACTCCTGCGCGGATTTTCGCGAATATGTAGGCAGCAAAAATGGATTTCCTGCGATGCACGTCGCGGCCAAAAATCACGAACGACGACCTTGTCCGCCGTTCACGGACCCGTCGTCCAGCCGTATATTGCGAACGAGGATTCGCGCACGGGCGCCGACGAACCCGCGTCAACGAGAGATATCCTGTAAGTTTTATCGTTTAGAGAAAAGGGAACTCGTAAGAAGGATTCTATAGTTGAACCTGCGAAAGGATCATTGTCGATGTCTGCCCCGGCAGACAACAGCGAATTCGTGACCCGACGTACGAATGCCGGTCAGGGCGTCCGTCGAGACAGAGTGGGCGCCCCAAAAAACTCCTGCGCGGATTTTCGCGAATATGTAGGCAGCAAAAATGGATTTCCTGCGATGCACGTCGCGGCCAAAAATCACGAACGACGACCTTGTCCGCCGTTCACGGACCCGTCGTCCAGCCGTATATTGCGAACGAGGATTCGCGCACGGGCGCCGACGAACCCGCGTCAACGAGAGATATCCTGTAAGTTTTATCGTTTAGAGAAAAGGGAACTCGTAAGAAGGATTGTATAGTTGAACCTGCGAAAGGATCATTGTCGATGTCTGCCCCGGCAGACAACAGCGAATTCGTGACCCGACGTACGAATGCCGGTCAGGGCGTCCGTCGAGACAGAGTGGGCGCCCCAAAAAACTCCTGCGCGGATTTTCGCGAATATGTAGGCAGCAAAAATGGATTTCCTGCGATGCACGTCGCGGCCAAAAATCACGAACGACGACCTTGTCCGCCGTTCACGGACCCGTCGTCCAGCCGTATATTGCGAACGAGGATTCGCGCACGGGCGCCGACGAACCCGCGTCAACGAGAGATATCCTGTAAGTTTTATCGTTTAGAGAAAAGGGAACTCGTAAGAAGGATTCTATAGTTGAACCTGCGAAAGGATCATTGTCGATGTCTGCCCCGGCAGACAACAGCGAATTCGTGACCCGACGTACGAATGCCGGTCAGGGCGTCCGTCGAGACAGAGTGGGCGCCCCAAAAAACTCCTGCGCGGATTTTCGCGAATATGTAGGCAGCAAAAATGGATTTCCTGCGATGCACGTCGCGGCCAAAAATCACGAACGACGACCTTGTCCGCCGTTCACGGACCCGTCGTCCAGCCGTATATTGCGAACGAGGATTCGCGCACGGGCGCCGACGAACCCGCGTCAACGAGAGATATCCTGTAAGTTTTATCGTTTAGAGAAAAGGGAACTCGTAAGAAGGATTCTATAGTTGAACCTGCGAAAGGATCATTGTCGATGTCTGCCCCGGCAGACAACAGCGAATTCGTGACCCGACGTACGAATGCCGGTCAGGGCGTCCGTCGAGACAGAGTGGGCGCCCCAAAAAACTCCTGCGCGGATTTTCGCGAATATGTAGGCAGCAAAAATGGATTTCCTGCGATGCACGTCGCGGCCAAAAATCACGAACGACGACCTTGTCCGCCGTTCACGGACCCGTCGTCCAGCCGTATATTGCGAACGAGGATTCGCGCACGGGCGCCGACGAACCCGCGTCAACGAGAGATATCCTGTAAGTTTTATCGTTTAGAGAAAAGGGAACTCGTAAGAAGGATTCTATAGTTGAACCTGCGAAAGGATCATTGTCGATGTCTGCCCCGGCAGACAACAGCGAATTCGTGACCCGACGTACGAATGCCGGTCAGGGCGTCCGTCGAGACAGAGTGGGCGCCCCAAAAAACTCCTGCGCGGATTTTCGCGAATATGTAGGCAGCAAAAATGGATTTCCTGCGATGCACGTCGCGGCCAAAAATCACGAACGACGACCTTGTCCGCCGTTCACGGACCCGTCGTCCAGCCGTATATTGCGAACGAGGATTCGCGCACGGGCGCCGACGAACCCGCGTCAACGAGAGATATCCTGTAAGTTTTATCGTTTAGAGAAAAGGGAACTCGTAGAAGGATTGTATAGTTGAACCTGCGAAAGGATCATTGTCGATGTCTGCCCCGGCAGACAACAGCGAATTCGTGACCCGACGTACGAATGCCGGTCAGGGCGTCCGTCGAGACAGAGTGGGCGCCCCAAAAAACTCCTGCGCGGATTTTCGCGAATATGTAGGCAGCAAAAATGGATTTCCTGCGATGCACGTCGCGGCCAAAAATCACGAACGACGACCTTGTCCGCCGTTCACGGACCCGTCGTCCAGCCGTATATTGCGAACGAGGATTCGCGCACGGGCGCCGACGAACCCGCGTCAACGAGAGATATCCTGTAAGTTTTATCGTTTAGAGAAAAGGGAACTCGTAAGAAGGATTCTATAGTTGAACCTGCGAAAGGATCATTGTCGATGTCTGCCCCGGCAGACAACAGCGAATTCGTGACCCGACGTACGAATGCCGGTCAGGGCGTCCGTCGAGACAGAGTGGGCGCCCCAAAAAACTCCTGCGCGGATTTTCGCGAATATGTAGGCAGCAAAAATGGATTTCCTGCGATGCACGTCGCGGCCAAAAATCACGAACGACGACCTTGTCCGCCGTTCACGGACCCGTCGTCCAGCCGTATATTGCGAACGAGGATTCGCGCACGGGCGCCGACGAACCCGCGTCAACGAGAGATATCCTGTAAGTTTTATCGTTTAGAGAAAAGGGAACTCGTAAGAAGGATTGTATAGTTGAACCTGCGAAAGGATCATTGTCGATGTCTGCCCCGGCAGACAACAGCGAATTCGTGACCCGACGTACGAATGCCGGTCAGGGCGTCCGTCGAGACAGAGTGGGCGCCCCAAAAAACTCCTGCGCGGATTTTCGCGAATATGTAGGCAGCAAAAATGGATTTCCTGCGATGCACGTCGCGGCCAAAAATCACGAACGACGACCTTGTCCGCCGTTCACGGACCCGTCGTCCAGCCGTATATTGCGAACGAGGATTCGCGCACGGGCGCCGACGAACCCGCGTCAACGAGAGATATCCTGTAAGTTTTATCGTTTAGAGAAAAGGGAACTCGTAAGAAGGATTCTATAGTTGAACCTGCGAAAGGATCATTGTCGATGTCTGCCCCGGCAGACAACAGCGAATTCGTGACCCGACGTACGAATGCCGGTCAGGGCGTCCGTCGAGACAGAGTGGGCGCCCCAAAAAACTCCTGCGCGGATTTTCGCGAATATGTAGGCAGCAAAAATGGATTTCCTGCGATGCACGTCGCGGCCAAAAATCACGAACGACGACCTTGTCCGCCGTTCACGGACCCGTCGTCCAGCCGTATATTGCGAACGAGGATTCGCGCACGGGCGCCGACGAACCCGCGTCAACGAGAGATATCCTGTAAGTTTTATCGTTTAGAGAAAAGGGAACTCGTAGGAAGGATTGTATAGTTGAACCTGCGAAAGGATCATTGTCGATGTCTGCCCCGGCAGACAACAGCGAATTCGTGACCCGACGTACGAATGCCGGTCAGGGCGTCCGTCGAGACAGAGTGGGCGCCCCAAAAAACTCCTGCGCGGATTTTCGCGAATATGTAGGCAGCAAAAATGGATTTCCTGCGATGCACGTCGCGGCCAAAAATCACGAACGACGACCTTGTCCGCCGTTCACGGACCCGTCGTCCAGCCGTATATTGCGAACGAGGATTCGCGCACGGGCGCCGACGAACCCGCGTCAACGAGAGATATCCTGTAAGTTTTATCGTTTAGAGAAAAGGGAACTCGTAAGAAGGATTCTATAGTTGAACCTGCGAAAGGATCATTGTCGATGTCTGCCCCGGCAGACAACAGCGAATTCGTGACCCGACGTACGAATGCCGGTCAGGGCGTCCGTCGAGACAGAGTGGGCGCCCCAAAAAACTCCTGCGCGGATTTTCGCGAATATGTAGGCAGCAAAAATGGATTTCCTGCGATGCACGTCGCGGCCAAAAATCACGAACGACGACCTTGTCCGCCGTTCACGGACCCGTCGTCCAGCCGTATATTGCGAACGAGGATTCGCGCACGGGCGCCGACGAACCCGCGTCAACGAGAGATATCCTGTAAGTTTTATCGTTTAGAGAAAAGGGAACTCGTAAGAAGGATTGTATAGTTGAACCTGCGAAAGGATCATTGTCGATGTCTGCCCCGGCAGACAACAGCGAATTCGTGACCCGACGTACGAATGCCGGTCAGGGCGTCCGTCGAGACAGAGTGGGCGCCCCAAAAAACTCCTGCGCGGATTTTCGCGAATATGTAGGCAGCAAAAATGGATTTCCTGCGATGCACGTCGCGGCCAAAAATCACGAACGACGACCTTGTCCGCCGTTCACGGACCCGTCGTCCAGCCGTATATTGCGAACGAGGATTCGCGCACGGGCGCCGACGAACCCGCGTCAACGAGAGATATCCTGTAAGTTTTATCGTTTAGAGAAAAGGGAACTCGTAAGAAGGATTCTATAGTTGAACCTGCGAAAGGATCATTGTCGATGTCTGCCCCGGCAGACAACAGCGAATTCGTGACCCGACGTACGAATGCCGGTCAGGGCGTCCGTCGAGACAGAGTGGGCGCCCCAAAAAACTCCTGCGCGGATTTTCGCGAATATGTAGGCAGCAAAAATGGATTTCCTGCGATGCACGTCGCGGCCAAAAATCACGAACGACGACCTTGTCCGCCGTTCACGGACCCGTCGTCCAGCCGTATATTGCGAACGAGGATTCGCGCACGGGCGCCGACGAACCCGCGTCAACGAGAGATATCCTGTAAGTTTTATCGTTTAGAGAAAAGGGAACTCGTAAGAAGGATTCTATAGTTGAACCTGCGAAAGGATCATTGTCGATGTCTGCCCCGGCAGACAACAGCGAATTCGTGACCCGACGTACGAATGCCGGTCAGGGCGTCCGTCGAGACAGAGTGGGCGCCCCAAAAAACTCCTGCGCGGATTTTCGCGAATATGTAGGCAGCAAAAATGGATTTCCTGCGATGCACGTCGCGGCCAAAAATCACGAACGACGACCTTGTCCGCCGTTCACGGACCCGTCGTCCAGCCGTATATTGCGAACGAGGATTCGCGCACGGGCGCCGACGAACCCGCGTCAACGAGAGATATCCTGTAAGTTTTATCGTTTAGAGAAAAGGGAACTCGTAAGAAGGATTGTATAGTTGAACCTGCGAAAGGATCATTGTCGATGTCTGCCCCGGCAGACAACAGCGAATTCGTGACCCGACGTACGAATGCCGGTCAGGGCGTCCGTCGAGACAGAGTGGGCGCCCCAAAAAACTCCTGCGCGGATTTTCGCGAATATGTAGGCAGCAAAAATGGATTTCCTGCGATGCACGTCGCGGCCAAAAATCACGAACGACGACCTTGTCCGCCGTTCACGGACCCGTCGTCCAGCCGTATATTGCGAACGAGGATTCGCGCACGGGCGCCGACGAACCCGCGTCAACGAGAGATATCCTGTAAGTTTTATCGTTTAGAGAAAAGGGAACTCGTAAGAAGGATTCTATAGTTGAACCTGCGAAAGGATCATTGTCGATGTCTGCCCCGGCAGACAACAGCGAATTCGTGACCCGACGTACGAATGCCGGTCAGGGCGTCCGTCGAGACAGAGTGGGCGCCCCAAAAAACTCCTGCGCGGATTTTCGCGAATATGTAGGCAGCAAAAATGGATTTCCTGCGATGCACGTCGCGGCCAAAAATCACGAACGACGACCTTGTCCGCCGTTCACGGACCCGTCGTCCAGCCGTATATTGCGAACGAGGATTCGCGCACGGGCGCCGACGAACCCGCGTCAACGAGAGATATCCTGTAAGTTTTATCGTTTAGAGAAAAGGGAACTCGTAAGAAGGATTCTATAGTTGAACCTGCGAAAGGATCATTGTCGATGTCTGCCCCGGCAGACAACAGCGAATTCGTGACCCGACGTACGAATGCCGGTCAGGGCGTCCGTCGAGACAGAGTGGGCGCCCCAAAAAACTCCTGCGCGGATTTTCGCGAATATGTAGGCAGCAAAAATGGATTTCCTGCGATGCACGTCGCGGCCAAAAATCACGAACGACGACCTTGTCCGCCGTTCACGGACCCGTCGTCCAGCCGTATATTGCGAACGAGGATTCGCGCACGGGCGCCGACGAACCCGCGTCAACGAGAGATATCCTGTAAGTTTTATCGTTTAGAGAAAAGGGAACTCGTAAGAAGGATTCTATAGTTGAACCTGCGAAAGGATCATTGTCGATGTCTGCCCCGGCAGACAACAGCGAATTCGTGACCCGACGTACGAATGCCGGTCAGGGCGTCCGTCGAGACAGAGTGGGCGCCCCAAAAAACTCCTGCGCGGATTTTCGCGAATATGTAGGCAGCAAAAATGGATTTCCTGCGATGCACGTCGCGGCCAAAAATCACGAACGACGACCTTGTCCGCCGTTCACGGACCCGTCGTCCAGCCGTATATTGCGAACGAGGATTCGCGCACGGGCGCCGACGAACCCGCGTCAACGAGAGATATCCTGTAAGTTTTATCGTTTAGAGAAAAGGGAACTCGTAAGAAGGATTCTATAGTTGAACCTGCGAAAGGATCATTGTCGATGTCTGCCCCGGCAGACAACAGCGAATTCGTGACCCGACGTACGAATGCCGGTCAGGGCGTCCGTCGAGACAGAGTGGGCGCCCCAAAAAACTCCTGCGCGGATTTTCGCGAATATGTAGGCAGCAAAAATGGATTTCCTGCGATGCACGTCGCGGCCAAAAATCACGAACGACGACCTTGTCCGCCGTTCACGGACCCGTCGTCCAGCCGTATATTGCGAACGAGGATTCGCGCACGGGCGCCGACGAACCCGCGTCAACGAGAGATATCCTGTAAGTTTTATCGTTTAGAGAAAAGGGAACTCGTAGGAAGGATTGTATAGTTGAACCTGCGAAAGGATCATTGTCGATGTCTGCCCCGGCAGACAACAGCGAATTCGTGACCCGACGTACGAATGCCGGTCAGGGCGTCCGTCGAGACAGAGTGGGCGCCCCAAAAAACTCCTGCGCGGATTTTCGCGAATATGTAGGCAGCAAAAATGGATTTCCTGCGATGCACGTCGCGGCCAAAAATCACGAACGACGACCTTGTCCGCCGTTCACGGACCCGTCGTCCAGCCGTATATTGCGAACGAGGATTCGCGCACGGGCGCCGACGAACCCGCGTCAACGAGAGATATCCTGTAAGTTTTATCGTTTAGAGAAAAGGGAACTCGTAAGAAGGATTCTATAGTTGAACCTGCGAAAGGATCATTGTCGATGTCTGCCCCGGCAGACAACAGCGAATTCGTGACCCGACGTACGAATGCCGGTCAGGGCGTCCGTCGAGACAGAGTGGGCGCCCCAAAAAACTCCTGCGCGGATTTTCGCGAATATGTAGGCAGCAAAAATGGATTTCCTGCGATGCACGTCGCGGCCAAAAATCACGAACGACGACCTTGTCCGCCGTTCACGGACCCGTCGTCCAGCCGTATATTGCGAACGAGGATTCGCGCACGGGCGCCGACGAACCCGCGTCAACGAGAGATATCCTGTAAGTTTTATCGTTTAGAGAAAAGGGAACTCGTAAGAAGGATTGTATAGTTGAACCTGCGAAAGGATCATTGTCGATGTCTGCCCCGGCAGACAACAGCGAATTCGTGACCCGACGTACGAATGCCGGTCAGGGCGTCCGTCGAGACAGAGTGGGCGCCCCAAAAAACTCCTGCGCGGATTTTCGCGAATATGTAGGCAGCAAAAATGGATTTCCTGCGATGCACGTCGCGGCCAAAAATCACGAACGACGACCTTGTCCGCCGTTCACGGACCCGTCGTCCAGCCGTATATTGCGAACGAGGATTCGCGCACGGGCGCCGACGAACCCGCGTCAACGAGAGATATCCTGTAAGTTTTATCGTTTAGAGAAAAGGGAACTCGTAAGAAGGATTGTATAGTTGAACCTGCGAAAGGATCATTGTCGATGTCTGCCCCGGCAGACAACAGCGAATTCGTGACCCGACGTACGAATGCCGGTCAGGGCGTCCGTCGAGACAGAGTGGGCGCCCCAAAAAACTCCTGCGCGGATTTTCGCGAATATGTAGGCAGCAAAAATGGATTTCCTGCGATGCACGTCGCGGCCAAAAATCACGAACGACGACCTTGTCCGCCGTTCACGGACCCGTCGTCCAGCCGTATATTGCGAACGAGGATTCGCGCACGGGCGCCGACGAACCCGCGTCAACGAGAGATATCCTGTAAGTTTTATCGTTTAGAGAAAAGGGAACTCGTAAGAAGGATTCTATAGTTGAACCTGCGAAAGGATCATTGTCGATGTCTGCCCCGGCAGACAACAGCGAATTCGTGACCCGACGTACGAATGCCGGTCAGGGCGTCCGTCGAGACAGAGTGGGCGCCCCAAAAAACTCCTGCGCGGATTTTCGCGAATATGTAGGCAGCAAAAATGGATTTCCTGCGATGCACGTCGCGGCCAAAAATCACGAACGACGACCTTGTCCGCCGTTCACGGACCCGTCGTCCAGCCGTATATTGCGAACGAGGATTCGCGCACGGGCGCCGACGAACCCGCGTCAACGAGAGATATCCTGTAAGTTTTATCGTTTAGAGAAAAGGGAACTCGTAAGAAGGATTGTATAGTTGAACCTGCGAAAGGATCATTGTCGATGTCTGCCCCGGCAGACAACAGCGAATTCGTGACCCGACGTACGAATGCCGGTCAGGGCGTCCGTCGAGACAGAGTGGGCGCCCCAAAAAACTCCTGCGCGGATTTTCGCGAATATGTAGGCAGCAAAAATGGATTTCCTGCGATGCACGTCGCGGCCAAAAATCACGAACGACGACCTTGTCCGCCGTTCACGGACCCGTCGTCCAGCCGTATATTGCGAACGAGGATTCGCGCACGGGCGCCGACGAACCCGCGTCAACGAGAGATATCCTGTAAGTTTTATCGTTTAGAGAAAAGGGAACTCGTAAGAAGGATTCTATAGTTGAACCTGCGAAAGGATCATTGTCGATGTCTGCCCCGGCAGACAACAGCGAATTCGTGACCCGACGTACGAATGCCGGTCAGGGCGTCCGTCGAGACAGAGTGGGCGCCCCAAAAAACTCCTGCGCGGATTTTCGCGAATATGTAGGCAGCAAAAATGGATTTCCTGCGATGCACGTCGCGGCCAAAAATCACGAACGACGACCTTGTCCGCCGTTCACGGACCCGTCGTCCAGCCGTATATTGCGAACGAGGATTCGCGCACGGGCGCCGACGAACCCGCGTCAACGAGAGATATCCTGTAAGTTTTATCGTTTAGAGAAAAGGGAACTCGTAGGAAGGATTGTATAGTTGAACCTGCGAAAGGATCATTGTCGATGTCTGCCCCGGCAGACAACAGCGAATTCGTGACCCGACGTACGAATGCCGGTCAGGGCGTCCGTCGAGACAGAGTGGGCGCCCCAAAAAACTCCTGCGCGGATTTTCGCGAATATGTAGGCAGCAAAAATGGATTTCCTGCGATGCACGTCGCGGCCAAAAATCACGAACGACGACCTTGTCCGCCGTTCACGGACCCGTCGTCCAGCCGTATATTGCGAACGAGGATTCGCGCACGGGCGCCGACGAACCCGCGTCAACGAGAGATATCCTGTAAGTTTTATCGTTTAGAGAAAAGGGAACTCGTAAGAAGGATTGTATAGTTGAACCTGCGAAAGGATCATTGTCGATGTCTGCCCCGGCAGACAACAGCGAATTCGTGACCCGACGTACGAATGCCGGTCAGGGCGTCCGTCGAGACAGAGTGGGCGCCCCAAAAAACTCCTGCGCGGATTTTCGCGAATATGTAGGCAGCAAAAATGGATTTCCTGCGATGCACGTCGCGGCCAAAAATCACGAACGACGACCTTGTCCGCCGTTCACGGACCCGTCGTCCAGCCGTATATTGCGAACGAGGATTCGCGCACGGGCGCCGACGAACCCGCGTCAACGAGAGATATCCTGTAAGTTTTATCGTTTAGAGAAAAGGGAACTCGTAAGAAGGATTGTATAGTTGAACCTGCGAAAGGATCATTGTCGATGTCTGCCCCGGCAGACAACAGCGAATTCGTGACCCGACGTACGAATGCCGGTCAGGGCGTCCGTCGAGACAGAGTGGGCGCCCCAAAAAACTCCTGCGCGGATTTTCGCGAATATGTAGGCAGCAAAAATGGATTTCCTGCGATGCACGTCGCGGCCAAAAATCACGAACGACGACCTTGTCCGCCGTTCACGGACCCGTCGTCCAGCCGTATATTGCGAACGAGGATTCGCGCACGGGCGCCGACGAACCCGCGTCAACGAGAGATATCCTGTAAGTTTTATCGTTTAGAGAAAAGGGAACTCGTAAGAAGGATTGTATAGTTGAACCTGCGAAAGGATCATTGTCGATGTCTGCCCCGGCAGACAACAGCGAATTCGTGACCCGACGTACGAATGCCGGTCAGGGCGTCCGTCGAGACAGAGTGGGCGCCCCAAAAAACTCCTGCGCGGATTTTCGCGAATATGTAGGCAGCAAAAATGGATTTCCTGCGATGCACGTCGCGGCCAAAAATCACGAACGACGACCTTGTCCGCCGTTCACGGACCCGTCGTCCAGCCGTATATTGCGAACGAGGATTCGCGCACGGGCGCCGACGAACCCGCGTCAACGAGAGATATCCTGTAAGTTTTATCGTTTAGAGAAAAGGGAACTCGTAAGAAGGATTGTATAGTTGAACCTGCGAAAGGATCATTGTCGATGTCTGCCCCGGCAGACAACAGCGAATTCGTGACCCGACGTACGAATGCCGGTCAGGGCGTCCGTCGAGACAGAGTGGGCGCCCCAAAAAACTCCTGCGCGGATTTTCGCGAATATGTAGGCAGCAAAAATGGATTTCCTGCGATGCACGTCGCGGCCAAAAATCACGAACGACGACCTTGTCCGCCGTTCACGGACCCGTCGTCCAGCCGTATATTGCGAACGAGGATTCGCGCACGGGCGCCGACGAACCCGCGTCAACGAGAGATATCCTGTAAGTTTTATCGTTTAGAGAAAAGGGAACTCGTAAGAAGGATTGTATAGTTGAACCTGCGAAAGGATCATTGTCGATGTCTGCCCCGGCAGACAACAGCGAATTCGTGACCCGACGTACGAATGCCGGTCAGGGCGTCCGTCGAGACAGAGTGGGCGCCCCAAAAAACTCCTGCGCGGATTTTCGCGAATATGTAGGCAGCAAAAATGGATTTCCTGCGATGCACGTCGCGGCCAAAAATCACGAACGACGACCTTGTCCGCCGTTCACGGACCCGTCGTCCAGCCGTATATTGCGAACGAGGATTCGCGCACGGGCGCCGACGAACCCGCGTCAACGAGAGATATCCTGTAAGTTTTATCGTTTAGAGAAAAGGGAACTCGTAAGAAGGATTGTATAGTTGAACCTGCGAAAGGATCATTGTCGATGTCTGCCCCGGCAGACAACAGCGAATTCGTGACCCGACGTACGAATGCCGGTCAGGGCGTCCGTCGAGACAGAGTGGGCGCCCCAAAAAACTCCTGCGCGGATTTTCGCGAATATGTAGGCAGCAAAAATGGATTTCCTGCGATGCACGTCGCGGCCAAAAATCACGAACGACGACCTTGTCCGCCGTTCACGGACCCGTCGTCCAGCCGTATATTGCGAACGAGGATTCGCGCACGGGCGCCGACGAACCCGCGTCAACGAGAGATATCCTGTAAGTTTTATCGTTTAGAGAAAAGGGAACTCGTAGGAAGGATTGTATAGTTGAACCTGCGAAAGGATCATTGTCGATGTCTGCCCCGGCAGACAACAGCGAATTCGTGACCCGACGTACGAATGCCGGTCAGGGCGTCCGTCGAGACAGAGTGGGCGCCCCAAAAAACTCCTGCGCGGATTTTCGCGAATATGTAGGCAGCAAAAATGGATTTCCTGCGATGCACGTCGCGGCCAAAAATCACGAACGACGACCTTGTCCGCCGTTCACGGACCCGTCGTCCAGCCGTATATTGCGAACGAGGATTCGCGCACGGGCGCCGACGAACCCGCGTCAACGAGAGATATCCTGTAAGTTTTATCGTTTAGAGAAAAGGGAACTCGTAAGAAGGATTGTATAGTTGAACCTGCGAAAGGATCATTGTCGATGTCTGCCCCGGCAGACAACAGCGAATTCGTGACCCGACGTACGAATGCCGGTCAGGGCGTCCGTCGAGACAGAGTGGGCGCCCCAAAAAACTCCTGCGCGGATTTTCGCGAATATGTAGGCAGCAAAAATGGATTTCCTGCGATGCACGTCGCGGCCAAAAATCACGAACGACGACCTTGTCCGCCGTTCACGGACCCGTCGTCCAGCCGTATATTGCGAACGAGGATTCGCGCACGGGCGCCGACGAACCCGCGTCAACGAGAGATATCCTGTAAGTTTTATCGTTTAGAGAAAAGGGAACTCGTAAGAAGGATTGTATAGTTGAACCTGCGAAAGGATCATTGTCGATGTCTGCCCCGGCAGACAACAGCGAATTCGTGACCCGACGTACGAATGCCGGTCAGGGCGTCCGTCGAGACAGAGTGGGCGCCCCAAAAAACTCCTGCGCGGATTTTCGCGAATATGTAGGCAGCAAAAATGGATTTCCTGCGATGCACGTCGCGGCCAAAAATCACGAACGACGACCTTGTCCGCCGTTCACGGACCCGTCGTCCAGCCGTATATTGCGAACGAGGATTCGCGCACGGGCGCCGACGAACCCGCGTCAACGAGAGATATCCTGTAAGTTTTATCGTTTAGAGAAAAGGGAACTCGTAAGAAGGATTGTATAGTTGAACCTGCGAAAGGATCATTGTCGATGTCTGCCCCGGCAGACAACAGCGAATTCGTGACCCGACGTACGAATGCCGGTCAGGGCGTCCGTCGAGACAGAGTGGGCGCCCCAAAAAACTCCTGCGCGGATTTTCGCGAATATGTAGGCAGCAAAAATGGATTTCCTGCGATGCACGTCGCGGCCAAAAATCACGAACGACGACCTTGTCCGCCGTTCACGGACCCGTCGTCCAGCCGTATATTGCGAACGAGGATTCGCGCACGGGCGCCGACGAACCCGCGTCAACGAGAGATATCCTGTAAGTTTTATCGTTTAGAGAAAAGGGAACTCGTAAGAAGGATTGTATAGTTGAACCTGCGAAAGGATCATTGTCGATGTCTGCCCCGGCAGACAACAGCGAATTCGTGACCCGACGTACGAATGCCGGTCAGGGCGTCCGTCGAGACAGAGTGGGCGCCCCAAAAAACTCCTGCGCGGATTTTCGCGAATATGTAGGCAGCAAAAATGGATTTCCTGCGATGCACGTCGCGGCCAAAAATCACGAACGACGACCTTGTCCGCCGTTCACGGACCCGTCGTCCAGCCGTATATTGCGAACGAGGATTCGCGCACGGGCGCCGACGAACCCGCGTCAACGAGAGATATCCTGTAAGTTTTATCGTTTAGAGAAAAGGGAACTCGTAAGAAGGATTCTATAGTTGAACCTGCGAAAGGATCATTGTCGATGTCTGCCCCGGCAGACAACAGCGAATTCGTGACCCGACGTACGAATGCCGGTCAGGGCGTCCGTCGAGACAGAGTGGGCGCCCCAAAAAACTCCTGCGCGGATTTTCGCGAATATGTAGGCAGCAAAAATGGATTTCCTGCGATGCACGTCGCGGCCAAAAATCACGAACGACGACCTTGTCCGCCGTTCACGGACCCGTCGTCCAGCCGTATATTGCGAACGAGGATTCGCGCACGGGCGCCGACGAACCCGCGTCAACGAGAGATATCCTGTAAGTTTTATCGTTTAGAGAAAAGGGAACTCGTAAGAAGGATTGTATAGTTGAACCTGCGAAAGGATCATTGTCGATGTCTGCCCCGGCAGACAACAGCGAATTCGTGACCCGACGTACGAATGCCGGTCAGGGCGTCCGTCGAGACAGAGTGGGCGCCCCAAAAAACTCCTGCGCGGATTTTCGCGAATATGTAGGCAGCAAAAATGGATTTCCTGCGATGCACGTCGCGGCCAAAAATCACGAACGACGACCTTGTCCGCCGTTCACGGACCCGTCGTCCAGCCGTATATTGCGAACGAGGATTCGCGCACGGGCGCCGACGAACCCGCGTCAACGAGAGATATCCTGTAAGTTTTATCGTTTAGAGAAAAGGGAACTCGTAAGAAGGATTGTATAGTTGAACCTGCGAAAGGATCATTGTCGATGTCTGCCCCGGCAGACAACAGCGAATTCGTGACCCGACGTACGAATGCCGGTCAGGGCGTCCGTCGAGACAGAGTGGGCGCCCCAAAAAACTCCTGCGCGGATTTTCGCGAATATGTAGGCAGCAAAAATGGATTTCCTGCGATGCACGTCGCGGCCAAAAATCACGAACGACGACCTTGTCCGCCGTTCACGGACCCGTCGTCCAGCCGTATATTGCGAACGAGGATTCGCGCACGGGCGCCGACGAACCCGCGTCAACGAGAGATATCCTGTAAGTTTTATCGTTTAGAGAAAAGGGAACTCGTAGGAAGGATTGTATAGTTGAACCTGCGAAAGGATCATTGTCGATGTCTGCCCCGGCAGACAACAGCGAATTCGTGACCCGACGTACGAATGCCGGTCAGGGCGTCCGTCGAGACAGAGTGGGCGCCCCAAAAAACTCCTGCGCGGATTTTCGCGAATATGTAGGCAGCAAAAATGGATTTCCTGCGATGCACGTCGCGGCCAAAAATCACGAACGACGACCTTGTCCGCCGTTCACGGACCCGTCGTCCAGCCGTATATTGCGAACGAGGATTCGCGCACGGGCGCCGACGAACCCGCGTCAACGAGAGATATCCTGTAAGTTTATCGTTTAGAGAAAAGGGAACTCGTAGGAAGGATTGTATAGTTGAACCTGCGAAAGGATCATTGTCGATGTCTGCCCCGGCAGACAACAGCGAATTCGTGACCCGACGTACGAATGCCGGTCAGGGCGTCCGTCGAGACAGAGTGGGCGCCCCAAAAAACTCCTGCGCGGATTTTCGCGAATATGTAGGCAGCAAAAATGGATTTCCTGCGATGCACGTCGCGGCCAAAAATCACGAACGACGACCTTGTCCGCCGTTCACGGACCCGTCGTCCAGCCGTATATTGCGAACGAGGATTCGCGCACGGGCGCCGACGAACCCGCGTCAACGAGAGATATCCTGTAAGTTTTATCGTTTAGAGAAAAGGGAACTCGTAAGAAGGATTCTATAGTTGAACCTGCGAAAGGATCATTGTCGATGTCTGCCCCGGCAGACAACAGCGAATTCGTGACCCGACGTACGAATGCCGGTCAGGGCGTCCGTCGAGACAGAGTGGGCGCCCCAAAAAACTCCTGCGCGGATTTTCGCGAATATGTAGGCAGCAAAAATGGATTTCCTGCGATGCACGTCGCGGCCAAAAATCACGAACGACGACCTTGTCCGCCGTTCACGGACCCGTCGTCCAGCCGTATATTGCGAACGAGGATTCGCGCACGGGCGCCGACGAACCCGCGTCAACGAGAGATATCCTGTAAGTTTTATCGTTTAGAGAAAAGGGAACTCGTAAGAAGGATTGTATAGTTGAACCTGCGAAAGGATCATTGTCGATGTCTGCCCCGGCAGACAACAGCGAATTCGTGACCCGACGTACGAATGCCGGTCAGGGCGTCCGTCGAGACAGAGTGGGCGCCCCAAAAAACTCCTGCGCGGATTTTCGCGAATATGTAGGCAGCAAAAATGGATTTCCTGCGATGCACGTCGCGGCCAAAAATCACGAACGACGACCTTGTCCGCCGTTCACGGACCCGTCGTCCAGCCGTATATTGCGAACGAGGATTCGCGCACGGGCGCCGACGAACCCGCGTCAACGAGAGATATCCTGTAAGTTTTATCGTTTAGAGAAAAGGGAACTCGTAAGAAGGATTGTATAGTTGAACCTGCGAAAGGATCATTGTCGATGTCTGCCCCGGCAGACAACAGCGAATTCGTGACCCGACGTACGAATGCCGGTCAGGGCGTCCGTCGAGACAGAGTGGGCGCCCCAAAAAACTCCTGCGCGGATTTTCGCGAATATGTAGGCAGCAAAAATGGATTTCCTGCGATGCACGTCGCGGCCAAAAATCACGAACGACGACCTTGTCCGCCGTTCACGGACCCGTCGTCCAGCCGTATATTGCGAACGAGGATTCGCGCACGGGCGCCGACGAACCCGCGTCAACGAGAGATATCCTGTAAGTTTTATCGTTTAGAGAAAAGGGAACTCGTAAGAAGGATTGTATAGTTGAACCTGCGAAAGGATCATTGTCGATGTCTGCCCCGGCAGACAACAGCGAATTCGTGACCCGACGTACGAATGCCGGTCAGGGCGTCCGTCGAGACAGAGTGGGCGCCCCAAAAAACTCCTGCGCGGATTTTCGCGAATATGTAGGCAGCAAAAATGGATTTCCTGCGATGCACGTCGCGGCCAAAAATCACGAACGACGACCTTGTCCGCCGTTCACGGACCCGTCGTCCAGCCGTATATTGCGAACGAGGATTCGCGCACGGGCGCCGACGAACCCGCGTCAACGAGAGATATCCTGTAAGTTTTATCGTTTAGAGAAAAGGGAACTCGTAGAAGGATTGTATAGTTGAACCTGCGAAAGGATCATTGTCGATGTCTGCCCCGGCAGACAACAGCGAATTCGTGACCCGACGTACGAATGCCGGTCAGGGCGTCCGTCGAGACAGAGTGGGCGCCCCAAAAAACTCCTGCGCGGATTTTCGCGAATATGTAGGCAGCAAAAATGGATTTCCTGCGATGCACGTCGCGGCCAAAAATCACGAACGACGACCTTGTCCGCCGTTCACGGACCCGTCGTCCAGCCGTATATTGCGAACGAGGATTCGCGCACGGGCGCCGACGAACCCGCGTCAACGAGAGATATCCTGTAAGTTTTATCGTTTAGAGAAAAGGGAACTCGTAGAAGGATTGTATAGTTGAACCTGCGAAAGGATCATTGTCGATGTCTGCCCCGGCAGACAACAGCGAATTCGTGACCCGACGTACGAATGCCGGTCAGGGCGTCCGTCGAGACAGAGTGGGCGCCCCAAAAAACTCCTGCGCGGATTTTCGCGAATATGTAGGCAGCAAAAATGGATTTCCTGCGATGCACGTCGCGGCCAAAAATCACGAACGACGACCTTGTCCGCCGTTCACGGACCCGTCGTCCAGCCGTATATTGCGAACGAGGATTCGCGCACGGGCGCCGACGAACCCGCGTCAACGAGAGATATCCTGTAAGTTTTATCGTTTAGAGAAAAGGGAACTCGTAGGAAGGATTGTATAGTTGAACCTGCGAAAGGATCATTGTCGATGTCTGCCCCGGCAGACAACAGCGAATTCGTGACCCGACGTACGAATGCCGGTCAGGGCGTCCGTCGAGACAGAGTGGGCGCCCCAAAAAACTCCTGCGCGGATTTTCGCGAATATGTAGGCAGCAAAAATGGATTTCCTGCGATGCACGTCGCGGCCAAAAATCACGAACGACGACCTTGTCCGCCGTTCACGGACCCGTCGTCCAGCCGTATATTGCGAACGAGGATTCGCGCACGGGCGCCGACGAACCCGCGTCAACGAGAGATATCCTGTAAGTTTTATCGTTTAGAGAAAAGGGAACTCGTAGAAGGATTGTATAGTTGAACCTGCGAAAGGATCATTGTCGATGTCTGCCCCGGCAGACAACAGCGAATTCGTGACCCGACGTACGAATGCCGGTCAGGGCGTCCGTCGAGACAGAGTGGGCGCCCCAAAAAACTCCTGCGCGGATTTTCGCGAATATGTAGGCAGCAAAAATGGATTTCCTGCGATGCACGTCGCGGCCAAAAATCACGAACGACGACCTTGTCCGCCGTTCACGGACCCGTCGTCCAGCCGTATATTGCGAACGAGGATTCGCGCACGGGCGCCGAAGAACCCGCGTCAACGAGAGATATCCTGTAAGCCATATCGTTT
This sequence comes from Andrographis paniculata, assembly GCF_009805555.1. NCBI lineage: Eukaryota > Viridiplantae > Streptophyta > Magnoliopsida > Lamiales > Acanthaceae > Andrographis > Andrographis paniculata. Next base: position 4,220,623 of record NW_026137614.1, read on the forward strand.
AGAGAAAAGGGAACTCGTAGGAAGGATTGTATAGTTGAACCTGCGAAAGGATCATTGTCGATGTCTGCCCCGGCAGACAACAGCGAATTCGTGACCCGACGTACGAATGCCGGTCAGGGCGTCCGTCGAGACAGAGTGGGCGCCCCAAAAAACTCCTGCGCGGATTTTCGCGAATATGTAGGCAGCAAAAATGGATTTCCTGCGATGCACGTCGCGGCCAAAAATCACGAACGACGACCTTGTCCGCCGTTCACGGACCCGTCGTCCAGCCGTATATTGCGAACGAGGATTCGCGCACGGGCGCCGACGAACCCGCGTCAACGAGAGATATCCTGTAAGTTTTATCGTTTAGAGAAAAGGGAACTCGTAAGAAGGATTGTATAGTTGAACCTGCGAAAGGATCATTGTCGATGTCTGCCCCGGCAGACAACAGCGAATTCGTGACCCGACGTACGAATGCCGGTCAGGGCGTCCGTCGAGACAGAGTGGGCGCCCCAAAAAACTCCTGCGCGGATTTTCGCGAATATGTAGGCAGCAAAAATGGATTTCCTGCGATGCACGTCGCGGCCAAAAATCACGAACGACGACCTTGTCCGCCGTTCACGGACCCGTCGTCCAGCCGTATATTGCGAACGAGGATTCGCGCACGGGCGCCGACGAACCCGCGTCAACGAGAGATATCCTGTAAGTTTTATCGTTTAGAGAAAAGGGAACTCGTAAGAAGGATTGTATAGTTGAACCTGCGAAAGGATCATTGTCGATGTCTGCCCCGGCAGACAACAGCGAATTCGTGACCCGACGTACGAATGCCGGTCAGGGCGTCCGTCGAGACAGAGTGGGCGCCCCAAAAAACTCCTGCGCGGATTTTCGCGAATATGTAGGCAGCAAAAATGGATTTCCTGCGATGCACGTCGCGGCCAAAAATCACGAACGACGACCTTGTCCGCCGTTCACGGACCCGTCGTCCAGCCGTATATTGCGAACGAGGATTCGCGCACGGGCGCCGACGAACCCGCGTCAACGAGAGATATCCTGTAAGCCATATCGTTTAGAGAAAAGGGAACTCGTAGGAAGGATTGTATAGTTGAACCTGCGAAAGGATCATTGTCGATGTCTGCCCCGGCAGACAACAGCGAATTCGTGACCCGACGTACGAATGCCGGTCAGGGCGTCCGTCGAGACAGAGTGGGCGCCCCAAAAAACTCCTGCGCGGATTTTCGCGAATATGTAGGCAGCAAAAATGGATTTCCTGCGATGCACGTCGCGGCCAAAAATCACGAACGACGACCTTGTCCGCCGTTCACGGACCCGTCGTCCAGCCGTATATTGCGAACGAGGATTCGCGCACGGGCGCCGACGAACCCGCGTCAACGAGAGATATCCTGTAAGTTTTATCGTTTAGAGAAAAGGGAACTCGTAAGAAGGATTGTATAGTTGAACCTGCGAAAGGATCATTGTCGATGTCTGCCCCGGCAGACAACAGCGAATTCGTGACCCGACGTACGAATGCCGGTCAGGGCGTCCGTCGAGACAGAGTGGGCGCCCCAAAAAACTCCTGCGCGGATTTTCGCGAATATGTAGGCAGCAAAAATGGATTTCCTGCGATGCACGTCGCGGCCAAAAATCACGAACGACGACCTTGTCCGCCGTTCACGGACCCGTCGTCCAGCCGTATATTGCGAACGAGGATTCGCGCACGGGCGCCGACGAACCCGCGTCAACGAGAGATATCCTGTAAGTTTTATCGTTTAGAGAAAAGGGAACTCGTAGGAAGGATTGTATAGTTGAACCTGCGAAAGGATCATTGTCGATGTCTGCCCCGGCAGACAACAGCGAATTCGTGACCCGACGTACGAATGCCGGTCAGGGCGTCCGTCGAGACAGAGTGGGCGCCCAAAAAACTCCTCCTGCGCGGATTTTCGCGAATATGTAGGCAGCAAAAATGGATTTCCTGCGATGCACGTCGCGGCCAAAAATCACGAACGACGACCTTGTCCGCCGTTCACGGACCCGTCGTCCAGCCGTATATTGCGAACGAGGATTCGCGCACGGGCGCCGACGAACCCGCGTCAACGAGAGATATCCTGTAAGTTTTATCGTTTAGAGAAAAGGGAACTCGTAAGAAGGATTGTATAGTTGAACCTGCGAAAGGATCATTGTCGATGTCTGCCCCGGCAGACAACAGCGAATTCGTGACCCGACGTACGAATGCCGGTCAGGGCGTCCGTCGAGACAGAGTGGGCGCCCCAAAAAACTCCTGCGCGGATTTTCGCGAATATGTAGGCAGCAAAAATGGATTTCCTGCGATGCACGTCGCGGCCAAAAATCACGAACGACGACCTTGTCCGCCGTTCACGGACCCGTCGTCCAGCCGTATATTGCGAACGAGGATTCGCGCACGGGCGCCGAAGAACCCGCGTCAACGAGAGATATCCTGTAAGCCATATCGTTTAGAGAAAAGGGAACTCGTAGGAAGGATTGTATAGTTGAACCTGCGAAAGGATCATTGTCGATGTCTGCCCCGGCAGACAACAGCGAATTCGTGACCCGACGTACGAATGCCGGTCAGGGCGTCCGTCGAGACAGAGTGGGCGCCCAAAAAAACTCCTGCGCGGATTTTCGCGAATATGTAGGCAGCAAAAATGGATTTCCTGCGATGCACGTCGCGGCCAAAAATCACGAACGACGACCTTGTCCGCCGTTCACGGACCCGTCGTCCAGCCGTATATTGCGAACGAGGATTCGCGCACGGGCGCCGACGAACCCGCGTCAACGAGAGATATCCTGTAAGTTTTATCGTTTGAGAAAAGGGAACTCGTAAGAAGGATTCTATAGTTGAACCTGCGAAAGGATCATTGTCGATGTCTGCCCCGGCAGACAACAGCGAATTCGTGACCCGACGTACGAATGCCGGTCAGGGCGTCCGTCGAGACAGAGTGGGCGCCCCAAAAAACTCCTGCGCGGATTTTCGCGAATATGTAGGCAGCAAAAATGGATTTCCTGCGATGCACGTCGCGGCCAAAAATCACGAACGACGACCTTGTCCGCCGTTCACGGACCCGTCGTCCAGCCGTATATTGCGAACGAGGATTCGCGCACGGGCGCCGAAGAACCCGCGTCAACGAGAGACGTCCTGTAAGCCATATCGTTTAGAGAAAAGGGAACTCGTAGGAAGGATTGTATAGTTGAACCTGCGAAAGGATCATTGTCGATGTCTGCCCCGGCAGACAACAGCGAATTCGTGACCCGACGTACGAATGCCGGTCAGGGCGTCCGTCGAGACAGAGTGGGCGCCCAAAAAAACTCCTGCGCGGATTTTCGCGAATATGTAGGCAGCAAAAATGGATTTCCTGCGATGCACGTCGCGGCCAAAAATCACGAACGACGACCTTGTCCGCCGTTCACGGACCCGTCGTCCAGCCGTATATTGCGAACGAGGATTCGCGCACGGGCGCCGACGAACCCGCGTCAACGAGAGATATCCTGTAAGCCATATCGTTTAGAGAAAAGGGAACTCGTAGGAAGGATTGTATAGTTGAACCTGCGAAAGGATCATTGTCGATGTCTGCCCCGGCAGACAACAGCGAATTCGTGACCCGACGTACGAATGCCGGTCAGGGCGTCCGTCGAGACAGAGTGGGCGCCCAAAAAAACTCCTGCGCGGATTTTCGCGAATATGTAGGCAGCAAAAATGGATTTCCTGCGATGCACGTCGCGGCCAAAAATCACGAACGACGACCTTGTCCGCCGTTCACGGACCCGTCGTCCAGCCGTATATTGCGAACGAGGATTCGCGCACGGGCGCCGACGAACCCGCGTCAACGAGAGATATCCTGTAAGTTTTATCGTTTAGAGAAAAGGGAACTCGTAGGAAGGATTGTATAGTTGAACCTGCGAAAGGATCATTGTCGATGTCTGCCCCGGCAGACAACAGCGAATTCGTGACCCGACGTACGAATGCCGGTCAGGGCGTCCGTCGAGACAGAGTGGGCGCCCCAAAAAACTCCTGCGCGGATTTTCGCGAATATGTAGGCAGCAAAAATGGATTTCCTGCGATGCACGTCGCGGCCAAAAATCACGAACGACGACCTTGTCCGCCGTTCACGGACCCGTCGTCCAGCCGTATATTGCGAACGAGGATTCGCGCACGGGCGCCGACGAACCCGCGTCAACGAGAGATATCCTGTAAGTTTTATCGTTTAGAGAAAAGGGAACTCGTAAGAAGGATTGTATAGTTGAACCTGCGAAAGGATCATTGTCGATGTCTGCCCCGGCAGACAACAGCGAATTCGTGACCCGACGTACGAATGCCGGTCAGGGCGTCCGTCGAGACAGAGTGGGCGCCCCAAAAAACTCCTGCGCGGATTTTCGCGAATATGTAGGCAGCAAAAATGGATTTCCTGCGATGCACGTCGCGGCCAAAAATCACGAACGACGACCTTGTCCGCCGTTCACGGACCCGTCGTCCAGCCGTATATTGCGAACGAGGATTCGCGCACGGGCGCCGACGAACCCGCGTCAACGAGAGATATCCTGTAAGCCATATCGTTTAGAGAAAAGGGAACTCGTAGGAAGGATTGTATAGTTGAACCTGCGAAAGGATCATTGTCGATGTCTGCCCCGGCAGACAACAGCGAATTCGTGACCCGACGTACGAATGCCGGTCAGGGCGTCCGTCGAGACAGAGTGGGCGCCCCAAAAAACTCCTGCGCGGATTTTCGCGAATATGTAGGCAGCAAAAATGGATTTCCTGCGATGCACGTCGCGGCCAAAAATCACGAACGACGACCTTGTCCGCCGTTCACGGACCCGTCGTCCAGCCGTATATTGCGAACGAGGATTCGCGCACGGGCGCCGACGAACCCGCGTCAACGAGAGATATCCTGTAAGTTTTATCGTTTAGAGAAAAGGGAACTCGTAGGAAGGATTCTATAGTTGAACCTGCGAAAGGATCATTGTCGATGTCTGCCCCGGCAGACAACAGCGAATTCGTGACCCGACGTACGAATGCCGGTCAGGGCGTCCGTCGAGACAGAGTGGGCGCCCCAAAAAACTCCTGCGCGGATTTTCGCGAATATGTAGGCAGCAAAAATGGATTTCCTGCGATGCACGTCGCGGCCAAAAATCACGAACGACGACCTTGTCCGCCGTTCACGGACCCGTCGTCCAGCCGTATATTGCGAACGAGGATTCGCGCACGGGCGCCGAAGAACCCGCGTCAACGAGAGATATCCTGTAAGTTTATCGTTTAGAGAAAAGGGAACTCGTAGGAAGGATTGTATAGTTGAACCTGCGAAAGGATCATTGTCGATGTCTGCCCCGGCAGACAACAGCGAATTCGTGACCCGACGTACGAATGGCGGTCAGGGCGTCCGTCGAGACAGAGTGGGCGCCCAAAAAAACTCCTGCGCGGATTTTCGCGAATATGTAGGCAGCAAAAATGGATTTCCTGCGATGCACGTCGCGGCCAAAAATCACGAACGACGACCTTGTCCGCCGTTCACGGACCCGTCGTCCAGCCGTATATTGCGAACGAGGATTCGCGCACGGGCGCCGACGAACCCGCGTCAACGAGAGATATCCTGTAAGTTTTATCGTTTGGAGAAAAGGGAACTCGTAAGAAGGATTCTATAGTTGAACCTGCGAAAGGATCATTGTCGATGTCTGCCCCGGCAGACAACAGCGAATTCGTGACCCGACGTACGAATGGCGGTCAGGGCGTCCGTCGAGACAGAGTGGGCGCCCCAAAAAACTCCTGCGCGGATTTTCGCGAATATGTAGGCAGCAAAAATGGATTTCCTGCGATGCACGTCGCGGCCAAAAATCACGAACGACGACCTTGTCCGCCGTTGACGGACCCGTCGTCCAGCCGTATATTGCGAACGAGGATTCGCGCAGGGGCGCCGAAGAACCCGTGTCAACGAGAGACGTCCTGTAAGCCATATCGTTTAGAGAAAAGGGAACTCGTAGGAAGGATTGTATAGTTGAACCTGCGAAAGGATCATTGTCGATGTCTGCCCCGGCAGACAACAGCGAATTCGTGACCCGACGTACGAATGGCGGTCAGGGCGTCCGTCGAGACAGAGTGGGCGCCCAAAAAAACTCCTGCGCGGATTTTCGCGAATATGTAGGCAGCAAAAATGGATTTCCTGCGATGCACGTCGCGGCCAAAAATCACGAACGACGACCTTGTCCGCCGTTCACGGACCCGTCGTCCAGCCGTATATTGCGAACGAGGATTCGCGCACGGGCGCCGACGAACCCGCGTCAACGAGAGATATCCTGTAAGCCATATCGTTTAGAGAAAAGGGAACTCGTAGGAAGGATTGTATAGTTGAACCTGCGAAAGGATCATTGTCGATGTCTGCCCCGGCAGACAACAGCGAATTCGTGACCCGACGTACGAATGGCGGTCAGGGCGTCCGTCGAGACAGAGTGGGCGCCCAAAAAAACTCCTGCGCGGATTTTCGCGAATATGTAGGCAGCAAAAATGGATTTCCTGCGATGCACGTCGCGGCCAAAAATCACGAACGACGACCTTGTCCGCCGTTCACGGACCCGTCGTCCAGCCGTATATTGCGAACGAGGATTCGCGCACGGGCGCCGACGAACCCGCGTCAACGAGAGATATCCTGTAAGTTTTATCGTTTGGAGAAAAGGGAACTCGTAGGAAGGATTGTATAGTTGAACCTGCGAAAGGATCATTGTCGATGTCTGCCCCGGCAGACAACAGCGAATTCGTGACCCGACGTACGAATGGCGGTCAGGGCGTCCGTCGAGACAGAGTGGGCGCCCCAAAAAACTCCTGCGCGGATTTTCGCGAATATGTAGGCAGCAAAAATGGATTTCCTGCGATGCACGTCGCGGCCAAAAATCACGAACGACGACCTTGTCCGCCGTTCACGGACCCGTCGTCCAGCCGTATATTGCGAACGAGGATTCGCGCACGGGCGCCGACGAACCCGCGTCAACGAGAGATATCCTGTAAGTTTTATCGTTTAGAGAAAAGGGAACTCGTAAGAAGGATTCTATAGTTGAACCTGCGAAAGGATCATTGTCGATGTCTGCCCCGGCAGACAACAGCGAATTCGTGACCCGACGTACGAATGGCGGTCAGGGCGTCCGTCGAGACAGAGTGGGCGCCCCAAAAAACTCCTGCGCGGATTTTCGCGAATATGTAGGCAGCAAAAATGGATTTCCTGCGATGCACGTCGCGGCCAAAAATCACGAACGACGACCTTGTCCGCCGTTGACGGACCCGTCGTCCAGCCGTATATTGCGAACGAGGATTCGCGCACGGGCGCCGACGAACCCGCGTCAACGAGAGACGTCCTGTAAGCCATATCGTTTAGAGAAAAGGGAACTCGTAGGAAGGATTGTATAGTTGAACCTGCGAAAGGATCATTGTCGATGTCTGCCCCGGCAGACAACAGCGAATTCGTGACCCGACGTACGAATGGCGGTCAGGGCGTCCGTCGAGACAGAGTGGGCGCCCAAAAAAACTCCTGCGCGGATTTTCGCGAATATGTAGGCAGCAAAAATGGATTTCCTGCGATGCACGTCGCGGCCAAAAATCACGAACGACGACCTTGTCCGCCGTTCACGGACCCGTCGTCCAGCCGTATATTGCGAACGAGGATTCGCGCACGGGCGCCGACGAACCCGCGTCAACGAGAGATATCCTGTAAGTTTTATCGTTTAGAGAAAAGGGAACTCGTAGGAAGGATTGTATAGTTGAACCTGCGAAAGGATCATTGTCGATGTCTGCCCCGGCAGACAACAGCGAATTCGTGACCCGACGTACGAATGCCGGTCAGGGCGTCCGTCGAGACAGAGTGGGCGCCCCAAAAAACTCCTGCGCGGATTTTCGCGAATATGTAGGCAGCAAAAATGGATTTCCTGCGATGCACGTCGCGGCCAAAAATCACGAACGACGACCTTGTCCGCCGTTCACGGACCCGTCGTCCAGCCGTATATTGCGAACGAGGATTCGCGCACGGGCGCCGACGAACCCGCGTCAACGAGAGATATCCTGTAAGTTTTATCGTTTAGAGAAAAGGGAACTCGTAGGAAGGATTGTATAGTTGAACCTGCGAAAGGATCATTGTCGATGTCTGCCCCGGCAGACAACAGCGAATTCGTGACCCGACGTACGAATGGCGGTCAGGGCGTCCGTCGAGACAGAGTGGGCGCCCAAAAAACTCCTGCGCGGATTTTCGCGAATATGTAGGCAGCAAAAATGGATTTCCTGCGATGCACGTCGCGGCCAAAAATCACGAACGACGACCTTGTCCGCCGTTCACGGACCCGTCGTCCAGCCGTATATTGCGAACGAGGATTCGCGCACGGGCGCCGACGAACCCGCGTCAACGAGAGATATCCTGTAAGTTTATCGTTTGGAGAAAAGGGAACTCGTAAGAAGGATTCTATAGTTGAACCTGCGAAAGGATCATTGTCGATGTCTGCCCCGGCAGACAACAGCGAATTCGTGACCCGACGTACGAATGGCGGTCAGGGCGTCCGTCGAGACAGAGTGGGCGCCCCAAAAAAACTCCTGCGCGGATTTTCGCGAATATGTAGGCAGCAAAAATGGATTTCCTGCGATGCACGTCGCGGCCAAAAATCACGAACGACGACCTTGTCCGCCGTTCACGGACCCGTCGTCCAGCCGTATATTGCGAACGAGGATTCGCGCACGGGCGCCGACGAACCCGCGTCAACGAGAGATATCCTGTAAGTTTTATCGTTTGGAGAAAAGGGAACTCGTAGGAAGGATTGTATAGTTGAACCTGCGAAAGGATCATTGTCGATGTCTGCCCCGGCAGACAACAGCGAATTCGTGACCCGACGTACGAATGGCGGTCAGGGCGTCCGTCGAGACAGAGTGGGCGCCCAAAAAAACTCCTGCGCGGATTTTCGCGAATATGTAGGCAGCAAAAATGGATTTCCTGCGATGCACGTCGCGGCCAAAAATCACGAACGACGACCTTGTCCGCCGTTGACGGACCCGTCGTCCAGCCGTATATTGCGAACGAGGATTCGCGCACGGGCGCCGACGAACCCGCGTCAACGAGAGATATCCTGTAAGTTTTATCGTTTAGAGAAAAGGGAACTCGTAGGAAGGATTGTATAGTTGAACCTGCGAAAGGATCATTGTCGATGTCTGCCCCGGCAGACAACAGCGAATTCGTGACCCGACGTACGAATGGCGGTCAGGGCGTCCGTCGAGACAGAGTGGGCGCCCAAAAAAACTCCTGCGCGGATTTTCGCGAATATGTAGGCAGCAAAAATGGATTTCCTGCGATGCACGTCGCGGCCAAAAATCACGAACGACGACCTTGTCCGCCGTTCACGGACCCGTCGTCCAGCCGTATATTGCGAACGAGGATTCGCGCACGGGCGCCGACGAACCCGCGTCAACGAGAGATATCCTGTAAGTTTTATCGTTTAGAGAAAAGGGAACTCGTAGGAAGGATTGTATAGTTGAACCTGCGAAAGGATCATTGTCGATGTCTGCCCCGGCAGACAACAGCGAATTCGTGACCCGACGTACGAATGGCGGTCAGGGCGTCCGTCGAGACAGAGTGGGCGCCCAAAAAAACTCCTGCGCGGATTTTCGCGAATATGTAGGCAGCAAAAATGGATTTCCTGCGATGCACGTCGCGGCCAAAAATCACGAACGACGACCTTGTCCGCCGTTCACGGACCCGTCGTCCAGCCGTATATTGCGAACGAGGATTCGCGCACGGGCGCCGACGAACCCGCGTCAACGAGAGATATCCTGTAAGTTTTATCGTTTGGAGAAAAGGGAACTCGTAAGAAGGATTCTATAGTTGAACCTGCGAAAGGATCATTGTCGATGTCTGCCCCGGCAGACAACAGCGAATTCGTGACCCGACGTACGAATGGCGGTCAGGGCGTCCGTCGAGACAGAGTGGGCGCCCCAAAAAACTCCTGCGCGGATTTTCGCGAATATGTAGGCAGCAAAAATGGATTTCCTGCGATGCACGTCGCGGCCAAAAATCACGAACGACGACCTTGTCCGCCGTTGACGGACCCGTCGTCCAGCCGTATATTGCGAACGAGGATTCGCGCAGGGGCGCCGAAGAACCCGCGTCAACGAGAGACGTCCTGTAAGCCATATCGTTTAGAGAAAAGGGAACTCGTAGGAAGGATTGTATAGTTGAACCTGCGAAAGGATCATTGTCGATGTCTGCCCCGGCAGACAACAGCGAATTCGTGACCCGACGTACGAATGGCGGTCAGGGCGTCCGTCGAGACAGAGTGGGCGCCCAAAAAAACTCCTGCGCGGATTTTCGCGAATATGTAGGCAGCAAAAATGGATTTCCTGCGATGCACGTCGCGGCCAAAAATCACGAACGACGACCTTGTCCGCCGTTCACGGACCCGTCGTCCAGCCGTATATTGCGAACGAGGATTCGCGCACGGGCGCCGACGAACCCGCGTCAACGAGAGATATCCTGTAAGTTTTATCGTTTAGAGAAAAGGGAACTCGTAAGAAGGATTGTATAGTTGAACCTGCGAAAGGATCATTGTCGATGTCTGCCCCGGCAGACAACAGCGAATTCGTGACCCGACGTACGAATGGCGGTCAGGGCGTCCGTCGAGACAGAGTGGGCGCCCCAAAAAACTCCTGCGCGGATTTTCGCGAATATGTAGGCAGCAAAAATGGATTTCCTGCGATGCACGTCGCGGCCAAAAATCACGAACGACGACCTTGTCCGCCGTTCACGGACCCGTCGTCCAGCCGTATATTGCGAACGAGGATTCGCGCACGGGCGCCGACGAACCCGCGTCAACGAGAGATATCCTGTAAGTTTTATCGTTTAGAGAAAAGGGAACTCGTAGGAAGGATTGTATAGTTGAACCTGCGAAAGGATCATTGTCGATGTCTGCCCCGGCAGACAACAGCGAATTCGTGACCCGACGTACGAATGGCGGTCAGGGCGTCCGTCGAGACGGAGTGGGCGCCCAAAAAACTCCTGCGCGGATTTTCGCGAATATGTAGGCAGCAAAAATGGATTTCCTGCGATGCACGTCGCGGCCAAAAATCACGAACGACGACCTTGTCCGCCGTTCACGGACCCGTCGTCCAGCCGTATATTGCGAACGAGGATTCGCGCACGGGCGCCGACGAACCCGCGTCAACGAGAGATATCCTGTAAGCCATATCGTTTAGAGAAAAGGGAACTCGTAGGAAGGATTGTATAGTTGAACCTGCGAAAGGATCATTGTCGATGTCTGCCCCGGCAGACAACAGCGAATTCGTGACCCGACGTACGAATGGCGGTCAGGGCGTCCGTCGAGACAGAGTGGGCGCCCAAAAAAACTCCTGCGCGGATTTTCGCGAATATGTAGGCAGCAAAAATGGATTTCCTGCGATGCACGTCGCGGCCAAAAATCACGAACGACGACCTTGTCCGCCGTTCACGGACCCGTCGTCCAGCCGTATATTGCGAACGAGGATTCGCGCACGGGCGCCGACGAACCCGCGTCAACGAGAGATATCCTGTAAGTTTTATCGTTTGGAGAAAAGGGAACTCGTAAGAAGGATTGTATAGTTGAACCTGCGAAAGGATCATTGTCGATGTCTGCCCCGGCAGACAACAGCGAATTCGTGACCCGACGTACGAATGGCGGTCAGGGCGTCCGTCGAGACAGAGTGGGCGCCCAAAAAAACTCCTGCGCGGATTTTCGCGAATATGTAGGCAGCAAAAATGGATTTCCTGCGATGCACGTCGCGGCCAAAAATCACGAACGACGACCTTGTCCGCCGTTCACGGACCCGTCGTCCAGCCGTATATTGCGAACGAGGATTCGCGCACGGGCGCCGACGAACCCGCGTCAACGAGAGATATCCTGTAAGTTTTATCGTTTAGAGAAAAGGGAACTCGTAGGAAGGATTGTATAGTTGAACCTGCGAAAGGATCATTGTCGATGTCTGCCCCGGCAGACAACAGCGAATTCGTGACCCGACGTACGAATGGCGGTCAGGGCGTCCGTCGAGACAGAGTGGGCGCCCCAAAAAAACTCCTGCGCGGATTTTCGCGAATATGTAGGCAGCAAAAATGGATTTCCTGCGATGCACGTCGCGGCCAAAAATCACGAACGACGACCTTGTCCGCCGTTCACGGACCCGTCGTCCAGCCGTATATTGCGAACGAGGATTCGCGCACGGGCGCCGACGAACCCGCGTCAACGAGAGATATCCTGTAAGTTTATCGTTTAGAGAAAAGGGAACTCGTAGGAAGGATTGTATAGTTGAACCTGCGAAAGGATCATTGTCGATGTCTGCCCCGGCAGACAACAGCGAATTCGTGACCCGACGTACGAATGGCGGTCAGGGCGTCCGTCGAGACAGAGTGGGCGCCCCAAAAAACTCCTGCGCGGATTTTCGCGAATATGTAGGCAGCAAAAATGGATTTCCTGCGATGCACGTCGCGGCCAAAAATCACGAACGACGACCTTGTCCGCCGTTCACGGACCCGTCGTCCAGCCGTATATTGCGAACGAGGATTCGCGCACGGGCGCCGACGAACCCGCGTCAACGAGAGATATCCTGTAAGTTTTATCGTTTGGAGAAAAGGGAACTCGTAAGAAGGATTCTATAGTTGAACCTGCGAAAGGATCATTGTCGATGTCTGCCCCGGCAGACAACAGCGAATTCGTGACCCGACGTACGAATGGCGGTCAGGGCGTCCGTCGAGACAGAGTGGGCGCCCCAAAAAACTCCTGCGCGGATTTTCGCGAATATGTAGGCAGCAAAAATGGATTTCCTGCGATGCACGTCGCGGCCAAAAATCACGAACGACGACCTTGTCCGCCGTTGACGGACCCGTCGTCCAGCCGTATATTGCGAACGAGGATTCGCGCAGGGGCGCCGAAGAACCCGCGTCAACGAGAGATATCCTGTAAGCCATATCGTTTAGAGAAAAGGGAACTCGTAGGAAGGATTGTATAGTTGAACCTGCGAAAGGATCATTGTCGATGTCTGCCCCGGCAGACAACAGCGAATTCGTGACCCGACGTACGAATGGCGGTCAGGGCGTCCGTCGAGACAGAGTGGGCGCCCCAAAAAACTCCTGCGCGGATTTTCGCGAATATGTAGGCAGCAAAAATGGATTTCCTGCGATGCACGTCGCGGCCAAAAATCACGAACGACGACCTTGTCCGCCGTTCACGGACCCGTCGTCCAGCCGTATATTGCGAACGAGGATTCGCGCACGGGCGCCGACGAACCCGCGTCAACGAGAGATATCCTGTAAGTTTTATCGTTTGGAGAAAAGGGAACTCGTAAGAAGGATTCTATAGTTGAACCTGCGAAAGGATCATTGTCGATGTCTGCCCCGGCAGACAACAGCGAATTCGTGACCCGACGTACGAATGGCGGTCAGGGCGTCCGTCGAGACAGAGTGGGCGCCCCAAAAAACTCCTGCGCGGATTTTCGCGAATATGTAGGCAGCAAAAATGGATTTCCTGCGATGCACGTCGCGGCCAAAAATCACGAACGACGACCTTGTCCGCCGTTGACGGACCCGTCGTCCAGCCGTATATTGCGAACGAGGATTCGCGCACGGGCGCCGACGAACCCGCGTCAACGAGAGATATCCTGTAAGTTTTATCGTTTAGAGAAAAGGGAACTCGTAGGAAGGATTGTATAGTTGAACCTGCGAAAGGATCATTGTCGATGTCTGCCCCGGCAGACAACAGCGAATTCGTGACCCGACGTACGAATGGCGGTCAGGGCGTCCGTCGAGACAGAGTGGGCGCCCCAAAAAAACTCCTGCGCGGATTTTCGCGAATATGTAGGCAGCAAAAATGGATTTCCTGCGATGCACGTCGCGGCCAAAAATCACGAACGACGACCTTGTCCGCCGTTGACGGACCCGTCGTCCAGCCGTATATTGCGAACGAGGATTCGCGCACGGGCGCCGAAGAACCCGCGTCAACGAGAGATATCCTGTAAGTTTATCGTTTAGAGAAAAGGGAACTCGTAGGAAGGATTGTATAAACGATATGGCTTAGAGGACATCTCTCGTTGACGCGGGTTCGTCGGCGCCCGTGCGCGAATCCTCGTTCGCAATATACGGCTGGACGACGGGTCCGTGAACGGCGGACAAGGTCGTCGTTCATGATTTTTGGCCGTGACGTGCATCGCAGGAAATCCATTTTTTATGCCTACATATTCATGAAAATCCGCGCAGGAATTTTTTTGGGCGCCCACGCTGTCTCGACGGACGGCCTGACCGGCATTCATACGTCGGGTCACGAATTCGCTGTTGTCTGCCGGGGCAGACATCGAGAATGATCCTTTCGCAGGTTCAACTATAGAATCCATCTTACGAGTTCCCTTTTCTCTAAACGATACGGCTTATAGGAAATCTCGCGTTGACACGGGTTCGTCGGCGCCCGTGCGCGAATCCTCGTTCGTAATATACGGCTGGACGACGAGTCCGTGAACGGCGGACAAGGTCGTCGTTCGTGATTTTTGGCCGCGACGTGCATTGCAGGAAATCCATTTTTTGCTGCCTACATATTCGCAAAAATCCGCACAGGAGTTTTTTGGGGCACCCAATCTCTCTCGACGGACGGCCTAACCGGCATTCGTACATCGGGTCACGAATTCGCTGTTGTCTATCGGGGCAGACATCGAGAATGATCCTTTCGCAGGTTCAACTATAGAATACTTTTTACGAGTTCCCTTTTCTCTAAACGATATGGCATAGAGGACTTCTCGCGTTGACGCGGGTTCATCGGCGCCCGTACGCGAATCCTCCTTCGCAATATATAGCTGGGCGACGGGTCCGTGAACGGCAGACAAGGTCGTCGTTCGTGATTTTTGGCCGCGACGTGTATCGCAGGAAATCCATTTTTGTTGACTAGATATTCATAAAAATCCACGCAAGAGTTTTTTGAGGCGCCCACTCTGTCTCGACGGACGGCCTGACCTGTATTCCTATCTCGGTTCACGAATTCGCTGTTGTCTGCCGGGGCAGACATCGAGAATGATTCTTTCGCAGGTTCAACTATAGAATCCTTCTTACGAGTTCCCTTTTCTCAAAATGATAAAGCTTACAGGGCATCTCGCATTGACGCGGGTTCGTCGGCGCCCGTGCACGAATCCTCGTTCGCAATATACGGCTGGACGACGGGTCCGTGAACAACGGACAAGGTCGTCGTTCGTTATTTTTGGCCGCGACATGCATCGCAGGAAATCCATTTTTGTTGCCTACATATTCGCAAAAATCCGCGCAGAAGTTTTTTGGGGCGCCCACTCTGTCTTGACGGATGGCCTGACCGCCATTCGTATGTCGGGTCACGAATTCGCTGTTGTCTGCCAGGGCAGACATTGAGAATGATCCTTTCGCAGGTTCAACTATAAAATCCTTCTTACGAGTTCCATTTTCTCTAAACAATATGGCTTACAGGACTTCTTGCGTTAACGCGGGTTCGTCGGCGCCCGTGCGCGAATCATCGTTCGCAATATACGGCCGGACGACGGGTCCGTGAACGGGGACAAGGTCGTCGTTCGTGATTTTTGTTCGCGAAGGGCATCGCAAGAAATCCATTTTTGCTGTCTAGATATTCGCGAAAATCCGCGCAGGAGTTTTTTGGGGCGCCCACTCTGTCTCGAAGGACGGCCTGACCGGCATTCGTACGTCGGGTCACAAATTCGTTGTTGTCTGCCGGGGCAGACATCGACAATGATCCTTTCGCAGGTTCAACTATAGAATCCTTCTTACGAGTTCTCTTTTCTCTAAACGATAGGGCTTAGAGGACTTTACGCATTGACGCGGGTTCGTCGGCGCCCGTGCGCGAATCCTCGTTCGCAATATACGGCTGGACGACGGGTCCGTGAACGGCGGAAAGGGTCGTCGTTCGTTACTTTTGGCCGCGACAGGCATCGCAGGAAATCTATTTTTTCTGCCTACATATTCGCGAAAATCCGCGCAGGAGTTTTTTGGGCGCCCATACTGTCTCGGCGGACGGCCTGACCGGCATTTGTACGTCGGGTCACGAATTCGCTGTTGTCTTCCGGGGCATACATCGAAAATGATCCTTTCGCAGGTTCAACTATAGAATCCCTCTTATGAGTTCCCTTTTCCCTAAACGATAGGACTTCAAGTACTTCTCGCGTTGACGCGGGTTCGTCGGCGCCCGTGCGCGAATCCTCGTTCGCAATATACGGCTGGACGAGGGGTCCGTGAACGGCGGACAAGGTCGTCGTTCATGATTTTTTGCCGTGACGTGCATCGCAGGAAATCCATTTTTTATGCCTACATATTCGTGAAAATCCGCGAAGGAGTTTTTTTGGGCGCCCACTCTGTCTCGACGGACGGCCTGACCGGCATTCGTACGTCGGGTCACAAATTCGTTGTTGTCTGACGGGGCAGACATGAAGAATGATCCTTTCGCTGGTTCAACTATAGAATCCTTCTTACGAGTTCCCTTTTCTCTAAACGATAGGTCTTACAAGACTTCTCACGTTGACGCGGGTTCGTCGGCGCCCGTGCGCGAATCCTCGTTCGCAATATACGGCTGGACGATGGGTCCGTGAACGGCGGACAAGGTCGTCATTCGTGATTTTCGGCGGCGACGTGCATCGCTGGAAATCCATTTTTGCTGCCTACATATTTGCGAAAATCCGCGCAGGAGTCTTTTGGGGCGCCCACTCTGTCTTGACGGACGGCCTGACCGGCATTCGTACGTCGGGTCACGAATTCGCTGTTGTCTGCCAGGAAAAACATCGAGAATAATCCTTTCGCAGGTTAAACTATAGAATCCTTCTTACGAGTTCCCTTTTCCGTAAACGATAGGTCTTACAGGATTTCTCGCGTTGACGCGGGTTCGTCGGCGCCAGTGCGCGAATCCTCGTTCGCAATATACGGCTGTACGACGGGTCCGTGAACGGCGGACAAAGTCGTCGTTCGTGATTTTTAGCCGCGACGTGCATCGCAGGATACCCCATTTTTCTGCCTACATATTCGCAAAAATCCTCCAAGAGTTTTTTGGGGCGCCCACTCTTTATCGACGGACAGCCTGACCGGCATTCGAACGTTGGACCACGAATTCGCTGTTGTCTGCCGGGGCAGACATCGACAATGATCCTTTCGCAGGTTCAACTATAGAATCCTTCTTACGAGTTCCCCTTTCTCTAAATGATAAGGCTTACAGGACTTCTCGCGTTGATGCGGGTTCGTCGGCGCCCGTGCGCGAATCCTCGTTTGCAATATACGGCTGGACGACGGGTCCGTGAACGGCGGACAAGGTCGTCGTTCGTGACATTTGGCCGCGACGTGCATCGCAGGATATCCCGTTTTGCTGCCTACATATTCGCGAAAATCCTCCAGGTGTTTTTTTGGGCGCCCACTCTGTCTCGACGGACAGTCTGACCGGCATTCGTACGTCGGGTCACGAATTCGCTATAGTCTTTCGGGGTAGACATCGACAATGATCCTTTCGCAGGTTCAACTATAGAATCCTTCTTACGAGTTCCCTTTTCTCTAAATAATAAGGCTTACAGGACTTCTCGCGTTGACGCGGGTTTGTTGGCGCCCGTGCGCGAATCCTCGTTCGCAATATACGGCTGGACGACGGGTCCGTGAACGGCGGACAAGGTCGTCGTTCGTGACTTTTGGCCGCGACGTGCATCGCAGGATATCCCGTTTTGCTGCCTACATATTCGCGAAAATCCTCCAGGAGTTTTTTCGGGCGCCCACTCTGTCTCGACGGACGGCCTGACCGCCATTCGTACGTCGGGTCACGAATTCGTTGTTGTCTGCCGGGGCAGACATCGACAATGATCCTTTCGCAGGTTCAACAATAGAATCCTTCTTACGAGTTTCCTTTTCTCTAAACGATAGGGCTTAGAGGAATTCTCGTATTGACGCGGGTTCGTCGGCGCCCGTGCGCGAATCCTCGTTCGCAACATACGGTTGGACGACGGGTCCGTGAACGGCGGAAAGGGTCGTTGTTTGTGACTTTTGGCCGCGACGTGCATCGCAGGATATCCCGTTTTGCTGCCTACATATTCGCGAAAATCCTCCAGGAGTTTTTTCGGGCGCCCACTCTGTCTCGACGGACGGCCTGACCGGCATTCTTACGTCGGGTCACGAATTCGCTGTTTTCTGCCGAGGCATACATCGACAATGATCCTTTCGCAGGTTCAAGTATAGAATCCTTCTTACGAGTTCCCTTTTCTCTAAATGATAGGGCTTACAGGACTTCTCGCGTTGACGCGGGTTCGTCGGCGCCCGTGCGCGAATCCTCGTTCGCAATATACGGCTGGACGACGGGTCTGTGAACGGTGGACAAGGTCGACATTCGTGATTTTTGGTGGCGACGTGCATCGCTGGAAATCCATTTTTGCTGCCTACATATTCGCAAAAATCCGCGCAGTAGTCTTTTGGGTCGCCCACTCTGTCTCGACGGACGGCCTGACCGGCATACGTACGTCGGGTCACGAATTCGCTATTGTCTGCCATGGCAGACATCAACAATGATCCTTTCGTAGGTTCAACTATAGAATTCTTCTTACGAGTTCCCTTTTCTCTAAACGATAAGGCTTAAAGAACTTATCGCATTTACGCGGGTTCGTCGGCGCCCGTGCGCGAATCGTCGTTCGTAATTTACGGCTGGACGACGGGTCCGTGAACGGCGGAAAGGGTTGTCGTTCGTTACTTTTGGCCGCGACGGGCATCGAAGGAAATCTATTTTTTCTGCCTACATATTCGCGAAAATCCGTGCGGGAGTTTTTTGGGCGCCCACTCTGTCTCAACGGACGGCCTGACCGGCATTTGTACGTCGGGTCGCGAATTCGCTGTTTTCTGCCAGGGCATACATCGACAATGATCCTTTCGCAGATTCAACTATAGAATCCTTCTTATGAGTTCCCTTTTCCCTAAACGATAGGACTTACAGGACTTCTCGCGTTGACGCGGGTTCGTCGGCGCCCGTGCGCGAATCCTCGTTCGCAATATACGGCTGGACGACGGGTCCGTGAACGGCGGACAAGGTCGTCGTTCATGATTTTTGGCCGTGACGTGCATCGCAGGAAATCCATTTTTTATGCCTACATATTCATGAAAATCCGCGCAGGAATTTTTTTGGGCGCCCACGCTGTCTCGACGGACGGCCTGACCGGCATTCATACGTCGGGTCACGAATTCGCTGTTGTCTGCCGGGGCAGACATCGAGAATGATCCTTTCGCAGGTTCAACTATAGAATCCATCTTACGAGTTCCCTTTTCTCTAAACGATAGGTCTTACAAGACTTCTCGCGTTGACGCGGGTCCGTCGGCGCACGTGCGCGAATCTTCGTTCGCAATATACGGCTGGACGACGGGTCCGTGAACGGCGGACAAGGTCGTCATTCGTGATATTTGGTGGCGACGTGCATCGCTGGAAATCCATTTTTTTTTGCCTACATATTCGCGAAAATCCGCGCAGGAGTCTTTTGGGGCGCCCACTCTGTCTCGACGGACGGCCTGATCGGCATTCGTACGTCGGGTCACGAATTCGCTGGTGTCTGCCGTGGCAGACATCAACAATGATCCTTTCGCAGGTTCAACTATAGAATCCTTCTTACGAGTTCCCTTTTCTCTAAACGATAGGGCTTACAGGACTTCTCGCGTTAACGCGGGTTCGTCGGCGCCCGTGCGCGAATCCTCGTTCGCAATATACGGCTGGACGACGGGTCTGTGAACGGTGGACAAGGTCGACATTCGTGATTTTTGGCGGCGACGTGCATCGCTGGAAATCCATTTTTGCTGCCTACATATTCGCAAAAATCCGCGCAGTAGTCTTTTGGGTCGCCCACTCTGTCTCGACGGACGGCCTGACCGGCATACGTACGTCGGGTCACGAATTCGCTATTGTCTGCCATGGCAGACATCAACAATGATCCTTTCGTAGGTTCAACTATAGAATTCTTCTTACGAGTTCCCTTTTCTCTTAACGATAAAGCTTAAAGAACTTCTCGCGTTTACGCGGGTTCGTCGGCGCCCGTGCGCGAATCGTCGTTCGTAATTTACGGCTGGACGACGGGTCCGTGAACGGCGGAAAGGGTTGTCGTTCGTTACTTTTGGCCGCGACGGGCATCGCAGGAAATCTATTTTTTCTGCCTACATATTCGCGAAAATCCGCGCGGGAGTTTTTTGGGCGCCCACTCTGTCTCGACGGACGGCCTGACCAGCATTTGTACGTCGGGTCGCGAATTCGCTGTTTTCTGCCAGGGCATACATCGACAATGATCCTTTCGCAGATTCAACTATAGAATCCTTCTTATGAGTTCCCTTTTCCCTAAACGATAGGACTTACAGGACTTCTCGCGTTGACGCGGGTTCGTCGGCGCCCGTGCGCGAATCCTCGTTCGCAATATACGGCTGGACGACGGGTCCGTGAACGGCAGACAAGGTCGTCGTTCATGATTTTTGGCCGTGACGTGCATCGCAGGAAATCCATTTTTTATGCCTACATATTCATGAAAATCCGCGCAGGAATTTTTTTGGGCGCCCACGCTGTCTCGACGGACGGCCTGACCGGCATTCATACGTCGGGTCACGAATTCGCTGTTGTCTGCCGGGGCAGACATCGAGAATGATCCTTTCGTAGGTTCAACTATAGAATCCATCTTACGAGTTCCCTTTTCTCTAAACGATAGGTCTTACAAGACTTCTCGCGTTGACGCGGGTCCGTCGGCGCCCGTGCGCGAATCTTCGTTCGCAATATACGGCTGGACGACGGGTCCGTGAACGGCGGACAAGGTCGTCATTCGTGATATTTGGCGGCGACGTGCATCGCTGGAAATCCATTTTTTTCTACCTACATATTCGCAAAAATCTGCGCAGGAGTCTTTTGGGGCGCCCACTCTGTCTCGACGGACGGCTTGACCGGCATTCGTACGTCGGGTCACGAATTCGCTATTGACTACTATGGCAGACATCAACAATGATCCTTTCGCAGATTCAACTATAGAATTCTTCTTATGAGTTCCCTTTTCTCTAAACAATAAGGCTTAAAGGACTTCTCGCGTTTACACGGGTTCGTCGGCGCCCGTGCGCGAATCGTCGTTCGTAATTTACGGCTGGACGACGGGTCCGTGAACGGCGGACAAGGTCGTCGTTCATGATTTTTGGCCGTGACGTGCATCACAGGAAATCCATTTTTTATGCCTACATATTCGTGAAAATCCGCGCAGGAATTTTTTTGGGCGCCCACTCTGTCTCGACGGACGGCCTGACCGGCATTCATACGTCGGGTCACGAATTCGCTGTTGTCTGCCGGGGCAGACATCGAGAATGATCCTTTCGCATGTTCAACTATAGAATCCATCTTACGAGTTCCCTTTTCTCTAAACGATAGGTCTTACAAGACTTCTCGCGTTGACGCGGGTTCGTCGGCGCCCGTGCGCGAATCCTCGTTCGTAATTTACGGCTGGACGACGGGTCCGTGAACGGCGGACAAGGTCGTCGTTCATGATTTTTGGCCGTGACGTGCATCGCAGGAAATCCATTTTTTATGCCTACATATTCGTGAAAATCCGCGCAGGAATTTTTTTGGGCGCCCACTCTGTCTCGACGGATGGCCTGACCGGCATTTATACGTCTGGTCACGAATTCGCTGTTGTCTGCCGGGGCAGACATCGAGAATGATCCTTTCGCAGGTTCAACTATAGAATCCATCTTACGAGTTCCCTTTTCTCTAAACGATAGGTCTTACAAGACTTCTCGCGTTGACGCGGGTTCGTCGGCGCCCGTGCGCGAATCTTCGTTCGCAATATACGGCTGGACGACGGGTCCGTGAACGGCGGACAAGGTCGTCATTCGTGATTTTTGGCAGCGACGTGCATCGCTGGAAATCCATTTTTTTTCTGCCTACATATTCGCGAAAATCCGCGCAGGAGTCTTTTGGGGCGCCCACTCTGTCTCGATGGAAGGCTTGACCGGCATTCGTACGTCGGGTCACGAATTCGCTATTGTCTGCCGTGGTAGACATCAACAATGATCCTTTCACAGGTTCAACTATAGAATCCTTCTTACGAGTTCCCTTTTCTCTAAACGATAGGGCTTACAGGACTTCTCGCGTTGACGCGGGTTCGTCAGCGCCCGTGCGCGAATCCTCTTTCGCAATATACGGCTGGACGACGGGTCCCTGAACGGCGGACAAGGTCGTCGCTCATGATTTTTGGCCGTGGCGTGCATCGCAGAAAATCCATTTTTGCTGCCTACATATTCGCGAAAATCTGCACAGGAGTTTTTTTGGGCGCCCATTCTTTCTCGACCGACGGCCTAACCGGCATTCGTACGTCGGGTCACGAATTCGCTGTTGTCTACCGGGGCAAACATCGAGAGTAATCCTTTCGCAGGTTAAACTATAGAATCCTTCTTACGAGTTCCCTTTTCTCTAAACGATAGGTCTTATAGGATTTCTCGTGTTGACGCGGGTTCGTCGGCGCCAGTGGGCGAATCCTCGTTCGCAATATACGGCTGTACGACGGGTCCGTGAACGGCAGACAAGGTCGTCGTTCGTGATTTTTAGCCGCGACGTGCATCGCAGGATATCCCATTTTTCTGCCTACATATTCGCAAAAATCCTCCAAGAGTTTTTGGGGCACCCACTCTTTATCGACGGACAGCCTGACCGGCATTCGTACGTTGGACCACGAATTCGCTGTTGTCTGCCGGGGCAGACATCGACAATGATCCTTTCGCAGGTTCAACTATAGAATCCTTCTTACGAGTTCCCTTTTCTCTAAATGATAAGGCTTACAGGACTTCTCGCGTTGATGCGGGTTCGTCGGCGCCCGTGCGTGAAATCCTTGTTCGCAATATACGGCTGGATGACGGGTCCGTGAACGGCGGACAAGGTCGTCGTTCGTGACATTTGGCCGCGACGGGCATCGCAGGATATCCCGTTTTGCTGCCTACATATTCGCGAAAATCCTCCAGGTGTTTTTTTGGGCGCCCAATCTGTCTCGACGGACAGTCTGACCGGCATTCGTACGTCGGGTCACGAATTCGCTATTGTCTGTCGGGGTAGACATCGACAATGATCCTTTCGCAGGTTCAACTATAGAATCCTTCTTACGAGTTCCCTTTTCTCTAAATGATAAGGCTTACAAAACTTCTCGCGTTGACGCGGGTTTGTCGGCGCCCGTGCGCGAATCCTCGTTCGCAATATACGGCTGGACGACGGGTCCGTGAACGGCGGACAAGGTCGTCGTTCGTGACTTTTGGCCGCGACGTGCATCGCAGGATATCCCGTTTTGCTGCCTACATATTCGCGAAAATCCTCCAGGAGTTTTTTCGGGCGCCCACTCTGTCTCGACGGACAGCCTGACCGGCATTCGTACGTCGGGTCACGAATTCGCTATTGTCTGCCGGGGCAGACATCGACAATGATCCTTTCGCAGGTTCAACTATAGAATCCTTCTTACGAGTTCCCTTTTCTCTAAATGATAAGGCTTACAGGACTTCTCGCGTTGACGCGGGTTTGTCGGCGCCCATGCGCGAATCCTTGTTCGCAATATACGGCTGGACGACGGGTCTGTAAACGGCGGACAAGGTCGTCGTTCGTGACTTTTGGCCGCGACGTGCATCGCAGGATATCCCGTTTTGCTGCCTACATATTCGCGAAAAAAAAAAAATTAAATCCACGTGTCCGCCAAGTGTTGCTGACCTAGCGGGACACCTGGCGGACACGTCACCTCCGACGAGCCACGCGGGCGTCTCCGGCGCCGGAGGACTAAAACAACGAAATTTTTTCACTTATGCGACTAGTTTGCGATATGCTCCACTTACAGGACTAAAATGATAAAGAAGTCCAGTTACGGGACTAAAAAAACAGTTTACCCTAAAACAAAAGTGGGATAATAATAATGGCTCATATATATTTTCTTTGTCCCATATACTTTTTAATATTTTGAAAATATAAAAATAATTAACTATATTCTATCTCATTATATTATTTAAATAAAAAATACTAATATATTTTTTTTCTCTCATCATATTATCTAATTATTTTTTTATTTTATTTAAATACTATTCACTTAAATTCTCGTGTCGAAAACCAAATATTTCATTAGAGTATCAAATTTCTTAATTATGCTAGTATAAATATTCTTATTATTATTTTCCATCATTTATTTGTTTAAATTTTTTGTTTCTAATTTGAGATAAATACTATTTTGTAGTATCCGACCCCATTTATCATTTTAGAACTTTAAGTATACAATGTCTGAAAATACTCCTCTTGTATGTAAATTTTTTTCGCTAAAATGGTCCTCCGGTGTCGGACTTCCATGCTGGCTAGCCGTTGCTGACGCGACTGACATGTCATCGCCACGTATATGCCACGTCGGAGAACCATTTTAGCCGAAAAAATTTACTTGCAAGACTATTTTCATGTAGAGTCCATTTAAATGTCCTAAAAATGATAAATAAGGTCATATACGAGACTAAAAAAATAGTTTACCAAAATATTTTATTAAATTAAAAAAAATCCACTTGTCGCTGACGTGGAGATGACTTGTCAACCGCAACACCACATCAGTAACGGCGGACCAACATAGCGAATCCAGCACCGGATGACCATTTAGCTGAAATCTTTTACTTACGGGACAATTTTCAAATATGATCCACAAAGTCCTAAAATGATAAAAATAGTCAAATACGAAACTGAAAAAACAGTTTACCTGTAATAATAATAATAATAATAATAATAATAATAAATGTTATGATTACATTACTTTAAAATTTGTATTTATAAATTGGTAATGTATATAAATTCCCCAAAAATTAATATAGAACAAATATATAGAGAGAGTAAAAACTTACTAGGATCCTAAGTTAGAACAGATACAGAATTTTGTGATTTTTAGAAGAAAAACAAATCTTATCGTTGCAAAATATAATTCTCCTCTTAAATCTTAAATTGTATATACTCCTTCCGTTCTACCTATTCCCACATCTCACTTTAATTTTTTGAAAAATGATTACACACCTTAATTTTATTTTAAAACTTTTAATTTAAATTTTTTTAAAATTTTAATTAAACAAATTAGTTATCTTAAATTATAATTATTTATATTATAGGATAATTATTTTCACTAATAAATTTTTAATTATCTACTAATTATATTTATCCTAAATTTTTGTATCTACAGTAACCCGGACATACAATGTAGGACGGAGGAAGTAGGAGAAAATTGCAAAAAAATATCACACTTATACCCTATTATTACTTTTGTCTTTTATTTATCTCGCTGAAAAAATACATCTCACATGTTTACAAAAATCGCTATTTATGTCCTTTGCCAATGCGTGACAGTCACACTACGCGCAGTTATGCGCGAGCTTGGTCAAAAATTCCTGAAAAATTAGTTGGTTCTCATCCTTCAGAGACTAAGAGTGTAATAGGAACATCCTTTTTTTATTGTATTTTATCCATCCCTTTGATCACGCGGGGCCACGCGCAACCAAATGATAGAAATAGCGACTTTTGAAAATATTTAGAATATATTTTTTCAGCGAGATAAATACAGTACAAAAATGATAAGAATATATATGTGTAAAATATTTTTTGTAATTTTCCCGAGGAAATAGTATTATTTGAAAAGTTCCAAAATTCCTTATGTTATATTTTTTGGGGAAAATTGTAAAAAATGTCATGTATGTAGGTTCAATTATCATTTTCGAACACTTTTTTTCACTTTCGAAATTTAGAACATTATATGTACTCCCGGCATTATTTTAGCCCTCCGGCGCCGGAAAAGCGTGGTCATCAGACAAGTGACGTAGAATTATTTTTCTTCACTTTTGTATTTTAGTACATTATATGTACTCCGGGTATTATTTTTATGTTTTGGCGACGGAAAAATAATTTTGTGGGATGAAGAAAGAATTATTTTCCACAATTTTATTATTTATATATTTGTTTTTAATTTAGGTTAGCGAGAGATTTGATCATTCCAATTTGATGTAATTTGGGTGTGAATGATTGATGTAGTACAAAAAATAATTTACAAATATATTTCATTGGTTTGCGTACTAATAATAAAATATTTTTAAAATTTTATATAAATTACAAAATATATCTGTATACATACAATTAATTTATAAATAAAGTATAAAAGATAAAAATATAAACATTATCAAACACCTTTTTATCAATCAATAAAATATTACTATTAATTTTTTTTTAGCTTATTACAAATCTTTAGAGGACTCATTTCAATTGGAATAAATGAAATACTTAGTTAACACTATTAGGTTAAAATACTCATTATTAGTGTCTAATAATTTACAAAACTATGAGCACGTTCTTTTGTGATTTCAATTTCAAACTACAAAAAAGAAAATTAACAAATTATATGGTCTAAGTTATTATTCTTTGTATTAGGTTTGTGTCTATACGAAAAATAGTAGAATAAATAATAGAGTAAACTGTTTTTTTTAATATGATAACTAGACTCTTTTATTATTTTAGTCTCATAACTGGAGGTTGTTTTAAAATAATGTCGTAAGTGAAAACTTTTCACACATTTAGTCCTTGATGTCTACGTGGCACCTGCGTAGTATGCAGGCGGACACATATAGGCCAGATCAACGCCATATGAATAATTTTTAAATTTTATTTTATATTAAAATATAAAAGTAAACAAAATTAAAAAATATAAAAATAAAATTCTACAAATATAAAATAAAAAATAATAAAAAAATATCCATGTGTCCATCACATCAGCCCCATGTGGCTGATACGTTGATCATTTTTATTTTTATAATAAAATTAAAAAATAAAATATAAAAAATCTAATAAAAACTTTAATATATAAATTATTAAAGGCCACATTGACCGGCAACATATGGATACATTTTTTATTTTTTTTTATATTTATATTATATTTATATTTTTTAATGTTTATAATTTATATTATATTTTATTTTTTATATTTTAAAAATAAAATAAAAATTATTCACGTGGCAATCTGGCCGACATGTAACCTCCAGAATGCCACGTATGTGACACATGTGTATGGAGGACTAAATATGTGAAGATTTTTCACTTGCGGAACTATTTTAAAATAACATTCATTTACGAAACTAAAATAATAAAGGGATCTAGTTACGAGATTAAAAAAAAAGTTTACCCTATATAATACTAGTATAATACAATCTTATACCGAGGAAAAATTAATGATAATTACCTTATACCGAGCTACTATTAAAATCTTAAATTTGTTAGATATAGAAAACTATTATTAACATTGAGTATATTTATTAAAAATCAGTAGTAATATATACTTGCCAAAAATTGCAAATTAATCAAATTAATTATATTGTAATTTTTTTAAGTATAAATAACCCCTAAATTTTGGCATATTAAAACTACATAAACAACATAACATATATATATATATATGACAAGAATTTTATCGATATTATAGAGGAAAAACCTAAAATTTACACAAAAGAGTAAATATTCCAACTTGAAAAGAAGTTTAGAGTTCTTTGTAAGTATGGATGGATGATGTTGTGAATTTATTCTCCAATCGTTAGACTTTATTGAACAAATCTCATAAACAAAAATACGATTTAATTATAAGTGAAATTCAAATTTTCAACATATATTGTAATGTTTTTATTTTTATTATTTTATTTTGTGTAAATATCTTCGTCTATAAATTGTAACAAATTAAATTTAATGTGTTGACAAGTAAAAGAATGCATGAAGCAATTGTTGATTCAAATATGGTGATGAAGATATATATTGTAATAATAAAAATTCATTGAAATAAGTACACCAATTGATGTGAGAATAATATCAAAGATGACATTATGGATTTGTTCTTTATGTGTTCTCAAGTACAAATTTTTGCTATTTAATATTTCATCCATTAAATTTTTTTTTTTCTCAATTAAATTTATCTTATTATTAATTTTGACAAAGTAAAAAAATTAAGATTTATTTATTATCCTCTATTTAATATTTATCTATTATAATTGTTATTATCTCTATTATATTATTTATTTTTTATTTAATTAAAAATTAAAATTTTTAAAAATAACTCAACTAGATATATATGTATATATATATATATTTTTTTACTTTTTCAATTTTTTTTTTTAAATTTCCAAGTGGATCCAATAAGACTAATTTGTTTTAAAATAGATATATGTTCTTGTATCAAACAATTATTTTAACTAAAAAAAATTCAAAAAGAAAAAAAATTATGATTATATGCAAATAGAAAATATTATATTTACTATTTATAAGGATATAAGGATATGTCAGTATTAAACAAAAGTTTATGTTAGACTAAAAAAATAATTTAATGTAATGATTTAGCTACTTAACAATATTACCATAAGTACATTAGTTTAAATGATTAGGTATAGAAATTATTATTGACATTAATTTAGTTTAAATGATTAGGTATAGAAATTATTGTTGACATTAATGGAGTATATTTATTAAAAATGAGTAATAATATGTACTTACCAAAAATTGCAAATCAATTAAATTAATTATATTGTAAATTTTCTGTATAAATAACATTTAAATTTTCGCATATTAACACTATATAAACAACATAAACATTTATATATTTGCCAAATATCCATCATGAAGAAATTTACTTTTTTTATAATTATTTATACGATAGTTTTATCGATGTTTGTCGTCGATGTGACTGAAGGTGCCCCAACTCCTATTACATGTGAGGTCATATGCACTTTGAAGTGCCTTTTTAAAAAGGGGGCTAAGAAAAATAAATGTTTCGTTGATTGCTATTTCCATTGCAGGGGTATAGGAAAGACCCAAAATTTACCCAACATAGAAAATATTCGGACTGGAAAAGGGATTTAGAATTCTTTGTAAGTATGAATTAATTTTGTTGTGAATTTATATTTTGGATTGTTGAAATTTATTGAATAAACCTTATAAACAGGAATGTGATTTAATTATAAACAAAATTTAAATTTTCAATTGATATTGTAGTTTTGTTTTTGGTTTTGTGTAAATATTTTTGGTTATGAGTTGTAATAAATTAAATATAATGTATTGGCAGGTAGAATATGCATGAAGCTATTCCTTGTTCAAATATGGGGTTGAAGATATAATTTATAGCAATAAAAATTCTTTTCAATAAGTACAAAGACAAAATTGATGTTGGATTAATATCAAAGATTATGGATTTGTTCTTTGTGTCTTTTTAAGTAAAATTTTTTGTTATTTAATATTTTATCTGTTAAATTTATTTTTAATTTTTAATTTTTCAATTAAATTTATTTTATTATTAATTTTGGCAAAGTAAAAAAGATATATTTAATTATTATTCTATATTTAACATTTATTTATTATAATTGTCACCGTCTTTATTACATTATTTAATTTTTAATTAATTACAAATAAAAACTTTTAAAATATACTCAACATTTTTTTAAATTTTCTTACCTTTTTAATCATATTTTTTAATTTCCGCATCGATGCAATAAGACTAATTTTTTTTACCACCAAGGGAGTATTTTATTTTATTTTATTTCTATATAAAATATTGTATTAAACAGTTATTTTAATTAAAAAAAACAAAATAAATGTAAAAAAAAAAGGATTTTTTTTATATTTATTATTTTTAAGGGTATGTCCTATTAAGCAAAAGTTTATGTTAAATTAAAAAAAATAAATAAATGTAATGATTTTTTTAAAAAAAAAAAAGAAAAGAAAAAGGAAAACCATGAAATTTGGTACTTAAAAAAATGAAGTAAAAAAAAAAAAAAAAGACAAAACAATCGTCAACTAATCACTCTCTTTCTCGTAGCGTCTTCGTAATTTAAGAATTAAAAGCAAAATTATTTATTGAGTACAAAAACGTAGAAATAGCTGAAGATAGACTCTTTTCCCAATAGCCCTAACGAAACCAAGATAATTGTGTGTGTGAGTTTTTCTTTTTTGGTTAGTTTTGTATTTTAGGATAAAAGTGTAATTACCTTAGAGTAATTTTAGTCCTTCAACTATAATTGAGAGTGGAAATTAAAATAAATTAAATTAAATTAAAGATAGGGAGAATAGACTTTTGGTTAAAAGTTAGCATTATGCTTGGGTGTTGATTGATTTAATAAATAAATGTATAAATGAAGTAGAATATATTAATATAATATTTCCTTCGTCCACACACAAAAGTAAATATTTATTTTTGGCGCCATATTTAGGAAATAACAGTATTTTAATAATAGTGGGTAGTTTAAAAGTAATAAAATGATATTTTTGTCTTCCTTTTTGGTGTAAAAGTAACGATGTGATGTAAAGTAAGGGTATCTGTAAAAAAAAGTGAGGTATTTAATGAAATATTTACTTTGTAATTGGATGTCTAAAAATAGAAATATGTATATTTTCTAACTTGACGGAGGGAGTAGATAATAAATGTATTAATAACAAATTATATAATTAAATTTAGTAAAATATAATTCTGATTTCAACGTAATGTATTCTGACTAATTAATAAATATTAATAAAAAAAAGTAGCATGTATTAATATTATATATAACAAATATTTTATATCAAATAATATAATTATATATAGCAAAATTAAGTTTGATTTCTGTGCAATATATCCTGTTTTTAGCAACATAATATATATAATTACAAAATAGCACAATAACTCACATACCAAATGTTAATATAATATATGTATATATATAGCATTAATAGACAATTATACTACTTTCAACTTTCGAAAATAAAAAATTTTATTTAAAATATGTAGATACTTGGATTAATATTAATACCAATAATAGAAATATTATTGTTTTAAATTAATTTTTCAATGTTCAAGCTTTAATGGAGCATTTTTATATATTTATATCATCAATTATATTTTTGTGAACACAATAAAAAAGTTATCATATGGTAAATGTTCATTCGAATGCATATTGTCATCTATTAAATGTTGTTATTTTATTATGCATTGCTTCGGTACCTTCAAATTTTTATACAATGTGTTTATATATTTTACTATTATTCTCTTATGTTAAGAAAATATCTCAAATTAAAATACTAAATAAGCACACTTATATTTGGCATATATATTTTTACTTTTGAGATAACAATAATTGTGGGATTTGATTATATATATATATATATAAAGTTAAATGAAAAATAAATATAACAAACTATTCAATTAAATCTTAAATTATTACGAATAAAATAACAAATTATTAAATTAATATAAAGTTACATATTTATGTTAATAAATTTGTAATCGATCATAAATTTTATGCTTGGTGGGGGATTTCGTACTTCTTCATTCTTCCAAAACAAAAACATATAAAATAAATAATAATAATAATAATAATAATATATTAAACAAAATATATATGTAAAATTAAAATAAATATAAATAATTGGTGAACTCGGGTAAATTCCAATTTCGAGATATTGATTCCAATATCAAAGTATTCTATCAAATTCTATGCAAATACAAATGTTATTCCTTATCAGCATAGAAAATGCAAATGCGATATAGTAACGAGTAGAATCGTTTTCATAGGGAACAATAATATTTGATCACTTGACTATTCATAATTATATTAATATATATGTATAGATAGATAAGGGAGGGATTTTGATTATGAAGCTAAATAAGACGGAAAATAATTCAAATTAAAAAGAAAATATATTAAGCTAAAAGATAACCCAAATTTCAAAATTCCTTAAATTCTAACTTAGGTAGGAATTTTTCGTTTGGGATATGAAAATATGTTCATAAACTATAATAAAGTTTGTTGGTTTATTGGATAAATTAGTTACAGTTGATTTACGCGTTCATAGTCAACATTTTTTTACTTTTTCGATAGAGATAAGGTGCAATCGTTAGTATTTTCCTAATCAAGTGATAATCCTATGTACAACCATAACATTACTGACTCAACATCATTGAGGACTAAAAAAGTCAAATTCTATTTAACAAAATTCGTGCAAGAATTTGTTCAAAATTAATTGTAATTCCTCCACATAGTATTCTTCATTTAGGTTGCTACTCCAATTGAAATTACACAATTACGGGTGTCAATTCTCAATATAGTTATGAAATCTTAAATTAATATGTGGCCACAAATATCTAAAATTTCTAATCTCGCAAAGTAGAGAAACTAAAAATACCCAATATCAATAAACATCAAATTAAAACCAAATTAACGCCTCACATATTCATATCTCAAATTTCAATTCATACATAAGTTAAAAACTAAATTACTCACAATCTATAAAAATCGAAAACACAAAGCAAATAAAGAAGTTCATCATGCCTTCAATATTTTGGAATCAATTAAGAAGAACCCGGAAGTTGTCCACACTTACTTGCGTCTTTTCTCCCTGCAAGAAGTGGTGTCATATGAAGAATGTAGTTACGTGTTTCTCTCATCTTATTCGATTGCACATTTATTTAAATTCTCTACCCTTAGATTCCTTTTTTAATTTAATATCCATAATTCTTAAATTGCTAATTTACCCCATGAACATTTTTGTAATTTTTTTACTTCTCTTTTTTTTTTTTTTTTTTTTTATATTGCGCTTTTCTTAGGTGTGATCTGGCCTAAGTTTGATCTGTGTTATGCTCATTGTCTCTATAATATGTCAAATTTTATCAACTTCACAAAACTAATAAACAACCAAAACACATCATCAGAAGCCTATATACAAAATTTCGTATTGAAAAATCGCCCAAAACATGACAAATAAAATATTATCATACATATGAAGAACTATTTGAGTACTATTTAATATTGCACATAATCTAAGAAATGTACAATTCAAATTGGATTTGTATCAAATACCTATATTTTATTTAAGTTATTACCATCAAATCTTTTTTTCTATACAAAACATTTCATCCAAAATATATTTTATCATTTCCAAAAACTCTTCAAAACTCCAAAACAAACAACCTATTACAATTTCAAAATCCAAATCTCAGAAGCACAAATTTGACTATGTACAAAAATTAAGTCCGATTTATATGTAGATCCAACAAAAAATCAGTCGGAATTTTGTACCAACCATAGATTAGATCTCAGAAATTAAGATTAAAAAATAGAGCACTTCAAATAACACACATTCAAGCATCCAACTATCATATCGAACATCAAAGCTTAAAAAAAAAAGAATCAAGATGAATCAGTCCACCATTTCATCGGAAAATTGGAGATTCTTTTTTAACTTTAGAACAAAATAGGGGATGTAATATTCAAATAAATCTTTCAAATATTACGTAAAAGTTGAGTCTAAATAATATTTTAAATGTCATATCTTGAAAAAAATAATAATAATATAGTTTAATTATAAAATAATACTCTTTCCGTCCAGGGTATTTTGTCTGCTTTACTATAGACACGAGAATTTAAAAGGGGTATAATTAGTAAATAATTAAAAATATATTAGTGAAAATAATTATTGTATAACTTATTAGTATAATTAAAATTAAAAAAATTATAAATTAAATTTTTAAAAATAAAATTAAAGTATATAATTCTTTTTCAGAAAATAAAAATAACAAAATAAGTGGGACATATAAAAATAAAAAGATGGACATGAGAAGTAGGATAGAGAGAATATAAAACATGGTGTGTTGTTGTAGTGGTTCTATATTGATGATTTGTTGCCATGTGCCCTACAAGCTTTTCATGTCATTTTATGGAGTTTTTCTAAATCAAATTATAATCAAATAAGTTTTTCAAAATTTAATTTTAGATAAATATATTTTAAATAATTAATAAATTAAAAAATATTGCTTCTTTTTATGTGTCAAAGATTAAATTTCATCCAAAAATAAAGACATGTAGACGTGAAATCTAATATGCAATCAGATGCACAGATTCCTCCCTGGTCTTCATTTTACGTGTCAAAATTTGTTGTATAATTTTATTAGAGTTTTTTAGTCATCTTTGTATATGTGCATATAAATACTTGTTCTTGTTTAGTAGGATGGTGAATTTGTATCTATTGTGTTTGTTCGAGGGATTGGATTTTGAATATACTATTCATCTCATTTTTTTCCCTAAAAACATCAAATCAAACATTTATTTTTTATTTTTTATATTATATTAAAAACCAATTTTACATTTAAAACATCACATCAACACCTATTTATATCACATCATACAACTATTCAAATTCAAAATTTTTACTATTCAAATCTCAACTCAAAATCCAAACCTCCAAACAAAACACACCACTGTGTTCGACAGATTGCTTGAAAGGGATTTAGGGTTTGTTCGTTTGAAGAATTTTACCAAAATCCTACTATTCATCCAAAATTTTCCCCCAAAAAATATTAAATCAAACACCTAATTTTTATTTTTTATATTATATTAAAAATCAATTTTACATTCAAAACATCACATCAACACCTATTTATATCACATCATACAACTATTCAAATCCCAACTCAAAATCCAAACCCCCAAACAAACACACCCTTAGTGTATTGGAAATACAGATTGTTTGGGAGTTTGGATTTTGAGTTGGAATATGAATAATACTCCCTCCGTTTGCCTCTAAGAGTCACATTTACGTTTTGCGTCATTGTACTTAACATTAAAAATATCCTTATATTTATATAAGTTTTTGTACAAATGTCCTTCTATTAGTATTATAAGACACTAATGAAAATATTTGTAAGTTTTTCTTAATTTGTACTACGTTTTGATATAATAATTAATATTAAATAATCAATACGCAAAAAATAAATGATAAGCCGGACGGTGGTAGTAAAAAATTTGAATTGAAATAGTTGTATGATGTGATATCAATAAGTATTGATGTGATGTTTTGAATGTAAATTAATTCTTAATATAATATAAAAATAAAAAATAAGTGTTTGATTTGATAGTTTTAGTGAGAAAATTTTGTCTGAATAGTAAAAAATTGTCAAAATCTTTTAAAAAAAAATAGTATTTTCTACTAAACAATGAAATTAGAATAAATTTATATGACAACAAAAAAAAAAAATGAAAATAAATTTAGATTCGATAATTTTTTCAATCTTCGTTTTAATCGCAATTTTGTAAGCTAAACATATGTTTTCTTCAATTTTCACTACAAATAATAATGTAATTAAACATTTTTATTAACATTTTTATTGTATGAAAACACGTAAAGGACAATTGTAATCTATATATTTTATATTGTAATGATACTTTATCAAATTGTGCACCCACTTAAAAATTCTATTGGATCTGCCACTGCCGCACGGGAAATTTTGCTGCGATGAACATCTTCACCACAAACACCTAAAGGGCGATTCTCAAGAAATCCGCGACAACCTCCGACCGTAACTTGCATCGCGCCTGTATGCACAATGCCCTGTCTTGCTAAGCAGATTTCATTTAATCATATACTCCTTTCATTTCATATCTATTTATTCATTTGTTTTTTACACGGAATTTTAGTAACATTAGTATTATATTGAGATGTAATAGAAATAAATGTAGAAAAACTGAAATAACCTTATTAGTATTGCATGATATAAAGGTAATGACATTTGTTTTCACGATTAAATTGCCTCACGGAGCATATACACTTATGTATTGTGAAGGCGACAGAGTTGAAAATAGCTATCAATGTAAAATATTTAAAGCGGTTTTATACTTCAATTTAGGATGATGATATGGAGATATCATCACTTGCAGAATTCGAGGACAACGATGATGAATAATTCAACTTGAAGTGAGAAACAAGATAACTAAGGATCAAACCAACAAATTGTGACAACTTCATTGGGGAGAATGAGGTTTGATATGCAGCAGCCAATGAATAAATAAAACATAAATGTACATAATTATTTGAAGGGATGGTTTCAATTGATGGATTAAAAATTCAGTTGTGGGTTAAATATAATTATTTGGGCTATTAGTGATATTATGTCTATATTAAGTGATCTATTAAATTTATTGAGCTTATATGTGTTTAGAAAGTGAGGATTTCTTATGTTCAGAAATACGGTAATTTATTAATTGAGTGATTAGACCAATTAATAATAAGGGATATAAATTAGGGTTATAATCACAGGTCTAGGCGCAACATCCTTAACTTATCATATTTCATCATCGTGAGAGTATCGGCAGAAATTCTAGCGGTTTTCTTAGGAGGGGTTGCGTCGTAGGCTTGAAGAACATAAAACTCTCCGTCAATTTGTAGATTCGAGTCCGACAACGCTAATGGAACCAGGTTATATTTAATTAGCTTTATTTTTTTTATCTCAATTATTTCAATACGACAAATCTTGGGTTCAGGGTTTAATTTCTCATAAGTTACAACATCACTATCGTAAAGGAAACTAGAGCATGCATCATATATTCCCTGAAATGCAAATGTCATCCAAATTGCCAATGCGGATATTGTTGCTCGATTTTGATTACAAAAGTCATATATAATCAAGAATACAATATTGTGATTTTAATGTAAATTCTTATAAAAATATAACAACTAAGAATACAATTTATAATTTTAAGTTTGATTCTATAGATGTCCCGTAAAGGATGGCATGATGGTGTAGAAGTTGGTTGTCTGACCATGAGGTCATGGGTTTGGCTTGAGTCAACGAATATGCGGATAATTTTTAAAATTTTATATATTTTAAAAATAAATAAAATTATCTACGTGGTGGACACGTGTCGTTGACCTAGCCGACATGTGTTCACCGGCATGTCATGCAGGTGCCACATCGGCATCGAGACTAAATGTGCAAAAAAATTTCACTTACGAGATTATTTTAACACAGTCTCCAGTTACAAGATTAAAATGATAAAGGGTCCAGTTACGGGATTAAAAAATCAGTTTATCGTATATTATACAAGGTAAACCGATTTTTTTAATATAAGGCAAACTGATTTTTAAGTCTCATAACTGAATTGAGTAATGGGATCTTCATCATTTTAGTATCGTAATTAGGGATTGTTTTAAAATAGTCTCGTAAGTGAAATTTTTTTGCACATTTAGTCGTCGATGTCTATGTGCCACCTGCATGACATGCCGGTGGACAAATGTCGGCCAGGTCAACGCTATGTGGTGGACACATGATTAATTTTTATTTTATTTTAGAATATAAAAAATAAAAATAAAAATAAAATATAAAATATAAAAAATAAAATAAATAATAAAAATTAGTTACATGTTCGCCAAGTCAGCGCCGCATGACTTTTAATAATTTTATATTATTATACTTTTTATTTATTCTTTACGTATCGCCACGTAGCACTACCCTAATGGACACGTTAATAAGTTTTATTTTATTTTATTTTTATTAATTTTAAATTGTTTTTTATTTTTCATTTTTTAAAATAAAAATAAAAATTATTCACGTGTTTAAACGTGTGTCTTTATTATGTGCTTTATTTTTTATTTAATTAAAAATTAAAATTTTTAGAAATAACTCAACTATATTTTTTTATTTTTCTTACTTTTCAATATATTTTCCTTTTTTCGATTAGATCCGGTAAGACTAATTTGTTTACCGAGGGAGCACTTTATTTTCCTTTATTTTTACATAAAATATTGTATTACACAATTATATTAACTAAAAAACAAAAAAAAAATGTCAAAAAACAAAAAAAAAATAAAAATCCGATTATATGCAAATTGAAATATATATATATATATGTATATATAGAAAAGATTGTATTTACTATTTATAAGGATATGCCTTATTAACCAAAAGTTTATATTAGATTAAAAAATAAATAAATATAGTGATTTAGCTTATAGTAAGTAGAGTAGTTTAGCAGATTAGGTATATAAATTATTATTAACATTAATTAAGTACTCCCTCCATCCTAAACACCCTCCAACATTTCCTTTTTTGTTTGTCTCAAATTCACTGCAATATTTTCAAATTTAAAAATAATTAATAATATTTTTATACATATATTAATATATATTTCACTTTATTCTATCATATCACTCAAATAAAAAAAAATAATCATTTCTCTCTCCAATCACATCACTTAATATCCAAATTATCTCAAATTACTATACTTAATACTATCTACCTAAATTCTCGTGTCAAATACAAATGTTGCACGGTATTTGGAATGGAGGAAGTATTTATTATATTAAAAATAAATAAATGTAGTGATTTAGCTTATAGTAAGTAGAGTAGTTTACTGAGTAGGTATATAAATTATTATTAACATTAATTGAGTATATTTATTAAAAATGAGTAATAATATGTACTTACTAAAAATTGCAAACCAATCAAATTAATTACATCGTTAATTTTCAGTATAAATAACACCTAAATTTTCGCATATTAACACTACATAAATAACATAAAATATATATATATATATTTCAAATATCCATCATGAATAAATTTACTTCTTTTATAATGATTTATATGATAGTTTTATCGATATTTGTCGTCGATGTGACTGAAGCTGCTCCAACACCTTTTGTATGTGAATTCATATGCACTTGGAAGTGCATTTTTAAAAAGCCCCCTACTAAGAGAAATAAATGCTTCGTCGATTGCTACGATCATTGCAGGGGTATAGGAAAGATCCAAAATTTACCCAACATCGGAAATATTCGGACGGGAGAAGGGATTTAAAATTCTTTGTAAGTATGGATGAATATTGTTGTGAATTTATATCTTCGATTGTTGGGCTTTATTGAACAAATCTCATAAGCTGAAATATGATTTAATTAGAAACTGTAAATATTTTTGTTTATGAATGGTAACAAATTAAATTTAATGTGTTGACAGGTAAAATAATCCATGAAGCAATTGCCGGTTCAAACATGGGGCTGAAGATATAAATTATAGTAATAAAAATTTCTTGCAATAAATACAAAAGCAAAATTGCTGTTGGATTAATATAAAATATAAGATTATGGATTTGTTCTTTATATCTTTTTAAGTAAAATATTTTTGTTATTCAATATTTCATCCCTTAGATTCATTTTCATTTTTAAAATTTTTAATTAAATTTACCTTATTATTAATTTTAGCAAAATTAAAAAAAAAAACCAGTATTTACTTATTATCATTTCTTTAACATTTATTTATTATAATTGTTACTATCTTTATTAAATTATTTATTTTTTATTTAATTGCAAATCAAATTTTTAAAAATAACTCAAATTTTTTTAATTTTTCTTACCTTTTGATTCATATAAGTATTGTGTGTTTCCCAACCCAGGTTTGGGCACAGTAAACCGGCTAAAATCTGGGCGGTCCCGTTTTTAGGGTTTTTTGTTTTTATTATTATTATTATTATTATTATTTTAAATTATAAATGTAAATTAAGAATTTTATAATAATTATAATTTAATAAAATATATATAATATATATGTCATTTTATAGAGAATAAAATTTTCTATAATACAAATAAATAAAAATTTAGAAATATGTATGTAAATATAATATAAATTTATAATCAAATTATACAAATTAATACACATTTATATTATTATATTCATTACCATCAAATCAATACACATCAAAAACTCTCCAAATCCAACTCAAACCTACACACAAGAGAAACAAATAAATTCAAATTCACATCAAAATTCAAATAAAAACCAAAACCCAATTTTCCCAAAACTCCTCTAAAGAAACACACCCAAAATATATGTGAGATTGAAATAAATACAATAATATAAATAATTGGTGAACTCGGGTAAATTCCGGATTCGGTATATTGGTACCAATATCAAAGTATTCTATCAAATTCTATGCAAATGCAAATGTTATTATTTATCAACATAGAAAATGTAAATGCAATATAGGAGTGTCTACACACTCAAAATTAATTGGACCGGCCCAGTCCAAGTGCAACACAAATCCAAGAAGGTTTGCGGCCCAACAGAAAATCCAGATCAAGGAGAGGACTTACGGGACTATCCAGCCCAATGACTGAAGGAGCCCTGTCTAGGAAGTAGTTTTTTGAGAAGGTTAACCGAGTGAATTTATTGAGATAAAGAGGTTGTAGGAGGAAATTTAGGGATAAGGTTTTATCCAAATAAGATTCAAAATTAAGAAGATCCAAGACAGCAAAAAGAGACACGCCATACATCATCATCTTCTTCTTCCTAATTTATTTTTTTATGTATTTTTTTTTTTCTTTCAAGAACATCACTTTTTACTTTTTTTACTTTTTTGATTCGTAAAATATTTCGCGAGATAGCTCGGATCCTTTCTTGAAGAGGCCGGAGAACTCTACGATTAAATCAATTCCGACAAATTTTTCCAATTAAACCGTCTGTGACAATTTTTTGACGACAACACAGTGATTAGTAGAATCGTATTCGCAAGGAATAATAACAATTTTGTTACAATACACGTAGCGTCCTTGTAGATACTACATATTGTATGGGTGAATGCGACCTGGCACCTTATACGCCACAATATGTATTTTCTTAATCCTATAAATACATGCAAGGCAA
Organism: Andrographis paniculata; assembly: GCF_009805555.1. NCBI lineage: Eukaryota > Viridiplantae > Streptophyta > Magnoliopsida > Lamiales > Acanthaceae > Andrographis > Andrographis paniculata. Next base: position 4,261,085 of record NW_026137614.1, read on the forward strand.
ATGAAATGAAAGAATCAACCTTACCTTGCTGCATTAATCAATCTCTCTACTCTCTCTGCTATCTTATTTATCTAATATATGTATTATTTATATAACAATATATATATAATATATTAACCATCATCATCATACACACACGCATACACGTTTATACATACATTCATATATATATATTATATTTATATCATATATAAAATACTATATTTATATCATATATAAAATAATGATTAACGGTAGAAATAATTAATATTTCTATTGGCTAATCCTATAATAATATTACAACAGAATTATAATTATATATATATAAAAGGGAGGGAACAATAACGATTTCTAATTATATTAATATATATATACATATAATTGAGGGATTTTGATTATCAAACTAAATAAGATGGAAAATAATTCAAATTAGAAAGAAAATATATTAAGTTAAACGATGATTCAATTTTCAAAATTGACTAAATTCTAACCTAGGTATGACTTTTTCGTTCGGGATATGAAAATTTGTTCATCGACTATAATCAAGTTTATTGGTTTATTGGATAAATCGGTTATAGTTGATCTACACGCGTTCACAATCAATATTTTCTTACTTTATCGATAGAGATAAGGTACGATAGTATTACTGATAGTATTACTGACTCAACATCATTGGAGACTAAAAAAACCCAAATTCAATATAACAAAATTTTTAGTAAGGATTTGTTGAAAATTGATTTTAATTTCTCGTTGGAATATTCTTCCTCTAGGTTGCTACTCCAATTAAAAGTTACACAATTACGGGTCAATTCTCAATATAACTATGAAATTTTAAACTAATATATGGTCACACATATCAATTTAAGATTTATAATCTCGAAAATTAGAGAAATTAAAAATTCTTAATATCAATAAACATCAAATTAAAACCAAATCAATGCCCCCACAAATTCATATCCCAAATTTCAATTCATACCTACGCTAAAAACTAAATTACTCATAATTCATAGAAATTGGAAACACAAAGCAAATAAAAAAATTCATCATGCCTTCAATATTTGGGAATCGACAAAGAAGAACTCTGGAGTCGTCAGCACTTACTTGCGTCTTTTCTCACTTCAATAAGTGGTGTCACGTGAAGAACGTGGTTATATGTTTCTCTCCCCTTCTTCAATTGCACATTTTTTTAATTTCTCAATCTTAGATCCCTTTTAATTTAATATCCATAGTCCTTAAATTGCTAATTTACCTTGGGATATTTTTATAATTTTTCCACTTCTCTTTTTTCTATATTGCGCCTTTCTTAGGCGTGATTAGACCTAAGTTTGATCTGCATTGTGCTCCTTTTCTCCAAAATATGCCTAAAATTTTGTCAACTCCACCAAGCCTAATAAACAACCAAAAACACGCTATTATCATGTATAGCATATAGCAAGAACTATTTGAGTACTATTCAATATTGTACATAATCTAAGAGATGTATAGTCTATATAATTTTACATATTTATTTTTTTTCCTATTTTCAATCGGTTTTGTATAAAATACTTATATCTTATTTAAGTTATTACGATGAAATCTTTTTTTATATACAAAATATCTCATCAAATATATATTTTATCATTACCAAAAACTCTTTCAAAACTCCAAAACAAACAACCTATTGCACTTTCAAAATCCAAATCTCAGAAGCACAAATTTGAGTATGAACAAAATTTAAGTCCAATTAATATGTAGATTCAACAAAAAAATCAGTCCGAATATGTACCAACCATGGATTAGATCCAAAGATTTTAAGTTTAAAAAAATACAGCACTTCAAATAACACACATTCAAGCATCCAACTATCATATCGGACATCAAAGCTTCGTAGCTACACCAAAGCATACATAAATCTATGAATAAAAAACAAAATCAAGATGAATCAGTCCACCGTTTCATTGAAAAATTGGAGATTTTTTTACTTTTCAAAACATAATCTGCAACTATAGGCCTTTAAATATATATATATAATAATTTTTTTTATAATAAAATAATTTTCTAATATTTTTAGATGAAAATTAGTATCAAAAATATTTTTTCAAACATATAGGATTTGAACTAAAAGCCTTACAATAAAAACTTGTTTTTATACCACCAAACTACAATATTTTATATGTATATATATCAAACGATTTTAATATAAAAGTTATACATATATAATATAAATATATAACAATCCCCTATCGTGAGCCTTGGTGGACACCCCTCCCGCCGGAGTCGGGGCCGGCCCTAGCAATGAGTAGTGTGATGAATTTGTATCCTAAATACACTGTCATTCTTGAGATCTATAAGATGTTTAACAGAATGTCTAAGAGGGACTTAGTGTATTGAAAATATAGATAGTGGAAAATCAATGCAATCCGAAAAATATTTGTTAGGCATCAGTAGGTGTGTTACACTTTAACTTTTAGATCCAATAAAGAACGACAGCTCAACCCGGAGGATCAGTCCATCTGACTTACGAAGAAGTCCAGCCCGATCCAGCCCGAAACTCACTCACGGATTAATCTAATTTGGATAGGGAAAACATTTGAGAAGTTGGAAAGTTGAAAAAACAAATGGGATTAAACTGTGGGAAGTTAAAAATAATGGATAAAGTGGAAAATTACGCAAAATAGAAAATATAAATATAGGAAAAAGAATGAAAAAATCATATGTCCATCACCCCACAAATCCCTTGTTCCTTTTTTTGCATTTACTCAATTCAATTTACCGTGCATCTCTTTTTTTCTTCTTTTATGTTCTTCATAATTCAACGATTTTATTTCTACACATTTAGATCAATTTATTTCTACCGCAACACATAGTTCGGATATTTTTTTGAGTAGGTCTGAAAACCCAAGTTCTTGTATATTTCGACGGGCTCAAAACCGTTAAGCCTTCATCGAAAAATTTTCAATGATAACAAGGCGATGTACAACATTCATCACCATGAATTTAATTGTTCACACACGATCTGTCTAAACACCAACACATTATGACATTCGTTTTAGTACTGCGATGCGGCGCGGGAAATTTTGCACTGCGGTGAACGTCTGAAGAGCGATTCTCAAGAAATCCATGACCAACTGTAACTTGAATCGCATCTGTATGCACAATCTACAATTTCGATGATTCACTTTAATGTTAGATTATTAACTTTATCTTCATTTTTCACACATATATGGATTATTAACTCCATTATTCCCTACAGTCTCATTTTCTGTACCAGAACGAGTGCTAGCACAGCGGAGCATGCACAAGTTCTAGTATATGTATACACATACATTAACGGAAAAATATACTTCCTTCGTCCCAAAAGATTTGTTTTATTTTTTTATTTTCGTCCGTTCCAAAACAATTGTCTTGTTTCCTTATTTAGTAGTCGTGGTCCCCACTTTATTACAAAATTATTTCACTTTTCCATACTACACCTAATTATTACTCTAACATACTCTTTAAAATTTTTCAAAAAGCAAGGACATTTTAGTCATTTACATTCTACTTTATACCCACCTTCAATTAAATACTATTATTTCTTAATTCCCGTGTCAACTCTCAATAAGATACTTCTTTTGGGACGGAGGGAGTAATATTTAAAAGTTTTGAATAATAGTAATTATTTGGTAAGTAAGAGTATGTCTGTTTACAATTTTGAGTTGAGTTTAAGATTAAAAATAATATGTTTAACCATATACTATCTCCGGTTCTAAGGGTTTCATTTACTTTTTACATGTTGATCTTTGAATATGAATTATTATATCAAAACATAGTACAAATTAAGAAAAAATTGCAAAATACTTTAATTAGTGTCTTATAATACTAATAAAAAAATATTTGTACAAAAAATTATACAAATATAAAAATATTTTTAATATTAAATATAATAACGCAAAATGTAAATGTCGCATTTACAGCCGCCGGACGAAGGGAGTATATTCTAAATAAAAAATAAAAAATGTTCACACTCGTGCACTCATTATCTCTAGGGATGTCATGTTTTTTTTAACAATATTTTCTTCTCTCCTCATCAACTCCTTCCTTTTATATTCCTTTGCCTGAAGAGCCTTTTGTACCATTACCTTGCCAGGTCCTGATTTTCTTTATACACCTCCCAACAGGCCCATGGCCCAGTTTCACTAGGTGGCCCATTGGGCCCAATAACATAATATGTATACTAATATATAAATACATATGTGGAATAGATTAAAAAAAATTATAAAATATATCAAATAAAATAAACTATTCTCTACTTATTCGACTACAATCAATATACGATTGTTAACTGTTTTTTTTTCATTAGACTAGAACTTTAGTAAGGCCACAAAATTTTTACTAGTCTAATCGCATTTTGAGTTAGAAGAGTCTAATTCAATTTAATAATTATCTATGTGTAATAGATTAAAATTGATTTTGTGATTTTTCTAAAATTGTCTATCTTTTAGTTGCTATTTAAACTAAATTAAAACGTAATTACGAACATTTAATTTTAGTTTAACAATATATTTTTAATTATATTGAAATATTTGGTTACAATACTCCATTAAATTAAAGATGATTAAATATTATTCCGTAAGGGATGACTTTGTGGCGTGGTAAACCTGTGATATGGAAAATTATGTTAACAAATATAAAATATATTATTTTAGATTGAATATTTGACTTTTTTATTTTTTGTAATGATTTTTTAATTTTATAATGAGTATTTTAATTTTTGTATAAAATATATATTTGGGAAAGCGATTGAGAGTAATTATATATACATAGATGATATCTATATATGTGTATATATATATGTGCCACATGCATATTACAATATAATTGTGACCGAGATACGACCGTAGGAAATAATACAACACCTTTAGAATGGCTTTCAAAACCTCATAAGCCTTCTTTCTATTGTTGCACGTCATATTTAACTGAATTATATAATTAAAATTTATGATATATTTTACAAGTGTATAGAAATAGTATATATTATATCATATTAAAATATTTTTTGGGACCCTGAGCAAAAATAAATTATAGGTCATATAAATATATGATTAAAATATATTTTTAAAAACTAATATCACTGATTGGCATCGATTGGACAAAAAATTTCAACGTGACAGTCTGTGCGTGGCAGATTTGAGGAAAAAAAAAAAAGATGAACTGCCAGTTTGGTCTGAGTGGGTGGACGCAGTGCGACAAGGCGTGAGTTAGATAATTGTAAATGACGATTGAATTTGGAAATATGAGATGAGGCTAGTTAGGAAGAACATAAACAACTCTGAAAGGTAAAATATATTTTGTCTATTTGTTTATAAAATATTTTAAAACTTAATATTTTGAATATATAAAAATTCGTAATAATATTATTAATAATATATATATATATATATATGAGCTTAAAAATGCTGGAGTTAATGAAAATTCATATAAAATCCTATAATACACAATCACTTCAAATTTATTAAAATTAAAGTAAATAAATAAATGTCAATAAACTCTATACGAAATTTATGAATTTTTTAAAATAAAATTTCAATTGAATACATGACCCTTAATTTAGGGTAAATACATATAATATATTTAAAATTTTTATAAAAAAATAATAAAAATTAAATAAGTAATAATGATAGGTATATTTTAGGCAAATGGCGTAAAGAAAATTAATAAGAAACTTCGTAATTGGTTAGTGTATATAATGGTAATATACTTATGTGGGAAAGCGAGTGGAAGTTATTACACATATACATATATAGTGATATATAGACAATTATAAGTTTCCAATCTTAGAGTGGTATACATAAATCGTAATATTATAATTTGAGCCATGCGAGAGTTTTTTGTTTTTTTTTTCAAAAAAATTTCTATATATTTTTTAAAAAATGTTAATATATTACACATATTTATTATTTTAATATCATCTAGTTTAATATCTTATATTTCACATATAATAAAATAAATAAATAAAAAATCAAACTAAAACACAAAACAAATACTACCCAAGTTTTTCTTTCCCCTGATATATGATGATTTTTATATAATTATTTGAAACTTTGGCTTATTAAGATCTTCTCATGCTAATGTAAATATGATCGTAGATCTTTCTATAATTTTTTTTTTTAAAAAAAAAAAATTATTTTCACACGTTTCTATTCAAGCCGGGCCGAGTATTACCTTATATTTAAAAGATAATAAAATCATTAAAAAAAAATTATGAATTAATCTATATAGATATATTAGTATTTTATAGATAATAATACAATAAAAAAGTAAAATAAAAATTTTGTGACATCAAGTTTTGATGGCCTTTCTGTATTTTTTTAATTATATTTTTTTAGTTATTTTAATTCTATAACTAACAAACAAACATGGCCTGTGTGTGTGTTTTTTTTCACAGCAAAAATTGATGGCAGGAGATTTTAAGGTTTGTTTCTTTAGCTACCAAATCTCATGTTTTTATTATTTAAATTTTGTTTTTTTTTTGAAAAAAATATTTTTTTTCTCTCATAAAACATCTCAATTTATATTATTTTATTATCAAATTCAAACCAATTTTTTTTTTTTTTTTCAAACCAATCAAAAGAAACAAAATTTCATTAGCCTTTTATCATACCAAAACAACTCATAATTAATTCATTACTATCGGTTTCATCCGGATTTGTTTGCGTGTCGATTTATACTGCGAGATCCGCCTGGATATTTTCTTGAGGACCCCGACAACTTAATTTAGGTCAATTTCGACATGTCTAGATTCATTCAGCAATAACAATAGGTAATAATATAATAGAAATATAAAAGGACACTTTTGCCCTAAAAATTCATTTATTTTTTAATGGTATTATTTGTAATGTTATGTAAAGTGTAAAGATATTTCTTTATTAAAATAAAATTTACTTTTAATAAAAAATAATAATAATAATAAAATAGATACATTAGAATTGAACCTACTAAAATATCAAATAGTTAGATTGACTTTGGATGAAAAAAAATATTATTTTTATTTTTCTATGATGTAATTATTGTGAGGTAAAATCGTTAAAGTAGATATTCAGTCAATAACCTTAGATCGGTAAGCCTCTTCATGTGAACTATTTTCTATTATAGGTAGATTAATTGACAAAAACTTTCGAATGTATATTTTAAAAATAAAACATATAAGAAAATTGGAAAATGAATTGTATTCTCAAATATGCCATAAAGTTAGACGAAAAAGGGTAAAATTAACAATGACAATACATCAAGAAATTTAAATAAATATTTTTTCTTAAAAAAAAAAATTAGAAATGACAATGATCCTAAAATAATTGAAAATGACAATAATACTATAATAGTTTGTTTGTTTTAACTATATTCCCTCAAACGTATGTTTGTTTAGCTTTTTGAAATGAATTTGAGATTCAAATTTATTTTTTTTTTAAACTATATTCCCTTAAAAAAAAAAAAGAAAAAAAAAGGACATTTAACAATGAAAATAAAGAATTTGAAGTACAATCATAATAAAAATAATTTAAAAATAGAAAAAAAATAATAGAAAAATCTGAATATTTAATATTATAGGAAACGTTTAGCATATTTAAAAAAAAAAAAAAAAAAAAAAAAAAAAAAAAAAAGAGAGAGAACATTTAGCAATAACGAGGGATAGGAAATTGTGAGATATATTTGAAGGAATGTATATATATATATTTTATGTGAAATATATGAAATAGTATAGTTAATATAAAAATAATTAATGTATGTAATGTATTAATTTTAATAGGAAAAATGTGTAAAAGAAGAAAACAAAACAAACACACCCCAAAAATTTTTAAACCTAATTTGTTTCAAAATATAATTAATCTTATATAAATATATATTTGAGAATCATGTTCTCAATTTCCTAACTTCTCAAATTTCAGATTTTTAAATTAAAAGAATATATACTTCTTTATTTGGAAACTTATAGTTTTTATGAAAAATTACATAAATTATTGAAATTATATAAAATATTGGCCGTGTTTATTTTATATTTTTAGATGAATATATATATATATTTTTTAAGCATAAATAGTCGTATTGATAATATAAAAATAATATTTTATATTGAATTATTGATTTTTTTGTGAATGAATCAAATATATGTATTTTATATATTATATTAATATATGTCTGTATTATTTTTTAATATTCATAGGGAATTATGCAATCGTGCTAATTATGTATTTGACCTTCATCTGCATGGAATTTTTTCCTTTATTTTATTATTTTATTTTAAATTTTTTTAAATTGTGGAGCCCACTAATCTATTATATATTTTATATCATTTTACATGCAACAATATAAAATTTGTACTAAAAAAAAATATTATTTTTGTCTCATTAAAAGAGTAATATTTTTTTTACACTTAATTTTTTTAATATTAATATTATATTAAATTATAGTAAAAAAAGATAAAAGTACTTTTATTATGTAATATAAAAGTAATAGTATTTGTATAATATATTGAAAATTGTAAAAATATTTATAATATTAGATAGTTAATATAATTACTATATTGAAAATAATATCCTTATTTCGAGATAAACAAAAATAAAAAATAAAACTCTTATGTGTTATTTTCTACCATCATTAATTATTGATCTATATACAAATATATATATATATATATATATTAATACCTATGTTTGCATTAAAAATATATAAATTTACATATCACATGTCTGATATTTACTATTTTAGGAATATCTATAAAACATTATTATATTCCATTTTAATTATATCTAGCACTATATAAGCATTTTGTTGTGAATTATTAATTCATTTAAAATTACCATCTATATGTCAAACAATAAAAATATTTATTTAATTAAACAACAAATACTTATAGAATAGTTTTTGTTTGTTTTTCCCAAAATATTAAACTTCTTGTCATCGTTATTATCATATCTTTAGCAATTAATTGAAAAAATAAATAAATCAAAGAGTATACCAAATAAAGGCAAACAAATGGGTGTGTTTGTTTGGGGGTTTGAATTTTGAGTTGGGATTTGAATAATAAAAAATTTAAATTTGAATAGGTGTATGATGTGATATAAATAATTATTGATGTGATATTTTGAATGTAAAATTGATTTTTAGTATAATATAATAAATAAATAAAAATTGTTGATTTAATGTTTTTTGGAGAAAAACATTTGATGAATAGTGGAAGTTTGGAAAAGCCTCCCAAACAAACACAAGTAGACAAATATTAAATCTAAGCCTAAAAAAAAATATGAGTTTGTTTGTTTAATATTTTAACTTGAATTTTTTTTTTTATGTGAAATATAAAAAATAATATTTGTGTTAAATTATTAACTTTGGTTAGAAAAAAATTATTAATATTATATTAAAATTGCATTAAATATTTTTTTTAATTGGGTGAACAAACTATCCATTTCAATTTATATTCAATCCAAGTTAAATTATTGACTTTTGTTAGAAAAAAATATTAATATTATTATTATTATTATTATTATTATTTTGTATCATTAATATTAATATTATTTTTATTTTATAAAAACTTAATAGGAGTATTAAATAAATTTATTATTATTATTATTATAAAATATATAATTTTTTCGCGATTTGACAAAAGCATATAGGGTGTGTTTATCTGGGAGTTTAGATTTTGAGTAGTAAAAATTAGAAACAGAAACATTCGAACTCGAGACCTAGTCAAACTTTGATAGGATGCTGAATGATCATCTCATCTAAAAGTTCAAACTATTAAAAAATGCAATCATTAATTATATATCCGCAAACAAGAGTTGTCACAAATTTGATGTATTTGGAGAAAATTATTTTGAAAATGGCATGAAAGAACACACCCAAAGTAGTATCGATTGGGTTCAGTGCGAACAACCTATTACCCATTTTGGTATGACTTTTTCTCAAACTATTTTTTCTAAATTTGATTACAACGCGTATTGATAGTTAAAATCTTTCATATATATATATATATATATATAAATGCACTCTCAGTTAATATATTTCATATATAAACAGATGTGCAAAGAATACTTCTACTAAGAACTGACAAAGCGGTGCAGGTCATCCAACTCACAAGGCGCGTGAGGTGCACGTGTTGTTTTCAGAGGTTGAAATTTAAAAGGCGCTTGAAGGCTTTCAAAGGAACAGGTTTGTTTGTTTTAGACCACGTGCAACAAAAATATTTCTTTTTTATCAATTTTTTTTTTTAAATAAATATATTAATATTAATATAAATTACATTACTTATAATTATCCCATGGGATCGTTGTTTTCAAAACAATTAGGGGGGCCATTATCCCAAATCCAAAAAGGAATAGCCTTTTACACTCTCTTAGGCTTCATGTGCTTCCTCTTAGCACTCTTTACATTTTTTTATTTCTACACGCGTTGGAATCGTCGTTCCAACGCTTCAAATCCGCCGGCACCGGCCGTCGATTTTCCACTAGAACCGTCCCAAGTAAGAGGACTGGATCGGGCGGAAATCGACGATATTCCGGTCGCTTTTTACGAAAACCTTTCTGTCGTCGACAGCCGATTCCACCAAGTGGAATGCTGTATTTGTTTAGGAGAATTTTTGGCGACAGAGAGAGTAAAATTGTTTCCGCCTTGCGGACATTGTATCCACTCGGAGTGTTTAGATATATGGTTAACGACACGGTCAACTTGTCCGCTGTGTCGCGCACCGTTCCGAGATGGCAACACCAGCTGAACACATTTTTTTTTTTTTCTTTTTATTTGTTTCGACAATACGACGATCGTGTTTATTTGTAATTGTAATTAACAATTTTGAATACAATTGGAGTTTGATTTACAGTGTGTTTGTTTAATGTTTAATGTAGATGTTTATTTGATTAATATTGATGATGTTTATTTAATAATTGTAACTTGGTTATTACAATTGTATATTTGCATTCAGGAATGAAAAAACATCAAATATCATGCATATTGTATATAAAAAAATAAATTAATGTAAAAATATTATATACGTATCAATTTTATATTTTATTTTTTTTTTACGATAACGAGTATATAATATTGGCAATTTTAATATTTTCAATATATAAAAAGAATATCATATAATATTTTGATATACGGTGTATACCAATTTGATGATTGTTTATGTTTATAACTAAATTAATAATTATTTTAAAATATAAACATAAATATATTTTTATTTTTATTTAATAAAGTTCAATTTAAAATATAAATAAAATTAATGCTAGTATATATATATACACACACGTGTGTTATGAATGAATTAATTAATTAATTAATATGGTTCTATGGGCCTAGCTAGCACCCAGGGCCGGCACTAATTACTAGGGCCCCAATTTTTTGGGCCCTTTTAAGGGCCCATTTTTTTTAAAAATATATATTTATATATATAATAAAATTTATAAATATTTAATATAAAAATATATATTAATTTTTTTATTTGTATTTAAATTTTTATTTAAATAATTTTTTTAAATTTAACATTTAATAAAAATATAATACTATATTTTATTGATAATATAATCAAATAAATTAAATAAGTAATCAATAGTTAAAAAAATGTTAAATAATATATATAATAATTTTAATAAAGGCCCATATTTGTTTTTGTCCCGGCCCATTTTTTTAACCCCGGCCCATATTTTTATATGTTGTTAGCAAATCCCTTGAAGATCTCAGAGACTACACCTGTGTAATATTGATGCTTACATACTACTAGTAGTTAAAATAACATAATTATAATATATATATAAATAAATTGGTTTATTCCTTAACTCGGCCCAATCCAAACTCATATCTAAAATTCAACCCATTTCGTCAAAGCCCATCCGTAAATTAGTTTTTGAGGATTAAAAATTATGCAAGATTGGGAGGTTTTTGTGGGTTGAGGGTGCCTTTATTTGAGGATTTGAATTTCGAGTTGAGATTTAAAAATTTTTAATTAGTACGATGTGAAATTAATTTTTAATATAATATATATAAAAAAAATAGGTATTTGATTTTAGTTTTTAGAGAAATTTTTTGATAAATAGTAAATTTTGAAGAACATGCCCTAGAGTTTCCTCCGACTGTAAAAGCCTTTTCGATGGCTAATTCTGGTGGGCGTCGAGGGCTTAGAGTGACGCGCCAAACTCCTATCTTGCGGTCGTGGTTACCTCAGGTCATTTTGCACCATGCACTGAGCCAAAATATATCGTTTCTAAGGCCGATGAAAGAATTTCGAAAAAAATCGGAAGAGTTCAGAGAAGATAATCGGAATTCCTACTGTCCAGTCCGTCCGTTACTGTTTCGGTGCAGATCGTCAGAGTCCGGAGCCGTTTGTTTGGAGTCAAAGCCCGCTTAAAGGACCCAGGACCCGGATCCGGCACCGTACCCGCCGATAAGATCCATTGTAAATATATCAAATAATGGAGTCAGAAATTATTGTTTGGCAGAGCCTGAAAATTTTGTTTATATATATATTAAAAGTACTTAATACAATTAAAATAAAAAAATAAAAACAATCAGAATTTTAATTTATTTTTTTCATTTGAGTTTTTTAGATATATAAAAAATATTAGCTTAAGAATAAATATGTTTTAGACAATTGAATTGAACATTATAATAATATATTTTTTATTAAATTAATAGGAGTGATTCATTATCTAAATTCTAAAAATTATATTAGTAAATTTAAACCAAAAATTTTTAAAATCGATCAAAAGAAACATATACTGTATTTTTTTTGGTTTTGATTTAAAAAAATTTTACTTAAATTTTGTATTAAAATCAAATTTGATAAAATATTTATAATTTTTTTTTTAAAAAAAAGTAAAATCTAAATAATACTGGTAAATTTTAAATATTTTGGATAGAATAAATACATTGTTTTGTTCTTACAACAAAAATTTTCAAATATATTTCTAAAAAATACTTTTTCTATCCCATGTAAAATATTCATATGGTTCATTTTTCGCCATTTTTATATAATTTGTATTTTATTATATTTTTTAAAATATAATTATATATTTTAATGACAATTAAAATTTTATATTTTATAATTTAATTAAATTATTTAATATCTTAATATATTACTCACCCTTTTTATTTTTACATAAAAAACACAAATTAAATATACAATCAGTCTGTTCATCCCACACAATTTTTTAATTGCAATTTCAAAAAAAAATAATAAAAATTCATAATATTTTATATAAAATATCAAAAAATTATTAAAAAATTTAAAATATTAAATATTTAATCTAAAATAATATATTTTATATTTTTAACATAATTATCTGTAAAATTATTTCATTAAAATATGCTGCGGAAATTGAGCCATTCTGGGAGAGAGCATTTGGACGACGGAGATGGCGTGAGCTTGGCGACAAACACATCTGAGCCATACGGCCCCAGCGCCCATCATCACTCTGTGGCCAAGCCGAGCCAAGCCGAGCCGAAGGAGGAAGAATCTTCTGGATACCCTCGCTCCTATAAACCCTACTTCTTCTTCTTCTGCTGCTCCAATTTCATTTCTGGCTGTTATCTTATCCACAAAACCCCATCCCCAATTCTTCCCAAAACAATCAATTCAAATGGCTTCCGCCAATGCTATCTCCACTGCCTCCATCCTCCCTTCACGTTCCAAACAAGTACTGTACTCTGCTCCCCTTTTGATCTCACCTCTTTTGGTAGCTTGCTTTGTTTGTTTAATCTGATTATTTATGCCGTTTGCTTGTAGGGAGGATTTTGTAGCAGGAGCTCCAGTCGGTTGCAGCGGGGGCAGAATTTCGGGCAGAGGCAAGCGAAGAACAGGTTTGCAGTGAGAGCCAATGCTAAAGAAATTGCGTTCGACCAGAAATCGAGGTCTGCAATGCAGATTGGTATCGACAAGCTTGCCGATGCCGTTGGTCTCACTCTCGGTCCCCGAGGTATCTGTTCTTGCGAAGCTGCTCCGGTTTTACTTGTTTCCATTTTTAGCTGATAGTATTTAAGTTTCCAGTTTTAATGTCCTCCGTTAGTTGGATTCAGTAGAGGCGTAGAGTCTGCAAACCTCCATGGCAGAAGTCTCAATTCCACTGTAAATTTGGGGAAATTGTGATAATGGAACCTATTTAGTGCTTTTTGTTATTTAATTTATGATAGGGGCTAAGAATTTTGCTTAAATTCCTTAAAAATTTTGATCTTGTGTGTATGAGATTAAGTAGCTTTGTTTGTGTGTGCTGTGTTGTCACAATGGGAAAAGGTTTAACCTAAATTGAACTTTGAGTGATGTGAAGATTTAAGGTGAATATGATATTGTTGAACAATATTTGAATGCTTTCTGTGATCTAAAGAATTTGTGCTAATAATGAGCAAGTGAAGTTTTATTTTGGACTATTGTTGGGGAGAGTATATCTATCTGTACATTATGTGCAATTTTGTCGTTAGAACTGAATTAGCGCAGCACATTTACGGTGTTTATATGTCAGTATCCATAATCAGTGATTTTGTGTAATCATTAACAGGCAGAAATGTAGTCTTGGATGAATTTGGGGCCCCAAAGGTGGTCAATGATGGGGTTACAATTGCTCGGGCCATAGAGTTGCCTAATGCCATGGAAAATGCTGGGGCTGCTTTGATTAGAGAGGTTAGTTCTTGTGTTACGGTCGCAGATTTTCTATTATGAAATGAGTAGCTGATTGTTTGTGACTCGACTTTTGATTGTGTGGAATTGAAGGTTGCTAGCAAGACAAATGATTCGGCTGGTGATGGGACTACAACAGCATCTGTTCTTGCTCGCGAGATTATCAAACTTGGCCTTCTGAATGTTACCTCTGGCGCCAATCCAGTTTCATTGAAGAGGGGGATTGATAAAACGGTGATGGGATTGGTTGACGAGCTTGAAAATAAAGCCAGACCAATTAAGGGTGGAGATATCAAAGGTACTTTGTTCATTAGTTTTGATTTTTAAAGACATTGATCCGTTGGGATTCTTAAATTTCGATAGTCAGTTAATACCATGTTTCTTTACTTCCAATCGGGAGCTATGAATATTTGGTAATTGCCGAATTTTGGAAAGTTAGTGAGTCATTAGTTTGGACAGAAAATCTATAGGTTTATCATTTTTATTCACATTACTGTTCATGTATACATTTTAGTACTGAATTCATCTTATTGAATTACAGAATTTGAATTTGGTGCTCACCCCTAGTTCTGAAAATCTCATTTGCAGCCATTGCTTCAATCTCTGCTGGAAATGACGAGAGCATAGGCCAGATGATTGCTGATGCAGTTGACAAGGTCGGACCAGATGGTGTCTTGTCCATCGAGTCATCATCTTCCTTTGAGACCACAATTGCTGTTGAAGAAGGAATGGAGGTCTGTATTTTATTCTTCCCTTCCATGAGTCATGTTTTGGATTCAACGACAAGCTAATGCCATTCATTCTTGGCTTGCAGATCGATAGAGGATACATCTCCCCCCAATTTGTTACCAATTTCGAGAAGATGACTGTCGAATTCGAGAATGCAAGAGTTTTGGTTACAGACCAGAAGATTTCGGCAATCAAGGACATAATCCCCCTGCTGGAGAAAACGACTCAGTTGAGATCACCTCTGCTTATTATTGCAGAGGATATTACCGGAGAAGCTTTAGCTACACTTGTTGTAAACAAGCTTCGAGGCATTCTGAACGTCGCCGCCATTAAAGCACCTAGTTTTGGCGAAAGAAGGAAAGCTATTCTTCAAGATATTGCAATTTTGACCGGTATTCGATCTATCACAATTACAATTTAGAACACTTGAATAAATTGAAGTTCTTGATATTGATGGTAGAACTTTACATCTACAGGGGCCGAGTATCAAGCGACAGATCTCGGATTGCTAGTGGAGAATACGGATATAGACCAGTTAGGTATAGCGAGAAAGATAACCATCACCAAAGATTCGACAACCATCATTGCTGATGCTGCGACGAAGGACGAACTACAGGCTCGGATCGCTCAGCTTAAGAAGGAGCTAGCTGAAACCGATTCAGTTTATGACTCTGAGAAACTTGCAGAAAGAATTGCTAAATTGTCCGGCGGGGTTGCTGTGATAAAAGTCGGTGCAGCAACGGAGACAGAGCTCGAGGATCGTAAGCTTCGGATCGAAGATGCCAAAAATGCGACTTTTGCTGCCATCGAGGAGGGCATCGTCCCTGGCGGCGGCGCCGCTCTCGTCCATCTCTCGACTCATGTTTCGGCTATCAAGGACAAGCTTGAGGACGCAGATGAACGACTTGGCGCGGATATTATCCAGAAGGTAAATTCTCTTTTTTTTTCTTCGATTTGGTACTCGGCATTCTTTATATCTTCATGCATATATATGACATTCACATGATTTATTCATAGCCGTTAAAATTTAACACTGTACTGACAATACATAATATAGGGTAGACACTAATATTATAATTTAACACAGTGCCGACAACACAATATAAGTATTAAGTATACATACACAATTTATTCATACTTGTTGTAACTGCGTCGAATTCTACTCCCTCTGTTCGGTCTATTATGTCTGTTTTATTGTAGACACCAGAATTTAGGAGGAACATAATTAGTAAATAATTAAGAATACAGTAGTAAAAGTAATTATAGATTAAATTAAGATAACTACCGGGGAGAATAGAACATATTAGGAAAGTAAGTGACAAAATAAGTGGGACGGACATAAATAAAAAGATGGATATGATAAGTGAGACGGAGACAGTATAATTCAACATAGTGCCACCAATGATTTATTTTAACGTAATATACATATATTTATACAACGTAGTTACGACTATGAACTAAACATATGTTTTTATTTACCATACGTTGGGATAAATAAAAACATGTACTATCTGTCTGTTGTATATGTACTAATCGTTGATTTCTCCGGTCAGCATAGTAATCATCTATTTATTTATATATTTGTTGTATATGTATAATTCAACATAGTGCGAACAATAATTTATTTAACATAATATACATATATATATTCATACAACATAGTTACGAGTATGAATTAACAACATATGTTTTTATTTACCATACATTGGGTTAAATAAAAACATGTACTATCCTTTTGTTGTACATGTACTAATCGTTAATTTGCTCCGGTCAGCACGGCAATCATCTGTTTTATTCATGCTTGACAACACATGTTAGTGTTTCGAACATTGGTTTGTTATAAATTAAAAAAAATGCAAGTTATGTTTTTCTTTGTTTTTTTTTTTCCTTGTTGGTAGGCACTAGTAGCGCCGACAGCTCTGATAGCCCAAAACGCGGGAGTGGAGGGCGAGGTAGTTGTGGAGAAAGTGAAGGCGAGCGAATGGGAGTTCGGGTACAATGCGATGACAGATACGTACGAGAATCTTGTAGAGGCCGGAATTATCGACCCTGCCAAGGTGACACGATGCGCGTTGCAGAATGCAGCTTCAGTTGCCGGAATGGTGCTCACGACGCAAGCCATTGTGGTGGAGAAACCCAAGCCAAAGACAGCCGCTGCGGCAGCCGCCTCCGGCGAGCCGCCGATCGGATCCTACTCAGTGTGATGTGATAGAGATGAAGAAGAAATTTGTGTTGTTGTGTTAGTGTTTTTGTAGTATGCAAGACTTGAGGTTTTGAGGGAAGCAGGGGGATAATTAAAATTGTTATATGAAGAACTTTAGTTATGAAAATTGTTCAAATTGTAGGGTGGATAAAGATCTTGTTGAATTGCACAAACATGCCTAGGACAAGGTGCCACTTATCCCGCGTAAGAGTATGTACTTTCCTTGCGTCCAATATTTATATATCAATTTACTTTTTATTGAGAGTTTTAAAAATATTAGTATTATATTAAGATAAAGTAAAAATAAAAATAAAAAAATTAAATTAATTTTATTATTATATTTGTGTAATATATTGTAAATTGGAAGAATATTTGTAATGTTAGGTAGATGACACAATTACTAAAGAAAAAAAATGAATATTTTGTATGAGACGGACCAAAATAAAAAAATGGATAGATTGCTAAAAGGACGGAGAGAGTATATGAAATATATGTTCAGTCTATTCAGTCACATTCTCAAATGGAGCCATTTGAAAAAATTCTCTACTCGATTCTTAGCATCTAAAAGAGACTATCCACAAATATTATTTAAAAATATAAATATACACAAATATTAATATAAAATATACATTATATATTCATAAAAAATCAATCATTCAATAAAAAAATATTATTTTTTATATTATCAATTCAATTCACATGAAAATAAGTAAAAATGTTGAGTGAATAGATTGAATGTAATTTTTCATAAAATATTATGCTCTATTTCGTCAAGCAGAAAATATACATATTTCTATTTTCGGTTATTCAATTACAAAGTAACAATTTCACTGAATACCCAACTTTTTTTTTTCACAAATACCCAATTTCATGCGATTTCAATGGAAGCAAAGTCTAAAATAGGGGAAAGAAGACGGAATTAAAGCAAATTAACCTTCAACTTACAGACACAAAATTCAATAGGTTGGGTGAGATTCCGAGCATGAAGAAGCCTCATACAATGCTTGTCGATCCCTACATTGGCTGTGGCAACTTGTGCTGGCCTAATACAAACATTTTCGTATGTATAAAACACATAAGATCACAATGAAGCATAAGCAACAAGAACGACAGCCGAGTGATTCAAATGTATGCACAAATTGCTGATATGCAAGACTGCATTTAGGTAACATCCGAAGCCGACAAGAAGACCGTTAAAATATCTTTAGAAACAATATATTATATTTATGATAGCTATCTTATTTAAGAGATCCGTAGGATTCTTGCCTTACTAAGACGATTTATATATCACTATAAGTATGTACGTATTCTTATTATTAAAAAAGAGAATTTCAATTTCATATTCTAACAAGTACATACCAGAAATGGATGTTTAAGTATTGAGACACAGCTATTGCTTGTTGCATCGTGTGGGGATAGCAGAAGCCTAACGTGTGGAATGCTTTTCCAGCTCTCTCCCAATGCAGGTTTTGAACTGCCGCCTTCTCCAGCAACCGTATGGTTTGTCACCTGACGTGTTAGGCTTTGTATTAGTTGAACTGACAATGTACAAAAGTTCATCCAAGAAATCCCGGATATGGAAAATCTATGGCTCTTAAATAGACATTTTTTAACCTTTTGGTACTATTTATCCACGATAGCTTTTTAAAACGTATTAAAAATATCACATCAAATACAAACTTTTTACTATTCTCAAATTTTTTCAAAACTCCGAAACTCTTTGTCTAAATAGAGTCAATAATCTCTTTAGCATGGCTACTTGCGAAAACTGTTAGATCACAAATTAATTAAATATCTGGGTCCAGAAAAAACTTAACTACAAAACACCTCTGAGAGGTTGAATAAAAAAGTTACTTTTAACGATAGATTAAAAAAAATAAAAATACATTGGTTATAGATACACAGGATATACAGGATAAAATATGAAAAATAGACAGGGATACTACTGTGCGTAGAAGATGCAGAAGGGGCAAGATTAAGTACATTTACAAAAGCGAAACTTC
The DNA here is from genome assembly GCF_009805555.1 of Andrographis paniculata. NCBI lineage: Eukaryota > Viridiplantae > Streptophyta > Magnoliopsida > Lamiales > Acanthaceae > Andrographis > Andrographis paniculata. The sequence continues at coordinate 4,280,616 of NW_026137614.1, forward strand.
AGAGAGAAATAGACATAATTTCAAAATACCCCGTCACCAGCAAAGAAAAGAGCCTAATAATATCATGGCAAAAAACAAAAATTGAAGCCTGAAGGGAACAATACCAGGATGGAAATGTTATGCTCGTGTGCAATCTCCTTCAACAAGAATCCTGTAGTAACCATCAAGGCATGTCCTGTATATTTGTAAAAGATAAACCTTTCAGACGCTAGTTTAGTGGATATAATGGCAGAAAACGATATTTCTTAGAATCTCTTTAGTTTGATCATTTCTTATGTTGATCACACTAATTAGAATTTCTCAATAAACAGCACATACAATCTAAATTGTAAGCAAACCATCTAAATTGATGAAATCTAATCCCTCGGCATATAAAAGACTGTGACATGTTGATGAACTTGATCACCTACTTGAATAGTGTATCCAGTAAATTCATGTTCGAAAATAAAAAAAGCAGGAAAGCAACACAAAAGCAACACAAGCTAGCTCAAATTAAAAATAATGATATACAAGTAAATGCCGATATATCACATCACTTGGCTTCTCAAAAATATCAAATTCGGTGATAGAAATGTCGATCTTTGCATAGCATATACCATGAGGACCGCCGCCGCCAAGAACTGGGGCTATAAGTGATGAAAGAGAGTCGATGATAAGCATTCTCACCTGGCGCTGAATCTGCAATCGGAAAAATCAATATTATCAAAAAAGGAGAAGCAGGTGCAAGGAAATGGGAGGTATATAAACAAATGCGAAGGCCAACCTGAGATTTCAAATCGATTATCAACTTACTGAGCATATCCAGGAGAGTAAAGATGTTGTATACAGAATGGCATACTATACGATTCATTACCTGTTGAAGGACTTTATCTCCCTGTAGAGAACACCAAAATACATCACAAGAGGGATTTTAGGAAGAAAAAGAATTAGTAAACACTGTTATTTTTACCAACAGTAACCACAGTATTATAAACTCATATAAGTCCATGCATAAGTATATGTCAAACAGGATGGAATGGTAAATTGCACAAGAATTTGTGCGGGATTGAACTTAGGTTTCCCGGGAGTCAACAGGAAGCACTTTCACGACCTGTTTGGTTGGATGGAATTCAATGGAATGTAAATCCGTAGTCCAAATACTTTTCTTGTTTGGATTTTGGAAACATTTATAACTTTTATTCACTTTAAAATGGATTTGGAGCACACTTTTTAATACTTAGAATACATTCATACACCAAGGCATATTTAAATTCATTCCAAAACCTAGTTATATTAGTAACAACGTACATTTAACTTTGATAAATTTTTATTAGTGGAACAAATCTGGATTAGAAAATGATAATGAGAGCAAAATTGATTATATATGATTATAATGACATCAAACTAATTATTATTACCTTAAAAAAAAATCTCTATTATACCTAAATAATGAGTTTTATTCAAAATATTTCTTTATATGAATTTAACAAGACTCAACAATGGATTAAAATTTTGATGTAGTTCAAATGAGATGTAACTCCATTTTCAAATCCAAATGCATCTTACCAAGCGTAACTTCTTTTTAACAAAAACGAACCAATAAATGACTGATTTTTTACCTCAGCATTAGAAGGATCTAACGGCTGCTGCTTCAGAAAATGTGAAATTCGTTTTGCAGAAAAGGAGTTTCCTGAGTCAAAATACATCACGGTGCCTGAATAGTTTCTTGCCACATGTGATGCAGACTTGAGACAAACCTATTCCATAAAAATCTCGTTAGAACAGCAACAAACATGTAGCTAAAACATCCAACTTTAGTTTAACAATTCATAAATTCCAAGCATTTAAATGGGAGAAGAGCAGAAATTGCATCAACCTCTAAATTGAGCTTAATTAAAAACTGCAAGGGACTCGTACCTGAGTTTTACCCGAAGATGATGGTCCAACTAGCTCAGTTACATGACCCTCACAGAGGCCGCCTTCCAGAAGAGCATCGATTCTAGCCAAGGATAGAAATCATCATAATTCTAGCTATACACATGCTATGATATTAAAAATGTTGTGCAAATTGAACCTTTCACATCCAGTTGATACTTTGCACTTGTTTTGTCGAGCATCCTTTAGCAATTCAATACCATTTAATAGTGGCCGGTGTTGTCTCTCCTTCATAAAGAACAGCTGGTATTTCCCTAATGGTGCATTTGATACAGAGAAACGCAGACAACAAAATGTAAATATTTTGGCTTCTCTTATTTCTTTGAGCAAGAGAAATCAAAATTAAGAAATAAATATTATTTTTTTTGTTTTCGTTTTTATTATATGCACTTAGAAATGGGGAGAAATACATACTCCTTCCATACCGCAAGAAGGTTGTCATTGACTTTTGCATATTGATCTTTTAATATTAATTATTATATCAATACCTAGTACAAATCAAGAGAAAAAAACAAAAATATGTTTATTAATCTCTTATAATAAAAATACAATGACATTTGTAGAGTAGAGTAAATTATTCAAATATAAGAATATTTTTAATGTCAAGTACAATTACGCAAAAATCAAATAACAACCTTGCAGCTGGACGAAAATATTATTTAAATATGCATAATGTGTTTATTTGATATATATTTTTTTTGATACTATTCAACGTCCATAATTCTTTATATTTATATATAGAGTATTTTACGTCACAAAACATCACATCTAAATTACTATTTAAATCAAAACTAAAACCAAAACAAAAAATCACCGACTAAACAAATATTTTTCTCCATGGATTTCTACTACATTAAAACCATCTTTTACTCAATACATGATCTACTCTAATCGATCAATTCTCTCTCTCTCTCTCTCTTTTTCTTTTCTTTTTCTCTTTTCACCCCACTAGAACACAATATATAATTTCCACCAAATCAAATCATCTGTGTTGCTGCACTTCTATATCATATTTCTCAATTGAATCCACTGTTCAGAAAAATCAATTCTCCTTCTCTATTTTATAGTATATCTTATTCTACTATCTACTTATCATTTCTCTACAATTATCTGTACCAAATACACCCTAACTTCCATGGACAAAAGTTACACATCAATCCTAATAGTCACTTAAAATTTTTAACTCAAAATTTACCACAAGTATTAACATAATAGCTAAAAGCCTTTTTAACTGCAAAAGCCACTAAGAAGCGCTAAAATCATGAGTGTGTAATTTTTAACTGTATAAATTTTGCATAGTAAGAAATAGATCGCTATACAATTAAACTGCAATGGACAAATGCAAACGGATTTTCAGAAAAGATTGAAGCGGTGATGATGGAGATCTACCACTGTTGTGTGGAAATAGACCAAAAATAGAACGCAGAAGCCATAAATATCGTAAACAAACAAGGGCAGACAACCAACTCCCCCAGACACCCCAAACAAAACCGATGCTCGAAAAATTAAATCGCAATTGCAAGGCAAACCGTACCTGAAATAGGAAGAGGCGATTGGACGGAAGTAGGGAAGCAGCACCGGCGGCGGGTGAACACGATGGCGTTGACGGCGGCGGTATCGGAAGTAGACGGTGAGGGTGAGGGCGGTAAATTTTATTTAAAAAATAATAATTTATTAGAAAATGGAAAAGGGAAAATACTAAAATTTACAAAAATGACGGTGACGTGGCAGTTTCAGTTTCTGTGCGGATGACAGCGTCAACGTTGTGCCTTCGTTTGGATGATTCTCCAAAATTTTTATTATTTATCAATTCATTTTATTTTTGAAAATATTAAATTAAATATTTATTTTTTTATTTTTTATATTATAGTAATATCATTTTTACATTTAAAATATCAATACATATTTATATCACATTATATAATTATTCAAATTCAAAATTATTATTATTTAAATTTCAATTCAAAATTCAAATCCGCCTTAGGAAATCCATTACTTTATTTTTTCAAATTTAATTAATTATAATAATTTTATTTTAATCATAAATTTCAATTTTTATTCTAAAAAAAAATATATTTTTATATTTATATTTTTTTATACTATTCCTTTATTTAATTTTTCTTATTTATAAATTATATTCAATTTTTTTTTTATCTTATTATTCAATTTTTATGAAAAATATATAAAATAAATATTTTTTAAAATAAAAAAATTATACATTATTTTTTTAAAAATAAAATTATATATGATTTTTAAAAAAATAAAATTACATGTCACTTTTCAAAATATAAAATTATGTACTTTTTTTAAAAAATATAAAATTACACAATAAACTTTAAAAAATAATAAAAATATACAAAAATTTAACTTAACAAATAAAATATAGGTACATTACAAACTCCATTTATGAAGTTAAAAATGAAGTTGGGTTGGAGTCCAACCCCCAAAATCATCCCAAACTACTGTATTAATATAGTGGGTTGGAAATGCTTTAATAAGGGTATGTTCTTTTTGTAAAATAATTTTATCCATATTTTCAAAAAAATTAATATATTAAATATATTAATTATATATTTTTACACAATCCTCTCTATTTTAAGTAAAAAATATCCATTAAAATTATTTTACAAAATAAACACAATCTAAGAAAAATATTATCTTTAATACAAATCTCTCAAAATTTCTTATTTTAATTATATATGTTCAAAAAATTATATATTTTTTCTGACAAAATATTTTATTAAACATCATTTTAATACTAAATTAAATTCAAATTTTCACACATGACCTCAAATTCGATTAAACAAAATAAAATAATCATTGTCCTCACTGTCACGAATCCATTTTCAAATATCCGGGCCATTCCTTACGGAATATTTTTCTAATTTTTTTTCCCTTTTATGTGACATGATGGATTTTGATAGTAACTCCTAAATGAAAATTGGATTAAATAATGGTAAGTATAGTATAGAAAAGGATAGGTGAATGTGTAAGGCCTGGGAATGGCCAATAACAGGTAGTTGGCAATATTATTTATTTATTTTGCTATATGTGTACATGAACTTGATCTTAATTGATACCAAAAAATCTTTTGACAATGACTAAAAATGGTCCAGCAAGTACTACTGATGCAACATTACATACCAACTTATGGTTATATATATTATGGACCACGTACCAACTTGACCTTTTCAAGGCCATAGACATATATACATATGCCCTCATTTTTTTATTTTATTTTTATGATGCGGGAACCTCCAATTGTCACCAAAAAATGCACACTGGGTAAACCTCCGACCGAACCTAATACCCTGCAAATTATGGCAGGTGATTTGAGACGCCGTGGTTTAAATTTATCACCTCACGGTCACACGTCAACCCCTATACCACCAGGTCATCCCTTATCAGACTATATGATCCTCGTTCTTTCAGTTATTGTAGATTACTTTTGATTTTAATTTTACTTTTGTATTGTTCATAAAAATACTAATCATTTTTTTTAAAAAAAATAATAATAAATTAAGTACAATATTGAACTCTTATTTGTCATTTAAAAATTTACATTAAAATGCATTCTCTTAAGTCATTATAGTCATGAGCCTTTATTTATATTTTATAAACCACTTATTTTTTATTCAATTTTTTTAGTATTATCAAAACTTTCTTGATCCAAATTATTTTTTCGACTATATTTAATTTATACATTATAAATTTTTTTCTTTATCCTCGCCAATAATTGAATTTTCATACTAAACAAATTTTTTTTCTTGTGAATCTAATGTAAAAGATAATAACAGTAATAAGCTATGTACGCTATATATGTCATTATATAACGATGCAACTAAAAAAGAGCTTTAATACAACGTTTACACACCCATAATACATGCAAATACATTTCATTTTTCACATATATATTTATTTATTTATCAAAATTGTCTGTAACTCCTCAATGATCTCGAAATTCAGCATAAATTTTCTTTTATATTTGAAAAATTGTATGATGATCCCTTATACTTTAAAAAACGTTATATGAAAACCCCTCATGCAAAAAATATAAATGGAAAATCATTTTTTCACCACAAAAAAAATCTAAAAATGAGTTTCATGCAATATTTTTGAAAATATAAAAGAGCGCTATACAGTTTTTAAAATACAAGGAAGATTTACGCTGAGTTTCAAAACTACAAGGGAGTTATGAATAATTTTATCTATATATTTATATATCCCACTATACACTTTGGAATAATTTTGGTTTAATGTTGCCAACATATATACCGAAGACATACTCAACTCTATACACGCAAGTTCTTAAGTATTATCGATGAACAATATAATATGCAAGAAGATTGTGAATGAAGGATAATCACTTGATAATCTTCAAAATAATTAAATAGTCGATGGTTGAGGTCGAGCGAAAATGGTGGACATTATCAATATGGATTGATCTATAGATGCTAGCTAGCTATAGTGTTACTCATGGTGGACAAGAGAACAACTTTGAAGATTTTATTCCATTATTTTTACTTGCTTTTTCTTTACCGGTTTCCTTTACATTATTATGCATCAACTTTACCATAAATTTGTTAATATATCGCTTTTTCAAGTCTAATTTCCTTCCCTTTATGTTTTATTAGAGTGGGATTTTTCGTCCCAAAAAATGCCTTATCTCTAATATATATATATATATATATATAAATATAGTTATTATGTTGATTGAGATTAATAAATACTATAATAAAATACTCCATTCATCTATAAAAAAATATATATTCATATAAGCTGAATACGAATTTTAATGTATATATATATTAGTTGATTGTGATATAAAATAAAGATATTTTGTGAAGTATATGAGTGAGTTAATGAGATGAAAATTTTTTGGATAGATTAAATATGTAGAGATTGGTGGCATATATGTAAATAAGTAGAATATTAAAAGGTATAAATTAAAAAGTATGTAAGAATTATTTGCTATAAATAAAAAATATATATATATATATGAACAGACTGAATATGAAATATAAATTGGTACCGTATAAGTTACAAACTAATAGCACAATATGTATGTCAATATTGTACAATTACAATATATGAACTGAATCAATATATAACAATAGTCTATATAACGTATACTATAAGTGATCAATAAAATGGTATGTTAAAAACAGGTACACATAGAGTCCCGTAAGGGATTGCATGGTGGTGTATGGGTTGGACTTGTGACCGTGAGGTTATGAGTTCAAACCCCCGACGCCTCAGGTCATCTGCCACACATGGTTCGCCTAGGTGTGACTTTTCCGTCGGATCTGATTTGCAGGGTATTAGGTTCGGCCCAGTACATATGCTATATTATTGCAAATATGATTAGTTCTAACTAACAATCTAATTATTTGCTATATATTGTACATTGGGATCATATCACATTTTAAGTATCAAATCATATGATCTTAAAACACTTAATTACATATTCAATTACCAATATATATATATATATATGTGTGTGTGGATTCGTCAACAAAGTGTTGTCTATATCATCCATGAATTTTCAATATAAAAGAAATCAATTAATATAACTAAATAGCTACTTTTTCCAAGCTTTCAACTATACTCTATTAATTGTTGCAATTACTTGTCTAGAAATTAAAGTGACATATAGTTTGAACATATCACTTTGATTTATTTTTTATAATTTTTTTATTTTATATATATATATATTCATACTTCTCTAAAAAAATTATATTATGTTCAATATTATCGAACATAACATCCTAATAATCATTTTACACAAGAATAAATACACGAACACAATGTAAACAAACATTAAAAATGTATTTGGCTTGTGTTTGTATTTTGTGTCTATGTAGTGACTTGATATAATATTTTATAAGATTAATTAGTGTGTCTATACATATATATATATATATATATTTTGGAGCATGGGAATTGTATCGTAAATAAATCGAAAAAAATGCATATAAACAAAAAAAAAAAAAAAAAGAGAGAGAGAGAGAGAGAGATTTTTTATTAATATTATAAAAAATATAATATATATTATATTTATTCAAAAGAATTAATAATTTAATATTATTATAGATACATTTTCTCATATCTAACATAAAAAAATACATTAAATTCAAAACACAAAACAAACACACCCAAAACCTAATTTTTTGTGTTTTTTGGTATGATATTTTTAAAATGAACTAATTGTTAGATACGGTGGTTATATAAATATTGAATATTAGATGTGTTTTTTTTTTTTTTTTTTTCTTAAAAAAATAAAAGAGATTAACGAACAACAACAAATATGGACTCGTGACCTAGTGTGACTTGCTTTGTCGGACCTAGTTTACATACTGTTATATTCGATCGGAAGTTTACACAAAATATACTCATAGAGTAGTGGTTGTGAATTTTTATGTTATTAAATAATGATAATAATAAACAAATTTGAAATTAATGACATACAAGCAAATATTTATATACATGTACATATGTATAAGTGATAATATAACAAAGTGTAAATTGATGGAACATTATAACACAACTTTGTACTATATTTGACCAACTTTACACATAATTGTAGTGTTCTTTTTTTTTTTTTTTTTTCAATACGAAAATTTTTTAAGAGGTCACTTATTCTAGTATTACTTTTGTCCAAAGCCGTTTAATTTCGAAATTATGATGGAATCTAGTGAGTTTAGCTTATATAAGTTGTATGGTAACTTTTTGGCTTTTATCAATTATCAATGTTTATGTATGTAAACATATTTAACGAAAACTCAAAATTTGCATTATTATTCATCATAATGATTGAAACCTATAAATAAGTTTGATATACAGATTCGATATATTCAAATTATGACAATATAATATAATAGATAAAACCAAAATCTAAAATAACTAAATCTAATATAAAATTCAATAGGTAAAATATCTCAACATCCCCTCAAATTCAAATGGCGTCGCAGAAACAACTTGAGTTTGCAAATAGAGATCGAATTAAACTTAGCTATAATCGTCTACCATGTCAGAATTAGAAGCAATGTTCTCAATTGAATTAGTGTTGGAAATAACAGGACTCTCACCGGAGTCGGAAACGATGGGACTCTTTCACTAAAGTTGGAAACAATAGGACTCTTACTAGTGTCGGAAATAACATGACTCTCACCACAGTCGAAAATATACATCTAAAGAAACATGACAGACAGATCGTAGACATGACTTCAAACGTAGACATATATCAGTACTTAAAATAAAATCAAAACAGAAGTAGAAAAAGTTCTCAAAATTCGGAAGAAAAGTAGATTCTAATACTATGTGAAAAATAATATTAAACAATTAAAAATTGCATTATTATTCATAACAATGATAGAGACTATAAATAGACTTAATATACAGGCTCGATAAACTCAAATTATAACAATCTAATCTAATAAATAAAATAAAATCTAAAACAACTAAATCTAATATAAAACTTAATAACTAAAATATCACAACAATGTCTATATATGTGTATGTGGATAGTGAATTAATAATTTTATGCATTGATCATTTGAATTGTACAATTCAATACACATGCATAAATAGTTGAATTTCTATATATGAAGAAGGTAAAGCAAATTGAAAGCACACAAGACATAGACCAAGCCCTCTTTCTACAATTTTACAAATAAACATGATTATACATTTTTACTTAGCACATAAATTAAATAAATTAATACTATAAGTATAAAATTTTTTTTAAAAACAACAACATAATTATATATATATATATATATTTGAATAAAACATATTGTATTGTGATAAAAAGCAATATATATATATATATATGAATGACAACTCAATAAGAAAATATTGTGTATGAAATATTAATATTACTCAACATCTTGTATGCCTTGAATCATTTTTTTTTAATGGTTGTTACTGTACTAATTATAATTAGTCAATACAAAGTCGACAACACATAATATATATCACTAATATATGAATTATATAACGATAACACAAAATATATATTAATATAATATAAATACGTACATCATATAAACCAATAATACATAGACCACACAATACAATATATATTAATATAATATAAATATATCACATGAATCGATAACACATAAACTGCGCAACGCATATTACAATTGATCTATTTTAATACAATAATTATTTACAAATATTACGCAAAAAAAAAAAAAATTATTATCTATGTTATTATCTACTTAAAACATTAAATCTTACAAAACATGTGTATACTCGTGAGATTTTAGTTTTGGATTTTGATTTTGAATAGTAAAATTTTGAATTGAAATAGTTGTTTGATGTGATATAAATATATATTGATTTGATGTTTTGAATGTAAAATTAGATTTTAGTGTAATAAAATAAATAAAAATTGGGTGTTTGATTTGATATTTTTTGAGGAAAAAAAAAATTAAAATAGTAAAATCAGATGTAAAACCTGACAAGTAAACACACTTAAAACTTTTTTATTCAAACTTTTATAATTTTCAAAAGAGTTCGAAATACCAAAATATTTTATGATAATAGAAAGGGAATTGTAAGACCTAATTAGATTTGGAGAATAGTGTTTTCTCAATCGAAACACAGTAGGAATAGGAATGACCATGTATCCTGAAATATTTTTTTTATACATCGACAATGATATGAACGTTAATCTATTTATTATAAGGGTAAATTATATAACATTACAAGTAAAAATAACAAAATATTTTATATTTTATTTATTGCGTAAAACTATCTTATGTTGAATTAAATTTTATACAAAATATCTTCTTGTCCAAAGCTGATGTTTGAGTTTACTTACAAACTTAATTATGCAAGTTTTATAAAATAAGAAAGTAAAATGTTTTAAATAGTCTTTTTTTAATAAAATAAAAAATAAATAATTAATTAATCATTCATTTTAGATTTTTTTGACATAAATTGTTATTTGATTTTTACAAAAATTATAAACATAGATGATTGATAAATTATTTATTTATTTTATTCAAAAGATTATTTATACTAATATTTTATGTCTATTATGTGTATCAAATTTACATAATTTAGATTTGTATTAACAACTAAATATCAGTTTTGGACAAATGGTGTACTTTGCGCATACTTTAATTTAACAAAAGAGATTTCACGGAATAAATAAAATATAAAATATTTTTTATATTTTTTATAATTACTCTTATTTTTTCTCTTGTAAAACATCACATTAAAACCCTTATTCAGATTTTAAAAAATTAAAATTAAACTCAAAAAAGAACATACCAAAACACTCCTATTAATTATTTATGTTTGTAACTTTATTTTCGTATTATTTCTTTTTAAAAAACTCTAATAAAATATTTGCATCCAATAATTATTTTAGTTAAATTATTATATTATTCTTTTCAGTCAGGATTGAGTTTAGAGATTTTTGTGTTTTTATTTAAATAATATTTATTTTTTGTAGAAAAAAATAAATATACACTTCCATCTTATAAAAATAGATTCATTAATTTTAAACATAAATTTTAATATGATGTGTATTCTTGAATTTTAAGGTAAAAAAAGTAGAAAAAAATAATTAAAAGTAATATATATTTTTTTTACTATAAAAATGAATATGTCTATTTTATATATATATATATATAAAACAAAAAAATAAGAAAAGTAGACTTATTATTTTTATACACAACAACCTCACACATTCAATAACTATTTTTTCATTTAAAATTTTATTATGCTCAAAATAATACTTCCATAAAATTAGGCAAAAATTGTTTACATATGACCAACATGTGTGGTTTGCAAATTTTAAATCATTTTTTTTTTATCGTGATTTAAAAATTACATAAGGTTCTCTCGTATTTTTTAATTTTTATATAATATTTTCGGAAAAAAAAAAATCTTAGATAAAGGGATTGGGTAAATTTTTTTAAAAAATGTATAATATTTTCTAAACTACAATAAATATAAAACTTCACGTAGTTTCTAAATTACGAAAGAATAAAGTTATAAATAATTTTATCTAAATCCTAAAAATTTTGGACATTATCAACAATTCCATAATATAACAGGTGACATTATTTTTGGATATAAATACACTTTAAACATGGAACTACAAAAGCATATAAATTATTGTAAAAGATAGAACAGTACTCAAACAAGTACAATTCTTGTGCTTTTTTTCAACTTTGGAAATTCAAATATATATATATATATATATATTGGATTGATACAAATGATAATATTTATAATTAATTTGAAAGATCTAAAATTTTTTTTCCCATTAAAATAATTATATATATTTTTAAAAAAATCGTAAATTGTAACCTGATCTCAAAGAAAGTGTTGACAACGTACTATATATACACGAGCAAACTAATATATAATTTATATTAATATAATATAAATATAATTTATGAGATCGTAAATAAATTTAAAATACACGATATATAGTTCCACATAATATATTCTATCATTAATTTCAATATAAAAAATATATTCATACAACGATATATATATAAATATGAACCGAAAATATATATTGTATTAAATAAAAATACCTACTATTTACTTCTTTTACATGTGCATAATAACCATACTATATATGAACCGTAGAGATGTTTGAGGCCTTTTTATTACAACATCAAATCACAATAATTATATGAAGTAAGAATTATTTTGTGACATGTTTGATTCTTTGGATTTTTCATTTTTTTTCAAAGAAAGTAATTGAGAATTTTTTCATAAAATAATGACAACCCTTGTATGTGGTTTAAAAATTTTGTATTACAATGTTCCACTGTTAATTTATCCATTTATTTTCTGCATGTTAATTTTTGAATATTAATTATTATATTAAAACGTAGTACAAATAAAAGAAAAACGACAAAAATACTTCTATCAGTGTCTTATAATACTATGTAATGACATTTGTACAAAATTTTATACAAATATAAGAATACTTTTAATATTAAAAATAATGACGCCAAATGCAAATGAATAGATTGTCGGTGGACGAAGATAGTACAATTTTTTTATCATAATTTAAAAATGGCATAAAATTATTCATATTATAGAAATATTGTACTCCATATAATTTTTTTAGGAGTTTCTATACCATTTTTTTATAAAATTATTCATATTATAGAAATATTGCATATAATTTTTTTAGGGATTTCTATGCCATTTTTTATAAAATTATTCATATTATAGAAATATTACATATAATCTTTTTTTAAGAGTTTCTATGCCATTTTTTTTTACTAGAGAAGTCTAGCATAAATTTTAAAGAATTTTATGCAATATTTTTTAAAATACAAAAAAAATCTCATACAATTTTTAAATCATATCAAAAATTACAAATTAATTATCCAAATCACAAATAAATTATAAACAATTTTGCCTAAAATAATCTAAACCACTTTGTGAATATTCTCATTCACAAATTAAAAAAACATAAATAGAAAAAAAAAGGGGTTTCTTCATTGTGTAGGAGAATAATCACAGAAAGAAAATTCTCTTACCAATGAAATTCATTTGCAGAGTTAAGTTCCCTCAGTGGTACTGTCGGCCTGACGACATCTACAGATCAAACACAAAACCAACAAATAATAATTTTTAAAAAATTAAAATTAAAAATAACAAAAAATAATTATAATTATATAATTACTGGGGAGAATGAATCGAAGTTGGAAACAGACAAAGAATTAAAAAGAAGAAATGGAAAAAAATAAAACCATGGATAGATGACGATCTGATCTGTATATCCTGAGATGGAAATCTGACCGTCGATTGAATTCTACCGTGAGTTTGTAGCCGTTGATTGCCGATGCAGCATCATCAAGATTCTCAGGCTAGGCTTTTGGTGCATGATGACGTAAAGCCATCGTCATTGTCTGTATCTATCTGTATCTATATATTCATCACGCCTTCAATCTGCTTGTGAATCTTGATGATGCTACACCTGAAAACAACGACTTCATATATATATATATACGTATATACGTATACATATACGTATCCGTATACGTATACTTGCTGTATCTCTCATATCCTCACATAATCGAAAATTGAGGAAGAAATAATTACTGCAAATATTCAAAAGATTAATTTTTCCAGAACAACAACATCAACCCTATAATTGTTCTCAAGAAATTCATTAAATTAAACAAAAAAAAAAAAAAAAAAACACAGCTGGATCAGATCACAAAATTCGACCAGAAAAAAAAAAAAAAAAAAAAAAAGATTGAAACAACACACAGTATGTATGTCCTGAAGATATATATCGATCTGTCCCGACACTAAATCCAAGAAAAATATGAATTCAGATCCAAATTAAAAAAAAAAAAAAAAAAAAAAAAAGCAGATTAAACAGAAGACAAGAAACACAAAAACAAGAAACCCGTACGGACTGGGGTTTTTTAAGCCAAGATCTGAACTTTCTCAAAACTGCACAAAAGATTAATTAAGAACAAGAAGAAGATCAAGCAAAAGGGCTTGATTTTACGAGGATGTAATATAATTGGATCTTTTGTGGTTAGATAAAACTCACAGATGTAAGAATCGAATATTATCAATGGCTGAAGACGAAGAAGAAGAAGAAAATGAATCCCTATGGCTTTGTGATTTATAAGGTTAAGATGCCTGTAATGAGTATATAATTAATCTACTCCACTTGACACTATATATCTTTTTTTTTTTTTTTAATTAAATAAAGAAAAGAAAGAAAGAAATCTCTTTTTTAAGTGATGCTGATTTTCTAGTGGTGTATTTTTTATTTTTTATTTAAAAAAAAAATTAAAATGCACAAAATTTGTCGGCTAAATTTTTCATATTTCTAAAACTGATTTCATAAATTGTGAGTCTAACTCTGTAAATAAATTTTAAAATCTTAATTTCTAAACCCTTAAAATTACAAATATATTCATTATTTTTATATTTAACCTAAAAAAAAATAGTAAATATATTCAAAAATAGTTATTTTAAGCGTTTATTTTTACTATTTTTTTAAAGCTAAATATAAAAAAATAAATATATTTGTAATTTTAGGAATTTAGAAATTAAAATTTTAAAATTTATTTACAATTTGGGGCATTTAGGTAAAATATCATTAAATAAAGATGGCTGAAAAAATTAATTTATAAAATCACAAAGAAGTTTAAGATAATTTTAAAAATATAAAAATTTTAACAAAATCACAAATGAATTTTGTGGTATTTAGCCTTAAAAAAAAAAATAAATTGAATTCTTTATTTATTTTGAAACCCTAAAAATGAAATGAATGATGGTAGGGCTCACCCTAGTACAAAAACTCAGACACAGTCAGACACACAATATAATGTGTAATATCATGCAAGTGTGGGGACCAAACGAAAATAAATAATTGTTTGCACTCGGAGCCACACAAAAGGATCGACATTAATAAAACATACACTTAATGCTAAGTAAGGTGTGGACTACATGACATGCCATTGGCTTAGCCAAAACGTCGTCGGATTAGAGGTCTTTATTTAAGTCTACTAAGATATTGTCTTCTTCTATTTCCAATAGCTCTGTAAAATTAGGGTTTTGAGATAAAAAAATAAAATAAAAAAATAAATAAATAAATTTGGAGACCCTATAGAATAACGATAAAATTTAAAATAATATATATATATATATATATAAAGAATTTATGATTTGGGGGCGACGAACCCTAAATTCTTGTGATTCTTATGAGTGGATTTCTTTTGAGTTTTTATTTAATTTTTTATTATTTGAATTAATTTTTTTCACAAAGTATAAAATAGTTTTATATGTATTTATTAAATTAAAATTCAGACTTTTCAATACTGTAGACTGAAAAAACAAAAAAAGAAAACGCTCCCTTCGTATCTCCTACCCTTTATATGTCATGTCTTCCTAATTGTTGTGACGGATTAAGATTAATTATCAAATAACAAATTAAAAATATAAAGAAAACACAAATTTATGTGGTTTACCAACAACGTGTTGGCTACACATGGGCATAAACTGATAACAGATTTTATTGAGGACGGCTTGATTACATAAGGGTGTGTTTGTTTGAGGATTGGATTTTTATTACACTATTCATCCTATTTTTTTTGTCCCAAAAAAACATCAAATCAAACACCTATTTTTCATTTTTATATTATACTAAAAATTAATTTTACATTTAAAACGTCATATCAATACCTATTTATATCACATCATACAACTATTCAAATTCAAAAATTTTACTATTCAAATCTCAACTCAAAATCCAACCCCTAAACAAACACACCCTTACAGATTTTGTATTCCTAAGTATATTTAAATAAATTAAGAGAATAGATCAGACGAGTTCAACCTAATACTGCATACTGTCGGCCGAAGGCCACTCCGCGCCCCCGAACCCCAAGCAAGGGGGGACTTCGCCCCGACTTGCTGAGACCTCATAAAAATTAAGCAAGTGGCAAATTAGATTCACGACATATTAACATTAATTATATTTTATTTATTAATTTTTCTTCTATTGTTTGGAGAATATTCTTTCTTCCAATGGGTCTGTGATCACCTTTATTTCTTGATCTCAATCATTTATTCATTTATTGGTTTATTTTCCCACACAAATGTGTAAAGTATTATCTACAAATTTAATTAAATAAGTTAATTTTATATAGACTAAACTGTTATTTATAATTTTGTAGCTAGATGTAATTTATATTTTTCACATAAATATGCAAAATATTATGTACCAATTTTATTAAATAACTTAATTTCATATAGACTAAACTGTTATTTATAATTTTGTATCTAGATGTAATTCATTTTTTCACACAAATGTATAAAGTATTATTTATAAATTTTATTAAGTAACTTAATTTCATATAGTTTAACTTGTTATTCATAATTTTGTAGATGTAATTTATACTAGATCTTAATAAGATAGATTCCCCATTCCTAGTTTTTTTTTTTTTTTCCTTAATTCATTCTTATACAAGTGTAAATAATTGTATAATAAATTTTATATTAATTACATAAGCTATGAATCATGTACTGGTCTATAAACTAATTGAACATATGTGAATTAATCTCAATCTTTCTTTCTATAGATTTAATGGCCATTGTCTAAGATAATTTAATCATTTTACTATTGATTACTAATTTAATAGATGTACATCTAATCTTAATCTCACACAACACCAGTTGTTTATAAAAAAAAAAAATGGTCTCGTAAAGAATGATCTAGTGATATAGAGTAGATTTGTGACCGTGAGGTCATAGATTCAATATCTAACACCTTCAAATCTTGTCTATCACGCATGGTTTTAGTGTGATTTGCTTTGTCAAGCCTAATTTGCAGGCTATTAGATTCGGCCGAGATTTACTCAGAGGATACTTGAAGAGTAGCAATAGTAAATTCTCATTGTCATAGAAAATAATAATAATAATAAAATCATTTTTCCTCATTTTCCCACCATTTTTATCTTCAATTATACCATCGACGTTTGTTTCTTAAAGTCGCCATACCGCCCATGTTATTAGAGCTCGCCAATGTTTATCACTATCGCCATTATTGGAGCTATAGTCATTGTTCATTGTACATTGTCGTTGAGGTCATCGCCATTCCTCACTCATCATCATTGAAGTCTGTCGTCGCTTGTCACACTTCATCATTGACAAAACTTGCATCTAAATTTCGCAGGGCAAAATGTTACAATTTATTTAATATTGAACTAATAAATTTAAATAAAAAATAATGGCAAAGTTATATATAAACTTAGATAATTTGGAGATGAGACAAATTGTATATAAATATATAAAAATTAATATTTTTAACACTAAAAAAATTATAAAAATTTGGGGGTAATTTGGGGCTCGCTGTCACCCATAGCCCTTCAACACATATTATGTGATATTGTGTTAGAAATTTAAAACTAGAATGAGGTGTTTTCAAGAAATTTAAAATTAAATCCATGTGAATTCGGTCAAAGCAGATATTATTATAATGGTGTTGAGTTAGTCCAGTTCTAATATATACATGTTAGTTTATAACTTTTTAGCTATAATTTAAAATTTTTCTCTAGGATTTTATGTTTCCTTGATGTATTTTATACTTATAGTATGAATTTTTGGGAGGGGATGTTGGATTCTTTTGTGATAACTCTTGATTGTTTCTTATTATAATTAATTTGTGACACTATGCATGTATATTATTATTATTATTATTATTATTATTATTATTATTATTATTATTATTATTATTATTATTATTATTAAGGTGTCCATCGAAGCATCAATTTTTTCTATTAGTTTTTATACGATAATGACAAGGTAAGAATTAGAATACATACAATTCAATTTCTCAAATAAAAGAGGATAAAAAAAAGAAAAAAAAATTGATATTTAAATCTATTAAGATATACGAGCTCTAAGAGTTACATTTACTTTCTGCATATTTATATTTAAATATTAATTATTATATCAAAATATAATACAAATAAAAAAAATAACAAAAATATTTTTATCAGTGTCTTATAATACTAATATAATGATATTTGTATAAAAAATTATACAAATATAAGAATATTTTTAATATTAAATACAATAAAGCAAGAGATAAATGTAATCATTAAAGGCGGATAAGGAAATATAAGATATTAAATCCTCAATATATAACAAGTCATTAACAACAATTAACATAGACAAAATAATTTTAAGTAGTTACCCACTAAGTTACACTTTCATTTCTAACATAAACTCATTTGCTGATATATCTATAAAATTATTTAATTTTGATAAACTGGGGTTGGGTTGAGCTCAGTACAGACCATCAATTGTGACGGACGGGAACAATTCAAAAATTTTCGAGTCTATTTTTTTAGGTCAAAAAACTTTTTTTTTTTTTTTTTTGTGTTGAATTCAAATTAAATTTTCGAATAATGTTTATTTATTTCATCTCTAGTTGAGACAATCTTAGTGAAATGGAAGAGCCCTACAATTACATCTAAAATTGATCAAGGAAAGAACATTCATGTATCAAACTAATACATGTTTATTAATGCATAATAATTGAAAAAGAACTATCCTTTCGGAAACCAAACTTGTAACACCCCTTATTCATGCCAATATATATATATATATATATATATTTATGAAATGCAAAATCACAAATCATCACAACAATTTCTAATTATTTTTATTTTTATTTTGATTTTCCATTCGATCAAAAAAAAAAAAAGATCTTCCAACTCAATGATTGGGATGTAATTTCACTTATGAAAAGAGATATTTTTTGTACAATGCAAGTCTAAATTATCCTTACCTAGTGATGGTCCTTTTCACGCCGTGGAATATATTAATGACAATGCCTACAAAGTAGATCTCCCCGTTGAGTATTGTGTATATTCTACATTTAATGTTTATGATATTTCTCCTTTTGATATAAGTGACGAGAAGTTGATGAAACAGTATTCTCAAGAGATGTGACAGATATAATGTGATGATCATAAAAAAAATCAAATTCAATCATGCTATCTCTTGAACCAATCACAAGGAGTCAAACTCATAAATTTCAATAAGAAATTACAAAACGAGCCAAATGAAAAAGGAATTTCATTGTCAATATTGACACCAAAGATAAAAACCATCTATGCATTTTGCTTGAATGAAAGCCATGTCCCGCTTAAGTAAGAATTTGATAGTCCACACATCATCAAAGTAATAAGGGTAAACTGTTTTTTTTAGTCCTGTAACTAGATCCTCTTATCATTTTTAGTCACGTAGGTGGAGCATGTCGCAAATTAGTCCCATAAGTGAAAAATGTTCATTGTTTTAGTCCTCCGGCGCCGGAGACGCCCGCGTGGCTCGCCGGAGGTGACGTGTCCGCCAGGTGTCCCGCCAGATCAGCGACACCTGCCGGACACGTGGATTTATTTATTTATTTATTTATTTTTTAAATTTTTTAAATTTTTTTAATTAGACCAAATAAAAAAAATGCAAATAAAATTAAAAATAAGTTTTAAAAAAAAAACTAAAAACATGAAATAAAAAATAAAAAAAAAATCCATGTATCCGCCCGGTGTCGCTGATCTGGCAGGACACCTGGCGGACACGTCACCTCCGGCGAGCCACGCGGGCGTCTCCGGCGCCGGGGGAATAAAACAACGAAAATTCTTCACTTATGGGACTAATTTGCGACATGCTTCACTTAAGGGACTAAAATGATAACGAGGTCCAGTTACAGAATTAAAAAAATAATTTACCCAGTAATAATAATAATTTGATAGCCTACATATCACAATGACTACAAGATCATGATCACTTCATATCTCATTGGTCCATCTCAATCATTATTCTATAATTGATAGAAGTCCACGAACTAGGGATTTTTATCATCATTGATAATTTTTTAATAAGTAAGGATAATTACAATCATAAAGTTTAGTTTTTCTTTTCTATTTGTATTGCCTTTTTAATTATTCATAAATTATCTATAAAATGTCCCATGAATATCATTTGTAAGTCATTAAATGAATATATTTATGAATTTTCCTTTTTTTTTAAATCAATCATTGTGTATTTTATAAGAGTAATTTTATAGGTTATGTTCTTTTGTGGGTTTTACCACATATTTTTATTATTCAGATTCTTTTTTCCTTTCAAAAATATCACATCAAACAATTATTTTTCTTTTATTTATATTATACTACAAATTTATTTTATATTCAAAATATCACATCAACCTTTATTTATACCACATTAAACAACTATTCAAATTCAACTTTTTACTATTAAAAAATTCAAACCCACAAACAAACACACCCGTAGTGTTTTGGAACAAGTCCACATCGTGAATAGTATTGGAATTATTCATAGTTTACCTCGTATTGTCAACTTTTTTAGAGAATTGTGATACATGAGTTTGATCTTTAATGTTTCATTCTCGACTTTCTCTCAATCCAAAAGATTTCAGGGTATTATCATCTTTGTATCTATTCTTTCATTAATTTTATTCTATTCAAATCTTTCACCCAATTTTTTATTGATTTCAATTCAGATTGTTATACTTGAAAAGTTTGCATCAATATAGAATAACAATGTTGGCCGATAGCAATCTAAATTACTAGCAAAGCTTCCAATGGATATGATGTCATACAAGTGAGTAGAGTAAATTGCAAAAAATATCTGACATGTATACTCCATTATTACTTTTGTCACGTATTTATCTCGTTGACAAAATATATCGTACATGTTTGCAAAAATCTCTATTTCTGTCATTTTTTTCCATGCGATCACGCGGCGCCAAATGATAGAAATAGTGGCTTTTGCAAACATATATAATATATTTTGTTAGCGAAATAAATATAAGACAAAAATGATAATAGGATATACGTGTGATATATTTTTTGCAATTTTCCTATACTAATATAAGGTGCTTGATTAATAATTAATGCTTAATGGCACCTCAATTGCATATTGTTTTTCGCAGAACAAGGATGTTCTATTTGTTTTGTGATACTAAAATCAAATCTAAACTAAAGTCTAAGATTTTACACACTCTGGCCTTCTCATCGCTAGACTGATAAAACTTGTTACTTTATCTCTTTTGGCTAATGCAACTCTCGCTTCGCAGAGATCATTTGGCAAAGTTTACTTAAATAGTTTTTTTGATAGAGTTTACTTATAGTGTGTTTGTTTGGGGGTTCGGATTTTGAGTTGGGGATTTGAATAGTAAAAATTTTGAATTTGAATAGTTGTATCATGTGGTATAAATAGGTGTTGATGTGATGTTTTGAATGTAAAATTGATTTTTAGTATAATATAAAAAAAATAAAAAATAGATGTTTAATTTGATATTATTGAATTTTAAATCCACTATTCATCCCATTTTTTCCTCCCAACAATTGCTCCCATCTCATTATTTAGTAGGTTCACTCACCTATCTTGTTGCATGTTTGCACCTTAGTTAGCTACTAGTTTTTTTTTTCAAAATATGAGTAATAACAAGTGAAATCACTCGATGTCCACACTTCATTCAAAAAAAATAAATTAATATATACATCAAAGTCATGTCTTTTTTCGTCATCAAAATAATACTCCCTCCGTCCCAAATACCCAAATACCATGTATGCTACACCGTAGACACGGTATTTTAGGAGGGGTATAATGAGTAGATAATTAAGAATGTATTAGTGAAAATAATTATCCTATAATATAAATAATTATAAATTAAGATTAAGATAACTAATTAGTTTAATTAAAATTAAAAAATTTAGAAATTAAAGTGTGTAATTATTTATCAAAAAATGAAAGTGACATAGTATGTGGGACGGACAAAAACGACAACGTAGACATGGTATCTCAAATGGAGGACATGGTATCTGGAGGGAGTAATAATAATAATAAAGACATTCTATATAGTCCACATAACACTTTTTGAAGAGAATTATAACATAGTTTAATGCTCATGTAGTTTAACAACAAGGCCACAATTGCATTTAATATAAGTACGAGAATTCTCGTTTTGAGCAAATTCAAGAAGCGAAAATATTTATTTCTTAAAGATAAAATACTAAATATAGATATTTTATTTTTTCAAAATTAAATTTGATGTGTCAAAAATAAATCAATTAAAATAATAAAAGGTAAATTATTTTTTTAAGTCCTGATCCCTTATCATTTTAATTCTGTAAGAGGAATCTGCCGCAAACTAGTTCCATAAGTGAAATTTTTTCGCTGTTTTAGTCATTCGGCGCCGAAGACGCCCGCGTGGCTCGCCGGAGGTGATATGTCCGCCAAGTGTCCCGCCAAGTTAGCAACACCTGGCGGACACGTGGATTTTTTATTTTATTTATTTTAAAACTTATTTTAAATTTATTTTTAGTTTTATTTGTATTTTTTTATTTTTTTATTTGATCTAATTAAAAAAAATTAAAAAAATTTACAAAAAAAAATAAAAATCCACGTGTCCGCCAGGTGTCGCTGACCTAGCGGGACATCTGGCGGACACGTCACCTCCGGCGAGTCACACGGGCGTCTCCTACAAGCTCCACTTACGGAACTAAAATGATAAGGGGGTCAGTTACGGACTAAAAAAACAGTTTATCTAATAATAAATTATGACTATCAAATACATTTATACACACTTTAGGATAAGTTTGTTATCTCATAAAAAAAATGTAGTAGCACGAAGCTTTTTAGACAATACAAAACAAAATATTACCTCTACCAATTTAGTAATTTAGTTACCTTGCCCGTAACATTGTACATGCATATGCCAGTCGGCAACACTCTCTAACATCCCTTGCACCTTAAACTACTCTATTTACAGTCAAGCCCTCATATATCAAGCGGTGAGACATCCTCGCTTGAAGGTTGGATTTCAAGTTCGTGTGTGTGCATGTGTTGGGTGAAATTCCTTTCGGGGTTATTCAAATTTAAAATTTTTACTATTTAAATTGCAATTCAAAATTAAACTCTTAAACAAACACATCCTAAGTGCAAATGCGAAGGACCAAAATAAAAAAATAAATAATTTGTTAAATGAAAAAAAAATTATACCAAAAGTAAATGGAGTGAAGGGGTATTTTATGCCAGAAGTTTTGCTTTCTTCCCATTTTTATCATTTTCCAATTTTTTAAGAAAAAGAAAAAAAAAACCTAAAACCCTAATCCCTTTCTCGTCGTCGTCTGGGTCTTCGTTAAAAGATTGAACAATATCACAACACATTTTTAGACGTCCGTGGGGCAGAGAACTTCAACTTAATTTTGTTATTCGAACAATCTTTCGCAGTGTTTCAACTCCTGCGTCATTTATCATAACTTCTGGTTTGCAGGGGCGGTATGGATGACACAGAAATGGCTGAACTGTTCGATGGTCCGAGTCCGAGCCAAGTTCCCAGCCGGCCTGCTCGGTTTGCCCCCAAAGGCGCTAAATTTAAACCCAAACCTGAAATACCTCAGTCACAGCCATCGGCATCCGATTCTGCAGAATTGTTAAGCAAACCTAAGAAAGAAGAGTTTGGTAGCAAAATCGATTTGAAGCCAGAACCAGGGAAAGGTGCAGTAGCTATGGATGTCGACAGGAGCCCAAGGATAAAAGCTGAGAAAGATAAATTGATGGAAACGGAAGCTGCGGGAACTTCCATGGAGACTGAGGATGAAGTTGTGCGTGAAATCGATGTTTATTTTGTTCCCTCTGTGGATCCTAAAACTAAGGTGAGCTACATAGTTTCTTGGGTTCGATCGAGATGCTGCCATTTTGGATTAAATTTTGGTTGTTAATGTATGATACAATGGTGATGGTGGAACTAATTTGATTTTTCTTATTTTTGTCAGTTGTATATATTGCAATATCCACTTCGGCCATCTTGGAGGCCATATGAATTGGAGGAGAGATGCGATGAGGTGAAAATTTGTATTTCATGTGAAACTTGAGCTGAAGATACTTAATATTTGTTTAAATTTATTGTTAAAGAACCTACTTTGGTCTGAATTAAGAGTTTGGCAATTTGATGAGAATTTATGTTTATAATTATAGGTGAGGATGAATCCAACTACTTCAGAAATGGAGATTCATTTGAGTATTGATGTCGACTCTAAGAATTATGATTCCAGTGCTGATCCCAGAGTGAAGATGGAAAAGCAGGTTTCTGTTTCTAATATGTTCAGTTATTAAGAATTATAGTGGTTCTTGTTTTTATTACAAGCAACTTATCTTTTCCAGCATCTATTGGAAATAAGTTTTTCTCTCTTTAGATGTATATATAGATAGATTTATGTATGAACATTAAATTACTTGTGTTGTTTACAGTGCATTTTTTTTTAAAAGAAGCAAAGCTGTAATCTCCCTATTGGTCTTTATAATTTTTATTATATTTATGCATTGATTGGGATCATTGGCGATCTTAAAAAAATATCTTATACTCCCTCCGTCCGGTAAAATAGTTTTGGTTGGACACGAAAATTAAAAAATAATGATATTTTAATGTTAAAGTGGAGTAGGTAAAAAGTAAAGTTAAGTATTATCGGAAATTTATTAGAAGATTGATAAAAAACAATGGGACAAGTAGAAAAAATAGTGACAAATTGATTATTATTTGTTAAAGTAGGTAATAAAATTGTGGATGGATAAAGTTTTTTACATAAATAAATTGTGCATAAGTTTAACAGACAACCAAAAAAAGAATAGTGACGTAATTTTGGAGGACGGAGGGAGTATATATTTATATGTTGTTTTTATAAAGATCCAATATTTGAATAATGGAATATTAATGTGATGTTTTTTTCCCTAGATTCTCACTACTAAATGGAAGCCACATCACACAAGTGGGTATGCTGTTGGTGTTCTTAAGGAAAATAAGGTATGTGTTTCATATTCCAAAGTTCCAATTTACTAACATTTTCATGCCATATTTGAATGCTTTGGTTTAATAGGATTTTGGATGAGTATTGTCATGTAAACCCTTCTATCTGCCATGCAGTTATACATAAATCCTATACATGCAGTTGTACAACTACGACCATCAATGCAGCATCTTGATTCTAAGGATTCTAAATGGAAGTCTAATGTCGCTGAGGAAGGTGTTGTGAAGTCAGAAGAGCCCCAGGATGGAAAACCTTCGAGGGCATCAAAGAAACCGGTGAGTTCTTTTTCTAGTTAGTAACATGATACCTCAGTTTCTTTCATTTCATCCTTTCTGTTTAGTTTTATGAAAAATTGATCAAAGTGATGCTTGCTGAATTTTTTATTTTATTAGCATAATAATACCTCAGTTATTTTTATTTATTTATTTATTTATTTGAATGTGAATGGAGGGTGAATATTTTTTGTGCTGTTGAGACACATGGTAGCTGGCTTAACTTGTCTTCAGAGTTATCAGTGTTATTTCAATTTTCCTACCTGATTATATCGAACGATTCAATTTCTGGCTATCTTGACATTGTACCTCTTAACTGAAATCATCGTTGTTTTTAGATTATAGTTTTATCAAGTTATGTGGTTTGCTTATTCCAATATCATTGCACATAAAATTTACTGATCCAGTTGTTTGAAATAATATATTAAGAAACATCTTTCTCAATATATGAAAGAAGGTGGTGGGTTTTCTAGTTTGTAACGTGATACCTCATTGTTGAAATTGCTTTATTTTAATGTGTTTTGTTTAGTTTTATAAGAAATTGATAAAAGTGATGCTTCATCTTAAAAGTGAGGATGTCTTTGTTCCATATTTTGGATCTGTGCTGTTGAAACATGTGAAAATCAGCCTAGCTTATTTCTACAGTTGCTACAGTTATTAGAGTGTTTTTACGCAATTATTATCAAAGAGTTATGCCTTTGATGTCTTTACATCTAACTTATTCAACTGAAACCCTTGATACTTTGCAGAGTAACGCTACAGAACAAGCAAAGGATGAAGGAGGGGTATGCATTTGTTGGCTCTCTGCTTTCTGTGTGAAAACATCACTTGATTATGGCCTCAATAAATCAGCTTAAACCGATGTTTAAAGGTGTAGCTAATTATGAAGAACAATAGCTATGACATCAATGATCAATAAGTTGGGGATTATTATTATTATTACTATTATGTGGAAGGTAGAATTTTTTGAGCTTAGTCATTATAGTTGTTTGTATCTAGGTATGCTGTTCAATTCTAATATCACTGCACATGAGAACTAGCAATCCAGTTATTTGGAACAATATATTATTACCTTGCTCCAAAATTTGATTGCTTACATTATTTACTAAGGGTACTTTAATGACTAATATTTTTCTGTAAAAGGTTTTCTCCTTTACCTTTTCCCATTGTTCTTGACCTATATTTTCTACTGACCTATGAGGTTTTGATTGTTCTGCTTACTTTAATGATAACTTTATGCATTATTGATGTTTGTTCTAATTTTTATGAGGATATTTGAATGAAATTGTTTGAGGAAGATTTGATGCAATGGCGTCAATACCATTTCATCTGTTATTGTTATTTCAACTTTAATCATCATCATTTTCATTCCATTTTCAGGACTGGGTTACTCTCACGTATCATGCTACTAGAACCGAAATGGCACAAGGATACCTACATAAATTAACATCAGCAGAAAGCTCACAGATCAATTTTACCATGCACCCGTATGCACTTACATTGCCAGCATTCATTTTCTTGCGCATTGGATTCAGGCATAAGTCTTAAATTGCTGCTGCGTTTCTTTGTGAACTTTGAAGGTCTGAATACCTGGATAGCTTATGTCCTCGCACCACTAGAGACAGTTCCAACTCAATTGGTGCTGCAAGCAGGTAATCAAATGCAGCACATTCTCTTTTAACTTACTGATGATGTTGTTTTCCCCTATTGATTTAGCAATAGGAAAATCAAGCTGTTCCGGAGATATATTGAATCGTGCTGATCATAACAGTTTTACAATCTGTGATAGTTGTTATATCTTTTCTGTTTTTTATTTCAGTGCAGTTATGTTTTGTTAGTAATTGATTGTCTTGCTTGAGGATTTATTATTGTGCTTGAGGGTTTATTATTGTGCTTCACATTCTATGTCTAGTTTCCATTTCATCTACAACAATTTTAGGATGTGATGGTAATGATTGCTTTGTAAACCAGCGTATGAGCTACAAATCTTTATATTGGTGAACTTTCTGAACTAGATGCATGAAGTTAAAGTTTTACCCTAAATCTGTGAACTTTCCACCCAACAAGAGATTCTTGCCTCTCAGGCTATTGGGGCTATGTATTGCTACTTAGCATTGTAGTGGGATCCTAAGGAATGAGCAGATAATGTTGTTGTTATTGTTGTTGTTGTTGTTTTTTTTTTTTTTTTTTTTTAAAATGAGCGCATGATGTTGTTGCCTTGACTGAGATGAGAACTTAGGGTGTGTTCACTTTGTTTTTAGCTTTGGTTTTGTGTTTTGTGTTTTTGGGTGAAGTAGTTGCTAGATGTGATGTTTTTGTATGGAAACTGACTATATTTTAATAGAAAATAATGTCATTTCATAGTTTTTTTTTTTTTTTTCTTTTTTTTCAAAAAGAAACTCTTGAGTAGAATTGAATGTAAGGGTTTGTTTACTTGGGGTTTGCTTTTGTGTTTTGGTTTTTAGGTTTTGGTCTGGATAGCGGTTTGAAAGAAACTAAAACCAACCTATCAACTTGCATTATTCTAGTGCTATATTTGATATGCCATAATATAATTCCTTGCATGATTTCCTTGATTTTATTTTTTTTTACAAAGTGCTGCTGTGATATGGTATTGTGCTTGTTGTTTCAGGCGTCTGCAGGGATTATCACTAAGAGAACGGTTTAAAACTTGGCTCCTCGAGGTATGTGGCTACAGTACACTGTACAGCAAAAGCAATGGATTTTGTAATTTTTTGTTATATTAATTTTCCCCATCATGAATTTGAATTCTAAATTTTTTAATATTTAGTTGGATATCTTATAAATTTACAATAATTGCAATCTTGTGAATGCCATCTACATGCATGGTGATACTCCATAAGGATGGGTATTATAATTTTTACCATAGATATAATTGTTTTATGGCCAAATAATTTCTCAAAGCAGACTGATCTTGTTTTGCCAACATGTTCAAATTTATAAGATTTTTTTTCTTATTTGTTTGCCCTCACATGACCATTGATTCATGCATGGACGCATAGGATATATTGTATGAGGGTTCTCCTTCAGGGAGCATTCATAGACAACTGTTGATCTCACAATTTTTTACCTCCAGTATGGACTTAGGCAAGATGCTCTGGTCACCCCCCACCCCATCTAGTGTTGTCGGTCCTATGTATGTTATTTTGAGTGTTGTATGTCATTAATCTAAGAAATATTAAATCTTTGATATTTATAATATTGCATGAACAGGGCCCTCCAATTCATAAATTTGATGCTCTGAAGTACCTTGCTCCTGATGAATCAGACGAAGAGATATTAGTGGTCTTGCAGGAATATGCTAGGTTGGTTCAAGGTCTTTGGCTTCCAAAAAGTCCATTGGTATATGGAACAGATCAGGGAATTGAAGTTTTGGCCAGGGATTATGTTCTTCTTTTGTTCAGCAAGGGTGTGATAATCAACAACTCTCAGTTACCACAAAGGCCCCAATTATCTAAAGCAATGAAAGAAGTCCTAAAAGTATTGGCTTTAGAAAGAGAGACCTTAAAGGACTGGAAACTTAAAGAGCCCCCAGATTACGACTTTGTGAGAAAATATCCCGCTGTTGTATCAAAACAACATGAAGAGTGGAGAAACGTGGAAAAGAAAATCAATGATCTTTATGGAGGAAGAAATGTGCCCAACACGAAGACCTCTTCAAAGACTAATTCCACCAACAACCTTGTGGCATCAAAAAGTTCTAGTAAAGTAGGTGTGAGGACTCAAGCTGGAGCAGTCTCGGTAACTGCTATGTCTGAAGAAGCCCGAGAGGCAGTAACAAAGGCTCTTCAAAAACTTTTTAAAAGTTTTAAGGTTTGCAGGTGAGAAATCTGTTGCGGACACTTTGTTTTCCCTCTTTTTCTCTTATTTATTTATATTCAGATTATAAGAGTACGTGATTATTCGTCATTTGATGGATGCATATTTGCATCTAGGTATTACACTAATTGTGTTTTGTTTTGTTTTTGTTTTTTACCAAGAAACTTGTAGAAAATTTCATTATTACTGGGGTGTAATTGAAACCTCTGCTTTTGCATCCTTAATTAGTAGCAAAGTGGGCGTATTTGGTGTGTAGAATCAAACTCTAGATGGTCAGACATAGCTGTTATACTAAACCATTGAGCACTAAATCCTAAAGTCATGAGAACCACTAGTTGTTGGTAATGTATAGTTTTGTGTCACTTAGGATAGTGCGAGAGTCCTTTTTGGCTTTTTCAACAATTGGCTTATTCAATAGACATTGTTTTGCTTCATTGAATATACCCAGAAAGAAATTGAGTTTTGGTGCTCTGAAATCTGGGGGAAAATATATCCGAGTTTGGGAATTTTGGACCAGCAAAAAGTGGATATTGTGTTGCTGCTCAGGGAAAAAGAAAATTTCTTGCCTCAATCCGAAGCTGCCATTCTAGAATCTCTAGAGTCAATATGAGATTGAAAACCATCAAAAGTAAGAGTCTAAATATTGTAAACTAAGGATTTGCCGCTACGAAGCCCAGATACAGGCTGCTGGCAAGGGTGCCAGCTGTGGATGTAGCTGCTGCTCCATATCTGTTACCATCTCTTTTTCACCTCAAACATGAAATTCACATCATATTTCTTGTACTCTTTCCTTTCATCCTTCTTCACAACTTACTTTACTAAGCTGTTGGTTTTCTTAAACCTATTTATGTCTATACATTATATGGGTTTTCGTATTGATGTATCCATATATGTAGTTTCCATATCATTTTGGTTCTAAGAAAATGGATTTATGTTGTGTCTGTCTATGGAATAAGTGAAGTCTGATGATAAAAGTTTAAATTTGAAAAACTACTTTCCAAGTTTGATGTAAGATATGCTATGCATTCACATTTTAGTTTGTAGTTGCGATATTGATGAATGTTGTAAAAGTGACAAATGAGATTATCTAATTGGATTGCTTTTTTTCTAAAATTTTGAAGACGCTATAGCAGATTTAGGGTAAGTTACTTTTTATAATATAAATCCATAAATTTTTGGTGTGCAAAAGCTTAGTTTATCTAATGTGTTGAATTCAAAGCCAATTATTAGGTTATTTTTGGAACTTTTGTGTGATTTTAGTATGTTACGACAATTTAAGATGAACAACATACTTAGTATTTTTCGCAAGTGATCATTCTGGAAAGTCGAGTTTCTAGAGCAGGAGGTAATAGTTTGATTTTTTCGCTCCATGCTATTGTAGGTTTCAACAAATTGGCCAGCTGTTGAGGGACATGGCAGTTTCTGAGCGTAACACTGGATTAGCCAAACAGGCTGTGGCTGCTGCAAATAGCATCGACACATATCCAGATGAATTCAAGGCAATTATCAATCAAGTGGCAGTAAATGTTCATGGCATCTGTGTCCCTAGATCGTCTCCAGAACATCCAGAATATGATCCATTCAGGTTGAACTTCTAGGTTTTGTTGAATGAAAATATCTGAACGATTTGGTATGTTGCTCATACATGGTACTCTGCAGGAAAGTTGTTATTGGTCTTTTTCTTGCTCAAGGACCAAATGGAAAGCTTAAAAAGGCTACCATAGTTGAGGCAGCTAAAATGGAGCTCAAAAGGGAGGTTACCAACAATGAATATCAGAAGGTAGTCTGAATTCTGATTGACACAGTTTTGAGACATTTTCTTGTCCCCGTCTATTTTTATTATAGAGAAAGTAGTTTCTTGTATTAGGCGTTTAATTTATTTGCACTGTTGTTTTTCCCTGGTTTATGTCTCGTTTAAGGGTATAGGTCAGCTGCTGATCCGGTCAAATCAGTATATATTTATACATCTTTTAGCATATTTATAATACAACATATATTATTTTATAACTCGGCATATGCAACATATGCTGAGATATGTATAAACATTAAATCAGCATCATGCTGACTTGGCCGGATTATATGCAGCCCTTGTTTAATCATAGTCTTATTTTATTTATTTTT
Source organism: Andrographis paniculata (assembly GCF_009805555.1). Taxonomy (NCBI): domain Eukaryota; kingdom Viridiplantae; phylum Streptophyta; class Magnoliopsida; order Lamiales; family Acanthaceae; genus Andrographis; species Andrographis paniculata. The sequence goes on from NW_026137614.1 coordinate 4,312,117, forward strand.
CATAATCTTATTGATCGTTTTGCAACCATATTAGATGCTCATGCTTTCTTTTCTTTTCTTGCTTTTTATTGTCTTCATTGTGATATGAAGTTTTTCTTTCAATTTTAATTTAACTTTCCCATGTAGGAAAAGGTAAGTGTTATTTTGTTTTCACTGCATTTATAAATTACGAAGCTTGTGATATTGTCTTCTTTACATTTTTTTTTTTTTTTAATTCTCCACTGTAACCTGCAAATTGTTAGGTCCATTCTTTTCCATTCCGATCTTAGTAAAGTTTTAAACTTTTTCAAAGAATTTGATAATCACTTGCCCCTTTTCTTTGACTGAAGCCTTGACGGTGAATTGCCAAAATTCATGAATGAGAGCTTCTCTTTGAAACTGATTTCTTATCCCTCATTACATGTTTGTTTTGCAGGTTTTAGGGGAGCTATGTTCATCGCAAGGAGGACTTTGGATTCTGAATAGTGGTGAAAGGAAACCCTAAGCTTTGATACATTACTTTATCAATTGAAAGCTCTCAAAAATTTTAATGTCATTGTTGTTTGTTACTAGTTGAAATATGAAGATTTTAAATATTATTCAGAGACTCTTTCTATGAAAGTAGGCAGATGATGATGCAGTCAGTATCCAGTACATTGGCTACAATAAATAGGTCAGGTTAAATTTAGCCTGAAAATAAATTTAAAAATATTATATATATATATATATATTTAAAAATAATCAAAATGTGGCAAAAAGAGAAAATGGGTACAAAGAAACTTGGCTAAACTTGTTCAAGAGCTAGGGGTGTTGGTGTTTTAATTTTGGTATTTTCACCTTGAATTAATTGTACAGAGCTTGTTGTTTATCATTGTTGAAATTCAATCGATATAAACTTCATGATATTATTTTATTATATATATTTATATAATTATTTGTATTTTAATGGAATTTTTAGGCTATTTAGGTTAATTTATTGTAGTAGTATTAGTTTTATTTGTGTTTTGGATACAATATACTATAAATTTATGTATAATTCAATCAGTAATTTAAATTATGTCTCTAGCTTGGTTTTCATAAATTCAATCAAATTTAATTGTTGAGCTAAATTAATAATTAAGGCTTGCTTTCAATCATTTTTTTTCTCTTATATTTTCTCTGTATAAGTGGAAAAAAAATGCTTTTTTCGTCTCTGTTGTTTGAATTAGAAATTTTTTAAGTTATTCCCTCCGAACGCTATAAATGACACGTTTGTATTTTTTTTGTCCGTTAAACTTATACGCGATTTATTTATAAAAAATAATTTTATTCACCTGTAATTTTATTATTCACATGTTAGTATGAAAATTTTGGTTGTATGTATCAAAAATTCACAGACAGATCGGACAGCCAACCAGTTGCCTACAAGACTGCATCTCTGTCTATAATTCTTGGTTTGAGGTTTGATATATTGGATTTTGAAAAGTTCTAAAATGAGACAAAATGTATATCTCATTGTTGACGGGAACTAAAGGTAAAATGACCTTGTCTCTCAAGTTTGCATGCAAATGAAATGTCAAAAAAAGAAAAAAAAAATTCCTAACATCCTTTACCGTAATTGATAAGATATAATAATATTTTATTATCTTATTCCTAGTTTATTTATATGAAGTTAAACATGACAAAAGTCGTCTCATATGCCAAGGTACAAGTCATTGGATATGTCCAAATATGTTTAATTTTTTAGAACTTCATGATGTCAATTTTTTATCGGCTAAAAGAAGACATGTATAATTTATATAAATGTGCTCTAGGGATGTTGAAAGTGGATTTTTTATTATCCTCTTGGAGAGAGAAAAACTTGGAAATTTTTGTGGGTTTATAAGAGAGTAGGTTAAGAATATGATTGTATTCCTCTCATATTTTTTTTCAAGAGAGAAATGTCCAAAATCTTATTGTGTAATAGATTAAAATCTTAAATCATATTTCTTGTTGAGAGGAAGTGTACTTTTTAATTTTGAGGAATTTTCGTTGCAAGATTAGATCATGTTTTGAGTAGAAAAATCTGAGATAATTTTATCTATCATTTTCGTTGTAACTATTTTTTTATTGTTTATTTTATTTATCACATTTTTATTTTTATTTTTATCAATGCTCACTTACAAAAATATTTATTATTTTTGTAGAAATATCAAAATCATCTAGCATTTTAAAATATTATTATTATTCTTTAATTCATTTAAAAAAATTTAAATATATACCCTTTTCGTTCCTCTTAATATACATATTTTTCATTTTTATAGATTTACTAAATTAAAAAATATACTTAATAAATATAAATAATTTATTCAACTACATGACATATAATCGAGATCTACTCAAAAATTTTTTTACTTTTATTTTTTTCTTAAGAAAAACAAATATTCTATTTTACATATGCTTTGTTCTCTTGTAAATTGTGATTTTCAAAAATAATATTAAAAAATATAAAATACTTTATAAAAAAGTCTAAATTTGTTTTTTAAATATTTATTAAAAAATTATAAAAATTAAATATTTCAATTTTTCGTACTAAAAAAATATTGGATTAACAAAGATTTATTCTTTTATAAAATTAGTTTATATTAATTATAAATAAATAAATAAATAAATAAATAAATTTTTATTACGATATAATTTTTAAAATATTTAAAAATATATATTTTAATTTTTTTAATCATATAAATATTAAATTTATTTAATAAAATAATATTATAACTTATTATTATTATTATTATTATTATTATTATAATTAATTAAACATTGTTAATATAAATACGGTGACATTAACAAAATCAATCGATCAATTATGTTGGACAGAGGCAGTGCTGAAGGAGTATTTGTTTATTTGTTATTCATTGTCATTGTTGGGGACTCCAAACGGATATATAACAGTTAATTTTTTTTTCTATTTAACTTTTTACTAAATTCCATTTCCATTCTCTCTACTGTTTCTACTTGATTTTGGATACGGCAAGCCTATGCGGGAATGGAATCAGAAAATCGCGTATATGTCTATTTTTGTATGCGTTTGAGTTATGGATTGTGGATTCTGATTATTATTATTATTATTATTTTCCTCTTTCTGATTTTTAGGGTTAATATGTTCAATTGAAATGGAATATGTTCTGTGTATAAACTTTGAATCTGTTGCTTTGAATTTGAATTTTAAGACAATGTTGTTATGAGTGGCTTGTACTGTGAATGTTCATATTCAATTGAAATTAAATATGCTCTGTGTTTAAAATTTGAGATTTTAGACAATGTTGATATGCCTTTGTATGTTAATTTGTGTGTTATTTGATGATGGATCTTGATAGTTGTGTCTTCTAATAATGTTTAGAGTTTCGTTCAATCAAGTTGTATTTGTTGTAAAGGAATGCTCATATCTTATGTTTCTTTTCTTTACGAACCTAGGTTTTCAGTGGCAATGGCTGCCCTCAGATTTTAGGATTCTTGTTCAAAAAACATGCGAAGAGAAGATCAAAGATATGTGTAATGTCTAGCAAGGATGCCAGGCATTCCTCTCTCAGCTCGTGAATCTGCGTAAGTCTGACTAGACGTCGTGATTTATGGGTTTCGCAAATGGAACCAAACTGATTCATTCTTCTGCTTAAGTTTTGTGCTTTCATTTGACTGAATGATAACACATGGAGACTTACTGGTTTCTTGATTTGAATTAAGATTTTTATTCATCAGGTGATCTCATCCTGTTTGATCAGGAACATGGATAGGTGAAAAGATAGAATTTGTTTAACTATGGAGATTGCTGCTTGAAGTCTCCATTTGATTGCCTACCTGTGCACATGGATCTTCGTTAAGCGATTCCACTATTGGAATTCAATTTTTCATTCATTCGTTTGATATTATTTACTGTTTAGAACAATGATCCGACAAAGCTGGAATATAAATAAGTATAGAATTTGTATATGGTTATGTGAACTTAAAATGTAATATGTTTTCTCATGATCCCTTAGTGTGGAATGCAATTAAATACTAAATGTACTTTATGGATTTCCCGTAAACGTTGTAGCCCCCCCCTCTTTTTTTAATCGTCACACCATGGCACGTGGTGATGATGATGCAAGACCAATGGCACCTTGTTTTGAGATGGTGTCTCATGGCCACGTGGCTGGTGCCATTTGGTCGTGGACAAAGACACGACTTTTGAAGGTAAACCTTTACTTTCTTCTATATACACGCTTTGTACATTTCAAAGATAAAGGAACTGGAGGAGCCCTAAATTTCTAACATCTTGAATTGCGGCACATTTGGCATCAATTTGCTTCATCTTTTCTTCCATTCGGTCTGCGTCTCCCTACGGAGCTCCATGTAATAGTATATTAATTCAGTCTTTCTTGATCTGTCTTCTGTATTGTCTTCTTTTTCCTCCTTATTTCCTTTGTTTTTTTCAAATTATTTTGGATCTTTCTTCATTTTTCGAGGTTACCTTCATGTTATGAAAGTGAATATTGTTCTGGCACAGTTAGGTTTTCTATTTCTGTTTTGTTCGTGATAGAATTTTTCTTGAGGTATGTGCGATGATTTGCTTGATTTGGAAGGTTGTAATGACATTATATATTGGATTCATTTTATTCAATTCGAGATGAACTTCTAAGTTGTTTAAATAAGAATAATTAATCTTGATATATTACTGCATTAAAAAAACTCTGCATCGTATCGTTTACATCGTCAAAACCAAGTACATTATATGCCTTAAATTTCGCGAGTTGTAGGAATTCAAGTTCATACTACACTAGATTTTTATTGATTCTTGAAAATGGTAAGCGTTGGCAGTTAGCCACTAGTTTTAAGATGAATTGGATTATATCTGGGTTCACTTTGTATATTATATATTAGCCATTCTTTTCACTTCTTATTTATTATGTCGAATTTGTTTACTATTGTTTTTCTGAGGATTACTACTATATTTTTAGGCAGTGCTTCGATGAAGCACCCTTGGCACTGTGCTCCATGCACCGTGCCTTGAAAGATTATTTCTAGTGTAAAATTTACCTTGTAATGGAGGTTTGGAAGTTTCTAGATTGCTTCACAACTCGATCCTTATTGTTCATTCACTTATTGAAATATGATACTGGCTAACGAGTCCTCAAATTATTTTGTCCTCTCCTGGCTCTTGAAAAAAATACTAAGGATGTAAGAATATTATGAAATCTATGAATCCAGTGTGGGGTGCATAGGTTTGTGTGGTTAATACTTGAATTGGCATTTCCAATTTTCTTTTAATGCTTTGTAAAATTCGAGATTCATGGGGCATACTCATATGTTTGCTATATTTAGGAAGCTGACTGCATTCGTGATTTGATTGTTAGAAGTCATTTATGATCACCATAGTCAGTTGATTCTTGGAACAGGAATTGTGTTTGCAATTGTGGATACTCACAAGATGCAGATCATGTGTGTAGCCATGATCCCCAGTCAAATTTGTCTGCAGAAGAGAAACTTGCAGCTGATGAGAGCTTTTCACATTACTGCAAGCCAGTTGAACTGTACAATATTCTTCAGCGCCGTGCTGTTAAAAGCGTTAGTTCTTTCCTAAGCATTCTGCCTTTGTCTCCTTAACAATCACTTCTCTCTTAAATTCCATCCTTTTTATGCATTTGCAAGTTATTTGGGTGATTATCACAGAAATGATAATTTTCTCCTGTTGTTTTGTGCCCACTAAGTTTGATGTACCAGGAAGACAGCAGTGAATTAAATACCATTTATTCATGTAATTATCAGTTGGTTTATATAGAGCATAGCGGACTAAGACAGGCTCTCTCTTGCAGCCATCTTTCCTTCAAAGATGTTTGCAATACAAAGTAGAAGCAAAACACAAGAAAAGGTATGACTATTTAACAAATTTGTTTTCAAAATTATTGTCTGCGTGTTTGTCACCTGGGAATTGCTGAGTTCTTAGAATCCATGACACATCATTGAGAATCCTCAACATGTTTCGGATTATTAATGACCATATGATTTTTGCTAATAAACACACTAAGTAAGCATGCTTGTCATTGGCACTTTGGTAGTGTTATTGGAATTATGTATATTCCAATGCTTATTTTTTGATAGAAAACATTCCTTTTAATAGTTTTTCTTGGATATTGGTATTCTATCCTCTACCAGCTGATATTTTTTGTTCCTTCTCTTATTTGTAGTTTTTTGAGAGTTTCTGCCATTATTTATTTTCATGTTGCCTAGTTCCTTAAAATTATGTATCAAAAAGTACGAAAACCATGCATCATGTTAGATTACTCTGAATATGTACTGTTTTATCTGTCTTCTATCCATCCTCTACCCATAGTTGCCACTTTCGTATCCATCATTTTATGCGGGGCATTTTTGGTTCTTCTCATCAACCCCTGCAAGTGCTGTGTGTTCAGTATTTTGAGTTTGCAGCACAGCCTTTCATTAGTGTAGACATAACTGATGTAGTTCTCTTTGTCTTTGCTTATCCCCAGGATTCAGATGGCAATTTCTCTACCATCAACTGTAAATGATGAATCTCAAATTCAAAATCTATTCCCTTTGTGTATATTAGTGGCAAGACAAGTTTCTAGTCCATCAGTTGTAGAGGTAGTAAAATACTTCTGTTCATCTTATTGGTTATGCCCTTGTTCCATATATTTGCATGTAACTTTCCAATGGTTTAATGTTGTTGCAGGATTCCTCAATTTATCATTTCAGTAGAGAATGCCTATTGACAAAGTGTACTGGAAGCGATAGAGTGAATCAGGATGTAGCAAATTTCATTCTTCCTGAGATTAACAAACTATCAGCTGAAGTCAAATCTGGTTTCCTTTCTATATTGTTTGTCAGCTGTGGTATGGAGTTTGTTTTTTTTTTTTGTTCTTCATTATTTCTCCTCTATCAATTGTTAGATGATGTAAATGAAGCTTTTAGGTGAGACGGTCATTTACATCATCTAATATGGTATTAGAGCCATAAGTCTCGTGTTTGAGTCCCACCTGTCTCCATTCGTCGTCATCCACGTGCAAGTTTTGTATGGTGGCGTATATTCCCCTTGCACGTGAGGTGGCGTGTTGGTTGACTCCTATATAGAGATAAATAAATATATAGTGTGTATCTCTTTAAGCTTAAGTTATTAGGCAAAACGGTTATTTGCACCATCTAACATCAATAAAGATTTTTCCATCATATTGTTGTGCTATGCTTCTCTGCAGCTGAATTGTTTAAGGACAATGAGGACGGGTCACTCTTTCAAGGTGAGTTATTAATTAGCTGTACTTTTTTCCCCTAACTTGTATCATTTATTTGCATGTGAAATGAAAGCAATCTAGTTTGGTACATATGTTCCTATCATAAAAATTAAATGTGGTGATCCAATTTTTGAGGCACAATTCTGTTGATGAGCCCAGGTGTCCCAGCATGTATGTAGTCCTGTCTAGGGGTTATTATAGCATAAACATAATAGTACAAGTCTTCTTCTTCTTGTGAGGGAGATAAAAAAATAAAAAAATAAAAAAACAAGAAAAAAAAGTAAATCTATCTCTTGTGCAAATCGTAAGGAAAATTGTTCTTGAAATATTTTTAAGTAACTTAGCACTATTTTCCAGATGCTTTTAGATTGCAGATGTACTGATCATCATCATGATTAATTTTGTTATGAATGAACTGCAAACAAATTATTATTATAATGATAAGTTATAGAACACTTGAGTTGAAGAAGCTTCCCTTAAATCAACTACTTAGGGCGTTTTTTTTTTTTTTTTGCATTTTTAGTTTGAAATTTACTGAATGGAAAATAGGTTTTGGATGTTATGATTAGACAGAAAATAGATGGTGGATATGATGTTTCAAGTGAAAAGGAGGTGTTGGATGTGTTTTCTAGAGGAAAACAAACATTTAACAATAAATTGCCAGGTGCAAACACAACTATGAATTCAGAAACAAAAACACTCTTTCATGAATTGAAGTTAATCCATTAGCTCAAGTGATCAATTTTTGCTGATCCATATTTATTTTTGATTTCTATTCTTTCTTTTTCCTTTTTTATAATTTATCCTTTTCAAAATAATATAAGGTGTTGCAAATGTGGATACATGTTAGTTCTAATAATGAAGAAGCTACAAATTTCACATCCTTTTTAACAGAAATTGTCTCTTGCTGCAGTTTACCTGTGGGTTTTTTTTTGTTGAATGACTAAGTTTATATTTAGAAAGCCCTGCCACTGCTGCACAACTATTTCCTTGGCCTATCCAATTTGAATAGGGAACATGTGATAAGTCAACAAAAACTGTGATGCAGCATGGGGACATCTCCTTTATTAATTACTATGTGGTTTGTGAGATTTCTTAGCCAATGAAGCATTCATATCAAGTGTCCTTATATTGTGCTTTAATCTGACACGTGGAAACATAAAAGATAAGGTGAACTAAGTTGAGACGGAATTGATCTTTAACCCAAGTTGGCACACAATCCTGCAGGAATATGTTGAACATAAATTGAATCACCACAATCTAGAGACTAACACTGTAAATTGGGTCTTTGGAATGCTTCCAAGTGCTCGTAGGCTATAGCTCATTCATTAAATTTTTGCTCTATGTTGTGAGTTGTAGGGTTGTGTACTTGTGGTGTGGTTTGGGTTCATGTATCTATTCTGTTGAGTCCTTTTTCCGATCTTCCCATTTTGGCTATTCAACTTATCTATCATTTTTCTGCTTATGTCATAAATCATTATGGTATTAGAGCTTGTAGCAACAATTATCTTTTTATTTTCAATTTCCATTTGCATTTTTTTTTTGGTATGAATTGTAACCTATTTTTATTACTATATTCCTTCATATATTATCCAAAAGTTGGAAAAATGAAATAAAGAAAAACAAAGTGGAGAGGTTATGTGCTTAGCTTCCATAGGTTATTTGCACTTTTCAAACTGTGTTTTGCTTAGATATCTCATGATTCTTGTTTGTTGCATTGCCTTACTCTTGTATTAATCATGTTGTCACTTTTTATGATTGTCATATATCAAACTTGGAATTTCAGATTTGGACGTAATTGTTATCTGAAGTTACTTTTTGCTGATAAAACTAATCAAATGATCAAGTTGTCATTTATAGATTAATTGTTTCTGTGCATAATGAATCTAATGGAAGCGTTCAAGTAGTTGTCTTCTTCTCTGTGTTAAACCCTACTGTTGTTTTCGCACTGGTTGAGGAGTTAGTCATGTTTAGGCGTATGTTTATTATTTTATCTTACCTCCTAGTAACTGTTGAATTGAACTGGCCTACAAAATAGGGATAGCCAAAAATTGGACGGTCACCAATAAGATTTTCCTAATATAAGATTGTCGTCAATAAGTCCCATGGTTCCGAATAGTAAGTAGTTAGCATATCGCATCTAACAAATATTTATGTTGGAAAGGGATTTAGATTTGCTGATAAAATTTTGTTTTCAGTTGACATCTTCATCTTGAGCCTAACGTGATTCCCTTCTGATGATAGCTAATGTTGGAGGTCACTGCTACCTGGGTAAAATTCCAATGGAGTTACTTCAAATATCCTGGGAGAAGTCTCTGAACTTGAGTAGTGGTGAGAGAGCTGAGATGCTGTCAACTGTTGATCTGCATTCTTGCTACCTGAAGGTATTGGAACAAAGATAAATTATGTTTACGTATACGTTAATTTTCTTGTTAGTTGTTAACCCACAATTTATGTACAGTGTTCAAATTGCAGAGGGAAAATTATAAAATTGTATATTGATCATCAACATAAGGAGTCTATATATAGGCAATACAAAATATACTCGATAGACTCAAATCTAAGTAATCTAATCTATGAATAAGATCAAATCTAGATATAAATCTACTAATCTATAACTGAATATCTAAAATATCTCAGCTATTCTTTGACACTCCCCCTCAAGCTGAGGAATAGATGTCTTCCATTCCCAGCTTGGATACAAGATCATGGAAACTCGAACTGTTCAGCCCCTTTGTTAGAACATCGGCTAATTGTCTCTCTGATGGAACATAGGACATACAAACTAACCCTTCATCCAGTTTTTCTTTAATGAAATGTTTATCAATTTCAATATGCTTTGTTCTATCATGTTGTATAGGATTATGAGCTATATTAATAGTTGACTTATTGTCACAGTAAAGCTTTATAGGAGCCTCCCATTTGACTCTCAAATCATCCAAAATGATCATCAGCCAAAGTAATTCGCATAATCCTTGAGCAATTGCCCTAAATTCTGATTCTGCTGATGACCTTGCCACTATATTCTGCTTCTTGCTCTTCCATGTCACTAGGTCACCTCCAAGAAAAGTACAATACCCTGCAGTTGATCTTCTATCCACTAGGGAGCCAACATAGTCAGCATCGGTGTAGGCTTCCAAAGTACAGAGTGTCATTCCTTTTGAACAAGATTCCTTTCCCTGGATTGCCTTTCAAGTAGTTCAGTATCCTGTAAGCAGCTTGAAGATGAGGTTCTCTTGGATCATGCATGAATTGGCTGATCAAACTTACAGAATATGCTATGTCTGGTCGAGTGTAAGCAAGGTATATAACTCTGCCAACCAACCTCTGGTACATTCTTTTATCCACAGCTGGTTCTTCTTTAGCTTCTCCCAATTTATAGTTTGGATCTATTGGAGTAGAGAACGGCTTACACCCAATCTTCCCTGTTTTTGCCAATAAATCAAGCACTTACTTTTGTTAAGATATGAAGATCCCTTGTCTAGAATATGCCACCTCAATACCGAGGAAATACTTCAATTTCCCTAGTTCTTTTATTTCAAATTCTTTCATTAGTCTCAGCTTTAATTCATGCTTCTCTTTCTCATCATTTCCGGTCATTATGATGTCGTCCACATAGACTAAAAGAGCAGTCACTCCCCCTACAGCTGAATGCTTAATGAAAAGCGTGTGGTCACCTTGGCTTTGTTTGTACCCAAATTCCTTCATGAATTTTGCATATCTGCCAACCCATGCTCTAGGAGATTGTTTTAACCCATAAAGGGCTTTTTTTAGTTTGCACACCTTGTTACCAGTGTCCCCTTCAAATCCTGGTGGAATGTTTATGTAGATGTCCTCATTTAAGTCACCACGGAAGAATGCGTTCTTAACATCATATTGTAGCAGTTGCCAATTAAAGTGAGCAGCCAATGATAACAAAATTCTTACTGTGTTCATTTTTGCAACTGGAGCAAATGTTTCTTGATAATCCACCCCATAAATTTGAGTGTATCCTTTGGCTACTAACCTTGCTTTATATCTTTCAAGGGATCCATCAGCCTTGTACTTCAATGTAAAAATCCATTTGCAATCAACAATGTTTTTTCCCTTTGGTTTATCAACGATCTCTCATGTTTTATTCTTCTCTAATGCATTCATCTCTTCTCTCATAGCATCCCTCCATTCCCTTTTTGACAATGCCTCAGAACACATTGAGAGGGATGACAATGGTGTTCAAACTCACAATGAATCCCTTTTGGGCTGACAATAGGCGCTTAAAAGAGACATAGTGAGATAGAGGATAGAGTGGTCGTTTAGTGCATTCTCTGGTTTCTTTTCTAACAGCAATGGGAAGATCCAGAACAGTAGTTGAATCAGTGGACTGTTCAACAGATTGTGTGTGTAAAGGTGGATCTGATTTCTTTCTTAGAATTTGGATTGGATTATTGGACTTGTGTCAGTTCAGGAACGGTCTTTCTCTTTGAATACACCTGAGGAAACTTTGGAAAATTGTGAGTGATGCTGGTTGGAGAAAGAGATGATATGGGTTCAGTGATGTGGCTGGTTCAGAGGACTCAGGTTCAACCGGAACATGAGGAGGGTTTTGTTCTGAGTGACTGCGGGGTGGTACATGCGGAAGGTCAAGGGTTTTAAGTGGTCAAAAGACTCACAAGTACTATCTTCCATCATTGAAATCTCCCCCTGAAGAGAGGACTTGAAAAAATGTCTATTTTATGTGAAAGTGACATCTGCAGAGATGTAAAATTTTTTGGTCAAGAGGTTGTAACATTTGTATCCCTTTAGAGTGGATGAGTAACCGAGGAAAACATATTTGATGGCTCTAGGGTCTAGCTTCCCTCTATGTTGTTTGTGGACATGAACAAATGCGGTACACCCAAATACCCTAGGAGTGAGGCCATTTGAGGTTCTGAAGTGAGGGTAAAAGCTATGAAGGGCCTCTATGGGGCTTTTGTTTTCTAACACATGGGAGGGAAGTCTATTTATCATATATGTGGCAGTAAGAACGGCTTCTCCCCAATAGGACTTAGGAACATTCCTTTGAAAAAGTAAGGCTCGGGTGGTGTTGAGTAAATGCCTATTATTTCTTTCAGCTACCCCATTTTGGTGGGGTGTCTCCACACATGATGAATCATGGATAATCCCATGTGATTGAAAGTAAGGTGACAGAATCTGATTGAAATAATCTCTAGCATTGTTTGTCCTTAAGCTTTTTATTTTGACCCCAAATTGATTTTGAACCATTGAATGAAAATTAGGTATAATAGTGCTAACATCAGATTTTTGTTTAAGAAGAAAGAGCCATGTGACCCGAGTGCAATCATCAATTAAGGACACAAACCAACAAGCCCCAGAAACATTAGGTATAGTGGAAGGACCCCATATGTCACTATGAATCAACTGAAAAGGATGAGAACTTCTTTTATTGCTAATAGGAAAATATGCACGGATATGTTTTGCCAATTCACAGATGTCACAATGAAATTCAGAAATATTTAATCCTTGGAACAAATGAGGAAACATTATTTTTAAAATCCTAAAAGAAGGATGACCAAGACGTAGGTGATATAGCCAAATGACATCTTTATTCGAGGAACTAAGGAAAGAAGAAGGCAAGTTACTCTTAGGTTTTTTAGATGGTTCCAGGTGGTAAAGACCGTTCATTTCCTTAGCAAGTCCAATCCTCTTCTTGAATGGAAAAAAGGATTGTTGACAGTTTGGGCACATGGAGAACATATTTAAGGATAAGGCTATGTGATATGTATATCTCCAATCCCTGCAACAGTGGCTAAGGAACCATTGGCCATAACAATTTTTCTATTACTTGGAAATGGGGTATAGGTGTGGAAGAGTTGAGATGTGGGGGTCATATGGTCTGTAGCACCGGAGTCTATGATCCAAGAGTTGGTACATAATTTGTCTAAGACATTCATGCACACAGGTTTACCTGAGAGAGTCATTGAACATGTTCCAGAAGGCTTCTCAAGAGACCCCAACAAACTTCTCAATCTCTCAATTTCTTCACTATTGAACCCCCCTATTGCTGGATTTTCCTCAATATTGGGCTGCTCTGCCATATGCGCGTGAGGCCTTTGCTGGAGATGGTTTTAGACATGACTTAGTGAAGAAGAATAATTCACAGCAATTAAGGCTAGAATAAAATACAGCGATGAAGGCTGCTTGAAGAAGACTACAAAACCCTAGAAAAATTCCTAGAGCTCTGATACCATGTTAGAAATTTTGGGGGAAAATTATAAAATTGTATATTGATCATCAAAATAAGGAGCCTATATATAGGCAATACAAAATATACTCGATAGATTCAAATCTAAGTAATCTAATCTTTGAATAAGATCAAATATATATATAAATCTACTAAATCTAAAACTGAATATCTAAAATATCTCAACAACATTATAACTCAGCTATTCTTTGACACAGAGGAACACATATGGAGTTACTGGTTCTTGAATTTTTCCGTATCTCCTTTTTGGCTATTATTTTTTCTATTTTTAGAATAAACTTTTCATCATAGTTAGACCATTTTTTGGGTCGTACATTGGCTTTGTAGTTATTATTTGTGCCACATCACACATGTCCTTTCCTTGTAAGCTTGAATCTCGGTGGCTTTTGATCAAGGTGTTGAACTATTGTGCCTGCCTTACTCTAGCATGTGAGCTCCGTCTTGGTTTGTTCTGTTGAGTGTTAAGGAGCATGAACTGTTTGTTTTATGTTTTGTTTTTACTTTCCTTCTGGTTTCTTCTCATTCTCTCCAGCTTCAACAGTTTCTGACGTCCTCTGTTCCTTCCTTCTTCTTTTTTTATATTATTGTATTATTGGTCATCCATTTTTCACCTTTGGTTTCTGCATATGTATTCCTTCCTTTATTCTTCTTTCCATGTTTTTTATCCTGACACTACCTTGCTTTGCTTCCTTTTCTTTTCCCACTTGTTTTTTACCCTCTTGCCTTTTTGCCTCGACTGTTTTCTTATTTCCTGTTTAATAATTCATTGGTCATTGGTGATAATAGTGAGAAGTTATCTATGATTTTGGTTGCTTTATTCTTATAAGTTTCTTTAATGAAAGCGTAATGTATGGATTATGGAATTAAATGCTCAATTATTATTGGAAATGGACTTATAACCAAATTATTATTTATTAGAGGATACTGTTTCTTCCAAAATACATGTTTACACAATGGTGCCCCACTTCAATGAGGCATGCAATATGGCTCTAGGAACTTTTGCGGTGTGATGTACTACCTGTCATTAATTTCAACCCATTTCCTGATGCTATTTTTATAGCAGAAATACTCTCTCAGATAATAATGTAATGTATTTCCTAAATTCTTCCAAATGCTGTATCAAGACAATTTAGATGATGTGTGCATCATTGTTTATGAATTGCAGAAAGATTTTTGGCAATTCCAAACAAAAAGTTTGTTGATTCATGCATTCTTTTGGTTATTTTTATGTGTTCGTATTTGCTACTTTAATTATTGTGCACTAAATTGTCCTCTCGTACAGGCTATATAAGCTTCCTACGCCAACAATCTTCTTGCTATCCTTGTCTACCTCAGCTTTTTTCCCTATATTGCATTGAACCAATCCTTTTCTTAGTTCGTTTCTTTTATGCAGACGAGCTGTTTTGGAGAAGACAAATGTTTTTCATTTTGTAGTCCCCGCCCTCATGCTGGTGCTATGGTACACAATTTTAGTAACAATCTTATCTTAATTTTCAGAGGGGCTTCAAATATGTTATTTAAGGTCTCTCCTCATTTGTTTACTTATCTCTTTCCCTTTTGCTGTCTTTTGCAAGGCTATGAGTCTACAACTGCAAGTCTGCATTGCAGCAGAAGAGATTGGTGCCAAGGACAGATCTCCATATGATTCATTATCATATAGAGGCATTCATTCTTCAGTTTCGCCTCAGATTATAAGGTGACTCTTGGACACTTTATTCTACATTTCCTCTATCTCGTATTAGTAGCACTACCCATATTGCTTATAGAAATAATTGATGTATTTGATCAAAACAAAATTAGCAATGCTGAATCATTTGTCGATCATTAATAATAACCGGTTATCTGAATCAATTCAATGACATTAAACCATGCTTATCATGGGCCTTAATGCTTCAGGCAAACATTTTATTATTCTTTTTTTTTTGGAAACTAGGGGTTAACATTTGAATTTTTGGGAACTGATCAGAAAATCCGGATCTTTCGAAATAACCAATCCAAACTGAATCGAAATAATCAAAATACGAAATTCGAATTAAAAAATTCGAACCAAATCAAAAAATCCAAAATAATCCGAAATTCTAAAATTTTTATTATTTTTCTAACTTTTATATTTTTATAATTATTTTATACTATTAAATATATATAATAAATAAAAACAAGTATATTAAAATATAATTAATAATTTGTAAGTTTTTATTTTTATTAAAATATTAACTATATAATAAAAAAATATATTAAAGATATTATATTTCTGATTGGTTCGGGTTTGTATACCGATCCGAACCAATCTGAAAATTCGAAAAATCAAAACCAAAATTTAAATTTCGGTTTGGTTCGGATCGAATTTTCAGATATTTTGCTCACCCCTATTTGAAATGAAAAAACTAACTTAACTTCATTGTTGTTTGCAATTGTTGGTTGACTCCCGTAGAAATATAATTAAATAAATGATGTGTATTTCTACTAGTTTAAATTTTTAAATGAGACGATCATGTATATCATCTCATATGTTATTAAAGCCCAGAAGTCTCATGTTCGAGTCCCATCGCCCTAATTCATTGTTGTTTTGGTTCAAAATTTGTATGCCCATATAGGGGCATATATTCCCTTTGCACGTGAGGGGGCATATATTCATATTTTATTTATTATATTACATTAAAATCTAATTTTATATTTAAAACATCACATCAATACATATTTATATCACATCAAACAACTACTTCAATTCAAAATTTTATTATTCAAAACCCAAACCCCACAAACAAACACAATCTTATGATTAATTTGGTTCCTAACATAAAATTTGATTGAATGTGAATGTAAATCCATGAGTGCCTACTGCAACTGTATGCATGCTTTGTCATGTGTATGAATGTGAATTTGATTGATACTACTCTTAATTTGGTTCCTTGCTACAAATTGAATTGATGCTAATGTGAATGTGAATCTGTGAGTGACTACTGCAATATGTTTGCTTTGTTATGTTTATGAAGTTACTTTGTTAGGGCCCCTTTATACATGCCTCTTTCTGCACCCCTTTGATGCATTTCATGTTGTTCTATTATTTCAAGATCATTGCAATGCCACCTTTTAAATGTATTAGATGATGTAAATGATCGATTCACCTAAAAACTTAAGCTATTAAGGATATGCATCATTTATTTATTTATCTACAAACGGGAGTCAACCATCACGCCCCTCATGGGCAAGGGGATAAACACACCACCAAACTAAACTTGCTCGTGGACAATGACAAACAGGGAATGGTGGGACTCACCTAAAAGCTTAAGTTGTTAGGGATACGCATCATTTATTTATTTATCTACAAACGAGAGTCAACCAACAAAATAGTATGAAAAATATGGCTCTGCCTATATTGAATGTGTTAGTTTTGTTATATAGTTCTAGAATGAATTTTTTTGGCCAATTTGGCCCAGGCAGGTAACCAAAAATGGCCTCAATGTTTCTTAGGAAAATGTTTGTTACTGTTCAAAAAGTCATGAGTTTTTTCATTGAGCTACTTCCTATAACTTTCTTATTTTGATTAAGATATTTTGTTTCCTGATTTCAAGTGTATAATAGAACGAGTCCTGCATATGTGATAGTAAGATTATTCTCACCTTTTATCATATATTATGTGAGTTGAAATTAAAAGGGAGAATCCTCCCCATTTCTGGATTTTGATGTCACTGGTTAATCATTTTGTACTTTAGAGTTTAGAAATATTTGATTTTAATTTGCTACAGGAGAATTATTTGCCATTTACTTCTAATTATTCCTTAGTACTCTCAACTTTTGCTCCCGAAAAATTTGTGTTCTTTCATTTCTCAAAGCTCCACTTTTCCATAGACATGGTGTTTCACGCTTTTCTTGGTTGGTGTTGTCTAGGTTGAGGGCTGGAAATGTTGTTTTCAACTACAAGTACTATAATAATAGGTTGCAGAGCACTGAAGGTAATTGGTTACACTCCTTCGGTGCTTCTATGTGGTTGGTAGCTTATCCTTTCAATTCCATGTTTAGTGTATGTTATTTGTTATCTTATTTTCCTATGGTTTGTTGCATAATGCGCACTCTGAATCTGAAGGGTAAAAACACCCGTGGCTCATCTTCAAAATTTTTTGATCTGTGAAAGAGAATCTAAATCAACTGTATGGTGCATAATTTTGCTACATTTTGAAGAAAATTTCTGAGATGTTAATTGATAATGAAATTAAGGTCTATTTATAACCTTATACAAAAAGATAAAGTCAAATAATAACAACATAATCTACTAGACATGATTAAATAATAATTAACATATCTTAAAAAAATAATATCAATAAAAAATATTTATTTAAAATATACTTCAATAATATTTCGTTTAAAACTCAAGTTGGTGATGTAGAAGTCAATTCGAATTTGACAAAAAGAAATAGAGGTGGATTTTGAATATGGAAGGACTTCATAACTGGACATTAGTATTCAAATCGATTAGGTGGGGTCCTAAACCCTAAGAAATTAGGATTTTGGCCAAATTAAGTTTTCTAGTAGCATCAATCATCTGGCATGGGAGTGCACCGGTGATCCTCTCTCACAACCGCGGTAACTCTAGTAAATTGAAATTTTGGCCAAATTAAAATCTTTTCAATGGCCACAATCCTCTGTTGCTGCGGCGGCATCAAAATAGGATTTCTGATAACGGCGATTCTTTGTTGCGGCAGCATCAGCGATCATCCGTCGCTCCGGCGACGCTAAACCCTAAGAAATTAAATTCTAATAGTTAAAAACCCTTTCCAGATAATTGAATGCCAAATGAAAAAACCTTAATCAAAACTAAAAACTTGATAGAGAAATTGAAAATACTCCGGTATATTGTTGCCGCAAGCCAAAAAAATTCTCGCAATCGGGCATCAGTCTATCTTCACACGTGGCTGAAGTCGGCGGCAGCAAAATGGTTTACTAGTGTTTACCAGTGTTGATCAGTGTTGATCAAATGTTGACTGATGTTGACCACATCGGTCAACTCACAGGCGTTGTGTCTGGACTCACAGGCATTGTTCTGACAATGATATTTGGTATATTGTATAAAGTCTTGGCCATTCTTACGCATAAATGGCGTTGTTCTGAACTCACAGGCCTTGTCAGACGCTGATATTTGGTATATTGTATAAAGTCTTGGCCATTCTTACGCATAAATGGCGTTGTTCTGAAGATGATATTTGGGGTGTGTTTGTTTGGAGGTTTGGATTTTGAGTTGGAATTTGAATAGTAAAAATTTTGAATTTGAATAGTTATATGATGTGATATAAATAGGTGTTGATGTGATGTTTTGAATGTAAAATTGATTTTTAGTATAATACAAAAAATGAAAAATAGGTATTTGATTTGATGTTTTTTAGGGGAAAAAATTGGATGAATAGTAGAAAAAAAATCCAATCCCTCAAACAAACACACCCTTGGTATATTGTATAAAGTTTTGGCCATTCTTAGGCATAAATCTCATGTCTGAATAAGAATGGCAGGTCAGATACAATGGTAAACTGACAAATAGTTGGAATTAGAATGCGATATATATTTTGGAAGTGGTAGTAAATCTCAAATTCGAAAGGCAATCCTTCGAGTACATTTCAGATATGGGGATGTACCGGGAGAAAACATGGCTTTGATACCATGTTACATTCTCTGGGAAATTTATAAGATATTTATTGATAATAGTACAATTAAAGTCTATTTATAAACCTTATACAAAATGATAAAGTCAAATAATAACTTAATCTAGTAGATAGGATTAAATAATAACAATCGTCATGATTTATTGTTCATCCTTTCATTTGATAGAACATAGGGTAAAACAAAATCAATATACTTTATTCCTGATGCGGAGAATAAACCTGCAGAGGATAACCAATTCTCCCTACCACCAAGCTGAAGCCATCTTAAACCAAAAACCTAACAATCCCACTAATATAGATGAACCCCTTAGTTATATTTGACATAGATGTACCCCATATATATATGGGCCCATTTACATGGACTCAAGACACATTAAATAAAAGGCTTAGTTATTCAAAAATAAAATAAAGTAAAATAGAAGCTACACTTGACTAATCAACCTTGTGCCACAATCGTCAGGAAATCTGCAGCGTGCTGCATGGCTTAGTCGTGTGACTTCTCCTTACTTTCTGAACTGGGAAGTGTTAGTCAGATGAAGACTAGGATCATATATCTAAATGAAGGTTGTATATGTGACGCCCCGGCCTGCAAGCTTCACAAAGTCGAGCGTCTCGGGATTGTAGACTGGTCCCACATGTCAACACGAGTTCTTCCAGCGCGCTTCTCTCCTCACTCACGCGCACCCTGACTGCCCAGGGGGTCACCAATTCTAAAATTACTTTAAAGCAAGCACGTTTGCTTAACTCTAGAGTCCTTTCAGTAGGGCTTTCGAAAAGAAATGTGGACATTGTTTACATAAGTAGTCTATTCAATCCATTTAACCTATATTCAACCTCGGATGGCTTGGCACCGACTCATCCACGGGAGTTGACCTAGCACCGGCCCAATTTTTGGGGTATTACATCCCCCACTTAAGAATGCAATGTCCATGTTGCACCCATAGGATTATCAACTGCTAGGCTCGTCACCAGTTCGGTCAACGACTGAGAGCTGTTGCAAGCCACGTAAAATCGAGCATATCGGGATCGTAGACTGGCCCCACCAGTCAACACGAGTCCTTCCAGCGCGTTTATGTCCTCACTCACGCACACCATGAGAGACTTCCCAATGGGTCGCCCATTCTCAAATTACTTTAGAGCAAACACGCTTAACTCTAGAGTTCTTTCAGTAGGGCTCCTGAAAAGAAATGTGCACATTGTTGACATGAGTAGTCTATTCAATCCATTTAACCTATATTTAACATCGAATGGCCTGATACCGGCTTACCCACGGGAGTTGGCCTAGCACCGGCCGAACTCCAGGAGTATTACATCATCCCCTACTTAAGAATGCAACGTCCACGTTGCACCCCAAGGATTATCAACTGCTAGGCCCGTCCCTAATCCGGTCAACGACTGAGGGCTGTCGCAGGTCTGCTCTGATACCAAGTGTGACACCCTGGCCTGCAAGCTACGCAAAGCTGGGCGTGTCGAGATTGTAAATTGGCCTACAAGTCAATATGAGTCCTTCCAGATACCAAGTGTGACACCCCGTCCTACAAGCTACGCAAAGCCGGGCATATCGGGATTGCAGACTGGCCCCACACGTCAACACGAGTCTTTCCAGATACCAAATGTGACACCCGGCCTGCAAGCTACGCAGAACTGGACATGTCGGAATTGTAAACTGGCCCCACAGGTCAACACGAGTCTTTCCAACGTGCTTATGTCCTCAAATAACTCTAGAGCAAACACGCTTAACTCTAGAGTTCTTTCAGTAGTCTATTCAATCCATTTAGCTTAAATTCAACCTCGGATGGCCTGGCACCAACTCATCCATAGAAGTTGGCCTAGCAACTCCGGTGGTATTACAATATGCATGGAGGTTGAGAGATCGATTGTTTATATGAAGGTGGTTTCACATGTTATACTCCAAAATCTAATTCCAGTTAATTTCAAATTTTTTTAAATTTCTATCTTTCTTCATTTAGTTATTGATCAGCTGGAATAGAACACAATCAAATAGGGTATCATCAGATTGAAGGAACCATGTGAAGCTATTTTCTTTCATTATATCTCAATCCTTGAGATCTTATCGGGGTGGGAAACAGTGGCATGGGTTGACATATAGCTGTACCTTCTCATTCTGTTGTACTTATGTATCTAATGTATGTTGAATTTTCAGGTGTCCTAGTAAAAAGCATACTTTTTGCATGTTATGTTTGCGAATAGTACTGAACTTAGTAATTTAACAATATCTTTAAATAGTCCTGGAGCTCTTAAGCTGGTGCTTTCTATCTTGAATTATAAGTTTGTGCTGGATGTTTTTTGCCACACTGATTGTGAAATTTGGGTCATCATAAGTTTTCAGATAATTAATTAACATAGTAATGCAATTATCATTTTATGCCATTTTGTAATTTTTCAGTTGTATGAGAAATGAGAATTCTCTTATTTGAATTGTCCCTGTGTGTAGCTTTGCACTTCATCCTTTCTTGCCGCTGCAAAAGTTCTAGAAGTGTGACTTTATATCTGTATATGCAGTGACAGAGGATTTCTCGTGCCCTTTCTGTTTGTTTAAGTGTGGAAGCTTCAAGGTATTGCCCACTTTTCTGTTTTTATACCATTTTGTTGAAATGTCTTTCGACTATGACTTGATACATGCATTTAATGACTTTAACAGGGTCTGAGATATCATTTGCCTTCTTTTCATGACCTCTTCAACTTTGAATTTTGGGTCAGTAAATATTTATTCTGAACGATTTTCCAATTAAAGTAATTGAGTTATTAATTTAATTCTAATGCTATTGTATAGGTTACTGAAGAACTTCAAGCTGTGAATGTTTCTATCAAGACTGATACATGGAGATCTGAGGTCAGTGTAGCTGTTATACAGCATGGAGTAATATGGGAATAAACAGCAACAAAAGCTTTGTATTAAGTACCTTAACTACCCATGAGAATCTCTTATTTCATTGCTGAAACAATTATTTACATGCACTTAAAAACTGAAACAACTTTGGTTTTGCACCAAGTGTGATAGGGAGCAGGGACGGGAGTGCCGAAGGCGGGGACGGGCTTAGGCTTGCTTTTGCAGGATTAGAATTTTCTTTTATCAGTCTTTTATTATTTCGTTATTTGGGCTTTTACTTATGGACTTTTATTTTTTGTGTTGGGGTTGTCTATTGTTTATTGGATAGATTTATTGTACTTTTAGTAAGTAGGGTTTAGCAGTAGTATTTAATGAGTAGTAGGGTTTGCTATTTTCATTCTCAATCTCGGAACCTTGAGGCTTTTGGGCAAACCTTTGATTTTGTTTGATTGTTCTTTGGACAAACGATTGACGTCGTTTGATTGTTCCTATCGATTTATTTGGTTTCTATCAGAGTGATTCATAGAATCTACATTCAAAATGGTTAGATATTGATGCTCTTAAGATTTTGTGCGTAGTTTCGTAATTTCTTAATTGCACAAAACTGATCAACTTTCCCGATTGATTGGTGCAGAATGTTGCAGCAGGTGTTGATCCTAAGCAACAAACGTTTTTCTTTTGGTATGTTTTTGCCTTAATCTATTGTTTTATATGGATGTATGATTTATTGCAGATTTGAGCTCTTTTATCTTACTTTGTTTTCCGTAATAATCGGTCTGTTACAGTTCTAAAGCAGGAAAGCGCAGAAGACCCAAGAGCCTAGTTAAAAGTACAAAGCATGCGCATGCCCTTGTATTTGATTCTGAAATTCCGGAACCTCTCAATGAACTTCGTAAAAAGACGGATGGTAAGCTATATAAATTGTGCCTGTTGGTAGCTGCATTTATGATATTTATTAATTATTGTTTACCAACTAGCTTAGCCTTGAGAGTTCTTTTGTGTATTTGAGCTTCATCTTTCTGGAAACCTACTATGAACTG
The DNA here is from genome assembly GCF_009805555.1 of Andrographis paniculata. Classification (NCBI taxonomy): domain Eukaryota; kingdom Viridiplantae; phylum Streptophyta; class Magnoliopsida; order Lamiales; family Acanthaceae; genus Andrographis; species Andrographis paniculata. The sequence goes on from NW_026137614.1 coordinate 4,335,123, forward strand.
CTTCAATCCAACTTACGTGAGCGAACCAATGAGATATCTTCAGTTTTTTAGTAGTTTATTACCAGTGCCCGACAGCATATTCATAAAAAACACTTGTTTAAAACCTAATGCATTTATCTAGTATGGGTTCTTGAAGAGAATGCACCCATTTGCTAGGTTATTTCTCTTTGACAAAGAGTCTGTATTCATATTTGCTTTGTTTAAATCTACCAAGCATGTGTGGCATAAAATAAAGAAATAAATGATGTTCTGTCCTCCATTTTCGCCTGTGTGAAAATTGTTGTGTTCAAAGTTGTATTAGCTAGAATTTTCTGACGTCATATTTAATGTATGCCTATATAGTTAAGAAGTGGGTAGATGCATTAGATGGTTATGGAAGGTGCGTCTAACTTGAAATTATGTGTGGCAGAGAGTGGGGACCGTGACATATCCAGCCCCAAAGTTTCATCAGCTACAACACATTCATATGCTGATCCCGAATGTGTGCAGTCATTAACTGGTAGCAACCTCAAAGCTCCGGCATTGCTGCGGTTTGCAAGGAAAAAGAAGTTACCAGTTGAGCGGTCTGACTCCAGAAAGTAAGTTCATCGTTGAGGGGTTTGTGTTTTTCATATGGAACATATTATCAGATCTTTCTGATCTTAAGTATCTTCAATTCATTATTGTACTTCCATCTCTCATTATTGTATGCTAACCAGTTTGTCTATAGTTGCAAGTATGACTTACATAGTGATAGTACTCTTATACATATATTTGACAAACTTCCTGCAAATATCTATTCAAATAGAAAATTTTAAGCCATATTTTACGACATTTGTCTTGTGTTATTTATTCTGCCAGTAATCTTGAATACAGTCCTTACTGAATCTTGGATCATGTAGTAGTCCCATAGCCAGGCACTAAAGTATGAAAACCCTGTTATGAATTGAATGATAGTTTCATTGATGATTTGTTGCATCATAAGTAGCGAGGACTTACCAATTATGATGATGTTTCCTCTCCATATACTGCATTTAAGCTACTAGATCTTCATTTCAATTCAATGTTGTATATGGATTCATTGAATTTTCTGTTTGTCATTTCAGTCATTCACTGTTGCACAAGCGGGAGTTCTTTCATTCGAAAAGAGCACAGGTGAGTATTCTATTCATACATGACCGAATATATACAGCTGCATGATATATTAACAAACAATATTGGCAGTTTCTTTCTGTAATATTTATAAAGTTCAGTTATTGGAAAATCTTTTTATACTGGCGATTTAATGTTTTAGAATTATGTCTTTTAATGCATGGTTAACGAAAGGATTCTTTGCTGAAATACTGACTCTTCTATTGCTTTTTTTACAACACTTACTTGAGTTCTTTGAGTTCACTTTTACAGCTTACATTGCATCTCAATATAATTATATTTCCTGAAATATGCTTGTGCAGCATTTTTTGAGGTGCATACTAATAGAAAAAACACTTGAGAAAATTACATGTCAATATTTGTGAAATGAGGATTGTGATCAATGCAGCCTATGGCCATGGAGCAAGTCTTATCTGACCATGATAGTGAGGATGAAGTTGATAATGATGTTGCAGATATAGAAGATCGAACGGTGTGGCCTCTTTCAAACCCATCTATGTCTCTATTTCTTCCATTTCTTTATAATGTGCATATTAGATGATTCTACTTGACTCTTGAGGTTCACTTTGATAGTCACTCAAGAATTATTTTCTAAAACCAAATATAACCTAAATTGCTCTCATTTTCAATCGACACTTCAATTTGATATTCTTTTTATGATTGAAGTCATGAATACGTTCTTGATTGTATGAGTTCCTGCTATCAGGGGTCTAGAGAAGTGGTCCGTTAATGATTTCTTCATAATTTTTTTTCTTTTTTTGCTATGATAGGAGCTTGGTAATGAATTGTGGCTTAATTTTAGCTAATAATATTATGCTTATATTGTCGATTTGGCAGTAATTTTTCAAAGTAATCATCTCATGGACAGTGTGAGGCTAAAGGGTTTGTTTCTTCTATGGGTGTGTTCGTTTGATGAATTTGGATAAAATTCCACTATTCATCCAAAATTTTTCCCCCAAAAACATCAAATCAAACACCTATTTTTCATTTTTTATATTATACTAAAAATCATTTTACATTCAAAACATCACATCATCACCTATTTATATCACATCATACAACTATTCAAATTCAAAATTTTTACTATTCAAATCCCAATTCAAAATCCAAACCTCCAAACAAACACACCCTATAAAAATTTCTAACACATTTTTCCAAAAAATTAATATAGAACACACATTCATTATTTTTATATTACGTACACAATTCTCTATACTTCACCTCAAAATATTTTTTCTTCAAACCAAAATACCAAACAAACACACTCTAATTATTTTTGCTGTGTTATTTCATTGATGTAAAGCAGATGCTTGATGACTTTGTGGATGTCTCAAAAGATGAGAAGCAGTTGATGTATCTGTGGAATTCTTTCGTCAGGCGACAAAGGTCAGCAATTATTTTTATATGCCACTCTTTTAAATTTTCTTGAGCATGGAATCATTAGACTCACAGATACTATTCTTCATAGATTTATATCAAACCCTGTCCATTTATGCGGTATTTTCTGTTTTGGTGACAGGGTACTGGCGGATGCTCATATTCCTTGGACCTGTGAGGCTTTTTCTAAATTGCATGGAAAGGATTTTGTCAAAGCTCCAGGATTACTCTGGTGTGGCATTTTATATGCTTTTTCTAAGCCAATATGCGCCTAAATGTTCATTCTTTTATAGTTTCAACTACATATTGTCAATGTTCTAGAGTCCACCCGAATCTATCTTGTAGCCTATTATTCTCTCTGTTTGTTGATGTTATTTGTTGCACAAATCATTGTTCTCCTTTTGGTTGAATTTCAATAATGTAATTAAATTCTTGCGGGCGCAGCTGCTGGAGACTATTTATGATCAAGTTGTGGAACCATGGTCTGCTCGATGCTCGCACAATGAACAACTGCAATATAATTCTGGAGAAATGTGAAGGACAAGGCACATCCGACAACCACCAGCCGCCATCCGGCCAGTAGTTTCAGAGCCAATTATGTTGCTATAATTCTGTTTCGATCGAAGAAATGAAGGGTACTATTTCCTTTAATTTTAGACTATTATGTTCACAACTTTGGGCGAATTCATGCACATTCTATCTAGAATTTAACTTGGAACTGTTACTTGTTGGCCATGCGAAAAAAAAAAAAAAACTATGACTTGGTATTTCTTTTGACATCTTATTGGTACTGAAAATTCTTGGCTTTGGTTCTTTTAAGAGGGTTGTTTGCATGGTGATTTATTCTTATTATTATTAGGTTAAATTATTTTTTAGTTCTTCGTAACTATATATTTTTATCATTTTAGTCCATTCTAATTTAAACTAGTCCCTAGTGGAAAATTTTTGCACTTTTTAGTCTTCTGGCGCTAGAGATGTCTGCGTGGCTTGCCGAATGACAGGTGTCTGCCAAATTAATGACGCACCCTGCGGAAACGTGGATTTTTTTTAAAAAAAAAATTATTTATTTATTGTCTTTTTTGTAAAAAAATTAAGGGTATGTTTATTTGTCAGGTTTTACACATAATTTTACTATTTCAATTTTTTTCCCTCCAAAAACATCAAATCAAACACCCAATTTTTATTTATTTTATTATACTAAAATTTAATTTTACATTCAAAATATCACATCAACACATTTATATCACATCAAACAACTATTTCAATACAAATTTTTATTATTCAAAACTAAAACCTCACAGGTAAACACACCCTAAATATTTTCAAAAGAAAATACAAATTTAAATTTAAAAAAAAATAAAAATCCACTTGTTCACCAAGTGTCGCTAACTTAGCGGATACTTGTCCTCCGGCGAGCTACATGAGTGCCATATAGACATCCCGGCGCCGTAGAACTAAAATTAAAAAAAAAAATTCACTTACTGAACTAGTTTGCTAAAATATTTTAGTTATCAAAATGATAAAAGGATTTCAGTTACAAAACTAAAAAAATAAGTCTAATTTCCTTTCATTATTATTATTATTATGGTTTAAATAGTAGATTAGATAATATTTTATGAAAAAATAAAATAAACACCCGAGTACTCGGGAGCCTTAGTTTAAATGGTAGATTGGAAGAATGTTTTTTTTTTTTTTTTTTTTTTTGTATTTTATTAGGAATCGTGTAAATTACATAATTGAAAATAATCACCAAGTAAGCCTTTGTGTTTTAGATGTTTGGATTTAAAATTCTTTGAATGAAACTATATAGGTTTTGGATATAAGATTTTATTGGAAATGATATATTGTAGGTTATGTTTGAGTTTTTTTAGAGTGTGTTTGATTAGAGTATATGTTACAATAGTGTTTCTATTGCATTACTTTTTATCTCTTTTATTCACATTAATTTTCAAATTATTCTTTCAACACCCGTTATAGCATCATTACATTTACTTATTATTTTACAATTTTACAAAATTGGTAATAATTATTTATTGTTATATATTTTTATTATCTAATAATATATAGATAATATTTATTATACAATAGTATACTTTAATTTTAAAATATTAATTTATATAAACTATAATAATATTATATAGTTTTTTTAGATCGAGATTTTATTAACGAAATCGACAAAAATTTGAACCAGATTTGGTTAAGCTCAGCCCTAATCAACTCGAAATATAATTTGACACAAAAATCACACATAACTAGCGACTATACAAAAGAACCTGCCCAAAATGCACAACACACAACGGAAATGAACTCCACAGAAAATACAAGGGAAACAGTGGAAACAAACAGCAAACAAAGGAAAAATTGCAACACAGAACTCCATAATGTTGCAGGATAAAAGATGCCGCCAAGAACCGCTGGGAAAGATCACCGGAAAATGTGGACATAAAGGTCGAGAGAGAAAGGCTAGAGAGGGCAAGTGTAGAGATAAAGAAAGATGCCGCCAAGAACCGTTGGGAAAGATCACCGGAAAATGTGGACATAAAGGTCGAGAGAGAAAGGCTAGAGAGGGCAAGTGTAGAGATAAAGAAAGATGCCGCAAAGAACCACCGGGAAAAATTACCGAAGAATGTGGACAGAGAGATCGAGAGAGAAAAGGCTAGAGATGGCAAGTGTAGAGAGAAAAAAAGATGCCGCTAAAAACCGCTGGAAAAGGTTGCGGATGTGGACAGAGAGGTCGAGAGAGATAGGCTAGATAAGGCAAGTGTAGAGAGAAAGAGGGTGACTTGATAATAAGAGACGCGCCTCTCTCCTCTTTATATATAGGATGGATGGCCAATATTAAAGACCTAGATCGGGTGGCCCAGATCACGTCTAGTAAAAGAACGCAGATCTAAACCGGGTTCGGGTCATGGGTCGCAGGTCGCGAACACAGGTAAGTAGGAACGGTTCAGGCAGGCGGGTGCGAGTGCGGGTCAAAGCGTGTGGGTCGTGGGTCAGGGCCAAGGTGTCTAATGGTTGCATAATTAGGCGTGTGTCTTATTTACGGTAGATTCAATTGGACTAAAAATCCAATTGAAATAAACTCGAACTTACACATTGTCAGAATAATTTTTCGATAGTTTTATTAAAGAGTTGGTTGAAAAGAAAATGGATATAAAAATTTAAAAACTTTAAATGTTGTAGTTGGATAAATAAAAACTTTTTTTTAAGCCTCATTTACAATGATTTCGAAAATAAAGGTCGTGTGGTAGAGATAAACTACCAAGCACCAAGGGAGCACCACCCAAATTATTTTACGTGGATACAGTCCGCACGTGTTGTCCGTAGCACCTCACTGGCTCACATCTGCTATTCTAAAATAGAGATGAAAGCTCCTCAATGTGGCATTGGCATTTGTTCGATGAAGTGCATGGATTAATTGGAGAAAAGGGTTTGTTTTCAATTTTAAACACAAGTAACACTATTTAGTCTATACTATTTTTTATAAAAAAAAAAATGTTACCTTTTTAAAAGAAATTTACATTAAAATATTATTTAATTCAAATGAAAATCTTAATTTCAAAGAAATCCCAAGCATTCTTGCAGCTTGGCGATTGATTGAGCCTAAAGGAATTTACGTGTGCTTGAGCATGGAATATTGCTCGCTTATCATCTTGCTAGTACCTACATCTAAATATATACATAGAGAAATTACTTATTATTATATTATTATTATTATTATTATTATTTATTTATTTATTTGTTTGTTTGTTTGTTTGTTTTTTGAAAAAATTGCAAAAATTATTGTCCATGTATACCTCATTATCATTCTTGTTTTATATTATATTGTTGGCAAAATATATCGACTTAGAATATATTTTACCCTAAATAAAGACAAAAGTGATAATGAAATATAATATAGAAATATTTTTTAAAATTTTTTGTATGTTTTCCCCTAAATGCCCAGCCAAGCAAATACAAATAATAGAAATAGGAAGAGAAGGCGTTGATTGGATTGTTCCTCCCCTCCCCTCCCTTTTCGTCTTCTTCCTCTTCCTCCTCCTTCTTCTTCTTCAGATGTTCTGACTCATTATCATCGATCGATCGATCATCTGCGTTATTTCTCTATTGCATTGCTTCACTTCCTTGATTGTCTTCGTCGTCGTCACAATCATCTGTCGTCATTTTTATGTTGGATCCAAATTCATTCATTCATTCATCTGTGCGTTATTGTTCCAATCGAATAAGATAAGACCGTACGTACGTCGTCGTCGTCGTCGTATAAATGGGGAGGAAAAACAAAAGACTAGAAGACTACGTCGACAGGAGGCTTCCCAGACTTGGCAGCTACGCTATTGCTTCTTCCGCTAGAGACCCTACCTGCGTCTCCTGCACAACTTTCAACATTCTCGCTCCTATCTACAAACGAATCAATCAACAGGTAGGTAAATTCATCCATTCATTCATTGATGTTCCGCTTTTTTCCAATTCTCCTCGATTAATTTTCCATCGGATGCTCCTCTTCTTCTGCCATGGACGACATTCATATATGTATATGTATATATATATATATCGATTTCTGGAACGAAAAGGAAAATAGATTGATATTCCAATAATCTGTTGCAGGATCCCCAACACAGAGAAAGTGATATCAAAGAAGTTTGGATGAAAAGGAACAAACGGATTTTGGATTGGCTTTTGAGTGAAAGATCTGCAATTATCTGCCTCCAGGTTTAGCTTTAGGTGCTTCTAGTCTCCTCTACATCGATATCAATCGACCATGTGATGTGTCTCTGTTGCAGGAATTCTGGCTTGGGAATGCAGAGCTGGTAAGCATTTACGATAAGAGGCTTGGAACTGCTGGCTATTACACTTTCAAGCTCGCTAGAACAAACAATCGAGGCGATGGTATGTATGCATATATGATTGTTTCCAATCTAATGTGTTCTACTATTCATCAATCAATCAATTTCAATTGGATCACTTTCGAAATTAAACAGGTCTCTTCACTGCTGTGCACAAGGACTACTTTAGAATCATCAGCCACAAAGGTTTGCTGTTCAATGATTTTGCGGATCGTGTTGCTCAGCTAGTTCACGTCGAGCTAATTGCTCCCTTCCGAGAAAACAACAACAACATCAATGTCGGCCAGCAAATTCTCATAGTCAACATCCATTTGTTATTTCCACACGATTCGAGTTACAGCTTGGAGAGACTGCGTCAGGTATTCAAAATTTAATCAAAACTACATCCGTTTAATCGATCGTTCGTTCGATGATTGTGTTGATAATGTTTTGTTTGGTAGCTAGGTCTACAAAATCCTGCATTATCTAGAGTCGTATCAGAAAGAAAACAAGCTCAATCCCTTACCTGTTTTGCTCTGTGGGTATGTATGTAGTCCTGTTTCAGCTTTCCATTTCCATTTCCATTTCCATTTCCATTTCCATCTCCATGGAAGCTACTTGAGGTGATCTTTAATTGATTCATTTAAATTGAATGAACAGTGATTTGAATGGGAGCAAGAAAGGTCATGTTTACAAGTTCCTCAGGTCTCAGGGATTCATATCATCTTATGATACAGCACATCTGTATGCTGACACAGATGCTCAAAAGGTTTTATATATATATATATATATAATAATAAGGCTTTCTTTGGATTCTTAATTTTGTAATTGATATTATATATTTGTTGGTTTGAGTTATGAAATTATTAAATTATGAATTATGTGCAGTGGGTGAGCCATCGAAATCATCGTGGGGACAATTGTGGTGTAGATTTTATACTTCTGCTCAATCCTAATAGATACAGAAGATTGCTCAAAACACCTTGGAGTGAAGCTCTATTTGGAATGCTCAAGGTAACTAACAAGTAATAATACTCTCTTTGTCTTACCAAAGTGTGCTCAAAATCTATTTGGTATGAAAATTAAAAAAAACGGTATCTCAATATTATTTTTATATATATATTTTTTATAGAGAATAGATCATAGGCTGGTGTTTATATTCAGTGAGCTTATATCGAATTTATTTTAACCATTGATTATACATCTAATAATTTTAATTGAATTAATAATATTTAATCAAATGTTGTAGTTAGATTCAGCAATGCTGAATTTATACTTTCAACATGGGATTCTTGTCTTTATTTAAAGATAGAATTAGAATGTTTATAGGGTTTGGTGATGTAAAATTTGGATTATAGTAGAAAGAATGTAAGAAATAATACGAGGATTCATTATTGTCATTTGTGTAATTAGATGGAATAGTATATATAGATTTAAGAACGAATTATACTCTTTTCGTCCCATAAGTAATTATTTGTTTGTTTTTTTGCACGAAGTTTAAGGTATATTAATATTATATTTAGATGCCGTAGGAATAAAGTAGAAATAACTAAAATAATCATATTGTGTGATATAAAAATAATGACATTTATGTAATATATGGTAAGTTGTAATGTTAAGTAGGATAGTATTACTAAAAAAATGGATACTTTGTTATCAGGCGTACCAAAATTGAAAATTGGATAGTTTGTCAAGAGACGAATGGAGTATTTTTTTTACTAAATATATATAGTATAAGCATATTATTTTTTATGTACAATTAAATAATAAAATGAGTATATTTTTACAATATAGAGATATTATTAAGAATTATTGTGCGGGATACATTGCTCACAGCACAATATATAGCAAAAAAAAAAAACAGCATATTATATAAGAAAAAGGACAATAAATGGGATGACCTAGTGGTGTAAGAATTTGTGACCATGAGGTTATGGATTTAAATTTCTGATGCATCGGGTCTTGTCTGTCATACATAGTTCATCTAGTATGACCTGACTTGTAATGATCGTGGATTTTCGAAAAGTAAAATATCTTACAAGAAATCTAAATATATATATATATATATGATTTGGTTTGGCGCATGCAATGGATGCAGTATCAACTGAGGAGAGTATCGTTAAGTGAGGACGATGCATTTGCGTTATTAAAGGCAGGGAGCAATGGGGATTGCATCAACTACTTGGGATTCTGCGAAGCACTCAGACGGGTAATTAATCAATCTTGTAATTTCTAATTATATTTGGTTTAATTTAATTTAATTTAATTTGTGTGACAATGATGATGATCAGCTGAACTTGATCGGTCCCTATCATGGATTGCGGGTTGATGAGATGAGGGAATTGTGGATACAGGCAGATATGGATGGAAAAGGCTTTATTGACTACAAAATATTCAAGGTACTTTTCTCCTCTCTATTTTATCATTTTAATATATTTTTTTTAGTTATTATAGTTTCGACATATATTAAAAATTAAAACATTATATTTTATCCTTTTAATTAATTTAGTAACTGTAATTTTCACAAATACAAAAAAGGAAAACATTAGAAAAAAAAAAAAAAAACGTTTATTTTACAACAATATTATCAACATAATTTAACTACATTAAAAAATGTTCATATTGCTAAAATTATGTACTCCTGTGTAGATATACATTTGTTTTTGGAAGTAGTAATTCATAATATTTAATTGTGTAAAGATTTTATTCATACATTAATTGATTAAGTATTGTGTTTGATATATAAAATGAAATCCCTGAAAAATTATAGTAGAGTGAATGCAAAAAGTAATAGATATTTTGATTCATGAATAACTATTAAATATTTTTTATTTTATAAAATATCATATCAAATATTTAGAGTGTGTTTAGTTATATGTTGTTTTTAGTTGAAGTGAAAATGATCTAATTAATTCTTATTTACTTAATAATATAATATATATATGATTAAAGTAAATTTAAATATTTAAAAAATAAAATTTCACTAAAAAATATATAAAAATGTATATTATTTTCTATAATATAAATAAATAGATATAAATATAGTTTTCAATGTATATAAATACAATTATTTATTAAAAAATTAAAATTAAAAATAAAACATATGCAAATATAAATATTATTATATAAGAAAAATAAATAAATAAAAATATTTATTTATGATTTATATAGCTTAATTTTATAAAACTATTTATTTATTGAAAAAAAAAACCCAAAAAAAATAGTGAGTGTAGTACCAATGAGGGTTGGGTCTCAGATTCGATCCTAGGTGGGTGCGTGTGTGCATGTCTTGGGTGAAATTTCCGCTAGGAATTGAGTGTGTGCTTGTGTTTAAAAAAAAAAAAAAATCGTAACTAAATACACCCCTAATATTTTCCGTAATTTTATTATAAAAATATTTCAAAACTCTGAAAAGTTCCATCTAAACGGAGCCTATTATTTACAGCAGAGAATTTGGAATTCAAAGTCAGAGGTGGTGCAAGGAGATCATAAAGTGAATAATAACAATAATCATACTCATAATAGTAATAGTAATGAGGTACGGCGGCAATGGCACAACAGCAGCAACAATGGCACAGCGGAGCAAAGCATTGGATTCAGCGTAAAGGCAGCGGTTCTTTTCCCGGCCGAAGTCGAGAAAGGAAAGTGGCCGGAGGATTACGTCCTCTCCGATCATGCTCGGCTCACTGTTGTCTTTTCGCCACTCAAAATGCCTTCTTTTTCTTCTTCTTCTTCCTGATCTTTCTTCGAGTTTTACACTGTAAGTAAATACAAACAAGGCTATGTGTGAATATAAAATCTAAAGATTTTGGATATAATTTTTATTTTTCTAAAAAAATAATTGATTAAAATTATAGAGATATAGTCTTCATAAGAGAATACTTAAATTTTAATTAAAATGTACTCTTACTTTTTTTTTTTTACATATATTATTATTTCATTGGTGAGAATATAGAAACTAGAGTGTTATTGGTATAGAGAATTTGAAGTCAACAAAACAAATCTAAAAATATAGAATAAGTATGAAGCAAAAACCTGAAAATAGTTAAATGATTCATTTGTCCTAAAAATATGTCAATAAATTTTATTTTATTTTATTTTTGTTTATATTTTTTTTATAATTGACAAAAGATATTTATTACTACTATTTATCTACAATACACTGTGTCCAATATTATGAATAAAAAGTGGATTACCTACAAGAAATTTTTGATTCAGCACTCATGAATTTTATCAGCATTATTAGTTAATTAAATCATTTATTTGTTTAAAATATTTCATATTAATTTCAGCATGTGCTTATTTATTTCTCAATCAACAATTCTTTATATATATATATATATATATATATATAGAGCTGTTGTGCTGATCCGGTCAAGTCAACATAGTGCTATTTTGATCAGGCCAGCATATGTAATATGGGTGACCAGCGTATGTTTATATATATATATATATATATTAACATATGTTGTTATAACATAAATGAAATATGTATAAATATATATCGATTATTTTTATAGCATATAGTATATGTTGATCTTGTCAAAATAGCAAAATGTTGACTAAACGGGATGGTCATATATATATATATATATACACCTCTGTCATTCAAATTTATGTTTACTTTTTTTTTTGGATTATCATCGAAAAAAATAATTATATTTTTATATTTATTTTTACTATAAAATAAAAAGTAATAATTATTATTCACTTTTACTACAAATTTGCAAGATGGAGGGAGTATTATATATTAAAGAAGAGAGATGAGCGTAGTGTAGTAGGGTTAAATGTATGAAATTAAAAACGGGTAGGGTTGAATGAATGCATCAAAATTTTAAAATTCAAATGCAAAGAGCACCGAACACGTGTTTTGAATTTAATCTATATTGTTGCATCTCATTTCATCCATTATTCATTATTCTCTACTGCAACCACTGCCTATTTATTGGCGGGAACATATATACAATAATAATATTAAAGGGCTTTTTTCTTCAACTTTTAATTTTTTTATCTAATAATAATAATAAACAATTCTCAAGCCAAAAAATTGTGTCTTTGTTTGGGATTTGGATTTTGAGTTGAAATTTGAATAGTAAAAATTTTGAATTTAATGAGTTTTTAATATAGTTGTTTAAATAAAAATTATGTATTAGATGCAATTTTTACAAAAAAAAAAATATGACAACTAATGTCAAAACAAAATTGACCGGTATAAAAATGACATAATTACAATAGTATTTTTTTTAGTAATAATTTTATTTTTGGGAAGTAGTTAACAGTTACAGCTGTATTATTATTAGGCTACTGGCCGAACTTAATACTCTGCAAATCAGGTGGCAGGTGGAACTGAAGCGTCGGAGATTTGAACCCATAACCTCACTATTACAAATCCAACCTCTACACCACCAACCATCCATTACGGGACTTTATTATTAGTTGTATTTGTATGGTTGTGGAACATACGTCACTCGCCTTATTTTTATATTCCTTCTAATATTAATGTTATTAAATACTACATGTCCAATGCACGTGAGTCATTTAAAAATATGTTACATATTCATTAATTTAATTATAATGGAATTCGTAAAATACTTCAAATTAAATAACAAATTTTCTAATTTCTTATAGCCAATTTTATACTAATAATAAAATTAATGATATGTGATATAATTGTATATGACACAATTATTTGTGCTGAAGTTTTTGATTCAGGTACTGATAGCACTGATTAATTATATTTACCTATATATTTATAATAGTGTGTTCATTCAATTTGTTATTTATTTACTATGTAAGATTGTTCGATCTTTTTTACTTTACAACTATTTTAATTTTTTTCTTAGCCTAATCTTTACAATTTTTTATAAAAATATACTGTTCAATTTTATTTTATATTTATATTTTAATCTTTTAGTGAAAAAAAAAATAAAATAAATAAATGTAACATAACAAAAGTTATAACTTAAAACACAAGTGAACAAACGACAATTTTTTCTTGATTATATTTTGCTTTCGATTTCATACAAAATATTACATTAAAATAAAGTGATCATACACCCTTGATTCCTTCTTACATACATTAATTGACAAAAAAAAAAAAAAAAACAAACAAACAAACGAAAGCCCTAATTTGCCAAAACTGCCTAGCTACCCTAAAAACAATCTAATTAACAAAACATTGAAGCATTAATTAATAATTTAGACAACATTACATATTATTAAATTCACGTCGACCTAGTTGGCTGGCTATTAGGTTCTGTTGAGGTTTAGCCAGTGCGTACTTTCGAATAGCAGATAGATACAGTATTTCCACATTATATATATATATAAAAAAAACTCATTGTCCTAATTAATTAATTTTTTTAATTTTGTTTTTTCAAATGAACGAAAATTGAATCTCAATCCTCTAAAATATATATATAAAAAAAAATAATAGTTCAGCCACTTGAGCTACGATCCCTTCACACAATTAATTAATTAGTTAATTAGTGTCGCCCTGAGAAGCACCTAGACGAGCCGAGGTCGTGAAAGTTGGCGTATCGACTAGGCGCAGACGGGCTCGGCGGCCCTTTTGGCTTGCATTCATCGACGACGACTACTTGATTGTGGTGACGGTTTATCGGGAAAGCCGTGGCTGCCAAAGTCGTCGAGGGGGCGCTCGGAAGGATCGGGTAATGCCGTCCCGTCGCCGCCTCGGGGGAGAGGAGAATAAAAAAGACAACAAAATGGATCAATTTCTGGCATAATGTTGTTGTGATGAAGGAGACAAACATGTTTGAATTTTGATAGTGTATAGAATATGGTATATTGAGGTTTGTTATTACAGTTAGGGATATATATAATTCAGTCACTCGTGGTCTACTTATAGAGCTATGGTGTTGTATGTATTTATGGCTAATTTGTGTCGAATGGTAACAAGTGTATTTATTATTGCAATTAATTTGTATGTGTGTGTTTTGGAAATTAGTTGTAAGGAAGGGGGAGGGTCACAAAGGAGGGTATATAGATATCAAATTGGGAAAGTTGTTGATCGGATTAAATCAATACATATATATAATACTATTTTCGTCCAGCTGTAAAAGTCTCATTTACTTTTTGCGTATTGATCTTGAATATTAATTATTATATTAAAATGTAGTACAAATTAAAAAGAAAATTGCAAAAATACTTTCATTAGTTTCTTGTAACACTAATAGAAAGACATTTGTACAAATACATATATATATATATAATATTTTTAATGTTAAATACAATGACGCAAAAAGTAAATATGAACTTAGAGCTTGACGGAAAAGTATAATTTTACATACAGTACAACACATGCTTCTATATGACATAGTATTATGACGTATTATTAGCATATATTGTTAATTATATATTAAGATCAATTGTGATATGTATTATGTAGGCTGTTATTAAGTACGATCAATTCATATATTGTGTTATATTGTATTATCATAAATTATATATTGTCTGTCTATGTTAGTGTTAATATATGATAAATAATGGCATTAGTGATAATATATTTTGTATAAACCATTGTCATTTATTGTTAATTCATAAATTATATTTGTATTATGCATTAGTCAATATTAATGGTGAATAATATATATATATATATGTTTATTATATACGGCTATATGTACATTTTGCAACAATTAATGGGTTTTGTTTTCCTAGAATTAATAGCAAGAAGGGGGCCTCAAGGATTGGTTGGGGGGGGGGGGGGGGGGGGGGGGTCGTTGTGAAAGTTGGAGAATACATATTGAATGTTATGAAATTTACTTCTTAGGGTGTTATTTTATTGTCAAAATCTACACAATTTTTTTATCATTTAAATTTTAAAATATATATTTTATTCTTATGAAAGATTATATTAAATATTTAAAATATTAATTATTGAAATAAAAAATTCAAACCTTCGGGATTCATACTCAAAAGAAACGCACTACAAAAAAATAATATATTTGTAACAGAATTCCGTCCCTAAAGTTCACGTAGTTAACGTAATTTCATTCCTAATTCCGTCTCTAATGTCATTAGTAACGGAAAAAGTAAATTTAGAGACAAAAAAATTTGTTACAAAAATAATTTTTTCTGTATAACACACTTTAATTGTCTGCTAATTAATTTGTAGTTTCTAGTAGCTCTGTCCATTTAATGTCTTAAATTTGTTTGCAATGATATATCGACGAAAGCTAATTTAATGCAAAAAATTAAATGTGAGCTATCATGATTTCCATGAGTAAATGAGTTAAGTCCTTTAATTCCATTTTCAAGTACTCAACTTGCTACTCTTGTGCATGCCTATTGGAATTTGTTGGAACTATGAATATATATATATATATGTATGTATGTATATATCTAGAGAGTGAGAGGGGCCATTAAGGTGCCAAATCAACACCATAGCATATATATATATATAATATAATATATTGTGTTATACAGAATTATATCTTTTGATGTATATTGTATTATTACGTGTTGTCAAATATGCGTTGTTGTCTTATTATATATCAGTACAAAAACTGAATTGATATGAAAAAATTGCAAAATCATGTACATATGTTTAATTATCAATCTTATTTTTTTTAATTGTCATCTTAATAAAATAAATTTTGTGTGAGTTTCATGTTTGCTAAACCCACGCGATGCTACCGTTGAGTGACACATTAGACAATATTGAATAATATAAAATATGTATGAGATATTTTTAGTGAAAATATCACATATCCATAATATTTTGCTAGTGTTCAAAAAGTGCAAGTGAGACTAGCCGAGTAGGATAAACGCACAATCAATATACTGAAATAGTAAAATTGTGACGCCTGCATAATATATTTTACTATGATAACAATTAAACAACAAAAGTAATAACTAAATATACATACAATATATTTTTTTTACAATTCCCCCTAATTGATATATACTGAAATAGTAAAATTATGACACTTGCATAATATACTTTACTACGATGACAATTAAAAGACAAAAGTGATAATTAAATATATGTACAAAATATCTTTTGCAATTTTTTTCAAATTGAGATATATATATATGTTGCGGTCATTGTGGTAAGTATAGTGTTGGATAATTTATTTATTTTTGCTTTTAATATAATAAAATTTCTTGATATAAATTTACCTAATTTTGATGATGCATTGTATGTGACTTTTCCTTGAGATAAGAAACAGTTTTTGGTTGGTCCACAAGGGATCGTAGAGTAATGTGTGGTGGATTTAAACCCGACGCCTTCAGGTCTTATATGCCACACATAGTTCGCCTAAGTATGACTTGTTTTGTCAAATTTAGTTTGTAGGCTATTAAGTTCGATCATAGATTTACCCAGAGCGCACTCGTCGAGTATCGGCTGCAGATTCCGATTATAAAATAAATAAATAACAGATTTTGGTTGATGCAATTGTCTGAGGTTCTATTTTACTTTTCTTAGGTTTGTAAAAATTATTAATATCAATGTCAATCATTACTTCATTTCAATTATTTTATTTTATTTTTATTTATTTATTCTGTCAATCTTTTTGGATTTCCTTATTTATCTTTCTTGGTTGTTGCTGTTGATTCACTTGATGATCTTTCCTAACATCTGTAGTGAATAAATGACACTTAATTTCTCTTTAGAAAGACTCAATGAGTAGTACCATAAAATAGTTATGATTTATAAATTACTATCAATCTAATTCCGCTTGTACCAACCGAGATAAACGAATAAGAGAAAATTAGTCGTTCAAAGATCAAATGTAATTTTATTAAAGGTAAATTATATAACAATTCTTTGTTTTTCAGTAAAAATGTACAAAATACTTCATATTTTATTTATTGTATGAAACTCCTTATGTTAAATTAAAATATATATAAGAAATGTACACTAAGGAATGACCTAGTGAGGTAGGAATAGACTCGTGACCATGAAGTTATAGATTCAAATCCCGACGCTTAGGTCTTTATGAAATGATCAAATATTTCATTTTAAGACCCTAAAAGGTGTGTTCCTTTGGCCCGGACTATGCAACCAGTGTAGACTGGGAAAAAAGCGAAGTTTCGCACGACCGTGCAACACTTTAGCAAATTTAGTTGTTACGCAGTGAAAATATAAAACTACTCGTCAAATGCACTCTGGTAAACCCGTGGTCAAATCTAATAGCCTGCAAATTATATATTAATTTAGCCTAAAGAAAAAAGAGTATCTTGTATAAATTACTTAGCACCTAAAAATGTAAATGCAAAACCAAACACGAAGTGAATTTATATCGTATCATAATATGTATAGATATGTATTTATAATTAATAAATTGTTAAGTACCTAAAACATATAAATGCAGAACCACAAATGAAGAGGAATACTGATATGATCTACTCACATTCAATGTATAACAATGAGTAAACTAACTCATCTAACAAATAAGCCACCTAATTTGGCATCGTGGACTTAAAATTACAATTCTATCTGCTTATAATTTTATTTTTTTCATTTTAAAAAATTATCATTATTTTTTCGTTACTTTTTCAACCTATACATTAATTTTTATCAATTTTTAATAAGTTTTTTATAATACTCTAATTTTGATGTATTAGACAAAAAAATTCTTTTACAAAAAGGCATAATTTCTTATAATTTACTTGTAGTTTGAAAATTTTATACCGTCTCTCGCTAAAAAATTACATAAAACTTCCTCGTGTTTTAATAATATTGCACACAAATTTCTAAAATTTATATAAAACTCCCTATTTTCGAAAACACTATACATAATCCCCTAAAAGAATTTTGTGCAATATTTGAAAATATAAAAAATCTCATACAAAATTTAAATACTGAGAAAGAATTGTGCATATTTTTTCGCCTTTGTAAGCAAATGGTAATAAAAGTTTGCAAGAAGAAACCATCAGCTACAATTGTAGAATAAGATGCACTCTGAGTAAACCTCAAGTCGAACCGAATAACATCCCTTACGGGACAAATTCCTCCCATTTGTAATATTCACATAACATCCCATTGAACTATGAAGAAGCATTTTAGCAACAAATATCAAATTTCAACTCAAAACAGGTTTATCTAATACTACCTCCGTCGTTCAAACATGTTCCCATTTTCTTTGTATTTTACAAAGGAAATAGGAACATATTTGGGTGCCAGAGGGAGTACTAACTTCAGCTCAACAAGAATGAATCAAATAAGTATAGAATCTCACTTCGGTTAGCCAGCCAGGCCAAGAGAAACAAATAAAGAACTCATTATCAGCACTTATTCCCTCAATTTTCTTGATTCAATACAACAGCAGTAATTAACTTCAACAGCAAGAGGATATCTATTTATATGTATGTGTATACGTATGTATAATATTTTACAAAGGAGACACCAAGAAAAAAAAAAATCAAGATAGATCATACATAAATCGAAGCAGGTCGTCCATTTTACAAGTGCCGTATAAAATATGGAATCGAGGAATCACCAAACAGACTCACAATATAGTAGCAGCTAGATCCATATGAGGATTATTCTATCTTTTCCAACACTTCGAGCTTGGTTTTCCTCTTCCAGCCTTTTGATGCTGCCACGAGGTTTACGAGCCCAACAATTTGGCTTTTACTGTATTCCTGAAACAGCGAGACGGGAAATTAATATGCTTAAAAGTGTTGAAAGTTACAAGCAGCATTGTATGGGGATTTAGGTTAGGGATTTTTTTACCGGATGAACACGTGCCCAGTGGACATATTCGGTTTCTGGAAGGTAGTACGCCTGTTTATAAAATGACAACAGAAATTAACAGTTTAAACTCGGAAGTAGGAAAGCATTAATCTATTAATCATTGTTGAATACTAACAAATTTTCTCACCTTGATAAAAGATTCTACTATCTGCATTTTTGGCCTTACGTCAATTGGGACAAAGTGCTTTAGGCCATTTATCAAAACCTGAAAAACAGAAACCTCCATCAAATCTAAAAGGAAGAATTATGTCCGTGGCATTGTAGAAGCAAGCAAATCCAGACCTGAAGATCCAATGACATCAGGGCTCGCCCTTCGTCAGTGCATTTCTTTACCCTTGAGAGGCCCTCAACCAATGTTTCAGCAACAATTTCCAACCCATATTCCAAGAGGAGATCTTGAACCTGGTAACAGAACAGTGTTAAATAGTGAAAATGGATGTCACAATACCCAGATGCATTTACTTCAATGTTTAATGTGCGTATCCCACAACTACAAAAAGTAGCATGCCAAGATGCACGAAAGTCCGGAACTTCTGCTAGCTCATTATTAATCTCAGAATTAGGATCACAAGTTCTTTTAACATTAACAGTTAGAAGATTATCTTGATGCATCTGTGTGAAACAGTTCAGCAATTTGCTGACCATTTTGTTGTATGTATAAATTTGATTGAAGAATCGCGCATACCGGAAAGCACTTATTACCTCTTTTTGAAGGCCCCCATGAGCAAGTCTCGTTTTGTAGTGCTTGAATTCTCCCAGTAATAAATCAACATACCTAAATCACCACAAACTAGGGCATAAACATATTCTGAAATAAATCTGTACAAACAACATAAGAGTGTATGGCTAATCCAATACGACAAATGTATGGGAACTTTCACTCATGGTTCGAGTACAGCGACAATAAACTTATAGAGACAAGGAAGCCAAATCCACATAAAAATTCACAAAAAGTTTTGCAACTGACAGAAAACAGATCAAACTCAGATAGTACAATCAGTCAACCAGCAGACCATTCTACTTGCCAGGCAGGTCTTCTCAATTAAAAATTTTGATTCTCTTCATAAGCCATCATCCTCCTTTACTTAATGCGTAAACAAGTTGAAAGGAGTAAGGAATACATGGAATGTAAGTTGGACCAAAAGGTTTGGTTTTTTTTCTAGCCTAGTTGGACATTGGCAATCAGCCTGCCTCTTGCTGGCCTCCAGATGTTGACACCTGATTGAACCTAGTATCAAACAGCCTATAACTGGTCTTCACTTTTCTACCCTAGATGATTCTCTGGACTATCTTACTCTGTTGTGTTCATAGTTTATAATCACATAAAGGAAATCAATAGTAGAGGCTGTGGCACATTGAGGCACTTTCTTTCTGAGTGATTATTTTTGGCATCGAATGTACCTAGAATTTCAAACCAGCTGCCAATACTTCAAATAGAAAAAGAAAAATACAATAAAAAAGAAAAAAGAATGAATCAACATAAGGGGGGGACAAGAACTAGTTCTAAAAATGCATTGTATCCACTATTTCCTTAGATAAAAACTGGACGTAAAGTGTAATTGTAGCATATAGTTGAGGACCCAGATAAATTACCCATTGTGCTCTAATCCAAGCTCTTTCACCTCCCATTTAGCAGCAGCAACACGATCAACATACCTGATCAATTCTTCCAATCAATAGCTTTACAAATAGCTAAGAAAGTATCAATTGCACTCAAGCAAATACTAGAAAATATAATTTTCTTTTAGCAACATGTTCGTTCTATTTTACTTAATGCTCAAATAGAAGTGAGATCCAAACAACAATTTCTAAACAGGCAAACACTGCCTTGATTAATGGCATGTTAAATGGGACTGTTAGATATATTGTGTAGGTCAATCTTGTATCTAGAATAGTGTAGGGACCTTTTTTTTTTTGTTATTTTAGATAGTTGTTTATATTTTAGGGTTTATTCTTGTAATTTTTTTTTCTCAATTGGAATGAAATAGGATCGAGCTCTCTACAGGGAGAAAGACCTAATACCAGTATAAAATTATTATAAGGAATCTAACACAGCAGAACAATTTGTTCCACTAGATTTGATCTATCAATCATTCATGGAGCAATATGCTATTGTGTCTCACCCATTAATATGGAGCAGCTGCTTTGCTGTTGTTCTGTGAATGTGCTGTGTAAGTTCCGGAACAGCATCCACCTGTCAAAATTTGGGCAGTCAAACAACTGAAATAACTTGAAATAGTATTTCAGTGATGATGATAGAACCGGATATTAGTTTATGACAAATGCAACTTAATATTTAATAACAGGAACAAATTTGGGAGAGATTAATAGCATCGATGAGTGATAATTCAAGCTGCAGGTTATGCAGTGATCATATATATCACGAAATCTGAAAGGCAAAAAAAAAAAAAACCAGCATTTTTCCAAACCAGCTTCAGTAATGAAGGTGTCTTCAACACTCACTGTAATCATGCAGTTTATTAAGACAAACTTATTTACAAAAGCTTCCATTTTCAGAGAATCGAAAACATACCAAATGATCATAAAAGTCCTCAATTATTGAACCATTATTCTGCTGAAGCATCGATTGAAGGTGGGCCTTAGATCTATGTAATAATCGAGCAACAAGAGATATAGTGTCAGCCCCAGCACATCTCTCCTGCAGAGTTATATTAATCCACATTATTTTACATAATAGTGAAATGAGGGAAATATTAATAAGTCTTTGTCTATTTACTAGTAAAAATGAGACATTTCTAATGATTCGTAGATCACTCAGATAAATGTTGCATAAATATCTGATGCATGTTAACTTATTTTCCAGAATGCCCGAGGCAACGTCAAAAAAATAAATAAATAAATAGAAAACAGTAGATGAATCACTAATTAACTTCAGATAGTTTAGAATAAAACTTTCAAGCTAGATAGTAATATTGAGCTTTCATGGATGTATAACTTCATCTGTAAAATCAATTCAGAAACTATATGACTTTGCGGAAAACACACTTTTGAGCCAAGAACAAAAATATGTTTAAACCTGAACATCCCATTGAAATGTTGTTTGTATGGAGATAGTTTTTAGCTCATACAACTACATCAAATGAATACACCCTCCAGTAACAGATTTTTATTTCATTACCAAGTGCGCAATGCCAGCACAAGGATGGACCACTGGACTATCAAATGATAGCGCCTGGCATTGTTGGCACCTTCATTAGGAAACACAGCAGGTCACACCCACATTGCCATGAACTGTTGAAATTATCATTTGGATTGTGTACATCACATTATAACTGTATACTACCCTCTTATGCAGCATTGAACAAATGTAAAAAATGGAGGTATTGTGACCATTTATGAATATAGAGAGAGGGAAATGAGTTAACCAAATATTAAGAGGGGAAAGGATTCTTTGTTCAAACTAGTCATAGAATAATTTCTGATGCTGAAAACCCTCTGCATGGCAGAAGAGAATGCAAGAAAAGGCAATCATCATAATCTACACATATACATATAAGTAAGATGTTTTAGAGTGCAGCACAGCCGCCTGCAATATGCTCCACAAGTTGTGGGAAGTATACAAGTATAAAAGAGGCAAACATGAACATCTGAAAGAGTAAAATGCATTGCTTTCATGTCAACTTTTAGAAGAAGTAGGAGAAATGCACTGAGAAGCTTCCACCCTAAACTGCTACAGTTACTGAACAATGACATGTTAATATATGCAGCAAATATAAGTGTAGCATTGACACACCTTGAGTCCAAAAGATGTGTGATTCAGGCGAGAGGGAGGACTTGTTGGGGTGACATCCATATGTGAAAATGATTGAGTTGTAGATGTTGAAGGTGGAGAAGAAATGGATATGGATTGGGATTTTATCCACTGGTCACAATCTTGTGCAACTCTTGATAATGCAGTCTTGAGCTTGTCTGAGGAGTATATACAAAAAGGAGTTTAGGAGAAGCGACCTACTGTAATTGCAAGTTACCCTTTCTCAAAGAGAACAAAGATCACACATATCAAGGCAAAACAGTACTTACAAGGAAGAGAGTCATTCAAGGTTTTCCCACTAGGTTGAGAATTATGGTCACCGAATGACTCAAATATAAAGTGGAAAAAGATCTCAAATAGTTGACAGATTCCCTGTATACAATGAATTCATTATTGAAAATAAAACAATAATAATAATAATAATTAATACGATAAACACAAACAGAATAAGTGCAAACACTCATGGAACCAATGGAGAAAGAAAGCATTCATAAGTTTACCTTAAAAAATTCAACATTTACAATCTCTAATTTCTGCATCAGTCGTGCATACTTGTCCATCAATCTGATCAAAAAGCAGTAGATAAACACAATTTTATGTTGAATTTATAGAAATTACAGATTCAGGATGAAATAAGTTTAAATAACCTTAAGAGACAAAGGGATGATCCTGTTTGGGCCGTCACATCATCATCATTTCCACATGAAGCATTATGTCTAGACCAACCTGGTTTGGAAACACGACTAGGAAGCTGACTATCTTCATCAATGAAATCTGCAAGGAGATCTTCATTTTCCTCTTCTGAAAGCAGAGCACCATTAACATGATTTACATCACCAGTCTCCGTTGAAGATTTAGTGTGATGCGGCGCATTATCATTATTTTTAGTTCCTTGTAATGAAGAACCATTGGAGCGAGAGAAGTTGGGAGATTCTTCAGAGGAGCCACTCAATTTAAATAAAAATGGATTTCCATTTTCCATCCAATATGAAAATCCGCCTCGACTTGACCCACTAACAGCTGGACCAACTGATCTATTGTCATTCATCATTCGCATATTAGAACTATCAGATGAAACTATCAGAGCCGCTCCATCACCAACCAGGCCTGAAAAACTAACTACTTGAATAGTGTCTCGTGGCATTATCTTCCAATTCTCCTTCTCCATCACCAGCTTTAGGGCCTGGAAGGCATATAATGACCAACGTCTGGTGATTCGTCATGAAAATCTTTAATAAGAACTTGGAGAAGAAAGTTCTCAAAATTAAAATTGTTGGTAAAAAGAAAATAGCAGGTTTGATAACATTAAAGATAGCATAAATAACTTTGCAAAAAAATTAAAAAAATTAATCAAGAAATCAGCAAGTTCTTATTGACGGTTAACTGCTTTGTGCTAATAATTGAATGAAAAGAGCAAACAGACAACTGGAAAGGCAGTGACTAGGTCAAAATGCATTATGTTCATGTCTCTATCAATTAGTAGTGGTTTCTACTAGTATTTAAATGAAAAATAAAGTTGAACAATTAAAAAAAAAAGGTTCATCCATACACACCACCCTTCATTCTCAGAAAAAACCTACAGGCTGATTGATATGAACCAAAGATCAAAACTCAGCTACATTGATTGGCAAACCACTAAGGAGTCCCCTAAGGATTACTAGAAAAGTGTTTTCTTGTTTTGACCTATTCTATCAGGGGCCCATCCCTAAAGGCAGTGACTAGTCATACATGATCCCTACCTAATTTTTTTTAAAAAAAAAAAAAACATGCAACCAGTGCATTAAGCTAGGCAAACATAACAATGCATGACAAGTTAAACATAATTCAAGGAAAGCAGCACAAGTTCAATGATTTGCACTTACATAAATGTTTTGCTTATGGAAAGCAGCAAAATAACCTTCACAGGTGGATTTAAGTTTCTGGCGGAACTCAGTAGCTTGTATAGCACAAAAAGCTTCCCCAACCAAAATGAAGATACTCAAATCTTCATAGTTCTTAAGAAATTGATGAATGCTAGTTGAAGAAGCCGCTGAAGAAGAAAGTAAGACTGATAGACGGCTTGTTGTAAGTTGCCAAAGGTTCCTACGACCTCTCAGCAAGGTATGTGAAACATATGTCACTGCATCTTTTCGTAGTAAAAACCATGAGGTCCCACTACTTGATGCTGCACTTCCATCATCTCTTCCCTCGTTAGTTGGATGATCCATGGGATTGGAACCATGAGTTCCAGTAGCTCCAGATACAGATTCAGAACTTTTTTGCATTACTTCAGCTGAAGGTAACTGGATTTCGCTCTCAGTTGATTCCGTGTTTGAGCTTTCTTTAATTTTTGAGGTAGACGAAACTTCCTTTGCAGAATCTTTCACAACATTAGATAAGTCACCATGCTTCCCAAGGGGTGCAGGGTGAGTTGATGCCTGTCACAGAAAATATGGTGCTTTGAGAAACAGTTCTAGTATCCAGCAGTGACGAAGGCATTTCAAACATAACTACATAAAGGGTATATTTATCCATCTGAAAGATTCATAACCAATTTTCGACTTGAAGAATTTCTTTTTTTTAATGGATAGCACTTTACAAACTGTGTTTTCTTATGAATTAAAAACATTGAACAAATGTTTTGCCTGTGAAGACAGATGCAAAAACAAATGTTGCTGCCCCTAGGTCAAAATGGTTGTGGTTGACTAGCATTAAAGATTGTAACAATAAAATATTGCCAACAGACGAAATTCGAAATTTTACCCACAGCCTAATTAGTGGCATTAATAACTTCAATATTAAGAAAAGAAGAAACATAGTGGAGAGGTAGCTTACCTTATCTTCTAGATTGAAGCTCATTATTGCATAATATGAACACATTAGCTTAAAGAGAACGGCTAGTGTGGCTAGTAAACATTGTCTGAACTTGGATTCAGGTATCAAAGCGCACAAATCGCTGTAGGTAAGCCTGAAGAGAAGAATAGAAAACAAGACATGATTACGCGATGGGGAAAAAAAAACGTCTCCATCTCAGTAGTAAATTGGAGAGAGGTTTAAGGTACTGGAATATAGATCATACCTACTAATTTGGATGCTGGGGTTCTCAACATCCTGCAGAAAATCAAGGTTCAAAATTTATAGGGTACAGAGAGAAATAATGTTTTTGGATGACATACAGAACCTAAAAAAATTACTCTACTTCGAAGATCTTTCATCCTTGAAAAACATGGGTAAGCAATGGAGATGTTACACATGATTGAAACAATTTGGAATAAACAGAAAAATGTGTTATCTAATGTTGGGTCATTGGAAAGTCCATTTAAATTGAAAAAACAAAATAAATGAAGGGTTATAAAACCTATGTGACAAAAGGTGAACAAGATTAAACCAAGGATAGTTCAAAAATAATCATTAAAATGGAACTGTGGGAAAACTCAAGTATATAGGCAAGTAATGTCTACTGAGTGCATTAGAAGGAAAGTATAGGTGTAACACCTATACATGCGAAAATGAGAGAAGCACACTTGAGATTATTTCCTCCAGTGCATAAGAGACTAGTGGATGAGTCATGACAAAGTACTAAATGTACAATATTTACCCCTTAGCTTATATTTACTAGAGAGCTTAACACGGTATGATGAAAATTTACTAGAGAGCTTAACTTGACATGTCATATTATTTTATAATTATTTCAATATTACATGCGATACTCTAAGTTGACCTAGTTCAATTATATGCCAAGATGCTATTTCAATTAATTGAAAACAAACCTCTTGCAATATGGTCCTTAACGCAGAGTGACTAACAGAGAGAACCTCTTGCATGAAGAAGCTTTGTATTTTTTCAGCTAGACCACACACATCTCCAATTAAAGCATATGCGTCAACAACCTGCCAAAAAGAGTAGACAAATCACCTCACTTTGGATTCACTGTACCACTGAGCACTTTTGTTGGATCAAGTTACAAAGCTATATACTGAAAATGGAACTTCATAGGTTTGCCTCAATAATTTTATATTAAAACAGAAAAGATACCTACCCCCTTTTTTTATAAAATCAAAGCAAGTTGGGGGTGGGAAGTTGGTTGATTCTCAAAGGAAACCATAAACATTATTTCATTTCCATCACATTTCAATGCTTAGATTAGATCGCTCAGGTGTACTAGGAATTTAGGACAACTTAATTTCTAGGAAAACAAACCAGAGATGCACACTTTTGTCGAATATGATGATTTCATAAGATTTAATATTTAATTTCCTGATTAAATATCATCACCTTCATAATTGTCCTGCTTTCATTGTTAGGCATTAACAACATGACAAACAGTCACATAAGGAGTATTCAGCTATTAAGTAGAACTGTATATATTAGAGGGCATCATAAATATGCAAGGTGAGTTGAGAACTAACAGTGAGATAGCCATCCCTCGTGAAGTCCTGGAACACTTCAAACAGAAGCGAATCCAGCTTTTGAAGAGTTCTTCCCAACCAAATCTGCAGGAAATTGAAAGATTGAAATGAGTGAACAATGATTCAAACTCCATGGAGATAAAAGGAAGAGAGCACAGTTCAGTGTCAGGATAAGAGACTGCCTAATATATGTTTCTATGTATGCACACACACACACATAAAGGGAGATCTTATACCAAGAGTTAAGAAAGAATCACCATTGGTTTTCAGATTTTGGCATATAACATAGGCTATGGTTTAATGGGATTAAAATATGTAACAATAATAAAACTTAATGAAAATAACATCCAATCCATAACAGAGTAATGAAACATTCTGAGGGGTAATGTTCCTTCTATGTATTTTCCAGATGAAAGCAAGCTATGATCAATTGCTCAATTTACCTCCACACCACGACTCATCTGCTGCACCACAGTGAGGCCAGACAAACTTTCCAGAATTTGCAAATACTCGGACAGTACTTGGAAAGCCTGGGGATAGAAATTTAAACCATTTACATGAAGTTTTCAACAAAGCATGAGAAAAATAATATACAGGGTCAAAACAAAATTTGCTTGCATAGACTGTAGGAGAGAACCATAATGTATATTCCTCTAGAATCTTTATATGGTTTAATAGACCTTAGAAAAATTTCCTTCCTCTACACAAGCATCAAGATTCATTTGCATTTCCATGGCATGACGAAGCTCAGTAAGGATAGGGAGCAGGTCCTGTAAATTACAACGGAATAATTAAAATAAAAGTATCACACCAATGAATATTCAATACAGCATAGTTTAATCACTGGTTTAGTATGATTCAATGAAAATAAAACTATGCCTGTGGCGTTATGGCTAACACAAAATGATTACATTAATTCATTTTGCTATTAGCCTTTATTATCACACTACATTAACAAAGAATAAGTGGTGACTCTGTTTTTTCCCTCGAATTGCTATGATTTTGGATGCTATGTTGATAATCTTGATTTGTATACATTTGTGGCATTATGCATGTACGAATCAGATCAAAGTTGAGACATAATAACACAAATTGTCAATTAAATAAGAGATGATGGAGTTTTATATTTTAATAATAATAATAATAGAAAATAAATAAATAAATAATCCGGAGTTAAATGGAAAGGCCATCAAACAGTGGAGAAGGGCATATATCCTAAATATGAGTAGTCCTTGCTCCACTGAACTTCTCATAACCACAAATAGAAATGCAAAGCATTGGTGCAATTAACCATGCTTGCACCTGCACCAGGCTGCAAGCTCGAAATATCAACGCATATGAGCCAACAGAACTTGGCATATTGTACATGAAAAAGTGCATTTTGGGATAGTAACCTCTAAAATTTTAGCAATTTGAAGATGAAAAGGAGAGAAAAGAACAGGATACACTTTTTAAGAAAAATAAAACGCCCTTGTTTCTAAGGAAGGCAAAATGGATTTATAAACAGGAAACAGATTCCTTCATTTATTAGATTAGATCTCATTCATTAGATGTTTGATAACTATCTTTTAAGATGAAATATAAATTTAAAAAACAATAAAAAATAAAAAATAAAAAAATCAATTGAAAAAGTATATAGGAACTGTGACGTCCACTTTTAGTTTGAATAGACAGATCATGATTAAAAAATATCAACAAGCCCTGCTGTCATATGTTTTTAACGGCGCCCTTTGAAGATCCAATAGAAAACTTTAACAAACAACTAAAAGCGGATTAATTCCACAAAAAAAATGCAAATCATGATTTGTAAATGCTCATAGTAATTGCAAATATGCCTTCTTTGAGGGTTTGACAAGGGAGGGAAAACACAAGAAAAGAAAGGCAATATTAATGAATGCAAGTTGTATTTGGGTGAAGAAAATTACCAGAAGAGCTTGCTTCCTTTTAGAATTTTCTGTAACAACAAGATCCCTGGAAACCTCAGTCCTTGATGAGGTAAGGTGTCTTCTTCCATTCTGCACATCAAAAAATATCAATGATGTCCACTTTGCAAAAAATTTAGCAACTGAATAATGGAAATCATTTGATACTTGTTGAATGTTTTCAAAGATCATCTCATTTGTATTTTACATAGCAGTTTACATTACTTCAAGAAATAATCGTGCCTGATTAGCTAGATACAGCTATTGCTGTATGAAAGACTAGCATGAATTGAAATGGATCAAAAAAAAAATCAAAAAGGAACAGCCGCTTTGGGCTAGGATTTGAGTTGAATGTTGTAATATAGTGGTTTGAAACTTATTCCAAACTGCTAGGGCATGATTGTTTTGGTGGTGAATATAAAACTGAAATTCTCTATTTCAATCATAAGAATATATACATATTTATACTAATATATAAATCGTAAGACAAGAATCCTACAAATCTCTTAAATCGTAAGAAAACTCTCAACACCGTTAGAGTTGGAAACAGGACTCGGTCACTCACAACGGAATTAGAGTCGAAAATAAGACTCGTTCACTCACAATGGGCTAGAATCAAAAATAAAACTCGCTCGCTCTCAATAAAGTTATAGACGAAAAAAGGATTCTCATTTAAATTAGAGTCGAAAACAGAACTGTCAATAGAGATCGCAGCAATGGAGACGACATAAAAATGACAACATGACCGTGAATAAAAACATATACATCAATAAAAAATAAAAACATACAGGATATAACGGGTCATGAATGTAACCGGAGAAAATTTGGCTCTGATAAAGGATCCGGGCTTCCAACTTAAAACTAATTGACATTAAGTGGAGTAGTCCTTCGGCCTTATATCCAAGGGAGAGTTCACAATTTTCCAACATGGGACAACAAAATTCAACAATGACAAAAATCACCTACTTACCATGCAAATAACACTAGCAATCTTCAAGTCCTTCTCTAGTTCTCTTACTAGATTCATCCCCCTCACTGAAACAAAATACAGTTATAAACTAAAGAAGCTCCAGAAAAGAAGCATTTCAAGATAGCAGGAACCCAAATTCATTCAAATCAGATTGTAGAAATCATACAGAATTATAACTATTACATGTAGGAAATGCACTGAAATTTATAATAGAAGGATACCATAAGATGCTAGACATGCCAGAAACGCCATCAGAAATGAAGCAAATATCATTTATCGAGGTCATGAACTAGATGATGAAATATCACTTCATGCTCTAAGTTTAACATGATTGAAATTCAATAGAAGACCTTAAGGAAATGTTTCCCATGAAGTCATGAACACCGGTATCAGCTGAAACCAAATTTTAAATAAACAGCGGATATAACTGACTTTTTCTGGAAAGAAAAGAAACAATTGTGGATGATTGAATAAGTAGCTATAGAGGAAAATACAATTGAAATATCACATTTAGCTGATACTGAGCAGTGAATGATGGATATGAAACCTTTTATTATTGTTCTGAACATCATCGATCAATTTTCAAATTTACAAATCATTGCTATAGATTTATAGTTTTAAGTTGAAGGTGTATTGAAGGGTTCTAAACAACGCAAAATGATTGGAGTTCTAACTCACTCAAAGAAGAGTTAGTAGAAACCATATCAATAATATGAAAGTGAAATTAATTCAGTCAAAATGACTAATAAATAAATCATATAAAACAAATGGAATCATCATATGACAGCTTGGAGAACTTTGCTACAATTCAGAAAAATTGAGGGAATCGTAAATGGTTACCTACCCATTTCTTCATGATGTTCCATCACATGGTGTGACAAGTGCTCGGAAATTTTCTCCAGTTGAGCTAGTCGAAGAGCAGCCTATAAAAGAATAGCATGCAGATTGATCTGTAAATAGCGGATATGTATGATATTTATTAAAACTACAAAATATTATTATACTCAGAGAACAAAACTACCCCTTACAAACTCAAAAGAACAGACAAGAAATTCGATAGAACAAAACAAAAACCATCAAGAACCTGAATGGCGTGCAGCTATGACAATAAAAGAACCAGAGTCCAAATAAAAGAACAAAGGGGGTGTAAGAAAGAAAAAGGGTAAAGAGCAATACCATTTCCTCAAAATATGCTGGTTCATTTTCTTCAGAGGGAATTTGTTCCAAAATAAATCTAACTGGATCAAACACCTAAAAATATAAAATCAAAAAGTTCACGTTAGGTGCATGCAAATAACACTCAAAAGAAAAGGGTTTGTCTGGTTGTGTTTCCCTGTCCCATTTTCACTACACATATACAATAATTTATTTTTTTCTCCTTCAAAAATATCACACCATAGATCTATTACTTAATTAATATATTACACATAAAATAAAAAGCAAAATTTTTATTCAAAACATCACCTCGAAATACATAAAGAAAATAACAGAAATAAATAAATAAATAAAAAGAAGCATAAAATCTTATATAGGTTGACCTTAAACAGTCATCAAAACTTATTTCAAGGTTATTACTTCTCTACTACTATCCTAGTAGACAGTCATCAAAATGCCATCCTCAACAGTTTCCTTTCTACTACTCTCCGAAATCCACAGCCAAACAAGTGCATCAGATATTATTTTACTTACTTAAAAAGGTGTATACCGAACTGTGCAACATTTATCGAATAACTATCATTCAAATACAGGGCAAATACCATTATCATCTTTAAGCAATAACCCATGCTCAATAGGCTGAGATTTACATGATTAAATACTTAATACTGATTTCTAAAGTTTAGGTTGTTGCAGAGTTTAGATGTCTGTCTGAACAAGTATACAGGCAGGCTAGCAAAAATTTTCAAAACAAGTCAAGGAGCACTGCAATAGATAACAAGAGATAGCCTATCAGAAATCGTCTATCAAGGGTCTGATAATGATTCAAATTTCACTAAGAGCACATCAATTCCATACACATTGTATGTTCCCATGTGGAAAAAGACAACAAAATCTCTTCCAATAGATGTATTTCTTCTATATATTTCATTACATAAAACCACCAGTAGAATTTTCATTTCTTCTATATGAATAGAGTGTTTATCTCTTATTCAAACAACTCCTTCAACAGATGATAGTTTTCTTGCTATCATGTCAAAAAAATTCAGATCAAATGAGAATATGAAATGCTTATGCCACTAGATGAAAATTATAAACCTCCTCATAGAATTCCTTCTCAAGCTCATCCACAGCTTGGCCACTAGTTTTATTGCCATAGAAGTCAAGGCTCTGATTTTCTGGTAGCTCAGCAAGAACGCGAGCTGCAGCTGCAGCTGCTGCAACCCGTTCTGGAACCTGTGTACAGATTGAATGCAAGTATACTGTCAATAACTTGGAGATTGGCATGAACAAGAATCATTAGTTTTAGGATTTAGTACACTCATACACTGTCAGATAGAAACTGACATTAATCAAGCTCTCCTGCCTTACATAGTGCTATTGCAATATACTTGTCAGGAGTTTGAAGCAAAGATGTCATCATAACTAATGAACCCTTTTTGTTTTCGCAAGTTTGTATTCTTTTAATTCAACTTGCAGAACAGATGAAGCAGGCAATTGTTTTCTAGCTAATTGGAACCTTTTCAACAGTAAACAAAAACAATTTTTTATGGATATTGGATAGCATTCAGATGATCTTCTCTAAAATTTGCCCAATTATCATTAAAAACTTTCAAATTTTGGAACAATACCTATCAACCAATCCTGATCAAGAAAAGGGCACATGCTATGACTCTCGAAACATCTAAGTTGAATGCATAGGCATCTGTACACCTTGTGCGTAGATAACTAGAGCTGTGGCATCAAGAATACAAACACTTTCTTCTATATTTACATCTTGCATAGTTATGCACAAATCATTTCTGATTATTGATAATAATTATAAAGCATAATTGTTCTATGTCTGCAACACGCATAACTATCTACATTAAGCTCAGTTCATCAAGTTCAGGGACTCTGACAACAGTAACTCCGCCATCGCCACAATCAAATAAATGCATTGACACCTCAATTCATGGCGAGATTGTTTGTAAAATTAAAAACCCGAATATAAATTGAATTTGACAATGGCTGTGGACAAGAAGTGTACCTCAGGACGATCAGAGGGGGAAGAGATGAGGCCAAGGGAGCGAGCAGAGCGAACGGAGCTTAAAATCTTCTCTCCGACCTTGGACAAGTCCATCCCACCTCCTTCCTGCAAAAAGAGCAGCGAGCCCAAGAACAAGAACCTCGACAAGTCGAACCCTCCTCCCTCTCCGAAATCCTCAGCGCCACCGGCAGCAGGATTCAAGAGCAGTAACGGACTGAAGGGAAATGGCGGGGTCAGTGGGTTGTTGCGGGACTGCATTTCAA
Organism: Andrographis paniculata; assembly: GCF_009805555.1. Classification (NCBI taxonomy): domain Eukaryota; kingdom Viridiplantae; phylum Streptophyta; class Magnoliopsida; order Lamiales; family Acanthaceae; genus Andrographis; species Andrographis paniculata. The sequence continues at coordinate 4,368,678 of NW_026137614.1, forward strand.
TCGCCGGATACGGAATCAGCAGGCATCATTGTACCCAGATCAGATCGGAGAAGGGCAGTCTCGCGTCTGTGTGGTGGAATTTTGGGGGTGGGGGTGGGGGGTGGGGGGTGAGTGCAGTTCAATTGTATTTATTGGGGAAGACTTTTTCTTTGTATAGATCTTGCTTAACAAATTGAAGGAATATCAACAGGGTGTTGTGTTGTTAACTGATCAATTGATTTATTAATTTGGAACAACCAATGGTGATTTTTTTTATATATATATTTTTTAACCATTGGTTGGGTTATGGTTATGAACTTATTAAGATTTTATTGATTACCTCACCCGCAGGTAAATGAGTTTAAACTATGGGACTTCTTGATGATTAGATTTTTTGGTAGGTGATTTTTTTATTGCTAGCAGCATAATAAAGTCTTTGGTTTGTGAAATAATTTGGAGGAAAAAGATTTTGATATAAAATATAAAAAATTGTATAGAATTTTTTGTGTGGCAAGTGGACCTTAGACGTCGGGGTTTGAACCCGTGATCTCACAATCACAAGTCCAATCTGTACACTACCAGGTCATTTCTTACGGGACTAAAAGCCTTGGGTGATGATGTAAATAAAGTTAAAAACTTTTTTATACTGTGAGATTCCACTCTAGCGCTATTTGCATAATCATCAATTAGATATATACATCCGAAATATGCTATATATAAAGTACATGTATGTATATATATAATCACTATAATAACAATACTATTTATATAAAATCTAATACTCTCTCTGTATTATTTGATATTTACAAGTATTTTTAGGTAATTAAGGACTTTTGTTATAAAATACGAACAAATTTGATCTTTATTTTGTTTATAAAAAATGAAAGAATAATAAAGTAAAAAAAAATAATAAATTTTGTGGATAAAAATAAAAAGAAAACCCTTAAAAATTTTAAATAGAAAAATAGGATAGTAATTTGTGAAAAGGAGTAGAGTATTATTTATTGTAATTAACCCATTAAATATTTAAATACACTATCTAAAAATAATACTCCTTCCGTCACAAACACTTTTCAATATTTTTTTTTGTGTCCCAAACACGTTCAATTTTATCCTCTCGCATCATCTAAATAAAAAAAAATACTATATATTTTTCACTTCATTTGCATCACCTAATTTTTAAATTATCTTAATTAATACTAAATATTACACCTTGTTTGGGACCGGAGATGGGACGGGAGAGTATTTCTTACCATATGGATTATTTATATTTAATAAAATCGAAATATGTTTGAAATGATAAACCAAACTTCAATTTCTTTTCGTTGACGAACCAAACTTCAATTTCTAAAAATAGTACTCTATTTGGTTCGATGCTTCGATCGATCGAATTCAAGACAGTCGCTTGAAATTATCAAATTCTCGAACCCTGCTAAGTGCGAACCCTTCTTCTCTAGTCTCCAGTCTCCACCATTGTCACTCTCCCAGCGATGGTTTGGGGTCTCTTTCCGGTCGACCCATTTCCAGGTATGAATCCTACCCTGCCTTACATATTCATGTATTCAGTTATCGGGCGTGCATTTGGTACTGCCCAGAAGCCCTGTCCTCGTTGAGTCTAGTTGACAAGGGGCTGGTTTCAGAAACTGCGTAGTTTACGAATTTGGACTATATGAACGCATCTTTTCGGTGTATTATAAGTTCACTTAGAATTTTTAGTCACAATTTAAGGATTTCTTTATTTACCTGTTTGATACTATATGATAGGGTTATCACACTTTGTACCTCGCTCAAGATGATCCATTTGGGCCACTGGATGTTAGATGTATGTTGATGGGCTATTTGCATTTAATTCCTAATAATTATAGGCCATTTGTACTTTATCTCCTTCACGTTGAATTTAAATTTTAGGCCATCAAACTTCAATCTTTGTTGAACTTTTGATGGATTTGTTCTTGAGAGACATCAGTGAGAAGATTGAAAATAGTGCAAGAACCAAGAGGTTTTTCTTTTGTCTGATACATACACTGTAGGATGTTTTGGTTAATAAATAAATGACTGCAGAAGCCAGTCATTTTTTTTTTTACATTTTCATAAATGTCTTCACGACTGTCTTAAGCTAAATTGGCTGTTTAGCCAATGAGGATGTCGATAGCTTAAACTCAAAGCTAGGAAGCAACCTGAGTTACCATTCTTTATACAGATTAATTGCAATTCACACTAAATTATGCTTGAAGCAGGAATAAGATATTTAGTTTGAGTTTGAGATAATACTCTGAAGGAACTGTTCTCCCCTCGATCTTAGACAATGATTTTATGCAGTACTTACTGATTACGAGATAGCTTGGAGGCTGGATTAAATATCTAAGAAAAATATTTGTAAAATTTAGTTTTAGTTTGTACATTTTAAGGGGTGGAATGCAATTCCAGTTTTCCTGATTTCAGAATTCTTTTGATTGAAGAAATGGTCTCCTCTGAACTTTCCACTATTCTGAATTTTGCAGGTGAAGATAAATATTACATTTTTAAGAAAGGAACATACAAAGTGGGTCGAAAAGGTAATATTAATTATACTCTCTGTTTCATCATGATCCATATCAATGCCTTCCAATGACTTCATAAATGATATGCCAGAAACCGAGTTCTTTCGTCTAGTTAATAGTGCATTTACATCGATGATATATCTGTTTTCTCATGATCTACTAACATATGTAAAAATGTTCAGGATGTGACATCATAGTAAACAAAGATAAAGGTGTCTCCAGGGTCCATGCAGAAATTATTGTTGATGAAATGATTTGCATGGATAATTTACAGAAGAGACAGCTAAATAATTTCTCTAAAGTTCGTATAAGAGATTGTTCGAAGTATGGAACCTTTATTAACCAGAATGCGGGTTCTAAAGAGAAAGTTCATGAATTTCCAGATAAAGAAACAATGCTGAAGAGTGGTGATCTGGTTTCCTTTGGAACTGGGAATGCAATATATAGGTTTGTATTCCTTGGCGGCATATTTCTTTTGTATACCATTGCTTGATTTCTTAAAACTCTTAAGCATAAATAAGACAATTCTCCACTTTACTGCTCACTTTGTCTATGGCAGGTTTTCTTTTGTTCCCCTTCTATTCTGTGTACCCTCATGTGGAATGAATCAACTAGAACAGAAATTCTCATTGATTGGTGAGCAAGCTTTTTGATTCAATTTTTATCTTTAAACTAAAACATATTGTGAATTTTATGTATTTATATAGTGCATATAGTACTGTTTTACTTGTTTGAGGTGCCCTAGCAAGGTAATGGAGGTAATGGAGCCTACCACCTTGTCCATCTTCTGAGTCCTATACTGAAGAAATTTTTGTGTTTCTTTTGTGTTTTCTTTTATTTTCATTACTATTCGGACATCCACGTTGTACCTTATGCTGGCTAGGGTTACCTAACAATAATATTTAGTATTGTGTTTGAACATGTGTATGCTATTAGGTTAGGAAAATTAATCTTATTAGTGTTGTCCTATAAAACTAGTGACTAGTGAGTGATTGGAAAATATGTAAGAGTTATATGGAAGAACTACAAGCACATCTGCCGACATTGATTAAGTATGCTATAGATGTTTTTGGATTGAAAAATTTTGAACCCCCAAAAAAAAGGTTTTTGATGTGATTCTTTTGTGCGGGTTTCATCGTATATTGGTTAGTGCGAAAATGGAATAAACACTCCATACATATCTGAAAGCATGGGATGAGAGGTATGAAAATTTAGATAAAAGAGGCATCTTCATTTCAACGGACTTTCTGATTTTACAGGTTTAGGGAGGAGTTAGCGACATGGATGTTAAATTGATAAGTTTAGATTGTGTTATTTTGAGATAATGGCTCGCGGATCATTCATGCAGGTGCTCATGCCACTCAAACTTGGACTTCAAAATGTACACATTTGGTTATTGAGGACTCTGTCTTGATCAATAATGAGGTTATTGATGCTATAGTGGCCAGAAAACCTGTTGTTGGATACAGCTGGATAGAGGTATTTTTCACTCGTAACTGCTTAGTGACAAAAAGGCTCTGGTGCACTTTGTTGGAGACAGCTTGAAAGATTGACTATTGATGATTTTCTTCTGTTGCTCTTTTTAGGTTTATTTTATTTTATTTATTTATTTATTATTATTATTTTTATTACAATTCTTATAATGTACCTTATTTCATTGGTACTTTTTCTTTTGGTCTAAAGATTCAAGTGCACTATAACACTTGTTATATCCATAGAATTGGTTCATTGGGGATGCTTATCCCCACACTTTCTTGTTAAAAGATCCCGATATATTATTGCATTGGCTTAATAATTTGTTCCTCGAAGATATTACTATAATTTTCACTAATTTTTGCACAACAAATGATATTGCTTAGTTATTGATCAGAATAAACACATGAGGTCTTGGCTGGATGATTTATCAGAAGTCTTCTCAATTAAATCTTCTATACTGATGTATATGTGTTTTGGAAAATTTACCAAACTCTTTCATTCAATAGAGATAAGAGGCTTATGTGGAAAGGTCTTTTGGTCTGCTCCAGTATTCTTTGTTGATTAAGTTTCATTAACTACTGTCATTAATTGGTCAAATTTATACCTAAGCATTCATTTTACATTTCATGTTGCCCATCCACTAATTATTTGTTTATGTGATTCTAGCTAATTGCAGAAAAAACTATTTGCACTGAGATGCCTTCTTTACTGTTGTGAGTATACACTGCTTGGTGGAAGCTTTCTTTACCAGAAGTTTATTTTTTCTTGTTGCATAGAGTATACTTACTTTTTCCCCCATATTAGGCATTCACCAGCTGTAATAGTCGATGGGGTAACTATCAAAGTCACAGATTCACAGTCACGTGAACAATGTTTGAAAGGATACACTTTTCTGCTGCAACCCATCGAGAAGGTATTTTCTGCATTTTTCTATAAGAACATTATATGCCAGGGGAAGTATATTATTTGAAGACGCAATGTTTAAGTTGCAGTTGTTTTTGAAACTTATTTATTTTATTTCTTCAGAAACCTTGTTAGAATATTCTCTTTTACATTCATCTAACACTCTCGATCCATTTATTTCCTGCAGTACAAATTTAACATAAAGTTTCCGGAGTTGTTAAAAGTGTGTGGCGCCAATGTTGTTGAAACACAAGATCAATGTAGGCAGGCATGTCATGTAACTCTCATCTCTTTGTATTTGATGATAAACCTTTTAAGTGATTAAATACACTTAACACATGAGGGGTATGGTTCAATTGAGAAGTATAATGAACTAGGGGTGTGTTTGGTTACCATTTCAAACCCAAATCATCACTATTCAGCCTATACGGTCCCAATAAAAATACACTATTTTCTCTCATAAAATATCAAATCAAAGTACTATTTAAATCAAAATTCAAACCAACACTTCAATTTCAAACACAAACCAAACTAACTCTCAGATAGATGACATTATCTTGTCAAGGAGTTTGAGGATTGTCTCATTCTTGAAGAATTTTGTTATATTTCATCCTCTGGGGTTGGCTTCTTTCTATAACTGTAATCTGTATTTACTATTTAGGGCATGTCTAAATGCTCTTTGATGTACATTGGTATAGGAAGTTCCATGGAATCCGGGGGTGCAACAGCTGTAAGATATGAATATTTTATTTGATAAATGTGCAGTTAATAACTAAACTTGATTGACTGGCTGAGAAGAAATTTGGTTGCTTGCAGATGTTGTATTTATGTTCTGCAGTGTGTGACCACTGAAATATTTTCTATTCCTTTAGATATATATTTCGATAATAGAAAATAAATTAGGCATTGCATACGTCATAGAAATAAATGCTTTTTTATTAGTGGGGATAGAGGTGATGCAGCCACCCCACTCTCACTGCAACCCAAGGGCAAGTTTGTGTTGTAACTAATTCATGGAAATGTGAGCTGTTTGTTTGGTGATTTCCAATATCGTAGTGGTTGTATATACTTTATTGGAACTTCCATTGTGGTTTTGTATCTGTTGTCATTATTTTGATTGATATATCTTCTGTAGAATCCAGGGGATAATCTGGTGTATGTGATGCCATCTGGATCGGAAGGTTTAAATAATGTCAATAATCTACCCAAGGTGAAAGAGATGGAATTGATTGCGGCAGTAATTTCTGGGCATCTAGATCCTGCTATTGTGGCATCAGCACCTGGTAGTTCTTTCCTCATTTGCAAGCATAACACAAATTATTTCTTATGGTGCAACAAAGTTTTGCATCAACTCATGAAAGGAAGCGTAGATTAATAGCTATATGAATATGAATATCTATTTATTAAAATTTTAATTCAAATATAACTATATATGTTTTTGGTTTTTAGCAAACTACAACATCTTATATTTTTCTTTAGGTTCTCTCTCTTCATTGTAAAGATTAATACAAATATACAGAGGATGCAAATGGATTAGACTTTATTGGAATTCCATAATTTCAGTAAAAATCTTTATTATGTTGCTTTATTTATGTTTGTCTTGTATTTTTTATTTTGCTATTTTTGAGGTGAATAGTTGTTGCATGTGATATTTTTAAGAAAAACAATATCTTGACTAATACAAAATCAGTAAAGATACTACATTGCACTACAGACAGTATTACTTTTATTACCATCTAAAACGATATCATTTCATTTTTGTATTTCCATAATTATATGTCTATATGTTTGATAGTCCTGAAGGTTCATTTGCTTGCACCTCTATATGATTTTTGCAGTGCTGGTCACGTCTTCATGCTCCACAGATGAAACAGTGGTTGCAGATTCTGATGTAGAATTGGAAACTGCCACATCAATACCCGCACCAAATGTAATAGAACATGCAGACACTGAATGTCATAGAAAGATGGAGATTCACAAGATACAATCTTCTGAAAATGATAGTGTTGCAGAAAGCGAAGTTCATATTGTAGAATCTGATTGTGAGGCACTCAAAGCAACTGCACTGGAGCGCCCAAAATTATCACCTCCCAATCGGGTTCTCTCTAATCTTGATGATCCTAGTCTAATTGCTGCGGCATCTGATAATGACAGTAAAACCTGGTCAAGGGGCCAAAATGAAGAAATTATGCTGAGAAAGGACAGAGAGAATTTATCTGAAAGCGAAAATCTTGATATTATATACAGCGAAGAATTAATTGTTCGAGCTTCCTACTTACCACAATCGGTTCATTCTTCATCAAGTGCTGCATCAGTGAACTTCAAATGTTTCAGGAAGGTAATGTATACTAATCTGAAATTTGAGGTAAAGACTTCATAGTTAGCTGTTGCTGTAACATGGATAACATAGAACATAAACAATTGTATTTTCCCTCGATGCACTTTGTTGGTTTTTGTCACATGAAAACTATTTTTCATTTCTGCACATACTTTTTTTTTTTTCAATTTTCTGCTTGAGTTCTTGGAGCAAGCTTTGGATCTGTAGCAATATAGTTCCATTTCCAAAGCATAAGTCCTTGATTCACTCATATAATCACTCCAATTTGATCTTTTGTCAGCGGAATCTTCCATCCGGCAACAGCTTCAGCAATCTAATTCCATTTTCAAAGTATCCCTATGAGTATGATCCTGTTCTTATTCTTCAATATTTATTGTAGTCAATGTATTGGATATCTGACTGGTCATCTCCCTTCTTTCATAGAGAGTCTGACTATGGAAATGAGAGTGTGGCTGAATCCGTAAAAGAGGAGAAAAAGCGGAAACAGATGGAGGCCATTGCCGAGGATTTGTTTAACAATGAGAAGGTCGAAAACATACACCCCATGCCATGTGTTCTTACACCTGACAGTAATTTCTACACAATATATGTTGGTTCATTTATTATTATTATTGTGCCGATAGTCTGATACCATTACACCATCAATGCAGGGGAGAAAGCGTGGCAAATCTGGTTCCCTTCTCGGGCTTTTTGCTCGTGGCTAGTCCGGCGTCGTGCGCATGTAAATTTACTGGTACAAAGGTCAGTATGTATGTATGTATGTTGATATTGTTATAGCCTTAGGTTGTGTTTTTTTGGGGTTTACGAAAGATTACTATTCAGATTCTTTACTATTCAAAAATCCAAACCCAAAATCCCAAATCCACAAACAAAAACACTCTTATGTTTTTGGCGGAGTTTATGAGTAGTAGAATTCTACTGGTGCTGTTGAAAATTGGAATTTGAGTTGGCTTGAATTTGAATATTTTTTTGGTTTGATTTGATGTTTGGTTATAAGTTGATGTTTGTAATAATGTAGTAATCGATGGTTGGTTAAAGGAAAATATATTGATTTATTGATTTTGAATAAATAAATAATAAATAAATTTAAATAATAGTAATAATATACTCCATTCTGTTTAATTTATCCATTATTTCTATTTTGATTTGTTCCATTTAATTTGTTCTTTCTTTTTTTAAAATTTCATTTGAATCACATTTTAAAATTCATAATTTATAATTATTTTTATTTTAATTAAATTATTTAGTTATATTAATTTTATGCCTTCGGATCAAGTGCTGATGTAGTATAAAATTTCGCATAAGCAGAAATATATTTTCACCCTTAATTTAAATCTAATTATTTTAATTAAATAAGTAATCTAATTAATCAATGTTGTAGATGAAATTCAACAGCTAATCCAACCTGTAATTTTAATATATAATTATTTTTATTAATACATTTTTTAATTACTTATTAATTACATAATACTTAAAATTCATCACCTAATCTAAATGGGACAAATTAAATTCATCACCTAATCTAAATGGGACAAATTAATCGGAACGGAGAGAGTATAATACAATACATTTTATAGATTTGATTCTATTTAATTTTTAAATAACAATAATAATAGTATAATATGATAATATAATAAATTTTCTTTGATGAATTTGTTAATATTTCAATGAAAATTAATAAAGATACAATATATACATATATTCATATAATATAAATAGAGTATGTTCTTATACTATCAATTTTTTATTATTTATCAATTTTTTTTAAAAAAAATCAAATTAAATATTTATTTTTTATATTATACTGAAATTTAATTTTACAATTAAAATATCACGACAATACTATTTATGTTATATTATATAACTATTTAAATTTCAAACTAAAATCTATTCTTCAAAGCAAATACATATTTTTTTTTTATAAAATATAATTTAATACAAAATATTTCTTTATATTATTAATAATAAAATATACTCCCCCTATCTCAAATAATAGTTTAATTTTGTCATTTTCATCAATTTTAAAACAATAGTCTCATTTTCATTTTTGTAACGAACATTTTAGATTTTTAGAAGTACTTTTACACTCACGGTCAATATAGTACTATTATTCTTTAATTTTTGTATTCATCCCAAATGTTCTTATTGTTTGGGATAGAGAAAATATATAATATGAATACAATAGAATAGTAGTATTTGTTTAATGTTAGCTATTTTTATGTATAATATGCAAAATTATATTGATAGTATAAAAAAATAATATATATTTTTTTGTTAAATTATTATTATTATTATTATTTTTGGGTAAATGAATAATATATATATATATTATTTTTTAAACTAGTCCATTTGTTAATTTTGTAAATTAATATTAGAACAATCACTATGAATCCTTTATGTATAATGTGATTGTTCAAAAGCTTGACCTTGGGGAATGTAACAAATAAAAAGAGAAATTAAGTTAGACCTTGGGAAAGGAAAAAATAAACAAAGTGTGGAATGATTTTTGAAAAAACATCACAACAAAGGGTGTATTTATTTGTGAAATTTTAATTTTGAATAGTAAAATTAGGGGGTGTATTCAATTGAAATTTTAATGGATTTTTTTTGGATTTTAAAAAGTCTATAGATTTAGAAAATTCACTGAGTCTATGTTGGGTTTGTCGATGGAATTTAGTAATTGATTTAAATGGATGTTTACATATTTATATGAATTTTGTAGAATTGAATTTATATGAATTTTATAGGATTGTAAAATAATTATATAAATTTTTATCAAACAACAAATTTTATAAATATAATAAATAATTATTAATAAAATAATATTTAATATTAATAAATAATAGTATATAAATATTAATAATGTAGAAGTATTGTAATATCTGTAATACTACTATTTTATAGATTATTAATTTTAATTTTATAATTTTAGTATTATATTATCATTCAATATATCAAATTGGTTTTATATTTCTTTATTAGTTATTATTATTATTATTATCTATTTATATAACCCTTTTACGTAAAAAGTAAATACGGATATAAATTAAATAAAAAATATAATTTACGATTTTTGAAATAAAATATTAAAATAAATACATAAATATAAATTAATGGTTCAACAAAAAATATATATTTAAATATCTATTTTACCTTTATCGTAATAATAATATAGTGTATTCGATAATTGAAAAAAAAAAGAGGACAGTAATACATATTTATTGTGATAATAATATTTTTTTAAATTATATTATTATTATATTATTGATCATATATACAACAACAATAACAATAATAATAATAATAATAATAATAATAATAAATATATATTCCCTCAGCACCAACTTGTTTACCATTTTTGTTTTTCGTTTAAATATAAAATATTTATTTATTATTATTATTATTATTATTATTATTATTATTATTTGTTTCAAATTAAAATTATTAGGATGTTTGATTTTCAATAATAAATATATATTCCCTTAGCACCAACTTATTTACATTTTGGTCTGTTACAAAAGAATAGTTTTATTTTTATAAATAACTAAATCATTATAAAATTGTCACTACTTTTTTATTTTATTATACAATTGTCATTATTTTTTATATTAATACACGCGAAAAACTTTTTTATCCATACTTTTTACCCATTACCAATATAATATTAATATTTCTGTGTCCAACTTAATTAAAACTGTATTTATGGAACGGATGAAGTATGTTAAACCAAATAAACTCCCTATGTAAATACATGCATTTTCCATATAAATTTTACATACAATTATAGAAACTAATATAATATACACTCAAAATATTGTCGACAATCTTTCCAACAAATTTTTTACTATTAAAAACTTGTTTGTATCGATTATAATAAAAATAATTATCTTATTATTTAAATTTTCTTAAAATACAAATAAAGGAAACACTAATTTCAAATGTGAAAGAAAAAAAAAAAATAGATCAACAATAATAATATTAAAATAAATGAATAATAGTTATCTTTTCTATAAATATATTCCATATAAAACGTTTACATATATTTGAAAATTATTTTTGTATCATTTATCTATAATAATATTTTAAAATATAAAATAAAATACTATTTTTAAATATTTTTATTATTTTTAAAATTTCAAAATATTATAATATAATTATGTAATAAAAATTATATTAGAAAAATATATTTATTAAATTTTTTATAAATTATATAATAAAAAACTATTTTATTTGTTTCACATAATCCAATAAGATTACTACAAAGTATATACAATATTCTAAAAATTATATAATTAAGTATATAATTAAAAAATATATTATTAGAAATAATAATACAATATAAATATTTATAAAAATTATATGTTTAATATAGGATGTACAAAAAAAAAACATGAACAAGAATATGAAAGAGAGGAAGTGGTTAAATTACAATATGTATAAGTAGATACTTTTGGACCTATATGTTGTAAGTAGAGTCGGAAATGAGTCGATTTGTATCGAGTTCGTGTCAGGTTGAATACTTTAAACGGATTAAATTATTCAACTATAATTCGACCCGTTTATTATCGTGTTGGGTTCGTATTGACCCGTTTATTATGGTGTCGGGTTTGGGTTGACTCGTGTTGACCCGTGTACATAATTAAGTGGAATTTTTTTATTCAAATTAAATAATCTTTTGTTGTGTTGTCATGTTACGTTAGTTTTTATTGGTTTGAGGCGAAATTAATATTGAACTTAATTTAAATTAATTTATAAAAAAATTATTAAATTATGATTATTTTACATATATATATATATATAATAAATATATTAATCAATATTAATATATTATAATCGGGTTGTTGTGTCGGGTTAGAGTTGAGAACCACAATCCTAACCCAACTTGTTTATTATCGTGTCGGGTTCGTGTCAACCCGTATACATAATCGGATTGAAATATTTGACCCAAACCCAGATGCGGATTAAATTGATAAATTAAATCCATAACTTTCTATTTCATTTGTTTGGGCTAAAATTTTATAATAACTCTAAACATGACCCAATTTGCATATCAGGCCCATACTATGATACATACATACACAATATAAATATATATATACATATATATTAGCCTAAAAGAGAAACCTCAGTTAGGGTTTCCAGCTATTAGAAGGTGAGAGCGAAGCCGCCGCCGATCCCGCAGTGACTCTGCCCGCCGATTCGAAACCTGAGCCATGGTGAGGAATGCGTCTTCTGATTGAAATTGATTGTTTACGTTATTTCGCTTTATACACAATGACGATTTTCTATATAATAATCAACGGAAAAATGTGAATTTCTCAGTCGTTGATAGCGAATGAGGATTTCCAGCACATTCTGCGTGTGCAGAACACCAACGTAGATGGGAAGCAGAAGATCATGTTCGCGTTGACCTCAATTAAGGGCATTGGCCGCCGATTCGCTAACATTGTCTGTAAGAAAGCCGATGTGGATATGAACAAGAGGTCTCTTTTTCCCTTTTCTTTTCGTTTAATTTTTTTCTGTTGGTTTAACTTATTGCCTTACGGATCCATTAGGATATCGATTTTGTATGTATACATATATATATATATATATATGCACTGGACTTTTGACCCGAACATGATGCTTTTGGTGTGGTTGGTTTTTTCATATGTATTTCTTGTATTTACAAAAATGCCGAAACTTGAATTTTCTAAACAAGGATTCTCGATCTAACTCTCGAAATGGATTTACAATAAATAGGCCAGAGCTATTTTTCCAAACAATGATGCTAAAAAAAATAATAAAAAAATCAAAACTTTGATAGGTTGAGAGCATTCTGATTGCTTCTGAGGATCATTTGAAATTTATGGTAAAAATTGGCACAGTAGCGATTGTTTGAATTCAATTTGTTTTAATGGTGTAATCATTGGAATTTCATAAAGAACACTTCTGTTGTATGTATTACCACAGCATTAAATGTTTTTTTTTTTGGTACATGATAGCGTTTTCTCTTGATATACATTTGCAATCATTTCTGTTCAGTTGCCAAGTGTTTGAACATTGTGAAGAAATTGCAATTGTTTCTTGGAATTTCAGTTATTTTGTATCTTTCTTGATTTTCATAGCCATTGGATTATTCAAATTTATTTTCAATTCAGTTCATTTCATTATAAGAATATTTTGGCATGTTTGTTTATCTTGCTGTGGTATTTTTTGGAGAATGAACTCTTTCCGGGGTGCTCGAACATTGTGAAGAAACTGCAATTGTTTCTTGGAAATTCAGTTATTTTGTATCTTTCTGATTCGTATCCGTTGGATTCTTTAAATTTATTTTCATTTCATTCTCGGAATATGTTGGAGAATGCTGGTTGCTTTGGAGAATGAAATATAAAGTTGTTGGGTGGGTGCTCTCCGCGCAGGGCCGGCGAACTTTCCGCTGCAGAGATCGACAATTTGATGGTCATTGTAGCGAATCCTCGCCAATTCAAGATTCCTGACTGGTTTTTGAATAGGAAGAAGGATTACAAGGATGGAAAGTATTCGCAAGTGACATCTAATGCCTTGGATATGAAGCTGAGGGACGATCTTGAGCGTCTGAAGAAGATTAGGTTCAATTTCACACTTATGATTCCATCCCTAACTGTCTCCTCTCATCCATTCATCACATAATTATTTTATATTTACAGAAACCACCGAGGTCTCCGTCACTATTGGGGTCTTCGCGTCCGTGGCCAGCACACTAAGACTACCGGCCGTAGGGGAAAGACTGTCGGCGTTTCCAAGAAAAGATGAGCATCTTAGAATGAGGTGCGCGCTATAAGTTTGTTATTTGGGAATTGAATCACTTTGTATATGCAAGTTTTTTACTCCATTTTAAAATGATCAAGTCTCCAACTGTCATCCTCCTCCTCCTCCATTTGTATAATAGACCAATTTATTGATTTCCTTTTCAGCTCTGATAGCTCCCTCCAGCTATGATTATCCCCGTCTAAAAATTTCTACTACAGTAAATTAAATGCCTGCCTGGAATAACATAAGGCTAGAGCTAGTGCAGTTTTTCTCAATATCACAGCCAGCCAAGAACACTCTAGTTTTCTCCTATCCATTGAAAACTTTGCAACCCTTCCAGCATTGTTCAAAAGAATTGGATCAAATTCAAATTGATCTCTAGGAATTGGGAGTTGAAGTAGCCATATATATATATATATACAACAAAACAAATGATTGATTATATCCCCATGTATGCATGCATGCATTTGACAACATCTATTAAAGTCAAGAATCTTTCTTACTTAGTAACTGGTTATGGTTATGGTTATGAGCTTGTTATATTATTAAGGCTGGGATTGGGAAGAAGAAGTGATCTTCTCAGGATTCAAGTTTTTGTTATTTTGGTTTTCCTATTATTTTTAGCCCCTCCCCCTCCCCCTCCCCCTCCCCCTCCCCTTAATGATATCAGTCTTATTAGAATTCACATTATGCTTCTTTCGTTTTGGAGCATTTATCGTAATTTTCACTGTTTTTGGGTTGTGTCACAAAACAGTGCTTGCTTGTGTTCCAAATCTGCGCCAAGAAAAATAAAATTTTGGTAAGTGGTGTTTATATTAAAAATTAATATGAAAATATTTACGTCCACATTTTTCTTAGTTATCTTTATCATTGTATTTTTACTTTTTATTGTAACAAAATTCATTGTCAAACCCTCTAATCAAGCGCTGACAAATCCCTCCCTCGCTCACACCTGGGTTTGGGGTAAAAAAAAAAAAAAAGCTCACACCTGGGTTTGGGGTAAAAAAAAAAAAAAAAAAAAAGAATTACGGTTATCAACATTTATCACCGAATGATTACCTTCATCCAAAATTTTATAAAAATAATAATTTTTAAGTCGAATTGTTAATATATTTATTTTATTATTATTATTATTATTGTGATGTTATTTTTAATTAATATATTTTGATTTGTATCTAATATATTCAATTATTAAATTGTATATAGATTAATATTTAGAAATTAAAATATAATACTCCATCCATATCCATAGATTAACTAATGTTCTATTTTTTTATTTGGACGTCAAATAACTATTCTATTATTTTATTTTTTAAACACAAGTTTTATAACAATAGAAAATAGAGCTAGTATTATATAAAAGTTTTATTAAATAACAAAAATTTGTATAGATAAATAAATTGTTTTATTATTATTATTTTATTTTATTTTATTTTCAAACTATCTAGATGTTTGATTTTCAATATCAAATAAACTCTATCGGTATAGGTATATATGCATGCATTTTACATGCATTTTTATCATATTATAGATTGTAATATAATACACTCAAATTTTACATAATATTATAGAATGTAATACAATATACACTTAAAATATTATAGTCATGCTTTTCAACAACTTTTTTACTATAAAAGACTTGTTTGCATCGATTATAATAAAAATAATTTACTTCAATTATTTAAACTTAAATTTAAATACAAATAAAAAAAAAAAACACTACTTTCAATATGCAATTTCATATATTCTCTTTAAATATATTTCATATAAAACGTTTACCTATATTCAAAAATTATTTTCGTATCATTTATTTATAATAATATTTTAAAATATTAAATAAAATATTATTTTAAAGCATTTAAATATTTTTAAAATTCCAAAATGTTATAATATTTTATTTAATAAAAATTATATTAATAATTGTATAAATTACATAATAAAAAATATATTTCATTTATTTATCATGTACAAAGTATATACAAAAGATTTTCAAAATAATATAATTAGTATATAATTTAAAATATATATTAATAATAATATAAAAACAATGACATTTGTATAATATATTATAAGTCGTAAAAGTATTTATTATATTATATATGAAGTACAATGACAAAATTAGAAAACAGACACATTTGCTTGTTTCGGGACATATATAAATGAAAAATGACACACTTCTTAGAAGATATAGAAATTATTATTATTTTTTATTAGTAATCTAAAATAACATACTCACTCCCTCGAAAGATAACAATATTTTTATTCCATTTTCATTTGTTCAAACACCATATATTCATTTATAACACAATAAATAAAAATCTTCATTTATGATTACAATAAACTATTTTTATAAAAAATAATAAATTTTTAAATATAGATAAAATATTTATTATTGAGAAAAAATGTAAAAACAAAAGAATTTTGAGTGAATTATACGTGTAAAAGGATAAAAATTTAAGTAAATTAATTTATATTTATTAAATATATTTAAAAATAATAATTTTATATATCAACTGTTATAAGGGATATATTGCATTCAATTATATTTTTTTTAGTTAAACATCATATTAATTTTTATTTATGTTATCATATAATTACTTTATTATCAAAAAAAAGTAATAAATTGATCTGATAAATTAAAAAGTTACTAAAAATTATATGGTTTGTTTAGTTGTATTTTTAATAATTTATTTTTAAATTTTTTTGGTTGTTATTTAAAATTAAATTTTAAAAATAAATAGACTAAAATTTACACAAAAGAAAAATAAAAGGAATTAAAAATGTTATACTAGTAATGTAATAACTAAAATTGATACAGATGTAAATAGATTTTACTTTATTTATTATTTTTTATTTAAATATCATATTAACTTTTATTTATATTACATTTAATAATTATTTTAAGGGAAAAAAATTAATTTTGGTCATAATATAATTAAAATTTATCAATTTTGGCTCAAATATAAAAAATTCATCAATTTTAATCTCATTATAAACAATTTCAATCAATTTTGGTCCAATAATAAACAATTTCAACCAATTTTAATCTCACCGTTAAAAAATAACGGAAATTGCTAACGTGGACGTAACGGATGTGATGTGGTAGCGGACCTGGAATCTACCCGGTCATGTAAAATTATGCACGACCATGTATATTTCAGTATATAATTATACATAGTCATGTTGTTACACAGTCATGTATAATTTTATACGACAGTGTACTTTTATATTTTGGTCTAAAATTTAATTTTTTTTGTTATATATATATTTTTTTAAAAATATTTTGAATTTGGAATAGTTGATATAGTTAAAATAATAGAAAAAATTAATAGTAAACCTAATATAATTAAAATGCATCAATTTTAATTCAAATATAAAAATTTATAAGATATATTTTTTTGAAAAGTTTTGTTTAAAATTCTATTATTCATAAAAAAAAATTCTTCTTACGAACGTCCAATTACACAACTATTTTTTATTTTTGTATATTATAGTAGTATTAAAAATTAATTTATTATTTCAATACAATTATATATGTCTATGTTGAAATTGTATTGAAGTGTAAAATTAATATTTAATACTATAATATACAAAAATAAAAAATAGTTGTGCAATTGAATTTTTTTAAGAGAAATTTGTTTGGTAAATAGTAGAATTTTAGACAAAATATTTCAAAAGAACATACTCGATAAATATTTATATTTGAATTAAAATTGATACATTTTAATTATATTATGATTATTATTATTAATTTTTTTTTCCATTTTAACTATATCAAATATTCTATATTTAAAATACATTTTTTAAATATATAGAAAAAAAATATTTAGACCAAAATAGAAAGGTACACGGATGTATAGAATTAATTATATATGACCATATAACAATATGATCATATATAATTATACATTGAAATATACATGACCGTGTAATAACATGACCGTCTATAATTGTAGATGACCATGTAGCTACGTCACCTCCGTTATGTCCACGTTAGCAATTTCTGTTAGTTTTTTTAACGGTGGGACCAAAATAGATTGTTTGTTTATAATATGAGCAAAATTGATTGAAATTGTTTATAATGAGACTAAAATCGATGAATTTTTTATATTGAGACCAAAATTAATAAATTTTGATTATATTGATATTTTTACCCTTATTTTAATTAAAATATTTTTAAAATATAATAAAATACCAAAATATACAATAAAATAAAATAAAATAATAAAAACAATTTATTATTATATATATATTATATAATGTTTTTAAATTAGTGGGCCTATATAAAAATACAATTAAAATGCATGATCTAAACAAACGGTTAGACGGTTATGGAGTATTATTTATATTATTATTAATATTACTTGTGGTCCCACAATTAAAAATAAAAATTAGAAAAAAAAAAGAGAGAAAAAAAGTTGGAGCGCCACGTGGTGAAACAAAATCACTGTAAATATATATATATTAGATATCACACTGTACGGACCAAACATTCTCTCCGGTAATTGTCCCTCCAGTTCCGTCAAATTCCTTCCCATTACCCAATTTTTTCTTTCGCCTCGTTTAACTTTCACAATTGCGGTTTTACGTGTCACTGCACGAACTGCAGTGAATAGCACTGCACCGCCCCACCTCTCCACTATTTTAAGGGTGCGTTTGTTTGTAGATTTTTGCAAAAAACAATTACTATTCATTCAAAAAATTTCCCACCAAAATATCACGTCATAACACCTATTTTTTATTTTTTTATATTATTATAAAAATTAATTTTACATTTAAAATATAACATGCTATTTATATCATATAATATATAATTCAAAATTTTTACTATTTAAATTTCTAACTCAAAATCTAAGCCTCCCATCTATTTTTCGTAAAATTACAAAAATATTTTCATTAGTGTCTTATAATACTAATAAAAATATATTTGCAAAATGTAGATGTGACTGTTAATGCGGACGGAGATAGTATTTTTTATTTTTTACTATTATACTTCTTTCGTCACGTAACTATGTATGTATTTACTTTTTGCACGGAGTTTTATATTTGGAATAAAATAGAAATGACTAAAATAAATTTATTATTGTATAATATAAAAATAATAATATTTGTATAATATATTGAAAATTGTAAAAATATTTATAATATTAACAATTACAGTTCAATTTTTTTACTATTTAAATTCGAAAATCAAAATCACACCTAAACAAACACACCTAGAAGCTTCGACGTTCACCTTTTCCGCGTGTAGAAGCTTATAAAGGCGAAGTTGAGTGCTTCCTTTGAGGCGGGTTCACACAAAAATCAACACAAACATTCCATTGGTGGTACACCTCTCAGTAGAGAAATCTGTGGAAATGTCAGGAAGAGGAAGGGCAAGAGGAGGAAGAGGAACAAGCGGAGGAAGAGGAGCGTGGGGGCGGGGGTGGGGCCAGCAAGGAGCTTCTACCGGACGCGGCCAACATTCGCCGGCCGGTGGCAGTCCAGGCTATGGTCGAGGCGGAAATACTTCACCAGCTGCGGGCCAGCAAGGAGCTTCTACCGGACGCGGCCAACATTCGCCGGCCGGTGGCAGTCCAGGCTATGGTCGAGGCGGAAATACTTCACCAGCTGCGGGCCAGCAAGGAGCTTCTACCGGACGCGGCCAACATTCGCCGGCCGGTGGCAGTCCAGGCTATGGTCGAGGCGGAAATACTTCACCAGCTGCGGGCCAGCAAGGAGCTTCTACCGGACGCGGCCAACATTCGCCGGCCGGTGGCAGTCCAGGCTATGGTCGAGGGGGAAATACTTCACCAGCTGCTGCTGCTCCACCTCCTGATCCATCTCCGGTGGCGTGGTCGTCGGCCGGTAACCTTGGCCGTGACTTGGAACAGAAGCAAACGGCTCAAGCTTCGTCTTGGAGCCAGCCGGCGGCTTCGTCTTGGAGCCAGCTGCTAGTTTCGTCTTCGAGCCAGCCGCCGGCTTCGCCTTCGAGCCAGCCGCTGGCTTCGTCTTCGAGACTGCAGCCGGCTTCGCCTTCGAGCCAGCCGCTGGCTTCGTCTTCGAGCCTGCCGTCGGCTTCGTCTAAGGCGTTGAGGCATGCGCCGAGGCCTGGGTTCGGAACTCTCGGTAGTGGAATGAAGGTGAAGGCGAATCACTTTCTCGTCACGGTTGCCGATCGAGAGCTGAATCAGTATGATGTAAGGATTTCTTTGCCTCGTTCGGACGTGTTTTGTGTTGTCTATGTCTATTCTGTACTGTTTTCATGCCAATGCGTATGCGGAGTCCTTGAGTAAAGATGATTGATCTCTGTGTATTTTTCTAGCGGTGCTCTTCTCTTTTACAGCATATGAAGAATTTTATGTTTGGAATCGTTAGCATTCGTGTTCATGATATTCCCTGAGGATCTTACATAGCTCTATGATGTTTTCGAACAATTTTTGGAGCATTTCAGGATGAACGGTGTCTCTCCTTGCAAGCATCGACGGTTTTTGCTCTATGTTTCTTTATAACTGTGCGAAAGAGAGGGATCTGATTCCTGGCAATTTCATTCTTCACTTGAGCCTTTGTCGAAGATTTTTAGGATCATTATTTCACATTCTGTTTGTTGTTATACAGTGAAATGTTTTTTTATGAATTTTAATTGTAACTGTGGCTCTTGGTTGACTCTGTTTTGTGTCATTAGGTTACAATCACACCTGAGATAACATCAAAGAAGGTATCTAGGGAAGTTATGAAGGAGTTAGTCAAGTTATATGGCGAATCTGATCTTGGGATAGATAGGTTAGCTTATGATGGAAGGAAAAGCTGCTACACCGCCCGACAGTTTCCCTTCACATCTAAAGACTTCGTAGTTAAGCTCGAAAGGTGCATTGTCCTTTCTGGAAGTGTTCTTTTATTTCTTAGACTGTTACATTTATTAATCTTTTGTATATATATATGTATATATTTTATAATTATAAGACCACGACATTTAAAACTTTTCTTGTATTTTTATTTTAAAAGCTCTAAAGTTTGTTATGACATAATTATGCAATTTATGTATGTGATTATACACCATGCCTAGTGGATGTTTTACCCTATATGGATGAAGTTAACTTCAATGTCATAAACTGGTTCATTTGAGAAATCTTTATTTGGCGCGGAAATAGAAAAAGAGACTGCGTGGAGAATGATGTGAGAAAAAATTATTGTGATTGAGGGATTTTTAGTGCATCCTCTTTTCTGCACTGAACCAGAGTGTTTGTGATGGTGAAGCAGGTCTGGGAGGGAGTTCAAGGTCACTATCAAATTTGCATCCAAAGCTAATCTTTACCACCTTAACCAATTTTTACTGGGTCAGCAACTTGATGTTCCTCAAGAAACATTGCAGTTTCTTGATGTGGTTCTGCGTGATAAGCTCTCCAACGACGTCCTGTTTGTGTTCTCACTCAGTGTCGATTATGTTTGTGTGCTTTCATCCTTCGTTCTTACTTCATCCTCTAATTGCAGCTATGAAGCAGTTGGAAGATCATTTTTCTCTCGGTTGCAGAACGATAAAGGAGATCTTGGAAATGGCGTTGAATATTGGAAAGGCTTTTATCAGAGTCTACGTCCTACACAGATGGGCTTATCTCTGAACATTAGTATGTAATGCCTATTTTATATTTTGGTTTCTACGGTGCAGCAGGTTTTCTTTGCAGCTTGGCCTTAGAGCTTATTTTTGATACAGTATTCATTCATGAAAGAGTATCTTCTGTTATGTGTTGAAGCTGCCTCAATTTCTTGCTTTCCATGTTGCAGATATATCAGCCCGTGGGTTTTTCAAAGCTATTAAAGTTACTGACTTTGCAGCTGAATTCCTGAACAAAAACCTGACTGAGGCTTTGTCTGATCAGGATCGAATTAAGGTATCCAGGGTATTTTGGGCTTACTTTTTGAATTAACAGTTATTCGTTCTTGCCTTCCTGGATTTCATTCCTGTTTAATCAGTGATTGAGAATTCAGATCTCAAGTTTAGTTGGATAATCGGACTATGTATGTTTGTTTATTAGTTGAAAAAAGCATTAAGGAATGTCAAGGTTGAGACCAATCATCGGGGTTTCTTGAAACAGAACCGGATTACTGGATTTTCGACTGACCCAATAGAGAATTTGATGTAAGTTAACCTGATACTTCTGGAGTGTTTGGGTTTTAGATATTATTTGTCTTCTTCATGGAAGATTTCTTGATGCTCTTTAGTTTATTGTATGTCTCAGATCAGAAATTAGTATTTGGCTCTAATTTAATGAAGTAGTTTCGAAAGATTAAATATCTGTTTGGCTCACTCCACTCTTCCAATGAACCAGGTTTAACTATGATGAAAATGGAGGAACGATCTCTGTTGCTGAGTATTTTCGACGGAAGTATAAAGAACCTATAGATTATCCATTTCTGCAAGCTGTTCAAACCGGTAGCGACGCAAGACCTGTTTATCTTCCGATGGAGGTATCTAATTTCGTGTCTCATGGTTTTCTTTCTGCTTTTATCTTTGGTTGCTTTTCCTGTAATATTAGCTTCCTTTTCCTTTCAGATATGCACAATTGCAGAGGGTCAAAGATATACGAAGAAATTGAATGAAGGACAAGTTATAGCTTTGTTGAAAGCTAACTGTCAGCGTCCCTCTGAACGAGAAAATGGTGTTTTCCAGGCATGAATGCATAAATAACTTTCAATTATCTTGTTCCCAATCAATCTATAGCAACTAATATTTTCTAGTGTACCTTACTGTGAAAATTGATTAATCTGCGCAGAGGGTTCGTAGAAACGGTTACAATGGTGACGAACTGGTCAGTAACGTGTTTGGTATGACAGTTGGGACAGATCTTACTGTTGTAGAGGCCCGCGTGTTGCCTCCACCTAAGGTATAAACTATTCAGCCTTTCTTCATTTTACAATTTCAGCATTTCCTTCGCTTCCTTTTGTTCTTCTAAATTACATTCTACGGTGAATGGCTAGTTGATATATCATGATTCCCGAGGGGTGGTCACCACAGTCGATCCGAGGGTAGGACAATGGAACATGATTGATAAGGTGAGCTTTCTTTTCTCGAAGCAAAAATAACTAAACAAAATGGTATTGTTACACTTACATAGGTGTGATTTCTCAATTGTTTCTCTTTGATGTTTCTTGCGCTTTGTGTTATTACGAATGTCTCTCTGTGGCAAATCTTCATTTTCATGTGTTAAAGAATAATTGTGTTAATCGTATTTAGATACGTAACAACTAACCATCCCTGTCCTTCAGAAAATGGTCGATGGCGGCAAAGTGAAATCCTGGGCGTGCATAAACTTTTCCCGAGAACAGTTTGATGTTAACAGATTCTTACGTGAGTTGATTTGGATATGCCGCAGTAAAGGCATGGTATGTAATGGCTTATTTATCTGCTATTGATTCATCTGGAGAGCGTTCGACTAATTAATCATTTGTTTGTATGCAGGAGTTTAATCCGCTACCTATACGTCCTTTTCATTCAGCTGACCCTCGTCGAATCGAAGATGAGTTAACAGAGTTCGATAGAGCCACCGGGAAGAGTCTTGAGTTGCTCTTTGTCATTTTGCCTGATGCCCGTGGCTCGTATGGTTAGCTACACTCAACTGAAGTCTGCAATTTTAATGTTTCAAGAATCAAGATAATGCATACTACGGTTAATAATATTTCCTAACATTTTACAGGAGAAATCAAACGAGTTTGTGAAACAAAATTGGGATTGATATCTCAATGCTGTCAGGCTAGCCAGGCAAAAAAATTCAACAGAAAATACATGGAAAATGTTGCCCTGAAGATAAACGTGAAGGTTCTTTTGACATTTAATTTACATTGTTACCTACTTGGCCGAACTTTGTTTCATGTTTCGTTTCTACATTCTTGCTTAGGTTGGAGGAAGAAATACTGTTCTGGCGGATGTGGTGAATGGCGGAATGCCATTCTTTACCGGGGTCCCCACCATAATCTTTGGAGCTGATGTTACACATCCTCAACCCGGAGATTATTCGTCTCCCTCCATCGCTGCAGTAAGCGAAAATTGCATTTGCACGCTCCCCACCTTCTCTGGAAAGAATTCGGAGAATGACGACTCGACCCATTTGTACAGGTTGTTGCATCAATTGATTGGCCGGAGGTGACAAAGTACAAAGGACTTGTTTCTACACAGACACGCCGACAAGAGATCATTCAGGATCTCTACAATCTGAAGCAAGATCCTCAAATGGTTCCGACTGACACTGGAATGATCAGGTAGCACTTGTTTCTCTTGATATATATATGTATTAATTCTCGACATCATCTCATTTCGATTTATAAATTTTCTGGGCAGGGAGCTGCTGACGGCCTACTATAACTCGACCAAGCTCAAACCTAAAAGGATTATATTTTACAGGTTTGTTATCTCAACTATATGCAATTTTGTCTTATCTAAGCTCGCCGATACTCCTAAATAGTAACTAGTTTCGATATAATCTGTCAGGGATGGAGTCAGTGAGGGGCAATTCCAGCAGGTTCTTCATTACGAAGTTGATGCAATTACGAAGGTCCTGGCTTTTATATCGTTTTTATTTAATTTTCGAGTATTAGTAAGATGTTTGTTACTGTCTACAAAAATCATTACATGATTGAATTGGTGTCCTACATTATTCAGGCCTGTTCTTCCCTTGATGTGGAATATAAGCCAACAATTACGTTCATCATCGTGCAGAAGCGACATAACACTCGCTTCTTCCCTGTTATACAAAAGAACCACCAGACAACAGATAATAGTGGCAATATTTTGCCAGGTATGAATATATATATATATATAAGTAGTTTACAAATGCTTATACATTAAGAATGTTACTCATGATCGATGTTTTTGTATTTTCCGATCAGGTACTGTGGTAGATAGTAACATATGCCACCGAACTGAGTTTGATTTCTATCTCTGTAGCCATGCCGGCATCCAGGTACATTTGTTATCCTCGGTTCACTTAACTCATTAGTCGTATACAAGCTTCTCTTAAGTATATAATATTTTCCGACATCCCTTTACTTTTAGGGAACAAGCCGTCCGGCCCATTACCACGTGCTGCATGACGAAAATGGCTTCACTGCAGACAACTTGCAAAGTCTTACCAACAGCTTGTGCTACACGTAACTATCCTATCCTTTCCTATCCATTCATCTCTTAGTTCATTGACTAAGATCAAATAGGTTCTTTTTTTCACGAAGCATTTTTCTTTCTTTTCAGGTATGCTCGATGCACTCGCTCCGTCTCGATCGGTTAGTCTCATCACATACTCTCACGCATACCATTATACAGTAAAACAAATAAACAATTCGCGAGCTTGGTTCGGTTCAACTCGTTTGTGAAGCTAAACGAACCGAACATGAACATAAATTTTGACTTATAAAATATTTATATTTTATTTGATTTTTTATTTAAATTTATTAATAAAAATTATAATTCTTATTAACTAAATTTATTTTTTTAAAAAAATTAAATAAATAAAATAAAATTTCTGCTAACGAGTCGATTTCAAACAAAATTTTTAGTTCCTATCTTTTAACAAACACAAGCCGAGCTCGGGTCCTTAAGGAGCCGAGTTCAAATATGAAAAACTTGATTTTGTTCAGCTCGTTTACAGCTCTATCATTAACATTATTTTTTTTCAGTTCCTCCGGCATACTATGCCCACCTGGCTGCATTCCGTGCGCGATACTACATCGAAGGCAACGTAGTCTCGGACAATGGATCCGGGACAGAGGGGGAACAAAACAGGGAGGTTGTGGCATTGCCCAAGATTAACGACAGGGTGAAGGAGGTGATGTTTTACTGTTAACAGATTCGATCCCTACCAAGGTAATAAGTCGTAAATTCCACTTTATATTTTGCGATTCGAATCGATTGCTGCGTCGGTTCTTTCTTTTATTTTGAGTGTGAGGCTGTGGTTCGCTTTTTTTACGCTGTCCATGGCGATTTGAGCTGTTTTTGAAACAACATGTGCTGTTTTTTCTTTTATCAACTGTGCTGGCTTTTACATGGTATGATATGATAATAATGATATGCTATGCTTATTTTGATTTGAAAATGTTGAATGAATTCATGCAGGAGATATACATGTGTTGTTTTGATTATAGGAATATTGTAATTATTTATATTATAGTATTATAATTACTTTTACTAATATATTTTAAATTATTAATTAATTACAATTTTTCTAAATTCTTGTGAATTGTGATATTATATTTAGGATGGAGTAATATTTTTATGATAACATAATTTTATGGAATGTCTGTTTTTCGTCTATCAATTTTATACTCATTTTATTTGTAATTTTTTTTAAAAAAAAAACGAGTGTAAAATTGACGGACGTAATGAGCATTTTTTTTTTATTTTTTTTTTTTTTTCTGCTATCTGTGCTTTTTCATGTGGTATGGTTGCCATGCGATTAAATCTAATTAAGACATTTTAATAGAATTTATATTTGAAGAAGGAATGTAAAGATAATTTCATTTTTGTTATGATAAAGCAAAAATATATATATATATAAAATATTAAATTATAATTTCTAAAAGTACGTGTGTGTTAAGGTGGGATAAAGAGAATATTATAATGAGTAAATAAATAAATATATAAAAAAAGTTGAGAGACATAAGTAATACAGATTATAGAGAGGGCAAAAATAATCCTTTATTGAGTTACAATTAAACAAAACAAAACTTATTTTGGTTTATTGTGATTTGAAATTGACTCGGCAATTTTGTTTCAAGATGGAGTTTGTTTGGTTAGTGTTTTGATTTGAGCATCATTATATATTGTATAATGATGCATATAATCAGCACGCTAACTTTTTATCAAAGTCTATTATCTATATCTTTAATTTTTTATTTATTTTTTCATTTTCACTCTCACTCTCAATTATTGTTGAAAGACTAAAATTACTCTAAATAATTACAATTTTATCCTAAAATACAAACTAGCCAAAAAAAATAAAAATAACACACACACACATAAAATTATTTTTCGTTTCCGCTAGAGTTTTTGAGAAAGAAGTCTCTATCTTCTTCTTAGTTATTTCTATTTAGGTTTTTTTTTTTACTTGTAAATTATAGTGTTTTTAATTCTTAATATATAAAAATTCTATTTAATTTTTTTTTTCTAAAAATCATTACATTTATTTATTTTGAATTTAATATAAACTTTTGCTTAATAAAACATATCCTTAGTAAAAATAACAATTTTTTTTCCAATTTGCATATAATAGTGTTTCTTTTTTCTTCTTGATATTTATTTTGTTATTTTCTTTTTGTTAAAATAAATGTTTAATATATATATATAAATAAAATAGAATAAATACTATCTCTGTCGGTTAAAAAAAATAGTCTTATTGCATCTAGTGCGAAAATTAAAAAATATGAATGAAAATATAAGAAAATAAAAAAATTGTTGAGTGTACTTTTAAAATTTTGATGTGTAATTAAATAAAAATTAATGTAATAAAAAAGTTACAATTATAATAAATAAATGTTAAATAGAGAATAATAATTAAGCATTGAATTTTTTTACTTTGCCAAAATTAATAATAAATTAAATTTAATTAACAAAAAAAAAGAATAAATTTAGCGAATGAAATATTAAATAGCGAAAAAATCTACTTGAAAACACATAAAGAACAAATCCATAATCTCATATTTGGTATTAATCTAACATCAATTATGCTTGTGTACTTATTGCAACGAATTTCTATTACTAAATTCATATCTTCAGCCTTATATTTGAACCAGCAATTGCTCCACGCATTCTTCTGCTTGTCAACAGATTAACTTTAATTTGTTACAACTCATGAACGAAGATATTAATACAAAAAGAAAATAAAAAAAAAAAACTACAGTATCTATTGAAAAATTGAATTTCGCTCAGAATTAAATAGTATTTTTATTTATGAGATTTATTCAATAAAGCCTAATGATCGTAGATATAAATTCACAAATATCCATCCATACTTACAAAGAATTCTAAATTCCTTCTCCAATCCGAATATTTACTGTTTTGGGTAACTTTTGGACCTTTTCTTTATCTCTGCAATGCACGTAGCACTTGATGAAACATAGTTGACTTTTCCTACGCCCCCATATAAACATGCACTTGGCAGCGCATATTAACCCACATGCATTGATACTTTTAGCTTCAGTCACATCAACGACCAACATCGATAAAACAATCATATAAATAATTGCAAAAGAAAAAAACTTTTTCATGATAGATATTTGGCAAATATATATGTGTTTTTTATGTTGTTTATGTAGTGTTAATAAACCAAAATTTAGGGGTTATTTATACTAAAAAATTACAATATAATTAATTTGATTAATTAACAAATTTTGGCAAGTACATATTACTGCTCATTTTTAGTAAGTATACTCAATTAATGATAATAATAATTTTATATTCCTAATATTAAAATCTTAAATGTGCTAGATATAGAAAATTATTATTAACATTACTATATTATATTAATATTTATTGTGTGCATTATATATTATCTTGTGTAGTATAATACGTTTATTTACTGATATCATAATATATTGTATTGCATGTAATTATATAATGTGGTATTAAAATATTTTCTCCATCTCACCACGGATGATCCATTTTTCTTTTTTAGTCCATATCACATAAGATAATTCATTTCTATTTATATTAAATTTAATAATATTTGAAACATATTTATCAAATATAAATCAATTTAATTAAATTCCAAACATCTTACACATAAGACTCATACAAAATCTCTCTATTTCTATCACTGTCCTTAATAAACAAATATTTTTATCTATATTTAATAGTCTTTATTTTTTTAAAATTAGTTTATGTTTATTATAGATAAATAAATTATTTTTTATTTATTTGTATTATATAAAATTTGAGGGTAAACTGTTTTTTAGTCCCGTAACTGACCTCTTTATCATTTTAGTCTTATAACTAGAGGTTGTCTTAAAATAGTCTCGTAAGAGAAATTTTTTCTCAATTTAGTCCTCAATGCCTATGTGGCATTTGTGTGGCATGCTGGACACGTGTCGGCGAGATCAGCGTCACGTGGATGACATGTGTCCAATGCGGATAATTTTATTTTTTTAAGTTTCTTTTTTTTAAAAAAATATAATATAAAATTTAAAAATATAAAAAATAAAAAATATAATAAAAAATATATAAAAAATTAAAAATTAAAAATAAAGCTAACACCTGAAAAATATCCATATGTCCATCAGGTTAACGCCATGTGGCCACTACGTGGATAATTCATATGTTTTTATATTAAACATAAAAAATATAATTTAAAAAATATACTTATATATAAATTATTAAAGTTCACGTGGAGGTGACTTGATGGACATATGAATAATTTTTATTTTTTATTTTATTTATTTTTAATTTTTTAATTTTAATTTTATTTTTTAACTTTTATACTTTTGTATTTTATTTTTTTATATTTGTAATTTTATATTTAAAAAGACTAATAATAAAAATAAATCCATGTGACAGACACGTGCCAGTCACATGGTGCTGACCTAGCCGACAAGTGTCCGTCAGCATGTTATGCGGGTGCCACATAGATATTGAGATATAAATTGCAAAAAAATTTCACTTACAGGGTAATTTTAAAACAACCTTCAGTTACGGGACTAAAATGATAAAAAAGTCCAATTAAAGGACTAAAAAATAGTTTACCCAAAATTTTTTTATAAAAAAATGATATACATATTATATATATATTACAAAGATATAGTGTTTAAAATATTTAAATACCTATTTTAAATTTTTTTTAATCATATATATTAATTTTTATTTTAAAAATAATAAAAACACCACGTATATAAAAAATAATAAAAACACCACATGTATAAAAAATAATACTATAATAGCATAACTACTATAATTAACCTATTAAATTACAATAACTAAAATACTGTATCTCTAACTAAAGGGGTCATCTGACCCGAAACGGATGGAGTATGTGTCATATATTTTAGTAATATATGCTATATTTTCTATAAATATGTGGCGAGCTTATGTGTCATATATTAAAGGGTAAACTGTTTTTTTAGTTTCGTAACTGGACCCCCTTATCATTTTAGTCCCGTAAGTAGAGCCTATCGCAAACTAGTCTCATAAGTGAAAATTTTTCGTTGTTTTAGTCCTCCGGCGCCGGGGACGTCTGCGTGGCTCGCCGGAGGTAACGTGTCCGCCGGGTGTCCCGCCAGGTCAGCGACACCTGGCGGACACGTGGATTTATTTTTTTTTTCGTTTTTTAATTTTTTTAATTTTTTTAATTGGACCAAATAAAAAAATAAAAAAATATCTAAATAAAATTAAAAATAAGTTTTAAAAAATTAAAAAAATGAACAAAAAAAATAAAAAATCCACGTGTCCGCTATGTGTCGCTGACCTGGCGGACACGTCACCTCCGGCGAGCCACGCGGGCGTCTCCGGCGCCGGAGGACTAAAACAACGAAAATTTTTCACTTATGGGATTAGTTTGCGACAGGCTCCACTTATAGGATTAAAATGATAAGGGGGTCCAGTTACGGAACTAAAAAAAATAATTTACCCTATATTAAATTAATATGTGCTATAATCAATATGGTAATCAAAATATATTTTTAAATAATACTATATTTTGTGGAAAGCTAATTAAAATGATTAAATTGTAGTATTAGTTGTTGTATAGATAAGGACATTATCACTATTTTTATTTCTATATAAATGCTATATAGGAATCAAATTTAAAATTATACATTGTACTCTTAAGTTGTTGTTATATGAGATATAAGGTAATTATCATTATTTGTGTTTCTAAGTGTATCTGATTATGGATTTGAATTTTGGGTTTGCTATAAAATTTAAATTTGAATAGTTATATAATTTTATATGAATAAATATTGAAGTGATGTTTTAAATATATACTTTTTTATTATAATATAAAAAATAAATATTTGATATTCTTAAAAGAAAAAAAATGAATGAATAGTTAAATCTTAGGAGAAATCTCCCAACAAAAGTAATACTATATTTTTATAAGTATTTAAATTAAAATCACAATATTTTATTCTTAATTATTATATTAGGTATATAAAAAGTAAGTATCACAAATGTTAATTGATTTCATAAGAAAAAATGAATTTTATGCTCAAAACATCGTAACTATATACCTATTTACATTACATTAAATATTATTTCAATTTAAATTTTTAATATTCCAAAACTTCAAATACAAATCCAAAACAATGATATATAAATTTATAAATAATAATACTTGCATGTAACTTATTAACAACCGTGTCACAATCGGGCGGGTTTAGTATTTTTGTATGTTTTTCGGGTGTGTATGTTCTGTGAAACTGTTGAAAAAAAAAAGAAAAAAATTATATGAGGTATATGAAATTGTATAGAGAATATAAAAATAATAAATATATATAATATATTATTTTTTTTTGAAAATATATGAAAAAAAAATTATAGGAAAAACATAGCCGAAGCTTCCTTGAGTGAATGTCATATATGAATCATATGGGACTATAGCCCTCATCCCCCAAAATGTTTTTTTCTTTCTTTTCTTAAAGTTTACGAAAGTAAATTAATAAAAAAATAATTAATAAACTTATCCTGTAGTGTAGATTATATATTATCTTGTGTAGTATAATATATTTATTGTACTGAAATCGAAATATATTGTATTGCATATAATTATGTAATATGCTATTAAAATATTTCCTCCGCCACAGGAGATCCTTTAATTAAATTTTGGTAAATATAATAATTTTAAATATATTTAATAAATATAAATTAATTTAATTAAAATTTAAACTTCTTACATATAATTCTATTCAAAACTCCTCTATTTCTATCTCTATTCTTAATAAACAAATATTTTTATCTATATTTAAAACTTTCTATTTTTTATATATATTTTTATTTATTTATATTATGTAAAATTTTATTGTAAAAAAATGATATACATATTATACATATCTTACAAGGATATAATATTTAAAATATATAAATACTCATTTCAATTTTATTAAAAATCACATATATATATATTAATTTTTATTAAAAATAATACCAAGACCACTTATATAAAATATAATAAAACAATATTATAACTATTATAATTAATATATTAAATTACATTATCTAAAATACAACTAAACGGGTCATCTAACCCGAGACAGAGGGAGTATATGTCATACACTTACCAACAAAAGCATGCGACATAGTACTACAAATCGAAAATAAATTCCTCAATGACAATATTTGGTAACCATTCATTTTCCCAATCTGGATCAATAGTAGAAAGAGTATCGCATAAACATGTTATCTAAGACCTCATTTTATAGTCACATTTGCTTCGTCAAGTAGTTTTTAAAAAAATTTTAGGATGTGGACATTGATTTTATAATGATTCTTATTCCCACAATTATAGCATTTTATATTCATACCTTTTCACTTGCACTTATTATTTTAATTTTCAAATCTTTCTGAATTTTGTGACTTATCTCTGGTTAAAAAGACCTGATCAACTGCTTGTTTTTCTTTCACATTAACCTGAAAGTCTAATTCCTTACTATTTAATTTATTCATAACCGTTTCAAGATTTATACTATCTTTATCATACTTAATAACATATTTGACATCAGAAAAAGAACCATGAATGACATTCAAAAGCACAATAGGGGTGTATTAATCAATATTCTTATCTCATGTTTGTTTAATATCTTGAACAAATTTAGTAAAAATATAAAGATTCTTGTCTATTGATACAATTAAATCAAGTTTAAATCTAAAGAACTTTTCAAGTAGAAATAATTTATACAGAAAAGACTTTTCCATATAGATTTCTTCCAATTTTCGCAAAGTTCTTTTGCAGAATTATGCTTTCCTACTTTTCTAATTGCATAGTCAGATAAATTCAATATTATCAACAAATATGTATGTTGATCTAACTCAAATTTTCCATCTTCAGTCAATAAACGATTAAAATCACCATCAATAGTTTTGGAAACTTTTTTTGTTACTAGAATATTTTTCATCTTTTGTTGTCAAATTGAAAAATCAAATTTACCATCAAAATGTGCAATAGATACGGTTGTCCTAATGCCCAAGTATCAACACAAAAGCCACACAATTGCCACACAAGAATGTCATATAATTCACTAACTATCAGTAGTCAGTTACTAACTCGCTCTTGGAGCAGCCAATTAGGTGATAGCAGTATCAGCCAGTTATGTGATAGCAGTTGGATTCATCACGTTGGTCCTCCGTTGCTGACGTGGCTGACATGTCATCGCCACGTTAGTGACATATCAGAGGACCATTTTAACGAAAAAAATTTATTTGCAGAACTATTTTAAGGTAGAATCCATTTAAAAAAATTCCACGTCTCGCTCATGTAACATCTACATAACAATGACATGTTAGCCACGTCAGTGTCATGTCAGCAATGGCGGGCCAGCGTGACAAGTCCAGCAGAGGATCATTTTAGAAAAAAAAAATATATATATATATATATACTTAAACAAAACTATTTTAAAACAAAGTCCATTTTAGGACATAAATATGGTCAAATACATGACTAAAAAATAGTTTATCCAAATATTTATTATACATTATGTTAATATATTCTACTTCATTTATAAATATTTGTTGATTGAGTCAAATAACACCCAATCAACGTAGTAACCAAATCGCTTTCCACCAAAGTCTATTATCCCTCTGAGTAATTTTTGTATTTTTCCATCTCCACTGTTAATTATAGTTACATGACTAAAATTACTCTAAGATAATTACAATTTTATCCTAAAAAAACAAAAGTAACCATAAAAGAAAAAAAAAAAAAAAAAAAAAAAAAAACTCTTTCAGACGCATAGAATTATCCTTCGTTTCTGGTAGGGGTTTGGGAAAGAAGTCTTCATTTTTTCTTAGCTATTTCTACTAGATTCTTTTCTACACTTTGTAGATTATTGGGTTTTTAATTTTTAAATTACATTAATATAAATAATGTACTTCTTATAATAAGATCGTTTCTTTGTTTGTTTGTTTTTTTTTTTTAATTTTATTATTAAATACCAGCTTTCATGGTTTTGAAATAATACTCCATTTATTATTTTGAATTTAATATAAACTTTTGTTTATTAAGACAAGCCTATATAAACAGTAAATACAACATTTTTTTCAATTTGCATATAATAGTGTTTTTTTTTTTTTTTACATTTATTTCTTTTTTTTTAGCTAAAGTAATTTTTTAATACAATATTTTATATAAAAATAAAATAAAATACTCACTCTATTAGATCCAATTCAAAAATTAAAAAAAAAAAAAGTAAGGAAAGTAAAAATTAATAATAATAATAATAAGTTGAGTGTATGTTTTTAAATTTAATTTATAATTAAATAAAAATAATAATGTAATAAAAACGGTAGCAATTATAATAAATAAATATTAAATAGAAGATAATAACTAAAATTTGATTTTTTTTTCTTTTTTTTTTTCCAAAACTAATAAGTTAAATATAATTAAAAAATAAAAAATAAGAATAAATTTAGCTGATGAATGGTACTTGAAAACACATAAATAACAAATTCATAATCTCATATTTGGTTCATCCAACATCAATTGTGTCTGTGTATTTATTGAAACGAATTTTTATTATTACAATTTATATCTTCAGCCCCATATTTGAACCAACAATTGCTTCATGCGTTCTTCTACCTGTCAACACATTAAATTTAATTTGTTACAACTCATAGACGAACATATTTACACAAAACCAAAAAAAAAAAAAAAAAAAAAAAACTATAGTATTTGTTGGAAATTAGAATGACGGTTATAATTAAATCGTATTTATGTTTATTAGATTGTTCAATAAAGCCCAATGATCGGAGATATAAATTTACAATAATATCCATCCATACTTACAAAGAATTCTAAACTCCTTCTCCAGTCCGAATATTTATTGTTTTGGATAAATTTTGGATTTTTTCTTTATCTCTGCAATGCACGTAGCACTTGATGAAACATATTTGACTTCTCCTAAACCCCCATGTAAACAAGCACTTGTAAGCGCATTTGAACCTACATGCAGTAATGCTTTTAGCTTCAGTTACATTAACAACGAACATCGATAAAATTATCATACAAATAATTGAAGAAGAAAGAAATTTCTTCATGATAGATATTTTGCAAAGATATATATATGTGAGTGTGTATTTTATGTTGTTTATATAGTGTTAATATGCCAAAATTTAGGTGTTATTTATACTGAAATATTAGAATATAATTAGTTGAATTGATTTGCAAGTTTTTGGCAAGTACATCTTACTACTCATTTTTAGTAACTATAATCAATTACTGTAAGTAATAATTTTCTATACCTAATATTAAAATTTTAAATGTGTTGGTATAAAAAATTATTAATTTTCAATTAATGTTAATAATAAATTAGGTATAAAAAATTATTATTAACATTAATTAAGTATATTATATTAATATTAATATCCATATTTATTTTGTGGATTATATATCATCTTATGTAGTATAATGTGCTTATTGTACTAAAATTGAAATATATTGTGTTGCAAGTAATTATATAATATGCTATTAATGTATTTCATCCATTAACGTATTTTTATTTATTTGTATTATATAAATTTTATTCTAAAAACCTGATATACTGATATACATATTATATATATTTTTACAAAAATATAGTGTTTAAAATATTCAAATAATTATTTTAAATTTCTTTTAATCATAATATTAACTTTTATTTTAAAACAATAACAACACCACTTATACCAAATATAATAAACAATATTATAACTACTATAATTAACTTATTAAATTACACTATCTAAAATACTATATTTTTAACTTCAGGGGTCATTTGACCCGGTACGGGGTAGTATGTGTCATATATTATATTAATATGTGTTATATTTTCATTAAATATGTGCCGATTAAATCAAATCAAATCAATATGGTAATCAAAATATATTTTTAAATAAAACTACTACCTTGGTCCGGTTCTAAGAGTTTCATTTACTTTTTGTTTGTTGATATTTTAATATTAATTATTATATCAAAACATAATACAAATTAAGAAAAATTTGCAAAAATACTTCAATTAATGTCTTATAATAAAGACATTTGTACGAAAAATTATACAAATATAAGGATATTTTTAATGTGAAATAGAATAACACAAAAAGTAAATGTGATCTTTAGAGGCGGACTGAATGAATATATTATATTTTTATCGAAAGGTAATTTAAAATAATAAAAATGTACTATTAGTTGTTATATGAGGTATACAAAGTCATTATCACTATTTTTTTTTTTTTTTTATGACGTAGAAATCCGCAGCCGCTACCTAATTATTTTTATTTCTATATAAATGTTCTATAGGAATCAAACATAAAATTATAAATTGTACTTTCACTACAAGAAAAAATTATTTTTGTAACAAAATTTTTTTGTCTCTAAATCTATTTTTTCCGTTACTAATGACATTAGAGACAGAATTAGGAATAGAATTACGTTAGATACGTGAACTTTATGAACGGAATTCCGTTACAAATATATTATTTTTTTGTAGTGTTTTAGTTGTTACATGAGATATATAAGGTAATTGTAATGATTGGTGTTTCTAAGTATGTTTGGTCGTGGGTTTGAGTTTTAAATATTATAAATTTTAAATTTGAATAGTTATATAATTTGATATGAACCATTGTTGAAGTGATGTTTTAAATGTAAAATTAATTTTTATTATAACATTTAAATCTTAGGAGAAATCTTCCAACATAAGCAATGTATTTTTATAAGAATTTACATTATCACAATATTATTTTCTTTTTCTTCGATAATGTGATAATCCACGGCCGCTACAGTGCAGACTAGGTAAACCCCCGACAAGGCAAACCACCCTAGGCGAGTCATGTCTGACAGGTGGACTTGGAGGCGTCGGAATTTGAACCCTTGACCTCACAATCACAAGTTTACTCCCGGCAATATTGTATTCTTAATTATATATTAGGTATATAAAAAGTAAGTATCACTAATGTAAATTTAAATGAGTTAAGATATTAATTTATTCATAATCTATTATATTCAAAAATAATATATCTGAATATCATCTATCATGGTTCACGCTTTCGATTGGGCTATTGCAATTTGGACCAAATAATTAACTACCTTTGAACTCAAATAATTCTCCAAACTAATTTTGAGATAATGTGATTACTAGTAGATTTGTTTTTTCGTTTTATTATTTCAATTTTTTTTCTCTCAAAAAACATCAAATCAAACACTTATTTATTATTTATTATATTATACTAAAATTAAATTTTATATTCAAAACATCACGTCAATAGATATTTATACACATCAAACAACTATTTCATTTTAAAATTTTACTATTTAAAATTAAAATAAAAAACCAAAATCTCACAACTATACACATCAACTATTACTTAAAAACATGTTATTGTGAATAATTAAGAAATCAAATTATTTATGGATTAGGCGTCCAAATTATTTGAAAAAGCCCAAAAGTTTGCATCAATAATAAGTTCACAAGACAAGAAAATAAAATTTACTATTTTGCCAAGAAAACATAATTTATCAAATTATTTTGAAAAAAGCCCAAGTTTGCATCAATAATAACTTTACGAGACAAGAAAAATAAATTTACTATTTTTCCAAGAAAAAATAATTTAAGTCTTGGGAAAAAAAAAGATAAAATCATTACAAACTTGAGGAAAAAATAAATAAATAAATTTCTCACAAATAAAAAAGTTTCTCGAAATAAAAAAAGAAAAAAGTATGGGTGTGTTTATAGATGGGGTTAGAATAAGTTTTACATCAAACACATAATTTTCATCTATTATATTATATTAAAATTTAATTTTACATTCAAAATACTGCATTTAAATATATTTATATTACATCAAATAATTATTTTAATTCAAAATTTTGTATAAAATACTTATAGAAGTATTTGTCTTTTTTTTTTTTCTTCATGATTTTTTCTACATTTTGACATAATATTTAATACTACTACGCAAAAAATAAAAATAACTCTGGTTACTAAAAGTAACTCTTGATTTGTATGGTAGTTTTCCATATAGATAATGCCAAAAATTCGATATGATAAATATAAATATCGTACCATATCGATAATTCAGTATACTAAAATTTTCCATATTTACCAATATATCGAATATCAAAATATCAAAAATGATATACAATATTTTCAGTATATACCAAAAAATTTCAATTTATCTATCGTTATCGTGCCAAAATTAATGTATACTAAAAATATTAATATTTTTTCGGTACAATATGTGCGATATATTTTTTTTTCGATATTTTTCCACCTTGCAGCAAGAAAACAGAATGGAGAAATTAATTTCTTTCCTTTTGTATATTTATTATTTCACACATTACAAAATAACTCATCATACGGGAGATAGATAAATACATATATATATATATTTATAAGGAATATGACACCACCAAATTTGTACGAGTATGTTACACAAAAAAAAATAAATAAATAAAAGAAAGTTTATTGGAATTCATCATAAGCACTATTGTTTATTTCTAAGAAAGTGGATAATTAATCGTTACAAATATTGTAAATTATTATTAGGCTAAAATACCCATAATTAGTGTGTAATAATTTGCAAAACTAATGTGGTAAAGTATTTGTTACAAAAATAAAAATTTTAAAAATAATAATAATCAAAAGTAACACACCTAAATCGTTGTTTGGATGAGTTTATGGAAGTTTTTTTTTTTTTTTTTTTAGCTTTTATTTGCAAAAATATATTTATCTCATATGCATTGACTTTTAATAAGAAATATTTACCCAATACATTTTGAAATAACGGCTGCGCATTCACAAGTTGTATATATAAAAAGAATGATGTTTAAAATGAGAATAGTATTTTAATTTTAAATTTATATGTTATGTTTAAGACGACAGTGATTGTGACGTTAATTGCATAGGGCTTTGTTGGGAATTTTGGGCATTCGAAGCTAACTCAACAAATCCCTCGAAATAATTAGTTAGTCCACTCCATAGCCCGGCCCACCGAATCGGCCCTAACCCTTTTATCCAAAAGCCCAAACTATATACCAATCCAAATTCCTATTCCTAAGCTAAAACTCAATAGCCTAACGTGTACTCCGTCAATTCCACCGGAATTGAACCATTTGATTAGAGACAGGGTATTTAAGGTAAGGGTGTTTAATTAATTAATAATAATTAATTATGATATTATGATATTATTTTTTGTATAATTAATAATATTTATAGTTTTAAAGTAAATTTAATATATATAATTAAAAAAATTAAAATATATATTTAAATATTTAAAAATATATGCAATATCTATATTAAAATTTTTTATAATACAAGTAAATAAAAAAATATTTTTGTTTATTTATAATTAACATAAATCAATTTTATAAAAAATGTGTAGTTTTAAATATAGATAAAAATCAATTAGTTTAGTTTGTAAGAGAGTTTTTTTTTTGGAAATGTACAAAGATAGAGAAATTGGTAAGTTGTTGGGCAATCAATAAGTTTCATACGAGAGAAACCAATTGAGAGAAGGGAAAGGGAGAGAGCTTTCCAGTGAGAATTCCGGCGAGGGTTCCGGTGAGAATTCCGGCCAGGATTCCGGTGAGAATCAAAGCTCTTTTCTTTTTGCCGATTCCAGTGGGTCGTTGAGGTTTAGAATGTAGTCTCTGGCCTCTACCTTGAGGAGTGATTTCATCATAGGCTAAGCTGAAAACCGCTGGCATCTTCGCCGGTGAAATATTGATTTTAGCCTTAGTTTAATTGTGAAATTTCAATTTTATTTCGGTTTATAATAATTTGATTTTATTCAAATTTTGCTTCCGGTAATTTTAAATCATATTTTTGCATACGAGGTTTTGTTCTAATAATTCCATCGATCCAAGTAATAAGGATTTTGAATTCCACTTTGCATTTTGCATCTTTAAATTTGAATCAGCTCAAGTCTTTGTTAATAAAATTACAATATTTTCTCTTCCAGAATTTTACATAAAATATTTTCTAAACTAAAACAAAAATTAAATCAAAAGCAAACCAACTATAATTGTATTTACAATTGTTAATTACTATTACAAACAAATACATGTCGTATTGTTGAAATAAATAATAATAAAAAATATATGTTCAGCTAGTATTGTCAACTTGAAGCGTTGTACGACATAGTGGACAAATCGACCTAGTCGACAGCCATATGTCAATACATTGCGAATGAAAGCAGTGTCCGCAATGCGGAAGTACTTTCACTCTATCAGTTGCTGAAAATTCTTCAAGACAAATGCAGCATTCAGCTTCACGAAGTCGGCTCCCGTCAGAATTGAGGTTTCCGTACAAAATTGTCGGAATGCCCTCAATCTCTATGAGTTGGAGTCCTCTTTGCGGCTCCGGCTGAAAATTGACGGCAGGTGCCGACGGATTTTGGGTCCTTGAACGGCGTCTGCAACGCCTGTAGAAGCTAACGACTACGGCGATTATAAAAAAAGCACAAATGACGCCGAAGACCATTAAAAGTACTGTTTTTTTTTGTAAGTTGAATGCATCGTCACTGATTGTGAAGGAAGATGATCCCATGCTTTTGAAGAGAATTTAAGCAAAGAAAGAGTGGAGATAAAACGATTGGTGGTTTTTCTTGAGTTAAGATCGGTATTTATAGATACAATTAGGCAGGCCCCTTCCCGGCTTTGTTGAGGCCACAGCGAAATTGAAATAGTGGGCCTCTAAATATATATTTTTATATTAGTATAATAATAAAAATAATTTTACACATTTTTAATGTAAATGTTAAAATAAAATTAATTTTTATATACTGAAAATCAAAATATAAATAAAATTAATACGACAGTTTTTAGTATAATATAAAAAATTCAAAAAAAATATATTATTTAATATTTTTTAAAGAAATTTTTTATAAATAGTCAAAATCTTTAAAAGAAATTTTCAAACAAAAGTATTATTTTTGGTTTGAACAAATGTTTTTGATATAATGTATAACAAATTACATAAATAGTAAAAAAATAATTGGCTATGTTTACTTTAAAATTTTATTTCTGCTTTTACTATTCCAACTTTATATTCTCTTCCAAAATATCAAATCAAACACTCAATTTTCATTTATTCTATTATTCTAAAATCTAATTTTACATTCAGATTACATCAATACATATTTATATCACATCAATTCCAAATTTTACTATTCAAAATCAAAACTTTTAAAGTAATATATTAGTTTTTTTGAAAAAATGACTGAAACATTTTTGGTAAAAAAATAAACTTATTATATAATACACAATTTTTAAAAAATATCACCAAAAAATATAATAGAATATACAAATTTAAATATATAATCATAAAAATATAAATATATAACATACAAAATATTATTCTCTATCATATCTTCATAATTTTACATAATTTACAACAAAAATATATAAAAATTATACAATTAAATAAACACACTAAAATATATAAATACATAATTAAAAAAATTAAAATAAATATAATTTATTTAAAAAATAATATGAAATAAACTTTTTATTTAAAAATTATTTTTATTTATTCTTTAAAATATTTAACAATAATAATAATAATAATAATAATAATAATATATTTATATATTAAGTATATAAAAGTATATATATATAATTTGGGGCTCCTAGCGTGTGTTCAATGACAAGAATAAAATATTTGAATTTTTTATTTAAAGAACATTTGATTTGATATTTAACTACTATAAAAATATATCTATGTCTTAATTAATAAAAAATTCTGTAGAAATTAAAAAAACATGTGATGAAGTTCGATTAGAATTATTTTTTTTTAACAATATACTCCCTACGTCCTTTAATAATTTATTTATTTTTTTTATTTTGATCTGTCTCGTAATAAAGTATCAATTTTCTTTTTTCCGATAACTGTATTTTCTACCAACATTAAAAATATCCTTACAATTTACAATATATTACACAAATGTCATTACCTTTATATCATACAATACTAATAAGGTTATTTTAGTCTTTTTCTACTTTATTTATATAATATTTCTAATATAATACTAATATTCCTAAAATTCCGTGAAAAAAACAAATGAATACATAGATAAGGGACGGAAAGAATATTATCATAGTAAAAACTCTTACAATTTACAATATTTTAAATGTAACTATTTTTATATTATACAACACTAATAAGAATATTTTTATAGTTTTTACTATAAACCAATATAATACTTAATATTAAAAAATTTGTGTGCAACAAGTAAATATTACTCTTGTTACCCAATGAGAGAACATTATATTTTTATATAAAAAATCAAAATAAAAATACCTTTATTAGTTATAAGAATATTTTTAATACTTCTATTAGATAGGTAGTATAACAGTATGATTATTTGGAACGAATTAAGTATAATAAAATTATTTTATAAAACTAAATATAAATACTATATGAAAACATTATGATATTTTTATAAAATTACTATATGATAAAATAAATGAGTAAATATAATTTTAATTTATTTGTATGGTATAAAATTTTATTTTTTACA
Source organism: Andrographis paniculata (assembly GCF_009805555.1). Taxonomy (NCBI): domain Eukaryota; kingdom Viridiplantae; phylum Streptophyta; class Magnoliopsida; order Lamiales; family Acanthaceae; genus Andrographis; species Andrographis paniculata. The sequence continues at coordinate 4,411,339 of NW_026137614.1, forward strand.
AATTAATATTTGTATTATACTTTTTTCGTCTGACTCTAAATGTCATATTTATTTTTTATGTGTTGATTTTTAGTATTAATTATTATATCAAAATATAATATAAATTAGAAGTGGGAAAAATTAGTGGTTGATTTTATTATTATTTTTTTTAAAAAAATAATTAATAAATTGTAAAAATTTGATAAAAAAACACACTCGCATAAATTTTATTTTGAAAAATATAATTAAGTTATAATATAATATATAATATTAAAATAAATATTGATAGTAATTTATAATATAAATATTATTAATTAAAAAAATAAAATACAATTATAATTATAATTAATATAATTTATAATTATTAAAAAAAAACATTTACTCTCACAAACATTTTTAGATCGTTTTCAAAACGACTCCAACAACATAACAATATTTTTTCCTTTTTAAGTTGCAGCCATTTATATTTATATATATATATATAGAAATTGTTATTAATTATATAGTAAGCATGCATTTGGGGGATTGTAGTCATACCATAATAATAATAATAATAATAATAATATCAAGATATTAAAATATTCACTACAAGAAAAAAGTTGCATAATTGCAAAAATTTATCGCAAATTTTAATTCGCGACAATTAAAAGTTATGGAGGGTAATTTCGTGTTGCCTTTAGTGTTTCGTGTGTAATATTTGCAGAAAAAGTTAGAAATAATTTTCCGTGACTGTTAAAATAACGGCTTATGTAACGAAAAAGTTCAAAATATTTCCATTCCGTGTCTTGAGTATTTTGTCACAAAAATTGTCACGAAATTTTTTCGCGACTATTTTAAGTTGCTGCAAAAATAACCAAAATACTTGCAATATTTTAAATTATTACAAATATTGTTATAGTATAACTTTTGTGACTTTTTAAAAACAAATGTCACGACATAAATAACGAAAACAACCATAATTTTGTTTTATTATTATCGTTCGTAGCTATTTAAAGTAATAACAAGATAATAAAATTATTTTTAAATATATATATTTTTTATTTCTATTATAATTGAATAATTTATTTTAACTATTCATGATTATTTAAAATTATGATATAACTACCGAAATATTAATAATATCTTAATTTTATATTTATTTTTATAAAAAAATATATTATTTATGGTTACATTTTTATTTTATATAATTAATATATATTAATTTAATTTATTGCAAATACAAGTAATATATTTTTTAAAATAAAGAGGAGACTGAACACATATATATATATATATTAATATATTACTCTCTCTGTCGTTAAAATAGATAACTAAAATATAATTAATAAGTAACTAGAAAATATATTAGTAGAAATAATTATATATTAAAATTTAAAAAAATATAAAATATGATTAAAGTATATAATTATTTTTTTTAAAAAAATAATAATATATGTGAAATTAAAAGAAAAAACAAATTATATAAATACGAAAGAAAATAATTTTTTAAATAGTTCAAAGTCAATCTGTCTGTATTATTAAATTAAATCAAATGAATACACAGAATTATATATATATATATATGAAAGCATGTTCCTTACTTTTTATTCACAATAATAATAATAATAATAAATACTTCATTCGTCTAATTTTTATTGTCCTAAAATATATTTATACAATTTTTGAGGTGATTGTCTTTTTGTTATAAATTGATAAATTTGTTCTTAATTGTATGGTAGAGATTAAAAGTATTAAATGAATGGAGGGTAAAAATATAATTTTTTTTTTTTAAAAAAAAAGAATAATAGTTGTTGGATAAAAAAAGTAAAATATTAATAGTATTTGCTTAATTACTTCTTATGCCAACCGTGCATGCATTTACCATTCCTTCTATTATTTTGCTGTAGAATTATTTTTAACCGATTCATAGTTACCTGCCTTTTAATTAATTTAATTTTTTTATTCTTTTATATATATATATATATATATATATTAATTTGTTTATTCGTGGCTTTATATGAAATGTATGTATTAGGGATTATACAATTCTATGGATTGGACAAAAATTTCCTTTGTTTTTGCAATCATCTACAGTGTTACTTTGTTTTATTTTATGGACTAATACAGTAGTTCATATTCTATTTTTGGAGTAGAGTTTTTGTGGATTTTTTAGTATTTTGTGTATTTTTGTTATTTTTTAGAGTATATTGTATAATTTTATTTTTTAAAAAAATAATATATAATTTTATTTTTTAAAAGTGATAAATAATTTTATTTTTTAGGAAAATGATATATAACTTTTTTTAAAAAATTAATATATAAATTTATTTTTTAAAAAATAATTTATTTATTTTTTTCGAAAAGTGATATTTATTAAAAATTATTTTATTTGTAATAGTTATTAATTATAAATGGTAATTTTCATATACGTAACTTTTTAACTAAATTATAGATTATATATGTCTGGGTTATAATGTAAAAATAAATTAAAATTGGGTTGTGATTTATAAAATGAAAAATTATATAAAATAATATAAAAATGAAATATATATGAAATATACTTTTTAGAGTAAAAATTGAAATTTATGATTTAACTAGAATTACTAGAGATAAATTATATTTACTGTAGTTGTTGCAAAAATGAGTAATGGATTGGATATAGCCTTAGTTTTGTTAGTACTCCCTCCGTTCCACATAAAAATATACCGACCAAAACAATAAAAATGTACTTTAAGTTGAAACGAAAAGAGTAAAATATAATTAAAAATTAGTATGATATTTGGATCCATTCAAAATTATTTTATTTTTATTTTTATTTTTTTTCTCAATTTACTTTGGGAAATAAGAATTTAATGGTACGAGAGTACAACGGAAACAAATTTTGGAAAAAAAAAAGAATTTAATGAAAACAATTTATCTATAGTCAAACTACTTTTCAAATTATTTTTACTTTTAGAATGGATTTTATAAAATAGTAAAAGTAATTGGTTGAAGTAGAGCCGGCAAAAATTAGTACAGCTTGAAAATTGGAATTATATATAAAAATGAATTTTAATCAATAATAAAATTAATTTTAAAATATTTAAATATATTAATTAAATCATTCCATCGAATCATCAATAAAAATAATTATTAAAATTAAATATTGTATAATTTTTTGATATATATATATTTGTTAGGAATAATTCCTTAAATATACATATATTAATTAAGTAATATATAATTTTTTATATATAAATATTATTATATTAGTATTATAAAATACTAATAAAGTATTTTTGTCAGTTTTTTTCTTAAATTGTATCATATTTTGATAAAATAATTAATATTTAAAGATTAAAACAAAAAAAAAATACAAGTAACTCTTTTTACGGAGACAGATGGAGTATAATGTTTTATTATTATTATTATTGTTATTATGTTTAAATATTTTTGTATTTTTTAAGTATATTAATTCAAAATAAATTTTAATATATGTTTAAAATATATTTGTTTTTATATAATTACTAAAAAATGTCTTTTTAATTTAATCTATTATTTAATATATAAAATTCATATTCAAATAAATAATTTTATGATTATGTATATAAAAATAATATATTTATTTAAACTAAAAATATAAAATATTTATTTTAATATATACAATAAAAAAATAGTAGGAATAACTTTGTTGCATTTCAAAATAAAAATAGCAAGTACGGATTATGTTGCCACAAAACAACATAAAATAAATATAATTTAATTTAATATATGATGTTATATTTATAAATATAGGAGAAATAATAATTTTTAGTTTATGATGAATAAAGATGCAAGTATACATGTATGATATTAATGTGCTTTTGTATTTTAATTAAACGTAGGGAAAATGGCAAGAAATGTTCCGTATGTAGGTCCAATTATCATTTTCGAATACTTCTTTTCAACTTTCATAATTTAGAATATTATGTGCACTTCAGACATTATATTTGCCCTCCGGCGTCGGAAAAACACACGTGACCGTCAAGTGCGCCTTCATGGCATGGCCGGCGTATACGTGAACTTCGTCGTTGTTGTGTTGTCATCCGCGTGGTCGTCGGACAAGTGACGTTGAACTATTTTTTTTATCTTCACAATTTAGGACATTATGTGTACTCCGAGTATTATTTTTGTTCTTCAGCGCCGGAATAACAATTTGTTCTAGGTTTTTTTTTTTTTTTTTTCAATTTGGTCGGTTTGGACCAAATAACAAACCAAATATATGATGCATATATGTTATCCGCAATTTGGTCCAATTTGGCCAAATTAAAATTTTAAAAAAAATATACATTTTTCTATAAAAAAATAATAATAATTCTACGTCACATATCTGATGATCTTAAACAAATTATTTTTTTGGAACCACAAGGCAAAAGTAATACTACACATAATATCCTAAATTGCGAAAATAAAAAAAAAATATAATTCCACGTCACATGTCCAACGAGTACGCGGACGACAACACAGCAACAGCGGCATCCACGTATGGCCATGCCACGAAGGCGCACATGACGTACACGTGTGTTTTTCCGGCGTCAGAGGACAAAAATAATATCCGGACTAAACATAATGTCCTAAATTGAGAAAGTGAAAAAAAAAAAAGAATATTCGAAAATCATAATTGGACCTACATACAATGCATTTTTTGAAATTTTCCCTTAAACATATCTATAATTTTTTATAATGAAAATATTGGAATATCTCATATCTTATATTATATCATAGATCATATATATTTGACAAGGCATTTTAATTCGTGCCTAGTTTTGAAGTTTTATTTTATTTTTTAAATATAAGTTTGGATAATTAATTAAAATTTATTAGAATAATAAATAATCTAACAAAATTCAGATTTATTGAGATAATAAATAACAGAAATATGGATAAAATTAGGGTTTCGTATATCCATATATGTACTTACTTTTAATTCTATAAATTGTTCGATTTTAAAATTTTTGCTTTTGTTTTTAAAAATTGTATTTATTTTATTTATACTAATATATTTTCTTTGATTATTTGATACAGAAAAATATCGATGTTTTGTTAACCATCTGATCAAGCTGAAATTTTCGGGGAGTGATTCGTAGATTTTCAATCCAACAGTAAGATTGGTGATTGGATATTTCTAGTTTCACCAAAATTGTACATAATGTGACATAGTTTTTTGTTCGTAATTTTGATCGTGATGTTTCGTAAGTTTATGATTTTCTACAATTAATACAGTGATGATTGGGGTATGTTTACACGTATTCTTGAAATGATCCTTATACACAGTTTGATCATAGTAGATTTTTTTCTTTAATTTGGTTGACCTGTGATTTTTATCATATCTTAAAAGATTTTTTATGTTAAAATTTTTCCATATTTGTTATATTTTATTTGCAATATAATTCATTATTATTTTTCATATTTTTGCAAGAGATTGTGTTTTCTATTAAGAGTAAATGATTAATTGGATAATATAGAGTTTTAACGAGTGAGAATTCATGAAAAAATATTTTTGATAATTTTTTAAAAAGGATTATAAATTATATACGATGTTTTGTAAGATTATATATAAATACATTTTTTTTCAAAAATAGTAAAAATTAAATTCTTGAATAATAAATTTAATTTTTGTAAAATTAAAATAATATAATTTTAAAAAAATTATAAAAATTAAATAGTAAAAAAAATTAAAAATAATAATAATTATATGAAACATTCATTTCTCAACTTCAATTTCTCTAACTAGATATGAAAACATATCTCTTGTTTGGTGCAGAGAATTGCAAAGAAATGAGTAGAGACTGAAATTGCAAAGAAACGAGAGTAGATAATGGAATTGGAGAGAAATAGTAATTCTCATATTTGGTGAGACAGAGAATTCAGTTGACAAATGTAAAAAAATATAGATATATGAATGGATCAAACAATAATAAATAATTAATCATATAAAAAAAAAAAAGAGTTTTAACGAATGAGAATTCATGAAAAATATTTTTGGTGACTTATTTTTTTTAAAAAAATATAAATTATATACGATATTTTTTAAAATGATATTTTAGTACAATTTTTAAAAAAAACGTAAAAATTAAATATTTTTAACAATAAATTAAATTTGATTTTTGTAAAATTGAAATAATATAATTTAAAAAAATTATACAAATTAAATAGTAAAAAAAAGATTAAAAAAAATACCATTTCTCTGTATATATGAGAGAAATGAAACAAAAAAAATAAAATGACTTATTTCTCGAATTTCATTTCTGTCATTCAAATAAATAAAAAAAAGTAAATTATTTCCATTTATGTAGCGTCATTTGTGTGTACCAAACAGACCCATATAGATTCTTTTCTATACTTGTAGATTATTGTGTTTTTACTTCTTAAATTATATTAATATAAATAATCTGCTTCTTACAGTAAGATTGTATATTTTGTTTTTTATTTTATTGTTAAATATCAGCTTTCACGGTTTGGCATAATATTTTTTCTTCTAGAAATAATCATATTTATTTAATTTTGAATTTAATATAAACTTTTATATATTTAATAAGACGAGCCCATATAAATAGTAAATACAACATTTTTCTTCAATGTGCATATATAGTGTTTCTTTTCTTTTTTTTTTTTTTTTGACAGTTATTTTGTTTTTTAGTTAAAATAATTGTTTAATACAATATTTCATATAAAAATAAAATACTCCCTCTATTTGATCCATGGGGATTTAAAAAAAAAAAAAAAAACTTTTTTTTGTTGAAAGTAAAAATAAATAAAAAAAAAAATAGTTGAGTGTATCTTTAAAAATTTAATTTTTAATTAAATAAAAAAATTATGTAATAAAGACGTACAATGACAATTAAAATAAACAAATGTTCGACAGAAGATAATAATAAAATATTGAATTATTTTTATTTTTTCAAAACTAATAAGTATAATTTAATTAATAAAAAATAAGGAAAATAAGAATAACTTTAGCTAATAAAATATTAAATAGAAAAAAATTGTACTTAAAAACACATAAAGAACAAAATCATAATCTCATATTTGGTATTCATCCAACATCAATTACTACAATTTATATCTTCAGCTCCATATTTGAACCAGCATTTGTTTCATTTATTCTTCTACCTGCCAACACATTAAATTTAATTTGTTACAACTCATAGACAAGATATTTACAGAAAATTGAAAACAAAAAACAAAATTTGTTGAAAAATTTGAAATTTACTTATAATTAAATCGTATTATGTTTATGAGATTTGTTTAATAAAATTCAACAATCGGAGATATAACTTCACAGCAGTATTCATTCATACTTACAAGGAATTCTGAACTCCTTCTCCAGTCCGAATATTTATTGTTTTGGGTAACTTTTGGACCTTTGCTCTACCTCTACAATGCGCGTAGCACTTGACGAAACAATTGCTACTTTTCTTACGCCCCCATATAAACATGCACTTAGCAGCGCATATGAACTGACACGAAAGAGGACTTTTAGCTTCAGTCACATCGACGACAAACATCGATAAAACTATTGTATAAATAATTGCAGAAGAAAGATCTTTCTTCATGATAAATATTTAGAAAATATATATATATATGTGTGTGTTTTATGTTGTTTATGTAGTATTAATATGACGAAACTTAGTTGTTATTTATATTGAAATATTATAGAATAATTAACTTGATTGATTTAAATTTTTGGCAAGTACATATTACTACTCCGTTTTAGTAAGTATACTCAATTAATGTTAATAATAATTCTTTATACCTAATATTAATAATAATTCTCCATACCTAATTAGGTTTAGAGAATTATTATTAACATTAATTGAGCATATTATATTAATATATATTGTGTGGATTATATATTATCTTATGCAATATTATATGTTTTATTTTACTGAAATCAGAATATATTTGTGTTGTATTTAATTATATAATATGCTATTAAAATATTATTTCCGTCCCACCAGAGATTATCCCTTTATATTTTTGGTAAATTTAACAATCATAAATATACGTAATAATTTTTTTTAATCATATATATTAATTTTTATTTTAAAAATAATAACAACACCACTTATATAAAATATAATAAACACTACAAAAAAATAATATATTTGTAACGGAATTCCGTCCCTAAAGTTCACGTAGCTAACGTAATTTCATTCATAATTCCGTCTCTAATGTCATTAGTAACGGAAAAAGTAAATTTAGAGACAAAAAAGTTTTATTACAAAAATGATTTTTTCTTGTAGTGAAAATAATATTGGGTAAACTGTTTTTTAGTCCCGTAACTGACCCCTTTATCATTTTAGTCCCTTAAGTGGAGCTTGTCGCAAACTAGTCTCGTAAGTGAAAAATTTTCGCTGTTTTAGTCCTTCGTCGCCGGAGATGCCCGCGTGGCTCGCCGGAGGTGACGTGTCCGCCAGGTGTCCCGCTAGGTCAGCGACACCTGGCGGACACGTATATTTATTTTTTTAATTTTTAATTTTTAATTTTTTTTTAAATTGGACCAAATAAAAAAATTAAAAAAATACAAATAAAATTAAAAATAAATTAAAATGAGTTTTAAAAAAATTTTAAAAAAATGAAAAAAAAAAATCCACGTGTTCGCCAGGTCAGCGACACCCGGCGGACACGTCACCTCCGGCGAGCCATGCGGGCATCTCCAGCGCCGGAGGACTAAAACAACGAAAATTTTTCACTTATGGGACTAGTTTGCGACATGCTCCACGTACGAGACTAAAATGATAAAGAGATCCAGTTACGGGACTAAAAAAAACAGTTTACCCAATAATATTATAACTACTACAATTAACTTATTAAATTACACTATCTAAAATATCGTATCCTAACTAAAGTGGTCATATATGACCCGGTACCAACGTGTCACATAATAATTTTTAATATGTGCTATATTTTCATTAAATATGTGTTGATTAAATCAAATCAATACGGTAATTGAAATATATTTTTAAATAATACTCTTTCCGTCCTATAATAAAGTATCTATTTTTTCATTTTATTCTGTCTCATAACAAAGTAAATCTACCTAACATTACAAATACCCTTACAACTTACAATATATTACACAAATGTCATTACCTTTATATCACATATATTAATAAGATTAATTTAGTCATTTCTATTTTATTTCTATTACATCTAAATATAATATTAATATTTCTAAAACTACATGTAAAAAGCAAATGACTATTTAGTTATGGGACGGAAAACTAAATGTAAAAAATAAATGACTATTTAGTTATGGGACGGAATGAGTAATATGCTTTTATAGAAAACTAATTTAAAATGATAAAATTGTACTATAAGCTTTTATATGAGGTATATAAGCCTATAAGGTCATTATCATTATTTTTATTTCTATATAAATGTTCTATAGAAATCAAACTTAAAATTATAAATTGTCTTCTTAGTTGTCATATGAGATACATAAGGTAATTATCATTATTGGTGTTTCTAAGTGTGTTTCGTTGTGGATTTGTATTTTGAGTTTGAATTTTGAATAATATAAAATTTGAATTTGAATAGTTATATTAAAATTATTTTTAATTATGTAATTATATAAAAAGCAATTATCATTAATTTTAATTACTTCAAAAAATAATAATAATAGATTTTTGTTTAAAACATTACATTGTAATCTATTTACATTACATTAAATTTTATTTCAATTTAAATTTTTAATATTCCAAAACCAATAACAATACTTGCATGTAATTTATTAACAACTGTGCCACAACGCGACGGATTCAGTATTTTTGAATCAGGGAAACTGTTTTTTTAGTGCCGTAACTGGACCCTCTTATCATTTTTGTTCCGTAAGTGGAGTCTGTCGCAAACTAGTCTCATAAGTGAAAATTTTTCGTTGTTTTAGTCCTCCGATGCCTGAGATACTCGCGTGGCTCGCCGGAGGTGACGTGTCCGCCAGGTGTCGCTGACCTGGCGGACACGTGGATTTTTTTTCATTTTTTTAATTTTTTTTAAAACTTATTTTTAATTTATTTCAAATTTTATTTATATTTTTTTATTTTATTTATTTGGTCCAATTAAAAAAATTAAAAAAATAAAAAAAATAAAAATAAATAAAATAAATCCACGTGTCCGCCAAGTTTTGCTGACCTGGCGGGACACCTGGCGGACACGTCACCTCCGGCGAGCCACGCGGGCGTCTCCGGCGCCGGAGGACTAAAACGGCGAAAATTTCACTTATGGGACTAGTTTGCGACAGACTCCATTTACAGGACTAAAATGATAAAGGGGTCCAGTTACGGTACTAAAAAAACAGTTTACCCTTTGAATTATTATGTGGGAACCCGCAGTCGCTATCCAAAAATACGCACTGGGTAAACTCCCGGCCGAACCTAATACCCTGCAAACTAGGCCTGACAGGCAACAGGCATTAGGCGAACCATGTGTGGCAAGTGACCTGAAGCGTCGGGCTTTGAACCCATGACATCACGGTCACACGTCCAACCCCTACACCACCAGGTCATCCCTTACGGAACGAGGTGAACAGATTTTTGAAAATGTTGCTGGTGGTGCAACTGGAAATGATGACCCAGAAGAGTCTCAACCCATTGATGCGGAAGGTGATCCAAATGAGACTGGTGATGGTGTTGATGAACGTGAGGTTGTGAATGTTGTTCATGCAAAGCATCAAGATGAGGCCGAAGTTCAAGCTGATGAAGGCGACGAGAAAGAGAAAGGCCTTGACTTTGTTCGTCTGTCCTCTATTATAGACCGTCTTCGAAAAATGAAGTTCAAAGGATCTTCAAGAGCAGATCCTCCACCGGAGCCGTCTCGTCACCGAAATAGAGACTTCGAAAGTCCATAGCCTCTGTTGGACTCCGAGTAGACAAAGCCCTTAATGAGACGCATTACTATGCTTCAGGCCAAAGGTATACACTCGAAATCCTTGTTGGTAGAACCTTTATTGTTGAAGCTGAGTTTACTCGGAGAGCTTATTCTGAAATTGGCTTTCGAGCTTTTTTGGAGGAACGTCATTTGTTGTTTTGGGCAACTGGTCTTGATCGTTTCTGTCCAAGACTAGTGAAGGAGTTTTATGCTAACTTAGTGGAAAAGTCCAAGACTATTGAAGGAGTTTTATGCTTAGTGGAAAAGTGTTGGATCCTATATCTCTTTGGTATCACAAAGTTGACATGTGAGGAAAGATTCTGGAGGTTAGCCCCGTAGTGATCAATGCACTGTTGCAGCTACTTGCCAACGACGTGGATAAGCTGCCATTCGAGGTGCTTGAAGAGTCTACTAGAGAGATTGCTCAGACGATTTCAGCTAGGAATGTTGTTACTTTTGGCCGTTCTGGAGTCACTGTCGCGATGCTTACCATGAAATATCAGTGCTTATTTCGATTTTGTGGATGCAACATATACGCGACCGTGAACAACACTTCCGAGAGTCATTATATGGGTATTATAATTTATGCTATTTTTATAGAAAAAAAAAATTGTACTTAAAAACACATAAGAATAAATTCATAATCTCATATTCGGTATTAATCCAACATCAATTATGCTTGTGTACTTATTGCAACGGATTTCTATTATTACAATTTATATCTTCAGTCCATATTTGAACTGGCAATTGCTTCATGCATTCTTTTTTCTGTCAACATATTTAATTTAATTTGTTACAACTCGTGGACGATGATATTTACACAAAAAAAAAAAAAAAAACCTACCGTATCTATTGAAAATTTGAATTTCGCTTAGAATTAAGTAGTATTTTTATTTATGAAATTTTTTTCAATAAAGCCAAATAATCATATATATAAATTCACAACAATATCCATCCATACTTAATTACAAAAAATTCTAAATTCCTTCTCCGGTCCAAATATTTACCCGTTTTGGATAAATTTTGGATTTTTTCTTCATCCCTGCAATGCACGTAGCACTTTATGAACATTTTTCACTTCTCTTAATCCCCCCGTGTAAACATGCACTTGAAAGCGCATAAGAACCCACATGCACTTATACTTTTAGCTTCAGTCACAACAACAACGAAAATCGATAAAACTATTATATAAATAATTATAGAAGAAAGAAATTTCTTTATGATACATATTTGGAAAATATAAATATATATATATGTGTGTTTTATGTTGTTTATGAAGTGTTAATATGCCAAAATTTAGGTGTTAGGCCAACTCTAGTGGATGAGCCAGTGTTAGGTCATCCGATGTTGAATAGTAAATTAATATATTGAATAAATTATCCATGTCAACAATATACACATTCCTTTACGGAAGTTCTACTAAAAAACTTTAAAGCTAAGTGTGTTTGCTCCAAAGTAATTTGAAGATGGGTGACTACATGAAAAGTCTCACAGGGTGAGCCTAAGTTAGGACAGAAGTGCGCTGAAAAATTACAATATAATTAATTTGATTAATTATAGAAAATTATTATTAACATTACTAGAGTATATTGTATTAATATTTATTGTGTGTATTATATTTTATCTTGTGCAATATAATATGCTTATTGTACTGAAATCGAAATATATTGTATTGCATTTAATTATATAATGTGCTATTAAAATATTTTTTCCATCCCGCCACAAATGACTCATTTTTCATTTTAGTCCATCTCACATAAGATAATCCATTCCTATGGTAAATTTAACAATCTTAAACATATTTATTAAATATAAATCAATTTAATTAAATTCCAAACATTTTACCCATTCAAAATCTCTTTATTTTGATCTCTGTCCTTAATAAATAAATATTTTATCTATATTTAAAACTCTCTATTGAAAAAAAAAAAAAATTAGTTTATATTAATTATAGATAAACATCTATTTTTATTTGTATTATATAAAATTTTATTATAAAAAAATGATATGTATATTATATATTTTACAAAGATATAATATTTAAAATATTTAAATACTTATTTTTATTTTTTTAATCATATATATTTTAAGTACTTATTTCAAAAAATGATATATATATTATATATATTTTATAAAGATATAGTGTTTAAAATATTTAAATACTTATTTTAATTTTTTTTTAATTCTATATATTAATTTTTATTTTAAAAATAATAAAAACACCACTTATATATAAAAAAAAATATAATAGTATAACTAATATAATTAACTTATTAAATTACAATATCTAAAATATCGTATTGCTAACTAAACGGGTCATCTGACCTGTAACGGAGGAAGTATATGTTATATATTATATTAATATATGCTATATTTTCTATAAATATATGGCGGGAGTATGTGTTATATATTATATTAATATGTGCTATTATCAATATGGTAATCAAAATATATTTTTAAAAATACTATGTTTTTATGGAAAGCTAATTTAAAATGATAAAATTGTACTATTAGCTGTTTTATATATATAAGGTTATTATCACTATTTTTATTTCTATATAAATGAAATCAAACTTAAAATTATAAATTGTACTCTTAGTTGTCTTAGTTGTTATATGAGATATAGTATAAGGTAATTATCATTATTAGGTAATTATCATTATTAGTGTTTCTAAGTGTATTTGATTATGGGTTTGAACTTTGACTTTGTGTTTTGAATAATATAAAATTTAATTTTTAATTAACAAAAAAAATAAAAATAAAAATAAATTTAGCGGATAAAATATTAAATTAAACAAAAAAAAAAATTGTACTTGAAAACACATAAAGAACAAATCCATACTCTCATATTTGGTATTCATCCAACATCAATTTTTTTGTGTACTTATTATTGCAACAAATTTCTATTATTACAATTTATATCTTCAACAATATATTTGAACCAGCAATTACTTCATGCATTCTTCTACCTGCCAACACATTAAATTTAATTTGTTACAACTCATAGACAAAGATATTTACACAAAATCGAAAAAAAAAAAAAAAACTACAATACCCGTTGAAATTTGAATTTTACTCATAATTAAATCGTATTCTGTTTATGAGATTAGTTCAATAAAGTTCAACAATCGAAGATATAAATTCACAACAGTATTCATCCATACTTACAAAGAATTCTAAACTTCTTCTCCAATTCGAATATTTACTGTTTTGGATAACTTTTGGACCTTTTCTTTATCTCTGCAATGCAGCACTTGATGAAACATAGTTGACTTTTCCTACGCCTCCATATAAACATGCACTTTGCAGCGCATATGTTACCCACATGCATTGATACTTTTAGCTTCAGTAATTGCAAAAGAAAAAAATTTCTTCGTATATTTGGCAAATATATATGTGTATGTTTGATGTTGTTTATGTAGTGTTAATAAACCAAAGTTTAGGAGTTATTTATACTAAAAAATTACAATATAATTAATTTGATTGATTAACAAATTTTGTCAAGTACATATTACTGTTCATTTTTAGTAAGTATACTCAATTAATGATAATAATAATTTTATATACCTAATATTAAAATCTTAAATGTGCTAGATATAGAAAATTATTATTAACATTATTATATTATATTAATATTTATTGTGTGCATTATATATTTTTTTTTATTTTTTATATTTAAAAAATAATAATAATAAATCTACGTGGCGGACACGTGTCAGTCACATGGCGCTGACCTGGTCGACACGTGTCAGTCACATGGCGCTGACCTGGTCGACACGTGTCCATCAATATACCATGCAGATGCCACTTAGATATTGATGACTAAATTGCAAAAAAAAAAAAATTTACTTACTGGACTATTTTACGAGACTAAAATGATAAAAAAATTTAGTTACGAGAATAAAAAATCATTTAAATATATTTATCGAGAATATGATTACACATTAATAATTTCAGTGACACTCATATTCAATCAATCAAATATATAATCTCTAATATATAAATATTGAAAGTTGATTTATATGTAGTGTTTTATTAGTTCAGGCAATCTTTATAGTTAAATTTCTTTTATTTGTGTTTCTATTTTATATTTACACAGTAATTTGATGCTGTATTTGATGAGATAAAATATAGAATAATTCTCAAAGAATGTAGAGATTGCATAGCTACGAAATTTAATAAGTTGTTAAAAGAATAAAAACCTTATATTTACTTTCTATTGCTAACAAAAAAAAAATAAATTACATATTCAAAAATCAATTCCATTATTGTTTTTAAATGTATATTTTTAACAAATCTTGTGCAAAATATAAAAAATACAAAAAAAAAAAAAAAAAAAAGTATATCATCTAATAATAAGCATGGGTAAATATTAACATGGGATTGGTGACTAGTATTTTTTTAGTATAGGAAGAATATTATACTTAAAATATATATATATATATATCATTATAATACCATGTAAATTGAGTCAAAATCTAAAAGTCTCGTTTGAATTGGCTTCTGGCAAGAGCTTTTGGCTTTTGTTTCTAAAAGAAAAACAGTTTGCACCTGTTTGCATTGACTTCTGTCCAAAAGTAGAAGCATCTTAAAAAAAAATGCTTTTTTCATAAGCATATTGGAGTAGTTTTTGAAATAAGCAGAAATATTTTTCAGTTAAAATTACTTTTTTATCCTTAATAATAAATACAATAATATAATATAATATAAAAACAAATAACTTATATATTATATTTTAATACAAATTAAAAAAATATAATTAATTTATTATTTTTAATTTATATACTATATTTGGATTAAAATTTAAAATTTAAATACTGAAAGTAAATAGGAGTATATAAAAATTTTAATTATACTTAAATTACTAAAATATAATTTATAAAATTTTACAATAAATTATAAAATACAAATTATATAATATTATACTGTAATTTTATGTTTAATTAATATATTATCCTTAAATTAAAATTTTAAATTATAAATAATCAAAATTTAAAAGTACATTTTTTATATTTTAATTTAAAATCTTTAAATATAATTTATAAAATTTAAATTAAATTATAAAAGTGTTACAGAAAAATACTAGTATTATATTAACTGCATGTCCTTTTAATAATTTTAACAGTTTAAAAAGCACTTTCAACTATATTACATCCAAACAGTTTTTTTACGAAAAACTGCTTTTATAATGATTTATCCAAACACAAAATCGAACTGCTGCTTCTGCTTTTGGCTTCTACTTTTGCTTTTACTTTTGGCTTCTGCTTATTTTTCAAGTCAATCCAAACGGTCCTATAACTCGTTACAAATATGTAAAGATGAATATTTAAATCAATCAAAGTCTATTTTACTAGAAAGAATTAATTGATTTTTTTCTATGTAAAAATTTACATGTAAAAATTAATTAATTTCTTCTAGCAAATATATAATTAGGAAATATTCAGGATATAATTAAATGAGAAGATTAATACTCTCTCTGGCCCATAATAAACTATCCATTTTACCATTTTAGTCCGTTTCATAACAAAGTATCCATTTTTTTTTAGTAACGGTACTATCTGCGTAACATTACAAATACTCTTACAACTTACAATATATTATACAAATATCGTTACCTTTATATCACACAATACTAATAAGATTATTTTAGTCATTTCTACTTTGTTCCTACTACATCTCAATATAATACTAATATTTTTAAAACTCCGTGCAAAAAGCAAACGTTTGGACGGATACCTAGTTATCAAACGGGGGAACTACATATAGTTTAACCAGTAACACAATTTCTAACGAGTATTATTAAAAAATACAATATGATATATAATTATACACAACATATAAATATATACTATATTCACACACACACACAAAATCAACAATTCAACTTAAAAAACCACACTATATCTCAACGAGTGTATTTGCCTAAAAGAATTTGAAATACAACTATTGATTATATTAGACCCAATTTTAGATTTTAAAATCCATGTAGATCTTTTTTTCTTTTTCTTTTTTTTTTTTTTTTCTAACTTTTGTTGAAACTATTATGTAGATTTGAAAAGCCATTCGATAGAGATTTCAATTTCTTCCTTTGTTTTCTAATCTCTCTTCTTCATCCCTTCATTCTCCCATACACCTTTCACATAAGGCTTCGTATTGTTCGAAATCTCCATCTTCACCGCTGGCATCAGTCGCGATTTTTGTGTGAGTATGTAAGAATTAGCATGGTAGATGTGGTAGATTTGATTATATGTTTTTGAGTTACTAACAAAAAATAATAACCTATTTTCATATTTTCTTGAGCTTTAATTTGTTTAATTTATGTGTTTATATATATATATATATATCTGTTTGTTGTGAGTTCTTGCATGCACATCATATTGTCTCGAACGAACTATATAATTGAGTGCGGTGTACATGTTGTTATCACTCTCAATATATTGTAGATTTAAAGTAAAGAATATGACAATTTTTGGGGTACCAATCTAAGTGAAATTCACCGACCAAATATTTCTATCCATCAACTGAATTTCTCTTTTCAATTCAATCCAAATCTACTTAACGATCACTTGACCCAAGATTCACAAATACCATACAAAACTTGTGTTTCAATGGTTGTTTAGATTCGTTCCTCACAGAATCACCCCTCAATGCCTCAACACATGAATACTTATATTCGATCGACAAGTTTGATCTCCAATCTAGAAGTTTTGTTGAGTCTCCAAACATGTCAAATCCAATTGTCAAGTTCCTTCTCAAGAACAGTAAATAATTTATATAATATCACCTTCTTGATGAACTATATCTCACATCTAATTCTATGATTTGTAAATTTGAATTCTCTTCAACTCTAATTCTTTCAATCTGAATTTCTATCTTTTCATTTTGTCTAAAATATAATTAATCCGTCCACAAATTAACGTTCTATTTTCCTATTTATAATGTCTAAGAATTATTGTTCTCTTTTTATTTTTATATACAGAATATATTCTTTTGTCTTTACTTTATTTACTTTTTTTTTTCTATACATCATAAAAGGACAAATTTATCAATTATCAAAAAAAACTAAGGGTCTAAAAAAGTGATGTAAATATCAATTAGAACATTAAAAAATGGACTGAGGGAGTATATTTTTTAAAAATATTTCTAAAAATAAAATAGTACTCCCTCCGTCCCTTAACAATCTATCTATTTTTCTATTTTGGTCTGTCCCATAACAAAGTATCCGTTTCTTTTTTAGTAATTGTACTATCTACCTAACATTACAAATACGCTTCTAATTTACAATATATTACACAAATGTCATTACCTTTATATCATACAGTATTAATACTAATAGGATTAATTTAGTCTTTTTATCTTTATTTCTACTTTATTCCAATATAATACTAATATTCCTAAAATCCCGTGCATAAACAAAATGGAGAGATAGATTGGGGACGGAGGGAATATATTATTATTAAAAAAATGTGAGTATTGAGAATGATAAAAATTAGGAGCAAGTATAATGTATTTCAAATATATATGTGTACATATATATATATATTTGTAAACCCGTGAGTACCAAAATAGGTGTTTGTGTATTACCCAAATTTATATATATATATAATGTATATTTTAAAGCTATTATTCTTAAATCAACACTCAAATCTAAATAGTTCTATTCAGGCAGCCTAAAGTAATGTACAGGATTATAATAAAATCTGAAATATCATGAAGATAAACCAATAATCAATTTCATACATTCAAAACATTGAATGAAAATACATCCCTCTATATATATATATATATTGATATATAGATAATGATATGATATATGAAAAGGCAGAAACCTTACAGCAACGATTTACCTCAAATAAAAAAATAAATTAGTAGATACTCAAGGATATATATTGACATAAAAATTCAATGCACCTTACAGAATTGGAATACAACAAATATGATGAGGATAACTCAATAATAAAAAAGTTAAATACATCTCTATATGCACACACATTGATTTTTTATAAATTGATGATAGGTAATTACAAAATATTTAAAACAAGATGAATAATATATATATATATATAAGAATGTGAATTTATGAAAAATAATGGTTTGATATAATTATAGTTATTCTTTTTTACACTTGTTTTTGTTATTTGTTCTTGATTTCAATTTCAATTTTGATTTTTTATATTTGTTATTTCTGTTATATTAATTTATCTGTTACCCATATTTGCATTTATGAATTCCTTTTTTCCCTTTTGGTATTTAAGAGATAAGATCAAATCATGTTTTATAAATAAAGTAGTAACTAGCTAGATAGAGTGTTGCAATAGTTGAAACTATTCATATACATTACATGGTAGAGAGTTGTTTATATATCATTGCATTGGTTCCTTTTTTTATTGTTTTTAAATTTTTCTATTCACAGTGCATGCAGAGGTAAAAAAGAGATGGCTGGTGTTGAAATAAACTACGGTGCGGAGGAGGAGATAGAAGAAAACTCACAAGAATGTTTGGAAGAGACGGAGAAAATGTTCGAGAGCCAAGAAAAAGTTTTTCCGTGGCAACGACAACTCACCATTAGGGGAGTTGTCGCGAGCGCGGTCCTAAGTGTATTGTTCACCTTCATAGGAATGAAGTTGCATTTAACGGTGGGGATTGTCCCATCATTAAATGTCTCAGCAGGACTGCTCGGATTTTTCTCAGTGAAAATATGGGCTACATTGCTCGAAAAATGGGGTCTTCTAGAGCAGCCATTTACGCGCCAAGAGAACGCTGTTATTCAAACTTGCATTATTACATCGTCCGGCCTTGTCTTTAGCGGTTTGCATTGAATTTATTCGATTTCTTGATCTAGCTTCATTTTTTTTAATCCATTTTTAATCTATTTTTGAATCAAAATCTAACTTTTTGTTGTGATCATCATCAGGAGGGTTTGGAAGCTACCTTTTTGGCATGAGTAGTGTTGTTGCGAACCAATCGTCGGAGGCGAACAATCCTCTTGATGTTAAGAATCCAGCCTTGCCATGGATGATTCTTTTCCTCTTCATCATTAGCTTTATTGGGCTATTTTCAGCCATTCCCCTTCGCAAGGTTTTGCATCGATTTCGACATGGTTTTCTTACTACAACCTTAAAACATAAATCTTTCATTAATATTGATGTATGTATAACCTTTGGATGACTCAGATAATGATTGTCGATTTCAAATTACCTTATCCGAGTGGGACAGCAACAGCTCATCTTATCAACAGCTTCCACACTCCTCTTGGCGCTGAACTCGCAAAGTAATCCATCATCGATATATACATATATATATATATGTTCTTTCATTATATGAACATTTATGTCAGAATCATAATATTTCTTTTGTCTTAATTCAGGAAACAAGTAAAAACTTTAGGAAAATTCTTCTCCTTCAGCTTACTGTGGAGTTTCTTCCAATGGTTTTACACTGCCGGAAGCCATTGTGGTTTTGTGAATTTTCCTACCTTTGGCCTAAAAGCCTACGAACACAAGTAAGAAATTGGTTGCATTCAAATATTGCAAAAAAATTTCTCCTTTTATGTAATTTCTTTGTAAGATCTGATCAAGTTTACTTCATACAGGTTTTATTTCGATTTCTCGGCTACATACGTTGGTGTTGGTATGATCACTCCATTGATTACTAACGTATCTTTACTCTTCGGCGCGGTTTTGTCGTGGGGCTTAATATGGCCTCTCGTAGCCACCCGAAAGGGCCATTGGTATTCGGCTGAAATCGATGAAAAGAATCTTCGCGGCTTGGAAGGATACAAGGTAATGTTCTAATCGACTATAAAAGATTGATCGATATTGGTTGACTCCTGCTTGTATATTAATAAATAAATGATGCGTATCCTTAATAGCTTAAGCTTTTAGGTGAGACACTCATTTACATAATCTAACAGTCGATAATGTCTTACTTATGTTATGTTCATTTACAAGGTAATGTTCTAATTATCCGACCATAGAAGATTGATAGATGTTGGTTGACTCCCGCTTGTAGATTAATAAATCAATGATGCGTATACTAAATAACTTACGTTTTTAGGTGAAACAGTCATTTACATCATCTAACAGTCGATAATATTTTGATTATGTTTTGTTCATTTTCAAGGTCTTCATCGCTATCTCCATGATTCTCGGCGCTGGGCTCTACAACCTCTTGAAAATCTTATGCAAGATTTCGAGGGGGCTTTACAAAACATTTCGATGCATGAAACCGGTGGCGGCGCTCCCGGATGTGCCATCGATTTCTGAAACATCTTACGATGATGCGAGGCGAACTCAAATGTTCCTCAAGGATCAAATCCCAGCGTGGATTGCCGCTATTGGTTATATTGGCTTCGTCGCCGTGTCTACTATCTCTCTCCCGTATATCTTCAAACCCCTCCGGTGGTACTACATCGTCGTCATATACATGTTCGCGCCGGTCTTAGCCTTTTGCAACTCGTATGGTTGTGGAATTACTGATTTTAATTTGGCGTCGATGTATGCAAAGCTAGCCATATTCGTGATTAGCTCGTGGGCCGGAGCTAGCAACAACGGCGTCCTAGCTGGATTGGCGATGGGAGGAGTCATGATGAACATTGTCGCGGTGACTTCGAGCTTGATGCAAGACTGCAAGACCGGGTACATGACACTCGCATCGCCACGGTCGATGTTCATAAGCCAAATCATTGGGACCGCAATCGGTTGTGTACTATCGCCGTGCATATTTTGGCTTTTTCTCGAGGCGTTCGAGGATTTAGGGAAGCCGGATTCGCAATATGCTGTTCCATATGCTCTTATTTTTCGTAATGTCGCGATCCTCGGCGTCAACGGCTTCTCCTCTCTACCTCACCATTGTCTCACCTTTTGCTACGCCTTCTTTATCGTATCCATTACCATTACCGGCATTCGCGATTTTTTGAAGCCGAAATGGGCTCGTTTTGTTCCGATTCCCATGGCCATGGCGCTTCCGTTCTTCCTTGGCGCGAACTTCGCCGTTGACATGTGTGTCGGGAGCTTAATACTCGTCGTCTGGAAGAAGGTCGACAAGGCGGCCGCAAAGGCTTTCGGAACCGTTGTGGCTTCAGGGCTGATATGTGGAGATGGGATTTGGACATTGCCTAGCTCTATCTTGGCCATGGCTGGTGTGAAACCACCAATATGTATGAAGTTTGTGTCGAGATTGACCTAATTGGGGAAGACTTAGGGTTTGTCTATTTTGCTTGGTATGGTTCTTGGAACAAACTGGAAATTAATTCAGTATGAATTTGTAATCAATTTTTACTATTGAAATGTTTGTTTTCTTACTTATATTTTTGTTCTGCATTATATAATTTTATTTTTTATTTTTATATTATGTCTCAAAATTTAGATGCAAATATGTGCTTATATGATCAATGAGAGTTGAGAAAATATATGAAATATGACTATAATTAACCTTTTATATATATATATATATGCGAGCTAAGAGTATAGGATACTCTTGAAATGCAACTCATTATTGATATGGATAAATCATTGTAAATTTGTTTTGAGATAAAAATAGTTATCGAATATCATAGTTTGTACATAATAATAAAATAACAACTAATTAAATATAAATAGATATTTAATCAAATTATTCTTTTATATTTTAAATTATTACAAACAAAAAAATAAAGTTTATTTTAAATATATATAATAATATATTTTTAAATATGTAAGCATAAAAAGTATTCATTCTATCACCTAAATTTGTACCTTTTTTTTTGCTTTTTTATTTGTTAATCACCTAAAAATTTTCTTTTTTTTTTTTTTTTGTTAAATCAATACTTTACTTTTTTTTACTAATAACCGATGCAAGATAAACTGTAAACGCTAGTATTAATTTTATAATTGATGCAAACTAAACCATAAAAGCTAAACCGTAAACGCTAGTATTTTATAATCAATTCAAGCTAAACCGTAAATACTACTCCCTCCTTCAGATACCATGTCAACGTTGTCGTTTCTGTCCGTCCCATATATGTCACTTTCTTTTTTTGAAAATAATTACATACTTTAATCTCATTTTAAAATTTTTAATTTTTTTTAATTTTAATTAAATTAATTAGTTATTTTAATCTTAATCTTAATTTATAATTATTTATATTATAGGATAATTATTTTCACTAATGCATTCTTAATTATCTACTAATTACACCCTTCCTAAAATACCGTGTCTACAGTGTAGCAGACACGGTATCTGGGACGGAGGGAGTAGTATTTTACTATAATCAATTCAAGCTAAATCGTAAACACTAGTATTTTATAATCGATGCAATAATACATGCAAGCTAAACACCAAGAGCACTAGTATTTTGTAATCGATGCAAGCTAAACACCGTAAACGTTAGTATTTTGTAAACGAAACAAGCTAAACACCGTAAACGCTAATATTTTATAATCAATGCAAGCTAAACCGTAAACATTAGTATTTTGTAATCGATCAAGCTAAACAGCTAGTATTTTGGTATATAAACACACACTCACGTGACACTCTCTCCCTCACTTTCTTTCTCTTCACTCATTTCCCTTTCTCTCTAAATTCCATTACTCTACATTAATTGCTTCCTTCATATATATCTATATATATATATATATATATATACGTACACGACACCTTCTCAGTTTCTCTTTAATTCTCACATTTCCATGCACAAACAATTCACCCAATTAGGGTTCGTATCTATTTGATCTTGTACCGATCAATCCCAGATCAGAACTTACATCTTCATCAAGAGTTTCCTTAATTTTTTGCAAAAAATTAAGAAAATAAATAAATGGGTCCTATTGCAGTTGTAATGGAGTGGGGATTTGGTGACAAAATGGGGTTTTTGTGGGGTGCAATAATTAGGGTTTGGGTGGTGATTCCTATGCTGAGAATTGCTCTATACATTTGCTTCTTGTTTTCGTTCTTGTTGTTCTTGGAATGGATTCATATGATGTTTCTTGTTGTTCTTGGGAAGATCTTTCGAAGAAGGCCACAGCAGAAGTACAAATGGGAAGCATTCAAGAATGATGACGATTTGCAGAATAGTGGAAGCTGTGAGGGTCAGGATTTTCCTATGGTTCTTGTTCAAATCCCTATTTACAATGAGATTGAGGTTTGTGGATTTTGATATATGTTGTTCGAATTCAATAGAGAATTGAATGAATGATTGATTATAATTATAATTTAAATTAAATTAATTTAGGTATACAAGATTGCAATTGGAGCAGCCTGCAACTTGTCGTGGCCTGTGGATAGATTGATTGTTCAAGTATTGGATGATTCCTCTGATCTTCAAATTAAGGTATGCATGTCTTCTACGAATAGATAGTGATGCAATCTTGTAAATATATATATATATATATATATATTATTTTATTTAATTTGATCTCGTAGTAATGCTCAAATATTAAATTTGTTAAGAAAGGATCTGTGACTCGAATTTAAATTAATCTGTAATAAGTGAAGTTAATTTAACTTTATGAGCTAGGAAAATCCTAAATTTTTTTTTTTTTTTTTTGATATGGGATATACTCAACAAAATTAGACAGTTAGTACAGTTCATTTAAATAAATAAATAAACAATCATTAACATAATAAAAATATATATACAAAATTTGTTATTTTATATTTTATATAATTTCAATAAAACATTTTTTTAATAAAAATATTTTTTTCAAGTCTAAAAAAATAAATATAAATATTTTATAATATCTTTATAATTTTAATAATTAATAGCAGAAATTCTCAAAAAAAATTTTAAACCAAAATTAACAAAATTGAATGTTTTTAAATATAACATATAAATGGTTTCATTGTCATTTTACTTTAGCGTTATAAACAGCTAAGATTTTGTTTTACTATACACTTTAATACAAACACCTATTTGAATAAGCTAATCAAACTAATAAAAAAAAATGCATAATTAATTACTTAATATATTTGTTTCTTTAATAAAAATGTTTCAATACATTTTTCCTAAAAAAAAGAAATAATATATTACACATCCTCATTTAATTGAATCCCTAATAAAAAAAAAAAATGCTTAATTAATTACTTAATATATTTGTTTCTTTAATAAAAATGTTTCAATACATTTTTCCTAAAAAAAGAAATAATATATTACATATCCTCGTTATTTTAATATTAACTAGACAAAATATCTATAGCTCATATAAAAAAAAAATTTCATTCGAACCAAAATACAAAACAAACAAGCATAGTCTTCCAAAAAATTCTTATGTTACTTCGTTGCTGAGGTATCAAATTTTGCTTCGAGTTCAACCTTGTTGAGCTCGAACTATTCTTTCATGGTCGTCGCCTTCGATTGTCATTGAGTTGAACAAAAAATATTGCAGGATATGATCGGGAAAGAATGTGTAAGGTGGGCGAGCCAAGGTATCAACATTAAACATCAAACTAGAGAAACTAGGGTCGGCTACAAAGCCGGAGCACTTAAAAATGGCTTGATGTACAAGTATGTTAAAGAATGTGAGTATGTCGCCATCTTCGACACTGATTTTAGTCCGGAACCAGACTTTCTCCGGAAGGCCATCCCATATCTCATACACAATCCGGAAATTGGACTTATACAGGCTCGTTGGAGGTTTGGTAAGATGATCGATCCATCCTTCGCGCGAGTTAAGTGAAAATAGTTGTTGTCTGCAATATTTTAAATGAAAAATAAGTGTTGGATGTGATATGTTTGCTTTAGAGATAATAATAAAATATCTAAATGATATAAGGAATGTCGATTGATTTTTCAATGTGGCGACAATGGCTGAGGAATTATGTTATCCATGCGTATTGTCGAATAGTTTTTTTTTTTTTCAGTTAATGCAGATGAATGCTTCTTGACAAGGATGCAAGAAATTTCGCTCGACTTCCAGTTTATGATCGAGGAAGAAGGCGGATCATACATTCATTCCTTCTTCAATTTTAACGGTAATAGCCATTTCTATGAATTCTCAAAATACATAAACGACACTGTGTAAGTCTCAAATTTCCTTGATTTGTACATCAATTAATCGAAGAGAAACTCTAGGTTGTCATCTTGTTAGATGAAATTTTATAGCTTTGAAAAACTTTGGAAATATTAAAAAGTTACGTATTTGATGTGATACTTTGTGAGTGGAAAAAATATCTGATGGGATATTTTTTTTAAAAGTTAATGTTATAAAGTGTCAAAAGTTCAAAAAGTATACGTAAACAGAGTTTTTGGATGTTTAAATCCAGCGAAACAAATTCTCCGATGTGTTAGGAAGCGCCGGAATATGGAGAATTGCCGCAATCGATGATGCCGGAGGCTGGAATGATAGGACCACCGTCGAAGACATGGATCTCGCCGTTCGAGCTGGACTCATGGGGTGGAAGCTTGTCTACTTGGGAGATCTACAGGTGCCTTGATGCTTTTTGTTGAAAGATTATATAATATTTCATCCGTCTCAATTCAAAGTATTCCTTTTATCATTTTCGTCATGTCTCACTTCAAATATCTCTTTCCTTTTTTAATCAAAGTAATTCTACATTAATACCAAAATACCCCCGACTTTTATTTAAATTACAAATATATCATTACGTTATGTATGACATATACTTACTTTTTAAGGGCAAAAATATCAAAATCTCTTAGACACTTTCACTAACCAATAAAATACTATTATTTCTTGAGCATGTAATTAATTATATAATTTTTTATTCTCTTCAAACTTTTAAGTGAGATGATCGTTTCACATGGTATTAGAATGGGAGATCCTGTATTTGAGTCTAATCTCTCTTTGATGAGGTTTATATTTACAACAGGTGAAAAGCGAACTTCCGAGCACTTTCAAGGCGTACCGTTCGCAGCAACACCGATGGGTGTGTGGTCCTGCAAAATTTATTCCGGAAAATGGTCAAGGAAATCTTGAAGAACAAGGTATGTGCATAGTTTGTCGATGATTTGCCGCGAGAAGTTTAGAGCAATAACTAATCGAAATTTTTTTGTTTCAGGAATTATCGGCATGGAAAAAGTTCTACATGCTATATAACTTCTTCTTCATCCGTAAGATTGTCGGGTGGCCAACCACATTCTTGTCGCACTCCGTCGTGATACCATTGGCAAGTTTATTTCCAGAGGTTGATGTTCCAAAATGGGGACTTGTTGTTGGACCTTTTGTTATCGCCACAATAAACACAATTTTTACGACTCCAAGGTCTAGTTTTCGCGACATGTTACACTTGGCCATCGTTTTAGCGCGAATGCTCACAAATGTTTGATGCTCGAGTGTTTGGAAAATTCAGGTCGATTCATTTGGCGGTGCCGTGGGTAATTTTTGAGAACACAGTGTCATTTCACCGAACGAAAGCTTTACTTATCGGGCTTTTCGAAATGAAGAGGGCTAATGAATGGATTGTCACGGAAAAGCTCGGAGACACCCGCAAGAACAACACGAATTTGGGAGAAATCAAGACAAAGATGACAACTCGAATCGAGCGCTTAAGAGATAGGTGAGAATATGGAAATTTAACTATCTAGTTTATCCTTTTTCGAATTTGCGCTAACAACGAATGCGATTTCTTTATTAGGATACGGTTTCAAGAGCTGGGCTTCGCCGTGTTCCTTTTCGCTTGTGGATGCCACGGGATCTTCTATGGCGCAGACAAATATTATTTCTATCTCTTTCTTCAATCTATTTTCTTTACAATGGCGGGACTTGGATTGTTCGGCACTTTTGTCCCAACATCTGTTTTCTCACACAAACTCGACTAGATAGATCGAAGCCTCCATGGATATAAGCATGTAGCATGTATTACGCCTAAATAAGCACTGTGTTGTATTGTATTATAGTAACGTGCCTTGTATGGCAGGTAAGACTTAAAGACGTCAACTAGATAAAAACCTCCATGGATATATAGGCATGTAGCATGTATTAAGCTTAAATAAGCATTGTGTTGTATTGTACTATAGTAACATGCCTTGTATGGCAAGTAAGACGTAAAGACGTTGGAAATCTTTGCTTATTGGACAAGTTCATTGAAATCTTTGCTTATGGTTAAGGTTGCAAGTTTGTTGATTGTATGCTTGAAATTAAGTCCATTTTGTAGAACTCATTATTTGGTAGAAGCATATTTTGTTTTTAAATTGAAACAAATTGGAATATTAATTAGATATATGCATCTCTCTACATTAGGGATGTTAAAATTAAATCTAATTCCAAAATACAAAAACATTTGACTTGAAAATTTTTAAGTTTGGATTTGAACTATTCAAATTTAAGAAATCAAGTCGATCTAAATCCAAAAATAAAAATAATCAGATTAAATTACTGGATACACGAGAGTGATTTCTTTGGGATATGACTAATAGAAGAAGTACCAAAGGAACAACCATTTGTATCAATGATAGTCTTGTGTAGTAAACTCTCAAAAACAAAAAATCGTGGTTATGTCTATCATCATGTGAAGTTGAATTTATAACATCGAATTTATTATAAAATAATAAAATTATACTAATTTAATCAAAATATATAAATAAAATAATTATGTAAATTTTTTATTATTATATAAAATAATAAATATTTAAATATGGAAGAAATAAAAATTTTAAAAACCTTACCTAAAGTTGTACATAATTATGAGTACAAAAAAAGTAATAATAAATAGGTTCTTGCTAAGATTTAAACTAACATGGCATGAGATAGGGGTGTCAAAATTAAATCCAACCCGAAAAATCGAAACCGTTCGACCTGAGATTTTTTTCAGTTTCGGGTTTGGGCATTTCGGGTTTGCAAAAAATCGGGTCTACCTGAACTTGAAACAAAAAAAAATTCATCTCGGATCGTGTTTCGGGTTGACCTGATAACCCGAAATATAAAAATCAGATCGGGTTTTGGGTTTCGTGTTTCGGTTGACCTGAAATTATTTATTATTAATATTTCAATTTATAATATTTATATTATTTTAAATATAAAATATTATAAAAATTAAAATAAAAATGAATATCTTTTAGGTCAACCTGAACCCGACATAAAAGAATTTATATCGTGTTCGGGTCTAGGATTTCAAGTCAAATTTCGAGTTCGGATTGATATTTTTTTTGTTTACCCCATGGTTCAACCTGACACAAACACGATTGAAAAATACAAATGGACACCCCTACATGAGGCGAAGAGAGAAAATTCGAAGAATGTGAATTTCAATTGTAAGTACATCGGTTTGTTTAATTGAGAGTTTTTTTTTTTTTTTTTTTGTATTCTGAATAATAAAATCTAAAATTATGATATAAATAAGTGTTAGTAATATTTTAAATATAAGATTAATTTTTTATTTAATACAAAATAAAATAAAATATAAATATTTAATTTGTTAGTTTTTTAAAAAAAAAAGGATAAATAGTATAAAAATATTAAATTTTCCAAAACGATCATTGTTTATAATAATTGAAAGAGTTTAATTTAGGAACTATTGATAGGGTCGAGGATTGCCATATCATTATTATGTCGGAATGTTTTTCAACAGAATAAACTGTAATGACCCAACCTATCACGTTCTGCCACGTGGCCGTAATGCAAAATAACAGGCATCCACGTAGATAATTCATTACTCAACAGTCATTTAAGATATATTTCTTAAATCAAATTTTTTCAAATTTTATTATTTAAATTATTACAAAAATATCTTATCAAATATTATTTTAATATCGAATTCAAACCAATTTTTCCTATAACTCAACCAAAAGAAACATACACTTACTTTCGTAAATTCCCAGGATCTCTAGGAAGAATCGAAACCATTCATCTCACCAATTCCCCATTAATTAATTCCTTAATGAAAATCGATAACCCCTCCACATTGTTTTCATTTTAATATATACTGTTCAGTCATCCTCATGCTTTTAGCTGTCAGCTTTCTTACACCATCCTTAGTTTTTTTAAAATCCACAGCCATTATATTATTTATTATCCTGATTCGATCCAGAAATCAATTATAGATCTGAGAGACAAATTAAAAAGACAGACAAAGAAAGGGGGCTGTCGAACTATTGGGCTATCTTCATCAAGAGTTTTTTTTTTTCCTTAAATTTTGCAAAGAATTAAGAAAATTAAATATGGGTTGTATTGAAGTTGCAATGGAATTGGGATTTGGGGAGAAAATGGGGGTTTTGTGGGGTGTAATAATTAGGGTTTGGGTGGTGATTCCTGTGCTGAGAATTGGTCTATACATTTGCTTGTTGTTGTCTTTCTTGTTGTTCTTGGAATGGGTTCATATGATGTTTCTTGCTGTTCTTGGGAAGATCATCTTTCGAAGAAGCCCACAAAAGAGGTACAAATGGGAAGCATTCAAGAATTATGATGATGATGATTTGGAGATTGATGGGAGGTGTGTAGATTTGGATTTTCCTATGGTTCTTGTTCAAATCCCTATTTACAATGAGATTGAGGTTTGTGGATTTTGATGTTGTTCGAATTTAATTAGGTAATTGAATTATTGATTGATTATAATTATAATTTAAATTAAATTGATATAGGTATACAAGATTTCGATTGGAGCAGCCTGCAACCTGTCGTGGCCTGTGGATAGATTGGTTGTTCAAGTTTTGGATGATTCAACTGATCTTCTAATTAAGGTATGCATTTCTTCTACATAAATAGATAATGTAGCAATCTTGCCAATCTTTCTTTAGAGGACTTTTCTTTTTTTCCTTTTTTTTTTTTTTTTTTTTTTTTGAATTTTTTGTGTTGGTGCTTGAAATTAGATGATATTTGTATTGTTTATTCGAAAAGATCTAAAGAATTACAATTATTTTTATTTTGAGTCTATTTATTGATACATAGGATATTTGAAATGGTTTAGGGCCTCGAATTAGTACCTTTTTTTTCTACATTTCGGGTCCTATTTTGAAAAAAAAAACAAAAAAAAAAAATTACGATTATTTTTATTTTAAATCTATTTGTTTGAAACTTCTTTGTTTACACACCAATTTTCAATTATTTAGTACTATTTATTTTTGGAAAAGTATCGTATCAAATATACTTTTTTTCTCTCCCAAAATATCAAATTAAATATTAATTAAGTTTATGTCTAAATAGGAGTAGAATTTTCGATTCTATAAATGTTTAATTTTCATTTTGTACTCAAATTTCGATTCTATAAAATATTTTGATCTTTAATAGTCGATTTATCTCTTATTCGGCTATCTTGATACGTGCATCTCCATTCGATATATATATTTTCTAAATGTCGTATACCCACATTACTTCTTTGTATCGTAATCAATAATTTAAGTGCGATCGGAATTTACCATATAATACTAGTTAGGAAGTGTGAAATGCACACTAGTGTAAAGTCGAAACAATATTAAACCCGAATACCTTGTTAAACTTGAACTATTCTTACATGGCTATCGCCTTCGATTGTCATTGAGTCGAACAAAAAGATTGCAGGATATGATCCAAAAAGAATGTGTGAAGTGGGCAAGCCAAGGCATCAACATTAAGTATCAAATTAGAGAAACGAGGCTCGGCTACAAAGCCGGGGCACTTAAAAATGGCTTGGCGTATAACTATGTCGAAGAATGTGAGTATGTCGCCATCTTCGACGCTGACTTTAGACCCGAACCAGACTTTCTCCGGCAGGCCATTCCGTATCTTGTACACAACCCGGAAATTGGACTTATACAGGCTCGTTGGAGGTTTGGTAAGAAGATCGATTCATCCTTCGCTTGTTTGAGCGCGAGTCAACTGAAAATTGTTGTCTGTAATGTTTTAAATGAAAAATGAGCGTTCGATGCAATAATTTTTTAGAGAGATTGAGAAAATATCGATTGCTTTTGCAATGTGGCGATAGTTGTTGAGGAATAATGTTATCCGAGTGCATTGTCGAATAGTTTTTTTTTTTTTCTTTTTAGTTAATGCAGACGAATGCTTCTTGACGAGGATGCAAGAAATGTCGCTCGACTACCAGTTTATAGTCGAGGAAGAAGGCGGATCATCCATTCATTCTTTCTTCAGTTTTAACGGTAATGCCATTTCTACAAATTCTCGAAATATATAAACACTACAAGAAAATAGCATTTTTGTAACAAAATTTTTTCATTCTTAAACTCATTTTTTCCGTTACTAATGATATTAGAGACGAAATTCATAAATTTTATCCTAAAGTTCTTGTAGCTAATGTCATCGTCTCTAATTTCTGTTATAAATGTGTTATTTTTTTTGTAGTGAAATGACAGCCGCGTAACTCTCAAATTTCCTAATTTCCTTGATTTGTGCATCGAACGATCGAAAAGAAACTCTAGGTTGTCATCTCATTTAGATAGAAGTTTTAAAGTATTAAAAAAAAAATTGAAACACTAAAATGTTAGGATCTTATGTGATATTTTGTAAGAGAAAAAAAAAAATGCGATAATTTTTAAAAAAAAAAAAATTATTGTTGATGAATAGTATCAAAAGTTTCAAAAGTGTTTATGTAAACAGAGTTACGTACGGGAGCTTGAATCCAACGTGACAAACTCCCGATGTGTTAGGTAGCGGAGGAATATGGAGAATTGCGGCAATCAACGAGGCGGGAGGCTGGAACGATAGGACCACCGTCGAAGATATGGATCTCGCCGTTCGAGCTGGACTCAAGGGCTGGAAGTTCGTCTATTTAGGAGATCTCCAGGTGCCTTAATGTTTTCTATCTGAAGACTATATAATATGTAATTAATTATACATTTTCTTACGAATTCAAATTTTTAGGTGAAATAGTCATTTTAACATAGTATCGGAATAAGATTTCCCCTATTCGAATCTAATCCCCTTTGATGGAGTTTGCATTTTTGACAGGTGAAGAGCGAACTTCCGAGCACTTTCAAGGCGTACCTTTCTCAGCAACACCGATGGTCGTGTGGCCCGGCAAATTTATTCCGGAAAATGGCGAGGGAAATCTCGAAGAACAAGGTATGTATGTGCAATTTCTCGATGATTTGTTGCGAGAAGTTGAGAGCGAAGACTTATCAAACTTTTCGTTGTTTTAGGAAGTATCGGCGTGGAAAAAACTCTACATGATATATAACTTTTTCTTCATTCGTAAGATCGTCGGGACGATGTTCACCTTCGTGTTTTACTGCGTTGTGCTTCCATTGGTAAGTTTATTCCCCGAAGTCGATGTTCCCAAATGGGGAGCCATCGTCGCTACTTTCATTATCGCCACCGTAAACACGCTCGTTACGACTCCGAGGTCTAGTTTTCACTTTCGCTACATGTTACAAACTTGACCACAATTTTAGCGCGAAAGCACACAAGGTTTGATGGTCGAATGTTCGGAAAATTTAGGTCAATTCATTTGGCGGTGCCGTGGGTACTTTTCGAGAACGTAATGTCGTTTCATCGAATGAAAGCTTTGCTCATCGGGCTTTTCGAAACGAAGAGGGCTAACGAATGGGTCGTCACTGAAAAGCTCGGCGACACTCGCAAGAATTTGGAAGCGATCAAGACGGGGGCGTCGACACGAATCGACGGCTTAAAGGATAGGTGAGAATACGGAAATCTATCTTGTTTTATTAGTCGAATTTGCGCTAACAACAAATGCGGCTACTTTATTAGGATACGGTTTCAAGAGTTGGGAATCGCCGTGTTCCTTTTCGCTTGTGGATGCCACGGGATCTTCTATGGTGCGGACAGATACTATTTCTATCTCTTTCCTCAATCTGTTTTTTTTACGATGGCGGGATTTGGATTGTTCGGCACTGTTGTCCCGACTTCTTACAACCTTTGCTAGATAGAAGCCTCCATTGATGCAGACATCTTCTTGATTCTTAACGCAGCATTGCGTTGCATTGTATTTTATTACAGTAGCGAATGATATGTGATAGACAAAACCACAAAACCAAAGACAGTCACAAAATTTGAAATCTTTGGTTGGTTGATTGAATGATTGAAATTAAACCCAATTTGTAGAAATCATTATTTGATAGAAGCAAATTTTGTTTTTATATTGAATCAAAACTTGAATATTACCTACAAATTCATTCCTCTTGAAAATTTTCAAATTTGGATTTGAATATTTCAAAAAATCACTTTAATAGAACACCAAAACTCAAAACTACATAATAATTTAAAGCACGAAGAAGGAGAACAAATGCATCAAGTTCTGCAATAATTAAGTATCCTTTTTTCCATCAAAATCGAATCAGATTTATGTACTTTCTGATTCCACCACTTAAAAGCAGCAACAATCTTTAAACTCTTACCGTTTGAAGCTATCTCGAAAGCAGTAAAAATCAACCGTAATAATCGTTCATCTTCATTTGCCCCCGTGCTTCGCCTTGGTGTGAGATTCCAGAGCTTTCTCGGAAGCAAATGTCCTGAAGTAAAAATCCCGATTAGATAATGAAACGAGAATGTAATAATATTTATTTTTCGACAACATGGTCAGGGAAAAAGAAAACATCATGTGACATACTTGCTGCAGGATTTGCAAGACGGGCCTGCAGATTTTGGCGTCTGATCCTTCGGTTTGTTGCTGTTTGGAGTTTTTCCAGTGGCTTTGGAGGGGATAGGAGTCGCCTCATGTTCCTTTTTGTTACCTAGAAAAAAATTTTAAACAAATTGCAACTCAATTTTTATTTTTTTTTGAACGTATTGGCAAATCGCGACAAAATGGATAGTTTTGAAACCTGTCTTATTAGGAGTGGCGGCAGGCTTTGCTTTCTTGGCAGGAACTGGAGTTTCCGCAGCAGGCTCAGCTGATCGTTTCTTGGATTTCTGCACAATCGGGGAAATAAAAATTATCCTATGTGACGGACAATCTTAATTATGTGAGGCCGAAAGAAAGATGCTTATAGATCATGAGCCAAACAAAACCAAATTCGAAGTACTTAATTTTACGATATTTCAAAAACTAGAGTCGTTAATAATAAGTTACCTAGAGATATAGGTAAAAAAAAAAAAAAAATTCATCAAAGAGTTAATAGTTAAGTGCATTTTAACTAATACTCATATCAAGTTTGTTTGATAGTTATATTTGAATTTTAAATAATAAAATTTTATTTTTAAATAATTATTTGATATATTATAGCGAATGCTAAATTGATTTTTAATTTAATATAAAAATAAACAAATAATAAATAATTGATTTGATAATTTAGGAAGACAATTTGGTTTCTTCC
The DNA here is from genome assembly GCF_009805555.1 of Andrographis paniculata. Taxonomy (NCBI): domain Eukaryota; kingdom Viridiplantae; phylum Streptophyta; class Magnoliopsida; order Lamiales; family Acanthaceae; genus Andrographis; species Andrographis paniculata. The sequence continues at coordinate 4,446,320 of NW_026137614.1, forward strand.
CAAAAAAAATAAAAATTAATTATGAGTTATAGATAATAAAATTTTAAATTGTAATAATGATCTTATGTGATATAAATTAGTTATAGATATTTAAATATATGTATATATATTATTATTATATACAAAATTACCACAAAAATATATAAGAAATATATATAAATTAATCCCAAAATTATCATTCAAAACCAATAAAATATAAACAAAAAAATATATGATCATAATTGATAGATAGTTATATAAGCAAAAATAATTAGATCACTATTATTTGATAGATAAATATCGGATAAAGAATTTTCTTCCTCATTTTCTTCATCCTCATAGTTAACTCTTGCCTAAATATTCTTCCTCTTCTCCCTCGTCTTCTTCATTCGTATCCATTTCTTCTATTGCATGTTCGTCACCTTGCACCCTTTTCTAGAGCTACAAGTACCTATAATTTTCTTTCGTATTGATATTTTAGTATATTATAATATAATAGTAAGAAATATATACTTACCAAATAATAAATATAATCTTATCTTATAATTAATATTATTCAAGCCACTAAGAGCACCACTAATGCGGAATTACAGAGCGGCCGGCCGTAGCGTCAATATTGACAACTATGATTCAAACTAGGGGTGTCAAAGTCAGGCTGACCTGATAACCCGAAATGTAAAAATCAGGTTGGGTTTCATGTTTCGTATTGACCTGAAATTATTTATTATTATTAATTTAATTTATAACATTTATATTATTTTAAATATAAAAATTAAATAAAAATTAATTCTTTTTAAGTTAGGTTAATTTTTTTTAAGTTTTTTGTGTTCAAGAATTGACACCCTTAATTCAAACTCATTTAGCAACTCAAAATCCAAATCAAAATTTCCACACTTAAACACCGATCAATATCAATAAGGAAAGAGCAAAGAGCAATAGTACCTTCGACAAATCTATCTCTTCCTCGCTCGAAATATCATCATCCTCAGAATCCTGACATAACAAAATCGAGTCGAAACATGTCAATTACATAAGATACAATCTCAAGAACAAGAACATAATTAATCAGCATTGAATATATATATATACCTCATCAGAATCGTCGCCTTCGCCCATACTGTCATCCGAATCAGATTCGCTGTCATCTTCATCCAATCCAGGCTTAGAAGCGTCGATTTTACCCGGCTTCGCGCCATCGGCCTTAGCAATAACTCCACCTGAGAAATTTCACAAAAAACAAATCAACAATTGCAATTTTCAAACAAATTATCAATGAACAAACAAATGAAAGAAAACATAGAAATTACCATTCTCATGAGCTTCAATAGGCTCATCCTCAGATTCATCCTCGAAACCAGAGAAATCTTCGCCATCTAAACACAACACAACACAAATTTCAAATTTCCATATTTACAATTCTATAAAAACATCAAATCTCGAGCATTGTCGCGTAAATTAAATACCTGAAACAGGATCATCAGCCATGTACCCCATAAAATACACACTCCCGTTTTTCCAATCATGAGAAAGTTCAAAATCCCTTTCGAACACCAAATCGAACATTATCTGTGTTCTATCCTCGGCAGCGAGACTTCCAATGATGAATTTCTTATCATCAATTTTCAATCGAAGAGGCACGTTCTTAGCACCTTTAGCATCCTTCACTTCGCCCATAGCAGCCTGGATAATCCAAATCAGTCAGAAAAATCTGACACCATAAACACAATTGATTAAAAAGAGGTATAAACAACCTGTGAGATATGAATTAGTTTCCCAAGCTCAGGTTGGACCTTCAATGACTGCCCAGGCTTGACTTCAACTCCTGATTAAAAAAAAAAAAAACGAAAACGAAATAAGAACGTGGAAGAAAGCTTTGGGTGCAGAAACTGAAGCCCTAACAACAAAATTGAAACGAAAACGCATACAAACAGAGAGTATAACACAAAATAAGAAAAGAATCTTCGCGATAATAAATGAAACCGTCAAGCCGAACAATCGAATCGTATGAAGACGAAACACAAACAGGAAAGCAAAAGAAGGCTATATCCATATCCATTCAAACAGCAAAACGAGAACATACCCCAAAACTCCATGGCCTTTCCCTGGATTGATTGTTCCGAGCAAGAAAACAGAGACAGGTGGTGTTCGCGATTGTGCTTGGAAGAGGCGCGGGGGAAATAAGGGTTTTGGTAGGGTTTATATAGCCGAAACTAGGGTTTTGGTTGGTTCAAATTTAGGGATATGAGTATTTTGATTTGCAGCCGCGGCCGCTGCCATTAACGTTAATATGGAGACCCATTATTGGTCTCCACTCTCCTCGCCATTACCGTTCTTTTGGGCCTTTCTTGCTTCCTCGTATTGGGCTTAATTATGCAGTACGAATTTATGACTTTTTTTTTTTAATTAATTTTATTTTAACAAATAATAATAATTTTGTTATTATTTTACCTTTAAAAAATACAAAAACAATATTAAAATATTGTCTATTAATCTCTGTAAGTAAAAGTTGAGCATATTTTTCATGCACATATGAATTGACCCCATTTAGCTTGTATACATATAAATCAAACTAAACAAAAATAGCAATTATAAACCATCCTATCAATAATTATTCATGAAAAAAAAGAATTTGTCCATTAGGAAACTGATTATCATATTATGGTGTGTTTGTCTAAATAGTTATTTGATTAATATAAATATAAATTTATACGATATTTTGAATGTATGATAATGGTATTTTATTAATCAGTTTGAAGTATGTTTTGTCTATTGTTAAAAGTATTTTGGTATTAATGTGTGATTATTTTTACTAAAATAGAAAAGAAATACTTTGAAACAGCACGGACAAAAATGATAAAATTAGTACTTTGAGTTACGACGAAGGGAGTAATTATTTGATTTGATATTTTTGAAAAATAAAATAAAATCGCAATAGTAAAAATTTGTGGTAAAAAAAAATAAAAAATAAAAAAACACAATCTTTGAGATTATAATTAAATTTTCTATTGAATTAGTCACATAATTTTAAAAAAATGACAAAAATAATCTACAGACACCAAAGTTGCTGACATGACAATGAAGCCATGTAAGAAACAAGCATATACTTATTCCAAAATGGTTCTTCCAATAGAAAGAAAGAAATCGAAATAGTTATGTGACAACATAAAATTAATCCTCAGCTCATTTGAAACATCAACTTGACTCTCTCCATGTAGAGCAGATCATTCATTAAATCAAGACAAGAAGAAATTTGATGCCTCTCAAAAATTCGACAAAAATCAACAGAGACAAGAAAATGGTTGTGGCGATACCTGAGTATGCAACGACAATACATTGAAATTCCTCTCCAGATTCACGGCATCTGCTTCCACCTGCTTCGAATGCCTTCTCAAGCTCGGCTTGGAGATGTGCAGCGCTCTCGGTTTTTGCCCCACGCATCTGAGTTTCCTCAAGTTTTTGGTACCAGTGTAGGCGAAGCTCACCGTAGATGGATTCTTTTGTGGAAGATGATGGAATGTGTCGCAAAGAACAGGCGCAGGAGCAGTCTCTGAAGCTTGGTTTCGATGTTTTCCCTGTTTCCACCTTGAGAACGAATCCAGCAACTTCATGGGAGCCTATCAATCGATGAAACACAAAAAAAAAACATATGTAAATCCATCTGTAAACATGGAGGTTAAAGCAAAAAAATTTAACCATGGCTTACCAGAGAAATGAGATTAGAGGTAGCAAATGCGAGGGATGTCGATGCGAATGTTGATTTCCCCTGTTTACCGCTATTGTCATCATTTTTAGTCGATTTTGAATCTTCGACAGACCCAAAGCTCGAAGGAGTAACATCATCTTCTTCGTCTGCTTCTTCTTCTTCCTCATCTTCATCTTCGTTTTCCTTTTTGGGTTCAGCTTCAGGTGGAGTTTGCTGCACCTGCTTCGCTGGATCGGACGCTGAAACATCTTCGGTTTCAGTACTCTGTAAAGCTTTCTTTTCCTCTTCTTTCTCCATTAGCTTTAACTCCTCATCCATGTCTTCAATGGCTTCCTTCAGAGACAGCTCAGCTTCCGCCAACTCAAGTTCTGCCTTCAATAGCTCTTTCCTTTCCTCACTAGCTTTCTTCTTCTCATCTGCCCATTTCTGTAGACTGTCGAAAAACGGCTTGGTTTTATTATCAAAATATTTGACAAAGCGAATCATCAAGTTGTCTTTCGGCTCCTCTGTTTCTCGTCCATAGAATTCATCAAATCCCAGAGGCAGAAACTCAACTTTTTCCGGATCTATATCTTCGCCCTCCTTTAATGGAGGCTGCCAAAATAATCGTATTCCATGTTCCTCATCGTCTATATAATTAATGATTCTTCCAGTTGGAGTATGTACAATGAGGGGATCTTCTGTGTATATGAGCTGGTCGGGATTTTCAGGGTCAGGCTCTGGTTCTTTGTTCACAAGTACAAATTCCGGCTGTTTTTCTGATTGAAAGAAAAGCGACAGATCATTATCCTGTCATCGGATCTAAATGTTAATATACAATTATACACGTTCCAGGAGTCGAGTAAATACCATTAGCCCACCAATATTCAAGTTCAGACGGCATAGGCAGTCTTAGTGGAGCTTTATAGAACGAGTTCAACCACATCTCTCTTTCTTGGTCGACTTCATTTACGTACACTTTCCAATAGTCCGGAACCTGCAAAGAAAGAACGATTATTATTCGCATTCTTGCAATTATTTATGGACATAGAATCTTCATACTATAGGCAAGTTACTTCATAAAATTGATTTATAAAGCCTGGAGCCATCCACACATCCTCTTCCTCGTAAAAATACGGATGCTGAGGATCCGAATACGGACCAAAGTATTCTCTGACCACTGCAAGAACAAAAACAGACTTAAGAATCCACATCTTGTCAAGAAACATACAATTCACTGATACAGCATAAGTCTTGCAGATGAATTATTTCAAATTCCTAAAAGAAATGGGAATATTTCTCGATAATGCATAATTGATGCATATAAGTGAACACATACTTCCATCGGGCTTGTTGACAAACATACGTGCCTTTGCAGCTGCAACTTCTGCGATTCCTGCATGCATCTGAAGTGATGTGCTCCTAAGTTAACTCGACTCACAGCAAGTAAAAAAAGTTAAGAGGGAATGGTAAATAGTGTGTGATCAAGAGGGTTAAAAAAAGACACAAGAAATAAATTTTATTTACCCCCGATATGTCAGCATCACAACCGGCTAAGTCGTTCAAAAGTTCACCAAAGTAGAATCGTCCCTGCTCATACAAGTAGAATAATTTCATTGGCTCATGTGTAGCAAAATCGTTATTAGTATATAAATTATACTTTCCAATTCCAATCGGGAAAAACAGTATGCTACTCCTGTTAGTAGTCACTTGTTAAGTCGGACTGATCCTGGACAAAAGGTTATTTGCTTCAAATTGCTCATTTGGGAATGTCAAGTTAATCTGCATAATCTATTCAAGAATTATTTTGACAATTTTGAAACCTTCATTGACAAGAATCGTATTGATACATTTTAAGGAATAAAGATAATGACTAGCAGTGAGCACAACATGAGCCGTACTCAAGAATTCTACAAGGAGAAAAGTTTCAAACAAGAAGATAAGAACAAAAACCAAACTTTACACGAGCAATCAATTGTTAGTGTGATTCATTTTTTGCAAAAAAACAATATATGTGTTGAGAAGTTATGACAATTAGAACCACAGGACAAAAATGGAAAGCACTAGCACTGGTGTATTCTTACATATGTAATTCGCTCATTGACTTCATATACGCCACAACCATGCATTCTCCCATGTTTCCATTGACCAGCATATCGATACCGACCTTTTTCCCTGGCAGCATATTATGACCAGGAGTCACTTGAAAAACAAATATAAGATCTCTAGAGGCAGCATTATAATTAAAGGGTTTGAATAACCAGATTTTATAAATTCACAAGTTCAATATTAAAGTTGAAAACACAAAACAGACATCTAAGTGGATATTCTCGGCAGGCACTCCAATAAGCTCGGCTAGCATTTCTGTGGGTGAATAGATTTTTCACTTGTTTCTATTTTAAAGTTGATACAAGAAGTTGGACACTCATAAAGTTACTAAAATGCCATTGAACATTTCACCAATTCATGACCCAATATATTCTTAGCTTACCATAATTATTTGTAATTTGCACTAGCACTAATAAAAACACAACTATTTCAGATTTGCACATGTGAAGTGAAAAGTAATCAGACTATCAGGAAAATTTTCCATTTAAACTTACCAGCTACAAATTTAAACTAAACCAAGGGATGCTAAAACTGCAATCCAATTCGAGGGACTACCATCCCATACTCTAAAGAAACATTGGGCCCAGATGATCATTGATGCAATCAAAATGGTCAGCATCAAGCATGATAAATAGAAGTAGCGAATAGCAGACAAAGTGCGTGAAAGACGGGTAACCAGAATGATGGCTTGAATGTAAAACTTACGGCTTCTGTCCAAATTGTCTGACCCACTCTTCATTTTCATAATAGGGCACTTCAAACTCTCCATCAGCTAATTTCAAACTATCTTCAATATCCATCTCAAGCCACTCTCTATCTTCTGGCGTCATATAATCTCTAGATATTATATGCCCTTCAGCCCTCATCTTCGCTTCAAGCCTTAAAAAGTCATAAAAAAAAAATATATCAGAATACAAAATCTCTTAAAATGCTTCAGTTCCAAGAGCTGGTTTGTTAAAAGTATGTTGAAGGAAAGTATGAAACGGACTTGGAACCCGGAATAGGTTCCGGTTGGGGAATTTCAACTTCAACAACTCCATGACCTTCCATGTCGTTTTTGAGCCATTCTCCTTCATACCTACAAACAAAAATTAATCCTTAAGGTCGTGTAAATAGAAGCTGCATAAGTAGACTTCCAGAAGTTAAATATAAACCAATAAATTCGTGTAAAGAATCAACCAATAATCCATAGTTAACACACCCTAAATGCTCAACAAAAAAATAAAATGAACTTCAACACACCTCACCAGACCTTCTTCGGCAACAAAAACGCCTCTTCCATGAGCCAGATCATCCCAAACAGTGCCCTCATATCTGAAAAGATCAAAAATTGATCTATCATTAAAACACAATCATGAAGAGATAGCATTCTCACAAGAAATTGAACAAGAATCTAATTATCTACAATCAACATCCTAAACTGCAAAGTCATATTAAAAGACATAAATTTGGTACAATCAACCAAAGAAACACTATCAAGAACAACAAGACTATTCCAAATCTGCAAAACACACTAAATTAAGAACAATGTGACTTCCAAAACCGTTCCAGAAACACCTTCTATACACTTACGTGCTGCCATCGGGGAAGATGTAGCTAACCCAAGTCAGAAACTCCTCAATCCTATCCAGCTCCTCAATCACCTGCTTGGGAGTCGAAATATCATGATGGTTATCCGGAATCACAGGATAAGGCTTCCTGTACGGCACATAGAACGGGGCAATTGGAGGATCACGGCCATTAGCAATTTCATCATTGAGAATATCCACTTCATCATCATCCACATCATTCGGGTCCCAGCCCGGTTTCGTCATTGCCACCGGAGCATCCGCCCATAGCTCCTTCAAATCCTCCTCCCGCCAGTTCTCAGGGTCGGGCGGGAAATCAAAGAGCTCCTCGTAGTCCTCGGCCTCCTCCTCCTCCTCCTCCTCCGCCTTCAACAGGCGCTTCGAATTCAGCACTTTGTTGAACCGGCTAATGTTGGCCTCAGGAGTGTTCTCTTGGTCCGAATCGTAAGGAGAAACCGTACGAACGGAACCGTCAGGTCGGACATAGGAAATGGGCTCGTCGTCGGATTCGGACTCGCTGTCTGATTTTGAGTCGGAATCGGAATCAGAATCGGAAGAGGAAGAGGAGGAGGAGGAAGAAGGCAGCATATTCAACAATTCTGCTTCTGAATCTTCTTCCTTGGGCTTCAATTCAGGTTGTTCTTCAGCGTTAGGGTTCGCCATGGCTGGAGCTGCTTCAGTGTGTGTAGTGAGTGAGAATGCAGAGGGTAAGGCTATTGGGGAGAAGATAAGGCAGGCGAGTGAGAGTTCAGCCGGTTTTTTACGGTTCGGTGGGTTCGGTTCAACGTATTTCGAACCGTAATGCCGGTTCGAACCGGAGGTTCAGTGTCCGTGTGTTATATCAAAAAAAAATTTCAAATTTCTATTATCCAGTAAAAAGAAATTTCCAAAATATAAAATTAAATGTCTATTTTTTTATATATATTAAACTAAAAATTAAGTTTATGTTAAAAATATCAACTTAATTTATTTTATATAATACAAAATTAATTCACATTAAAAATTTATTATTTAAAACTAAGTCTAACTACCAAAAAAGACCCTAAAAAAATATGAATGCTACTAATTATAAAGGCAAAATTGCATAAACCTATGGTAATTTAGCAAAATTGCGTCTTTCTTATAATTTCAAATTGCATTAGACTATTTCATTTTGATAGTCTAACCTTTTACGGTTTTTATTTAACGATATTTGATCTTAAAGCTGTGAATGAGTTTTAAAATCTTTATTTTTAAACTCTAAAATTATAAATATATTTATTTATTTTACATTTGGCTTTAGAGAATATATACAAAAATTAGATAAACTAGAAAAATAGGAGCTGGATTATTTTGCACATATGTTTATCATTTTCCTATATTGTTTGCTCCGTTTAGATATTCATTTATTTGTTTTGTTCCTCGAGTGTCTCGACTTCTCCAATTTTTTTAGGAACAAGTTTCCTTCACTTTTCCTTTATCCAAATTGAATTTTTCTTTATCTAGACTTTTGGGCCGAATTGATATTGGGCTGTCTTATCCAAATTAGAGTGGTCTTGGACATTGGTTGGGCCGAGTTTAGGCTGTTAGGTCCGGCCCGTCCAATTCTCGGATTGGACTGCTAATATGTCCGGAGACCTAAAAAAATGTGTGAGAGTACCAACTATTTAAACCAAACTTGAACTCAAATACTCTATTTTTCAAATTGATTTAAAATAGTGTATTATTTGAATTTTCAGTTAAATATCATTTTGATGTAACGCATAAATAATATATTTTTATTGAAATTTATACGGATTAAATAATGTTGAATTCATTTTGAAAAAAAAAATAACTAATTGTATTAATAATAAAATGAAGGTCTATTTATGAGCATAGTCCGAAGCCCGATAAAAGCAAATAATAAAATAAACAATTATATGGGCAGAGAGATAAAAGTCAATTTTATATTCAAAATATTATGTTAATATTTATTTATATCATATCAAATAATTATTTACAGTCAAATTAAAAAATTTAAATCTAAAAATCTTTATCAGTAGAATTTTTACTATTCATAATATTTTTTAAAATATTAAATTAAATATTAATACAATTTATATATCAAAATTATTTTAATTCAAATTTTTATTACTCATTCAAAAAAAAAAAAAAAAAAAAAAAACTCAATTGTTATAAACACACTCCCATGTCTATCGATTTTTCGAAAAACGACAACAACGGTTACCCATTTTAATCTCCTTGACATGATGTGATGATTGATATGATATCTACAATCCCAAAGCGCCACCATTACCAATTCCTAATCAGTAAAAATTCTTAGACAGGAAAAATGAATCAAGGAGTAGATTTTTACCGGTTCGGTTAATAGAAAAATTACCATACAAGTAAATTAATAATTACCTAGATGTGCGTTTCGCCGCCGCGGTGGTGGCGGAGGATTTGCAGCTTCGGCTATGCCGGAGAAATTCCACCGCCGTGACGAAGACCGAGTCCTTGTACTTGTTCGGCATCGCCACAGCTCTACCTCTCGTCGATCGCACCACCACCTCCCCCGCCGTCTCCCAATCGTAGTTCCACTTTCCGGCGAAGCTATGGCGTTTCGGAGCAACGATTTTGCTCCGAGTCGTTATTCCTTTGTGCATCTCAGTGGCGATTTCTGCTCGGCGATTCGTTCTGCGCTTCCGATTCTGGAGTCGGAGCTGTTCGCTTGAAGAATTCGCCGCAGCAACTTCTAGAAGCGCGTTCCAACGATTGTTGCGCATCTCGTTTTCCTTCCTTCCTTCGATTGAATCGGCGCGGATTCTCAACATTCTGATTCGTTTCGCGTTCTGTTCTTCGTCGGCGGAGAATCCACCGACGGTTTTCCCACTCGACAAATGCGATTCATCTACGTTTCGGTTTTCACTGTAACATCGTTCACCAACAACACCAAAATCTACCTCATAATCACCACCGCAACCTACTTTCACCTCCGAATTATCGTCCACCGCTTCGCGTCGGATTCCTAATCCATTTCCCCCAACCTCACACTCCGAACCGTCTTCTTCAGGCGGAACAACATTCAAATCGATAGCCAGTAAATTCCTCTTCTCTCGCACAAAATTATTACATCTAAATTCCTGACCTAGGCAGAGATTGTGCTGCAGTTCAGATGAACTTCGTGCGGCGGCAGAGTCGGCGTCGGACTCGAGCGACGGCGGCGAGTAAATCTGCTTGAAATTGCTACCTCCAATCGACGCCATTGGCGACAGTCGTTTCAAAAAATCAATCAAACAGCCAGCAATGATCTTACCTCCTCCTCGTGAATCGATTGAACAAACAATCAATCGATTACTCCCTTGATTTTACGCAGATCGCGAGTGAATCGAAGAGATCATTATGAGTAAGAGAGAGAGAAATCTCTTTCAGTAGTATTCTCTATCTATTTTTCTTATTTATTTATTTATTTATATTTTAATTAATTATCGAGTTTGCTCATTTATTTTTAATAAATTAATTCTTTCATTTGGCGTGGCAATCGGGACTGGCGCGAGTGGCACACGTGGCACTATCTAATTGGACGGAGGGACTCCCGTGATACGACAAAAGTAGCCGATTTCGACCTGCTAGTATCTCTTCGCGTAAGCTAACTTTGTAAGTTAGGATAGTATATAAGGTTAGGCCGGACCGGTCCAGAACCGGCCCGTATCGGACCGGTTTAACAGGCTCTGGATCGAGTTTCGTATAATAAATTCAGGTCTGACTTTAATGTGGGCTCCATTTCGATTTTATTCATTAAAAATTAATTTATAAGTGTTCAGTCCAAAACTGTTTCGACCCGTTAATAAATATATTGTTTTTTTTTAAAAAAAATTCTTTTAATAAAATTCTGTAGTTACTAATCTATTCCATAGTCTGAGGTAGGCTAATTTATAAATATTTTGGCCCAATATGGGATCGGCCCAATATCACTTATATTTTATTAAAGCCCATTATGAATTGGGCCTGGATAACTTGAATAATATATATATTTATTGTGCGCAAAATGTGATGCTTACATTTTTATTTTTTATTTTTTTATAATATGTTATTAGTTGTTAGTTTTTTGTTTTAATTTTCAGGTTTTATTTTAAAGTGATTTGAATGTAATAATTTGCATAAGAAAATATTGTTTTTTTAATAAAAAAATCATATAAATTAAACTACAAGTAGTTAGAGCATTCAAGTTCTTCTTTTTACTATGAAATCTCATATTTTTTATAAAAAAATAAATAAATACTAGTATTTCATTAAATATCACGTACATGATACATCCAATATTTAAATGATAAAAATATAAAACAAGATACCAAAAAAAAAGAAAAAATCCTATCTTCTACTTTAGCCGCTTAACAAATTATTTATTTTTTTATTTTGATTTGTCTATAATAAAAATTTATTTTTATTTCTTTCTTTTAATTAAGGATCGGAAATAGTATAAGACTTAAGTGCTCTATTTACTTGTAGTAAAAAAAGGAAGTACTTTTTTACCTGCAAATTACATACATTTGATAGTATTTCTAGCAGCGTAAAGATAAAATGATTTTCGTTTTCGGTTTAACTAGCACCTAAATATAGGAAATTCTAACAAATAAGACTATAGCGAAAAATTAAGCTATGGAAGATTGTGATGCTACTTAAATGCTGCATGAGGAAAGCTGGTATGCTATAGAAGAACATACGAGATATTTTGAAGAAAAGAATTTCTTGTTTCGGTACGTAGAAATGAGAAAATGACATCTATATGTATAATTATATAGGACCCTTCTACTTTTAGAGAACGAGGTTATAAATGTCATATTAAAACTATATCATTGTATTCAAATTTTTATTTTTTTATAATACGAGAACCTGTAGTCGCTATTTTTTGAGTGCGCTCTGAGTAAATTCCTATTAAATCTAATAGCCTGTAAACTGTGCCAACACTAGGCCATCCTTTACGAGGTTGTTGCATTCATCATTTTTTTTTTCTTTTTTGTAATATGAAAATTTGCTGCTGTTATTCTTTAAGTGCGCTATGAGTAAATTCCGACTGAATTTAATAACATACAAACTAGGCTAGCACTAGGCCATCCCTTGCGCGTTATATTCAAAATATTATTTTATGACGTGGGAATCCGCAGTCGTTACTTTTAAGTGCGCTTTGAGTAAATTCTGACTAAGCCTAATAGTCTACAAATTAAGTTAGCACGAGGCGCATCCCTTATGAGGTCGTTGCATTCAACATTTTTTTTATGATATGAATATAAACAACCGTTACTCTTTAAGTGCGCTCTGAACAATTTTCGACCGAATCTAATAGCCTGCAAACTAGGCTAGCACTAAGTCATCCCTTGTGAGGCCGTTGTATTCAATATTTACTTATGACGTGAGAATCCATAGTAGTTACTCTTTAAGTGTACTGTAAGTAAATTTGGATTAAATCTAATAGCCTGCAAACTAAGAACGCTAAGCCACCCATTATGAGGTTGTTGCATTCAACATTTTTTTTGTTATAATGTATCCGCAACCAGCTACTCTTTAAATGCACTCCGAGTAAATTTTGACGGAATTTAATACTATGCAAAGTAGGCCAATACTAAGCCATCCCTTACAATAACATTCAATATTTTTTTTATATAATGTGATAATTCGCAACCGCTACTATTTGAGTACATTATAATTAAATTTCAACTGAACTTAATAGCTTCCAAACTAAACTAGCTCTAGTCACCCCGTATGGGTGTTGCGTTCAACCTTCAAATAAATGAATGAGCTAGCGTTATTCTGCCAAAGGGCGGAAGAGTTTCATTGAGATCGAAAAATATATATATTTTTATCATTATAAGTGGAATTGAGAAATAAAAATATATATTTCCACATATTAAAATAATATGAAAATTCTAACTTAATAAGTATTGATTGAATCCGACCAGACAAACAATCGATATAATTAACTATACAATCGATATAATGACATAGATAATGGCTATATAAGGCCATTTTCAACCCATCATCTCCATTTATTCAGTTTTAACTTTAAATATGCGGTTGCTATATAATTTTACTCCAACCATAACTCCATTTTTTTTACTTTTATTCTTCAAATATTCATTTTTTCATATTATTTTAAACAACTTTTTATTTTTATAATTTAAAATAAAATTTTAAAAAAATAAAAATTAAATTTATAATTTTAAAAAAATTAAATTTTTTTTTTTGAAAAAAAAAATAGCGTTTGCTACCGTGCAACACCAAAATTTGGTGCTGAGAATGGCGTTGGATTAGAGCAGCTCGGCGGCAAAAATGATGTTGGAACGCCAGATATGGAGCATGGTTGAAGATGCTCTAAATAAAACAAAATTCTGTCTCACTAAGTCAAATTCCAAACTTCAAATTTCAAGTTTAATTTAGCTCGACAGTTAATTAAATTCACAGGGTTAATTAAATATGAAGTCTCGAATAATTTATAAGTAATTCAATTAATTATTTTTTAAAAAATACTTCCTCCGTCTCGATGCAAGATTGCCGTTTACTTTTTACATATAAATTTTTTAATATTAATATTATAATGAGTTGTAGTGAAAAAGACAAAAAAAAAAAAAAAAAAAAAAACCCTGTTAGTATTGTGTAATATAAAAGTAATATCATTTGTGTAATATAATGTAAGTTGGAAGGGTATTTATTGCGTTAGGTAGATAGTATAATTACTAAATTAGAAAATGGTAATTTTGTTTTGAGACGGACAAAAATGAAAAATGACAACCTTTCAATGGGACGGAAGGAGTATTTATATTTCTTACGTACTCGCCAATTAATTAATTTTAATATATATATATATATACCTTTAACCATAAATTAAATTTCCAACAATCAATTTAATTACTAACTAATTAATTAAATTATCCTTTTTCTTTTAACTAATGAAATAAATTGGATTAACATAAATGTCTCAACACACACACCACTACTGGCAAATCCATAATTAATTTCATTCACCAAATTATTTATTACATAGAGTAGCGGTTGGCAGTTGGGCACATTAATTAATTTCCAAGAAAATTGAAATAAAAACAACAATAACAATGACAATAATATACTGCCACAGTCAAAGAGTATTCAATGTGTAAAAATAGTTATATTAAATGAAAAAAAAAATATACTCCCTCCGTCCCAGAAATAAGAATTCATTTGCTTTTTGCACTTAGTTTTAAAAATATTAATATTATATTGAGATATAATAAAAATAAAATAGAAATAACCAAAATAATCTTATTAGTACGTGTGATATAAAGGTAATGACATTTGTGTAATACATTGTAAGTTGTAAGTGTATTTGTAATGTTAGGTAGATAGTACAGTTACTAAAAGAGGAAATTGATACTTTGTTATGGAACGGACTAAAATGGAAAAATAGATACTTTGTTATGGGACGGAGGAAGTATATTTTTTTATTTTTCTTAAAAACATATTGAATAAAATACTATTATAAATAATATTCCCTCCATCTCACATATCATGTCCACGTTGCCGTTTCTATCCGTCTCACATACCATATTACTTTTATTTTTTGGAAAATAATTATACATTTTAATCTCATTTTAAACTTTTTAATTTTATTTTTTTAAAATTTTAATTAAACTAATTAGTTATCTTAATATTAATTTATAATTATTTATATTATAGGATAATTATTTTCACTAATACATTCTTAATTATCTACGAATTACACCCCTCTTAAAATACTATGTCTACAGTGCAACAAACACAGTATGTGGGACGGAGGTAGTATTAATTTGGTCATCGAAAATTGCGCCCACTTCCTTTGTACTTATTCGCTTCAGATATTTTATCCGTTTTGCTATAAATACGAGAATTTAAAAGGAATATAATTAGTAAAAATAATTATTATATAATAAAAATAATTATATATTAAAATTAATATAACTGATTAGTATAATTAAAATTTAAAAAATTATAAATTAATTTTTTAAAAATAAGATTAAAGTGTATAATTTTTTTTCAAAAAAAAAAGTGATAAAATAAGTGGGACGAACTAAAATGAAAAGGTGAATATGAGAAGCTGGACAGATGGACTATTTTCTAAAGAAAATGATCATATTTTTTGTTGACAAATAAAGTATTGAATCGAATATTATATACTCTATGAGATATTATTGATCATATTTATGCACAGCTTAATTCAATTGAATTATTTTCAGAAAATATCTATTTCAATTTAAATTATAAATTCTATTAAATACAACTTAATTTCTATTTCTCAAATTTATTTTTTAAAATAAAAAATAACTTTAAATTACTATATTGTATTAACAGAACCTCTCAAAAACTTAAATCAAGCATACAAACCTATACAAAAATATAAAAATTCGAATTCATTTTAAAGTTTAAATCTAATTGAAATCCAATTTTTCCGAACTTACATTATATTAATTGAGTAAAAATTAATTAACATAACCCAATCGAATTTACTTGATACTTAATTAATTGAAAAAATTACTTATAATTCATATGTGATTGTAAAACTACACATTATATTTCTCATAATTTAAAAATTGTACGAGAATTTCTCGTATTTTATAAATCATCAAACACAATCCCTTGTAAAAGAAATTTTGCACGATATTTTTAATTCACAATGATGCCTTATGTAATTTTTAAATGACAGGTTTTTTCAAATTACAAGTAGATTATTTTTCTTTCGTTGCAATTTAAAGCATTATTTTTACCATTTTCGTCTGTCTTACTTCAAAATATTTTTTTCCTATTTTAGAAAAAAGTAATCAATATCTAACTATCTTTAACTTTCACTTAAATTACAAACATATCATTACACATACACTTACTTTATATATAAAAAGACAAAATATCAGAAACTCTTAGGTTGTGTTCTTTTATGGGTTTTACTATTCAATTTTTTTTCCTCTAAGGGTGTGTTCGTTTGATGGATTTTGACAAAATCTCACTATTCATCCAAAAATTTCTCCAAAAAATATCAAATCAAACACCTATTTTTTTATTTTTTATATTATATTAAAAATCAATTTTATATTCAAAATATCACATCACCACCTATTTATATAACATCATACAACTATTCAAATTCAAAATTTTTATTATTCAAATCTCAACTCAAAATCCAAACCCCCAAACAAACACACTCTAGAAATATTAAATTAAACAACTATTTAAATTCAATTTTTTACTATTAAAAAATTCAAACCAAAAAATCCAAATCCACAAATTACGCACTTTCATTAACTAATAAAATATTATTATTATTTTTTTTAAAATTGAGTAAGTAATTTTGCTTAATTATTAATTAATTAGAGTATTGTGGTGATGTGTGTATATGTAGTCAAGGTGAAGGTGATCCATCTCTATCTCTTCTTCATCATCATTTCTTTCACCACGTGAAGATGATGATGATTCCAACTTCACATTGTTATTCTGCTGCTCCCATTTTTGTATTAACTCACTTCCCACAATCAGAAAAAAAAATAAAAATAAAAATAAAAATAAAAATAAAAGTTTACTATATATATATATATATATATAAGAATTATTAATTTAAGGGAAAGAAGTGATTTAAATATTTACATTGAAAGAATGAAGAGTAGTTTTCATTTTGGTAAAAGATTCTTTCTGTTGTATTTCTCCTGCTGGAAGAAAGGCTCAAGTAATAAATTATTGTAAAAAATATTCCCTCCGTCCCAAACAAGGTGCAACATTTATTTTTACATGGGTTTTTAGGTGGATAGTATTAAGTAGGATAATTTAGAAACTAGGTGATTTGATGAAGAGAAAAATATATATTTTATTTTTTTTATTTGGATGATGTGAGGGGATAAAGTGTGGGGCAGAAATTAAGTATAATTAATTATTTCCTATTTTGGAAATGTTGCAGGGTGTTTGAGACATAAAAAAAAAAAATGTTGTAGGGTGTTTGGGACGGAGAGAGTAATAATTAGGTTTAATTCATGTAATGTGTGTATTGTAAGAAGAAAAACAATATCAGAAAATTGGGCTATAGTTGCTATATAAAAAATAAATAAATAAAAAAATTACGATTTTAATACAAATTGATAATTTTTTATTAAAAAGTCACTGAAAAATTTACCTTAGTGATTGAGTGGTGCCATTGCCAAAATTGTTTTTGGAGTTGCAGAGATAACGAGGAAGCAACAGCGGGGATGGGAGAATTAGCAAGGGAATGAAAGCCGTAGCTGTGCTGCTTCAACTTTGAAAGAAAACTAAAGGCTCAATTTTACCGCTAACTGTTGACGAGATGTTTTGAATGTAAAATTATTTTTTATTATAATATAAAAAGTAAAAAATAAATATTTCGTTTAATATTTTTGATGAAAAAAGAAAAAATAAAAATTGATGAATAGTCAAATTTGAGAAAAATCCTCCAAACAAACACACTTTTAGGATGCCTATGATTTTGATTTAAAATTAATTTTACTATTATTCAGTACGAGATTTCGGCTTTAGAATTTAAAGATTCATATTAAGAAGGAATTTTAAACATGATTAATATGTTATACGGGTATAATTTTGATATCATATTAAGAAGGAATTCGAAACTTCAATTTAAAACTATTTCGATAAAATAAATAATTGGTTGAATTATTAACTAATTGGGCTGAATCAAATTGTGTAATTTAAATGAATTATTGGGCCAAGAATTAAGGTAAGATTTAGGATTATGATGGGCTTATAAATTAATTAGATTTTTTATTTGAATTTTAGATTGTCATCATTTTTTCTCACAAAATATCAAATAAAAAATTTAATTTTAATGCATTTTCTAATTTCCTTAGTATTTTTGTTATTCCATTCTTCATTTTTTTTTTCATTTTCAAACATTAAATGCAATATTAAATTCGGATGCTTTCTTAAGTAAGTCGGAAACTCCATCACGATACTATTTTTCTTATTAGTATTATTATTTTTTAAATAAATATATATATATATATTTTTTCATAATTTTGCTCTCGAATATAGTTGAAATGTCTATATATTTTTTAAGTTAAAATAGAGTTGAATTATGTAAAATACTTTTTATATAATATTTTAAATGTTTATGATGAATTACATAAAACAATAATTTACTTCAATAAATTATATCAATTAACAATATATTGTCATTATAAAATATGGATTTTGACTTATAAAATTGATCAGATTCTCTTTGCTAATTACTAATTTATTTAATTAAAATAATTTTATGACAACATCTTGTCTGCTTCCTGCCATGACTTGTCTTTTAATTTCCTATCAATCTTTCATTAGGATATTAAATATTTAGATTATTTATTATAATAAGCAAATTATTTTTTAAAGTTTGGTTACGTTATTTAATTTGATTTTTTTTTTTTCTCTTTTTAGTACTCCTTCCGTTCCATGTAATTTATGTGTGTTATTGTAGACACGAGAATTTATGTAAAATATAATTAGTAAGTAATTAAAAAGTATATTAGTAAAAATAATTATAAATTAATATTAAGATAACTAAATAGTTTAATTAAAATTAAAAAATTATAAAAATTTAAAATATGATTAAAATGTATAATTATATTGAAAAAAAAAATGATAAATTATGTGGAACAGACGAAAATAAAAAATATGAACAAATTAAGTGGGACCAATAGAATAGTAATTTGAAATTTGATTTCAATTTATATATATATATATATAAATTAATTATATTGTCTTACACTATCATATCAAATTACAATTCTGATAATAAATTAAAACAGAATTTTAACCTTTTATTTTTTCTTTTACTTTTTATAATCATTATTTTGAAGCTTATTTAGAAGGTCGAATATTTAGTGATTTGGTTTGATGTATATATATATATTTTTTTATATAAGGTATAAAAAATTATGTAATTAATATAAAAAATAATATTTTATGTTAAATGTTGATATTTTTTAGATGATAAAATAAATATATTATATAAATTGAAAATCGTATCGAGAAAAAATCGTGAAAGAATACACCCTAATTAAAAGATAATTTATATTTCACTTCATTTTATAAGAAAAATATTTATTTTTATATTAGGAATAACCTCATCTAAATTGTTACAAACACATTACATCTAATCAAATGCTTTATTTATTAGCATAATCGATCAACAAATCTTAGTTTACCAAAACTGTTCACAACGTAATTTTTGAAAATTTTGCAATTATATTGTCCAAACAACAATACTCGCTTTGTCGGCTCTAAAAGTCTTATTTATCTTTTGCGTTATTGCACTTAACATTAAAAATATCTTTATATTTGTATAATTTTTTCCACAAATGTCATCATGATATAGTATTATAACACACTAATATAAGTATTTTTTTTGTCACTTTTCCTTAATTTGTACTGCATTTTTATATAATATTCCCTCCGTCATTCAAATCTATACTCACTTTCCTTTTTGGATTGTTATAAAAAACTATTATCGTTTCTCTTTTAAGTAAAAAATTATTACATTTTTGTATTTTTTTACTATAAAAAAAATAACAATTATTACTCACTTTTATTAATTCATGTGTCCGGTCAAATGAACACAGATTTGCGTGACGGAGGGAGTAATTAATATTCAAATATCAACACGCAAAAAGTAAATGAGACCTTTAAAGTCGGACGACGAAATTAGTATTATATATCAGTTAAAATATTTTGCACATTTTAATAATATGTACTCCCTCCGTCCCATTGGAAGGGTGACATTTGTTTTTTGCAAGTAAATTTTTGAATATTAATATTATATTAGATTATAGTTAAAAAGACAAAACTACTTCTATTAGTATGGTGTAATATAAAAGTAATGACATTTGTGTAATATAACGTAAGTTGAAAGGGTATTTATTATGTTAGGTAGATAGTACAATTACTAAATTAGGAAATGATAACCTTGTTTTGGGACAGACGAAAATAGAAAATAGTAGTCTTTTAATGAGACGAAAGAAGTATATATTCACTATGAATATATTCGATTTAGAAAATATAAAAAATAAAAAATCTTTATTTCGATATAGTAAAATATTTTTACGGTGCTGACAATATATCGGATACTAAAAGGCAACATAAAATTTGAGTTAGCAGATCTAATGGGTCTGCCCTTTGAGTTTTTAAAATTATAAAATTATAATTTTTGATATGATAGTAATATACTTCTTCCTCCGTCCCTTAACAATCTATCCATTTTTTTATTTTGGTACTATCTACCTAACATTACAAATATCTTTCTAATTTACAATAAATTACACAAATGTTATTACCTTTATATCATACAATACTAATGGAGTTAATTTAGTTTTTTTACCTTTATTTCTACTTTATCCTAATATAATACTAATATTTCTAAAATTTGGTTTAAAAAGCAATTGAATATATAGATATGAGACAGGAGGGAGTATATTATTTTAAATGAAAATTAGATTTCTTACCATGTATTTCATTTGTTCTGAATATAATATTATATTTTTTATCCGTCTATTCCATACTTTATGTTATTTTTATTTTTTGACAAAATATTATATACTTTAGTTATATTTTAAAATTTTAAATTAATGACTTAGTGATACTAATTAATTATTTTAACTTTGATTCATAATTATTTTTATTATATTGTAATAATTTTTATTAATATATTTTTAATTATTTATTAATTATATTTTTAAAAATTAATTATTTTTATTATATTATAATAATTATTAATCATTGATTAATTATCTCTCTTGTGCGTATCTACAGTAACACCGTATCAGGCAGAAGTTGTATTTAATTAAAGAATATACTACTATATTTAATTTGATATATTTATTTATTATTATTATTATTTTTTAAAAGAAATATTCCAGGCGAGATCCAAATATTAAAGAAAGAAAGATATGACCGAATAAAAATAATAATAATAAAAAGACCGAATATTTTTTGTCGTGACGCCAACTATTGCATATGCCTCAACAGTGTTGCTTGGTTCACACTACACTTATATATATATATATATATATATTCTAATTAAATTAATTAATTAATTAACCCTAAGGAGAGTTCGGTGGGATTAATTTATAGGTGAGGATAAATTTTAAATATATGAATTATTTTAAAATTGAAATTATTGACAATTTAAGTTTATTATTGATTATTTATTTATTTTTAATCGCTACCACTGCTCCTCGAGTGTGCACCAAATAAAATCAACATGAGAGAAAATTATAAAACATATTGTTCATGCATATTTTATTATCACTTTTTTTTTTAATTTTTAAAATATATCATACATATTTGCAAAAGTTGTTTTTATGCCTTTTGACCGCAATAATTTTCACACAATGGTTATCCTTAGGGGTGGACACGGTTCGGATATTTACAAATATGCAGGTATTTGATATCCGAACCAAACTAAACAAATACCCGAAACCGTGAACCGTATTCGAACCAAAAATTTCGGTTAACTCGGTTAACCGAAAATATTTGCAATATTCACAAATAATTCGAACCGAAACCGAATCGAATATAATTATTAATATAAATTTTAAAATATAATAACATAAATATATAAATATATTCGGCTCAGTTAACCGAACCGAAAAAAATATCAAAAACCGAAACGAACCGAACAAATATCAAATATGCAGTATTTGTATTCGAACTGAATTTGCTCGATTAACCGAAAATTCGGTTCGATTCAGTTTGATTCAACGGTTCGACGATTCGGTTCGGTTTTTTTGGCCACCCCTAGTTATCCTATGTGTTTTAATTTTAAAATACTTCATAACATATAGTCTACATAAAAATTTTATTACATAATTCACCAACTATACAATTTAATATATACAAAATTTATTTTTTATGTATTTTTATTAATATATATATATAGATAGATGTAACGTACATATTGTCCCAATATATATATATATATATATATAATTTGGGTAAGGCATATTAAAATAAAAAGTCTTTAAATATTATGTATATTTATTTAATATATAAAGCAACATACTCTAGCCCATGAAGTAACAAAATTATTAATTAGTTTTTATACTTTGTCAAATTCTTGTTATGTTAATTTAATCAAATAATAAAATGGGCTGATAGAACCTTATGAACCAAACCAATGATATAAAATTTAATCAATATTATTGCTTTGAATTTTTATTTAAATATTTTTTTATATAATATATTTGTAAGAAAATAATAATATATTTTTATTAGAAATTGCTTTAAGTGAATAATATCGATTTGAGTTTAAAATGAGAAAAGAACAAACCGAATTGTGTAATTCTATTCTTAGCCAAAGTTTAATACTCTATTTGCCTATTAAATTTAATTTATTTGGGTTCAGCACGAAAATTAAGGAAAATAAATATTTTTATTGAAAAAGTGATAGGTAATTGAAGGTATTTTTGGAAATTTAGTTAAAAAGTAAATGAAATAAAGAAATATAATGTAATAAAATTAGTGGTATTTGTTGTAAATAAGTGTTAAATTGAGGTTAATAATTAAATGTTGATTTGTTGACTTTGTCAAAATTAGTAATAAGATAAATTTAATGGACGGACTAAAAATGAAAGTGAGAATAAATTTTGTGGACGAAATAAGTGTAATGTATGAATATATTTCTGTAAAGAGATCAATAACAATATATATTGTATAGATCATTGTCACTTGTTATAATTAATGCATATACTTTATTTGTATATATTAATATAAATATTGTATTGTTATGTGTTGTTAGTATATATTTTACATGTTGTCAACAACAGTACTGAATAGTACTCCCTCCGTCCCAAAAAGAAGTATCCATTTGTTTTTTTGCAAGTAGTTTTAAAAATATTAGCATTATATTGGGACATAGTAGGAATAAAGTAGAAATGAGTAAAATAACTTTGTTAGTATGTGTGATATAAAGGTAATGACATTTATGTAATATATAGTAAGTTGTAAAGGTATTTGTAATGTTAGGTAGATAGTACGGTTACTAAAAAAGGAAATAGATACTTTGTTATGGGACAGACTAAAATGAAAAAATGGATACTTTGTCATGAGACGGATGAAGTATTATTATTCAAAATCGTAACCGCCATCATATATTAGCATAGTGTGCCTTTATTTGTATTTATTTTCTGGATGTTTATATTATAGGAATGTTTTTTTTCATTTTTTAAGGTTTATGTTTTTATTGAAATAATAATTTGATGAAATATTTTATAAAAAAAAATTATTTATTTTTATTAAAAATTATGAAAACTAAATAGTAAAAAGAAAAATTCTAAAAAAACACACCTTTAATATATATATATATATATTTAATCTTCCGATAAGTAGGTGGCATAAATTGTCTAATAAAGTCTCGTTTGTCGCCCAAATTACTTTTCACAGTACTTTTACGGTAAATTTGAAAAGTTGGGAGTCGAAGAAACACACTTTAGTCTCTATGTTATATATATATAAACGTAGTCGCAATAAGTATGGCTAAATAAATTTATGACCGTGAAATCATCGGTTGATATTTACATTTATTCTTCGTAATAAACGACCAAAAAAATCTATTGTAATTTATTAGACATTAAATGCCCCAACATGGATATGGTTGGCCTCAACCCTTCACATAATATAATCAATCTACTACTCACAACTTTTATTTATTTTATTAATTTATTTATTGTTTTTTTTTAAAAAAAAATTGATAAAGTTTATTTATTTTTGAAATTATGTATTTCCTCTTCATTGAATAACCCCATCTCATCCAATAATAATAATAATAATAATAAAAATAATAATGCTACCCACCTTTTTCATTTATATAATTGAACCAAATATATTTTTATTTGAATTTAAAAATGGATTTTATCCAATAAAAATATATATATATATATATAAACACACATTTACAAAAGGTTATATAAGGTTTTTTATTCAAATAATTATAATTTCGTCAAATACATCTATCTATGTTTTCCTTTCATTTGTTCATAAAAAATAAAAAATAAAATTTATTTACAATAATTTTTTTTTTGTACATTATTTAATTATATCATTCAATTTTATATTTATTTCAAACATGCCACCATTATAATTATATCATTTATTCATTTTATTTATTTAAAAATTTTATCACCCCATTAACTCGTCCATTAACTTTCCTTTCTCACAGTATATTTATTTTACGTTACAATCAATTGATATAATATTATATTTTATTAAATATATGTCCAACTTCTATGAAGTCGAGGACAATATTATATACTCGTTCCGTCATTTAAATTTATATATATATTTTTTATGGGTTGTTATAAAAAATATTTTTGTTTTTCTTAGTAAAAAATTATTACACCTTTGTATTTTTTTTACTGTAGAAAAAAAAGTAACAATTATTATTTATTTTTATTAAAATTCATATCCGATTAACTGAATACACATTTGCATGATGAAGGAAAGTAGTATTTTGTCCGAAAATAATTCATTGGGGTTGTTGGAAGTGAGGATTCTAAATACACATTTTCTACATCTTCACGTTTTTAATTTAAACGGTGTATATTATTTATACATATATATATTCAGTAATTTTAATTTTGATATTTTTTAGAGTTGTTAAAGATCTAGGCTGAGCTGAATTTTAAGTGTTCATTAACGTTTGCGAACAAGGCTCGTGTTCGTTCGATAAGCTTTCGAACTCAGCTTGTTAAGAATTTTTGTTGTTTGAGCTCGTGTTCGTGTTCGACTCGTTAAACCTCATTCGAGCTCGTTTGTCTTATTTATTAAAATTATTTTATTTATATATTTTGAATTAATATTTTATTTATTTATAAATTATAATTTTATATGTATACATAATATTTATAATAAATATATTATTTAAATGAACGTTCGCGAACAAAGCTCAGGCTCGTCGTTAACCAAACGAGTCTGTTTATATTGTTCGGCTCGGCCGGTTAACGTTCGCGAACGAGCTTTAACCGAACCGAGTTCACGAACGGCTCCGTTCGTTTAACAACTTTAATATTTTTAAATTTAAATAATAGTTGAAATTGTTACTAATAATAATAGTAATAATAATAATATTTAATTATAAATCTATATAATTTAATTTAATTCCCATCCTATGGGCAATGGAGGCTGTAAAGAGACGTGAAGGGGGGCTCGGATTGTATGGAGACTTATCATAAGTCAATTATAATAAATAATTTATTTTTTTTTCTTCCCAACTACAACCACCCATAATAATTATTAGAAAATCATTAAAACTTTATATAATAGTTATATATTTTTTAAATTAAAATTATTTTCAATTATATAAATCAAGAAAATTATTTGACGAACAACACACAATTTTGTCCCACTTAAAGATCAATGATAATAGAGAACACTACATAGGTTTACTAAATACTTATCAACATTTTTTATTTAAATATTACGTGAAATTTATCCGTATTCTGACCCTAAAATTGTACTAAAAAATAAAAATAAAAATAAAAACATAATACAAGAGTTTAATTTAATATTTTTAAAGAATTTTTTTTATATATATAAATGATAAAAATTTGTGTAAAAACCAAACTACAAACTACCATAGTCTAGATTGTTTCAAAATTTCTTGCAGTAGAATAAAAATATGTAATAATAATAATAATAATAATAATAATAATAATAATAATACAAGTAAATTAATTAATTAATTAACCAAAGAAGATAAATAATTTGGTTGACGTAGTGTAAATTTGTTTGATTGTTGCTTGAAATTGATTTGAAATAAGATGATTGATTTAAATTTATAATTTAATTATATTTTGAATTAAAAATTGTGCCGAATAAATAATATTAATTTTAATTTAAAATAATCGAGCCGACATTAATATACTAAGTTGCGAGGTTCTTTTGACTACATCCACACCTCTAATTATTGCTACGCCCTTTCATTAAATGAGCATAAATTAAATGAAAAATCGATTAAAGTACGAGTAATATTTATTCATATAGACAAATTTTATTTTATTTTATTTAAAAAAATTGACGCTATTTATTCACAATATATATATTTTTATAAAAAAAAATCATATCAAATAATTAGTTTTATTCATAAAATAGCATATTAAATATTTAATATTTTTTTTTACTATTTTTAAAAAATTTCGAAATCTAATACTCTTTTCGTATCTTAACAAAGTATTAATTTATTTTTTTGCGTAATTGTACTTAATATTAAAAATATCTTTACATTCGAATAATATTTTGTACAAATATCATTACATTTATATCATAAAATATTAATAGAAGTATATTATTTTTTTCTCTTAATTTGTACAAATACATTAGAAGACCTGACACAAACTCAACCCGCTCAAATTCGACTCATGCAGGTATATTGAGAGGTTTGTTTATTTATATTTTTCCTACATATTTTTTTAAGAGAAAATTGCAAAAAATATTCTTTATGGATACTTAATTATCACTCTTATCATTTATTTATCTTACTGACAAAATATATTTTATATATTTTTAAAAGTCGTCATTTTTGTCGTTTAGCCGCGCGTGAGTCAACCATTGTGTGAGCATACGTATGACCAAATGATATTTATGTTAATGATATAATCTTTATCAACTCTCGACAAACTACTTTCACTAAATTTAAATTGCATACGAAGAAGAAGTTCGAAATGACGGATTTGGATTTGTTATGTTCCTTTCTTTACCTTGAAGATTGTCATTTTAATGGTTGAATTTTTATCTTATAGAGAAAGTATATCAAGAAACTTCTCATCATGTTATGAATGTTTATTTGCAAGTCAACGCATCGATGAATTTGAATAAGAAATTGTAATGTCGTGAAAATCAGGAAAACAAGAAAAATATACAAGAATATAAAATTTTGATTTATATTTTCCAGTTCGATCAAAATAATTTACGTTTAGGCGTATTATGTGTTTGTTTTTAAAATGAGTAAGTTCAACATATTTATTTGGTAGCATTGGTTCATATGTTTCAACTTTTTCTTCAACTGAAATCCATTAATTTAAAATTTATTAGCAAATTCAAAGCTATCAAAGCAAACTGGGCATTAACAAAGCTATTAGATAAATAATACTTCATCCGTCCCAATACAGTAAACTTATTTACTATTTTTGTCCGTCTCAAAACAATAGTCTTATATCCATAAATAACTATATCATCATAAAATTACTCATATTTTTTCATTTTCATTGCACAATTCTCTTACTTTTTACACTAATACACTCACAAGGGTAAAAAAGTCTTTTATCCATACTTTTTACCAACTACCAATATAATATGAATATTTCTTAAATCTCGTGACCAACTCAATTAAGACTATATTTCTGGGATGGAGCGAGTATTTTAGAAGAAGCTAGTAAAGAAATGAAGAATGTGAAAGGAATAAAGCAAATACCAAAAAAAAAATATATATATAATATAATATAATTTTTTTTTTTTTTTATAAAATATTATACTCCCTTGGTCCCAAAAGATTTGTCTTGTTCTTTTATTTTCGTCCGTCCCAAAACAATTGTCTTGTTTCCTTATTTAGTAGTCGTGGTTCCCACTTTATAACAAAATTATTCATACTTTTCTATACTACCCCTAATTATCACTCTAACACATTCTTTAAAATCCTTCAAAAAAGCAAGGGCATTTTAGTCATTTATATTCTACTTTATATTCACTCTCAATTAAATACTATTATTCTTTAATTTCTATGCCAACTCTCAATAAGACACTTCTTTTAGGATCGAGGGAGTATCATAGTATACCTATAACCAAAATAAACCAAATACAACTCAACTCAAACGTGTTGCTTTAAACAATTTGAAATCATCAAACTTGTGAAATGGTTAACCATTATATATATATATATACATATATAACTTGTAGGTTGATAAAGCGATTATTTTTTTCTATTGTTGTTGTTTTATATATTGGAAAAAAAATAATATAATTTATATGTATAGTAATTTGATTTTGACTTTATGTATTTAGAAGGGTTTTTTTTTTAAAAAAAAAACTATTTAATTAATGATTTCTTATAAAATATTATATTTAATAGTAATTTTCTTTTATTATATGTAATTAATGATTTCTTATAAAATATTATATCATACACAAAAGGTAAACAATTCATTATATGTTTTCTTTTATTTTTAATATGTGAACTATATTAAATTGTTTATTTAGTTAGATTTTAACTTTAGATGTTTTTTTTTTTTTACTCTATGAAATTTTTACGATTTCTTATAAAAACAAGATATTTCATCCCATAAAATGCATTGCATTTAAACTATTGCAAGAAATCGATCATTCCGATGATTTGCACTAGCTTAGCTCAAGTCGTTCAAATAGTTGGATTTTTAATCTTTATTTATTTATTTATTTTTTATAACTAGTTTATTTTTTA
Organism: Andrographis paniculata; assembly: GCF_009805555.1. Taxonomy (NCBI): domain Eukaryota; kingdom Viridiplantae; phylum Streptophyta; class Magnoliopsida; order Lamiales; family Acanthaceae; genus Andrographis; species Andrographis paniculata. The sequence continues at coordinate 4,475,079 of NW_026137614.1, forward strand.
TTTTATTTTTTTGATGACACGGAAACCCGAAGTCGCTACCCGAAAGTGCATTGAGTAACTGTTATTTTTTGTCTACACGTTCTTCTAGTAGTTTAGAGTCTCTTTCACCATTAGGCCAACGTGCCCTTGATGGTCTTTTTGTACACGACTTTTCGAATTCGCATTTGATAATTACAAATTCGAGATTCCGTCGAACTAAAATAACAACATTTAAACTACTACTCAAAACTAAATCTCAAGTAAAAAATAATCCCCTCTAAATTTTTATGATTGAAAATACATGTTTTTTTAAATTCATGGATGAATAAATTCTTATTATTATTAGACAAATTAGATTAATAAATTGTATGGATGTATTAAAAAGGAAAAGGGGAAATTAATTGAAGTGACCTTATAATAATTCCTTTGGTTTATAAAGAAATAATGACTATTGAGAAAAATAAAAAATAAAAAAAAGTTGGTAGATTTTAATTTTGTAGGGTTCATCTCAGTTCCCCACCGAAAAGGGCAATCAATTTTATTTACTTTCCTCCGTCTCAATACAATAGTTATATTTATCATTTTTTTTATCTCAAAATAATAGTCTTATTTTCATAAATAATCATATCACCATAAAACTATCTCTACTTTTTTATTTTTATTACACAATTGTCGCTACTTTTTACCCTAATACACTCACAAGGGCAAAAAAGTTTTTTACCTGTACTTTTTATCCACTACCAATATAATATAATATTACTTAAATTCCGTGTCGAACCTAACTCATACTATAGTTCTAGAACAAACTTATTTATTTTCATTATTTTTTTTAATCCGTCCGCTAAATTATCACATTACGAATTTTTTACCTGTACTTTTTATCCACTACCAATATAATATAATATTACTTAAATTCCGTGTCAAACCTAACTCATACTATAGTTCTAGAACAAACTTATTTATTTTCATTATTTTTTTTAATCCGTCCGCTAAATTATCACATTACGAATCAAAATATAATTATTATCCTTAATTCCATATTTATTTAGAACAAATATCATTAACTTTATTACATTTTCTTTCTTCGTTTACTTTAATTTATAACTAAATTTAAAAAAAAAATACCTTCAAGTATCTATATTTTTTTAATAAAATATTTATTTTTCTATGGAATCCTAATGAACTATTTTGAGTGACTAGATGAAGTAATACTTGTGGAGGTGAAAATTAATTATTAAAAATAAAATATTCATTAGAGTCACATGATCCCACCCCCAAATTGTTAAATTAAAATCTAAGAGAATTAATGACGGGGGAGAATCTTCATGTAATTATTAACTCCTCTTTAGTCAACCATAATAATAATAATAATAAAATCAATTAAACAAGAATTTGGCTTTGTTAAATGTATTAAATAGTACACACATGCATTATTATTTATTTTAAATTTCATTCTCTCTACATTTTACTTTCTTATTTTATTACACCAAACAGCTCAGTGTTTTTAATTAATTAATTAATTTATTTTTATTATGATATCTCAGATGAACTGTCAAGAATTAAATTAAGAAACCTCGAAAACTTCCTGTCTGAAAGTTGCCCTTTTTCCTCTCTTTTCTTGTCCGAAGCTTCCCCCAAATTATTTCTAGGGTTTCTGTTCGATTTCAATTTCAATTTCAATTTCTAATTTCAATTTCGATTTGAATTTGAATTTGAATTTGAGAATGAGAGATTTCGCGTCGTGTTTCAGTGATTATGCCGTTCAAGTCTCCGACACGTCGTGCTCGACGCAGTCGTCCAATTCCTGCATCTCGCCGGCGGTGTCGCCGTCGCCGTCGCCGCCGTCCGTACAGAATTCGGTGACGTGTCTGTACAAGACGGTGGTGTCGTCGACGCAGGAGCAGCTGTTAATTACCCTAACCTGGTGCAAGACCGCCGCCTTCCAGGGCCTCAACGTCGCCGTTGGCCGCGGCGGCGCCGCTCCCGTCGCCGCCGTCAAGCTCAGCACGAACTCCCGCCTATTCCGGAAGCTGAAAGGCACCAAATCTCTGCAACTCCAGGACCTGGAAATCGAGCTTTTCTGGGATCTCTCCACAGCCCGATTCGAATCAGGGCCCGAGCCCGTCGACGGCTATTTTATCTTAATCACCATTAATTCCGAGCCCGCCCTACTCCTCGGCGGCGACGGCGACACAGCCCGCGAATCCGCCGTTAAAAAGCTCAAACCCGCCGGCGCGGGAGCCGCCAAATTCTCGCTAATTTCCCGGCAGGAGCAGTTTTCCGGCAGCACACAGTACTCCACCAGAGCTCGATTCTCCGACGCCGGAAATTGCCACGACATCGTAATCCGCTGCGGCGGCGGCGGCGGTGGCGATTCCGATGGGGTAAAATCGCCGGCGATGTCTGTTTACATCGATAAAAAAACTGTGATTCGTGTGAAAAGGCTGCAATGGAATTTCCGTGGCAATCAGACAATTTTCCTCGACGGATTGCTCGTCGATCTGTTGTGGGACGTCCACAATTGGTTCTACAGTGACAATAATAACTGTAATAATTCGAATATTCCGGCGGCCGGATGTGCAGTGTTCATGTTCCGGACAAGGAGTGGAATGGACAGCAGATTGTGGCTAGAAGAAAAAATGGCGAACAGATCAGATGAAGACGACGAGGGGAAAATTGGGTTTTCACTGCTCATCCTTGCCTGTAAGAACATCATCCCAACAATGTAAGAACACTTTGGATTCAGGTTACTTTTTTTTTTTTTTTTTGAAATTGAAATTGAAGAATTGGCAAAAAGGGGGGATGTGAAAAACTCGTAAGAATGATTAATTTTCTTCAAATTTGTGTTTTTCGGAGTTGTGATTTTGTGCAATTGTAGATTGAATTGGAGCAAAGATTGGATCTTTAATTTTAATTTTAATTTTGCTGTAATAAAAACTCAGAATTGATTGAATTCATCTAGACATGGATATTTAATTTGTTTATTTATTTATTTATGGGAAATCTGAAAAGGAATCTGTTGAAATGATGATGATGATTAGGGAATTTGAAATGAAGATTTTCAAAGAAGATTGGATTGGGTGTGTCCCAATTTAATTTTATTTGGTTACTTTTTGGTGCTTTTTACAGCTTTCAAGAAAGGTTGTAATAAACCCGAAAAAGGTTGTCTTGCAACACAAAAAAGGGGAGAGAATCTCCAGAGAATAGGAATTTGAGATCAATCTCACTATTCATTAATATATTTTTTTAAAAACATTATTTACTTATGATAAATAAATATGTTTTCTTTGTTTTGTTAACAGTAAGAAAGTGAATAAGATTTTGTTATTGTATTTGTCACGAAAAAAAATAAAAATTGTTATAAATCATTTTAATATATCTATAAAATATGTCATCATATCATATCTAATAAAAAAAAATACGTATTCAGTTTCAAATATTGTGCAATAGCTCTGTAGGGAGTGTTATGAAAATTTAAGTGAATAATAACATTTTATTCGTCTTAATTCAAAATATTTTTTTTACTATTTTCGTTCATTTTATTTCACTATTTTAGAAAAAAGTAATTATATGCTTAATATCAAACTATTTTTTTAATTTTTAGTTAAATTATAAATATATCTTTACACTTTATGCGAAAAGTCAAATGGCAAAAGTGATCTTTTGCAAAAGGGACGGAAGGAGTATTGAATATGATAATTTGAAAACTAAATAATGTGATGAGAAAAATATGTATATTTATTTTTTATTTATGTGATGTAGTGAGATAAAATATGATGTAAAAAATAAATATGTTTAATTTTTTATTTTAAAAATATTGCAAATGTTTGAAATAATCCAGAAAAAATTATTGTATAATATTGAGAGGAAAGAAGCATCACTTTTTTTAAAAAAAAAAAATTATTTTTTCATCTATTCACTCAATTGTTATTAAAGATCTTATTTTTTACATTCATTTACTTTTAATTCAAAATTTATATTACTAGTTCTATAAAAATTCAATTTTATTCTTATGGAATATAATCTCTTCACCTCGTAACAAAAGTATTTTTTTTTTTTTAGTAATTGTATTATTTACCTAACATTATAAATACCTTTACAATTTATAATATATTACATAAATATCATTACATTTATATCACACAATATTAATAAGGTTGTTTTAGTTATTTCCACTTTATTCATATTATATTCCAATATAATACTAATATTTTTAAAATCTCATGCAAAAAACAAATGAATATATAATTACGGGACGGTGGGTGTATAAAATAATACTCCCTCCGTCCCACATACCGTGTCTGCTACACTGTAGACACGGTATTTTAGGAGAGGTGTAATTAGTAGATAATTAAGAATGTATGAGTGAAAATAATTATCCGATAATATAAATAATTATAAATTAAAATTATGATAACTAATTAGTTGAATTAAAATTTTAAAAAAGATAAAATTAAAAAATTTAAAATGAGATTAAAGTGCGTAATCATTTTTTAAAAATAAAAAATAATATGGTATATGAAACGGACAAAGACGACATTGCAGACATGATACTTGGGACGGAACGGAGGGAGTATTAATATAAAAATATTTTGAGCATTATTTTATAAAATTGTAGCCAAAAATGGATATCCAAAAATGAAGAAACAGCCAAAAGGAGTTGACAGATCTTATCAAACCCAAACCCAGTCAGTGCTATTATTCATGTCTGTCTCTCTGTCTGTCTGTCTGTCTCTCTCTCTCTCTCTCTCTTTCTCTCTCTCTCTAGATATATATATATATATATGTATGTAATATATCTGGACCACACACATTACATTTTTCATGACCCTTCCCTTTTATTTAAGGCGTACGTGTTAGGGGTGCGTGTTATTTTTATTTTTTACTTTTTATTTGAATAATAATTTTTGGGTGTGTTTGTTTGGAAGATTGGATTTAAATTTAATTATTCATCCAATTTTTCTCTTAAAAAAATATCAAATCAAATATTTATTTTTTATTTTTTATATTATATTAAAAATCAATTTTACATTCAAAACATCACATCAATACTTATTTATATCACATCATACAACTATTCAAATTCAAAATTTTTACTATTCAAAATCTCAATCCAAAATCCAAACCTCCAAACAAACACACTTAATATATTTACTAAAAAATAATACTCTTCTATCCTTAGTTTCTTAACAAATTATCAATTTTATTTTTTTCAGCGACGGCACTATTTAACTAATATTACAAATATCTTACAATTTATAATATATTAACAAATATAATTATTTTTATATCACACAGTATTAATAAAAAAATTTTAGTTATTTTTATTTTATTTATACTATATATCAATATAATATTATTATAAATAAAATTATATACAAAAAAATAAATAAATATCTAGTTACGAGACGAAACCGTTATATTGTTCATTTGAAAGAGGAAATGGGAAAATTAGGTTATGGTTCCATGTTGGGGCATGAGGGGTGTTTTTGTCCAAATGGCAAGTGCCAAATCAAGAAGGAAACTCACTATCAGCTTTTTCATGCAACTTGGCTTAAGCTTTTATTATCTTCATTTGGTTGGACGAATTTTAATAATCTCTCCGTCCCATAACAAAAGTATCTATTTTTTTATATTTTAGTTCGTTTCATAATAAAATATTAATATTTATTTCTCCTTTTTGTAATTATACTATTTACTTAACATTACAAATACTCTTACAACTTACAATATATTACACAAATGTCATTACCAAATATCACACATACTAATAAGGTTATTTTAGTTATTTTTACTTTATTCATACTGTATTCCAATATAAGACTAATATTTCTAAAACTACGTACAAAAAGCAAATGGATATTTACTTATGGGACAGAGGGAGTAAAAATAACTAATACTCTCTCACTCCCAAAAAACGTCTTGTTGGGAGTTGACACGAGAATTAAAAAATAATAGTATTTAATTGAAAATAAATATAAAATAGAATGTAAAAAATTAAAATACTCTTACTTTTTGTGAAGGATTTTAAAAAGTATTTTAGAGTAATAATTAGAGATAGTTTTGAAAAGTATAAATAATTTTGTTATAAAATGATAACTAAAATTACTAAATAAAAAAATAAGATAATCTTTTTGGGATGAACAAAAAAAAAAAAAACCAATACTTTGGGACGAAAAAAGTACTTTTTTCATAAATCAAATTTATTATTATTATTATTATTATTATTATTATCATTATTATTAATTTACTCTATTACTATTTCTAGAAAAAATGAAAAAAAGGTAATATTTAATTATTAGTTTTTATTAATATTTATTTACAATAAATGTGTTAATTTTATCGTATTCATTCTCTTTATTCATTTGAATTATAATTAAATTTTAAAAATATCTTAACTATCTTTACTTTTTTAAATAAAAGACCCAGTCTCTTTTGAAATACATTTTTCGAATTTTATAATAGATTAAAAAATAATATTATTTTATTGATTAATTCAAGTAAAATTTGATGTTTTTGTCTTTTAATTTTTTTGTGTAAAATAATTGTATGTTTAATGATATACTTATAATTTAAATAAAAAATTAATAATATTTAAATATTAATGTACGATGACTTTTACTTTAAAAAAATGATACATAAAATAATAAAAATGATATTTTGGATTAAAATAAAAAAAATATATTTTTATTCATGTGTCAAGCCCAAATAAATTAAATACTCCTATGACATACTGAGGAAGTAATAACTATTTTTTTAATAAGAAAAAGTATAAAAAATATTATTGCTTTTATTAAAAAAATATAGAATTATTTTTGTAACAGTGAAAAAACAAAAGTAAATACAGTACAAATTTAGATGACGTACTTTTTATTATTATTATTACTCCATACCTGGTAAAAGAAAGTGGTGAGAACTTTACATTAGGGAAATTAAAAATAAATAATATTTGATTTTTATTTTTATTTTTTATTTTTTAAATGTAAGGATAAAAATTTAATATCGGTTGGTAAATATATGATGTAAAAAATATAGAGAAGCCTAGACTGACTACTAAAAAAATACTATATGAAGTCCAACGGTAATATTATTTAAATAAATAAATGAATAATAAAAATTTATAGAACAATTGTGAGGGCGTGTTTGTTTTGTGGGATTTTGAATTGGATTTTATTATTTAAAAAAAAAAATTTAAAAATTACTATTTTCGTCCGAGCTAATTTGTCTATTTTTGTGACACAAAGTTTTGGTATGTACAAATTATTTTATCTTTTACGATGGGTGAAATTAATGTGTGGGTATTGCTATAAATAAGTGTAAAGGTTAGAGGTGGAAAAAAATAACGAAATAATGTACATATCGTATCGAAAATATCAAAAGTTTTAGTGTACTGAAATTTCGGTACGATAACGGTATGTAATACCAAAATTCGATATTTCAGTATATATACCGAAAATATTGTATATAATTTTGATATTTGATATATCAGTTATGTACAAAAAATTTTGATATACTAAATTATCAAAACGGTACGGTATGTATATCTATCGTACTGAATTTTCGGTATGATATCAGTATAAAAAAATATTATTCTAAAAATTTTGATACAATATATGGTATAAATTTCGGTATACCGTATCAATCACCCCTAGTAGGTGATAGTATCTGTAGTGTCTATTGGGATTCATCCATACTAAAAAAGCAAAATAGATATTTTATATTTAGATACTTAAAATGAAAATGTATATACTTACCAAATAGAAGAAAGACGTATATAAATTTTCACAACTCTGCTACACAGCGGCCATGCCCGACTTTGTTTAGATAAAAAAAGTTTTGGAAGTTTTGAAAATTTAAAATATTAAAAATTTAATATTTGATTTAATATTTTATAAAACAATATATATATATTTTATATAGTGTTTTTTAAAATGGAATAATGCCTGAAATCCAAACTTTGTTGTATTAACAAAATTCAATGTTTTCAAAATCACAACTGGCAAGCAAATGCATCTTCTCATTCACTTCGACTTGTAATTATAACAATATTTTCAAGACAAAATTTTTGAAAATAATAAAAATCTACTATCCGACAATATTAATTAATAGTACTAAAAATTTAAAAAATATTTATATTAATATAATTTAAATTTTAATAAAATTTTCGATCGTTAAAAAGAATGTCCCCAAACAATCAAATTAGGTTCGGCTTCATGTCTCGTATCAAGATGAGTGCTTCTTCGAGCAACCCGCCTCTACATAAAAGATCAATCGTGCAACCCTAGCGTTCGACATTGGAAAAGATGGAATAGCCGCGGATCATTTTCCGAAATCCTTGCTTGCCTTCTTCGACCATTCTCCTCCACCATTTTGTCTAGCATTGTCAGCCTTTTTTTTGCGCATCCATTGAATGCAAAGCAATAGAAAACTATGTTTTTCTCGGATAATTTGGAGAACACGGTTGCTCCAACCCTCCGCACTTGCGAGCATATATTAATCAACAGAGATCTGAGGTAAACACCGATGTGAAAATCTTGCTAGCGTTACAAACAAATGCATCGTAAAGTTTTAGAGTTTATATATGTTGATTGACTTTATAAAAAATACATAAATAATATGTACTAATTTATATTTATATTTTTATGTGAAATGATCATTTGAATTTTGATAGAAATCAGAATCGTAATGTTTCGTCATAGTAGGTAGTAGATGAGATCATAGCACACAAGTCAAACTTTTTAAAAAAAAAAAAAAAACTTATAACATGAATTGAACATTACATTACTCCCTTTAGTTCCAATACAACAGTCATCTTTATCATTTTTGTCAATCCCAAAACAATAGTCTCATTTTCATAAATAATTATATCATTATAAAACTACCGTTATTTTTTCATTATTATTATACAATCGCCACTACTTTTTACACTAATACACTCACAAGGGCAAAAAAGTCTTTTACTCGTACTTTTTTATCGATTATCAATATAATATCAATATTTCTTAAATCTCGTACCAAATACACCCAAACTATAGTTTTGGGACAGAGAAGTATTATTTTTGCACCATCAAATTATTTTTATACTATTATTTTTAATATACTACTATGATTAAAATATTATTATTTTTTAAATTTTATAAATTATTTATAACTTCCTTATAATTTCGAATTCAAAGTAATTTTTTTCAATTTTAAAAATTGTATATCATCCTTTATATTTTAAAAAAATAATTCATTCTTCCGTATTTCAAAACTCAATGTAAATTATCATTTTAAATTAAAAATTACATGAGACCCTCCTTATTTATAAATGTTATTTAAATAAATAAATAACGTTTAAACTTATTCAATAAAAATCACAATAATGTCCAATTATTTTTTAAAATTACCTCTCTGACTGAGAAAACTATTTCCATTTCCATTGTAAATTTAAAAGGAAGTGAAAAGTATAGGGATTATTAGATATATTATTTGTGAAGAATATTATTTTAGAAAATATAAATATATAAATAAATTACACTTAGGATGTGTTTGGCTTCGCGTCCTCTTCCAGGCTTCACCGCCGCCGCCTAATCGATTCTCCAATCTCGCCGGCCGGCGTTCACTGCTATAATCAGTTCTTCAGAAAAGTTCCGGCGGTATGGCAACCAACGCCATCGTCTGCACGCACAATCGACGATGGACTAGCAGCCATTCACTTCCCTCATTCCTGGCGGCTGAGACAGCCGACTACCACCATGGAAGCCGGCGGCTTCCCACACCTATCATATCCAACGACGACGGAGAACGGCGGGGATTCGGTCGAGCTCGGCCACGGTTATTGCTGTCTATACCTCACGGCACAGCGCCTCCGGCTAAGAATAGCCCAATCGGTCTGAGGTAATCAAACAAAGCTATCCTAAAATCGTTTGGAGATTGATTCGTAATTATGAGAAAATAGAAACTGCAATGCAGTCGGTAATTGAGGTTTCAATTAGGATTGAAGCTTTGGGGGTTTTTGACATTTTAATTTCACTAATTTAGGGAAGAAGGAAAAGATTGACGCTGAAAACTAGGGCTTAGAAGATGTCATTGTATAACATTTGAAGTAATTAGGAATCTACTATGGTGGAGTATTATTTGTTTTGTGAAATTATCAATTCTTGCGTTTGGGAATCATTGAATTATGAATTTGAATTGTGAATGAGGTCATGTGTATATCCAATATGGATATATGTTTTTTGTTGAATATTTTGAACTTGAATGGCAATTTGATGATTCAAACAGTCTGATAATTCTTGAAAGGGTAATTTCTGTCATAGTTGTCAATAGCACGCCATAGCTGTGTTGTGGAGCTGCTGTCCGCGGTTCCCCTGCCGCATTTGAGCAATAGTAGTTGTAGCACCGTTCAGCAGTCGTGTGGTGCAGAGCTTCAAAAGCTCTATGTTTGATCTTACATGTAAGATTATGTATATACGATTATATTTGAGTGCTAATCAATCCACTAATCATGTAATGTATTATTTATAAAAAAAAATTGTTTTTTGGGTATTTAGTTTAAATTGTATGATATAACATAATATTTATAGGTATTTTTAGCTCTAGATAGGGAAATGACATTGCACAGGTGACAAGCCTATAATGGAAGAAATGAATGAAGATGAAGAACTACCTCATGTAGGATAATTTTTCGAGTAGTAGTAATTAGGGTGAAAAAGTAAGGGAAAAAAATTATTTCTCATATTTCGAAATTTGATTAAGTTCGATTGCCTGTTTGTGAAAGTTGTAGTGATCTAATTGTTTTCCTTATATAACTTGTTATGAGAAAACGAGAAAGAAAGCAAATAAAGAACACAGAGGTTTTACGTGGTTTGGTGACGGTATGTCAACCTACGTCCACGGGCAGGAACCGGAGAGATTTTATTATACTGATTCAGAGATTTACAATGTGTCATCCGACTAAGAACCATAGTTGTCTATTTATAAGCACCCCAAAACACCTAAACCCTAAGCCCATTTGTTATTAATTAGGATCAGCCCAAAAGGAACTCAGCCAATTGAAACAGCCCTTTCGCTTTGGTTTAGGGTCGGGTAGACCGCTAAATCCAAGTCACGTTTCAACAATCTCCACCTTGACTTGGAGTTTCTCCAACCGCCAAAGGTTCGTCAGTATCTCTCAGTCGTCTCCTTCCTGCCAGATGCCCCGAGAAGGCTTTACCTCCTACGAATATTCACCAAGTTCAAGCAATGCTCAAACTTCTCCGTCGGTAGCGCCTTTGTTAACATATCAGCTGGATTGTATTCTGTAGCTATTTTCTGAATAGAAAACTTGTCTTCCTCCAGAACATCACGGATAAAATTCAACCTTACATCAATATGTTTGGTTCTCTCATGATACACTGGATTTTTAGCCAAACTCAAAGCACTTTGACTATCACAGAATAACACCGGTTTCTCCACCTTCAGACCCAAACTCTGCACCAGACCATGTAACCAGATACCCTCCTTAATACCTTCAGTCATTGACATGTATTCCGCCTCAGTCGTCGACAATGCAACCGTAGGTTGTAAAGTAGACTTCCAACTGACTGCACATCCAAACAAAGTGAAGATAAAACAAGTTAGTGATCTTCGTTTCACCAAGTCACCTCCGTAATCAGAGTCTGCATAGCCAACAAGACCATCACCATGGCCTTTATCATCATATACCAGACAAATATCAGACGCTCCTTTCAAATATCGCAAGATCCACTTTACAGCTCCCCAGTGAGCTTTACCTGGATTAGCCATAAACCTGCTCACCACACTAACCGCATAAGCGAGATCCGGTCTCGTACATACCATCGCATACATAAGACTTCCAACTGCACTTGAATATGGAACCGTCTTCATGTAACTAACCTCTTCATCTGTAGCCGGTATAGTGCTTCGATCAAGTTTAAAGTGTGCCGCCAAAGGGGTACTTACCGGTTTGGACTGATCAACAGAGAATGCCTGCAAAACTTTCTCAATATACTTTTCTTGAGAAACCCACAACCGTCTTGCTTCTCTATCACGCCAGATCTCCATACCAAGTATTTTCTTTGCCGCACCCAAATCCTTCATCTCAAACTCACCCTTTAGTAGAGCCTTCAAGTCATTAATTACAACCATGTTCTTAGCTGCAATTAACATATCATCCACATACAACAACAGATACACAAAGGAATCAGTAGAAACTTTCTTCGAGTAAACACAGTTATCAAACTGATTACGAGTATAACCATTAGACACTATGAATGAGTCAAATCTCTTGTACCATTGCCTCGGAGATTGCTTCAAGCCATACAGAGATTTCTTTAACAAGCATACCTGGTCCCCTTTGGAACTGTAGAACCCCTCCGGTTGAGACATGTAAATTTGTTCTTCTAGATTACCATGAAGGAATGCTGTTTTTACATCAAGCTGCTCCAGCTCCAGATCAAAAGCACCCACCATTGCCAAAAGAACCCGAATGGTTTTGTGTTTCACCACAGGAGAAAAGACTTCATGGTAATCGATTCCTTCCTTCTGTGAAAACCCTTTTGCCACCAGTCTCGCCTTGAACCTAGCAGGTTCAACACCAGGAATTCCCTCATTTCTTTTAAAGACCCACTTGCATCCCACTGGCTTCACCCCTTTTGGTAGTGCAACAAGATCCCAAGTCTTGTTCTTTTCAAGAGACTGCATCTCTTCATTCATTGCCATAATCCAGGTTTCTGCATCTTTACTCGCCACAGCTTCTTTATATGTCTTTGGCTCATCAGAGCCAAGATCATCACCAACCGCTAGTGCATAAGCAACAGAATCCATGTCACACGTATTGACACATCCTGCAAACCTAGCTGGTTTCTGAATATTTCTCTTTCCCTTTCTTGCTGCTATGGAATCTTCAACCCCAGTACCAGCGTCATCAGCTTCCCCCTCAACCGGTTTCCCTTGAGGTTTTGACTGATCTGGTTGATCGGATTGATCAATAGTATTATCCTGCTGCTTTTCCTCTAACACAAGTACACAACTCTGTCAGGAGTCTCAAACTCCACCCTCTGGTTAGCACCACAATCTTTTGTACCTGCAATACTTTCACAACCTCTACTCTGATCAAGCATAGCAGATTCATCAAAGGTTACATCTCTGCTAATAAGAAATTTACCAGGATTTTTACCTTCTGTACACCACAGTCGATAACCTTTTACTCCTGTTGCATACCCTAGAAATATGCATTTTACCGCCCTCGGCTCCAGCTTACCATCATTCACATGAGCGTATGCAGGGCATCCAAATATTCTTAGATTAGAGTAATCAGAGGGTTTACCGGACCATACCTCTTGAGGAGTCTTTAAGTCAATTGCAGTTGATGAAGATCTATTAACCAGATAGCTAGCAGTGTTTACTGCTTCAGCCCAGAATTGCTTAGACAAGCCAGCAAATATGCGCATACACCTAGCACGCGCCATGAGGGTTTGATTCATTCGCTCTGCAACTCCATTTTGTTGTGGTGTGTGTCGTACAGTGCGGTGCCTCACTATACCTTCTTTCTTGCAGAAATCATCAAATAGAGCGTTGCAGAACTCCAACCCATTATCAGTTCTTAGAGTCTTGACCTGTTTACCCGTCCGTTTTTCAACCATGGTCTTCCACTCTTTGAACTTCCCAAACACCTCATCTTTAGTTTTTAGAAAGTACAACCAGACTTTTCTCGAATAATCATCTATGAAAGTGACAAAGTAAGAACACCCGCCCTGCGATTTCACCGGAGAGGGACCCCATAGATCTGAATGAACATACTCCAGAATTTGTTTTGAAGTGTGATGACCGGTACTAAACCTCACCCTGCGTTGCTTTCCTTTGACACAAGTCTCACAGAATTGAATTTTACCTATCACATCTCCACCAAATAAACCCTGCTTGCTCAACACAGACAACCCTAACTCACTCATGTGACCTAATTGCCGGTGCCACAAATTTGTCCTATCATCATGTTTATCCAAGGATTGGGATACCGCCGCCGTTCCCATCACTGAACTGCCCTGTAGAAAATAAATTCCATGCTGCAGTTTTCCCTTCATCATTACCAGCGCACCTTTCAGGACTTTCACCCACTCACCTTCACCATGATATTTTAAACCATTCTTGGCTAAGGTGCCAAGAGAAATCAAATTCTTTCTGAGTTCAGTAACATACCAACAGTCAAATTTCCTGACAGTACCGTCATGCAATTTTATCTGCACTACCCCGCTCCCTTTTATGGCTAGAACCCCATCATCACCTAACTTCACTGTTCCATTCCACTCCTTAAAAGAAGTGAGTAGATCACGAGAGAACGTCATATGGTGAGAAGCACCGGTATCCATAATCCAGGAATCAGCAGTACTAGCACTACACGCTGTCAGAACTTCACCAAAGTCCCCATCATCAGAACTGTCTTGTACCACAGCAGCACTGCTGCCACTGTTACTAGAATCAACTTTTGTATTTCCCTTCTTTTGTGGACAATCCCTTTTAACGTGCCCTTTCTCCTTGCAAAGATAACACTTAACTTTGCTAGAGGATTTTGATTTTGAACGCGACCTCCCATTCCCGTTACCCCTCTCCTGTGGTCTTCCCCTACCTGCAAACAGACCTGAACCAGAACCCTCTTCCAGATAAACCTTTCTTTTCAATTCTTTGGACATAAGGGCATCTTTCACATCATTAACAGAAATTGTAGTTCTACCATATAGCATAGTATCTACAAAATTCTCGTATGAACCAGGTAGTGAACACAGTAAAATTAGGGCTTGATCTTCATCATCTACTTTAACCTCAACTCCTTGAAGATCAAGAATGATACGGTTAAAGGTATCAAGATGATCCTTTACCTGAGTACTTTCGGACATCCGGAGGGTGTAAAGACGTTGCTTCTGATATAGCCTGTTCGTGAGAGAGTTGTTTTGGTACTTCTCACACAGTTTATTCCATAACCCAAAAGCCGTTGTCTGATCTACAACCTCCCGTAACACCTTATCAGTAACTGACAGCAAGATCGCGGAATGAGCCCTTGCCAAAATCTCCTTATTTACCTCCTCCTTCGTGTCTTTAGGAAACTTGTCTTCTCCCTCCAACGCAGCCGCACATCCTTGTTGAACCAGAAGTGCCCTCATCTTGACCTTCCAGAGCGTGAAGTCATTCGACCCATTAAACTTCTCCAGATCAAATTTATACGAGGACATCTTCAATCAATGGGATATGGCTCTGATACCACTTGTTATGAGAAAACGAGAAAGAAAGCAAATAAAGAACACAGAGGTTTTACGTGGTTCGGTGACGGTATGTCAACCTACGTCCACGGGCAGGAACCGGAGAGATTTTATTATACTGATTCAGAGATTTACAATGTGTCATCCGACTAAGAACCATAGTTGTCTATTTATAAGCACCCCAAAACACCCTAAACCCTAAGCCCATTTGTTATTAATTAGGATAAGCCCAAAAGGAACCCTGCCAATTGAAACAGCCCTTTCGCTTTGGTTTAGGGTCGGGTAGACCGCTAAATCCAAGTCACGTTTCAACATAACTATCTATGAGTTATGATTATATATATTTTTTAGTTTATTGATTTAAATGATGATTATGAGATTAATTTATAAAATCTTCTTATGCATTTTTATTGTAATTTTGTGTATGTTATAATTTTATAGGTATATATTTAAGTTTTTAAACAACGGTCATCCGTATCCCGCTATAGCATTTTAGAGATTGGCCACTATGTAACGCTACCCGAGATTGCCAACTATGCTGTCAGTTGTAGTTGGGATATTGTGGACTTTAATAATGGTAAATATTAATAATGTAAATGCAATTCTTGAGTTGGACTATGATCCTCTGGAGTTTGATCATTGAAACTCAGTACTGTTTATTCACTAGTACTTTTTGGGTTTCGTATTCTGTGAAGATCCATTGAGGTTTCTTGATGAAGAGATTCTTTGACAGGGATTATTTCCAGTAGCTGCTATCATTTAATTTTGAGCAGGGGAACGAGATTTTTCTGACTGAAATCCTTTAAATCATATGTTTTTGTATCATCTTATCGATGAAAATTTAGAACTAAGTTTGGAGCAAACTTTATTTGAGCAAGGCTTGTTTGCTGCACCTACTTCAATGAATGTATTGTTTAGATCAGTTTGGCAATGCATACCTATTTAGAGGTTTTGAAATTATGATCATTAACAAATTGAATTGAAAAAAACCGGGTTGATGCACCTTGCCTTATTCTGAATCAGTGCGAATTACAAAGTTGTGTTAGAAATAGTGATTCAATGATAGATTTGTAGAAGTTGTTTCGAATTGGCATTTGTTTCTACAGCTTGAGGACGGAGAGATTATTGATAATAGGCATGCATCAGAACCATTTATCTGTTATTGCTATACTGCAAAAAGGCAGTTCGATAAAATCATTGATTCTCATTGTTTCTCTTGCCTTTCATTATCTTGTCAGTTCTTCATGCTCAATAATATTCAATCCACTTTGTCATCTGCTTCTCGCAGGATTGATGCAAGTATTCCTCGACAGACTTTCTTTTGTCGCGCTAAGCGTGGTAAGATATTAATATTGCATCTGCATTATGGATGTGACTACAATTGGGGATATGGAAGCCGTAAATCTGTTTCCCCGGCATCATACCTTTTCACAAAATAACATGGTTGGGTTGGATACTTTTTCATTGGAAGCTGAATCCGGCATAGATGGATCGTTAGTGCCTCCAACCTTGATAGCAGCCGAAAAGGAAGAAGCCAAGGCCATTTTGACATTATTTTTGAAGAAACAAGGATCAAGCAATGCAGCTGCTGCAAGGATCATCAACAAATCGGATGCTTTTATCGATCACCTTGTGTTGCGCCTTCACTCTGTTCATAAGTCTCGATACTTAGTAGGTTTGATCTCTCCTTACAATCATGCAAAAACCATATTGCCTGCTTCATTTAATTTCCTTTCTAACTTTATCCACATTCCTTTAATTTTCTGTTCTTGAAGGTCGAGAACTCACAACGCTCGAGATTAGAGATTCTCTTATCCCTTACCTTGAGACCCTCCTCGAGGAATACGGATCCATTTTGGTAGATGTTGTGGAGAACTTTCCAGAACCACCCGTCAAGAGAAAAACAGAAGAAAATGTTCAGAAACAAAACGCGATCGAAGTTCCTGCCCCATCAGTTTCTCCATCTATTCCAGCAGTGGACTCAAAGAAGTTAAAAGCTTTAGCTCGGGTGAGTGACATTACCCCAACTGGAAAGCTTCCATCTCATATCATCTACCTTGTCGAGCTCGGCATGGAACTTGAAGCAATTAAGGAAGTGATCCGCAAGTTCCCAGCTTTTGCATACTATAGTTTGGAGGGTAAGATTAAGCCGGTGGTCGAATTTCTGATCGATCTAGGCGTGCCAAAAACACACATCCCAACAATCCTCAGCAAAAGGCCTCAGCTCTGTGGAATCAGCCTCACCGAAAATCTGATCCCCACCATGGCATTTCTTGAGGAACTCGGCGTGGATAAGAAGCAATGGGCAAAAGTCATATATCGATTTCCTCCTCTCCTCACTTACAGCAAACAAAAGCTCATCACAACCGTAGATTTCCTGTACGAGATGGGGCTCTCGGCCGAGAATGTGAGCAAGGTCCTAACTCGCTGCCCGAACATTATAAGCTATAATGTGGAGGATAAACTACGACCGACTGCTGTTTATTTCCAGTCTCTGGGTGTCGACGTTGCAGTTCTTCTCCATCGAGCTCCTCAAACTTTTGGCCTCAGCATTGAGGCGAATTTGAAGCCGGTTACTGAATTCTTCTTGGAGAATGGATATAGCTTGGGTGAGATTGCAACTATGGTGTCGAGATACGGGGCTTTGTATACTTTCAGCTTGCCGGAGAATTTGAAGCCGAAATGGGAGTTTTTCTTGACCATGGTATACCCGAAATCTGAATTGGTTAAATTTCCACAGTACTTTGGGTACAGTTTGGAAGATAGGATCAAACCAAGGTATGAGATTGTGAGGAAATACGGAGTCGAGATGCTACTGAACCAGATGCTGTCTCTCTCGGAAGATGATTTCCGTAAACTTTTGGATAAAAGGGTGCAGAAAAAAGCTTCATGACAAATTGGTGTTGTTCGACAGAAGAAAAAATGTCGAATGAGTTACATAGAGCCAATACAGGTTTGGCTGATAATTGGAGTTTTGGTTAAAACAGTCGAATGAATTGTTCCACGACGAACCCTCTGCTCGACTGGTACGTCTAACTCCTAATGTTCATACACATCTTTTTGCATTAGTCGTAAATCCTACACCTCGACTTTAATGTGCTGTGGTTATGTTTTTGTTTATCGGGTGAAACTTTAAGTTCTCGGCGTCTTATAACTATCGTGGTAATTGTCGGGGCCATGAAATAATTGTGTTGTTTCTTAGTTACTTGAATTATGTTATGTTCATTCTTGTGAATGAATTCATGTGAAGCTATCTATGTAAGGATGATGAATACTATCATTTTAGAACATGGTATCTTATTTTCTGATATGAGATGGAAAAGATGAGTTGCTGCATTGAATTTTGTATTTTGAATGATGATTGTATCATAATAGAATTTAAGGTAAATTGCTTTTTTAATCTTTGTATCATATCATTTTATGACTCAGTAAGTAAAATATTTTTTGCTAAAATGATCCTTCGTCAAGTTAACTTATCGTTTCTGATGTAGCGTTGACATAGCTGACATATCACTACCACATAATGCCCCACTTCGGAGGATTATTTTAACAAAAAAATTTTATTTTGCATGACTATTTTCCGACAGAGTCTATTTAAAGTTCTAAAAATATAAACGAAGTATATACGGAACTAAAAAAATAATTTACCAAAATTTTTTGTAAAAGTAATAAAAAAAAAAAAATTCTACACGTCGCTGACATGGCATTTACATAGCAATGTTATGTCAATTGCATCAACGCCACGTTAGCAGCAGCGAACCACCAGGGTAAGTCCAGCACTAGAGGACTATTTTAACGAAAATTTTTACTTACGAGAGGACACGATCACTAAAGTTCTAAGACGATAAAAGAAGTCAAACAGGAGGGACTAAAAAAAGTTTGTCCTAAAATTAAAAATCAACGCTTCCCACAATTATAAGCAAAATATGTAATCTAGAGTTAACATAAACACAACCACAACATTCCTTCCAAATTCCAATTCAACAAAATTAAAAGTGATAGCATCTATAGCCATTTGAATAAATAAAACTTCTGTTGGTATTTCTTAGGGATACCTTTCAAAATGCAGCATCATTAATCAACATAGTCCCTCCAAAACTAACCATCGACGAAAACCCGATCACCGATTAACTCGTACATCGCCTCTTCTTCATCTGCATTCGCCCATCGACTTAATCCAAAACGACATAAGACACTGATATCATGTTCTTCGATTCAAAGATGCATATATCGACATGTTAGCTTGATCTAGGGGCAAATGTAACTTACTCTAATTGTGCCAGAGCTTCGACAAAGGCTTCCCTTTTTCGCACATCACTACGCACTCCATGGCCATGTCGCGCACTTTTTTCTCGATGTCTTCGACAGGAAGAGTTGCATCTACTATCTACAATGAATTGAAGACGGGAATGTAAAATGGGAAAATTTATGTTTACAATGTTAACAATTCTAAACTCGCTACCTTCCATGTCGAATCGCTAAGCATCTTATACGAATCAGCAACTTTTTTCTGAAACTCGAGCTGCTCGTACCTCTCAACTCCATAACCGCCCCTCTCGGCAGCTTTCTGAGAAAGACAAGTTCAAATATTATACGTCGCTAAATAGGAAACATTCTTGATGCAATAAAAGACACATCGACAGGTAACGTAGATCATATCACTTCATATAATAATCTACCTCTGGCGATATGTCGAGATATATAACTAGATCCGGAGCTAGCAATCCTGCCTCTGGAGCCTGCAGATACATGTATATTGTAACCGGTAAAACGATTTCTACAATGGTGATTATAGTGTCGATATATATATATATATATATAATTCTCTACCTTGCACCACTCGACGTCAAGTCCTTTGGCGGATGAAAAAGCGACCCCAGAAAAAGCATATCGATCAACAATGAGTGTGGTTCCGCTCCTCAGCTTAGACTCCATCAACGATCTAAAGCCAAGTGGTCGACGATACATTAAAATTGCATAACCATCAAATTTTTGACAAAATAATAATTTCAAGTTAGAATGATTTAAACAAGAAATGATATGTTTGCTCAACTATGAAGCAATCAGATTTCAAAATGTTATACTCACTCCGTCCCATAACAAGGTATCTATTTGTTTTTTGCGTCGTTATACTTTAACATTAAAAATATTTTTATATTTATAGTAATTCTTTATACAAATGTCATTATATTATAGTATTATAAGACACTAATAGAAATATTTTTGTCATTTTCTTTTGATTTGTAATATGTTTCGATATAATAATTAATATTCAAAGATCAACACGCAAACAGTAAATGTATACTTAGTTACGGAACGGAGAGAGTATAATTGTCCAAGACAATATTGAGATTAATGAAGTTAAAATTTATCGTTTTTCAGGCTAACATTAACAAAGATTAATGATTCACGACGAAAAAGCTTGCTGACCTCTTCTCCCACCGATTTGCACTGAAGAGCAAATGGATCGTGTGGTCGTCCAAATGTGTTTGGTTTGTTAGATACGAAGAAATCATCTGCCCAACACCTGTGTTTCTATCGGGATATCTCCATGATTCGACTGAACGTCCCGACTCTTTTATGTAAGAATGTAATCTCCCACATTGAGACGTCTTCCCACATCGATCCAGACCTTCTAGAACAATCAAAGCGCCTCTCAGGTCAATATGACTACTTCTTTCCATATGAATGTCCCTCGACGAGCACTTTGATAGGTATGCTATATTGCAATGAGATGTTCGGGAATGCTTCACAGCAACTGTTACCAAATTGTGGAAAAACTATATGTAAGCATAACTCAATAAAAATCGATTAACATATCATATGATTGAAGATAAATAAAACTCTCCCCTTCATCGATAAATTTTAACAGAATAGAAAAGATAAGATATGTTTATTTGAATGAGAGAGTAATGTCCATTTTAATTGAATTATATTCACATCATATAGACTGTTATGTGTTCATCATCCTCCCTAATAAAGGCATTTTATCGAGCACCTTCCAAGCATACATTCTTCCAATAAAAACGAATAAAATTGGTAAACTTACAAAGCCTTAACAATGGTGAAATGGCAGGCATTGTCATGTCCTAGCAAGTAATGACCTACACATGATTCCAAAACCAATTCAAGAACTACAAAATTGCACAACATTATAAATTCGATTTGCTCACCGGATATTAGTACATAGAAACTTTTAGAACTTTAGCTAGTGAGTATTTATCAACAACAGTAGTCTTTTGAAATCTATGGTATCAAATATCAAGTTTTTACTATTTCAAAAGTTTTTTGATTCTCTGAAACTTCTGTATAAAGGGAAAATATACAGAAATTTTACAAAATAAACCAAATTTGGCATAAAAATCAAATCAATAAACCCTTTTTCATATCAAAGATGAAGCTCTTAGATTACTTCATTACAATGCAACAACTATCCACAATAGATTATATGAATAATGAAAGAAACTTTCAATTGGCATCGACATACTGCAAACATGAAATTCTAGTCACAAAAAATCATATACTTATGACCTAATAAATCTAAAGAGTACAGAATGAGAATGTGACTTAGTCTCAAAAGATCATATTTATCATACATCAAGGATTACAGAAAAATCTAAAAAAATAAAAAAAAATCAAATCGCTGCAAATACTTTAAAGATTATCTGAAAAATAATAAAAAAAATAAGAGGCGAGAGAGAAAGTGAAGGATTGAACCTGCTGAGGGCCAGTTCCAGCCCAAGACAACGTCGATCCGGCCGAAGAAGGGAGAAACGACGGCCAAGGAGACCGCCGGCAGGAGCAGCAGACTGGACTGGTGCAGAAGAGGAAAAGGGAAGACCGCCGGCAGGAGCAGCAGACTGGACTGGTGCAGAAGAGGAAAAGGGAAGACGGGAAAGCGATGAAGAATAAAAAAGTGTTAAAACGACCGGCGGGAAGACTAAGAAGAAGAAGAAATGAAAAAGGAGAGAAAAAAATAAAGGAAAAATAAAAGGAATGAAAAAGAAGGTGAAGACTGAATAGGGAGGAGCGGCTGCAGCGGGGTAGGTTAAACTTTAAATATATTTATAATTCAAATTATTATAGTTTTATATATTCTCTGTATCTCACTCACACATTTTTATTTTTATAAAAATTATTAAATTAAAATATATTTAATAAATATAAATTAATTTAATTAACTACTTAATATACAATATTATAAATTAAATTCCCTTAAAATCCTTTTATTTCTACCTCTATTCAAAAAAAATAAATATATTTATCTATATTTAAAACTATACTATCTTTTATAAAATTGATTTAGGTTAATTATAAATAAACAAAAATAATTTTTTATTTACTTGTATTATAAAAGATTTTATTCTCTACAAAAATGATAGTCATATTGCATATTTTTTAATTGATATATAATTTTTAAATATTTAAACATATATTTTAAATTTTTTAATCATATATATTAAATTTACTTTAAAACTATAAATATTATTAATTATACAAAAAAAATAATATAATAATATCATAACTAATTATTATTAACTAATTAAACATCATCACCTGCGTGTCCCTAATCAAATCGTTCAATTCTGGTGGGAGGTTGGTAGTATTTAGATAGTTGGATTGTTTTCTTCATATTTTTTACTTTTCCATATGACTATTTTGTCCGTTTACTATAGTAACACCAATAAAAATATACTCTCTCCGTCCGATAAAATTAGAGCATTTTGAGCCGGCACGGAGATAAGTAAAATAAATATTTTATTAAAAAAGTAATAAAAAGTAAAAAAAAATTAATTTTTGGTATTTTTAAAAATTTAGTTAGAAAAAAAATAAAGAGAAAAAATGTAATAAAAGTAGTGGCATTTGTTGTAAATAAGTGTTGAATGAAGGATCATATTTAGATATTGATTTGTTGACTTTGCTAAATTAGTAATGGGGTAAATTTAGCGGACGAATTAAAAAGAAAAGTGAGAGTAAATTTGAACAACGGAGGAAGGGAGTATTAGTAAAAATAATTATTATATAATAAAAATAATTTTAGATTTAAAATTAAAATAATTAATTAGTTTAATTAAAATTTAAAAAATTACTACATGACTAAGGTGTATATATGTTTTTCAAAAAAAGAAGTGACAGAACAAGTAAATGGGCCAAAATGAAAATATGGTCAACATAAATGTGACGAGGGAGTATAATTTTCAATATATATATTTTGTCACTTCATAAAGTCAATATTCAAATATAAAATATTATTTTTATATTACACAATTTTCAATAAATATTTTATCATTTCATATAAATTAATATTCAACATAAACTTATTTATTAGAACATCTTTCAATTTTCGTTTATCTCACTTATTTTATAATTTTTATCTTTTAGAAAAAATTATATACTTCATATTTAAATTTTTTAAAATTATATATATTTTAATTAGATTAATTAATTATTTTAATTTTAATCTATAATTATTTTTATTATTTAATTATATTTACTAATACATTATTAATAATTTCCTGATCAATACATCTCTCAAATTTTTATGTCTACAATGAACATGATAGCCAGGGACGAAAAAATATTTTTTATATTACCGACATAATTATTTATAGTTTACATTGAAAGAGATTATTCACATCAAAATACTAACAAACAAATCCATTATTTGATAAAAAGAAAAAATAAAAAAATATTAAAATGGCAATTTATTTAAAAAATGGAAATTGTGATTTTATTTATTTTTATTAAAACAAGGGTTGTGTTTAGGCCTTTAGGGTGTATTTGGACGATAACAAAAAAAAATAAATAAATAATAAAATAAATTTAGAGAATATAAAAAATATAAAATTTCTCTTCGCTTCACGATCCATTCATCAAAAATCTTGCTTCAATGTTGCCCTTTCGACCCGCATAGACATACCTAAACTCTTTGACGTTTGTATGATCCAAAATCTTTACTATATAAATTATGAAAAATATATATATAAATAGGGTAAATTGTTTTTTAGTCCTGTAACTGGACCCCTGTAAGTGGAGCCTGTCGCAAACTAGTTCTATAAGTGAAAAATTTTCGTTGTTTTAGTCCTCCGGCGCCGGAGACGCCCGCGTGGCTCGCCAGAGGTGACGTGTCCGTCAGGCTAGTTTGCGACAGGCTCCACTTACGGGACTAAAATGATAAGGGGTTCAGTTACGGGACTAAAGAAACAGTTTTTCCATATAAATATATTACTCCCTCTGTCCCAATATAAATATAGCACAATTGAATATTTTATTATGAAACAGACCAAAATAAAAAAAAATTGATAAATAATTTAGGGACGATGAAGTATTATTTTATAATTTTTTACAATTATTTCATAATTTAGTAATTGTACTATCTACCTAAAATAATAAATACCCTTCCAATTTATACTATATTACACAAATATCATTATCTTTTATATTACACAATACTAGAAATATTTTCGTCATTTTCACTACAATCCATTATAATACTAATATTGAAAAATCGACGTTCAAAAAGAAGATGACAATCTTGTTCCGAAACGGAAGGAGTATTCAATTTTTAATATTTAAAAAATAATTGAAAAAATATAAGTTTTGTTGAATTATAAATATATATAAAAAATAATTTAAAAAAAAAATAATAATAATAAATATAACTTACCATGCTCAGTCCAATCAATCATTTTGTCACTAAAATTGATAAATTTTTATTTGATTAGACTAAACAGATAAAAAATATATATATACATAGTTTAACAAAGATAGATAATTATGATATTAAATGGTACCAAAAATATTTTTTGCTCAATAAAATGATACTATTGCACTGTCTCGTGTAATATCATAACATTTGTGTTACATGATGTTTCTTTTCTTTTTTCACCATAGAATCTATAATTTATTTATTCAATTCCAACTAAAAAACACAATTCTTCAACCCTATACAAAACATCAACCGTCGCCTATTTTTACTTGCTTGCCGGCCTAATTTGGAAGCTATTAAATTAAGCTAAAATTTTTTACCGAAAACGTACTCAAAGAATAGTGGACAAGTAGTTTGAGATAAACAGTGACTATAAAGTCATGGGTTCAAATATTTATGAATTGTCATAGGTTTAGATTCTCACGTAATAAGTTTAAAAAATTCATAAATATTTGAAAGGGAATAAATTTCTTGAAACCATTCAAAGATAGCAAAACACCCTCCAAAATAGATCATCATCTTCCAAAAATTTCCCAATAAACAAAAGCGTATCCATATCTCCGTCAAAAGAAAAAATGAAAAACTTACGAGGTTACGATGATGGTCGATCCACATCTGCAAATGTTTAGTCGAACAAACTGAAACCCATATCCTGCAACGGCAAACAATCAATGCACAAGTCAAGGTGAGGCTCACAACGAATAAAGATTCGTCTAAAGAACAATCTAAATGTACTCCCTCCGTCATCCAATTGTGTGCTCATTTGGCACGAATTTTTAAAAAAAAAATGTAAGAATAGAAATTTTTACTTTTTTAATAAAAAAACATGGTATTTTTTTACTAAAAAAGAAAACGAAAATAAATTTGGATGACAAAAAAAAAAAAAAAAAAAAAGTAAAGTGAGAATAGATTTGAATGACGGAGGGAGTAATATATTTCTGAAACTCACATCATCAGACTCTTCTTTCTCCTCTACTTTCTCCTCTTTCTTCGACTCGGCAGCAGCAGGAGCAGCGCTGCCGCCACCTGCACCACCACTTGGCGCAGCAGCCGCCACTGCACCACCACCAGCCGGTACTGAAGCCAATTTCTCCCTTCCGGCAGCAATTAGCTCGGTAATATCTTTGCCCTTAACTTGGGTTAGCAACAACTCAATCCTGTCTTTATCAGCCTCAGCCCCAACTGATCCACAAAGGGTTTTAATCATTTGCATCAAAAGGAAATTTGAAACAGAATCGAGCATTGACAAAATGGATAAATGCAAAAGTCCCAATCCAATCACAAGAAGATCAAACTTAATTTCTGCTTGCAGAAACCAAAGTAACAGTGTAAATGTGCAATAAATTTCCGATTTCAATCTCATTAGGCACATAATTTGGTGCAAAAATCCTCCCGAGATCAATTCGACCAATTCGCAAACAAATCAAGCAACAATATATCATACTACATTCTCTTCCTCTTCCCCCAATTTTAGTAAAAACAAATGCCTTCTAGAGTCGAATTACAAATTACGAACAGAATATAGCATTGACAAAATGGAGAAATGCAAAAGTCCCAATCCAATCAGAAGAAGATCAAACTTAATTTCTTCTTGCAGTAACCAAAGTAACGGCGTAAATGTGCAATAAATTTCCAGATAATCCATAACATCATAAACGATTTCAATATCATTAGGCACATTATTGGTGCAAAAATCCTCCCGAGTTCAATTCGACCATTCGCGAACAAATCAAGCAACAATTTATCATACTACATTCTCTTCCACTTCCCCAATTTTAGCAAAAACAAATGCCTTCTAGAGTCGAATTAAAAATTACGCTCTCTTATTCGAGCATCCAAACGATCATCCGTTGCAGAGATAGGTATACAAACCTGAGCCGAGGATTTCTTTTACATCGTTGGCTGAGGGGGAGGTGTTGCCGCCCAAAACCGCCAATAGGTACGCTGCTACAACCTTCATTCTCTGCTCAAAATGAAAAGGAAAAAAAAATGCAAAATCTCAATATTACACCAAGAAATTCAGGAATCAGTGGCACGACAGACTATGGCATCTACAGAATTACAGAATCAATCGATGATTCTCACGACGACGTACATTTTTGAATCGCTGATCGGACGGCGGCTGCTAGGGTTTTACGCTTATGAAGGCCAATTCCACTGTGTGAATTAAGGATTAGGGTTTTCTTTATATTATTAATAGTATTATATAAAGATTTAAGGTTATTTGGGGTTATCTATGAGCCCATTGGGCCCATATTAAGCCTATTAATTTATTTAATTTTATTTTTTCTCTTTTTTTTTTTTTATTGCTTTTGATAAATTATTCTTTATACCATTATACTACTATATATTTATAATTATTTTAATTTGCACTATGGAAACTAAAAAATATTAAAAGAATTATTGGTTTGGATCTAAAATGATTAATAATATATTTATGCAGATATTTATTATATATTTTTGAGAAATTTGAACAATTATACAAAAGTAATTTATCTCTTAATTTATTTTAAACAATTATACAATTTTAATTTAATTTTTAATATATTTTTATACATATAAATTATATAATATTAATACCTTTTAGAATAGAACAATTTAGAAATAATTGATTGTTGTATTTTTATGTTTAAAAATATTTATACTTGTATTTTATTTTTTGTTGTAATATTTGTATTAAATATAGTATGAATTTATTTTATATTATGCAATACTTTAATTAGATCTAATAATTAAAACTAAGTTTAATATTAGTATTTATTATTATATAAATTTATATTTAATTTGAAATGATAAATGAAGACTATTCTAACTTATAGATCCGACTTAAATTGTTAAAATTGTTGTTATCAAATACTTCATTCATAAAAATAATTATGAATTAAGATTAGGAATAGGATAACCAAACAGTGTAATTAACATTAAGAAATTATAAATAACATTCCCTCTGTTCAGCTATAAAGTATACATATTTCTATTTTGGAATGTTCAATTACAAAGTAAACATTTCATTAAATACCTCATTTTTTTTCACAAATATCCTTACTTTACATCATATCATTACTTTTACACCAAAAAGTAAGGACAAAAATATCATTTTACTACTTTTAACTACTCACTATAATTAAAATACTACTTCCTCCGTCCCGAAACTAAGTATCCATTTGTTTTTTGCACGTAATTTTAGAAATATTAGTATTATATTGGGATATAGTAGGGATAAAATAGAAATGACTAAAATAACCTTATTAGTATGTGTGATGTAAAGGTAATGATATTTGTGTAATATATTGTAAATTGTAAGGGTATTTGTAATGTTAGGTAGATACTTACCGTTACTGAAAAAGGAAATGAATACTTTGTTATGGGACGGACTAAAATGGAAAAATGGATACTTTGTTATGGGACGAAAGAAGTATTATTTTTTAAACACCGCGCCGAAAGTAAATGTTTACTTTGTGTGTGAAAAGAGAGAGTAAATTTTAAAATATGATTAAAATGTATAATTATATTTTCGAAAAAAAAAAACGACAAATTATGTGAAACAATAAACACTTATGTAAGACGAAAAAAAAGTGATAAAATACGAGATGTTATTGCAAACAACTTAAAAAGTACTTCTAAGAAAAATGTAATTCTACATCAATTACTACAATATATTTCCAGATCAATAAATCAATTTTAATTCCACGTCAGCACAACATGCATCACACGCTATTTTTTCTCTATCGTCGTCCTCGTACGACCAACCGTGTTTCCTCGTATGCTTATTACAACAGATCGGTTTGTCTTTCAAAATCCATATTTGTCTTAAAATATTATTTAATTTATTCCGACATAATTTTACCTTTTCATTTAAATTACTACATCTCTTCAATTTTCCCATTAATTCAATCCCTTTATGTTTTAACTGATCTTCCCCAATGAATATTATGACAAGGGCAGTAAAGTAAATTGCCCCAAAATGTCCCAATTTTAGAGCTTTATTTAAATTTACTGTGCATGAAACAATATCTGTTTCTTTGAAGTAAGCAACCTGGAAAAAAAAATTAATAATAAAAATTAAAAAATAATAATAATAATAAATAAATAAATAAATAAAATTAGAACAAATTGTAAATTAATACATTGAGACATACCACTGCTTTTCTGAACATGATTTCTGGATTTTTATATTTTTTACATTTACTCAAGAAAGCTTTTTGGCCATGACTCATTGGTTTCCAATTTGCTGTTGGAATTTTTTCTAAATTTGCTCTTTGATATATGTATCCATCTTCCCCAATCTGATTTAATATTTTGCAACTACAAAAAATAAAATAAAGAACAATTAGATAAATCCTTCTGTTCTCTCAACACTAATTTTTAATTGTGATTCACAAAAGTAATAATATAAAATATAAAATATTTTAATAAAAAAAAAAAAAAAAACCCTTAAGATACTCTGTTATAAAAAAATCAAAAATTCATTATAATTATTTTTTTTAAAAAAAAAAACAAATATTTAACCTAAAATAATATATTTTATATGAAAAACTCCTTTATATATATATATTTTTTCAATTTTTGATACAACTCACTGCTCCAATAATAATAATGTATGAAAGATATGAAAAAGAAATACAAAAAAAAGTTCAATTAAAAAAATAATAATAATAAAAAAAATAAACCGACCCCATAAAGGTGGCATGGCCAGGTTATATCCATTGTGTGATCTAAGACTCCTATATCTATGCAAATATTTTAGAAATTTCGATATTATTTATCAGTTGTGATTGTTTTAAAAAAATTCCAAACAAATATTTATTCTTACAAAATATCAAATCAAATACTAAGAGTTTGTTTCTTTTTATAAGTTTGAAAAAAATTTAGTTTGAATTTAGTATTAAAAATAATATATGATGAGATATTTTATGAAAAAAAAATAATTTTTTTTAAAAAAAAACAGAGTCAAAATAATAAAAACCTATGATTTTTTTGGTGTAAAATAACACATGTTAACTTCTTATTATTCTTAGCTCATATTTTTTAAAATTCCACAAATTTATGTATAAACAAGAGCCTTTACATAAACAATTTTAAAACTTTTATACTATCCTCGTCCACCGTTAATATATTCATTTACTTTTTTCATGTTAATATTTAAATATTAATTATTATATCAAAACGTAGTACAAATATAATGACATTCGTACAAAAAATTATATAAATATAAAGATATTTTTAATATTAAAAACAATAATGCCAAATACAAATGGATAAATTGGCTGTGGACGAAGGCAGTACTATTATTAACAAAAACTTTTTAAAAATATAATACCTTATTAAACATATTTTTCACGAGGATATGTTTCTTTTGATAAGTTTGATAAAATTTTGGTTTGAGTTTGGGTATAAAATAATGTTTGATAGGATGTTCTGTGAGAGAAAAAAGTTATTTTTTTTTCGAGAACCGCAGTGTCCAAATAATGAAATTTGGGAAATTTTGGATAAAGAAACATACATAAAATTCTTATATAACCAAAATTTAAAAATAGTAATCGCGAATTCTCATATTTTAAAAAAAAAAAAAAAAACCTCAATTTAGCATTGAAGAAATCAACAAGGGAAGATGCAGCTACACGTCCCAAAATATCAATGATCAATTCATCAGGAAGAGCGGCGAATTTTGTATATTTGAAAAGCATTCTTCTCATGATTTTAATTTTAAATTTTTTGAATAATAAAATTTTCGATATTTGAAGCCAAAATTTATCGTATAAATAAAGAAAGTTTTTATACTATAAAATTAATTTTGGGTCTTCAGAATATTTTTCCCGCCAGTCAAATCGTATCTTGTTTAACTTTCAGATATCATATCTATTTAATTTAATAAATAAATAAATAAATAATAAAACTAAAAGTGAGTTCCGAATCGTTGGCCCGTGTATGTCGCAGTCCCCCAGTCCCACCTATAGGGGGTTGACGTGTGGAGCTCTAATTTTCTTTTTTAAATTTAAAATAAACTTCTATATTGCATTTTAGTCCTTCAACCCTTCTTTTTCTGTCTTCGCGCCTTCCAGCTGCTTTTTTTTTTTTTTTGAATTTCGATATTTGTTTTCTTTATTTAGGTTTAAGTTTTGTTAGATTTAGATATTATAGGAATTGTTATCTGTGCTAAATTTGATATTTCGATTTGATACTTTTAGTTTTGGATATTTGAGATTTTGTTGGATATTTAATTTTTTAGTGTAAAAATATTACATATATATATAATTATGTTAATTTGTCCAATTTTGTCGCTTTCCTATATTAGAATGGATCATATGCTAAAATAAATATTTAAGTTTGATTATAATATCCTCCCTCACTTCCAAACAAGGTTCAACATTTAATTTTCGCACCAATTTTTAGATGATGTGATGAAGAGAGAAATATATATTTTATTTTTTTATTTGAATGATGTGAGAGAATAAAGTGTGGAGTGAAAGATTAAATATAATTAATTATTTCCTATTTTGAAAATGTTGCAGGATATTTGGGATATATAAAAAAAAAATGTTACAAGGTGTTTGGGATAGAGAGAGTAATTATTATAAAAGATAATACTACTTTGTCAAGTTATAAGGATCTCATTTAATATTTTTTGTCCTGATCTTTAAATATTAATTATTATATAAAAATATTAGTACAAAATAAAAAAAAATTGCAAAAATACTTCTATTGATATTTTGTGATACTAATAGAAAAATATTTTTTTAAAAAAATTATACAAACATAAACATATTTTTAATAAAAATATATCAACATTAGCTCCCAAAATTAAGAGGTTTGTTCCATAATTGGATATAACATACTTTAATTACCTTAATTTGTCTATATACCAAAATACAAAATATAATAAAATAATTATATATCAAAATTAAACAAAAATTATTATATTTATATTTAAAAATATAACAACATTGAACAGGTCATATTGAAGCACAACCAATCGAATCTAGCTAAAAAAAATGTAACCATAAAATTCAATATATCTGTGTTAATGTGAATATTTATATAAGACTTTAATTAATTCAGTATTGATATCTTCGCTTATTTGTTAGACAATATCACATGACTTATTTTTAATAATTACTGTTACTTTTATCGACAATAAAAATATAAACACCGAGACGCAACGGATTAGCTAGGCACGCCTATATTCGTCGCCACAATCACCTATAGATTTGATGAGATTCGCACCTTTCCGTGAAACTTGCAAAATACTGTTTTTATCATCTTCGTCGAGAGCAAGGGAGAAGATCGACTCGGTGTCTTTTATGTGCTCCGAGAGGCCGAGCCTAACACCGATCATTGATCCCGCCACAGCTTGCTGCACAGACAGGAGACTCATTAAAATTAATATATCGGAAAAATATAACGTGGCTTAAAAAGTTTCAAAAACATTAGACAATATATAAGGGATTTTGTCCTATACAATATTTTCAAAAATCATACGAGTTTCTTGTAATTTTTAGAAAGTTATATGCAATGTTCTCTAAATAAAACACAGTTTATAAATCAAGAGAGAGTAGAGGTGTCAAAATTAAACTCGATCCGAAAAACTGATTCATTCGACCTGAAAACTTTCAAGTTTGAATTTGGGTATTTCGGATTTGCAAAAAATCGAGTCGACCAAAACTGAAACGAAAAAAATTTGTGTAGTGTTCGGGTCGAGTTTCGGGTTGATATGATAATCCGAAATATAAAAATCAGGTCGGGTTTCAAGTTGACCTGAAATTATTATTATTATTAATTTAATTTATAATATTTATATTAGTTTAAATATAAAATAATGTAAAAAATTAAATAAAAATGAATTATTTTTAGGTTAATTTAATTTTTTTTTTAATTTTCGTGTCGGTTTTGTTCAAGTTTCGGGTGACCTGAAACTAAATCAGGTCAATCTGAATTCGACCTGAGAGAATTCATGTCGTGTTCGGGTTGAGGATTTCAGGTCAGATTTTGGGTTTTGGTCGGGTTCAGATTGATAGGTTTTTTATTACCCCATGGCTCAACCCGATACGAACATGACCTGAAAACAGGAATTGACACCCCGACAAGATAGTAGACTTTCTAAACTAATGTTGATTACAAGCAATTTTGCCAAAAAAAATTAACACAAGTGTATTTGATCGATGGAAACTAACCTGATCCAAAATGAATCTCACGGCAACTGTAGGGATAGAGACGCTATGTTTTGATGCTACCGACTTTAGTGTTCTCAACAATTCTTGGAAAAGACTCCATCCTCCCCAGGCATTGATCATCTGACATTTTTTTCATTTAAAACATCGCATTCAATGCTTATTAATTCAGAATACAAACAAACAAAGACTGTTTGGCAATCTGGGCACAATGTATGAAGAAAATTCAAGAATTATAGGATTGCACAGCTGGGAAGGTTACCCTTTTGTACTTCTGTAACGAAGGAGTGTTCATTGGAGGGCCGGCGAAAGGGACGGTTAAATTGACATCGAGGAACTTTTCAGACAGTAGTCCACCCATTACTGTACCATACCTGCAAACAATATGTAGTGATACGAACAATTATTAATGAACATGGTAAAACATGATATTTTTTCAAATTGTGCGCGAGATAGAGACGTTATAAGTTTAACTCCGGTGAGCTGACAAAGGTCAGCCATTCGCTGTTGAGGGCGCATGTCTACAATTGAGTGTTGTACCTGAAGAAATGGAAGTTTTGTGTCATACCAAAAGTTTTGAGAGGTAATGAGAAAGAAAATTCCCTTTTACCTGATTGCTGACAACTGGAATCCCATTCTCGAGGATCTTCTGCAATCTCTCAGTGTCGAAGTTAGTCAGCGCAATCGTCTTGATCTTACCTGCAGGACAGATTGCCAAAGTAGTCGAGCCTAAGCAAGAAATAGGATTTCAGCTATAATAAACTCGGAGAAAACTTAATGCAGACGGACCTTCTTCTTTCAAATCTGTAAGGTGTTTAAGTGCATCAAGGTATCCCAGATTTGAATAATCCCACCTGATCAATACATCGTGTAACAGAATTAAGTGAAATCAAAATAAAAAATATACATACAAAAGACAAGAATTTAATGATCCAGTTCGGCCGGAAGACAAACCAAGTATTTTCACTAGTATGTTTTAATCTTAGTGTAATGGAATGAAGTGAAATCAAAATAAAAAATGCACACAAAAAACGAGAATTTGGTAATCCAGTTTGGAGATTCAATATCTGGGAGACAAGCCAAGTATTTTCACTAGTATCTTTTAATTTTAATTTCACAAAAAGCACAACAAGTATATATAGGCAATAAAGTAAAACATCAGTAAGCCGCAACAAAAAACTGTATGGACAAGTTTAAAAAAAATTTCGGAGCAAACTTACCACCAAGATCGAATAGCAAAATAGAACTTGGATATGCGATATTTTTGTAGGCTTTAGCTTTTTGCTCATAAATAACAACCATAGCAGAAAAATTCGCTATAGAATTCCTCAAGGGGACAAAATACAAAACTACAGAGTAGAGTTGAGCTAACTTATACAGTCTTGTGTTACGCTTGCGACATAAACAATACATGCTTGTAAAATCAAATTTATCACCATTCCATCGTGATTAAATGTGTAAGGAAAGAGGAAACAAGTAATCGCATTACCAATGAAATTGCAGCATGTCCAAACAAGAAACATCCATTCTCTTCCTCGACACGTTGATGCTATCCCGAACAAAGCTACTGGTCATCTTGACAGGCGGCGGCACCCATTTAGTGAGGCTGCAATTGCGAAAAGAAATACCACACCAAATAAATTTCACGGACAGGGACTTCGTTGTGCCTAAAATATACCAAAATCAGAAGCATCTTAGTACTCTTTACCCCCTAACATCTTCCAAATACTCCGGGGGACGCTCTCTTCGTACTCTATTAATGAAAATACCATAAAGGTCTTCCGCAGGTCCATCTATTCAACAAATGAGGCCATAAGAAACACAACATAAACATCGAATACACAATCCTACATTAGCTTAAAACCAGTTCCAATTATCAGCAGCTGAAATTTAATCGAACACAAAACAATCAAACAATATGTATATAGATATATAGAAGTTTACATATATCAGCCATATCAAGTATCGAACAGAGTACACAATCCTACATTATCTCAAAACCAGTTCCAATTATCAGCAGCTGAAATTTAATCGAAGATGAAACAATCAAAGAATAGTATATAGATTACATATATCAGCCATATCAAAAGTGTTCAGTCCAGCATCAGCATATCGAAGCATGGCATCGACTGCATTATCCCTGTCGATCCTACCCCACCCGCCACTCGTCTGCCACATCCCATTCACCACTCTGCAAATATCCAGTGAATCCTTCTCATTCTTAAGCTCAATTCTCTGCTTATCGTCGGTTAACAAGCAAACAAATGATCTTCCCACCACTTTCCTTTTTCCAAATACACTTCTACACTTATCAGCCCTGCTTTTGGTTGAAATGAATGTAAACTGACAGTATGAGGTACAAATGTTAACCGCCATTAGCAGATTGGGGGTGGAAACCCTAATTTTCGGAATTGGATTTTATCAAATTTATCCTATCCGCTATCGCATTGCTCGTCGATGCTTTGTTCTCCGCCATAGGTTTCTCTACTCTTACGAAATGACAATTTTGCCCAAATTGATTTTGCACGAATATAACCATCTTCTTCTTCAAATAATTAGGGCAGATAAGCAAAGAAACACTTACAGTGATCCGCCATGTCGAAGGTTGAGAGGCCGGCGTCGGCGTACCGAATCATGGCCTCTACGGCGTCGTTTCGGTCGATTCTGCCCCATCCGCCGCTGGTCTGCCACATTCCGTTGAGCACTCTGCATATCTCCAGCGAATCGCTCCCATTCTTCACCACTGCCTTCTTCTTCTCTGCCAACTCAACCGCCGTCTCACAGCACCGGACCACTCCGTGGTTCGCCCTCGTCGACCACCGGAATCCGCCGGGCGGGGAAGAATGGGAGAAATTGTGCAGGAAGTGGTTCACTGCTAAAGCAGTAGCTGCCATTCCTTGGTTGAAAATTGAAATTGGGAGCGGAAATGGATATGATACGGATTAATAGTACTACTAAACAAACAATTCTTCGCTTATGTTTTTGGATTTGTGATTTTTTTTTTTTTTTTTTTCCTAAATAATTTGGGAATTTATTAGAATATTTTTTGATTGAATTTAATATTCTATCAACAAAACAAGTTAGAGTATGCTAACTATATAATATACTCTCTCTCAGCTTAATAAGTTTTATATTTATTTTTTTTTGTCTGTACTTAATATTAAAAATATCGTTATATTTATATAATTAAAAATCTATTTGTTAGTATCATAAGACATTAATACAAATATTTTTATCGATTTTTTTAATTTCTACTATATTTTAATATAATAATTAATATTTAAAAACCAACATATAACAAATATAAACCTTCAGAGTGGACAGAGAATATTGCTTATACCATAAGAACTTTGTCAATAGAATCTCATAACACTATAATATGACTTGCAAATGTATAGGCTATAGCTAGTGATGTGGGGATTTTCTATTTATCATATACTAAAGTCTATTTACCAAAAGTGCACATAGTGACTTTAGGCCAATACTACATATATTTAATCTAAATTTTATAGAATTCGATTGAATTCTTAAAAATTAAATATATCCAATTCACATTTATTCAATTTAAACTTTTTATAATCAACTAAATTAAATAGTGATTAAATCGCACATGATAATTATAAAAAGAAGAATCGAAGAGGAAGAAGGACATTGTGGTATTCAGTCTAACAAATTACAAAAAATTAACAAATTATAAATTCTCAAACAATTAAAAAGAAATTTAACAATACAATTGGTGGATTGATGATTTCGATTTACCGAAAAGTCAAACCAAAACCTAATCTTGTAAGTCACAATTTTGGTTTGTATTTGCTAATTTCGATTTTGATTCTCACGGTTCTGATTTAAAAACTTCCAATTTCGATTTTAGCTATTAATTTATATTTATTAATATTATAATTTTTTATTTTCTAATTTTTAAATTATAATTTGTTCAAAAACTGCAAATTTTGAATTTGATTTATTTAGCTAAAAATTCCGATCAAAAAATTATACTCCATAAAATATTTAACTAAAAAAAAGAATTACTATCAAACATAATTCTCATAAAAAATGATAAAAAATAATCAAATACTCATAAAATAAATTTTTAAGATACGTTGTTGTTGTTGTTTTTCTTTTTATATTTTTAAAAATATATCAATTTATATGTTATCTACACTACATAAATTTATATTTTAATTTATATAATGCGTTATTTTTTAAAATATATAATTTATATAATGTGTTAATTTTTAAAATATATCTCAAACAATTAAAATATATAATTTATATTTTTAATTTATATAATGTGTTATTTTAATTGTCTGAGAATTTATATTTTTAAGAATTTATATTTATCTAATAACATATATTTACAATAGAGGGGTCTAAGATAGCGGAATAAAATTTTCATGTAGTATATATTGATATAAATAATCTCACAGCATGTCACAATAATCCTAATGATCCCTCCTATATGCATGGAGTGACATGTGAAATTCTTATTACATATAAGTAATTTAAAATGTGTGTCATAATAGAATAAGTTGTGTAATGACCAAACAAAACCTCTACTTGAGTATATTTATAGGTTTGTACAATATGAATTCAATTGCTCTCCAATTTTCAAACTTTATTATTCCATTTTGATATTTTTCAATGCACGATTTCTCTCGGATTCTGAAACTTGATCGATTGAAAGTTTTAGAATTGCGAGTATTGATGTATGGGCATCAATGTCATACTCCTCCCCTGCGCGCGCACACACATATATAGTAGAGGTAATTGTGTTGATTATTGGTTATGAGAAATCAATATAGTGTTGATTTTTCGAGTCAACACATCATAAAAATGCATACAATACATTGTTTCAATTAAAAGAATACATGATGTATTAGTTGAAATTATGTGTTGATTGGTCTATATATATATATGATGTATTGTAAAAATATGAAATCAACGAGAGTATGTATTGTATTATTAATTATCATATGTTGTCGATTCATATGTTGCATTTATATTAGAATTAATATAAATAATGTAAAACTTTTTCTTTTTAAATCAAAGAGGTAACCGCAATATATCTTATATATGTACTATATAATAGTATTCCTTGCACTACTTTTCTTATTATGTTTCTTATTATATTTTTTCAACTTTTTTTATTATTGGACTTATTATCTATATTCAAAATATATAGGTTCTAAATAAAAAAAATATGCAATAAGTTATGATTATTCTTTTTGTAATATTGATGTTAAAATAACACATTAAACATATGAAAGATAGATGATATCTTTTTCAACTAATCATTCTCGCTTATATTTCTCTTAAGGTGAGAAAATCTTTTGTAACAAGTAATTTTTAGTTATATTTTCTTCAAAGTATTTCATTTGAAATGCTATACAGTGTATAGTGGAAATATACTCAATAATAATTTTAAAATATTAAAAAACATTTTAAGTCAATCGGGTTATATATTTGAGAAAGTAAAATATTTTAGATGCTCACATGGCCTCTTTAATTTGTACCACAATTCAAATTAATTTTTCAACATAAAAAATTCAGAATATGAGATAATATCTAAATAATAATTGATGAAATTTATAACTCTTATTGGATCTTGACTCTTATCACTGATAACAGTAGAACAAAATCTATAAATCATATTAAATAATAATTTCCAATGATTTTAAAATTCTAAAAAGTTATTTTGGTATATATATATTTTTTATAAATATAGAAAATAGAAATACTAAAAAAAAAATAAAAAAATCTTATAGGACAATATCTCTAGTGATTCACATTAATGCAATATAGGTAACAATTGTTGGAATTTATCATGCCTTAAAACCCTTAGTCAAAATCTATCATTTTGAAATAGTTGAGATGATGAAGCAAATAAAACTAATAGAATTCCATAATCGTAATAAAATTCGGATCTACGAAATGATTGAGGGTATTGTGTTCTTTAAACCTATAATGCAACACCTCCTGAAAAAACCTAATAAATTATGTCATTGATTCTGTATCTACTCACTGTATGTCGCTTGAAGAGAGCTTGTAGCCATCCATCGCAATTTATGATTTTTTTTTTTCTCACGATTAATAAGCTTGTTCTCTTTAACATAATCGTTGACAATGGTAGCCACGTCATGCTATGACAATTTCTCATCGGTATTTTTACCAATTGTTGTAAGGAACTTGAAAAGTGTTTTCAAAACCCATTCAACAAACTGTATTTTACATGATTTCGCAGCTGCTTTCGTAGCAATCCGATTCTCAAATTTAGTCCATTCTATGTTGTTTCTTCTCAAGCTCCGAATCATCATCATCCCCGTCATAGTTAGTTGCCACGGCTTCAACAGAGTAATCCGAAACATTTCCAGATCGACGATTCTTTTTTACCTTGACTCCGCTTGGTGCGGAATAAACATCATCTGCATCAAATCATTCTTCCGTTTTAACAATATCGTAATATTCCTTGTGTAGACCCTCGTATGTCTCCCGGTCACTGAAATCAACACTTTTCCCATCAGAGTCGACATCATGATTGTCTTCAATAAGAAAAACATGCCTTAAGCATAGAGTGCAAAATTCATATTTCCCTTTAACTTTCGAAAAATCTGAACAAGATGACAACAATGGCACATAGAATTTGAGCGGGTTTAACAATGAAAGGCAGCAGCTTAGCTGCACTTTGAGCAAGTATACAAATCGCATACCCAATGTTATTCACTTTCCAAAAATGGATCATCTTTACTCACACATTTTGGATGATAAGATTTTACACAATCCTTGTAATCACATATGCGAAGATCGCCGTCGTCTTTGAAAACAAAGCACCAATTTTCTATTTTTTCCTCGTTAATCATCACATTTTACTTCCCTTTTTTTTTCGCCGTTGTACCATAAACTTTGCCCTTCTTCTTTCTCACTCTTAATCTGAAAAATAAAAAATAAAAAAATCACATACACACAAACCTCTTTTTTTAGAAACACGAGTAAAATCAAGAGGGGATTCAAACTGAAACCCAATGGATGAATTGAACAATTTATTATCGAACAATGATTTTAAAATTGAGCACTACATAAATTTTTATTTTATATATTCATGTTCAGTGGATCAGTATTTTTTATTATTGTGACCTAAACCCTAATGGATGAATTAAATCTTATAAGCTTAAATTGACAATAAATACAAATAAAATTATACGGGTTAAGTTAAGTTGAAGAAATATACTAACGCAACAATAAAATCACATCGAAAAGAATGTTAGTGGCGTTTGTACATTTTAAGAAAGAAAAATATACTTTTCAAAACAAAAATTTGTACGTTTTCAAATAATTTTTTGTAGAACAATCACTGCCTTCACAATGTATTTAAAATATTTAATT
The DNA here is from genome assembly GCF_009805555.1 of Andrographis paniculata. Lineage (NCBI taxonomy): Eukaryota > Viridiplantae > Streptophyta > Magnoliopsida > Lamiales > Acanthaceae > Andrographis > Andrographis paniculata. The sequence continues at coordinate 4,515,551 of NW_026137614.1, forward strand.
TTTACCTTATACAAACTTTATTCGCTCGAGACTAATATTTTTTATAAATATTTGCATTTTGTTTCAAGGGTTCTTGTTATATTTTTAGAAGAATATTATTATTATTATTATTAGTATTAGTATTAGTATCAAATCATACTGTTTACAATCGAGCAATGATTTTAAGATTAAGCACTAAATAAATTTTCACTTTAAATATATTTATGTTTACTTGATCATGTCTTTTACTATGGTAACTTTAACGTCAATGGATAAATGAAACTTAATAAGTTTAAATCGACAATAAATGCAACTAAAATTACATGGGTTAGGTCGAGTTGAAAAGAATACACTAACACAACAATAAAATTGCGCCGAAAGAGGTTTTGGTGTCGTTGGTACTTTTTAAAAGAGAAAAATATACTTTACAAATATTTGTATTTTTTCAATTTATCTTTAACTAATTTTTTGTAGAGTAACAATTACCTTTACAAGGTGTTTGAAATACTTATTTTTTTGCTTTAAACAAATTTTGTTCGGTCGAGACTAATAACTTTTTATAAATATTCTGCATTTTGTTTCAAGGGTTGATAGTTGTTATTTTTTAAATTTTTTTTTTTTATATTATTATTGTATCGAATCAAACGATTTATTGTTGAGCGATTGTTTAATGATTAAGCATTACACAATTTTTTACTTCAAATATATTCATGTTTATTACATCATTATTTTTTGCTGTTGTAATCTAAACTCTAATTGATGAATTAAATCTTGTAAGCTTAAATCGACAATAAATGTAAATAAATTTACACAAATTGGGTTGAGTTGAAAAACGATACTAACACAACAATAAAATTACGTCGAAAGGAGTTTTGGTGTCATTTGTACTTTGCAAGGGATAAAAATATACTTTTTAAGACAAAGATTTATACATTTCTAATTCATCTTGTAGAAAAACAAGTACTTTTACATGATGTTTGTAAATTATATTTGAATTTTGAGTATTTTAATTTAAAAGAATATTTTAAGCATTCATGTAGAAAATTACGATACAATTTAATATACATATATATTATTTTTATTCTTATTATGTATGTCTTTTTTTTATTTGTTCAATCTTTTTTTAAAGTTCTCACAATATATGTATTTTTTTTCTAAAAGATTTGATTTTGAATATTATATTCTAATATATTTGTGTAGATTATATCCAAATTTTAAGTATTTTGATTTGAAAAAAAGTTTAAGAAATTCACACAAAAATTATATTTAATATATAAAATTTTTATTTTTGTAATTTTATTTTTATGTATTTTTAATTGATTATTATATTTTAATATTCAGTTTGTATGTTCATTTCTTATATAATTTATGAAGAAAATAAGCATGTTTTTTTGTGGATAGAATGAGTATTTATTTTTTTTCAACTTTGTAGACTATGTTAAAATTTTGTGTCTTTAGGAATATCTGAAAAATTTATATGTAAAATTAAAATAAGTTTTAATATATAAAAATTTATTTTTTATTTTAATATTTTTATTTTATTGTGTATATATATTTTTTAATTATCTATTGTAATATTCTTATTTTCTACTAATCAATTCTTATATATTTTCTTATTGATTTTTTTTTTAGCATTATATCCTAATTATTTTTTTTAAAACAATTCTGTACATTATGTTTAAATTATGAATATTTTGATATGAGAATATTTGAAAATTTATAAAGAAAAGTATAATAAATTTTAATATACATGAATATTTTATTTTTATTTTAATATATTCACTTTGATTGTGTATGTATTTTTAATTATTTATTTATTATATTATATTTTATTTTATTAATCACTTTTTTATTCTTATTGTATACGTACTTTTTCAAATTGATTTGATTTTTAGTATAATATTTAATACATTTTTTAATTTTATAGATTATGTTCGAATTTCGAATCTTTTGATTTAAAATTTCTTTTTGAAATTCATAAAAAATATTATGATAAATTGTAACGAATATTATGATAAATTGTAATATATAAAAACTTTATTTTTATTGCAGTAGTTTCATTCTTATTGTGTATGTTATTTTAATTATCTATTATGTTAATTTTATTTTTTCTACAAATTTTGTTTTTTAAAAATTTTTATTTTGTATTCTTTTTTTCAATTTGTTTTAATTCGAGTAATATATTATATATATATAAATTATAAGTTTTATTTATTAAAAAATATTAAATCAAGATATAATGTAACATATAAAAAACCGTATATAGTATGAGTTACATGCTATTATTAAATATATGTTAATAAATTTAATTGATCATATTTTAAGTTTAATTTGACTGATCGTTCAAGTAATTTACAATTAATCCATAATTAAAATTTTAATGCAACAACATTGAGCTCGGTTTGTTTAGAGAGGTTTGATTTGAATTATTTTGTAAATATTAAACATTTTATTGTAAAAGAGGTGTTTGAATGGAATTGTTTTAAATAAATCTTGAAAGTGATCGTTTTTGTAAAATATACTATTGAATAAAATAATTTTAATGAAATAGTTGTCCCAATTGCTGATAGAAAATTTAATTTAATTAATTTATATAAAAATAAAATTTAATAATATTTACACCGTTTATTGTTGACTTATAAGAGATGTTTGACGGTTTTTATTTTAAGAGTTTTTAGCTTATTAAACAGCTTTTAGTAATTAGTTTGGTAAATTAAATTTTTCTAATAACTTTTTGGATAAAAAAAACTAATTTCTAAAAAGCTAACATACCCAACATTTTGAAATAAATTTTTAATTTAAATTTTTTTATTTCTTATATGCCCTTAAATTTTTTCAATAAAAATATATTATTTTTTAAATCTAAATACAATAACAATAAATACTATTTTATAACATTTTTATAATTTTTAATAACTAATAACAAAAAATTTCAAATATTCTAAACTGAAAAGAATACAATCGAATATATTAAAAAAAAATAAAATAGAATCAAACAACTAAGATCAAACAGTTGTTTTATCAAACATTTTAATACAGGCACCTAATCGAATCAGCTAGTCAAACTAACTAATTGAATCAGTTAACAACTATCAGCTAATTAAAATAGCTAACAGCTATCAGCTAATTGCCACACGCTAACCACAGTGTGATTTGTTTTCTCAATCCACAGATTTTCCAAACGCTCCATACGCCAGTGTCATCAAATCAAATCCTGCCCACAATTCACCATTTAATCGAGACCGTACATTACGTTGAACCCATAAAATAAACGGCCTTGATTCAATCCGGATCGGGAGTTCGGGATCCATCATCATACGCGTTCACCTGTGCAATAACTAATCCTCTCTCTCTCGAACAACGACCGGCAAACCGCCACGAACCGTGGCGGTCAGACCGGGGACGAACCGCGGACCGCCCTGACTCGGCAGCGAACCCACCTCAAAATCGAACCGCCGGATTAATGACAGCGCGACGGCTTTTATCTCCACAATCGCCATTTCCTTCCCCAAACACACTCTCGGCCCCGCTTGAAACACCGGGTACCTGTACGGACACTCCTGCCGGAATATTCCATCCTTGATCCATCTCTCTGGCCGGAATTCCGTACAGTCCGGCCCCCATATCGCCGCCATCCTCCCCATCGCGTAGGGGTGGTACGTCACCCTCGTCCCGCCGGCGACCGGCGTCCCGTCGGGGAGGACGTCGCCGGACCGGCAGAATTTTGAGTCCAATTGAACCGGCGGGAATAATCGCATGCTCTCGTGGACCGCCGCTTGCAGGTAATGCATTTCTCTAAGCTGTCGGAAGTTCAAATTTTCCGATTGGCGGCCCCCGCCGTCGCCGATTACCTTGTCGGATTCTTCCCGGATTAATTTGGTGACACGTGGATTTTGGCTAAGCAGCCAGAAAAGGCTGGTGAGGGCGGCGGCCACCGTGTCGCGACCGGCGAGGAGGAAACTGACGACGATGTCGCGGAGGAAGACGTCGTCGGCGGTCGTCGACATGAACCGGGACAGGAGGTCTCCGTTGGATGCTGACGTGGCGCCGTCGCCGGCGCCGGCGAGGTTGTCTCTTCTATTTCTGATGACTCTTTCTGCTAGCTCGTGGACCGATCGGATTGCTCGCCGGAGATTCTTCTCCGATCCGACGTTAAGGAATCTTTTAACTTTCCAGACCACCGGGGACGTCACCACCGCCCTTTCCGCCGACAATTTGGAGGCGGCGTCGAAAGCGGCGGCAAATTCCGACACCGGGAGTGTCGGAGTCAGACAGCCTGGATCAAATCCGAAGGAGAATTTACAGATACTGTCGAACGAAAACCGCCTGAAAATATCCTGCAAATCGACAGTCCGGCCGGCGGCGGCGGCGGCTGACATTATAGGAACAAGCCTTGTCTGAATTTCAGATTCGACGACGTCGTAAGCGTAGGATCGAATCGAATTGCTGCCGAGTTCAAGACACGCCATTTTTCTCTGAAACTTCCAGAGGTCTCCGTCGACGTTGAAAATCCCAAACCCTAAAAGGTCACCCAAAATTGCAGAAAAGGGCTTACCTTTTGGGTAATTATTAAAATTGGTCCTCAGAATGTATTCAACGTTGTCTGGATTGGCGGTGATGACATTGCCGAGGACATGAACGTGGATTGTGCCGGTCGGCGATTGGGCGAGAAGGTGGGAGTACCAGTCGCATAGATTGTTGTACTTGAGGGCCCAGGAGGCGGTGAGGAAACCCTGGCAGACATGGCAGCCACACCATGGCTGAAACTTGAATTTTCTTACAAAGAGGAGAATGAGTGTCAGAGAGACAGTGAAGAAGATGAAGTGACTATACGGTATCAGCCATGTCGCAAAAGCTGAAATTGCCGCCATTGTTATTGGTTAATTTTTGCAGAGAAATTTTCAGACAGGTTTTGTTTGTGGATGAGGGAATTAACTTCGATATTGCGACATATATATATATATATAGTGTGTATATATAGGCACGTGTGGTTTTAATTAATGAGATATTATAGTGAACTGGAATTTAATCACGTGAGGCAATCAGGCTAAATGCGCAGATAAAACGCGTGCAAATATTTGTTATAGACGAAGATAGCTTAGCCAGATAATCACAATCAAGCGGGATTTGCTCGTGTCTAAAAACTGTATGTTGGGAAAATTTTATTATTTAATAATTTATAATTTAATTATTTATATATAATTAAAATAAATTTAAAACATATGTTTGTAAAAGAAAAAGTAAAAATATATATGTCATAATGTTTTATTACTCTCTCTTCCATAAGTAAATATTTATTTACTTTTTGCTTGATATTTGAATATTATTTATTAATCAAAATATATTTAAAAAAAAACACAAAAATACACTTGTATAAAAAATTATACAGAATATTTTTAATGTTAAATAAAATAATTCAAATAGCAAATAAATATATTTTTATGAGACGGATGGAGTATTATTATTATTATTATTAATACCGTGGAAACCTATATATACCATGAAGCCCACCAATATTTTTAATTTATATAAAACTTTAAAATAACAATATTTTTAATTTGACTAAAAGGCCAACCTTAATATTTGCAGGTATAATTTATTAAGTATGTGACCTCGTACTAGGAAGTAATAGATCGATATTCACATCAATATACTCTTCAATGATATTAACTATTCGTTTGGTTTTAGTTTCGAACCAAAATCACTACTTTTCAATCTACATCATTTTTAATAAAAATATACTCTCTCCGTCCCAATACAATAGTCCTGCTTACCATTTTTGTCCGTCTCAAAACAATAGTCTCATTTTTATAAATAATCATATCACTATAAAACTACCCTTACTTTTTCATTATTATTACACAATTGCCACTATTTTTTACACTAATACAGTCACAAGGGCAAAAAAGTCTTTTATCCGTACTTTTTACCAACTACCAAGATAATATCAATATTCCTTAAATCCTGTGTCAAACACAACCCAGACTATAGTTCTGGGACGAGGGGAGTATTAAATTTCATCCGTCCGCCTCGAAGGGCCACATTTACCTTTTACATTGTTATACTTAACATTAAAAATATCTTTATATTTGTATAAGTTTTTGTACAAATGTTCTCGTATTAATATTATAAGATACTAATGAAAGTATTTTTGCAATTTTTCTTAATGTGTACTAAGTTTTGATATAGTAATTAATATTTAAATATCAACACTCAAAAAGTAAATGAGACCTTAGAGCAGGATGAATATAGTATTTTTTATAAAAAAATATACATCAAAATAAAATTCAAATAAACCCTCATTGTCCCATAATTGTCATTTTAATCTAATCAAATTCCAAAAGCATTCAAAATCCAAAACCATATTCACAAGACAAAAGAAATTTATGGATATGTTTGTTTGTAGATTTGAAAGTTGAATCTAAATAGTAACCTTTTTCAAACCTGCTCTCGTTTCGAGTCAAGAGATAGATAAATAGACACATCCCATTGCACTGATCGGGGGCGTTCGTAGTGACTGAGGGGGTCGAAGACCAAGAAGTGAGTTATTTATACCAAACATTCTTCTTACGGCTAGATCCAATCTCCTGGTCCCTGCGGAAAGGAAAAAGAATTTCTCGCTCTTCCTTTCAGAAAGGGAGAAATCCTATTGATTGCATTTTTAAATTGAAAATATTATTTTTTGTGAGATAAATAAATAACGATGTGATATTTTAAATTTAAAATCAAAACATAGTTTAATATGAAATGGTCAAGAAATAAATATTTAATTTGATATTTTTAAATAAAATTTGTATGAATATTAAAAAATTTGTTTAGTTTTTGAATTTATACGATTATGTAGTTTGAGTTTATGTAACAATGATTTGAGAATGACATTTTATTAAAAAATAATGCTTATATATTTTTATTAAAACGGTCATATAAAATAAGTATTGAGAATATTCAATATTTTAAAAGTCACTTTTTATCCTTTGTGTTCCATTTTTAAAATTAAATAATAATAATAATAATAAATAAAATTATCCAATTAAAAAAAAAAGGCACTCCCAAAATATCATTTGTGTTCCATTTGGGTTGCAGCCGAAGTGAAAGCGTGTGGCAATTGTCTGATTGCGACATCTCTTATCTGGCAAAAGGGCAAGTGTTAAAAGCGTGTTTATTTGTTACGTCGACAGCCGTACAATGTTCAAATTGGAGGCGGATATGGTTTAATTATTTGCAAATATATATTACTTTCGGCTCTAAACGTCTCATTTATTTTTTTAAGTATTTTTTAAGTATTGATATTTAAATATTAATTATTACATCAAAAGATAGTACAAATTAAAAAAAAATTGTAAAAATACTTTCATTAGTGTTTTATAAAAATATTTTTAATGTTAAGTACAATGACGCAAAAGGTAAATGTGACCTTAGAGCCAGATGTAGGAAGTATATTGTTAAACGACTTGTTACATGAAATAAACTGTTAGGGTACGCATTATTTATTTATTTTCATACCATATTAAATGAAATAAAATATCATGTTACCTAAAAATTTAAACTGTTAGAATATGCATAATTTATTTATTTATCTACAAATATGAGTCAACCAATATGACTATTATGGTATCGAATTCGGAATGTCTCGTGTTCAAGTTATACCGTTTTCATTGGTTGCTGTTTACGTATAAAATCTGTCTATTATATTAAATGATCATTTCATTTGAAATGAATAAATGATTATACTTTTTCTTGATCATTTTTTTATTTAAATTTGTTAATCTCTAAATTATTTGATGAATGTTTTGAAGATTACCAAATAAATACAAAATTATTAAATTTCGTAAAAAAATAAATAAATCTATACTTATAAAATAGAGGGAGATAGTATATTTTTATTCATGAAAATGACATCTAATACACGTACAATTAGTATATATATGGCTGACAAAAAATAAATACAAATCAAAAATTAATTCAAACATAACACCAAAAATAAAAATTTGGGCCTAAAAATTAGACACCGAATTTTTTTTTGGTCTCGGCCAACCCAACACAATTGAAAAATCAGATTGTGTTTGGACTTGTATAAATCATATCGGGTTAGACTTGACCTGATTTACAATTGAAATATATATAATTTAGAATGTGATATTTTGTTTATAAAATAAATGTTTAATATAATCTTTTAAGTAAAAGTATATGCATTTGATGTAGTATTTTAAAATATATATTGTTGTCAAAAAAATTTAAAATTTTTACATAAACGGAACATAAATTTGAATTTAACATATATTACTATATATCTATACTTGTACTATTTATTTATAAATATATTATTTCATTCGTCTCATATATAATTAGACCTGTCAAAACGGGTTAATGGGGCGGATTGACCCACAACCCACCATAACTCGTAAATAGACGGGTTGTTTGTGGGCCAACCCGCGGCGAGGCGGATCAAAATTTCATTAATCCAACCCAACACATCGGCGGATGACGAGCTAAGCGGGCTAGCCCACAGGCTTTTTTAAAATAATAATATTATAAATATTTTTGTAATTAATATTTAAAAATATCTAAAAATAATTATATTATAGAATCTAAATAATAAATATTTTAAAATAAATAAAAAAATATAATTTTTTTTTTAATTCTAAATAGTAGTATTAGTTAGTGTGTTTAGAAAAATTAATAGTATTAAGAAATATTTTACAAACAAATCATAATTAATTTTATGAAATCGTAGATTCTAGAATAAAAAAATATTATAAAACAATAAAATGAAAGACGAACAAAACAAATGATAAAAAATAAAAATAAATAAAAGTGACATTGATAACAGAGTTAGAAAATAAAAGCAACGTGTAAATAATATTGATTAATTTATTTAAGTTAATTTTATTCTTCTTAACTAAAAATATTTCTTTTCAGTAGATTAAAAATAGTAATATATTATTTATTAAATAAAATGTACATGATGATTTTGATATATTTTTCTTTTTGTAAGTTATTTATAAATTAATTGTATTTATAATTGTATATTTGTAGTTTATATAAAATTAAAATATATTCTGATATTAATATTTGATTATTTTTATTATAATTTTTTAATATGACAGTAAAAAATAATTAAAAAAATATTTAGTTGATACGGGTGAATATTTACTTAGTCTGCGGGCTAACCCGCCCCATTGCGGGCTAACCCACTCTCAACCTACGGCCCACGTGGGTTGGTCCATTTAGGCTCGCATTTTAACGGGTTTACAAAATCACAACCCAACCCTCCTAAAAAGTAAGGCGGAACGGGCCAATCTGACGGGCTCGACCCATTTTGACAGCTTTACATATTATGTTATGGTTTCTATTGTTATCTATCTCATATTTTATGTTATATTTTTTTTTAGAAAAAAGATTACACACCCTGATTATATTTTAAACTTTTAAATTTATAATTTTTTAAAGTTTAATTATACTACTAAATTATTTTAATCTTAATTTATAATTATTTTTATTAATACAATATTAAATATTTATTGATTATATTATTCCTAAATTCTGTTATATTACCATTATCTTTTTCATAAATGTATGAATTGTTTTTATATACGTGAATACTACCGATTAATATTTAAATAATATTCTCTCTGTCTCAAACATTCTACAACATTGTTTTTGGGTATGTCCCAAACATCCTGTAATATTTCCAAAATAGGAAATAATTAATTATATTTAATCTCTACCCCATATTTTATCCCCTCACATCATCCAAATAAAAAAAAATATATATATTTCTCTCTCCATCACATAATTTAATTTTTAAATTATACTACTTAATACTACCCACCTAAAAACTCGTGCCAAAAGTAAATGTTGCACCTTATTTAGGATGGAGGGAGGGAATAATATTTTAAAATTTTCATGCCAAAAATGAACATCTATATTAGAGGTGGACAGAAAATAGTAATTTATTTATTTATTTCTAATATTTATACAATTGATTCTCTCTCTTCCACTTATATGTAATAAATTTAAAGAAGTAATAATACTATAACAATGAATATTATGAAAAAATCTAAAATACCATTGAATAAATAGTGTATTATCTGATCACATTTTGATAAATATTGATAAAAATAAAAGTGAATTGATAATTGAGTATGAACAATATAAATTATAAACAAAAATGAACTATTTAAATAGGATAATACATAATGACAAATAAAACAATATACGTGAGAGGACGAGAGTATTTACCATTTTTGTTCGTCTCAAAATAACAGTTTTATTTTTATAAATAATCATATCACCATAAAATTATCCCTATTTTTTTATTATTATTACACAATTGCCACTACTTTTTACACTAATATACTCATAAGGACAAAAAAATCGTTTATCCTTATTTTTTACCAACTATCAATATAATATCAATATTTCTTAAATCTCATATCCAAGAGAAGAAGACTATACTTTGGCACGGAGGGAGTATATTAGTTATAAATTTTATTATTTAATTAAAACATCTTATCGAAGTAATTATTACAGTATTTATTTAAAATATTATATTAGTAGCATTTTGTTTTGTTTTTATTAATTTTAAACAATTACAAAAAAGCTAATAAAAATCCTCAACAGTCAACTCAAACAAAGCATCGCTTAATTTGAGACACGTTTTAAATGAGAGCTGAATGGCGAATTTAAACAGTTTTGTGTTGAGCTGTTAATTTCAAATTTTCGATGTCGGCTTTTTATTTTAATGAAGTTAATTTACTTTTGGGTGCGTTCATTTATTTATTTATTTATTTTATTTTTTTATACGAGAAAATGTATTGATAATTTTAAAAATAACATTTATGTTTAATTATTAACTTTTTTAATGAATAATAATATATTCTCTTCCTCCCCTACTTATCTATTCATTTATTTTTTTTAACAAAATTTTAGAAATATTAGTATTATATTGAGTTGTAGTAGAAATAAAAGTAAAAAGATTAAACTATCATTATTAGTATTGTATGATATAAAGATAATGACATTTGTATAATATATCGTAAGTTGCAAGGGTGTAATGTTAGGCAGATAGTACAATTATTTTATAAAAAAAATGAATATTTTTTTATGAGACTGACCAAAATAAAAAAAATGAATAAATTGATAAGGAAGAGAGGGATTATATATTATATTAATATGTATATATATATATTATATTTTTATAATATTTATGAAAATTATATCACCCAATGTTTTGCTATTTTTATCTATTATTAAATAAAAGTATGTATTTTTTAAAAAAAATTAAGTGTAGACTCCATTATAATATAGTAAAAATTCTATTGTTTTTTTTTTTACACATCTTTAAAAAAAAAAGAAAAAAAAGACTAATATACTACACATATTTATTATTTTTATATTTTCTACACAATAATCTATACCTAACATAAAAAAAAAAAAAAAAATTCTATCCAACAATCTCCCAAAACAAGCATACTTATTTGTTTCAATATAATAACATCAAATTAAATTTAAGAACAAAATATTTTATTTGTAAAATGCACCCACTAAATAATAATATTTCTTAAATTACATATAAAAATTAAATGTGTATATTTCTAGTGGATTGATAGAGTTTAATAGTAAGATATACTCCTTCCTTCCGTCTATCATAAAAATATCCCTCTTATTATATATATGAAAATTTAAAAAAATTATAATTCTTAAATAATTAAATTTAAAAATATATTAGTAAAATAATACTACTCTGTCCGGTCAGAAAGAAAACATATGTTTTTGGACATTATATTTAACATTAAAAATATTTTTATATTTGTATAGTTTACTCCAAAAATATAATTGTATTTATATAATAAGAGACTAATAGATGTATTTTTATCATTTTTTCTTTATCTATATTACGCTTTGGTATAATAATTAATATTCAAAAGATTAACACAAAAAATCCCTGTATACTTTGTGGTTGGACGGAGGTAGTATTATAGTATAATATAAATAATTATAAATTAGATTAAGATAAGATAATTAAACAATTTAATTAAGTTAAAAAAATTATAATTTATAAAATTTAATATATTATTAAAGTGTATAATCATTTTTTTTATATAAAAAATAAATAAATCAAATGAGACCAATCAAAATATAAATTTAAATAAAAAGTTGTGTTAGCAAAAAATTATAAGATGAACGAACCAATAATTTTGTACGTGGTTTTCAAACATGTGATATATATGGTCGAATTGGTATAATGTAAAAAAAAAACCTCAATAAGAATATAAAGACAACACATGTTAAAACAATTATTGTCGTCGAAAGAAAAAAAAAAAAAAAAACATCAAATGACTTACAAATGTCAAAGAGATCGATGAAGCCAAGAAAGCTAAAGAAAGACGGGAAGAAATTAAATATCCGAATTCTACAAGTCCACATAATAGTTTCATAGTCGATCCCATCGACTAAAATACTTCTCTACAAGCCTTGGCCATAATATAAATTGTATCGAACGATTATTTATTTATTTTCAAATATGTTTTCAATCTATCGTTTGAAAGCATATTTGACAACTCCGGCAATGTGAGTATACATGAAATAATCATCCCAATCGATGCTTTTTGGATCGAAGTAGAACATTTCTGTTGTCTCGATATTACAACACTTCTCCATTGCAATCCTCAATCTTTCTGTGTTGGTGTCATCGAATCTGCATCAAAGAGGACAATCATCGATACATATATATACATATATGTGTGTGTGTTCATATATAATTCAACGAAAAATAATGTAGTAAAAGATACAATGCATAAAATATTTATTCGAGAAAGTTACTCACACTCCCTTGAAGAAGATGTAGGGACTAAACAAGTCTACGAGCCTTATCAAGAACTTGACCTTTCTAGAAAGATCGAGATATGTTCCTTGAAGATGTCGGCAACTCGCAAAGTTTAACATACTAAGAACCTGTAAAATTAAATATTATTATCGGAATCCCAAAATCAATTTTTTTAAATAATTAGTACCCTAAATTCAAATATCTTTTATAGTTTATGTTATGGTGCTAGGGGCTAATCAACAGTATACTTATACATTAGCCCTAATAGTATGTGAAAATATAACAAACAGTACATAAAAAATAGAATAGACAATACGTAGATATAAAATGTTAGTATATCATTTTTGCTATTTTTGTAAATCTCATTTTAAAGTATTTATTTTTTATTTTAATAAAAGTAAATATATTCTAATACCAAAATACTCTTAATTTTTACCTAAATTATGAATATATCATTACACATACAATTACTTTATACATAAAGTCAAAAGACAAAAATGTCAAAACTACTTACACATTTTCATAAACCAATAAAATATTACTCTCTCTCTCCGTTCGCCTCTAAGGGTCACATTTACCTTTTGCATAATTGTACTTAACATTAAAAATATCCTTATATTTATATCATTTTTTGTACAAATATCCTTCTATTAGTATTATAAGACACTAATTGAAGTATTTTGCAATTTTTTTTCTTAATTTGTATTACGTTTTGATATAATAATTAATATTTAAAGATCGACACGCAAAAAGTAAATGAGACCATTAGAACCGGACGAACATAGTATTATTTTTTAATCCGAAAGGACAAATGAGGAGGGAGTATTATTTATGTTGTCGGTATTGTGCTTGATTAAAGTTTATAACAACATTCTTTATATATATATATATATATAAATAGCACAATATATATCATATAACTATTTTTAATATCAAATTAAAAATTAACTTTAATTTAAAATTATATTGAACATATATTTATATCATAGTAAACAATTATTTTAGTTCAAATTAATGAATGATACCATCGTAAACAAACTAACCTTGAGAGGAATCAAGTAATGAAAGTTGATGTATCTTCGGACTGCATCGACGGTGGCCAATTCTTTGCCCTTACAAACCACGACGGGGTTCCCGTCCTTGTCCATCCATGGGTGCTCGGTGAAGAATCGCCAGCCGTACAACTGAAGCTGGCGATACTTCACCGGATTCGACATAGACGATCCCACGTGGTAGATCGTCGTCATGTCCGAAGCTTCCCTCGCCATTGCTACAATCATGGCATTCACAACCATGTCGACCGGAATCTGCAAAATTAAAAATTAGTACATTTAATATATTGGGTGAAATATAATATAGGCAAAATTGTTCATAATTTTCCAGTAGTTTTGAAACTCAACGTAAATCCTCGTGTACTTTAAGAATTGTATAACGCCCTCTTATACTTTAAAAAATATTGCAGGAAATTTTTTTTATATTTTTTATGTGTTAAAAAGATGATTTTCTATCTATATTTTGCATAGTAAGGGGTTTTATGTAGCATTTTTAAAAATATATTGAGTGTCATATAATTTTTAAATTATAGAAAGAATTTACACTAAATTTCAAAACCACGTGGAGTTATGAGCAATTTTGCTTATAAATATATAATGTAATAATTAATACTTTTTTTGTCCACAAACTAATATTCTATTTTTCTATTTAGGATATTCTTTTTAAATACAAATTTTACTTTTTTACTCTTTATTTATTTACCACTTTTAATCTCTACCTTACTATAAAGAATAAATTAATCAATTCATAACAGAAAAATAATTACCAAAATAATTATACAAATATACTTTAAAACAATAAAAATTAGACAAAGGTAGTATTAGAAGTCTCACCAAGTCTATTACACTTTCAGGATCTCCCATGAAGCATTTCATTTTGCCCTTCCCATACCCAACCACAAAGCTGTCGATATTTCTGAATATATATATATATATATATTTGTACATTAGATATTATTATTATTATTATTAGGCAAATTAAAATTGTACAAAATCCACTTGTGATTTCACTAAATTGCGCCAACTCTCCCATATTTTCAAAATTGCGTCAATTTTTTTCATAGTTTTACAAACTCTGCGTCTAACTCTTTAGCCATCCTTATTAAACCGGGTTTAACATGTACGCGTCCAAACTGCGAATAAATTTCAAAATATTCATTTCGAAATCTTTAAAATTACAAATATACTAATTATTTTTAGATTTAACTTAAAAAACAACAAATCTACTCAAAAATAATTATTTTTCTCTAGTTATAAGAGTTTTTTTTTATTATTATTTTTTTAGGTTAAATATAAAAAATAATGAATATATTTGTAATTTTAGGGGTGTAAAAATGAAATTTTTAAAATTCATTCATAGTTTGAGCGCGTATAGTAAATACGGTCAAGAGAATTAGAAACAAAATTTATGAAACAATAAAAAATTGACGCAATTTTATGAAACCTGAATTTTGTGAAATTTAGTTTATTATTATTGTTGTTGTTATTGTTGTTAGGAATGATTGATCGAGTAGAGTGAGAGAGTACCTTACGCCTTGAAGCCAACCAGGGAATGGGTCCTTAAAGGTGCTTGTAATGATAGTTGGCCTTAGGATGACAACACGGCCGTGTTGATGATCAGACAAGAGCATCTCTCCCATTGCCTTTGAGAAAGAATAAGTGTTGGGCCAGCCGTATAGGGCAGCTCTTTTTTGCCCCAAAGCTTTCATTACAGTCTCCTCGTCGTCTTCCTCATGATGATTTCTTTTCTGAAGCTTTTTTAGGGTTTCCTCGACAATGAGCTTTTCCTTCTCAATGTCCAAATCACTTCTGCCATTAAGACTCTCCCCCAGCTTCAATGGCTTCTCCACAATTATTCCTTCTTTCTCCCCACACACATATGCTGTACTTGCACTTGCACTACCACTCAATTAATTTTCCATTCAATTTATATATATACATATATATATATAATCTTAATTAAAATATTTAAAATTATTTTTTTTTGAAAAAATAAAAATAAAAATTGAAACTTATAACATCGATTATATTTATAAATATTAGAAACAATACTTGACGAAAATATATACATAATAGAAATTGCATTTTGTTTTCTTAGAGGATGTTGGATTTTTTCTTTTTTTTTAAAAAAAAAAAAGAAAAAGAAAAAAACGAAGAAAATAGTACAAAGTTTTGATACAATATTTTACGAGAAAAAATAATTATTTGATCATTTGATGTAATGTTCTATTATTTTAAAAAAAATGCGGTAGAGAAATAGTATAAAAAATAAATTGAAAAGTTATGTAAATGGAGCCAATGTTTTGTTTTACTTGTATTTTTTATTATTCAATTTCTCAATTTTACTTTAACAATATTATATTTGAAACAATTAATATATTTAATCACTATCTTACATTAAAAAAAAAAAAGTAATATATATATATATATTTATATAGTATAAAAATAAAATAAAATAAAATAAAAGAGAAACAAGTAAATAAAGATAGAGAAAACTGACCAGTTGATACATGGAGAAACACTTTGAGTTTAGTGCATTTTTCTGAGAATTTAAAAACATTTGCAGCTCCAATTGTATTGATTCCAAGGGCAACATCGTATCTGTGATTTACATTTTTTATTTAAAAAATAATATATATATATATAGGAAAATTTGATATATATATATATATATTTTATGTGAAGTATGAGAAATTGCGTAGGTAATATAAAAATAAAGAGCGTGTAATATATAATATTTTTTGAAAAATATGTTGACTTTTTTTCGTTAAAAGAACAAAGCCGAAAATTAAAAATGAATTCTACTTTGAAAATTTTGAAAAGTATTTGAGTCGAAAAAAGTTGGGAACGTAGTGTAGATGATTTTTTTAAGATTTTATTTCTGATTTTTATTTGAACAGTAATTCAGATATAATATTTTTTTAGAGTAAATAACATATATTTATAAAAAAATTAATTGAATGATAAAACAATAATAAAAAAAAAAGTGTTATATATATATATATATATACCGAACCTCTCGTCGAAATTGGTGGTGGCGGCCAAATTGATGACAATGTCGAGCTGCTCGAAAAGTTCGTCCAAAACAAAGGATGGTAAGCCGAGGCCATCGCCATTTCTTACATCGCCGGCGATCACCCGAATTTTTTCGGCTAAAATTGAATCCAATTCATTTCCATATTTTTCTTTTACTACGCGAAACAATTCTGCTCCCAATACCTTCATAAAAATTCAGTTTATTATTTTCAATTTTTTTCATAATTATATATATATATATATAAATGAATTGTTACAAAATTTAGTTATGTATTTACTATATATATAAATAAAATGTGACATTAAAGTAAAAAGGGGTTATGAATACGACAGAAGGGTCTCGTGGGTCAGTTCAATAATTTTGTCCCTTAGCTTCTATACATAGCATGCATTGTCCATTTATTATTACACATTACATATGTTAAATTTTATTTATTGAAATTATAATTTGGCTGAATATTGATATGATACTATTAAAAAATTGTTGCATGTGAATTAAAAAGTAACTCTAAAATATATGAAAATAAAATAATCTACTTTTTTGGTACTTTATATTATTTTATTTTTATCATTTACTTATTTACTATTTTAGGAATAAAAAAAAAATTTAATCTCATTTTTGTAGCTATTATTGTCTTGCATATGCACTTTCTAATCTTTCTCTTACACTCTTTTAAGATACACTTTTCATACTATTTAAAAAATAAAAAATATTCTTCTCTGTCGTTCAAATCTATGCTCACTTTTCTTTTTGGGTTGTCATCGAAAATTATTCTCGTTTCCCTTTTAAGCAAAAGATTATTACATTTTTGTATTTTTTCTACTATAAAAAAATTAATAATTATTACTCACTTTTATTAATTCTCGTGTCTGGTCAAATGAACACAGATTTGCATAACGGAGGGAGTATATTATATTTAAAATGTTATATACGAATTTATATTCGTTTCAGTTAAAACAATGCATTTATATCTATTTATATGACATTAGATTATTTCCTATTTAATTTACTATAATTTTTAAATCATCAAGTGTTTCTTTTGGAGTTCAATCTTTTCTTTTCTTTTTATACAATATTTTATTAGAAAAAATAGTATATATATATATATATATTTAAATAATTGTGATTGTTATATAGTAAAAAATTAAAATCAAATTTTAAAAGAAGAAAATATTTAGAGTTGTTCTCTTTAAACTTTTCCCCTCAATGTTTTTATTATGTAAATGGTGTGCTTGGTAGATGTGTTTAATGTGATATTAATTTCAATAAATATTATTTTTTTTTTGGTGTAAAATAAAAAAGAAAGTATTTAAATTGATTTTTTTATGAGAAACATACAAATTAAATAAACAAATTAACTTTATGATTTCCCTATAAAAAGAAATATTTTTTCTTACAAAAATGATGTTAGAATATTACTTAAACTAAGTTATTGAATCAAAACACAAAATCAAACTCAAACTACGTTATTTGAATGTTAATTAGATTGTTTGCTGCTAATTTAGAAATATAAACAGAAAAAAGAACTAGAGGGAGAGAAGCTAACAATGGTTAATAAAAATAATAACTATAAAAATATATATATTATATTTGTAACGAAATTTCGTCCATAAAATTCATGTTTAATTTTATCCCTTATTCTATTTTTAAAGTTATTAATAACAAAAAAAAAAAAAATGAACTCAAAGAACAAAAAATTTTGTACAAAAGTGTTTTTTTTTTCTTCGGTGTAATAACAATAACAATAATAATAATAATAAAAAATAAAATAAAATAGATACATATAGTCATATACATATATATACCTCAGTGTTGAATCGATGGAGGGCTGAGATGGAATCAGCAGCTCTGAGGAGAAGATAAAGCTTCTTCACATTGGGCCCTGCGACTCTTATGATCTTCTCTATCAACACTGTATGTACACAGATTCATTATAATATACACTCATATATATATATATAGAGAGAGAGAGAGAGAGGAGAGAGAGAGAGAGACCCTTTGCAAGAAAGCCAGTAGCACCAGTGATAAGAATGCTTTTGTTGTGAAGGAACTCAATAATGGAAGAAGATGAAGATGCAGAAGAAGAAGAAGATGATGATGATGAAGAAGAAGATGAAGAAGCCATTCCAATTCCAATTTGCAATGCTTCCATTCACTTAATATATATTATGAAAAATGGACTTTAACCGACAATCATATGATATATATATATATATATTTTTTATGGGTTTGAGTTTAATATTTCATCCATCCCATAATTAAATATCCATTTATTTTTTCACATAATTTTAAAAATATTAATATTATATTAAAATATAGTATGAATAAAGTAAAAATAACTAAAATAACTTTATTAGTACGTGTAATATAAAAGTAATGACATTTGTGTAATATATTGTAAGTTGTAAAGGTATCTGTAATGTTAAGTAGATAGTACAACTACTAAAAAAGAATATGAATACTTTGTTATTGGACGGACTAAAATGAAAAAAATGATACTTTGTTATAAAACGGATGGAGTATAATAATAATGTAGAATAGAATATTTTGTAAGAATAAACTCTCTCCGTCCCAAAATTACAATATTATTATGTTGGACACGAAATTTAAAAAATATTGATATTATATTGATAGTTGGTAAAAAGTATGATAAATGACTTTTTTGCCCTTGTGAGTATATTAGTGTAAAAAGTAATGGCAATTGTGTAATAATAATGAAAAAAAATATAGATAGTTTTAATTATAGTGATATGATTATTTATGAAAATGAGACTATTGTTTTGGGACGGACAAAAATAGTAAATAAGACTATTGTATTGGGACGGAGGGAGTATATATATACTATTTTCGTTTACTTTGACATTTATTTTTTGCATCTTGATCTTTAAATATTAATTATTATATCTAAACGTGGTACAAATAAAGAGAAAATGACAAAAATACTTCTATTAGTGTCTTATATTACAAATATAATGATATTTATATAAATATATATATAAATCTAAGAATATTTTTAATATTAAGTATAATAACGCAAAAATTAAATATAAACTTATTAAATTGATGAAAAAAGTATTACCTCCATTGAAGAGTAACATTTACTTTTTTTCAAATAGATTTTTTAATATTAGTATTATATTGGTTTATAGTAAAAATGATAAAAATACCTCTACTACATTTGTGTAATATTTTGAAAGTTGTAAATGTATTAATTATGTTAGGTAGATAGTACAATTACTTAAATAAGAAAATGATATCCTTATTTTGGGATTTAAAAAAATGAAAAATTGTATCCGTTCATGTGAGACTGAAAAAAATTCAGAATTCAAATAGTAGAACAGGAGCCATGAGGTTTGATGACAAAAGAAACAAATCCATAATAAGTAAAGTTTGTAAAGTTGCGTTCTTTTGTGAGTTTTAGTAGAAATTTTTACTATTCATATAATTTTTTTTCATAAAAACATATCAAATCAAACAATTACTTTTCTTTTGTTATATTATACTACAAATTTAATTTACATTCAAAATATCACATCAACCTCTATTTATACCACACATCAAACAACTATTTAAAAATTCAAACCCACAAACAAACTACTCATCCCGCCTCAATATAATAGTCTTTGTTTACTATTTTTTTTCCGTCCCAAAACAATAGTCTCATTTCCATAAATAATCATATCATCATAAAACTATCTCTAATTTTTCATTATTATTACACAATTGTCACTGCTTTTTACATTAATACATTCACAAGAGCAAAAAAATCTTTTACCCATATTTTTTTCATACTACTAATATAATATCAATATTTCTTTAATCTCGTGTCAAATATAACCAAACTATAGTAATACGACATAGTGACTATTTAAAAGGAAATTTTGGAACTGTGCAGGTGCAGCGTAAGGTCTATTTGGTAATGTGATTTGGGTGGTGGACCCCATTGAGGCTGACCCCACATCAGATATTAAATAATAATAATAATAATAATAATAAAAACAAAAAATCTGAAAAATTTTATGGCCGCGGTGTTGCACCGCATTCAGCTGCAGCACCTTAATTTGGGAATGTTTGACATGTGTACATCTTTTGGCATCTGTTCCAATTAAAATACAACAATCGGCAAAAGAATTTTATATTTTATTTTATTTTATTTATTTTGTTAGTTTTTTTTTTTTTTTTTCATGTATTTTATTTTAATTATATACTATCTCCTCGAATTCCATTTATTTTTTACTTATTGATATTTTAATATTAATTATTATATAAAAATATATTATTTTATCCGTTTCAATACAATAATTTTATTTATCATTTTTTTCCGTACTAAAATAATAATCTCATTTTCATAAATAATTATATTATCATAAAACTAGCAATATTTTTTCATTATTATTATACAGTTTTTACTACTTTTTACACTAATATACTTACAAGAGCAAAAAAAAATTATTTATCTATACTTTTTACCAACCACCAATATAATATCAATTTTTTTAAATCTCATGTCCAACACAATAATACTGTAATTTTGGGACGGATGGGGTATAAATTAAGAAAAAGAATAAAAATATTTGTTTTAGTGTTTTATAATACTACTAGAAGAATATTTGTACAAAAATTATACATAATATTTTTAATATTAAATACAATGACGCAAAAAGTAAATGAGACCCTTAAAATTGGACCGAGAGAATATATTTATTATATTTTTATATTTTATAAAAAAAATTATAAAATGATACAAATAAGAAATATATTCTACTCCATCCGTTTTGGGTAAAAGACTATTTTGCCCTTGTGAGTCTTTTATAAAAAATAGTAATACTTGTGTAATAATAATGAAAAAAGCAAGAGTATTTTTATAGCGATTTGATTATTTGTAAAAACAAGACTATTATTTTATGACAGACAAAAATAGTAAATAAGCGTATTAAATTGGAACAAATGGAGTATTAATTTGTAGTTTATTATTGTTATTATTATTATTATTATTATATATATATATATTTTCGTATTTATGACATTATTGTTAGAAAATACTCACGAGTCTCGAGACAAATACACAACAGTGTTTGAACACGATTGTTGAATGCACTCTTGTGTTTTTCTTGTTGCACTCATAGATATTATATTCCTCGGGTTATCGTGTATTATTATGATATTTTTATAAAAATAAAATAATATTTTTTTTATAAAATATTATATTTAAATATTATTTATATAGTAAGTAAAAAAAAAAAAAAAACTCCAAAACAACTGTCCATGAACTTTTCTTTTTTTTTTTTTTTTTCTATGAAAAACAAATGATTACATATTTAAGTTATACTGATTTACATTTATCTTTCCGTTTAATTTTTATACAGAGTTTTAAAAATATTAGTATTATATTGGAATATAATATAGGTAAAAGTAGAAAAACTAAACTAATTTTTATTAGTATTCTATAATATAAAGGTAATAACATATATTTGTAATATAAATGTATTATATTGTAATATAAATAAAAAGATTATTTGTAATATTAGATAAATATTACAGTTATGAGAGAGACTTTATTTTCACTATACATTTACATTAAATCTTAAAAATAATTAAATAAATATTACATCATATATTAACTTTTTATTTTGATATATTATATAGTACTATAAATTATACTGCATCCGTCCAGTTAGAAAGTATACATATTTCTATTTTGGGACGTTTAATTACAAAGTAACCATTTTATTAAATACCCCATTTTTTCCACAAATACCCCTACTTTACATCACATAGTTACTTTTATACCAAAAAAAGTAAGGGCAAAATTATTATTTTATTACTTTTACCTACCCACTATAATTAAAATACTATTATCCCTTAATCTCCGCGCCAAAAATAATTGTATATTTTTAGCTTGGACTGAAGGAATATTTTTCATTTAAAATATTACACTAGCTAACTGTTTACTATCACAATTCACATCAAACAAATTTATAATTCAAAACTACCATAAAATAATAATAATAATAATAATATCCATTACATCAAATATTTAATTTTATTAAAAAAATTAGTTTTAACAATTATTTAAACAAAAACACTAATATGAACACTAATATATACGGATTGAAACACACAATATCACAATGATTAACCCCAGGGTGAACATTGGTCAGTTTAAACTGAAAAAAAAAAAAATTTTTTATTAAGAAGGTTCGAATTGATCTAAAATCGAATTTATAAATTTTAATTTTGATTTAATTATGATTTTCAATTTTTAATTTTTGTGAACCTAAAAAGCCGAAAGTTTTAAAAATAATGAAAACTTATACATTAATAAATAATACATCTTATAATATCGAATATTTGTATTTAATTGTATATGTAAAATATATATTAATAAACAAAATTCGATTCCTTTGGTTTTGGTTATGTTGATTTGATTTTAAAAAACTTTAATTCGATTTCGATATCAGTTTTATAAATCGAAAACTTATCAAAATTGAAAGTTCGATTCGATTCGAACCGAATCGACCGCAATGCACACCTCTAATTAACCCTAATTCAGCACCCTAACCATTCTCGACAGATACATCAAGACAACAAACAAATAAACAAGAAATCAATGCTTTACAAGCCTACTTAGGAGAGAGAGAGATCCAAAGCTTCAATTATACATCAACAAGAGCAAGGCTGCCTTCGTATTTATACAAGACACAAACAAACTACAAAGAAGACTACAGACAAGTATCCTCTAAAAAAGCCCCGAATCCCGACTCACAAAACACCTCGTTACGCATCCGAATCCGAATTCGCGCCTTTTCTAGGAACACAACAAACAAACAAACACATCGATCAATCACACTAGTAACACTCAAAGATCCTAACTATGCAACTAAGAACTACGAACAATTATCATGTTATAAGTTTTTCCGTCCAAATGCAAAAAGGATATATCAGCAACATACAGTTAGGATCAGATCAAATATCTTTTTCTTTCAACTGATCTGTGGCAAGAGGTTCAAAATTCATTTGCCTGGAGGCGCGATCTGCTTCGGATACCACTGGTTTTACGGCTGAATCAAGATTAGGTTTATCGACTGCAGAATGATTTTTGTTCATTTTGTCAGTGACAGGCGACGGATTCTTAGGATTACTGCTAGTTTCAGTAGGCTCGTATTCTGACAGAAGATCCATGAACTCGTTCAGGAGCCGTTGCACTTTCCTGTTTGACGCCATTGCCGGAAGAATGTCTTCTCTAAGAAGCTTATGCTTACTCATACCCTGTCAAAGTCAAAAATTATTTTTGCGACCATATAGAAAATAAAATTTTCATCAGTAATAAATTGAGTTTAGTAATTACAAGTACTATAGGGTCCCATGCCGCGGTTTTTGGGTCTGATCCGGATTCAACCATGCCAACGGGAGGTCCTAGAAAGTTCTCGCACACTTCCTGTAATCGGGCTTCATCCGCCTCCCTACAATTTATATTTACATATTCAATTCATTTAAAAATGATGAAGTGCTTCGCAACATTGACTGATAAATTATCCATTGGGATATTGTCGAATCAACAAGAATCAAGAGACTAATTTTATATGGACATAATAATATAGGGTGTGTTTACTTGTGGGATTTTATTTTCAGTTTTACAATTCTAATTCTTTTTCTCCTTAAAAAACATCAAATCAAACACCTATATTTTATTTATTATATTACACTAAAATTAAATTTTACATTCAAACCATCGCATATGTATATCACATCAAATAATTATTTTAATTTAAAATTTTACTATTCAAAACCAAAATCCAAACTATAATCTTACAAATAAACACACCAATGGTAGGAAGTGCCGTGTGGTTAAGTAAAGTGTATACAGAAACATATAAATGCTTTTAGGGTGTGTTCTCTTATCAAACTTCACCTAATTTTTACAATTTATCAAAAAAAATTTCCCCAAAAATATTAAATCAAACCTCTGCTTTCTATTTTTAATATTATAATAAAAATCAATTTTACATTCAAAATATCACGTCAACACTTATTTATATCACATCATACAATTGTTCCAATTCAAAAATTTTACTATTCAAATTCCAAACCAAAATCCAAACCCCAAAACAAACACACCCTTTACAGGTAACAAGAATCGACTTTAAAGCACATGTTAAGGGCTCGATAGAGTGGATCAAACCTTGCAAGAAACCGAACATAGGATAAAAGACATTGGCGATATTCATTTGGGGAATTCAAAGCCAGTGCAGACGCCATCTGGGCTTCCAAATGAGCACGGGTCTGCAAACCGTCATCGGTTACTCTGCGCACATAAATAAAAGTTCAAGAATGTATTACGAGTAAATCATGATAAAGATAAAGAGCAAATTATGCGGCTAATGTTGGTAAAATTAATCAAAAAGATTCAATTGAATACAATTTAAAATGTAAGTGATATATCATTTGTGCAAGAACTTTTATGTAAGACCAAAATTGCTCGAAACCTTCTATATAAAGCAATATCAGACATTTTTATCATCATAAACGCATACGAACCTGCTCCACCCTGGTTTCCGCGCCAGATATTTTCTGACATCAACTTGCAGTGCCGCAAGCTCCCCACCATGGGTCGAACCCAAGGTCCAAGAGCTAGCGAAATTTGACGCTGGAAAACAGTCGTCTGCCACTCTCAGCCAACACATAAGACTTGTGTCAAAGAGATAGGCATGTCGTGTAGCCAATACAACGAGAGGTGAACCAGCTTTTGATAATTTTGCAGATATTACTTTGATTGCGCCTGTGAAAATAGCAGGGATTCGAAAAGATTAAAAACAATAATGTAACCGAATTGAAATTTGGAAAGTTGGGGTTTTTTTTTTTATACGGCTACGAAATAAATAAACTGAATTAGTAGATTCCAACTACCTTTTGCATGTGGCTTCGAGTCGGTAGTTACTAGCGAAGCCAAAGAATCATGAAGCAGACATTTTTTGCTGTAAAGATCCCAAACATAGACTGATCCATTTCTTGTGACAAGTAACAATTTCCAAAGTTCATCACAATCGATAAATACTGCTGCTGATCCCATCATCATGGTTGGCATGGCACGTCTCCCGCATCTTGTATAAACCTTTTTAGTGATAATATTTACAATCAATAGATGGAAATGTTAAAAACAGCCAACGTGTTATGACATTTGAAATTTACAACCAAACCATAGTTGTTTTCCAGAGGCGAAACAATATATGTATATGATATAAAATTAATCTAAAAAAACATGTTATTGATTATCTATATGCATTTGAAATACTTCATTTCGAAAAAGGGAAAACACAAGAAATTTGTTAATGTTCGTGTAAAGTTTCAATAAATTCCAATCTTCGATGAAAGTTTGGTGGCAGTTCTGCAAAATTTCAATAATATATAGTGAATTTCATTTATAATGTAAGATAAAAACATAAACAAAATAGCAGTGCAGAATTTATTTAAGGCAAAATTATCCGTAACTCCCCACTAGTTTCGAAACTCAGCATAAATCTTTCTGTATTTTAAAAATTGTATTACGCCCTCTTATACTTTTAAAAAATGTTGCATGAAATCCCTGCCATGCAAAAAATGTAGATGAAAAGTTATTTTCTCATCACACAAAAAATATTAAAAGGAATTTCTTGCAACATGTATAAGTTGGTATCATGCAATAGTACAGAAGCTGAGTTTCAAAGAGGAGTTATGGAAAATTTTACCTTTTTAAAAAAAAAAATCAATTAATGTCATACTAACCTGAAGTGATCCATCCTCACAACCAACAGCCCAAAAATTCGAATTCCCAGCCAAGACAGTCACCTTGCCAGAGATCCTATCAAACCATAGAGTCTGCGACCCTTTGGTGCAAGACACTTCCGTTTCTTTAATTGTAAAAGTATTCCCTGCTCCTACAATGTCACTAACAGCATGCTCTCGAGGACGAGCTTCCAAGCAGATAGGCATTGCATCTTCCCCGTGCTTCTTATCAAAAACTTTAATCGAAAGAGAACTAGCAGTAGCAGGCAGACCAATCTGCTCGACATTATTTATTACTTCTTTGCTTTCACTTGACGAAACCTTCTCAATGACCAAGCTCTCACTAACAGTTGCTCTTGCAGTGCCGCTCGACCGCTCTTTCAGATCAGCAGAACCACCTACAGGTTTCATCATCGTCCCTGCCCCACTGTCATTCTTGTTTTCTTCCGAGGATCTTAATAACATGTCAGATCGATCAGAAATAGTTCTTTCCTGATGTACAGTCGCCCCAACAGCTTCTGGTATTATCCTCTTTCTACCATCCGGCCGTCTATATTCTTTTTGCTTTACAGGGCTTGACATCCGAGCAGGGGCGGGAACTTTATTGATGCTATCACCGGTCGGATCTTGGGGTTTCTTTCCAGCATCGGTAATAGTTTTAGGAACTTTTCTTGGAGCCACTAAAGCGGCAGAGGATTTTAGCAACGTTTGATTCTCTGAGGCTACTGCCTTTTTATGCGGAGTTTGTTTTGCAGATGCGGCTTCAAGCAACAGCTGTGCTGGACTCTCGGCTAAGGTTCCCTGGCGACTTCTTACATCCCCATAGCGACTTTTTTTCAGATCGTCTAGTTCAGCATCAGTTAACTTCTGCCCAATTTCATTCACATCAAAGTGAAATGTTGCTGTTGATCCATCCAAAGAGCAAGCAAATAATGAATACCCATCTGGACTCCTGCAATCAGCCAAATTTTGACGACTTAGTAAATATACACAGGCGATTAAGTTGAAAAAAAAAAAAAACAAGAATATTATTACCAAGTTAGATCCACGACACTTTGAGAAAAGAAATGTTTAGCCACAAAAAGAGGACGAGGGCTCGCTGTAGTCCATACAGTTATGGTCCGGTCCTGACTTCCTATGGCAATGACATTATATGCTTGTAAATCTTTTCCTTCAGTTTTTGACGAACCATTGCTCCAACCAACAGACACATTTTTTGAGTCCTGGGAATTGGACAAATTCTTCCTGAACATCGAATGATTGAACTTAACAACAATAACCGGCGCATTGTGCCCCAAAAAGTCAAATGTCGCAGACCACTCCCCTCTCTCAAGAACGGGTGCAGAATGCCTAGGCTTTTGGAAACCATGAGTTGTCGTTATAAAATGGCCACAAGGCGACCAGTCAAGCCGCCTAAAGAAAGTGGAGCCAAGCTGAAAATACAAAATTTCAAATTAAGACGTAAGCAAAAACATGAAAAAAAATCCGAAAAACTGGAAAATTGTTAACTCACCGATTTAGCCCAGTGACCATCAGTTCTGTGAATGAGACTCCAATCACTTGTCCGCCAAATTATAACGGTCTTGTCATCGGATTGACTAGCTATAAAGGAACCAATTGGATCCCACGCGACACCCTTGACCAGACTGGCGTGTCCCCGGAGAATAGCAGTGCAAATTCCATTAGTCATGTCCCAAACATGAATCGTATTATCAAGACTTCCACTGGCTAATGCTGAATCATCCGGAGACCAATTAAGATCCACCTACTTTAAGCATAGAGAAAAGTAATTCTTTGATTAGAGCATGAGTTAATAAATTCACATAAGACAACGTAAACTAAACATTATTTGTAATTCATATTTATCTATGAGGATCTGCAGTTACCACATCAGCAGTATGCCCTCTCAACGTCATAGCAACTTTCCAATTCTCGACATCTGGTGGCTCACCACTACCAAACTCTGTTGTGCCGGAACCGGGCTTTCTCTCATGAATAAGAATAACTTGATCATCTGATCCAGATGCAATGTATCGACCATGTTTAGCCCACCTCACACAGTTAACAGACCCAAAATGATCCCGTAATGTTGCGAGAAGTTTCGCTGTTGTTTCGTCAGATGGAAGTTCCCTTGCAACACATTTCATATTCCAAATGCGCACCTGGACGGATAACAAAAACTATGTAGTTACTTGACGAAAAGGAAAACTCTATAGGATCTTCTAAAGTGACATATATGATGATTTGCATCTATTACATAGCAGCTATAGATACAAATCCACTGTGTGAAATGGCATTTTCAGAATCCTTTCAACGAATTTGATGAAAAGAATCGGCAGCGTTCAATCAAAAAAGAGGCACAAAAAATCCATACAACAACACGCGGAGGACCAAGCGACATGTTTTCAGCATGTCAGAATCCCAAATCACAATGCATGATTACGTTAGAGCAACGAATAGATTCAATCAAATAAAGTCAAACCCATTATATGCGAACATGGCTCGATTTGGTTGCAAAAAAAATGTGATACCAATACACATCCGAAGGTGATCAATATAAAGTTATAGATCCCTTATGGCTAATGTCAGTGACAGCAGCATGACCCATTACATCTGTGTATCATAACAAATTTAGGAATTAGGGTTTTATGTAGGTCAATTTCACAGTTTCCACAACGATCGGATGCTTAGTTCATTGGTTGAAGAAAAAGAAAGAAATCTATTTCCCACATCATGTTGTCAAAAGGAACAAACAGCATTGGCTGGGTAGGGTAGCTTACCAATCATTTTGATTTCATTATATAAACAAATAACAGTCGAAGAACACCCCTAGTTTTCATAGGGTATTAAAATATCTATGTTTATTAATCAAAATTTCTACTATCACTACATGCAAAGTCTCCGAACAAGAAAGAAGCAAAAGGGACTTTCCAAGAAACAACTGGATCTTGCTCATGTTTTAAGATAAATTTAAAGACCATATCAAAACATCAGTTTCGGCCTTCGCCAACACAGTCAGGCATGATTCTTGAAAGAGGAGTGCAGCAATTACCAGGACATGATCCATAAAAGAGAAGTTGAAATGTTTATCTTATATGTATAGAATCAGACATGCCCCATCAGTCATTCTATAATATTTTACTCGGAAACAATACACCTTATCATTTGCCACAAGCCCGCAACTACACTGACTCACTTTTATTGTCCCCAAGCCATTATCAGTTTATTACATTATAAACAATACACCACCAACTAAATCTTGCCTTGTAAATTACAAATTTACAACCAACAAGAATCCCCATATAACCATGAAGTGCACCTCAACTCATGACATGAATTACGAAATTCGACAACATAAATAACCTCTAGGTACCCAATATATCAATAAATTCCTCAAGAAAACACATTACAATTCTCAAGAAGAAGCTGCATACACAGCAATTAAGCTTTCCCAGAAAGTAAAACCAAAATGTGCATTCCTTAAACCAAAATGTGAATCCCATCTAACCATGAAGTGCACCTCAACTCATTACATGAATTAAGAAATTTGACAACATAAATAAGCTCTAGGTACCAATTTATCAATAAATTCTTCAAGAAAACAGATTTCAATTCTCAAGAAGAAGATGCAAACACAGAAATCAAACCTTCCCATAAAGTAAAACTAAAATGTGCATTCCTCCAGACACCAAATGAATGATTTCCAGAGTAGACATATACATAACTACAAAAGCTATCAAGAAATTCTAAAGCAAAAGAATCGAATTAGAAATGAAAAAAAAAAAACAAGAAAAGAATACCTTATGGTCGCCACCGCCAGTGGCAAACCTGAGGCCACCAGGCTGAATATCAATGGAGAAAATCTGTGTACCCTCATGCCTAACCCAACTAGGTTTCTCTGCAATCATCTTCCTCAGTCGCGACCTAAATCCCAGAAAACTACAATTAACCAAGAACAAAAAACAGAATACAACAGCCCCCTTACACTAAATCCCAAAAAACCTAAACTCAATTTCCAGCAAGACCGAAAATTCCTGAAAAATTCAATTAATACCCAGAACGCAAATCCAAGAAATCAAACCCACGTCGAAATTAGTAGGAATTGGCAGAAATCGCAATTGGGTAAATTTCAAAATGATTTGGAACTCGTCGGCACGGTAAAAAAAAATTGCAAAATGAAATGAAAGAAGTCGAGAAAAAGCTCCTAGTAATTAAAAATTCAAGAAATTGATAGAAAAACAATTTGAAAACCCCAGCCCTACCAGTGGCTTTAGTGAGACAGACAGAGGTAGAATTTTGGGCGAGCAGCGAAGACAAAAAAAAACCCTAGGGCGAGCTCATGTCGGTAAATTTTGGATTTTTTGTTTTCGGAATAAAATCAAGAAAGAGAAATTATTGCAAAAGCAAATCTGGATCAGTAAAATAAAAAAATCGGTTCTTTTTATGTACATTTGTTTCATCAACGGTCAAATTCAAAGGGAAGATTGAAACTGATGCAAAGATAAGGCAAGTGAGGATTATCGAACAAAATTGTACATTGTTGCTTCATTTTGACAAAAGATTTTTGAAAACTTTAAAATTTTTAATATATAAAAAATAAATAATTAATTTAATATATATTAATTGCTATTTATTTGAAATTTTGAATAGCAGCAAAGTTTTTAAAATTATTATAATAGTAGTATTAGAAAACATTTTCATAAAATATATATATTCCCTCACTCCTAATACACTAGTTATGTTTATCATTTTTGTCTATAGACTTGAAAGGACAAAAAAGTCTTTTACATGTATTTTTTACTCATTACCAATATAATATCAATATTTTTTAAATCACGTGTTAAACACAATTAGACTATAATTTTGAGACAGGAGAAATATATTAATTGCTATATATTTGAAAATTTGAATACCAACAAAAATTCTAAAACTATTATAATAGTATTAGAAAACATCTATAGAATGTGATTAATAATAACAATTCAAAATAATTTTGGGTAAAGCTTTTAAAAGTGCATTGTTGTTAGTTATTAACTGATTTCATTAGTTGATTATATTAATTATTTATATTAAAATATTTGATAAAATATCCGTTCAAATGTTAATTGTTTATATATGAAATGACAATTAAAATATTTGAATTTTTTTTTATTAATTAGTCATAAGTCTATTCCATATCATTTGATCATCTTTCACTTTTTAAAATGAAATTTTTTATAATATAAATAAATAAAAATATATTTATTTATTTATTATTATTATTTTTATAAATTAATTTTATAAACAAAATAAAAAATTTTAAATATAGACAAAAAGATTTCTTGATTTAAAAAATATATAAATAATAAAATTTTGAGTGAATCCTGCCGACCAAAAAATTATAAATTTAATTAAAATTTATATTTATTAAATATATTTCAAACTTATAAATTAATAAAAATAGAAAATAATTTAATTTTTGTGAAATTAATTAAAAGAAAATTATTTGTCTTTAAGATAGAAGAATATTTATTTAATAAATATAAATTTAATTTAATTAGTGCTATGACCACTCCAAAGTCCTCTATATCTTTATCTCTAATGTGCGGTTGTTTTGAGTTGAGATTTGAATATTAAAATTTTTGAATTAGAATAGTGATATGATGTGATATTTTGAATATAAAATTAATTTGTAGTATAATACAAGAAAGAGTAAACTGTTTTTTAGTCTCGTAACTATACCCTTATCATTTTAATCCCGTAAGTGGAGCCTGTCACAGACTAGTATCATAAGTAAAAAATTTTCGTTGTTTCAGTCCTTCAGCGCTAGAGACGCCGCCAGGTCAGCGACACCTGGCTGACAACGTGGATTTTATTTTTTTTTTCATTTTTTAAATTTTTATTAAAAAATTATTTAAATTTATTTTAAATTTTGATTGTCTTTTTCAATTTTTTTATTTGGTAAAATAAAAATGAAAAAATGAAAAAAAAATTAAAATCCACGTGATCTGGCGGGACACCTGGCGGACACGCAGCTTCCGGCGAGCCACCTGCGTCCCGGCGCAGGAGGACTAAATCAACGAAAATTTTCCACTTATGGGACTAGTTTGCGACAAGCTCCATTTACAGGACTAAAAAACAGTTTACCCTATCAAAAATAAAAAATAAGTATTTGATTTAATATTTTTTAGAAAAAAATTTGGTGAATAGTAAAAATTGGGAAAAAAATCCGCCAAACAAACTCACCCCTAGTATACGTCATAAAATTTGTATTTTTTTATGACGTGGAAATTCGCACCCGCTATTCGAAAGTACGCACAGGTAAACCCTCGGCCGAACTTAATACCCTGCAAACTAGGTCCGACAAGGCAAATCACACCCAATCTTAGAATTTAGACACATATATTTGTATGTATTATAGTACTCCATCCATCTGATTCTAAGGTTCTCATTTATTTTTGCGTTATTGTACTTAACATTAAAAATATTCTTATATTGCTATAATTTTTTGCACAAACGTTATTATAATAGTGTTATAAGACACTAAACAAAATATTTTTGTTATTTTCTCATAATTTAGACTATATTTTCATATAATAATTAATATTCAGACATCAACATCCAAAAATAAATGGAATCTTAGAGTCGGATGGATATAGTAGTAAATTTTATTCCAGAGACAAATTCGAGCATCGGCAGTTCTTTTGAAAGAAACTTTAGACCAACCGAGACAGGTATGTGAATTTATGTAATAGCTTCTTTTTTCTTTTTTTTTTTTTTCTTTTTTTTCTTTTTAATTTGATGGAAATTATGTAAAAGCTTTTGTTTCCACAATTGTTTGCTGATGGTGCAATTTTCGTTTTCTTCTTGTTCCAAAGGAGCCAGATGACTCTGATGATTAAATTTTATTTCAATTTTTTTTTTCATATAATTCATACAATTTTTAATAAAATACATCTTTTTTCGTAGAACATTATTTCCAATCCAAAATTTAGTATGTTTCGGATGCTAAATGACTGTTTCACCTAAAAGCTCGAACTGTTAAAAAAACATACTCATTAATCATATATCTGTAAGCTAGAGCTCCCAACACGCTCCCTCAAATGCAAGTGGGGTCTGCGAAATTTGCACATGCATATGCGCACAAACAGGGACAGTGGGACAATATGAAAAAAAAAAAAAAAAAAAAAAAACTATAGTAATAAACATAACCAAAACATAAATCTACAAAATTATAAAATATAGAAACATGTATCTTACTTTTAGGACAAGTAATTATATAACATTCTAAGGTAAAAATAATAATTATATATTGTTGATGCAAATTTTTAACAATAAAAATAAAATTCGAAAATAGGAAATTATCTTCGAATTTGATATAATTAGTGCCTGAGATTAGGAATCTCTGTAGGATACATAAATAAAAAAGGAAAATAAAACTACAGACTTGGAAAATAAAGTGGTGATCCTAAAGGCAATTCTTTTGAATTTGATGTCGATTGAAGATGATTTGTCATAACAGACCCGATTCCTTAAATAAACCCTTAAAAAAACGGTTTGAACCGCCGTCTCATCGGTTACAGCAACTGCTCTCAAACGCCCACCAGGTCTTCCTCTGTTGACACGTGTCTTTAACCGTCTCGCCAACCGCATAACCCAACCGACCAATCCAGAGACTAACTGATCGCTAGATCAAACGAATCATTGGCCGCCCCACCAAGCGACCACCATCTGGTCTCTTATCCGACCTCGTATCGTCCGTCTCATTCTTCTTCGCCCGACCTCACTTGGACCGACCGCCGTACCAGCCGTCCTTCTTCGCCCGACTTCCTCTTTCGACCGACCTCCGTATCAGCCGTCCTCCGTCCGACCTCAGTTGGTCCGACCGAAGGCCAACCGACTATGGACCATCCGACCGGCCCAACCGACTGCGAACCATCCGACAGCGAACCCACCGACCGGCTCTGTTTGCCTTATCTCCTTAGATGGACAACTGGTTCAACAGACTATCCTCTTGACAGACATCCACGTTTGCCAATACTTCTTCTTTACCCGACCTTCGTCTTGACAGACCTCCGCGTCTGCCGATACTTCTTTGCCCGACTTTCGTCTTGACAGACCTTCGCGTCTGCCGATACTTCTGCTTTGCCCGATCTTATCACGTCCGATCTCCGTGCCCGACCTTATCCTGTCCGACCTCCGTGTCTGACCTTGTTACGTCCGATCTTCCGTACCCGACCTTGTCCTGTCCGACCTCCGTATCGGCCGATCGTCCTTCTTTAATATACTGCTACCATTATTATTATTATTTTTTGTGTTCAACATATATATTATCAAAATCATACACTTTCGAGAGGCGCACGCATGAATTCAACCAATTATTTGTTGAATTAATCCATAAATTGAATGATTGATTTTGGTTTTTTTTTTTTCTTTTTTTTCTAATTGATATGGGTTCGTTTAAAATATTAATAACTAATTAGTGTTTGTTAATTGTAAAATAAAAGTCATTTGAGGAAGAAGATTGACAATGCAGTAACTGTTGATAATATATTTTCCATAAAATGTAATAGTTTTGCCTATTATACATACATACATACATATATTTACTTTTTCACATTCAACATCGCACCAGGTTCGATCGATCTTCTTCTCCATCCTGTCTTCTTCATCATTCTCATTCTTCTTTCCTTTCTAAAGCATGGGATCATCTTTGTTCGGATTCGATGACGGTGCATTCAAGTTACAAAAAGTAACAGTACTTCTAATCGTCTTTGCGCCTTCTTTATAATCGCCGTAATTATCAGCTTCTACAGGCGTTGGAGACGCCGTTTCAGGGCCCCAAATCCGCCGGCACCTGCCGTCAATTTTCCGCCGGAGCCGAAAAGAGGACTCGAACTCGCGGAGATCGAAAGTATTCCGGCAATTTTGGGGTTGGGTCGTGCCCATGAAATATACATGTATTAATTCATGAATGAATGAATTTGAGGTTTTCTTCTAATAAATATGAGTTTGTTTAATATATTAATTGTTAATTAGAAATATAAAGCCGTAAAGTAAAAATCATTTGAGAAAGAAGTTTGGCCATGCAAACAACGTAGTCGTTGATATAATTTTTTCATTAAATGTAATAATTTTACCTATAAATAATATATTATATATATATGCACCGGGCAGATTCATAAGCTAGACGAGATGCAGAATTTTGGGATTCTTTAGAAGAAAAACAAATCATGTCGTATCGAAAAATTAAATATATTATATAATATAATATATATGTATATATATATTGGATGAGAGTGGGAGACATTGAGAATTTTGTAATAAAATTTTATGAAAATAACAAATGTGAAAATTAATTATTCACACAGTGTATCATAAATTTTAAATATGTATATATGAGATATATAAATATATATTGTAGTGCGTAATATATATATATAGAGAGAGAGAGAGGTGGGGGGGGGGGGGGGGGGGAGGAGAGAGAGAGATTGGGAAATTAACGTGTAATATGCAAGTAATTTTGATTACAAATGATGCCATATTTATAGGTAAAGAAAGTCTAACATGTACGGATATGCAACACTTCATCTATGAAGATGAGACATAGGAAAAGTAGTAATAATATTGATATATTATTATTATTATTATTATTTTATGACGTGAGAATTCGCAATTGCTACTCGAAAGTGCGCAGGATAAACCCACGGCCGAACCTAATACCTGCAAATCAAGCCCGACGAAAAAGTCAAACTACGCGAATCAGGTGTGAGAGTATATTATTTTTAATTTTTGTATGTAATTATTGTGGGTGCAGAGTGTAAATTCTATCCAATAATGGGTGTGTTTGGTTGGATTGTTTTTTTTTTTTTTTTTTGCAAATTTTTTATTATTTATTATTTTTTTTAAAAATATATATCAAATTAAATTCTTAATAATTTTTAATTGTTTTATAAAAAAAATAATAATAATTTAGATTCAAAAATTCCGAACACTATTTATTTATATTAAATAAAATAATAATTATACTATTTCATTATTTAATATTAAAAATCAAAATTCAAATCCACACCTAGAAACACTAGAGTGAGCTTCTTTAGGCCGTGAGCTATTTTTTATTTTTTGAAAACTAAAGGAGTATTTGACAAATAATTGTTAGTTTTTAATTTAATGGCTTATTCGATTGACTAATTGAATATATCAAATATATAATTATATTTTTCTAAAAAAAAATTAATAAATTATATGCGACGAACGGAAAAAAAAAATATATACTTTATGTGAAATGGAGAGAGTGTTTTGGTTAGTATTTTCTTCAAAACTTTTATTATTATTTATTAATTTATGTTTACAAAAATATTGAATTAAATTTTTATATTTTATACTTATTTTATATTTTCCCAGCTTTAGATGTGTTCCTTTTGATTATTTTTTTTCTTCAAATTTTTACCATTTGAAATTTGCATTCTATAAAATCATTTATAATTTTAAAAATAATACTTACATTTTTGTAGTGATACTGAAACCTGCAACGACTCCCTCGGTCGTCTCTAGGGTTTCATTTCACTTTTGTGTCATTGTATTTAACATTAAAAATATTCTTATATTTGTATAATTTTTTTTTTATCAATGTTCTTCTATTAGTATTATAAAACACTAATGAAAGTATTTTTGCAATTTTTTCTTAATTTGTTCTATATTTTGATATAATAATTAATATTTAAAAATTAACACGCAAAAAGTAAATAAAACCCTTAGAGTGCGACCGAGATAATATTATTTTTCCAATGTACATGAGATAAATTCTGAGCGAATGGAATAGACTGCAAATTAGGCCATGAAAATATTATTATTATATATGACTAATAAATATATATTGAATATAATTAACTAATTAATGTGGCTAATTAATAAAAAAGTTATATAATCAATTAATAGTTAATTATTGTTCGATGGAATATGACAAAATAAATAAAGTTCTTGTCTTATTATTTATTCAAGTGTTTTGCGTTTTGACACAAACCTAAAAAAAATTACTTGTCCTGTTGTCCACATCAGTTTTGCAAATTATTACACACTAATAATGAGTATTTTAACCTACCATTAAATTTTAACCTACCATTTACAATGTTTACATATTTCTATTTTGGAACGTCTAATTACAAAGTTAACATTTCGTTAAATACCTTACTTTTTTCCACAAATACCATTACTTTCACATCATTACTTTTACACAAAAAAAAGCAAGGACAAATATATCATTATACTACTTTTAACTACTCACTATAATTAAAATATTATTATTTCTTAAATACCACCTCAAAAGTAAATATCAGCCTTCTAAGTGGACGGAGGGAGTAATATTTGTAACCTAATTAATTGACCCAGCCATCTGTACATTAGTGCTGCCAGCTTTCTTTTGTTTTTTTGTGTAACAAACTCCTACAAATTACATACAGTCATATTCCTTATATAATATATATATATCGTTGCTATAAATGTGTGAAATTTACTATGTACAAAGTATGCATTTATTTTTTTGCGCGTTTAAAAAATAATAGTATTTTAATTATAATGGATAGTTAAAAGTAATGTAATAATAATCCCAAAATAGAAGAAAAAAACTACCCAAGTATCACACATATTGTAAGATACCAGGGGTTTAAACCCATGAGCTCATGGTCACAGATTCATTCCCTATATGCAATAATTATTGGATTGTGTTTTTGTAGCATTAGTTAATTGCATGAACATGTGAGACTATTTGCTTTTATTGACTTTCGTACAATTCCATATTGCATGCACGTACCAACAATTCCTATCCTATTATTTATTTATTTATTGTTATATTTTACGCCATTCGTTTCAATACAATAGTCTTGTTTATCATTTTTGTCCGTCATATAACAATAGTCTTATTTTCATAAATAACCATATCACCATAAAACTACTCTTACTTTTTCATTTTTATTACACAATTGTCACTACTTTTTACACTAATATACTCACAAGGATAAAAAAAATCTTTTATCCATATTTTTTACCAGCTACTAATATAATATCAATATTCCTTAAATCTCGTGTTCAATCCAATTAAGACTATATTTATGAGACATAGGGATGAGTATTATTTAGTTGTGTTTTCACACTTAAACACAAACGAATATTAGATATTTTGTGAAATAATTTGAAAAAAATTTACTATTACTTTTTTAATATTAGATAAAGAATTGTAATTAATATAAAAATAATAAATATGCTTAATATATTAAAAAAAAATTAGATAAAATTCTTTTGAAAAAAGAACACATCTTCCTATTTTTAAAATTTTCTATTCTCTTTGTTCCAACAAATAAGAAGGCGACATGTGAAAAAAGAGACAATAAAAGTAAAACTTAAGATTTATGCTTATTTTTTAACTTTATCTATATTACTTATTAATTTTATTTTATTTTTAAAATAAGAAAATAGAACTTATATTCAAGATTAATTGATATTCAAGTATTTTCTTTTATATAATAGTATATATAATAGTTATATTTAAATGTAATCTGATATTTTTTAAAAAGAATTATTTAATTTTATAAAAATAACTTAATTAATACAGTATATTGTTTCTCTCTTCCTTTTCTTTCATATGTCACTTTCTTATTTCTTGAAATTGGGAAAGAAAGAATTTGGAAATAAGAGATTTGAAGGCTAACACAAGCATGGTACAAAAATTGTTACTTGTCTATATCATAATTTTATAAATTATTTCATATTAATAATGAGTCTTTTTAACTTAACA
The DNA here is from genome assembly GCF_009805555.1 of Andrographis paniculata. Classification (NCBI taxonomy): domain Eukaryota; kingdom Viridiplantae; phylum Streptophyta; class Magnoliopsida; order Lamiales; family Acanthaceae; genus Andrographis; species Andrographis paniculata. The sequence goes on from NW_026137614.1 coordinate 4,554,979, forward strand.
TGAATCGTATATATAATTTACCAACCAGAGTTCTTTTTTTTTTTTTTTTTTTCTTCTAAAGTTTTTTTTTTTTGAAAAAAATTAATAATAATAAAATGGATCCCATATTATGAATATAATATATAGAGAGAGAAAGTGAAAGTTAGTGAGCGGGAAAGAAGCCACATAAAAATAAAATAAAATAAGAGTGTAATTTTTTTTGCTTATGTTTTTTACGGGTTTTTTTTTTTTTATTTTTGTGTGTGTGGTGTATTTGGTTTTGATTAAAATTAAAATTACTATTATTTAATTAAAAATTTTTAACAAAAATTATTATAATTATTATTGCAAAATAGCATATTAAAGTATTATTTAAATTAAAATTAAAATTTAAAAAATTCAAACATAAATTAAACAATCCTTCATTTTGCTTTAAGCTTATAGTTTGTTTGTCTGTCAACAAATAATATATATTTTATCCTAAATTTTTGGATTTGGGATTCTTTCTATTTATATTTTTAAGTAGTCTCTCCTTCCCATGTTGGGTGTCTTCGTAATTGTAGACATAAGAATTTATGATAAGTATAATTAGTAGATAATTAAGAATGTATTAGTGAAAATAATATATAAATTATTATAGATTAAGATTAAAATAACTAATTAATTTAATTAAAATTTAAAAAAATTAAATTAGAAAATTTAAAATAAAATTAAGAAGGGTAATCATTTTCCAAAAAACAAAAATGACATGAGATGTAAAACGAATACAAACGGTAACATGGACATTGTAACTAGGACGGAGGGAATATTTTTTTATAATAACAAATAATTGATCCTTTTTTTGGGCTAATTGATATATTTTCCATAATTCATAGTGAATAACTAATAACCTCTTTTTTTTTTTCTTTTTTTTTCTTGCACAATTGTTACCATTATAAATAAAATAAATTATTTTTTATAAACTATCATATTAAAGTAACTAATAGACTAATAGCATGTATTGTCCCTTATGTTATTTATAGTATTTTCATGAGCTGATTAATCAATGATGATAAATCTTCAATCAACCTCCTAATTGAATACACATGAAAATAAAAAATAAATGAAAAATATCAATAAAATCGGATAGTTTTCGTGTTGATTGAGCCAAGTCAGTTCCACCGTGTTGATTTGGCTCAATCAACACATTTAAGTATGATAAATAACATATATTCTAACAACACATGATAATATAATATATATAATAATATATCATCGATTTCAACACAATAAATATATTTATACAACATTGTACAATGTATAAAATGTACGTAAATATGTGTTGTTTGCTTTGCAATTATGTGCTGCCAAAAGACTAGCATTATGCTGATTTCACCCATCAACACCGTAATCGTCACCCAATAATATGTATGGATATTACTATTATTAGTGTATCTTTTATATATTGTTATTTGGGGTTCACATATATATGCTTATATATATGCACTCTCTTTTTAGGTTAAAATATAATTTCTATTTTCCGCAAATATTCAAACATGGTATTAGAGCCTATTTTTCTTATGGGATAGACATAGTCACTAATCCTCATTGCTTTCGCCGCCAACGCGGCGTGTGGCAGCCGCAGTCTGATTTTCTGCATAATTCTTTTGCGCGCTCTATACTATTTTTTATTTTCTCACTTCATAGTATGTCTCTTAATATGGATCGTGTAAACACTTCCACGAATATTATTATTCTTTCTGGTGATAATTATGATTTGTAGGCTGAATCCATGAAAACTTTCTTGATTGGTAAAAGATTATGGCGCTATGTTACTGGCGACTTTTCTGTATCGGTTGCTCCTGTTGTCACTTTTACGGCGCCCCTCAACAATAAGGATCTCACGGACTATCGGAATGCCTTGGATGAGTGGGATAGTAAGAACCACATTATTCTTACTTGGATTCGGAATACCTCTTCCAAGTCCATTCAGATTCAACTTCGTCGCATTGACACTGCCAAGAAAGCTTGAGATTATTTGCAGCATCGATATCAGGCCACTGAAGGCATGCATTATTATCATCTTATAGGGTCATTGAATGCACTGACACATGACTCGCGCCAAGATATGAATGAGTTCCTCTCTACTATACAGTCTATGTGGGATCGCATTGATGAGGCCGACATACAGATTGAGCACTTTCGGTTGATTCAGCTCTTGATGAAGCTTGGTCCAGAATATGAGTCTGTGCGTGCTTCCTTGCTTCATCGTCATCCCTTGTCTTCCTTGGAGACAGCGATGAATGAGATTTTGTTTGAGGACACCCACCTCAAGATGCTCAAGGCTCCTACTCTTGATTCGGCCTTGGCAGTTCCCTCTTCTACTCCTCATTGCAGAGATAATTGCAAGGATACCCGACCACCGCATTATGATAAAAGTCGCAGTTACCCGAATGTTGATCATCTTTATATCTATTGCCCTAAGGTTGAGTGTCACTACTGTCGTCAGAAAGGCCACATCCGTCCGCATTGTCCCAAGAATCCCAAGGCTGGTTAGTCCTCTTTCGGCTCTTCCTCTGCCATTGTTGCTGCCACTAGCGTATCACAGTCGCCTCAACCGCCTCCCACTCTTGAGGACCTACGTCACATGCTCACTCAGATTTTATCAATTCATCTTTCATTAGCCTCGACATCAGGTAACAACACATGGTATATTGATTCTGTCTGTTGTAACCATATGACACCTTACCCTCGCCTTTTACATTCCTCCCAACCCGTCACCTCATCCCCTCGTTTACGGTCACGAGGGCGAGCCCACCAACATAACCAACGTCCAATGCCACCCAATCCACTTCACCATCGAACCGGACTTTGATACCACTGTTGGGACTGTCTGATGTTGATCATTCCCCACCAGTTGACCCTCATGCGCCTCTTGAGCCTGTGCTCGACCCTCCGGAAATTTTAGTTCCTGCCGCCACTGATCGGCGACCCACCCGTGTAAGTTGTCCTCCATCTCATCTACTTGATTATCATTGTTTTTCTGCCATTTGATCTCATCATGAACCCAGGATCTTTCGTGAGGCGAACTGTGATCCCTTGTAGCACGATGCTATGTCTGATGAATTGCAGGCTCTTGAGAAAACCGACACGTGGGATATCGTCGATCTCTCTCATGGCAAGAAACCTATTAGCTGCACGTGGGTGTACAAAATCAAAACTCACTCTGTGGTTCTGTTGAGCGCTACAAAGCTCGTCTTGTAGCCAGAGGTTTTTCACAGGAGTATGGTATTGATTATGAGAAGACATTTGCACCAGTTGCTCATTTGACATCTGTCCGTTGTCTCCTTGTTGTTGCCTTTGTTCAACATTGGAAATTATTACAGTTGGATGTGAAGAATGCGTTTCTTCATGGAGATTTTTCTGAGGAAGTCTACATGACCCCTTCACCTGGCTCAGATTTTTCAGGGAAGGTATGTCAGCTGCGCCGTGCCCTTTATGGACTGAAGCAGGCGCCCCGAGCTTGGTTCACCAAGTTTAGTGCCGTGCTCATTCGGTATGGCTTTTCTGCATCTCCCTATGACTCTATTCTCTTTATTCGTCGTTCTCCTACCGAGATCATTATTCTCTTGTTGTATGTGGATGACATGGTTATTACCAGCGATGATACTTCTAGTATATCCGATCTACAGACTTACCTTCATCGACACTTGACATGAAGAGTCTTGGTCAGCTCCGTTATTTTCTCGGATCTGAGATTTCTGACGCTCTAAATGACATATATTTATCTCAGGTGAAATATGCATCTGATCTCATATCTCGTTCAGGTCTGACTGATAGCCAGATTGCATCTACCTTTCTCGAGGGGAACTGCCGACTTGCTCTTTTCGACGGCACTCCACTAGAGGACCCCTGGTATACTTGACGGTCACTCGCCCTGACATAGCTCATGCGGTTTATGTTTTTGCTCAGTTCATGACTAATCCCCGGACAGTTCACTATGCTGCTGTGTTGCGTATTCTTTGTTACGTCAAGGGAACAATCTTACACGGTCTTCATTTTTCTGCTGACTCTCCATTAGTTCTTGCAGGTTTCTCTGATGCTGATTGGGCAGGTGATCTGACTGATCATCGCTCTATCACAGGTTATTGTTTTTTTCTTGGGAGTTCCCTTGTTTCTTGGCGCAACAAGAAACAAACTCTCGTTTCTCGCTCCAGTGCAGAATCTGAGTATCGTGCTCTTGCGGATTCGACTTCAGAGCTCCTTTGGCTTCGTCGGCTTCTTTCTGATCTTGGGGTTCCTCAGCTTTCTTCCACTTCCCTCCACTGTGATAGCACAAACGCAATTCAGATCTCCCATAATGATGTCTTTCACGAGCGCACCAAACATATTGAGATTGATTGTCACTTTATTCGTCAGCATATTCGTGCATGCACTGTTCATCTATATTTTGTCTTTTCCGAGGATCAGTCTGCGAATATCTTCACCAAGTTTCTCTTCCCAGGCCGGTTCTCTACATTGTTGAGCAAACTCAAGTTGATTTCTACTTTACCACATTGAGTTTAAGGGGGAGGGGGGGGGGGGGGGGCGTGTTAGCGTTTTTTTTTTTTTTTTATATATTGTTATTTGAGACCTACATATATATATGCCTATATATATGTACTCTCTTTTTAGGTTAAAATATAATTTGTATTTTCCACAAATATTCAAATAACTATAAAACTTATTTAATAAGTTGAATTAAATATTTATTACTTCATCCGTCCCAATACAATATTTTCGTTTACCATTTTTGTCCGTCCAAAAACAATAGTCTTATTTCCATAAATAACCATATCACCATAAAATTATCCCTACTTTTTCATTTTTATTACACAATTGCCACTATTTTTTTACTCTAATACACTCACAAGGGCAAAAAAATTTTTTTATCCATACTTTTTATTAACTACTAATATAATATCAATATTTTTTAAATTCCGTATTCAATCTAATTAAGATTATATTTATAAGACGAAGGGAGTATTAAATTATCAATTAACACTATAAATAAATATGTAATATATGTTGTAGTCAATTTGTTTAAAGTTTTCAGACATAACCAAATTCTAATAAATATTCATTGGGTGAACATTTCATAGTAAAGAAATAAGAAGAAAAAAAAAAAAAAAAAAGAACAAGTTGTTTTGAAGTTATTATTTTTTGTTTAAATTTTTTGTTTTGATAGTATTAGTTTTGATTTAATATATTGTAGAAAAACAGAATATATTTTAATAAAAAATATACAATAATTATATAATAAAAATTGAAATCAAGGTTTGTTTGTTCAATTTATTTTCTACCACACAATTCTCAATATATATATTAGTATATTCTTTTACAAAAATTAATATTATATTATTTATCAATACAACTTTTTATATTTCAAATAAAAAAAAAAATATTGTACACTTAAACACAATTACATCCTTAAAAATAAATAAATACACTTGCATTTAGTATGAGTTTTCATTATTTTCTATACATATCTTTATCCACAAGTTTCATAAAAATTTCTTCACACGAAACATTTCAATAAACTTATACTACATCACACAAATTAAAACCAATTATAAATACTCAAATCAATAAAATACATAGGGTATGTTTGTTCATTGGTTTTGGAATTAGTTTGGACTTTGAAATAATAAAATATTAAATTAACATAACTATTTAATCTATTTTAAATATATATATATATTGATCTGATATTTTAAGGGTGTGTTTGTTCGGGGGTTTGGATTTTGAGTTGGGATTTGAATAGTAAAAATTTTGAATTTGAATAGTTGTATGATGTGATATAAATAGGGTTTGATGTGATGTTTTGAATGTAAAATTGATTTTTAGTATAATATAAAAAATGAAAAATAGGTGTTTGATTTGATATTTTTGGGGGGAAAAAATTGGATGAATAGTGAAAATCTACCAAAATCCTTCAAACAAACACACCCTAAATATAATTATTGTAAATTTTGGCCGTTTGAAAATATATTCTTTTAGCCACAGTTCAGCCGCATTGTTGCCGGAGGAAAATTGGCCGTTGTCGCTCACCGATTAAAACGTTGAAGTCGCCGGTTGAATTCTGACGAGTAATTGGAAAATGGCAAACCATATTAGAAATCTACTCTCTTCGTTCCAGATAAAATATTTATATTACTTTAATAATTAATAAATATATTAATAAAATATAATTATAAATTAAAATAACTAAATATTTTAATTAAAATTAAAAAATTATAAATTATGAAAATTAAAATATAACTAAAGTATATAATCATATTTTTAAAAAATAAATATTTTTTTCTCTCGACGCAATTTGAAACAAGAAGTGGATTTTAATATTTTGATGTTGTTAACATTGGTTTGAGTTCAATTGAATTTTGGTTCCACTAATTAAATCGTATATTGTAAAACTCAACAATGCGAGATATAAATTTACAACCATAACATTAATTTTTGCTATGATATAAAAAATATTAAGAAATTTTTATTTGGTATTTTTTGAAAAAAAAATAATTATTCTTTCCATCTACTCTCAATCCATCCAACATAAATTAATATATCTTTTTTAATAATTTTGTTTTTTTTACGTAAATAAAATATATTTTTATAATCTCTCCATCCCATTTTAAACGGGTGCTTTGGAGTTTTACCGTAGATGAAGAAATAATAATATTTAATTTATTGGATAGTAGAAGTGTGCAAGAAGTTTTGATATTTTTGTTCATTTGACTTTATAAATAAATTAATTGTATGTGTAATAATATATTTGTAATTTAGGTAAAAATTAATTGTATTTTAGTATTAGTATATAATTATTTTGACTAAAATAAAAAATAAATACTTTTAAATAAGATAGACAAAAATAATAAAAAAAAAATACTTTAAAATTGAAACGAAAAAATTACTTTATATAAAATTGCAAAGAATATCATTAAGGAAATGAATGAAAAAATATATATATACAAAGTGAAAAAATTTACCTGGTCTCGCAGGTAAATTTAAAAATATATATTCCCTCTCCCTCTTAACAATTTGACCCGTCTCATAATTTATTTTGTTAGTAATTATACTATTTATTTAATATTACAAATATTATTTTAATTTATAATATATTATATAAATGTAATTATCTTTATATTATACAATACTGATAAAATTAGTTTAATTTTTTTTATTTTTACTATATTTTAATATAATATTAATATTTTAAAATTCTATTGAAAAAAAAAAAGAAAAATAGATAAATATGAAACGGAAGGTAGTATAAGACAACCGAATTAAGATAGCTAGAATAACATGTGCAATGTGATTATATTTTAAATATGATTATATTCAAAATTGCCCATTGTACCGGTTTGGCCCGGGCATGAACCGGACCAGCCCGGGACCAGGATTGGTTCAAAAAACAGGTCTCGAGCCTACTCCTGGATCATTGTATAGGTTTCTTTTTAATTAGTACTTTTAGAATCGAAGACGAGACCTATATAATTTTTTTTTAAAATTTATATTTTGAATTTTTTTAATTATATATATATTTTTTAAATATCAATAATAGTATCCACATAAAAAAAATTATACTACTCCCTCCTTTTCAAAACTATGGTCTTATTTGAGTTGGGTACGAAATTTAAAGAATATTGATATTATATTGATAATTAGTAAAAAATATGAGTAAAAAACTTTTTTGCCTCTGTAGGTGTATTAGTGTAAAAGGTAGTGACATTTGTGTAATATTATTGAAAATGTAGGGATAATTTTATGGTGAGATATTTATGGAAATGAGACTATTGTTTTAGCACAAATAAAAATGATAAATAAGACTATTGTATTATGACCGAGAAAATATAACCTATTATCATTCATTTACTAAACTTGCATCATCAAACAGACTGTAATATATAGTACTTCATTCGTCCCATCTAATTTGTTCGCATTAGTTGGGATACATAGATTTAGAAATTGTATAATTAGTAAGTAATTAAAAAGTGTATTAGTAAAAATAATTACGATCTAATAAAAATAATTATAAATTAGGAATTTGAAAATGTGATTAAAGTGTTATAATTATATGGTAAAATTGCTTATAACTTCCCTATGGTTTCAAAATTCAGCGTAAAAATCCTGTACTTTAAAAATTGCATGGTACCCCTTTATATTTTAAAAAACGTTGCATGAAACCCCACTACCATGAAACTTTCCTCGTGTGATAAGAAGATGATTTCCTATCTATATATTTTGCATGACAGAGGGGTTTTATACAATATTTTTTAAAGTATAAGTGAGCGTCATGCAATTTTTTAAAGTAAAATGGAGATTTATCCTAAGTTTCGAAACAACAAAGTGATTTCATGCAACATTTTTTAAAGTATAAGGGGACGTTACGCAATTTTTAAAGTAGAGGGAGAATTTACGTTAAGTTTCGAAACCACAAGGAAATTACGAACGATTTTGCCTAATTATATTTAAGAAAAGAAAGGATAAATTATCGTGCAACAGAAATAGAAATAGTGACAAATTAAATAGAGCGAAAATATAATATGTTTGATGACGTCAATAATAGGACTAAAATTTCTAAAATATTAAGCAAATGTAGCTTTGTTTTTCGTTGGTCATCAAAATTCATTACCTCAACCATCATTCATTCTCTGTTTCCGCTAGTAACTATTGGTTGAACTCTTATTCCTAGATACTAATTTACATAGTACATATATATATATATATTAGTAAAATTCTTTCCAGGGACAAATTCGAGCACAAACTGCGATGGTTGTCGGCAGTTCTTTTGCAAGAAACTTAAGTCTTCGATCCAATTTTCCAAAACAATTTCAAAGGCTTCATTTATTCCACTCCCTCAGGGCTGCCGTCGACGACGAATGGCGCGAAAGTTCAAATTTTCAGAGTGCAGACAACCTGTTCGACGAATGTCCTGGGAGGGATGATAATGGCGTTTCTTATTACAACCACTTGCTCTTCGAATGTTCACGCAATGGTCTGAATCAGAAAGCACTAGAAGTCTACTCTTTCGCCAGCAGGACAGGTATTTTAATGGATTCTTATAGCATTTCTTGTGTAATGAAGGCTGCTTCGAGCTCGTGCAATTACATATTTGGTCGCCAATTACATTGCCAATCTGTTAAAAATGGTTTCTTCGAGAATGTCAGCGTCGGGACATCACTTGTCGATATGTATATCAAGAACGAGAATTTCGACGATGGGAAGAAAGTTTTCGACGAAATGGGGAATAAAAATGTTGTAACTTGGACAGCGATGATCGCCGGTTATGCCAAAAAGGGTATGATTGAAAATGTTATAGAAGCCTTCAGTTCGATGAAAGATGAGGGGGTCAACCCGAGCCCGTACACGTACGCGACGATTATCGGAGCATTAGCCGACGAGCGAGCTGCGTCGGCAGGAGCTCAATTGCATTGTACGATGGTAAAAAATGGGTTTGATTCGATTCGGGTCGTGGCGAACTCGTTGGTCAGTCTTTATTCGAAATCGCGGATGATCAGAGAGGCGAGCATTGTGTTTGATTTTACGGAGTTTAAGGACGCGGTTTCTTGGAACGGAATGATTTCTGGTCTTGTCGCAAATGGGTTCGTCTCCGACGCGCTCGATCTTTTCAATAGGATGAGTTTTTTGGGTGTAAATTTCACCGAAACGACTTTCGTGACCATTGCGAAGCTATGCGCCGATCTTAAAGGATTGAGTCTCGCTCGGCAGATGCATTGCCGGATTGTCAAGAGCGGGTTGGAATGTTTCGAGAATGTAAGAACGAGTCTTATGGTGTGCTACACGAAATGCGGCGAAATCGATTCGTCGAACAAGATGTTCCCGGGTTCGGACACGGCTCGGAGCGTCGTTTCATGGACAGCGACTATTGGGGGATACTTAAAAAGCGGTAAAACTGTAGAATCGATCGATACGTTTCTCCAAATGCGACGAGCAAACGTAAGACCGAACGATTTCACTTATTCGACGATCCTTTCATCTCTCCCGGAGGCTGCTCTGTTTCAGGTCCATTCGGAAATAATCAAATCGAACTACGACAAAGTTCCGTCGGTAGGAACCGCGCTGCTCGACGCATATATCAAGATCAGAAAGATCGAAGAAGCTGAAAAGGTCTTCGAACATATCGAAAAAAAAGATATCGTCGCGTGGTCTGCGATGTTAGTTGGATACGCTCAAGAAGACGACATCGAAGGTGCAGCGAAACTTTTCCGTCGATTGAGCAAGGAAACCGTAGTCCCGAACGAGTTTACTTTCTCGGGTATAATCAACGCGTGCGCGACGTCGTCCGCAACTACTGATCAGGGGAAACAGTTCCACACGAGCTCGATCAAGTTCGGTCACAACAACGCGTTGATGGTAAGCAGCGCGCTCGTGACAATGTACGCGAAGAAAGGTGATATCGACGCGGCCGATAAAGTCTTCACGAGGCAGCGCGAACGGGACTCAGTTTCTTGGAACTCGATGATCACCGGCTACGCGCAGCACGGCTACGGCGAAAAGGCGTTGAACGTGTTCAACGAAATGCGACGAAAAAAGTTGGAGATGGACGAGATTACGTTCATCGGCGTCATCTCCGCGTGCACGCATTCGGGGCTGGTGAAAGACGGCGAACGTTATTTCGACATGATGGCGAACAGCCTTCGGATTTCTCCGACGATGGAGATCTATTCGTGCATGGTCGATCTATACGGCCGGGCCGGGATGCTCGATAAAGCGGTGGGTCTAATCGACCGGATGCCGTTCCCCGCCGGTGCGACGATTTGGCGAACACTTTTAGCTGCGTCGCGGGTTCATCGAAACATCGAGACGGGGAAACTCGCAGCCGAGAAGCTCATTTCGTGCGAGCCACGCGACTCGTCGGGGTACGTATTGTTGGCGAATTTGTACGCGGCATCGGGGCGTTGGCAAGATCGGACGAGAGTTCGGCGATTGATGGACGAGAGGAAGGTGAGGAAGGCGACGGGATACAGTTGGATCGAAGTGAAGAACAAGACGTACGCATTCGTCGCCGGCGACGTTTCACTTCCCCGTCGTTTATCGGACGAGGTTTACGCGAAGCTCGGGGAATTGAGCGGGCGGGTGAGGGATGCCGGGTATCAGGCGGACACGAACGACGTGCTGCACGACATAGAGGAGGAGCAGAAAGAAGGCATCCTTTGGCGGCACAGCGAGCGGCTGGCGATCGCGTTCGGGCTGATTTCGACGACGGCGCGGGAGATTCCAATTCGGGTGATAAAGAACCTTCGGGTTTGCGGGGACTGCCATGGCGTGATCAAGCTTATATCGAAACTTGAAGGGAGGGAGATTGTGGTGAGGGACTCTAATCGGTTTCATCATTTTAAGGATGGTTTGTGTTCTTGTAGGGATTTCTGGTGAAGTTTTGTAAGATCGAAGTAATTTTGTAAAAATTAAAAGAGTATTTTGATATTTATATATTAATTATTTTTATTATAATATAATATATATACCGAAGAAAAATGATATATTATGTTAGGACAGGGAGAGTACTACAAAAACTACAAAATTGCTATAGTGTTGATCGGGCAAAATCAGCGTCAAGTCAGCACATCTAAAGGTGTGTTTGTTTTCATGAGTTTGGAAAAATTTTGGTTTAAATTTGATATTAAAATAATGCATGATGGGATATTTTGTGAAAAAAAAAAATTATATTTTTATTGAAAAACGCAGAGTGTAAATAGTAAAAATCGGAGATTTTGAATAAAAGAAATAGTCAGACATTTTTATTAAATACAATATGATAAAGAAAACATACGTGCTATACTAATATATTTCTCATTTGATCTGGTAGGAATTTTCGAAAAATAGATAAAAATGAAAGCTTTTACTTTTTAGCATAAAGAAAAAGTAAAAATGTGATTTTTTTACTTAAAAAAATGAAAAGAGAAAATAAATTTAGATGAAAAAAAAAAGAAAAAAAAAATCGAGAATAAATACGAATGACAATGAAATATGTATTATATAATCAATTATGGTGTCATTAGTTCCAATTGAAACCATGTATTAGAGAAACTTGCAAAAAATTTTACAACTAGCTAAAAACTGTGCATCACTTAGATCAGCAAAATCGTTTTCATCGAATTAAAGAAACTAGTCAGATGGCTGTAAGAGTAACTGAATATTGAACAATTCGAATTACCAGATTTTTGTCGGCGGCTGATTCAAAAACGGGATGTAAGGATGGCATCGGGCAGTGACTAAACGACTCCAACAATGTAAGCATTCCAAGAATCTTGCTGCGGGAAGCTCGTTGCCTCTTCATATTTCATGTCTCGGCCAACAGAAGTTCCATAGACGCACCTGATTTGATCGGTGTCCGGCATGCTGCAAATCCAGAAGTGAACGGAGCGAAATCCAGCTTCCTCCAAACAATCTTTAACCTCAGGCAAAGACCAGCTGCGACGCAAAATTTAAAGTAAAATGACAATGACTATTTCAGGCAGGAACCAAATATTTGCTTAAATAGCTAAATAATGAGAAAATTGCATTTTGGAAACAATATATATATATATATATATAAATACGTGTGAACTTACAGTCGCCACTCGTAGCTAAATGCATGCCGAAGCTTTCTTTGCTGCTTGTGAAGATTGAAGTGGAGACTGATTCTCGTTTTCCTCTTAATGATGTCAAAATCATCTTGCTCCCAAACATACTGAAGGGTGAGGAGAATTTGACATTTTAGTTGCAAATTAATAAAGATTACAAAACTATGGAAAACAAAGACAAACAAATCACAAATTGTTCAAATGAGCGTACTATGGCATCTCAATGCATGTGCGTTCGTTTACAAGATTTTCCCCAAATTTACTATTCATTAAAAAGAAATTCCCAAAAAACATCAAATCAAATGCCTATTTTTTATTTTTTATATTATTTTACTAGACATCACGTCAACACCTATTTATATTAAATCATACAACTATTCTAATTCAAAATTTTTACTATTCAAATTCCAATTCAAAATACAAACCTCCAAACAAACACACCCTTTGTATTTATATCACGTCACGTCAACACCTATTTATATTAAATTATACAACTATTATAATTCAAAATTTTTACTATTTAAATCTCAATTCAAAATCCAAACCTCCAAACAAACACACCCTTAATATTTTTACATTGGTAAGTACTTTGCCAATTAAACAATAAATGGGAAGTCAAGCAAATCGAGCTCGAATAAGTATAAATTGCTTGCCATAGTTGTCAACCAGCAAATGGCATCAAATACTGTAGACACAAAATCGAACAGCACAGATAACACAATAAACCAAATGCAATGATACGCCATCAAAGATTCAATATCATACCGTGAAATTGGGAAATCGTCTCTTTAGCTTTACTACACCCTCCGAAGAAGTGCCTCCATACAGATCCATCACGAATAGGCCGCCGTTCCTGCTTAGAGCATTAATGACATGTTTGAAGTACAAAACGAGCTCTTTCCGAGTTTGAAGACAGCAGCAGCTGTAGTTAAAGGCGCACACTATATCTCTGGCCGGTAATATAAAGTCCTTCAAGCACTTTGTGTTTTGAACAGCATTCAAGCTTTCTTGCAGTGTAGAATCTGAATCGCTTTCATGATCCTGCAATGTCATATACTGCATAGTTTCTGATTCGTCAAAGCTAACAATTTCAGATTCGAGTGGTTGCAGGACATTTCCATGGAACAAGGAGATTCTGGAGCCGACATCTGTCCCGATTCTGTTGACATTGTTCTGTATACACCAGGTCAATGCTTCAGCATCTAAATCTAAACCCACAGCTGTTCGCCTAGCATCACCTCGGAGCCACTCCACACTGATAAATTCAGAAGGATCGATAATCACATTCTTGGAATGACAATACACATAGAATGTATACCCGATTATGTGCACATATCATGAACAGAATCAGCACAAAATTTACAAATGTCTAAGGAAACTCCCAACCAAACATTTTAGATGCATCCAAACAATCAAACAATGATCTGTTCTCAATAGCCGACGACATTCAACAGCCCCTACGCGTCTAATGATTTCAGAACATTCCTAAATTACTTTTGTGCAATATATATTGGTAAAACTAAATGGTTTCCAAACAACAATTGGCAACAAACGAAATTCGATAGACCTTCTTGGAGGCTTTCTACCACACAAACTTATGCACATAATTATTTCTTCCTCGAAGATATATGAATTGGATTGACATAAAAGATCTACATGTAAAATGGTAAACAACAAACGCCTATAAATGATTATCCTGAAATCAAACAGACCTAAATGGCAATCATTGTACCAATTTCAAACACTGTTTATGAACATCCACCAATCCAATTTCAAGAACAAGTAGAACAAACCCTAAAGAAGCACACCATTGATAGAACTACTAAGCAATAACTACCTATACCTTAAAAGAGCAGTGCCGCAGAAGTCTTCCTGGAGATGGAGGGGAGCTCTCCCGCCCACATACATCAAAAAAAACTTGTGCAGATAGCTAATATCCCCTTTAGGAGACTGCAATTTCGTATGAAATCAGTCACGCACTCAGAATCAATAACAAGAGGCGAATGAACATAATACCGAATTGCTCGTTCACCTGCACCGATTGTTGATAGAGAGAGAATTTAGAAGGGGCGTCGCACTCAGAGTCGATGCTCCTATCGAAACCCTCGCCAGTTTCTTTGTTTTTCTCGTCTTCTTCCTCTTCTTCTTCTTCGCCTTCCTCAGACGGTGGATCGGAGTCAAGCTCTGGAAGGTGTTGGAGACATTCGCTAGTGTCTTCCCTCTCAAGATTGTACAACGTTTTCTTCCCCCGGCGGCGGTTCGAGTTTTCCTTCTTGCCGTGTTTCCCCATATCTTCCGTTCGCTCCTCCCCCCCTCTCTCTCTCTGCACTACGCTCAACTGAACTTGACTAACTACTCTCTGCCATTTCCGTTCGCAACATTTACATAAATAAATAAATAAATAAAGAGCATAAATTTCATTAATTAATACCCTTGTTCTTTGGTCATTTGATTGGCACGGATTTTGATAAATATAAATAATAATAATTATTATTTTTAATATATAAAAAATTATCTTATTTCAATCAACCAATTTATATATTTTTCAGAGAGTACCTTTTTTTTGGGCGGAGTGGATATTTATTTAATTTAAAATACAAATTCTATAAAATACAATTTATTTTTATTTCTTAAAATTAGTAATAATGAAACTATTACAGTATTATACTTTTACTACAATACAATAATTACTTAATAAATCAATAGACATCAAAATCTTTGAATTTAAATGAAACTTACAAACTTAAAGAACATAAAAATTCAAATTTAAATTATAACTCAATTTTCTTCCGAATTTCTTCAAACGAAGTAGGCCCTTATTACGTAGAGATATTTGGAAAAGAGCGCGAAAAAATGGATCAACATTGGGGAAACACGGCAAGAAAGAAAACTCCAACCACCGCAGAAGAAGGAGACGCAGACGACAATCAAATAATCTTCAAAATTCTCTCTGTCGCAAAACTACGTAATTTATATACTATTTTCGTCTACTGTCAATCTACTAATTTACTTTTTGCATATTAATTTTTAAATAATAATTATTATATAAAAAACGTAAGTAGAAATTTTAAAAAATAGAAAAATATTTATATCAGTGTCTTATAATAATAAGATATAATATTTGTAAAACAATAACACCAAATACAAGTAGATTGAGTGTGGACGGAGAGATAATATTACAGGGGTGTGTTTGTTCAGAGGGATTTTGCAAAAAAATCTACTATTCATTTAAAATTTTTATCCCAAAAATATTAAATTAAACTCCTCATTTTCATTTTTTTATATTATTCTAAAAAAATAATTTTACATTTAAAATATCACATCAACACCTATTTATATCACGTCATACCGCTATTTCAATTCAAAATTTTTACTATCGAATCGCAACTCAAAATCCAAACCTCCGAACAAACACACCCATTGATAGAGGTATTCATCCCAACGGGTGTATTTCTTTTGATAAGTTTGGAAACAAATTTGTTTGACTTTGGTATGAAAATAATATTTTATGGGATATTTTATGAGAAGAAAACATATACTCCCTCCGTCTCATAGCTAGATATCCATTTGCTTTTTGCATGTAGTTTTAGAACTATTAGTATTATATTGGGATGTAGTAGGAATAAAGTAGAAATGATTAAAATATTATGTACTCCCTCCGTCCCAAACACCCTACAACATTTCCTTTTTGGTATGTCCCAAACATGTTGCAACATTTTCAAGATAGGAAATAATTAATTATACTTAATCTCTACCCCACACTTTATCCCCTCATATCATCCAAATAAAAAAATAAAATATATATTTCTTTCTTCATCACATCACCTAATTTCTAAATTATCCTACTTAATACTATCCACCTAAAAATCCGTGCCAAAAATAAATGTTGCACCTTGTTTGGGACAGAGGGAGTATGATATAAAGGTAATAACATTTTCGTAATATATTGTAAGTAAGGATATTTGTAATGTTAGGTAGATAGTACAGTTACTAAAAAAGGAAATTGATACTTTGTTATGAGACGGATTAAAATGAAAAAATAGATACTTTGTTATGAGATGGAGGAAGTATTATTTTAAAAAACGCAAAATTCAAATAGTAAAATTTGGGGAAGCTCGTCGAAAGAACATATCCTGATAAATACAAAGACGACAATCTTGAAGTAACACAAAGCATAGAGAAATAGTTGTGAAAAGTGAAAAACAATTGCTTCACTGGCTCCCTTTATAAAAGATTAAAAATATGGGCTTTGGAAGACTTCTTGGACCAAAAACAAAAACGGTCATGAACTAGCTCCCATTATATGCTAAATTTAATTTTAAATTAACAATTATTTTGAAAAGTAATTTATTTAATTTATAATATAATTTGTTGTTTCCAACTCCCGTCCAATAAATTTAATTTAATTTTTTTTTTAATTTATAAAGGAATGAAATTAAATTTGTCTAAACAAAAAAATAATATTAAAAAATATAAATATTTATTTATAACTAATATAAATTAACTTATTTAAAAATATGAAGTTTTAAGTAAATATATATATATATATATATGGAGAGTTTTATATTTTGAAATTGAAATAATTGTTGCATACAGTAATATTAATTTGTAAAGAATAAATACTATATTAATAATAATCATCACATATTTATTAGTTATTAGCACATTAATAATTTTGGTAACACTTCTTCTAAGATCATAATAATAATAACAATAATAATAATAATAAAGAAGAATGCAGTTAGGATTTCAAACAATTAATCAATCACCTTCATATACACTAAAGTAAGTAAGAAAAAAAAAAAATTATTTATTTATTAAGGATATTGAACATTATATTTGTGATCTTGAATTTGCAGTAATATATATATACATTTATTCTCATTTCAAAATTGGAAGTTTATTTGCATGCATGAAAATCAACTTTCTTGCCTATATACTGACGACGTAACTTCAAGTTGATCAGGACATACAAAAAAACAAACAAAACAAGAGAGATCTAGAGAGAGAAGTGGGGTGGGGTGGGGTGGGGTGGGGTGCTTTAGATACATGGCTGCTTACATTAATTGTCCCGACCATTCGAATATTGTTTCCCATTAGTAGTAGATACATCTCTGCATAGAAAATAGAAAACCCTAGTAAAAATTAATGCACATCAATATATATATATATATATATATAAGCTAAATTACTCCATCCCATCGAAACCCTAAATCCATATGAATAATATTCTCCATCATGATCAAGAAATTAAGCCAATTTATTAATCTCTCTTCAATCCCATCCAAGAAATTACAGAATAATCAAGATCTAGGAATTAATCCAATTTCTTATTTGTACCTGAACTAAACCAAGTGTAGTCAAGAATTGATCGATGCTAATTTCTTATTTCCGGAGGCGGCGGCGGCGGCGGCCAGGAGTTAGCTCCGATATCTGACTTGATTTATTCAAAATTGAACCACAGGTAGAATCTCTGCATGGGAATGGTCAGCTGTGTAAGGGCTTCGAGGTCCAGGACTTCAGAAATCTTCTTGTTGTAGTAATGGATCAGATAGTCGAAGCACTCCTTGTGAAATCGACGACTGTCATTGTAGTTGGTCGGAAAACGATCGGGTGATCGTCGACCGTAGGGATTGTAATAATGGAATGGAGATCTGTTTGGAGGATTAAGGGTTTCGTCCACAGAATTAGGTTTATGTGTAGAAGACGAAGACGACGACGATGGTGATGAGCAGAGGTTTAGGAGTAGGAAAAGAACTAATAAGAAGCAGAGAATCTTGGACGATTTGGAACCCATAGCCATCGCCATTGCACGATCTTCTTGATGATTAATTTGCAGAGAAATTTGTTTCATAGATGTATATATATATATAATAATACCTCCGTCCGGCTATAAAGGTTTGGTATACTTTTTGTGTGTTGATTTTTGAATATTAATTATTATATCAAAACGTAGTATAAATTAAGAAAAAATTGCAAAAATACTTCTATTAATATCTTATAATACTAAAAAGAAGAATATTTGTACAAAAAATTATAAAAATATAAAGATATTTTTAATATTAAGTGCAATGACAATATGACCCTTAGAAGCGGACAGAAAGAGTATAATACTCCTCCTGTCCAGTTACAAAGTAAACATTTATTTTTGGTGAAGTTTAAAAAATAATAGTATTTTAATTATAGTGGATAGTTAAAAGTACTGTAATGACATTTTTGTCCCTTTTTTTTGTGTAAAAGTATTGATCCGATGTAAAGTAAAAGTATTTATGGAAAAAGTGAGGTTTTTAATGAAATTGTTACTTTGTAATTGGACATCTCAAAATAGAAATATTTATACTTTATAACTGGACGAAATGAATAGTATAATGTAGCTACATTAGTCTAGTATAGTCTATACCGCCCGAACGGTTAATTGGTTGGTTTCGGTTTATCCAAATATTTAAACCGAAGGTGAACTTACTATCTAATTTATGGGAACTGTTACAGTGTTGATTTGAAAAAATCAGTTCCAAATCAGTCGATACCAATAATATATACAAACAACACAATTTTATTGTACACGGTATATGTTGTGTGTAATAAAGATATGTATTGGTTGTTTATAATTAAATGTACTATATAACAGTATGTGATGCGTTAAAATCAATTGTTCTTTATGTTGTATGAGACTATAATATGTGCTGTTAGTTCATGCATGTAGTATATTAACACATACGATGTGATATCTATAGTAATACTAATACTGTGTATGAGTCAGCATATGATATGCTGTCATCACCGTATCCTAACTTATATATATACACAAAAAAAAAAAAAAAAAACCCATCTATGAAACAAATTCTTTGCAAATTAATCTTCATATATAGGTGAGCCACGCGGGCATCTCCAGCGCCGGAGGACTAAAACAGCGAAAAATTTTCACTTATGGGACTAGTTTGCGACAAGCTTCACTTACGGGACTAAAATGATAAAGGGATCCAGTTACGGGACTAAAAAAAACAGTTTACCCTAAAACATATTCAGTTCATCAATTCTAAATTATCTACATAACTTAATACGAAATATTTTTATCATTCGAACTTATGTTGATTTTTGGTTTTCATTGTCCACTAAAAATATTTTTCTTCATTTTTAGTAAATATTATTACTTCTTTTTTAATTTTTTCTTTTCTATGTTTAGCCACTTTCTTTTAAACATATGCCAGTTAAGTTGACATAAATTTCAATAACGAAAGCAGTGATCTCAATATCATGAGTTTACCCATTGTCATTTTTTTTTCAATTTATACATTAATGTTCTAATAAATCCAACATAAACAAGTACTCTCTCTGTCCTGTATATTTTGTTAACCACCGGAATTTAGATAATTAATAATTAATAAATTAAAAAGTATATTAATAAAAATAATTATAATATAATAAAAATAATTATAAATTAAACTAAAATAATTAAATAATTTAATTAAAATTCAAAAATTATTTTAGTCACACAATAATACGCGACAATGTAGAAAAATAGATGAAATATTCCTAAACGTTCATCATCGCAAATAATAATATTAATAATAAGAATAATAATAATAACAATAAGAATAATAACAATAATAATAATAACTTTTGGCATAGGAAATCAACACTACATATAATTAGGGTAAATTATATAACACTCCCTTATATTTTAATAAAAATACATAAAGCATTATATATTTTATTTATTGCGTGAAACTCCCTCGTGTTAATGTAAAAATTTGTACGAAACACCCAAATTGTTTAAAACTGATGTTCAGTTCTAAATAAAGACCTAAATTATGCAAGTTTTATTAAAATAAAAAATGTAAAATATCTTAAATAATTTTTTTAATAAAATAAATAAATAAATAATTGATCAATAATTTATTTTTACAATTTTTGTAAAAATCATATAACAATTTATCTTCAAAAAGTATAAAATGAAGAATTGTTTATTTATATATTTTATTAAAAAAATTATTTTACATATTTTACATTTTTTATTTATGTAAAATTTGCGTAATTTAGGTCTTTATTTATAACAGAATATCAATTTTGGACAAGGAGGGTGTTTCATGCAAATTTTATATTAAGACAAATGAGTTTCACGCAATAAATAAAACACACGGTGTTTTGTGCATTTTTACTAAAAAAACAAGGAGGTTGTTATATAATTTACCCCTATCTATATTTAAAACTACACATCTTTTATAAAATTGATTTATATTAATTATAAATAAACAAAAATATGTTTTTATTTACTTGTATTACAGAAGATTTTAGTCTCTACAAAAATGATATTCATATTGCATATATTTTTTAATTGCTATATCATTTTTAAATATTTAAACATATATATTAATTCTTTAATCATCTATATTAAATTTACTCTAAAATTATAAATATTATTAATTATACAAAAAAATAATATAATAATATCATAACTAATTATTATTAACTTATTAAACATTCTCATCTTAAGTAGCATGTTCCTAATCAAATGGTTCAATTCAGATTTCAATTCTGGTGGGACGGAGGGAGTATTTTATTTTAAAATATACTAACATTTCGTACTATTAATATCAAATTTTAAATTCTAAATGAAGTAGGGCGTGTTTGTTCGGGGGTTTGAATTTTGAGTTGGGATTTAAATAGTAAAAATTTTGAATTTGAATAATTGTATGACGTAATATAAATAGATATTGATGTGATATTTTAAATATAAAATTGATTTTTAATATAATATAGAAAATAAAAAATAAGTATTTGATTTGATATTTTTAGGAAAAAAAATGAGATGAATAGTGAAATTAAAATCCAATTTCGAGACAAACACACCCTTAACATACGTAAAAATATTTTTTTTTTAACTAGAAACAGCAAACTTAACTAAAAACTAAAATAATAATAATAATAATAATAATAATCCGTGCTTATTAATTTATCCATTAATCAAAGGCAGGGAAAGTCACAGGACAAATCCAGCCGTTAATTCTGAACGGCCCCACAAATCCAACGGTGGTTATGCTTCGGGGACCGCCTCTTTATCACTCATATCCTCCTGCATTGATCTTGACTTCAAAAACTGTTGGAAGATCCCGGATCTGTGCTCCCTCCCCAATTTGCACGAAATGCAAATTCACCAAATTTGTGAGCTCCGGGACCTCTCAAGATTGTTTCCAACAACCCAGTTGGCCGTCGGCATGATTACAATTCACAAGACAAAAAAAAAGAAGAAAAACATTAGGCTAACCCTAACAAAAGAACACACTGCTTTCAATAAATGCTTTGTATCTATCGATCTTCTTAGCTCGAGAATTAATGGCGGAATTCGACAGAAAAGTCCGCACATACTGTTCCATAAATCCTTCCGCCATTGCTACAAATCCACACTTCATTCCTTAATTAACTTATATATATATATATATATATTCATACTCCATAGATCGGTAATCATGTCATGCTTATGCAGTTTCCGCAGACTTTTTCAGTTAGGTTTTCTTTCCCCAAATTTTGGCATCTCAGATGAAAGGAAGAACCGCCGACTTGATGCGCATTCAATCGCCATGAATTAGCAGAATCGTTTGGGGGGAGATTCGGAAGAATTTTGCATTTGTTGAAGAATCGTTTTGGTTTGGATTTGGACTCATGTTGTGCTTGTGTTCTTCGATTTCTGGTTGAACATGAATTTGAACAGATCTCTTCTCATTTCCTCCAAATTCCTCCACATAATCTGCCGGAATCTTTAGCACAGAAATCAGGCGAGATCCGCCGGCGATTTCATCCTCCACCAGTCCGATTGATTTCGCCGCTCGATGAAACGCACTCTCCGCCCAATCTCCAGCATTCTGCTGCTCCTGGTCATCGTCGGCACTCTCAGCGTCAGAGTCCTCCTGTATCGGACTGGATCCTTCCTGTCCGAAGCGGTGGTTTTTCAGCCCCCTCCGAAGCCGGTTTTCAACGAAACTCTTCTGAAACTCGCTTCCACCGACATTGCCGAGCCGAAATTGAAGCAGGAGATCGAGGAATTGTTGGAAGGTAATTTCCGCAGCCGTGGCCGGCAGAGGTCGTTCCTGTCTTCTGGAAAGTACCATATCGATGCTAGAGTTAGGTCAGCCAGGGGATTTCCGTTGCAGCTCCGGTCGCCGGAGTTTTACCGGCTGTGGTTGAGCTTCCGCAGGTTTTTAGGCGATTGGTGGAGGAAACGACGGTTGTTCTCTCCCGATTTAATGTCAGATTTAGTGAGTACAGTCAAGGCTTCCGCCATAGACAAACACTATGGGAAGAACAACAACAACAACAAGGAATCAATGGGGAAGAAATACAAGAGCTGTGCAGTGGTAGGTAACAGTGGAATTCTATTGAAAACCGATCACGGCAATCTGATCGACAGCCACGACGCCGTGATCCGATTGAACAATGCTCGAACATCAAGCTTCAAGAGCAATGTCGGATTGAAAACCACCATCTCCTTCGTCAACAGCAACATCCTGCATTTGTGCGCCCGTCGCGAGGGCTGTTTCTGCCATCCCTACGGCAGCCATGTCCCGATCATCATGTACATATGCCAGCCGGTCCATTTCTTCGATTATTTGGTGTGCAATTCCTCCCATAAGGCTCCATTGATCGTCACGGATCCACGCTTCGACGTCCTGTGTGCAAGAATCGTAAAGTACTACTCGCTTAAACGTTTCGTGAAGATCACAGCGAAGGATGTGGCCGAATGGGGGGCTGCTCATGAAGGCTCCAATTTCCATTACTCGTCCGGGATGCAGGCTGTGATGCTCGCCGTCGGAATTTGCCAGAAGGTGAGTATTTTCGGATTCGGGAAGGCTGAAACGGCTAAGCATCACTACCATACTAGCCAGAAGGCCGAGCTTCCACTCCATGATTATGAAGCAGAGTATGAACTCTACAAGGATTTGATGGAGAGGCCTCACGCAATCCCCTTCATCTCAGATAAGTTCAAATTCCCTCCTGTTGTTATGTACCATTGATAATTCTGAAATTTGATTTCTGTTCTTGTTAGTTAGAAGTATCTTGTCCATTTTTGAAATGATTCGATGCCACTGATATTTCGATTGGCCTCCATGGATAGTGTTCTTTGTCTCTTTGTGCTGTTAGGTTCCTTTCACTCTCAAGTGTAAAGTTCAGTGAAAAGGGATCATTTTTCGATTTGCAGATCTTGAATCTTCTTGCATTTATTGCTTTTTACACCGTTGGGTTTTGTTCATTTCGATCTGGGATGGATCTAATTTGTGTTCTTGTTAGTTAGTTAGAAGTCCATTTGTTTTCAAATGATGGCCTCCATGGATAGTGTTCTTTGTGCTGTAAGTGTAAGGTTCCTTTCCACTCTCAAAGTGTAAAGTTTAGTGAAAAGGGATCAATATTTGGTTTGGGAATCTTGAATTTTCTTACACAAATTGCTTATCAGTTAATTTGTGTTCTTGTGCATTTTCTGAAATGATTCGATGCCTCTGTTATTGATTCACCTCAAATGTGAAAAGGGATCATTTTCAGATTTGGGGATCTTGAATTTTCTTGCATTTCTTGCATATTACATATTTGGGTTGTCCATTTTGATCTGGGATTGAGTTATTTTGAATTTTTGATGGTTGATTGGGAGAAATTGGAATAATTGGAAACCCAATTTACACGCACAAGTCTAAGATATCGAGTTTTTAGTGTTCCTACAAGATTGATGACTCTAGGCAAGCAAAACATGTGTCATCATACAACATTTCTGTACAGACAGGCAAAATGAACCCTTCACCTAAATGTTGTCCAAAACAGCACAAGTAGTTCTTGGCCTGGATAGCTGTCACTGTTCTTGCCAATCGGCTACTCAGCCGTGTCGTATTCGACGCCCTTCTCTTCGAATTTTACAGCCACCAAGAACCTTATGCTAACCTGTATCACAGAAGTAGTGACAGCCATCTTAAATATTGCAGTTACTATTGTTCTTTCAATTCGTCCTGTCTCTGTCGGTGTCTGTGTCTATGTTATTACCTGATTCGGGTCGTAAACAGCGAATTCGTTGTAGTCGAGGAAGCTGTCTTTGTGTTCGGAAGGAATAAGCTTCCCGGAGGGAATCTTTATGTCATCCTTCCACATAAAATGCTCCGATTCGTCTGTCTTTTTCCTACCAAGTCCCATCGCCCCGATCTTCTTCTCCTCCATCGTTTTCGTATCCTACAAAAGATTCGAAAACACTACATTCCCATCTGTCAAGAATGGACAATATGGATTTCTTATATATATATATACCTTTGGGGGACTAGTGAGCTGTGTCACATGGTCACCTAATGAAGCAACTGCTAAAACCAAAAATCCCTCCGGCCGGTCGACTGCCGTGAAACCATATCTTGCCGCTTCCGCGGCCGCGTCGGAGCAAACTATCGCCTTCCCAAACTAATAACAAACAAAACAATAATTCGAATAAGAATATATAACCATCTACGCTGTTGCACATAGAACTTATGCTTACCATGTACCCGGCCGCGGGGAGAAAACAAATCGCGGGCAAGAACCCTTTGTGCAAATGCCGCAACAGATTCGAGCTCCGAGTACCTATCGACAACCAGAGCTGAAACATCAATATCGACGTCCGAATTACCTATCGACAACCAGAGCTAAAACATCAATATCGACGTCCGAATTACGCCCGCCAAAAATGTCCATCACTCACCACACCATAGCAAGACTTTGTTCGGAAGCTTCTTGATTTCGTCGTACGACGGGCACGAGCTCAACTCTACGGAAAATACATTGTCAATCGACACTCCATAGCTCTGAGGAATCAAAACACAACACAAAACCCCGTTAGTCCAGCACCATTTCCAAGTATTCAAAACGATCAAAAAGTTCACACACATACGATCTCTCCGACTTTGACGGGCTCGTATGTTTTCTCGAGATAGTTCGAGACCATCCTATAATCGTCGGTATCTTTTTCTACTGCAGATATAGAGCACCCCAATTTCTTGTACCGTTCGAACAACGGATCATCCAACGTCGCGCCTGACATGTCCCCGATGAGTCGGGAAGCCACATTTATGTCCCGAACAGCCTCGACCACCGCCGCAGCCTACACAATTCCCCTCAACTCAGCATTCTACCTCAGTTCATTACAGGACATTTATGTCCAAATATGGTCAAAAAACTCACATGATTGGCTACATCCTCGAAATCCCTGAAAATGTCCGGCCTCACCGACGGTAGTAACGTGAAAATCCTCTGGCTGAAATCCGACCACATTGAATCGCGTCTAATCCCCGTCTCTTTGCTCATCCTCAACTTATCCACCAATTCCAGAACAAACTTCTCGCCTGCATTATCTTCCTCGTCAATAATCTTGGTTTTAAACAACAAATTCGATTGTCCCAATCTTACATGTTTTTAGATGATTTTCTGTGAGCATTGCCAATGGAAGCTCCGGGAAATCCAACCCCATCTCCATCAAAGCATATCTACAATGAAACCAACAATGTTCATCATAAAATTCAGACAATCTGAATTTCATCCAATTCTAACCACCTGTATATCTCCTGTCCACACAGGACTTTCATGAAATTCGCAACCCGCGGCTCGAGCTTGCAGTGCGCCGCTGCCACGCCGAGCTGCCGGAGCCCTAAACCACCGTGTCTAACATCAACTCCGTCGTCCTAAAATGCACGGGCGAATATCTCAAAATTTTCTTGATTCTTTTTTTTTTTTTTTTCCCCGAATGTAAGAAATAGAAACGTTTCCAATGTAGTACCATGTCGATAGGGAACAATTTATGCTTCTTCTTGTGGATTTTCTTCTCCCTCTCCCACGGCTCAAATTCGTTCCCTGTTTCGGCCTCGAAAAGCTCCACGAACTTGCGGATTGCCTCGTCGACAATTTTGTACTCATCCAAGCTTTCATGGATGCCTGCTTCGTCCCCGATTTTGCCTTTCTTGTAGTACAGATATAGGCGGTCATCTGGCACCATTATCAGCTGCATTATGCAGAAGCTGTTTGCAGAAAATAGGGTTTTTTTTTAAAAAAAAAAAAAAAAAAAGAGTGAGCATTCGAACAAGGAGATTGAATTTGAAGACATGGATGGAGGGTACGAGGTTGTTTGTTCGTGTGACTCGTGTCCGTACTCGTTGAGCCCGTGCCAATGCCAGCAATCGCAGGCTGCAAATGCACAGTTGTACAGAATTCCATCTTTCTCGAGTATTCGCCCGCCATGATCTTGCAGTTTGGTGTCTTTATGGACAGACCTCTTTCCGTACATTTTCAGCTGTTGTAATGGAGAATTCAGTAAAAAAATATTTATATATATGTATATGTATATAGATATAGATGTGTGTATGTATACCTCGGCGGCGATGGTGGCGAGGGCCTCCTCGCCGGCGTCCTGTCGGTAGAGAGGAATGCCTCTGCCGGCGACGGCGAGATCGGTGGCCACGTCATAGGAATCCAACGGCTGAGATTGCTTCCTCTCGATGCTGTCGCTTAACCATGCTTCCCTCACCACCGGAATTCCCTTCTCCCTGATTGATCAATTCCACGGATTCAGATTTCAGACAACTTTCGATTTGATTAAACCTTCAAATTGACTCGTTTAATTAGCTCTCTTACAGTGCATCCGACAGCTTCGACGATCCGCCGCGCTCTCGTTCCGCCGGTGACACCACTAGACAAGTCGCCTCTGTAAATCGGAAGTGTGATTTAACAGAACCCTAACATCGGAAAACTCGAGAAAAAAAAAAAGAAAAAAAAAAGAAGAAATGTTCGTCGTCACCAGTGGCTCACCGTTCACCGAATTCACAACCTTCCCTCCATGCCTCTCGATCTTCGACTTCCAATATTGCTGCGTGTAAAAACAAAAATTCCTTCAAAATCGAAGAACACAAATGCAAGAAACCGACAAAAACAAAAACATACATGCGTGCGGCTCAAACGCCCCGACAAGGAAATCAGCATTCCCTTAAAAGGCTTGTCGGCGTTCCGCAGTAAAGGGCGGGGCCGGTCCTTGGGGTCCTGGTGCTTCTTCAGCAGCTGCTAATGGAGGTCAAACAAGGAAGACGACGATCAAAGAGCAATTAAATAAAAAAAATTAATTAATTAAAAAAAAAAAAGCAAAAAACATCACATCAACGACGCCGGAGTTTTTGATAGAGTCCGGTAAGACAAGCGGCTTGTCCGTACGCGGAGGATCGTGAGTGTTGTAGATACAAGCCGACCACTCACTGAAAGTTCCTGTGCAAGTGTAAGTCGAATCGGAAACTTCCAGAAACCCGCCGCAGATGGGGCAGTCATCGAGCGGCCCGTAGTAGAGAATATCCTGACTGGAATTCGAACAAACGATGTAACAACAGCTTAAACCGAGAATCGCCATAGAAGAAGAGGCTGTAAATTGTAATGAGTTAGGGTGTCGGCGGCGGACCATCTGGGGACGACGGCGTCGTCGGAGCCGGCGGCGTTCTGACCATTGGCTTCTAGAATGTCTCGCATCTGCTGGATCGAAAGATGCTCGCGCGTGACCTTACAGAGCCTCTCGAACTCGGCTTTAACGTCTTCTGTAGATTTCCAATTGTTCTCACGACTTTCGGTTTCTTCTTTCTTTGTCTGTTTTTCTCGTTCCTCGTCCTCCTCGTCGGCTCGAGCCTTCTTCGGCGCGTGCTCGGCTTCGGCTTCGGCTTCACCCGTTTTAGCCTCGGCTTTCTGCTTCCTCGTCACCATTCTATCTCCTTCCCCCGATCTGGTTTCCTGAACCTGTTCAAAGTTTGGAGACCTGATCAACAATGGCGGATTTTATTAGATTTAAAAAATGAACCTAGTCGAAAATTGGGGGCAAATTAAACCTGCATTGATGAAAGCTATGAAACAAAACGAAACCCTAATTTGCATCAAAATAGCAGAGCAGAGAAGTGAAGTCTTTATAGAGGGGACTCACAGTGGGTATTGCTCACGTGCCGACACGTGCCCTCAAGGTTATGCAATGGCCGCCACGACGCCATGGCGGGAGCCCTTGCTTCCTGACAAGTGTTCTCCGCTTCCCAATGCTGGCGGGACGACGACCTCTTTTATTAATTACTATGATTTATCACAACATTATTACATTAATGGCGAAGGAATCCATTTCTGCAGGTCATGATGGTGGTCGGATTTGGACCGCTTGTGACGACAGCCCAAACTTTTCTTGGAACTTCAAATCCGACTGGTCATTGTGTGTTTTGGCTCTTTGATTTCGTGTCTTTTTACTCAAATTAGGGATTTCTAATTCTGTGATCTTATTGTTCATTATTTAAAAAAAAAAAAAAAAAAACAATTATTAAATTAAAGTTGCTTTATTTTGTTATTTTCTTTTTGTAAAAAAAAAATGGTTTGTTCTTTTATTTACTAACTATAATCTACACTTTATAATAAAATAATTTTTATTTTTTTACAATTATTTTTAATTATTATTTTAATATATTTTTTAAAATTTTTTCCAAAAAATTAAGGATAATGTAGTTTTTTATATTTTATTTTATACTTATTTTTAATTAAATAATACGCATTCGTCAAGTTAGAGAGTATATATATTTCTACAGTGGGACGTTCAATTATAAAATAACCATTAAATATCCAATATTTTTTACAAATATTTTGTTTACATCACATTGTTACTTTTTGGTATAAAAGTAAGGACATACCCACTATAATTAAAATATTATTATTTTTTAAACACCGTGCAAAAAATAAACGTATACTTCTTAGTCTGACGGAGGGAGTATTATTCATTAGTTAATGTGTCAATTCCCAACGAGATATCTTTTTTACGAGAGAGTATTAAAAATCAATTTTACTTTCAAATATCATATCAACATTTATTTATATCATTGTACTTATCAGAATTAAAAAATTGTATTATTCAAACTAAAAATTCAAACATCAAACAAACACAGCTAGCCAGTAGCCATTATTGGGCTGGACATCGATAATTTCTAAATTGGGCTAAGCCCATCTTAAGGAAGACAATATATTTGGGAAAGCAATTTGAAATCGCTAGGGATTGCATTTGGGGAACTGATTTGGGCGTAATTCCTTCAAATTTTATGCTGAGCAATTCGAGCAACAGTTGGTGGATTTCTCCGAAGGAAATTGGGGAAGGATACGAAAGCACGACAGTTCGAGGTATTACATATGTAGATGTATATGTTCTTCGTGATGGTTAATGTGAATGCATATGTTTTTGGTGATGCGCGGAATGTGTTCGACGTTATGCTTCAATGAATGTGGTGATATTTGGATTTGTTCTAAGTTCATCGTTATCTGATTGTTGGCTATGATTGATTTCAAGAGCTCTAATGTCTGGATTTTTGGTGTTTCCATTGTTGTAGACATCATCATTTGATTTATGGATTCGAGTTTGGTAACTTAACTGCCATCATTTAACCATTTTGATCATATAATATTATATTAGTGATTATAACATGTTATTTGTCTCTATATAAAAAATGACTTAAATATTTTAAATTTAATCGATTCTAAATACGAATGTACTTCTTTTTAAGTTTTTTATTAGTATAAAAAATAATTTTGCCGTTTTTGTTATTTGTATTTTAAAATGCTAGAATCCTAGGGGTGGGCAAAAGAATCGAACCGAATCGTTGAACCGAATTGAATCGAATCGAATTTTCGTTAACCGAACAAATTCGGTTCGAATACAAATGGAAAACTACATATTTGATATTTATTCGGTTCGGTTCAGTTTCGGTTTTTCATATTTTTTTCGGTTCGGTTAACCGAACCGAATATATTTATATATTTATCTTACTCCCTCCGTCCCAGAAATAAGTATCCATTTGCTTTTTGCATGTAGTTTTAGAAATATTAGTATTATATTGGGATATAGTAGGAATAAAGTAGAAATGACCAAATATATTGTAAGTTGTAAGGGTATTTGTAATGTTAGGTAGATAGTACAGTTACTAAAAGAGAAATAGATACTTTGTTATGGGACGGACTAAAATGGAAAAATGGATACTTTGTTATCGGACGGATGGAGTACTATATTCTAAAATTTATATTAATAATTATATCCGGTTCGGTTTCAGTTCGGATATTTGAAATATTTGCAAATATTTTTTATTTAATTAGAACTTTAATTATTTTTTATATATATTTTTTCTTAATTTCGGTTCGGCTTGAGTTATTTGCAAATACTACAAATATTTTCAGTTAACCGAATATGGTTCACGGTTTGAGTATTTGTTAGGTTCGATTCTATACCTGCATATTTTCAAATAATCGAACCGTGCCCACCCCTATTCGTCGCAGCTAGTTATTAAAAAATAAATAAAGAAATATATATTGTTCAGTTACCAAGATATGACAGTAATCAACAAATGTCTATATAGAAAATAACAAATATTAATATAATATATAATATATATTTTTATAACAAATTATATGATTATATGTAACAAATAAATATTTTGATTTTAACACAATAGTAATTTGATTCAATCAACAAACATTATTTGTCTTTATGATGAAATATTATTGTTTCAAATTAATACTATTTTGTAAGATTCTATTTGGTCTGTGATAAATTGTTAATTATTTTAGGGTGAACTGTTTCTTAGTCCCGTAACTGGACTCCCTTATCATTTTAGTCCCGTAAGTGGAGCATGTCGCAAACTAGTCCCATAAGTGAAGAATTTTTGTTGTTTAGTCCTTCGGCGCCGGAGATGCCCGCGTGGCTCGCCGGAGGTGACGTGTCCGTCAGGTGTCGAAACTTATTTTTAATTTATTTTAAATTTTATTTGTATTTTTTTTATTTGTTACAATTAAAAATAAAAATAAAATAAATTTAAAATAAATGAAAAAATAAATAAATCCACGTGTCCGCCAGGTGTCGCTGACCTGGCGGGACACCTGGCGGACACGTCACCTCCGACGCCGGAGGATTAAAACAGCAAAAGTTTTTCACTTATGGGACTAGTTTGCGACAGACTCCACTTACAGGACTAAAATGATAAAGGGTCTAGTTACGAGACTAAAAAAACAGTTTAACCATTATTTTATATCGACTTGCTGATGGAATTAAATCGACACGGTGCTAATTTATCCTGTTAGCACCCTAACCACCTCTCTCTCTCTATATATATATAACAAGTGTGATGCACAACAAGTTCAAAACTCTGAAAGGCAAATGAAGATATTTTGCATAAATATCGATATACATTTACAAGGGACCTTATACTACAATATATATATATATATATATTCGATATTTAAAAAGTAAACTAAAATAAAATAAAATAAAAAACAAAATTAGATATTTCCTTAATTTCTAAGTCTGATCAGAAATTTGAGAAGTGACTTCGAGAAGATTGTTGTTGTTGTTGTTGTGCCATCTGCAAATCTGTGCTTGTTTGGCATGAATTTTCATCTCCCATCATTGCCCTAATTAAAATATTATCATCATAAAATACACATCACCAATTACCACTACAAATTAAAATTATAACATACATATAAACTATAGCAATACTTGTTATAGAATAAATAATAAATAAATAAATTTTTGTGCAAGTAGTAGTACATTTTACTATTAATCAAGAAATTTTATCATTTTATTTTTGTATATTTGCAAATATAATTAGAGCAACTATACGACTATTTTTATTCATAATTCACTTAAACGATCAAAATGATAAGAGTATCGGCACTTAAAGATCTAAATTGTTTTTTTCTTTAGCCATAATGATTTTTTATCAATCTAAATCTAAAGTATAAAAAAGACTTATTATATATACATATATATATCTTACTGATCTCGCGGTCGGGACGCCCAAAGAGAGCTTAAAGCTCGTAATCTACCATAGTACTCGCCAATCACCAAGAAACATCGTGCGGCTTGTCTCACGGTTAGTATTCGTCGTAGCTGATGAAGCATTTGTTGTCGTAAATTATCCGCCTATACATTAAAAAATAAAAATAAAAATTACATTCATATGATGCACAAAGTGATTCTACCGAATAATTTTCACTATTTATCGAAAATTCTCTCATTATAAAATATTACAATTAGAACATATTCTTTTTTATATATATATATATATAAAGCATTAGATTTATAAAGGAGATATTTAATTACACAAATAAAGAAAAGAAAATGAAACACATTCTATATTTATATAAAATGACAATAATTTAAATAATTCAAGGAATCATATTATTATCCTATTCATTAATAAAAGGTGACATGTGCTTATTAGTTTCATGGTTTAATTTAAAATAAAAGATGGGATAAAAATATTTTTACACCAAATTATCAGGGAAAATTGCAAAAAGTATACCACACGTATACCTCATTATCACTTTTATCCTATGTTTATCTCTATAGCAAAATATATCTCACATGTTTTCAAAAGTCGTTATTTCTATCATTTGACCGCGCGTGATTGCGCGTAAGGGCGCATGGTGTGTATTTCATGCGCGAGAAAAGGACATAAATAACGATTTTTGGAAACATGTGGGATATATTTTGTCAGGGGATAAATACAAGACAAAAGTGATAATAAGCTATAAGTGTGAGATATTTTTTGCAATTTACTCCCAAATTATCACATGACATTACTAGTGTCAACATGATCTAGTCATGTGGCAATTTTCTAACATTAAATATTAATATAGACTTAGTTTTATATATTTATTAAAATACTTAATTTCACGTCAATATTAATATTTCGATACTAAATAATTTTTTCAGCGACTATTTCTATGCACGCTAAAAGAATAAGAAATAACTCATGCACAGCCAGAAATACATTTTTTACCTCATAGAAAACGTCGAACTATTCACAAAAGATTCAACATTACCTGTCGGACGAAGCCTTCGAGATTTGCAAGCTTTCCCAATGCTAGAGCCATATGGTGCATACTATCATCGATCGAGCTATTGGCTATGGTGTCGATCAACGATTGTTGTAGTTGCTCGAGTCCTTGCGTAAGCGCTTCCTCGGCTTGTTGGGACGATTGTTGCAACCCGTAAATTCCCATTATTTGTTGCTCCGTCAACGGATCAAGTTGCGCGATCAACATCTGTTTTTATATAAATACGGACATGTTCAATTCACGAATATACATATATATATATATTTTTTGATGTTCGAGGGGAATTCGAGACAATATTTTTACTAAAATAATCTTGATTAACAGGTCACCTAAGCTAAGTAAAATATTCTAAATTCTAAAATTACATCTGAATCAAACCGAAATTTAAAATTTGGTTTGGATTTTTTGAATTTCGAATTGGTTCGGATCGGCATACTAAAAATTTGAACCAATCCGAAATACGAAATATAATATTTAATATATTGTTTGATTATTATAGATTTAATATTATAATAGAAATAAAAACTTGAAAATTATTAATTATATTTTAATATACTTAATTTTTATTTATTATACATATTTGATATTATAAAATTATTATAAAAATTTAAAATTTTAAAAAATATAATAAAAAAATTTAAAATTTCGGATTCTCGGATTCTCGAATTTCTAATTTTCAATTTGGTTCAGATTAGTCTTTTCAAAAAATTCGAATTTTTGGATTGATTTGACTTTGATAAAATTCGAATGCTTACCCCTAAAGTCACATATACAAGTATGAAAAAAGCATAAAATAAAATTAAAATTAAAAAAAAAAAAAAACCTTAATTAGGTCAGATGGCCGGAAACCGCCCATCCAGAGGAAGCAACGCTCGGCGGGGCTAGCCCACATTCCCGTGATCAAATGAAAAACATCGGTCTTGGCGGCGACGCCCTTTAGGCGAAAGATCTCATCGTAATGTGCGATGTACCCGTCCGCTATGACCCTCAAATCGCTGTCGGATAAATGCGCTTGCAATGCCGCGCGCAACTCGGACATGTGCCGGTGGTCATCGTCGAGCCACCTCGCATATTCCATGTCGAATATCGCCCCGCCTGTAAATAAGATATAAAGTATTAAATTATATTTTTATCTTATTTGTTGTCTTTTATAAAAAATATTCTTTCAATCATTTTTTTTTTTTCTAAAATATATTTACACAGTGTTTTAGTTAATTTTTTTTATTATTATTATAAATTGACAATAGTTGCTGAATATTCAAAATAGAAAAATAAGATATTAGCTTCCAGACAAAAAAAATATATAATAAACTTGCAGTTAATTAACTTATTTACAAGAATACCACTTAATAAATTTTCTAAAAAACAATCATAAGTGGAAGAGTAATTTGTTTTTTCATTAAATATTATTTATTTTATGCTTAAAATACTATTACCTCTATTATTGAAATTTATTTTCTTTTTTTTATATAAAAATATTTTATTTCCTTTTTTTTCTTATTTATTTATTTTAACATAAAGAACAAAAAGTAATAGAAAGTACCATATTAAATGACAAAGGAAATTAGTTTCTATTAAAAATCATTCAATATTTAATTTTCTATCAAACATAAATAATTAAATAAATAAATGGAAGAAATCTTAACATCAAATAAGTTGCTTAACAAACTTGTAATTATAATATTAATGCTAACTAACATTATTACAAAACAAAGCAGAAGAGGACAAATTTATTAAAGCACTAATAACCACTACCATATTGTGTTCCTTATTTTATTTTTTTGCCTTAAATTTTGTAGGATTATTACATAAAGTATATATATTGTAAAATAAATAAATACAACAATTATTGTGCTATAAGCTACAAAGATTTGGTGACTGAATTCAATGATTTGTGGATAAAACAAATCAAAATGACAAATGTTTTATTTAAATATAAAACACAAAATAAATATACCAAACCTAAAAAAATAAGAACAATAAAATAAAGATCAATTTTTTTTTTCTATATAACGCATATCAATTCATGTAATTAGTATAAATAAATTATTTATCGTTTGTAAATTCATGTAATTAGTATAAATAAATTATTTATCGTTTGTAAATTATATTATACTCCCTCCGTCCCATATCTATATATCCATTTATTTTTTTCACTGAGTTTTAGAAATATTAATATTATATTGAAATAAAATATAAATAAAGGTAAAATGACTAAATTAATATATTGTAAATTGAAAAGGTATTTCTAATGTTAATAGATAGTACAATTACTAAAAAAAATTGATATTTTGTTATGGGACAAATCAAAATAAAAAAATGAATAGATTGTTAAGAAATAAATGGAATATAATTTATGGTCGTAAAACATTTGTAAAACCACTGTTAATTGTTTTTTAGAAGAAAATAATAATAATAATTAAATAATAAACATACATACCTGAGCTAATATTGGCACCTGTAACCCCAACTCCTCCCAAGAAAAGACCCTATTGCCAAAAAATAAATAAATAAAATAGTTCCAACACATTATTTATATTTATATTTACAAATTCAATGTCGTATATAGTACTAAAAATAAAAAATAAATAAATAAATCTTTATTTTTTTAAAAAAAAAAAAGAAACATCATATTTTAAAATTAAATAAATAAATAAGATACATATATACCTGTGATCTTGCTCTTAGAAGATCTTGTTCAAGCTGACTGAGCCTGATCCTGCTTGATTCCAGCTGCTGCACATATGCCTGAAAATAAAAATTAATTATAAAATTATTTAATAAAAAAAATTAGAACTATATATTATTTATTTATTTATTTTATATATTAGGGCAGGTGGGGTTTTCTTCAACTACTTAAGAAAATTAAAATTTGCTAATGTCTAAAAACTGAACAGAAATTAAATTAAATTCACCTTTTTCCTAAGTCTGCTCTTCCTTGCTGCTTCCCTATTTTGTGCTAAACGTCTCATTGTCTGTATGAATAGGAAAAACAAAAAATAATTAAAAAAATTCTAAAATTAAATTTAAAAATTATTTTATCATTATTAGTGTTAAAAAAAAATTATTGTTTATGCAATAAAATAAAAGAATGTACCTTGGCATCAAGAACTTTGTCTGAATTTGAACCAGGCCCTCTTCTCTATTAAGTTTGATGGGGGAAAAAAAAAAAAAAACACATTATATAAATAAATAAATATATATATATATATGTCAGTGTGTGTGAATGATTAAAATATAATTAATGGTGTAATATAAAATTAGAAAAATAAAAATAAAAATAAAAATTAATTTGGAGTTGTTCACTGTTTGTCAATCCTCATTCTTTTTTAATTTTTTTCCAGTCTTGTCATAATCTTGGAACAAATCATGTTTGTAATAATAGAAGGAATTATTATTATTATTATTATTATTATTATTATTATTATTATTATTATTATTGTAATGATTATTAAATTTTTATTTCATTCATAAGTTGGCCTACTAATTAAAAAGGTTTTTTGTTTTCTATAAAAATAATTTATGAAGGAAAAAGCTTGAATTGAATAAAAAAAATTAGGAGTGACTATAAAAATAAAAGCAAGATAATTACTAATTTAGACATATAGATACAGAAACAGAAATCAATTTTGAAGATTGAACAAAAAAAACACCAAATTATTACACTAATAATTGTATAATCAAAAGATGAAAAAGTATTGACTTTTATAAAAATTTAAAAATAAAATAAATCTGATTCTTACAAAGTCCATGACTCAAAACACCAAATAGATCTCTACCGTTCATTTCATCACACGAACGGTGTAGATCTGTACGGTTCTGGAGTCCATGGAGCTTACAAGAACCCATCAATTCATAAGCTTTTGATGCAAACCTTCTTGCAGTTTCTCGGATTTGACAATTTTAGACAAAAAAAAAAAAAAATTCAAAAAAATCAAAAATAAAAAATAAAATAATAATAATAATAATAGTAATATAACAACCAAAAATTCGATCTTTCCCCCATAAAAAAAAAAAAAAAAGAATGAAAAAAAAAAATAAAAAGAGAGAAGAATGATAAGAAATCCAAAATTAAAGTATGTTTTGTTTAGCATAATTTTTTCAAATTATCTGACTCTAAGTTCCCAAAAAAAATATATATATATATTTTTTAATGTTAGAAAATATTTTATTAATCATTATTTTCGTATTAAATTCAAATAAAAATTAAAAACAAATGCAAACCTTTTCCGGGATTTGTTTGGGGGGTTGGCTGCCGTCGGCGGAAATTCCGGCGTCCATCTGCGGCGGCGGAGGGCGGCGGAGGCGGTGATCGGAGTAAGAAGAAGGAGAGGCTGTGTTAACAGCTGATCCAGAATCAGTACTCTCTTCTTCTCCAATTGAACTAATTCTCTACACACCATTAATTGCAAACCCAAATTAGTCAAATTGCTGCCATCACCACCCCTCAATAAAAATTAAAAAATTAATATTTTGAAAATTTAAAAAAAAAAATTAATTTACAAAATAATCAAATAATCAGTTTCCAAGAAAGCTCCAAAACCAGTTATTAATGGATGAGCTCAATTCTTACACAAGCGGCCATTCAATACAAGAGGGGTGGGTGTGGATATATGGTAAGGGCGTGTTTGGCTGTGCCAGAAATAGAAAAAATCGAAAAATCGAAAAATCAAGAAAATTGAAATTACCGTGGAAGTGAGGTGCTGGAATCTCAAGGGCCAAGAAGGGAACATATCCAAAGTGGCAGCTGTAGGCCTGACTGCTGAGGAAGAATATAAAGCTGCAAGAAAATCAAAAATTACATTAATAATAAATGAATAATTCAAGAAAATTGAAATTTTGGAATTGAATACCAAACAAAAGGGGGTGTAACCTAACCCCCCTTTTTGTGCAAGTCTTTGTTGTTTATATCCATGGAGTCGGTCTAATTTCCATATTTGAATCCCCACGCCATTCAAAACCCTTGTCCAAGAATGATATTTGTGTAAGAAATGGAAGGGGGGGGGGGGGGTTGTTTGTGCAAGAATCTGAGAATCTCTGGACATGATCAGCTACCCACCCACCCCCACCCCACCCTACCCACCCCAGAAATATACCTTGTTTTGTAGTATCATCATTATTGATGGTTTTGGGGTTGTTATGAACTGATCCTTGCAGAACTATTGCCTCTTCAAGTTCTCCAAAATCGAAGGTTGTATTTCCACCAGACCCTTCTTGATTTCTTGAAATTGAATCAAAATAAACGAAACCCTAATTTCAGAAACCATCAAATTACAAGAATCTTGAATTTGAAAAATGAATTTTTCTTACAGGAAAGGTGTGTTGGAATGATGATGGAGCATGTTAGAAGTTTCGAACCTCCTTTCTTTCTCAGACCATTAATTCTGCAAGAAATTCTGAGATATCCCAAGTTTGTGTTAAAAGGGTTTTTCGAAGTGAGAAAGATCGAAGCTTTTGTTGTCAAAAAGGTGGGTGGGGGGGGGGGGGTGTTGGGGGTGTCTTTTTCATACAAAAAGTAAAATATGTATATATATATATATCCCTTGTTGGATCGATGGATGGAGTGGTCTTTGTCTGGCTTTATTTGCTGATATATGATCGATCGATCTTGTTATTGTTCTTGGGAGAAAACTGTCTGATTATTCTGTTGGGATAAAATTCCATTGGGCTTTATGATATGATATTTTGCAGTTCAGTGTGAGTTTCGTAATTATTAGTAATAAAATTATTACTCCATTTTGTGTAATAATTAATTAATTTCTGCAACACTACTCAATCCATGGTACAGAAGATCTTGTCCTTTCAGAACCTGTCAGGCTTTTGTGGGGGCTTCCAGAGTCCAGACAATATTATATATATACTTTCGATCCAACTAATTTATTTCATTTAATTTATCCACGAATTTTTAAATATTATATAATTAATAAATAATTAAAAAAATTATAGTAAAATAGTTATGATTTAATAAAATATTAATTATAAATTAAAATTAAAATAATTAAATAATTTAATTAAAATAAAAAATTATAAATTATAAATTTTAACGTATAATTAGAGCATATAATTATATTTAAAAAATAATAAATTATATAGAATAAGCGAAAATAAAAAAAAATCTGACAAATAAGTGGATTGAAGTAGCATATAGGCTAAATTATGAAGCATATACTACAAAAATACAAATTTGGATATGTTTTTATTATTATTATTATTATTTGAAAAATTTTAATTTAGATTTTATATTAAAATAATATATAATAAAAATGTTCTATTTAAAATATATTGTTTTTAAAAAATGTATAATTAAAAAATGTATAATCCAAATACTAGAAATTTTGGGTTTTAGTAGTAAATATATATATATAGACCCAAAATATTTTATTGTGTTGATTTAATCGAGTTAATAAATCAATACAAAGCAATTAAAATTTCGTCATAAAATATACTCCCTTCGTCCCAAAACTAAGTATCCATTTGCTTTTTGGACATAGTTTTAGAAATATTAGTATTATATTGGGATATAGTAGGAATAAAGTATAAATGACTAAAATAACCTTATTAGTATGTGTGATATAAATGTAATGACATTTGTGTAATATATTATAAGTTGTAAGGGCATTTGTAATGTTAGGTAGAAAGTACAGTTACTAAAAAAGAAAATTGATACTTTGTTATGAGACAGACTAAAATGGAAAAATTAATACTTTGTTATGGGACGGATGGAGTATAATATATCACATTAATTTGAAATTATTAGTATTTCATCATAATACATATAACATATATTGTGTTGTTATATACTTTCTTCGTCCCAATACAATAGTCTTGATTATCATTTTTGTTCGTTCCAAAACAATAGTCTCATTTTTATAAATAACTATATCACTGTAAACTATCCTTAATTTTTTCATTATTATTACACAATTGCAACTATTTTTTACACTAATACACTCGCAAGGGTAAAAAAGTCTTTTGCCCGTACTTTTTACCCACTATCAATATTATATCAATACTTTTTAAATTCCATGTCAAATATAATCATACTATACTTTTGGGACGGAAGAAATATTATATTAATATTTGTTATTTTTTTATAGGTATTTGTTTATTACTATGCTACTGAAATCACAATATACTTTTCTGAAATTATTTTATATTTTCTATATTTAACTATATAATATGTTATAAAATATGTGTCAAATTATTATATGTTGAAATTTCATATAATTATATAATATGCTTTTAAATATATATTACATATTATATTAATATTTTTCAATTTCATCGTAAATATTGACTTATTGAATCAAATTAAGGTTATGTTTGTTTGACTAAATCAACACGATAATCGAAGTAATTTTATTGTTTTATTATGAAAAGTAAAAAATACATTACCATATTATTAAAATTTATATCCAATTTAAATAAGTTTAATTTATATATATATTAAAATAATAATACTACATTCGTCTCATTAAAAGTTGTCATTTTTTATTTTCGTTTATTTTAAAATAAGACTATATTATTTTTTAATTTAATAACTGTACTGCCTACCTAAAATAATAGATATTCTTTCAATTTTTAATATATTATACAAATATCATTATTTTATATTGCATAATACTAAGAGTAATTTTTAATTTTTTTATTATAATTTAATATAATATTAATATTAAAAAAATTGTGCAAAAAATAAAACACATGACACTGAGAAAGTATAAAAATAAAAAGAAAAAAAAAATTGTGGGGCCTTATGGAAGAAGCCACTGGAATCACTGACTCCTACTCCACTCTCTTTCTGTAACTGCCTGTATTTTCTTTGTGTTTATTTTTCTATTTAACAACTCCCTGGAGTCGAACTCCTGCTTAAAATCTAGTTGATTAATAGTAAAAATTTTGAATTGATATAGTTATATGATGTAATATAAATGGACATTGATACGGTATTTTGAATATAATATAAAAGATAAAAAAAGTAAATATTTAAATTGCTATTTTTAAGAATTTTTTTTTGAATAAATAGTGAAAATCTGCATAAATATCTCGATGGGTGTGTTTGTTTGGAGGTTTGGATTTTGAGTTAGGATTTAAATAGTAAAAATTTTGAATTTGAATAGTTGTATGATCCGATATAAATAGGTGTTTGATGTGATGTTTTGAATGTAAAATTGAATTTTAGTATAATATAAAAAATAAGTATTTGATTTGATATTTTTAAGGAAAATGAGATAGAGCAGTGGATTGAAAATCTAATCCCAAACAAACACACACTTACTGTTTTACCCTTGTAGGCAGTAATCAATGAAAGACTCAGGTTATATTTATTAATTTATTTATTTTCATATTTTTAAACACAGTTAATTTAAAAATTCCATGCTTGAATGAGATAGGGTTTACTTTTGGTGATTTATATATTTCTGCAGTTGACAACTCACAGCCCTTGAAAATTTTTAAAACATATATTTCTATTCAATCGAAATTAATATAATAATAAAAATTTTCAAATAAAATAAAATAATCACAAAATAAGAAAACCCACTTGTAAGAATTATTGCAATATTATTAATCCAAAATTTGAAATAGATTTGTTTGGTTTCATCCCTTTTGTTGAAGGGTCAACATCCAGTCCCTGTCAATCAACACTAACCCCCATCAAGATTCTAAGCTCCCGGAGCGATCCACGCCGTCCATTGCATGCAATCAACGGTGTTGATCATCCCAGGATCCGAGGTCCGGGTCCGGCCAAGAAACTGCCATATAACTAGTGGATTTCATTACATTCTTAAAATTAAATAAAAACCCACTAATTGTCATTAACATTTGGCGTTGTTTTCTTGCTACATAATGTCCTAATTAATATCCATTTTTTCTAAAAAAATAAAAGGCAACTAACACCCCTACCCTACCCCTACACCCTACCCTACCCCACCCCACCCCCACCCACTTAGTAAAAAAATAAAAATATTTGTTTCTATTATAGGCAATGGGTCATAAGTATCTATCATTGTAGAGGGACAATGTATTAGTTAGATTGTCCTATAAGTTTAGTGTTTAGGACAACATATACACACAAAATATGCACATTATACATATTTGTGAAATGGGTTTTTGGGGGGTCCATTATTATAATGATTTTGTAAGAAAAAAAAAAAAGTTGTGGGAATTATTGATGCACCAAATTTTATTTTATTTTAATTTTTATAGTTTTTATGGGGAATAAATGTTTGTTTGCATGTATGTACGTACCATATTTGCAATGGTGATATGTCCCCTACCAATTATTCTTCTTCTATTTTATCCTCTCTATTAATGATTGCTTTTATTGCAAAAATTTTGTTTGATGTACACCTTTGTTTACTTTCTATTATTTTGTAATTAATATTATTTTGAGTCACAACAACACAAGCAAAACAATTGTCCCGTAGATGACAAGGACAGACTTGTGACCGGGAGATCATAAGTTCAAACTTTAGATGCTTTCAGATTGTGCATATTACATGTGGTTCGTCAAATATAATATATTTTATCGGGTTTAATTTACAAATTATTAAATTTCACTGAAAAATTTAATCAGAATGCACTTAAAAAGTAGCGACGAAAAATTCTCATATCGTAAATATATACTCCCTCCGTCCCAATACAATAGTTTTCTTTACCATTTTTGTCCGTTCCAAAACAATAGTCTTATTTCCATAAATAATCATATCACCACAAAACTACCTTTATTGTTTCATTTTTATTATACAATTACCACTATTTTTTACACTAATACACTCACAAGGGCAAAAAAGTCTTTTATCCATATTTTTACCAACTACCAATATAATATCAATATTTCTTAAATATCATGCCTAACCCAATTAAAACTATATTTATGAGACGGGGGAGTATATCTTATCTTTCACGTATGATTCGCCTAGTGTGACAGCAGGTGCAGATTCCCACGTCATTAAAAAATCTAGTAATTGTACTTGTATATTGATTAAGTCTATATCATAGTGAGATAATATAGATTGGAATTTAATTTCGATACATATTTGTTAGGGACTTCCGTTTGCGAATATATAGATTAATGACTGTGTTTTTTCTAACAGTTCGAGCTTTTAGGTGAGTCGGACATTCTGCATCCAAAATGATATATTCATATGTTAAATTACATGGGAGATAATTTCTATACATGATCTATATACAGTCCTAAAATAATAAAAGTGTCGAATGGAGATTAAAAAAAATAAAAAATAGTTTATTCAATTAGATAAGATCTCATTAGTACAAATAGAGAATAAAAGGAATCCCTAATTATTCATACAATTCGATTTAGAAGAAAGAAGAAATAAATATTTCAAAACTATTTAAATATATTTAACGACTATGATTATATATTCATAATTTAGTAACATCAATATTTAATAAACCAAATTTAGTCATTAGTATAACCAATTAACAAATTAAATTACTAGCTAGTTCTAGTAACAACAATAAACTTTAAATTATTTAATGGCTATCCCAATTGTTTTTAAGGAAATATATTTTTATATATTTATCAATATACTTACAAAATAAAAAAAAAGTAAATTATCCAACAACCAACACAAATTTGATCTCTAATTTTTAAATAAATTTTACATATGATCCAAAAATATATTCATTAATTATCAAATTAGTCGTTATCTAAATATACTAGAGCTGGCAAAAACTAATCCGATACGACAACCCCCGACACGAAATAATTGGATTTTGGTCAAAGATTTTCAACCCGTTTATGTATACGGGTCGACACGAAATCGACAAGATAATAAACGGGTTGTGTTAGGGTTGTGGCTCTCAACTCGAACCCGACA
The DNA here is from genome assembly GCF_009805555.1 of Andrographis paniculata. Lineage (NCBI taxonomy): Eukaryota > Viridiplantae > Streptophyta > Magnoliopsida > Lamiales > Acanthaceae > Andrographis > Andrographis paniculata. Next base: position 4,599,272 of record NW_026137614.1, read on the forward strand.
TGACAACCCGATTATAATATATTAATATTTATTAATATATTTATTATATATGTAAAATAATCATAATTTAATAATTTTTTCATAAATTAATTTAAACAAAGTTCAATTTTAAATAATTCAACTTAATTCACGCTCAAACCAATAAAAATTAACATAACACGACAAAAAAATAATTTAATTTGAATCAAGAATTTCGACTTAAATATACATATGGGTCAACACGGTCAACCCGAACCCGACACGATAATAAACGGGTCGGATTATGGTGGAGTAATTTAACCCGTTTAAAGTATTCAATCCGACACGAATCGACTCATTGCCGGCTCTAAAATATACACACATGTACGTATAATTTATAGTTTATTTATTTGTGTGTTTTTAATTATTATTCATATTTTTAAAAAAATTAAATAGAAAAAAAAATGAACAAAAATACGCGTGGAATAATTTTTATTTTTATTTTTAAAGTTCCAATAGAAATTAATTTGTAGAATGATTAGGTTCATAAATGCATTCCTAAGATGCTTATGAAGTAGCTTGTTTGACTTTAGTACATAGTTTCTTTTTTTTAATAAATATTGTTGTCAATGGTCAACTATACCTGAAAATTTATTAAGCATTTGAATAAGTCTCCTAAACCAATAGGGATTAGGCAACTTAACTTTCTTGCCATAATTAAATACACAAATTAACATTAGTTGTTATGATTAATGCCATTTTGACCCATTCAATTTTTATTTTTTTTGGTGCTATTCTAAATCATTTCTTAATTTTTAATGGTGATTGTAAATTATTTTTAAGGTATTAATTATTGGGGGAATAATATATATATTTTTTAATTTTTTTATTTGAAATGAAAAATCATTATATTATTTGGTTTATAGAATTCTAGATAATATATATATATATAATAATAATAAAATATCACATCAAAATATTGTCTAAATTAAAAATCAAATAAAAATAATACTTTTTTTATTTGTAAAATTATATATACTTTTTATTAGATTATTTTCTTCAAACTTATGTTTATATTATAAACAACAAATATTTTTCTAGTCACTTAAATATTATTCATATTTTACCACATAATAATAATAATTTTAGGCTAAATAGCACAAAATCTACCCGTAATTTCATGAAATTACGCCAAATCCCCTATAATTCTAAAATTGCGTCAAACTCCCTCGTAGTTTCATAAACTCCGCGTCTAACCCCCTAAATGCGCACAAATTAAAAATAAATTTTAAAATCTCAATTTCTAAACCCCTCAAATTATAAATATATTCATTTTTCTTGTATTTAGTCTCAAAAAAATACTAAATATACTAAAAAATAGTTATTTTTATCAGGTTTTAAGAGTTTATTTTTACTGTTTTTTTATGCTAAATATAAGAAAAATATATATATATTTTTAATTTTAGAGGTTTAGAAATTAAGATTCTAAAATTTATTTACAGTTTGGGTGCATTTAGGTCAAATACTATTAAATAAGGACCGTCGAGGGGTTAAACGCAGAGTTTATGAAACCATAAGGGAGTTTGACGCAATTTAAAAAATACAGAAAATTTGACGCAATTTCGTGAAACCACCGGTGAATTTTGTGCAATTTAGCTATAATTTTATTAATATCATTATATTATACATATATTATCAATTAAATACTAATAATTCTTAATGAAAATTTCAAATCCCACATAACTTTTCCTTTTATAATTTATATTATCTCTCTCCCATATAATTGTCTTTTTGTTTTTTAAAAAATAGTTACATATATTAATCCCATTTTAAATATCATCAATTATAATTTTCTTAATACTAATTAATTAATTTAATTATCTTTAATCTTAATTTATCACTAAATATCATCATTTTATAAGTTTATTTTTCTATAATTAACATAAATTGATTTTATAGAAGATATAGAGTTTTAAATGTAGATTACTAAATTATTAATAATAAGTCATCATATTATTTTATTATTTTTTATATGAGTAGTATTGTTGGTATTTTAAATTAGCATTATATTTCAATAACATATATACAATATATATTATTTTATAAATAATAAAATTTTATATAATACAAAATAAATAAATAAAATTATATTTATTTATCTATCACTGCCATAAATTAGTTTTATAAGAAAATAGAGAATTTTAAAGATAAATACAAATATTTATTAGTTAAAAAAATATATAGATTTAAAAGTGATTTTGAACTAACTATACGTGTAAGATGTTAGAAATTTAATTTAATTAATTTTTATTTATTAATTGTGTTTAATATCAATAAATTTATCAAAAATATAAACAGACGTAAGCTTTTGTGGAATAAAAAAAAAAGGAAAAATGATCTAAGATGATATATTTTTATTAAAAATGATATAAAATATTACTCATTCCGTCCCAATACAATAGTATTGTTTACCATTTTTGTCTGTCTCAAAACAATAGTTTCATTTTCATAAATAATCATATCACTATAAAATTATCCATACTTTTTCATTATTATTATTACACAATTGCCACTATTTTTTACACTAATATACTCACAAGGACAAAAAAATCATTTATCCTTACTTTTTACCAACTAACAATGTAATATCAATACTTCTTAAATCCGTGCCCAACCTAATAAGATTATACTTTTGGGACGGATAGAGTATATAATTTGAAATTTAAACCAAACACATTCCAAACTTTAGATGTTTTCTTTTAAAGATTAATTAATTAGCATTTTTGTTTTAATTTTAAGTTTAAACATTTAATGTAATATTTTACATAAAAGAAAAAAATTATTTTTATTGAAAAATATATAATTATATAATAAAAAATTAAAATTAAATTTACATAGTGCGCTATTCAATAAAATCATATACTAAATATAGGTTTTAAACATCACCTTACTATTTTTATGTGACAAAACCTTACCAATCCTAATTATAGATCACACTTGCATGAAAATGACATTTTTTTTTTCATTTTATATTTATTTTTTTATAGTCAAATTAATATAAAATTCACATTTAATTTTATTATTTTTATCATTTTATCGGGACACAATTTTTTTTTTGTTTCACTCCCTAATTAAGTAAAAAATATATATTTATTTTTATTCTTTATCAATTTAAATGAACTATTTTATTTTCTATTTCCATTTTAGCTATCTAATTTTTCATAAAAAAAAATATATATTACATTCAATAGATTATTATTAACTTTTTTTTATCAAAATATCATTTCACCTCAAAATTTTTATAATAAAAATTAAAACATAAAAGAATACACACAACAAATAATACATACCAATTTTTGAATAAAAATATATTTGTGAAAAAAATAAAAAATAAAATATATCATACAGGAAAATGTGGGTCTTGTATTGTACATGAAATTGTATTGGCCTATTGGACCTTATTTAATTAGGCCCAATAAAAAGTGCTTATTGTCCTCCGTACGGAAATTGCCGGGAATAAAACCCCGCCGTTGACCGTCCGACGCCGGAGTTAAACCTCCGCCGTCGCGCAGTCGGTTCCTTCAAAATTTCCTCCATTGAAGATTTGAAATCAGCTGATTGCAGATGAAGATCGTTAAAACGCTTTATGTTTCTAGCTTGCTACTACTGCTGTCGAAAGTTCTTCACTGCGCCGATTCTTACAATGTAGGAGATCCCGTCCCGTTTTTCGTCAACAAAATTGGACCTCTCCATAATCCTAGGTAATACTTTTGATTATTTTTTGTTTGGTATGCTCCTCAAGAAGGATTGGATTCTGTGAATTTTGGTAGCAATTTGGTTCTGTAGTCTGGGGATTGCTCGGGTTTGGTGCACCGTTTGGTTTCAGCAACTTGATTCTGCATATAGTGTTCAATTTGAATTTATTTTCGATTAATTAGGACATGGTTATCACAAGGAATCATGGCTCAACGTAGTCAAACATCACTCACACGAATGAAAAAGTGCCCTCTACAATTAAGCTAGATGAGGAACAATCGAAATTCGACTCATAGAATTGTTACTATGGTTTATAAATTAACACTCATGGTTAATTACACATGAGGATCAATTGTATTTAGAACATTTCTGTTAAAAGATGAGCCATTGTGATTGTGTTCCTATGTTTTGTCAAGTGCTTGCAAGCTCTAAAGCTCAAAAAAACAAAGATATTTTCATGTTTCGGCTTGGATAAAGGTAATGTAAGGTTGTTTGCAAATTTGTTTGTAGCTGTTAACCAATCAAAATTACAAATTTCAGCTCGAAGGAGGAAGCTGTATAGTGCATCTAGCAACTTCTTGATATTTCACATTAAACAAGTTTTGAAGAGGTTAATCTGTAGTTGAATTATATATATTCGTTAGCACATAGTAATTTATCTTTCTGATGTCATTAAAGATTTATTTCTTCTAATAATGACTCTATCTGCAAACATTTTAATTGAAGAGTAGGAATGTTTGCAAACGGTGGCATCATATTGAAGGCATCTATTTCTTATCATTAATTAATATTGTATCCTTTACCGGAGCATCTTCAGTAGTAGGCGGCTGAAATTTTCATATTGCGGCATTCATTTGTTCATGCTCTTTTGTTTTGATATTGGTCTAGAGAAAGAAAAAAAATAAATCTAGACTGCAAGTTCTTCATCAATAATTGTTGTGATGGACATATGCCAATCTTTCTCTGGAAGCCCTCCTTCTGTTCATTATTCTAATCTATTTTCATTTATTTCAATTTTGCAGTGAAACATACCAATATTATGAGTTGCCTTTCTGCCATCCAGGTGGGGAGTGAACTTGCACAAATTCTTTGAGTTATCCCTCAAACTTTATTGAAGCATGCTTTGAACTATCATTTTCTCTTTTGATGTGATGTTTGTTATGTGTAATCATTGTGTATTAGTCGATATATGCATAAAATATCACCAATGCTACCGTAGCCTATACCCAAATTTAATTATAGATGCTATTTGGTTGCATTTGTGTTAAATGATGTCCTGTCTTCTTTAATCTTTTTTTTTTTTTTCCTTTTGAGTTAGTAAGATTGAAACTATATTTATGTATATAATTTAAAGTTTCACTTTTTTATGTTTGTAATCCATCTGATGTTGTTTTATGATTGAATCGTGCTAGAGGACTTGGATAATCAAGAATTTTGTGTTGTGTAAGTTGATATTTATTAAAATGGGAATGTTTATGTGTGTATAATTTGAAATGTTGAACTAAACACATGTAATTGTTTGTTAATGATTGAATTACAAATATTATAGTAAGAACAAGGAAAGAAAGTAATTATGGTTGTTCAAATTTTAGGGAGTAGAAAAGATAGCAAATGTTAACAAAAACAAAGCAACAATATTCCGGTAAACTGATCACATGGAAATTGGTGTTATGTTGTTGCAATAGTAATGAATAAGCCATTTAGTTGTTTGGTTACGTGTAATGGCTTTGGGATTTTTAAGTCATTGTTCTAATGGCATTTATCCAAATAATAGAGCCTGTATTTTAATTGACTTGATTTTTCATAACATGATTGTGCAACATAACCAGCATTTTCTCAGAGGGAATTTTATATGTTTCTTCTTGTAAACCTTATATTAGTTATGGATGATTCTGTTATACGGTACCTGTGTAAATTTGAAATGCCCTTTATAAAGCTTTTCCTTATCTTCTGAATTTGTTGGCAGGCCGAGTTCTTGAAAAGAAAGAAAGCTTCGGGGAGCTTTTAAATGGTGATCGGATGGCAAATGCTCTGTACAAGTTGGAATTTGCAGTGAACAAAACTGGCGAAAATCTGTGTCACAAAAAGCTTAGTAAGGATGATGTCGCGAAATTCAGAGATGCTATAAAGAAAGATTATTACTTCCAGATGTATTATGACGAGCTTCCCCTGTGGGCATTCATTGGAAAAGTTGAAGATGACAATACAGGACCTAAGTATTTTCTATTCACCCATGTTAACTTTTATGCTCTTTACAACGGGAATCATGTCATTGAAATCCATGCCTTGAGCGACCCAAATCGCGCCGTAGATGTAACAGAAGATGCTGCTCTTGAAGTTGAGTTTTCTTATTCTGTGTTTTGGAGTGAAACCTCGACACCATATATGAATAGAATGGCGAGATACTCGAGGGCGTCCTTACATCCTGTCCTCCAAAAGATTCATTGGTACTCGTTTGCTAATTCAATCATCACTGTCATTCTGCTCACGGGTCTTCTTACCATGCTCTTCACGCGGCATCTCAAGAATGATTTAAGAAAGTAATTTTCTGTGCTGCTTTTACTGTATCATTGCAGTCGAATCATCGTTTTTATAATTCTAAACTTGGTTGTTCATTGTTTTTTTTTTTTTGTTTTTTTTTTTCAGATGGTCGATTGGTGATGAAGAGGAGGATGAGGTTGGTCGTAAATACAATTCTGTGCACGCTTTAGTATGCCCGAAAAACATCCCATTATTCTCTGCAGTTATGGGTTGCGGCACACAGCTGTTGACCTTGTAAGCTGTTGTTTTTTACTTTCTCAATGAATATGCCAATGCTTATTACCGTTGAATTAACTGTTAAATATCTTTGTAATTGGCTCGTTCCACAGGGTTATCCTCTTATTTTTTCTCGCATTGCTCGGAGCCATCTATCCTTACAGCCATGGCTTAATCTCGACGTATACATTCACATCTTACATTCTTACATCTGCAATTGCTGGCTATACATCTGCATCCTTTTGCAGCCAACACGCCGAGACTGGTTGGGTAGTGATTCTTTATCTTTTACTCATAATTTGTTTTCATTTACTTTTTGCTACTCAATCTACAAATTATGAATAAAATTTTATGCAGAAATGGAGCGCCGTCTTATCAGGAATGCTCTTTATAGTTCCTTTTACAGTTGCAGCGTTCTTCCTCAACACACTGGCTACATATTTCGGAGTTACTTCAGCACTTCCTCTCGGAACAATATTTTTAATTCTTCTCATTTACTTCTTCGTCGCCTTGCCATTACTTGTCTTTGGTGGAGTGATTGGACACCGCCACAAATCTGATCTGCACGTGCCGCCTGTCGCCAAGAAATATGCAAAAGAGGTTCCCTCGCTCGCCTGGTACCGTAAAACTCCAGCCCAAATGTTCATTGGAGGGCTTTTACCTTTCAGTGTCGTTGTCATGCAGCTGCACAACTTATGCAGTACCATATGGGGATACAAAGTCTACACCTCTCCCGGGATTTTGTTCGGTACATTCACAGCTCTTGTTGCGACCACGGCCTTATTGAGCATTTGCTTGACGTATTTTCAGTTAGCCGGAGACAACCACGACTGGTGGTGGAGGTATGCTCCCTCCCTCCTACTGTTTCGTTTAGATAGAAATTTTGAAAATTTTTGAATATAATATTTCCTTCGTCCAGCTAAAAAGTACTCCCTCCGTCCCAGCTAAATTGACCTATTTAGCTTAGGGACGGAGTTTTAGGTATTGTGTAATTAGTAAGTAATTAAAAAGTGTATTAGTAAAAATAATTATGATTTAATAAAACTAATTATCGATTAACATTATGACTAAATAGTTAATTAAAATAAATAAATAAATAAATAGATATGAAATTTGAAATGTAATTAATATATAATTATATTTAAAAAAAAAGAAAGGACAAATTAGGTGAGACGGACGAAAATAGAAATATGAGACAAATTAGGGGGAACGGAGGGAGTATATATATTTACTTTTTGACGAGTATTTTAATTGCAGTGAATAGTTAAAAATAGTATAAAGATAATAGTGTAATACTATTTTTAGAAAAAAGGAAGTATTTTTGAAATTGTCCGAATCAAAATATGTATACTTTGTTCGTGGACTACGGAGGAGTATAAATATGGGTATTTGATGTGATATATATAATTTTAAAAAAATTACTTTGATAAATAGTACTCTTTCCGTTCCGATACAATAGTCTTGTTCACTATTTTTGTCCGTCCCAAAACAATAATCTTATTTCCATAAATAACCATATCACCATCAAACTACCGTACTTTTTCATTTTTATTACATAATTGTCACTGCTTTTTACACTAATACCCTGACAAGGACAAAGAAGTCTTTTATCCATACTTTTTACCAACTGCCTATGTAATATTAATATTCCTTAAATCTCGTACCGAACCCAATTAAGATTATAATACTGGGACGGAGGGAGTAGTATAAAAAGTTTCAAAAGTATCTACGTAAACAGAATTTGACAATGCCCTCTTTTGACCTGATTGGATGCCTTGTTGAGCATTTGTTTAGAATTTTGGAAATGGTAAAAAATTTGGATATTCGACATAATGTTTCTAGAGAAAAATTGTATTTGATATGATTTTTTTTTATTACTATTGATAAATAGCGTCAAAAGTTCTAAAAGTATCTATAGAAACAACATAATCTAAGTGTTTTGCTGCTTATATTTTATGTTATCATAATTACTCGCCCATTTCATTTTGACGACGCCCTCTTTTGATCTGATTGGATCGCCTTTTCAATGTAATTCAGGTCTATATTATCCGGGGGCTCGACCGGGATATTCATGTTTGCCTACTGCATATACTTTTACCTGAAGTCATCGGATATGCGCGGCGCGCTGCAGGCATCCTTCTTTCTTGTATACAGCGGTTGCTTGTGCTATGCATTCTTCTTGATGCTCGGAACTGTGAGCTTTCAGGCGTCGTTGCTGTTTGTCCGGCGCCTATGCCGCGCCGGTAAGAACGAATGAGGTTGTTGTCTTATGATGTCCTGCCACCCATCCGCAGGTACGCTATACACACTCACTTTTATTCTACTAATTTTTTGTTTGTCACTTTTTTGTCCTAATACATGCTAGAATGATTGAAAACGGGGTTTCCAATTGTACTAAAAAAATGTTTGGTTGATCCATTTTTCTCTGGAAAAATACACTCCATTTTCTCATGTATTTGGGTTTAGGTCACATCCTCTTTGCTAGAGCATGGAATTGGTCTTAGGGGTTATGTATAGGAGTCTAATGCTGTGTTTTGAATTAAAAATTTAATCTTTAATATAATATTAGTATTTTTTTTTTTTGAAAAAAAAAAATGATGAATTGCACAAGATCAAGGCCAAACCTACCAAAATAACAGATAAAAGTGCTTGTGGTTTGAGTGGTTTTATGTTTGTTTTTGGTGTCAAATCACAAATAATAAAAATGGAAGAACTTCAGATCAGAAATTTCAAAGTTCTGCAGAAAAATGTCAAAAATAACAAAAAATTAAATATTTAATATACTAGTTTTTTTAAAATAAAAAATAAAAAATCATATATATAGTATATATATATTTTTAAAGTGTTTATAAATAACAACGGACACTCTTTATAAATATTATTAGTTATGATATTATTATATTATTTTTTTGTATAATTAATAATATTTATATTTTTAAAGTACATTTAATATATATAATTGCAAAAATTAAAATATATATTTAAATATTTAAAAAAATTATATAGCCATTACAAAATATATGCAATATGACCCTACTCATTTATATGTTATATAGTTAATTAAGTTATTAGTTAATTAGTTTATTTATATTTGTTAAATATATTTTGATTTAATAATTTTTACTAAAAATAGAAAAATATCAATTCACAGAAACAATTGAATAGTGACAAAGAAAATATTATAATTACACTGGCTATAGACTTTTAGGAAGTAGTATTTTTAATATAAAATAAAAATCAAATACACTCTAAATAATTTTTTTTTTTTTTTTAACCAAAAATACAGACCTTAAATATTTGATTTGATAGTTTCAAATAAACAAATTCTTTATATATATATTGAAAGACCAAGAAGGAACTTAACCAAAGCATACCCTTCCATTCTCGTCATCATCTAAATTTAGAACATACAAAGGGTAATTATTGACTGACTGGATAGAACATTTCATCTGGTGGAGTAGAAAATGATGTCCAGAAAGTGTTGAAATCAGTTCACTGTGAAGGTAAAAAGAAAAGCTGCAAGAGAACATTCATCTGTTCTTTGCAGTCTAAAGGGTTAAAAATAACATCAAACTCACAGTAAAAAGAAGAAGCTAACGTAACAATTATTCAACAAACACCAAAATGTGTCTTCTGTCGAGACGAGTAGACAACGAAGGCGCAAATGCTCGCTTCATTCTTCAGATTGTCTCTGCCCCAAAACTGGAATATCCTCATAGCGCTTCTGTAGTGTTAAAAACTTATTAACAACACGGATTATTATGGATGGATGACTTTAGCACACGTGACTGTGTGTAAGGAAAAACAGTACACATAATGAAGCTCGAGATTTAAGCTATGGAGAATGTAAGGATTGGTAAAGAAGAAACTACAGGTTTATGATGTGTTGCATAATTGATTGTGTTTTTTTTTTTTTTTTTTTTTTAATGCTTCATTCAATTAAATCATACTACCTTCGTCATCGCCTTTGTATTTTACAAAGGGAATGGAATGCATAATTAAATTATACTCTCACCGTGCTCTAAAGATCACATTTACTTCTTGCGTGTTGATATTTGAATATTAATTATTATATCAAAACGTGGTACAAATTAACAAAAAAAGGCCAAAAATACTTCTATTACTGTCTTATAATATTAATATAATGACATTTGTACAAAAAATTATACAAATATAAGGATATTTTAACGTTAAATACAATGACACAAAAAAGCTAAATATAACCCTTAAGAGGCGGACAAAGAAAGTATTTTTTTTTATGCCCAATTCAACACAATGGAAGGTAAAATTATTATGTGCTAATCTCAATGACAACCCAATAACTGCTAAAACTTGTAAAAGGATAATCAGGAAAAGTTTCATAAATTATCAAAAAAAACTTTCAACAATATAGATTCAAATACTATACATGTCATCACATAGAAGATCACAAATCAATGCAACAAAGAATGAATAAGCTCGAACAAACTTTGATTTTGCACAGAAAAGGATAGCCATCAAACCATTTTGCTTCATTACCCTGTATCTTAATAGTAGTCATTTAAGCTTATCTAGCCATTGACTCGAACCTCATTCTATAGATTTTATAATCCGAACCGTCTAATTTGACAAACACATGCTACTTCAAACATTCACACACTATGCAATTAGAAACATGCTAAGACAAGTAGTAACAAACAAATAACACCAAACAAAGATAACACCTCTTGATTTCAGAAGTCGAAAGAAAACACAAGAAACTGGCCGAAGCATCCCATGTAAGCCGTGTAAGCATACCCAACAAAACAAAACCCTAGGTGACATCTCAATCCTTAGTATCTAATTCAATTAATAAGATGGGAGGATGCTATATACTACAAAACATTCAGATAATTGTATGATTAGCTTATAATCCCTAATATTAGTTTGATAATACAAACTTTAGTACAAATATTATTATGGATCAATCCCGGGTTTTGATCTATTAAAGTAAACGCTTGATTAGGTGGGATACAATAATATTATACACACTAATTAACCAAACTAAAACACATCCCAAATGAATCGATCTCTACCCTTTCCAACAGTATAGAGCAGATTTTGAATTGTGCAATATGAAGCAAGAATCTCACGCATGAATCGGTTGAAGAAAATAGCATACCACAGTACTAACCATAAATGATCAAAAAAAGTTACTCAATAATGAACAAAGATTGAGAAAATACCCCAACATTGACGTGCTCCCATAGGGCATGAACGCCGCGATCCACAACCTGAAACCAAAAACGCAGAAATAGATATATCCATGAAACCAAAATTTAAATAGGTAACCAAAAAATTTCTCCCCGTTTCCCATGGCACATCACAAAAATGTCTCAGATCCAACAAAGAGTACGAAAACTAGAACACAGGCACGCCGATAAATCAACCAAAACATCGAAAACAAAAGTAAAAATTCGATACAGACCCGTTCCCCAACGAAGGCGCCGACGACGACGAACGTAACAAGGACAGGCGTCCGGCGCATAAACACTCTGTACAAGCCTTCCCATACGCCGCCGCCGCTTCTCCTAGCTGCCGATTCCATTTCCGATCCCAAAAAAGAACTTGTTCGAATCTGCCAATCTCGCGTGAGGAATGAGAAATGGGAGACGGCGAGGCTGCGCACAATCGATTTATCCCTCGATACTTTTCAACCCGGAATTTCAGCGTGGTTGTTAGATGACCCGACCCGGCATAGATCCGACCCGAGTACGCAATCTGGTTAGGCCCATTTTAAAAAGGCCGATATTATTTGGGTCAACAAATTACACTACTGAGCTCCAATTAGTCCTATTTGGGCCTACAAGAAAGACCCATTTACGCTCTAGGGTTACTAGTGAGAGTATCTCTACTACAATTTTCAACCCGGAACGTCAGCGACGTTGCTAGATGGCCCGACCCTCCGTCGATCCGACCCGGAAACGCAATCTGGTTAGGTCCATTAAAAAAGGCCGATATGATTGGGCCTAGAAAATACACTGTTTAGGCCCAGATGGTTTGTTTTGGCCCATAACAAGGCCCATTTAAGTTCTAGGGTTTTTAGTGAGTGTATATCTCTATGTTATAGTTCATCAAGTGCCTCCCGTCGTCTCATTCTCTGCAAACCCTAATCCGGGGATTTCTCTTCAGGTACCTCTCTCTGTCTGATATTTTCTACGCCGTGCTTCTTTCGATGTATGTGTGCGGGAGATGTGTTTGTTTTTCGTTCTTGAAACTAGCGTTTGGATGCGTACTTGCTGATAGATTCGATTTAATTTTTTTGTGGTTTGAATCAGGAGCGTGCTGGGAGAGAGAGGATCTTGAACCATGAGGTAAGGGTAAATTTGATGTATTTTGGATGATTATGTTAATGTAATTAATTGGATTGATTTTCATCGGTATTAGAGTTTTTGAGCTATTATCTATACATTAATAGTGTGTGGATGCTATTCTCTGCAACGCCTTCGGTTTTCGATTCTAACGAGATGATGTGTAAATTGCTTGGCGCTTTTTTTGGTTTTAATATGATCTTTTTCAGTATCTATCGTTCATTTGATGTATGTGTGTTGGGAGACGCTGTGCGTTAAATGGATTCATAATTGCCCAAGGAAAAAAAGAAAAAAGAAAAAAAACACAGCTTATAGTTGTAATCTGTTTGTAATATTCCTGCAGTAAGCTTCAGAGTGATGCCTTGAGAGAAGCAATCTCTGTGATTGTTTCGGACTCAAAGGAGAAGAAACGCAATTTCACGGAGACAGTTGAGCTCCAGATTGGGCTCAAGAACTATGATCCCCAGAAGGACAAACGTTTCAGTGGCTCAGTCAAATTGCCCCACATTCCTAGGCCGAAAATGAAGATATGCATGCTTGGTGATGCCCAACATGTTGAAGAGGTATATAACTCATCCATGTTAAATTGTTAACAGAGGCCCAAAATCGAAAAAAAATTGATTACGCTTTATGTTCTATACAGGATGATATTATTTAATTTTTACTGTGCAATTCATGTTTGTCTAACGCGATAAAAATAAGCAATTTTTATGATCATTGTTTCTGTTATCTACTGACTCTCAACAAGTATGGAAAAGCTTATTTCTGGAGTGTATATCATGAAATATGCTTGATTTTTCTTTATTTATATTGAAATGTTTACATAATCGGCTTTATGTTGTGCTACAAACAACCTTAATTTGGTTGGCTTTTTTAGATCTTCCCGAGCACTTGCGTTAGCCAACTCGTGTGAATATATTGTACAATCTTTTTTCCTTAAAATTTTGTTTCTGTAACTATTTTAGTAACTACTTGGGTAAGATGCTATTGGAAACAACTTTTTTATTAGACTGTCTAAATAGTCGTGTATCAAGAATCAGTTTGAAATTTCTCTTATGGTTTTCGATTCTTTCTGCAGGCTGAAAAGATTGGGCTCGAGTCCATGGATGTGGAGGCTCTAAAGAAGCTGAACAAAAACAAGAAGTTGGTGAAGAAGCTTGCGAAGAAGTATCATGCTTTCTTAGCATCAGAAGCTGTTATCAAGCAGATTCCCCGTCTCCTCGGACCTGGTCTGAACAAGGCAGGCAAGTACCCTGTCTTAAGCAGCTCCATTCCCTACAATAGCATAGTGTTTAAATTTTGATAGAATCTTTTTCTCTCGCCATTATCATACATGTTCTGGATTGCAATGATGACGAATAATGTCTGCTTATACTGTTTATTTGACGATGCAGGCAAGTTCCCAACACTTGTGACCCACCAGGAATCTCTCGAATCCAAGGTGAATGAGACCAAGGCTACCGTGAAGTTCCAATTGAAAAAGGTTCTTTGCATGGGTGTTGCTGTGGGAAACCTTTCGATGGAGGAGAAACAGATTTTCCAGAACGTTCAAATGAGTGTCAACTTCTTAGTTTCACTTTTGAAGAAGAATTGGCAGAATGTGAGTCGTCCGTCCATCTATATCTATATTCTTAATTCAATCTTGCTGCTATTAACATAGTTCTCGATCATCTAATGGTCACTCTTTGTTTTCGATTTGTTTGCATCAGGTGAGGTGCTTGTACTTGAAGAGCACAATGGGACGACCCCAGCGCATTTTCTAAAGGGTTTATTCTCTTTTTCGATTTGAAGTGAAAACAATGTGATGCCTGTTTTTAGGTTTTGTATGTTTGGATTGGATCATCGACTTCATTATTTATTCCCGTGTTTCAGATGCTTTGATTTGCTCTTTGAATGCATGCCGAATTTTGCTGTTTATTGTTCTTATTGTTACTGTTTAGCTGCTCTGCTGGTTGCAAAATATTTTTACTTAATTCTCTGTTCTATCATTCTATGGTTGGCTTAGTTGTGTTTTTGGGAGTATTTTAGGATTTTGGAAATAATATTTTAGTTGAAATAGGTTTTTGATCTGGTTTTAGATGTTTTAAATGCAAAATGTGTTTGGTATATGTTAATTTTGTTATATATTTGATTGGTGTTGTTTTGAAATTAATTTAAAATAGAGTGTTAGGTTTATAAATTTGTTCACTTAGAGGTGTCAATTTGTATTTTCGGGATGTGTTTGTGTTTGGTTGAGTTATGGGTGAAATGCTTTTGAATCGGGTTTAGATCATCTTGTATCAGGTGATCCGAAACCTTTTGGTACAAAACAGATCCAATTTACTTAGGGTGTGTTTGTTTGGGGGATTGGATTGGATTTACACTGTACATCTAATCTTTTTTTCCAAAAAATATCAAATCAAACACCTCTTTTTTAATTTTTTATATCATATTAAAAAATAATTTTACATTCAAAACATTACATCAAACAACTATTTATATTATATTATACAACTGTTTAAATTTAAAATTTTTACTATTCAAATTTTAAACTTAAAATCCATATCCCAAACAAACACACCCTTAGAAGAATTCAATTTTAATTTTATTTTTTATATTATTTTATATTTAATATAATATAAATATTATTAATTAAAATAGCAATAATATAATTTTAATTAGATTTTGCATTCTTTTTATTGAAAATAGTAAAATTATATTTTCAAATTGTGATTTTATTTAATTGAATTTTATTAATTATAAAATTTCTTTAAAAGAAAAATACTATTTTCATCTACCATCAATTTACCAATTTTTTTTGTGTTATTATTTTTAATATATTTCCTTTGTCTCATAAATATAGTTTTAATTGGGTTAGACTTTTTTACCCGTATTAGCGTAAAAAGTAGTAGTAATTGTGTAATAAAAAAAAATAAATAAAGGTAGTTTTACAATTATTTATGAAAATAAGACTCATTAAATTACATTAGTATTATAAAGAAAAAATATTTTTGTTATTTTCTTTTGATTTATAGTAGATTTTGTATAATAATTAATATTTAAATATTAATATACAATAATAAATGGGCAGATTGACAAAAAAAAAATTGATAAATTGACTGTTGACCTTAGTATATATTTTTAAATATTTAGGGTTTTGTTCTTTTTATTTTTTTATTTTTTATTTTCTTATTTACAAGATTTTAAAAAAGAAATTAAAAAATTAGTTCCTCTATCCCAAATACGGTTCCTTAGATATAGTAGTGAAAATAATTATTTTTTGATAAAAATAAATTAAAATTAAAATTAAAATTAAAATAAATAATTAATATAATTAAAATTAAAAAAAATTAAATTAAAAATTTTATAATGAAATTAAAGGGTATAAGTGAGACAATCGAAAAATAAAAAAATGAACAACAGTGTACATTTATTTTTCTTATATTTTTTTACTTATTTTTATATATTTTATATTAAAAAAAATAAAAATTTAATTATTTCACAAAACAAATCATATCCAACTTTTGAGTGGAATGAATGCATATATATTGGGAATTGTAATTTGAAATCTCGATAATTATTAAAAATGTTCTGTAATATTCCATGGCTTGAAAAGTATTTTTGGCAAACAAGAAAATTTAGATTATTTTATTTTATTTTCTCTCTTTTCAATTTAAAAAACAAACAATTGCAACATTTTATTTATAATATTAGAAATAAATACTACTCCCTTCGTCCCACTCACTAGTTGCAGTTTCTATATATCCCACATTTCATATCATTTTTTTTAAATATTACTAATTTTAACCTCATTTTAAATTTTTTAATTTATTTTTAAAATTTTAATTAAATTAATTAATTATTTTAATTTATATTATATGTTAATTAATTTTACTAATAAATTTTAATTATTTATTAATTATATTTATCCTAAATCTCGTGTCTATAATAACGAAAATATTCAATGTGGGACGGAAGAAGTATTAGATATGGGTGTCTTTCTTTGGATAACTTTAAAAAAAATTAATTTAAATTTAATATAAAAATAATATTTGATGAGATGTTTTGTAAGAATTTTTTTTTTTTTTTAAACGTATAATCCAAATAATAAAAATTTAAAAAACTTTGGTAAAGAAACAAATTGTCTTTTGAAGGTAAAAGTAATTTATTATATAAAAAATTATATATATATAATTATTTAATTATACTTTTTTTTAAAAAAGAAAAAATTCAGTCGAAATCCCCCAACTAATTATTTACTAGGGTGGATTTTGAGGTAGGGTTGGTGAGTGCCCTAACATATGAACAGGTGCACCTTTCTGTCTGCGGTCATATTTACATTTCTCCAGAAGCTTCTCTAGACACTCCTATTTTTGCACCTGCTGCCCTCTCCTCCCTCCCTACAGATTCAAATCTCTCCCTCTCCTCTGGAATCTTAGGTATCTCCGCTTCCTGTTTTTGAGTTTTGGTGTTGAGGATGTTTGGGTTAATGGATTTTTGTTTTGCTTTTTACTCTATTTGGATTGTGGAAGAGTAACGACATTTTGCCATGTTCTAGGTTTTGCTCGATCCAGTAAACATTCTTGTTGGATGATTTATTTTTTGCGTTTATTTAAGTTTCTATGCTTGAAGCTGGTTTGGAAATGGTTTCTATCTACTAATTTTGATTTCGTTAGTAAGCTGTGTTTCGTGTTTGAGACTAACTGCAAATCTGGAGGACTGCTTGTGTTGTGTTGTGTTGGCTGCATTAACTAATTTTATGTCTGGGATATACTGGCTTATTGCACGATTCTTTTGTTGTTTTTATGCGATTGTGTTTTGGAATTATTCTAGTGAAATTTGCTTTAGGTTAAAAAGGTGCAATTGGGGCAACGTCTGTAGTTTGTCTCTATACCCGAAGACGTTGTAGTTTCTGTCGATTTTGTGATAGATATTCATCACCTACTTCTGTTTAGACATGAAGACTTAATTATAGTTTCTGCCCATTTGTAAATGATTGATTTATTAATTAAGTAATTTATGTTATACATTAGGTTGTAGTAATATTAAGGCTTGATGATGCAAAGAAAATGACCACATGAGAATGACTTCTTGTATCATGGATACAAAGGCTAATTCATTTTGGTCTTTGACCATCAACAATGCTTTTAGATTAGATTTTGGCCCACTGCCTGAAATGAGTTGCAGAAAGATTTTGGTGGCTTGTCTAATGGTTTTGTAATTTGTGGACAGAAATGAGTGCTGCTAGGGGCTCCGGTTAGATATAAGTTTTAAAACGTTTGGAGTTTTTGGGAAATTTTGAAAATAGTAAAAATTGTGTTGTTTGATGTGATTTTGTGAAAACTAAAAGAATTCGATGTGATGTTTTTCTCAAATGTTAGTGTTTTTGGGGATTTGCTTTCTTTATTTTCTAATTATGTGTTTTTTCTCCCATTGTTTTCTTTTCAACTTCTCCTATACATCTTTTGCACTGACTATAAGCTCATTGGATAAAATGAGCTAGTTAAGTTTGTTCGCTATTATGGTTTTAAGTTGTAAACATCAGTTCGTTAACTATTTGATGCAACAAAATCTTCTCTTTGAGTTCATTTTTTGTAAATTTTGTGGAGCCTCGAGTGAAGGGCACAGAGACATTGTACTTGCTCTTCTCATAATGCTCCAAATATTTACTGCTCTGTTGCTCCCGAAATGGATGACCATTATGGTTGATCTCATTGGGATTATCTGCATCAGGCATATATTAGCAATCATATCCATGACCGAGAAGCCACATTTATTGTAGAGGGATGGTTTAGTTCATCTGTGAATCTACCAATTGGATGTGTTTGTTTGGGGGGTTTGGGTTTTAAATAGTAAAATTTTGAATTGGACTAGTTATTTGATGTGATGTAAATAATGTTTTGAATGTAAAATTTAAATTTTTTGTTGATATAATGAATGATAATTAGGTATTTGACTTAATGTATGGTTGTGGAGAAAGTTTTTGGGAATTTGTTAAAGATGTTACGTAGGATCTCTCAATAACAATGTCAATCAACATACTGATAAGATTAATTATTT
Organism: Andrographis paniculata; assembly: GCF_009805555.1. NCBI lineage: Eukaryota > Viridiplantae > Streptophyta > Magnoliopsida > Lamiales > Acanthaceae > Andrographis > Andrographis paniculata. Next base: position 4,618,111 of record NW_026137614.1, read on the forward strand.
TCTTTAGGAGAAAAAATGGCGACTGCGGTGCTTCCCACTGTATGCATGTTTGGAGGTGCTACACAATCCCGAATCAAAACTACCTTCGTCAAGAATACATCCGCATTGGGGTCAGTAAAGAGCAAAGCAAAAGCCTTTGGCCTTTCAGCGAAGCCTAACTTCAGAGTATCCGCCATGGCCACATACAAAGTGAAACTGATTGGACCTGACAACACAGAATTTGAATTCGAGGCCCCTGATGATTCATACATCCTCGACTCAGCCGAGAATGCAGGTATCGATCTTCCATACTCGTGCAGAGCCGGGGCATGCTCCACATGTGCTGGGAAACTGGTGTCTGGCGTGGTTGACCAGTCGGATGGCTCATTTCTCGATGATAACCAAATGAATGAGGGATACTTGCTGACGTGCGTTTCTTACCCGACATCTGATTGCGTGATTCATACACATAAGGAGAGCGACCTCTACTGAGTGAGTATTGCTTTCTTTCTGTCATTCGATTGCCTAAATGAAGACTAGTTGTACACCTATTTAAATCTATTCGAACTAAATCTTGTTGGCTGGTTTTTCTCCAATCTATATGGTCTTGTTCTTTGTGATTCTTCTACTCTTTTTGCCTATGTTAGAATAGTGTTTCTTTGTTAGTATGTGGTTTTAGCTGTTCGATAAGGTTTTGTTATAATTTACTTGTAGTTTGAAAAGTTAGTTTAGAAATTGTACGAGGTTCCCTTCGTAGATTACATAAGCATTACATAAAATCCCGTAGAAATTATGTGACGTTCCTTTGAGTTATAAAAATTCCGATGTTTTTTAAAACATAAGGGGTCATGTAGTTTCAGAAATTCTTTCTTGTTTTTTCTTTAACATCACAAAATCTTATAAAAAAAAAGGGATTATTTGAAATATTTTTGCTTAGATTAATGATCAATGGGCTATGATACAAGAACCTTTTGAAAAGGGCTAAAAGTGTAGGCTTTTAGAAGTATTCTGGAGGGCCCAAAGAACAATCTGGATGAACTACTTGTTAGGGGAATAAGAATAAAGTTAAATTTATTGTGCTCTGGCCCTCCACTACAGATTTTTTTTTTCCTAATTAGAAAATTGAAATGATTTATTTCTAGTTGTTAAAAGAGGTTGAAGGAAGTCCAGGCTTGATGGGTTGGGGGTATGGTAGGTGGGTAGGGTAGGGTATGGTAGTAGGGGTCACACACCTTTATTCATATTCCCCTAAGTAAGTACTGTGGATTTTATTCCAATCATACCTCATATAAAAGGTGGGTTAGGGTTGTGTGTGGAAAGATCTAACATAGGTCTGTTTGAATTAGGTTTCTGATTTTGATGTTATATTAGAAAGTGAAGTTGTTTTTGAATGAAATTGTATTTATTTTTTATGTTTTTTAGGGATATAAAATATCATGAATGAAATTGTATTTATTGTTACATGATTGTTTTTTATTTTTTTTATTGTTGATGAATAGTAGTATTAATAATTAATTTATGTTTGCCTCCAATTTACGATGGGATTTATTTACCATTCTTATTATTAAATCACGGTTTGATAATAGATTTATTGTAATAGAATGGTTTTAAATTTTTATTTAAATATTTGTTTAAACAATGTTTTGATTTTATGTTTTATAAGAAAAAAAAATATATTGTATTTTTATTGATAATGGTGTTTGAGGGTTCAAAAGTTTTTAACAGAGCATTTGTGTTCAAATGAAACATTGAATTTTTTTAATTCAATAAATTTTAAGTTAGGTGAGTTAATTGAATGTGTACATTGTTCATTGAATGTGTACATTGTTCCACAAGATTGTAATTAAATGATATATATATATATATACACACACACATATGTATAAGAGAAAGAGAATGAAAATGAAGAGTGTATTTTTTTAACAATAAATAAATAAATATGTTTTTTAAAAATATTAATATATTATATATTCTCTACATTGTTTTTTATATATCACATAAAAAAAAATATTTTTTAAAATTATTTTACAAAACAAACGATACCCAAAATTTGAAAACTTATATTGATAGTGCAATGAATTTTTTTTTCATTTACTTTTGAACTAAACATTTATTTCATTCTAAGCATTATGACTTTGTTCTTTTTAATGTTTTCAACAGAAATTACTATTACTATTTATATATACATAATTTTTAATAAAAATAAATTATTATTATTATTATTATTTTATAAAATATTATATCAAAATAGTATTTAAATAAAAATTAAAATTAAAATTTAATTTAAAATTACATCAAACAAACTCATAATAATTTAGATACAATTATATTTTAATTTTTATTAAAACTAGAGATACCTGTGAACGGTCTCATAACTCCCCCGAAAGTGCGCACATCAAATATAATACTCTGGAAACGAGTCTTAAGATATATTGGAGTTCTTTTCAATTTCCATACCATTTATGGATAATCAATTAATATATAGATATAATAATAATAATAAAAAATAGAATATATATTTAAATATTTTAAATATTATATCTAAATAAATATGTATAATATGATTATTATTTTTTTGTAAAGTGTTAAATTTAATGTAATATAATATAAAATAAAAATTTATTTATTTATATTATATTTAACAAATTTATATAAAAAATAAAATTTTAAAAATAGATAAGAATATTTATATATAAGAAAATATAAATATATATATATAAGAAAAAAATTTACAATTATTACTTACTTTTACTAAAATTTGTGTCCGATCAAATGAGCAAATATTTGTACGAGGAAGGGAGTAAAAACTATCTAAATAAATTATGTATAAAAATATTGAAAAGAAATGAAGGGCATTTCCGGAAATTCACTACACAAGATCAGTTAAGCTAGCTCATGATCATCAGAATCAGCCTTGACTTGAGTTGAGAGAGAAAAAGTTGAAAAGGAATAAAACAATCACATTAAACAGAAACCTCTCTCTCTCTCTAGATATATATACATACATATATATATATGTACGTGGAAATAAACTATTGGAAAATGCATAACAAAAATCCTTTCTCTGCATACAGTGAATGAGTATGTATAGCATAGGGAATTGAATTCCAAATAAAGCAACCAAAGCAGCCTCCATAGCTCTCTGAGAGAGCTTACTGACGGGACGGCATCAATTCCTTTTGCCATGGCCACGCTTTTCCGGCTTCTTCCTCTTCTTCTTCTCTTTTCAGGTACTTTCATCTTCTTCAAATTTAATTTTTAAGAGAAGAGTCCTTTCTGCTGCTTTCATTGTTACTTGGTTCATAAGCTTCGACTTCGCATTTTATTGTTTCATCCTTATGTTATGTCCTCTTCTGATGATTATTCGATCTTATTTTGTACCTGTTGAGGAAATGATTTGATATTTGAAGTTTGATTGATTTTAGTTTAGTGAAAAGAATTTTTTCGAGTTCGCATTTGATTGATTCGGTCTTATTTCCTCTTTTGATGATTATGCGATCTTATTTTGCAGCTGTTTGAGGGAATTGTTAGGTATTTATAAGCTTGATTGGTTTTAGAATTCGTGTTGTTTGATTCGCAACATATTCAGAAACTCTCTGTTTATTCAATTTTTACCGAGTATTTTGCTGTTCATAGCGATTCACAGTTTCACATTCGTAGCAATTTCGAAATTCTGCTAGCTTTAAATTAATCTTTAGATTTAGATTTCGATTTCCAGTTATTGTTCAATGAATTGTTGCTCTGGTTGTTGGAATCTTCAAGTTCAATTTCGATTTTGAATTTGAATTTGTACTGTGTGTCCAGATTGTTTTCCGACGACCGGAGCCGTCGGCGTGGGGATAAACTACGGCCAAATCGCGAACAACCTGCCGTCGCCGCCGCGCGTGGCGTACCTCCTAAGCTTACTCAACATAACGCGCGTCAAGCTCTACGATGCCGATCCAAACGTCCTGTCGGCGTTCGCCAACACCGGCGTCGAATTCACCATCGGCCTCGGCAACGAGCACTTGCAGGCGGTTACCGATCCAAGCCAAGCCAGATCATGGATCGAGCAGCACGTGCATCCGTACATCTCTCAGACGAAGATCACGTGCATCGCCGTCGGCAACGAGGTCCTCACCGGAAACGACACGCAGCTAATGTCGTACCTCCTGCCGGCGATGCAATCCGTTAACGACGCCCTTTTAAACTCCGGCCAACAGATATCGGTGACGACGGCGCACTCCTATGGAATCCTATCGACATCATTCCCGCCGTCTTCCGGCGCATTCCAACAGAATCTCGCCGAATACATCCGGCCAATCCTTGAGTTCCACCGCCGGACGGGGTCGCCGTTCACAATCAACGCCTACCCGTTCTTCGCCTACAAGGACAATCCCGACGGGGTGTCGTTGAGCTACGCCTTGTTCCAGCCGAGCTCCGGGATGATCGATCCGTCGACGAATCTGCGTTACGACAACATGTTGTACGCGCAAGTCGACGCCGTTTACTCCGCGATCAAAGCGGCTGGATTCGACGATATCCGCGTCCAAGTGTCGGAGACGGGATGGCCTTCGAAGGGCGATCCCGACGAGGCGGGCGCGACGCCGGAGAACGCAAAACTCTACAACGGGAACTTGGTGCGACGGATACAACAAAATCAAGGGACTCCCGCAAAACCGTCGGTGCCTATCGACATCTACGTTTTCGCGCTTTTTAACGAGAATCAAAAGTTCGGACCCGCCTCCGAGAGGAATTACGGATTGTACTATCCGAACGGGACGCCCGTTTACAATATCGGGTTGGAAAGCTATAGCATTCCTCATATGGACTATTCGGCTTCTAAATCGACCGTAAGGGCTCATCGACATTCGCTTAATTGCGCAATTCATTTACTCCAAATGATCGTCTTATCTGAAAGTTTAACTAAGACTAACTTTGCGATGTTTTCTTACATTTCAGGTAAGATGTTTCGTCGACAAGCGGACGGTTGTGGCGTCTATATTGATATATGTATACATATATACATTCCATTGTAGGTAAGAATTCATCGATTTGAAGAACGGGGACAAGAGTCGAGGAAACTTTTCCTATTTATGGAAAGATATTCGGGAGGTACGATGTCTTGTCCTATTTACCATTTGCCTTTTTCGTTCATAACAAATCGAAGGGGTTAACAAGTTGAGCAAAGTTCAAATTCGATATAGAAAGGAATGCATATAGATGTTTTGATCTTTTTATTATTTTAAATTTTGATCAACATTGTTCAATCTATAATTTCGATAAAAATATATTATTCTTTTAAAAATAATATTTTATTTCAAATCAATTTTAAACTATAACCAAATAAGCTGAAATTAACTTTAGGAGGTTAGATTATTACAATCTTATGGAGAACTAAGGCAACACTCTTAATGCAACACTCTCTCTAATCATGTGTTTTTGTTTGGGTAAATTTAAAAATAATAAGAATTTATATAAAAATAGGATGGATAATAAGAAGTAAACTAGAATATAGGAGTATGTCCAATTTATTAAGGGTATGTTTTTTTTTTATCGAATTTGAAATATTTTGGTATTAAACTAATGTATGATGTGATATTTTGTTAGAAAAAAAAAATATATTTTTTTCTAAAAATATGAGATTTGAAGTTAAAGAAAAAACTCTAAATTTTTTATAAAAATATAATGAGTTAAATATAAAAGATAACGTATAAATCAATTATTATTGATTAAAGTAACAATAATATAATTATGAATTGATATATATATATATTTTTATGTTAGACTAAGTGGCAATGTTGAGAATACTGGCATAAAATACACAAATAACACATAAGATATAAATTACAACTAATAAAATAATATAATATAAATAAAAATATGAATTGACAGGATATGATAGTATCCACAAAAAATATATATTTCAATTACTTTTAACATATAATGTATATTACCACAACACATAGGACAACACGATTAAAATATTTCAAACAACATGATGATGCTGATTATCCTCATCCAATACCTAATTATTTTAATTTTTTCAAAAAAATTATAAATAAATTATTGATAAATTTAATAGTCAAATAAATAAATAACATAATTTTGGTGGAAGAAAATAAATATTTTTTTAAAATTACTCATTTTCGATTAATATTAATTCCCAAAGTGTGTATAAGAGCATATATAATGTTGCCATTGACATCGAAAAGTAATAAAGGGTTTGTTTCTGAGTTTTTATTATTTGAACTTTGCATTTCTCGAAAAAAATATATATATTTTTTTTCTCACAAAATATTTCATTATATATTATCTTAATGTCAAATTCAAACCAATTTTTTTTTTCAAATTCATAAGAAAGGAACTTTTATATGCTCTAAGTAGTCCCTAACCAATTGATTGAAATGTTGAATTTAAGGACAAAGATCACTACTAATTATTATTATTATTTAAAGGTAAAGAGTCTTCATCATCATAATCACCCAAAATGAAGTGGTTTTCGATTGGTATTAGATTTTAGAGTTTGGAGTAAGCCAATGAAATTTTGAATTGAAATTATTCACAATGTTTACCCAAACCAACTTTTGAATTGCGATTTTTCAAAACTAATAGTGAATAATACAAATAAAAGTAAAAAATAGATTCAAATATTTATTGCAAGAAGTCAAAAAATTAAATATTTAATTTCAAATAATATTATATTTTATATTTTTTGATACAACTTTTTTTACCAGACATGCAATTATTTGTGTTTGTGTTTTAAATATAAAATTAATAAAACAATGAAAACGAAAATAAATAAATAATTTAATATTCGAACAAATAATAATAAAATTAATGAGTGAAACCTACGAACAAACACACTATGATGTATTTGAAATGACAGAGTTCCTAACTTATTACTTTTTTCCTACAACAAATTTCATCGACATGTCTCCATCCCATAATTTGCTATCAAGCTTTTTTTTTTTTTTTTTCTTTTTTTTTAAAAGAATTTATAATATATATATATATATATATATATTTTTGGTATGTTATGTCGACATATTACATCATGGTTTGATGTGCAATAAGTAATTTTGGTGAGTTTCTCTACTCTTATTATCACACCTATTTCCATGCTTTTGCTTTGGGCACAAAGGGCTTCTTTATTTCTAGTATTTTTTATATGAAAATTTCACCATTTATATTTAAAAATATCATTATATATATATATATATACACTTATAGATTTAAAAGTTATTTCATGCATTTATTATTATTTTTTTATTAAAAGTAAAAATCTGGATAAATATATATATATCATTTGAAAAGTGTAGGTTAAAATCTAAAGGTGCAAGTAACATCAGTGTATATATATATACTCCTTCTGTCTCAATACAATAGTTTTATTTACCATTTTTCTCAGTATCAATACAATAGTCATAAATAACCATATGACTGTAAAACTACCCTTATTTTTTCATTTTTACTACACAATTGTCACTAATTTTTTACACTAATGCACTCACAAGGACAAAAAAATCTTTTATCAGTACTTTTTACCAACTACCAATATAATATCAATATTCTTTAAATCTTGTACCGAACTCAATTAAGATTATAGTTTTTGGAGGGATGGAGTATAATTCTATGTTGGTTCAATTTGTGTGTGGCTTTCAACATTGAAATTTTCACCCTTTAATTAATCATGGATTTGATTTAAACCAACTAACAGGATAAGATAATAAGAAGCCTGATTGATTGACATAGACCCTTTAATTTTTTGACTTCATATTATTATTATTATTATTATTATTTTTAAAAAAAATCATTTTATTTTATAATAAATAAATCAAAATCTCAACAACAAATTAAAATAGTAGTATTAGTCAAAAAATCACATGTTATTAGCAGTTCTTAACACAGTTGTCTTAAGACAATTATTGGTAATGTCTGCAGGTGAAGCTGCTGCCATTGGCACACACACACACTTGTTATTTACATACATACATATGTATTTATTTATTTTACATATTAATTATAGTCTTGGAATTGCATTTCATTTTTATTGAGTGACAAAAAACAAAAGAACAAGTTGGAAATAAATCATCGAGCTTGTATTACTCCTTCCGATCCCGAAAATTATTCATAATTCGATGAATATAGAAATTAAGAAATAATAGTATTTTTTAAATATAAAAGTAGTATAAGTAAAAGAATAAAATAAGAGAATTATGAAAAATAATTGATAAAAAAAAAAATAATAATACTCCCTCTCTTCCTTAACAATATATCCATTTTTCTATTTTAGTCCGTCTCGTAACAAAGTATCCAATTTTTTTTAGTAATTGTATTGTCTACCTAACATTACAAATACTTTTCCAATTTATAATATATTACACATATGTCATTACATTTATATTATACAATACTAATAGGGTTAATTTAGTCTTTTTACCTTTATTTCTACTTTATCCGTAGATTTGGGACGGAGGGAGTATAAAAATATTAATAAAATAGTTATTGTTCATTAAAATAATAAATATAATAAAATTATGAATAAACAAAAATTGACATAATTTTGCTAGACATATATATATATATATATATTTAGCAAAAGAAAAACACAATATTGTGAAAATTGAATTTCTATAAGACTATCAAAGTCCACACACAATAAAATGAATATTAGAATATCATATGTTATAACTTATAATTTTTTTGATCGGAATATTATAACTTACAATTCTTTCAATGACCAGTTGTTTGGATCGAAAGTTGTCCGTACAAAATATGATTTCATTTATTTATTTTTATTGACGTACATTGTGAAAAACAACGCAATGTTCGTTGATATAGTTTGAATTTTCTTAAAATCTCATCATAAGATATCAATTTAAGAGCAAATTTACTATTCTAATAATTCAATAATCCATAAACTTTTAAAATGAATAAAAAAAACTATCGACCGAAGACTCACAAATTTCTTTAACTATACTGTCAATTATAAAAAAAAAAATTAATTTGATTTGGCTTTCTCCGGGTATATATTCAAGTTTGCAATATCAAAATCTTCATCACTAATGTGGTTTTTAATCATCCCTTTTTACTATTTTGAGTTGTATTCGAAAATTCAATCTCTTTTATTCCAAGAAAATAAAATAAACTCTCTAAGAATTACTACTAATTTTCTCTATAACATTATCTTGATAGGGTAATCCATTATTTATCTATAATCTCGATCCCTTACCTTATCGATCGGCTAGAAATGACATCTATGTAAAGACTCGGCTAAACTTCACTTTAATTGATTTAAAAATCGTATTTTTGTCACAATTGTCTAACGTTTAAATTATGTTGTCGAATTTTCATTTTATCGTCGGTCATTATTGTTGCAAAGTTTGAATATCTTGTAAATATTGAACAAAATAAGATAAATATGTATAAAGATATTAGTCGAAATTCATATTATTTTTCCACGATAAAGACCACACAACATTAAAGAATCTTATATCCCCATTTGCTATTAAACTTTTATTAGGGAAGAAAAAATTCAATAATTATTATTATTATTATTAGTTTCTTTTATCATTTGATGTTCTTGCTGATTTATTTATTTTAATTATTTCAATCATAAAAAGTAAGAATATCATCATCGTCATCGTTATCCTGGGAAATACAAGACAATAATTAATGGTGAGATTGACGTAAAATAGCCTTTGGTTTTATCTATACATGAATGATTATGAGACACTAGTGGTGGTGGATTTTGGATTTGATTTTTATTATATATATATATATATATATATTTTAAAAAAATAATAATAAATAAACTCATGGAGTATTATAAAAAAAGTACTCTAATTTTAAAATATTATTAGTTTAAAATGATAAATAATAATAATAATTGTAATAATAATAATAAATATTGGATATAATATATATAACGTTATTCATAATATTTTAAATAAAAATTAAATGTTAAATAAGGGTTCTGAAAGTCGCAAAGGTTTAAAACATTTGGGAACAATAAAAAATTAAATAAAAATAAATATATAATGTGATATTAACATTGCATGTATTTTATATTAAAATAAAATTTTAATTTAATATATTAAATAAAAAACAAGTATTTTATATAGTAATATTTTCATATTTCATTATTTATAAATAATGACATCTTTTAGGTATGTGAAACTAACTCTTGGAGTATAAGTAAAATATTACTTTCAATTTGAGTAAATATTAAAAATTTTGAATTAAAATAATTATTAATATAATATTTTATATATAAAAGAATTTTTTATAGCATAATATAAAAATAAAAGTATTAAATATTTAATTTGATATATTTAAAAAAAATATATTAATAAATAATAAAAGCTAACAAAACAAAACCTCTATACAAACACAAGGTTAAATAATAGATCTGTGACTGTGAGATCTCTGGACACATTTGAATATGGTATGAGTTTCCATATCATCAAATAAAAATACATTCAAACATCTCACGGCTCAAAGTCTATTTGCTACACATCCTTGAATTTAATTTAATTTGCAAGGTATTAAATGTTATTTCCACAATATAAAAATAAAATAATAATAAGAATAAGGACAGGAGAACCCCAATAGTAATCAATGTGGGTAGGAGTAACCAACCAATAACAATGCCAATCCCAATCAATACAAGTAAGGATCATATGACAATCTTCATCCCCCCCACCCCATATTCAATTTCCTTCCTTCTTACAACCAATTAATGTCTCTCATGCTCATAATCACAAATCTACCCATCCACTTCTGTCTCTCTCTCTCTCAAATCAAATCAAATATCCTCACAACTTACCTCAAGAACAGGAACAAGAAGACAACAATGGCTGCTGCATTTTTCAGTTATCCACTTCTCTGTAGTTATCTACACAGCCATCACAACTCCCAGCGGAAAGCGATTCGCCTTCTGCTTCCGCTTTTTCTGCTCCCGCCAGTCCATTCGCATCAGCGCCACCGTCCGTATTGCCGTTTTGGAAGTTCCCCGCGCCATCGGGCGCACCTGATCCCGCGTTAGACTCCAAATTTGTCGTAGTAGCTTGAACGCCGTTCTCTTTCTTCGTGCTCCGCCGCTTCTTCTTCTGCTGTTGCTTCTTGAAACGGCCTTTCTTTGGCTTGAGTGCGGCCGCAGTCTCCTGAACGCTGATTCCCAGGTCGGACACTTTCTTCTTCTGTGGAATTACGCTGTAGACGGAGGAGCTGCCGGCTTGATCTGCAGAGATAGAGCCCGAAGATTGGATGGCTAACAATGCCGTCCTCGCTGCTTTGATTTCGGCTTCCTTCTTTGTGGTTGTTGCAGCTCCGATGTACTTGATGCCCCCGATGTCGACGCTGCAAGAATACATTGGTGCTTTGCCGCGTTTCTCATCTTTGTGGCACTCGTACAAGGGGATGGCGTAGTTCATCTTTTGCGCGTATTCTTGCAGCAAGTTTTTGCACAAGCCGGTTTCATGCTGAAAAATTTGTAATCATCGAATCATGGCGTATAATCAACAAACAAATGAGCGGGAGAAAATAACTAGGAAACAGAAAAAGTAATGTATAAATAAAATGCAATCGAATATTATTATATAGTGAAATGTTTCTCTATTTAGGTAGATACTCTTGAAACTTTTTAAATAGACTAGTATTCATCAATAGTAACTTTTTAAGAAAAAACAAACAAACAAACATCATATTAAATAATTTTTAGTCTCACAAAACATAGCTATCAAATAGTCAAGTTTTCACTTCACCGATTTTTTTTAAAAAAACCTCTATATGAACGTAGATACTTCGGGATTCCTTAACAACAAAATACTAGCAGCTGGTTCAACGTTGCAATGGGTTTATATAATAGATACAGAATGAGACAGATGTCGAAGAACTTTTAAAGGGCTAATTTCACTTGTCACAAATGATAAAAACTTTTAAATGGTTAGTTTCACTAGTCACACAAATGATATAACTTTTAAAGGGCTAATTTCACTTTGCTATGTCGAGTTGACACCAAATCGGATACTGCATTCTAAATGCAATTGAATCAGATTCCACCTGGCTGATAAATATGACTTAGTCTACATGATGATGCAAATCACAGAGACCAAGATCAAAGAACATGACAATATAAGTTAAGCAAACCTGCATTTCTAACCAAAGAGTTAAGTAACGTTCATGGCAGGGGGTACAGCAACTCATTTTTAACTTTTTCAAAAAATCTAAAGATTATTCAGAAACATGGTGGGCAGGATATTTAAAGTTTTAGCTAATGCACTGCATGAGTCACTACGCAGTGAGCAATTATGGTAAGATGGGCTCATTGTGGGATCACATAAAAAATATGGATGCCTTAACACGTAAAATTATATACATAAAAGAGTGTAAAGAGAATTACCACTGGTACAGATATACCAAACTTTGTGCCAACAGATTTGGAAAGTTCTATGAGTGCGACCTCTGCAGCCGACTGCTCTGCTGTCTTGCGATTGAAAAATCCAGGTAGGGAATCATATCTTACGTTGTTCACAATGACAGTTGTTCTGAAGGAAGGCTCATGCGAAGGGCCTTCCTTGATAGTTTCGTAAGTGGGAGTTGTGAGCCCTGCTTTTTGACAATACTCTTGCAGTCGGCTCTTGAAGGCATAACAGCTTGAAACACCTGGAATACATACGGATGATCATGTGTCCTTAACATTATTTAGGAATAATAAGAAAAGTTTTCATTCTGAGAGAATTACATTAAAGAACATCGAACAATTACAGAGAAAACTTATATTAACAAACAGAAGATTACTCAGGAGGTCGACTCAAATTTCTCAGCAGGTCCTGATAATATTTTCATTAGCTCCACAAACATGATCGGGTTGGGAACCTTAGTACATAATAAAAACCAATGTTCACCAATTTAACCTACAAGCTACATATTATTAGAAAAGATTACATAGCAAGCTTGCCAAACCATTCCTCATTCCCCAAGGAACTTTCTAAAAAACATTATAGGTGACACAATGAAATGCTTATTCATACAGCTATCAGTCGGTAAAATATATATATATATATATATGCACAGCACGAAAGCCAAAATACAGAACAAAATAAAAATGAGGCAAAGTTTGGAGCTCACAACTTTGACACAAATTCTGTAAAGAGTAAAGGAATCTTCAAAATAAGAACTATGAATTTCCGGAAAGTAGAAGGTCTTACTTGCAGGTGCATTTTTGTCTTGAATTTCATGATTGCTGGCCATGCTCAATTTTGTGACTCCCAACACTTCTTTCTGTTTGTTTGGCTTGCCCACACCAACAAACAAAACTACAGTCGATATCTAAAGGGTACTAGAAGTTGCACCAGACTTCTTCTGCAAGTCAAGTTTTATTCCCACCCTGAAGAAACATTCAGAACCTCAGTATTAGAAATTTGAGGACCAACCAAACTCACAAAATGAAGATGTGCATACCGAAGGGCCTAAATCTAAAACAGCATGATTGATTTCGAAGTCCAGAGCCCTAATATATGGTTACTCACCTTTCCAATGCTCTTATATGTCTGTAATTAGGTTAAATAAACACTATTATCATCTTATTTTCACCAAACCCTTTTTAACTCCACAAACACGTGCAACCAAAACCTTATCAAATCTTATCCCTTTCTAAACTGAAGCAACAAAGTTTCACCAAATCCTTTGTCAGAATTAAGAACTGATATGGCATTCTCCATTCTAAGTTAGTAATTTCTAAATCCAAATCTGCTAATGCTTGGATGTGATATTGAGAACAAAACACTTGAAATTTCTGCTATCAATCCAATTTAGAACAAAATACAAAGTGAACCTTTTTCCATATAGCACGAACCAACATTACTTCAATCATACAAGACTAAGGAAAGCAACAAGCACCTCCTCAGCCAACACAATTCTGTATCACTCAGTCAAGAAACATTACATCAAATTTCCAAAAATAAAAATAATCCTCCTCGAAAATACAAAGCGAAATTAGAATTTGTAGTTCAAAACACATTAAGCCCTCGCAGCAATACAAATTACTTCAAAAAAGCAGAACACAAATTCGAAAAGATACGAAAGCCAAACGCAAGTAAAACTACCTGGTACGCAGCGGAGCACAGCAGTAAAGATTCCGCCTCGACGAACGAGAGAATTTAGGAGAGGTGGAAGAGGCCGATTCCTAAAATTCTTCGGCCATTAAAAGGCGAAATGAAATGCAGAGAGCAGAACGAGCGAGACATAGTAAATCAATTTGGGCCGGGCCCAGGTGGACTTAAAGCCCATAACATATGTGGGCTCTCAAAAGCCCAGCCCAGCCCAGATTATATTATTTCTACATAGTAATTAAAATGTGTTTGTTTTGTGAAATATTTTGAAGATATAATTTTTTATACTAGTATATAAAATTGTATAAAAATAATAAATATTTATAGTATATTAATTTCTTTTAGAAATGTGTGGAAAATAAATATAAAGAGAACACACTGACAACAAATAGCATGAAATGAAATAAATTGATACGTTTTTTCCTTTTTTTTTTCTTTTTTATCTTCTTGTATTATTATTATTATTATTATTCATTTTTAATATGCAATTTGTGATAATAAAATATAACTAAAAATACATTAATAATATTCATGTTTTGTATTTTATTTTACTTTTAACAAATTTATATATTTTATAAATAAATAAATAAATGTAAAAAAACTAATGGGTATGCTTTTTCTTTGGGTGTGTTTCTTTAATATTTTGAATTTGAGGGAGATGACCATTGTTTAAATGCAAATAAATAAATAAATAAAATTAGAGTAAAAAAAATACTGTTCCAAAACTCTGAATGATTTAGGGAATGTTTCTTTGAGTTCAAAAAATTTTGATTGAGTTTATAGTAAAATAATATATTTAGGGTGTGTTTGTTTGGGGGTTTGGATTTTGTGTTGGAATTTGAATAGTAAAAATTTTGAATTTGAATAGTTGTATGATGTGATATAAATAGGTGTTTATGTGATGTTTTGAATGTAAAATTGATTTTAGTATAATATAAAAAATAAAAAATAGGCGTTTGATTTGATATTTTTTAGTAAAAAGAAATGTACGTTTTTAAATATAAAAAAAAGTAGAAATCATTTTTGTCCCATTCAATATCATAATTATCAATTTTGGTTTCATTAAAAAAATATATCAATTTTGGTCTCATTCAAATGAAAATTTATCAATTTTAGTCCTAAAATGGTTGACTGAGACTGAATACGGCCGTGTTGGACGACTCAGAAGGTGACTGTACCAGGCAGCTAACACGGCCATGTTGGTTACCCTGCACTTCTGAACACGGCCATGTTCCTGCCCGTGCTCTGAATACAACCATGTTCATGTTCTACGCCATGTTTCTGCCCATGTTTTCAACACAGCCATGTTCTAGGCCATGTTCACGACCATATTTTCAATATAATTATATTGTAGGTTATATTTATTATTATTTTCATTTTCTTAAAAATTATTTGATATATACATTTATAATTCAACAAAAATATTCTTTACAATTATTTCATAATATAAAAATAATTATTATTTAATATTTTTAAAATATATAAAAATAATAATATATTAATATATTTTTTTAAATATCTATAGTAAAAATTTTAAAATATTATTTTAAATTAATTATTTCTATAAAATATAAATTGAATTTATTATTCAAAATAATATCTTAAAATAATACTCCTTCCATCCCACATTGGATGTCTAGGTCACCATAGACATGAGAATTTATGATAAATATAATTAGTAGATAATTAATAATATATTAGTGAAAATAATTATCATATAATATAAATAAGTATAAATTAAGATTAAGATAACTCATTAGTTTAATTAAAATTAAAAAATAGTCTGTAATTATTTTCCAAAAAAGGAAAGTGACATGGAGATGCGGGACGGTCAGAAACGACAGATATGGCAAGTGGAATGGAGAGAGTATTATTAAAAAATATATATTAATATATTATTATTTTAATATATTTTTAAAATATTAAAAAAAATTATTTTTATATTATGAAATAATTGTAAAAAATATTTTTGTTGAATTATAAATATATATCAAATAATTTTAACCAAAAAGTGAAAATAATAATAAATATGACCTTCAATATGATTATATTGAAAACATGGTCGTGAACATGACTTAAACATGGCTGTGCTGAGAACATGGACAGAAACACGGCCGTGTTAAGTGCAGGGTAAACAACACGGCTGTGTTGAAACCAACGTGGCCATGTTGGCTGCCTGGAACGCTCAATCAAGTCATCCAACACAGCCGTGTTCAAGCCAACACGGCCGTATTCAATCTCAGTCAACCATATTGGGACTAAAATTGATAAATTTTTATTTGAGTGAGACCAAAATTGATAATTTTTTTTTCAATGAAACCAAAATTGATAATTATGATATTGATTTGGATCAAAAATAATTTTTACTAAAAAAAAAAAAAAAAAAAAAAAAAAGAAAAAAGCAAAGAGTCCAGATAGTGCAAAACTGTTAGTTTGTTTGGGATGTAAATAAACAAACTCTTCGTTGTTTTAAATTCAACATTTACTACAAACTTTGATTAGCAATTTGACTAGATTGCTAAAAGCTAGAATAATTTGTTTTTTAAACATTTCAAACCAAAACATTATTAACTCTGCATAGTTTTCAATAAAAAATACTTCACAAAATATCCCATCCAAAAATTAAAATTAATTTTTATTTCAAATCTAACTTTAAACCACAACTAAACAAACCCTTATAAATAAACCAATTGTCAAACACCTTTCTAAATAACAATGGTTCAACATGATGGTTCTTGCATCACAGTATCGACAACACACAATATATACAAACATTACACAATAAAACATATGAACTGACAGCGCATAACACTTAGTCGATACAGTGCATCTCAACACACAATATATATTAAGACATAACATATTTAAACTACAACATGTTAATCCACATCCTAACCATTTCCTTTCAGGCTTCAACATATAGTATCAAAGTTCACAGCAAAATGCAAGATCTCCATAGCCAAATTTAAGCCAAAATGTATACCCATGCATATATATATATATATATATAACGTTACCTACAAACAGTTTCCCCTCTCCAATTTATTCCATTTCAATCAGAACTATCCTCTTCGACGCTTCTGCTTGCTTCGACCTTCATGTTTTGCAGCCGGCACTCTCCTTTTCCCTTTCTTCTCTGTATCTTTTGTCCTTGATAATCCCGCTTTCGACTTCTTCTCGGCATTCTTTTCTCTAAACTCTGCCGATATTGAAGGTAACGGGTTAATAAATAGATGGATATTCAAAAAAGCCAAGCAACAATCGTCAATCAATGCAGACATAAATCTAAGTATTCCAATAATCATCATCGTTCTGTTTTTGTGGCACAATGCAAAGATGTTTGGGGAAATTGAAACAGATTCTCACTCAATGAATTGATAGGAATACAAAGCTTGATAATTTTAAAAAACAATTACGACAAAAATAGACTCAGTGTTGATCTATAAGGTCAATCCACGACTGTCTAACACAAAGGTTGGTTTACAAATCATGCTGCTTTTCTAGACATTCTTTTCCTCCAAAAATATTACATCTAAAAAACTATTCATTTGAAAAAAGTCAAAAGGGCAAGTAGGTAAAACAAATCTATCCAATAGCTGTCAACATAAAATTTAATCAACGGCACACAAGATTCTTAAGCAACCATAAACATACAATGAATTGAAATTCGAGACCACAGAAACAGGATACTGCTTATTGTAAGTGCTCAACCATGCATGATGTGAGGATAATTTTATTTAAAAAAAAATTCAACTATTAGCACACATTTGATGCAATGAAGAGTTTTTAATCTAACAAGCTCGATGGTTTAAACAAGAAACTTGTGCCGTTACTTTACTTTGAATAAGCATATGATACTCTGTATCTCCAACAACATTTCATGCCCTTATGGTCACAACACCATTTGCAAAGGAAGAAAAGAAGATGGATTTAGTTCATAATCTCCCCAATCTATTAAGGAATCATTCGATCCGGATCGTGCCTTTTCATTCGCAGTTAGTTCAAATGAAAGTTTCACACATTTATTCACCAATATTGATGTATAAAGGAAAAGACAGATTCAAATAATATGAACTTCACATATCTCTGAAATAATGCTCGGCTACTAGCCAACAAATATGTAATCCTCACTTGAAGCATAAACATCTGTGTGAAGCATACAATGAAATTCTAATCGATACAACTTATCATATTCTTTGTAAATCTATTAACAATTTGTTCGATAGGGTTAGTGTAGAAGCCAGTTTCCAATATCCTCAAGACTCAACCGAATGAAAGTCACTGACCTTCGAGCGAAGATCTGAGATCAGTATCAAATTCTGGAAACTCAAGCTCTTCCAAGGCCTTGAATACATCTTCAGCAGTGATTATATGTCGATTTGAATCTTTACATATCTCATTGGCTCTGCATAGATCAAGAAACCTTTGTACATGTCCAGTGATAATCCATTCGACTCCCAAAACTCAAAATCGTGATACCGATATTGTCAATCTTCCATAGTTTCATGATTTGTAACCAAAGTCCAGAAATGCACACTACAATTCACAAGTTGAAATCACACTAAGCAGTAAAAGCCCTAAAATCAGATTAAACCCTAACCAATTTCAGAACATCAGCTCATCTTTCAAAATCAAAAACTAATTTCCACAAATTGTGCAGATCTATGAAATAACAATCCGAAACGAATCCAATCAAACGAAGAAATGGAAATCAATCGAGTGAAGCAGTGTGTAAAACGCAATTGATTTACAGATTTTCGAGCGAGGATAGCCTTACGCAGCGGAGAGTGAATGGATGAAGACTCGGCCGCCTACACAGAACGCGTCGAGCGATTCGCCAACCAGAGGGATATCGGAACCGTGTGAGAGCTGAGACAGCGTATCCTTCACCACGCGGCGCACGATAGCCTTGGGCAGCCCCTCCGTATCCGGAATGACCATTTCCGGCAAGTCTTTGTACTTCCCCTTCATCTCCTTCGCAGCCGGCGGCGGCGCACGGCGTGCAGATTATCAGTGTAAATGGGCAGAGCCCGATTGCCGCTTTTCTTTCCCGCCTTCCGAAAAACGACAGGCGAATTTATTGCGCTCTGACAGCGGAAGAAATGAGGATTCGGCCCAAAGAATTTCTTCTGCGCTGACCATTTTGCTTCAACGCGAGTCTCTTCTTCATCTTTGAATTGCTGATTCTAATCCATAATTGAACAGTTGATCTCTTTTCAATTTCAGATTTTTTCTTTGCGTTGGATCAATCTCCATTTCATTTCAACAAGGGCCTCGTCAATCAATCAATCTCCTGCTGGGCTGTCTTCTTCAAAGTACTTGATTTTTTATTTATTCTTTTAACAAAATTATTTTTAATAAATAATTAATACTTCCTCCGTTCCAATAAGATATCGATTTATTTTTTTTTTATATAATTTTAAAAATATTAGCATTGTATTGAGATATAGTAAAAAAAAGGAATAATTAAAATAATCTTATTAGTATATTATAATATAAATGTGATGACATATTTGTTTAATATATTATAATTTAGAAGAATATTTGTAATATTAAGTAGATAGTACAGTTACTAAAAAAACGAAATTGATACTTTGTTATTCTTTTTATGGGGTTTGAAAATTTTTTGTTGGAATTTGGTATAAAAATAATATTCCCTCCGGCCACATAGAAAATAAACATTTACTTTTGGCGCTGTGTTTAAAAAATAATACTTCCTCCGTCATTCAAATTTATGTTCATTTTCATTTTGGGGTTGTCATTGAAAAATATTCTCATTTTTTTTAAGTAAAAAATTATTACACTTTATACTTTTTTTTACTATAAAAGGAAAAAATAACAATTACTATTCACTTTTATTAAAATTTATCTCCGGTCAAATAAGCACACATTTGCATGATAAGGGTAGTATTTTAATTATAGTGGATAGTTAAAAGTAATATAATGACATTTTTGTCATTATTTTTTTATGTAAAAGTAATGATGTAATGTAAAATAAAAGTATTTGTAAAAAAAAATGAAGTATTTAATAAAATATTTATTTTGTAATTAGACGTCTCCAAATAGAAATATCTACCATTTCTAGCTTGACAGAGAGAATATATGATAAAATATTTTATAAAAGAAAAATATATATATATTCTAAAAAACGTAGAATCCAAATTAGTAAAAATTTGATTTGAGACTAAAGAAACATAATAATAATAATAATAATAATAATACAAACCAAATGTAACCATACATGTTGCGTCAGAAACTATAAAAACAAGTCTTAAATTTCAAACATCCGAATATCATATCAATATTTTTTTCCGCCAAAGCGCCTATCTCTTTTTTGAAAAGAGAGTAACGCCTCGACATAATCTTGTTCTTCAAACTCAGGGAACATTTTCTTGGAGAAGACAAGCTCGGTATAAGCCATTTGCCATAACATGAAATTACTAATTCTTTGCTCGCCACTCGTCCGGATCAACAAGTCCGGAATTGGATACTTCGCACAACTCGTCTCAAGTTCCTCCTCTATTAGACTCTTGTTGATGTCTTCTATTTCCACAATTCCACTCTTCACTTTGAGCACGATATTTTTTGTCGCCTTTACTATATCGTATTGACCACTGTAGTTTATAGCAATCAAAATGTGAAGTCCTTTGTTGCCTTTGGTGTTTTCTTCCGCCATGTTTATCACTTTGATTAAGGATTCTGGTAGCTTCGCTCTATCTCCCATTACAGATATTCGTATGTTGTAGCTAAAAACATTCATAAAAACGTAAGAGAATGTGTATGCTTAAAAATGATGTTAGATAAAACTATTTTGATTCAAAATAGCAAATAATTCACCATTTTATACTTCTTCTATTAATCTAAAAAATATGTTTATTTTTTTAAAGCGTGAACTTCACTTTATTATACAAGTTATATTTAAACTTTAATAAAGCTTTTGAAAATTTTGAAGTTTCAAGTAATTTTAAAATTAGTAAAAATTAAGTATTTGATGTGATATTTTATTAGTTAAAATAAATACTTGATACTATATTTTTTATAAAAAATTATTGTATAAATAATATCAAAATTTTAAAATAAATAAATATATATATGTGTAAATAGAGCCTCTCTGTTTATATGCTAACAAATTTAGTATAAGTATAGCAGCAGTAACATTAATTATTCATATGCTATTTTAAAATATATTCAAATTTTTTAGTACAAGTTTTAATATGAAATTATATATATATTTATCTTTTTATTGAAAAAAAATACAAAACAAAATATAATTTTTCATGAAAAAAAAATAAAAATATATTTAAAGGACGGATAAAAATAAATAAATTCTTTAACCTCAAATCTTATATTTTTACTATTTGAATAATGTATTTTTCAAAAAAAATTATAATTTTTTTTCTCACAAAACATTAATCATATATTATTTTAATACTAAATATAAATCAAAATTTTTTCGAACTAATATAAAAAAAAAAACCTAAGTAAATTGTTATTATTATTATTTTATTATTATTATTTTTTTTAATGTGAAAGTACCAGTTACCTGAAAAAGTCAACTAAATATGTCTGAACCACTTCCTCAAGCAATGTCATCAAATTGTCAACTTCCTCCTGTCTCAAACAAGTATTTTAGGAATTTTGAATTATTTTAAAATAAATATCAATTAAAATTAAATATATAATATAATATAATATAAATATTGAATATAATATTTTATATAGAAAATAGAATGTTACGTGTAACATTTTAACAATAATAAAAAATATTTAAATATATATATTTGATTGAAGGGTAAACTGTTTATTTAGTCCGTGACTGTACCCCTTGTCATTTTAGTCCCGTAAGTGGAGCATGTACCAAACTAATCCCATAAGTGAAAATTTTTCGTTGTTTTAGTCCTCCGGTGCCGGAGATGTCTGCGTGGTTCGCCGGAGGTGACGTGTCCGCCAGGTCGTGGATTTATTTTATTTTATTTTTATTTTTAATTTTTTTTAAAACTTATTTTTAATTTATTTTAAATTTTATTTGTATTTTTTTTATTTTTTTTATTTGGTTCAATTAAAAAAATAAATAAATCCACATGTCTACCGGATGTCGCTGACCTGGCGGGAAACCTGGCGGACACGTCACCTCCGGCGAGCCACGCGGGCATCTCCGACGCTGGAGGACTAAAACAGCGAAAAAATTCTACTTATAGGACTAGTTTGCGACAGGCTGCACTTGCGGGACTAAAATGATAAGGGGGACCAGTTACGGGATTTAAAAAATAGTTTACCCTAATATATATTAATTTATATAATTTATTTATATTATGAATATAATTAAGATAATTAACTTTTAAGCTAATCAGCACAAGATTCTTACCGAAAAGTTAAAATTATGTTTACTAGGAATGATTATTATGATAGAAATAGTAGTTGGGTAGATTTCAATGACATTAAAGGATGTACACATGATGCACTGTTTCAAACCTATTAGTTTTGATCAAATAATTCCACCCATTGGACTAAAATAAATTATATGTTAGATAAATAAAATTTATTTATCTTCATTTCAAATTTAATACTCCTTCCGTCTCAAAAAGCGTTTTTTGGAATTTTGTGTTAGATTGAAAAATAATACTAATATTTTATTGGTTAGTAAAAATGCGTAAGTGATTTTGATATTTTTGTCATTTAATTTTTTGTACGAAATAATTGTATGTGTAATAATACGTTTGTAATTTAAATAAAAACTAAATTTATTTTAGTATTAGTGTACAATCAATTTTACTGAAAATGAAAAAAGATACTTTCGAATTAGACGGACGAAAATAGTAAAGATAATACTTTGAATTAGAACAGATAGAGTAAAATAATCTATATTTAATAAAAATTTATCGAAATTAAAACACGAACACAGATTAAAGAATAGAATCCAACAAAATTATAAAAATGGAGAAGGTGCGACAAGCTAGCTTACTTGCGGCCGGCTCCAATTTTCCGTTGAGAAGCAAAAGAGCGAGAGAACCTTAACGCCCCATTTGCACGATAGAAATGCGATTTCCATCATAACTCGCTTGCCTTCGACGTGCCCCAACTCCACCGGAAAACCTCTTGCCTTAGCCCACCGCCGGTTGCCATCCAAAATCACCGCCACGTGTTTTGGCATTAGCTCAGCCGTGAGTCCCTCCGGCAGCGCCGCGGCGGCGACACCTATTTTTTTCTCATCGGAATCCATTTAATTTTTCAATTAGTTTTAAATTTATGCATGAGAACTCATGAGTACTGAGTGTATTTATAATAGTTGCTTCAAGATATCTAAGAAGCAAGTTACATGAATTTCCTTGAAATAAATAAATAAATAAAATTTCATTCACATTGAAATATTAGAAAGAAAATAAAAAATTCATACTTTATAAATATCATATATAATTCCATTTAGTATTAATTCTTTTTGAAGAAATTTAGAAATAAATCGCCTGATCCGGAGTAAACAATATTATATTTATTGTTAAATAGCGAAGTGTCAATTAAATGTGAATGAAAAATAAATAAATAAAGAAAATTAGGTGTTAGCGCATCATTACTATTTATGTACAATAATATGCATGTATATTAAAAAAAATAACAAAATATCAACTATATCATTTTTATTTAAAATATTATCTTTAAAATATTTTTTAATTGAAAAATCATAATAATATATTTTTTATATATATATTATATCAAATATTTATTTACATTCAAAATTTACTATTTCTAAAACAAAAAAAAAATATTTATTTTCAAATCACGATCGATACTATTAATTTATGACTAATTTTAATTCAAAGAAAAAAAATCAAATTAAAAATTTAATCTTTATTTAGAATATTTAATCAAAATTATATTTTTTATGTAAAAATATCAAATATAATATTTATTTACATGACATAAAATAACTATGTTTATTTTTTTATTATTTTCAAAACACCAAAACATATTCAAATAAAATGAAAGCAAAATAGCATAAAATCGTTCTGTAATTTTCGAAATTTGTTTGAAATCCCCTTAGCCTTAAAATTTCATTATCTATTTGTAGTTTTCAAAATATTGCATAAAAAAATTCCCCGTTAGTATTTAACGACAATTACAATTCATGCACCCAAAATATGATTGTTGATAAAATGGAGCACAATCGTTAGTACTTAATGTGTTAATGTAAGTACGATCGAACAATACAACAAAGAGTTTTTTATGCAATCTTTTTTGAACCAAAAATAGATAATAATTTGTAATTTTAAGACCAAAGTGAGTTTTCAGTAAATTTCAAAAACTACATGGGATTTATGATCAACATATAATTAATGAAATATCGATAGCAAAAATTAATAATTGATCATAGATAATTGACTAAATTTATAATTTTTCCTCACAACTAATCTGGCTAATCATGTGACATTTATTGTCGGAAGTAAATTGCAAGAAATCTAGTTGGAAGTGAAGTGTTTTGTTTCATAGTTGTATAAATTACAAGAAGACTTTAAACAAGGGGAAGACTTTAGCCTATGTTTCACATATTCGTGTCTTAAACTTGACACTATATACAGCTTGTCTCGACGTATATATTTTGTATAGAAAATAACGTGTAAGAACATTAACAACGACGTGCAGCAAAACTCATTATGCGCATTATATATTTTTAGAGACAATTTGAAGAAGCGTAGTGAATATAACACATAAGTAAAACGAAACATGTATTAGGGACCCCTCAAATCCGTATATCGTTTTAAGTCTAGGGACTAAAACGACGAGCTAATTAAATATTTTATTGGTTATTTTTAAATTCCATATGTCTCGTAAGAAGAGTATCATGAGTTTTTTGTGGGCAGATATTTGAATATTAATTATTATATCAATACATAGTACAAATTAAGATAAAATAATACAAATACATCTATTACTCTATTATAATAGAAATACAATAACATTTGTAGAGTAAATTATACCAATATAATAATATTTTTAATGTTATGTACAGTAACTTAAAAGACAGATGGTTACAATATTTTGTTAATCATTAATATATTAATTAGATCAAAATTAGTTAATCTAAATATGAAAAGTCGGCGTTAAATTCTTTTAAAATAAATTAAACTTGATTTTAGAATGTATAAAATATTCTATTTAATCAAATTTCAGCGTATTAACACATTATTACAAAGAATCAAATCCTCATCAGCGCTATATCAAATTCACTCTCTATCATCGGAAAATATACTCATGCTTTTTGCAAAATTTTAATGTGCGTGGATATATTATAATATTACGGATACTTTTTATCCTTTACAATAAAAAATGGTAAAAGATGACAAAAATTGATATAAATTTTTACTAAAATAATAGATAAGAATTTTTTTTATAACAATAAAAAATTAAAAACAAACATAAATTTTGATGGCAGATATAGTATTTTTTATTTTCATTTTTTCGAAGAATTCATTAATTAATTATTTTAATACAAAATTAAATATATGCTTGACAACTTAGGAATGTATTTATAATAGTTCACATGGTCGTGTTACTTCTTATTCAAGTACAAGTTTTGTTGGAATTTAGTTTTTTTTTGTTGAAAAACATTGTGAAGAACATGCACCAGAGTGTAATGTAATGAAACTCATCACATGCACACTTATTTTCCCGGGATATTCGAAGAAGAATAATTAACAAAATTAGAACTAAATTAGAAACTGTTGAATATTGTCTCATATTGCTAAATGTGTGGGAACTCCCCTAGCATGTAAGGGTGAAGGCCACTCCACCTATCACCAATTGGTTTTAGGTTGGAAGCCCGGATTCCTCCATAACATGGTATCAGAGCCATGACACCTTAATTATTTACTATTTATGTTTATCTTAAATTCTCGAACTTATATTAACCAAGACACCCAATGTGGGACGAAAGGAATATTATTTTTTACAATATTTTATTAATAATGTGTATGTATATGTTCGAATTATTTTTGGATGTGTTTATTTAGTGTTTTGGTTTGAAAATTGAATGCATAAATAAAAAGAAAAAACATCTAATATAGTTAATAATTACAATTCTTACTTTTGCAATATACAGGTGCAAATTTAATGCAAGATCGAAATCCCCATTTAGAAATAAAGTAAAAAAATACTCATGCATTCTCTTAAAATATGATAAACTTATAATATATTTTGTTAAAACCTTAAAAATATTTAGGTGTTTGCTAAAGGATTATTTTGTAAATGTTGATAAAAATTACTAAATTGGATAGATATTCTTATTACAACTCCAATTTCACAATAGAGTTTAAATAAACTTAAGGATATATTTTTAACTCATAAACTTTGATATTATTGTGAAGAAAAATACTAATGTTTAGTTGTTATAAAAATAATTATTGATTAGTCTATTAGTTAAGAATTAACATTAGAATTGCTTGATGTATATTATAATTATATGATTAGTCATAAATTTAAAATTAAGTTTAATGTACACTATCAAATCGATGGTTTGAACCGAAACCGCCAATTTGATCTTTAAAATAAAAAATAAAAAAAATATCATACATAAACACACTAATAGTTGTAATTTATTTATTTTTTCATTGAAAATGAAGTGAAAATTTACATGAAGTTAAGTGTGCAATATGAGAATATTCTTTGGTTGATGCTTAATTCAATAAAAGTTTGAGAAAGTGATGGATTTTTACGAGAGAAACAAATATATTTTCTTTTTATTCGCGTTCTTCCATCTCTTATTTTTTTGGAGAAGAAGATGATGAACTCATAAAAAAGCTTAATCTCACCGGGATAGTTTATGTGCCGGAGTTATTACTACAATATAATATCTAGTTCTTTTTTCTTTTTTTTTTTCTTTCTTTCTTTTTTTTTTTTTTGTGTCTAACAAAGCAAAGAGAGCAAGAAAATAGACTAGTTTGTTGTTTATGGTTATCGGATGTATCGAATCCATGTAAAATTTAGAGTAAGTCAAATACTCCTTTCGTTCCACATACTAAGTCCACGTTGCCGTTTCTGTCTGTTCCACATAACATGTCACTTTCATTTTAAACTTTTTAATTTAATTTTTTTTTAAAATTTTAATTAAATTAATTAGTTATTTTAATCTTAATTTATAATTATTTATATTATAGAATAATTATTTTTACTAATACATTATTAATTATCTACTAATTACACTCTTTCTAAAATACCGTGTCTACAGTGATCTAAGGAAGTCATCCTAAAATACCGTGTCTACAGCGATGTAAGGGAGTCACGTTGACATCTTGTTCATGACTAAGGTGTCTAGCCTAACTAGACACGGTATATTAACATGATCTTTGACCACATGCACACATATATACATACATATATATATACTCTTTATATATTCGCTTTATTTTTATTGGTTTTGTGTCTCTCGTTTGAATCATTAATTGTGTCCAAATTATTACAAATAACATTGAGTTGTTTGCCACCAAATTATCCTAATTAATAATATATGCTTTCAAATTATGGATTTGGATTAAATATTTAAGAGCTTTAATTCTAGTTATGTTCCATTGACATTCTTCCAAAACTATTGGATTAACTTTTAATATGTAATCCTCACTTGAAGCATAAACATCCATGTGAAGCATACGAATCGATACAACTTATCATATTCTTTGAAAATCCATTAGCAATTTGTTCGATAGGGTTAGTGTAGAAGCCAGTTTCCAATATCCTCAACTCACTGACCTTCGAGCGAAGATCTGAGATCAGTATCAAATTCTGGAAACTCAAGCTCTTCCAAGGCCTTGAATACATCTTCAGCAGTGATTATATGTCGATTTGAATCTTTACATATCTCATTGGCTCTGCATAGATCAAGAAACCTTTGTACATGTCCAGTGATAATCCATTCGACCCCCCAAACTCAAAATCGTGATACTGATATTGTCAATCTTCCATAGTTTCATGATTTGTAACCAAAGTCCAGAAATGCACACTACAATTCACAAGTTGAAATCACACTAAGCAGTAAAAGCCCTAAAATCGGATTAAACCCTAACCAATTTCAGAACATCAGCTCATCTTTCAAATTCAAAAACTAATTTCCACAAATTGTGCAGATCTATGAAATAACAATCCGAAACGAATCCAATCAAACGAAGAAATGGAAATCAATCGAGTGAAGCAGTGTGTAAAACGCAAGTGATTTACAGATTTTCGAGCGAGGATAGCCTTACGCAGCGGAGAGTGAATGGATGAAGACTCGGCCGCCTACACAGAACGCGTCGAGCGATTCGCCAACCAGAGGGATATCGGAACCGTGTGAGAGCTGAGACAGCGTATCCTTCACCACGCAGCGCACGATAGCCTTGGGCAGCCCCTCCGTATCCGGAATGACCATTTCCGGCAAGTCTTTGTACTTCCCCTTCATCTCCTTCGCAGCCGGCGGCGGCGCACGGCGTGCAGATTATCAGTGTAAATGGGCAGAGCCCGATTGCCGCTTTTCTTTCCTGCCTTCCGAAAAACGACAGGCGAATTTATTGCGCTCTGACAGCGGAAGAAATGAGGATTCGGCCCAAAGAATTTCTTCTGCGCTGACCATTTTGCTTCAACGCGAGTCTCTTCTTCATCTTTGAATTGCTGATTCTAATCCATAATTGAACAGTTGATCTCTTTTCAATTTCAGATTTTTTTTTTTGCGTTGGATCAATCTCCATTTCATTTCAACAAGGGCCTCGTCAATCAATCAATCTCCTGCTGGGCTGTCTTCTTCAAAGTACTTCATTTTTTATTTATTCTTTTAACAAAATTATTTTTAATAAATAATTAATACTTCCTCCGTTTCAATAAGATATCTATTTATTTTTTTATATAATTTTAAAAATATCAATATTATATTAAAATATAATAAAAAAAGTAAAAATAATTAAAATAATTTTATTAGTATACTGTGATATAAATGTAATGATATATTTGTGTAATATATTATAATTTAGAAAGATATTTGTAAACGTTAGGTAGATAGTACAATTACTAAAATAAACGAAATTGATACTTTGTTATTCTTTTTATGGGGTTTGAAAATTTTTTGTTGGAATTTGGTATAAAAATAATACTCCCTCCGGCCACATAGAAAATAAACATTTACTTTTGGTGCTGTGTTTAAGAAATAATACTTTCTCCGTCATTCAAATATATGTTCATTTTCATTTTTGGGTTGTCATTGAAAAATATTCTCATTTTCTTTTTAAGTGAAAATTTATTACACTTTATACTTTTTTTATTATAAAAGGAAAAAATAACAATTATTATTCACTTTTATTAAAATTTATGTCCGGTCAAATAAACACGTATTTGCATGATAAGGGGTAGTATTTTAACTATAGTGGATGGTTAAAAGTAATGTAATGACATTTTTATCAATATTTTTTGATGCAAAAGTAATGATGTGATGTAAAATAAAAGTATTTGTGAAAAAAAAAAAGAGCTATTTAATAAAATATTTATTTTATAATTAGACGTCTCCAAATAGAAATATCTACACTTTCTATTTGGACGGAGAGAATATATGATAAAATATTTTATAAAAGAAAAAATATATATATATATTCTAAAACACGTAGAATTCAAATTAGTAAAAATTTGATTTGAGACCAAAGAAACGTAGTAGTAATAATAATAATAATAATAATAATAATAATAATACAAACCAAATGTAGCCATACATGTTGCTTCAGAAATCGTAAATACAAGTCTTAAATTTTAAACATTCGAATATCATATCAATATTTTTTCCAAGCGCCTATCTCTTTTTTGAAAAGAGAGTAACGCCTCGACATAATCTTGTTCTTCAAACTCAGGGAACATTTTCTTGGAGAAGACAAGCTCGGTATAAGCAATTTGCCATAACATGAAATTACTAATCCTTTGCTCGCCACTCGTCCGGATCAACAAGTCCGGAATCGGATACTTTGCACAACCTGTCTCAAGTTCCCCCTCTATTAGACTCTTGTTGATGTCTTCTATTTCCACAATTCCACTCTTCACTTTGAGCGCGATGTTTTTTGTCGCCTGTATTATATCGTATTGACCACTGTAGTTTATAGCAATCATAACGTGAAGTCCTTTGTTGCCTTTGGTGTTTTCTTCCGCCATGTTTATCACTTCGATTAAGGATTTTGATAGCTTCGTTCTATCTCCAATTACAGAGATTCGTATGTTGTAGCTAAAAATATTCAAAAAAAACCATAAAAAAATGTGTGTATACTTAAAAATGATGTTAGATAAAACTATTTTGATTCAAAATAGCAAATAATTCACCAAACTATACTTCTTCTATTAATCTAAAAATATTTTCAAACACAATATATATATATATATTTATTTTTTTTAAGTGTGAAACCTCACTTTGTTATACAAATTATATTTAAATTTTAATAAAGCTTTTGAAAATTTTGAAGTTTTAGATAATTTTAAAATTAATAAAAATTAAGTATTTAATTTGATATTTACTAGTTAAAGTAAATAATTGATACTATATTTTTTTTATAAAAAGTTATTGTATAAATAATATCAAAAATTTCAAATAAATAAATATATATGTGTATGTAAATAGAGCCTCTCTGTTTACATGCTAACAAATTTAGTATAAGTATAGCAGCAATAACATTAATTATTCATATGCTATTTTAAAATAGATTCAAATTTTTTAGTACAAGTTTTAATATGAAATTGTATATATATATATATATATATCTTTTTATAGAAAAAAAATACAAAATAAAATATATTTTTTCTTGAAAAAAATATATATATATATTTAAAGGACGAATTAAAAATAAATAAATTTTTTAACCTCAAATCTCATATTTTTACTATTTGAATTTTGAATTTTTTGAAAAAATATAATTTTTCTTCTTATAAAACATTCATCATATATTATTTTAATACTAATTATAAATCAAAATTTTCTGAACTAATATTAAAAAAAAAAAAAAAAAAAAAAAAAATCATTTTAATGTGAAAGTACTAGTTACCTGACCAATTCATCTGAAAATGTCGGAACCCCTTCCTCAAGCAATCTCATCAAATTGTCAACTTCCTCCTGTATCAAACAAGTATTTTAGGAATTTTGAATTATTTTAAAATAAATATCAATTAAAATTAAAATAAATATATAATATAATATAATATAATATAAATATTGAATATAATATCTTATATAGAAAATAGCATGTTTGGTGTAACATTTTAACAATAATAAAAAATATTTTAATATATATATATTTGATTGAATGATACAACATGCAACAATGTTAAAACATAATTAAATAATATTTTTTCCTTTTCATCAATTAATATAATTTATCTTTTTTTAAAAAATATAATTATATTTAAAATTTTATAGTTTAAAATTTTTTAAACTTAATTAAATTAATTACTTATTTTTAGTTTATATTTTGTTTTATTTTATAATTATCATTTTTAATAATATATTTCTTAATTATATTTTACCTAAATTTATGTATCTACAGAAATGTAAACAATTTATGTAAAAAAAAAAAATAGTTGTTAATTTTTATAAAAAAATGAAGGCCATCGGTAGGTGCGGAAATAATATTTCAGCACTTGTCCGGAATACTTTAATATATATTAATTTACACTCGCTCAATCCCAAAAGTACGGTATGTGTTGTGTTTGGCAAGTTATTTAAGAAATATTAATATTATATTGGTAGTTGATAGAAAGTACGGATATAATTTTTTTTTTTGCCATTGTGAGTATAATAATGTAAAAAGTAGCGCTAATTGTGTAATAATAATGAAAAAGTAATGATAGTTTTATAGTAATATGATTATTTATGAAAATAAAACCATTATTTTGAGACGAACAAAAATGGTAAATAAAACTATTGTATTGAGACGGGGAAATATCATTTATTTATATTATTAATATAATTAAGATAAAATGTAATCAGCATAGATGCTTAAATTAAAATTCAACATACATGGGTAGATTTCAATGACATTAAAGGATGTTATATATTAGATAAATAAAATTTTACTCAATTTTTATTTCAAATTTAATACTCCTTCCGTCTCAAAAAATATCTTGAAATTTTGTATTAGATTAAAAAATAATATTAATATTTTATTGATTAGTGAAAGTTTGTAAGAGATTTTGACATTTTTGCCCTTTAATTTTTTGTATGAATTAATTGTATGTGTAATAATACGTTTGTAATTTAAATAAAAATTAAGTGTATTTTTACTTAAAAGAAAAAAAGATACTTTCGAATTAGACGGACGAAAATAGTAAAGAGAATACTTTGAATTTGAATTAGTACAGATAGAGTAAAATATTCTATATTTAATAAAAGTTTATCGAAATTAAAACACGAACACAGATTAAAGAATCGAATCCAACAAAATTATAAAAATGGCAAAGGTGCGACAAGCTAGCTTACTTGCGGCCGGCTCCAATTTTCCGTCGAGAAGCAAAAGAGCGAGAGAACCTTCACGTCCCATTTGCACGATAGAAATGCGATTTCCATCATAACTCGCTTGCCTTCGACGTGCCCTAACTCCACTGGAAAACCTCTTGCCTTAGCCCACCGCCGGTTGCCATCCAAAATCACAGCCACGTGTTTTGGCATTAGCTCAGCCACGAGCCCCTCCGGCAGCACCGCGGTGGGGACACCTATTTTTTTCTCATCGGAATCCATTTAATTTTTTCACTTAGTTTTAAATTTATGCATGAGAACTCATGAGTACGAGTGTATTTATAATAGTTGCTTCAAGATATCTAAGAAGCAACTTACATGAATTTCCTTGAAATAAATAAATAAATAAAATTTCATTCATGTTGAAATATTAAAAAAAAAAAATTCATACTTTATAAATATCATATATAATTCCATTTAGTATGAATTCTTTTGAAAAAATTTAAAAATAAATAGTTTGACCCGGAGTAAACAATATTATATTTAGTGTTAAATAGCGAAATGCCAATTAAATGTGAATGAAAAATAAATAAATAAAGAAAATTAGGTGTTAGCACATCATTACTATTTATGTACGGTAATATGCATCTATGTTATAAAAATAAAATAACAAAATATCAACTATATCACTTTTATTTAAAATATTATCTTTAAAAAATTTCCTTATTGAAAAATCATAATAATATTTTTTTTTATATATATTATATCAAATATTTATTTCCATTCAAAATTTACTATTTCTAAAACAAAAAAATACATATATTTTAAAATTACGATCGACACTTTTAATTTATGACTAATTTTAATTCAAAGAAAAAAAATCAAATTAAAAAATTAATCTTTATTTAGTATATTTAATCAAAATTATATTTTCTATGCAAAAATATCAAATATAATATTTATTTATATGACATAAAATAACTCCAAAATAGTATAAAATCCTTCTGTAATTTTCGAAATTTAAAATCCCCTTAGTCTTAAAATTTCATATTATATTATCTATTTATGGTTTCCAAAATATTGCATAAAAAAATTTCCCGTTAGTATTTAACGACAAATACAATTCATGCACCCAAAATATGACTGTTGATAAAATGGAGCACAATTGTTAGTACTTAACGTGTTAATGTGAGCATGATCGAACAATACAACAAATTTTTCGATTACTGTATTACAGTGTGCAAGTACAATTTGGAGAACAGTTTTATTTGGACGCGTGAATTGCAATCGTGGTTAAGTATTAACGGAGAGAGAGTTTTTTATGCAATCTTTTTGGAACCATAAATAGATTTCAGTAAATTTAAAAAACCACATGGAATTTATAATCAACATATAATTGATGAAATATCGATAGCAAAAAATAATAATTGATCATAGATAATCGACTAAATTTATAATTTTTCCTCACAACTAATATGGCTAATCATGTGACATTTATTGTCGGAAGTAAATTGCAAGAAATCTTGTTGGAAGTGAAGTCTTTTGTTTCATAGTTGTGTATATTACAAGAAGACTTTAAACAAGGGGAAGACTTTGGCCTATGTTATATTACAAGAAGACTTTAAACAAGGGGAAGACTTTGGCCTATGTTTCACATGTTCGTGTCTTAAACTTGACACTACAGTCTAAACGTATATATTTTGTATAGAAAATAATGTGTAAGAACATTAACAACGAACCGCAGCAAAACTCATTACGCGCGTTATATATTTTGAGGGACAATTTGAAGAAGCGTAGTGAATGTAACACATAAGTAAAACGAAACATGTATTAGGGACCCCTCAAATCCGTATATCGTTTTAAGTCTAGTGACTAAAACGACGTAGCTAATTAAATATTTTATTGGTTATTTTTATACTCCATATGTCACGTAAGAAGAGTACCATGAATTTTTTGTGGGTGGATATTTAAATATTAATTATTATATCGATATCTAGTACAAATTAAGATAAAATAATAAAAATACATCTATTAGTCTCTTATAATAAAAATACAATAATAACATTTGTAGAGTAAATTATACAAATATAAGAATATTTTTAATGTCATGTACAATAACCCAGAAGACAGATGGTGTCCTTATTATGAGACGATAATATTAATTTTACAATATTTTGTTAATCATTAATATATTAATTAGATCAAAATTAGTTAATCTAAATATGAAAAGCCGATGTTAAATACATGCTTGACAACTTAAGAATGTATTTATAATAGTTTACATGGTCGTGTTACTTCTAATTCAAGTACAAGTTTTGTTGGAATTTAGTTTTTTTGTTTTTTTGTTGCAAAACGTCGTGTAAGAACATGCACCGGAGTGTAATGTAATGAAACTCATCACATACACACTTATTTTCCCGGAAAATTCGAAGAAGAATAATTAACAAAATTAGAACTAAATTAGAAACCGTTAGAATATTGTGCTACATTGCTAAATGTGTGGGAACTCTCCTAGTATATAAGGGTGAATGGTCACTCCACCTATCACCAATTGGTTTTAGGTTGGAAGTCCATATCCCTTCTTAACATGATATCAGAGCCGGATCACGCTTCATGAAGAATAAATCGAGCTTTGGATCAATCAACCATGTCCATGTTGCATTCTTAATTATTTACTGATTATACTTATCCTAAATCCTCGAATTTATATTAACCAAGAAACCCAATGTGGGATGGAAGGAGTATTATTTTTATTATTTTTTACAATATTTTATTAATAATGTGTATGTATATGTTCGAATTATTTTTAGATGTGTTTATTTAGGTTGCTTTGAAAACTGAATGCATAAATAAAAAGAAAAAAACATCTAATATAGTTAATAATTACAATTCTTAAATTTTGCAATATATTTTGTTAATTTAATGCCAGGTCGAAACCTTAAATTTTGTTAAAACCTTAAAAATATTTAAGTGTTTACTGAAGGATTATTTTATAAATGTTAATAAAAATTACTAAATTGGATAGATATTCTTATTACAACTCCAATTTCACAATAGAGTTTAAATAAACTTAAGGATATATTTTAACTCATAAACTGTGATATTATTGTGAAGAAAAATACTAATGTTTAGTTGTTATAAAAATGATTATTGATTAGTCTATTAGTTAAGAATTGACATTAGAATTGATTGATGTATATTATAATTATATGATTAGTCATAAATTTAAGACTAAGTTTAATGTGTACTATCAAATCGATGGTTCGAACCAAAATTGCCAATTTGATCTTTAAAATAAAAAATAAAATAAAATAAAATTAATAACAAACCGGCCGTTTGAACAGCCAGTTTAATATGTATGAGAGAAAATAATAATAATAATAATAATTGGAATAAATAAAAAAAAAAAGAAAAAAATCATAATTAAAAAATTTGTTACGAAAGAAAAAAATAATCACGATGACTTTCTTAAAAGTAATTTTTTTGTCAATTTTAAATAGTATAAAATGAATATTTGTTGGACATATATGCTTTCTAACTAAATATTTTGCAGTATTTTAAAAAATAAAAAGCCTCGAATAATAAAATTATCGACAATAAATATATATATTGTGTTAATTTAAAAAATTTCAAAATTAGCCTCCTTTTTTTGGAATTCTAATTCACCTATGCATATTTGTTTCTACTTACTTACATGTCCACTTTTTTTTATAAGTGATTTAGATTGGTTGATCAACTAATATCACATAAAGCTACACTACAAAATCCATCACTTTCTCAAACTTTTATTGAATTAAGCATCAACCCAAGAATATTCTCATATTGCACACTTGCAAGAGCAATTAACTTTATGTAAATTTTTACTTCATTTTCAAATGAAAAAAATAAAATAAAATTACAACTATTAGTGTGTCTATGTAGGGAAAAAATCTTTTTTTTTTTTGTCATAATACAACCAAAATTCATTAATTTTGGTTCCAATATAAAAATCTTATCAATTTTGGTCTCAATATAACCAAAATTTATCATTTTTTGTCTCAATATAAAATTTTTTATCAATTTTAGTCCAAATATAACCAAAACTCATTATTTTTTGTCCCAATATAATCAAACATTATCTTCTTTGGTCCCAATATAATCAAATCTTATCTTTTTTGGTCCCACACCGTCAACAAACAACGGAAAATGCTGACGTGAAAAGAAATCAAACCTTATATTTATATTTGAAGAAATTGCACAATCTTGCAGCATTTTCCGTTGCTTTGATTATATTTGGACAAAAATGATGAGTTTTTGTTATATTGAAACTAAAATTGATAAAAATTTTATATTGGGACAAAAAATGATGAGTTTTAGTTATATTGGAACAAAAAGTGATGAATTTTGGTTATATTGGGACCAAAATTGATAAAAATTTTATATTGGAACCAAAATTGATGAATTTTAGTTATATTGAGACCAAAAATAATTTTTTTCGATTTATGTATGATATTTTTTTTTATTTTTATTTAAAGAATAGTTTGAATTAATATTTTGTTATAATAAATAATATATTTTTATCGAGAATTGTAAAAATTAAATAGGGGAGGAAAAATGTTACCAAGCAAATTAACACAATTTATGTTGTATTTTAAGTAATTGATTTTTATTATTCTTTTAAGTAAAATAATTATTACATTCTATAATCTTTTAAATAGAAACCGGATTTATTAAGGTAAGATTGCAAATTAAAACACTTGAATATTATAATAAATCAATAAATATTTATTTATGAAGAAAATAATAAATATTAATATAATATATATCTCATATTTTAATATAAAGTTATATAATTACATATAATAAAATATATTTTTGGTTTTATTAAAATATATTCTAATTTCAGTATATTAGTAATTTGAATCAATCATCAAATATTTATTAACAAAATAATAAATATTAATATAATATATATAGCAACACAACATATGATATTTCTTTTGTGATGAAATATTAATTATTTTAAATTAATGTGTTATATTATATTAATGTCATTTTAACCTCGTCGGCACCTTAATCGCCGCATCTATATATATTGGTTTAGGTTAGTCTTTGAGTTGGATATTTGGCAAAAGATAATACTCCATATTTTATTAAAAATAATAAAAATCAAATTAAAGACAAAATACAAAGTTTCATTTGTACTTGTATTTAAATAATGATTGGATTTAATATTTTATTAAATAAAATAATCGTATAAATCATACAATAATTTTTAAAAATAAAATAAAATAAAATCAAAGAACAACAAATAAAATAAAAACTACAATAATGTTTCAAATCCCATCCTCTTGGTCTTAACTTAGTTATTAGTTATTAGCATGGGCATAGGTCAGCCGTTGATCTTGATATTTATACATATCTCAATATATTTATAATAAAATATATGTTATATTATAATTCATCATATCTTGTAACATATGTATATATATATACACGATGATTATATATGTATATAACATATACTAATTCCATCAAATTAACGCCATCCTAACTTGGCCGGATCAGTCTATTAGCATAGTTTGCAAGTTTTTACACTCAGTCAAAAAATTTACCCATGATACATTCGAAAGCAATGTAAGATATTCATAATATAATATTATATATATATATATATATATATATATAACACATATATATGGATTGTCCACTCAATCCAATGCCCTCATTATAACCACTCGATCCTCATTCCTCTTGCCAATTTTTTAGGCATCCCTAATAAATAGGATACACATATATATGTTTCTTGACTTTATCCCCAACAACTTCTTCATGTCTTTCTCGTGCACATTATTATGAATTCACACAATTTTATTTATTTATTTTTTTTTTAAAAAAACCCTTTTATTATTCTCATTATCATTTAAATATAAATATAAATAAAAAAAGAAGGAATGGAAAGCAAAAATCAAGAAACATGACAGCCTGTGGTATCCTCAACCTAAACCACATATCTTCCACTTCTTGAATCCATTCCGCCATGGAATTGGAAGCTCATAATCAAATCCATGAAC
Organism: Andrographis paniculata; assembly: GCF_009805555.1. Taxonomy (NCBI): domain Eukaryota; kingdom Viridiplantae; phylum Streptophyta; class Magnoliopsida; order Lamiales; family Acanthaceae; genus Andrographis; species Andrographis paniculata. The sequence continues at coordinate 4,656,669 of NW_026137614.1, forward strand.
CCCATTAATGATCCCAAAACATTCCCACCTGCACCAGAATCATCTCCCAATTCAAAAGGGTTTCATCTTCCCACAAAAAATAATCATTTTCTTGGCAGCCATGGAAGCACCAGCAGAAGCATCTTCAACCTGCAGGAGGAGAATAACAATAATAACAATAATTATAATTACAATATCAACAAAAAGTACCCTTCTTCCCCTCCCGTCAATTCCAATTATTACCACAATTATTCCCTTTGCACAGAGGGTTTGGGATTCGAGAGCTCCGATGACGTCGAGGGTTTGTTCGAAACCTGCGGCGATGATGATAACGCCACGAGTCGTCTCCACAATCAATACGATGAGGGAAGAGATGGGTCGACAGAAATTGCAGAGATGGAGGAGGAAGATGACGAGGAAGCTTCGAAGAGAGGTAATGAAAAATCGAGGGCTTCATTTCCTCCCCCAATTTCTTGTATTGGCAGAAATGGGAAGCCATGGGTGAGCTTCAAAGCTTTCAGACAAGAAGGGAGATTCATTCTCAAGGAAATTAGGGTTCCTACACAGGAGTTCTTGCAGGCCTGCCGCGAGAATGGACGGCTCAGATTGCAGTTTGTTCAATCCGACGATGAGGATGACGAGGAGGATGAACTTAGGGAAGACAGTAATGGTGAACAAGATCATAATGAAGGGGACAACCTACGAGTTGGGAATTAATTAAATTGGATTTTCCATTTGAGATTATTGAATCTTCATCTTTTTAATTATTAAATTCCCTTTTTTATTTTTGTTTTCTTCAACATCTGCGTAATTTGTGTGTAATTTTTCTGGAGGAATTTCAGATTAATGAACATGAAATAGCCAGAATTCAATCAATTGTACAGTTTCTAAGTTCTATGATCTTTTGTTATTTATTTATTTATTTTTTTTTTTTTTGTTTTTTTCCATTTGATTTGATTTGATTATTTATTTATTTATGTCAAGGCATAATATAAAAAATTGAAGTGCTGATTCAAAAAAATTACAATGGGTAAACTGAAAAATTTAACATTCTTGTCTTCAATCAATTCGAGAATGACATTGATAACAAAATATCTATACTCCAGTTCAACAATTTTTATTTTATTATTATTTTTACAATCCCTCGAATTTTTTTTACGAGATTTGGATGTTGAATCTAGAAAATGAAATGTATGAAAGAATCATCCAAATTAATCAATGGGAAAATCCCACATTATCATCTTCTCACTCAATGTGAGAATGATAGTTATACTTTTCTTCGACAAATTAATTTCTAAGAATTCGATGCAATTTGCACTTTCATTGATAAATTAATTTAAAAATTTTTAGCCGCCGAGGCATCATTTATATAAAGATAGTAGGATTTGAAAATTGGTTCTATAGACTTAATTATTCAATAATCAATAGAATAACATTGAAATATTATTTATTGTTTAGCATAATTTAATCTTAATTGAACAATATAGGCATGTTGATCAACATAGGTTAACCTTAATTCAATATCAATGTTTAATGAAATAATATTAAAATCTTTATGTAACATTGATCTCAATTAATTTCCGATTAAATAGATTTGTGTTAATTTATTTCGAAAAGTTACCTCAACATATTTTTTCAAGAAAAAATGTATCATAAAATCCTCTCTAATGCAAAATAATTTTCAATACTAATTTGATGATGAGATAATTCGTCTCAACATTCAATTACTCGCTAAATAGTTACGAGCAAAAGACCACGGATAAGACTATTGCCAAAAATTCTATCATTGGCGCAAGCACATAGTTCAAAATAATTTGATTGAGACTAATATTGTAAATTTATAACAGTGATAAATCTTATCGAAGTTTTCAACTAAATTAATTAATATAATTACCTTTCTATCAAATCAAATAAAGCATTTGATACTAATAACAACATTGGAATTAAAAATAATATTTATATCATCCACTTTATAAATATATATTTGCCTTGTGCTATTAGTATGTATGTTCAGTGACGAAACTAACATTTAAATCCTGATGGACAAAATATTATAATTTATTTAATATTTAGTTAATAAATTTAAATAAATAATAATGATAGAATTATGGGGGCAAATTGTATAAAAAATTAATATTTTTAATACTAAAAAAATCATAAAAAATTTGGCTTAGGGGACATTCCATCCCTGTGTATGTTGTGTGTTATCAACACAATAACAATAGTCACATATCTAATTTATTATCACCGACTATCTACAATTAGACGGCGGTTAAGGTGTTGAATTTTAAAATTTAATACCGTATTGATAGCACATTATGTAGTAAAAATACAGTATATAAACTAAAAATACATAAATCTAGGCAAAAATATGATTAGTAAATAATTTTAAAATATATTAATAAAATTAATTATTATATAATATAAATAATTATATATTAAGATTGAGATGATTAATTAATTTAATTAAAATAAGATTATAAATTATGAAAATTTAAAATATTATTAAAATGTACAATTATTTTCAAGAAAAATGAAGGAAATAAATTATGTGAGACGAAGATAGTATTTTTTATTTATTTATATACATATGTGTTCAATATATATTTGTATTAATAATTTCATCACCAAAGTTTATGAAATTTATATAAATTAATAAAAAAAAATATCCCACAATTTTATTAATTATATGAAAATTTTATTTAAATCAATATATAATCCTAGGAATTCTATAAGAAACCTTCAATTAAAGATATCATTCAAACTTTGCAGTGAAAAATATTATTTTATATTAAAATTGCTAAAGAATAATTAGTTAATTGTATCTGTACGGGCTTTATTTTTATTTATTTATATATTTTTATGAAATTTAAATTTGTGGGAAATTTTGTGGCAATTAGACTTCCAAGTGGGTTCACAATATCCATGCACATATGCATGGCTTCTTTTATTAAAATGTACATATTTTTTAAATTTGACATTTTTAATCAAAATTATTTTTTAAATATTAAATTACATATTTATTTTAACTCACAAATATAACATTGAAAAATCAATTTTTTATTTAATATTTTCAAAAAAATTCAGAACTACAAAATTTCAAAAATACATTTTTAGACGGATAGTATATTATTCTTAATAATGCTTTTAGGACTTTACTATATAATAATTACATAGGGTACCATAATCAAAACCAAAATAAATTACATTTATTACTCATTTATTGTAACTCATTTAATTATTCATATGCTGACCATTGTTGTTTTACTTATTTTATCCTGCTCAATTATATTAATTGATTTTTAATTAAATGAGTTGCAATAATAATAATAATAATAATAATAATAATAATAATAATAATTTAAACAAATTTTAGGCCACGGATTCGGTAGAATTTCATGGGATTGGATTCTAAAATTGTAACGGATTCATATTTAGTTAAAAAATATAAAATTTAGGGGCTGTTTGGTTCGTAGATTTGGTGGGATTCATGAGATTTGGATTTTAAAATCCTAATGAATCCATGTTTAGTTATAAAATTGATAATGGAATTTTAAGTGCATGCAATTTTAAAATCCTAAAAATGCAGGATTTTTCAATAACAGCGTATCCTATGTTACTTTAAAATCCTATGTCATTGTATTTTATATTTTATTATTATACTCGCTAATAAAAAAAATCATATTTTTTTTAATATTAAATGTATATATATTTACATTTAAATTATATTTTATTGGATTTATAAAATATAATATTATATTTAAGCATACTATTACAAATTATATATTTATTTATAATTATTAATGTTATTTATATTTAATTATTTTACAAATGATAATTTAAATAAATTAATAATTTAAAATATAAATTTATTTTACTGATATATTAATTTTTTATTTTTAGTTTAAAGTATTTTTTTTATATTAAATATGAGAAAGAATGTCGATACTACAAAAAAATAATTAAATTGTCGTATTTTTTAGTGTATAGATTATATATTACAGTATATATTTTGTATGAATATATATAAATATTATATTTTTTATTATTAATTGAAAATTGTATTAAAGTTTTTGTATTAAAATACTAAATTTAGTAAAAATTAAAGTTTACGGAAAAAAAATTGATGTAAGTTTAATTTATCACAATAAATAAAATTCGTTAAAAGATAATTACGTAATTTAAAATATCAAAAATTAAAATCCTTGAACCGAACAGCCCAACCAAACACGGAATAGGATTTCGAATTCTAAATACAATAAATCCTATGACATATAAATCTGCTGCAAAATCTCAATCCCATAAAAAAAATAAAAATAAAAAAAAAATAAAAAAAAAAATCTTTAAACCAAACAGCCCCTTAAAGTAGTTGAGATTTTAAAATCGTACGAATGAATAAATTTTTAATGATATGAAACTTTATTACTTTAAAATCTCATTTTCAATGTATTTTTAAATTTTCTTTTATATCCTTCTATCTAAGGTAAAACTCTATATTTTTTAATATTATAAGTATATATTTATATTTAAATCATATTTAGTTAATTTTATAATAATATAATACTTTATTTAAACATATTACTATAAATAAAATATATTTATTTATAATCATTAATTTTTTATATATTTATGAACTATATTACTAAAGATATTTTAAATAAATTAATAAGTTTAAACTTATTTTTTAAAAAAACTAATTTAACATAAAATATTACATTGAAAATATATTTGTTACTCTTTTTTCTATAGTTCAATTTATCATATTAAATATTTAATTAATTTAAATTATTTAGAGTTTGTTTGGTTTGTATTTTTATTTAAATAAAAAAAAAACTAAGAGTTTTTTTTAACCAACAATTGGAATAATTTTCCCTTCTCTTTATTCATTTTCTTTCAACATTTCCTAGTGCCTCTAATAACCTCTAAAGCCAGTTGTTTGTTAATGAAATTTTTTGTAATATTGTATAAAAAAAAAAAAAAGAAGTAAATATATCGAAGATGAACATACTAAAATGACAACATAAATATATTGAGTGTGGATGGAGATAATATACTTTTAACGGTGCAAGATAATACTCACTCCGTCATCTATTTTTTATTTTTAAAAAATAATCATACATTAATACTAAAATATCTTTTAACTTTTATTTAAATTACAAATATACCATTATATATACAATTACTTATACATTAAAGTCAAATAGCAAAAATATAAAAAACTCTTATATACTTCCGGTAACTAATAAAATAATATAATTTTTTAATCTATTATAAAACCCAAAGAACCTCTTTGATTTGGAAGGAGATTAAAAAATTGTGATTGAATTCAAAACTAAAATAATCCCATAAAGAACTAAAACAAACTATAAAATATTGAGACATGAATATTAATATAAAATACTAAATAATATCTTAAAAGAAACATGTCCTAAAATAATTAAATGGAATACATAGTAATTAAGTAGCCAATCTTGGTGGTTGGACTAAAAAAAAAAAAAAAACCTACAAACCCTTTTATTCATTAAAATCTTAAGACATCAACAACCAACTCTTCAAGCATTTGGGTCCTTAAATTTACTACATTGCTTACTTCTTGTAATAATGTAGATCAAGAATTAGTATAAATAGAAACCCCTTTGGGATGATGTTCTTTCATTGTAACAAAATATATATATATATATATATCACAAAAAATTATGGGCATTAGTCGATCTCAACGGCCGGTTGGCTTATTATTCTTTACCATTGCTCTTGCGATTGTGAATGTTGTTTACACGAGCCAAGTTCTCAAAGGATCCGTCGCTTGCCTTGATTGTGCTCACGGTGTTGATCTCTCGGGTATTTCCTTTATTTTGAGTACTTGAATTAATTATTTTCAATATTTTGAATGGTAGAAAGAATCTTCAGTCGAAAAATCATGTCATTTGATTTAGAACATAGTTTGATGTTTTAAAAATAAAATAAATGTTGAAATGTAATAATTTCGATGTGTATATAAAGCATGGAGGCAAATTCTTTGTTGGTGATTTGATTATGGAGAAACATATGTTATCTATGTTTATTATTGATGGAGTCAAATCAATATTATGCTGATTTGACTCAATTAGTAGAAAATTTGCGTCTATATTCATTATTTGTATGCATGGATGAAAAAAATTAATCATTTTTTCTAAAATAATAGCATATTCTAATATCAAATTTTCATCCAATACATTATATATATTATGTGCATAGACTATTTTCACTTAAAAAATAAAATTAAAAAATTAAGACACTCACACAAAAGCGGACATTTGTAAGATTTCACCTTTGAACTTTTGAATTTTGATCTGAAATAATTGTTTAACGTGATATAAAATATGTATTAACTAGTTGTTTTAAATGTAAAATTAAATTTTAGTATAATATAATAAATAAAAAATAGGTATATAATTTGATATTTTTGAAAAAAATTAAAAAATTAAAATCAGATGTAAAATTATTTACAAGTAAACACACCCAATCTATATACTCTATTCATTTACAGAAAATCAACATTAATACAAAATTATTTTTTATATTACCGAACTTTATAAGAAAAATAATATACTTTTACAAAAAAATTGTGATGGCTGCATAATTTAAAAAAAAAATTAAAATCAAATTACAAACAAATATAAAAAATTTCTAAATATATAATTTTAACACTTTCGTCCATTCTAACCAACCAGAATATTACCGCTACATGAAATTCATGATAGAGTTGGTAACCTCCTTTATATTTCATTTTAATTGTTTATATATATATATATATATATATATTTAATCATATAATCCTATTACACATATCGATCCATCGATGGTTTCTCCTAGGGTTCCAAGTCTTAGTAAAATGCGATAGCTCGAAGAAACTAGCCATGACATACACGCGGCAAGACGGCACTTTTGATACTGAACTTCCCTCCGATGGCCAAAATGTGTCTAAATCGAGCAATCCCGATAAGTGTATGGCAAAGATAATGGGTGGCCCTCACCAATTCTACATCCGGACCAACAATGCAATAATTCCCGTAGTCAAATCCATCGAATTTGGACACTCGACAGTGTCGAAACCTCTCGGATTCTACAAGAATTGTCCTCCAAAGAGCAAATGTGATGCCAAAGATTTTGGCTTCGAAGCATCCGAGGTTAAAAAACCCTTACCAGGACAAGGACAAGGGGAAGGGGAAGTTCATGATCCATCTACCTATAATTATATCCCATTTTTTCCTATTGTTGGTATACCTTAATTTGTACTAATTATTAATATGCAAATATATATATATATATGTGTGTGTGTTGAATAATTAAAGATGAGTAGTATGTGATTTCAGATTTATATTTATATGGTATTTGGTTGTAAGAATATTGAATAAGTTTGATTTTTGTGTGGTTTGATTTCTTTATATATAAGGGTTTGATTTATTAAAAATATGTTAGATTTGTATATGAAATGTGTTGTTTTAATAATAAAGATGAGTTGATTTGGTTTTCTTTTTTTTTTAAAAAAAAAAGGCTAATTTGTAGTTGTACAATATAATGAATACCTAGATGTGAGATATTGATCCAAGAAATACAAGTTTTTAACTATTGTTAGCATATTGTTTTTTTAAGGAAAAATGTTAAGAAATATTTTGTACATACTCAATTATTACTTTTATTTTTTAATTATTATTTTGGCAATATATTATAATTTTGTTATTTCAGTATATTGATCACACATGAATTTCTATCTTGGTCGCAGTGATTTGCACTTTATGAACCCTTTAATAAAATATATTATATATATATACACGTTACAATTTAACTAAAATTATATTTTTACACTAACATTTTTTCTACTTCAAGTCGCAAACACCCTCGTATGACGTTGCACCGATGTTCCTTGCACGATCGGTATGTCTCCAGGCGTCAGTCCGTCCATCATTTCATGCATACCTATATTTTTGTGCCCAGCGTGTGTCAGCGAGGCTTTTTATAGCTGACCCACAACTAGCCCATTCTGTCGCTCATCTCTGCACATTGTTTGGGACATCTATTGTTGTGGTTTGCACATTTTTGCTCTATGATCATCTTTAATGTGGTTTTTCCCTCACGAACAAAATTTTACAGCTCTGGCGCAACAACACCGTCGAGTATTCCTTCCCTCAAAGAGCACTCCCCTTTGAAATGTCCAGCTCCCGTTAGACATATTCTTCCTTGACATGCTATGCTTTCCTGCAGAGATCTTCATCATCGTCAATATCCGCTCTGATATCATATATGATGTGTTCAAAAGCTTGACATGTCCAGCGCCTAGGCCCTGTCCGCTCGGAGGCCCAAGCTAACCATCAGAAGCTTGAGTATACCATATAATATAGAAAAATTATACAAAATATATACCTAGACCAAGACATATCTCATCATACAAAACAAAAAAAACTCAATACACAGAGAACGGAATATGGGCGAGAATCTGAGTCCCAACTAGCAACCGTGACACTCGGCTTTGTTGACTGATTCCTACGACTGAGACATAACCCAAACACACACACACACACCCCCCCCCCCCCACACCCCACCCACCCAACACCTTACCTTCAATTTATTTCATTTGATTGCCGCGTCGAAACCCAACAATCGTTTTCTCTCTCTCTCTCTTTGCCATTTTTTTCTCAATCCACACGCTTGACGAACCCTCTCTCTCTTTCCCTCTCTCTCTCTCTCTCTATATATATTACACATAAGTGATATAATTATATCAGTTTATCCCCGCCATACCTATGCATAACAGTATGCTTATAGCACACAAAACAAATATTAAATAATAATAAATAAATAATATTTTTAGAGATAATGGGAGGATGGGGTACAGTGAAGGAGGGTAATCTCAGCCCCCCTCCACCACCCCCAGGATATCGATTTTACCCTACAGAGGAAGAACTCATCACCTTCTACCTTCACAATCACCTCCTCCATACCCATAACCAAACCCTAATTCGCCACGTCATCCCTCTCCTCAACATTTACAACTTCGACCCATGGCATCTCCCAAGCACGTTTTTTACTTTAATTAAATTCATTCATTCCAAAAACACGCTTTTAATTAAATATATATATATATAATTTTATAATTGCAGAGCATTCTGGGGAGCTCTGCCGCGGCGACACCGAGCAGTGGTTCTTCTTCACGGGGAGGCAGGACCGGGAGTCCCGCGGCGGCCGGCCCACCCGCAGCACCGCCTCCGGCTACTGGAAAGCCACTGGCTCGCCGAGCTACGTCCGCGCCGCCGCCGCCGGGAAGGTCATCGGCGTCAGGAAGTCGATGGTGTTCTACAAGGGGAAGGCTCCGATGGGGTGCAAGACCAAGTGGAAGATGAACGAGTACAGAGCCATCCAACAGGATCCCGCCACGTGTACCCCTCGGGTAAATTAAATAATTAATTAATTCGCAAAATTATTTTATTTATTTGTTTAACGAGTATTGGGATTTAATTTTAATTTAATTAATGATATAATTGGGCGCAGCTGCGGAATGAAGTGTCCCTCTGCAGAGTTTACGTGGTGTCCGGGAGCACAAGGGCGTTCGACCGCCGGCCGGAAGCTTTTCCGGCGACGGCGATCAAGATCGACAAAGAAGACAGATTGTAATTGAAATATATACTTCCTTGTCTTTACCGTCTCATATAAAGAATAATATTTGTTTTTTGAACTTAAATTTTTTTTAATATTAGTATTGTGTAATATAAATAATGTTTAATATATTGTAAATTATTTTAATATTATTTTTTTGAACTTAAATTTTTTTTAATATTAGTATTGTGTAATATAAATATTGTTTAATATATTGTAAATTAAAAAAATATTTATTATATTAGATAAGTACTACAATTACTAAATTAGACTCTTATTTTTTATACGAAGCATAATAAAAAATGGAATCATCTAACCCAAATTAATTCGATTAATGGAATTCTTACTTATAAAAATATAACAAAAAAAATAAATATTTTGTAAAAATTAAATACTTTAATATTTAGATATTAAAGTAATATTTTAACTAGAATTAAAAATAAATACTAAATAAGTATATATATATATATTTTTGACGTGAGAATTTGAATCCGATAATGCACCAAGCAAATAATATAGCATATAGAACCTAACGATATCAAAACTCATGACCTCATTTATCGAGTCAACGCGGGTGTGTTCATTGACGAAATATTTCTGATATATTTCTCGACTAAAATTATAAAAATACAATATATATATATATATAATACTTTCATTCATAATCACAAAAAATATTTATTCAATATAAATATTATTTTTAATATTAACAATATATTTTTTATATATCTAACATAAAAAATTGTACCAAAATAAAAATACTAAACAAGCACAGCGTTTATCCCTGCAAAATATATTTCAATATAAATTTAAGATAATAATTCCAATTCTTGACCAAAGTCGTGAGTGAGAAGTCAAGCATGACGTTTACAACAATAATTATTATTAAATTCATTGTAAATATATTTGTTCTTTTTCAAGGTTTAATGAAAAATAAATTTTAAATAAAATATATTACTTATATCTATTGCACAAACAAAATCTATCTCAATAAAAATTAATAATATATATACTCCTTTAGTCAATTCTCAATGTATCTATTTTATTATTTTAATTTATTTCCTTTAATATATTTATTTTTTTAGCAATTGCATTTTTTGTTTAAATAAAATAATATCATACTTAATATACTCCATAATAATACAAAAGAATGCCAAATATATTGTTTTAAAATTTAAGAAAAAATATTTTTACTATACTATAATTTATAATATACTAATATTCTAAAATTTATGTAAAATAAATAAATAAATAACCACTTACATTGAGACGGACAAAAAAGTGTAAAAATAACTAATTCAATATTTTAGTGCAAAATATTAAATGTTGGGTTTTGGGCAATAATTTTGGCCCAGCCCAAATCTTTGTCCGAATTTTTTTTTAGCCCAATTTGTATTAGATCCATTGGGCCACTATTGTCTTCATCTGATTTAAGCCGTCCATTTCCTAGGGATTTAGGTCATTTCTTTATGATTTTTTATAAAATGCTTTTTTTTTTTTTTAACTTTTGCTTTTAAAAAATATAGTAAATTTTTTTAAAAAAAAAATTCCACGTATTCGTCAGGTGTCGTTGACTTGACAGACACGTGTCATCCAATGAGCCATGCAAATGACACGTAGTCATCTCCGGCGCCTGAGAGCTAAAAATGATAAAAATTTTTGGTTACAAGAATAGTTTGAGACATACTGCAATTACGAGATTAAAGTAATAAAGATATCTAGTTACGGTACTAAAAAAAATTAATTTACTCAAAATTTTAGAAAAATACGACAAGAAACAACACGACGAGGAAAAAGATGACATAAAGTGAGTGAGCGGCGGAACGAGAGATTATAAATTAAGTTAGAGTGTGTTTGTTTTGTGTTTTTTGGTTTCAAAATTATGATGTGATATATAGAGAATTATGCAGATAAGACAAAAATAATAAAGGTATAGAATATTACTCTTTTCGTCATTTAAATTTATTCTCACTTTTTTTTTTTTTGTTATCTAAATTTATTTCTATTTCCTTTTCTAGTAAAAAAATATAATTTTTTTTAACAAAAAAAAGTAAAAATTTATATTCTTACATATTTTTCTTAAAATCCGTGATCGGAGAAATGTGTTATAAAAAAAAACAAACCGTTACCATTTTTTTTTATGATAACATAGGAACCTGCAACCGCTACCCGAAAATGATGCACTGGATAAATTCAAGTTGAGCTTAATACTCTGCAAAACCGTTACATTTTTTTATTCCTTCGTATAATTGGACGAGTGGATTTGTTTTGTTTGGTGGGTGGGTGGGTTTATTAATTGGGTGGGTGGGTTTTTATTAATTGGGTGAGTGTAACGGATTTGGGTTAATTTGAGTTGGATTAGATTTGTAATTAATGGATTAATATAATCATATTTATGTAAATATATGATAGGTAATTATAGAAATTTAGAAAGGTAAAAGTGATTTTACTTTAAAGAAAAAAATAAAAAAAATAAATTTAGATGATAATAATAATATAAAAAATACTAGAATAAATTTGAATGAGATAAAATATGTAATTTTTTATTTTTTTTGAAAATTTCACATCAAAATAATTGTGGAAAACAATAAAAACATAAAACAAATACTCCAATGCAATGTTTTGTAGGATTTGTTCTTTTTTTTTTATTTTAATACAAAATTAATATTATTCACCTAACATAATTTTTAATAAATATACATTATTTTTTTTACAAAATAATATATAAAAAAACTATTTAAATAAAAACTCAAACCAATCTCTTAATTCAAATTACAACTAACTAAATCCTTTTAGCATTGTATTTGTACATGATAGAGGTTAAAATAAAAAATAAAAAATTAAAGCTATTTTACAAAACATAAAAGCTCGTCTATTAATATTTTTTGAAATTTCGGTACTATTAAATTTATTTTTAAAAAATTATATCAAGTATTTTTTTTCAAAATATTAATGTGTTTATTCGTGGGATTTTAATTTTAATAATAAAATTTTAAATTGAAATAATTATGTAATATGATATAAATATACATTAATATTTTATTTTAAATGTAAAAATAAATTTTAGTATAATATAATAAATAAAAAATAAATTTTTTATTATTATTTTTTAAAAAAATTAAAATTAAAAAATTATGATAAAATCACCAAAGTAAACAATTTTATATTATTTCAAAACTCAAAAAATCTTTCTAAAATGTAATAAATAATTATAAAATAATGCGGTCATTTTAAAAATATTTGTAATAATGAAATTTACAGTTCGTAAGTACTATTAAAATAATAATACATTTCTTAATTATTTAATATAAAATATTATTTTTTATATTCATATAAAAAAATATCATTTCATAAATTAAATAATAATTATTATAAAAAAAGTAAAAAGCCACGTGGCAGTAATGGCAAAATCGGAAGAAAATATAATAAAATAAATTGGAGAGTCACGTGCCTTTTCCCTTATTTTCCTTCCTATTTAAAACTCAGCCTTCCATTCTTTCTCCTCAAACAGAACCGCTTTCTCTCTCTCGCTCTACCTATACATACACACACATATATGTATGTAGAGAGTGAATTCACGCACTCTCTCTCTTTCTCACTCTTTCTTTCTTTGTCCTGAAGCTTTCTCCGCTGTGGTGGTGGCGTTCCCTGGACAAGACTTTTAGGGAAATTTCACTTCCACTGTCCTCGCTTCATTGTCGATGGTGAGTCCTTTCACTGCAACCCGGGGCGGTGGGTGGGTGGTCAACCCTAGGGCTCATTTCTTGCCTTGATTTCACTTTTCCTTACTGCGTTTGAGTTGATGAATTGAGTCTCTATATTTTTAGAATTGGTTGGTAGCCGATTTCTTTTTCTCCGGGATTTACGAATCTTGAACTGTATTCGATTAATCGGTGGTGGGGGGTTTGGGCGGATTTGTCCATGAACGATTTCCGGATATTGTCGTCGGTCGAGGGGTTTGTGTTTGTCGATGATGAAATTTAATCCTCCATGCTCTACGATTTTTTTTTGTTTCGGAATTTTGCTTTCTTTGAGATAGTGAGTATCGATTGCGATTTCTGTGTGTGATTTTCCTTTGATTCGATGTCGATGTTTATGATTTGTGATTGTGTTTACTTTCTTGAATCTTGTTTGCAGTTGTGAAACTGTGGAGGTGATTGTTTCTTAATCTAGGGCTTTATACGGGTAAAACTTTGTCTACTTTATCTCAACGAGGGTTTAATTGTTTAAGAATAAAAGGTTTGGAGGTTAAGGTCTCATGAGAATTGTTAGGGGAATGCAGAAATCGATTCGCGAGGAGAGCTTACTTGGCTGGAAGAACAATTCACTTGCATTTGGAATTGGTGTGACTGCTCCCAAGGCCAGAACCCGCAACAAGTATAAACCTGCCATTTTCGGTCTCTAATTCTGTCGAGGAGACAGGGTTACGCTACACCATGACTCGAATTGTAGTGCAGCGAGGTTCTGCTAGTTCACCATCTTCATCTAACCAAAACAGATCGTCGGCGTCGTCCAGTTCTTCTCCATCATCATCTTCTTCCCCCTCCTTGCCGCAGCAGCAGGATTCTGGAATTGGCCAGGTTGTACCGGCAGCTAAGGATGAAAATTTGGTAGAAGAACTGCCTGAGCAGATTGTCGTGGATGAGTTTTTGGAGTCTTGTGAGGTTTCAGAGAGCAAAAGTGAGGAAAATACAGGCGAGAGTCTTTCTGCAGGAACTGTGAACCTCGATCAACATGAAGATGAAAAGCTTGGAGAGGATGAGAATGTGCGAAATGAGGATGTTATAGTTTCTGGAAATCTGCTTCAAGGATTGGGTGGTCTGCCAGTTGTGGATGAAGAAAATGATGGAGCTGTTGGAAGTTCTTGCCAAGTGGTTACTGGCTGCTCGTATCCACCCCCGCCTCCAGTGCCACCTCCGAAGCCTTCATCAATGAGCTCAAGCCCTAGGAGGTTTGCGTCTGCTGACTCAAATGCAGTTCGGATTGGTTCATCCAGGAGAGCTGCTGGTCGGGCCAGTGTATCGAGCAGGTCATCTCCAACTGGATCCCGGCCATCATCACCCCGGTCTCATTCTGAAGGTGAAGGATATAACAGTGCTGATGAACAGGGCCCATGCTATAGCTCGTCTTATGATGACACTGTGAGTTTCATAATTTTAATTCAAGTTGTAGTTTCAATTAATCTCATGTCTTTGAAGTTTGATCTGTGTTCTTTTGTCGTCCCGATCTATTTAAGTAGAAGTATATTATATGTTAGCTTTCTGTTATGATGATAAATTGTCATTTGTCGTTATTGATAGTCCAAGTAAATGCTATCTGTTGATGCTTATCCATGTTTGTCGTGGAGTAGAAAGATTGTGTTCCACATTTTAGTGAGACAGGTGCATTAATTATCGTATGTTTTGCTTGAAGGAGCGAGAACGTCAGTTTGAGGTTGAGTTAAGGAGGGTTAAAAGCTTGGAAGTGAGGAAAATGATGGAGGATGGGAACTGTCTTTTCCGCGCTGTCGCAGATCAAGTCTATGGTGACTCTGAAGTGTATGATTTGGTTAGGCAGATGTGCATCGACTATATGGTAAGTGAGTTTTGTCGTTTCCGCGAATTGATTGTGTCTTGTTTCAGTTTGTTTTTTTCCGTATTTTGGACTTGCATGTGTCGGAATTTGGGGTGAAAGGTCTCTTCTTTATCAACTTTGGATGACACTTAAATGCTTTGGCTATACCTTGATTGGCTGCAACCCACTTTTCCTAGTTTTCAACAAACGGTATTGCTTTATGTTCTCATATGATTTGTCCGTTAACACGTTATCCTATGGGAGTTCATTCATTATGGTCTTTTGTGCCTGAACGGTTGGCATTTGTGATATGGAACATAATCTTTGTTTTTCTATTCATAGTCGTTAAGATTTTTCACAAAATCATTTTTGTAACAATTAATATACATCACGTGGTTTCAAAACTAGTTCGGTGTGACGCCAGAGAAAGTTGTAAGCAGTGTGAGTTATTATTTAATGTATTTGTTTCTATTAGGTTGCAGTATTTGGATTTACTCTGTTCTACGTATTTTCAAACTTAGACACGGGTTTACATTATATTCTAACAATTGGCAATGCCTCTTAGGTCATAGAATTTAGAAATGGATTCGTGTTGTGTATTATCTATATTTGCAGTTGTACTATAACTATTTAGCGCCCAAAGTTTCGTTGTGATAGAAATCAGAAACATGAAAAATTGTGATTTTTTTTAGCATAGCAAGCATAACTATTCAGTGTTTCAAGATGTTAATGTGATATTTCCACTTAGAGATACCGAAGATCCATGATAGCTGATTTAATATATGTTGAACTGGACGAAGCTTTCACTAAAACTTAGTAAGATTGTTAATTTTGTGTAGAGGAGTACTATTAACATTTTATTCGACATGGTAAATCAACCCTAGAACTTAGGTTTGATGAGCTTCTGGCCGTATCTCAAAATCTCTTGTTTCCACCCTCTTGTTTTTTGCTCGATGAACTGCTCTTTCTGCAGTCTAGCTGTTCGACAATGGCTGTCCTAGTTGAGCTATGTCATTTAGTATTTTGAATTTTATCATTGTGTAATTATTAGCCGTATGGATTTTTTTTCATCATTTTAACAATAATATGCCATATAAATGTGTCGGAGCATTTAGGTGCCATACACATGTATATACGATCAAAACTGTTCCAACAATTCAGCATACTTAATTCTCCCCCAATTTTGAATTTCTATGCGCAGGAACGGGAGAGGGATCACTTCTCACAGTTTATCACAGAAGGCTTCACTTCATACTGTAAGCGGAAAAGAAGAGACAAGGTATTGGTATTAGAGTTTTATTACGAAGCTATTTTAATGGGGACATTTTTTCCTTTGCAATATGACATCTGATAATGAACATCTTTTACTAGGCTGTCTAGTTTGTAGGTGTGTCGTAGGATTTTGATTTCGCTAATCTAAGTTTTACTCCATTTGGTAATGTGTTACATTAAGGTAAATGAAGTGCTCGATGCACCCTGTAATTTTCAAATTTTCCTGTCCTTTTTGGCAGCATAATGTTGTTTGCTACTTTGACGGAGAAGAAAACATTAATTAAATGTCGAATAAGCAGTGTGGCACACACTTGATTTCATTTCAACGTAAATTTAGAAATCAAGGAACTGGTTATTTATGTTAGTGTATAATCCGTGATAGAAATCACAAAGGAGATTGATAAGGCCATCTATTTTTGTGTTACCGATGTAAATTATTCACCAAAATTACTAATACTGAATACCAAGTCACTCCTTTAATGGGCTCCATTTCATGGTTGCTGTTTGTTCGATGCGCGTAAAATGCTTCACTCATTTTCTGGAAAATAGTTTCTTTATCTGACTCGTCGTTGAATTTCTGTGTTCATATTTTGGGGGATTCGAGCTGATCAGTGGTGATTATTGAATAGCATTATTTCATATGATTTATTTAGTAATTCGGCCTCTGTGATGGCTTGCAGGTCTATGGAAATAACATCGAGATCCAGGCTTTATCGGAAATGTACAATAGGCCAATTCACATACACTCTTACAGCACAGGTGCACGATTGAGTTTCGCTATTCATTCCTGTAGTGAACCTACTTTCCGATTATTTTCCGATTTAACCAATCACATTCTTGCTTCTAGAGCCTATAAACATTTTCCATGGAAGCTACAGTACGGATACGCCTCCGATAAGACTCAGCTACCACCATGGCAATCACTACAACTCTCTTGTTGATCCGCGCCGACTCGCCATTGGTGCTGGACTTGGATTTAGCTCTCTACAAGGAGTAAGTCGACATCCATCCACCGTTAATTTAATTCCGAAATCTGCGTAACGTAATTCATTATCTATTGTTTTCTGTATTCGGCAGACAAATGTCGACAAGGATCAGGTCAAAGCAGCTATCAAGGCTCAACAGGATCAACAGATTGACAATGTAATTTTCTGTCGACAATAACGAAACCTTTTTAATCAATTGCACATCAAATGACACGATTCCCCCCCCCCCCCCCCTTTCCGTAGGCACTTCTTGCGGAAGGACGATTCTACTCTGATCTTGAGCTGACGGAGAAGGAAATGGAACGGATGGTGATGGAGGCTTCACGGGCTGAATATGTTGCGGACGACAAATTCAAGCAACTCAGTTTAAAAGAGTCCTCGACTTCTAAAGCCGAGCCATCTTCTTCCGCAGCCCGTGAGTATTTCTGTTAGTTATACGACTTCCCGTTCCGATTTATACGACCGACTCACCGACTAAGTTATTATTCAACGCCAGGTTCATCGGGAAGCGAGGCAAGCCAAGGAGCGCGTGAGTCGGGTTCTCCGGGATCGGTTCTGAACAGCAGCATGCAGATCATGCTGTCGATGGGATTCAGCTATCTACAAGTGATGGAGGCTTACAGCATCTTCGGGGACGACGTGGATTCCATGGTTTGTTACTTGATAGAAACGAGCGGCAACAGCCGACGTAAAGGAAAGGCAACTGAGGGGTGATGACGAAACTGTGTTCTTCCCTGCCGTCTCCTCGTCAGGTCTCTTAAAACTTCTCTTTTGCTCTATATATATATATATATTGACGAAAAGAGATTGTTGAAACTTACAAACCTACCTATCGTTTTAAGGCGTCGTGCAGCTAGCTATCTTGACTTGATAGAAATATTCAATAAGATGAAAGACTTGGAACCCGTTTCTATGCATGCATTATAAATATCGTCTTAGTAACTCTTTTATTAGACTACTTATGCTTCAATCGGATCGGTGGTTGAAATTATGTCGTAGAATTATTGGTTTTGTTGGATTAGGTTTAGGAATTATGTGAATAGGGAGGGAATCGACGAGAAAGGACTCTTTAAGGGTTCGGTTTCACATTGAGATCATACATCGGGCGTTGTTTGATCGCCGTCACATTGTTGGATTAGATTTGAGGGTTTTAAGTGAAGAATGGGAGAATCGATTTTTCGGTGCCAAGAAAGGGTTTAGGGTTTCGGGTTTGCATTGAAGGTCATCGGGCATGTTGTTCTTGTTCGATCCCGGTCTTGTTCTTGGCTCATATGTTTGATAGATGCTTTTTTTGGTAGATTGGGGATTGCATTGAAATACTAATATATTATTATAGGAAAATGTGAGTTATATAGTAGAAAAGATTGAAATGGAATTTAAAGAGAACAACAAATCATGTATGCTTTGATATTCTTTTATTGTTCGGTATGTTATATATGTATTAGTTCCTTGCATTACATGTTAGAAAATATTTTGCTTAAATATATTTATATTCCCTCCAGCGTCAAGGTTGTCATTTGTTATTTTCGTCCATCCCAAAACAAAGTTACAATTTTCTAGTAATTGTACTATATACTTAACCTAATAAATACCCTTTCAACTTACCATATATTACACAAATGCTATTACTTTAATATTATACAATACTAATAGGGTATTTTCGTTTTTGTCATCACAATTTATTATAATATTAATATTAAAAAATTTATGTGCAAAAAAGTAAACGGAAACCTTGTTTTGGGAGGGAGGGAGTATAATATATATATATATATATATGATTAAAGATGTCAAAATTGTCCATAACTCCCTTGTGGTTTCGAAACTCAGCGGAAATTCCTCTATTTTAAAAATTGCATGGTACCCTATGAAATTCCACCCCCATAAAATTTTTCTCATGTTATAAGAAGATGATTTCCTTTAAAGTATAAATGAGCGTCATGCAATTTTTTAAAGTGGTTTTATGCAATATTTTTTTAAATACAAGGGATACCATGCAATTTTTAAAATAAAAGGGGAATTTACGCAAGTTTCGAAACCACAAGGAAGTTATGGGCAATTTTGTCGATTAAATTGCATTTTGTGGCTAGAGATAGTGGTTGTGTTTGGTTTATGTTCCAAACACAAATTAATTGATTCATATGTTTTTAATTAAAAAAATATTATTTATTTTTACAAAATATTTATATACAAATGCTGGTTAAATAAAATAACCATTTGAATTTGGATTTGATTTAAATTCAAATCAAACAAATTCATTATATTATGTTAGAATTTAGTTAGTACAATACATTTGTTATGGCTATGGATCTAATCAAATTAGTATGATATATCATATAAGAGTAATCAAGATAGATCATACAAGAGTAATAGATAGTGTCTCAGCATTTTGTAATAAGATTTTATTTTTTATTTTTATTTAAATAATAGAATTTAACACACTTTATAATGTAAAATGATATATGTTTTTATAATTTTATTAAAGAAAACATTTATCGTTTCATTAACTAATCATGATCTTTTTTTCAAGAAAAAATGGAGTACAAAGGATATTTTAATATAAACAATAACGAAATGATAAAAATACCACTAATTAATAGTAATAACCAGGTTGGTCGAACAGTGCAATTGGATTTGTTAGTTTTTGCTGAAATGTTTTATTTAAATTTAAATATATATATATATATTATATTATATTTTACAAATATAAAAAGTTTGTTCGTCCAACAAATATTTTTGACACACAATTAATATTATTAAATAAATATGAAATATATATTCATACAATATATACTAATTTATACCATATTTTTCATTAAGTAACATCACTTTAAAAATGCAACACAAAAAACTAGTGTATCTTTATAATATATGTTTATTACACCACTTGGTCTGGGTATAATTAAAATTAAGGTCACACATAATTTATCTAAGTATAATTAGAACTGTCGAGCGTAATTTGCAAGGTAAATTCAACCGTGAATTTACTCGGAATGCATAAAAAAAAATAATAATAAATAAATAATGCCAAATTATATTAATTATTTATAAATACATAATTTTCATTTATATGATTTTAATTCTATTTTGTATAAAATAATTATACAAATGAGCTGATTCTTAACTACGTACCATCCCAAAAGCCAACGAAATGCAATCAACTTTTGGGTGTTTTGAAAAAATCTCACACTACTCGTCGTATGTTAGTTTGTTCTTTGAATTTGATTTCAATTTATTTTACTATGTAATTATTTCGATAATTATAAAAATATATTATTTTCTTGAACAAAATCTCTCATCTTTAAATTATTCAATTAGAGTTTTGCATCGATTCAATTTTTTTGTATTGGGTCGGCCAAACAGGTGGTCAGCTAAATTCGGGCAATTCAATTTTTATTAATAACTTAAACATTAAATCTATAATTAAATTAATTTCATTATACCTTTACAATATATTTATAAATTAATTAAATTAAAACTTATGTGATATATCGTTTGAGGATTAGACACAGCCTGATTTGCATAGACTCTGTTTATGAATTATGTTATTTTTTATTTAAATCTATATTCAATTAATAATAATAACAAAAAATTTTATGTCAAAAAGTTTAAGTACCATATTATAAAAATACACATTCACAAATAAGCTCGAGTTCCGTGGTAAACATAACAAAGCTAAGCTTTGGGTTAATAGTGAACAAATATTTAAAAAAGTTGAAATGAACCAAATCAAATTGAGCTTATAACATACATATATACATATATATATATATATTATTTTATATTTAATTGTTAAACTTTGAGAATAAATAGAATATAAATATTACATATACAATATTTATGTATATATATGATATTAATCGAAAATCACATCACCAAACCCACCCTTCATTTGTTTTCCAACTCTTACTATCAACAAAACAAGTCACTTAACTTTAACACAAGATATTGTATCGAATTCATATTTCCTTTCCTCCACCGAAACTGATTAACAAATACCTCACGGCCTTTTACTTTTTTTTTTTTTTTTTTCCAAAATTTTCAAAAACTCCAAAAACCCCTATTTCCTACACATCTTATGGATAAGACTCAAGTTCAAGTTCAAGCCCGAGTTTCTATTCGACTCAAAATACATAGAACTAACTGTCAGCAAAATTATAGTAACTGTCAGCAAAATTATAGTTCAAGTTCGGGTTCAAAATCCTAGTTCGAGAGACATAATAAAAGCAACCGACAAACCTCGCACAAAGAACAACTTATAGAAGCAGAAAATCCGGCAACATATATAGATATATATAACAACCAAAGATGAACAGTGAAGTGTACCTGGCAAATAGCTCTCTCACCAAATTCAAATTCAAATTCAAATTCATCATTCATCCAGCCGGCATTACTCAGCTCTCGCTTACCTCTTCCTCCCTCCACGTTCTCTAAGAGAAAGCGACAGGGGCTCTCCCGGCAAAACATTGTAATATGCAAGAGATAAATTGTCCTTGAGGAAACCTGCCTTACCGCTCAGCTTCTGTTTGTTAGCCGGGAGTTGAATCTCCCCGGCAATCTTCTCCTTCAGACTCCCCACTGTTTCCGACAGCGATTGCACGCTGATCTCCAGCTTTTGACCTTTCAGATTTCCTCCTTCATCCACATTCGGCACCGATATACTGATCCGGGCAGGACCCTGTACAAGCAACCACCATAATAACTACTTTGTTATTAACATATAGTATAGTTGCATTTTTCGGACAGCATTATGTGGAATACCGAATAGCGGAATGACTGGTATTAAAAAGTTTAAGAATATACATATAAAAGTTATTATATATGAAACATTACAATGAAAATTCTATAAATTAATCTCATGATTATTAATCAAACTAGTAAATTTACAAAACATATAATTATGGTTCATAGATAGTCATATAAGTGAAAACAATTTGATCATGCTCGTCACATTGCACAATATTCTTTTTCCCTTTTAGAGCTAGAAGGGGCTACAGTATAGTACGCTATAATATAATAGTATAAAACCTACATTAATCAAATAACAAATATAATACTAAATTGTACTCCCTCCATTCCACCTTTTGTGTCCAATTTACTATAGATACAGGAGTTTGGGTAAACTATAATTACTAAATAATTAAAAAATGTATTAGCAAAAATCTTTATTATATAATAAAACTAACTATAGATTAGAATAACTAAATAGTATCATTAAAATAAAAAAAGTTATAAACTATGAAGTTTTAAATGTGACTAAAATGCATAATTACATTTCATTAAAAAAAAAAGGACAAATAAAGTGGGACGAACGAAAATAAAAATAGTAGATGAAAAAGGTGGGATGGAGGGAGTAAAATCTAACACGGTATTGACAATTATAACATATATATGTATATATTTATATACATAGATAGATTGGAATGGGAAAAAGAAAATGATCGGTACCGAATGCTGAGCAAGGAACTGCTCTTCGGGGATGAGCATGGAGTCGTCGAACCGAAGCCTCTTGGGCTCGGGTTCGTCAGGAATTGGCGGAGGAGCTTCCTCAGGCGGCGGTGGAGGTGGGATGCTGCCTTGGGGGGGTATTGGTGGTGGAGGAGCCATGGGCGGTTGAGACATGGGAACCATGAAAGGCGGTCTCGGACCACCCATAGATGCAGTAGTGAACTGTGATCCAGGCGGCGGTGGGACTGAGATATTTGGCGCACCCGACATCGGCATGTGGGGGCGGTTAGGCATAAGATGTTGCCCGTGCATCATTGGCATTGAAGGAGGCGCTGGAGGACGAATCATGTTGATGACTGGAGGACCGGGCTGGGGTGGTCCAGTGAGCCCCGAGGAGTATTGAACCATTGAAGGTGGCGGCCTAGGGATGTTCAACACGAGGCCGGGAGGCGGAGGTAGTGGTCGAACCGCCGGAATACCGGGCTGAGGTGGAGGAGGAGCAGGGCCGGGAAGATTTCCGACTTCATTGTTCGAAGAATCGTTGAATTCTTGGCTTTGGGACATGGCCTGGCTAGCTGTACGGCCGATACTTCCTGTATGACCATCCCATATGACCTGTTTCGGTTGCTCGTCTTTCTTTTTCTCGATTTCGGCCTTCACAGCGTTGGAAACTTCTTCTTCGGTGGTGCCGAAGATATCCGGGCGGGTTCTTGCAAGTCCGACGATGTTTCTAGAGATTTCATCGTCTACGGCGAGAGTAGTTTCACGGATCTTGGCGAACATCCTGTCCTTTTGTTCCTTGTACTTTGGATCGATAAGGGAAATCCTCATGTGCTCGGACATCTCGCTGATGGGAATGAGCTCGCCGGTTATCGGAGACACGACGTATTTCGTTGGATCTCTTTCGGCAGGAATTCTATCCTCAGGTCTCTTCCAGTTTTTAACAATTCTCATGGGTGGTTCTTGTTCTTCGGGAGCTGCTTCTTTGGCCTCATCGTTCTTTCTATCACCGTTCTCTTCGAGATTAGCGGCCCTCATGCCTTCCTCGACCAGTTGAACTTCTTCTTCATCCATATCCATTTCGACTTCCTTGCCGGGCTCGACTGCATCGTCTTCATCCATGGCAGTAATCTTGCTTCTCCTCATCACTTCCTCAAGTGTCATTGGAGGAGGTAAATCATCATCTTCATCATCGGCAAAATCAATAGTTTCAACCACGACAAAATCGTGCCAATCAATCATAGCCATCTGTAGCCTCTCCTGTTCGATTTCATCTTCAGCTTTCTGCCTAGCCTGTTCCTGTGACCGTTCCCATTCGAGGCGATGCAAGCAGCGTTCAAGAACTGTCGTCATATCAACAACGCTATTTCTGAGCTTGTCTGTCAACCCTTTTGGAGGCATCAATACCTTTGAGTATGCATCGGCAAGCGACGTAAAGAACATGAACATACTGTGTGTTGGTCTAAGAAAATGAAACTGAGGGTTAGTGCTCTCCCTACTAGTCAATCCCGTCAAAAATGATTTCCCATTTCGGGCCACAAACTGTGCCGTTAGCTTAATAATATCCAGTTCCTCCCCTGTAATCCCTTCAGGAAGCCTAACTGTAAATTGTTCTGCCTCTGGTGGCTCAAGAACCTTACGAACAGTTCGAAATTGAGCTGCAGGATCAGGCTTAGCTGCTGCTGTCTCACCTCCATCAGGAACTGCTGCAGCTGCTGATTCAAGAACAGACTCAGAAGACTCATTCTGTGGCTGGGTCGAAGATTGGTTCTGTAGCCGAGCTTCGGATAAACGGTGCTGATAGTAGGCATGGTAAGGATCAGACCCCCTTAAAAAGTTAAACTTTGCATTTCCTTCATTGTTTGCTATAATTCTCTTCTCAAACTCCGGTCCATTCTTTGCCACAAACTGAGCAGTTTTATCGACAATATTTCTAATGTCCGGCGGCGGGTATATGATTCCAATAGTCCTAGTATGTGTTGCTACTGATGCTGGAGCTGAATTGGAGTTTTCATTAGATTTGTCGCCCTCATTTTCAATGGATTCTTCACTCAACTGAGCAGGTGGTTTTGGACCAAGATCTCCATCTGCCGGCGGCGCCGGAAGGGGCAATATCGGCAAAGAACCCAACATTTCACAACCTACAGTGACAAATAACAACAATCTTTGCTATGAGGTAGAACAATGGAAACAAGATTTAAACAAAACACAAAACGAAACAAAGCATGTAGTGTAAATTTAACCTAATGTTCCCTAAAACCATTTTAATTCATCATTTACAGGACATTCGTTGAATTTCATCATCTAGGTTAAGTCGAAACCCCAAACAAAGCATCCTTCGCTACTAATTGCATCAACCACTAAACCAAAACAACAAAAAGAAAAGATAAACAAATCTGAAATTATTTCTACCGCAACGAACCAAACACGAGCATCTACACTATATACGCCACTGAGAAACTTCAAATCAAATGAAGCAACCAAATCGCCCCGAGTTCAACACTTAAATTCAAAAACGCAAACAAAAATTAAATCAAACTAACACAACATTTTCCTCACCAAATCTTGACGACGGTGGGGCTGCAGCAATTCGTCGGCGGAATCGGGAGTGGAACGCACCGGAATCCAATCGAGAAAGTTAGAAAATAAAATAAAACAAAAAAAAATAATAAGAAACCCTAACTTATCGACCATATTAATAGATGTAATCCGTTTAGGTCAGACCCGACCCGTACCAAGGAGGTCGGGTGGGTCAAGCACTCGACCCGACCCGACCCGTTTATGTCAGACCCGACCCTTATCGACTGTATCTATTTTATCTGAAATTTTAATCAATTCGGGTGTCCTTCCTCTTCTTCTTCTTCTTCCACTGTTCTTCTTTTTTTTTTAACCTTGCCTGCATAAACGTATAGTATTAATCCTCAAATTCAGCCTGTGTTGGAGAAGAAGCTCTTACATCCATCCGCAGCACTGCAGTTCTGCAATCGATCCGCAAGGTAAGCAATCTCTTTTCAGCTTCAATTTGAATCGAATATTGGCGACTTGATTCCGTTCCGCAATTTCGCTCCATATCTGAAATTCCGTGCTTAATTTCTGTTGATTCCGAATTCCCCATCCGTTTCGGTGAGTGTTCCTTGATTTACATTTTACGGTTTCATGGAGTGAATTAATGTTGCTGAGGTTTACCACTTTGTGTGCTTCATTGGTTTTTATGTTTACTTGTTTCCGTTGTACTATTTTTTTTCGCGATTCAAGTTCATGTTCATGTGCACTCCTTGAATTGACGGTTTCCGGTTTCTTGCTGTACAATTCATAATTTTCTCTAATATGCATTTTCGGATAATTGCATTGGGACGAACTTAGTAGCATTTCAATTGGTTTTGAGTTCATCCAAACATTGTGTATAATGATGATTTGGGACAAACAAATAATTATTAATAATAATATTTTATTAATTAGATGAAGTATTTAAAATAATTTTGATATTTTTATTATTATGAATAAATTAATTAGATGTTGTATCTTTGTAATTAATGTAAAAATAAAATGATATTTTAGTATCAGTATATAATTATTTTTATTATAATAAATGATATTTCGAATTGAATTCAAAATGATAAAAAATAATAATATCTTTAGCCGGAAGATATGAATTATAATTTAAAATTTTATTATTTAGAATAATATCTATTTATTATATTAAATAATTTAAATTTATTAAAAATTTGATAAAAATGGTAAAATAAATAAAAAAGTATAACAATGAATTAAGATTAGAAATAGAAGTAATAAAATTAAGATTAGTAAAGTTATTAAAGGATGAATTGATGTTGTAAAAATGGATAGGCGATTCGTAATTGACATACTATTAGGTACCGCTGCAAATTTAAATATTATATTAAAAAATAATATATTTTTGTTAAAAGATATGCATTTTAATTTTATTTTAAATATTTTAATTTATAAATTTTTAGTTTTAATCGGACTAATTAATTATCGTCATTTTAATTTAAAATTATTTTTATTATATAATAATTATTTTTATTTATGCAGATTTTATTATGTATTAATTGTATTCCTTTGAAAATTTTTTGTGTATGCATTAAAGAGGATACGGTAATCGAAATAAAAATAGTAATATTAAATAAATAATAGTAGAATATTTTATTTGAAAAAAATAATAATAATAATAAAATAATTCAATAAATCTAAAAAACGATATCCCTGTGACTGTGAGGAGCAAATATGTCATTTCAGGTCGTTTCTATTTAACCGAAGTAGGCTCTTAACTGTATTTGCAACTTGCAGACTTCGCCGGAATGAGCGCCCTCTCAGCTATTGGATTGCTCCCAAAATATCGTCTTCTTCACTGCGCCAAACGCCGTCGTGTTTGCTCCAGAATACCGCCGGTGGTCTCCGCCACCACCAGAGCTTCGCAGCCGCCCCCGCCGCCCCTTCGTAAGCTCCAATTTGAGCATTTCCCCCGAATTTCAGCACATATATTATTAAAGCTTCTGCGGAACCTGTTTCGTTTTGGTTATTGATTTTGAAGCTGATTTTTATATTTTTTGGTTTAATTATTCTGGAAGTTAATGATTTTAGTGAATGAATATGCTGGAGATGATGTTTTGCAAGCCTTTTTGAAAGAGAGGGAGGTGAGCGGTGACTTTATCGCGAAACTCAGCGACGGAATCTGGCTTAGGAATGCGGCTGCGACTTCGAGTAACCGTGAAGAGTTTGAGGAATTTGGTAGTGTTAAGAGGAGTGACGCCACGCAGTTACTGGAGGAGGTGAATTTATTGCTTTTGCTTTTTCTTAATTTTGTTCTTATTTCCTTGCGATTGATTAATGGCGATTTTCAAAGTTTGTTGTTCTGAAGATTCGAATTGTTCTTTAGCGTAATGAAGGTGGATTTCTTAAATTGAAGAGAACAAGTGAATGGCTGTTGGGTGACACTGATTCAGCAGCACCAATGAATGAGAAAATGGCTTCCAAGGTTACATACTACCAAATTTCACCATTAAATGAAGAAATTCCAGAACTATGACGTTTTTGTGTTTTCAAATCCTGTTAAGGAGCTCTAACAAATTGATTTTTTTCTTTTTTATGTTGTTGCTGATTAATATGAACAGGAAGTGCGAGATGATCGTGAGAGAAGAAAAAGACTGAATTTCCTCCGATACGAAGCTGTATGATTCCCAAAACTCTTTTTATTCATCTGTATGTTTATCATCATAAATTATTATGGATTATAGATAGGGTTGGGCATAGAATGGACATCCCAAGTTCCATTCCCGCTGTCTAACCAACATTTACTTCAGTTCATACTTCGGCAAATGTGATCGATAGAAATGATGAAAGCAATGAATAGTCTCTTTCATTGGTTTCTATCAATTCATTTCTATATTATCATTACAAAATATCCTGGTTCAAATTACAATATGATCGGTATAACCAGGACATCACTTCTACTTATAGATTCGTAATATATTTGTGCCTTCCCTCCGAACGACCTAAGCTTTTTTGTCAGTTAGTCTTTTTATAAATTAAAAATAAATTTAATTCATGACTACCCCTTTGTATTGCAAATGCTCTACTTTTGTGATAATCACATTTGTTGTTCTAAATGTAGCTGAAGAGAGAGTTGCTTCTTTTAACTGTGGGAGTCGGGGCTGCTTGTACGGGATATTGTCTCATTACCTTGTCGGTCGAGGTATGTTCTGTTAAATGCAGTATGTTGAGTTACATTTGTCTGTGATAGTTCATTGTTGCAAGGCCTAACTTATTATATATTGATGCTCAAAAGTTGCTATAAGAAATGCTTCTTTGAAGTCAAAAATATTATGATGGTAAGATTACTTATTAAAAGAGATGAGATGATGGGATCAATGCATTTTTAATTTCGCATGTGGCATCTATAAGTTTTGAACAAAGGATAATAATTAAATATTGATTTGTCAAAATTAGTAATGAAGTAAATTTAACTAACGGACTAAAAAAAGTGATAATAAATTTGGCGGAACGGATGGATGGAGTAATTTTATATTTAATCCGCAATCGCCGTAAAGGTCCACTGTGTTAGACATGATACTTCTGAAGCTGATATGACCTCACCACTTTTACTTTATACCACCAAATATTGACGTAGATTTTATTTTGTGTATTTATCTAAAAATAAAATTCACTTGAGGCGCCATATTAGCACATGTGGTAATATTTCGGTACTAAAAGACCGATTTGATATAGGACTATTTCTATAGATAAATGATTATGGCAGTTACGAATATTAGAATAACAGGTATTTTTTGCTTCTTTCTATGATTATTAGGCTGCTGTGAGCTATGCAATCGGGGTTTCCTTCAGGTAAGATTTCTTTAACGTTTCTCAATTCTACCAATCCAGGTTATTACATTAGTGTTCCAGGCAATGCCGGATGTATATCTAGGGAAACGGCATTTAATTTAATTTAATTTTTTCTTCTTTGGTTCTGCAGTTGCTTATACTTTCACCTTCTTTGTAAGCATGCCGACAACATGTCAAGAGAAACCATTCCAGCAATTTTCACGAAAAAGAAACCGAAAAGGTACCCATACCATTTCCTCCTAGTCCTTGTTATTCATCATTTATTACTACATAATGCAAGCGGCATTCATCCTAAACAAACCTTACCTCGACATCTTTTTTTCACAAAATGGTTAGGAATAGAGCTATTAAATGAACCGAGACGTTCGTGAATTCGGCTCGATTTGGCTCGATTAAAGCTAGTTTGCTAACATTAACGAGCCGAGCCGAACAACATAAACAGGCTCGTTTAGTTAACGAACGAGCCCGAGCTTTGTTCATAAATATTATATATACATATAAAATTATAGTTTATAAATAAATAAAATATTAATTTAAAATATATAAATAAAATAATTTTAAATTTTCTTTATAATTTATATATAAATTTTAAAAAAAAATAAGACAAACGAGCTCTTAATCAAGCCTAAACGAGCCGAACACGAACACGAGCTCAAACAACAAAAATTTTTAACGAGCCGAGCTTGAACACTACGAACGAGCTCGAAAGCTTAACAAACGAACACAAGTCTTGTTTGCAAATGTTAATGAACACTTAAAATTTGGCTCGGCACGGATCGTTAACAGCTCTAGTTAGAAATGACAATAGGTCTAGGTAGACCCGAGACTCGACACATTTATTTGGGATCAGATCAATTATTCAGGTATAGGTATTGAGTCAGATATGAATTGGAGGCAAAGGTAAATGGAGTACTATTTATATATATATATAAAAAGAATTTCTAATAATATAAATTATATTAAAAATATCTTTTTAAGTTTTTCTTTATTTAGTATTTATTATTTTATTATAATATTTTTTGAATAAAATATATTAATTTTAATATATGCCGAGTCTCTAGTCGAGCTCAATTTTGAATTAAAATTTAAGAATGATAAAAAAATTTTGCAGAACTGTGAAGTTGAGTCTCAATATCGGATTCAATTCGGATCTCGAATCCAACAATATGTGTTTGGGTCGGGTCTCTGGCGAGACCCAACCCATACTTAACCTATTGGCATCCCTAAAAGGGGTGGCAGCTAGACTCAAACACCGGACCTTTTGTTTCATAGCACGTTGAAATGACCATCTTATTTATAGGAAAATGTATCATTAATTAAATATTACATAGACGTTTGAAACCCTGCTTCTGTACTAACGGAACACTCGCCAATGCATCAGAATCGGAATACGAAGCGAGGATCTTCAGGATGCGATCGAGAAATCAGTGAAGGGCAGCAGCATTTCCCTGTCATCTCCACGGCTCGTCATTCCTGCCGCGATATATGGTCTTTGGGAACTCTCCCAACACTTTACCCACAACATTTTCGACTTTCAGGTATCCATCCCTTAATGGTTAGCTAAATGTATTATATATATATATATCATTGATCGAGCTCTACATTTGATGAACCATGTTTGTCGATGGTAGCTCGTTCCAGCTATGGTAGGGCTGTTTGCATATAAGGCGGCAGCACTTGTACAAGTGTATAGAGACAACGAGGATCTTCACTTCATTTTCCCCGAGAAGAGCACAGACAACACATCGAGCAAGTGAACTCGCTCGACCATTGTGTACAAAAAGAATAGCTAACTGAATTTTTGTCCGACCCAAACCAGGTGCTGGCATTCTCCATCAACATTGGTTTGGATTCATTGTGATAATCACGGTACCTATCTCGAATACTCAAACCTCATCCCTTCCCAAATTGCTCTAAACTTTCAGTAAGGCCCTAAATGTAATTTTATCTTGCACTCTAAATCATTCGACCTTACGGTAATCGGTAATATTTTATTTTATTTTTTTAGAAAATATTCGGATGGGACTGAATTGACGTACTGAATTTACTAATAGTATATACTTTATTTGTTTAGATGTATTCAAACTGAAAATATATGTAGAAGACACATACTTAAATTTGCAGCATTCATCAAGAATTCCATCAAAGGCTAACATATACTCCCTCTGTTCCATATTTATCTATCCGTTTGCTTTTTGCACGGAGTTTAAGGTATATTAATATTATATTGATATATAATATGAATAATGTAGAAATGGCTAAAATAACCTTATTAGTATTGTGTAATATAAAGGTAATAACATTTGTGTAATATACGAAAAGTGATAAGGATATTTGTAATGTTAGGTAGATAGTAGGACATACCAAAATGAAAAAATGAAAAAATGAATAGATAGATATGGGACAGAGGGACTATGTAAACTTTATCTTTAAATATAACCGACTTTAACCAAAAACTATATAATCAAATAATCCATTTAATTCTAGGAAGCAATAAGGTAGCATAAAGTATAAAAAGATCAATACTTAATTTTCCAAAAAACGGAAGAATGCGCATCATCAACGGCGTACCTGAGCTCAGGCGACATAGTTTCTACCTTTCCGCATGCCTTCAGTCGAGACCTGAACATGTGAAGGAGTTCCTTGTGACGCGACTGCTTTTTCTTGAGCACCCGACTGTATGCATAGAGCCCGAGCCACACTACGTCCTTGCTTTTTACGCCATAGTTTGGACGGAAAGCATTGCCTGTTTGGAAATATCTCATCTTCTTCTTAATGGTTTGACTCATGTACCTGAAGTATTCCATAATCCAGAATCACTTGTCCAGGGTGAATCAACTATAGCATGAACAAATTATATTTACTAAGATGGATTTAGGTAAGTGAAATGATTTGCATGTTTAATATAAATAACATAAGCTCCTTGTTAAGAAAAAGTCGAAATGCATAATTGATGAGTAACTACACAATATGATAGGGACCGATTATGGTGTTGATCGGGGTTAATCAAATCAACACAATGTAATGATATACACAGCACACGACTGTTGTATATCGTTAGCATGTATTGTTAGTTATATGTTATGTCATGTGTTGTGTAAACTATTGTGTCAGTTTATATGATCCATTTGTATTATATTAACATAAATAGTGTTACACACCGAATAATATCATTCTATCACCCTAACATACAACCAAAATAATAATGAAAAAATATTAATAAATAATATTCCCTCCGTCCGGAAATATTAGAGCATTTGTGTCCGACATGGAAATTAAGAAAAATAAAATTTTATTGAAAAAGTGATAAAAATAAAAAGGTAATTAGGAGTATTTTTGGAAATTCAGTTATAAACATAATTAAAGAAAATGATGAGAGAAAATGTAATAAAAGTAGTGACATTTGTTGTAAATAAATATTGAATTGATGATAATTGTTGACTTTTCAAAATTTGTAATGGGATAAATTTAGTGGACAGACTAAAAAGGAACGTTAGAGTAAATTTAGTGGACAGATTAAAAAGAAATATTGAACTAAATTTGGCAAACAGAGAGTAAAATTTAAGAGTAGAATCCAATCTAACAGAAAATATAGTTTGCATACCTCAAAGATGCAGTGATGGCATTGAAGTAGAATTCCGGGCTGAACTTGGATATGATCGACAATTCGGAGATATAACAAACAAATTTCATGGCACATACGAGAAACGCTTGATAGATATTGAGACAGACTGTGTTCAGAGAGTTAATGTTAGAGTCGTAGAATATAGGATGGCATTTTGTCAGCAGATAACTACGCAACTTTTTCTTCAACTGGCAGCCGATCTTGCCTTGACGGCTTACAGTAAGAGTTGAACTCAAGTGGATGTCGAGGTACCTTTACAATACATGACAGTTTCATCAAGAATGTTGAAAGAAAGCAGCTATATTTGAAGCAATAATTTTCGGAAACTTGAAACAAATCAGCAAAACTTACAAGACATGATCATTTGCAGCCGATATTTTGACAATGTAGTCCCACAAGAACAATGCATCCAATTTTAGTTCCATCAAAACATATTTTTTGAATACTTAAGGTCCATTCTAAACAGAAATCTAAATTCTATTAATTTAATTCCAGTAAGGTATTTCTCCTTAAATTTCACTTATGATCAATTGGAACTACAAAGGAGGCTCTTGTGATATAATTTAACACTGACTGAATTTTCAACCAATTTCAATGGTAAGAAAAAACTGATAGGACTAAAACCGACATAATTTGATCACAGATTATAATATATGCAAATATTGAAGCCAAAATTATATATACATATATACACCTTGTAACAAGATTAAAAGTGAAATGAGTAGACTAGACATGCTATTGGCCTAATTTTCATATAGAAAAGATGCACGAAACCAAAATCGAAAATAATGACCACTTTGATGCAACACTCTGTTGAGAGCAGAGGAACAAAAACGCAATTCACTATCTAATAATATTTTCCAAAATCACACATGACTTTTCGGATTATTTTATACTCGAATGTTTCTAAAATCTTTACGGAGAAATGGCAACTTAAAAATGATTCTCGTAACAATCAAAGCCCAAGTGAACCGAGCCATAAATGTAGCATAATGGCAAGCACCATAAGTACTTATCCTAGCATATACTTAATTCTGAGTTCATCAACAGCCTGCACCCTGACTAAAGGTTTTATTAATCATTTTCAGCTGAACTTATTGATTACAATTTGTTATTATACATTGATTGAGAAATTGCAAGATTTCCTTGAAAGAGCAGGTTTGGTGAGAGTTTCATACACGAGATGCATGACACATTATGATTTATATTAAAAGAAACTAAAACATAAAGACGAATAAATAAGATGAGAACCTGGTGTAGTCTGCCTGAATCTCTAATGTGGAGCAGTTGACAAGCAATCCACTCCAACAAAGGAAGGAGACACCATCCTTGCCGACAAATAATCTCTTCGAAGTATTTTGCCTGTTTTCCACGTCAAAATTTAGACCAAACTTGTCCTTGTTCATGCTGCAGTTATACTCGTGAAATCCTCTATCCAGACGGGTGAAGAACATGGATGCCTGTGTCCTTGATGTTGATATGAAAAGGTAATCATCAATAAACCGAAGAAGAAGCTGCTGCTGCTGCAGACCACTCACAATCATTTCCTTTGTATGATTTTCTGCTAAAGAAGCTGAAACATGGGATTCTCCGAAACCAGCCTTGTTTACTTTTGCTAGATATGGATATATCACATTCCTTTCCATGTGCTCATAATAAAATGCGCAAAGTATAGTAGACAAAACACTTCCCTGGGGTATTCCAACACGTTGCAGATAAAAGTGGTTATCTAACTGCACCACATTGCGCGTAATGTGCTCTTTCAAAAGAGAAATTATGTTTTCCTTGCTTAACTTTCTGTCCAGTTCCTGAAATAGCAATCAGAAAATTATTTAACAGCACAGAAAGAAAGGCAATATCTTTATAGCATGAAGCAGGGTCATATTTTGGTGCAAATACTACAACATGGCTCGCTACTAAAACCTTTAGGCTTGTAGTAAACCCAGTTTAAGGGCACCATTCAACTTGCTTCAGCTTAAATGCAAAAATGGTTTCAATTGACATGTTATAGCCACCACGAAAAATGGAGCACTGGGCAATATAATCAACAGAACAGCTACCAATCCCATATATTTTACATGATTAACCTTTCAAATGCTTAAAAAACCTAAATATCAGTTACTTTCAAATGAGTGTCAGATGTGTCGAGACCTCAGATGCATTAACAAAACCAACATATATATATATATATAACTGTGTGCAGAGAGATATTCGGCGAACTAAACCCCTAGAAAATAAATCAAATCATCAAATAGATAAAGTTACCATTATTATATGAGCACACATATATCAAAACTATAAAATATGACAAAATCTAACATAAAAGTGAAAAACTGAAAATTAGGCATGCAATATCCCATTCCATTCCTCAAACAAATGGGCAATTGTTTATCAAATATATATATATATATATATATACTGTACCTTCTTAACAAGAACACCACCCAATGACTGCCCTAGAGGCAATGATGTAATTTGTGTAGATCCAGAAGTAATATATTGGTTCACCAAGTTCAGATGTTTATGGACCTTCAAAGAGTTCTTTGTGCAGATAACATGAGTGAGCTTTTCCAAGGCATATTCATCATCCAATATGACATCCTTCATCACACTCAGCAATTTATCATGAGTAATAGAGTCAAAAGCTTTTGATACATCAGCAACCACAATGAAAATATTAGGCATAGTGACGGAGCTATCTTTCAGAAGCAGCAGAAAAGGTACAAGCTTTCTGTAAACATCATTGTAATCAAAAACTGATGAACCCAACTTCCCGGACATTTCTGTAAATAAACCTTTCAGAACCACATGCACGTCATTAAGAACCTGGTTTACAGACTTGAAATTCTGATATCTCATAGGATTGTGAAACATTTCCCCCTGAAACTTTCTGCTGATTTGAGTTCCAGCAGGCAGCTTCAAAGGCAGTCTTGATGGTGCTTGAAGATTTGCCAGCAGTCTAAATCCAGATTGCTTAGGAAGAAGTCTTGCCCTTGAGTATCCAAACGGCCTCTTCCCCAATATTTTTCTAGCATAAGCATGAGTCATCAGTCTGAACATCTTTTTCTTCATGCATTCTGCTTCTTTCATCAGTTTCTTCCAGGTAGATTTCTGATAGTATACTACATCTTGTCTCCCATTTTCACTGTCCGTAACATAAAAGTTGGCTTGCACTAATGGTGATACTAGATGTGCAAAAAGCCAAAATAACCAGCATTCAAGAATTGCATGCCTGGAAGCATCTGTAATACAAGGCCCACTGCATTCGTTGTCCCTACATCTGCTTTGCTTATTTGACAAGAAAGGAAATTTAGACAGTTTTAATTTATGAATACATTCCTTCAGAGAGAACTTCTCAAATTTTCGCAGGTGAATAAACTTAGAGATATTTTTTCTCAGAATTCTCCAATTAGATGGCTCTCCCAGCAATGGTGGAGGGACTATTCTCCTACAAATTGCCCAAATGAATGACACTACCTGTTTCTTGGGACAAGGCTCAAACAGATCAGCAGCAGATTCTGAAGCATGATTTTTGGGGTGGCGAGGGTTAAACAATTTCTTGTCAATCTGAACCCAATCTTTTCTGCTTAGAAGCAACTCTGTCTGGCAATCATTTTCCTAGTTAACCATTTTATAAGTGTTATAAGCAGTGAAATCAATTTAATAGTTACATGCTAAAGAAGCAGAAACAGGGCTTAGGATTCATATGCACACATAAATTGCCATGCGGACAGGTGAGTAAACGATTGAATTTTGTTTTAACTTTCTTAGGAATAATGTAGCTGCACAGCAATTGCAAAAGGGTAATAAGAAAGAAATATGAATGACAACAAAAATAGAAACAGAAGAAAACTACAACCAATTTCACATAAGACAATTATATAGAAACAAAACATATTTCGAACAACATAAAAGAGCATCCTCAAATAAGAACCTCAATATGATTGGCAATGGTGCTACTAGAGCCATGAATTGAAGATGCGATTGAGCAATGTTTCTTCAACAACCTCATGTGGGGGCAATTCCGAGCCATACGTATGAGTCGTTTGAGTAGCTTGGTAAGGCAGTGATATCTAGGGGCCATGAGCAAAACTGTTATACGGAACATCCAATATAGGATAAAATTTGGGGGAAATATGATCATTATTGATCAGCCAAGCTATAAATCACACTTATCAAGTTACTTCGCAATTCCATCTTTTCAGGCAGGCCAACTCAATATAATCTGAATTGAAAATAAGAACATCTTCAAACTCTAAACACACACGTACACACACACATACACAAACACACAGACACAAACATTTGAAAGGAATAAACATTAACAGTTCTTGTTCCTGCAAGTGAACTAATCTTTACACGGTCAAAAGGGCAAATTGATAGTAGAGATCAATATTCTCAAATGTTCCAACACATGTTGATCGTAAAGCAAAACTAGCAGATGCATAGAAACACTTCTAAATGTGTGAGTATGTGTGTGTTAGGTGTCGTTAATCAGGATATAAATGCAGTAAGCTTTTTCTTACAAGCAGGTGGATAAGACAAGACCACTACTTTGGTTGTGAGAACAAGGCTTTGTCCCAGGATTCTTGTCAAAGACAAATGTACCAAAGATATTGTTGAACAAAACAGAAGCTCCATAACTATTCGGCTTGAGCGTGGACAATGTGTCTGTTTCATGTTAAGGTTGCAGTACAATTACTTCAAAAGAGCTAGAAGAGCAATAAGTGGAGTTAAGAGTGATCAAAGATTTTAAAACAGGAGCATTCTTAAGGAAAACAGGATTGATGAGTGCATATAGAAATGGGAGTTAGGGATAACTATGTAAGAACAGAGAACAGCCATTTTTGCAAATAAATGGTAGTTTAATGCAAATATATTTCATGTATTGAATACTGGAACTAATAAACTTCGTTTTAAGTAAGATTAACATCTTCAACACTCTTTTTAATCTGAGTTTACAATGATAATTCAATCATTTGGAAACAGCTACCGAGAAGGATACGCTTCTTTGGAAACATTGATGTAGAATTATCAAACCTATAAAATAATTTCTTCCTATCAATCTCAGCATTTTTGCTCATTCTTGGTACATTTTGGAAGATTGAACAACAAAAGCAATCGATTTTCTGCAAAGGAAACATGCTCTGTTACTCAAGCAAAAAGAATAGGCTTATTTAAACAGAAAGATGCATTTGCATAAACAACATAGGGATGATACAATATGTGCTGCAACTATTGGCATGCCCATTCAGCACTAACAATTTTATTAAAGTCTATTTATGTTTTTAGCATTTATTGTGTGAGATGAAGTATATAAGGATATTTTGGACTTCTAGTCATACTGTTGGTCACAAATTTTAGCTTCCATATTCACCTGGAAAAGAATGTCAAGTAGCATGCTAAGGAAATTGAAAAAAGAAAACACAAATTAGTAGTTCAAATAAAATATAACTCACCAAACATACACTCTTATCGCTTGAACAGAGAATATTTTGAGGTAATCTGGATGATGTATCACTATTGCAACTTTTTCCTCCATTTTGGATCAAAGAATTAGCATTTTTGTCAATCAACTGCCTGCGTTTTCTTTGCCTCTGCCAACGGAACAGTCTTTTACGCTTCTGAAATGGCAGAATGCCATTCTTTGAACTTCTTTCACATACATTATGTGATAGTCCTTCACTACCAAAATGTCTAGAGCCTGCAGGACCATTGAAATTTCTTAGGAGTTTTCTTTCTAAGTGATATCTCAGTCCATCATCCTTACCATTATTTGCTACAAGCTCAGCAGGGTTCAGAAAGGGCTCAACACCAAGACAACAGGTACTTGGTTGGTTCCCTTCTATGGACACAACTTCAACTATTCGCTTCTTCTTTCCTGATCCTGATATATTGATGCAAAATGGATTTTACCAAAATCTTGCTTGAACATTGTTTAAACTTAACAAAGTTCTGATGCTAGAAACTTGTAAGATCCAACAAAACATGGAAATACGAAAGAAGCTAAAGTCAAATGATTATTTTTGAAGGAATGGGTAAAAGTTAGTCATATAGCAATCAGGATAGAAAACTTCCATTGCAAGTGCTTTTGAAAAAGGATTGTCAAAGTGAATCAGAACTATCAATATGATGGGGTTTAATGTTATACAATATGATGGTTCTAACAATATATACAAATTCCTTTAGGCCCTACATGCAAAAAGTTGGGCATGACAATTGGAACCATTAATCTACCACATATTATGACAAGAATGCAGAATTTTCCATATAAAATCCATGTATTCTGTTGCAGAAGAGTAGGTTGCAGCAAAAGGTGAGCACCCATAAATACTTACAGACAAAAGACCCTTGCCAAGGACAGCATTTAAACTTGCACAGAAAGTATTTCACGGTCAGCTAAACATTCAAATAAAATACAATCTAATTCAAGTAATATCTTACTAAC
This sequence comes from Andrographis paniculata, assembly GCF_009805555.1. NCBI lineage: Eukaryota > Viridiplantae > Streptophyta > Magnoliopsida > Lamiales > Acanthaceae > Andrographis > Andrographis paniculata. Next base: position 4,695,970 of record NW_026137614.1, read on the forward strand.
ATATAGAATGGATATGTGCATAGACAAAATGTACTATCATTTATAAATTCCACCGTCCTCTCCAAATAAATTTTGAACAGAAGGAGCTTTTTGCATGACTAAATACCATAAACATTACCCTTATGCATTGGAAGATGCAGAGTTTTAGGATTGGGCATGTGATATGCAGATTTGAAGTACAAATCACTAATGGGATAACCAGTAATTTGAATATGCTTCCCTCGAGGCAGAGGCAGAAATAGTGATGCGTACTTGAACAAATATATAATCAGAGCATCACCAACCTAAAATTTGTTATCAGCACAACAGTCATATTAGAACCTTTATAATATTAATACTAATAGAAACCAAATAACTCACAAACCCTCATTGAGAGAAGGTTCCAATTTGATGACGACAGTTCATCAACAACAGAATTCGAGCAGCTGTCCTGTGTTGGAAAAACATGTATAATAATAAGTAAACAAAAAGGGAAGGGCAAGAATATATCTAGCCAGGAACAAACTGACTGAGCAGCAACCCAAAGTAAATGAGATCACAAGAAACAAATGACATACAGAGCACTCACTTTATCGTATCTGCAGCAGATCAAACTAGAAGAGGAAGATTGCTCGCACATTATCGTTTCAATGCATCTTTTGACATTCTGAAAGCACATGAAAACTTGTCCAAGATTACATATCTCTAAACAAAATATTTATAGTTAACTAAAATAGCTGAACACTGTTCCACTGCAATTGAAAACAAAAACCTAATGTCAAAGAAGAATGCCCTACAAGAAGCATGTCAAAGGAGCCATTAATTTCACTGGTCCAAAGAGCAGAAGGACTTGACCATAGCCTATCAGCAACAAACCATCCCAATTCCCAATCTCTTGGCTGAGGACTAACTTTAACATATGAGTGAGATATGCGTTGAATGATTTATGTATCTAACCAGCCTTAACAACTTCATTCACGCGTACATTTAGCTAGTAAGAAAATAATAACAAAAAGTCAAAAACAACAACCCTCTTAATCAGATGGATGCTTTCACCTTCTGCTCTTTTCACATCTTCATCAACTACTCAAGATCACAACTACAAAATTCATGCCGAAATTCAAAAAGCTAAGATATCAAGAAACTAAAATGCCTGCCAGCTACAAAAAGCATAATCAGAAACTTTGACAGTACCTTTGGATTGTCAATTTCATTTCCACCAAAAACGAACGACATTATTTTTTATTAAAAATTAAAAAAGTTGCATACAATTCCAACTTCTTCACTCCTATTCCCGCCAAAAATCAAAGCAGATGAGAATGGACAAGGATTCCGGCCGATCTAACCGCAGAAACTGCAGAAACGACGTACACAAGGTGCGCGAACACGTTACCTCACGTTGCAACTGGAAATGTCGGGGATCGAAGGCTGAGAGAGGAGGAGCGTCCTCGGGAACAACGGCGAAGCATCCATTGAGGAGCCTGCGGTAGCCAGGGGGATCGGAGGGCCTGAGGAGCAGGAGCAAGGCTTCGTCGCGTTTGCAGGAGAGGCACTCCGCGCTATTGCTGCTGCTGCAGCTGCAGCAGCAGTTGGGAGGGATCAAGGCCAGAATGGTATCGCAGAGTGGGCGAGCGCGGTGTCGGAAGAGTCGCCAGAGCACCTCCGGGACTTGCTTCCTCCTCTTCTTCTTCCTCATCGCCGGCGGCGGCTGAACTACGAGCGAGTGGTTGGGAATATCCATCGTAGAGCAGAATTTGGGAGTGTGGAGGCGAGGCGACAATCCAAGGGCTACCGGTGACCGTTCAAATTCAAAGAGCGCCAGGCAGTAAAAATAACATTAAACTATTATTCCGCAAAAATTAGAATATTTGTACTAAAAATGTTAAAAAATAAATAAATAAATAAAAATGAAAGAGAATGTAACAATGGAAGTGCATTTAAATAATAATTGTTAATAGAGGATAATAGTTAAGCCTTCATTAGTTGACTTTACTATAATTGTAATAGATAAATTTAACGGACATACTAAAAAAAAATAGAATAAATTTGACTAATAGAAGATAATATTTTATTTTTTTTATGACACGGGGATTCGCAGCTGCTATTCGAAAAAAAATGACTAAACTTCGAACCTAATACCCTGCAAAACTAATACTTTTTCTTTAATATTATTATTAGAGGTTGCCTTATAGCAAATATGACGGGTCAAAACAAAAATTACTTTCATTCTATTTCCGTCAGCTAAATTTATGGTGGTCCAGTATGAAAGATTAAAAAGTTGAATACTAGTAAAAGTAAAAAGATTATTTAATGTATTTTTTAAAATTTAATTAAAAGTTAAAAAAAATTAATAAAAGTAGTGGTATTTATTATAAATAAGTGTTGAATAAATAATAATAATTAATTATTAATTTGTTAAATTTGTCAAAATTAACAATAAAGTAAATTTAGTTGATAGATAAAAAGAAAAGTGATGGTAAAATTGAGTATAAGGGAGAGTAGTTCCATTTAACCCTTATGTTTTTGAGGTCCTTCAAATGGTGTTTTCTTTTTATTTGGTTTGAAAAATTTTATTTTAGATTTGATATTAAAATAATATATTTTTTATTTATTGTTGTTCAATTACAAAGTAACTATTTTATGAAATATTTCATTTTTTTTTTACAAATATTTTTATTTTCCCATTATATCGTTACTTTTACACACAATTTTTATATTTATATTAAAATACTATTATTTCTTAAATTATGTAAAATTAGTAGAAATTAAAGATTTGAGAGTAAAAGAAACACTCTTAGTAATAAATTAGTGTTGCCATTTAGTTATTTTAAGCAAAATTTTGTGTTATTATATATGAATATTATTTTATGATATATCTTGATGAAAATAGTCATTGAATACAATTTTTATTTTTATTTTTAAAAAACAAGTGTTAATGAATGTTGAATATAATTATTATTTTTGTTTTCTTAAAGTAAAAATTGAATGGTGACGAAATGAAAACTAGTGGTGTGTTTGTTCGGGAGATTGTATTAGATTTCTACTATTCATCCCATCTTTTTTCCCCAAAAATATCAAATTAAACACATGTTTTTTATTTATTTTATTATACTAAAAATCAATTTTACATTCAAAACATCACATCAATACCTATTTATATCACATTATACAACTATTCAAATTCAAAATTTTTACTATTCAAATCCCAACTTAAAATCCAAACCGCCAACAAACACCCTGTTATTAGAATAAATCTTAGGTGAGAAGGTCAAATTTGCTTACACAATTATAATCAAATCTAAGTTAATTTAAATGGTAAAAAATCCAGTTGTTTAATTAATTATTTAATTTTTTTATATAATGTACTACTAAATTTTAATTGAATATTTAAAAATGAATTTACATGGGACCATTCTAAGTCTAACTAGGGGCAATGAAATTGAATGGAATAGCCATATTTGACTATTTTATTAGGTGTGTTTGTTTAGTAAATAGTTGGAAAAATTATTTTTTTTATATGATATATAGAAAATTGTGTAAATAATATAAAAATAATGAATATATATAATATATTAATTTTCGAGGGAATTGTATTTTTGGAGAATTGTGGAAGAATGTGTACTTTTCAACACTTATTGCAATTTGTAAGCAACTTAGTAGTCTAATTATTTCCATCATCTCTTGATTACTTAGGGTATGTGTTTTTAGTGTTTTAGTTTAATTTTTTTTAATATGAAGTATATGAAATTGTAAAAGCAGTATAAAAAAATATTATTTTAGGTTATAATATTAATTTTTTGAGATGATAAAATATAATACTATATATTATATATATTAAAAATTCATGATAGAAAAAAAAATGTTTGGAGAAATAAAGCCTTCATTTGTTTATTTATATATTATTACTTAGATCCTATTTATATCGGTATTTAAACACGGGCATTTCACAGGGGACACGTCCGTGTTTGAATACTTATATAAATATGATTTAATGATTGTTTAAATACGCTTGTGTTCGATTCGAATCAAATGTCACTTTGACTTCCGTTACAATCAATCAAGTTAGCATACAGTTGGTCTTTTTCCTGTCGCGATAAGTGATTTTTAGTATTATATTGTATTTTATGATGATTTTTCCCAATTTACTTGGATTTCATTTGTTTACAATTTGTTATGAATTTTCAACTATATATGTTCAATTTGTTCCGATGATCCATATTCAATTCTCATGTTCTATTAAAATCATTTTTGTACTGATTTTGATGTTCCTCAACCGTCTTTTAATGTACTTCACTGCAATAGTTAGAGAACTATGAAGATAGTTCAAAATGATATCTCACAAACATATCAAACATATTGAATTTGACTATCATTTCATTCGTTAGCATGTTTTCTATAGAACTCTCCAACTCATTCTATTATCTTATTCGGATCAGACAACAAATATCTTCATAAAAAACTCTTATTCCAAACAATTTTTATTGCTCTTAAACAAACTAAAGTTAATCTCTAGTGCTGATCTTGAATATGAGGGATTGCTAGTTATAGATATATTATTTGTTATTTATATTAGTTTAGACTCAAACCAACTTGTATATATATATATATATATACACACTTTTGTGTGCCTTTATTTTTGCCATACATTCTCAGAATCTTGTACTCTGTATTAATTATTTTTTTTAATGAGACTGAAAATAAATATAAAAAATAGTTTGATTAAAATCAATTTTGATGGTTGATCTTATTTTTTCTAAATATTATATTTTAGAATATTTTTTAAATATTAATTTTTAACAGAGTATTTTTTTTAGTGTCTAATTAATTTATAATATTAAAAAATTGGTTTGATTGATTTCAAATAAAAATTACTATAATATACAATTATTATTAAAATTATATTAATATTTTTTGTAATATTTTTAAATTTAAAAATAATTAATTATATATTTATATATAAATATATATTTTACCTTATCACATCTCATTATTCAAATAAAAATAAATAAATACTCATTTCGTAGTCTTGTTTACTATTTTTATCGGTCCCAACACAATAGTTTCATTTCTATAAATAATCAACTATAAAATTACCTTTATTTTTTCATTATTATTACACAATTGTCACTATTTTTTATACTAATACACTCATAAGGACAAAAAAGTTTTTTATCCGTACTTTTTACTAATTACCAATATAATATTAATATTTATTAAAACTCGTGTCATATACAATCGAGACTATAATTCTAGAACGGAAATAATATTTTTTTTTTCAATCGTATCACTCAAATTACCCTCCACCAAAATTGTTCTCGAAATTCAAATATTGCATGGTGTTTAAAAGAGAATGACGGAGTATTACATTAAAATACTGTAACTAAAATTTAAATAAAAAAATCCAACCCAAAGTGAAACCAAAGTCTCTCTACAGTATATAGGGGTGGGCACGGTTCGGATATTTGCAAATATGCAGGTATTTGATATCCAAACCGAACCGAACAAATATTCGAAACCGCGAACCGAAACTGAACCGAAAATTTCGGTTAACCGAATCTTCGGTTAACCGAAAATATTTGTACTATTTGCAAATATCCGAACCGAACCGAATTCAAACAAATATTGACAAATAAATCTACTTTTGGAATTGAAACACTCATAAACAACAACACAATATCAGTTCAATTAAAAACAAATTAACATGAAACATAAAGTATATTTAAAAGTCAAATTACAATATCCACGAAAATAAATCTGCGTGTGCATCTTTTCACCGTCGAATTCCTGAAAAATAAGATAATAAAATAATTCTTTTTAGAAAAAATCAATAATAATGCACTGCAATTAATTGTTAAAAAATAATAATAAAACCTGCACAATTATATTTATATTTTGGAAAAAAAATTTGAACAAAAAAAACGGTCCACTAAAAAAACAATAAAAAACTCTGCACAATGTAAATAAAATGGAAAAGATTTTATAATCTTGAATCGACTATTTGTAGTTGTTACCCGAAAGATTTTGTAGTTGTATTGTGCGCGAAGAGTTGAAAACGATTGTCTGGATAGTTGCACACAAACTGCAGAAGAGGGGGTGAAGCCGTGCTGAGAGATGGAATAAAAAATCGCAGAAACAAGATGAAGCCGCCGCTGATTGGCTGAAAAATCGCAAGATGGTGAACAGGTGAAGTACCGCCGATGTCCAGGAGGTAGACGAAGAAATTAGGGTTGTGAAATCGCGTTTGAGATTTGGGAGATGAGGTTTGGCGGTTTGCACTGGGTTTGAACCGGGTCTGCACTGGGGGACTGGCTGTAATGTATATTATTAATGATAATTTATATAAATAAATTATAAATATATAATATAACATAATTAATTTATTATAAAATTATCCGGTTCGGTTAACCGAACCGAAAAAAAGGTTAGAAACCGAAACCGAACCGAACCGAACAAATACCAAATATGCAGTATTTGTATTCGAACCGAATTTGCAGCAAATTCGGTTCGATTTAGTTCGGTTCGACGGTTTTGCGGTTCGGTTCGGATATTTTGCCCACCCCTAACAGTATATATATGTCCATGACCTTTCTCATTATTGAAGGGTAAAATAACCTTCAACAACGCAACGCACCCGACGCATATAAACGAATTTTAAATTGATATCTATATCTAGAATATAAAAATAAAATAATAAAATCAAATAATCTGGATAAGAATGGGAGAGCTGAGAAAGTCAAAATAGTCAAACTGTGCAAACGTGTCCAACCTGCGTAGCCGTACGGTCCTCTTTTTCTAATTTCTAATATTTATTTATTTAATACCCGTCATTTATCTCTTCTTCTCTATAATATCTGATTTCAGAAATATCTCTTTTTATTCCACAATCCAAACACGGCCTTCTTCCAAATCCCCATGTCCGCCGCCGCCGGAGACACCACAATCGCCGCCATCCCCGCCGACGTCCTCCAGTCGCGCATCCTCAACCACCTCGACGGCGCCACCCTCGCCTCCGCCGCCTGCGCCTCCACTCAATTCCTCTCCCTCTGCAACGACGACTCCCTCTGGAAGGACATCTGCAACGCCACGTGGCCTTCCACCGCCGACCGCCGCGTCCTCCGCGCCGTCGCCGCCTTCCCCGCCGGCCACACCTCCTTCTTCTCCGACGCTTTCCCGGTCCGCCGGCACCTCCGGTTCACGGCGCGCCAAACGCCGTTACCCTCGGAGTTAATCTCAGCCGTCGATGTCTCATTCGACGGTCAGATCATCTTCTCGAAGGTTCTAGAAACAGAGACGGTTTCCCCGTGGTTCCTCTGCACGCCCTTCCGCCTGGACCTCCTGGACCCGAAGGAAACCGTCCCCACTCCCCTGGACCTCAGCTCCGGAGACAGCGCGTCAATCGAACGCGCCGCCGAACGTTTCAAAATAACCTGGATTCTAATCGACGCCACGAACCACCGCGCCGTCAACGTCGCCAGCGAGTCGGCGGTGGAGGTCCGCCGGCACTGGCTGACGGACGACGTCCAGATCCGGTTCGCGACTGTGGTCGCCGGCCGGTCCTCCGGCGAGCTCCTCCAGTGCGGCGTGGTGATGACCTTCGGCGGCGGAGGCGGCGGAGGCGGCGAGGCGCGTGTGAAGGAGATCAGTATGCAGGTGGAGGAGATGGAGGGGAAGATCGTGACGGGGGCGGAGGGAGTGGCGGCGGTGCAGGCCGCCATGGAAGGGCAAAAATGGAAATTCGATGGGGTAAGGGAGAAAGATATTTACGAGGAGTATACGAGAATGAAAGCTCAGTTTAGAGAGAGAAAGCAGAAGAGAGAGAAAGGGGTAGACATGGTTTGTATAGCTACAGGAGTCTTTGTCTTCGTTGCACTGCTCCTTTGGATGCTCTCTCGCTCTCTGTCCATGCCCTGAAGTTACTTTTCCTACGGTTTGCTCCAGTTTCTTCTTACAATTTTTTTTTTTTTTTTTTTTTTTTTTTTTCGGGATGAGAGGAATGTGTGTTAAGGTTGATACTTATTTAAGTTATGAGTATCTTTACAATTAATTAGTTTATTTAATTTAATTCAATTTAATTTGCACATATGAAATTCAATTCAATACTTAAAAACGATCATTTTTGGTTAAATTTAGGGTGTTTCTTTATCGCAATTTCTATTTGAACTTTATATTTATTCAAAAAATAAATACTTTTTTTATACAAAAAAATTATATGAAATTATATTTTAATATTAAATTTAAATTAATTTTTTTCAAATTCAATATAAAAAAATCTCCTTAATTTAACATTAAAATAATGTTTAATTAAATATTTTAAAATATATATTTTATAAAAAGCGTCAGGAATCGAGATAATAAAATTAAAAACACAAGAACCTAAATATTTGTGGGTGTTTTCTTCAGTATATTATTTTTCATATAATAATTTTTAAAAATTAATATATTACGCAGAGATTATTTTTATATTATTTACATTATTTTTTATAATTTATATTAAAAAGAATTCTTTCAAAATATTTTACAAAAATAAATACACATTTTCCTCTCATTTATTTATTTTATTTATTTATTATTATTATTATTTAATTAATATTATTAATTACAAAACATCTGCATCTGGTTGCTAAGTGTTGGTGGATGAATTGTTCTTTCAGTATTAATTAATGGGACACTTTTTCTTCCCTCATCAATTAATTTTTGATTCAATCCTAAGTCAGTCCTCATTATTATTTTATTTATTTATTTTTTATTTTAAATCCAATATTTGCGGCACGTGTAACTGGCTGGTTATATGTAATTAATTATTTAGTGATTAGGGATTTTCTAAGTTCGGTAAATTCTTATTTCTGCATACATTCTTAACGCTATTATTACAATTCTTTACTTAATGTAAAAAAATGGGTTCATATGTTTTTAGAGTAATATTTTTGGAAAGTGTCATATATAGTTATTTATATTATACTATTTTATTTTATTTTTATCGGAATTATTATTTTTAATTTTTTTGGGATAATATAAGAATTTGCAATCGTTACCCGAGAGTGCATAATGAGTATTAATTAATGAGACATTTTTTTCTCGTCGACTTAGTCGTAATATATTTTTGGTCATTTAGTACTTTTTGTAGTGTTTTGAAAAACAAAATATTTGTTCACATAGTGCTTTTAAGTGACATAATTTTTCATAAATATTATAAAAATATGAAACATACATGTATTAGTTATGCTCTTTCTGTCTCATATTTATTTATTCATTTACTTTTTGCACGGAGTTTTAGAAATATTAGTTTTATTATGATATAGTAGAAATAAAAATAAAAAGACTAAACTAATTTTATTAGTATTGTATGATATTCCCTCCGTTCACATACCGTGTCTGCTATAATGTAGACAAGAGTATAATTAGTAAATAATTAAAAATGTATTAGTAAAGATAATTATCTTATAATATAAATAATTATAAATTAAGATTAATATAACTAATTAGTTTAATTAAAATTAAAAAGATTAAAATGAGATTAAATTGTGTAATCATTTTCCAAAAATAGAAAGTGACATGGAATGTGGGACGGACAGAAACGGCAACGTGGACATGGTATGCGGGACGGAGGGAGTATAAAAGTAATGACATTTATGTAATATATTGTAAATTATAAGGATATTTGTAACGTTAGTTATAGTATAATTACTAAAAAAAAAGTTGATACTTTGTTATGGAACGGACTAAAATGGAAAAATAGATAGATTGTTAAGAGACGAGTAGTCTTGTTTACCATTTTTGTCCGTCTCAAAACAATAGTCTCATTTCTATAAATAACTATATCAATATAAAGCTATCCATATATATATTTTTTTTTATTATTACACAATTACAACTACTTTTTACACTAATATATTCACAATGACAAAAAAGTCATTTATCATTATTTTTTATATATTATCAATATAATATCAATATTTCTTAAATCCCGTGTCCAACACAATAAGACTAAACTTTTGAGACGGAGGGAATATGATATATATTCATCGACAAAACCAGCCCTAAAACTCTAGGGGCCAAAATGTCATTTTATTTTTATCAATTCAATATTTTTATTTTTTTTACTCACAATTTCTATTAGTTAAATACATATACATTTAACACCGCCATATCGTAACACATTCTCATACTTAATGCTTTGTTTAGACATAATTTTGGGTTTTAGGCATTGTTTTAATTTTTCTAAAAATTATTAAATCACAAGTTTATTTTGAAATAATATATAAATTCGTAGTCGTTATTCTTGTGCATTCTAAATTTTTTTAAAAAAAAAAATTCAAAACTTTCGGTGTTTGTTATTTTAGATAAAAAAAAATTAAAAAAATTCATTATTCATCTCATATGATTTTCATTAAAAATATATTATTTTATATCATAAAACAATATATCAAAATATTATTTCAATAAAAATTCAAATCAATATTTTATTTCAATTAAATTTAAAATTACAATCAAACAAACCTCAAACTATAAGATATTTTCCAAACATGTCCGATCATAAATATAGTTATTAGCATATAATTAGCAGTAATATTTTTATAGTAATTTTAAATAGTAAGTTATCAACTATAGTATTTATATTGATATTATCTAATACTCTCTCTCTCTGTCTCGGATATTTTGTCCCTTTTACTGTAGACATAAGAACTGAGGCAACTCATTCTTTATACAGTAGAGTCATATCTCACCGCTTGATTTACAAGAGTGTGACAAAAATATTAATTTATCAATTTAATTATAGTAACATTTAATCGAATAAAATAAAAAATAAATACCTATGTTAGATATTTTTAAGAAACAACCTTATTTATTATGTCAGCATATGTTACACATGAGTGTTTGGTTTGTTTTATATTTCAACTTTAGATTTTATGTTTGTATAGTAATTTAAAATACAATATTTTAAAAATAAAAAGTAATATTATCCGCTTATTATATAGTCTGTTTCGTTAAATTTACATTATTACTAATTTTAAAAAAGTCAACAAATTAATATTTCACTATTATCATTAAGTCAATGTCTATTTACAATAAATACTATTATTTTCATTACCTTTTATTTTCTTTTATTTTCTTTAATTTCTAATTTATTTTGAAAAATATTTTCAACCATCTTTTTACTTTCAATACGGTATTTATTTTTCTTAAATCTCCATGCTAACCCAAATATTCTAAATAAATAAATAAATATATATATATATCAAATTACATATCACTTCACTATACTATCATTTTATGTCAGTGGGGTTCCATGTAATTTATTTTGATTTTGAAATCATGTGTTCTTGGAGCCTCTCAAAAACCAAAATATCTCATGTTATTGCTTTCTAGATATTTATTATTTCAATTTAAAAAAAAATAATAAAAGGATTTTAAAATGATATAGAGCGAAAAATAGAACATCTTTCAAATTTCATAAAGATGTGTATATAGTTTGTATGATTTATGTTTGATTTTAATTTTTTATTTGACTTTTAATTTAAATAGTATTTGATTTAATATTTTATAAAATATATATATATATATATTTATTAAAAATCATTAGGATAACATAAAAAATGGTTTAAAAGGCAAACCAAGTGCACCTTAACCTTCTTACTATTTAAAAAATCGATTACGATAATCCAAAACATAAAATATTACAAAATTCTTCTCTCCCTAACTTCGTAGTTCTTACTACAACTCTTATAGCTCTTTTGTATCGTCCCAAAATTTCATTTTCTTGAAAAAAATAAAATATAGAATGGTTTTTCAAATTACGTACGAAACAAATTATATTACACTTTCTATGATTTACGGTAAAAAATCACCATTTATCATATGTATTTTAAAAATCGCAATAAACATATTTTTATATTGTAAAGTTCAGGGCAAAACTTCCCATTAGTAAAAATCAAATGAAAAAATTTTAGTTGCAATTCTAGCATGTAAGACATATTGCTCATTAAATTTTAACTAATGCGAGTTTTATATAGAGTTTTAAAATATATATAATGTTTGTACTCTCTATTGTGCTCGAACATATTGATACTATATATTAAATTTCATGAAACTAATAGTGCATTATATTGCCAAATTCGAAAACATGTAATCATAATATTTAGATTCTTCGATTTTTGTAAATCAAAACATTTTAGGTAGAAAGTTCGAAAAGTTTAAAACCGCTACAAGTTCATCACAATCTTCACCTTAAGTAAATGATTTAAAATGTATGGATATGATCATTTGAAAATATTAAGAGTTCTTTAAATAGTAGATATAAAATATCTAAGATAAATGAAATGATTTTAATATTTCGAAATTAGAGAAGTATTTAGATGAACTTCAAAAGCTATTTATAGAAATATTATCATAAATTTTTCTTATTTTATTATCCTTTCTAAGATGATCCAAAATATTTTAGGTATTTTTCGTCTCTAAAATTGCTTTAGAGTTACATAAGGCCGTGTTCTTGATACATTTAAGAGTCTATTATTTTTTAAAATAGTTTAAAAATTATTTTGCACGCCAAGATTAATTATATATGGATTCTAAATAAGTGAAAATTGAATAAGATTCGAATGAACTCAAAGCTATAGAGACGTGTGTATATATATATATATTTGAGGGCTTGATATTGTCTACTAGACATTCAACTTTTTTGTTATAATTGTTATGTCGTGAAATTAAAATTGAAGTCGAAAGAAATACTATATATCTAAGTATAATACAAACGATCGACCTATGAATACGTGGGCTTGCCTCGTTTTTTTTGGATCACGTATTTGGTAGTGAAAATATTTGACTTAGACCACACACCTCAAATATAGGTTTGCCAAATTGAGTCAATTAATTTTCGTCTTTCATATATGTTCCTTTCGATTTCATCAAATAGTTCCAAAAAAATAAATAATTAATTAAATCCGAATGCAAACTATTGATTCAATATCCCACTCCAAAATGTGTAGGATAATTATTGCGATTTGAATTTTTAAATATTTCTTCACTAGCTTCTAGAAGGTACATTATAAATGAATGTAAGTGTTAGATTATGTAAATGATCATCTCATCTGAAAATTTAAGTTATTAAAAATACATATAATTTATTTATTTATCTACAAACGAGAATCAACTAACGGTAAAAAAAACATGAACCAAAATAAATAAGTTACAAAGGTCACCTCTTTTAGGTTATTATTATTATTTTTAATAATGTAAATATTCGTAACTGTAATACCTTAAGTGTGCTAGTTGAAAAAAATTACACTGGGTAACTTAAAAGACAAATAAATGACGTTGTACTTACCAAACTTGAGGCAAGCTCTATGTGACAAATTCAATAAAAAAAAAAAATGTTGAATAGTTAATTTCAACTCGTGATCTTACAGTTACAAATTCACCTACTACATCTACTTGCCTATCATTTACCGATCCTTTTTTAGCACCTTAAAGTTACCCAAGGATGCATTGGATATTATGTACGTCTAACTTGTGGTGTTGTACAAATATTACATTGCAATGGGACAAATTTTGCATGAGATTTTTATAGACAATGGCATTGAAAGCATCATGTCCAAGTCTATCTCAATAATTCATTACTAATGGCTGTCGTAGTTTTACAAGATATTATTACTACTTTGGTGACATTTGGAGGAATAGCCTCCAACCAAAATTTGCGGGTGTGTTTCTTTATTCTAAATTTTTAAATTTTACTATTTAAATTATGTATTTTTTGAAAAAAAAAAAAAGCTCTCTCCATCCCACATTGCATGTCCGAGTTACTGTAAATACAAGAATTTATGATAAATATAATTAATAGATAATTATGAATATATTAGTAAAAATAATTATCCTATAATATAAATAATTAATAAATTAAATTAAGATGTATAATCAATTTTTTCTTTTTTTTTTTAAAAAAAATGATATGAGATGTGAAAATAATAATGTGGACATAAAATATCATCATCAAACATTATTGAAATATAAAACCTAAATAAAAAAATCTCAAACCAAACTCAAAGAAATAGACCCTGCATGTTTATTTCTTCGTCAAATAATGTGACTTGTCTGTCGTGCCTACTTTGCAGAATATTAGGTTCGATCGAATGTTTAGCCAATGCGCACTTTCGAATAGCGGCCGCAGATTCTCACGTCATTAAAAAAAAAAAAAAAAAAGGAAGTCAAAATATGAAAATTAGAGTATTTTATTTTAATCCCGCTTAAAATTGTCTTCTTTTATTTCCGGCCGTCCTATAAAATTAAAATTTTGAAATAAATATTTGAAGACAGTTGTCATTAAAGATGCAATCCTAAGTAAGATAAATTTGTAAGTTGGGACGGCAAACCCTCCGCGTGCCTTGGCAGCTCCACCTTTCAATATCTACATCTATGTTTAATTATATTTTCAGCTTTACGTTTATATTAATATTTAAAGAATTATTACATTTAAATATTAATTTACAATATCTATTTTATAGGAGTACTATTTAAAACAATAATTTTAAAATATAAAATTAAATCTCTCTCTTTTTTTTTTTAATATATATGAATTTATTTATATTTATAGTGATATACAAATAGTGTAAATAAGATAAAAATATTATAAATAGTTAAGAATCTTATAAATATATTAAATAAGACAACTATCATAAATATATTACTTAATTCAAAGTATTCATTTTTGTATGTTAAATTTCAAAGTATTCATTTTTTATTTTAGAAAAAGTAATCGTATACTAATATCAATATAAACTTTTAATTTTTACCTAAATTATAAACATACCATTACATACGTACAATTACATTCAATATTTACTTTCATTATTTTGAAGTGAGACATAAGAAGTATAAATGACAAAATTGTGAAAACTCATTTGAAGTGGAACAGAAAGAGTATATATTTTCTAAATATACCTTAGCAAATTACATTCAATATTTACTTTCATTATATCAATCATATATTTTTATTTAATATTCTATTATTCTCGAAATAATAAAAAACACCTTCAAAATATATTTGAACACACCCAATTCTTTCTTCTCTTTTCTTTCATCATTGTATCTGTAATTTCTTAAACTACATAATTATATACTCCCCTCCGTCCACCAAAGTATTATTTTTTCTTTATATATTACAAAAAAAAAATGAGAATATTATTTATGTTCGAAGAGAATATATATATATTTGAATCTGGCTTGCTCTAAGCCTGTTTTTCAACATGGTTCGTCTTGTGTGATTTATCTTGCCGGCCTAATTTGCAGCTATTAAGTTAGATAAAAAATTTATCCAAAAAATACTCAAAGAATCACAAGATTCTTACACTATATATATATATATATCCTATAAAAGATGACATATTGATCTGGGGCATGAGTTCAACGACTTATCTAAGTAGCCTGTACAAATGGTTAGACCAACTATTCAACACATTGAATCACAATTTTATAAGATACAAATTTCAATTCTATTTCACAAAACCATAACCAGTGATTTAACTCGAAACGAAATTTTTTAAAGAATAAATCGCAATAATTGTATAGTAAAAAAAAAAAAAGCTGAAAGCGTACCGTGGCTTGTATACCTAGACGGTAGTACATAGGGACATTCACATTACAGAGCTAGTTCCGGTAGCCATTTTTTCTCGGTACAATTCCCTCAAGGTTCCGATAGCCGGCTGGAAACCAGATTGCATTGGCACAACCGATACTGCGCGCAGATGCTGGGCGTTGCCATTCTTCGGTTTCGACAGTGTCACCGTCAGTATTTCCCCCTCCAACGCCCTGCATGCTGCCATAGCTGCCGAACAAAACATTATGCGAAAAGAAATCAACAGCTGGAAATCGGATCATATACACATAGATGTTACCATAAAAACAAAAACGAGCTTGTTGATCATCTGTAAGCTAGCCTATGCGAACATGTTGATCGAGAGCAGCAAAAATTGTATTGACAACTAGCTGTTATGTGATCCAATCGACATAAAGCAAAATAATAAAGGTTCATCTGCCGAATTCGAATAATGCTGCAGATACAATTTTTAACACAAATTTTTCAAATTTACTATTTGAATTATGTGTTTCTCGAAAAAAAAATACATTTTTTTCTCTAACAAAATATCCCATCAAAATTATTGTAATAATAAATTCAAACTTACAAACTTTTACCAAATTAACGCACCCTGGGAGTTTGATGCCGAGCATCAAAATGGCTACAGGAACTAGATACATTGGGAGCATCAAATTAAAGAATTATATTTCATCTCTTATGTTGTACTAAATATCAATTTTACATTCAAAACATCACATCTATAAATATCATATCAAATAATTATTCAAATTCAAACTTTATGTTATCACGGCATCTTCTTCATGTTCATGCACTAGGAAAACATTAAAAGACGCATTTGGTCAAAAGCCGGTAACCATAAATGTTAAGAAACACAATTGATCAAAAGATCGTGGACATACAAAGAACACAAGACTAACATTTGCAAAAACTCGCGATCGGTTATCTCAGGGCATTGAACTGGGCGAGTTACACGAGAAGCTCGATCCTTAGTTTGTCAAAAGTTCATATTCAGCTCTCTACATTAACAAGTATTTTTCTACGCTAAATCTAAAACGAACAAAGTGTATCAACATTAAAAATCTTCACTCAAGCAAATAATTCAACTCCAATTGAAAAAGGGCAAAACCAAATTGGTATGGAACACAAAATAGTTACCAGCATACGGATGAGTTTTGGCGAAGTCAAAGAACTCATCTGCTGAGCAACCAAACAACACCTTCGCAGCCCTATCAAACATTATCACCACAAAAACCTCGGTGTCCGTCGCTATAGACATCTG
The DNA here is from genome assembly GCF_009805555.1 of Andrographis paniculata. NCBI lineage: Eukaryota > Viridiplantae > Streptophyta > Magnoliopsida > Lamiales > Acanthaceae > Andrographis > Andrographis paniculata. Next base: position 4,712,814 of record NW_026137614.1, read on the forward strand.
ATTGAGATAAATAACTTCATTGTAAATAATAATGATTCCACACTATTACATTTTTGTAGAATTTCAGAGCTGCTTATTTTCATGAATAGGCATGATACAAATTGAAATTAATATAATACTATAACCAAATAATAACCATCTAAGTTAAATCTAAAGAATCATAACATAATTTAGAAAATCTCTTAGCATCCTCTCAAACAAACTAACTTGAATTTGCCAAAGATGCAACGAGAATCACAAAAGAAAGGCTCTCGACGAAGTTAATGTCGGAAACAGAACTTTCAAGGTAATTAGAGTCAGAAAACTCGCGGGGCTCTTAACAGATAAATAGAATTAGAAACAAAGGATTCCAATGCTATTAAAATCGGAAACAAAACTCACACCATTAGAGTCAAATTTTAGGTTCTCAATTGAATTAGAGCCCGAAACAAAACTCTGAACACAATTACTATCAAAAACATATCTTTCAACACCGAGTTAAAAGCAGGGCTCTTAAATAGATGATCAAAGACCGAATATATAGAACTTTATTAAAACTAAATAACAAATTTGACAGACTTGCAACGCCTTAGGCATAGTTTAAGATCTAATAAAATCAGAATACTTTCGGGTACATTATCGGTGAATGACTATGATACCATATTATATTTTGTAGAATTTCATATTGCTTATTATTAATGATGACTTAAACCAGAGACCTCTAAATGGACATTCAACATATTAGATTAGATGACGAAAAATAATTACATTGATATAACCAAATAATAAGCCCTAATTTGAACAATCATAACAAAATATAGAAACATCTCATCAACACTCACGTTATGTAAATGCATATTGATGTTACCAAATTCCATGAAACAAACGATACAGCAGAAGACTATCTAAGAACTTTATGCCGATGCTTACCAGAACACGAAAGAGGCGTTTGGAACCAGAGGTATTGAAAGGATTGCTCGTGGTGCAGTACCTGCAAGCACCGGCGGCGGCGTTCTCCGGGAGTGTCCTTTCGCAGACGGAGCAAACTCTGTAGCATAGATTCGTGTGATCCACGGCCACCACTGTGCACAATACCGTTGTCGGCTTATCAATTTCAGCGAAAGGCCTCTTCCTCGTTGGCTGATTCATCTTCAATTAGGCGGGAATCTAATTGAATGAAATTGTTGGAAGATTGAAAACAAACTTGTTAGTATTGTGCTAAATTGCTAATCCACCATTAAATTCGACTTCATTGCATTGAATTGCTTCTCGTAAATCCTTTTTTTTTTTCAAAAAAAATGTCGAATTGAAATGGCAAAACAGCAAATGCGTCAAACTATCAAAATTGCCGTAAATGTTTGAAGAATCTAGCAGTTGCTTCTCTTCCAGCACAAAAAAAAAATTGAAGGGGGAGAGTGAACCTGGTTGATGCTGGTGTAGCTTGTCAGAGAAGACGAAGGCAGAAGATGCCGAGCCTCGAAGATGTGAAGTGTGACGGAAAATCAGTACGAAATTGGAGTTTGGTGTGTTTGTCTGTGAATTTTTTAGGTTTTAGGTTTTGATTTTTTATAATAAAAATTTAAATTTGAATAATTGTTTAATGTAATATAAATATAAATTGACGTGATATTTTGAATTTAAAGTAAATATGTATTATAATATAAAAAAGATTATTCTCTACCTATCTAACATAATAAATATCCTTTCAAACATACAATATATTACATATTTTTATATTACATACTAATAGGAGTACTTTTTATTTTTTTTACTGCAATCCAATATAATATTAATATTAAAAAATTTATTTGCAAAAAGTAAATAACACTCTTCCAATTATTTAATTTAATATTTTTGAAAATAAATAAAGTCTGAATACTAAAACTAAAAAAAGAACACAACCTTAATTACTTTTGTAGTTCTGTCATTAGAAAAAAAAAGCGGAGGCGGATGGATGGTCGGCGGCCCGCCGTACCAAGCCGGCCACTCTATTCATCGGAAGGTTGGTACATTTTTTGGTCCTTATTATTTTTTATTTTAAGATAATTGATTAATTATTTGGTAGTAGTAGTCGGATTGAGCTAATTTCTTCGTTTATCGACTAAAAGTTGGACAATATTAGACAATATTTCATTTTTCTATTCTACACTGTCGTGTTTATTTTGAAATTATTTGATTTTTTATTGTATATGGCCGTTTTGTTTTAGAACACCACCGCTGTCACTGCCTCCCGCCCACAACCATTGCTGTCTCGCAGTCGTTTGCCCGCCGCCGCCTCGCAGTCGTTCACCGCGTCAGCCCATCCCACCCACAATGCTCTCTGTAAAAAAAATAAATGTTTCTAATTTTAATTTCATTTTGAAGTAACATTTATTTTTCTATTGTGTTTTGATTTCACTTGTGTTTCAATTTGATTTAGGAGTGTATAGAAAAATTATTTTAAATAACCAAAAAAATTGTCAATGAATCCACTAAAAATTATTATATTACCTCTTAGAAAATAATGTTATCAACTAAAATATCACAAATACGTAATATTTGAAAATAACAAATTCTAACCCAAAAAAAAAAAAAAAAAACCTATTTTTTTTTTATGGAAACACAGCCTGTTTCGGCAAGCTCGCGGAAACAAATTATAGTCAGCACAATAAAACACTCGTCCTAAACATTACGAAGCTCCTTTAAGGGTGTGTTTGTTTGAAGGATTTTGGTGGATTTCCACTATTCATCCAATTTTTTCCCCCCAAAAACATCAAATCAAACACCTATTTTTCATTTTTTATATTATACTAAAAATCAATTTTACATTCAAAACATCACATCAAACCCTATTTATATCACATCATACAACTATTCAAATTCAAAATTTTTACTATTCAAATCCCAACTCAAAATCCAAACCCCCAAACAAACACAACCTAAGAAAACATCTACTTGAATTAAAAAAATAAAATAAAAAAGAAATCAAGACAGCCCTCCACCATGCATTGAATTTGGTGGGGTATTACTTAGCAACATCATACTTCAAATTTTGTATGAAATATTCTGCCAAGTCATCCTACATATATCCAAATCCCAAGATCCATTTTATCCACAAGAATCCACGTGTCAGTCCCTCATTCTTCAGCAGCCAATCCACACAATCCCACAATCGCCAGACTCCACAAATTCCCCAACGTGCAAATCCTCATAACACCATAGTTGTCTTCTCTTCTTTCTTAACTAACCCAAAAAAAAACACAGCCCCAAATCACCCACAAACACAAACACAGATCAAGAACCTAAACCCATCAATGGCTGCTGCAACAATGGCCGCTGCCTCAACCGTTATGGGCTTGGGCACTTCCTCCCTCATCTCCCCCAAGAAATTAAACCTTTCCTCAGGTAAATCAATCAATTTTTCAAACGTCAACAATCAAAATTCGTTTCGATTTCATGTTAATTTTCCCTAATTTCTATTTCCCACAGGATTCATCAAATCCTCAGCCCCAGCAAGGAACCCTCTGAGGCTTGCACAAGCGTCAGGGGGAAAGTTCACTTGGTAATTTCGTCGAACACCTTAACTGCACTAACACTAAATTTTTGTCTAAACTCAAATCATAACGTTGATTTCATTCATTTCGATAAACAAACTAACAGTCCGATCTAATAACTGAAGCTTCGAGAGAGATTGGCTGAGAACTGACCTGAACGTGATCGGATTCGGGCTGATCGGTTGGCTGGCGCCGTCGAGCATTCCGGCGATCAACGGCAGCAGCCTGACGGGGCTCTTCTTCGGGAGCATTGGCCCCGAGCTCGCGCACTTCCCCACGGGCCCCGCCCTCGATTCTCCCTTCTGGTAATTGAACTGAATTGAATTAGGGTTTGTGATTGGGATTTGATGGTGGATTTTGATTTTATTATATATATTTGTGTCGGCGAACAGGCTGTGGATGATTCTGTGGCACCTTGGGCTGTTCCTGACGCTTACGTTTGGGCAAATTGGGTTCAAGGGAAGATCTGAAGGGTATTTCTAGGGCGGGTGATGTATTTGTGAATTTGTATCATAATGTCACCCACTTGGTGATTTTAATTTTATCGTCACGGCCAGTAATGTGTTGCAGATTGAAATAGCTTGTCCACACATTATTTTTTATTTTTTATAATTCGTATAAATATTAAGTATATAAAATACAGCATATATTTAATTTATATAAATAATAATATAATTTAATATAAAATATTATTTTATATTATTAAATTTTCATATTTAATATAATAATTTTTTTTTAAAAAAAAACAGATTCATTTAAAACGTTAGTGAACAAACTCTTTATATGTATTTTCATTAGTGAACTCCTTAGATATAGTATTTCCTTAGGGTGGTGTTTGTTGGAGAATTTGTTAGGATTTTTACTATTTATTAAAAAATAAATTTTAAAAATATTAAATCAAATATTTATTTTTTATTTTATATATTACACTCAAAAATTAATTTTAAAATATTTATCATACAATTATTTAAATTTAAAATTTTTACCGTTCAAATCTCAATTCAAAATTCAAATAGAAAGCAAACCTCAAATCTTTACTCCTTCCTTAGGCTATTTTTATCCTTATTTGATTTGGTACGAAAATTAATAATAATATTTTAATATAAATATAAAATAGAAAAATAAAATAAAAAATAAAATGTGAGCATTATAAAAATTTTGCGTGAAAGTTAACAAGAAAATAATGAAATAAAATAAAATAAATAATGCCAATTGAATTATTATTTATTAAAATATGAATAATTAATTTATAAGTGAATAAAGTATTTATAATTGTATATAAGTTTAACCAAGAACTATTACGGTGGTGAGAGTATAATGTAACAATTATAATTTCGTAAATTTTCACACATAATTAAGTATTCAATAATAATTTATTAGGGATTTTTTTTCTATAAAACTTGAAATAGTCCTTTTTCCTTTTTTTTTTTTTTTTTTTTGAGAATTTTGCAAATTTTTTCATTAAACTACATTATTATTATTATTATTATTATTATTATTATTATTATTATTATTATTATTATTATTAACGATTGTTATGATATATTGGAATATATATATATTTATGTACTCCAATTATATTTATAATATTACTTTTATTAGAGAAATTAATAAGATTACATTTATTTATTTAGACAATTTATATTCTATTATAATTAAATATATATGATTTATTTTGAATGAAAGGAAATTTAATTTTGTATTCCAAAAATTATAATCTAAATGAGTTTGCTTATTTGGTATTTTGAGTATGTACTATTTTCCTTTAAATATTATAAAAAAAATAATAATAAAACATTTATACATATACATTAATACAAAACATTTATTTTATCCTGTCATTAAAAAATTAATAATTAAATAAAAATATTATTTTTTATATTATCAACGTAATTTTTTAAATTTATATAAAAAAAAAAGGTAAAAAAATACATTAATCCAAAGTACAAAGTTGAACAAACTCTTTTGTCATTAACATCTAAACTAAGGCAAATTACATTAGGCAACAATGTGCAGCAAAATTCTCGATTTTTTTATTTTTTTGGGAACTACATGTTTCCATCAAAATTATTATATTGTATATTATGGACTAGTTTGAAATTGATTTGAAATAGAATTATAAATTTAAATTCTTATTAGCATTTTAATGTGATATTTTATAAGATAAAATAAGTATGTATTTTTTTTATTAAAAATCCTACAAAATAAATAATGTTAATTTTAATTTGAAATACTAAATCAACAAATTCGATATATTTTATTAAAAATCATAAAAAATAAATAATAACTACAGTTGAAAATATATATATATATATCAAAGTGAATATGTCCTAATTGTTCTATACAATGAACATTTGGGTGTGTTTGTTTGGGAGATTGGATTGGATTTATACTATTCATCCAATTTTTTTCCCTAAAAATATCAAATCAAACACCTATTTTTCATTTTTTATATTATACTAAAAATCAATTTTACATTTAAAACATCACATCAACCCCTATTTATATCACATCATACAACTATTAAATTCAAAATTTTTACTATTCAAATCTCAACCCAAAATCCAAACCCAGACAAACACACCTAAGTATAATTTGAAGTTTAACATGAAAGCAATCACTCAAAAATATGACAAAACTACTAATGAAAGACAATTGGATTGCTTTTTTGCTATTTTCTTTGTTTTGGTTATTTGTTTGAATATTAATTTGAAAGTAATATTTTGAATAAAAAAATACTCCCTCATCCCAGAACTGTAGTTTAGGTTGTGTTTTGCAAAAGATTTAAGAAATATTGATATTATATCGATAATGGGTAAAAAGTAGAGATAAAAAGATTTTTTTGTCCTTGTGAGTGTATTAGTGTAAAAAGTAGCGGTAATTGTACAATAATAATGAAAAATAAAGATAGTTTTATAGTGATATGATTATTTATGAAAATGAGACTATTGTTTTTGACACGGAGGGAGAATATAATATTTTTTATATAAAATTGCGATACTTGTGTGATTAAAAGAATAATAAAATCATTTTTTATTTTTTATTTTTTAAAAAAACACCAACTCACAACCCATCATTGCAAATAAATCAAATTCAAATAATGCAAATTTAATATTGTAATGGGCCAAACTGAAATGAATCAAATATGTTGGCCCAACTCGATACTACTATTATTTATAGGCAGTTTACATGATATATGTTTTTTAATATCTTAAATTTAGTTAAATATATTATTTTAAAAAATATATATGTATATGCACACCATTTATTTAAATTTTAAATTTTTATACTAAAAAAAGTTTAGGCGGATTCTAAACTTTAGGCCTATAATTATTATAATACATATGGAGTGTTCTCTTCATATTTATTTTTATTTATGTCTCTTTAAAAAATGTCGCATAAAATATTATGAGTATATTAAAAATAATTTTTAAAAATATTAAAAATAAAAATAACGTAAACGACAGCCTCTTTTGACCAATTAAGTAGCAATAATATTATTGTTGTAAAAAGAGAGCGAGGGGTCGTAGGGGCCATGTGGTGGGGCCTACAATTATTAGAAGTTCGTGGGTGTTTTATGGAAATTTCGGATTCCCTTGTCCTTATATGGAAATAAAAATCCCTACAGATCCGTTGCACTTCGTTGATGGCCCCCCCCCCCCCCTTGCTGAACTCTTGTGGGTCCCGGTCCCGAGTCTCGTCAGTTTTGTCGATCAAAGGTAACACCTATAGGACCTGAGATCCTGCCCCCTGTATAAACTTAATGCATGTCCACTCACTTAATTACAATAAATGAGGCAATATTTGAAACCCAAAAGGTTAAAAATAAAATAAAATGAAATAAATTGTTGATATAATTTTTTATTTAAATAATATTTTTATCATATTATTTTTTGAGATAAAATAATAATATTATTTATATTATTTATTTATTTCTTTTTATGTATCTAATTTTACTAAATGATCCATTGCTACCGTTAGAAGAAAGACAATAATTTAAAGAAATTAGCCTTTAATTCTTATTAGATATTATATATATTGAAAAGCATTTTTTTTAAAAATATTTTTGTTTTATTATTTAGTATTTTGACTTGAGTTTTTTTTTTTTTGTTTTTTAAATTATATTTTACGTTAAATGTTAATTTGAGAAAAAAATGATTGTGCAGACAAAATTATTTATTTCTTAATTTAGGTTTGGATATAAAAAATTAATTTAATATTTAAATATTATTTTATTAAAAAAATATTTTTTTCCAAAATATAAAATTTAAATAATGAAAGTTAGAAAACTTTAGTAAAAAAAAAAAAAAAACTCCCTACATTTTAGACAATATTTACCACAAATAAATGTATACATAAGTAATTATAATTATACGGGATTTAGTTAATAGTAATTATAATTATATAATCATACAGTGTGCTGTAAATAGTAAACATTAAAAAATCGAAAATAATTTTGATACTACATGTGAAGAAATGGGTATGGCGGTGATGGCCGCCTCAATCAATATTCACACACACACACAGGCGTTGAGATCCAAAACGAATCTCTACCGTTTATTCCCAAAACTGAACGGTCAAGATCGTAAAAACAGATTAAGCTCCAGGGAGTGGCGGGTGCTCACGTGGCTGCCACGTGTTCACCCTTCTTCTATATCTGAAAACCGTCTCTCTCCCTTTCTCTCTCTCTCTAAAATTCTCTCTCTCTCTCTCTCTCTCTCTCTCTCTCTCTCTTACATTTCCCTTTCCATGAAAAAGTGTCTGCAGATTCGCCAGTTGAAATCTCCCCCTCTCAGTCTGCCCGCATTTTTTGCATCGCCTTTTTCAACTAAATAATCTGCAATCTTCAAGGACGATGTTGCTGTAGTTACCAACTTACCCTCATTTTGCAGACTTTCCATCATCTCCCTCGCCTGGTTTGAAATCGGGCGTTAATTCGCGTGCCGTCGTCGTATTCAGTTCGTTTTGTTGTGCATACGACGCTTGAATCGATAACTGGTACGCTTTTATATCGTTTTGATGCATAATTTCCTGACTGGACGATGAATAGTGCTTGCTCGGAATGCTCACTTGTTTTTGGAAATGTAAAATTGGAATTGAATCTTTGTCTGATCAATGGAAGATGAATTTCGTGTGGAGTGAAATCATAGCTTTAGATCTGTTGAATGCTAGGGATATTCGCAGTTGAAATTGTAGGCAATTGTTTAGCGAATTGGTAATTTTGTTAAGGAGATGTTATGAGTTCAATTCTCATCTATAGTCTAAATAGTCTGGATTTTGATAGTTAGTAGCAATAGTGTGCTAATGATGGAATAAGAAGAACACTTCAGGAAACAGTAAGAGTGAATTTTGGAAGATGAAATTAGGGTTGGTATATATTGATCGAAGATTTTAGTCATGCAATTTTGGATCAGTGGATCTTGCTTTGCTTGATCTTCTTCGGAGTTCTGTATATGAGATGAGATTACAATTTTCTTGCAAAAATTTTGAGGTGTTATGTAAGAAGATATGTTATAGAAAGATCAATGTTATTACGAATGATTTTGTGATTCAGGGAATGGATCCACAGAGTCAAAAATCAAGAGCATTGACAGGGTCCAAAAAACATCAGCAGACTGATTGCGATCCAAGAAGTTCGAAATCGCTCCCCGATTGCTTGGTTGAGGTAGTCTTTTGATTGTTAGATCAGAGCCATTGTTATGCTTTCCTTTAGTTTAAGTTTAATTCTTATCTGTTTTACCTGTTTTGTGGCTTTAATTAAGCTGTTCTTGTCTCTCATTATATATTATCCGTATACGGATTCGTGTATTTGGTTTGGTTAAAACTTAAAAGCTACTTTCCTAAGATTGAGCAGTTTGGATTTTCCTGATCTTCATTGAAATTCTGTTCTGTTGTTGCTTTTAGAATTGTTTGAAGAAATTGAAAATATATCGATGTTAATAGCTCGGGGCAGTGAACATGATTTGGTTATAAGCTACTGTTCTGGTATTAAGCAGTTTGGATTTTCTTGATGTTCATTGAAAACTTAAGAACAACTTGCACGTGTTATTGGCAATTCTGTTGTGTCTTTGCTTTTATAATTGTTCGAAGAAAGGGACAACAATTGATGTTAATAGGTTGGGGGCAGTGAACATGGTTTGGTGAAAAGCTACTTTTTCTGGGATTAAGCAGTTTGGATTTTCGTGATATTCATTGAAAACTTTCGAACAACTTGCACGTGTTTTTGGCAATTCTGTTGTGCCGTTGCTGTTAGAATTGTTCGAAGAAAGGGACAATAATCGATGTTAATAGGTCGGGGCCGTGAACATGGATTGCCTTTTCTTCTGTTATTCTCACATGTTTGTCTCATTGCCCCTATCAGTAAATGCTTAGATTTTCTCGTTTGTTTGTTGTCCGATCTTTGCAAGAACATTTTCTGTCTTATCCTATCTCGTTGCGTATTTCTTTATGTCATAGTTGTGATGAATACGATTGAATAAATTTACCTAGGAAATACAGGCGGCAAATAAGACGCGTACGCAAGTTGGAAGTCCGATGAAAGGGGCGACGAATCCTCTTAAGGATGTCTACAATGGCCTCATAACATCTAAAGAATTGATCAAAGTAATGGACCGCGTTTACCCCGTCGAACAGCAAAGCTCGACGATCGTATCCCTTTTCTCCGCCCTGAAATTCGAGCTCGATCGAGCGTGCGCCAATGTCGGGAAATTAATTGTCGAGCGGAACTCGAACCGGAGTGACGTCGAGATCCTCTTGAAACACTTTGAAAAGGCGAAAGCTTTCTGGAAATTAAAAGAACAGGATCGAATCTGCAGCGCCGTTAAATCCATAGCCGGAGAGCTCGAGACAGAAAAGAAGCTGAGGAGACAAACCGAGCGACTAAACAAGAAACTCGGGAGGGAGTTAGCCGAAACTAAGGTTGCCCTAACAAATACAAAGAAAGAGCTCGAGAACGAGACGAGGGCGCGGAAGATATTAGAGCAAGTATGCGACGAGCTGGCGCAAGGGATCGGCGAAGATCGAGCTGAGGTCGAGGAACTTATGAAGCAATTCGAAGAAGTTCAAGAATCCGTCGAGAAAGAGCGGGAAATGCTTCAAGTAGCTGACGTTTTACGGGAGGAACGTGTGCATATGAAGCTCTCCGAGGCGAAATTTCAATTCGAGGAAAAGCACGCGCTCGTCGACAAGCTAAGGTTCATAATATCGAATTTTCCTAAAAATTTTTATTTGTTGAAGCCGTTACACGAATTTATTTTCGTCAGGTACGAGCTCGAGACGTATTTGAAGGGGAAGGGCTCCGATGATGATGATCGTCGAACATATCGCTCCTCCGATTCTCCGCGTTACGACAAGATCAAAGAGCTCCAGATGTACTTGCGGGAAACGCTCCCCGGCGGGTACCAAGATCAAAAGAAAGAAGAGATCGATGCGGGAAACGGTGGAAACGAGCTCGACGGTGACGATTCAGCCGAGACCGATCTCCACTCAATCGAACTCGATGTCGACGATACGGGACAGGCGTTTCCGTGGAGCGATGGCGTTGGGATCGAATCGAGAAGGAATCCGAGTTGTAAGAGTAAAGGGCGAAAGAAATCGATGATGGTATCGACGAATTATAGCAATGGTGGCGAGGAAGATGAAATTGAGCGATACAATATGATCAAGGATCTTCGAGATCACATTGTTTCGGGTTCGCGATCGGGTTTGTCTCGGGAATTCGAAAGATCGGGCGAAAATTTGGCGATGTCGTTGCCGATGCCGAAGACGAGCGTTGTGGTTACATCGAAGGATTCTAACCAGGTAACATGTTGTCAAGGTTAGTTTTCCTCAATTGTGCCAATGTTGTTTGAAGATGTTAAAAAGTGACTATTTGATCGATGATTTTATATAAGTTATACTACTATAGTTTACATACTTAGACGAGAAATGAAAAGTTTTTCAATGTTGTAGTATAATCAAGTGTTTGTTTATTGTTGTTTTTATTTTTTTTAATTATTAACTGTTATTTTTCGAAGTAAATTTTCAATCAAATTTACTGTCCTGTAAATTAATTTCGATAAGACAAATTATATTAGATGAACTGTAAGGTTAGAATTTAAACTTATGAACTTAGAATGACGAATTCACCACGCTAAGAGTTCATCTGTTGTGGTGACTTTTCCGATTCTTAAATATTATTCCATTGAAAATTGTATTTATATATATATATATATATTATATTTTCTGTCTAGGTTAAAAATTTATATTTATTTTTTTTGTGAAGTTTAAAAAATAACATCGAATAATTAAAAATAATACAAAGATAATTTTATTTTATTGGTGTAAAAGTAATAATGTGATTGTTAAATAAATATTTGTAAAAAAAATGAAATCCATGGTTATTAGTTACTTAAAAAAAATTATTACTTTGTAACTTGGTTGGCAATAAAATAGTATAAAAATCCGTTTGTTTATTGAAGACAGGTAGATATTAATCCAAAATAAGTATACAATATATTGAAAATATCGCATCATATTATATTATATTGAAAATTCGATACGATAGGTATATATATAATATTGTACTGATAATCCCTACTCCAAATTGTTGGTAGTATTAAAATAATAGTATATATTTTTATTTTTATTTCGATATTTTAAATGTAAAATCAATTTTAATATAATATAAAAAAAATACAAATAAGTGTTTAATTTGATATTAAAAAAATTGATTAATAATAAAATTTTGGATAAAAATTAACAAAAGAATATTATATAATTCATACTATTTTATTTTACAAAATATAATATAAATATTCAATTTTTTCTAAAATGAAGATAATTAGAACTATCATTAGAAAGAGATTGCAGCATGTCACTCATAGAATAAATATATACGTTACAGTCGAATACGATTATTTTTTCTGCACCGCTAATTTAGTAAATTTTATTAAGGCCGTGTTTAACAATTAGTTTATAGCTGTTAGCTCTTAGCTGATTCAATTAGCTGATAGCTGTTAGCTGATTCAATTAGCTGGTTTGACTAGCTGATTCGATTAGTTGTTTGTATTAAAATGTTTGGTAAAACAACTGTTTGATATTAGCTGTTTATACGTAAAATGACAATTGAGGACATTTCTATTTTATTTTTGTTTCTAATATATTCAATTATGTTTTTTTGAGTTTAGAATGTTTAAAATTTTTTGTTATTAGTTATTGAAAATTGTAAAAGTGTTATAAAAGTATTTATTTTTATTACAGTTAGATTTAAAAAAAATAATATATTTTTATTGAAATATGTAAATAGTTTTTTCTATTGAAAATGATGTAAAATATAAAATAATAAATTTTTCGTGCATATATTTATTATGTTAGTTATCGATTAGTTCATTATATTTATAATTTTCAATAAATTTAATTTATTTAATTTATTTTTAGTATAAAATTTATATAATGTAATTTTAATATAAAAATAAATTATTAATATTTATATTTATATTTTATATTTTATGTTGATTTTAATAAATTTATATATTTTACAATTAAAATAATTTTTATATAAAAATTAATTATTTTAAATTTATAAAAGTAAAACTATATTATAATAAAATATTCTAATATAATCAAAATATATTTATTTGTGTAAAATGCATAATAAATTTTTAAGGATATATAAGGAATAATTTTTTTTTTTTTAGAAAAAACTATTTCAAAACGTTGGGTAAGTTAGCTTTTCAGAAATTAACTTTTTGGGTCCAAAAAGCTATTCTAAAAAGCTAATTTATCAAACACCTAAATTAGCTTTTTGACCGGTCAAACAGCTAAAAGCTGTTCAATAAGCTAAAAGCTATTCAAAAAGCTATTTGCCAAACACCCCCTAAATAGTTTTATATAATAATTTAATAGATTGATATTATTACGATATAATATATTTGAATTTTTTAAATTAACACTATACTTTTTTTTTTTTTTTTTTAATAGTGTTAACTTATTAATTTAGGTGTAGTGTAGACTAGCTAGGCTATACATGTTAGCGTTTGGTGATAGTTTATTTATTTTTCGGCAATAGGTTCATAATTATGAATGAATGGTTAGTAAAATTTATGATTTATTTATTTATTTTTGAAATAAAATAATAAAAATTTTAGTATAATATTTTAAATGCCAACTTTATATTATAATAATCAGTAGTTAGAATAATTAAGATGGTGATTAGGATTAAATCATATATAAAATATAAAATTATAATACTATCTACATAAAATATGCCATAATTGATTTAACACAAAGATTACTAATGTATAATGCCACTATTGAGTATAAATATATGATATGAATCGACAAAACATAATAAAAATTCATATAATATATACTAATTTAATTTAAATTATGTAACAAAAAATAGTTATTTATATAATGACTGGCATTAAAAAGAGATTGCAATGTGTCACTTGTATAATGGCTTAAATGGACAAAATGACAATTTCTTACCTCTATATATGTATATAAGTTAAAGACAATAAAATTTAAGGGTTAAAATTATTTGCATGGCTTCAACTTCTTTAAGAAAGTAAGTTCAATTGTGAGACGGTTTGACCGTGTATAATTATACCTAACGTTAAAGATTTGATTTTATTTACTTATTTATTTTTAATGAAATGTTTTAATTGTTTTGAGGTTGGAAAGAAAAGTAGCTTTGATAACCGGTGCCGCTAGCGGCATTGGCGAGGCGACGGCTAGGCTATTCTCCCGACACGGGGCTAAGGTTGTAATAGCCGATGTCCAAGACAACCTAGGCCAAAAAGTCGCGAATGATTTGGGCTCATCCTCGGCCATATTTGTCCATTGTGATGTCACCACAGAATCCGATGTAAAAAATGTCGTCGACACTACAATCTCTAAGTTTGGAAAGCTCGACATAATGCACAACAATGCAGGCATAATCGGCGAGCCCAATACTAGTATTCTTGAAAGCACGTTAACTGATTTCGAACAAGTCATCAAAGTTAACCTAATCAGCTATTTTCTTGGTACTAAACACGCTGCCCGTGTAATGATTCCTAATCGCAGTGGCAGCATAATAATGACAGCGAGTACGTCTAGTGTAATAGCCGGTGGCGCACCACATGCCTATACTAGCTCGAAGCATGGAATAGTGGGGCTTACTAAAAATACCGCGGTGGAGTTAGGACAACATGGTATTCGTGTGAACTGCATCTCGCCGTATTTGTTGGATACTCCCTTATCGAGGGTTTTCTACGGAGATGATGTTTTTAAGAAAGTGTATCCTAATGGGAAAATTTTGCATCGGGATGATGTGGCTGAGGCCGCGCTATATTTAGCAAGCGATGAGGTTGGCTATGTGAGCGGCCATAATCTCATGGTGGATGGAGGGAATAGTAATTTGAAATTGGGATTCAATTATTTTTCTCAATCGAAGTGAATCGCGAGGTTCTAATGATTCGTGCGAATCATTGTTAGTTTGTATGAAGGACATGAATTGATCCAGTCAAGTCAGTATGATGTTGATTTGACAAGATCTAACATATGTTATAGATGTAATCAACCTATATTTATACCTATCTCAACGTATTTATAAAATACAATATATGTTGATATAATAATTCAATATATTTTATATTATGACATATGTTGATCCGATCAAATGAGCATGCTGATTTAGCCGGATCAGCACATATCCGCAACCTTGTATGAAACTTTCATAATAAATAATAATATGATGTGTGTCTTGTGTTCTGATCATCGATGAGAAGCTAAATATATGTAATTTTAAAGAATAAATTCATTTGGAATACCAAAAATAATGATAATAATAATAAAAATAATACTTTCTCCATCGTGGCTATGGTGTCCACGTTAAGATAGACACAAAAATTTAAGAAGTGTATAATTAGTAAATAATTAAAATATATTAATGAAAGTAATTATCGTATAATAAATATCATTATAGATTAAGATAATTAATTAATTTAACTAAAATTAAATAAATTATAAATTAAAAAATATAAAATAAGATTAAAGTAAAAAATAAAAACCATAAGTGACACGAAGAGAATAATAATAATAATAATAATAATAATAATAATAATAATAATAATAATAATGAAGTTTATTTGAATAGGATAATTTTACTCTCCCCTTGCTATGACAAAGATACAATAATATTTTTATTTTTATTGGCAAATATTTGTATTTTTATTGTTGTTCACATTGATAATGTATTCTTGTATATATTTTTTGTTCGTTGGAAAGATATATATACTTTTTCGTTGTTCAGATATAATATATAAATTGATTATTAGTGAACGTAAAATATATTATAAATACTTAAAATTTATATTTATTTACACCAATAATACTAAATTAAATTAAGACACAAGAGTAAAATAATATTTACATAAAAAAATTCCTCAAATTACCATCAAATTATAATATTCATCTCCTAAAAAAACAAATAAAATATATACCATACGCCTAGATATATATTTATCAACAATAATTTAATAAATTAGTGTAGCTTGTGTCTAGAGTAAGGGGCTTGGGTGCATTATATTGATAATATCAAGGTTTAATGTTACATTTTATAGTCTAGCCCGTGTAGCATAGTCTATTTATTTATTTTTGTTATATCAATGGTAAGATCTAACACATGTAAGATTTGTTTGTTCAATAATGATTAAATTTATATTTTCAAATTCAATATTATTTAAGAAAAATATTAATTTAAATTTTTATAATAGATTAAAAAATAATAATAATATTTTATTAGTTAATAGAAATATATAAGATATTATGTTCCTTTTATTTTATATATATATATATATATAAACGTCTACTAATATATTTATATAAGTAAAAAATTAAGAATATTTGATATTAGTATAAGATTATTTTTTATTATAATAAGAAATATATATTTTGAACGGGACAAAGATAAAATTGATAGTTTCACTTAAAATTGAAGAAGTATATATATATATAACTTTTATCTATAAATTTAATATATTTTAATATAATTTTACCTTTAATTAATACTACTATAATCTTAAGATTATTATTATTATTAATATTTCTTCTTTCAAATTCAATTAAAACTACACTTTTAAAGTATGCCATCATAGAAGGGTCCATAATTTTGAAACTAGATGTGGGGAGTCAATTAGGGTGTGTTTGTTTGGGGTTTGGATTTTGAATTGGGATTTGAATAGTAAAAATTTTGAATTTGAATAGTTGTATGATGTGATATAATAGGTGTTGATGTGATGTTTTGAATGTAAAATTGATTTTTAGTATAATATAAAAAATGAAAAATAGGGGTTTGATTTGATGTTTTTGGGAGAAAATTTTTTATGAATAGTAGAATTTGGATGAAATCCTACAAACGAACACACCCTCTATTTCCAAACGTGTCATAAATAAATTACCACGTGTCTTTGGTGATAGAGTGATATGATATGTTGGAAAATATTTTTACATATTATATGTCATAAAAAATTTAGATACTTACAAATTAATAGAGAAAAATTATGGGTATGTTATTTTACCATTTAAAAACAAAATTAATACTATCTGTTTAATATATTTTTCAATAAAAAAAAATATTTTCAAATCAAATCAATACTTTATTTCAATTCAATTTTAAACCACAACATAGATATTTATAAAGTTATAATGATTTTGTATTGAAATTTCCCATATAGCAACTATCTTACACCAAAATTTTGGTGTAATTTTTTTTTAAAAAAATAAATAAAATCAATTTCTTTTTTTTTTTTTTTTTATTGGATGCAGTTATTATGTTAAACATGGTGCAGACAGCATAATATATAAATATATAACAAAAAATGATATAACGATGTAGAGTGAACTTGTAATCGTAAGGTCGTGACACCTCCAGATCTACCTGCGACAACGGCTGCGGTGTAGGTTAGTTGAAACAATATGTTGATTATGTATTTATGATGTGTTCAATAAAAGAATCAGTACTATAATAAATAAAATTTTTCAATATAAAAATTATCATGACACATACCATAATAAATATTGGACTTAACTTTTCAGTATGTATAAATATAGTCACTTTATGGAGGTAACATTCACTAAAATTGTGCTACCTTTGAACTACATATATACACACAAAATGAATTAAAATATTTTCTTCCATTGCTTTGCATCTATGAGAAAGTAAGTTGAATAGTTCATATGCATAATTTTCATGTTCTTTCTCTATATATATATATATATATATATCTTTTTTAACGAACTTTTATAATTGCTTTTAGGTTAAAAGGAAAAGTAGCTCTGATAACTGGCGCCGCCAGTGGCATCGGCGAGGCGACCGCTAGGCTTTTTTCCAAACACGGAGCCAAGATCGTAATAGCTGACATCCAAGACGACCTAGGCCAAAAAGTTGGAAATGATTTGGGCTCCCCCTCGGCCATATATGTTCATTGCGATGTCACCATAGAATCCGACGTAAAATATGCCGTCGACACCGCCGTCTCTAAGTTCGGCCGGCTCGACATAATGCATAACAACGCCGGCATCAGTGGCGAGCCCAAAACTAGCATTCTTGAATGCACACAGAGCGATTTCGAGCATGTCATCAAAGTTAACCTAATCGGTTATTTTCTCGGTACCAAGCATGCTGCCCGTGTAATGATTCCTAATCGTAATGGCAACATATTAATGACGGCTAGTGCGGCTAGCGTCGTTGCCGGCTCCTCACCACATGCAAGTGCTAGCTCGAAGCATGGCGTAGTAGGGCTTACTAAAAATACTGCGGTGGAGTTAGGACAATATGGTATTCGCGTGAACTGCATTTCGCCGTACGTGGTGGATACTCCTTTAGTCAGAGATATGTTTGGCGCAATCGATGGTGTTAGCGAGAAAATGTATCCGTATTTGAATGGGAAGATTTTGCGAGCGGATGATGTGGCTGAGGCCGCGCTATATCTAGCGGGCGACGAGGCGAAGTATGTGAGCGGCCATAATCTTGTGGTTGATGGAGGGTTTAGTATTGCAAATTTAAAGCTGAATTATTTTGCTCAAACCAAATGAATTAAGGGGTTTTGAATGATTATTGGAGGGAGTTGTAGTTTGTTCGAAACTTTTGGATGTAAGAATAATATGATGTTATGTGCATTTTTGTTGTGGATGGATCATGATTTGTAAGAATTTGTGGTAAGAAGTTTTGTTGATATGTAGGATCAGTCAACTATTTTACGACATGTCTATGTCTGGCTTGCAAAGAGAAGAAAGTGGCCGATTGAATATTTACATATTCTAAATTAGAATTGCTTAAAACTCTAAGGTGTATTTGATCAGAATTTTTAATCAATTTTACTATTATTCAATATTATTTGATTCATAATTTTTAATTATAATATATTATTTATTTTTACAAAATATTTAAATAAAAATATTATTTAAATTCAAATTTAAATAGAAATTACGCAACACTCTATCTAGGCATCGGATCACCTGTCTAGAGGGTTTGTCCGTCACCCCTGTCCATCCTATGGGAGGGTAACCCATGTCAATGTCTTTTTATTTAATTTTAAATAAAATTCTTCATTTTTGTATATTCTACTTCATATTATTAAACTTACTTTTCATTCAACATTTATCATCGATTTCGCCAGCGATTCACACTCGGTGGTTCTTATTTCTATATTTACTTTTCTCGAAGCTCTCGAATTTCACGGTCGTTCCCGCCTTGTTTTTTTTTTTTTAAATCTTCAAATACTCGGTCATTCTCTGTGTATTGTAAGTGATCAGAAAGCATATATCCCGACGAATTTATTTCTTTTGTTCTTTTATTTTTTACTGCTTCAGGCTCTATTATTATTATTATTGTTACTGTTATTATTTATTTATTATAGTTGAAAACATGTCTATAATCACCAAAGAAAGAAAAATACTAAAAATTTGTTATTGTAGAAACACATGTGTATAGTTTTTATATTTTATAAAATTTAAGGAACTTATTATATGAATTATTTTGAGTTTTTACATCAATTGAGATTCAATACTAAAGCCACAGTATCAAAGTTTAGCACAAGATCAACAAAACCTAAAAGCCCTAAGTCGACAAAATCAAAACCCTTTCGAAATTGAAAAATCCAAAACTTGTATTTAAATTAGAATCAAGAACAACAAATCCTAAACCCTAAAGCAAAAAAAATAAAATATGAATTGCAAAAAATCTCAAATTTTACTGAATTTTAAATTTCTCAAACACTAACGATTAAGAGCGCACAACGACGACAGAGATGTGAGTTGGGTGCAGCAACCGACAGTAGCGACGATAGACGGACAGAAGAGACGACCGCGACTATTTGTGATTTTTTAATCGATTTAAGAGTAAATAACGTTTAATCATTATTGAATCAGTGTGAATCTCAAATTGTTATGGGGCAAAGTGTACTTTTTAAAAAATTATGAATTTTAAAATAAAAAAATAATAATAAGATTATCATGTGTCCCCTTCCCATGTGATGGACAGGGCGACACGAAAGTCCCCTGGACAGGTGATCCCATGCCCTCTATTTATGTCAAATTATAGGAGAATGAAACCAATTATAATATATATATATATATATTTATAATAACCATTTCTTTGAAAAACCCTCTACAATTTGTATTCTAATATTTTTTTTTTCCTAAAATAATAATTTCTTTTCGCAATTTTTGTACATCATATAAAACAATAATTTTATTTCAATTTTTATTAACAAGCTCTCTCACTTTTAAAAACACTTTTAAACACAATATTAATATAATACTAATATTTTTTAATTTACATGTCCATATCTCAAATACTAATATTTTTTAATTCACGTGTAAATATCTCAATATCCCTATTAATTGGGGACAAAGAAAATATTATATTAAACCCAAAACAAGTATTATATTAAACCCAAAACACATCCCAAAAATCTTGCGAGGATCATTCACGCCCCAAACCCAAGTCCCACATCGAAAGCTGTGAAGAAAAATTTCAAACCTTATAAGTCCCAAGTGAATTCCACTAATATGAGGCCTTTTGAAGAATATCCAAAAACAAATTCGTGTGGGCTCAGCCCAAAGCAGAGTGGTGGACTCGCCCTTGTGACCTGCGGATGTGCCTTGTGTCGAAAGTATTCTCCAGTCCCAACACATGCAACATTGTGCATGATTCGCCAACCATACAAATTTAAATTTATGTTTACAAAAAGACAACATATTAACTAAGACAAAAGTGAACATTACCTTAAACATCCTTAATTTGGTCGAAATTTTCTTACAATTTGCTCACAAGACTCTACCAAAGCCTCTTTTATGTTGTTCATCCCTTCGACAATTGTTCGTAATTGAGCCTTAACTTCTACCATTTCGCCTTCCAACTTATCCAATCTGTCATTCAGACAAGCTCGCGAATCCGCCGCCTTTAAATCCATCGAAGACGAGTCCGAAACCACGCCAAGTCCCGGTCGGGCACTCCGCCGTCGTCTCAACCATTTTCTGATACAACTCTGGAGTTGAAAACACGCGACCAATAAATAACGCTGTTCTAACCGTTTTCGAAACACTGTCTGAATACGAATAGCTGCTAACCATTGCGCAAATCGTATGCGCCCCCGATTCGCTTTCATAACCTCAATCTTCGCCTTTAGCTCGTCCAAATCCCGCGAATATTGCTCGAACGCCGCGTCCAATTCCTCGCACTGAACGTTGATACTCGCCGGAGTTGATTCCCGGACATCCGTCGGAGAATCGGTTCCCTCACCCGTCTTTCCGTACTTAGTCGTCGTAACGTCCCGACGCGCCTTCTTATTTAGCCTCTTCTCCGATAAGAGGCCCTCGTCGTCGTCGTACCAAATATCGATAGAAATCGGTTTCTTTCGACATCCATGATTTCCTCGTCGATCGCCGTCGATGGCAGCCTTCGACTGTCGACGAGTAACCGGAGGCGAAGAAATTACGCCGAGAGACTCAACCCACGTCGACGGTAACAATATCGCGGACAAAGGCTCGACATCCAACTCCGAGCGATCGACAACTACACCGGCCTTCTTACACAATTCATTAATCAGATAACCGTGGCCCAACGAGACCCGTCCCGTCCTAACCCTCTCACGCATATCGGCGACGATAAGTTCGCCGAAATCGACGTCTTTATCCTGCAAAATTCGGATCACCGGAAACAGAGTATACGCGGAGATAATCGTCCAATGCGTCGTACACAACAGATTCGACAGCGACCATTGTAACAACTGTTTCGCGGATTCGTTAATCGACGTACACTTCAGCTTGTTATCGACGACAACCGGTTCGTTAGAAACTAACTCGAAAGCAGCCAATAATTCATTACCCGTTAGCGTCGAAAACTCCTTAAGCTCGTCGAGAACTCGCGGCTGCGCCGACACCCCAAGAAACGCATTAATGGCCGCCGCTCCGGCATTCACATATTTCCCTCTAACGAACACGGACTCGATATCATGACCTTCGAAAAAGTTGGCGTAAAATTCGCGAACTAATTGCCTCGAGAAGGAATTTGAAGGGTTCGTGAAAAGCCGCAACATTCCTCTTGCTTTTAACCATGTTTTGAAGTTTGCCGAGAAATGGGATGGATTGAAACCCCGATCGACAACCAGACCTTTACTTTTAAAAGAAGAAGCGACAGATTGCGCATTGCAGCTTATGAATCGAGACGAGTCGAACGAATTTGAGTCCAAAATAGACTTAGCCTCGGCCTCGGCTGCCACTTTTGTTAGCTCGGCCTTTAAAAACGCCGCCATTCTCCGTCTCAAATCTATCAAATCATCGAATCAAACGCCTATTTTCACTTTAACATCATTTCAATCTCAAATCATTGAATCAAAAGCTTATTTTCATTTAAACTTTATTTCGATCCCAGATCCTATTTTTCATTTAAACTTCATTTTAATCTCAAAGAATCGAATCAAATGCCTATTATCATTTAAACTTCATTTCAATCTCAAATCGTCGAACCAAAAACCTATTTTCATTTAAACTTTATTTCGATCCCAAATCGTCAAATAAGACGCCTATTTTTCATTTAAACTTCATTTCAATCTCAAAGAATCGAATCAAAAACCTATTTTCACTTAAACTTCATTTCGATCTCAAATCAGCAAATCAAAGGCCTACTTTCATTTAAACTTCATTTCAATCAAAAAAATTTAGCAATCCCAAAACTGAAATTCAAAATTGACAATCTCCAAACAATTAAAGCAATAATGCCATTAGTTAGGGAACTCAAATCATCACTATACACACCCAATCTGGATTAACTCAAACTCAATTGAAATTCAACTAAGTTCATCCCAAATATCCTACCGAAAATGCACAACAGAGAAATTACGAATCGTACAGAACAATACCAGGGAGTGCAAATGAACTTGAAACGCTAAAAAATAGTAGAGCGGAAACAAGGAAGCACAAAGACCAATCAAACACAAGTAAACCCTAATAACACTAATTCACGCATGAAAACCGTAAAATGTGAATCAATCAGCTTAAATTAGGGAAGAATACTTACCGAAATGGATGGGAAACTCAAAATTAACAGAAATTAAGCACAGGATTGCAGATATTGAGCGAAGTTTCGGAACGGAATCGGGTCGCCAATATTCGACTGGAATAGAAGCTGAAAAGACATCGCTTGGGAGTCGATTGGAGTGCTGCCGGTGGATATAGAAAAAAGTTAAAATGGAGAGCGGGGCAGCTGCGGACGAGATATGACTGTGGATGGCAGGTGGAAGATGAAGAAGAAGAACAGTCGAATTGCGCTGCGTGTAAGAACGCCGCCGAACTGGGTTTGTTTAGCGGTTGGATTATTTAGTTTAAAGTTGTTTGTTACATATTGGATTATTGAAATTAATATCTTTAATTAATATTTCATTTATGATTTAATATATATAAGATTAAAAAAATTGAAAAAAAAATGTGTGGTGTATTTGTTGGGAGGTTTAGAGTTTGAGTTAGAGATTTAAAATAGTAAAAATTTTGAATTAAAATAATTGTAAGTGATATAAATAGTTTTGAATATAAAATTAATTTTTTAAATAATATAAAAAATAAATATTTAGTTTAATATTTTTGAAGAATTTTTTTTGGATAAATAGTGAATATTTTACAAAATTCTTTAAACAAACACACATTATTTTAGTAATTATATATTTTAATAAAATATATAAATTTATTATTTTATAAAAAATAAGATTTTATATAATATAATAAGTAAAAAAATATAAATTTTTATTTACGATAAACAGAGCTTAATTTGTAAATAAACAGAGAATTTTAAATGAATATAAATGTATTTGTTTATTAAAAAAATATAAAAAAAAAAATTAAATGAATTTTGAGTAGATTCATATAGTATAATATTATTAAAAAAGAAAAAAGAGAAATTGGAATTATGGTTTCAGTCGAATTCGAAAAGCCAACCAAACATTGTTTGTGAGGGTTTTACTATTCTATTTTTTTATTTTCTTTATAAAAAATATACTCCTTTCGTCACGTAACAAAGTATCCATTTTTCTATTTTATTCTGTTTCATAACAAAAAGTATCAATTTTTTTTAGTAACTATACTTTCTACATAACATTACAAATATCATTAGAACTTACAATATATTACACAAATATCATTACCTTTGTATCACACATACTAATAAGGTTATTTTAGTCATTTCTACTTTATTCCTACTATATCCCAATATAATACTAATATTTCTAAAAAGTAGTATTTTAATTTAAAATAATATTTTTAATATAAAATATAAAAAATTATATTAATAATATAAAAATAATTTTTTGTTTTAAATATTATTTGTTTTAAAAAATGAATATATTATATCTATATATTGAGAACAGTGTCCATAAAAATTTAGTTGGACAAACAATTAAACTCGTAACATTACAAAAACAAAGTCTAATTTAATATGCAAAATATCGTATAAAAACGTGTATTTACTTGTGAGAATTGTTTTTCCGTTTTACTATTTTAATTTTTTTAATCCCAAAAATATCAAATTAAATATCTATTTTTTATTTATTATATTACACTAAAATTAAATTTTACAACACATCAAACTATTATTTCCATTCAAAATTTTACTATTCAAAATCAAAACTAAAAATCAAAATCTTATAAGTAAACACACCACGTAATTTTTTTATTATTATTTTGTATTATGCATGTGTTTTTTTATAAGATTTTGTCCTAATTTTATTATTTTTCAATTTTTTCTTCAAAAATATCAAATCAAACACTTATTCTTTTATTTTTTATATTATATTAAAAATTAATTTTATATTCAAAATATAATATCAACACCTATTTATATCACATTATACCTCTATTCCAATTCAAAAATTTCAATGATCAAATCTCAAATCTAAAATTTTTATATCTATCTCAACTAAAAGTGCTATTTTTATTATTTTCGTATGTCTCACTTAAAATATCTATTTTCTATTATATTAAAAGTAATCATACACTAATATCAAAATACCATTTAAATTATACATAAATTATAAATATATTGTAACATATACAATTAATTTATGCATAAAGTACAAATAAAAAATATATAATAATTTATATATTTTCACTAACTAATAAAATATTATTATTTTTTATCAACGGCAAAATTCCAAATGACCTATTTGAATTGAGAGAGATAGTATTACTAATCACAAAAATAAATAAGAATGCACCAACGGCCCTAGGGGTGTCCATTCGTGTTTTCGGATCGTGTTCGTGTCGGATTGGAGTGTGAATATAACAAAAAAATGTATTGAACTGAAGTTACTGAACCCGACCCGAGCCCAATTTTCAACTCGAAATTTTAAAAAACGTGAACACAACACGAATTTTTTTTTAGTAAGGTTCAAATTAATCTTATTTTGTTTCGGCTGATTTGATAATCTAATGAACCCAAACAATGTGACACAAAATAGACCCAAATTTTGAAAACAGACATGAAACTGAACCAAATACTTGAAAATAATTAGTATGTTGTTTATTTTCATAATTTTTAAACTTTTTTATATTATTTTATTTTTTCATAAAATAATATAAATTGTAAATTTTATATTTTGAATTACCAGGTGAATTCGAAACTTGATTTTTGATTAAACTCAATTTTGTTATTTCGAATTCGAATTAATCTAATTTTTTCAAAAAATTCGAACTTAAAAATTTTTGGATCGAACGAGTTCAATTTTTTCGAATAGGATTCGATTTGAAGCAACAACTCAAAGATATTTTTTAATAGAACCACTATAGATTGCCACGTTTCACTAGTAGCAACTCAATACAATTACGTTATAATCAATGTTTGTCTTTTTTTTTTTTTTTTTTAGTAGCAATTCAATACAATCACGTTTATTATCAATGTTGTCTTTTTTCTTTTGACTACCATAGCCATGGCCAATTGCCTTTGCACTATATATATATAATGGCTCAATGATCACCTCACAATGTACACAAAAATTAATAAGAAAATCAACATATATATACATATACATATATTTCCATGGCTTCGACATCTGTGAAAAGGTTTGATTTTTTATTTTTTTTTAATCATACACATATATTCTTTTATATTTTCATATAAATAATTTTTATTATTTTCAGGTTAGAAGGAAAAGTAGCTCTAATAACAGGTGCCGCCAGCGGCATCGGCGAGGCGACGGCTAGGCTATTTTCCGAACACGGAGCTAAGGTTGTAATAGCCGACATCCAAGACGATCTAGGACAAAAAGTTGCGAATGATTTAGGCTCATCCTCGGCGATATTTGTCCACTGCGACGTCACCATAGAATCCGACGTAAAAAACGCCGTTGACACTGCCGTCTCTAAATTCGGCCGGCTCGACATAATGCACAACAACGCCGGCGTCGCGGGCGAGCCCAAACGGAGCATTCTAGAAAGCACGCAATCCGATTTCGAGAATGTCATAAAAGTTAACCTGGTCGGTTATTTTCTTGGTACTAAACACGCTGCCCGTGTAATGATTCCTAATCGCAGTGGTTGCGTAATAATGACGGCTAGCGTGGCCGGCGTGGTCGCGGCCTCGGGCCCGCATGCCTATACGAGCTCGAAGTTTGGAATAGTTGGACTTACTAAGAATACTGCGGTTGAATTGGGAAGTTATGGAATTCGTGTGAATAGTATTTCACCGTATTTGGTGGATACTCCTTTAGCGAGGGATCTGGTTGGAAATACAGATAGTGCTTTTGAGAATGCGTATACTTATCTTAATGGGAAAATTTTGACCAAGGAGGATATTGCTGAGGCCGCTCTATATTTGGCGAGCGACGAGGCTATGTATGTGAGCGGTCATAATCTTGTCGTCGACGGAGGATTTAGCATTGCGAATCAACAAATCAATTATTTTGCTCAATCGAATTGAATTTGGGAGTTTGGTCGATTTATGATTTGGCGTCGGGTGGCCGGGACATGTCGAGTGACGAGTGATTGTAGTTTGTCTTAAATTTTTGTATGTTATAATACTATGTGTGCATTTTGTTATGGATGGGGTCATTATTTGGTCATTTATATTACATATAAGTGAAATTCATTACCTTTAAATATTTGGTGCATTGGATGAAATATTTGTTACGTCCATAGAATCAACACAATTTGCTCTCTGCGTCATTGTACTTTATATTAAAAATATCTCGATATTTGTATAATTTATTTTATAAATATCATTGCATTTGTATTATAAAATGTTAATAGAGGTAATTTTGTCAATTTTTTTTTTTAATTGCATAATTTGTTCTCTGCGTCATTGTATTTAATATTAAAGATATCTCAATATTTGTATAATTTATTTTATAAATGTCATAGTATTTGTATTATAAGATACTAATAGAGGTAGTTTTGTCATTTTTTTTTAATTTATACTACGTATTTATATAATAATTAATATTTGAAGATCAACACACAAAAAGTCCACTGTAATCTTATTATTGGACATAAATAGTATTACATTTATGGTATTTTTTTTTCTTATAAATATTTTATTAAGAAAGAGATCTCAGCCACTTATGTTCCACCAATTAGATTATGACACATGTTATCTAATTTTTTTTTTTCGTTTAATCTATAATTATTTATTAATCATATCTCTTTTAATTTCTCGTATCTACGGTAATATGATATTATATCAGAGACGGAAGGAGTAATAAACTATACAAACTTTTACAGAAGTAATAAATAAATAAAAATTCAAATATTTATTAAAAAAGTCAAAATTCAATTTAAAATACGAAAAATTAATTTATCTAAAATCGTTAGATGAATAGAGTGATTGTATTCATAAAATATCTTTGGAATTGAGAGAAATTAATATTTTCATTGAATTTGTGGGGAGAAATTGTGGAATCAATAATGTGGTCCATTTAGTGGCAGACAATGCAATATTTTCGATTGATATATTTTACATAAGGTTTGGCATACAGAGAATGTATTTGTACATGCATTTTAAGCACTTTTTTTTTTCCCCCAAAATTATATTACTATTATTTTTTAGTAATATATTAAGGGTGTGTTTATTCGGGGGATCGGATTTTATTTCCACTATTCATCCCATTCCCTTTCCCTAAAAAATATAAAATCAAACACTTACTAAAAATCAATTTTATATTCAAAACATCACATCGACGCCTATTTATATTACATCATACAAACTATTCAAATTCAAAATTTTTACTATTAAAAATAACATCCTTTTCGTTCTATTTATTGTGTTCATAACTTCATATCACGTTTCTTTTTTTTAAAAAAAAAAATTACATAACAAAATTTTATTTTAATTTTTTTTAATTTAGATTTTTTTAATTTTTTATTTTTTTAAATTAAGTTAATCAGTTATGTAATTATATATATAAACCCATATGAAGTTAAGGCTGAAAAAGGCCCAATATTAGCCCGTCTGAAGTTAAGGCTGAGAAAGGCCCAACTTGAAGATTCCATCCACCATTGAAGTCGAAGGCTTTCGTGAGAAGTTTCTTGATTCGATCGATTCTCTCTCTATTTGTATCTCCCGCTTTTGGCGCCCATCCAAATACCTCCGAAAAACCCACCAGAGTTGAGGGTTTCACCGCCATTGATGGAGCAGCAGGAGGAGGTCGAGGAGGCGCACGGCCCTTTCCCTGTCGAACAGCTTCAGGTCAATCTGTTCTTCGTCTTTTCGCAATTCAATTCCCCCTCGATTTTATTGCGTTTAATTTAGTTCGACTTTCTCTTAGTTCGCGATGCATCTGTTCATAATTTGTTGTTTTATTGGTTTTGTGTTTATGAACCCCTGTTTTCTTCGGTCTTCATGGAGGTTTCTTCGATTATTGAAATCTGAGGAAAGACAAAAAAAATTCAATTATTCGAACACAGTGATTAGAACCCCCCTGCGAATTAGGGTTTCGGAGTGAACAAAATCTAGCTACTAAATTAGGGTTTCGTAATTGTAAATCCAATTCCAAGATAGCTTCTATAAGAAAATTGAGAATAATTCTGGAATGTTCTTCTGCTTCAATTGTGAAGATTGCCGCCATAATTTTATTATATTTATTTTAATTAATAATAATTAGTTTCTTGCTATTTTATTAATTCGATGGGCTCCCACATAGCTCATGCCTGATAGTATATCTTTTAATATATAAATTAATTAATTATTTTAATAAATTAAACAAAAAAGAAAAATATTATAATATTATTTCCTTCTCACTTAATGTCATTTTCTATATTTGAAAATATAATTATAAATTTTAATTATATTTTAAATTTTATAAATTATAGACGGACGAAGTATTAAATATTATTTTAATTTAAAATTTTAATAGTTGTAGACTCGCTCAAAGCAAGTCCAAAGAACACGACTATAAATTCTTAATCTCGACCCAACTTTCCAACTGGAACGATCCGTAGCCCATTTCTTAAGATGATCTGCACCCTCAATTTCCTAGCCCACGTTTTCCCTCCAACCACCGCTTCGACGGCGGCGGCGCCTGTAGCTGGCGGATGGCTGAACCAAATATTCGAATCAGTACCAATGATGTCCTCTCCTCCTCACATGTAAGATTTTTTTCCTCTTATCGTTTCAATTGGAATATAGTGGTTCGGAATTAATGGCTGTTTTGTGTGTAAAGAGTTGTGAAATCTGAAAATTGTGCTATAGTTTTAGTATATTATCGAAATCCATCTCTCCGTAAAATATAATTTTAGCTTGCTGTGGTGAGATTTCTTAAACAACGAATGATTCGCGTTTCTGTAAGTCAATATAGTTCGATTCTGTTACAGGTTGTGTATGATTGATTCAGTTGATTGTCGCTAACTTTCGTCGAACCGATCATTTTGAGGAGTTGTTCAAATCCTTTCTCCAAATTTATGGTTTCTACTTGAGGTAAGCGAAAATCCACCTCTCTATGGATATAAATTTAGCTTGCTGTGGTGAAATTTCTTAAACAACGAATGATTTGTATTTCTGTAAGTCAATTCGGATTAAAGATGTTAATCAAATGCTCGATTCTGTTACAGGTTTTGTATGATTAATCCAGCTGATTGTCCTGTAACTTTTGTTGAACAGATCATTTTGAGGAGTTGTTCAAATCTGGTTCGAAATATATGATTTCTACTTGAGGTTTTCCTAGGAACATCTGGCTATGGCTTTAGTTAAATTCCAGTTAGCAAAAAGGATTCAATCCCTACAATCAATATGTCCATTTTTTGGATGCCCTAAAACTTCATTCTCCAATTCAAGTTTAGATCAGAGAGGTATTTCTAACAATGTAGCAATCTTTTGGGATCTAGTTAATAAGCCACCGAAGCCGTTTCTTCCGTACGATGCAGCAACTAGGCTAAAGAACACTGCCCAAGGATTTGGATTTGTTAAACATATGATTGCTTATGCCGATCGTAATTTGTATAGTTATGTCCCTCCTTCGATTAGTTCGCAAAGAGGAGAAAGGAAAGCATCGAATGAGATAGGGACAAAGGTTGTCGAACCGTATGTGTGTGGAGTTTGTGGCAGGAGATTTTACACTAATGAGAAGCTCGTAAATCATTTTAAGCAAATTCACGAGAGCGAGCATGTGAAACGGATGAATCAGATCGAGACAGCGCGAGGGAGTCGGAGGATGAATCTTGTTGCAAAGTATGCTATGAAGATGGATAAGTATAGAAAAGCTGCTAGGGATCTTATGGCCCCAAAACTCGGGTATGGTTTTTCGGATGAGCTTAAACGGGCCGGGTTTCGGGTTAGTGTAGTTTCGGATAAGCCTGATGTTATGTTGATTAATCACATGGTGGATGTGATGGATAAAAGAGAAGTTAAATGTTTGTTTCTTGTGTCGGATGATTCGGGTTTTGTCGGGGTTTTGCAAGAAGCGAGATTGAGGCGTTTGAAAACAGTCGTTGTTGGTGATGCCAATGAAGGTTTGCTTAAAAGGACAGCCGATGCTTCATTTTCTTGGTGGGAAATTTTGAGGGGGAAAGCTAAGAAAGAGTCGGGTTCGGTTGTTGGGAAATGGAAGGACCAGAATGTGTTGCGGAGATTGGAATGGAGGTATGATCCGGAGGCGGATAAGAAGATTTATTTTGATGAAATTGAGGGGTTGGATGCCGGGTGGTGTAGTTCGGATGAGTCGAGAGGATCTGTTTTGGGAGAGGGAAATGACAGGGCGTGGTGGGAATTGGATTCTCGATCCGAAAGAGGGGGGAAAGATCCGGAATGATTGCGGCGAGTATACAACTAGGAATTCTGAGTCTGGTACGTATACAATTGATTTCATTCGATTCGATGTTGTGCAACTTGAAATATTGTCGAAAATGGTAAGATCAAGTTGTGTTTCTTGGAGCGTAATATTTCTTAAGTTGAAACCTCCAGATGTTACATTTTATTTTTTTTATGTGAAAATTCGCAGTCGCTATTCGAAAATGCACACCCGAGTAAACTTCCGGTCGAATTTAATACCTTGTAAACTAGGCCCGACAAAGCAAATCACATTAGACAAACCATGTGTGGCAGGTGGACCTGGAGGCATAGTAAGTTTGAATTCATGACTTCACTGTCAGGTTCACTTCCTACACCACCGGGCCATTCCTCGAGACATTAATGCTTCATTATTAAGCTTACGTGTGTGAATCAGATAACAGCTAAATCTCTCTGGGAGTATGGGAGTGTTTGTGCTGGGTTTAATTGCTGTTCGTTAGACGAATTTGGGACCAACAACATTGAATGTAATGATGGTTATTGAAACGGCTGTCGTGTAATCGAAGCGGCCATAGCAAACATCCAACAATTCAAATAACATCGATTCCCTCCCTCGATGTGATTTATTGTCACACGCATTGTCCGGACATCTCTCAACATAATTATTTGTAGAAAAGCAAACTGGAATAAATAGAGATGCCACTTAAAAACAAGAAAATCGAGCAATGTCACCTGAGCCGGCAGTTTTGACAGAATAAAGCACAGGGTAACAATGAGTGTGCGCCGCTGCTGCTGCTGCTGCTGCTACCCAGGAACTCGGAAACAGCTAGGCAGGAGAAGAGTGAATATCGCAAAAAGAACAAAATAACCAAACTAACACAAGATCGTAATACATACAAGGAGTGCGATTCCAACATTTAAACAACAGTCTGACCAAAGAGGCTCCGGCGGATCTGCAATTAAAATGAAAGTATATTTTCAGGTCATCAATAAACAATCTGAAGATGTTCTACTCAAGAAGACTATAATCACAAGGCACATATGACGGGATATTATATATATTTCGCGTGTTTTTAGCATATATGCACAATAACTGTGATTACTCTATTGTGAGTGTAATCAGTTAGCATTGCGCTGACAACACACAGAAATATAAACTAGCTGCACGAAAAGTATAAAGTGAAAGTATAAGGTATATGTTAACATAATATAAATACAACACATAATCTGACATCATGCGATAATAATATATCTTTAAGGCGTCAATAGAACATGCAATACATACCAACAATTTACTACTACAACATATGTTTCTTTGTATTTCATGTGTTGATTAATTAAGCCCTAATAAGCATCCTAACCGTTCCTTTGTATAAAACGTCCAGTGTAAATTTTACTGCATTATCTTCGTGCCAAGAAAAAATATGCACAGAACTCGTATATGGTAAGGATTTTGTGTACAAATATGGGAACTCTATGCACTATATTTGCTAATACATGAGTAAATTATGCAATAAAATTTACACACACTATAGATGACGGCGACATAATTTGCTCTATAGAATCTATTAGGAGACTGATAATATTTGATCTTATAATTGAAACAAATTTGCAATGCCAATCCAACAAACTAGTAAGTGCACATACATAAAACAATGCTTTCTTTGTAATTTTAAGTTTCCCTGTGGTAAGTGTTTTTGAACAGATTTAGAAAGACTGCTCCCTGATTCAGTTATTCGAAAACTTCCATGTATTTTATGCGAGAAACAAAAAGTAGGAGCCAATGTAGAATTCTAGTCCGTGATTTGATATATCAATAAGGAATGTGAGAAGTCTTTGCAGCAAATGGGTAGGTGAAGGAAGACATTAAAAGAATAAGCTGTGCGCACCTCTGGCAGCTTTTTGCGGAATACAACATCCAGCCTAGCATCGAGAGTGTTCTCGAACACAATTTTCCCATCCCTAGAAGCCAACACTATGCCTCCCGAACTGAAAACAGAAAAATAATTACCTTATTGCCAGAATACAACAACTGTAGGTCTTTATTTTATTTTTTTCTTCTAATCATGAAGTTTCTAATTCATTGCTAAACTCAGTTCTAGCACCGGGCAACATTTCTAAATGTTTCTACCGATTAAAGAAACGAATAATTTTTTGCAGCGGTATTACCAGGAAGGCCCGTGTTCATTCCTTTCAGAAGGAGCGGGTGGAAGGTGGACATTGTCAACTATGATCTCAGGTGCATGAACCTTTGCCTTGTCGGAATACTCATCCTTAGCGGACTGCAGGACAGAATCCACCAAGGCTAAGTCCTCTTTCCGGCAGCGCAGTAACACAGACGGCTCTTTAAGCCTGAGCAACCCCTGAATTGCATAAATGTATGTTGTAAGAATTTGAAACTTAGCCCGAAGGAATACAAAATAAGTGTAAACGAAAATTCTAAATATAACCCACAAGATTTAAGAGGCATAATCAGTAGGGATGGAGATGGATTGTTCTATATATATATATATGAAGAAATAAAATGGTATAATGCTTATAACAAAATTAAAAGGGATATACTAGTAGTGTGTTTGTTCGTATTTTTTATCTTGTTTTCATACTATGCAATCTATAGTAAAATTGTTTATCTTCATTCAAAGCGTCAATTCAACACTTAATTTTTTTCATTCAAAATATCATATTTAAAACCTAATTTTCATTAAAAGTTTTCAAATCCATAACACAATATAAACAAACAGGTTTCGCCACTGCAAAGTTATCGTAAACATCCCTCATACAGGGAGACTATATTGATGCAAACCTTAGGCAAACGCATGACAAGAGAATAAACATGCAAAATGAAAAAAAAAAAAAGAAATAATAAAGTTAAGTTGTAAATGTTCTCTCTTGTTCTAAAGCTTCACTATCTTAACTGCTGCTATCCTTTTCACCTAAACAACGGCCACCGAATGAACTCATACGCACATAAAACACATATAGGATTCTCAACAAACCTGAACAATCAGATTCTTCAGGAGCTGCTTGTAATTAGAATCACCGCTAACATTCAAAAGCTGCTTCGATGTTTCCTCCTTCATTTCATTCACTAAATCATCCTGAGCTTGAAGAACCTTGAGCCGGGAAGCATTCAGTTGCATAGAGTACTCACTACATACAAAACATTGCACCAACATATCAATTATTCAGAGGACATTCGATATAAGAGATATAATTCAGCATCCATAAATCATATCCTATATACTCTGCGGTTATCAGTAAAACCAGAGGAAACAATTCTAATGATATTTTGCCAGAACTTTTCAGATCTTACCAAATATGAAGCATATAAAAAGAAGGTAAAACATCAATTCTTATGTCTAGAGGAATGGATGAAGATTTTGGATGATTTCAGGCAGCAATTTCTCAATACAGATATCACAAGACTAAATAAAATAGAAAATTTAAACAGACTTTATTCACCATTATCTTCTTAAAACTAAACGTTGTGGAGTGATTAACAATTGAAGAAATATATATAAATATATATATATATGTATATATGCATAAAGAAGCGTAAATCACAATATTTACATTTTCCTTCGGATTTGAACTTGTTTTTCCTTCCGCTCATACTCCTGCTTGATCTTTTTCTTCTCAGCTTCCACCAACTGCAACTTCTCGATATTGAATTCCTGCAGAAACGAAGAATCGAACCAAAAAAATCACGAATTAACAATGGTAAATCATAATCGCGCGGAATTTCGACCGACAAATTGAGCAATACATTTATACACACATATGTATAAAAGATTACCTCTTCGGCGGAAACGGATATCTCGTTGGCCTTCTCCTCCGCCTCTTGGCGGATGAAACGGACCATCTGCTGGATCTGCTTGGAAACGTCGGCGTCGTTCATCTTCGGATGCGGATCGGCCTCCGGTGAATCGAATTCTGGATTTTGCACTCTGGAGAATTCTCGCACGAATCAGAAAGGGTGCGGTTATTGATCGAGTTTGATTGAAACACCGTATATATAGTCATCCATCCGTTAATCCAACGGCCCACATTTTTCCATATTATTGCTTTAAAATAAATAAATAAATAAAATTCATAGATTAATTTCGAATGAATTTAACATATTTTTGTAACCTTTGTTAAGATCCATTAAGAATATTTTTTAAAATGAAATATAATAGAAATATTTGTTTTTTTTTAATAAAAAATATTAAATTAAATATTATTTAATTAAATTAACTTATAGAGTTCAAGGCAGCGGATACCACAAATAGAATCGGTTTCGGGTATCCATATGTTAATAGGATCGGATTTCGGATACCAAAATACCCATTTGGATACCCGCTGCCGTTTTGGTTCTTTGGTCAATTATAAATATCAATATATGGATTTAACAAATGTGTACAAAACTACGGTAAATTAATTGTTTAATTATTCAAATAATAATAATTATTAATAAATGATAACATTGTTTAAATTAATTTTATTATTAATTTACTCTCTCCGTCCCGAAATTAAATATCTATTTGCTTTTTGCCGTGTAGTTTTAGAAATATTAGTATTATATTGGGATATAGTAGAAATAAAGTAGAAATGATTAAAATAACCTTATTAGTACGTGTGATATGTAATGACATTTGTATAATATACTGTAAGTTGTAAGGGTATTTGTAACGTTAAGTAGATAATACAGTTACTAAAAAAATGAAATAGATACTTTGTTATGGGACATATTAAAATAAAAAAAATAGATATTTTGTTATGGGACGAAGGGAGTATTATTTTTTAATTTATATTATTAATATGTTCTCTTATATTTAAAATAAATATTCCTCACACTTTATATACAAAAACACACCCGAAAATAGTCATTCATAGAGTAAAGTTGAATCGAGAATAATTTTGCCAATACTCTTTTGATACCTATCTAAATTTCATTGCATTAACTGCCAATTTTTTAAGTAATTAATTGAAAATAAATAACAAAAAAATGATGTTCAATTGATAATATTATAATTCAGTTTTAAAAATGAAGAAAAATAATATTAACTTCATTTTCTTCTTATTATGAACAATCAATTTGCAATACTTTAAATACAGAGAAATATCATTAAAAAATAACATTATTAAATTTACTTATAAAAATGAGCTTATAATATTAAAATTACATTAATCTTTAAATCATAATTAAATAATTCTCTTTTTTCTTTTTAAGGTAAACTTGTAAAATCATCGACATAACATTCTCAAAATTTATATAATATTAAAATTACATTAATCTTCAAATCATAATTAAATAATTCTCTTTCTTTTTCACGGTAAATTCGCAAAATCATCGACATAACATTCTCAAAATCTATATAATATTTTTTTATTTATTAAATCTCCAAAATTAATTTTATTTGCAATTGTCACTATTTTACTATCGCTCGTTCTACATGTCCCCAAGCAAGTTACGAAAATTCAAGAACATTTTCACGACAAATGGAAGTTGTGGATGCAATAGCGCAACAAATGTTCACTCACCAAAGCCCAAATCCCAAATTTCTACTCTTCCTGCATCATCTTTGGATGTGAAACTCGACAACATAAAAATTGATTTAGTCAAAAATGTCACTCCTCTCTAAATTTCACAAGACATTAGCGCTCCTCAGATATGCTCGTCAACAAATGATTCTCCCAACTTATCAGAAAGGTGGTTGGCCCTCCATAGCCCGCAAATCTACAATAGTTTTGTGGTCATGAAGGATTCGGACGATCCATATGGTGATTTCCAACAATCGATGATTCAAATGATAGTGGAAAGAGAAATCTATTCGAGAGTCGAGTTGCAAAAACTCCTCGAATGTTTTCTACAACTGAACTCTTCGGAACATCATGAAATCATTTATAAAGCGTTCGAGGAGATTTGCGATAGCGGCGCAAAGATTCATTTATTAGATGTTGCTCTTAGAATTAAAAAATAATTTTCATACGATACAAGTATTCATATATTTTTTTTTGGGTAACTTGGAATTTATTCATGTGAAATTGAAATGTGAAAAATAAATTTACAAAACAATACATTAAACAAAATGCTATCTATGTTATTTTTATTACTCTTTATGTGTTACAAATATATATTCAATGAGGTAATAAATTCAAAATAGAGTAAAACAAATTATTTTTTATTTTAAATATAAAAATAATATTTTAAATTAATGTATTAATATTTAAAATTGATCAAACAACCAAAACGGCTAAATTAAACATCAAGTAGTAGAACTTGTCACACATGATTTGCCTAGTGGAACTTGTCTTATCGGACATAGTTTACATGGTATTAGGTTCGATAAAAAATTTACTCAGTATACACTTTCGAATAACGACTGCGGATTCCCACATTATAAAAATAAAAAATAAAAAAAAATAAATAGTAGGATTTGTTGAGTGGGTATCCACATGGGTATTTTGGTATCAGAGATCCGATCCTATTAACACATGGATATCCGAAACCGATTCTATTTGGTATATGCTGCTTTGAACTCTACGGGTGTGTTTG
This sequence comes from Andrographis paniculata, assembly GCF_009805555.1. Classification (NCBI taxonomy): domain Eukaryota; kingdom Viridiplantae; phylum Streptophyta; class Magnoliopsida; order Lamiales; family Acanthaceae; genus Andrographis; species Andrographis paniculata. The sequence continues at coordinate 4,750,594 of NW_026137614.1, forward strand.
TTAGTGGATTTTAATTTTTAAATTTGAATTTTTGAACAGTAAATGGTTGAATTTGAATTATAAATAGAGATTGATTTGATATTTTAAAAATAAAATAAAATTGTAATATAATATAAAAAGAAATAATAATTTTTGATGTAATATTTAAAAAAAATAAAATGAATATAAATAATAAAAACCGTGATAACCACTCTTTATGGTTCCAACGCGTACAACACGCCCGTGTGGATTTCATATTCACGATCCACAAGACGATTCTCCTTCATCCCCATAAACACACGCCACGTCAGCAGGGACCCACCCCGGTGGCACCTTCCGAGCGGCCGGCCCACCGCCGCCGTCCATGGAACCCATTTCAGAAAGCTGTGCTTTCTCCGGCCGACCTGCATTAAGTGCTGCACGTCGTAAACCTTCTTCCCAAACAGCGCCGTCATCACCTCCAGAAACTCCGCCAGGCTGTCCGGCAAGCGGCGGCGCGTGAGCATCTTCACCAGGTACGCAAAGTCGTACGCGCTCTGGAGACCAATCCAGGAAAGTCATCGTTGCAGCTCCGCGAACCGGATCGAGTCAATCCCCTCGGACCGGTTCCTCTCGAAGTCGATCCCCAGGACTCTCAGCCGCTCCATTATCGTCGGCTTGTCGAAGTCGCCGTCGAAATCCGAGAAATTGAACTTCCATATATATGCAGCGCTCGCCGGCGGGACCGACGCCGGGGAGGTTTCCGGCGGCGTCGGAGAGAGTGAGGCTGAGCTGGATGAATTTAAGCTCGCCGGCGATTAACTTCAGGCGTTGGTAGAAACCCTCCGGCGATGGTCGCCGCAGTAAGATGAAGCCGGGGCGCTCGGCGTCCATTGAAATGAATGGATAGCGGTCGACGAGTTCCGACAGGAGCTGGAATTCGGAATCGAGATTTTCCGACCAAACCTCTCGAAAAATTATGGAGTGTGGATTACAGTTAGCGTGGTAAGACATTGTTGGGAAGATCGGAATTTGCAGAAATTGAATCTGAAAATTGAATTGTGGGAGAGAGTGATGTGGAGGAGGAGAGGCGACCTTTATTTATACTGCGGGGTTGGCGCGAAAAGGACAAAATATGATATAGATATAGATATACCTTTAGACTTAGATTAAATTTAGATATGTGTCAATTTTTTTATGTTGGATATTTGATTTGAAATTTTGTTAGATTAAAAAAACAGAAAAAAGTTTATTTGATATTTTATGAAAAAAATTTTGATTAATAAATAAGAATAAAAGTGTCAAAAACTATTACATTCTACTGTATAATAAAATATTACTCCATCAGTCGTTCAAATTTATTCTCACTTTGTTTTTTGTTGTTATCCAAATTTATTCTCATTTTTTTTAAGTAAAAAATATCACTTTTTTTTTTTAAATTAAAACTTTTTATTCTTATATATTTTTCTTAAAACTTGTGCCCGGTGAAATGAGCATAGATGACGGAGGGAGTATTATTTTTGTTCCACTTTTTTTTGTCATTTATTTGTATTCTCTTTCGTCTCACTTTATTTGTCTTTTTTTTTTCAAATATAATTACACACTTTAATCATATTTTAAATTTCATAATTTATAATTTTTTTAATTTTAATTATATTATTTAGTTATTTTAATTTTACTTTATAATTATTTTTATTATACAAAAATTATTTTAATAATATATTTTTTAATTACTTATTGATTATATTTTACTTAAATTCTTATATACAATAGACATGACATGAAATATGGGACGAAATATTATTTTTTTTAATATATTAGAAATTAAGTATTTTATGTTAAATATTCATTTATGAGAATAATATATATATATATGCAGAGAAATTGTATCTAAAAAACTTTGGCAAAAAACTATTTCCTTAGTTAAAATTTTTTAAAAAATATTATATTAAATATTATTTTAATATTAATTTTTAAACAAATGTTTTCAAATTCAACAAAAAAGAAACGCACCCTTAATATTTTTACTATAATAATTCAAAATAAAGTAAAATAGAACAAATCGAACATTTTATATACTATAGGTTTATAACCACGCAATATTTTCTACATTTGCGATAAAAATATTGTCCTCATTAAAATATATTGCAAAAATAAATAAATAAATAACTGCATCTTCTTTGCAGTCGCAGCTACAAAACGTGTTAAACTGCGAAGCAGAGATAACTGATAAGCAACAGCTTTCCGCTGCTCATCAATGGCTTCATCGCTTCTTCAAATCACTTCTCAATGTTTCTGCAACAAATTCGTCGCTTCTGCAGATTCTCTGCGAAATCGCGATGTCAGCAAATTTCACGGTTCGATTTCCAGAATAACTTCCAATCGCTGCAGGAGGCTCAGGGTTAGAGCAGTGAAGGAGCAAATAGAGGAAACTAATACCCCCTCGTCTGCGGAAGACGTCGTGAGCAAGTATGGCCTCGAAGCTGGTCTCTGGAAGGTAATTTGCCGTCTTCTTTCCTCTGTTTTACTTCGCCTGTCTTCAATTTGGGGGAAAATCGTCCCATGTTTCAATATCAGGCTTTGAAGTAGGAACCAATTTGGGGGTTAGTGTTAGGGTTAGGTTTTGGTTTCTTAAATTAATTGCAGCGAAACGAAGAATTTGTGAAGAAATTGGAAAGTCCTCTGTAAAATCTCGTCACAACTTTGCATCTGTACAAAATTGAGCATCTCTCTAAGCCTATTCAGCCATGAAACTTCTCTTGATTATAGATATTTTCATCTAAAGAAGAAGAAAACGAAGAAAACAAGGAGAATATGAAATCAAAAGGCGACCAAGCAAAGGAACTTCTAACAAAATATGGAGGAGCATATTTGGCCACTTCAATCACAATTTCCTTGATATCTTTCGGGCTATGCTATGCTTTGATCAGTTCTGGTGTAGATGTACAATCATTGCTGCAGAAGGTACACACATACACACACTGAGATACCCATGGATTAGCCATTTTTGTAGCTTGTTGATGAAGAGGGCATTGATAAATATATCCTGTTGTTGGTCCAAAACCAGGTCGGGATTTCTCCGAATGAAACAGGGGAGAAAGTCGGGACTTTTGCGCTGGCTTATGCCGCCCATAAGGCTACATCTCCCATTAGATTTCCACCCACCGTAGCTCTTACTGCCGTGGTTGCAAAATGGATAGGGAAGAAAGCCAATCAGGAGAAATGATTGTGGAACTGATTTGTTGGTAATCTTCACAAGTTTGTTGCTTGCAGGCAGCATGGATCACCGGCAATCTCCTCCAGGTGACTGAATCGAATCTTCTTGTGACATTTGTGTCGAATGTTATTACAAAGTATTCTTAATACGTTGCACGTTATATATAATTCTTAGTACATATTGAATAGGATAAGATAGGATAATTTAATTGTGGACATTGGGATCTTCTTGTTGTTTGTAGTAGTTATACACTATCCTTTCGACACGCCATTTTTATCCTTGTTTTCTGAATAGATCGAATCTTGTTTTGCAATTTGGGTCGAATGTTATTGCAAAGTGTTCTTAATACTTTGTGTGCAAAATACAATTCTTAGTACATATTTAAAAGATTCAGATATATATACTATCTATTGGATAGGATAGGATAATTCGATTGGGCATTGGGACGTTCTTGTTGTTGTAGTTATATACTATTCTTTCAACACGCCATTTTTACACTTGTTTTCTGAATAGATCGAATCTTGTTGTGGCATTTGTGTCAAATGTTATTACAAAGCATTATTATTTCTTAGTACTTTATGCGCTATATATAATTCTTAGCACGTATTTAAAAGATTCGTATATACTATCTATTGGATAGGATTATATTCTTGTTGTAGTTATATACTATGCTTTCGACACGCCATTTTTATCCTTGTTTTATGAATAGATCGAAGCTCCTTGCCAACTATTTGCTTCTGAGTTGAAGGAGATGACTTCTCCTTCACCTAGACGACGTATACGCTACTTTGTTTATCTATTTTTTCGATGATTCATCTTTAGCATGCATTTCACGGGTGATTCTTCGGGTGTGATATACATTTAGGAGCCAACTGTCCGGGATTACATCGTAGTTTATCCACCTGGTGATTGGGTTTTGTATCGCTCGTGAGTTGCTTAAAATTTTCTAGTTGAACCAATGTTTTATTATTTTCAAAACATTGCATCGATATATATTTTTCATCTCAGTTTATTCTTATTTCTTTTGAAAATTATAAAGAGAATTATCTAATATAGGATTGAAATATGCAGTAATTACTCTTTTTAGACTTAATAATCTGCAAGATAAATCATATTAAACAATTATGTATGACATACAAAATTATTAATACTACGTACATATCAACATAGACGGTATTGTATGGATTATTACTATAGTATCCGTAGTATATTAAAATATAATTATATTCTAAAATTAATTATGATATTTAGGTCATTTTCAATGTATTCTTTTATTTTCTCTCAATTCTTTTTAGATATTTTAGTTTCACTGTAATTCATTTTAATTTTTTTCTCTAAAAAAAATTTCACATATATTATTTAATTTTTAATAATTACATCACTTTTATTCCACTTTTATTTATTTACATATTAATTTCAAAAATAAATTTTCACAAATTAAAATTTGACAACATAGGTAATTTTTAAAGTAAAATAATAATACTTAATTTAATTATATTTTTATGCGAAATAATTTGCCCGCCGTACTTTCTCTTGTACGGCTCCGGCTCGACCGGAGGATCGCGATGGTCGAAACGATTAACTTTCCGGACCGGAAATTCGCCAGATTTCTCGTCGGATGCTCGATTTTTCGTCGAATCAGCCCGCCGGAGTCGCCAGATTCGGCCGGGGAGTTTCGTTGCTTAAGAGGCAATTAGGATTGAAGAAATTCTCGTACTGCATGGTTTCGCATAAGTTCGATAACACTCACCGGAGAAGCTATTTGACGATGGATTCGGAGTCGGATTCCTGCCGAAAGATGGCGGAGTTGAAGAATCCGGCGGGGCGGGAAAGAGGGGACTATCAGAGTACTACTACTTCGAACTGAGGAAAATGACGGTCGGCGGCAAGAAAGTTGGCGTTCCGTATGGCGAATTGGCGGTGGCGGGTTTTGGCAGCGGCGTTTGGGCGGCGCGGTGAGGGGGTACGGCAGGGCCGGCGGGTTGGAGGCGGTGACGGGGCTGCGGCCGTGTTTTGATGTGACGGGGAATGAGACGGCGGTGATGGTGCCGGAATTGATACTGCATTTTAAGGGCGGGGCGGAGATGGCGCTGCCGCTGGAGAATTATTTCTTCGTGGCTGAGGACTACGGCGGGAGGTCGGTGGTGTGTTTGCCGGTTTATAATATAATATAAAAAAATTAAAAATAATTATTTAATTTGTATTTTTAAATAAAAAAATTATATGTAAAATTTACAAAACAACGGAACTTTAATTTTTATTTATCAATAACACCTAAGATAGGTTAGGTTTGAACCGGCGGTTTAGGGTAGCAGAATCGAAAAAGTCGGTTTCGGTTCGAACCGGGAATAGCCGGTTCGAATCCGGTTGGGAAAGTCTAAACTCTCTTCTCGCATCTCAAGTTCTCAACGGCACCTATCTGTAATTAGGAAGGATGAGTTCGCCGGGCTTTACCGCTGCCTCACCTACCCTACCCCAGCTTCCTTCGCTACCTCCCTTGCCGTCGCCGTCGCAGTCGCGTTTCCGGCCAACTCCGGCCAATTATAATCCTCCCGACGATCAAAACCCGGATTTCGCGCAAGAATCGAGTACTGCGTCGTGGACATCATCCATAGCACGACACTGCAAACACGGCCGTGTTTCCAAGGCCGTGTCGGAATTCACTCGAATGCGAGCGTCGGGGATTCAGCCAAATCACATCACGCTCGTCACTCTGTTCTCCGGCTGCGCCCACTTCCCGTCGCAGGGATTCCTCCTCGGCCGGGCGCTTCACGGCTATGCCCGGAAATTAGGTTTCGATTCCCGCAACGTCATGGTCGGAACCGCCGTAATCGACATGTACTCCAGGTTCGGACAATTGGGGATTTCCAGATTGAGCTTCGACCACATGGAGATCAGAAATAAAGTCACTTGGAACACTCTGATCAACGGCTACATCAGAAATGGCGAATTCGAGGAGGCACTCAACCTGTTCGACGAAATGCCTGAAAGAGATACCGTCACATGGACTGTCCTAATCGACGGCTTCGTGAAAAAGGGGAAATTCGAAGAGGCATTGGAGTGGTTTCGACGGATGCAGTCGTCGCAAACGTCTCCCGATTTCGTGACAATCATTGCAGCACTTTCGGCCGTCGCTAATTTGGGTGCATTCGGATTAGGCCTATGGCTGCATCGATTCGTTTCAAAGCAAAATTTCCGCGACAACATAAGGGTTAACAATTCGTTGATCGACATGTACTGCCGCTGCGGCTGCGTCAAGTTCGCTTGCGAAGTGTTCGACGAAATGCCTAAAAGAAGCTTAGTTTCGTGGAATTCGATCGTCGTAGGTTTAGCATGCAATGCACGCGCCGAGGAAGCATTGAGCTATTTTTACGCGATGAAAAGCGACCGGTTCGTTCCCGACGGTGTGACGTTCACGGGAGCTCTCACGGCGTGTAGCCACGCGGGGTTAGTCGACAAAGGAGTCGAAGTGTTTGAAACGATGACGCGGGTTTATAAAATTTCTCCGACGATCGAACATTACGGTTGTGTCGTGGATCTCTACGCCCGTGCCGGGAAATTGAAGGAGGCGATGACGGTCGTGGAAACAATGCCGATGAAGCCAAATGAAGTCGTCGTTGGATCCTTGTTGGCAGCATGTCGAGAATATGACGCCGCGGATGAGTTGGCGGAGAAGCTGATCGAACGGATCTTCGGGTTGGATCCGAGCGGGGATTTTTGTTATGTGTTGATGTCGAATATTTTTGCCGGGAAAGGCAAATGGCGTCGAGCGAGCAATGTGAGGAAGAAGATGAAGGATCTTGGGGTAAGGAAGAGGCCCGGGATTAGTTCGATTGAGGTCGATGGGACGATACACGAATTCATGGCCGGGGATCGGTCTCACGTCGAGGCGACGAGCGTACGTGCGATGGCCGAGCTTTTGTCGCTCGACGCGAGTAGATTTGATGATTCTTCGCTACATTTTTACGAACTTTGTGAATTTTATTAGCTTATAATTGGTAAAAACAGTGTCGTATCAAAATATTATTTAATTTTAAAAAAAATAAAGAAAGTGAAAACTAACTCAACGTTTGTTCAATTTGAAGTTTTATAATAAGATGGAAAACAAAAAATTCAATTTTCGATTTTTTCTTCAACATCCAACATAATTCTTTTAATTAAAATTGATTTGTAAAAAGAACAGATGCATACAATTTGGACGAATAGGGTGTAATTTTTTTATGTAAAATATTAGTACCTTGGTCCATTTAGGGTGTGTTTGTCTGGGGAATTGGATTTTAAATTCAATGTTCATCCTATTTTTTCTCTTAAAAAATATCAAATCAAACATCTATTTTTTAGTTTTTATATTATACTAAAAATCAATTGTACATTCAAAACATCACATCAACACCTATTTATATCACATCATACAACTATTCAAATTCAAAATTTTTACTATTCAAATCACAACATAAAATCCAAACCTCCAAACAAACACATCCTCAGAATATTTATATTTGTTTTTTATATATAAAAATATTTCTATTAGTGTCTTATGATACAGTACAATGATATTTGTATAAAAAAATAATATAAATATAAAAATATATTTAATATTAATTATAATGATGCAAAAGATAAATGTAAACTTATAAAGTGGATGGACGAAGGGAGTATATTCGAGTATCAGCTTTGGTAAAAAGATAAATAAATATTAAATTAGTATCTAAAATACAAAAAATATTACAAAAACAAAGGGAAACAACAAAGTTGAATTATTTTGAATGAAAGAAGATTTTCATATCCAATTTCAAAATAGTTGGACACAATTCTCACATAAGAACTTAAAAAAATAATGAATACATGCAATTCCAAATTCCCAAACAATTGTAATTTATTACATACAAATCATATGAATTTACACAACATAGAATGCTTTGTATTTACTTTTAAAAAAAAAAAAGAAAAAAAGAAAAATATATACTTTATATTTCTCCGACGGAAAATGACATAATAAATACCTTTCGAGCAGATAAAATCAATATATATATATATATATATATCGATTAATAATCGACAAGTCGAGGGTCGAGCCCCAACTGTTTCCTTACCTTCCCAACAAACAAATCCTTGGACTTGATCAAACCCGGGACGAGCCCGATCATCGTCGTCATCGGGAACTGCGCCACGGCGTCGTGTCTCCCTAGCGACACGATCACTTTTACCGAGCGCACCTTGTGTGTCGCCATCTTCTCCTCCTTTCCTCCGCTTATCAGTAACTTCAGATTTTTTGCTGCTATCATCGCGTGCTTTTGCGCCAAGTACCCTTGTTTATTTTCCTGCATTTTTTCGGCGCAGCTCAATACTGTTAGTGCACTCTCATTTATAAATAAATAAATAAATTATGCATATTCTAAGCTTTTAAGTGAATCGGTAATTTACATCATCTAATATGGTATCAGAGCCTAAGAGTGCATTCTAAGACTAAAGTTATGAACTATAAAAAAAAAAATAAGCTTAAACTTTACACGATCATTTCGACCAGTATGACGGAAGTTCATCACCTTTCCGTACAAACACATTTTTGCGCTAACTCGTTTAACGTTGTTACTCGTTTAATAATTTTGGGATCTTATTGCCATTTTGAGTGTGTGGTGTTGGGAGAACAAATCTTCTTGTGTTTATATAAGTAACTTTTTTTTACTATTTTAGTATGTCCCTTTGTAATAAATCTATATTCAGTCGTGAACAATGATGAGTGAGATATAAAACTATTGGCAAAATTGCTTATAAAGCTGTTATAGTTTGAAAATTTTGCATCATACTTCTCATGATTCAGAAACTGTACGAAACTCTCTTGAATTTTAAACAATATTGGACATAACCTCTTAAAAATTGCATAATGTTCATTCGTGTTTTAAAAAACATCGCACAAAATCTCCTAAATAAATATTTTGAGCAATATTTTTCAAAACACAAGAGACCCTCATACAATTTTTAAGTCACGAGGCAAAATCACAAGTGGATTATAAACAATTTTATTCCTACAACAAAAATGGCGTAGAAAAAGTTCAAAGACCGCCGAATTTAAAACACGCACCTTAACATCGGTGATGTCTCCGATGGCGAATACGTTATTGTGCCCTTTAACTCGGAGGTTCTCGTCAACCCTCAACCTTCCGGATCCATCGATACTATCCTTCAAAACCGTGTCCCGCAGCCAAGCCGAGGCGGGATGCGTACCCGTGCAAACGAAAACGATGTCGGCTTTAATAACTTCTCCCGACGAAGTTGTGTAAGTTCCGCTCTCGTCGGAGGCGTTGCTTAAGTCGATCGATTGTTGTAGTTTAACTTCAACTTTCTTCAATTTTAGCCATTCGAGAGTCTTGTGAGCCGCCTTTGGCCCTATAAACTCGAGTAGCCGCGGTCCCTCGTGGACGAGGATAACCTTTTTATCGGGAAAATCAACGGCAATTTCCGCGGATAGTTCGACTCCCGTTGGACCACCTCCGACGATCAAAATTGAATTCGCCGATCTTATGCGCTCATGCTCTGCGTAAGAAAATTAATTATAACGACGACGACTTCGTGAAACGTGTTAAAACGGAATCCAGAGCTTTGTCTTAAAATCAATTGGTAATAAAAAAGAGTTGTCAACTTTCAAGATATTTCATTCGTTCCAATTCAAAATACTATTTTTACTATTTTTGTTTATACTATTTCAAAATATTTATTTTCTATTTTAGAATAAATAATCATGCACTAATATCAAAATACTCCTAACTTTTACTTAAATTACAATCACTTAACATTGCTAAATGCAACAATTCTCGACTATTCCAACATTTTCCAAAATCTAAAAGAATCGAAATGTTCGATAGAACCATACCTGCCCGGTATTCCTTAAGCCTCTCGGATCGAGTTTTGGGGAACGGATCGTCATGACCGGTGGCAATGACGAGGTAATCGTATGTAATGAGACGGCCCTCTTCCGTCAAAACTTGAGAGTTAGAAATGTCGATGGCTTTTGACACGACAAGGCGGCCGTTGGTTAGATAATCCTTGTGATAAATGACCGATCGTTCGATGAACGATGGCTCAACCAATCCCCTCAAGCTCGCCCATGGAATCTCGTAATAATCCTTCCTGTCCAAAAAAAGTATCCATAACTGTACTATCTACCTAACATTATAAATACCCTTCAAATTTACAATATATTACACAAATGTCATTAGCGAAGTCAGAAACAAAACTTTCAACCAATTAGATCACAAACATAACTTTCATCGTAGTTAGAATGAAAAACAAAAAACAAGACTAATAGAAATTAATCAAAACCATAAATCAAATATATCAAAAACATCTCTAATTAATAATTTAGTGGATCAGAGTCATCAGACAACATCAAGAACTTAATTTACAGACACGTAAGAAGCCAAACAGAATCGATACCCACAAATATGTATATACATATATATATATATATATCAAAATATCTTTTTCTTTCTTTCCTTTTTCGATCAGAACCATATGGTAAGAAATGATCCAATTATTGCAAAATATACACAACAATCGAATTGATAAGGTTGAGATTTTGCTTACGGATCGATTAAGGTCACATCGGCATTGAACTGAAGAGACTTGGCAACAAGAGATCCGGCAACGCCGCCGCCGACCACCACCACTCTCTTCCACACGCCGCCGACCTCCGCCATACTCTCCGGCGAGAAATATGTCCTTAACACAGATCTAAAAAAGAAGTTTCTAAAGAATGTCAAATCCCTAACTCATTTACAGACTGGGAGAGAAGATGCAAAAAATGGCGAGCCGACAACAATATATGAAATGAAATAAAGAAACTGGTAAGAATCTTACAACAGAGGTTTTTACCTGGCCTTGATTGCTGGTAAGATTAGGGCTTTGATTTGATTGATTGAGATGTCAACGTGAAACCCTTGCTCAACCAAACCCAACTTGTTTCAGAACGACGACCCAGACATAGATAGGAATTGTCGACATTATGAACCAGTCAAGGGTGTGTTTGTTTATGTATTTTAAACTTTGGGTTTGGATTTTTTGAGAGTAAAAAATTTAATTTGAATCAATAATAGTTTCAATCAAATTCATTTTTTACATTTTTGGTCCTCTTCAAAAATAATTATTAAAATAAGTTCTATATAAAAAATAAATTATCAATTTTAATTCCACCGTTATAATTTCAACGGAATAGGCTGACATGGCGGTAACAAAAGCTGACGTGGCATCCGATTTGAATCGAACACGCCCGTGTGCCCAGAAATACGCCCATGTTATAAAATACAAAATTCAGCATATATAAACACGGCCGTGTTGTTTGAGACACACGCCCGTGTTTATTATCAATGCGATTAAAATCAAAACCCCTCTGGTCTGTGTGGATCTTTTTCTGTATCACAGAATTGATGATGATATCTGTATGTGCTCACCCAATCTATAGGATTTCCCTGGAATTTTTTACTAATTCAAAATTATATATACAAATCTATACATATACATACACGATTGATTGACCTGAAGGGCTTGAAGGCCGCAGTAAGCGAAAAGCTATTTAAGAAATTTGGAGATTTTTTAAACTTTTGTGAGAGAGGTTAAGAAATTTAGGGATTTTTTAAACTTCTGTGAAAGAAGTTTCTTTGGAAGAAGAGTGATTCCGAAGAGGCCGGTGATGAAGTACAAAACAGCAGCGACGGCGATGACACTTCAATTGAAGGTGAAAAGAGTGAATAAACAAAGTGTATGCATCGCGACGACGACGGCAATCGTCACCGCATTGAGGGAATTCCACTTGCGGCTGCGGCGGAGGAAGACATCCCGTCGCTGATTTACCGTGACGTTAGATAGCGGATTCCGGTCTCCGGAGTTTGAACCCTTTCCATCTGCTTCCGCAATCGACGGCGGCATGTGGTGAATTGGTGATTGCAATTTTTTTCAAGTAGAGGATTCCCTACGATTTTGCAGCGGATGCTTGGTGAATTGAAAGCCTGTGATTTTGTGTGATTGATTTTGTTCGGGGACTAGGGTTTTGGATTTAGGAAATACTTTGAGGTCACTGGCGGTAGCACCAAGAACATAGCCATTTCTGAATTTTTAAAATGGTGCTCGAATTGTTGTGCCATGGAAGGTGGACACACGGGCGTGTTTCTGGGCACACGACCGTGTTCGATTCAAATCCGATGCCACATCAGCTTTTGTTACCGCCACTTCAGTACTTTCCGTTGAAATTATAACTGTGAAATCAAAATTGATAATTTATTTTTTGTATGGGACTTATTTTGATAATTATTTTTGAACGGGATAAAAAATGTAAAAAATGAATTTGATTGGGACTATTATTGATTTTTGCTCTATTTTAAATTTAAAATAATTTATAGTATAATACTTCTTTCGGCAGACTCTAAGTGTCTCATTTACCATCATTATACTTAATATTAAAAATATTTTTATATTTGTATAATATTTTGCATAAATATCATTATAATAGTATTATAAAATACTAATAAAAAATATTTTTATCATTGTTTTAATTTATAATAAATTTTTATATAATAATTAATATTCAAATATCATGCAAAAACTACACAAAGTAAATAAGAATTTTAAGGCGGGTGAAGATAATATTTAAAAAAAAAAAAATCTTTTGACTTAATATTTTATTTTTTAAAAAAAAAATTAAATAAAAAAATTGATAAAATTAAAAAAAGAATGCAACTTTAAAGTTTACACGCGGGAAAGACCGACTACAAAAAAGTCAACGCAAAACATTAAGATTGTTGGAAAGGTCGTTGTCTTCAATGCTAAGGAATACGCGTTGAGATTAGAATCCTAAGATTTTAAGGTGCATTTGATGCTGAAAATGGAATTTAAGTAGAAAATAGGAATTATTATTTATTTGATAATATATAGTAGAATTTAATTGAGAATTATAAGAACATAACGATTTGACGAAACGTTCAAAAGAGGATAAAAGAGAATTTATTAGATGACCGAGGAAAACAAAAAATACCTAGTAAAAAAATATAATAAAATATTTTATGAATGAATGAAAAACTTTCTCGACATGTCAGTTCATTTAAGTAACGCTTCCGAAAAATCGATGTACAGTCTTCTCACAAATAATTTACTAGTCTAACTGTTTTGTTTTATAAACTATAAAAATTTAATTTAATTTAACAATTATCTTTGCAAAATTATTTAAAATTGATTATGTAATTTTGTAAAATGTCGAGCGTTAGTCGCTAGTTGAATCAAATTATGTCAAATGAAAAAAATATTATTTTATAATTTATATATAAAAATGATAATAATTATATATTAATATTTTGAAATTAAACTCCAAACATATTTTAATAATAATTCTACTAACGAGTAAACACAAAGAAAAGCCGGCTGCAGAGTCGTGTGTTGGCTGATCCGTTTGAAGAAATTGGGAATTGGGAATTGGGAATTGGGGATGACCTCAAAACCCTAATTTGGAATTAATTCTGCTGACAGGATCGGAGCTTTTTCCACGAGAATCTATGCCAGGAATTGCAACCATCCCGAATCCAATCTCCAACACCGGATTCATACTCTCCTTGATCCGATCATCGCGGTAAGTATTCAATCTGAATTGCTCAAGTTCCAGTGATTCTACTTGCTCGGAACGATCTCCCATGGCGGACACAGCTAGGCCCCCCGTCACAGGATATCCGGCGCCAAACCCTAACGGTTACGCCGCCAATCCGCCGCCGCCGCCTCCGGGGACCGCCTACCCGTACGTCGCGCAACCGTACTACGGCAACCAGAGCAATCCGTACTACCAGCCTGACCCCAACGCCGTCCGCCGCGCGACGTGGCTCCGCCGCGTCCTGGCGGTGGCAATCGGCCTAGTCGTCGTGTTCGGGACCGTCGTCTTCATCATGTGGCTGATTCTCCGGCCACAGCTCCCGGACTTCCGAGTCGACTCGTTCTCGCTCGCCAATTTCACGCTCGACAACAGCTCCGTCGTCTCCTTCGCCGCCGAGGTCCGCCTCACGGCGAGAAACCCTAACCGGAAGCTGTCCCTCTCATACGACCAGATCGAAGCCCTAATTTACTACAACTCCTGGTCGATTTCCGACACGGCTCTGCCCCCTTTCTCCCAGGGGACTAAGAACGACACTTCTCTGACGGCGAATTTCGCGGCGGTGGGGCGGTTCATAGACGATTCGGCGGTGGCCGGCGTCAACGCCGAGAGAAGAAACAATGGCAATGTAGGGTTCAATTTGAGGATGCGATCAAGAGTTAGGTTTAAGGCAAAGGCATGGAGGGCTAGAAGGAGGTATCTCGGCGTTTTCTGCGCCGATCTGATCGTCGGATTTCCGAGCAACGGCAGGCCTGGAAGGATGATCTCCGGCCCCCGGCAGTGCCGGGAAGGGATCTGACCTTACAGTTAATCTTTTAAGGCTTTAAACTGAGGTTTCTTTGCATCAAATTGTTTGATGATGTTGTGTGTAATTGATATATGTTCTGTTTATGTTTTGGCTAAGGTTTAATTTCAATGTACAGATTTATGTGCACTAGTTTCTGTTCAGGTTCTTGATTTGGAGTGTTGGTTTTATTGCATTTGGATTTGGTGTTCTTTTCGAAATGGCGAAAAACTGTCGGCTTTGGTTCGATTTATCTTTGTTTTCTTACATTATATGTCTCATTTGAAGTAAAGGGGGTGTGGCATTTCGGATATAGATCATACACAATGGGATTTCTTGCATCGATAATGTATAAAATTATTGGATATTTGATGTAATATTTTGTGAAAGAAAAATGCGTTTGATGTGATAAATAGTGTCAGAAAGTTTTAAAAACATCTGTATAAACAGAATCGGGTCGTGTTTGAAGATGGGGTACATGTTTGTTGTAAGAATTTTGTCGTTGTGTGTTCTTAAGCTGATGTGTTGCGACGTGGCGTAAAAGAATATTCGATAGAATGCTTATTTTAGATTTAATAATGCTCACGAGGCATAACATGTTCTTAGATGCGAAATCATCATTGAATAGCTTAGTTGTTTATATGCGCATTATGTACCTATAATGAATTCACCCCAACACCATGAAACCATGGGATTGAGATTTTTGCTAATTTTTTTTATTTGGTTTTATATATAAATTAATTGTATATAATCCACTGTCTCCCTTTCTCTTCAAATTAAGATCGTAAACTTTTAACTCTAAAATTATTTTAAATATGCTCTTGAAAAGAAATATATGCATTATTGATATGAATACTTTAATTGATTCACTTAAAACTCCAGTTAAATATGAGGTATCACATTAATGCATAGAAATCAAATGCAAATGGATACAAGCAGTTCTAACTTTTAGGTCAAACGATTATTCAGCATCCGACATATCAGAATTTGGGTGTGTTGAGACTCCCGATTATGAATATATAATTAATAACTGCATTTCCTTAACAATTTGTAGGATTCAGACACTAATTTCCATTAAATATTAGCTCGGATATTCTAACATCATGAACTACACTCGAACAAATAGGTTCCCTGTCCCTGTTTCTCGAACTTTCGTTCCTTCCATGCTGTTTCGAGAGTTCTCAGACTCTCCAAAATAACATTTTTCTCAAAACTTTCTTATCTCGACGAGGATCCAAAACGGTGACTTAGCACATAAACAAAAGATCGATGCGACGCAGATTACTGTAAGAAGCTGTACCGAAAAATCGACAGCAGATCAACGATTTACATTGCGATTCAATCCAAAACAATACGTCGTAACAGAAAAAGGCACGAACAAATGCGAGGGAATGCAGCACTACAAACACAAAATACAAAGTCGACTAGATTTCTACGAGACGTGTTAGTCACGGCGGGCTTGAACTTTGCTCGCTCTCAACGCGTCCGAACTAATCGTAATATCAAATCGGATCGGTAACACTCGAAGATATACCAGGCACGTAAAGTTGTTGAGACATTAGGGATTCGTCGCCCGACTTTGCGCTTTGCTCCAAGAGGTGAACCAACGACACGAAAACTTCCATCCTTGTGATGTCCCTATTCGCCTGCCACAAGAACTCGAGTTAGAAATCGTTATCGATCATAGTACGATTGCAAGAAATATCTAAATTTACGCAAAATCGTTACCTCTACGGTAAATCGAGACCAAATCTTGTCGTTCCGAGTCTCCATGATTCCCTTCAAAATCGTTAGCCCGAGCCCTCGAACTACATCGGCTATTTCTAGAAACAAACCGCTTTCCTCGCAAAGCATCTGCTCGAAAGCACGAACATCATATGATCTTGTAATAAAACGAAAGTTTTTTTAACTCGGAATTTGTCATACGATCGAATTACCTCGACGAGCATTTGGCGCGGCTGATTTAAATCCTCGACTCGGATAGGACAGACCATCGACTGCGCCCCGACTTCATACGCCCACGTAACTCCTCCATCCTTGCTCGTAACCTTATATTTAAAAAGACAACAATCATTAGATATCGGGTTTCTTATATATCGATCGAATGTTTTTTTATTACAAACCTCGGACTCTCCGGTCTGTTTCAGCTTGTCGGCGTGCTTCATTACGCTTTGCAAGAAAAGCATGTGTTTGATCGTGCGCTCGAGCAGCGAATCGATGCTGCACTGTTGACGAAAAATGCTCGAAAATTAGCCAAACGAATAAAAACAAGAAATCGCTATTTTGACGACGAAATGTTAACGCTCACCTTCGCGCCGTTCGGCACGATCTCCCTCAGCTCCTTCACACGGTCTTGAATCATTTGTCGATCCTTGGGTCGGGGTCTCGGGTTTTCTCCTGGCTTAAGCCTCTTACGACCCGGTTTGCTCGTTTCGTTTGACTTCTTCGTCGACTGGCACGAGGACACGCTGTTGTTCTGCTTTTCTTTCTCGATCCATGAACTTATTTGTGACCCGTAAATCGAACTGTCGATATTCGACGCTCCAGACTTCGCAAAATACTTCGGAACACCCAGAAGCTCACCGTTAACGACAGCCGAAGCGTCGGACTGGTCGTAGAAAGGAATCGAAGTATTGCCGCTCATGCTCGTCAATGTCGTCTTGCAAGAAAGACTATCTTCCATGCTCGGGTTTGCAGACGAGCAAACCCGAGCGACCATCGCGTCCAAGAGATTGTCGGTTTCGGATGAGAAAATCCCGCTCTCGGAATTCCCTCGATCAGCCGAACAAAATTCTAACGTTTTCTTCCCTGTTGAAATTCGGGTATCCCAACGACTAGTCTTCGATATATCGTCGTCGATAGATAAATGTTTTGATCGAGTCCTGAAGAGCTGGTTCTTGAAATCGGGTCCCAAAACATCGAACAGATCGTCTCCCCATCGAGGTTCGACATACGCATCGTTGCACTCGGAAAGAAACGAATCGGCTGCGAAGAGGTCAACGGAATTCGATATCGCTGCTTCCCGCTGCGTAAAGGTCGCATTTTTACGCTCGCTGGAATTCGGACGGATATTTCCATCGCCAATCGGTTTCGTATTGCTAATTGTACGATCGTTCAAACCGTAAGCCGAGCCGTAAAGAGAACCATTACGGATTTTCGTCGAGTTTTCCGAAGTTGACGTTATAACTTCAGCTTTCGCCATTCCATTCGTAAATCCCGAGTTCGCGAGCGCCGGAGCAACGTTGAATTCCTGAAATGCCGCGACATTTTTCTTTTGGATTTCTTCGACAAAGGGAAACGAAGTTTCGGCGTCGACTGCGACGCCCTGTCCTGCGTATCTGATGTAATCCGAACTTTCGAATAGGGGATTTTCGATCCGAACTTTTAAAGATTGTTCCTTTGCTGCATACTCCTCCGATGGAAAGACGCCGGCGAACAAATCCAGCTCGACTATCGACGACGCCACGTTGTTTACGAACCCCGAACTCTCCATGATCTTCGAAAAACAAACAATAAACAACAATGTTAACATCGCCGAATCAACAAAGAGGTAGTATTCGCATCGAGGAAAAACGAAAAAACGCCATCGAAATACTTACGGTCAAGAAAGATCCAAATTGAACAACACCATGAGGAAGAACCGGAATAACCGCGATCGTCTAGTCAGGGCAAAGAATAATCAAAATTAAACAAACATTGAAGAACAACAATAAACATACAAAGATCTACGACATTTTCAAAAATCTTGCGTTCACACATCGGATATACACACACGTTTATATATATATATAGATACATACCTTCATTCCAGCAGAGAATTGGCGGCGCAGCTCTTTTAGAACCTGGAACATTACAATCGTATAAACTGGTGTTTTAGTCGAATATACGACGCTGAAACTATTCGTATTATACCTCGGGTGGATGAGCTTCTTGGTTATAATTCTCGGAAAGGATCCATTGATGGCTTCCGGTGAAGGCGACTCGTCCGACTAGCCTGAGGGAAACATTAGGACATAAATTCAAGCATGTTTTGACAAACTTATTACACAACATATCGATCAAAAGTGGCGAAAACTTAAACCTTTCTCCCAAAATAACGACACGGCTATCCATCATCATGTTGTCCACCAGCAAATGCACATTGTCCCTTGCTCGGAAACAGCCATTTTCGACGACGGAAAACCATGGGAAATTCTCCGGCAAGGAGCGTTCGTAGTAACAGTCCTCCCAAATTAATAGCCTGCAAAAACAGAGCATGTATATCTTCAACATTGAATCGAATCTTTCGAAACTTAATGACAATAATTCGATAAGAAATCGATGAATCAAACAGGGGAAGTCCCTATAGATGCAGAGGACAATAACCTCAGGAACTGGAATTGAATATGAACATACAAAGAACTAACTACAAAGAGCTTTATTATATTCAAACAAAATCTTCTCTGAGATTCCCAAAGAGATGAAGGACAAAATCAAATCCAATTTTGCAGTGCTAGAGAATACACGATTAATCGACTTCAGTAACAAATAAATGGATCAAACAGTGCAGAATCCATAATTCAGACATAAAAAACACACACACACTGCTTATTTCCTGCAAATCAGCGCAAAATTCCAACAGTTGAGAAAGATTGATTGCAAGCAAATGGAGAAATATTTGTGTGTGTGTGTGTGTGTGAGAGAGAGAGAGAGAGAGAGTAAATTAGAGTAGGGTTAGGGTTTTCTTACTCGGGATTTTGGCAGCCAAATTTCCAGAAAACAGCATAAGACCATTGATTGACACCACAAAGGGTTTTCAAAGCCTCTTTCAATAAGTAACCCATTGACTGTGTGTTTGTGTGTGTGTGAAGATTTAGCAGAAGATTCGGCCCTAAAATGAGAGAGAGAGAGAGAGAGAAAGAGAGAGGGAAGAGATAGAGAGAGAGAAAGAGAGAGGATGAAGGGAGGGAAGGAAGGAGTATGCAATATGTTGTTATGTATGGAATTGATTATTCCTCAAACATAACTACGAATCCCTTTCCCTTTCGGAAATATTTTTTTTGAAAATGGGTGAAGGAAGAAGGCTAACTCCCTCTGCAGGAACCACGCCCAGCTTGTTTCGTCCTCAATCCGCCGCTCCTTTTCCTCTCCGGATCCAAATTCTCGGCTATCACTCGCTGCTGCTTGCAGTCCATTCTAGAGAGAGAAAGGGAAATGGAGGAGAGAGGGAAATAGAGGAGAGAAGTTGAAGGAAAGTTCGATTCGATTCGATTCGATCGGATCTACACTATTCCAGAAGCCTTGAGCTCGCAGTTAATCACGACGACGACAACTTTCTCCATTTCAATTGTGAAATTGGATTAGAGGAGAGCTTTAATCTGGTGCTAGCTGTTCTTCTTCTTCTTCTTCGAATGGGATTTGATTTGAAGAGTGTCTGTGTGTGTGTGTGTGTGGAGATAGAAATGATGAACTGGTTTGTGGGTGGTGCGCTTTTGCTTTTCGATTGGCGAAAGCGGAAGTGAAATTGGGGAGTTAGGGAAGATGATGGTGCAGCAGCAGCAGGGCAGGCTCAGACTTGCTAAAATGCGCGGTGATGATTAAACAATGAGAGGTAGGAGAAGATAGATGATGGATAGAAAACCTCAGTCCTCTTCTCTCTCAGGCCATGCCAGGCCTGCCCTTTCAGTGGAATTGCTAATCGATGGTGGGGGTGGGGGTAGGGGTAGGGTAGGGTGGGGTTTCTGTCGGCTTTTTTTCTTTGCTGCTTATCAACGAATTTCAGGGGTGACGGCCGTCGGAATGGTAGAGAGTCCGGGGGTTTTGACGCCGGATTGATCTGTACCGTTCGTTGTAGGGTGGGATTTTTCTGGCGTTTTGGTCCCGGTGTTTGTAGAGATTTTGAATTGTTGTAGTGGGAACAGAACAGGGGCTTTCTTGACGCCAAATTACGATGGTATCCTCTCTTTTGGGAAAATTACGTTATTAGCCTCGCTTCTGATTATGTATATATTACCCTAATATAAAATGGAGTATTTATTTATTTTTTGCTTTTTACATTTTTATTTAAGAATGATATTGAAAGCTAATTTAAGAATTTATTTGATGATATTTGGTTGGTTTATTTTGTATTTTTTAATGGAAGTGTTCATTTATGTTAATTATACGAAGAATTATTTTGAAATATAAAAAAAAGTATTCAACTGTTGATTATTTTTAATAAATAGAATATATATTATATCAATATGTTTATATATTATTTTTAAAATAATGTATATGGAGATTTGTATTACTAAAAAAAAATATTAAGTGAATAAATTCAATATTTCAGTTTTATTTTTTTTTTAGTTTTATTGTATTGTGCTGTGGTTTTTTACATAAAAATATATTATTTTTTTATAAAATATTATATTTAAATTAGAAATAAAAATAAAAAACATACATAATAAAAGATAAATGGTTAGAATAAATCTTAGACGGTTAAAAGATTCAGCAAGTATAAAATAAAATCACATAATTGGTATAAATACACTTTATTTGTTGAAATTAATTGTATATTATGCTATTTTTTATTATGATATGTGTTATACGTTCTATGTTAATATAATAGATATACTACTTCCGTAAATAAGCATTTATTTGCTTTTTACACGTAATTTTAGAAATATTAATATTATATTGAGATATAAGTAGGAATAAAGTAGAAATAACCAAAATAACCTTATTAGTATGTGTGATATAAAGGTAATGACATTTGTGTAATATATTGTAAGTTGTAAGGGTATTTGTAATGTTAGATAGATAGTACAGTTACTAAAAGAGGAAATGGATAATTTGTCATGGGACGGACTAAAATAAAAAAAATGAATACTTTATTATGAGACGGAGGGAGTATAACAAATAAGCAGACATGACATACTCTAATAAAGTACAATACAATCTATAGTTAATAATAATAATTTATATTCAAATATTTACCAAAAAAAAAAATAATATCTTAATTATGGGATTGAGATAGTATTATAATTTATACATTTAGGTGTGTTTGTTTGGGTATTTGAGTTTTGGATTTAAGTTTGGAATAGTAAAATTTTAACTTTTAATTGCTTATTTGATATGATATAAATAACTATTACTGTCATAATTGAATATAAAATTAATTTTTTAGTAATATAAATAGAAAATAAGTATTCCCTCTGTCCACCGTCTATCTATCAGTTTTACTTTTTTCACGTAGATTTTAGTATATTAGTATTATATTGATATGTGTTACAATTGATATACATAAAGACTATCATACCCCTTATCATTTATGGTATTAAGTGATGTTATTTGATGACATTTGTGTAATATTATATTACATAAAGGGTGGGGTAATTTTATATTTTAGTAGAATGTACATTTACTAAAAAAAAAAAGAAAAAGAAAATGAATACATTTGCGATAGACAGACTAAAATGACAAAATGGATAGATTGACGATGGACGGGGTAGTATTAAATTTGATATTTTAAGAGAAAATAAATTGGTAATTGGTAAAGAAACCTCTTTAAAAATCAAAACAAACACATACTACAAACTTCAAGCAAGCCCCCCTTTATATTTCATGTTATTACATCATTAAATTTAAAATAAGTAAATAAATAAATTTTAAAAAATGGATCTAGAATAGTGGAACTAATTTTACAAAGTCAACTTTCTTTCTTTTTATAAATTTAATTTATTTTTGGATTTCATTATGTATTTACACATCTAATATTGAGTTGGTGAGCAATTGACCATTTAATTAATAAAAAAAATTAAGTGTAGTTCAACAAATTCATGCATGTGTACACATTTTTGTGAAATCATAGAGAAATTATTTTATTAAATAAAAATTAATTAACAACTTTGAATTAAAATAAATTTATTTCACCAACACCCTAACAAAACTTCTATTGAAAAATTAATTCAATTTTACCAAATAAATAAACTAAAGTAAAATTGGTCAAATCAAATATGTTGAATCACCTATTTTAAATATGAACCTTTTTGTAACTATTCTTTTAATTAAATAACACAAATTTATTTCTAAATAAAATATAAGAAATGTAAGATTAAAAAAAATATATATATTTAAATATTTAAAAAATTATATCGCAATAAACTATATATAATATGAATATTATTTTATAAAAAATATTTTTTATATATATACTATGTACATAAAAAATATAGTATTTATTTATTTATAATTTATATAAATTAATTTTATAAATTTTTAAATATAAATATAAATATATAATTTTTTATGAGAAATATAGAATATTTTTATTTTTTTTAAGTAAATCATACATTATTTATGAAAAGAATCACTATTCATTGAAATGATATTTGGCCTTTTACGTAATATTTAAATTAAATCAAGATATTATTTGTTATTTCAAAATGAAATTAAAAACAAATAAATATACAAATCAATGTCAAATTTTAGTGTACTTGCTAATATATTGTGTAAAAACATACTCCTCCCGGTAAGTTTTTTATTTGATTTTTGTACACAGACGAAGGTAAATTAGTATTTTATAGATATATATTATAATAAAATAATATAATCTTTATTTCAATTTGATATTTAGTTGAAAGATTTTTATTTTTTTCCTAAAAAAAATTGAAAATATTGTTTTGGACAAACTAAAATAAAAAATAAAAAATTTACTTGTATACAAAGGGAGTAATTTATATTAATCATATATATATAAGTATTATACAATATTTTATTCCTTATATAATGGCATACATATTTAGTAATATTTTATTAAAATATACATTTAAAAACACTTTCATACATATTTTATTTATTTATAATCAACCATATTATTTCATATTATAAAAGTCATCCAAATATATCACATTTCTAAATTCTAAACAATTTGTTTTTTTAAAAAAAAAAAAAAAATCTAAAATACCAAATAATCTATTTCCCTATTTATATTTTTTTAAAAATAGTTTAATCAAAATATCACAAAGTTACATTTTTTTTAATTAATTATAAAATATATATAAAGACTGTTAATGATAAAGTAACCTAACGAGGCATGAAAAGATGGTGCACCCAGTTGGGTGCACATGACTTGGTGCACCTTTTAGAGTTATTATTATTTTTTATTGAAAAAAAATAAAATAAAATACTATTACAAAATAATGTTACAATAATATTTTTAATAATTTAAAAAGTTTATAAAGATGGTAAAATTAAGTGTTTTTTTTTTAATGTTTCTATGACTTTTCACTTATGCCTAGGAGGTTAATTAAATAATTAATTAACACTGAAATCCCAGTCAAAAAGTTGATTATAATTTATTCTTTAAAATAAAATGAAAATCTGTGTGATTTGATTTCTACAAGGAATTAAATAATAGCTATTATTTTATTAAATTAGATCCCATCAAAGTGAATTTTCACCCAATATGTTGGTATTTAGCAAGAATTTTAATCACCTATAAATTAAATTTATAAATATTATTGTGCTTAAAAATAAAATAAAAAATGTACACATTTGTAACACGATGTTAAATTAACTTAAGGTTGTCCCAATTTCAACTATTTTACAAACACTTAAATTAATCCATCTGTCCCATTAGTAGGGTAGTATTTATTTTTTTCACGTAAATTTTTTAATATTAATTTTATATTGGATTGTTAAAAAAAAGACAAAAATACCCTTATTGGTATGGTGTAATATAAAAGTAATGATATTTGTGAAATATATTGTAATTTGAAAGAATATTTATTATGTTAGGTAAGTAGTGTAATTACTAAATTAAAAAATTGCAACCTTGTTTTGAAACGGACGAAAAATAGAAAATGGTAACCTTTCTGGGACGGTTGAATAATAAAATTATTTTGATGTAATGGATTTCTTGAGCATCTCTATCATTAACATGTTTTAATAAATAATATTTCCTCCGTCTCATAATAAAGTATATATTTTTCTATTTTAGTCTGTTCCATAACAAAGTATTCATTTTTTTTAAGTAACTGTGCTATATACTTAACATTACAAATACCCTTACAACTTACAATATATTACACAAAAGTTACTACTTTTATATCACACATACTAATAAGGTTAACTAAGTGCAAAAAGCAAAATAAATATTTAATTATGAGACAGAGGGAGTACTAATTTCAATTTGAAATTACAAAAAAAATTTAAATTTTTGCATATTTATTAAATTTTATATTCCATTATCTAAATGATGGCCTTAAATCATACACTAAATTTTGCAACGAACAAATAAAATCATATTTACTTCTATATACAAAATCACCGTACTATTTTGTATTTATATACTTCATTCGCTCAAATACAATAGTCTTGTTTACCATTTTTATCCGTCTCAAAACAATAGTTTTATTTTCATAAATAACCATATCACCATAAAACTACTTCTACTTTTTCATTTTTATTACACAGTTGTCACTATTTTTTACACTATTACACTCGTAAAGACAAAAAAGTCTTGTATCCATATTTTTTACCCAATCTCGTGACCAACCCAATTAAGACTGTATTTATGGGAGGGAGGGAGTAGAATTTACAATAATTTGTGTTTGTGTAATGTGGATTTTAAATATATATATATATATAATTAATATTATATCTTTTGACAAAAAAATAAAATAAAATAATAAAATCAAATCAAACAATTCTTAATCATGATTGGATTCACACCACTTAATTTAATTAAGCTTTGTTCCTATGACTTTTTAAGGTATCCATTAAAGTACTAATTAATTAATTCTAAGTGGACAAAATAAATTAATAAATAAATAGAGAAAATTAGAAGTGAATTTCAAAAGGGAAAGATTCGACGTCGGAAATTTACACAGTTTGTTTGTAGTTTTTGGATCAAAACTTTATTATTTATTATATTAAATCAAAATAAGTAGTTTTCATTATTTGTACTATATAAAAAAAAATAATTTTACAATAAAAATATAATGATCAATAATTATTTTTATTCAAATTTTATCTATTCTTTTTATAAAAAGTAAATACTTAGTAAAATTATTTTAACCTAATTTTTAATAAATAAATAAATATTCTACAAATATTTTTATTTTACCGTCATATTATTATTTTTATATTAAAAAATAAAATAAAATATTTTTACACTATTTTAACTACTTATTATAATTATAATATTATTATTTTTTAAATAATATACTAAAATAAATAATTATTATATTTAAAAATAGATGGAGAAAGTAATAAAAACTTAAAATATAAATGTAAACAAACCTTATTTATTTGATTAGGACACGTGACAAATAAATGGATCGATAAATGGATAAGCCACAAACAGACATAGGGCTTGACAATCTTGACGTTCATTATTTCGTATCTCCCAAATTTAATTTTAATTTTAATTTATTATTATTTTATTTATTATTTTTTTAAAAAAAATTTTCTCAGGATTTAATTTGATCTTGCCAATCCAATAATTCAATTCGTCAATCATGTGTCCTTTTAAGATTTTATTTATTTTCGTCCGAAAAAATCGTTGAGAAATTATATTTTTGAGTTTTAAAAAAATTGAAAATAATAAAAAAGATTATGTATAATATACTTCATTCGTCCCATAATTATAGTTTTGGTTGTATTTGATACAAAATTAAAAAATATTGATATTATATTTGTAATGAGTAAAAAAACGAATAAAAAACTTTTTTGCCCTTGTGAATGTATTATTATAAAAAGTAGTGGAAATTGTATAATAATAAATAAAAAGTAAGGATAATTTTACAGTGGTATGATTATTTATAAAAATAAGACTATTGTTTTAAGACGGACAAAAATGGTAAATAGGACTATTGTATTGGGACGGAGGAAAAAGTAATATTTATTTAGAGAATAAATATGCTCGATGTGATATTTTTTATAAAAATTATTATAAAATTTTACCAAAAATTTTAAAAATAAATATTCTATCAGTCCAAATAAAAAGTAATTATTTTTTTTAGTAATTATAAATCTTAAAAAAAAAAAAAAAAAAAACTCCTATAATTATTTTTACACTTAAAAAACAAAAATAAAATAAGAGAGTTTTTGAGAAAAAAAAAAAAAAACAAACTGATAAATAGTGGAAGACCGAACCTAAAAAACAGTCTCAAATTTTGATTTGGATTTGTGGCTATTGGATTTACCAATCAGCTGCCATTTGTTTATTCTTTAAACACGACTTATTTATTTATTTTATATCTCTCTGTCCGTAAACTAACGTCCTACTTTCCTATTTGAAATGTCTAACAATTATAATTATTTTTTTATTTTTATACACAAAATTTACTCTTTTACCCTTACTTTATTTACCCTTTCATCAAAATTAAGGATAAATTTGTCATTTTATAATAAAAATCCTAATTGCCTAAAAATACGTGTAAATATCAAATAGAATTTTAGAAAATTGACAGAGGAAGTAGTATTTCAATAATTTAAAAATAAAGATAAATAAGGGGAAAATTTTTTTCCTCGTGTAAATTATAATAATCAAGTTTGATCTAACTGAACTTTTTTATCAATTTCGATCTCATTCGAACTAAAACTAATCAAAATTTCATCATGCCCAAAACATGACCATATTGAATAATTTAAAAAGATGATTAAAGTTTACAGACAATCAATACAATTAAAGTAATTTTAAATTAAAATTAATTAATTTAATATAAGAAAAATATTTTTATATATTAATATAAGAAAAATATCCTTGTTATTATTTTTTATTTACCTCTATATTTTAATTATTCACCATATTTATACATAAAAAATAGTAAAAAAAAAAAAACTCATTTACCATAAACTATTTGCTTTAGAATTTTTTTTTTTTTTTTTGTAATTTTTTTTTTCACATAAATTGTATTGTTCGAATATATTATTCAAGAATATCATCATCAAATATTTTATTTTTTACAATATTAGTAATTCACATATAAATTATATTCCTTCATCCGTGCAAACGTGTGTTCATTTGACACGAGTTTTAATAAAAGTGAATAATAATTGTTACTTTTTTTTATAGTAAAAAAAAAAGTACAAAAGTGTAATAATTTTTTACTTAAAAAAGAAACATAAATATTTTTTTTATGACAACCTAAAAAGAAAAGTGAACATAGATTTGAATGACGGAGGGAGTATGAACTTTTAGTTAATCATTTAACAAGACAATCTTGTTTAGTTGTCCTAATCATGAATTTTTTTTGATAAAGATGTCACAAAGAATTGGTTGAGATTTATGCATACACAAAATAATCAAAGTGTGTTTTTGACAAATTTGAGACTAAACTTTGTTCAATGATAATGAGACATTGTGATCTATGTCTTTGACATATAACATATTTTCCTTTTACACTTTACTACCACTTCATTTTATTATTACATTAGTCTGTCTTAAAGTACTCGATTTATTTCTTCACAGAGCTTAATAAATTTATATTTTAATAGCAGTTGGTGATACTTTTTGTATGTAAAGATAGTTTTTATTTATTTATTTATTTATTTATTATTGATGTACTCTCTTTCTCCCAAAAGTAAGCATTATTTGCTTTTTGCACGTAATTTTAGAAATATTAGATGGGATATAGTAGGAATATAGTAAAAATGACTAAAATAACCTTATTAGTATGCGTAATGTAAAAGTAATGATATTTGTGTAATATATTGTAAGTTGTAAGGGTATTTGTAATGTTAGGTAGATAGTATAGTTACTAAAAAAAGAAATTGATATTTTGTTATGGGACGGACTAAAATAAAAAAATAAATATTTTGTTATGGGACGAATGGAATATAAATTAATATAATAGTGTTAGCGTAATTATGTCTAAAATTTGAAGGTATTATAACATGTGGGTGGTTTTTGTCATTGTTACGTGTTCATTTATAATTTATTTATTATTATTATTATTTTTTAAAAAAGATCATTATTGAATCTAATTATGTTATTAGCTTTTTTGAAAGAAAAATATGGTTAATTAATTTTAAAAAATAAAAAATAAAAACACAAGTGAACATACCTAATAATATCTTATATTTCTATGTCCACTTTTTTTAGGGTCCTTTTTGTAATGGAAAATGTTGGTTAGTAAGGTGACATAGTTGATTGCTCAATACTTTTTTATATCTTATTATTATTATTATTATTATTATTATTATTATTATTATTAAAATTTATTTTAAAAAATGCATTAATCTTTACATATAGTTATGATCGTTTGAAATTGATCATTATAATTTGTTAAGTGTAAGTGGATCAATAGCAAAGAATAATATATATAAATCTGGACATTCTAATAGAATCAACACCAAGTATGATTATATTCATTTTGAGTTTCTTTTATATATATATACATATATATAATTTTGTTTTTTAATATATATTATATTTAATTTCAGTTAAAACATACTTTCTCTGTTTTATTTTAGTTGTCCAGATTTTTGTAGATATAAAAATAGTAATAAGTAAATAATTAAAAATTTATTAGTTAAAATAATTAATTAACTTAATTAAAATAAATAACTTATAAATTATAAAATTTAAAATACAATTTAAATATATAATTACTTTTTTTTAAAAAAAAAGATAAATTATATAGACAAATAAAAATAAAAAATAAAAACAAATTATTTGAGAGAGATGAAATAAAAAAAATAAAAATATTTATATAAAAATAAAAAGAACACACCATTTTTTATAAGTGGAATTTTTGGGCCACTTTGATTTTATTTATTTATTTATTTATATTGTGTTGAATTAACGTGGTCTTATTTTAAGGTCTGATTTTACAATCATAACTGTTTTAATTTGAATATCTTTATAATTTGTATATATGTATATATATATTTGATATTGTGAAAATTTAGTGTGTTACTGTTCAAGTGGGCGCCAATTCAAATTCCAATTAAACTTAATAGTCTGTAAACTATGTCCGATGAGGCAAGTTGCGCTAACTCTGTCTATATAATAAAGAAGTTGTAATTGTAGTATATTGAAATTTTGTTTTAAATTAATAAAAAATTATACTTTGTGCAATTTTTTAATAAAATATTAATTATATTAGCTTAAATAAATATAATTAACTTTTAATTTTGTACTAATTTTTCAATTGGGTCAGGCCGGCCCGGCCCGTCCCGTATTCACCTTAATTTTTGGTTCATGTTCTAATTGGGATTGAGTTAATTTTAATTAATTACATCATTGTATTTATTTATATTTTTTGTATTCAAAATGTTCGATTTATGATGGGAATGTATACTTGTGATTTTTTTTCTTTTTTCTTTTTCCTTTTATTTACTAAGTTAAATAGTCGGGACTTCTGTTCATTAATAAATAAATTAATGATGCGTTTTTTTAATAAGTAAGTCTTTAATTATTATTATTATTATTATTATTATTATTATTACCAAATAAATTATTCTAGGATGGGCAAATATGGATATGGCCCAACACTTTGGGCCAAGTATGGTAATAAAAATTATAGTCAATCCTAAAAGGTAGAGTCGAAAGTAGTTTCAATTGGGCCAATCCAGTCCAATTAAAAATCATGTTTTGTGATCCGGTTTGAATTTAAAAGAATAAAAATGAATACTTAAAAATATATTAATAGATACTATAATATTGTCTCCCCTGTCCCAAAACAATAGTCTCATTTCCATTAATAATCATATCACTATAAAATTACATTTATTTTTTCACCATTATTTCATAATTGTCACTATTTTTTACACTAATACACTCACAAGGACAAAAAAATCTTTTATCGGTACTTTTTACCCATTACCAATATAATATAAATATTTTTTTAAATCTCGTGTCAAACACAACTCAGACTAAAGTTTTGGGACGGAGGGAGTACTACGTAACATAATAAATTTCATATTTTCCAAAATCTAATTTATTTTAAGGTTTGGATTAATTTAAAATTATTATTTTTATTTAAATATTATTTGATATAATATTTTGTGAAAAAATATATATATTTTAAGCTCAAATAGTAAAATCCTATAAAAGTAAACCTTAAAAACCCATCCAAAATTGTGTTGTTCATATATGATTCAAGAGTTGTTTAATATTTTAATTTAAGATGATTTTTTTTAGTGAGGTACAAAGAATGATATCATTAATATAAAAAAATAGTATTTGATATAATCAATATATACTAATTTGTAAATAATAAATTATATATAATAAAAAATAATAAAATACTAATACAAATTAATTTAAAATATATGTATTTGTTCGAGGATTTGAATTTTGAGTTGAAATTTGAAAGATAAAAATTTTGAATTTGAATAATGGTACGATATGATATAAATATGCGTTAGATGTGATATTTTGAATATAAAATTAATTTTTAATATAATATAAAATTATTTAATTTAATATTTTTAAGATAAAAAAAATTGATAAATAATACTCCATCCGTCCCACATACCGTGTCTGCTACATGCTACACTGCAAACACGATATTTTAGGAGGGATGTAATTAGTAGATAATTAAAAATGTATTAGTGAAAATAATTATTTTATAATATAAATAATTGTAAATTAAGATTAAGATAACTAATTAGTTTAATTAAAATTGAAAAAATAAAATAAATTAAAAAATTTAAAATGAGATTAAAGTGTATAATCATTTTCCAAAAAAAAAGTGACATGGAATGTGGAACGGACAGAAACGGCAACATAGACATGGTACGTGGGACCGATATATTTTTTGAAAAATTCCATAAACGAACTCACCCTTAAAAATATGCATATATATATATATACTTATATATATTACTCTCAATAATGTTCATTTTTGTGTTCTTTACTAAATTTATACATAATATATTTATATAAAAAAATTTAATTATTCAAATAATTGTATTATTTTAACAAATAATAATATATTTGTTCTTATCGTTTTACTTACTCTAATTTCTTTTTAAAAAAATTAATATATATATTTTTATAATACTTTAACTTTTACATCATTTTTTAATTTTTATGTCTAAATAAAGTAGCATAATTTAATGACTATCGTCTTTATTCAAACTCTAAATCCGCATCTTCTATTATTCTCTTTATAATTTCGTTAATTGTTTATCAGTTATTAATTTCTTCGATAAAATTATTGAAATGATCTGATCCAATACAATTTTAAATCGGGCCATGCTCAAGTTAAAATTTTTTAACTCAATTTAAAACGGTACCGGGCTTATCCAACCTTATTTTAGCATCATAATTAATACCGGGCCGGCCCGATTTTACCGGCATTTTTGAAAGCTAAAAAATTATTTCAACATACGACTTTTTAAGCAGTGTCGCATTTGTATTTATGATGCAACCCACGCTTTTTGACTTAGACTAAACATATCACTTACATTATTAATTTTCGACCTCTTTACTTATAATTTGGTACTCCCTCCATCCCATCTAATATGGGTCTATTACTGTAGATACGAGAATTCAGATAAAGTATAATTAGTAAACAATTAAGAAATATATTAGTAAAAATAATTATTATTTAGTAAAAATAATTATAAATGAAGATTAAGATAACTAAATAATTTAATTAAGATTAAAAAAATTTAAATTTAAATTTTAAAATATGATTAAAGTGTATAATTAACTTTCCAAAAAAGAAAATGACAAATTATATGGGACGGACGAAAATAGAAAATAGGGACAAATTATGTGGGACGGAGAGAGTATTATTTTAATATTATTAATTTTATTTAATAAAATAAATAAATAAAATTAATAACAATTTTTTTTTTTTTTTTACATATTTCTTAATTTATATCATTCATCATTACACTTATTAAAAAAATTTATGTGATACTCCTAAGTTGGATTAATAGTATGAGTCGGTGTTAAACAATCATATATCAGTCTCTGGTGTGATGAAATTACTAATGTCAATAATTTTTTATTGTTTTTAGTTTTAAATATTTTGTAAAATGAAAACAATGCATTTAAAAATTATTTTTTTACCACCATTCTTAAGCCATTTTTAATCCATCAAATCTATTCATGCAATTTTAACTTTAAAAAATACAATTGTTACAATATTTTTACTTAAATTCACAATTCTAACTTTTACTAAAAAAAAAAAAAATTCAAATATTATAGTATTTTATATATTATTTGAAACTATTTTTATATTTATAATTAATATTATTTTTATATAAATAAAAAAAAACGCCAAATTTTGGCATCAAACTTGGCGTATTCCAACTGACACGCTAAATCTCCAATGGTCCTAGGTTGAAAATGCCCTTAGTATTTCATCTGTCCAATAAGAAGGGTGATATTTTTTATTTTTGTCATCCCAAAACAACTGTGTCGTTTGTTAATTTAGTAATTGTATTACCTATATAACATAATAAATATTTTTACAATTTATAAAATATTATACAAATATAATTATTTTTATATTATAAAATATTAATAAAAATATTTATATTTTTTATTTATTATAAATCAATATAATACCAATATTAACAAAATAATATACAGAAAGCAAATAACAATTTATTTATTTATTTAAACAGATGAAGTATTATTATTTATTATTGCACATAAATATTGGTTGACCGAGAAAAGTCAAAGTCCGTGGATCGTGAACCATGCACGATGCACCATAAAATAATAAATAAATCTTCTAGAAATTTAAGACCATTATAGGTTCAAAATTAAATCAGCCAATGATTCTCGGAGTGACTCATGATATATACTACTTTATCAAAATTTCAAGGCACGAGTTTAGAAATTTTAAATTTAATTGAAAATAATTATAAAAAATAGATAATATACATTTAATATAATATTTTATAGGATAAATCAGTTATTTATATTAAAATATATATTTTGTATGTGATTTCTTTTTTAAAATAAATAATAATAGAGTATTATAAAAATAAACTTAGAAACTTACGTTTTCTTTTATTTTGTAAGATATTGAAATAATATATAAATAGTATAATTATTAATTATTATAATTGATGTGATTTAGAAAGTTTGTATCATTTTGTTTCGTTATATAGAAATTATGCATTATATCTTGTATTTGCCAAAAAATTATATAAAACACTTCCATCGAAAGATGTTGCAATTAGTGAGACCATTAGAAGAGAAAAAATTAAAATGCATATTTAATTCGAGACATATTCTTAAGATTCGCTAACACATTAATATATTTACTAAAATACATTAGATATAAATTTACAATACACATATAAAATAACAGTTACAACACGCCGGTGATACTTTGCATATATAATGTATTGTCTGTTATATTTTTATATGTCATTTATAGTATTTTTATGTGCTTATTGGGACAATCAATATGGTGTTAATAAATCTTCAATCAACACTTAAACCGGAACGATTCAATATATATTTTAAGTGTAATAATCTAAAAACTTAAACTATCAATTTCTACCTAACAAAATATTTTGGTGGAAGAAGACTTATAAATTATGGATACTAGAATGATCGCTCATAATGTGAATCATATATCATTAACATAAAGGAGAAAAATAATTATCCTAAAAGAACTTTAACATATAAATATAGTAAAATTATATGGAATAAGAGTGAAAATAATAATAATAATAATAATAATAAAATAGATGAAATTTGTTTTAAACCACAGAGGGTGTGCAATATTATAAATTTTGTAGAAAAACAACAATGCACACAAATATAGTTGACGCAAATATAGTTGAGTGAGCAAAGCCCACACTCATTCAAGCATTTATGTCAAATATCTAGTGTACGTGTTGGTTTTTTTTGGTATCCATACACTGAAACCCAAACCCAAATACGTGTAACTCGACCCGTAACCCATTTATCCAAAATAGATTCAGTCCATCTATTTAATTAGGGTTAATCTGAGTCATTGATTTCTTTGACATATATATATGTGCTGTGGGTTGAGAAGATCATTATCATTCATTCACGCGATACAACAATCCTAATCTCTCTTCTCCTTCATCGTGATTTCTCACGAGCTCACCTGTGAATCGATTCTTGAGGTTTTCCGGCGTGCCTCTGTCGACCGGTGTCTTCCTAGTCCGACGAGCTTTCTTTGAAGCAGTGTAAGTTGTCATAGATTTAGTCGCAAATAAACATTCGCGTGTTCTTTCTTTTGCCCCGTCGGTGAATATTTTGAGTCTGTGATGAGTGTGAGTTGTTGGCTACCTAGTTTGGGTTTGGCTCCTTGTTTCTTGGGTTGGTCACTGTTTTTGATTGGGTTTGTGAAGGACATGAGATTTATTTGTAATAAACTTGTTTTATTTGAAGTATATGATGTGTAATTCATAGAATCGTGTTGTTTGTTGTCGATTCGGATTAGAATTGTTAATTTTTTGGGCGAATCTTTGATTTCAGTTCTAAGTTGTTTTCTTACGGTACGAATATTATAAACCAAAACAAAAAACTGATTTATGATTTTAAAGGATCTAAAAATCATTTGTAACATATGAATCAACTAGAAAAATACCGCGCTCACTTTGGAACATCTTTTAATTAAGACGAAGCTCAACCAGAGCACAAAATAGAATAAGATATACAACTATGAGAGGTGATTAATGCGACAACCAACAATATATGAGTGTTTTCCTCAACCTTGTACACAAAGAGCATCAATCGAACCATAAAATCACATCAAATTCAGTGAATTACCTACGGAAGAGATAGGAGTGAGAGCAATAACAATGGCAGAGTGTATGAATTCAAATAATCTTTTTGTTGATTTTTTTAGAGATTATTGTTGTTTCTTTAAAAAAAAAAAAAATTGAAATGTATAAATCATATATTGAGTGATAAAATCATAAAGTGATTTATATTATTACGTTTATATTTGCATCATATTAAT
This sequence comes from Andrographis paniculata, assembly GCF_009805555.1. Lineage (NCBI taxonomy): Eukaryota > Viridiplantae > Streptophyta > Magnoliopsida > Lamiales > Acanthaceae > Andrographis > Andrographis paniculata. Next base: position 4,786,059 of record NW_026137614.1, read on the forward strand.
TGTTGCCAAAATATAGAGAGGTTATGATTTTAGATTCGAAAAAAAAAAATCGGTAATCTATTTGATGGACAACATACCATGAATTTTAAAGATGGATAATATTGCATTTTACTTGGTTGTACTACACTAAACAAATACCATACGAATTCCGTCAGAGATTTGAACCCATAAACACGCACGATTTTGTCAAAATTGGAATTGGGTTTAGGTTCCGGTCGGATGGGTCTGGTCGAACCGAAAATAAAATTGAACAAATTATATTTAAAATTATTTATAATTTAAATTTAAATATATTATATTTATTTTATGAGTATTTAATAAAACCGGTCATACAATCGGTTACCAGTTAGTTACAAAAATTCTAAGGTATTAAATGTTCAATTTGATTTTGTCCTTAGTCCTTACTCTTCTTATCTGTTATCCATTGTAATTTAAGTCGCACTTTCTACTCTAAATAAATAAAAGTTATATATATACATATCTTACTTCATTATGCTAATTGAGAAAAACGAATTATGGAAGATGGAAATGAAGAAGAAGAAGAAATCGCAGAACCTGAGTATTTCCTGTGTCCGATTTCTCTCCAGATCATGAAGGATCCGGTAACCACCGTCGCCGGAATCACCTACGATCGGAAAAGCATAGAGCAGTGGTTGGGGACGACGGCGGCGGATGAAGGCGGCGGCGTATGTCCAGTGACGAAGCAGGCGATTTCCAGAGGATCGGACTTGACGCCGAACCACATGCTTCGGAAGCTGATTCAGGCATGGTGCATTGCGAATGGCAAGGCTGGGATTGAGATTGATCCTCCGCCAAAATCTCCAGTGCAGAGGTCTCTTATCCTGAAATTGATTCGCGATGTGAATGGTAGGTGTGATGATTTGATTAAATTCAGTGCTCTGAAGAAATTGGATGAATTGGCGATGGCGAGTGAGAGAAAGAGTGGTGGAGAAGACCTGAAGGTAATGGTGGAGGCTGGAGTGGCCAAAGCGATGGTTGCGTTTGTTTCTAGAAGCTTCCAGGATGGGAAAATCCTTGCCGTTGATCTCGCCGTGAGGATTCTCCGGCGAACGTGGACTCCGACGGCGGAGATTGTTGGTGAAGACGTAGCTACGTTCATTCAAGCAATTCTGTGGATTTTGAACACCGGAATTGAAAATCAGGCGAAAATCCTCGCCGTAATTGTTCTAAAAAACGTAACGGAAATTGCGAATTCGAACCTTCTGGAGAGATTCGAGCCGTATTTCTTCACCGAAACGGTTCTCCTTCTGAGGAAGAACATATCGCCGGCGGCGACGCGAGCGACGCTTCAAATTCTGATAAAAGCCTGCGAATCAGGGAGGAACAAGGTGAAAACCGTCGAAGCAGGAGCAGTTTTCGATCTAATCGAAATCGAAATAGGCAAACCTGAGAGGAAGACGACGGAGCTAATCTTCAGCCTCCTCGCGATTCTCTGTTCCTGCGCCGACGGTCGGCATCAGCTACTGAAGCACGCCGGAGGCATAGCGGTGGCGGCGAAGAGGCTGCTGAGGGTGTCGCCCTCGGCGGATGATCGGATACTGTGCGTTCTGGAGTGGATCGCGCGGCGCTCCGCCACGAGAGAGGTGGTTCTGGAGATGCTCCGCGTGGGCGGCGTGACGAAGCTCTGTATGGTGCTTCAGGCGGACTGCGCCGAGTATTTGAAGACGAAAGCCAGGGCGATTTTGCGGTTGCATTCCGGCGCGTGGGGCAACTCGCCATGTATACAGGTGTATCTCCTTACGAGGGACCCTAGATGACTATGGAAAATCCGGGATCTCAAGATCCAGGTAAATCCTGATCGTTGATTTATAATAGCGTGTGTCGTTTGATATCTGTGATGTCTGGTGCTCGGGTGCTGTGATCCAGGACTAGCATCAATAAATCATGAGTGTTTTTCTCTGTTTTTTCAATATACTTTTAAATTAGGATTTTTAAAAATAATATTCCCTCACATCCATAACAGTATCATTTTTCTATTTTAGTTCGACACAAAGTATCCATTTCTTTTTTTAATAACTATACTATCTACCTAATATTACAAATATCTTTACAATTTACAGTATATTACACAAATATCATTACATTTATATCACAAATACTAATAAGGTTATTTTAGTCATTTCTATTTTATTCATGCTATGTCTCAATATAATACTAATATTTCTAAAACTACATGCAAAAAACAAATGAATATTTAATTTCGGAACGAAGGAAATAAATAACAACGCAATATTTTATACAAAAATCAAAATACTTATTATAAAAGTCAAAAAATTATTAGAAAAAATTAAAAAAAATATATTTAATTTAATAGAATATATTTTATATTTTTTTACATAAATTCCAATATTATACACAAAAAATTCTTTCATTGAAATTTGCTAGTTGAACGAAGCCATTGATTTTTGCTCGATTGAGACTTTTTTATTTTAAGGTGTATAAATAGTACAAAAATAAAAGGATAAATTATATAATTTCCTAGTAAAAATATATATAAAACATCTAATATAAATATTAACATATTATATAATATTAATTATTTTTATATTATTTACATAATTTTTTATAACTCATAATATTTTTATTTTTTTATTCAAATCAAAATACAAAGCAAACAAACCTATATAATCTTTTTTTTTAAATAAAAAATATATTCACTTTAGCCCCACTCAAATTTACTATTTTAAAATTTATGTAATAAATTAAAAAATAATAATATTTATTAGTTAGTAAAAATATATACTAATATATTTTGATATTAATGATATATAACTATTTTTATTAAAATAAGAAATAAATAATTTTTAATAAATTAAAGAATATTAATTTTTAATAAAATATAATAATATTAAATTATTATGTAAATCAAAATTTACATAAAAATATAAATTTAAACAAAAATAATTTTCTTCCTAATACATATTCTATTTACTCGTAAACCATATAAATTTTCATATCACTTACATAAAACAAATATCTTAAACGGAAATAGAACTCAAATACATTTGAATAAACCGGTAATGTAAATGAAATTTTGTGGAAAAACGTGAGAATAAAAATAAAAACGAATGACGCTTTTAAGACAAAAAGTTAAAAAACGAAAAACGTAGAAGGCAGAAATGCGAGAATAGAGGAGCCGCGAAACTAAGCGGACGCCAAACGGTACACTTAACGGAGTTTAATAACTCTGTCACGTCCGGAGACACACCTGTCACGCTCTTCACCTCACCTCTCATAAAAAATATATATATGCGTAGGTGCATTAAATAAATGCACCCTTATTTACAAACTCCAATTTGGAAATTCTGCTCTCGATTTTCCCGATAATTGCTCTGAAATTGAGTTGCAGGGAAGGAAAATGGCTGCAGAAGAAGATAGTAAGAAGGACGACGGAGTCTCGATCGAGCTTCCTGCTCCAGCTGGTTGGGTTAAGAAGGTGTGTTCTTTGCTCGAATTTTTTGTTTCTGTTGTTCTTCATATATGTAAGATTTGCGGTAATTAATTTTGTTTATTTTGCTTGTAAGTGTGTGGAGCGCGGCGTTTAGTGTTTGAATTTTGGAGTAGGTTAGGGAATTTATCTGGTTTGGGTGTTTGTGGAGTGTGAATTGACCTTCGGCGAAAACCTAGCTCGAAATTTACCCTTTTTAGCATTTTTGGAATGGATATTTGGTAGGGTGTGCAACTTTGCTGTAATGCCTATAGAAATTAGGAAATTGGATGCGAATTTGAAGTTTTGGTGATGGCAATGCGGTTTTATGTTGAATTTATCATTTCCCTCAAATGGATTGAAATAATGAAGAATCTCTGCGCTCAATTGATCACTGTTTACTAAAATTAGCTTGCCCTTTTGAAATTATGATACTTAATGGCTGTTTTATTTGCAAATCATAACGGTTAACAGTGCGTTTTTTAGGGTTGGAAGTGATTTAGATGCATTTTTAGTCATTTTCCCCTTTCCGCTCCTGCCTATTTGCTTGTGTTGTGTTAGGAAATTGATATTGATTTGAAAGAGTCAGTTTTGGAGTAAATTATTGCCATTGTCCTGTAAAAAGGGTGGCTTGGGATTCACTCTTGTGCTTCCTGTCCCTTTGATTGTGTTATTCTTGTATTCGAAAGGATCATTTTCCAGTCATCCAATTATGGAAACCATTTTAGTAATCTTATTTTCTATTTTTAACTTTTGAGTTTTGCCTTGGGAACTATTCTTGTGATCCCTGTTCATTGTTTTCATGGGGTTGTGCTTTTTGCATCTTGGTTGATTATAGTTGCAGAAATAACCTTGAGCCACTACACGTATTGAGCATCTTTACTTGCTGTTTTGATTACTGTCTATTTCTTTTTATCACTGATCATTGTATTTTATGGTTTTGTTGATGTGTTATGCATACAAGTTCACTGGGATTATTGTAGTTGCATGAGTACAAAGTAAGCTTCAAAGGGATTTACTAGAAAAAAGGGATGATTTTTAATGTCCAAATCAAGAACTAGCGGGATTACAATAAATTGTTTCAGTAGAGTGTTTATCGAATGGATAAGTATTAGTAGATGGTAGATGATGAGATTCAGGGTTTAATGATGAATAGAGGATATGTGGAAGACATGCCAAAGTAGTTAGGGTGGTTGAAATTATAGGTCAAAGTAGTTACATGGAATTATAGGCTAGAATGAATTTTGTTAGTGTTCAATTCTGTAGAAACTAAGAGTGTGTTTGTTTTGGGTTTTGAATAGTAAAAATTTTAATTTGAATATGTCATATTTTTTAATATGAAATTGATTTTTAGTATAACATCAAAAATGAAAATTAGGGTTGGTTTTTTTTTTTTTTTTTCTCTCTCTATTCATCAATTTTTTTCCCTTCAAGAATATTAAATCAAACCTCTTTTTTTATATTAAGAAAAAAAAAATTACATTTAAAATATCATATTGTTTATATCATATCAACAATTATTCCAATTCAAAATTTTATTATTATAAACCCGAACTCTCAAATAGACACGCTAGAAATATTGATGATGTGATGTTTAGAATTTCATGCTAGAATGAATTTTGTTGGAGTTCAATTATATCAAAACTAAGGGTGTGTTTCTTTTGTATTTTGTATAATAAAAATTTTGAATATGAATTAGGTATTGATGTCATGTTTTGAATGTCAAATTGATTTATAGTATAATATAAAAAAATTGAAAAATAGGGTTGTGTTTGTTTGGAGGGTTTTTTTTTTTTTTTTTTTTCTCTTTCACTATTCATTAATTTTTTTTTCCTAAAAAAATATCAAATTAAACACCAATTTTTATATTTCTGTTATACAACAAAAAAATCAATTTTACATTTAAATATCATATCATAGCAACACTTTATTTATAGCATATCAAACAATCATTCCAGTTTAAAATTTTTTCATTTAAAACCCAAACTCCCAAACAGACTCTAAAGTTGAGATGTTTTGGGAGGAGGAGGAGGAGGGAATAGTAAAGATTCTTTTAAAAAATCCCAATCAAGCACACCCTAAGGATTTAGCATATGGCCAATCGAATTAATAGAAGACTTGATTCTAATGGAATAAGCCCAAACAATTACCACTTATGGTTTTTCTTTTTTTTTAACAGATCACACTCCAGTGTCTCCACCAAACAAAATTTTATATTTTTTACAAGTTAACTATCACAAGATGGTTATTTTGGAAATTTAATTTAGAATCAATGCCATTTATGCTGGACATAAATTCAGGATTTGTCTAAATACATGTAAGTTTAGGAGAGAATACATGAGCTATAAACTTAGGTATGATTCCAATATTTTGATGCGGATGTTACCGTTCCTTGTGATGGTTGGTTTATCTCAATTTCCATTTTCGAGGCCTTCCCACCAAACATGAAACTCGGTAGGTGTTGAAATCCTAATCAGCTATCTGCAATTTAAAGTAATTAAGGGATTGAATTTGAACTGAACTGTCTTCCCTGAATCTTGTATTTTTGGTCATTTTATTCTCAAGTCCCAATTAATTAGAAGTTTAAGACTTGAATACGATACTATATGCCTAGCGTGGCTGAATAGTCTTACAAAAGCAGTGACAGTGTGTGTCCTTTTTCCATGCATTTTTTCCGATGGACTCCTTCAAATGCTTTGTTAATGAACCTCTTGACCCTTCTAGAATTTATCGATGAACTTTACAAGATTTTTTCCTTCTGCTCCTACATCTGTAAGCTTTTCTGTTTCTGTACCTGTTTGGATCAATCATCAGGTTACTCCGAAGAAAGGCGGGACCCCTCAGAGAAATGACATTCTTTTCATATCCCCCACCGGAGAGGAAATCAAAACGAAGAGACAGTTAGAGCAGTACCTCAAATCTCACCCTGGAGGGCCAGCTGCTTCCGAATTTGAGTGGGCTACAGGTACTCCCCCCCCCCCCCCCCCCCCTTCGGATCATTCATGTCCTGAGGAACATCAAACTCGAGCTAAATGAGAAATATCTTACTCAGGTGACACACCTCGGCGATCTGCAAGATTAAGTGAGAAATCAAAAGCTGTAGAAACAGCTGCGACGCAGTCCCCCACAAAAAAACAAAAGCGATCCGCCACAAAGCGGGGAGGAGCCAACGAAAAGAGCAATGCTACAACAGATGGCGAAGCTGCAGTCGAGAAGGAAACTAAAGAAAGCAACGACATTCCAATTACAGACACAAAGGAAGACGAAGGAACAGACAAAACCAATCCCCCCCAACCCCAACCCCAACCCCTCCCCGAAAACACAAACAATGAAGAAAATTCCAACACCAAGGAATCCATCGAAGCAGCCACTGATTCAGCTGCAAATGCAAAAACTGACGAATCTAAGGAGACAGCTACTCAGAATGACGAGCCCCAGAATGAGGGAAAAGAAACTCCAAGTGAAAACCCGGTCGAGAAGGAGCCTTCTTTGCAAGAGCCACCTACAGGTAGCTAAGTTAAATTGCTGCATCTAGTTAAATATTTTTTTGCTAGGGTCGTAATACATATATATATATATATTGTTACGTGGTGGGTGGCAGACGAGTATCATCAACGAGCGTTCTAACATGTTTCTACTCTAGAAATAACTGCTAGGAATGAGTATATTCTTGGAACAATTGAGATATGTTTAAAAATGTCGGGAAACTTGGAACCGAGACCTCCAAGAGATTATAGATTGTTGTTCTATCTCTTGATGTTGATCTCTACTGTTGTTATTCCGGGAATATATATGGTTATGTGTCTTTTTAGTGATGAAGAAGAACTACATTTGATGTATAATGTTAATGTATATTGGATATGATTATTGAGGATGATGATGATAGCTTTGATGATCTTATCTCTACCCCTCTCTCTCTCTCTCTCTCTCTCTGCTGTTAGTTATTTTTCATTTTTACCTTTGATTTGTCTGTTTACATTGTGTTATATGCATATATATATATATATATATTTATTGAAATTTGTGTGAGTTATGTCCTTTTGTCCGACTGTTAGGCCCATCCTGGGCGGGCTATGGAAAATAATAAAAAAATATATTGAATTGGAATTGACTATAAAGAGGGACGATTAAGTTATATTCGTATTTGATATATGAATAGAATTGAATAAATATTCGAAATCGTATTTGAATCGAAAATTTTAGTGAACTATACAATATTTGTAAATAATTAGAATCGGAGCGAAATTATTAAAAAATAGTTCAAATTTTAATTAAATAAAATATTTTTAGATATTTTAAAATTTTAAATCGAAATTGAATCGAATATAATAATTAATATAAATATACTCGGTGAATCGAAAAAATATCAAAAACTGATATTGAATCGAACAAATATTAATTATGCAGTATTTGTATTCGAATCGAATTTGTTGGATTAACCGATAATTCAATTCGATTCAATTAAAAGTTGACTGTTTAGTCCGATTTTTTTACCCACCCAAAATAATAAGTTGTAACACCCATTGTATATTTTTTTTATCATTTACTCCCTCCGTCCCATATACAGTGTGTAATTATTTTTAAAAAAAATGAAAGTGACATGCAATGTGGGAGGGATAGAAGCGAGAATGTAGACATGTACGTGGGACGGAGGGAGTAATATACAAGCTTAGGATATCCTTGCAACAAAAATATTTACTTAAACAAATTTATATTATAATTATATAAATATTTTAATATAGTTTAATAATATTTTGTACGTATTAAATAAATTCAGATTCTAAAATAAATTTTACTGCTTTGTTCAACTTTAATCCTTTATTCCAGCTCTTTTTATCAATGGAAGTGGTCCCACTGAAATTCCGACTTTACCCCTCAGCGGCGGTGTTTTAACCGAACCAACGGCAAAATTGACTCTCATTGCCACAAAGTGGAAACTTCCAAATTATTCTGCACGCTCTTCTTTAGCTTTGCTTAAAGTCGCACGCTTTGGATCCCATAATTCTTCGCCGTCGTCGTTTTCCCCGACGAATGCAATCCGCAGCCAACTATGGGGGATGATAATTTGATGCTGAAGATCAGGATGCTGCTTCTGGCCTGGTTTCACTTCCGATTGTACCACGGTGAGTTCGCAATTTTGTAAATATTTTATTTCGGTGTTGCGTTGGGGAATTTGATGGATTGTGGAACTTTTGTGAAGAGATTGATTGTTAGTCACTCGTTTCGTTGAATTGTGTGGAATTTTTGGTGGATTTGGAGGTAGAATTGGAATGTGATTTCATACGGGAGTTAATTTGGGGGTGATTGAGGTCGCTTTGAAGCAGTTTAATGAAGATGATGCATATGTTGCTGTAGTGTTTCTTTTTATAAAAAATAAAAAATAAAATCGAGGAGTTGCCATTGGAGCATGGTGATTGAGGATTTTGTTACAGGAGAAAGGACTTTTGAATGTCTAATTGATTGTTTACATAAAAAAAAAAAAAAAACACGTATTAGATGTGATATTTTCGAAGGTAGAATGCATTGTAGATTGAATACTGCTAAGATAAAAATGAAAACACAATTAATCAAAAGTTTTGCGGGGGCTTCTTTTCCTAAAAATTAGCACTCATGAAATTGAAACTAAAAGTATGACGAATGATGGCTGTTCGGCCAACTCTGGTTTCAGCAGGAAATAGGTGGGAATGAGTAAACAACTCAAGTTTCATGGTTAATTTTGTTAGAGGATTTAGGGTGAATGTAAAGGAGTTAGAAATCAATGTCAATTTGCTTTCCTGCTGAATTCCTAAATATCTGGACAAGAAATGTTTAATTATTTCTTGAATGTAGAATAATTATCAAGGTATATTCGAGGCATAGTATACAGCAATTTTCATGAATTGTTAATGATAGATGATGTTTACCATATTTTATAGTAAGCGCATATAGTATTGAACTTGTTTTTGTTTCAGAGAAAGGCCTTCCACTCATTGTGAAACGCTTCTCGTACAAAGATATAAAGAAAGCTACTGATGGATTTAAAAGAATTATTAACAACTCTTCTCAGGGGACTTCGTACAAGGCCAAGTTTCAAAATGGCAGTGTTGCTACTGTAAAAGAAGTCAAACTTCCCGATGAAGATGATGATTCCTTCATTCGAGAAGTTCAACTTTTGGGACGCCTGCATCATCGTCATATTCTTGCAGTTTGTGGATATTCTACTGGATCTAAGAGGTATCGTACATCTTGTAACTCTTTTTTTCATTTTTTTTAAGTTTCTAATAAATTGCTGTTTCCAAAATATTCTTCTTGGCTATACTTATTATCGATTATATATCCTATTGTTTTGCCTTTGTGACTCTACTTTGTATTATTTAGAGTTAGAATGGCTGGTTATAGATTCTACTTTTTGATGCAATTTTTTGGTGTAAACGATTACGAATTACTATTTTGCGATCATATTTGTCTTCTTTTGCTGTTTATCCTCTTTTAATGGATTCTCTATGGTCCGTATTACTGTTTCATTGAAACTCTGTTAAAAATAAATTTGCATATTTTGAGTCTGAACTTGCCTTTACAAGATATACCATCCATAATCCAGTGGTGAACACAATTAGATATGTCAGAATTAGAAAATCGACTTAATTAGCACTTAATGTGGAAATTTGTTGCTTTGTCTATCCTAAATGCCGATGAACATGAGATTCTTAGTCTTCTATAACTTCTTCACATTTTCAGGTTTCTAGTGTTTGAGAACATGGAAAACGGAAGCCTAAAGGAGCATTTATCCGGTAATTCTTAAGTAGTAGTATTATTTGCTGCCTCCACGGTTTTTCAGCATCAATCCTTTTCTTCAGATCCTTTGAGGACTCCCTTGAACTGGAGAACGAGGTTGCAGATAGCAATCGGCATAGCTGCTGCTGTGGTTAGATAAATTTATTACATCTCCAACCTCCATACCCTCTTCAATACATTGTGATCCTCTTCCAGTACTCATTTCATGCAAGAATTCTAACTACATCATTGTCCTAAATCGATTATGCTTGCTTGTGAATTCACCCTTTTTGATCATTCTTGGAGACTAATTGCATGACTAATATCGTCGCAGGAATATTTGCATTTTTTCTGTGACCCACCCATCCATCAAGTCTCTTTAAGCTCAAGCTCCATACTGCTGGACGAAAATTTAATCCCGAAGGTAACTCCTTGAAAAACCATTTGATCGGTCACCTACAAGAGGAAAACTGAAACAACCTTTATACCTGCTACCATACAGATTTCAGACATTAGCTTGTTTAATGCTTCTGGCAATCAAATTACATCATTGCCAACCTCGTCTCATTGTTCCAAAGGTATTGTCTCGCCAAACACTTTTCCCCCGTTATTTGTTGCCTTACTTTGCGATACGAATATGGCTTTTTATTGTTGTAGAGTGCGCGGTGGAGGGCTGCAAGAACATCATATTCCAACTTGGTTTGGTGATCCTGGAGCTGATTACTGGTCAATCGGCAGAGAAAGGAGGTGTTGATTTGGTTCAATGGGTTCAAGAATCTCGATTTCCAGGATCCATACACAAGATGATCGATCCGGATCTTGGAAATAGCTATGATCAGAGGGAGTTGAAGGGCCTTCTTAGTGTTGCAAGATTGTGCATAAGATGTGTAGATAGGCAGAGCATATGCACCCCTCAAATTTTATGGTATTTGCAGAAAAAGATAGGGATCACTCGAAGATCAAGACCTAGTTAGTCCCATATCGATACCCCTGTTGTGTGTACAGAAAAGTTCGAGAGGTAAGAATCTCTTTTCCATATATTTATATTTTTACAAAGTTCAAACTGTTTACTCGGTTTTAGACAGAAATTTTTTAAGTTTTGAAAAAATTTCAAAATAGTAAAAAAAAATAGTATTTGATTTGATATTCTGTGAAAAATATCAAAACTTTCAAAATGTGTAAACAGAGACCGGTAGAGATCTTTATTACTATTAGTATTTGGATGTAGTTTGGAACTGTTTCTAAATTACATTTTTGTTGATTTGAATTTAAATTTAAATTTAAATTTGAACTATCCAAGGAAGAATTGGTTGAATAGCAATTGAAATGTAACATCCTTGTAACTAACTGTGTTTATTATTTGCAGATTTAATAATGTGGCAATGGTGAAATGGAGAGGGAGGGATTTGTTCCACTTTTTATTCAGATGGATTGCAGGTAACTTTCAGTTCTTTTTGCAGTATAAAATAAGAAATTTAAATATTGCAGATTGGTTTGTCATGAAATTTATTATGAAGGTAAATTGGTAATAATTTGAAGTTATGAAAAGGGCTATACTATCTGGTGATGAGAGTAGATCAAATCCAGAACTATAAAAATTCAAGTTAAAAGTTAATTATCTTAATATGTATTATTAAATAATATTATTATATGTATTTAACTTGTATACATCAGCATGGGTGCTGAGTTATTAAGTTCAGCACCAGCATGGGCTATAGGGGTTTTGTATTGAGATCAACAATAATCAATGCTCAATTATTTGATTCACAGGAATCAAAACATAAACTGGTCCCTCAAGTCCTTACCTAATAATAGAGAATCATTTATTATGAGCTTCATGTTAATATATATAGAGGAAAAGTATATGATGTATGTCTTTATAATAATATACATCGATTTGATCGAATCAACACCAAATTATTCATATATAATTTGTTGGATTTTGTTTTTGTTTTAGAAGAGTAAGATGAAATTAACATTTTATTTATGGGTTTTTTATTTTGTGTTTTAATTTTGAATTTTGGTGGCGTATAATGCTATAAATGTAATATTTTTCACTTTTTTATAATGAATCATGTATTATTATAGACAATATTGTATGATAAAAGAAAATTCAAACCAAATTTAAAGTAAACATTTGGGGGATATGGGAAATATAAATCAAAATGAGCTCAAGGCAAAGGTAAGAAAAAGAGATATATGCCTTTTTGTCTCTTTTGTTTAAAATTCGTTCTAACAAACACCACCACCACCATTCTACTTAGGCAAAATTAACAACAATACTCGTTGAACTTAGTTTACAGGCTATTAAGTTCAGTCGGAATTTACCCAAAGCACGCTCGTCGAGTAGCGGCTGCGGGTTTCCATTATCAAAATAATTAACCACATAAGTAGAAACCATGAATTTACAGAAAAATTAGATCCCACTTGTAAAACTCTTCAGGAGCAACTCAAGATGAATAATAGATTGGTAACAAAAAAAGTTCCCTCAAATCATCAAAGGCAACAGCACAACAAATTGTGTAGCCATTTATGCCTAGCCAAGAATAATGATTCTATTTCCCATACAAGATGATGATCCATCCTTAGATATGTACAAAATAAACTAGAGGGTCCAAAAACCACCCACCCACCCAACCTACCAACATTTCAGACCACTCATTTTGTTTTCGGGTGGTCGAATATGAGCCCGCCATGAGATGAGAGAATATGATGACTGAGGAATAGAGTATACCTCAAAAAGCACAGTTTTTGCACTGTGGGAAGGAATCCTAAACATTGTAACAGCTCCACAATTGCTTGAGCTGGTTTAAGGCTCCGTTTTCGGGTTCAAAAAGGTTTCGGAGCCTTCTTGCTACAACCCCCTCGGAGTTTACCTTGTCAATTTCTTCTTCTGATTCTGAAACGACGAAATAACAGCATAGTTAGTTAGATCATACTCCCTCTGTCTGGCTATCTTTGAATATTATTATTATATCAAAACATAGTACAAGAAAAAAAATTGCAAAATACTTCTATTAGTGTTTTATAATATTAATATAACGATATACAAATATAAAGATATTTTTAAAGTAAATACAATGACGTAAAAGGTAAATGTAGATAGTATTTATTTCATTCCAGCTTTAAATCTAGAGTCATGACTCATTCAATTAAGTGAGATGTCGTTTTGCACCCCTTTCCTATGAGTCGAACTTGTCGTTACCTAGAAATTATAGATTTGACCAACCGATCAAGTAAAAGCAAACACACACCCGCAAATTAGAACCCCGCGACCAAAAAACCAACACATTCATCTCACGGGATCCAATCCCAACCGAGCTAAATAAGAATCACGATAACATGGCCTAATGTTTACCAAAAACCACTTATCCCACAGATAGTAATTACAATAATCCGAAAATGACACTCCTAATAATGTCACACAAAGGTCTCATAAATGACCAGACCAAAAATTTCAGCAAGAATCCCCTCCCCCTATCCCCCACGTGATTTGAACATCTGCCCCAATTCAAATTAAAGAATACGTCCACATTAGGCTCACATCATTCCCCATCAAAATCATTCACGAGAAAAAATGTGATCTACGATCACGACTTCTCACTGCACAAGGATTTAGACCACAAGAAAAAGACACCAACCAAACCAGCTGTATGACCACACTCACATTTACGACGAACACCACACTCACTATCATCCCCAATCACCTACCTAGCTAACTCATCCAAGAAAAAACATTTTACTTTCTATGATTCGATTTGTTAAATATATAGATATGTTCATCTTAAGTGATAAAAGCCTTTGCTTTCTAATACTAAATTATCGAACAATACTACTAGTCTCAACTAAACTCAAACTAATAACAATAACAACAAAACAAAACCAACCATCTTTACTTACCATCAATGTCGATCGATGGATCGATCAATCCTTGAAGATAACCGAATCCGCCATCTCCATCAATGGATTCAAGCAATCCGGTGAGAACTTCCTCGCAAGCATGTACGAATAACTAGAATTTGATTCCCTAAGCTCGTAAATCAGCTTAGGGGACACCTCAATAGGGTGATAAGTGTGCGGATGACCGTCCACACTGTCGGTCCAATTCACCCTCGTCAAGGTGTATCGTGTACACGCCTCGGGATCCTGCATCGACAACAATGTAGGGAAATAATGCTCCTCTGGATAGCAAGATTGGATGTTGAAACAAGGAAGCTTGAATTTCTGCCATAGCTTCCGATCCTTGATAACCATCAATGAGTGCTTTCTGGTCATCACGAAGAACTGTGAACCTACTCGAAATTCGTCGAAACTGACCTCCGGAAGCATCACATTCTTCCCCCTAGCATTGTACCTGTCCCATAGGAATGGCTGATCGTCGAGGATCTCAATGTAACTAGGAAACTCCATAGCCTTGCCCAATCTGCGGAGGTCGAATAGGAAATTGTAGAAGTAATTGAAGGAGTGGAGGGGGATGCAGTGCTGGGAGATTAGGGCGAAGTAGGCGTTGGAGGGATCGTCGAGCATCGCCGTCGCGAGGAGGCGGCGCGCGGCGGAGATGAGAGTGGCGGAAGACCTTTGAGTTCGGCGGGAAGGAATGGATTTACCGGCGAACACGCCTTCGAATGGAGAGATTCTGACGAACGGATCGGCGTGGATGTAGATGTTGTAGTGGTGGCTACTGGCATTGGCGAAGAAGCGTTCCCATAGAGGAGCGAAGTGGAGATTCGAGTTCGTGAGGAACAGGAACGCGAGCTTAGGGCGGCGGACGGAGGCGGAGAATCGAGATCTGACGGAGGGGAGGCGACCGGAGCGAGGAGGAGCGGTTATGTCTCCGGAATCCGCGGCGATTGCTTTGTGGAAGAGGGAGAGATCGTCGAGCTCGTCGGTGTGGAGGATCGGAATCTGCTTCGGCGGAAGGATTCGGGGAGCTAAGAAGAAGAAGAGAATCGGCAAGGATATGAGGAGGATTAGGACCGGAATGATTGGGGTTGAGGAGGCGGAGATCGTAGCCATGGCAGTCCGTCACTGAGAGTTATTGAGAAAATTATACGTCAGTCGTGGCTGAGTTTATTGGAAGAGTAGATCGGAATCCATGGCGGGCGCCGCCGCCGGCGGTGGTGGAGCGGCGGAGAGTATTTTGGAGGAGGTGAGTGAGTGAAGAGGATGGAAGCACATAGGGAAAGAAGACGGAGGGGAAGTAGTTGAAGTGTAGATGGGATTAACGGCGTTACTGTTATCGTTAAGTTTTGTGAAAAGACGGTTTTGCCCTTGGACGTGTAGATGAGTGATTGAGTGAGAGGATAAGGGAAAGAGACGGTGGGGAAGTGTAGATGGGATTAACGGCGTTACTGTTATTGTTGTTTTATGTGAAAGGACGGTTTTGCCCTTGGGGGGGCTTGTGTGGTTGGGGTTGGTCGAATTTTGGTGGGGGGGGGGGGGGATAAAATTGATTTACTAATTCAGAAATTAATTTAAATTAATAAAATTTTAAAAAATTATGGTTGCTGAGGTAGGTTTGTTGTCTATTCTTTAGGGTGAGTTGTTTGATATTTGAATTTTGGGTTTGACTGTTGGGGGGATAGTGAAAATTTAGATGAAAGTAATATTATATGAGTAAATATTTTATATAATTTTTAGTTAGAAAATATTTTTTTTATAGTAAATTAAATAAAAAAAATACTTTGATTTAATACTTTTTAGGAATTAAGTTCAAACTTTAAATAAACATATAAGTCGAGCTCGATATTAAGATACTAACCCCATCCACTAAATAAATATTGGTATTTACTATTAGATAGATTTTCTTATTAAATAAGTATATATTAGTAATAAATTTTCTATAAAAAATAAATTGGCTATTTCAAGATATATTCCTTGTTGTAAATATATTTGTATGTAATGTATGAAATGAACACTAAATAAATATTGGTATTTAATAATAGGTAGATTTTCTTATTAAATAAGTATATTAGTAATAAATTTTCTATAAAAAAATAAATTAGCTATTTCAAGATGTATTAATTCCTTATTGTAAATATAATTGTATGTAATGTATGAAGTGATTGATAAAGTAAGAAGTTATATTTAAGGTTTGAATAATAAACTTTTGTCCTACAATAATGTTTGAGAAAACTTATGCATATGTATGTGATTTTGAGAGTTGAATTTGAAGTTTCAAATAATAAAACATTGAACGAAATAATTATTTAATATAATATAAATATAAATATATATTAATATAATATTTTAGATATAAAATTATTTTTTTATATAATATAAAAAAAAATTATAATTTTATTTCAATCTTGTGTTGAGGGATTAATAAGTTTTTATTTGCATTTTATTGTAAGAAATAAATGAAATTAAATTTTTGTTAGTAATTATTAAAAAAAATTAAAATGCTATTAAATATTTACTTTATTAGTATTAGATATTTTGTAAGAGAACTCATTACATAAAACCTACTATTATGCTAAATAAAAACATACAACTATATTTAATTTGACTATGATGACCATTTATCAGTTGCATTTATATTATATTAGCACAAACGGTTATAACTTACATAAAAAAAGTCAGATTTGAATCAATGACCTCATTGTTATAAGTTGATCACCAAGTCATCCCTTACATGTTCTTAAAAATGTATTATTGATGACCGAGTAGTGTGGGAGTAAGACTTAAGACAGTGAAGTCATATATTCAAATCTCCGACGTCTCCAGGTCACTTGTCACACATGGTTCGCCTAGTGTGACTTACTTTGTCGAGCCTAGTTTGCAGGATATTAAGTTCAACTGAAAGTTTACCCAGTACACACTTTAAAGTAGCGACTGCATATTCTCGTGTCATCAAGAAAAAAAAAAATGTATTATTAAAATTAATAGCAAACACACCCTTGGTAAGATAATTTCAGGTAGCAACCGCGAATTTTCATGTTATAAAAAATAAATAAATAAATAAAATGTATCATTAGAATTGATAGCAAACACACCCTCGGTAACATCGTGTTAGAAACCTACAATAGAGTAGAGCCCAGGAACTACAACTCGGCTCTTTCTAGTAACAATATATACATGCACACACACACACACGTGCGTGTGTGTGTGTTGAGTGGTAGGGATAACACAAGCTTAAGGCAGAAATTGAAGGAGAAGCCAACAATGGCTTCCCATCATCCCCCATTGATTAGTTTCGTTACGTTACGGTCGATAGCAGCGAGCGATCATACCTGTGGTCAAGCTCATCTCTGGCAACATGGTCTCCATTTGCGCGCAACCTCGCCATCATACAAGAGCTTGTTGCAGAATGCTTTTCTTGTTTTTTTCCGAGAAGGTAACAACAGCCTGAGGGATCCATACATGTCTGTCTGTCCAATCACTTGGGTTTTGGCCTTCCGGCCTTCGGAGCGGTAGTCCTTTTAGCTTGGCTGAGTTGCCGCGCTGGTTGAGGCCCGACCCCTTGCCCTGCAACCCAAAATAACATTTATACACAAGAAAAAAATGGCATGCATTTCAACCGTAGTCGAAACCCGTTGCTTATAGTGTGTGTTAAGAGTGATATATATATGCATATATATAACGGCGAATAGGCGATTAGAGTGCTGACTTTGATTAACACATTAACTTGAAGCAATTAGCATTTCATTACAAGGGAGATAGCATATCCTGTCTTATAGGTTATATATTGTGTTGAAATCAGTATATTGTGTGTTACATGAAATTATATAATGTATTATGCTATATATTGTATTAACATTTGTTATGTGAATTATATATTGTGTTATGCTGTATAATTTGCTTTGCTGAAATTATATAATTATACAATGTGCTATACATATTTATGCTACTTTTTCTATAAACACGTGTTGATTGAGTCAGATCAGTAGGAGTGGCCAAAAAAACGAACCGAACCGCCAAACTGAACTGAATTATCGGTTAACCGAGTAAATTCGATTCGAATACAAATACTGGATATTTGATATTTGTTCGATTTTCGATTCAGTTTTGATTTTTTATATATTTTTTTGTTCGGTTAACCGAACCGAACATATGGTTCGGTTCAAATTATTTGCAAATATTTTCGATTAATCGAAATTTTCGATTCGAATATGGTTCGCAATTTCGGGTATTTGTTCGGTTCGGTTCAGATATCAAATATCTGCGTAGTTGCAAATAACCAAACCGTCCCCACCCCCACAAATCAACACTATGTTGATTTGATCCAATCAACACGATATTCAAAGCGTGTATATATATATGTGTATATACTGAGAAAGAGAAAGGGGAAGAGAGACTAACTGTTGTCCGGGAGAGAGAATCGCTTTCTCTGGTCACTGGCGGGAGTGATCCTTTCTTTAGGTGTACTTTGTGATCTTGAGCCAACATGAGGAGGCCTTGAGGGGGCTTCCTCAGCCGAGCTTTTCCGAGCTGGTTTACAGCTTCGACTTGAGCCAACAATGGTTGTCGTTCCATTCATATAAGAGGACTTGTTTGGGGATGGGTTACGCCCACCTTTATAAGGAGCATCGCCCTTTTTCATGTTCAAAGTGTCCGAGTTATTGCTCGAACTACGGACCATTCTTCCATTTCCGACATTCCATTTAGGATCTCTCCGGATAGGAGGAGTATTTGTTGAACGTGATGGCGGTGTAACCTTCATTCCACCACCATCAAATTTGATATCTAAGTTGCGATTTTCCCATCTCTGAGATGAGTCGTGATTGCAGTAACTGTTATCTGGCTCGATGCCGTCGGATTTCACCTTCTGCCTCAGACTTGCCTGCCGCTGAAAGAGAATTTCGATTCTTAGTTAGTAATATATAAACGTTATCAACATTTTTTACATTTAAAGATTGATTGGTAATACTGTGGGTAATTCCATCGTGCTGCTAGTTGTCGTATTCAGCAAAAGATGATACACAACTATTCCTGTTAGGGAAAGAATCCAAAGTACTTTTCGAAAGAGAGGTAATTATTAAACGTAACCTGGCCATTTCTATCGACTTCTCAACGAAGTACATAAAATGCAATAAAATCTAGCCAATGCCATTTCTAAAGTGACTATGTCTTCTTTTAAGGTTCGTCTAGCAATATTCATCAAAATATTCCCCCTAAAATCCATCAAATCAAACACTTATTTTTCGTTTAATATATTATACAAAGAAAATTAATTTTTTGATCAAATACTATTTCAATTCAAATTTTTAGTATTTCCAAACCCAAAAACCCAATCCAAAGCTTAAAGGAACACATACGGGTCTGTTCTTTAAGGTCTTGTTTTTGTCTACCACTATTTATCAAAAATACTTCTCCCAAAACCATCAAATCAAAAATACATTTTTCCTTTAATATATTATAAAAAAAATTAAAAAATTTCACTATATTCCCAAACCCCAAACTCAAACCCAAACTTTAAAAAGAAAGACACCCTAAGATCTCTAGAAATTAAACATCATATTTTCAGATCAATAATCTTTTCAACATTACATTATTTCAAAACACCAGTTTCGTCCTCTTTTTAGTTATGACACAAAAGGTGCTTACCTGGCAAGCTGAAGCATAAGACAGCGCTTTTTCACGCTTGGCTGCTGCCTCTTTCCTTTTCAATAACTTGGCTTGAATCTCTTCGACAGAACCAACACTGGCACACCACCCATCCTGGTAGTACTGAACGAATTAGAGCAGCAGAAAAATAAGATCTTAAACAAAGCCAGTGAGAAATTGTAGAGTCTTGAAAATTATATACGAAAAGCCTCCTAAAGCAGTTAGTAGTAGCAAGCTACTCATTAGCTCAGTAAGGCTTGATTTTGTCTCATTATGTTAAAGGCCGAGTTTGAACTTGAGAAGATTCTTAATCAAGCCATGTAGTTCAATTCAATCCAATAAACAAGTAGCTCCAAACTGCTCGACAAGAATGGCAAAAGTTCCATGAAACAATAATAGGATTGAACAAACAAAAAATTGAGCCAAGTTTGATTTTCAGACTTGATTCGAGTTGAGCTCGAGCTTCCTTGATTAGATGAATGAATTTTAAAAATAATTCAAGATACACTCATATATAAATATGCAACATTCTACTTCAAGATACCAAAAAATCTTGTACATGCCAGAAATTATATAATGTAAGTTGGTTCGCAAACTAAATATTATGATTAAAAAGCATAGCTTACTTCAATTTCTTTAGCATGAGTCTTGTGTCTTTGCTGTTGTTGAGGTTTATCTTGCGGCCCTTGATTCTCTAATGGTATATTAGCACGTCTTGCTCGGGCGCGAGCCTGAACTCTAACTACAGCCTGCATACATTGGAGAGTGATGGCTGCTTGCTTTCTCACAGCACGACCACGGACAAGGGCTTGAAGTTTCACCAACCCTTTTAGAGCACGTAAAGCTTGTCTGGCCTGATAAGAAAATAATATAAAAACACAATAATAGGTATCATTCGAACTACTGCCTGCTTCTGAAAGAAAATCACTAGCTGTAAGATGGTGAGTGCACTACATGCAATTTCATCTACTGTTACAATAACAGGAGGCTCGAAAAAATGCCATTATTCAGAGCTCTCTCAAACACAGTAACTATGCCCAACTTAAGACAAACATGCATAGATAAAATTGTACTTTCGGCATTCACTTTTAGAAACCCGCAAATAGAATTTGTTGTTATGTCAGATAATATGCATTTTATATAGATGCTTCTTTTGAGCAAATCTTTAATCTCTAAGTAAAAGCATTTCCACAACATACACATGAAATGTATGAGTATGACTTGAGAGCATTGCTTTCAATGCCATTAACCTGAAACATTGCTGTTTCTAAGGTTCTATTACAAGCACATACACGTATAACTTCTTTGGTCAGGCAAAACTATGCTCTACATTGGGTTAAACAGTCAACTTTTACTATCGCTAAGATAAACAATAAACAAAATAATTAGCTCAATGAAACCCTAACACCCAATGCAGTAATTGACACACAAATTAATAGAAATCCAAAAGGAATCAGTTCCATACCAGAAATCCTCTAAAAGCCGCTTGAATGAGTATGGCTGCCAATTCCTCTCTTGTATTCTGTTTTGTGTGAGCCGCATTTTTCACCTGAAGGGAAGTTGGAAAGTTGCCTGAATTTGTTATTGTCTGGATATTTGATACTACAGCATCTTCCATCTCCGTAACGAGATTTTGATTCAACCCATTTTCAAGTATGGCACTATCAATCTCAGCAGAGTGCTTCCTTTGGTGCCAAATCTTGCGAGAGCAGCCAAAACACTGTATGTTTAAACAAATTTGCAATAATACTTCAGCAAAATACCATCAAAACTCAATAATGGGAACTAGATGGACATTACATAGAGATTCTGCTGTGATATCTGCATAACATTATGCAATATGAAGCGCCACAATTCTGCATGCCACACTAATGTGAAGTAATATCCAATCATCCACAGAGAGCGAATTTGAAGATAAAGAACAAAGTAGAAGTCTGTGAGTTCGAGCTGTAAGTTGTTTATTCATCACATTTACCTAATTTGACACATTCCAATGGGTGAAGGGTGGCGCACAAAGAGGGGGATCCCATAGACAGGGTTCATGACTGGAGTGAAGTCATAACAAGGTAAGCATACTAGAAGGTAAAGCTAAATCACCTCCTTCCCAAGGAGAGCAAATGCTTGTAGGGTATCCTGGTTTAACACTAATTCATACCCAAAACGAAAAAGCAATGAGCTATGTTTGAGAAAAACTTGGGGGATGAAATCTTCTTTCATGTCTCAATGGTAAAGTAACCCTAAACTCATGGGCTTATTATCCTAGGTCATTACAAGCTAATAGGATCTCGTTTGTTATGCCACCATGTCCTATAATGCCATGCATTCAAACAAGAAAATAACTCAAATCAAGATTAGTTCATATCTTTCACCACTTTCGCCATTACCATTATCTGACTTGTCTTGTGTAGTTCAAATCTCTCACCCATTTTGCTCAGCTCAATATGGAGTGTATACAAGTTACGAGTACAAGGTATTCGAGGGAGCAACCTTCTTTATTTCCTCATTTCCTCGTCCATACTTTCTTATTTATCTTGGATGTAGTATAAATAGAAATAAAAGTGAAATTACAATGTAAAGTGGTGCATACATTCATTTCCGCCACAGGGGATTGTGGTTTATCGGGTCTCTTCAGACCGAGCAATGCTCTCATCCATTTCTTTGGGGCACCCATGTTTTCCAGACCTGCAACCGAACAACTTCAATAGGAAAACCTACAACTAGAGATTCATGAAAGCAAAAAACACAAAATCATATAATATCAAAAACAAGATTTAGGGACAAAATGAAATATTTGTCTTTTAGTGAACCCCTTCACTTTGATCCTTTAAGTAGACAGACCTCTTTGGTAATAGTCTTATATCACATTTTTCGATTGCACTAATGAGTGATCTTAGAAACCAATCCCTCTACAGAAAAATATCAATATCGTATTTGCATTGTGTATTCCTCTCCATAAGAATGTGTAAATGTCGCACCATAATTGAGACAATTAAAGCAACAAGAAGTGACAAATTGGACCACAAATTCCACCTAAAAGTACCAAATTGATACTGCCCCCACCAAAATCGCACTTTTCACTAAAACTTATGATAAACTTCAGTCATGAGCCAACCGCTATGTACAGTTGATACAAGCATTCCATGTTCTCCTTTAACAACATAATTTTTCCATAGTTGAGGCAGAAACTTGCAGCAGCATTAAACCATCAACATATATATATATATAAATATAACCTAATAATTCTATCTCCAAATCGCAGGAGGTGTGAAAACTAGGCAAAATTAAGGATAAAATTAACTGCAATTCTTCATTTATCAAATCAGAGAGTATAATCGAACTAGTGCCTAGTGGCGTAGTCGGAAATCCACTCCAAACATCACAAAAGAGAAATTAACCTTCAATCGAAGCTTTCTGGTTCAGAAAATCTCAATTGCCGACATCGTGAAGCCGCTGCGCAGCACCAATGATTCGATCCAACAAATTACCGAACGGCGACTGAACTCCTTTCCAATTCAGGAAAATGCAAAAGACGGCATTAAGATTGGGAAGCCGCTAAGAGGTGACAGTTGAGTTGGAACAAAATTAGGGCAGAGCATTGAGAAATCGACGAGAGATCCGGAGATGGGATGCAAAAATTGAGGATTGATGAGAGATTCATCTCATCACGGACGCGAAGCAAATGCCTGCCGAAACGGATGAATGCTTGCTGAAACGCAAACCAACAAAATAATTATTACAGTATGTTGTCAGAATTTATACTATTAAAATAGGAGTATATATTATTATAATAATTATTTTATTTTTATAAATGTCAGTGTGTCGTGTCGCGTCCCTCCAATCCATCATTGCATTTGCACGTTGATTCTGGCTTTCAAATTTTTCAATTTAAAAATTAATTTATTATTTGAAAAAAACGTGTTCTCAATTTTGTAACTATATTTTTTTTTATTATCATGAACACTTTAAATATTAATTATTATATTAAAATAAAATATAAATTTAAAAAAATGTAAAAATATTTATATTAGTATTTTATAATATTTTTATTATAATGATATTTTGTGAAAAAAAATTATATAAATATAAAGATATTTTTAATGTTAAGTACAACGACGTAAAAATTAAATGAAACTCTTAGATTCGAATAAAGAAAATATTATTTTTGTTTTGTAATTAAAATTTGTATTATTTGATAGATTCGTGTGCTCCATCTGTATCAGACTGGTGCCATGTACACATTTCCCGGCCGAAAGACCATTTATGCCAAAAAAAAATCACTTAAGGGTGTGTTTGTTTGGGGGTTTGAATTTTGAGTTTGGATTTGAATAGTAAAATTTTTGAATTTGAATAGTTGTATGATGTGATATAAATAGGTGATGATGTGGTGTTTTAAATGTAAAATTGATTTTTAGTATAATATAAAAAATAAAAAATAGGTGTTTGATTTGATGTTTTTGGGAGAAAAATTTTGAATCAACAGTGAAATTTAATCCAAATCCATCAAACGAACACACCCTAAGAGGACGATTTTTATACCCACTCTAGTCATAATACTAGATAAAGGATCAATTACCTAATTAAAAAACAATTTTTCTATTATAGAGTATTTTTTAATAACATGAAAATTCAAGTGTGCGATTTCTTTTGGTTGAGTTTAGAAAAATTTGGTTTGAGGTTGATATTAAAATAATATTTGATGAGGTATTTTGTGAGAGAAACAAATATATTTGTTTTGATAGGGTATTTTGTTAGAGAAAAAAAATGTATTTATTTTAAAAAATGCAGAGTTCAAATAGTAAAAATTGAAAAAATTCATCACAATTATTATTATTATGATTATGATTATCATTATTATTATTACTATTAGATAAAATTACTTATAAAATTAATTCGTAGTTTAGAAAGTTATATTATACTACAATTTATACTCATTGCATTATACTCTTCTGTGATTTAAACTTTAAATAAGATTTTATCGTATTTTTAAAAATATTGCAAATTTTCATAAAAATTACACGAAATTCTCTTGTATTGTAAAAAATATTGCATAAATTCCCTGAAAAATATAAATGAATCTCCTGCAAATTTTAAATCATTGAGAAAAATAATAAAAAGATTTCAAATTACAAATAAATTATAGGTAATTTTGTCTTGTTATTAAGGATTGTTTATCTTATGCTTATATACATATTTCTTTTATATTAGGAATAATATCTGTAATATAAAAATACTTTAAGATGATTTTGATATATTTATTATTGTAAATACAAAGAAAAGTGTTTTTTTTGGTAAAAATTACAAGTATTTTAGTCTTTGTATATTGATTATTTTTACTATAATTAAAAATTAAACAAAAATGATACATTGGATTGGGGTTCATTTCGTTCCCTAGCATTGATTTATACAGGTTTTTTTATGGAGTTTGATTTAATTGAATCGATGTAATTATGTCACATATAGTTCAAGGAGATTGCCCATACATACAAAGTGTTGATTGATCCCGAGAAGTATGAAATTTACGACATGTATGGAGAGAATTCACTAAAACAATGAATGAGCGGTGCTTTTAGATCTTTTTCGGCGGGAGAAATCCATTCGAAGTTGATTATCTGCTCTGTTACAAACAATTTTGGAGATTTGAGACCATTTCAAAAATATTATCTCAAATATACTTTCATCTCACCAAACATTACATTAAATGCTAATTTTTTATTATTTTAAAAATTTTAAAACTCGGAGATCTCCAAAAAAAAAATATATGTCTAAACGGATATACTTGAATTTGGATACAATTGGATTTGATTTCATACTTTGCATCGATCATACTAAATTAAAACGGAATATATGTCTACGTGATTATACAGGTAAAGCAGACAATAGTACCAGAGGGCAAAGGCAAATGTCACATAGTCCATCAATTGAAGATATCTATAGAGGATTTGTATCTCAAAACAACTAAGAAGTTGTCAATATTTCCTAGCATTATTTGCTTAAAATGTATTAGTAAAGGTTTCTTTACACTTAAAATCTCAAATTTTTACTATTTGGACTGTACGTTTTTTGAAAAAAATATTTTTTTTTATCATAAAATATCATATTATATATTATTTTAATACAAAATTCAAACCAATATTTTTCCAAACTTATTAAAAAAAAACAAACCGTGGGTCTGAATTTTACTTATGTTAATTATTTTATTTATTTATTTACTCATACATAAATGTGTACAAAACCACGGTAAATTAATTGTTTAATTATTCAAATAATAATAATAATTTAATAAATGTTAACATTGTTTAAATTAATTTTATTATTAATTTATAAAATTTATGAATAGAAGGTTGTAGATTTAAATGGTTTTGTTATTATTGAAGTGATTATAATTATAAATACTATTATTGTTAGTTATTTAATGATGTCAAAAGAAAAAGGTGTTTTGTATATATTATTGACTTTTATTGAATAATACTATTGTATGAAATGTTAAAATTGTTGGCTTAAGAAAACAAGATTAATATATATTTTAAAAATAATATTCATCTCGTCCCAATGAATGAGGTTTTCTAGAGCTTCCTAGTAAATTATGAATAATAATATTTTATTATTTACTGAAAGTGTATATAAATTTTTTTGATATATTTATATTTTGGACAGTGTATATATAAAATAATTGCATATATAATAATATATTTGTAATTTAAATAAAAATTAAAAGAATATTGTAATATTAAGGTATGATTATGTTTTTTAAAAATAAAAAATAAATATTTTAAAAATACAATATATTTGAAATGAGACAGTGAATTATTAAGTTACATAATAAAAATGGAAAATAAAAAAATGGTCCAAACAAGCAAGCGCACCCTATATTTGATTTGATCACAGTACACTACACTACATTGACGGAATAGATGAAATGACGAAAATACCCTCCCTAAATTATCGTTTTTCCGCCGTCGTTGGGTGGGGGAGTCTACGGTATGTGTCGGGAGCCTTCACAGCCGCAGAACATATTTATTCGCCAAAACCAAGAAAATACAGAGAAAAAGCAAAAATGGTGAATCTCCCAATTTTCAGATAGACAGAGAAATCAGCGGGCGTGTGGATTAGCCGCGGGATTGCGTTTGAAGGAAGGAAGGAAGGAAGGATTGACTGACTGGAAGAAGGAGGACGACGCAATTGACGAATTTCTCGCTGCTAGGGTCGGGAAAAAGTGTCTTCTCTTTTGTTTTGTGTTTGAGGATTCAAGCTAGGGTTCCTTTTCGTTTTCTTTTGTTTTAGGGGTGTAATTTCTGAAAATGAGGTTTCCGAATGCGAATTCTTGAGGATTGGGGCTCCGATCTTATTGCGAAGCTTGGTATTCTAGGGTTTTCAGGCGGGAATGGACGTGGATTCGGCGATGGCTACCGAGCCCGATCACGATCCGTCGGAGGAGTCGGCCACGACTAACGGTCACGTCCAGCAGGGGGAATCTCAATCCTCTGCGCCTCAGCAACAGCAAAGTAATAATAGCAATAATGTTAGCAGTAATAGTAATAGTGGTGGCGGGGCGGTGGTGGCCGGTCCGCGGTGTGCGCCGACGTATAGTGTTGTGAGCGCCATCATTGAGAAGAAGGAGGACGGTCCTGGATCGCGATGTGGCCATACGTTGACAGCTGTGCCTGCGGTTGGGGAGGAAGGGAGTCCTGGGTATATTGGCCCGAGATTGATTTTGTTTGGTGGGGCAACTGCTCTGGAAGGGAATTCAGGGTCCGCCGGAACTCCTTCTTCGGCTGGGAGCGCAGGAATTCGTATGTTGTTCTTTTCGTCCCCAATTTTATGTTATATGTTCGATTGCGATTTCGATAGCCTCAGACTTTTGGTGGTGGAAGTTTCTCTGGTAGATTTTGAATGTTCTTTAGCAATCTTGAAGAATTGTTGTTTAAGTTCTTGATTAACCATTTTGTGAGTAGATTGAGTCAAGTTTTCATGTTTATGCTATCTCTTTTCCTGCTGTGGAAAGGTTGTATGTAGATAAGGGGTGTGGTGGGGTGGTGGTATTATAATGGGTTAGCTGTGTACACATTTGAGTTGAGTGGTTGCAGTTGTCTGGTTACAATTTTGCTGATTTTGAGGCTTTAGTAACGGAAATTTAGATTGTTTGTCGTTTTGTTCGTTTGCATGTTCTAGATGTCATTCTGGGTTTCAGACACTTGTCTAGCTAATGATTTATTTAAAATAAGCGTGGGTTTTATGACTGACTAAAGTTGGTTGAAGAAAATGAAAAAGTTGTGTTAATTTATCATAAATGATAGTTCGATAAAAGCTTTTTTTAATTGATAATGATCTATCGGTTATAGTTATTGGCGGCGATACTTTCTAAGTTTATAGTTACCATGTGTAAATGACTTATTATGAAGCTATTGGGTCACATAAACCAACATATTCTTGCAGGGTTGGCTGGTGCTACTGCCGATGTGCATTGTTATGATGTTTTGACTAATAAATGGTCTAGGTAATCACGATTTCACTGATTTTAATCGGAGTGATTACTTCTAGACATAGATCCTGTTTTTCCATGGCCGCCCTTGTTTGACCTCTTTCTACTGCTGTTTCCTTTTTTTCAATTCTTGCAGGCTTACTCCAATTGGTGAACCACCAACACCGAGGGCCGCTCATGTTGCCACTGCTGTAGGCACAATGGTTGTAATTCAGGTCTGTTGATACAAAGATGATATTGGAAAATGGATTAATGTATCTATATGGTTCAGACCATTTTTACTTATTTATACACGGGAGTAAACAATTATGCCGTGTTCCTTTATATGATATTTGATGCATAATTGTTTATCACAGGGTGGAATTGGTCCGGCTGGGTTGTCAGCTGAGGATCTTCATGTTCTGGACCTTACACAACAGCGACCAAGATGGCATAGGTTGGCCTTTTTGTTATTATAGCCATGTTCATTCTTAATATGTAGCATATCTATGGTTGGAAACTTACTGCATTGTAATTTCTCTTAGGGTTGTGGTACATGGTCCTGGTCCTGGGCCACGGTATGGGCATGTCATGGCTTTGGTGGGACAGCGGTATCTCATGGCGATTGGCGGAAATGATGGTTTGTTGTGTTGAAATCCTCCCCCCCCCCCCCCCCCCCACCACCACCATTTTTTTTCCTATTGTATGCTATCTATATGAACAATTTTGTGGTGTTCCTTTGTTAGGGAAAAGGCCCTTAGCTGATGTATGGGCGCTGGATACTGCTGCTAAACCATATGAATGGCGGAAACTGGAACCAGAGGGTGAAGGCCCCCCTCCATGCATGTTAGTTTATCTAGCTTTCTAAACTATCTTACTGGTTGCACTAAACTTTTTATTTCCATACATTTACCTCCCTTCTCATTTTGGCATTATCTGTTGATAAACTTATTTAAAGTTTGTGGAACATATTTTTAATTCTTCAACAAGGAATATACGAAACTTTTTATTTGTGAAAATAGAAGTGACAATTAGCTGTGTAAATTGGTTGTTGTCATCATTTTCTGCCTCTCTGAATATATTTTCTTGTACAATAGGATTGTGTTATTGTTTTAGTTAAGTAGACGATTTTCTAGATGATTAGTTTCAAATACTAGTTGCAAGACCATTATTCTAGAAGATATGCCTTCCTTTGATTGACATTTGTGTTTTATGAACTGATCATGACTGAAACACTAATACACCTTTTACTTTCTTTGCTCACCCAGGTATGCAACTGCTAGTGCACGTTCTGATGGTCTTCTCCTACTTTGTGGTGGACGGGATATGAACAGTGTAGTAAGTATCAAACTCTTTTCTGTCATGTTCATGCATGACAAATTCACTTTCCAAGGATTTTAATGGTTTGCTCAATAATGGGAGGTCTTGGCTTATTTTAATTATGATAGTTTATTTTGTTTAATTTTCTCTTATGAGCTATATTAATCTACTAAATCTTTTAATTTGAGATTTAAGTTTTATCAGATGAATGGGTTCAACAGTTCTTTTTAATGACATACCTTTGTTTCCCAGCAACATAGTTCCCTATGGTTGACCTGGCAATAAAGTATACGACGAACAGGATTTGTATTTTTTGTCCCATATAGATACGTTTGAGCCTTAGATGATAATTTTGGTGATGACAAATATAAGTATGTTAATCATAACATTTGTGGGGTTCCAGTGACTGCAAACTTTTATTTGATTCGATTTGTCCAAATCATGTGACATGCAGCCATTGGCTAGTGCATTTGGGCTTGCTAAACATAGAGATGGTCGGTGGGAATGGGCCATTGCCCCAGGTGTCTCACCATCTGCTAGATATCAGCACGCCGCGGTATGCTCTATTTGACTACTGTTTTGTAATGCCTTCCTACATTGGTACTACAAATAAAGCAAATCTCCTGATGCATAACATTTTTATTTGTATTGCTTTACTAGGTTTTTGTCAATGCACGTCTCCATGTATCTGGTGGGGCACTTGGTGGTGGACGCATGGTAGAGGATTCCTCTAGTGTGGCTGGTAGGTCTCTCCCTCTCTCTCTCTCTCTCTCTCACGCACACACACACACACACACACTCTGATTTCTTCAAAAAAAAAATGTACTGCATTTGTAATGTATAAAATAAACCTGGTTTGTTCTATTTGCAGTTTTAGATACTGCAGCTGGAGTTTGGTGTGACACAAAATCAGTTGTCACAAGTCCAAGGACTGGCAGATACAGTGCAGATGCTGCTGGCGGGGATGCAGCAGTTGAATTAACAAGGCGGTGTAGGCATGCTTCTGCTGCTGTTGGTGACTTGATTTTCATCTATGGTGGTTTACGTGGTGGTGAGATATGAAACCATCAAGTATAGTGTTTTGGTTTCAGAAAATCATGTCGGCGATGAATGATAGTCCAGTTAATTTACGCAAGCCATCTGATTACTGATGGTTTAACTGTGTCATCTGGTTTATGAAGAAACTTTCTATCTTAATTTATCTATAAATTATGCAATGGTATGCGCTGGTAGACAATATTTTCTACTCTTTCTCAAGAAAACAAACCGGTATCCTTCTACAGTGTTTGGATAGCATATAGATAGGTTTTATTGATGATTGAATGTTTCTGTAGGTGTGTTGCTTGATGACTTGCTTGTGGCTGAGGATCTGGCTGCAGCTGAAACAACTAGTGCAGCTTCACATGCAGCTGCTGTGGCAGCTTCATCCAATTTACCGCAAGGGAGGCATGGATTTACTGATGATAAATCAAGGGCACCTGCACTTGATGCCGCTGCGGATGGTGGCGCAGTTGTTGTTGGAAATCCAGTTGCTCCCCCAGTGAATGGTGACATGTATACAGATATAAGCACAGAAAATGCCAAGGAAGGTACCAGGTAAATCATAATCCCTCCTTTTTTTATGTACTGTAATTGTTGCACTAGGTTATGGTTGATCCAAGCTCGGACTGAATATGTGATACTTCTCAGAACCTTAACTAAAGGGGTTGAGTACTTAGTTGAGGCTTCAGCGGCAGAAGCTGAGGCTATAAGTGCCACATTGGCTGCGGCTAAAGCTCGACAAGTTAATGGAGACGTTGAGTCACCTGACAGAGATCGTGGGGCGGAAGCAACTCCAAGTGGAAAACAAATATCTACTTTGATCAAACCTGATTCTTCAGGATCAAACAATACTGCTTCAGCTGGAGTTCGTCTTCACCATCGTGCTGTGAGTACTGTCTAAGAAATATAATTGCATTCAAGTTGCTTGGTGGTTTTATTAATGTTGTAAATATGCCATCAGGTTGTTGTAGCTGCAGAGACTAGTGGTGCACTAGGTGGTCTGGTCAGGCAGCTTTCAATTGATCAGTTTGAAAATGAAGGCAGGCGGGTCAGTTATGGAACTCCTGAAAGTGCAACTGCTGCTAGGAAACTTTTAGATCGACAAATGTCAATTAATAGCATACCTAAGAAGGCAAGTTTCCTCCTCAACCACTACATGTACTGTATGTATAGGAGAATTGAATGTTTCATGAATCTGTGTTTGTTCGGGTATTCCTGGATTTGAATGAAGGTTTGGCACAGTAATCTGTTTATGCCTTCAGCTATTGTGGTAGAATATCTACATGTAATCTTAATTCTGAGAATGAGATATCACTAACTGAATCAAATGGCCGTGTTTTTCATTTTTCTTAGTGATTTGTGAATCTCTCTGTCCCAGGTTATTGCTCATCTCCTGAAACCTCGTGGTTGGAAGCCTCCAGTCCGGAGACAGTTTTTTCTAGATTGCAACGAAATTGCGGATCTCTGTGACAGTGCTGAGAGAATATTTGCAA
This sequence comes from Andrographis paniculata, assembly GCF_009805555.1. Lineage (NCBI taxonomy): Eukaryota > Viridiplantae > Streptophyta > Magnoliopsida > Lamiales > Acanthaceae > Andrographis > Andrographis paniculata. The sequence goes on from NW_026137614.1 coordinate 4,818,118, forward strand.
GTGAACCTACTGTATTACAGCTCAGAGCTCCTATTAAGATATTTGGTGATCTCCATGGGCAATTTGGCGATCTTATGAGACTCTTTGATGAGTATGGTTCACCTTCCACAGCAGGGGATATTGCGTGAGTTTCAAATACACCTTGTCCTATTACAAGCTTCAATGGCCATAATTTGATTTTTTTTTAATTGCACATATAAGTGTTGCTAGTCCATTAGTCAGCAATATGCATACTTATCAATTAATTGGTTCGTGTGGAGAACTTATAGTAAGCTTCTGTTTGAAACTTTTGTTGGCATTATACTTATGCACATGCCAGCCTTACTACGTAACCTTAAAGCCCGGGTATGTTTCTTTCAGTTGATGCATTGAAGTCTTGGGCGGCATTTGCTAATACTTATTTGTGAGATTAGTTGAATCGGTAATAATGGTAGAATCTTTTCACTGCAACATCTATGTAGCTACGGCAACATTTGATGTGGTTGCATATTCCTGTCTATATAGTAAATTAGTATCTAAAAGATTCGACAGTTGCCCTGGAAAGCTAATGCAACATTTTAGTATCTGCAGGACTTAGCTATCTGCTTAAAATCTAAATATGCCATGTTTTTGACAGATTTTTTTTCTTTTAATTGCTTTTCTGTGATGTGTATACCTGCTAAGGGAAATTGCATCATTTTGGTGCAGGAGGGAAGGCAGAAATATAGAATTTTAATTGGCTTGTGTTAAGATATGTGCAAATATCTCTGGCATGATTGGAGGAATCTGAAAATTGACATCCTATTGAATGTTATTATTGGGTTAAGTTTGAATGTTTGTTGTCTTCGACTTCAGTTCATATACTTCTCCTCTATTGATGCAAATATTGAGTAACCAAAAGTTAATGTGCTCTATAAAGGCTGCTGAACCACCTTTATTGGTTGTGCATATTTTGCAGACATTTCTCTCGATTCTTCATATAATATATTAATATGTATGATTATGTTCAAGATTTGTATGTTATGACCAAGAGAACATGTTAAGAACTCTATTGACCTGTTTGGTTCTAACTTTTCTGTCAAATTTGGTTTCCAATTTTCCATAATGATTTCTACAAACATCTATCAGATACATTGATTATCTATTCTTGGGAGATTATGTCGATCGAGGCCAACACAGCTTAGAAACCATTACTCTTCTGCTTGCATTGAAGGTAACACCCATATTTAAGTAGTGCAATATTTTTCTTCGTTATTCTAAAAAAGCCTAGGCAACTATAGCCCCGTGTTTTATGCAAAGTTGTATGTATGTATCAATAATTGCTCTGATGCAAATGCACTATGATGTAGGTTGAGCATCCTCATCAAGTGCATTTGATCCGTGGTAATCATGAAGCTGCAGATATCAACGCTCTTTTTGGCTTTCGAATCGAGTGTATCGAGCGGATGGTAAATGCCAAAGCAATTATTTTGTGCCAAGTATTTTTTACAAAGCCCTAAATCTCAATGTCACATTGTGAATTAGGGTGAGAGAGACGGAATATGGGTATGGCATCGGATAAACAGATTGTTCAATTGGCTTCCTCTGGCTGCATTAATCGAGAAGAAAATTATTTGCATGCATGGTGGCATCGGGAGATCAATAAACCATTTAGAACAAATAGAAAGTATTCAGCGCCCAATTGCTATGGAAGCCGGATCCATTATACTAATGGACTTACTGTGGTTGGTCCATCTCATTTCATTTTATTTTAAAAAATTTACAGTTCTTTGTTTTGCGTATTTCTTATGTTCTTTTTTAATGTGAACCTTTTCGTGTAGGTCTGATCCGACCGAAAACGATAGTGTAGAAGGATTGCGACCAAATGCAAGAGGCCCTGGTTTGGTAACCTTTGGGGTGAGTGTCACAATTTCTGCCGTGTTTACATTCCGGATTTCTGCTCGACGATTCCTCTAAGCTTCTTTATCTCTTACAGCCAGATCGGGTGATGGAATTTTGCAACAACAACGATCTTCAATTGATTGTCCGAGCTCACGAATGTGTAATGGACGGATTCGAGAGATTTGCTCAGGGACATCTAATCACTCTCTTTTCCGCCACAAACTATTGCGGTATGTTCTTTTTAATATTTTCCACTCGTCATCTCTACTTATAAACTGTGTTTATTTGTGGGGTTTTGGTTTTAGGTTTTGATTTTGATTAGTAAAATTTTGAATTGAAATAGTTGTTTGGTGTGATCTAAGGGTGTGTTTCTTTTGATGAGTTTGGAAAAAAGTTCGTTTGAATTTGGTATGAAAATAATGGTTGATGGGATGTTTTGTGAGAGAAAAAAATGTATTTTTTTCGGAAAACGCAGAGTCCAAATAGTAAAATTTGGAGAAACTCAGCTAAAGAAACATACTCTAAATATGTATTGACGTGATATTTTGAATATAAAATTATATTTTAGTAGTATAATATAATAAATGAACAATATATGTTCGATTTGATGTTTTGGGAGGAAAAAATTAGAATAGTAAAATTAAAATCAAAATTTTAGGGATGTGTTTACTTGTAAGATTTTGGTTTTGAATAGTAAAATTTTGAATTGAAATAGTTATTTGATGTGATGTTTTAAATGTAAAATTAAATTTTAGTGTAATATAATAAATGAACAATATGTGTTTCAACGCTTTAATCTCCACAGGCACTGCCAACAACGCCGGTGCTATTTTGGTACTGGGCAGAGATTTAGTCGTTGTCCCAAAACTCATCCATCCGCTCCCGCCTGCAGTTTCGTCTCCGGAATCATCTCCCGAATCCCATATGGACGACACATGGATGCAGGTCTGTCTGGAATCATTTCATTACAATCTTCTAAATTTCCGAAGCTAATTCATTTCCCTTTCTCCGAATTTCAGGAGCTGAATGCCAACCGCCCCCCTACGCCCACGAGGGGCCGCCCCCAAGCCCCCGGCGACCGGGGCTCTCTTGCCTGGATTTAAGACAACGATAATCTCTCCTGCCCGGAATATTTCCAACATTGCTTCATCTCTGTACATAGTGTATGCAAATTTGGAGTCATTTCTTGGAGGCTTGGCGTCATCAAATCCATCCTCGCCTTGTTGAGGCTGCCCGGGATCGGTTTCCGGAATATTCGCCTTCTGTCCGTACATGAGGAACAGGTATAGTCAGTCTGTCTTGAGTTCTTATTTTTCTTCATGGGGTGAAATTTGGTGGTGTGTCTTAGTTACTTCTCTTTTTACATAATTTTGGTTTTGGTGTAGTTGTATTATCGTTGTTATCATTTTTATTAGCAGTGTGATTATTAATTTAATTTAATTTAATTTTCCTATATTTATATACTACATGATTTGTGATATATACATATATATGTGTATATATATGTATATCAGGTGAAAAAAATGTTTGCTTTGTTTCTTGTATGGATGGATGTAGAGGATGTATTTTTATTTTATTTTTCTCTAAAAATATTAAATTATATTATGATTTTGATGGAATGGGATACATTTTTTAAATTTGTGAGTTACATTTTTTATTTTTATTTGTTATGTTTAGTCCATCTAATAATTTTCTGTCTTGGTAATTAATGTTTATTTATTTGCTTTATTATATCCTCCTGTTTTTACTTGTTTCACTGTTTGTGTCATTATTCTGTTGCCTGAAAAGTAAATTAGAAATATGTTTTTATTTACTGATTTATTTATTTGGTTTGAACAGTGTGTTAGTAATATTATGTTATCGAAAATAGTGTGTGAATTATTTTCAGGATAATTAAAATAGGTATTTTGTCCTTTTCATAATGTTTGGATAGATTAGATTATATGTAGTAAATTGTATGCTAGTATTATTTTTAAATAGAAAATCGGTTTTATAAAGTTTTGAATTTGACCTGAATTCGGGTGTCTATATATAATATTATTGATTAATATATATATATAATTATATTTTTTTTGATACAATGTTAAATGCTTTGGTCTCTTTTTTTTTTTTTTTTTTTTGCCATTATAATATTATTGTTAATTGGATAGGAATTTGGTGTAATTGGATCCGATCTATTTATTTGAGGTCTGGTCCAATTATTCGGGTCATATCTGGGTCGGGCTTTGGGTCCAAGAGTAAACTTTATCCAGATTTGGACCCAAATAATATATTAATTATATATAATAATTATTAATAATATAAATTATATTAAAAATATATTTACAGTTTAATTAATTAATATTTTATTATAATATTTTTGAATAAAATACATAAATTTTAATATATTTTGGATCTATGTTCGGATTTGGGTTTAATTTTAAATAAAATTTTAAAAATTAGAAAAAAAAAAAATTCGGGTCCATCGGGTCTTGCAGGTACTATTAGGGTCAGATCCGGTATAGCCGAATTCAATTCGAGTCTCGAATATGTATTCGAATTGAGTCTCGAGTCTGGCTAAATCCAATCCATTGCATCCTTACCTAGGAGCGAAGCTTTTAGAGTTTGTTTAGATATGAGTTTTTGGAGATTTTAAAAATTTGAAAGTTTGAAAAAAGTAAAAAATTGGGTATTTGATTTGATGTTTTGTGAAAAAGAAAATATATTTGATGCGATATTTTTTTAAAAATAAATAGTATTAAATGAGTGAAAATATTTTGTGTAAACAGAGCCTTAATCTGTCGTCATGCTTATCTCCCCTTCTCTTTTATTCCTAGTTGATAGAGATTCTATTCTGAGTAGGGAGGAAAACGACAAATCCACAAAATAAGATTAGTTGTCCCAAAACTATACCTCACATGGACCACCCCCATAATTCCAATTAAAGAAAGTTACCCTTGTTTTGTGTTTTCATTTGCAATACTTTTTAGTTAAATAGTTTAATATGTTAAGATATATATACATATATGGAGAGAGAAAATGAAAATACAAGATAATTGTAACACCCCGTAAACCACGTAAATAGGATGTTTTGAGATAAAAAACGGTGCACTTTGTTTTAAATCAAGCGCACCTGAGAGACGATTTTTAAAAAAGAATGTGCACATTGTTAACATGTGTAATCTAATCAATCATTTTAAATATTAGTTATCTATACTCAACTTTGACAATATCACAATCTCCAGGACTTTTTAGAATGCAATATATCATCTCGATGCGTTTTATCTTCATTCTCGCATATCCTGAAGCCTAGCTTGATATGAAAAGTGCTAATTTCGTTAGGATAGACTTCATTTGACACGTCATAAATATGTTGATTTTTTTAGCCAACACATAATGAATAAACATATAATATATCGTTTTAACTGAGTATATGTTGTGTTAATTGAAATTATATACTAACAATTTTATATAAAGAGAATATGTTATATAAATATATTTTATATGTCCAAATTAATGAGAATATGTGTGTATTGGAAATTATAATATGTTGTCCGTTGATGTAATATATTTATATTATATTAACATAAATAATGTATTATATTTTATGATATATTGTTTTGTATTATATACTATACTGTGAGTATTGTATTAAACTTTTAAATTCAACACAATAATTACGGCTTATCACATGTTAACATGCACAATTAAAACCAAACATGTCATTTTTAATTTGTGATGTGGATTATTATCATATCTCATTTCATACTAGATATTTCTCAAGTCATCGAAAAATAAATTTATTTATTTTTTGCACATATTTTAATATTATGTATACTTTTTTTATGACTAAAAAAAGAAAAATGAGCTTATTTTTCCTATTAATGACAGGAGACTATTATATTATATTCTCTCTTCAGAATTATAGTTTTTTTTTTTTTTTTTTTGTTGGACACAATTTAAAAAATAATGATATTACATTGATATTTGGTAAAATGTATGAGTAAAAAATTTGTTGTCTTTTGAGTGTGTTAGCGTAAAAATTAGTGATATTTGTGTAATAATAATGAAAGAAAAAATTATAGTGATAAGAATATTTATGAAAATTGCACTATTATTTTTGAATGGACAAAAGTGATAAACAAAATTATTGTATTGAGACGAAAGAAATATTAATATACACTATTAATTTGTTATGTAAACTATTATCATATGTTATTAATAGACACGTATGTATATGTATAAACCATGTGTGATAGGTCATTAAAACATAAACCTTATTACACTCATTTAAGAAATTAATCAAAAATCCACCTCAGCTGCTCACAAAAACACACAACAAAAAATTTATCACATGTATATAATACATTTATTTATTAAAAATGTATATTAAGATGTAGCAATGCAATATGGCGGGTAAATGGCGAGTAATCTTCTCCGAGCTTCTTTACATCTCATTATCTCTCCACCATACCCAAATTCGTCATTTCCATTACCCTTTCTGTTCTTCACCTCCGCTCCAATGGCCGTCGCCGCCGCCGCCGTCTTCTTACGCCAGAAGTAATCGTACGCGTTAATTGGGCTCGCCGGAGGTGATTTTTGCCCTTTCAATTCTTCAATCTTCGCCGCCTCTGCTTTCTCCTCTCCGATCGGCTCTCCCCGCCGTTCTTCTTCTTCTTCCTCGGCGGCGGTTTCTGCGGTAGCTTCGTTGTTTTGCGAGATTAAGGTCAGAGTTAATCGGCCGTCGCGGCGTTGGGCGTGGAAATATGTCTTTGAGGGGACGGAAACCGCCTGGAGAAGAAGACGGCCGTCGCTCCGCCGTGAGTGCAGCCGGAGAGAACCGCCGGCGATCGACGAGATCGGCGGCGGAAATGGCCGCCGCGGAGATTCTCTGTACTTTGGGAGGTTTGATTCCTCGAATTGTTCCGTTTTCCTCATCCGATCGTCTTCTTCCCCAAATCCGACTTCTCTGTGCCCTAATTTCTCATCGGCGCCTGAATCCGGCGAGAAATAGTCCGATCCGGTCTCCGATCCGAGGCTTTCCGTACAAATTTCGAGACTCTTCTCGCTCAGACCGTTCGCCGATCTCTTCCCCGTCGGGTGAATGTACGGCTCCGCCAGACCTCCGCCGTCGTTAGGTTTCCGGCAATGAAAAATCGAATTCCACCCCTCTGATTTCTGCATTATCCAATCACGGCGGTGTTTCGGCGAACTCTTTTCACAGTCCTCCCCGTCGGAAGAAGACGGCGAGGAATCAACGGCGGCGGAGGCGGAGGCGGAGGCGGAGACCTGATCGGAGGAGACGCTCTTCTTAATCATTCCATTCTGAGAAAGCCATTGCTTGGAAGACATATCCGCCGACAGCGTCCTTCTAAACGACGTCGCTTTAGCAGTTACATCTCCGCCGCCGGTGCCGTCGCCGGCGCCGCCCAAAATCGCTACAATTCCTTTCATTCTCAGCGACTCTTCCAGAGTCAAAACGCGACTACTTTTGCTCCTCATCATCGTTGCAGACTCGCCGCCGGCCGCCGGAAAACAAGACGAGAAACTGATCACAGCGGCATCGTTGAAATTACAGAAAAATAAATTCCGATGAATGAATTGAGTAAAGAAGAAGATGAAAATGGAGGATGGGGTTCTGAATGAATTAGGGTTGGAGCTGCACACCTATTTGTAGGGACGACGAAAGTCCAAATATTTGCAAATTCAACCCTATATTTGTCAGTAATTGTAGTTTTGTGCCGGTATAGTTTTTTCAATTGTAGTATTTTATTTCTATATTTTGAAGTAAATTACCCTTTTCATTTATTAAATATATATATATTTTTATCTACAAAGAATTATGTATTTTATATTTATAATAAATATTTTTTACATATTTTTTTTTAATTAATATTCTTTGACATAATATTTATTTACAAAAATATCATAATTACTTACACACTCAATTTATACTTTTTAAAATATTTTAACTTTATATTAAAATAAACTTGTTTAATATTATGTTAATTAAAACTTATGTCCAATTCAAATAAATATACAATTAGTGAATGAATGGAGTATTTTTTTTTTCTTTTTTGTTTTTCCTTTAATCTCAAGTGAAATTGTATAAAAGTAAATTATATTTTATTTTATTCTTATATACACTTTATATATATATATATCTAAGATAAAATAATTAAAATACATAGATAAATTGATAACCATCAATTCAATAATAAATTTTATATTAATCAGTATTTCTAAATTAACCATGTAGAAAGATATATATATATATATATGTATAAATATGCATTTCTTTTGAAAATTTTGATTTTATTGTTTAATAACTATTTGAATATACTAATACTTTATTTTTTTAAAAAAAAAAAAACTAACACTCTCCTGTCAAATAAAAAAATGGTTACTTTCAAAATTATTTTATATTTACAAAATAAATAAGCATATTCTTTTTATAAATGAATAAAATATATTTTAATAAAGAACTGTGCAATAGTTTAAAGTAAAAAAAACGATAACCATCGAAAGGAACTTATTGAGCCAACGTACATTGTATTTTACGAATTTGAATAAAATCGAGTCAAGTCAATCAAATCGAAAATTTTAATTTAGCAATGGAAGTATAAAGTGAATTTAAAATTTATATGGAGACAATTAATAGTGGAAATCTACTTAATTAATAGGTGATAAATAATTAGAAAATAATTAATAAATTCATTGTATACATTCTTGATTAGTTAATATTTTGTATAAGATCAAATGCATCTTATCAAAACACAATTAATTATTAATTTCATTTTACTCTCAATATCCCATTAGTTAACAAAATAAATCATCATATTATTTAAAATTTAAATTTATATAAGTATTTTCAGATTTTTATGAGATAAAGTAATACTTCATAATTTTATGAAAAATTGCAATAATTGTATAGCTAAAAATAGAGAGACATATAGGAAAAAAATAAAGTTAAACCAAAGGTATGTTTAATTGGTTATTAACTTTTTAATAATGGTTTGAATGCAATCATATATATATTTAAAATTATGTGGAAATAATAATAATAATAATAATAATAATAATAATAATAATAATAATAATAATAATAATTGTCATCCAAGTAGATTTTTTGACATGCTTTCACGTAATATTGAGTACAATGATGCAAAAAATAGTATAAACTTTTGTTCTTTTTAAGTTTCTTTTTCTTTGTTTTTTTTTTTTTTTTTTACAACACAAGAAATAATATTGTAATAGATATGATATTTTTGTGAAATTAAATAATATATATTTTTGTAATAAACTATAATGGTTATAAAAATAAAATAATATAAAATAACATTCTAAAAAAATGGAGTGTATATTAGAAAATTGGGGGGAAAATTTAAATAGAATAAAACTTTATAATAACTAAAAACACAATAACATATATACATATTATATCTTATAGGGATTTAGAGAATCGGAATGAATAAATTGGATAATTAATTGAATTGTGTAATAATTATTTTCTAAAAAAATTTAATTCCATCGTATTTCAAGTTAACACAAATTTATGTGATATCAATATATTGAGTTAGAAAATTAATTTTTAATATAATAAAAAAATATTTATTTAATTTGATATATACTCCCTCCGTCCATTTTCTAATGTCCTATTTGATATTTACACGCAATTTTAGGCTATTAGGATTTTTGTTATAAAATGACAAATTTGCTTTTAATTTTGTGTATATAAAATGAAAGAGTAAATAAAGTAAAGGTAAAAGAGTAAATTTTGTATATAAAAATAGAAAAAGGATAATAATTGTTTGACATTCCAAATGAGAAAGTAGGACGTTAGTTTGTGGACGGAAGGAGTATTTTTTTTAAAAAAAAATCAAATGAATAATAAAAATCTTTGAAAAATCTAAAAAGAAAAAAAAACACATATGGACTATCACAAATAAATTTTTTGTTATGTTAAAATTAAAAATAATATATACATTTATTTTTATTATATTTTTTAAGAAAAGGAAAAAATTGGAAAAAGGGGTGGGATGATGAAAATGGCTTAAGAATGAAGCAAATTAAAGTGAGGAGAGAGAGAGAGATGTATCACTTTCTCACACTAACCAATGAACTATGAATGGCATCACTCTATTGGCTGCTACATTATTCTCAAAAAGAAGAATCCATCACCTTATTTATTTTATTTATTATTTACTCTCTCCATTTTATAAAATAATATAAATAAGAGGCCTTAAATAAAATAATTTTATATTATTTTCGTACATTAACTAAGTATTTATTTATTCATTTTATAAAATAATATAAATAAGAGGCCTTAAATAAAATAATTTTATATTATTTTCGTACATTAACTAAGTATATATTTATTTATTTTTTTCGCGTGTCAGAATTTTAAATATTAATATTATATTCATATATAATATAAATTAAAAAAAATAACATCTATTAGTATTGTATAATACAAGATACAATGATATTCATATAAAATATTGTTTATGCGTAAAGATATTTTTAATATTAAGTACAATAATATAAAAAAAAATAAATGAATTTTTTGTTAAAGGACGAAAGGGATAAATTAAAATGGTAAAAAAACACACTTCTACAAGACCATGAAATAATGATACTCCATCCGTCCCACATAATTTGTCCATATTTTCTATTTTCGTCCGTCCCACATAACTTGTCCTTTCTATTTTTGGAAATATAATTATGCACTTTAATCGTATTTTAAATTTTAAATTTTATAATTTTCTTAATTTTAATTAAACTATTTACTTATCTTAATCTTAATCTATAATTATTTTTACGAAATAATAATTATTTTTACTAATACACTTCTTAATTACTTACTAATTATACTTTACCTAAATTCTCGTCTCTACAGTAATATACACATGAGACGGAGGGAGTATATGATTTGATAGAAACTGTTTTGAGGTTTGAAGTTTGGAAAAAAAAAATATTTAATTTAAAGATTTTGTAATTTTTTTTTTTAAAAAATAATCTTATTGATAAATAATGCTAATGCTTTCAAAAGTGTGTATTATATAAAACACAATCATTTTTCTTTATTCATTATTGGTAATTTTTTTGTAATATATATATATATATAAATAATACTGATATTTATGTTGATCCATAAAGCATATTCTACTAGTACTAATATATCTATATCTATATCTATATCTATGTACATATTTTTCTTGTGTGTTGTAATGTGTGTATATATATATATATATATATTACACTGGGGCTTGGGGTTGACCACCAAGCCAAATTTTTTATAACTTTTTTAGTATTAAATATATTAATTTTATGTATTTATATACAATTTGCTCCCCCAAAACTATCTAAATTCATATATAATTATGTTATTATTATTTATTTAAATTTATTAGATAAATATTAAATAAATTATAACATTTTACCCCCCGGGATTTAGATGCTAGTTTCGTCATTGTATATATATATATACCCACGACTATTAGAAATTTGATGATTTGCTTCGAAAATTTGATTTGAATATTTAGTGTTTTTGAAATAAAATTTTATTGAAATATTGGTACCTGAAGAAAAAAAATTTGTTGTCATTCAATTGAATTCGAGTCTATTTCGAAGAGCTTTAGATATCTCGAAACGAAAAGAAGAACAAAAAAATGTGAACATACGATCCAAATATTATTCGATTTTTCGAACCAATTTTTGGAATATTTACAAAAAAATTCAAGATCAGATCGCCGAGGAATTATTTCATTTAAAATGAATAAATATATTAAAAAAAACACATACCAATAATTAATATAGAAAATGTGTATATTTTATTACTTAGTTATTGAAAATGATGATATTTTTTTTGGATGAAGTATATATATTTTTCATTATTATAAATATACAAAAGAAATCTTTAACATAAAATAATTAAATCATTTAAAGGGACACGTAAGCATTACATGCATCGTGTATATATATTATTATTTGAGACGTAGACAAAGGAATAGAAACAATTATAAAATAATTGTACAATTTGTGATCAACATCACAAACTTTTTATGAAGGTTCACATTTCAATACGCACAAATTAAATAATAATATATATATATATACGAATAGTCAAATTTATCTTAAAATAAAAAATTAATTAAATAATAATGTTAATTATATTTTATAATATAATATGTTAAATGTAAAAATTTTTAGTTACATGAGAAATACTGTTAAAAAAAAATAAAAATAAAAATTGATATGTAAATTAATTTTAAACGAATTAAAATAACAAAATAGATAAATTGATTCGAGGATAACAATAATAATAATATTTGGGCCCCTTAAATGGACGTGACTGCATGGTGATGCATGGCTTGGCTTCCACATACAATATTCCTTTTATATTAATATATATATATAACACAAAACGACAAAAGACGTGTATGAATCAATCATTAGTATAAATTATTTTAAGGCATTGTTTATTCAACACACTCTCATTTATTTGATACTATTTATTTTTAAAAAAATATCACATTAAATATATTTTTTTCTCACAAAACATCAAATCAAATATTAATTTTTTACTTTTTCGAAACTTTCAAAATTTCAAAAATCTCTAAAAATCTCTATCTAAACAAACCCTAAAAATTCAATGTGATATTATCTTTGCATCATAAAAAAAAAAATATATATATATATATTTAGTTCAACTAATTTGCTTAATTATAAATAAATACAAGTATACTATTCACTTTATCTATTTAGAAAGTATACATATTTTCGTTTTAGATTGTCAAATTAGAAAAATTATATATATATATATATTTTAATAGTACGATTTTTTAGGAGGTCCGTACAATATTTTCCTAAATTTCATTGTTTATTAGAAAATATTGCACAAAACTCTCTTTTAGGAGGTTTTTACGATACTCTCTCCGTCCCTTAACAATTTATCTATTTTTCTATTTCATTAAAAAATTAGTGAGTAATCACATTTGTACACAAAATTTCGAAAATTTTTACTTGCATTTTTCACTAACACTCGACAAATTATGCACTAAAATTTATGCATAGAGATTTTCATATACTCCCTCCGTCCAGCTAAAAAGTATACATATTTCTATTTTGGGACGTCCAATTACAAAGTAAATATTTTATTAAATACCTCATTTTTTTCCACAAATACCCTTACTTTACATCACATCATTACTTTTATACCAAAAAATAAGGGCAAAAATGTCATTATACTACTTTTAACTACCCACTATAATTAAAATACTATTATTTCTTAAATACTGTGCCAAAAGTAAATGTATACTTTATCCGTGGACGGAGGGAGTATTTTTTATAAAAATAAAAGGAATAAATATATTTTTATATTGTACATTTTGGTCTTTTAAGTAAAGTTTATATAAAATTAATCTTATATCTAATATGTAGTCCATAAAATATTGTCACATATGCTGATATGAGTTTATCCGGAACTAATATAGTTTATCCATGTAGAAAATTTTAGCGCCAAATATTGACTATTCACATTAAAAACTTCTTACAAAATACAATATTCTTATTTGATCCTTTAATTATGATTATGTAATAAATTAATTATTGACACAAGTAGTAATATGTATGACTTCAAATAGCAAAAAATGAAATGAAATGAAATTCCAAAACTTTGGTAAAGAGTGGATGCCTTTTGTTTCCCACACTACTAAATCACAACCACTCAAATGATTATCTATATATATATGCCAATTTAAATTTTATTATTTTATTTTAATTTATTTATTATTAATTTGCTAGATTAGGTCATATTCTCGTAGGGATAGCCTAAGACAAAATTAAATAGATGCTTAGTGTAAGAATCATTAATCATCTTTGTTCAAAAGGATATATATATATATATGCAAAATACAATGAACTAATATTCTTAATACACTTCCATTAATCAGTATTGTATTGATTTTTTCAAAAATTGCATATTGAATATTCGGATATCATTAATTTTTAGTCCAAATAGCACTATATTACGTGAAATAAGAGTATGCGTTATCTGTTTATTTTATTTTTTTAAACTGATGCCCTAAAAAAATGTGCGGTACTATAGAAAAGTATGTCTAATGTTTTATAAAGTATATATTGTGATCTATATACATATGTCTCGTACTCTAGATACATATACACGGTGCTTTATAAAAATATGTTTAGTGTTCTATATATTACATATTATGCTCTATAGTATTAGTTAGTTCCCTAAATAGTCTCAATTCAAAAGTTCATAAAATACCGATTAAGAATCCAGAGATTACCGATCAAAAATCCATAAAATATATATTTTACATATAGTAATGCTATATGGACTCCTAGTCAATGTTATTTAAACTATTGAACGTACCGTATTTTCTAAAGATTTGAGCAATGCTGTTTTTTTTCAGATTGATACTTAAGCTGTCGACTATTAAATATATATATATATTTTTTTTTAAAAAAAAGTGATTGATATTAAATATAGTTAAAGATCCAATCAAATTCAAAATTTCAAATTAGAAATCCCATATTAAATTAAATTTTATTACTTTTAATAAAGAAATTAATAAAAAGAGGAAATACGCAAACTTCAAATTTAAAAATCTCTACTATTCGAATTTCTACTCTTTGTGCTATATATAATGAGTTCGAATGTCTATTCTATATTGTTAGTTTATGTATTCTATTTGTATTATATTAATATAAAATTTTTGCGGACAATAATAATAGCATATACTATTTATTAGCACATTGCATGCTGTTTAGCACATTATTAAATTTTGTATTCAACATTGTAATTGAAGCATTATTTTTAAATTTAATTCAACGACAACAAATACTTTGTGTTCTTTCACAAATCTACGTTATGCGACTCACTCCCGACCTACTCTCAAATGGCCATAGAATCTAAGTCGCCCAAATTTGAGTACAAAGTAACTTAGGGTGTGTTTGTTTGGGGGTTTGGATTTTGAGTTGGGATTTGAATAGTAAAAATTTTGAATTTGAATAGTTGTATGATGTGATATAAATAGGTGATAATGTGATGTTTTGAATGTAAAATTGATTTTTAGTATAATATAAAAAATAAAAAATAAGTGTTTGATTTGATGTTTTTGGGGGAAAATTTTGGATGAATAGTAGAATTTTGTGCAAATCCATCAAACGAACACACCCTTAATTATAATTTTGAATTTTTTGTTTGAGTTTTGAATAATAATAATATAAAAAAAAAATGAATTTGAATAGTTTTACGATGTGATATTTACAAATAAATGTTGATATGATATTTTAAATGTAAAATTTAATTTTAAAATAATATAAAAACTAAAAATAGGTGTTTGAGAAAAAAATAAATAAATAGTAAAATTTTACCAAAATTGAACCAAACACACCCTAATTAGATTTTGCAAAAATATTTATATAACCTATACTATTAATTGTATAGTATAATTTTATATTAATATATTATATATCTTTTGTTCTATATATATATATGATCAATTTTAATAGTTCCTTAAATTATAATAGCTTTTAATATTAATCCTATTATTAATTCAGAGAGTATTATATTGTATGCTGTACAAAAGTTAAAAAAAAAAATAAAAAAAATAGAATCATGCAAAATAAAATAGCAACATTAAAACATATACATTTATATCTATTTTCAATGTTTTATTATTGATAAACATAAATAAAAATGAATGAGTTTAAACAATGCAACCATGAATAGTATTCATAATTACTTTTTTTTTTTTTTACAAAACATTAGTATTAAAAAAGAGGGATATATACTGTTGTCTTTACAATTCAAAATTTATTGTAGATTTCTAGTTATGGTACTTTTATAATTTAAAAAAATAATTTAAAATGTTAAAGAGTAAGAATAAGTCAAAAAAACTAAAATATAATATTTTTTTTAAAAAAAATAATATATGAATCAATTGGAAATGGACAACAAACCCTATATGCTCTTCCTCCCTCTCTACTAGGAAATATTCTTGATTGACACATGTAGAGAATATGGTTTCATTTTATTATTATTAAATGAACTATTTTAGTATCTAAGTAGTGGTTCATTTCTGATTTGACTATCCATTTATTATATATACATATAGGCTTTGTATATTTATTATTTTAAATTTAGAACAACATTATTATTTTTTTTTTTATATAAAATATCATCTAATTAAAAATTTAAATCAGTATTTCATTTCAAATAAATTTTAAACAACACCTAATATAAACCACTTATATTATATTAATATTTGTTGGGTAAGTTCTATATTGTATTGTACTGTGTAATCTGTTTATGTAACTACATATAATTATAAATATGTGCTATTTAGTCAAATTAGTAGTGTTGATTTGACTCAATTAACACAGTTTGCCCCACACACACATATATATATATATATATATAGAGGCGGAACCAGACCAGGATGAAAGGAGGGGCTAATTTTTAAAATTTTGAAACGATCATCATCTATTTGTTATCCAATAATTTTATCAATGGAGTTATCATATTTCGAAAATCTTGCAAAATATCAATCTATATTGACAACTGCATATTACAAGATGAATTTTGTATTATATGAAATTGATAAATAATAAAAATATTTATTAAAAAAAAGCTGTTAAAAATATCATTTTCTGTGTATTTGATTGAGAAATTTTTGAAGATTTTTTTTAATTATTATTTATTACTTTCTTATTCATATCTATTTTTATATTATAAAAACTTATTATGATATAGTTTTTTTTTATTATTCAAAATTTAATTTTTCATATAAATATTCTATAATTTTTTGCAATTTTTTAATTTATTTATTATTTTTTATATTACGTATTATAAAATAAAAACAAAAAATTAAAAATTATAAGGGGATGGAGTGGGGGGAGGGGGGGCTGGAAGCCCCACATACATCCGCCCCTATATATAACCAAAATTATTGTGGTTTAAATAGGTAAAAATACTTTAAAATAAAAATAATTATCCATCTTGACACCTATGCATATGTATCATAGAATCACAAATTATTTAAATGGATGAGTGATGTTACTAATTATTCCAAATAAATTATAAATCCACAATCAAATAATTTACACTACTTAATTTATTATATATATATATATATTAATTCTTGTTTTTTCCAAAAATGGTAAAATTCCAATAAAAGATGATTGTAAGAGAAATGATGGTTCTAATTAAAGCAGTACCACGTACGGATTCCTAGCCGGGCCGACTCATCCGCACCGTTCGTGATCGGAAATCAACGGTGAGGATCCATCGGCTGTAACACATGCATGCATGCATACGTAGGAAATCTTGTGAATTAAGAAAAGTTAAAAAGTTTCAGGACAATATTGGATTGATTTTTCTTTAATCACAGAATCTAAAATTAAAGATGGTAGCACTTAAAAAATAATAATTATAAATAAAAAAGATAAAGAAAAAGAAAAAATAATTAAATAAAATATTTGGGTCTAAAAAGGGTGGCTTTTGAGAAAAAAGGGAATGAGCACATAATGCAATATATGTATAGCCACACTTGTGTTTATTTCTATTTATTTTATTTTTTTAAAAAAAAGTATTGCATCATTGTACATTAATTTTTTATTCAAAATATATATAGCATGTTTTTTTTTTTTATCTAAAATATACAACATAAATAAATATTACTATTCAATATTTATTTTTATTTTAAAAATATTTTTGCATTGTTCACCGATTTATCTATAATAATATATAAATATCTAATACAACTCAACAAACCCTATTATAATATTTCAATGCCTAAATTATGTACAAATATTACATTCAAATATATTTCAACTTTAAAAAAATAATAATAATAAATAAAAAAATAGAATAACACAAAGGGTTTTCTATTTTGGTGATTTTATTTATTTATTTATTTGAATGTGTTCTTTTGTTTTGTTTTTTCAGTAGTTTTACTATTCAATTTTTATTTCTAATAAAAAACATATTATATATATATAAAATCACATTAAAATGTTGTTTAAATCTAAACTTAAATTATAAAAAAATTCAAAAAGCTCATTTTTTTTTTTGAAAAAAAAAAGTAAATTTGGTGCAATATATTTTTATACAAAATTATATAATAAAATATTTTTATAAAAATTCCAATAATCAGAGCCAAAGTATAAAAGTATTTAAAAATAATTATTATATATGCATGATTTCCATTATTGGAATTGAATGATATCCTCGATTCCAATAATCCAATTGGCACACAAAGAATGAACGAACGAAAGGACGGCAGGGAAAGAGCCAATATCTGAAATTATTACTAATTTCTTTTATTTATTTATGCATTTATTTTTGTCGGAATATGTACGAATAATAATAAACAATAAAAAATATTAAAAATTGGTGAAATTGACAAACCATGATTTGCCACGTGCCCAACCCACTGACGTGATACCTTTTTGGTTCCCTGTCGTGGTTCCGATGTGTAATTTATATATTCCCTTCGTCCCGCAAAGTTGTTATTTACTTTTCGTAAATAAATTTTTTAATATTAATATTATAATAAATTGTAATAAAAAAGATAAAAATATTTCTATTGTATTGTCTAATATAAAAGTAATGTCATTTGTGTATTGGAAATGTATTTATTATGGTAAATAGATAGTACAATTATTAAATTAGGAAATGGTAACCTTATTTTGGGACGGACGAAAATAAAAAATGACAATATTTCAATGGGACGGAGGAAGTATATATATATATATTCTGCCATTGTTTGCTATTTAAACTATCAACAGCCTTAAAGAAATTTGTATTTGTGAGGTCATGTGTTTAAATTTTGACGCTTTGAGGTTTTGTTTGCTACGCATAGTTCGTTTAGGGTGTGTTTGTTTGAGGATTTGGATTTTGAGTTGAGATTTGAATAGTAAAATTTTCGAATTTGCATAGTTGTATGATGTGATATAAATAGGTGTTGATGTAATGTTTTGAATGTAAAATTGATTTTTAGTATAATATAAAAAAATAAAAAATAGGTGTTTGATTTGATGTTTTTTTGGGAGAAAAATAGGATAAATAGTGGATTTAAAATCTAATCCCCCAAACAAACACAATTTTAATGTGACTTGTCTTGTCGAGTCTAATTTACAAGTTATTAGATTCGATCAAAAATTTACCAAGACGCACCCAAAGAATAGTGACGCCAAGTTTTTACATTATAAAAAAAAATTGTTATTACAACTTTCTCTCTCGAGTTTTGGTTAATGTTGCCTACAGATAGGGTGAACAGTATGTGGACAAAGGCACAATCTAATTTGTCTTGAGCACAATAAACAAGCAAATGGTCCACAAATAGATCAGATTGATGGAGACCAATATAATTGATCGAGAAAGCTTGTTGGTCCCTCCAATTCACGTGTTTAATCCAAAATTTGATTGTAAAAATTCCTTTAAAGAAGAATGAAAATGTTACATTTCTCTGATATCAGTGCGTGTTTTCGTAGTCCGATTTGAGAGCAAACAACCAGACTGTGTTGCAAAATTTTACAGTTCAAAAGTTTATTGTTGTTGTGTGTGAATTCATCGGAATTTGAGGCCAACATAAATAACCTATTCAATTCTTTCATCAAAAGCTTATTGGTTTTTTAAAATGTATTAGATAATTTTGATATTTTTATCTATTAAATATAAAAAATGATTTTTATAAAAAATTATGAATGTTTTGATATTTATATATAAATTACTTAC
The DNA here is from genome assembly GCF_009805555.1 of Andrographis paniculata. Taxonomy (NCBI): domain Eukaryota; kingdom Viridiplantae; phylum Streptophyta; class Magnoliopsida; order Lamiales; family Acanthaceae; genus Andrographis; species Andrographis paniculata. The sequence goes on from NW_026137614.1 coordinate 4,837,724, forward strand.
TATAATAATAATAAAATACTTTTGAATAAAATAAATAAAAATGATAAATAGATACGGACGAAGAGAATGAATTTTATTTTTTATAAAATAATATTCATATTCAAATATATTTTATTTTATAATTATTATTACTTTGTTTTAACTTAAATATATCTCCATATTTAAACAAACAACATTCAATATTCCTCCAAACTAAGCCCAAAAGCCCAATGTTTCCAATTGAGTCAGTCAATTTAAGCCCAAAAGATTTTTAGCCCAATATAAATTTGCCCATGGTGATTCAATTTACTGTAACAAATCACATTGGATTAGATTATTATATTTTATTATATTGTCCATATATGATCCAATAATTTATGTTATGTTATATATTTTAGAAATTTTAAAATTATTTATTAATAATATTGGTTTTTTTTTTTTTTAATAAAAATACAGCATCAAATATATAAGTTTATTTAAAATATTATATTAAAAATCTTACTAATTTTCTATACAAAGTATTACATTCAGAGAAACTTATTTTTATATTAGTTTTAAAATACTTCAAAACTCAAAATTCATGTCTAATTCAAATGAATATATTATTTATGTAATTGTGAATTGCTTGTATTTCTAATATGACTTTTTTTTTCATCAATATGAATTTTTATTTTTATTAAATTTATTCATTTTAAATACATTTAATAAATATAAATTAATTTAATTCAATTTCTAACTTCTTACATTTAGAATCCATTCAAAATTTTTTTTATTTTTATTCATTCTCAATAAATAAATATTTTTATTTATATTTAAAACTTTTTATTCTTTTAAAATTAGTTTTAAGTTAATTATAAATAAATAAATATATTTTTATTTATTTATTTGTACTCCCGAAAAATATGTAAAATCCTCCATGTGATGTCCCGAAGCCGCAAACGAAGCCAAAGAAGGAGGGGCTGAAGCGTCCAATGATGATATTAAGGATATGCAAGTGGTGGAGTCCGTCTCAATCCACAGTAAATAGCTTTAACCCCGCTAGGTCGACTCCCGTGAAAATCACATAAAGTTCGGCAAAAGTGTTCATCGCTCTCACGAATGGGGCCTGGAAGGCTGCTACCACCGCCTCTGCAGCGTCTCGAATTACATCAGCCGCTCTTGCCGGCCCGATCGATGCTCCATCCGTGTTGAGCTTAAATTATCCCGGGGATGACGACTTCCATTGCATGAGGATCGGAGGATGGGGGGTTGGCGAAGGATACCGAAACTCGAGGCTCGTCGCTATATGTAGATCTCCCTCCCAATGTTTTCGGAGAAGGATTGCCGAGCACCAAAGTACCTGCAAGTCTAAGTGCCCACGCCAAATAATCCTATCGGATGAAAAAAAATATCCAAAAAAACTACATAATCAACATAGGAATAAACACCCGAATTTTCTGAGCAAGTGTCATCGAAAAACCTCCAAGAAGATACCATGAGGTGCGGCATATGTGTCTTTGACAAGGTGATCTGGAAGAGCAATGGCTTTTCACCCTCCTAATAACCGCCAACTCAAAGAAGGGAAGAGGTGAGAAACCGTCTCTTCCTCCTTCTGACAACAATAACATATCGAAACAATATGGATCCCATAATGCCAAAGGATATCATCAACTGGTAAATGTTGTCAAAATAATCTTCATAAGAAGACCGACATCGTAGGAGTAAGTAGACGTGACCATATAGCACCAGATAGCCAACTCCTCACATGCGCATCTCGGCAAAGCTCCAAGGTCGAAGATGTCGAGAACATGCCCGACTCGAGGCTACCTAGGTCATCCTATCACCCGATAATCCATATATTGGAACTTTCGAGACACGATGAACTAGCAACTCTGTAAGATATGCCCGAAGCCGCTCCAAGTCCCAAGATTCGCCATGCCACATCTCTCAAACAAGTAACGCCAACGGCCTCTTTCCTTGATATGTACAAAGGGGCTGCTCCCCGCACCATCTATCATACCAAAAATAACAATCATCTCGAACCTAAGCTCCAATAGATCTGAGATTGCACCTCCGCACGCACTTCACACAAACACTTTCATACCGGACTATCATAATTTATACACGGAGCAATTCCCAAAAAAGTTTCGCAAAAATATTTGTGCCTCATAGTACGCGCCCACAAAGATGAGCCATCCCGGAACCTCTACCAAAGCTTATACAAAAAAGCCTCCACCATATCTATCAATATACGAGTGCCCAATCCACCATCCTCCATTGGTCTCGCGGCCTCCGCCCAAGAAATCCAATGTTTGCCGACGATGACCATGATAAAATTCCCAAAAGAATCTCACAAATAATTGCTCCACCGAATGGAGCACCGTCTGCAGCGGCCTAAGAACCTGTAGTAGATAAAGCAGAAGAGAATATAGTGTACTCTGGATTAACTAGAGGTACTCTCCAGCAAAAGGATACATTTATCCCACTTTGTTAAATACCTCCGAAGCTTGCCAAGGAGCCCCTCATACAACATGTTCCTCCGATGTTCCACATAAAGTGGAGCTCCCAAATATGTAAATGGGAGTTCTGCCTCTCCAAAGCTCGTGGCCTCCTAGAGCCGACCAGAGAGCTCCTCCGTAAAATGCCGACTAAACACTATATGACTCTTTTGACGGTTTACTTTTTGCCCGGTGATCTGCACATAATCATCTAAGAACTTCGTCAAAGAGCCAATTTCCACACTACCGATGTTAGCGAAAATCAAAATATCATCCGTATACGCCAAATGGGCCAATCGAAAACCACCTTGACAATGATAAAAAATGATATTGAAATCTCTCAAATAACTGCTCTAGCCCCCGCAATAACAGGTTCGCCGCCAAGACAAATAAAATTGGCGATAGAGGATCCCTTTGTCGAACCCCTCGCGAGGACTTGAAGAATCCCCAAATCTCCATTCACCAACACCGAAAATCCAAACCACATAAGTGCGTGTCTCAAGAATCGCCATGAAACCCTATTGAATAACTTATTCAAATCAAGCTTCATCAAAACATTAGGAGTAGCCCCTTAAAGATTTAAGTCATGAACCATTTCTGATGCCATAAGAATATTGTTGGCAATGGCACGTCCATTGACAAATCCGTTTTGGTGCAGGGAGAGGAGCCGCGACAATAAAGGACCAAGGCGAACCTTGAATAGCTTCGTAATGATTTTATTACTTATGTTAAAAAGGCTAATCGGCCTATAGTCCGCTTATGATATTGGTCCCTCCTTTTTCGGGATCAAAATAATCGTTATTTCCGTATAAAATTTTGGGAGATGAGTGCCCATAAATAAATCTAAGACCGCCCCAAAGACATCGAGGCCTATGATGTTCCAATAATGCCGATAAAATGCCGTTGAAAATTCATCCGGACCAGCCACACTATTAAGATTTATCGAGAACACCACCTTCCAAACCTCTGCTAGCGTCGGTAACACAAAAAATCGCAAATTCTCCTCTAACGGCATTTGCGGCGACGGATCAACAAGGTTATCCATGGAAGTATCCGCATCGTTTTCCTCACCAAACATAGATGAGAAGTACCTCACGGCGGAATCCTGTATCTCCGAATGCTTCGATAATGATTGATCACCATCACGCATAAAAAAGATCGATGCACATCGCCGATGCTCCCGAACCATGGAACGAAAGAATCGGGAGTTGCGCTCCCTATCCACCCGCCCATCGGCGTGCCGCCTTTTGTCTCCAATACGCCTCCTCCAACGCAATCGCATGCGTCAATGTCACCTCACTATGTTATCGTCGAAGCAATTTAGTCTCCGACGAATTCCGATCGAACTCCTCCTCACATGTTGCGGCCTCCTTCTCGGCACCCTCCAATATACGAAACACATTTTTATTCTACCACTTGAGCGTTTGTTTAAGGCACCCGTGTTTCATTCTCAATATAAGAAGGCTCGTCGGCGGCCTTACTTCCGTAATATTCGTCGGAGTTTCCTAATTCCTATATTTAGCATCAAAGAACAGAAGACACTTTTAAAATCAGATAAAAATAACTATTTTTTACTATATTTAGTGTTCATTGAGATTGAATCTAAAAATAATAAATATATTTGTATTTTCAAGGACGTAGAAATAAAGATTTTGAAACTCATTAGCAACTGATATTGGTTAAACATCTTTAAATAATAACAATCAATGTGAGTTAGAGATAAAATTTATGAAAATAAAAAATAGATAACACAGTTTTAAAAATATAAAAATTCAAAGCAATTTCATAAAATCAAATAAACTTTGTATAATTTAATTTATTACATATTTATATCATTACATTTATTAACTATCAACTCAATACATGTCAGAATTCCCAAAATCTTAAACCAAACATAATAACATAAATAAAAACAAAAATCTAAACTCATCTTAAAATTCAAATTTCATCTAAGTACAAACAAATTGTTTTTAAACTCAACCAAAAAATCCTACCTAAGGTACATATCCTTAATTACGTAAGCGGAGAAGCACGCACATTTAAATACAAAATACATACAACAGATGTACATATATATATATATATAGAAATAGAAATAGAAATCCAATAGAAAGATTTTTTTATATTTTTTTACATTTTCTGTATTCGCTGCCCAAAGCCAAATTGTTTCTCTGCAAATCCGGCAATCTCCTCTCTCTCCTCTTCTCCCGTGTGTCTCTCTCTACAAAACCGATGTGCGCTTCTGCAATTCCTCTCCGCCATTTTTGAATCCGTATCTTTCTCATTCTATATTCATTCGTGTCTGCCTGCGTGTATATAAGGAATGGATAACGGCACTGTTGTTGGTAATGGTGGTGATGGTGATGGAGCAGAAGGAATCTCTTCGATATCTTTGCAATCCGAGCCGCCGCGGCAGGACGAAGGAGAGGAACCCTTGCCATCCTGTGAGGACAAGAGAGTCTTTTTAGTTCCGTTCAGGTATCTGCATTTATCGATTGTTGCTCCGAATTCGAGTTGCTGCAATTATTATAATTTTTTTATTCGTTGTTGATAAATTTGGGGATACTGCAGGATAGTGAAGTAGGGAACGGAACGAATCGGATTTGGTGATTAATCAATAGCCGAATAGAAATGAGGAATAAAAAAGGGATTTTCTGATCGTTTGTGTGAACTGTGGCGCATCGCTAATTAAAGCAATCCAGAAAACATAGCTATCAGTTTGAAATTTTCAATCGAGTTAGATGGAAGGAACTTCAAAGCGATGATATAAGGGAATAAGTAAAATTGATCGTTGGATTTTGTATATGATTTCTTTCGGGGGATGCTTGCTTACTTTCGTAAATTCTAGGTTTTAATTGGAGCTTATTATCTATTACCAATTATTAACTGTTAAGTTTCAATTTGGTTGGGGTTTTAGTTTCTATGCCCTCTTTTGTGTAGATTACTTTATTATTTGTATTTTGAAGCATGTTTAGGAGATTTTGGGTGGTTTTTGGATTGGTAAGGCAGTAAGAGTGCTGTGCCTACTGTGGTTAAGGTTTTAAATTGCTGGATTGCTTCCGAGTACTTGTTTCTTTCACTTGTTATTTGGGTAATAATAAGTGTGCTTTTATGGCTTGGGCATGTTTTAGATGGTGGAAGGAAGCCCAGAAGCCTTCCTCGGCAGAGATAAAGAAAGGAATCCCATATGCTGCATCACCTTCTTCTCCATATGCTGGTCCAATGAAAATATTTAACAATATATTCAGCTCAGATCTTGCATTTAACCTGAGAAAAGAGGATGAATTATTGTGTAATGGTGAAAGTAGTGAAGTTGGGGTATCAGGGAGGGACTATGCTTTGGTTCCTCCAGACATGTGGCTGCGGGCACTAAAATGGTAAGTACTTTATAGAAATTGCAGCATCTCCGTGTTTGTTGCTGTTTGTTTCAAATGTATTTTGTTTAATTTGGTAGAGCCACTTGTAATTCCATGTAACCGATGCAACATGATTGCATTTTTGTACAGAAACGATTGCATGTAAGAATGCCGTGGCAAAAAAATTATATGAATATCTCATCTTCATTGATGGATGTGATCCATTATGTAGTGTTCCCTTTGTGAGGTAGTTTGTGGGGCCCCCTGGGTGATATTTACTAGTTTGTGAGTAGCTTTAAACCATTCAGTGTTGGTTTCGTAATCTGTCAGCTAGCTTGGCATGATATCAGCTGGCATTTTAAGGGACTCGGAAGATTCATTATACTTTATGACATTTGGAAGGTGTTTGAATGAGTTTGTTGGTTGGGTTGGCCCGTCTCCTTTTCTTATCTTCAGAATCTTTTGGTGTTATACTTATGGCCACGCCATTTATTTCAGCGATCTTTTTATTTTATTATCCTTTTGCGCCTTCCTATAGGCTTAAATTATATGAAATATTTTAATGATGATCATCAAATCTTTTATTTTTGCTATCTGTGGGCAGAAAATAGACATCACATGGATGCAATAGTGCAGTATTGCTAGTATGACTTCTAGTGATACTGGTGCAATTAGATGAAGTTATTTAATTCCCTTTTGCTTTAACAATCTGTTTCTGTCCAGGCACAGTGAGTCCAAAAATTCGTCAAAGGAGACAAAAGGTTCGATTGCTGTAGACGAGGATATGTCAGTTTACCCACTGCAACTGAGGCTTTCTGTTCCAAGAGAATCCAATGCGCTGGCAGTAAAAATAACCAAAAAGGTGGGTAATCCCCTATCCAGCCTGATTTTGAATCCTCCTGCTAGTGATGATTTATTGCATTGTGACCTTTTTACAATATGGATAGATATAAATCTCTCTCTCTCTCCCTCTCTGTGTCTGATGAACACTTCATTGATGCGGGATGATTTTCTCTACAACATGGCCATGTTTATTAATTTTGTGTGTCCATGTTTCTGATCAGCAATACTATCCTCGTTCATTACCTTATTTACTTTCCGACTAAATACATAGTTCTTAAAAAATTGTACTGATGAAGTCCTTTTGTGGAACAATTATGGAATCAATCTGAAAAGTTAGCAGGTAGCAAATCCTCATCAATTAAAACTTGATGGTTATCATGTGATGTACCATTCTCATTTTAATTTATTATTATAGGGAGGGAACTTGTCCAAAACTTGAAGCCCATATGCTAACACTATCATGGATTTCTGGTTTTGTTGGGCTGTTATCTCAGTTTAAGATTCTTATTTATGTGTTAAGTATACCAATGTCCTCATGCATATGTAAATACTTAATTTTCCTACATGGACCATTTGGAATCAACAACAGTAAATTCATGATTTGTCGAATTTAAAGTGTTCTCCCATTTTCTAGGTGAAATTTCTTTTATCATCATTAAGTTTTACCCCTTTTTTTTAAAACTTCATTTTCCAGGATAATTCAGCTGAGTGCTTCAGAAGAGCATGCAAGATTTTTAACATGGAGTCTGAACCTGTGAGTGGTTCAAAAATTTTAATGTCTTGTACTTATTACTTGGTCTTATTTCGTGGAAACTGATGATCATCTCAATGTTCAGCAGTTCCGACTTTGGGATTTTTCTGAGCAAACGACGCTCCTTTTGTTGAATGACAAAAATAAAGTGTTGAAAGAGTCTCCAAAGCAATCAGAGCAGGATGTAAGCTACAGACAAATGGGCATTACAGGAAGCATATTCTAAATTCTAATTATAATTAACTTATTTCCTCTCCTTTGATTTGCAGCTGCTCCTAGAATTGTCAGTTTATGGCTTGTCAGATTCTTTCAGAAATCGAGGAGGTAGAAAAGAGGAGAGCCAATATCCTAATGGTACTTTGTGCCTGATGAATGGTGGTTCTACCACCTATGGCTCAAATGGTGCTCGAAGCAATTCTAACCTTGGAAGTTCATCTGAAACTGGGACTCTGGGCTTAACTGGATTGCAAAACCTAGGGAATACTTGTTTCATGAATAGTGCTCTTCAGTGTCTAGCACACACTCCAAAGCTGGTTGACTATTTTCTTGGAGATTATAAAAGAGAAATCAACACGGAGAATCCTTTGGGAATGAAAGTACGTACTCTTGTTGTTACGCCTTCACAATTAGCAGGCTATTTGAGCAGTTCTCTATTTATTTTTTTCATTGATGTTGTATCTTTGTTTGCCCCTAAAAGACTTGTTATTTTGCCAAATAGATTGCCGCAAATGGATTTCACGATATGCCATAGATTCTTCACTTCCCATGAATACTTTCTTTTCTAACTTCTACTATATAAAAGTTCAGATCGGATATAAAAAGTGATATATAGAAAGAACCTTGTGTGTTGATTGAGTTCATCAGCTGTATGTATCCTTAGATGGGGTTTTAACGGTGCATGTGATATAGAAATCAGGAATAGTCAGTGAATTTTCATGCATGTACAATATGGCTTGTGGTTCATGGGACTTATTTCTAACGCAGTTGAATAACTTACTTCGATAGGGTGAGATTGCTTCTGCTTTTGGAGATTTGATAAAGAAATTATGGGCTCCTGGAGCTGGTCTTGTGACACCAAGAAGTTTCAAATTGAAGCTTGCCCATTTTGCTCCACAGTTCAGTGGTTTTAATCAGCATGATTCTCAAGTATGTATTATTTTCCAAGTAAAAGCTACGTTAGTATTCATTCCTATCTTAATTTATTCTATAATTAGTATTCCATGCTTTAATAGGAGAGGGGATATTCACCAAATTTGCTTATTGTAGGAACTCCTGGCATTTCTATTAGACGGTCTACATGAAGATTTGAATCGTGTGAAGTGCAAACCTTACGTTGAAGCTAAGGATTCTGATGGGCGACCAGATGAAGAAGTAGCTGATGAATATTGGAGCAATCATCTGGCTCGTAATGACTCAATAATAGTTGATGTGTGCCAGGTAAGTTTCATTGCTTAGTTTCAAATGCAAGTCATTCTTTTCTCAACTTTCTTCCTTTTTTTTTTTTAACATTCTTAAGTTACTTCAGCAAAGTGAATTATTATAAGAATGCTCCCTGGCTCTTGCATCTCAAAAATTGGTGTTACTTCTTGTTGTCTATCACTACTCTGATACACGGGATCATTATATTTGCAGGGGCAGTACAAGTCCACATTAGTATGTCCAGTTTGCAGAAAGGTGTCTGTTACTTTTGACCCATTCATGTATTTGTCATTACCTCTGCCATCGACATCTATGCGGACAATGACACTGACTGTTGTACAAGCTGATGGCAGTAGCAAGCCATCCTCATTCACTGTCAATGTACCCAAAAACGGAAAGCTTGAAGATCTAACCCAGGCCTTAAGCACAGCATGCTCTTTACGGATCGATGAAACACTCGTGATAGCTGAGGTAACTGCAATGGCCAGGCTTTCTATTTATTTATTTATTTTATTACGCCTGTTGCTCTTTTTCTGTGCTAAAACAATATGAATGTGTACAGATATACAACAACCGGATCATACGCTTTCTAGAAGAGCCAACTGATTCATTATCGTTAATCAGGGACAATGATCAGTTAGTTGCTTATAGGCTTCTGAATGTTACTGATGCTCCTATCTTTGTGTTTATGCATCAGCAGATGGACGAGTAAGTCTGAATTCTTGACGAGCTTTCTTCGTGATTTACTTTTTGTTATAGATGTTCTTTTTTCTCTAAAATTGACATTTACACAATTTTTTCTCTAAAACAATATGAATTGTTTTTCGTTATATTTCTTGTCTTGCAATTCATGTCTCATGCCATGTTGTCAAACATCTGTCGCAGATCTACATGGAAGGCATTCGGGGTTCCACTTCTAGCGCATGAAAACATACCCCATGGATCTGATATTCGACAAGTGTATAAAAATTTGATTTCCCCATTCTCGGATGAAGACACCGGTAAGGATAAGAGTGGCTCAGAAAACAACGGTGCAAGTGGAGTGGTCGGAGGAACAAACGCCACTAGCAATAATTCCGGATTAACTGACTCCCCTGTGAATTCCGATACTGAGGATCCGGACGTGCATTCCTTTGCCGATTTTCAATTCTACCTGACAAATGAAAAAGGAACCAAAAAAATCGCTGAGTTTGGAACAGATGAGTTGGCAAAGTTTACACCAATGCCCGAAAGAGTGTATGTTCTTGTATGTTGGTCGAAAAAGATTGTTAATCACTACAACATGAAGCCGCTTAATTCACTTCCGGAAGTTTTCAAATCCGGATTCTTCTCGAAAAGACCACAAGAGTCGGTATCTCTGTATAAATGCCTTGAAGCATTTCTCAAGGAGGAACCTCTAGGACCAGACGACATGTGGTCCGTACTCTATCCCTTGATTTTGTAATTTTGTGTTTTTTTTTTTACGACTAATATGCAATTTCGATTTTTAGGTACTGTCCTATTTGCAAGCAGCATTGCCAAGCCAGTAAAAAATTAGATCTCTGGCGCCTACCCGAAATCCTGGTCATTCACTTGAAAAGATTCTCCTACAGCAGGTTCCTAAAGAATAAGCTCGAAACTTTTGTCGACTTCCCCCTCCACGATCTTGATTTGTCGAATTATATCGCCCACAAGGACGGACAGTCTAGTTACCGCTACATGCTCTATGCAATCAGCAATCACTACGGAAGCATGGGAGGTGGCCACTATACGGCATTTGTTCATGTAAGTTGTCCTTCTTCGAAAAATAACGACATCTTTTTCGTATGCTTAATTTTTTTACTCCCTCCGTCCTACATAAAGTGTCCACTTTTTTCTGTGTTCGTCTGTTCCACATAATTTGTCCTTTTTTTTTTTTAAGTATAATTATACAATTTAACCCTCTTTTAAATTTTATAATTTATAATTTTTTTAATCTTAATTCTGTCATCTAAATTTATTATCGTTTCAAAAAGTACTATTTTTTATACTTTTTCTTTACCATAAAAGGAAAAAATTTTTATTTTTACCTACTTTTCTTAAAATCTGTATCCGGTCAAGTGGACATAAGTTTACATGGCGGAGGGAGTAATAATTATTTTTACTAATACATTTTTTATTTTCGTGTCTATTGTAACATGGACATTTTAACTGGGACAGAGGAAGTATTTTATTACCATACGCATATTTTTTTTTGTTTTTTTTTTTTCTGATTGTTTTTCTAATGTAGCATGGCGGCGATAGATGGTATGATTTTGACGACAGCCATGTATCTCCGATCAGTGAGGATAAGATCAAAACTTCAGCTGCCTACGTACTGTTTTACAGAAGAGTGGACGGCGACAACTGACTTGAGACGACGAATATTGTGAGTAAGTATGATAGTGAGAGAGAGAGAGAAGGGGGAGAGTATAGTTTAAAATCCTTTTTATTGGTAACCCACGGCATCATATAATTTTTTTTCTTTTTGTTTGTATTACTTACAACTTACAATGTGATTGATATTCTTTCTCGAGACGAATGAAAAAACCCGATAGCATAGGTTGACATAGTGAGAGACGAGGATTAGCTAGAAAGGAATAACCAGTTTACCGAGCGAAGGCGATTGTAGCGGGAGCCGAGGTGGTTTTGCTAAAAACGGATTTGGATTGGCTTAGCGAGCGCGCGAGAACTTTGGTTTGGTTCGATTTGATCAGGTAAATCTGTTGAACTTTCTTGTAACTGTGTAACAATGGCGGAGAATATATAATAGAATCGAGGTGTTTGTTTAAGTGGCCGATTATTAGCTTATTACGTGCGTTGTATTGTGTCTATGATGTTCGTTGTCGTCGTCCGGTGGTCGGATTTCTTGTCTATATGTATGATCTATCGATGTTTTTCTTTGTCGACGAGTTCTTGTGAAGAAGCAAAGCATGGATGAATGGTGGTGAGAAATTTTTGTGTTTTTTTGAATTCTTTTGAAAAAATTTTAGGTTAAAATGAGTGTATATGTGTAATGCTTAAATTAAAATTGGGAAAAGTTGATTCTGGTCTTAATATAATCAAAACGTGTTAATTTATTCTAACAAAACATCCCTCGAATATTTTCTTTAATACTTCATTTGTCCATCTTTATAGATTATATTTATCTTTTATATCATTATAATTAATATTAAAAATGTTTTTATATTAGCCATTTTTCGAGTAGTAGTAGAATAAAATTAAATTTTCCCCGACTCAAAAAAACATAATCTAAAATTAAATTAAAAAAACAATGAATGCAATAAGATTCCATATCCATTCATCCATTGATGAACAGCTAAAGAAACCCAAAACTAAAACTCTGAAACAAAGTTGTCAATTTGTTCGACACAAACTTGCATATAACCAATGCATTCTTCAACACTCATTATCATTATATTACCTGATTTTTCACCATCTTCCATCATCATCATCTTCCTCACCTCCTCCATCCTCCTCACACCTTCCTCCTTCTCCCTCCACAGCTCCTCCACCTTCCTCCACTCTCCGGCCACCTCTGCCGCCGCCGCTCCCGCCCCCTCCTCGCTCGCCGCCGCCTCCAACAACCGCTCGTAATACTCCACCGTCATCTCCCCGAACTCCCGTACCCCGTCCTCCCTCATTTCCATCACCGTCTCCTTCTCCCGAATCGCGGTTTCGAGCTTCCGCTCCATCTCCTCTGCCGCCGCGATCTCATTCTCGACGATCGTCACCCGCTTCTCAATTTTACTCAATTTTGTACCCAACGCTTCGGCCTCCATCCTCGCTCCGCCGAGCTTTTCCATCGTCACTTTCATTTCGCTCCGCAGCTTCGTCTTATCCTCCTCGAACCTAAGCAGCTCCGTCGCTTTCCCGCTCATCTGCCATTTTTCGACGTTTTCTATCGCGAAGAGTACCTTGTCGCTCTCGACTCTTCGACTCGCCTCGTCCGATTTCACCTTCAACTTCTCCATATTATTCCTCAGTTCCGTTTCCGTCGCATGCAGCTTCGACAACGCATCCATCGCTTCCTTCTTTGATATGCGGAGTCGCGACAGCTCGTCTCTCCTTTCGCTTACGTTCTTCGAACATGCAGCGAGTTTCGAGCGCGCGATCGCTTCCCGCTGCTCGAAGTAACACAACGACGAAGAAAAGCTTTTCAAGGATTGTCGTAACGCCAATAGTTTGTTGTTTGCGAGATCTTTTTCCGCCTGCCGCTCCGACGAGAGAGATTTGAGATACGCCAAGTTGTCGCGTTTTTCCCGAATTCCGGCTTCGAGTTTCCTGATTTTTTCCGTAAGAGCTTCGACATCGACGATCGCATTCTCGATAGCTCGAAATGTGTCGAATGTTTTCGTAGAAGACATAAGCTTTTCCTTCGCTTCGACGAGCTTCTCTCGTAATTGATTCAAACTTTCCGCAAGATTCATCGGCATCGTACCAAATGAGTTTCTGCTCCTCTCGTCGCCTTCTCGTCTATCGGGTTCGTGCAACTCGTCTAACTCCATCACGTCGTCTGCGATCGCTTCCGTCGTGTCGTTTTTTACGACTTCAATTACTCGTTTCAGTTCGTCTCTCTCTTGCATCGCCTTCTCGTATAGACTCAAGAGCCTGTCATTTTCTTCGTGCATTTCCGACAGGTGGTGCTTAAGGCTCTCAACTTCCGCCTGTTCGTCTGCGGCTACATCGTCGCTCTTTCCCTTGTTTTCTGCAACAGCCCTTTCATACAAATCGATCAGCTTATTTTTCTCCTCGATCGACACCTTCAGCTTACTCCTTAATTCATCAGTCTCTTTTGACATAGAAACCACTCTTTCATGAGCTTCGGCTTCTCTTTCGCTCACGGCGGCAATGGCATCCACCATCGTTTTAATCTCAGTCTGATCGCTCGACACCAAAGGAAGATCAATGAGTCCATGGTTCTGTTTGGCTAATCTCTCTGCATTGAGCTCGTTCGCCAACTCGTTTATTTGCCTGCAAGTTTTCGACATTAAGAAATCTAAAAGATAAATCGCATAAATTTTCGTCGAGGAATGAATGCCAAGGTGAAGACCTTTCCAAATGTTCCTTCTCTTCAGTACAGAAGTCGAGTTTCTTTCGAAGCAAATCAATCTCCGATTGATTTTGAATCGCCTGCGCAGCGCAATTTGAATAAACCGTTATATCACCAACCACTTTAACCATTTTTTTTTCTGAAGGAAGGATGAAACGTGTACCTGAATTCGGAGGAATTCATTCTCCTCATTCATTCTTGTGCGCCAGGGCGATGCAGATTCCTGCAATAATACACAACTAGCATCGTCACAAAATTGCTCGGACCGGACTAATATAGCAACAAGTGTCGGTTATAACGAGCAAGACATGATGATAATATTACCATCCCCAAGAACTGATCTGAATTCAGCAAATTGTCATCACTCTGAAGATCCATCACAGTGTTAGGGACTTCTTTCTGGAGAGGGAAAAAAGAAATTCGAAAAATGAAAAAGAGAACGCCATTTAGCTTTGAATTTACATAATCATCGTCAAACGGTATCATGGTTGGGAAGTAAGAACACCTGAATGTTCGCCGGCTCAGATTCATGCATGAGTTTCCAATCAAGAGCTTCCAACAACTGCAGAAGATATATGAACATTGAAGAATGAGAAGGGGTCACACCATTCGTACCGAGCACCAGAGGAAAGAACAGAACAGAAACAAAATTTAATAGAAAGGAGGTTTCTGCAATTATTTGTTCTCTACTTTCAATCCTTACGACAACATTTTGCACGTGTATGCAAGAACAAAAGATAGCAAGAGAATGATTTACCTCATTTTTTAAGATTGTTATCTGCTGAAGTATGCTTTCGCGTTCACCTTCCTCACAAAAGGACTTCAGCCTGAATTTTGAACAAATCCAATCAAGCGAATAACTAGAATTAAGTCACAAGAGTGTAAATGTGATAAATTGATACAAGTGAAAAGTACATGCCTTCTAATCTCTTCGTTCAGTCGCAAATTCTCCAATGCAAATCTTGTTGCCTCCTGATTACGGCCTACCTGATTACGTAGCACTTCAATTTCCTTTAAGAGCTCCTCTTTTTCCTTTAGCAAGTGTTCCTCAGCAGAGATCTTTCCAGAAGCAACAGCTTCTAGCCTTTTGATTTCTGCTTCGCGAAACCTTAAGCGAAGCTTCAAGCTTTGGTTTTCATCTTCTCTTTGTTTAGCCTGACAGAAATCAGCAGAATAATTTTCTAAATATTCCTAAAAGAAAGGATGAGCATCTTTTTCTTTTCATGATACACACCTGGTTAATTCTAGTTTCAATATGTGAAATCATTTTGTATCATAAGATGATATAATAAACAGCATCATTCAATGATTAATGGGGTCCTTACTACAATAACTTTTAAAAAACTGCATAGAACCTACTTTGATACAAAATGTATCTTAGGTTCAAATTGAGATTCATATTATAATACCCTATCAAAACCAATATAGGTATGAGCTCTTCAGGCTAAAATAGATAAATTAAATTAAAACAAGAAGTGTTGAATTGTTTTTAGCCTCTACCATATTTCACTCCAAGTTCTTTCTACCATACTTATTTGTTTCTCTCAGAGAAACAATATGTTCACCGGTCACATTTATAATCTATAACTTAGATACAACAATGAAAACATCAACTAAGATTTGTGACAGAGTTACAAGAAAATATTTTATCCCAATGTATTATTATATTCACTCATTCGTTCATTTTAAACTATATAAAGTAATTGGATTTCACAAACCAGTTGCACAGCAGCCTGAGTCTCTGCTTGCAATGCCTGTATCTCAATATCCTTATCCTTTTCCCTCCGAAATGCTCCTACAAGGGCAACCTCATATTCTTTTTTCTGCAAAAACAGAAGTAGTTTAGAGAGCTTGTCATACAATCCTTCTCACAAGATGGAGGAAAATTAACGTACGCGTGATGTCTTTTTCGCAGATGCAAGGGGGCTGGAGAGGCCATGCAGTCCATCCCATTTGAAGGTTCCAGGAGATCCATGAAAGCCTAGTGACATAATATCACTGTCCTGATTTTCACCTCCTCCATTGACCAGACTCCGCAAACGAGATACTTCTTTCTAAATTGCACAAATTAAAGTTAATGATTCAAGCATCAGAATTTTTTTTTAGATATAAATGTATATTGAGAAATGGACAAATTAGATAAGTGCTCATACTCTGAGATTTTGATTCTCGAGCCTCAACGCCAGCACATCTCCAGAAGCATCTTCATTAATAATAGCCTAATAACGAAACATGTTCAGATGCAACAAGAAAATAATGCAAGATAACAAAGTTTGTTGCATGAAAATTTTTTGTAAGCCATGAACTAGAAAAGGCTGAGAAAGTGCTCAATAATACCAGAAGCAAAAGAACTATCAACAAGAGAACTATGCAAACTGTCCATCAATAAGAGAACTAAACTGAGTCCTTCAAAGAAAACAGGATCTTGCTACTTACATGGTTTTTTATATATTTAGCACGTTGGGCAAATTTTAATGTGCCCAAAGTCTCCACTGAGCAACTGCAGGACAGAATGAATTCTATGTTAGATTCATATTATACATACAAAATGAAAATTACAATAGAAAGTATCTTTGTAAAATGCTGCACACTAAAATAGCATACACAGCTACACATAAGTATCGAAAGAATCACTGACCAACTAGAGGGACTAATGTTTGCAATAATAATGGTTTTGGCATTTCCTCCCAATGAATCCTGCATAACAAGCAACATGTAAATATATATATATATATATATGCTTCTCCATAATACATTTTCTAATCTATTATTATGACATTGGCAACTTTTCAGATATTCTAATACAGGATGCATCTATAACAATTCAGAATCTCTTTAAGAGGTTCATGATTCTCAAAGGAAAAAAAACTCACCTGAAGCAAAAATGTGAGCTTTGAATCTCTGTATGGAACATGGAGTGACTTCCCATTTGATATGTTCACAAGATTCATTATCACAAGTCTGCAAACATTACAAACATAATTACACACCAAAAAATGAAAAGCAAGTATGAGATTACTAATTTTAACCCTGAAAGATAAAAAGAAATAGTAGGTGCATACCCTAACGTGGAAAGGGACTTGTTAATGTTAGTAGCTTCTTTCAGTCGTTCACCTTCTGCTCCTGAGCTCTTTTGCCTGAATTTGCAAGTTATGAATGTGAGATCTCACTCTTACAAACCTACTCATATCTGTTTAAGCTGTCATCCCAAATTCCCAAGAAAGAAGCTTCATTTGGCATTCTTCAACAATGATTCTATTTTACCTTTCTGAACCTGCTAAATCCACAAGATTAAGGCGTGCAAAACGATGACGAGTTACACCTTGGGATTCCCACTGAATGAAAGCAAATCAAGTATAGTGTTCAGATGAAGTCCAATCTTTACAGAAAGTTAAACTGATAACAAAAAAATATATTATGTACCTTACTCTCGATAACGCATGTGAATACACTGTGGGAACGACTACTAGCACGATTCATGTTCGTTGCTGCTACCTTTCTATTGGCTGCACCCTGACAATATGGCATTGCAAAAGATGTGAACAAATAAAGGTGCAATTTATGTATTTCTTCCTTGCTAGACTTCAGTGAAGTTTGTGGGTTAAGTACAAGGCTATGAAGCCAATAATAGCACTCATTACCAGCATCATAAAATTTAACATTGATTCAGCATATTTGCAGAAACCAAAGGCTTAGTAAAGAATGATTGAGTTGCTGTGGTAAAGATTGGAAGTTGGAACACAAAACAAGGCATAAAGATTAAGGAAATGTTGAACCTGAATTAGTTGTTGGATAACATCTCGAGCACTCATGACTTCTACCTCAGTGAGATTCTCAACATAAACTCCTTTCTTACTATCTTCTCTGATCTGCAAAGAGCCAAGTAAAGTGCCAATTAACATTTTACGATCCGGGATTGATCTCAGAATGATTTAGTACATAGAAACAGCTAAATTTTGCAATAATCTATTGACTATCATTGTGGATTGCAAGGTTTATAATTCCATGGTAATATAGGTCAATGTGATATAAAACAATACACTATTAGGCTGTCATTTAATGAGGTATTGGAGACACAGATTCTATTACCATCATTGTCACAACTGCTATGAAAAAAAAAAAATTAGATTATTGCTAGACAAGTCTCACCAAATTGTATAATTAAATGAGGCATATTTCAACACCTAGGGAAGTAGAAAACTAACTATACAGATAATTATTATAGTCCCTTTCCAACATCTAAGTCCTCCCAAACAATTTTGCACACAGAATGATACTTCCAAATTATTATTTTATCAAGTG
This sequence comes from Andrographis paniculata, assembly GCF_009805555.1. Taxonomy (NCBI): domain Eukaryota; kingdom Viridiplantae; phylum Streptophyta; class Magnoliopsida; order Lamiales; family Acanthaceae; genus Andrographis; species Andrographis paniculata. The sequence goes on from NW_026137614.1 coordinate 4,855,901, forward strand.
CAAACGAACCTAAAGAAGCTTCATAGGTAGGCAAATTCTTCTGAAATATGCTGTAACTGGTCATAGTATTCATGGGGATACTAAATAAATTTCAAACCATAGAATTATGAGAAATGATGTGGATTAAGTATACCTGCAAATTACTAGATGAAGGATCCAAAAGGTCAAAAATCTGTTCATTGTAGATTTCTAAGAAAGAACATCTACAAGTGAATTTCAACTTTTCCTCGCTGCGAGCATCTCTTTCCTGTGAAGCCATAACACAAGCAGAAATGCACAAGATAAATAAATATTAAAGATAATTACAGATTTTCCGCAAGACATAATAGCAATTTAACAAAGCAGAAGCCAACTATCATTTGCTAAGCCTAGTAACACATGAAAAGTGACTTTGATGCACTGCTATGAACAATTTAAATGGTTGAGGCTGCAAAATCTGTTGCTGGTTTTCATAAGAATAAGATAGAAGCCCAAAACATTTTGCTGAAATGGTAGGATTGATTCAATGATGACAAAACTTCATGTAGCTTTCAAGTTAAAACTGAACCATATACTCACAACATACCTTCTGAATTCTAGAGAATAAGTACTCAAAAACTCTAGGTGTCATCCCACAATTAGCATTATGCCGCCTTGCACCTCCCTCAATGTCTCCAAGCATTGTGTGAGTTTTACCACTTCCTGTCTATGTATATGGTAAGAAAAGAATCACAAATTCCAATTGATACAACCAGCCACCTTTGATTAAGAAAATTCAGTTCAGAACAATTAATCAAAAGAATACAGCTTTGGCTACAAATTTCACTTATGTAGTGAAGGGAAACTCCACATTAGAACCAAAACTGATATTATTACTTTTGAAGTTAATCATTTACTTGAAAATTATACTCACTTGACCATATGCAAACATGCAACTGTTATATCCTTCGACGCAATTCTCCACCATTGGCACCCCAGTAACTCTAAATAGCATTTCCTGTATAATTGTTAGAGAGGGAGGATACAAAAATTAATAATAAATAAAAGGAACAAAATCTTGATACAGATTAACCTAAAAAATAATGTGTATACCTGGCTAACAGTCTCATCCGCCACTAGGTCAAAAGTAAACCTCGATTCGGGGTGGCCTGTCCATGCCACAGACTGAGAACTATCTTGTTTGACACATCTTTGATTTCCTTGAGTTGATATTTCAGAACTACTCAAAGGGCGTATACGAATTATAACCTGCAAATTAACCGAACAGAAAAGGCGAGAAATGCAAATTAGCAAAACGTTATCACACCTCTACACTTTCTGTAGTTCAAACACACACACCTGAACATTGTGATCCTTCCAAAAGGACGGATCTTCCCGGAACTCGAAGCTTCGAGCACAACCATTTGATGTCGCCTCCTCATCGTCGTGTTTAGACGTCCTGTGAGAAGACGTCAAGAACACGTCGTCCCTTGCAGCTGATTTCAGCAACAGATCTGGAGAGCTGCAGCTCTTCGCCGGCTTCATTGCCGACTCCGGCGCCTCTGATTGCTGGCTTCGATGATACCCGAACCGGGACTTGACGGCGCTCATCGCCTGTTCCAAATTTCCGGAAATCAACGGCATCTTTCACGGTTAGTAAAAGACTCCGCCGGCGATTAGCGATCGACGAAATGAGAAGGATTGCAGGAAGAAAATGTTCCTAGGGTTTGAGAGGGATCGGGAATTTTGAAAGTGGGTTTAGAGAGATTACCGTTTGAGATTTGAAATTTGAATGGAGCGTATGAAATGGAGCCAAGCTGTATGTAGGAGACACGCAGGTCGGGGATGGGTGTGAAATTCCCATTTTAACCTTGATCGATAGTGAAATCTCCCATCTAAAATACCTAATCCTATATTTTCGGATTTTTTTTTTTAAAAAAAAGTTGATAAAAATATTTTTTCAATGTCCCAGATAAATTATCTATACGTTAAAAAAAAAAAAAAATTAGGAATTTTTTAGGCAAAAAAATAAATAATTTATATGGGATCGGATGAAGTATTATTTTTATAAGTTATTTATTAAAATATTACTTAAATAAAAAAAATAATTTTTAAATAAATATCAAATAAAACCTTTAATTTTTTTAATTAATATTCCATCTTAATTGTTTAATTATATAATTTTCATAGTTATTATAAATAATAATACTATCTTCGTCCCATAAAATCAGTTGGAAGTAAATTTTTTAATATTAGTATTATATTGATTTATAATAGAATAAATGACATATTGTAATATATAGAAATTGTAAAAATATTAATTATGTTTTAACAGATAATACAATTACTGAATTAAGAAACAATATCTTTCGTATGAGACGAATCCAGTATAAAAGTTTTTTTTTTTTAATCTCAACTTAAATTAACATAATTTATTTTACCTGTCAATATATTATATTACTTTTTATCTTTTATATTATATTAAAAATTATTTTTACATTTAAAATATAAAATTAATCAACTTTAAATTTAGAATTTTATCATTTAAAATTCAAACATCAAACAAATGCAATATAAATATTGTTATATAATACTCCAACTAGTAAAGATAAATATTTTGTCGATATCCATAACAATATAGACATTTATCTTTTTAATAATTGTGAATGCTACTATTCAACGGACATAATTCTACTTTCTGTTTTTTTTTGCGATTTACGATTATATCATTATTTTAAAATTAGAAAATAAGGATAAAAATATTTTAACACTGTTTTAAAACTATTTTCAATTGTTAAAATATTTTTATTTCTTAAACTTCATTTAAAAAAAAAATGTATACCTTTGTCTTTCTCTTATAGATTATTAATTACATAAAAATTAATAAAATAATATCATAACTCACTATTCTTAACTAATTAAAACCATTTTTTAAATACGGTATCACTAATGAAAAGAATCAATTATCTTGCAGGGAAAGTATATTTTATTTTTGGTGAAGTAGTACTTATAATTTGCTTAACGGACTTCCTTGAGTCAGTTTCTTTAAAGACTTAGAGCGATGAATTTTAAGTTTAAAGTTTGAATAATAAAATATACCAGAAGAACAAACGTTCTTGGAGTCTTCGATCTATGACAGTAATAATCGATTGTCTTCATTTGTGTCAGATACAAATAAAAATGAAATTTTCCAACTTTTTTACTACGTAATTGACACAATTTATTATAAAAATACATTACTTGTTAGGGATGGTTAAAAAGAATCTTGCATCGTGTATATATATATATATATTTAAGCCTTTCCATCATTAATTAGCGGTAATTCGTAATTATAAAGTTTCTGAATTACCTTCGCAGTTAGGATAGTTAGCGTACATTTAGAACAATCATCGTTAACAATGACATAACGGGGTTAAATGCAAGGTTTTATACTATAAGGGAGTCTGATTCAAATTTAAAAAAATAGAGGGTGTTATGCAATTTTCATAATCACTGATAGATTTTATGGACATTTGCCCCAAAAAAAAAAAAGGGAATGAAAGTTCTACTAAATCTTGTTTTTATTTAACTCCATGCCTCCTTTTGATAAATTCACAGGAATGAACCAAAAACAAAAAATTACCATCAATAGCAAGCAACAAAGGATAAATAAATTACAGACCTGGAAAAAATATTGTCACAGGCGTTTCGAATATCCAGAGCCTCCACATTTCTTGCACAGAATCAATCCTGCACCCTTGCAAACTTTGCAATCTACGAGCCCCGATTCGACCTTCATCTTGCCATCGGTGCAGAATACGCATTTAGTCCCACCTGCTCGATCATATATATAGCAGATAAACAGCAAACACAGGAAATTTTTGGAAAAAAGATCTTAGGAATTTGGTAAGTTTATTAGCATCAATGAGAATAGAAATAGACAGCAACTTAGGATGAAAATTTCGGTCAATCCATCTAAAGTTGTTTTGTTTGTCACCAAAAGGCGAAGATAACACACAATGAAAATGAACCTAAATCGATAAAACTCAGGCTCTACTTATACAGTTGCTTTTGGAAGAACTTTTGTTACTATTCATCGACAATAATATTTTTAAAAAATATCACATCAAATATCCAATTTTTTACTATTTTCGTAATTAGTATCCTATATTTGAATTCATCAATCCTACACCTTATCATGTCATTCAAGCATTTTGCAACATTATATACATTTGAGTGTGTTTACATACACGCGCAAAAAGAATCAAATCAAATGCCATTCATCTTGTAAAAAAAGATTCACTATTTCACTATCCCGGATAAACTAAATTTGGAAATTCAACACAGAAAAATAGGAATTCGGTCCGTGAACTTGAAATGAAGAGACGATACTTAATTTTTAATTGCTTAGCTATACTAGCTTACTTGCTAGATCACTAGATTTCAAGATAATTTACATCAAATTCACCGCTAGATCGAATTCAATATTTTTCATTCCTTGTGATTGATTTCTCACTTTAGACAAACTCAACCAAAATTGTATGTGTTCAAATTCACTATAAAATTACTGCATACTGCAAGAAAAAGGCAGCCTATGAACTGAGATGAATATAAGTACCGTTCCCGGCACATCTGTCACACGGCACAGGATCACCCTGCAAACATGAGTTGTATAAACAAAATTACAATGAAAGGAATGATAATCCTGAATAGAAAATACAGAATGTACATTAGAAATTAGAAATTAGAATGGTGTTAAAAATCATGTACGGTATGAACTAGCAACAAATCTATATCATAAACCCCCAAATAATCAATTGGATGAGTTTCTTCTTCCCACATTTGCTTGATGAATTCATGGATTATGCATCGCAGTAGTTAAAGATTCACTCAAACAATTTCTGGATGAACTAGCAACAAATCTGTATCATAAACCCCCAAATAATCAATGGATGAGTTTCTTCTTCCCACATGTGCTTAATGAATTCATAGATTATGCATAGCAGTAGTTAAACATTCACGCAAACAATTTACGGAGGAAATTGGACAAATTCCTACTGCATGAATCGCAAGCAACGCCATTACTTTAATTATTGCTATAATTGAAATTAACAGCACGAATCGAAAGATGAATTTCACTGTTACAACGCACTAAACAATTTCGCCCTTACCTTAAAGCCGAGAAAAAGAGAGAGTGCTATGGCGACCAACACGCTGACAGAAACGATGAAAGTCTGAGTGTCGACCCTGGGAGATTCAATGCCGGTGAAGAGCAAAATCGAGTGCGCCGGAATTGCAGGCTGATGAAATCCGGCAACCGGAATTTGTGAAGACGAGCAATAACAACTAGTAGCGGTAATTGACGGCGATAAGGAGGACCAAGATTCTGAGAGTTTGGGGTTACAAATAGGGAGGCTGTAAAAGAAGAGAGACGAAGGCGTGAATGAAAAAGCAGCAGAAGAAGAGGTTAGGGGCGTCGACGGTGGAAACAGAGGGGGCGGTGGTCGCGGTGGCGCTGCCGCCATGGTGGCACGGGGAGATATGGTTATCCCAATTTGTGGTGGGTATGTTGGCTTTTACTTTATTATTTTATATTTATTTATTGATTATTATTATTATGCTAAAAGTAACAGCACATTACACAGTACATATTATATTACTATATCAAAATATTTTAATTTTTGTTTAAATTTCAAATATATTACTCTCTTCGTGTTGCAAGAAGGGTGACGTTTGATTTTTCTACGTAAATTTTTTGAATATTAATATTATATTAAATTATAATAAATAAGACAAAAATATACTATTAGTATAATATAATATAAAAATAATGACATTTGTTTAATATATTATAAATTTAAAGGTAAAATTATTTTTATTATTTTTATTGTACTATTAATTATAATTTACGTTTGCAAAAAGTAATGGTTAAAATGGATTAATAGAATATAATATCTTGTGATAGGAATTATGCTTATATAAATATTTTGTAAATTTTAATATATATTCCATTCAATAATCTAATAAATAATTATTTTTCTATCAAATATTTGTTTGTTATGTAAAATGACTGTTAAAAAAAAAGTATGTGAATTTTATAAACGATATAAAAATAATAAATATATATAATATATTATTTTTATGAAAAAATATGTTAGTTTTTGAAAAAACAAACAAATTATGAGTATTAATTTTTTATTATTTTAAAAAATTAGAATTCCAAAAACCTTTGTAAACAAAAAAAACTCAAATCACTTTTATATAGTATCTTTAATAATAATTAAAAGTATTAGATAATTAGTTTTATAATTGTATATTGAAAATGTAACTACATTAATTAGTCAAATCTAGAAATGATTTTTTTTATAGAATTCAAATTGATTTTGTTACTATATATATGAATTATAATTTACTACAATAACATAAATAAAAATCACAATACAATGTATCTTATAGTAATCGAGTCAATATTATTATTATTATTATTATTATTATATTATTTATATTTAGATAAAATTACAAAGGTAAATTATATAACATTCTCTTGTCTTTTTGTAAAAATGGACAAAATACTATGTATTTTATTTATTACGTAAAACCTCTTGTGTTAATGTAAAATTTGCATAAAACACCATCATTGTTTAAAACTGATGTTCGGTTCTAAATAAAGACCTAAATCATGCAAGTTTTATAAAAATAAAAAATGTAAAATATTTTAAATAGTTTTATAATCATGCATTTTTACTAAAACACAACGGCATGTTATATAATTTACCAAATTACAAATCCACTTAGGGTGTGTTTGTTTGGTAAATTTTTCCTAAATTTTACTATTTATTTAATTTTATTTTCTAAAAAATATCAAATCAAACACTTATTTTTCATTTTTATATTATACTAAAAATTAATTTTACATTCAAAACATTACATCAATACTTATTTATATCACACCGTACAACTATTCACTTTCAAAATTTATACTATTCAAATCTGAATTCAATATCCAAACCTTCAAACAAACACACCCTAAAATAATCGGTAATTTAAAGAGAATGATAATTATATACTCCCTATGTTCCAAACAAGATGCAACATTTGCTTTTGACACCGAATTTTTAGATGAGTAGCATTAAGTACAATAATTTAAAAATTAAGTGATGAGAAATATATATTTTATTTTTGAAGAGAGATCCTATGCTGAATATTCTGACTGAATTTCATCACGATCCTTAATTATTAGATTATTTATTTAATTAAAAAGATTAAATTTAAAATTAGAGGTGAAGATTAATTTCAGCATATGTTTATTTTATTTAAATGATGTGAAAGGATAAAATGTAAAATAAAAATTAATTATTAAATATAATTAATTTTTATTTTTTATTTTAAAAATATTGCAAAATATAAGAGACATACCAAAAACGAAACGCTGGTGGAGATTTGGCGGATTTGGGACGGAGGAATGCAATATAGGGTGATATTTGTAATTTAGAGAAAAAAACAGTGAAGTAACGCATCCATCACCGTTATAAATTTGAGAAAATGACGTAAAACTGATTCACACTCTAACCCAATCTGAGATCGTCTTCCCAAATCCTCGACTCTTCGACTGAGTATTCTCGTAAGTATCGCCTGCTTTCTTTCTGTAGATGCATTCGTATTCCGATTTCAGACCGCAGTGGGTTTCATGTCTATCGTCAATCCGAGGAATGTAAGTTCGATCTACATTTTTTAGAGTCGTCGTCAGTTTCGTGTGTGTATGTTTCTGATCTGTGATGTTAATGTTTTTTTTCGGCAGCATGAGAAGGAAAAGGAGAAGGAAAAAAAGAGAACTTGGGGATCGATCTGGAAAACGCCTCAGCCCATTGAAGGTAAAAATGAATGAATGAATGAATGGTTTGGGATTGCTGCGAAAGAAAGTGTTGATGCGATGCGGGTCTTGGTTATATAATAATAACAGATCAAATATTGAATCTTGAATACTTTTAAATTTTAAAAGATCAATCCTTTGATATGTTTGCAATAAGCAGTGGTGAAAACTGAGTTGAAAGATACAATAATGAAAAATAAAAATTAATTTGAAAATTATAAATTTAAGTAGGTTCGGGGCTTGGCGGGAAAGTTTTTGATCAAACTCATAGCCCGGGGCCGACTGGGTTGGTCGGGTTCAAACTTAAATTATTTAATCTTCTTTTGGATATAATGGATCTGAATCTGGCCCATTATCATTGGGCTCCGGATGGGTCCGGGACGAAACCCGTGTGTCCGGTCTCGGGTCTCCAACAATTTTTTTAGAATATCCATTAATGTAAACAACTCTGTAAACTAATCATAATAAGCATTTAAGATTATCCATTGGTAAGATAAAAAGTTTATTTCTATTAACATGTTAGCATAATGTGGTGATGTTATGTTTACAGGAAGTCGTGGCAAAAGACTTTGAGTGTAAGAATGGTTCTTGTTGCCCTCTCCGAGCATTGGCATTCCATGACTCATCACAAAGTGTAAATATCTGTTGCCCTGTTGCCCTTTTATGTCTTATAGCCGGCTACTTTTATAATTATGTTTCATAATATGTATGGCCATTTCCACTATTTTTCCTATAGTAGCCATGATTAACTTTACGTAATTGTAGGTAGGGGATTTAAAAGATTTATATGGTATACGTGACCCCTTGAAATTATCCTTAGAAATGGAGCTTGGACCGGTAATGATTCATTACAAATACAAACAATTGTATTGCTAAGGTCTTTCTTTTTCATCACATGATTGATTGGATTTCTATCTTTCTGATTTAGGATTTGTGTCTTATGTCTCCCCCTACGGCCGATGATATTTTATTGTTCTTCAAAGTTTATGATCCCGAGAGTGAAAAGCTAAGGTAGTATTTTGTTATACTTCTTTTCTTGGTTCGGGAATAACTTTACCATATTTAAATTAGCTTAACTAATATTTTGTTTGCATCTTTTCGTAGATATGCGGGAAGACTTTTTGTGAACCACTTCACTAAGCCGACGCATATTTTGACCAAATTAAATGAACTTGCTGGTTTTGATGCTCATCAAAGTATTGAACTTTATGAGGTTTGTTTAGATCCCTTGTTTATGGTACTCTCTAGGTTGGATACACTTCGGCTAAATTCAATGCTAGAAGAAAACATGTTTTTCCCATCTATTCTTTTGTGTTTATCATTACGTGGATTTGCACATGAGATCGAGGAAGATTATTTTTTGTACCCATCATATGGCAGCCCATTTGGAGATTCCTTAGGGACCGATTAACAATTAACTCCGTGTTAATTAACTAAATGCAGAAATCCTTCCATTGCAAAGCAATCACTGACCATATAGTAGTTTTGATTGTGCTCTTCACATGGCTTCCCTATGAATACTTTATCTTATTGATGGTTTTATATGAATGCAAGCAACGAGTTTAGATTATTTCAAACCCTAAGAGGCATGGAAATTTCTTTTTCATCATATATTTATATTTATCATATATAAATTCAATTAGGTGCTCATATTTATTGACACATATTAAGTTCTAATTTATTAATTTGGACCATTTTATAGTAAAATCTTTTGATGTTCTTTTTGTAATTTTTGTGGCATGCTAGACGTTTTTCTTATATTTAATATATTTCATAATTTTCTTAAACGGCAATATTGGTTTGATGATCTTCATATTTTAGGATGCTCGGAAAGGAATCTTATTTATGGACTTCCCGCCTGTGCTTCAATTGCACTTAAAGAGATTTGAGTATGACATTGAGCAAGGGCTTTTTGTCAAGGTAACCCATTAATTGTTCATCCAAAGTTCAAGATAACGAGCATGCATACACTTTCATAGACATGACACTTCGAAATTAAGAATGACAATTTTATTTTGTAGAGAGTCAAATTCATTGTTATGGCATGAAGTTATTGAGGTTACATATCGTTAGGATTGCAATGCTTACAGTAAAAAGTGTTTGATCTTATATGGATTGTGAACTTTGTAATAAATAAGGATAGCACCAAGAATTCATTCATTACAATGCTAATTACAACCAAAATGAATCATAGTGAAAGTATTGGTTGTTTAATCTTCCATGTGGACGAATTTATGACTATGTTGTTTTACTTCTAAAGTTTATTTTGGTGTCCCATTAAGCCTTTCTAGTCTTATTCATATTTCAACTCTTTTTGTTGATCTGCCTAGATAAATGACCGCTATGAGTTTCCCATTCAACTGGATTTGGACAAAAATAATAGGAAGTACTTGTCACCCGAGGCTGATAAAACAAAACGCAACCTTTATACTCTTCAAAGGTATTCATCTTTATATTATTTTATATCTGCAAACTAATGAAGTTATAATTACAATAAAATTATTAAGAAAATTCAATTGTGCTTAAAGAATATTATGAAAATTTTCTATTTACAGTGTTTTGGTCCATTCTGGTGGCATTGATGGGGGGCACTATTACGTTTATATAAGACCAGACCTATCCAACAATCAATGGTATGAATTTTAACTTTGGAGCTTTTACATTATACTGCACCTTATTTTTTGTAATATTTTATCAAGTCCTTGTAATGCAACGAGCATACTAGGATAAATTTTTATCATAAATTTAGTGTATTAACTTCTTTTGTTGGAATGTTCTCACATCAATTTATCATGGACTATTTTAGGTATAAATTTGATGATGAGAAAATGTCTAGACAAGATGTTGACACAACCATAGAAGGGCTTTACGGCGGTGAACAAGTAGGTTTTTTCTAGCATTATGTCATCTTCTCGTCATGAATACTAGGATAGTATCATTTCTTTCCTTTGTCTCCGCAGGATGTCATGCCCTCATATTTTGGAATGACATGCATGAAGAACTCAAATGCGTATATGCTAGTGTATATACGTGAGAGTGACAAGGAAAATATACTTTGTGCTGCTGATGAAAAAGAAATTGCCATGCCTCTTAGGGTTTGAAATAATCTAAACTCGTTGCTTGCATTCATATATGGTAATTTTTGTAGTAGCCAATAGTAAATATATCGTACTAATTAATATATGTATTTTTAGGAGAAGTTGAGGAGAGAAATGAAAGAGGTGAAAGACATTGCTCAGACTGATGCCCATACCATTGTGAAGGTAATTTCTATGCTGGGTATATTCTTTCAGATTTTTCTATTATTGATTTTTTGTTACATACTTTTATATAAGAGAATGGTGTCCTATCTTTAGGTGGCAACTGATGATGATATTTCACAACAAATTGGAAGCGAGATATATTTTGATTTAGTTGATTTTGACAAAGTTAGAGGCTTCCATGCATGGAGATTTATGCCGCTCAACATCTTTAAGGTACATAAACCTTGAAATAATACACATCTTTTGTTTAATTCAAGTGTTTAGTGCTATGATGCTTTAAATATATTAACAATCACCTTATTTAAAACTCGTTGCTTGCATTCATATATGGTAATTTTTGTAGTAGCCAATACTAAATATATAGTACTAATTAATATATGGTTTTTAGGAGAGGTTGAGGAGAGAAATGAAAGGGGTGAAAGACTTTGCTGACACTGATGCCCATAATGCCCATACCGTTGTGAAGGTAATTTACTGCTGGGTATATTATTTCATATTTTCCTTTTATTGATTTTAAGTTACATACTTTTATATAAGAGAATGGTGTCCTATCTTTAGGTGGCAACTGATGATGATATTTCACAACAAATTGAAAGCGAGATATATTTCGATTTAGTTGATTTTGACAAAGTTAGAGGCTTCCATGTATGGAGATTTATGCCGCTCAACATCTTCAAGGTACATAAACTTTGAAATAATACACAATCTTTGTTTAATTCAATTGTTTAATGCTATGATGATTTAAATATATTAACAATCGCCTTATTTAAAAGTCAATTATAAAAATTCATCTTGAAATTAATACTGGAGGAAATAATAGAAGTAATTTGATTTCAAAATGGGCGAGAACAAGTTGAAATCTTTATATGGGAATATTTATATTTTGGGTGCTGGAAAATGATATTTATATTTATCATATATAAATTCAGATATTTGAATGGTTCGTAATATTTTGCACTTAAATTTCCTTAGATGATGTAAAGTTGAAGATGTTTTCTTGATGTGGTGTGTACATCCGTGTAAACAATTTTATAAATGACCATAATATGCATTAATATCGCTTGGTAAGATACTAATTTATTTCTATTAACATGTTAGCATAATGCGGTGGTGTTATGTTTACAGGAAGTTGTGGCAAAAGTCTTTGGTCTTCCACCCAAATATATGCATTATTGGGTATGCGCTGAGTGCAAAAATGTTTCTTGTCACCCTCTCCGAGCATTGGCATTTCATGATTCATCAGAAAGTGTAAATATTTGTCACTCTTTTATGTCTTATTGGAGACTCCAGCTTATTTTTATAATGATGTTTCATAATATAAATATGGCCATTTCTTCTATTTTTCCTATAGTAACCATGCTTAACATTGTTTGATTGTAGGTAGGGGATTTAAAAGATTTATATGGCATACATGACCCCTCGAAATTCTTCTTATATGCGGAGCTTGGATTGGTAACGTTTAATTGCAAATACAAACAATTGTGTTGCCATTCTTTTTCATCATGTGATTAATTGAGTTTCTATATGTTGATTTAGGATTCGTGTTTTATGCCTCTCCCTTATATAACAAGCGATGACATTTTACTATTCTTCAAAGTTTATGATTCCGAAACTGAAAAGCTAAGGTATTCTTTTGTTATATATATATATATATATATTTGGTTTGGAAATAATTCAAGAGATATCAAGTAGTTTAACTTATATTTTGTTTGCATTTCTTAGTAGATATGCCGGAAGACTTGTTGGCTTTGATGCCCATGGAGTATCGAACTTTACAAGGTTTGTTAACTCCCTTGTTTTATGGCACCTTCAATGTTGGATTACCTTAGTAACATTCAATGTTAGCAACGAGCATGTTAGAAGGGCTTATTTGAAATGAAATTTGTTAGAATTAACATTCAGTTTGTTTTGATTCCACATAGGCTGGAAGGCTTTCCTAGGTGTGTGTATATTGGTGAAATTAAATAACCTCGAAGACTTTCCTCCAGATATTAACTTGAAACAATTTTCAGGTTAGTCTGTGGCAAGATGAACTCTGATAGCTCCACATTAATTTTTTATGTTGATTAAGTTATTGCACATTTCATAGGTTGTTGAGCTTTCATTTATTTCTTTATTCTATCTAGCAACGATTGGCGCATATGCATTTATAGATTGAAGAAGTTTTAAGTGTGGGGCTGCTATGACAAAAATTTCACATAACTTGTTTAAAATCAATTTACAACTGTTTTCTCCTTTCATGATGCAGCCATTTTACAGATATCAAATTCAGACTTGATACTTCTGTAATCTATAGCCAATGTTCTCACTTTACTATTTGGTATGTCAGGAGATAAGATCTGAGACCAGCGTCGTGCGTGAGCCAGTCGGCATGATACTTTTATTTAGATTTTGCCAGGTATACAACATTCACAAGAACATTATTGTATGAGTACTCTATAGTCATATTGCATTTTGATGATTCATTCTGCATTTTGAAATCTCAGGAGGAATGTGGATATTATTGGCTTTCAAAAGCCACTTAAAGTGCGCACTAGGTTTTGACTTCATTGTTCGGATGCTCCCACATTTTTTCAATATCAGCATATTATCCAAGTATGTTTTCTTATCAGTTGATGTTTATCACGTATCGGTCCATATCCGTTGGTCGAAAAAAGACACTAAACAAAATAAACTATAAAAACAAGGAAAGACTTCTATCTGTTTTATGGTAATGAATACTACTTATTCCAAATGCCTGTAGCTTTTTTGCGAAACTGCAAGCTTTTACACTTTGGAGTTCTTTCTGACTGATACATGTTGCATCATACTCTGAAGAGTTTGGTTTTGTTTTTGAAAATTTTGGGATGCTGAGGGTGTGTTTGGTTATGATTTCAAACCCATTTCAACACTATTCAGCTGGATTGTTTCTAATAAAAATATATATATTTTTTTTTCATAAAATATCACATCAAATAATATTTAAATAAAACTCAAATAAAAAAAGTAAAATTCCCTGCAGTTTGTGCTTATTACATGTCATAAATCAAGTGGTCCTTTAAAGTGTATGCACACCTGAAAAATAATGTGTCGCACGTATGCTCGTTTTTTTTTTTTCCACACTATCACAAGCATTGAACTAACTTTTGTTTCATTCATTATATATTTTTTGTGCAGAAATACTCTTCATACATCACAACTCTTTGTAGTTCTGCGATCAATGTGGCTATGAACTAGAGCTTTAGTTTTTATACTTACCCATTGGAGAAGCCCATGAAGAGATTCAATAGGGATGCGTGGATGGATGAATGAATGGTGATCATATATGCTCTTGCTCGTACGAACGTCGACACAACTGTGAGTTGCGTTCTTATTATATGGTGAGGTTTAAAAAATGTGGTAACATTCAACAAACAAGGGTGTTCCCTTGTGCGTGCTGTAATGTAGCTTTTGGCAGCACATAATATCCCCAATCCCTGTAGTTTAGTAATATAAAGGCATACGGAATCAAGAAATGTCGGAGTTATGTAACCTTTATAGGTGGCTAGATCTAAATAAAAGTCTCGAGTCAGCTGGAACACACATGATTCTAGACTCAGATCTTATTTCCCTTTGTCAATTTGTTTGATGAAAAAGTTGTGGTTAGTCTTATGAAGTTGTTTAGTTTGGAAAACTTATAAAATGAAGGCCGATGGCCGAAAGTTATTGAGAATATACATTGTGCATGTGCATGCTTAACTTATACTCATATTTATTTGTACACAAAAAACTTTCTTTAACTCAGGTTTAATTTGATTGCTTAATGATATTAGTGAAATATTTAAATTATAGATCTTAATAATATATTCACCTAATATGCATTGTATGTATAGTAACTTCTAGAACATGAAGTAACTCTTGTGGGTATCAATGTGTAAACAGAATAGAATTGAATATGTTAAAAATGAAATTATTGTAATGCAAATTATGAATGTGAATAAAATTTTATTGCTAGCTTTTGCTATATTGAAAATTTTGAACTACATTTAATGCGTATGGAGGACTTATTGGCTATCTATCATCTTCTCGACCATGCAAGCCCACATTGGAAACTTAATTTAAACACCTACAAGCTCCGTCACTATATCTTTAGATTTCTTGACATCACCTTCCACCATATCTCTAGTGTGAGGAAAGACCTATTGTTGGTGTGTTCAAGGAAGGATGTTGCCCTTCTTATAGGGTAGCTACACTATGAAGAGGAGAAGAGACTAGGGATGGACACGGTTCGAATATTTGTAAATATACATGTATTTGGTATCCGAACCAAACCGAACTGCGAACCGTATTCGAACCAAAATTTTCGGTTAATAAAAAATATTTGCAGTATTTGCAAATAATTGGACTGAACCGAATTGAAAAAGAAATATATTAAAAAATAATTAAAATTTCAATTACCTAAAAATATTTGCAAATATTCAAAACCTAATCGAACATATATCAAAAGATTTCACAGTAGCTAAGCAACTCTCGCAAAACAGAATATCAAAAGAAGCACAAAGAAACAACATCATTACCACTAATTAACAAAAATCGAACCTAATAATAAAAGAAGAATTAAAAAATGAGGAATTTTAACGAAGAATGAAAAAAATAATATGTTGAATACCAAGAATGAAGCCGAAGATGATAATGGCGGTAGAAGGAGATTAAAAGTTACAACCCCGCGGCGGTTATGTCGGGGTCGGCGTGCGGCGGTAAGCGGCAATGTGTTCGTCTCGTAAATTTGATCGCGATGTGCGGTGGGGCTATAGGGTGCGAGTGTGTGTGTCGACTCTGTGTTGTAATTTAGGGTTGGTATTTGATTTTAATTTTTAATTTAGGTAATGAATTAACGGATTGTAATTGGGTAGCCCATTTGGTGAGAATATTTATTTATTCAGCCCATTAAAAGGCAAAAGCCCAATAAAAAATAATTAAAATGTATATAATTTAAAAACATAAAAGAAAAATTCGATTCGATTCTGTTCGATACGGCGATTCAGCAGTTCGATTCAAGTTTTTTGCCCACCCCAGAAGAGGCCATATAGTCTTCATTGATAGTGTTAATGCTCAAGACAAAATGACTTCCATCATTACTACAAAGGTTTGAATTCAAATGCATGCATAATGAGCTTGTCTTGTAGGCTTAAGAAAAGAGGTTTGGGATTCATTCACGGGCCATTGGAACAAAAAAAAACCTTGGGCCTCTAGGCCTATCAAGAATCAAGCCCTCGACCCATAACTAAGCCCAAGTCCAAGTTTAAGCCAAGTCCAATCCAGATCAAATCCAGTCCATTTGAGTGGGCGGGATTTGTGTAGCTTTCTTAGCACACACTTGTGCTCATTTATACAATACAATTGTATATAAACACGTCTAAACTTTGATATGGTAGCAATGTGATATATATTTGCTTTCAATATTTTTTTATTAATCAACTTGTCTCTTTTTTGTTAATTCAATACACAATGTTTTTTAAGAATTAAGAATGTCATGTATTGGTAAAATTCCATTCTTAGATTCTCATTTCAATTACCTCAACTCATTTCAAAGCCATTTAAGCCATCACCAAATTTGTGTTTTCATGTTCAAGAAACTCAAATTGAAAGTAACAACGGTTTTGCGTTAATCGAGTCAGAGTAGACTATAATTACAAAAGCAAAACAGAAAAAGTTTTCAATTTTCTTTTTTGAAAGTAGAAATAGAATTTATCCATAGGTAATAACAATAGAGTTCTAGGAGTTACAATAAAACAAATAGATAAACTTTTCCCCTATAACCATTTCTTTCAAAAATATGCATATCCCAATTTACACTTCATGTAATGTGTTGGGAAACAATGAAAAGTAACTTATCATTGAGGAATTATGCTTTTTCAGAGATAAATTCAACATCTATAGATGTTTACAATTGAGTATCGAATACAATGAAAGGTAATTTTTTAAGTCACATTCAACAATTTTTTTTGGAAGAGGAGCATGTTGTCTCTAAAGAATAGCTTCAAGAATGAGTACAACAACAATGATTTTTGCTATAGTTGATCAAAATCAATGTGATTGAATATAATGAATAGAAAACGCCCATAGTGGTCCCTAATAATTACTCCAACTTATGCTAGACTTGGTTTACCGAAAGTTGAGCCGTCTGTGTTGACCATAAAGCAATAAAATTCCGGAGATTTCCAAAAAATCTACCATTTATTATTTTAGATTTAAGTTACACAAGATAAATCTCTTGAATATTGTTTACCAAGAAAGACATGGGTAGATCCACATTTGAGAAATATTTCGCAAACCATTCACCATCTATGTGACGTAGAATGACCAAGTCTGATGATAAAGCCTCATTCAAAAACACTGGGAGACTTCTAAGTTTGACTAGGAACCGTTTTTCGCAATCTCTGCCACTCGCACTTTGGGAAATGTACCTCATTGTCTGTCATATTTGTTCTCATTGTCCTACTCATCAATTTTCCTTTCAATCTCCCCGTTATTCTATCAACAACATAGGTTGTTTCCGACCTTCAAAGTTTGTTAAAAAGAAATAAAATTAATGTTGGCGTATAATGAGGTAAAAAGAATGAAAAAGAATTCAAGCAACAATATAACAATTTTACCTTCTTCGATGAGAATAAAATGTTGTTCTCTCTTTCCGGAGGCAAGTCGCCCACTCCATAGAAATGCTCAAACTCAAACTTGAGATTGAATAGATATAAATGATAATCTTCTCATTGTGTTGCTCAGATAAAAACATTCATCCTTCCATTTTTCATGACCTCATTTTTCCCCATTATCGTACTGAAGATTGTATGACATGTAGTATAGCTTTAGTTAATTCAGAAAAATATTTCACACTTACTATGACTATGATACGAATAATTATACAAAGCATTTATAACATGCTTCTTAAATAACAATTGCAATGACCATTATCCTAGCTGTAATTTCTTAAATTCTAACTTCCAACATAAATAAAAATTCTAGAGAACTATAACAATAAATAGCATAACCACAAAACATAACTATTATTAGTTTTCATGGGAACTAGAAATACAAAAGTTTAAAATCTACATAAACCCTTAATAAAACAGAAAACATCCACTAAAGAAATAATTCAAAGGTAATAACACCATTACTCTATAGACAAGGATAATAATATCCTTCTATATAGATAGTATTGGTCTTGTAGACTGTAGGGTTTGATCTAATTATTCAGATATCAGTTGATCATTAATCAAGTATGTGAATGATATAGTCAAGTCAGTGTTCAAAGTCTTATGGACAAGTCATTATTCTTTTTCTCTCTCTTTGTTTTTTTCCCAAATTGTTTATTCTACACGACAACCGTTGCCACCACCACCTATTTTATTCTTTCCATTCTATGTTATCTACATATATCTATATGTACCTAATTCTTCACCAAACCCTTAGGTCCACAAGTCTGTTGGGTCTTTGTTAAGTCATGGTAAAATAGGTTATTGGTTATTTAAAAGTATTTGGGTCATATGAGGTCTGATCAAACCTAGCCTATCTCATCCTTGTTTATGTACGACCAACTAGGAATCAATAGCTATTTTTTCATGAAGTTATAAAGAGAAATTCTAATGAGGAAGTTTTGTAACTATGAATACCATAGGAATTGTGCGTCTCACTACTAAGTTTCATGCTTATACGTGTACTTTTTCTTAAGGTTAAGGAAAATAGAATACTAAACTTCCTATTACTAAGAGATGTTTCATACATCACATCTCACAATTTATATAAAAATCTTACATAAGAGAATTAAAGTCGAGGAAAATATTAAAATAAGATCTAGGAAAAAAGACAACAAAGATATGGTAGTTTCTACATTAATAAGAACATTGTCATACATAAGTTGAAATGTGCTATCATATCCATATTATCAATGAAATTTGTTCAAATGATAATTGATTTATAAGAATCAAAATAATGATGAGGCACCCACAACCAACATCTAATAGAATTCCTTATAAGTAGATGAAAAATAAGAACTAATCCAAAGATGATCAAGAAGGTGGAAATTCCAAGAACATAAAGGGAGGAGGGTAAAAAGAAGTTCTTAGTAGAAGAAAGTAAACTTTGAGGGAACTTGTGGGTATTTTAAATTTACCTAAAATGACAAAAACAACACTACCATTAATTGGGATAATTTAACAATTCAATTGCAAATATATATACCTTATTAATAGACAAGAGTATTGGTCGGAGAAAAACAAGTCATTATACATGTAAAATATGACTAAAATTAGGGAAACTTACTTGGATAATATGTTGATATTTTAAAAATGTAGGAATATCCGGCAAGGATAGCAATTCCATGATTTCAGGAGAAATGGACTTCTGGAAGCACACAATATCTCCATTTCCAATCTGTAATATCAAGCAAAAAAGTAATTATTAGGAAAAAAGTACCTATAATAAATTAATAGTATATTTGACATTGTTATTATAACATACCTCGCCAGACATAAATGACAAATCCTTGTCGATGGGCTCGCACATAAGGTGAGGCTCCTGACTTATTTCCTAAATTGGGAAAATGCTTAAGATAAGGTTCAAAAAATTATTGCTATTTATAAATGAATGCATAGACTACTTAGTTAACAATGCAATTAATCTCATATAAAAATCAAAGCAACCATCAACACAAAAAAAGAGACGGGCAATACATGTTTTCTGCTTGCATTGCATTTAGCCGAAGTGTATCCAATATAGAGAGTACCATAAACATGGGAAGACAAACCTCATAAAGTTCAATACTTTGGTGTGCATCAAGGCCAGCAAGTTCATTTAATTTGGTCAAGATATGCGTCGGCTTAGTGAAGTGGTTTACAAAAAGTCTTCCCGCATATCTACCAAGAGATGCAAATAAAATATTAGTTAACTAATTTAAATTTGGTAAAGTTATTCCCAAACCAAGAAAAGAAATATAACAAAAGATTACCTTAGCTTTTCATACTCGGGATCATAAATTTTGAAGAACAACAGAATATCATCGGTTGTAATAGATGGCGGAGGCACAAGGCATGAATCCTAAATAAGAATATAGAAGTCAAATTAATCATGTGATGAAAAAGAAAGACCAGTTGTTTGTATTTGCAATGAATCATTACCGGTCCAATCTCCAACTCTAAGAATAACTTTAAGGGACCATGAATACCATATAAATCATGTAAATCCCCTACCTACAATGATATTGTAAAGTTAAGCACGGCTAATATAGGAAAATAGAGGAAATCGCCATAGTTATATTTTGAAACATCATTATAAAAATAATGTGGAAGTAGTTTGCTATAAGACATAAAAAAGTGATAGATATTTACACTTTGCGATGAGTCATGAGATGTCAATGCTCGGAGAGGGCGACAAGAACCATTATTGCGCTCAGCACATATCCAATAACGGAGGTATTGGGATGGAAAACCAAAGTCTTTTGCCACGACATCCTGTAAACATAATACCACCGCATTATGTTAACATGTTAATAGAAATAACTTAGTATCTTATCTACAATGTGTACTATGGTAGTTTATAGGGTTGTTTACACCAAAGTACACTCCACATAAATATATATATATATGTCTTCCGCTTTATATCCTTTAAGGAAATTTAAGTGCTAAATATTATTAACCATTCAAATATCTGAATTTCCATATGATAACTATAGATATCATTTTTTAGCACCCAAAATATAAATATTCTCATATTAAAATTTCAACGTGTTCTCACCTATTTTAAAATCAAATTACTTGTATTATATCCCCCACTATTAATTTCAAGATGAATTTTTATAATTTACTTTTAAATAAGGTGATTGCTAATATATTTAAAGCATTGTAGCACTAAACACTTAAATTAAACAAAGGATGTGTATTATTTCAACATTTATATACCTTGAAGATGTTGAGTGGCATAAATCTCCATACATGGAAGCCTCTAACATTGTCAAAATTGACTAAATCAAAATATGTCTCGCTTCCAATTTGGTTTGAAATATCTTCATCAGTTGCCACCTGAAGATAGGACACCATTCTCTTATATAAAAACATGTAACTTAAAATCAATAAGAGGAAAATATGAAAGAATTATCCAGCATAGAAATTACCTTTACAACAGTGTGGGCATCAGTCTCAGCAATTTCTTTCATCCCTTTAATTTCTCTCCTCAACCTCTCCTAAAAATACATATATTAATTAGTACAATATATTTACTATTGGCTACTACAAAAATTGTGATATATGAATGCAAGTAACGAGATTAGATTAGTTCAAACCCTAAGAGGCATGGCAATATCATTCTCATCAGCGGCACAGAGTATATTTTCCTTGTCACTCTCGCGTATATACACTAGCATATACGCATTTGAGTTCTTCATACTCATTCCAAAATATGAGGGCATGACATCCTGCGGAGACAAAGGAAAAAAACGATACTATCCTAGTATTCATGACGAGAAGATGACATAATGCTAAAAAAACCTACTTGTTCACCGCCGTAAAGCCCTTCTATGGTTGTGTCAACATCTTGTCTAGACACTTTCTCATCATCAAATTTATACCTAAAATAGTTCATGATAAATTGATGTGAGAACATTCCAACAAAAGAAGTTAATACACTAAATTTATGATAAAAATTTATCCTAGTATGCTCGTTACATTACCAGGACTTGATAAAATATTACAAAAAATAAGATGCATTATAATGTAAAAGCTCCAAAGTTAAAATTCATACCAGTGATTGCTGGATAGGTCTGGTCTTATATAAACGTAATAGTGCCCCCCATCAATGCCACCAGAATGGACCAAAACACTGTAAATAGAAAATTTTCATAATATTGTTTGAGCACAATTGAATTTCCTTAATAATTTTAGTGTAATTATAACTTCATTAGTTTGCAAATATAAAATAATATAAAGATGAATACCTTTGAAGAGTATAAAGGTTGCGTTTCGTTTTATCAGCCTCGGGTGACAAATACTTCCCATTATCTTTGTCCAAATCCAGTTGAATGGGAAACTCATAGCGGTCATTTATCTAGGCAGATCAACACAAGGAGTTGAAATAGGAATAAGACAAGAAAGGCTTAATGGGACACCAAAATAAACTTTAGAAGTAAAACAACATAGTCATAAATTCATCCACATGTAAAGATTAAACAACCAATACTTTCACTATGATTCATTTTGGTTGTAATTAGAATTGTAATTAATGGATTCTTGGTGCTATCCTTATTTATTACAAAGTTCACAATCCATATAAGATCAAACAGTTTTTACTGTAAGGATTGCAATCCTAACGATATGTAACCTCAATAACTTCATGCCATAACAATGAATTTGACTCTCTACAAAATAAAATTGTCATTCTTAATTTCTAAGTGTCGTGTCTATGGAAGTGTATGCATTCTCGTTGTTTTATACTTTGGATGAACAATTAATGGGTTACCTTGACAAAAATCCCTTGTTCAATGTCATACTCAAATCTCTTCAAGTGCAATTGAAGCACAGGCGGGAAGTCCATAAATAAGATTCCTTTCCGAGCATCCTAAAGTATGAAGATCATCAAACCAATATTGTCGTTTAAGAAAATTATGAAATATATTAAATATAAGAAAAGCGTTTAGCATGCCACAAAAATTACAAAAAGAACATCAAAATTCATAAGATTTTACTATAAAATGATCCAAATTAATAAATTAGAACTTAATACGTGTTAATGAATATATGAGCACTTAATTGAATTGAAGTACTCACCTGCAAACCAAAGTGACCAGCATGATATTTGTTGTCGTTGTCTAGATGTTCAACTTCAATAAACTTATCAAGTGAAGCATAAACATCACGACAACCCTTCACATCAAGTTGGAGATCTGCCACATAGGTGTTTTATATTCAGAAAAAAATGATTGATCGGGAGGATCTATATGCTCCGGGGTGGTGAGATATATATTGCCAAAGAATGTAATATCTTATCCAATTAATAAAAAGTACCATAAAATGACTCCGTTCTACTTGATGTATAGTCAACATTGATGCATTCAATGTAGTACTTATGGTGTCCTTCAAATAATTGTCTTAAAGCACCATCCATCGCCGTTCCCTATACCAGTAATAAATGTATTAATAGAATGTTTATAAACATATTCAAAGACTTTTTGTCCAATACATATTATAATTTTCTATTTTCTACGCACCTTCATAGATTCTTCAAGTGCTTCACATAGCAGACGATTCATTTCTTGCACATCATGTTGTACAAAAGCATCGGATTGATCCCAACCAAAGGATCTTGTCAGCTCATTTGTTGCAACGCTACTCTCACTATGTTGAAGATTATAAAATAATCTCTGGAGAGCTAGGGGAATATTTTCCTTTGGCTCATCGTTATGATTGGTAGGCATTTGATATACCACCTAACAAAAATCAAAACTATCAGTCTCATTTCTTAAATTTGAAATACATAAAGTGAGATGCATATATGATATATATATAATTCACCTTTCGAAAATATGAAATATAATACAATGTTTGCAAGAGGGAGTTCAAATAGCATGTTGCTCCTTGGTTCTTTAATCCCACAAACTCAATTTCCTTCTTTTGAGAGTTTGGCCAAGGTTTTGTCACTCCGTAGCTTATTATCTCCACCTCAATAGAGCATGCATCACCAATTGTGTATCCAAAGTATGCACCGCGAAATACTTCAAGCGGCATAAAACATGAAAACCCATGGTGATTGTCTTTGGCATTAAAGTGATGGCATGATGCTGCAATGTCAAAAATTTTATCTATGAAATAATAATAATAATAATAATAATAATAATAATAATAATAATAATAATAATAATAATATTGTTGACTTTTGGATAAAGGATGTTTGCTCATGGTTTCATGCATACTAAACTTTCTTTAGTAAGATGATTGAATATCAAAAGATAAAATGAGTTGTGATACCTTTTTGGAAATTCAAATTTGTTGTGAATTGATTAATAATAGTTAATTTGTATTCCACGTAGATGGTCCAACCAAATGGTAAAGAAGCAGCATTGGCAACTTTTATATACAATGATACATCATTATCACCTTGCCCCATTCGTTGAAGAAAGATCCGCCTAGCAAGCAAATAAAGAGTAAATTATTAAAATTTCCCATTTACTATTATGATGGAAACCATAAAGCAACACATAAATTTATCAAATAGAGAGCTTACCATTTAGAATCACCTAGTACGTACACACGAGAGTGCACCACTTTAGAGCTCAATCTAGAGACATTTTCATGCCTCCAAATAAACTTGCCGTACATAGGATATGTTGCAATTTCTTCTTCAAAAACTTCTAGTGAAAATGGCAAAAACAAAAACAAAATGAGAAATGAAGAAAAATTTCAAGAAATGCACATTATAATGTTTAAATATCTACATTAATAGTTTTACAAGCATATGAATTCTACGGCAAAGCCTGGTCGATTTTAGTTATTCTTACAAAAAATAAACTATGTTACTTGTTGTCATATTTTTCATCAAAACCCGAAAATAAAGTAATCTAATGCTAATTCAGATACCTAACCCGAAAGGGTTATTTGCAAATTTTAAAAAATAAATCCCTGAAAATAGAGATACGTCAATTCAAGGTCCTAAATGACCTCGAATAGCAAAAATGTCGGACATCATTGCACCAAGCACTTCGGTTTGTTTTGTTGTTTCAGATTAGTCATACAAATTTCTTCCGATTCCAAATCAAGACACGAAAAGACGAAAAAATCGGCAAATTAAATTTCCTTTGTACTAATCAATCCAACACCCACACCCCCACCCCGCTCCCACCCGTTCACACCATTCATTTTACCTTCCACGGGTTGAGGTGTTTCGCCGGATCGACATGAAGTGCTCCCCATTTCCTTTTCTTGCTATCATATATATATACATACACATATTACAGATCAGAAAAGTCGCAAAAATTGACACACAAGTAAATACGCATCTACACATGAAACTTACATTCCTCAGGTTGATGATAGGCACAGTGTTGCGGTTGCCGGAATCCATTGCAGTCTGAAATCGGAACGCGAATGCAAATAGAGCTCTTTAAGAATGCAATCTGACGGAGCGAGATTTACAAGAATACTCGACGACTAGGATTTTAAAGCACGGGGGATGGGTTTACGAAACTGACACTTAAATGCGTGACGACGACTGTGCTAAAGAACAATCCTAGCTGGATTCGACATATGCGTTACTAACTTTTGCCGTATATTTATGTAATTATATTACGTGTCTATAAAAAAAATAAAAATACAATATTTTCTCTCATAAAATACCACGTTAAATTCACAACATATTGTTTAAACAAAAATTTAAAATCAAAACCCGAAAAATTCACTAAAGGTGTGTTCGATTGGGTGAAATCCCCCAAATTCTATTGTTCATCAATTTTTTTTCTCTTCGAAAATATCAAATAAGCACCCATTTTTATTTTTTATATTATACTAAAAATTAATTTTACATTCAAAATATTACGTCAACACGTATTTATATCATATCATACAACTATTATAATTCAAATTTTTTGCTATTCAAATCTCAACTCAAAATTTAAACCCCTAAACGAACACACCCTAAGTAAACAAATTATATCATATCTTCTTTTTCTTTTCTTTTTTATTGGCTAATTTATATTAGTATTATTTGTAATATTTTAGAATGGTATGAATATTGCCTCTGTTATTTTGAGGATATATCAAATTATTTTATTTATATTATTGTAATAAATTGATATTTTATAAAAGAAATAATAAAATTAATTTAGAATTTCTTAAATATAAGTGATGGTTTGTTTGGTTTTGATTTGAAATTTATTCTTTTTATTTGAGTTTTAATTAAAATAGTATTTTTATGTAATATTTCATAAAATAAAATTATATATTTTTATTGAAAACTTTTATAATTGAACAGTAGAGTTTATGGTTTAAAATAAAAAATAAAAAATAAAACAAAGGCATACTTACCTTTTAATTTACAATTATTAATTAATATATTAAATATTTTTTTATAATTAAAATTTATAATGTAGTTACCATTAAAAATATTTTTTTAATGGTATAAAAATTATGTGGTCATTGGAATCATCTAATTCTGTACACATGAAATAAAAATTAATTGTTTGAATATGAAACTAATCGGTCAGAAAAAGAAAAGTAATAAATATATTTTTTCAAATATTTATGTGTGTGTTTACACGTGATTTGGGCTTTGGTTATGGTTTTAAATTTGAATAATAAGATTTTAAATTGAAATAGTTATTTGATATATTATAAATATATATTAATGTAATATTTTGAATATAAATTAAATTTTAAAGTAATATGATAATTAAAAAATAAATATTTGATTTAATTTTTGAAAATTTTTCAGTATACTCTATCGGTTTATTCTCCCAACATCAATTTTCAATTGGAATTTTTCAAAAATAAAAAAAAAATACAAAATATTTTATACAAATGTCAAAAAGTCAAAAAAAGAAATGTTAAAACGTTTTATAAAACGTAGAAAATCATTGTAATAAGCCAAAAAGTCAAATATTTAAACTAAAATAATATAATTTAGATAATTTTTTATATAATTTTTCATTATCACACACAAAAAATTATTTCATCTCAGAGAACCAAACTAATATTTATATTTTTTTCTTATAAAAATTAATAATTTAACACAAAATATTATTTTTATATTAACACTGATTCATTGTATCTAAAAAAAATTCAAACAAACTCAATAATTTTATAATTGCATATTAAAAAGGTAACTACATTTAATTAGTCAAACTTAGAAATTAGTTTTTAGAAATTCAAATTAATTTTGTTACTCCCTATATATAAAGTATAAATTTATTACAATAACATAAATGAAAATTACAATGAATCTTATATAGTAATGGAGTCAATATTATTTCTTCTATTCACCTTTCCATTTTTTCATTTATTTTGTCATTTTTTTTAAAAAAAAATATTATAGACTTTAATATAATTTTAAATTTATAATTTTTTAATTTTAATTATATTAATTAATTATCTTAATTTTAATTTAAAATTATTTTTATTAAATAATTATTATTCTCACTGATATATTTTTAATTATAAATTTTGTGTGTATAATAAATGCGTCAATATTAAGGATTATATAAAAGGATTACATAAACCCACTAAAATAATTGTTAAGTAAACGAAACTTGTAACTATAAAGCAATATAGGGCCATATTTGTAATTAGATGTAGAAATTTAAAAAAAAAAAAAAAAAGGGTAAAATAACGCAATCCCCCGTGGCTATAAATTTGAGAAAATGATGATGCGATGCACTCTCTAAACCCAATCACAGATCTAATTCTCGTAAGTATCGCTTGCTCTGTTTTCTGTTTCTGAGGATGTATTGGTATTCCGATTTCAGACCGCAATGGATTCCGTCAATCCGAGGAATGTAAGTTCGATTTACATTTTTAAGAGTTGTCTGTTTTGGTGTGTGTTTTCTGATCGATGTTTTTGTCGGCAGCAAGAAAAGGCAAAGGAAAAGGAAAAGGAAAAAGGGAAGGAGAGCAGTTGGGGATCGATCGGAAAAACGCCTTAGGCCATGGGTAAAATGAATACGTGAATCAATGAATGATTTGGTTTGGGGGAAAATCAAAATTACGTTTTGAGAGTGGGTAGAGCCTTTGGGTGGGGGCGGGGTGGGGTGGTGGAGTAGAGATAATTATAATATAATGGAAATTCAAATCTTGAATATTCAATAATAATAAAAAAATATATATATGATATTAATTTTTAAAATTATTAATTTAAGCTTATTTGGGTTAAGCAAGTTTGGGTATCAAATCCATAACTAGCTTGACCTATCAGGGTTTAAAATTTTAAAATATTGGATGTGAACTAATTGGGCCGTGACGGTTCCGGGTAACATTTTTTGGATGCGAACTTGTCCTATAACACTTGGGCCAACACTTGGGCCGGGACGGGTCCTGAACAGAAATTGCCCCCGATTGCATCCCAAATGGGTCTTGGGCTAGGAGGAAAATGAATAATTTGAAAGGGTAGGCGGTATTGTGGGGGAGTGTGTCGGGCCTCCAACAATTTTTCTTTTTTTTTTTTTTTTAAGTTCCGATGGTTCATAATATAAATTGGCTATTTTATCTGTTTTTCTTACGATAGTTATGCTTTAACTTTTTATATGATTGTAGGTTGGGGCTTTAAAAGATTTACATGGCATACATGGCCCCTTAAAATTATTCTTAAAAGTGGAATTTGGACAGGTAATAATTCATTTTAAATACAAAAAATGTGTCACCAAGACCATTCATTTTCATCACATGAATAATGAGTTTCTATTATATTATCTAGGATTCGTGCCTTGTGTCTCCCCCTTGTATAACAACAGATGATATTTTATTGTTCTTCAAAGTTTATGATCCTGCGAATGAAAAAATAAGGTATCATTTTGTTATATTTCTTTTCTTAGTTTGGAAATAAGTCCACTAATTTCAAAGTAGTTTAACTAATGATTTCTATCCATCTTTTGGCAGATATGTTCATCAAAGTATTGATTTTTACGAGGTTTATTCTAGTGTGTACGTACTAGGTGATTCTAAATGGTAATCTCTCCATTTGATGAATTTATGTGTCGCATTATGGTTTCCATCATAATATTAAATGGGAAATTTTAATAATTTACTCTTTGTTTGCTTGCTAGGCGGATCTTTCTTCGACGAATGGGGCAAGGCGATAATGATGTATCATTATATATAAAAGTTGTCAATGCTGCTTCTTTACCATTTGGTTGGAGCATTTACGTGGAATACAAATTGACTATTATTAATCAATTCACAACAACTTTGAATTTCCAAAAAGGTACCACAACTCATTTTATCTTTTGATATTCAATCACCTTACTAAAGAAAGTGTAGCATGCATCAAACGATGAGCAAGCGTCCTTTATTATTATTATTATTATTATTATTATTATTATTATTATTTCATGGATGAAATGATGAGCAAACATCCTTTTATTATTATTATTATTATTATTATTATGGATGAAACTTTTGACATTGCAGTATCATGCCATCACATTAATGCCAAAGACAATCACCATGGGTTTTCATGTTTTATGCCGTTTGAAGTATTTTGCGGTGCATACTTTGGATATACAATTGGTGATGCATGCTCTATCGAAGTGGAGATAATAAGCTACGGA
Organism: Andrographis paniculata; assembly: GCF_009805555.1. Classification (NCBI taxonomy): domain Eukaryota; kingdom Viridiplantae; phylum Streptophyta; class Magnoliopsida; order Lamiales; family Acanthaceae; genus Andrographis; species Andrographis paniculata. The sequence continues at coordinate 4,885,224 of NW_026137614.1, forward strand.
GTGACAAAACGTTGGCCAAACTCTCAAAAGAAGGAAATTGAGTTTGTGGGATTAAAGAACCAAGGAGCAACATGCTATTTGAACTCCCTCTTGCAAACATTGTATTATATTTCATATTTTCGAAAGGTGAATTATTACTTCCAAAGGACAAATGCATACATATATATATCATATATGCATCTCACTTTATGTATTTCAAATTTAAGAAATGAGACTGATAGTTTTGATTTTTGTTAGGTGGTATATCAAATGCCTACCAATCATAACGATGAGCCAAAGGAAAATATTCCCCTAGCTCTCCAGAGATTATTTTATAATCTTCAACATAGTGAGAGTAGCGTTGCAACAAATGAGCTGACAAGATCCTTTGGTTGGGATCAATGTGATGCTTTTGTACAACATGACGTGCAAGAAATGAGTCGTCTGCTATGTGAAGCACTTGAAGAATCTATGACGGTGCGTAGAAAATAGAAAAATTATAATATGAATTGGACAAAAATCGCTTTGAGACAATTATTTGAAGGACACCTTAAGTACTACAATCTATGCATCAATGTCTACTATACATCAAGTAGAATGGAGTCATTTTATGGAATTTTTTATTTATTGGATAAGATATTACATTCTTTGGCAATATATATTTCTTTTTGATTTTATGACTTCTATGCGGCAGATCTTCAACTGGATGTGAAGGGTTGTTATGGTGTTTATGCTTCACTTGATAAGTTTATTGAGGTTGAACATATGGATAATGATAACAAATATCGTGCCGATCGCTTTGGTTTGTAGGTGGGTAGTTCAATTCAATTCATTGTTCATATATTGCGTTGACACAGTTTACCAAAGTTTTAATTAATCAACTTGGATCATGTTATAACAAATTTTTTTTTCTTGTTTTTCACCGCCCCGCCTAATGTAATAAGGCAGCATGGGGATGCCGCGGCGTGTCCAAATTAATCTAACCATTGGGCCCAATCCAATTAGCCTAGGCCCCAACCTAAGTTAAGCCCAAACTTACCTCACGACGGATGGAAGTGAGAGTTAGGGTCTAAAATTACTAAGAAAATTCACGGGGAAGCCATTTAACAAATCAAATTTCAAACTTAATACTTCTGTAATCTGTAGCTGATGATGCCCTGTATTTTGAATAAAATTTGTGTATATTATAAGTGGTACATATATTTTCACTTTACTGTTTGGTATGTCAGGAGATAAGATTTGAGACTACCGTCATGATACTTTTATTTAGATCTAGCCAGGTATACAGCATTCACAAGAACATTGCCGTATGTGTAAACTATAGACATTTCATTTTGATGATTCTTTTTGCATTAAAATCTCAGGAGGAATGGGGATATTATTAGCTTTCAAAAGCCACTTAAAGTGCGCACAAGGTTTGGCTTTCACTGTTCGAATGCTCCCGCATATTTTCAATATCGGCATATTATCCAAGTATGTTTTCTTATCGATTGATACTTATCACCTATATCTGTTGGTCGAAAAAGGACACAAAACAAAGAAAAATACATGAACAAAGAAAGATTTCTGTATGTTCTTTAAAAAAACTGTGTTTATAATACTAGGATGAGATATAAAGAATAACACATGGTAAACTACTATTTTGTTCTTTATTCCATGTTTTTTTTTCCACACTAGAACAAGCATGAACTAACATTTGTTTCATTGTATATTTTTTGTGCAGAAATACCCTATTTATACATCACAACCCTTCGTAGGTCGGCAATCAATGTGGCTATAAAACAAAGCTTTAGTTTGTATACTAACCCATTGGAGAAGCTCATGAAGATATTCAATTGGAGGATGCATGGATGAATGAATGGTGATCGTAGATGCTCTTGCTCGCATAAACGTGGACAACCCTGAGATGCATTCTTATTATACGGCAAGGTTTAAAAAAGGTGGGAGCATCCAACAAAGAAGGTTGCTCCCTTGTGCGTGCTGTAAAGTAGCTTTTGATAGCACATAATATGCCCAGTCCCTGCAGTTTAGTAATATAAAGGCATTTGGAATCAAGAAATGTTGGAGTTATGTAGCCTTTATAGGTGGCTAGATCTAAATAAAGGTCTCGGGTCAGTTGGAACAAACATGATTCTAGACTCGGATCTTATTTCCCTTAGTAAATTTGTTTGATGAAAAAGTTGTGTTTGGTCTCATGAAGTTGTTTAGTTCGAAAGTTTTATAAAATGGACTAGAGAATCAAAAGATGGAGTATGGAGACATTACGGATAAAAAGCAAAAAAATAAATTACTTACCCATTATGGTCGAGAGATGGAGAAATAATCGGAAGGCAAAGCACAAACTCACATCAACATGACTTAATCAAGGTCAGCTGATAAGATGTCAACAAGATGATAACTTAAGTGAGAAGTAAATATTAGTATGATGAAATTCAAAAACCATAACTATATTAAGGCAAAAATAAAACCTGATTTACACATTATCTGACTTCGCAATAATTCATGTCATACTGATTTGTTTAGTAGAAGACATGTAGAAAGGAAAGCAATAAACTAATGATTAATTTTGCCTCTGTGTAGGAAATACATATACAGTGCTAATGATCTGTAATTATTTCCCAAAAGTCCATATGGGTCTTTGTCACATGACTCACATCACAGTAAAATTTGGGTATTGATTATTTAAAAGTGTTTGGGTCAAATGGTGCCTATGACCAACTACGAATTAATAGTTATTATTATTAATATTTTTTGCATCAAGTTATAAAGAGAAATACTAATAAGGAAATTTTGAACTATGTATACAATAGGAGTTGCGGGCCTAAATACTAATTGTCGTCCTTATATGTGTATTTATTGTTAATTATTGTTAAGATTACGGGAAATAGATCCCAATTTATGTAAAAAGCTTACATAAGGGAAAATTAGAGTAGGAAAAAGACAACAAAGACATAATAAGAACATTTTATACGTAAAGTTGAAACATCTTATCATATCAATATCATCTATGAAAGCTGTTCAAATGGCAATCGATTTATAAGAATGAAAATAATTATGAGGAGCCAACAACCAACATCTAATAAAATTCCTTACAAGTAGATGAAAAAAAGGAAGAACTAATCCAAGGATATCAAGAAGGTATAACTTTCAAGACATGAAAGGGGGGGTTTAAAAACAAATTTCTAGTAGAAGAAAGTAAACTTTGAGGAAATTCTAAATTTACCTAGAAGCGCAAAAAAACAACACTAGTATAAATTGGAAAAAACATAACAATTCAATTGTCAAATATATAACTTATAAATAGGCAATAGTATTGATTAAAAATAAAAAGTTATTCTGTACCTAACATGTCTAAAAATTAGGGAAACTTACTTAGAGAATATATTGATATTTGAAAAATGTAGGAATATCCGGTAAGAATAGCAATTCAGTAATTTGAGGAAAAATGATTTTTGAAAGCACACAATATCTCCATTTTCAATCTGCAATCTCCAGCGAAGAAAAAATAACATTTATTTAATAATATACTTACAAGAAATTAATAATATATACGTCATTGTTAACATACCTCACTAGACCTAAATGACAATGTCTTGTCAATGGGTTCGGATATGAGGTGAGGCTCATGTCTTATCTCCTGAATTGGGAAAATGCTAGAGTTTAAGCTTCACAAAATCTTTGCTACTTAAAAATCAGATAGTAGACTACTCAATTAACAATGTAGTATTAGCTTCTAAACCAGTCAATTGCTGAAATATTAAAACAAATAAAGTAGCTTCACCACAGACGTAATCAATTGCAAATATGTTTTTAATAAAACCGATAACAAGATAAAATATTCGTAGTGAAGGCATGAGAAAAGCCCAATCAAAACTCTTATATAGCTTGTGATTGCTTGCCAACGAAAGAATTTCTGTGTTTAGCTAACCAAAATGGAGTTACTCGTTAATCAGTTACTAAGGAATCCCCTAAAGAATGTCAAATAATGGGTACATGAAAATAATTTTCCTAAATCTCATATATAAATCCACGCAATCATCAGAACATGTTTTATGCTAGCATTGAATTTAATCAAAGTGTATCCAAGAGAGAGTGTACCATAGATAAGGGATTTAGACAAACCTCAAAAAGGTCGATACTTTGATAAGCATCAAAACCTATAAAATTAATTTAATATAGCAAAGATATGCATAGGATTAGTAAAGTGGTTCACAAGAAGTCTTCCACCTATCTACACAAAGATGGAAATAAAATATTAGTTAAACTACTTTAAATCTAGTGAAGTTATTTTCAAACTAATGAAAGAAATATAACAAAAGATTTACTTAACTTTTCATCCTCGGAATCATAAACTTGAATAATACAATATCATCAATTGTAATACATAGGGGAGGCATAAGACAAGAATCCTATATCAACATAGAGAAAACCAGTTAATTATGCAATGAAAAAAAAAAACATTGGTAATACAGTTTTTTGTATTTGCAATCATTACCAGTCCAAACTCCACTTCTAAGAATAATTTTATGGGGTCATGTATACCATATAAATCTTTTAATCCCTAACCTACAATCGAGTAAAGTTAAGCATGGCTACTATTGGAAAAATGAGAGTAAATGACAATATTTATATTATGAAACATTATTATAAAAATAAGATAGAAGTAGTATGCCATGAAACATAAAAGATTGACGGATATTTAAACTTTGTGATGAGTCCAGGAATGCCAATACTAATGGACAATGTAAAAGTAAATGGAGGATTAACATCTTTCCCAATTGAGGTGATATTGGCAAAGCTTGATATCAGAAAGCCATCTTTCCAAAGACCATAATCATAGAGAAGACACTAACAAAAAAAAAAAAAAAAAATGCAGCGAAAAGTAGGTGTCAAAAGTTGTCAAGTTGGAGTTCAAGTGTATTCCCAAAACCTTAGATTTTTGTCACCTCTTATCCAACACCTCTGAGTTTTTTACTTAGAGAATTCGCTGACTTTACGGATATAGTGCGTATTACTGTTGAATCATGTTACTTGAATGTACTCGATCTTCAATTTTTCCTCTTCATGTTTTTTCTTTTCTTTCCATTCATAAAGGTTCCTTATTTATCTCACAGTTACACCATTAGCATCTTAGCTTTTTAAACCCATCTACTTGGCACCAAAGATGACAATAATATTCAAATAACAATATAATGATGTTGCCTTCTTCGAAAAGTAAGAAGGCCACCAACTTCACAACAATTGAGCTCAACCTCAATTTTAATGGATATAGAAAATAATCCACCTATTACTTTACTTGGATAAAAAGAACCATCCTACCATTGTCATGACCTTATTCATACATAAATGACTAACTTTACCATGCATGTATAAGATGATGCTTATATGACAATGTCAATGGGCATTATGCTAAAGGCAATCTCTTATTGCTTCTAACTTTCAACAATGGAATTTTAGGAAGATAAAACAATTATTGAAGGAGACAGTCCCAATGAAAAGATGTTCAAAGGCACATAGACTAAAATATTAAAACCACAAGCTGTATTTTTTCACTATCATAGTTAGACAACCTATCTCTAAAGATTTAATGTATACCCACAAATTTTGTAAATATGTCAATCATGTTAAAATATATTTGGAATATATAATATATTTATGGTATTTAACCTACTTTAAGATATTTGTATAATTCTTGATTTATTTAAACCATTTGTAAATCATTATAAATATGTACGAGTTCAAAATAGAGAATTTGAACTTCATATTCTAAGATGCTATCAGAGTCAAATTTTCTCCAGGTACATACAATGACATGTTATATCCCATATATGTTTTTACATTTTGTTGATTTATCCCTTTCTATTGCTACTTTGATCTCCATTAACAGAGCATACTTTTGATTCCAACTCTAACTTCTTTGTGAGTAAGTCTTGTTTTCAACTCTAACTTCGTTGTGAATAAGTCATTCTTCCGACTCCAACTCTGTTGAGAACCTTGTTTCCGACTCTAATTCAGTGGATGATCCCGCTACATCACTTTCAGTCACTGGCAAACTCAAGTTGGTTTGATCTACCTTAAATTTGAAAAGTGTTGTTAAAATATAAGGGAGTATATATTATATTTTATAGTATTTGTCCTAATTAGGAAGTTTAACTATTAGAAAATTTTACTTTTATATTCCAACAAATCTTTAATAATATTATCATGCATTTTATTATTTGCATATCTCAATTATATACAATCAATTGGAAAAAAATCAGCATGTAACATGCATCCGAGAAGTAAGGAAAATTACTTGGATATTATGACGATGTTTAAAAAATGTAGGAATATCTGGAAAGCATAGTTGTTCCATGATTTGAGGAGAAGAAGACTTTTGGTAGCACACAATGTCCCCATTTCCAATCTGAATTTCAAAGCAAAGAGAATTATTAACAAAAATATCTATAGTCCATTAACAATATTAAATCATATTGTCAGTACAACATACCTGGTAAGATCTAAATGACAATGTATTGTCAATAGGTTCACATATGATGTGAGGCTTATGGCCTATTTCCTATATACAAGAAAATGCCAAAGTTAAGGTTCACAACGTGTTCTCAACCTCATATGCAAGTTAAAACATAGAAGATACCATAAAACAAGACAGTTAAAACAAACCTCGTAAATTTCGATACTTTCATGAGCATCAAAATCAGCAAGTTCATTTAATTTATCCAAAATATGCATCAGCTTTCCAAGGCGGTTAACAAAAAGTCTTCCAGCATATCTACCAAGTGATACAAATAATATATTAGTTACACTACTTGAAATTACTTAAGAGTAAAAGAAATATAGCAAAACTATACCTTATTTTTTCAGTCTCGGGATCATAAACTTTGAAGAATAGTAAGATGTCATCTTTTGTTATACAAGGGAGAAACATGCAACTTGAATCCTAAATCATAAAATAAAAACTCAAGTAATTAATTGATAGAAAAGATAGGTATAGTAACACAATCATTTGTATTAGTAAAGAATCATTACCGATCCAAGTTCCACTTCTACAAATAATTTCAGCGTACCATCTTTTCCATATAAATCTGTTAGATCCTCAACCTACAATCACACACATAAATAAAAAATAAAATAAAAAATTCTTGTATAAAGATGAAAAAAATCATCATGCCAATGAATCTCAAGGGTTATTTTCTTAGGTTCAATGAACTTGTTTTGCCAACATAGACCATGGATACAATTTAACATGCACAAACTCATATAATTTTGTGAGGTCAAGATGAATATAGTACAACAAGTGCATATCAAAACAACTAAGTTCCATTAATCAAACAAAATAGTAAAGGCAAAAAACTCAATTTTAGACTAGAAGGTAGTAGAACCAAGAAAATTAAGCATGACTACTATAGGGAAAAATTGTCCGTTGTTATAATATGAAACATCATTATAAAAATGAGCTCGAAGTAATCCGTTAAACATTAAGATATAAAAAATAATAATATATATAATAATAATAAAGTGACAGATATTTACACTTTGTGACACGTCTTGGAGTGCTCGGAGAGGACGACATGAACCATTCTTGCGCTCAGCACATACCCAAAAACGCATGTATCGGGAAAGAACATCAATTTTTTTCGCCACTACTTCCTGCAAATATAAATACCACCAGATTATGGTAAAATGTTAACAAAAATAGACTTCAAATTGAATTTAGTGTCTGGGAAAAAATAATCCAGAAAAAGTATTAAGCTAGCTATAGTGTTATTTTCACCAATATACAGACCACTGCAGGATGTATATCCTCCAAATTTACATTCTCTAAGGAAATTTGGTGCAAAACATTGTGAAACATTCAATTATGTGAATTGTCATGTGAAAACAACAAACATTTATTTTTTAAAGCAAGCCAATACCATATATGTTTGACAATACCTATCATCTCACACAGTAACAATTATCAAATCAAACAAATACATTTCGTGTGCACCCATAATTTAATGTTCGGAAAGAAATTTTTTCAAGTTGTTCTCACCCAATTGTCCAATCAAATAATCGTATCAATTCCTTCGGTATTAATTGCAACAAAAAACTTTGAGAACTGAATTCTAGATAAGCTAACACAACTGCTTATTATATAAAATATCATATTATTGAACACTTGAAATAGACAAAGACCTGTGTCATGTCAAGATTTATGTACCTTTAAGACCTTAGCAGGCATAGATCTCCGAACATGGAAACTTTTAACTTTGTCAAAATCCACTAAATCAAAATATGTATCACTTCCAATTTGTTTGAAAATATCATCATCAGTTGCGACCTGAAAATATGAAGCCATTCCCTTGTAGAAAAACATACAACTTAAAATCAATAAAAAAAGAAGAATTTCCAAGTGTATAAACTACCTTTACAATTGCATGAGCATCAGTTTCTGCAATTTCTTTCTTCCCTCCCAATTCTCTCCTCAACATCTCCTAAACAATTCCATATATAAATTAATGAAGTATATTGATTATTGCTATTTATGAAAGCAAGAGATGAGTTCAGATTATGTCAAACCTTAAGATGGATGGCAATGTCATTCTCATCAGCATCACATAGTATTTGTTCCTTGTCACTCTCGCGTATATACACCAGCATGTATGCATTTGAGGCCCTCATACCCATTCTAGAAAATGACCGGGTGTCGTGCTGAGAAGAAAAGAGAATGAATGATTGCATCCTTATTCAAGATGAGAAGACAACTTTAAGTAAAAAAACTTACTTCTTCGCTACCATAAAGCCCTTCTATGATTGTCTCCATGTCTTGTCTAGTCACTTGTTCATCATCAAATTTATACCTAAAATAGTACATGATAAATTGATATGAGAACTTTAGAACAAAAGAAGTTTATATAATAATATTGCAATCAGTTATAATGATTCTGATAAATTTCATAATGGCTTCCGAGGTCAAGGTTAATACAAAATGCAAAGCATGAAATCAATGATAAAAAAAAAAATAAAAAAATAAAAAAAAAAAAAATTATTCACGTTAATAGCTCTATAAAACTAAGAATCTCGAGTTTAACTTAGCAAGTACAACTAATTACTCAAAAGTTTAATGGCAACAGGAAATTCAATTCTATGAGTTGTGTGCTAATAGAATATGAAATTATCTATTAGATGTGATTAAGGACCATGTATGTGTTAATGGATATTGTACCATATGCAGCATATACAAATTTTCTTTTGGAAGGTAGATTGATAGAAGAATAGGATACATAAAGAGGTTCCAAATATTCATCAAGAAATGGTTGCATAGTTACAAGTTCTCAAATAGAAAGGAGTGCACTCATTCAAATGCGCTCTAATGTACAAGCTGGAGATAAAATCAATACCATTGGTTGTTGGATAAGTCTGGTCTTATAAAAGCATAATAATGCCCACCATGGATGCCACCAACGTGCACCAAAACACTGTAAATGATAAGATGTCAGGATAATAAGGAAAAATAGCAACTTAAAGATTTTGAAGGTAGAGATTAAAAATGGAATTATAAACAAATGGAACTTTAAATGGCTGGTGAAACCTAACTTAACAAGTAGTGCTTCCTGGAATATATTTTCATGCATATTTATGTAAGTAGCATCGCAATTAAAAATGTGTGTACATGCTTTGTTTGTGTTTTATGGCTCTTTTTACTAATATTTACACAGGGGGTAAAAAAACCATCTGGAAAAATATGAAGATGAAAACACAGTGCCCATCAACTTAAGTAAAACTACAACGTTGCTCATTTCCAAACAATTGAAAGTCAGGCAGCTTACCTATGAAGTGCATAAAGGTTGCGTTTTGTTCTATCAGCCTCGGGTGACAAGTACTTTCCATCATCTTTGTCCAAATCCAGTTGAATGGGGAACTCATACCGGTCATTTATCTATGAAAACATAGGATAAATAAGACACCAACATAAACTTTAAGAAGGCAACAACATTGTCACAGGTTCATCCACATGTAAGATTAAACAACCAATACTTGCACCATGATTAGGTTCAATTGTAGCTAAGGTTGTAATGAATGGATTCTTAGTAGCATGTCTATAAAAGTGTATGCAGGAGCATCATCATGTAATATGGATTAACGATTTCAAAGACTTACCTTTACCATAATCCCTCGATCAACGTCATACTCAAACCTCTTTAAGTGCAACTGAAGCACAGGTGGGAAATCCATAAATAAGATTCCTTTCCGAGCATCCTAAAGTAAGAAGATCATCAGTTCAGTAAGAAAATTATAACAATTCACTATATAATATTCCAATATAGGATTTGAAAATAAGAAATAAAAAATGAATTGAACTACACACTTGTAAACCAAAGTGTTCGGCATGATATTTGTTGTCGTTGTCTAAATATTCAACTTCAACAAACTTATCAAGTGAAGCATAGACATCCCGGCAACCCTTGACATCAAGCTGAAGATCTGCCACAGAGATGTCTTTAAGATCAGGAAGAAATATATATTGGCACTTGGCAGAGAATGTAATAGCTAATCCAACAGATCACAAATACCATAAAATGACTCCATTTTGCTAGAACTGTAGTCGACATAAATGCATTCAATGTAGTTCTTGTGATGGCCTTCAAATAATTGTTTTATAGCACCATCTACCGCAGTCCCCTATAACAATAGAAAATGCATTAATAATACACATATATATATACAAAGGCTTTCTGTCCAATTAATATTATATATAATCTATTTTCTAAGAACCTTCAGAAATTCTTCAAGTGCTTCACATAGTAATCTATTTATTTCTTGCACATCGTGTTGCGTATTAGAAACATCAAGTCGATTCCAACCAAAGGATCCCGTCAGCTCATTTGTTGCAACACTGCTCTTACTATATTGAAGTTTATAAAATAATCTTTGAAGGGCTAGGGGAATGCTCTTTGCCGGCTCATCGGTATAAGAGGTAGGCATTTGATATACCACCTGATAAAATCAAAACAATAATCTGTTTCTTAAAACTTTGACAATACAAAGATGTATAATATAGACACACTTGCATTAGTCCCTTGGAAGTGGTAACGCACCTTTCTGAAAGAAGAAATATAATACAATGTTTGCAGAAGAGAGTTTAAATAACATGTAGCTCCTTGATTCTTTAATCCAACAAACTCAACTTCTTTCTTGAAATCATTTTGCCAACATTCTGTGACTCCATAGCTTACAACCTCTGCTTCAATCGTACATGCATCATCGACAACATAACCAAAGCATTGACTATGAAATACTTGAAGGGGCATGAAACATGGAAACCCTTGGTCACTTTCTTCGGCATTAAAGTGGTGGTATGCTTCTGCAATGTCAAAGTGAAGAGTTTTTATCAATGAAAAGAGTAATAAAATACTAATATACAACTATTTTGTGTTCAAAGATAGCAATCACTTAAAACCACAAAATGATGCTTGCATTATATATAGCAAAATAAGTTGTTATTCATTCAGAAATCATATTTAGCATTCGAGAAACAAGAATAAAAATGTTACCAACACTATTGTCAAAGTTTCAGATATATACAATGCTTGTTCATGTTTGAAAATATGCTATAATTACTTCAATAAGGTGATTGGATATCAAAAGGTAAAATGAATTTCAATACCTCTTGGAAAAGTTAAGTCACTGTCATATGGATGAACGATGGCTAACTTGAACTGTACAAAAATGCTCCAACCAATTGGTAAAGAAGTGGCATTAGCAACTTCCAAATACAAAGATACGAACTTATGACCTTGCCCCCTTGGTAGAATCATAATCCGCCTAGCAAGTACACAGTAAATTGTCAAACTTCACCATTTAATATTTAGTGGTGATGATGATGGAAACCATAAAGTAATAACTAAATTCATCAAATAGAAATATTACCATTTTGAATCACCAAGGTTGTATACACTAGAATACACCAGTTCAGAACCAGAGATATTTTCAACCCTCCAAACAAACTTGCCACGCATGGGATACTCTGCAATTGTTTCTCCCGGAACCTCTACTGAAAATGAAGAACAAAATAAAATGAGAAATTAAAAACCCATGCTACATGTGTTTGGTTGCAAGGTTTTGGAGGAATTTTACTATTTCTAAAATATTCTTCGAAAAATTTTAAATCAAATATTTACCATACGTATTTATACTAATTCAATATATTTATGTTTTGAGTATGAGTGTTTTTATATTAGATAAAGGAAAATAAGTTTTGTAATATAAAAATAAAAAGTAACATTGTTATTTTTTTAGTAAATAGAATATATATATAATATATTTTATTTAAATTTATGTATATATTATATTTTGTTATGATATTAATCGTCAGCGTGTCAAAAACTTTTGTTGAAAAAAACATTCTATTCTATGTTGAAAACTTTTCGGAAGACACATACTATAGGCACACAATAAATTTTTTAAGCATAAATATTCTTCAGCAAATAATAGTAGTCAACCTTATTTAATAGTATTTGAATATCCGATTAAAAAGTTGTGGTCCACGTTTTCATCAAAACCCAATTAAATAATTCCTCGTGACCCTACACCCTACCCCACCCCGCCCCCAACCCCACCCCGCCCCTCTCAAATTCGTTATTTCCCTCTCAGCCAAACACCCCCTGCATCGCATCCACAATTTTGCACAGAATTTCAATAAATAAATAAAATTGCACAGAATTTTCAAATTAAGCATGTTACCTTCAATAGGCTGAGACGATCCTCCTAATAGACTCAAAGTACTCTCCTCCTCTTCCTCTTCCTCTTCCTCTTCCTTTTCCCTTTCCTTTTCTTTCCGTTGCTGCCATTAAAAACAGAATCAAAGATCGTAAAACACATGAAAACGAAAAACTACTCAATAAGAAGTAAAAACCGAACATACATTCATCAGGTTGATGATAGGCACGGCGTTGAGATTTCCGAAAACCATTGCAGTCTGAAAACGACGGAATTTCACGAGAACAATAGACGTAGACAAGAACTTGAAAATTTCTGCAAAAGGATTTGAATTTTGCGTCGACGAGAACTTGAAGATTTCTGCTAAAGGGTTTAAATTTTGCTGCGCCGCCTCCGAATAGGAGGCATGCCGTATTTATACGTTTTTTTTTGTATATCCTAAATTACAGATATAACCCTATTTATTTATTTGGAAAACTTTTAGATAATCTGAATAATATGTTGTATTTGTACGGATATTGATTGGATTATATTATATGCATATATATATATATTAATAATTTATATACTATCATAACAAAATTAATTTAGGTTTTTAAATTTTGGATTTTTTTAATTAGATTTTTGTTTGTAACTATTAAAAATATATATTTAATCCGGATTTATCTCCATATATTGTTTGTTCTCACGAATTTCTATATATATATATATATATTATTTTTAAATATATTAATAATTTATATATATCGTAACAGAATTAATTTCAATTTTGGATTTATTTTTAATTTGTAATTACTAAAAGTAATGCATTTAATACGGGTTTGTTCTCCGTTATCATGATTTTATAGAAGTATTAATAAAAAAAATATAATTAATATATACTTATATTAACAAAACATATATAATATAATTTTTTATATTTTTTTAAAAAAAATTAATAATTCAATACAAAATATTATTTTTTATATTATGTATACAAATACTTCTCGTATCTAATATGAAAAATAAACTTATCTAATACTAAGTGAACGAATATCACAAGATATGGCATATAATTATTTTTTCTTGTAAACAAACAATATGTTTGTTACCTTAATATCTTTTCATAAAAAAAATTGTATAAATATTAATAAAAAAATATACTTCATTCATTTTTCTCTAAGTTTATATTTACTTTTTCCGTAATTGTATTTAACATTAAAAAAATATCTTTATATTTATATAATATTTTTTTATAAATATCATTTTATTAATATTATAAAACTCTAATTGAAACATGGATAACTTCCACTAAACTCCCTAATTCTAAATTTAATTTTCTATTTACTTTGTATACACTAAATTTTCTTCTTTTATTCCATATTTTTATTAATTTATTCTCCTCTACTTTCTATTCACTTAAAATTTCTACTATACTCTTATTTATCTTTTTTTTTTATTAACTTCATTTTTTTTTATCTTCACATATAAGCTTTAATTTCTATCATATAATTTTATTTTTTTACCATTAAAAATAAATAAATAAATAAATAGAAGAAAAGTAAATAATTATAAAAAATTATATATTTCCAACCCTTGAATAATAATATAAAATATTTATAAAAAAAATATCAATTTCAATCGAATAAAGTATGTGATACATAATTTTGCAAATAGTATTAAACAATAAGTAGGTTAATTTTATATATAAATACTTACAAATAAATTACATATATATTTAGATGTTCACAAATATTAAATCTTAATAAAAAGTATTTATAAAGAATATTAATTTTTGATTGAATAAGGTATAAATAAATTAATGAACATGTAGTTCGAACATTTAGTACCACTAGTCGTTATTTTGTGAAAAAAATAAAATAAAATTAATATTGTTTACATAAATAAGGATTTTGGATTACAATAGATATATACAATTATAAATAAGATATATAGAATTATAAATAAGATACCTTTGAGGGCAAAATTGGAAATTTATAGGTGAAAATGTATAAAATTATAAATAGGAAATTGTGATGAATAAATAAAAAATTAAAAAGAACAAGTACATGAATAGGGATTGAGAAGAAAAATAATTTGCAAATTAGGAATTTTAGGAGATTCAACCGTTGGAGTAATTTTGTTATTTTTCTGTATTTGTACTACATTTTTATGTAATAATTAATATTTAAATATCAATGCTTAATAAGTAAAAACGGCCTTAAAGTCGAACAAAGATAGTAACATATATTTATGTTAATACAAAAATATAATATAAATTTTATTTATTCACAAAATTCAATAATTAATACTATAAAATTAGAGCAGTGAAATTGAATTGAGTGTATAGGATTAGGCTATCCATTGTTACTTTTAAAGATAATTGAATTTTAATTTTTTAAAACTCGTTAAAATACGGACTTAAATGAATTAGCCCGTTGATGGGTAAACAAACTCAAAAGGAGTCCTTATTCAAAGGTAAAAGTAAGCAGGTGCGGTAAAACAAGTAAATATTATTTGAGAAAAGCATTTTTTTTTTTTTTTTATTTTGCAAAAGAAAAATAATACCCCTCCATAATATTAATAATAAAAAGTTTATTTACTTTTTGGTAAAAAAAAAAAAAATTAATATGATGTGAATTTTTATCTTGTATAGTAAAAAAAAAAATAATAATAAAAGAAAAACTATATTTTAATAAAAGTTAAAAATAAATATTAGTATTATTTTGTGCTATAAATGAATATATTTCAACTACCTGATTAGGATAAGCAACATATCAGATACAATTTGATTATTCATATTAATAATCTATAAAACACATATTGTATAGTTAGAATGTGTTATATATTTTAATTCATATTATTTTTTAGTTTGTGAAGTAAATTTACTCTATTATTAATTTTGACAAATTCAATAAATATAACATTTAAGTATTATTTTTCTATAATATTTATTTACATCAAATCTTACTTCCTTTATTATCTAATTTCTTATTTTTTCTTTAATTTTTAATTAATTTTTTTAAAAGACTTTTAATTATTTTTTAACTACTATCACTTTTTAAATAAAATATTTATTTTTTTATAATAAAATATTTTAAATTTAACTGAACGAAGGTATAATATAGGGAATATTAAGCATTTCCAAATCAGCACCCATCAAATACAGAAACAACACAATCTTTATTAAAATCAGCAATATGAGATTCAATATTGTATCAGTTGCAGTAATAATATACATCCTGGATTTCATTCAAATCCCGTTTCTTTTTTTAAATAAAAAGATATCATTTTTTTTAAAAAAAAATTATTCTTAAATATTTTTTTTAAAATCAGTACCCTGTCAAATGAGCAACGGAAGAAATACATTATACGATGAAATATAATATAATTTTATATTTATATTATATTAATATAATTTATTTATTAATAAGTTGTAGCTCTATATATATAAATTGTGTGCTGTCAACAGCAAGTGACAACATTCTAAACATATTTAGTAACTGTAGTTACTATATGTATGGGGTAATGTCCACTGTAAAAGAATCGATCTTACAGATCGCCTCCATCATTCTCCCAAAAATTTTGGTACAAAGAAAGACCACTTCCAACTCTGGTCTGGTCTGGTCAGGTCTGCAAGAATTACCCAAAGTCTCCTCCTTTTCTCCATTGCCAATTCAAATTTACTTTCCCCTTTCTTCCCACCATTGAAAGATTTCTCCTGAATCTGTTCCAGCAACCCATGTATTAACAAACCCTAGATTTCATTACCCTGATTCACACCGCACAGATGATGATGACGGCATCTATGCAGCACCGAACTTCCACCGAAGCTCTAATGGCTGCCGTCATATTGACTCAATTCACAAAATTTTAGAAGGACTACTTCATCTTCGATTTTGTCACTTTCGTTCGAGAAACGGTGCATTTGTTCACTTCAGTTCACTCCGAATTGAAGGAATGGGGGACGACCTGGTTCTGAATTTCAACTCCAATTCTTCGAACCAGTCCGATCAATCTGCGAAAATGGCGAAACTTGAGGCTAGATTGGTCGGCAAGGCCCCATCTGCCGTTGCCTCGCAGCATCAAGGTCCTGGGCAGCTGAATTCGTGGTCTAGCACTGATAAATACCAGGACATCTTGTTTGATTATCTGGTGGATAGTGATGATTCTGATGATGAGGATGTGAGTGTTGCGATTTTTATTTTTTTTTTTGCCTGTTTGTTTTCTCTATGGAATCCTGTTTCTGGTTATTCACTGCTCAATTGCTTGTTTAGTTGACAAAGGATGAAATGGAGGAGGAATTGCCATTTTCTTTTCAGTGTTCTGTTTGTTCTTTGGTTTAGAATTAAGTGTTCATACATATATATATATATGTATATTGTTTCGAATTGATCATATGTTGTTGTGAATTCAGTGGATCACTTGCCTGACACTTAATTGCTTGGTTGTAATATTATGGTTTGATTAGTCTTCGAGGATAAGAAGCAGCAGTGCTTGATTTTTGTCAAAAGAACTTTGACGGGCATTATCGAGGAGTTTGAAATTTGATCACTGTGATGACAGTCTGACAGTCTTCAATGAGTTTACTTATGTTTGGATTGCGTGATTTGTCATGACAAAATGTAGCTGATTCCTTTTAAACTGAAAATAATCTATTTTGGAAAGCAGTGTTGGTAGGTTGTTCGATATGATTTTATAACAAGCCTTTGTATAAATTTAATGCTAACTGATCATATTAAGAAATGTTTATGTGATCTTGTCAAAGCCGATTGATAGAAGTCTTAGAGAAATTAATGCTCCTCATTTAGAGCCGAAGTTCCATACGCTTGGTGACACGTGGAACATACAAATACGTGCAAGGAATAGTGTTAGAGATTGGTGCTACATATACATTCTGATAACTTAAAATTTAATGTTTGCATACTTTTTAAGTTTGTAAGTACCTACTTGTGAGTTTTAAATCACGCTTGTCGCACGTGAGCCAGAAAGGGATTCGGGTTGCTTTTCTTTCTTAATTCTTGTTTGATATGGCAGAATGCTGGAGCTTTTCTCGTAATAGCAAACCCCCAAAAAAGGCAAAAGGTTGAAAACGATGCTCCTGCTGTAGGTGTTGAATGTTCTGAGGTAAAGAAGTTCCTTTCAATATTCAAATGATCCATTTTGGGTTTCCCATTCATTTCAACTTACTATGTTAGACATTGCCGATATTTGTATCTTCTTTTAGGGTGGTGATACCTCTGGAAGCGTAAACCCGACAGCAACTGATGTTGGGCAAAAGACCACAGAACAAATAGATGTGAACAGAGCAGGTGATGTAAATAAAAGAAAACAAGGCCGTGTAAGGGCAAGTTCTTCAGGTAGAGGTCGGGGCAGTCGAGGTAAAGACCAAGGAAGAAATCAGGTCATTTCTCCATCTGCTGATCAGGTTGCAAGCTCTCATGATAGGGTGCGTATATTAGAGCAGCCTTTTATACTTCTTTACTTCTTTCGTTGTCATTTCAGTTGTACACTACATAAATTTATTTGGCTGAATGTGTATTTTTATGTTAGGTATGGAGAATTATGTTGATAATATAAAACATGTTGAATTGTCGACTTTTTGTAAGTGAATAAAATATATATATATATTATATATAGTATTAATATATTTATATTGTATTTTTTAAAATAATATTTATGGGGAATTGTTCCGTTCAAAAATGCTATGTGAACAAACTCTACCTACGTTGCTAATTTATGAATAGCTGGATGCCTTTATGGCTCTCTGTTGGTAATACTAGCATTGATTCCCTTACACGTAATCTGTCTTTGTTATGAGCATTTTTCAGTAGATTGGTTATATCACCTTTAACGCCTAATCTTGAATTAACATTGTGTTACTACTTGATTTTTAAGTGAAAAAAAAAATTCTGTTTTCTTTCTTTCAATACGGTATAGTTAAAGGGTAATGTCCCCATATGGAAAATTTAAAAATTCTTTTACACATTAAGATGTTGATAATAATGGTCCGAGTCCCAACTGAAAATTACTTTTTTTGAAAGGTTATATCTGTATATAAATTCTTTCATTTGAAAATAAAGGCGGGCATGCTTCCCCTCCAATATATATTAGACTGCCTTAGATTTTCAGGCAGTTACATGGTTGGTCGATACTTATGTTCTAGATATATTTATGTTATTCAATTTGAATAAAATATGTTGTGGTTTTGTTTGATTAGTCCACACGCATGCATATGGTCACCTGTAATCTAAATGGAATCTGAACCGTTTACAACATAGATTAGGACAAATGCGAAAAAGATAGTGAATAAAAACTAGTAATTAAAATAGATATCACATGATACCTCAAAAGCATCAGCCCATTCTTTTAATCCCTTCTTTATGATTTCGATGGGTAGAAAGAGTGTTATTGCAAGATGTAAATCTTAATGAGATTACTTTATATAGTATTATAGATTTGAGGTTAAATTCTAGGGTGTTGGATATATGGTCTTACAAATGTGAATCAATTTGAATTGATTTGGAATCTAGAGATAGTAATTATTTATTGTTGTTATGTTTATATATATAAATATATAGTTATTTATGTTTATGCTTGAGAGCATTATTTTGTATAAACTTTGGTAAGTAGCATGTCATGTGTGATTTTTGTGGTCGGGTTTGGACAAAACAAAATGTCCATTTCAGTTTATAAATGGTAATGAACAATTGTGGTTGGGCCATGGGTGTTCATGGATTTGGAATAAAATTTCTTAGTCAGTTTGACCCTTGGACCTTTCTTTTCCATCCTCTAGCTATGGCCAACATCGTCTCTATCGATGTTTGAAGAGGAAAACAGCGTGATGGGTTGGGCCTTATATTGTGTGGATTGAGAGTTCTTATTTAGTTTAGGACAATTCATAAACAGCTTCTTGGACATTGGCCATAGTGCCGTACACTTTGACATTTTCGCCTCCTTTCTCCTTTGGCACACATATCTCCCTACTCTTTGTGTTTTTACTTGTAAGATTTTGGTTTTTTGTTTTGGTTTTGAATAGTAAAATTTTGAATTAAAATAGTTGTTTGATGCGATATAAATATGTATTGATGTGAAATTTTGAATGTAAAACTAAATTTTAGTGTAATATAATAAATAAAAAATAGGCATTTGATTTGATATTTTGGAGGGAAAAGAAAATTGGAATAGTAAAATAAGATGGAAAGTCGTACACTCCAATTGTAAACACACCCCTCTCCAATTGCTTTTTAATTGCTCTTCACTTTCCTAATTGATCTTCACCCCTCTCCAATTGCTTCCCCTTTCTTCACTCCCGGCCTCATCGACACATCTACCTCACAATCCATCTTACTTCATTTTCGCAAACTAATCTTTTGTTATTAGCTTTTTCAGATGCCATTAGTATATTTCCTGCTTGTTTCGATCAATTTGGTTTAAGAAAAGAGGGGAAAAAGTACTCAATTTCCGATCTAAGAAAGAGATTTGATATAAATGAAGGTAAGAGTTGGCGATTATTAGGTTTTGAAATATGCACATTCATGCAGTTGTCAGTATTTAAATTGTTTTAGATCTTGCGGAGGTAACAAAGATGACTAAAGGCATTTTTACTAGGCAGCCAAGGGACCAGTAGATCTTGTCTTTCTTTGCCTTGATTATGCCGGCAATCACAATTGATACTGATTTAAGTTGAAGGAGATGAAAATAATAGTATCATTTTTGCCTTGGAATCCGATTATTTGTATCCCGAAAGAACTGCCCGGGTAATGAGTGATGATGTAGTATTTTGATATGGTATTTTGTTGAGAGATATTTTACTCGAAAAAAATACCTACTGTTTTATGTGATTAGAGCCCATTCTTGCACTCTTTGATTAGATTCCTTGAGTGGGCCACATAAGTGATCTTATCGGATGGCCTTAAAATCATATTTCCCTGTACACACTGCCTAGTTATTACTTGGGGTTCTGACCAATCTTT
This sequence comes from Andrographis paniculata, assembly GCF_009805555.1. NCBI lineage: Eukaryota > Viridiplantae > Streptophyta > Magnoliopsida > Lamiales > Acanthaceae > Andrographis > Andrographis paniculata. Next base: position 4,905,860 of record NW_026137614.1, read on the forward strand.
AGGATCTTTTACTTAATTTTCAAATTATAGAACTTGTTGCTGTTGCTTCTAGAAGCTTTTAAGTTCATTTAATGCTGTGTTGAACCTACGGTATTAAACTTTCTCTGGGGCTGGTCATTGGGGATAATGGAATAATATACGAGTCAATTTTTGGCCTTTCAGAATATGACAATCACGACTTACTAAACCTTTTCTGACATACTGTTCATGATTTTATTTTGTTTTCTGCCTTGAAATCTGTTCACATTGAATTAGTTAGTTGATTGAGGAAAACTTTCTTATATATGAATGATTTAATTCACTTATTACCAATTTTCCTATTAATATTGCATCATGTCGTTACCCTTTTTTCTGGGTGGGTATGCAGGACAATTTCTCCACAGAGCATCTTGGGCAGAATGGTCAAATCTCCACTGAGGTTTTTCATTATCTAAAAGTCTTTAGTTTCTTTTAGTTGTCGCCTTCAACTTAGTTAATAATTAAGTATGACATCTGTTCCAATGTGCAGTTGAAATTTTTAAAAAAGTATCATGGCTACGGTGATTAACTTGATAGCATGATCTTTATGTCAATAGGATGAAGCATCTTCACTTCAATTAAAAGTATCTGTACTGGAGGGAGAGGTGAAAAAATCGCGTGAGGAGGTTTCTTATTATCGTAGCCAATGTGAATATATAGAAAAGGTATAAACGGTAATTTACTTTGTGTCATTTTGACTTTTTAATGTTTCAGTAAGGTTACTGTGTACATTCATCGTCACTTCCAACTTTCATTTTCTTTAACATGTATGTTGATTGTTGACACATTGATTTCTTACTTCACAGGAGCTGAAGGATTTCAAAGATAATGAAAAACAGATGAAGCCAAAGGTCTGCTTTTCTAATATTCTAATAAACTAATGTTACCATTTGCTCTTGCTGCCTTTGCTGTTCTGTAATATCTGTGAACTTAACGGCACCAACTTAAGAAACAAAATTATTCTAATATATTTACCTTTACAAGGATGGATGTCATATAAAGGGCGCTCAGCTACCCTTTTCGGGACTAGCATTTCTCTAAGCAAATGCTTCGTCTTTGCTGATTTTGGTGTACTTTGCTTGAGATTGGACTCATTTCTTATTTAAATTTTTACTTGTTGGGTTACCATTTCTTGCATACAGTAAAACCTTGACTCTTCTTTTGCTACAGAAAATGAAAGTTTTATCAGATCTATTAATATCTGTTTCAAAAGCTGAGAGACAAGAAGCAAGGATGAGAGTACGCCAGGATTCCTTGAGACTTGGCAATGTGGGTATCATAAGGTAATCCGGTCTTTATTCTTTTTATTATCTCTAGTTGATCTGTTTTTTATCAACCATATAAAAAACTTAAGTGTATATATATATATATATATTGAATCAATGAACTTGTTAGATGTACTGATTGATAAATAATTACTAAGCTTTGGAAAGCCTATATAATGATGAATATTACTGTATTGGCCTCTTTACATTCATATTAACCTTGATGGCAGAATAGTTTTGATTTGTATTATGAGGCAATTAATTGTTCTTGATAGGAAAGTCAGAATTATTTCTCAGTCGACAGTTAAAAGTGCTGAACTGCACTTTTTATGCTATGAATATTGGGTCTAAGTAGTTGAACTACTCTTTCGAATTTTTTGTTGCTAAGTTATTTTGTTCATTATGTATTTTACGGAACTTTGATAGAGCTGGGACAGTCATATCTGAGACCTGGGAGGAGGGACAAGCACTGAAGGATCTCAATGTGCAACTTGTACGATCTCACTGTATTAAACTTGTTTTTATTACGGTTCTTTGAAGCTTCTCACCTTTGATTTGAGCTTATTTGCTTGCACGAGATTTCATTCTTACCTTTCTTGTCCAGCGGAGTTTGTTGGAGACAAAGGAGGCTGTTGAAAGGCAGAGAAAATCTCTAAAGAAACGCCAATCAGGTCATCACTTTTCTTCGTTATCCATTTCATGTCAAGTGCTTTTTTCTTTCTAATAGCCTTTTTCTGACGATTTCAGAAATTGTATTTTCACCACTATTGTGAGATCTAACAGTGCTTTTCTGTTTCTACAGATAAAGTCGATGCAGCTGAAATAGATGGCGGCGGGCTTCAGGAAGAAGACATTCTAATTCAGGATGAAATTTACAAGTCCCGCCTGATGAGCCTCAAGCGTGTAAGCTTATTACTTGTAACAATCTCTGTTGTTATTTTCTTTTTAGATATATCCTTCACACAAATCCTTTTAGGAAGAGGAAGCTCTAATGCGCGAAAGGGATCGCTGTGAATTGGAGAAGGGAAGGCTCATTCGTGAAATGAAACGTATAAGGGATGAGGATGGCTCTCGTTTTAACAGTTTCCCAATACTGAATCATCGTTATGCTCTGTTGAACCTTCTCGGTAAAGGGGGATTCAGTGAGGTTTATAAGGTCAGAGTTTTTATATTCATGTTTTTGGAATGTGGATTTCAATTCAGCAAAATTGTCATATGCTTTTTTCTTTCTAGTATTCATGAGGATTGAATGTTTTTTATTTAGTGAAGTTCGATCTGAAATGTTGGCAGGCTTTCGACTTGGTGGAACACAGATATGTTGCTTGTAAGCTTCACGGTTTGAATGCTCAGTGGAGCGAAGAAAAGAAGCAAAGCTACATTAGACATGCCATCCGGGAATACAACATTCACAAAACACTGGTTCACCATCATATAGTTCGACTGTGGGACACATTTGAGATTGATCAGAACACCTTCTGCACCATCTTGGAATACTGTGGTGGTAAGGTTCATACAAACACTCTGTTTTATACGAACAATTGAACTTTTTCCGGGAGGAAATAAATTCAAAATCACATAACCTTCGGTATGAGCTGGGATCAGCTGCTGATCCGGTCAAGTCAACATAGTGCTTATTTGATCAGATCAACATACCCTTTAAGCGTGCATATGCTGATCTGGTCAAATTACGGGATCTGCCGCTTCTGTATATATATATTTATATATATATATATTGCTTCTAAAAAACCATTGAATAATCCATTATGCTTCAGAAAAATAGTGCAATTTATCACCTCACGAGGGTTTCTTTAACTGTTTTTTTGGGTTTATATTTCAAATTTTAAAATTATTTTGTTTGGAGATTTCTTTTCTAATTTGGATTTTTTAACCTCACTTATTTAAGAGAGATTCATTTGCATTTCCCCTTTACATTATGTAACATAATCGAATTTATTCTGCACCATATCATGTTTGTCACTTTGAGATTTTTCCCCCTCTTTGTACCAGGCAAGGATTTAGATGCAGTTCTTAAAGCGACGCCCATATTGCCAGAGAAAGAAGCTAGGATTATCATTGTCCAGATATTTCAAGGCCTCGTGTACCTAAACAAACGACCCCAGAAAATAATTCATTATGACTTGAAGCCAGGAAATGTTTTGTTTGATGAATTTGGCATTGCTAAGGTCACTGATTTCGGCCTCAGCAAGATTGTGGAGGACGACGTCGGATCCCAGGGCATGGAACTTACATCTCAGGGTGCTGGGACATATTGGTGAGTTCTTAACTTATTAACATTTTAATCTGCAGAAATTGCCGTTTCATTTGAATATATTGAATGTCGTTTGCAAAATTATTTTGACTATCCGTCGGTTATTTCCGGAAATGTTTGATTCTTATAGCTTACATTATTTTTAGGTATCTTCCCCCGGAATGCTTTGAACTGAACAAAATTCCTCTCATATCCAATAAGGTCAGTAGCATTGCAGTTCATATCCTTGTATCTCCTTCTTCGATATTACGATCATTTTTTGTAATTTCAAATTTAAAATTTTTGGGCGTGGAAAATAGTGGTCTAATGAAATGTTTTATAAAGTGTTTGTTTTGAAAATAATATTTTTGTGCCGATTTTCCCAATCATCATATGTAGAACATGAAGACAGCTAGGGTATGTTCTTTCTGCAAAAACAACCCACATGTTTTCCCAAAAAAATTGATATATTACACCTTCATTGTTTTTATATTATTTACACAATTTTCTATATCTCACAGAAAAAAATATTCTTTCAAACCATTTCGCAAAACAAACACACCCCTAGACCTGGCAATTGGTCAATTTGTGTCGGGTTGAATTTTTTAAATGGGTAAAATCACTCGTCCTTAACCCGATCTATTTATTATCGTGACTTCTTTTTCCGATATTACCATCATTTTTTGCAATTTCAAATTTAAAACTTTTGGGCATGGAAAATAGTGGTCTAATGAGATGTTTTATACAGAGTTGGTTTTTGAAAATAATATTTTTGTACTGATTTGCCCAATCAGCACATGTTTTTATTTAACACATTTGTATTATATTAAGCGTATATAGTGTGTTGCTTACTCTTATATATCGTGTGTTGTCAGCACTGGTGTACGTGTATATATGTACATTTTACTATACTATGAAAAGTGCATTGAAAACATATATGAATTAGGCATCTATTTGTTGTGTTGTGGAAACAGGTTGACGTATGGTCGGCAGGAATTTTGTTGTACCAAATGTTGTTTGGGAGACGGCCATTCGGGCATGATCAGACACAAGAACGGATTCTGCGCGAAGACACTATCATCAAAGCCCGGAAAGTCGAATTCCCTACAAAGCCATCTGTATCAAATGAGGCAAAAGTAAGTTCTTCCACTTTTCTTACATGGATTGGTTCTAAAGATCTTCCACTTTTCTTACATAGATTGGTTTTATTCTCTTCAATCCTTTCCCTTACAGCTATTTTTTTATGCGAATATAGGATTTCATTCGTCGATGTTTGACATATAATCAAGCGGAGAGACCCGATGTTTTGTCCATTGCGCAAGATCCATATCTCAACTACACCAAGAAATGATTCGAACAAAACTTAGCTACACTCATCAAATTGAGCTATGTGGCTATGAAGATACTATCTATACTATCTTACAAACTTTCTACAGAAAACTCGAGGTGATATTGGTATAGTTGTAAGCTCGCTATGTCCCTTTTGTTGTTCTTAGCTTGTGTTTGTCTAAAGTAAACCACATATGTTTTTGTATTGTATCGCATCGACGATTTGTTTCTTTTATTTATTTATTTATTTTTGAGTTTTATGTTTTTATGATGTTTAATAAAAATATATTATTTTAGCCGTTAAGAGTCAGTATCAAATTATTGTTGAATTAAATTTGAAATAAAAAACTAAAGGAGAAAAACCTCAAAATGTAAAGATATTTTTTTATTTTGAAGTTTTTTCTGAAGAAGAGTTACTATATAGATTGAATGCTGAAAGTAAATATTGGAAATACAAAGTTTGTTGAAATTGTGTATTTGGTTAGTTAGATTGTTGGAAATGAATTTTTTTTAACGTTAAAGTATAAAAATTGCATAGGAAATATAAAAATAATGAATATGTGTAACGTATTAATATTTTTGAGAAAATGTGTGCAAAAAAATTGTAAAAAGAATAAACTCTGAGTGTTTATTTGAATTTTTATTAAAATAAAAGTATTAATGTAATATTTTATGAAATAAAATAGTATATATATTATTGAATATTGTGGGGTACTAATAGCTTTAATTTTGTTTTAAAATCACAATCAAATACATCTTAAGATTTGATTACTTTTTAATATAGACCTTTTAAATGAAAAATTATATTTAACAATGTATTTTAAATAAAAAATAAAAAATATTTGTTTGATATGATATTTTAATTATAAATTAAATTTAGAATATCATGTTTGAATAGAAAATAGTTAGAAAGAGCATTTGTTTGGACCTTTGATTTAGGTTTGCTTTAACCCGGGCTCACTTGAAATGGGCTTTTCTTTTATTGGGTTTTTTTTGTCTGGATCAGGTCAGATTATATCCAATCTCTTATTTTAAGAGAAAAATAAATAAGTAAATAAATCTGTATGTTTGAGAACTAAATATTTATTTGGTCTACTAAATTTTTTAATATTAAGTTTTTTTTTTTTTAATTTCAAATATTTTACAATATATATTATATATATATATATTTTTGGGTATATCTCAAATATTTTACAATAATTTTAAAAAATTATTAAATATATTTAACATGTGTACTATATTTTATTACATATCACTCAAATAAGAAAAATATAAATATACATTTCTCCCTGTTCAAATATTAAACTATTAGTATTATATAATATAAAAAAATGCTATTTGTGTAAATATTAAAATTGTAAAAATATTTTTAATATTGAATAAATAGTATAATTATTAAAAAAAAATACTCCATCCGTCCCAATACAATAGTCTTGTTTACCATTTTTGTCCGTCTTAAAACAATAGTTTTATTTCCATAAATGTTTATATCACCATAAAATTATCCCTATTTTTTTATTATTAGTACTTTCTATACTTAATAGACTCACAAGGGCAAATAATTTTTTACTCATACTTTTATCAATTATCAATATAATGTCAATATTCCTTGAATCTCGTGTCAACTTCAAATAAGACCATAGTTATAGGACGGAGAGAGTAATAAATATTTTTTTTGGAACTTACGGAAATATAAGGGAAGGAAAGTCGTACTTCTTTTGCACTTACATTGTTAAACATTAGTATAATATTGATTTATAATAAGGACAAAAACACTTTTATTAATAGCGTAATATAAATGTTATACTCCCTCTGTCCATTTACAAGGGTTACATTTACTTTTGGCACGTTGTTTAAGAAATAATAGTATTTTAATTATAGTGAGTAGTTAAAAGTAGTGTAATGACATTTTTGCCCTTACTTTTTTGTGTAAAAGTAACGATGTGATGTAAAGTAAGGGTATTTGTGGAAAAAAGTAGGGTATTTAATGAAATGTAAACTTTGTAATTACACGTCCCAAAATAGAAACATATAAACTTTGTAAACGGACGGAAGGAATATTAGATAAGTAGCACGAGTACTTAAAATTAAGAAACGACACACTTATTTTTGTGACAGAAATAAATGAAAAATAGAACATGGCACCGAAAGAGTACTAAAACCCGTACCAAATAATTTTAAACAAAAAAATACACTAACACCTTCAAATCCCAAATGGAAATGCAAATACTATAACAATTGCAGATATTGAAAGAAATCATCAACCAAATCAGTACCAAAAACTTAAATTCTAACAAGAACACCATGCATGCATTGCCACAAAATCAAATCAAAGCAAACCCTATTATATATTCCCTCCCCACACACAAAAAAAAACTTTCATATTCAGCACATAAGTATAATCAAAGTTCAAAAGATAAGGCATAGCCATACATACCTCTGCCTGCAGGGTTTAGGGTTTAGCAGCATCATCTTTCGAGAGATTCGCCGGATATTTGATTGCATTCAGCTCAATTTTCCTAAGGGCAGCTCGATCAAGATCGATCCCACACATATCTGATAGCCTGATTAAGTATAGAAGAACATCTGAAAGCTCTTCCCCTAAGTGAACCTTTTCCTCTTCTTTCCAGTCAGGTAAGCCTTTTTTAACCTCTCCTTTCCATTGAAATATCTCTGAAAGCTCCCCCACTTCCCCAACCTGTTTTTACAAAATTTATTTAGAAGAAAGCCAGCATTAGAACTCATACTTTACGCAATAGCTGCGTAGCGGATTTCAGAAGAGAGCAGGGGCAGCTTATAAATTCAATAATACTCTCTCCGACCCGTGTTAATATATACATTTTATATTTTAGTAACTATACCCCACTTTTTTTTACATATATACTTACTTTACAATCACGATATTACTTTTATATTTAAAAAAATAAATAAATAAAAATAATAAAATTGTCTTACACTACTTTTAAGTGTTCACTACAATTAAAATAATATTATTTTTTTAACTTTGCATCAAAAGTAAACACACACTTTAACATGGAACGGAAGAAGTATACTATATAATCTTCATTATAAGTAAGTTTAAATTTCACAATATAACATTACATTTGTTATTTGATAAATATAGATTTTATACTATTACATTAGAGTATATTATAGCTACTTCTAGCTCTAGAAAGGAAAAGAACATTCTACAATTTGACGAACATACAATAGAAAAATGGATAAAAATGAAGAAGATGAAGAACTTTCATACAAAAGAAGTAGAGGTGAGGATGATGAAAATAAATAAAATTGTTTATTGGATATTGATATTGTAAATTTTTTTTTAAAAAAATGATTAATTTTGATTAGTTATCTATCAAAATAGTTGTAATATATTTATTTTTGCTTATATAACTATTTACCAACTATGATTGTATATGTTTTTTTTTGCAATTCTATTGGTTTTTATTGTAAATTTGTATATAATGTATAAATTCTTAAAATTTTTAATTACAGTCATCCCTATAGCATTTTAGCGGATTATGTAACACTATTCGAAATTGACAAATTATGGTAGAACTGCTTTTGTGCAGATAGGGAAGTGTTTGTCTCTCAGGGATAAGGACGAGAAAAGCGCTGCTGTTTGCAGAATTTTTGCACTCGGAAAAAGACATCTGCCAAACATGTCCTTTCTATGGTCTAAAGTTTTCTTCGCAAGGAAAAGAGACATTCGAGTTTAAACAACGCATTCAATCGATAATTCGATGAAAACCTATTCGAACAAATAAAAAAATCAACAAATGCAGCAATCATTCTTCTGCTTAAGCGTCGATGATTTTCTATACAAAAATCGATTCGAAGCATAATCTGGAAAATGAAACCAGCTTTAGCCGACGCATTCAATCGATTATGGAAAAATCAATGCTCCAATCAGCAATGTTCTCCGCTCAGATTCAAAACATCATTATCAATGGCTTTTCAATGAAACTAACGGGAAAAAAAGTTTCTAAAAATCATCTAGCACAGCGATTTAATAAAATCGAAGAACGGAAACGAAGGAAGTTCAACTCCAACCAAAGCATTAATGAACCGCAAACGCAACAGTCGATACTCCAATCAATAATCAGCAAAACTCTCCATCCAAATTCCAAATATCACCGTCAAGTATAGTAATAGTACCATAGCGAGAAGAAGGTTGCGCGGGGTGTGGTGCTTCTCCCAGTCTCGTTCCTTGGCGAATTCATCCATTCTCCTCTTGAGAAGATCGAGAGTGACCTTCTGATCCTCTCCGCAGTGCTTGTCTGCATTCATAGTGCGGATTCTTCGCCGGTGTGAACAGCGGAAGGCAAAACGACGAGAGAGAGAGAGAGGGGCAGTGAGTGTGAGTGGCGAATGGCCTGTATGTTGTCGGTACGGAAATGAAAGCCACGCAAGCGGGATATATAAAGGGAGGGTTTGTTTGATTTTATTTCAAATCGAGGTTTATAATATTAAAAATATATTTATATAGTATTATTTTTTAATCAATTACATAACTCTAAATGACCCATTTAATTTGAGATAAAAAAATATATAAAAATGATATTTATATAATATATTGTAATATATAATTATATTTTTAATATTAAATATATAATTTAATTACAAAAAAATAATAATAAAATAAATAATTTATTTTGAAAAAAAATAAAATAAAAAAATAAATAATTTGTTAAGACTGGAGAGTTGTAAAATATATATATACTACATATACTCATTATTTTTATATTATTTATATAATTTTTTACATTTTACATTAAAAAATAAAAAATAAAACAAAAACACAAAACAAGCACACTTGTCTTTACTAAAAAATAATGTGTACAATTATACTTTTATAAATAAATATAAAATTAAAAGTATTTGTAATTGATGGTATAGTTAATAGTTACTTAAACTAAAATGTATTCCCTCTGTCCCAAATACCATGTCCACGTTGCCGTTTATGTCCGTCCCACGTACTATGTCACTTTCTTTTTTTGAAAAATGATTACACTTTAATTTCATTTTAAATTTTTTAATTTTATCTTTTTAATTTATTTTAATCTTAATTTATAATTATTTATATTATAGGATAATTATTTTCACTGATATATTTTTAATTATCTACTAATTACGCTAAAATACTGTGTCTGCGTCTGGTACGGAGGGAGTATATAGAATTGATGATATAGTTAATAGTTACTAAAATTAAAATGTATGTCGAGGAGAAGACATACTTTTCTTAAAAGTAAAATTTTTTAAAAAATAGAATGTGTTTATTTGAGTTTGGATTGGTAAGATTTTAAATAAAATTTGGTGTGATATTGTGTAGAAGAAAATATAAATATATATGATTAGGAATGAATTTTTTTGTTAAAGCTGATTATGTACTTAATATTTAATTTATAATTTAATATAGTATATACTAGTATTAAAATATCATATTAAATTATTATTATACAAACATAAATTATTACTCATATAGAGAAATAATCAATTGTAAACAAAAATAAATATTAACAGTAAAAATAAGAAAATCCTGACATAACTGAAATATGGGCCGGTCTGCAATATTAGGCCCATAAAAATTTTTCGAATTGCCGGCCCGTTAATTATTGGACCAGTCTTCTTCAGTTGCATTTGCATTTGATTGAAACCCTTCTCTAACCACCAAAACCGCCCAAATTTCATGTCCTGCTGAATCCGATCAGGCCATCTGACGAGCTGCAGCGATGGCGGACCCGAATCTTCGTTCAGGCAGTGGAAGCTCTGATGCCCGGAATATCCGCTGCCCGCACTGCGCCGGTCCCCTTTCGAAAGAAATGGTACAATCGACTGATATTTTTGTAAATTTTTGCACTTGTAAATTCGTTTAGCATTTTGATTATTTTGTTCGATTGCAGGAGACTAGCGAGTGGACAGTTCCCCCGTTTATTAGAGACAGCTTTTCTATGGTTTGTATTAATGGAACTATTTTTTTACTTTTTTATTTTTCGTGTTCTTTCTTGTTTTTAAATAAAAAAATTGTTCGTTGATTTAGATAGGATCAGCTGTCGGCGGCACTGCAGGAGCGTTTTACGGCTTTAACCATGGTATGATTTGCTTGCTAATCTATCAGAGTGTGTGTAATTCTATTAATTTCATGGAATGTGATTACTTGTGTCAATGTTTCAGTGTGTTAATGGAAAATGAATGCTCTTTGTCCACCCATTGTATGATCTTTTCTGTTAGATGAAATTGGGGTTTGGTGTGACTAGAAAGATGATACTGTTCTGATACTTGTAAAATTCATTTGAAGCTTTAATAAATCAAGCATACAATCACTGGTATATTTCAGTGACCTTTGAAAGAAAACCATTAGGAATTGGTTACTAGCAACTCGATTTAATGGTATTCCGGCTCATTCGTGTGCTGTCTTCTCTTTCTTTGCATTAGATGTTAGTTGTTTTTATTCTTTGAAGAAAAGAATATATTGTAAAGAAGATGCTTTCTTCATGTTCTCTCGTCTTCTACTGCAGCTATGCCAATTGTAAGGAAGTGGATTAAAGGACCAATGTGGTTGCAGTTCCTCATTGGTGTAAGTTCTTGAGCGTTCTTGGATCTTATTCTTTTATTTTTTCCTCCTGTTTGTTCATGTCATCACGTGTGATTGCAGTACTTCTATTTAAGGATTAGGGTCATTTATAATAAGTGTAAGTTATTGATTCTTCTACGAGATGTAAATAGATTTTGTTATTATGTTGCACAATGGCTTCAAACCATGATGAAATTATATACATTCCTCTAAGGGTGTGTTTGTTTGGGGGATTGGATTGGATTTACACTATTCATCCAATTTTTTCCCCCCAAAAACATCAAATCAAATACCTATTTTTCATTTTTTATATTATACTAAAAAAAAATTTTACATTCAAAACATCACATCAACACCTATTTATATCACATCATACAACTATTCAAATTCAAAATTTTTACTATTCAAATCTCAACTCAAAATCCAAACCCTCAAACAAACACACGCTTAAATATATTTAGAGGCAAAAAGGGGGTCTGGCTGGTAGGGTTGGATCCACCATGTGTCAATAGAGTCCTAATTTGTTAGACTGGACTGCAAACCCTGTTAAATTGCATTCTTGTCTTTCTGCTCTCCCTCCCCATTTTTTTTTTCCCATTTATCTTCAATTTCTGATGTGTTATATGGATACAGGCGCCACCAGTCATTGTTTTCTCTTCAGGATGTGCTGGGTTAGCTGGTAAGACATTTTTCTATCTGAGTTACTAATGCACCATTCCTGCATACATGATTTAAATTTTCAACTAACTGTCAGGGCATCTGGTTTTTGCACTTGATACCATTACACATGTGTAATAGTTATACATCTCCTCTGTATTACAAAGAAATAAAAATCGAACAAAAGGTCTGATAGGCCCTACCATCGTGTTCCAGTTTTTAAAATCCCTCTTTAATAAGAGCCTTGTGCTAGCCTCTCTGGATCTAAGTGAAATGACTGGAAAATGGCCGCTTTAATGAGCTCTATAACTTTATTGATAAAGCGTTTCTTGTGATGCTTTATTTCACAGTTAAAAAGTAATCCCTTGTGTCTGATGTTTTGGAGATAGATAGTTTTCTAACTGGGAAACTTTTTCAATGAATAATATATCCTAAGTATTTGTAAGAGTAAAATATTATGGCCCGCCATGTGAATGAATCTGCTAAGGATTGCTTATACATTTTTGAAATGATCTTTTAGTGGTACTTTAAATGCGGAGACAAATACAGTGGTGTTAAGTTTTCTTGGCTTATTGTAGAAGATGAGCTGGTAAGAGTAAGTTATTTTTAGAGTACAATAATACTATGAAAGCACCCTCTGTCCTTAACTACATCATTCTTATGTCATGTCTACTTGGCTGCTTTTTAAATTTTTTTGCCTATTCTATCTATTGAATTCTTCTCAAATCCATTATTTGCCTCAGAGAGCATAAGCGGCTCGCATGCTGACTGCAAAGTTTTGCTTATTTTATTTTAGTGATCTCATCACTTGCATTTGTGGCTTTATAGGCTGTTTATGTTGAAAAGAATCTCATCATGTGTAGTAGATTTATAGACGATAAGGGAGAATTTCCAATGCATTATGGTTTGGCATTAGTTCAAGTATTCTGACCTTTTTTGGTTTGTATGTAGTGATTGCTGTCAAAAAGCAATAAAAAATTTTCAAAGGTTTTACCTGTTCATTTTTTAAAGTTGGGATCTTATGGGCGACAACATCTTTATGCATGTAACTTGTACAGGTGGTTCCATTCCAGCCCTGGCTCAACTTGCATCCTCATCTTATCATGCCATAATATCATCCTCCCCGGCTCCACCTTCGTCCTCATAGCATCGGAAAATTACAAAACCCCAAGTCATTATTGGCTGTTCGTCATAAAGCAGAAAGGAAGGGTTCTCAGAGGACTGCTAGAATGTATATTTTGATGGTCTGTTGATTGGTTTACTTATGGATTTGAATGCCGTATGTCTCTCTCAAAAAATCAATGGGCTTGGTGCCTGTAATTTAGTAATTGCATAGGCTAGGGAATGTATTGTCACCAACAGTATGGTAATATACAAAACTCTCTGTTCTGTTTGTATAAAATAGGATAAACCTCATAGCGTGAATTGTCAGGCGAATAATCTTCTTGTAAAATCCGAGCAATTAAATGCTCCAAAATGTCATTTAAGTACCTTTTTGGCCATATTGATATCCTTTTATACCATTTCTGTCTTGGATGGGCCACTATGTCTTTTAACAGATTAGCATTTAAATTCACTTGCTTCACAAGCTTTTTCCTGAGCTTTAAATAAAATATGCAGTATCAGTTTAATGTGTGTTTTTACATGAATACCCTCCTTGCTGGTAGCTCTATTTCTACAGAGACTTGGGCACGCGTTTGTTCAAGCAAATATGGGATTAAAATGTGATTAAGATCTCACCACCCGAAGGTACATCCTGTTTTTAGCACTGAATCTTTCCGTTTGTCGTATTTACTAGTGATTATCTTACACAGGTATCTCAGGAGTGAATAGATTCTTTAATCTAAAGCCATCCATTCGAAACTGGACACTTCAGTCGCTTCGTCATCATTTACTTTTATTGGCATCTTGGCTATATACATATGTTTATCTTCTTCTTGAAATCTGATAGTGCTCGGTGAGATGCATATATCATCATCATCTGCTACAAATGCTGTTTGCAAATATCTGGTATTGCAGAAAGAGGCTCCCACCAGCCAGGTAATTTGCAAATCCCACAATGTGTGCTGTTTATGTCTTGGCGTAAAACATTAAATGCCCCAAGATTCTCAGGATAAGTAGAGGACAAGGGTGCAATTCCAGTTCAGATTGTGATTTCTTAAAACACTGTTTTGCATTGCTCTGCATAGGGGGGCCATTATTCTTATGTACATATATGTGTCGTAACAAAATTGATTTCCAACTATTTGAGGCTTAGCTCATTCGCCCCTTTACGGGACCACTTCCATGTGCCCCTGGCAGTAGCTGATTCTTATTACACCTTGAGTGACACTTTATCATGCTTCCCATATGATTACCATTATGGACGTGTCTGATAGAAGGAGATGGGGATTGATATTTGAAACCATATTAGTACCTTGTGTAAGGTTACTCGGCACGCCCCTAAGCTATTGCTTTTGGGCATATTTTTGGGCATTCATTTATTTATGCTTCATTTATTAGGTTCAATTGTTTAGTTGGTCATCAAACTGTCACTTTGTTCATAGTTATCCTCATTATGTTAGTTGTTTTCGCTTCCATCGGAAAAGGGCTAAACTACACTAAAAAATGACTGCAAGTTGTAGTTTAGGGAATTCTAACATGCTCTAATATAATCCATTCATCCCCAAATTATTAGCTAGTTTTGCTTCTAGCACGGTTTCTTAGATAGTATGAATTCTGATAACTTCTTGTTTATTTTCTCCTAATTTTTTTTGCGAATGTTTTTTAGATTGTACTAAAAGAATGTAATGAAAATTCAATACAAGAATTGTAAGAGCTTTAGAACATCTTATATTTCTAAATTATAAATAATTAAAAAAACAAAAATGGACAAAAGTAGTGCATATATTGAGTGGTTTTGAGTTTTATTTGGATGGGAAGGAAAATTGGATTTAGAAATTAAGATGTATAAATAATAATACCAAATGTCACGCGGGACACCTCTTGATATGATAAGAGCATTGTATGGCTAGTAGTTTGTGTTGGTGAGACTTCTTGGGTGCCTTGCACTTATTATCGTCGAATACTTTAGAGCTACTACGTAACATATCTATACATGTAGAAGAAATTTTACTCATACTAACTTGAAAATGTTGTAATATAACTGATTGATCAAGTAGAGCATCGAGTTAATGATGTCTAAAATTTCTACGGTGGTTTTGTGAGCATGCCTTAAAACATTTGTTAACATCATTATATGCTCGACTCTTGTTTGCTCATTTATAAAGTAAATATTATGCTTGTGTTGTGTTTAGATATGTTTTGGAAGTATTGATTGTTTGGATTAACTTAGTTTGAATAAAAAATAGGTATTTGATGTCATGTTTTGTATAGAAAAATAGTTTTTTATGTTTTAACTGAAAAAAAAAGTATTGGGTGTCATATATTTTGAAAAATAAATATTATCAGTGAATAGTGACAAAAGTGATTTACATTAACCTGTACGAAAACCTTCATTTGTATGAATATTGTTAACATTTAGGGAGTCGACAACCTAAACAACACTTTTAGTACAATTCTGTGTTTTTTACTGCAATTTAGAGTGGGACAGAGATGGAATGATGGAGCCATTACAACAGTTGAAAATTGGTAAGAAATAAGTGAGAAAGAGAATCTCTATTATTATTTTATTTATTTATTTATTTATTTTGATGGGGATGATGATGTTAGGACGTATATAGTAAGAAAAACATGCTAGTATGGAGAATTCAATACTTTGTCATATAATCATTGCATATAGAAACATCTTGAAACTTTTGCAGCAGAATAATTCATTCACTCTTATTTCCTTCATGCCAGAATATCTCTGTCTCTTCTCTTGCAGGAGGAACATGTGTACATACAAAAAACACACACACACACGCACACGCACACCACACTCAAAAGAACACAGCCCACAACCCGAAAACACCTCACCCGAGAGACATCAAAAATGGTAAGAAGAAGCATTCATTCTATGTAGTAGTAGTAGTGGTAATGACAAAATTGTAACTCAATTGGACCGGATAATCTTTCTTACCTATGGCAAACACACTTGTAGTGGTACGCGCTGTTTATAGGGTCGTTGCCTTCCACAGGGACTTGCTCGGCTCGACACTTGTACCTGCATCCTCTGCATTCGTTGTAGGTGCATGTTGGCGCCACTGATCCAATCAATCCTCTTTTTGGGTTGTCCTAAGACAATGGAAGAGTTCGTAATGGTAAGCAATCAATCTTACACTATAGTTTTATTACATACTTGGTGTTCTTGTCATTTTTTTTTTCTTTTGGTTTTCGTTTTACTAACCTTGTAGTTTCTATCCCCTTTTGGCATCGAAACTTGATGCACGTTCGGATTGTTGTCGTGAAGCGTTATTTGAGCTCGGGAACCTTCAGCCTCTGGATAATGTATATGTAAAGGTTAGACCTTTTTTTCCTAATTACCTTGTTGAAATTTCGCGCGAAATTTCAATCTAGAACTGAATGTTATTCTAAAGTTAGATTTTTTTTTTTTTTGAGAGTGATAAAAACACTTGTAAGAAAGAAGTAAATGAGGAAACTAAGGAAAGAGACCTTGTAGTAAAACAAGAAGTGCTGCACAAAACACAGCTAAGAAGAGCCATTGGTGATGATGATAAGGATCACGGTGACGATGACGACGACGACAACATTGATTTGCCATTGTTGTTGTTGTTGTTGTTGTGGGAAGCATTGGATGAAGGGAGTTTGTTCAATGGCTGTAAGAAGCAGTGTGTTGCTTATGAACAAGGGGGATGTTGAAGATAGATATATAGATATAGAGTGAGAAAGAGATAGAGAGAGAGAAAGAATTGTGGATGAATGAATATAGACCATAAGGAGATATACACAGCCCAAAATTATATATGCAGCTGCATTGCAGAGGTCCCCAACTGACAATATGTATATATCTTGTATGTATATATAATATATATATATATGTACACACTCGAAGAAGCACTGGATTGTTCCATAGGCCAACAATTTTATTTTATGTTTTTTTATGACGTAAGAATACGGAAAAGTTACTTTTTTGAACGTGCATTAGATAAACTACAGCCGAGAATAGCTATATGAAAAAAAAAAAATTCTTTTTGACAAATTCGATCAAAAAGACTACATAAAAGTTCAAACTTATAATCTTGTGGTGAGGGGTGGCTCCTAGTAGGAGCAGGGTGAGCAACTGCTCAGGGTTCCTAATTAATAAAATGTATATTTTAAATATTATCTATTATTATTATTAAATTTTAAAATTAAATTTTAACTTTTAATTTATATTTTTTTTCTTCTTCGTAATTAACCTATTTAATTTTAAAATTAAATTTTGATTTCTAATCATATATATATTTTTTTATTTCTTTTTAATCGTCTACACCTTCCTTCAGTCCTTCTTACTCTTTGAACTCAGACAGACCGTCTTTCGTCTTCTTTTCTCAAATTAGCATTGTCCCGACGGTTGCATTCAACCTCTTGTCCAATCAACGCCAATTAATAATATTATTAAAAATACATTTTAATCATGTAAAAGTAGGACCTATAATTCATTTTCGCACAGGGCTTAAAAAAAGGTTGAGACGGCCCTGCGGTCATAAATTCCCTTATAATATAACTATTGAAGTAATATAAATAATAATATTTTGTATGGAAATATTAATTTTTATGAATTGATAAAAATATATATATATATTATTAATATATGTATATTATATTATTTTAATAATATTTATGAAAAAATTTGTCATTAAAAAATACTAGTGAATTATTTTTACCATAATATTCACTCGTTCATATCTATATAAATTTAATGTATTGCATATTCACAAAATAAGAGTATGAATGCATATAAATAGAAATTTAATTGTGAAACTTTTTAAAATTAGAATATCAAGAGTTGTGTTCTTTTTGGCATTTTATAATTTATTTTGTTGTTAGTTATTAAAAATTATAAATTTATTTTCAGAATTGTGACATGAAGTCGTTTTTATTATTTGTATAAAAATTTTGTAAGATAGCAAATTATTTTATTAAGAATGATATGAAACTAAAATAACAAATCCATAATAAATAAATACATACATTTAGAATAGAAGTACTAAAATTTTAAAATATCAAAATAAAATCACACGGTTACAGTACTGATTATGTCAAATTAATACACATAGAGAAGGCACACATGTTCTATGTAGCGAAGTACAATGTTGTATCATATAAAAATATGTATTGTAAAATTTTATATTTTTATTGTTCTGAAATCAATAATATATTGTACTATATGAAATTATATAGTATTGTTAGAAAATAATATCATGATCTATAAAATATATGTTTGTCTTGATAATATGTACTAACCCGGTCAAATCAAACCCAATCAACATTTAAATTGAAGCAAAAATTACACACACATATATATATATATATACACACGCACGATATATGGTCACACTTTGGAATCTAAAATAAATAAAATTGAATAACATAATACGTACTAAAGGAATATTGAAAGGAAAAAAACAATTATGATGAATGTAATGTAGTACAAATGTTGGGAGGAATATTAATTTAATTGGTTGTGATGAATTTCAACTGAGAGGATGTTTTTGTACTGTGGATAAAATTTTTGGGGTGTCTATTGCAATTACAAATTTTGTGGTTCATATCCCTCTCTAATCTACACTTCAATTAGACTCAGATTTTTAGGTTTATTTCTTTTTCAAAAAGGTTTTTAACATATTTCTCAAAAAAATATGTTATATATATTCATTATTTTTATACTCCCTCCGTCCTGGATACCGTATTTGCTACACTGGTAGATACGGTATTTTAGGAGGGGTATAACTAGTAGATAATTAAGAATGTATTAGTGAAAATAATTATCCTATGATATAAATAATTATAAATTAAAATTAAGATAACTAATTAGTTTAATTAAAATTTAAAAAAAAAATTAAAAATTTAAAATGAGATTAAAGTGTGTAATCATTTTCCAAAAAAGGAAAGTGACATGGTATGTGGGACGGACAGAAACGATAACGTGGACATGGTATCCGGGACGGAGGAAGTATTATTTACTCTATTTCTTTATTAAAATTACTCTATTTGGGTTTGGCACGAAAATTAAGAAAAATGAATATTTTATTGAAAAAAGTGATAGATAGTTGAAAATATTTTTGAAAATTTAGTTGAAAAGTAAAGTAAATAAAGAGAAAGAATGTAATAAAGTCAGTGGTATTTGTTACGAATAAAAGTTGAATTGAGGATAGTAATTAAATATTGATTTGTTGACTTTGCCAAAATTAATAATGGAATAAATTTAGTGGATAGACTAAAACGAAAAGTGAGAATAAATTTGGTGGACGGAGGGAGTATAAAATTTCTATATATTTCACGTCAAAAAAGTTTTTTAAAATCAAAACACAAAACAAACACGTTATAAATAATTTAAAATAATATTTCGTTTCGATAAAGTGTCAAAGTTACTACAAACATGGAAATTTAAAAGTTTTTTAAAATTTTAAAAAATATTTACAATAATACTTCTTTTGTTCCGAAAAAGTGTCAAAGTTACTGTTGGGAACTCACGTTTACGGATAAATAATTAATAATTGCGTATTCCTAATAGTTCAAAATTTCAAGTGAGAGGATCGTTATGCCGCAGTGGTATCAGAGTTCAGACTAAATCTACATACCCCACTTGCACCTGAAGGAACATAGTGCTTGAAATGATAGTAGATAATATGTTTTGGGGAATATATTTTGATTTGTTTGACAAAAAAATTATACAAGTAATGTTGGAAGATATAGATTAAGAGGTGTTTAAGTATTATTTGTTATAAATTAAATGTATATATATATTTTTAATATTTTTTTATTTTAAAATCACACAAACAATTATTTATTTTAAAATTAATAAAATAAAAACCATACAGAAAGCCCGTAAACTTTTTAAATATAAAACATATTATTTGGGTTAGCTTAACTAGGCCCATTATTGGCTGATCCTGTTTTGATACAGTAGTTTTAATATTGGTAAAAGTTATTACAAAATTTAATAATTAAATAAATATATATATACATTTTTAAATATATAATTATACTAAATAATCAATCCTTATTTTACCACCTAGAGACGTATTTTACATAGACAAAAAAAAAATGATTTATTATTTTAATTATTATAAAAAAAAAAAAAAAAAACCCTTCCCGCCAATTCCCACCTTTTGAAGAATACAAACTAAATAAAATAAATATCCGAAACCTCTTTCTTTACATTTTCCCTATTCCAAACAATCCCTTACCCTTACCCTTACCCTTCTTCAATTTTCCTGTAATAATAATCATACCTAAGCAAAGCAAAGCATCAATTCAATCAATACATAATATATATATACACACATATACACACATTATCCAAAAACCCTCTCAAATTTTCAATAAAAATTAAAATTCATCCAAACATGTCCTCCGAACAACCTCACGTCAAAGTACCATCATTTTCGACCTATTCCAATAGGATCATCATAAAAACCATCTTAGCCCGGCCCGACCATGGCGTCGGGCTGATCGGGCAGCCCGTAATTGTGGGCGGATGGGTCAAGTCCTCCCGGGAGTTCCGTAAGGAGCCCCCGGCGGCGGCCCCCGAAAATCGAGGGGGGCCGAAAGACGTGAGCTGCGTCGAAGTACTTCAAACAAAATTACCGTTTCTCCGAGCCATCATAAAGGCCTTTGGCGGCGAGCAACGGATACGAGACAAGCTCGACGCTATCGTCCCGAGGCTGCCGCCACAGCCGTCGATCTCGATTTTGAGCATCAGTGATGGATCTTGTCCGGCAAGTTTACAGGCAAGGATGTTCTATTCAGTGTATTAAATTTTGGGCATAATTCCAAAATTACTCTACTCTAGTAATTGAGTAATTTTGGGATTTTGGACACTTCAAAATAAAATACAATTTCATGTGTAATTTTTTTTTTTTTTTTTTAAATTCTATTGAAATTTTAGTCAAAATTTGAAATTTTTTTAATTAACCCGATTTGCTTAGAATATCCTTTTTTAATTTTTTAATTTTTTTTTTACGTGAATTCTCTCAAAATTTTTTATTTTATATATTATGCTAATTTTAAAGTATATATATATATATATTTTTTTTTTACATCAAATTATAATGATAGTGTAAAGGTAATTATTTTTAGTTTTTTGTATAAAAATAATAATGTTACAGCAAAATAAAAGTATTTATAAAAAAAAAAATAATAATAAATCTATAGTTACTATAAATTATTATTTTGTAATTTGAGGATTAAAAAAATATATATATAATTTATAAGTAAAATGAGAGTATTAATAAAAATGTATAAATTCCATTTTAATATTATTAGTTCAAATTCATTATTTTGTTTAAATTTATACTACTATAATTTATATATATAACAGTAAACAAACATTTTTTAATTAAATAATAGTAAAATTTTATATTATAGCATATCAATTATTTTTATTCTAAAATATCTAAAATTTCATTTAAAAAATTCAAATATTTTTAATTTTCATGATTCCCTTGAAATGAAATTTTCAAAATTCTCCATCAAAATTTATGTAAATGCGCATGTCGAAAATCGATTATAAAACTAAAATTTCAAATATCCTTAAAATTTTCATCAAAATTTCTGTAAATTTATAAGTCTGAATCGACATTCGATAAGTCGGACATATGAGGCTACGATCATTTTTAGTACAAGTTTGTGTTCTTGCATCCTCGTTTTCGATCAAAAGTTCGATTTTTCGACAGGTTCTTGTAGACTCTTCCTTAGCTTCTCCGAATCGGGTAATGCCGACGGGGACATGCATATTAGTCGAAGGACTAATGCAAAAGCCGTCGTTGCAAGGAAAAGAGTCCGTCGAGGTTAGAGCTGATAAGATTCTTCATATCGGCGTTGTCGATCCGGGAAGGTATCCTCTGTCCAAAAAACGCTTGCCTCTCGAATCATTGCGCGATTCTTGCCAATTTCGACCTCGTACCACAACGGTAACAATGTTGTCCTAATTCCTTATTTTGCATACACCCCTCTACTTGTTCCAGAAATTATTAATATTTCGTTTTCCTTTTTTAGGCCGTGTTAAAAATAAATTATAAAAATTAAAAAACTGCATTGTTATTCATAACGAAAATAGAGGTTTATTATAAATATATATAATATACCGACTTCATAGATTTAAATATAAATATACTAAATTTAAAATTGAACATCTAAAATATCTGCACAGGTGGCTTCGGTTACGAGGGTGAGAAGCGCCCTAACGCAAGGAACGCACGCATTCTTCCGAGAAAACGAGTTCTTACACGTGCAAATGCCCGTTATTACAACCTCGGACACCGAGGGCTCGGGCAAGATCTTCCAAGTACTAACTCCTCGACGGACGGAACAATGTCCAAACATCGAAACAATCAAGGCTTCCATCAAGGACAAAAATAAGCAAATCGAAGAACTCAAGCGAAGCGCGAGCAACGACGAGGCTTTAGTCGCGGCCGTTGACGACCTTAAGAAAACGACAGAGCTATTGTCGAAAATGGAAAACGAAGAGAAAACGAGGCACGGAAAATCCCGCGGCGAGACAAGCCGAGCGAGCTCGTCTGATGAGTTCTTTTCGAAAAAGACGTACCTTACGCCGTCGGGTCGCCTCCATTTGGAGAGCTATGCGTCGGCTCTCGGGAACGTTTACACGTTCGGGCCGAGATTCCGCGCGAAAAGATCAGAGACGAAGAAGGAGTCAGCAGAGATGTCGATCGTCGAGATCGAAATGGCTTTCTCGACGATGGAGGTAATTTTCCCATCTCATCTCGTCTCGTCTCGTCACGCTTCGATCAATTAATAATTTCAAATCGCACCTCAATGACGTCGGCTTCGATTTTTCAGGACTCGATGCGATGCGCCGAGGACTTCTTGAAGTTCATATCCAAATGGGTACTAGAGAATTGTACCGAAGATTTGAAATTCATCGCAAAGCGAATAGATAAACTTGTCGTTGAACGGCTACAATTGATCTTAACGAGTACGTTCGAGAGGATCGCCTACTCGGAGGCGATCGAAGTTCTAAAGAAGGTAGAGTTACTAAAACGGTCGTTTTTACATAAAACTATTTTTTAGAAGATACGTTTTTATCGCGCTATGTCTTGATTAGGTCGCAGGCGAAAAGTTCAAATTTGAGTCGGGCATATCTTTAAATGAAGAACACGAAAGGTATATAAGTACACGAACATATCTATATATATACTAAAAAGATGTGTGTCAAAAAAACGACGTGTAGGATATTTTTTACGAACTTTTCTATCGTAGCTATTTAGCGGATGAAGTGTACAAGAAGCCGATCGTTCTATACAACCATCCGAAAGCGCTTGCGCCGTTCTACGCACGGTCGAACGACGATGGGGAAACGGCTGCAACGTTCGATGTCATTTTACCGAAGGTAACGACCGAACAATCGAACGATAATGTCTATTTATAGAAACTCGACATATTTTAGAGTGTGCTTGTTTAGTATTTATGGTTTTAGGTGTTTTTATTGTGAGAAGTGAAAATTTATGAAAATATTATAAAGAATGATGTATTGTGTATTTTATTGATTTATATATATATATTATGTTTTTTGGTAATACTTTTTAGGAATCATATACCTTGAAAATACTAAATGAACACAATTTCACATTCTAAAAAACTTAGAAAATCTGTCTATGGTGAACTTAGGTCGGAGCGGTTGTAAGAGGGAGCCAAAATGAAGAACGGTACGACATATTGAACGCAAGGTAATGTCTACTATTCACGACTTTTTACTGAAAATATCAAATTAAATATTTATATTTTTTATATTATACTAAAAATTAATTTTATATTTAAAATGTCACTTTAATTTATTTTATAACACATCAACCAACTATTCAAATCAAAATTCAAAATCTCAAACAAACGACTCTATAAAATAATTGTCGGTTTCGATTCTGGATATCTTGAACGTTGTTGTTTTTACGTTGTATGGATCGTAGGATGAAGGAATTCGGAATGGCGGAGCGGGAATACGAATGGTACCTCGATCTTCGGCGACATGGGGCCGTTAAATGTTCGGGTCTCGGGTTCTTGTTCGATGCCATGGTTCTTTACGCGACGGGGCTCAACGATGTCCGAGATGCGGTCCCGTTTCCTCGGAGTTTCGGAAAAATTAATGACTAACGTACGGAATATATGGATGTGAAGTTCGACACGAATAAGGTTCGTGAAGAATAAGGAATGTGTCGAAAATTTGTATACATACTTTCAAAAGGTGAAAATTGTGTGTATATATATATATATGTATGTGCATATATGCTCATACACATTGATACTATAAATACAATACAAAGATATTTTATCTTTACTTGTGTTTTTACGACCTGTTTTTATTACTCTCTTCCCAAAATTATGCTTATTTGGCTGGCGCAAATTTTAATAAATTATATAGGAATGCCAATTAGAAAAAAAAAAAAAAAAAAAAAAAAAAAGATTTTATGTGAAATAAAAGTATATTTCAATAAAAAACATTATTTTACATTTAAAATATAATATAATATATATTTATATTATGATTCCTTCGTCTCAATATAATAATCTTGTTTATCATTTTTGTCTATTCCAAAACAATAGTCTTATTTCCATAAATAACCATATCACCATAAAACTACCCCTATTTTTTCATTGTTATTACATAATTGTCACTACTTCTTACACTAATACACTCACAGGAGCAAAAAAGTCTTTTTATCTATATTTTTTTTACCAACTACCAATATAATATCAATATTCTTTGAATCACGTGCCCACCTAATTAAGATAGTTCTGGGACGGAGAGAGTGTCAAACAATTATTTTAATTCATATAATTACTATTAAAACATTCAAACACAGAAATCAAATGCAAAAACACACCCAAAGAATTTTAATTTTATGTTGAGACGCTGGAAAGCTTGAATTGGTGCTTTGACTTTAATGTGTTTAAATGACATGTGAAATTTGTGTCCATCTTCTTCGTGAGGTTAGCTATTGTAAAATTTTGGTCAATGAGGATGAATCATAGCGCGTGTTCTTTTAAAATTAGTTTTCTTTTAGGAAAAAAAAATGTTTGAGTGATAATTTGGATTTGAAATTTTGTAAGATAAAATATTTTTACAAAAATAAAAAATAAAAATGCAATAAATGTATAATAAAATACTCCCTCCCCGTTCCATAAAAATGATACAATTTTTTATTTTTGTCCGTTCTAAAATAATGATACTATTTTCTTATTTAATAATTGTACTATTTATCTAACATAATTAATAGTCTTACAACTTTCAATATATTACACAAATATGATTACTTTTATATCACATAGTATTTTTGTCTTTTTCATTATAAACCAATATTATACTAATATTAAAAAATTTAAGTGCAAAAAATAAATGCGATTATTCTTTGTGACGGAGGTACTAATAAAACTAAACTCTAAGGAATAAAACATAGTTTGTTTGTTTGGTTTTGGTTTTGTTAGTTGACTATGTAATAAATAAACAAATAATGTAATATATTTTAATTTTGTAATGAAGTAAATAAACAAATAATGTAATATATTTTAATTTTGTAATGAAGTGTGTTGTTTGACTACATCATAAATAAATAATATGTATCCATTTAATTTTAAATTCTATTATTTAAAGAATTTAAAATTATTTTTTTAAAAAAAAATTGATTTAAATAGTACTCCTGTAATAGTACTTTCGTAAGAGTAATCCAAACCAAACACATTTTGACTCATTCTTTTTTTAATTTCGAAACCTTTTATATGTTGAATCTTAATAAATATTGAGTGTTTTTCTTTTGCTTAAAATCTTGGAAATTTTATTGTTTGGATTATACTTTTAGAAAAGTAATAATAATTTTTTTTACAAAATATTTTATTAAATATTATTTAAATACAAAATTTAAACCAAATGTTTTCAAACTAAACCCTAAAAAACAAACCCAAATATTCAAAGAATGATTTTTTACTTTTCAAAAAAGTTTTTATATACCAAAATAAAATTAAAACGCAATATAAACAAGTCAGTATTGTATGTTTTCCAAATTGCACTCTATTTACAAAGATATTTTAATAATACTAATTAACAATAATTCGTTTTTTTAAAAAAAAAAAATACCATATTAAATATTTCTTTCCTTAACTTTGAATGTATCCTTTTGGAGTTTTAGAATTTTATAATAAATTTTAAAAATAATTTTTATTTAATTAATGAAATAGTATAAAAAATTGTGACATTTTTTAAATCTTTTGACTTTATGTATAATAAAATAATTATATGTATAATGATATATTTATAATTTAAGAAAAAAATTAAGAGTATTTTGATATTAATATATAATTATTTTTACTAAAATAAATACTATGATATAAAAAGAAAAATCTTTAAATCGAGAAAGTAATTTCTATTTTCACAAAACATCGCTTTAGACTTTATCGTTTACAATAATTTCATCAAACACAATATATATTAGCGCACTGGAATTTTCTAACATAAGCAGCTTGGCTGAATTGTACTTTTCTGTCAGTAAATACACACACATTTCCTTCTCCTTTGGGTCATAGTTGGTATTTTTTTTTTAAAAAAAAATAAAAAATATATACTTATGTCTGTTGCTATTACTTTCTTTTTTTTTTTTTTTTTATGTACATTGAATAATAATAGTTGTAGCAGTAATAAAGCAGCCAACCGACCCACCCTAATGTTTGGTACAGTATTTATTAGCAACAGGAGGTGCAGATGCAAGTGCAAGTGCAAGCTCAGGTATGCCACCATTGCCCACTTGTCTTTCCTCTCATCAACTTTCTCCATTTATCTATTTCATTTCAATATACTCTGGCTTAGCTTGGCCACCAAGCCCCAGCTGTCCCTGTCCCTCCCACCCTGTCTTCCTATCACTAGGCCTTATTTATATACATAATTTCGAAAATTTTACACTATTTATCAATAATATTTTTTATAAATATATTTTTACAAAACAACATAAAACCAGTAATTTATGAAAATTCCTCAAAACTTCCGCTAAACGAAAAAGGAGTTATATGCAGAAATTTTGAAACTATAAGATAATCTCACGTAATTTTCAAACAATAAAAGGTTCCGTTCAATTTTTATAAACTACTGGTAAATTTTATATGATTTTGCCATTTTTATTTTTTTTTTCTTTTTACAAAATTTTCAAAATTCCAAAACTAGCAGTTAATTTCCACTTTTGTTGGTGACGATGATTATCAAACAGCACATGCAAAAAACTTAATGCACAAACAAAAGGTTTCCTATCCACCTCATGCTTAATGATTCCACCATTCTAAACCACAAAAAACACATGTATGTATGTATGGCTGTTCATGTCTCAGCTATCAAACAAATACAGATTCGAATCATGTAATTCAATTAGTTTCCAGATCCGAAAACGAATATCAATCACTCTCTGTGGCTTTTAGATTATATGTACTGAATACATAATACATATATATGTGTGTGTATATGCATCAAATCAAAAAATCAAAAAATTGTGTGTGTCATTTTGAATTTGCGTGGGATGATTGTGAATCCATACCTCTTTATGCGGATTTTCGTCATGATTTGTGGTGGTGGTGGTGGCGTTGGCTTCATCGGTGCTTTGGAACACAGTTTGGACGTAACTTTCTACGTCAATTTCCTCTGCGTTGTCAACATCTGTTAACTCGGGGATGAATGGCGGTCGTGGCATTTCGGTGATCGTGTTCCAATCGACGGCTCGGAAGAATTCGTGCGCTTTGATCTCGTGGACTGAGATCCGCTTCTTAGGATCCTTCTCCAGTAATTTTGCAATTAAATCTCTCAACTGTGTGGCCTCACCGGTCAGATTTGGTGCTCTGGATATGATCCGAGAGAAGGTGTCCTTCCGAGTCTCGCCGCGGAAAGGCGTTTTGCCGTAGAGCAATTCGTAGAGCATTATGCCGAGGCACCACCAGTCGACGGAGAAATCGTGGCCGTTGCCTAGGATGATCTCCGGCGCGACGTATTCCTCCGTGCCGACGAACGAGTTCGATTTCTCTACCGAGTCCGACTCGGAATGGATTGACTCGGATTCCAGCTGAACTGAGTCTTCGGGGAGGATCTCCGTGCAGCGGCGATTGAAGAAGGAAATGAGCTTTTTACTCTTCTTCTTCTTCGTCGTCGTCTTCTTCTTTTCCTTGTTTTCAGGCTTTGATTCGGATGATGTCGAGCGATTGTCAGGAGATTTGGCAACGAGTTTTGTTGATAGATCGAAGTCTACTAGCATCAAGTGTCCGTTCTCCTGAACCATCACATTTTCAGGCTTCAAATCTCTGTACACAATGCCTAAATTGTGGAGGTGCTCCAATGCCAGTACCAATTCCGCAGCGTAAAATCTGAAAATAAAAAAACGCGTAAAATTTCAGCGTTCAACAAAATTTTCCCAAACATGATGAGCGTCAATTAGCATTCTCCATTTTCAGTTCTACGGAAACTCCTTGCTCTGTTAAATTCAAAAAACAAAAAAAACAAAACACCATAGCACAGCAAAATACCTGATAATATCATCTGAGAACATTTTTTCAGTCTGTTTTTTCCTCAAATAATTCAGATCGCGACCGGAGCAGTAATCAATTGCATATCCAACGATCTTGTCCGTTCTCAAAACTCCGTGAAGCTTTGGCAACAGCGGATGATTAAACGAGGCAAGCACATCTCTCTCGAACAAAACTCTACGGTACTCATCGCCATTGCTTCCGTTTGCGAGCTTCTTTTTTTTCTCAATAGAAGATCTCGAGATCGCCTTAAGCGCAAGCAATTCTCCACTCGCTGTCTGAACAAGGAACACCACACCTTTTGCGCCGCGACCGAGCGCAGAAATCACCTTCAATCTGTTCAAATCGAGAGATTCCACAGCAGCACCGTCGCGCATGGCGGAGGTCTCCGGCAAGCAGCCGCTTAAACTCGCCGTAATTGAATGCGCAGGCAAAATTCAAACAGATTTCTGACAAAATTGCGTTTGCAGAGAAGAAACCGCAAATATAAAGCAGAGAAAAGTTTCCTTGCGACGCTTTTAATGGTTTTTTCGGCGGAAGCCGTACTCAACACGCTTATAGCATATTCCATTTCCATATATATATATTCTTGCGTCGGGCCGGGTTGGTCGGGTCGGATCGGGTTAGGGTCAAATTTTACTTGCTGGGGAAGAATCAGTTGTTAGGTAAGGTGACATGGGATACGACGTCGTATCAGATATGCTTCGTCTTTTTAGGGTTTCTAGGAAGTCGACAGTGTAGGTTATGCGTGGGAGTGCACCTTCTAGAAGCGGTAGACAATTTTGACTATTTTGGAGTAGTATTAAAATAAAAAATATATACTCCTATTAAAAACAAAAAAAACAAAAAAAAAAAAAAAAAAAAAAACATTAGGGTATGTTTCTTAGGGGGAGTTTTAAAAAAATTGGGTTTGAGTTTGATTTTTATTTAAATTTTAGGATGAATTTTGATTTTGTTATTTTTTTTGCGTTTGGGTTTGGTTGAGGTTTGGAGAATTTTGATATATATTGATTTAATGGATAATTAATAAAATAATATAAATATGTAATATATTTAATTGATAAAAAAAAATTATATTATAAAATTTTATTATGAATTTATATTATACTCAATATGTATATTTAAATTTTTATTTATTTATTTATAAAAAAATTTATTTTTTACAAAATAATATATATTGTATATATATATTTTTATTTAATTATAATAAATATTAAATAAGATTTTAATTTTCTTTAAAAAAAAAAGGAAAAAGAGTGGGGGTTTGGCCCCCATTTTTCGTGCACAGTAAATTGGGGCGAAACCCCTTAAAGAAACATACCCTTATTTTATAATTATTTCATTCACAAAGATCTGGCCACCTGTTCATCTGAAAAAGACATAATTTTTTTTTTTCTTTTTGTAGTAATTTTTTAATAAGTTTTTTTAAAAAAAAAAAAATCTTATTTGTTATTTTACGGTTTAAACTGATATTTTTATTATTTAATTTATAAATTTTAATAAAATATTATATCAACATATTATTTAAATAAAAAATACAAATCAAACACCCTTTTATTATTTTTTTTTATAAAATACTGCATCAAACTATTACTCCCTTACTTCCTCCGTCCCTGTGCAATATTTACTTTTTGGCACGGATTTTTAGATAGATATTATTAAATAAGATAATTTAGAAATTAGGTGGTGTGATGGAGAGAGAAATATATATTTTATTTTTTTATTTAGATGATGTGGGGGGATAAAGTGTGGGGTTGATATTAAGTATAATTAATTATTTCCTAAAAAGAAAATATTGCATGTTTGGGCCGGAAGGAATATAATTTTATTTTATACTTCTTTCTTCCCGCATCTTTTATCAATGTTGTTGTTTAATTCTTTTTTTTTCTTTTTTTTTTATAAAAAAAATATAAGGTGTGTTTATTTTGTATTTTAATTTAAAGAAAAAAATTGATATGAAATATAAAAAATTATATAGGTAACATAAAAATAACGAATGTGTATAAAATAAACAAATCTATAAAATACCTTAATTATATTTTAAATTCTCTAACACATCATTTTGTAATTTAATTAAACTGTTTAATTATTTTAATTTTGATTAATAATTATTAGATATTATATCATAAATTTAGATATATGATTTTGATATTATTGGCATAAACTTATGTTATAAATAGACATGTATTCTCATTCTAACATGCTGCCATACGACCAGGCCAATTGGCCAAGCCATACAGCCCAGCCATGGGCCAAACGGCTTAAATTCTGCAATAAAATATGTTATTCGGTTCTGTCTGTGGAGGTAGCCAACTCGTTTTTTGTGAACCACGTAAATTTGTATTTTTTTTACGTTTTCTGTTTGTTATTCAATCATTGATCCTAATCCGTCGTAACAAAATGATTACATTTATATGAGTTTGTTTGTTTATTATTTTAGTTTGAAATTTATTTCTTTTAGGTTAGTTACAAATAATTGTTGCAATAATATAAAAATAATATTTTGAATTAAATTATTATTTTTTATAAAAAAAATAGAATTTAAATATTATATATATTGAAAATTGTATAAAATAAATAATTAATTGTGGGAACAAACTCTATATATATAAATGTTGGGTTTGTTTGGCCAATAATTTTTTTTTGACATAATTTTCAATATGTTTTTTTTTTAATCTCATAAGAGTGAGCATTCAATTATTTTTATATTACCGAAATGATTCCATATATCTTGTATAAAAAAAAAAGATTCAAATCAAAATATTAAACAAAACAAACCCCTTATATATATAAATATTGACTTTGTTCTTCCTAATATTTTTTTCCTATATATTTTTTCAAAATAATGAATACACTCGGGTGTGTTTGTTTGGAGGTTTGGATTTTAAGTTGGGATTTGAATAGTAAAAATTTTGAATTTAAATAGTTGTATGCTGTGATATAAATAGATGTTGATTTGATGTTTTGAATGTAAAATTGATTTTTAGTATAATATGAAAAAAAATAAAAAAATAGGTGTTTGATTTGATATTTTTGAGGGAAAAAAATTGAATGAATAGTGTAAATCCAATAAAATCCCCCGTGTGTTCGTTTGTAGAATTTTGTTAAAATTCTACTATTTATCCAATTTTTTTTCCCCAAAACATCAAATCAAACACCTATTTTTCATTTTTTATATTATACTAAAAATTAATTTTACATTCAAAACATCATATCAACACCTATTTATATCACATCATACAACTATTCAAATTCAAAATTTTTACTATTCAAATCTCAATTCAAAATCCAAACCCCCAAACAAACATACCCTAAGGGTGTGTTCGGTTGAGAGATTTGGACAAAATCTCACTATTCATCCAAAATTTTCCCCCAAAACATCAAATCAAACACTTATTTTTTATTTTTTATATTATACTAAAAATCAATTTTACATTCAAAACATCACATCATCACCTATTTATATCACATCATACAACTATTCAAATTCAAAATTTTTACTATTTAAATCCCAACTCAAAATCCAAATCCCCGAACAACACACCCTAAGTATATTCTTGTTATTTTTATATTCACTGCTCAATTTCCTATGTTTCTTTTAAAAATATTATTTTCATAATCAAATACACACCTTTTAATGTACTTGTATGTTGGGCTGGGATGGTAGCCTATGGGGTGGGTTGGTTGGGCTTTTCATATTCATTTGTTTGAAAAATTGAATTTTATTACACTCTCCTAATCAGTCCATTTCAAATTAATCCAAATAAAATACGGCTTTATTCTTTTACCAAAAATTTTCAACTTATTTTTCAAAAATAAATACTATGTTCCGTTGCAAGATTGTCGTTTACTTTTTACATGTAAATTTTTTAATATTAGTATTATAATAAATTATAGTGAAAAAACCGAAAATACCTCTATTAGTATTGTGTAATATAAAAGTAATGATATTTGTGTAATATAGTATAAGTTGGAAGTGCATTTATTATATTAGGTAGGTAGTACAATTATTAAATTAGGAAATGATAACCTTGTTTTGAGACGAACGAAAATGAAAATGATAACATTTCAATGAGACGGAGAGAGTAATATATTATATACTCCCTCCGTCACATAACTATGTATCCATTTGCTTTTTCCACGTAGTTTTAGAAATATTAGTATTATATTGAGATGTAGTAGGAATAAAGTAGAAATGTCTAAAATAATCTTATTAGTATTGTGTGATATAAAAGTAATGACATTTGTGTAATATATTGTAAGTTGTAAGGGTATTTGTAATGTTATGTAGACAGTACAATTACTAAAAAAAAAAAAGAATAATTTATTATTGAACGGACTAAAATGAAAAAATGAATATTTTGTTATGGAACAGATGGGGTATTTATTATTTTTATATTATCTATACAATTCTTTATAGTTCACGTAAAAAATATTCTTTCGAACCAAAATATAAAACAATCACGGATGTGTTTCTTTTAGACTTTATTTTTAAGTTGAATTTTACATTTTTTTTAGGGGCAATACCCTTTGTGTTTTAACAAAATATGTTATGTATTATTTATTACGTAAATTTTTATTTTGCGATAAATTAAATTATACATAAAACCCTCTATTTGTGAAAGTTGATGTTTAGTTCTAAACACATAACTAATTATGTAATTTTTATGCAAATAAAATAGGGGGATAAGCTTCATCGTCGAGAGGGAAACAGCCCGGATCATCAGCTAAGGCCCCTAAATGATCGCTCAGTGATAAAGGAGGTAGGGTCGCAGAGACAGCCAGGAAGTTTGCCTATCAAGTATCTTAAATAGTTTTGCTTGAGTAAATAAATAAATATTTGATCAATTATTCATTTTGTATTTTTTAAAAAAATTGTGTAATTGTTTGTCTCAAAAAAATGTTAAATGAATAATTGATAAATTATTTATTTATTTTATTAAAAAAAAGACTATTTAAAATATTTTTTAATTTTTTTAATAAAATTTATAGTATATACTTCATCCGTTCAATTTCTATTGTCCCAAAGTATATTTGTAAGATTTTTTAGGTGATTGTCTTTTTGTCATGAATTGACAAATTTGTCTTTAATTATATGATAGAGACTAAAAGTAATAAATGAATGAAGGTTGAAAATATAAAATTTGTATTTAGAAAAAAACAATAAGACAATAGTTGTTGGACGTTTTAAATAGAAAAGTAGACATTAGTTTGTGAATGGAGAAAGTATTATATATATGAAAATTGTGTCAATAAAATTTTGATGAGCAAACAAACTTTTGAAAATTTGAAATTAATTTTAAAAATAGTAAAATAAAAGTAAATAATATTTTATATGATATTTGTAAAGAAATAAAATATTTAATGTTTTCTTTTAAAAAATAAAAATAAAATAATGCCAAAATTCCAAAACTATTGTCTAAACAAAAATGTAAAATGTCAAAGTTACCATAAAATTTCAACATGAATGACGAGTTCAATATTTTGGAAACAGAAATCAACAATTATATTATACTATTTATTTATTTTTTAAAACCAACTTCATAGAGTGTGCTTGATTGTTTGCGGGATTGTTTGCGAGGTTTTGAGTTTGAATTTTAAATAATAAAATTTTAAATTAAAATAATTATTTAATATAATATAAATATGCATTCATTGATATTTTTAATATAAAATTAAATTTTAATATAATATAATAAATAAAAAATAAAATTTTAATTTAATAATTTTACTGATACTTTTTTTTTTTGAAATAATAAAATCTAATCAAAACGCAACAAACAAACATGGCCTTAACACACTTGTAGAGTTTGTTTGATTATGGTTTGAAATTGATTTGAAATATGTTGGAATTGATTTTTTTATTTAAATAATATTTTGATTGGAAATTTTGTGAGAGATAATATATTTTTATTGAAAATTATACCGAATGAATAATGTTGATTTTGATTTGCAAAGATAAACTACAAACCTATGCGGACTTGGATTTTATTTATTTATTTATTTATTTTTTTGTAAAATTTAAATAGTAAAAATTTTGAATTAAAATAATTATATAGGGTAAAATAAATAGATATTGGCAACTTCCATAGGGTGATTTTAATAATAATTATATAGGGTAAAATAAATAAAATAATTAAAGTAAAATTAAATTTTAATATAATATAAAAATAAATAAATAAATGTTTTGAAAATTACACAGAATAGTGATTTTGGCAACTTCCAGGGTGTGTTTGTTTGGGGATTGAATTTTAAATACATTATTCATTCCAATTTTTTTTTTCCAAAAAATCAAATCAAACATTTATTTTTCAATTTTTATAATATACTAAAAAGTCACTTTTACATTCAAAACATCACATTAACATCTATTTATATCACATCATACAACTATTCAAATTCAATTTTTTTACTATTCAAATTCCAACTCAAAATCCAAAACCCCAAACAAACACACCATATGTATATATATTTTAAATTTTCTCTTTTTCAGCATTTATTTATTTAAATAGGTGTGTTCGTTTGTAGGATTTTGAAATCCTACTGTTCATCTAAAATTTCTCCCCCAAAACATCAAATCAAACACCTATTTTTTATTTTTTATATTATACTAAAAATTAATTTTACATTCAAAACATTACATCAGCACCTATTTATATCACATCATAACTATTAAAAATCAAAATTTACTATTCAAATTCCATTTCAAAATCCAGATCCAAACAAACAAACCCTTTAGTGTTGCTAAAAATTAATAGTGAATAAATATACAAATTCGTTGACCGTTGACGAGAACGACTTTTCGAATTCAACATTGGCATGCTGTGAGAACGAAAATAGTTTTAGTATGGAGTGTTTATTTGGATTTGTATATAAAAGTATCGAAATAATAATTTTATTTTTGTAAATATTTAAGTCATCGTAATTTTCTTTTTATTTTTTTATTATTATACAAATATTATTATTTTTAAATTAATTACATTCACAAAAGCTTTTTTTACTCATATATTTTACAATTATTTATATAATAATATTATTTTTTAAATTTTTTTAATATAAATAAGACTATTATTTTTTAAGAAAGAAGTACTATAGTATTTATTATAAGTTTTTATAAAAATATGTATTTTAAATTATAAAATTTAAATAATAAAATTTAAAAATATCTATAATTTTATACTCCATTAAACTACACAGTATATTATAATTGTATATTTTTCCAAATGTTTGTTATTTAGTTTATATAATTTTGAAATATATAATTTTATTTTAAAAATTACTATAATATTACAGTATTATTTAAATTAAAAATTACAATAAAATTTTCTAGAAACTCAATTATTCAATTAAATAAGATTATTCTTATCATTTGTAAAAGATGTATTTATTTTATGAGATAATTTGTAAAGAAAATTTTGATGTGAAATATGAGATATATATATATATATAAAATATGTATAACATATTAATATTTTGAAAATACATATTAATATTTTTTTAAAAAACGTATATATATTTTTTATTAAAAGAACACAATTCTAATGATTTGTTTATATTGTATTTCTTTGTATCATAATTTTTTTTAATAAATATTTTAAAAAGATATAATATATATTATTAATTTATAAAAACAATTAATTTAAATAAAATATTATTATTTTTTATATTAATCATATTTACCATATTTAATATAAAAAAATATATATTTGAAATCGTTCGAAAATTTTGATAAAATAAAGTAGAAAATACAGACAAATTTGACAAATTGGATTCCCGCATTCGCTCGCGACCAAAATCCGTTTTGTGATTCTGCTCTTCGTTCTTCTCGGGAAACCCCGATTTCTTGTAGTCAGATTTACGGTTGATACAGGGGCTTTGGGGGAAGGAAGATTGAAGAATTTCCCGACGGAATGGTGGCTACGGCGGCGAAACAGGCGGAGCAGCTCAGACTCGACGGCAACACTTATTTCAAGAAAGATCGTCTTGGAGCTGCCATTGATGCTTATACGGAGGTATTTTGTTGATGTTCTTATGTGATCTTGCGGATTAATGGTGATGATTGTTCCGTAGTTTCTTGGTTACTGATTTCATTTTTTATTGGAAGGCTATTGCGCTGTGCCCTAGTGTTCCGATATATTGGACGAATCGTGCTCTCTGCCATCGGAAGCGGAAGTATGTATGATAACGATCCTTGCTAGACGTATAATGTTGTGTATTTAGTTGTTCTTGGGGATCCGAGTCTGCGAAATTTGAGTATAAGTTGAAATTCTTGTTTTTCATGGCCGTGCAGTGAATGGACGCGAGTTGAGGAAGATTGCAGAAGAGCGATTCAGCTGGATCATCATTCTGTCAAAGTATGGTTTGTTGTTTAAACAGAATCATATAATTGTATGGATGTGTTGGTATTATAGTTGCAATTTTTGGGGCTATTTGCAGAATTTGATGGAAACCCTAAAATGTTATGGTATTTGTTCGATGTCTTATTGTCGTTTGGATATGTTGGCATCATCAGTTGCAATTTGTTGGGCCATTTGCAGCATTTAATTTGATAAACCCTAAAATGTTATGGTATTTTCTCAATGTTCTCTTTGTCTTTTGGATGTGTTGGTTTTATTAGTTGCGATTTTTGGGGCTATTTTTTAATTTAATTTGATGGAAAACCTAAAATGTTATGGTATTTGTTCAATGTCTTATTGGTGTTTCGCTGTCTTGGTATTAGTAGTTGCAAGTTTTGGGCTATTTGCATAATTTAATTTGATGGAACCCCTAAAATGTTATGGTATCTGCTCGATGTCTTACTGTTGTTTGGATGTGTTGGTATTATTAGTTGGGATTTTTGGGGCTATTTTCAAAATTTAATTTGATGGAAAACCTAAAATGTTATGGTATTTGTTCAATGTCTTATTGGCGTTTCGTGTGTTGGTATTAGTAGTTGCAAGTTTTGGTCTATTTACAGAATTTGATTTGATGGATCCCCTAAAATGTTATGGTATTTTTTTGATGTCTTACTGTTGTTTGGATGTGTTGGTATTATTAGTTGGGAATTTTGGGGCTAATTGCAGAATTTAATTTGATGGAAACCCTAAAATGTTATGGTATTTGTTGTCTTCTTGTAAATGTGAACTATAATTAGTGTTCGCATGGTTCTTTTTATTAGCATATGATGTTTTAAGTGGAGCACTGAAGACCTATGTTGCATGCTCAGTAGTCCCATATGGTCGCAGGGCACGAAGGACTTCTCATGCAAACACCCTAGAAAATAGTCCATTGTGCCAACCAAAAACCCAAAAATCCGAAAATTATTATTCTTTTGCTACTAATTCTGTTCCTGTTGTCCTGATTTTGTTGTCTTATCGTATGCTATTATTCCTTTGCCTTTACTTGCTTCTGGAATCATAGTAATTTGGCTAATTTCCAGCTTTTTTTAACTATCTCTGTGTTTTCCGGTGTGTTGTATTCACTCGCTTTCCTTTTAGAATTTATTCTTCTCTGATGATTAACATATCAGTGTTTGCTTTGTTGTGTTTTGTTATTTGTCAATGTCAAAGTACAAACACCAAATTTTATTGCTGGATTAACTTTACTCTGTGCTGCATTACTTGTATCAATTACTTCTAATTTTTGTCAATGATTTTCTTCAATTACTTTTAATTTTTGTCAATGATTTTCTTCAATTCCTTATAATTATGACCATATCAAATTTCTGCTTTTAATTTTTGGCTGAGTCTTTAGGCCTAAAATTCTGCTTCCTTATCTAGATATCTTGCCCCTTTCCCTTTTTTGTATCGGTTCTATCTCTTAAAATCAAATAAAACACCTACCTTTCCGAAAGAAAAGAAAGAAAAAAAAAAAAAAAACAACTATCAATTCATCAAAATATACTTTTTTTGGTTTCATTAAATGTATGTTTGTCAATATGACATGTGCCAAACCATCCACCCCTTTAAAAACTCAAGCCTTTTCGGATAATGGTTGTATGGATGGTGATAGTGGAATGTAATGCATTGATCTGGGCATTTCTTTCTACTTGTCGGAATGATTCTTGTGTGTTTGCCTCGCAGCAGAGAATAAACTTACCTGTAGTGTAATTTTCATTAGGTGGGCACATACTTTGAACTGTATCAGCTACTGATTATACTGTTCCCTTCTTAATTTCTAAAAGTATTGTTCAAGTTGACTAAGCATTAGTCATACATTGTGTTTCCTGAGGTTTTATGTGTTTCTGTTTTACATTTTAGCTGAAAGGAATAAACAGGATTCTTGTTAGGCCAGTCCTATATGATTAATGATGTAATACATTGCGTAATGACAGGCTCATTATATGCTTGGTCTAGCACTGCTTCAAAGGAAAGAATACGCAGAAGGTGTCAAGGAATTGGAAAAGGTAAACAATTTTAATACAATTAAGATCACCTGGAAGCTTTTTTCATGTCAGTTACATGGATCACCAGGTACGTTGGTGGTGCTATTTGGCCAATGGATACTCAATATTTCAACCAAAAATTAGCTTATATATTGTGGTGGCTGTATCTGTGTTGAAAGTTCTTTTTTTAGGCAATTCTTTGGAAATAACGATATAAATATTTGAACGTGAAATATATAAACATTCAAATATCTCTCCTCTTATGCATGGTTTGCCATTTTTATATGGCTAGCAATTTAAGAGATCAACACCCAAATTTTTATTTTATATAGTGTAATTCTTGAAAACAATTTATTCTTTCCGTTTACGAGAAATATGCCTGTATAAACTTGACATGAGTTTTAATGAATGTAGTATTATTTGGTTGATTGTGATATAGTGAGTTAATGAAGTGTGAGCAAATTTTGGATAAATTCAATGTGTAAATGGTTGTTGCATATTTGTAAATAAGCATAATGTTAAGGGTATAAAGTAAGGAATGGGTAAGAGTTTCTGATATAAATGAAAATTGTATATTTTTTATAGAAAAAAATAAAAATACATAGATTTGGTGGACGGAGAAAGTATTATTTATCATGGAGCTATGTATTTTCTTAAGGGGACCATCGAGCTGTATTACTGTTATTTTCAGTTAGCAGAATGACTAATTTAGATTGGGTTTTTGAATCTTTCGATGATGTACCTGTTAGACATTTTGTGGAAAAGGTTCTTCTGATTGTATAAACATTTTCTGCTGACATTCCTTAGGCATTAGATCTCGGGAGGGGCGCGAATCCCAAGGGCTACATGGTAGAGGAGATTTGGCAGGAGCTTTCAAGAGCAAAATACTTGGCGTGGGAGCACGAATCAACCAAACGTTCGTGGGAGCTTCGAAACCTGAAGTAAATGCTATATGCCATTCTTCAAGTTTGCTCTTATTTAATTCTCTTAACATCATTTACCATATGCTCTTTTTTTCGTCATTCTTGAATGGATTAACTCATTCCAATTTAGAGACACCTGTGAGGCAGCATTGAAGGAGAAGCATTTCCTTGATAATTGTGGAGACCAAGGCGCAGTAGATGGAACTACCCAATCTATTTCCGAGCAATTGAAAGCATTGGACCGAGTATTCCAGAAAGCTTCTGAAGTTGATACTCCAACTGAGGTGATCATTAGCCTCCCCCTTGTTTTTGTACATGATTGACATCTTCCGGCCTCTTCTGACACCAAACAAGATTTCATTTAGGTGCCCGACTACCTGTGCTGTAAAATAACCTTGGATATCTTCCGAGATCCTGTAATTGCGCCGAGTGGAGTTACATACGAGAGAGCTGTGATCCTTGACCATTTGCAAAAGGTAAAGAAAATTCAGTTGTAGAATCACACACTTTCTAGATGCTGTTTAACAAATTTTACTCTTTGTAGGTGGGCAAATTCGACCCTATCACCCGCGAAACACTTTACCCCTCTCAGCTGATTCCAAATTTTGCCCTAAAAGAAGCTGTAAGAGCATATCTGGAGAAGCATGGTTGGGCGTATAAAATGGATTGATATCGGTATGTACCGTGCCCGGAAGATCTTTGCTCGTCTAATTGTGCTTTGCATCTAAGATTTGATATTGCCTGTGTTAGTTCATCCTCCTAAATGTACAGAGATAGCAACTGATTGTATAGTGTCTCTAGATGATATCTCTGCCTTAAAAAAAATGCATATTTATTTAGTTGTCGAGTTGTTCATCCTCGGGTTTATTTTGTTGTGTTTATCAGCTTTCTTCATGAGAATTAAAATGTGAAATGATTCGCTCTATCGGCTATACAGTTATGAGTGCAGTGTAATGCTCGACTTTATTGAGATTGTTTACAGAACCTACCTTAAGTAGCTCGATTTATACTTGATTTGTTAGATTTGAATTGAGTCGAGCTTTTTTTTATTTTATTGAGTTGAGCTTTTTGTTGATGGCTTAAGCTTTTGAAGCTGTTGGAGATTTATTAGTTGTGAAACAAAGTTTGAGTTCCTCTGTTAGAATTTAAAGATTAAAGTTTTGTTTTTAAGGTTTTATTCAAATTTTGGTTTAAATGATTTTTTAATGTGATGTTTTGTTAGACTCAATGTTGCATTTTTATTGGGAAATTAAATTGTGTAAACCTCCTCCTCACTTTTTTTTATGAGCCCCTAATATTTTTATGATTTTCTTTTTTCTTTTTCTTTAAATAGTTTAATTATAAAAATATTAGGTGCTCATAAGTTTACTCAATTATGTGTAGTGTATATAGAGTTGTCTTATAATTTTAAAAAGAGGATGGCATGAAAATGTGTTGAAAATAGCTTCTGTTTATTTGTTTATTTTATTTCGTTTTTAGCTAATTTCAAATGAAAATATTTTCTTCATCTCAACTTTTTTTTTTCTTTTTTTTCTTTTTTTTTTTTTTTGTCTATATTTTAACTAATCTATTACCCGCGCATAGAAATTATAATATTAATTTAATTTTTATATTTTAAATAATAAATTTCGTTTTGATAATAAAATTTTGTATGAAGATAGTTAAAATTAATTTATATAAAAAATAAACTATAAATAAAAATACAGTAACTAAATCAAATAAAAAAATATCAAGTAAGCGATCAAAATTTTATAAATATATATTACAATTTAAACTCAAACATAATAGAAATAGAAAATAATTATTCACAATCACTCTTAAATTAAAAATCAAAATAAATTTGTCAGTCATTATATATGGTTGTTAGTTTTCAATAGAATAAATAATATATATAGTAACGAAAAGAAAAACAAACAAATAATATTAAATAAGTAAATTATAAATTAAATAAAATTTATATACCATTTTAAATTCAAATTTAAGTAAGATTTAAAATATTTATTTACAATCTTATTAAATGAAACATTATAATAAATTCTGAAATAAATTTATATCTATTGAATAAAAAAAATCTCAATTTTTTTTTTATGCATTGTCTCTTTTATCGCCAGTTTGAAACAACGACACTTTAAACAATATATCAATAAAAAAAAAAACAAATACACGAACAAAAGTAAAACAATTGCAGAATATTAAGTAATACAAATTATATATTATAAAATTTATATTTAAAGTGAAATCAAATATAAGTTAAATTAAAATATTTATTAAAAAATCATATTAGGGTGTGTTTGTTTGTAAGATTTGTGCAAAATCTTACTATTCATCCAATTTTTTTCCCCCAAAAACATCGAATCAAACATCTATTTTTTATTTTTTATATTATACTAAAAATCAATTTTACATTCAAAACATCACATCAACACCTATTTATATCACATCGTACAACTATTCAAATTCAAAATTTTTACTATTCAAATCCCAACTCAAAATCCAAATCCCCAAACAAACACACCCTTAGAAGACTCGAAAATTGAATATAATTTCAATTTTTTTTTAAAAAAAAATCTTATTAGAATAGTAATTCCAAACCAAATTAATTAGAAAAAATATATAGAATAAGAATTAATTAGTAAAAAATAAAAATAAAAATAAATAAAATAATACATACAAAATAAAAATAAAAGTACTAAAATTAAAATATAGTCATTTTTATAAATTACTAAAATTTATCTTAATTTTCTGTTTGGATTTTTCTGATATTCTTTTAAATAAAATATTCGAATTTTAAATAAAATCTACAAAATTAGGAAAAAAATATTTTAATATAATATTCAAAACCAAATCAATTAAAAAAATACATATTAAATAAGAATTAATAAAAAATTGATTAGTAAAAAATAAAAATAACACAATGTATAATTAAAAAAATATATAGATAATAAGGAATATTGAAAAATATACTATAATATAATAATCGAAATCAAATCAATTAGAACAATCAAATAATCAATAAGAATGAAAAATATTTTATTAGTAGAAAATAAGAATAATACAATAAATATTTTAAAAAATATATATACAATAATAATGAAATATTAGAACATTATACTAGAAACTAAATAAAATAGTAAATACATACATAATAAGAATAAAAAATATTTTAATAAGAATAACACAATATATAATTTTAAAAAATACATATACAATAATAATATATTAGAACATTATACTTGAAATTAAATAAATTAGTAAATAAATATATAATAAGAATAAAAAGAATTTATTAGTAGAAAATTAAAATTAATATAATAATATTATTATACATAATCAAATAAATAAACAAAAACACAAAAAAAAATAAAACTAATTTTTTTTTCTTTCTGCTTCCTTCTTTCTCTTCTATTTTTTTTTCTTCTCATTTTTTTTTTCTTGAGATTTTTTTTCATCATATCATGTATAAAAAAATTGATTAGTAAAAATTTTCTTATAATTTA
Source organism: Andrographis paniculata (assembly GCF_009805555.1). Taxonomy (NCBI): domain Eukaryota; kingdom Viridiplantae; phylum Streptophyta; class Magnoliopsida; order Lamiales; family Acanthaceae; genus Andrographis; species Andrographis paniculata. The sequence continues at coordinate 4,949,387 of NW_026137614.1, forward strand.
ATACTTATAAGTCAAAGAAAACAAATTTATTATATAATTTTCACTATATAGGAAGGATACAAAAAATTATACGAAATAATATATAAAAGAGATAATAATAATTTTCATGTGGAAAATCATTCACTTCCTTTAAACGATAACAAATTATATGCGTAGATAAAATACGAAAAAGAATAATCACTTGAAAACACTTCAAGGTAAAAAAAAATAATAAAATAAAAAATCACGTAATCCAAATCATAAGTAGAAAATTCATAATAATGAAATAAAATATAAGAGTTTTTAAGAGTACATATAAACATGTTCAATCATCATTAAATCAACCAACAAAAACCACATATTTAAGAAAAATAAAGAAAAAAAAAAAACCTAAAAACTTTCTTATTCTGGTCGAACTACATGTATCCAACCAACGAACACTTCTTGACGGTCAATGAAGCGGAATTCGCCGTTTTTCCTAACCTGCACAGTATTTGACGAAAATCTCATAATAATTTTTCTTATGGCTATTTTGGCTTAATTATATATAGATATACAAAACCCTAATTTTATACATATCTTTGTTATTTATTATCTTGATAAATCTGAATTTTGTTAGATTAGTTGTTATCCTAACAAATTTTAACTAATTATCCAAACTTATTATTTAAAAAATAAAAGAAACAATTCCAAAATTATGAGAGTGCACGAATTAAAGTGTATTGTGCTATATATATTGTCCCATATTTCATTTTATTTATTTTTTGAAATATAATTATATATTTTGATTATAATGTTTTTTATATACTCTTAATTAGATTACTTAATTATTTTAATATTAATTTATAATTATTTTTATTAATATTTTTTTTAATTATTTATAAATTATACTACTCCCTCCCTCCCATAACAAAGAATCCATTTTTCTATTTTAGTCCATTCCATAACAAAGTATCTATTTCCTTTTGTAGTAACTGTACTATCTACTTAACATTACAAATACCCTTACAACTTACAATATATTACACAAATGTCATTACCTTTATATCACACGTACTAATAAGATTATTTTAGTCGTTTCTACTTTATTTCTACTATATCCCAATATAATACTAATATACCTAAAACTACGCATAAAAAGTAATTGGATACTTATTAATGATACGAATGGAGTATTATAATACTATATCTATAGTGCACTAGACATTATAATTTTTTTAAAAAAATAAATTTGAGAAAATATGTAGACATAGAATTATTATTATTTACTTTCTGTATGTTTTGAGTAAATAATACTTATAATTTTTAAATATTTTATATAGAGCAACACATATTCTACCCGTTAGCGCAAGAGATATAAACAATACAGTATAAAATCTAAATCTTTTGTTAATTAGCATAATGAAGCTTGTTTAACAAAAAATTCAAATGAATCTATGATTACTTCGACACCAAATTTGTAATATTCTCGAGAATATATATACATATATAAGTAGATGTTTTACTGGTTTCCTACAACAACCGAAACAGGTATACATGCCAATGAAACGAGAGTTATTTAGTAAACTCTTTTGTTTGTTTGTTTCGAGTGCCAGTTGTCTAACCAGGTCTTTGAAATCATAACTCTATCGATCACAGCTTTAATATTTCCTTTTAAAATAGTAGCATCAATAATCAACATGTCTAAATTTTTTATGTACATGTCTAACATCTTGATATCGTTGATGGACTTCTTGTCTTTGGAATTTTTACCGTTGCCGTTGGAAAAAGTTTTGTTTTGAATTTAGATAATACAAATTCAATATGGTCACTAATATCCATAGACAAAAAGAAGAAGTTAATAACCAAAAATATATTGATATAGTTTTTAAAATGTAATTACCTCCAACATTCTTTCTAAATCGTTAATTATGTGTCCGCAAAAAGGGCCTTGAGGAAGAGGGGAGCAATGTCCTCAAACTTCAAGGACCCCTGGCCGACTGAACGAACTTCTAGATAAAGGTTTGAACAATTTGAAAATTTATTCATTTCTACTTCTTTGGAAAGTAATGTGATACCATAAAAACTCTTTCTCATTTCCTTCTCTGTACACCCCGTTCCATACTGCCGTGGGTACGAAACTCCCCTTGCCATAAAATATACGGACATCTACAAACACCTCCTCCATTATTTTAATAAGAAATAACAATAAATACAATAAGCAAAAACCACAACCACCTCCTTAACCAGAACTCAAAGTTCACAAAACGAAAAATGTTAAAATCAGAGAACACAACAATCACCTGCAATGAAAATAAATTCACGAGAAAAGAAAAAATTTTAAGAACAGAGCCAAAATAAATTCACGAGAAAATAAGAGATTTTACGAACAGAGAGCCAAAATAGCAAATAATCTCACAATCACAAAAACCAACTTCACACAGAAAAGAAAGAGAAAGTTGAGATATATACTTCCCTCCACATCCACCTTCACCATCCTAATCACGAAGAAAGCGACGTTCGTTCTTGTCTACCTCTGCCGCTCTGCCCATTTTAAAAAGAAGTTGTCCGTCAGAAAAGCTCTCTGCACGCCTTTTTTTCTTGCCAAAAAGAAATCGCGGCCGCCGCCGCGACTCCGGCAAGGACAGTAAATCGTAGAGTACAGAATATTCACATTTGGTCAAACCACTTTCTGTTTCTTTTCCACATTTTTGGCAAAACGTGAATCCATTCGATTTCGAACCGCCGGTCGGTAACGGTTCAATCCGGAAGGAGCAGAAGCAATAGCAATTGAAGAAGAAGAAAAAAAAAATTGAACGAATTGAATGAAGAAGGGGGGACAGGGTGCGCCTGGGGGCGTGGATATGCTGTAAATGTAGATTAGTGCTTTTGTCGTAATAGTAATAATAATAATAATAATAATAATAATATAGTTATAACTATATTTAATATATATTATTAAATTCTTTTAAAAAGTCGCATAAGTAATCAACATATCTAAGTTTTTTATCTACATGTCTAAGATGTGATGTCGTCAATGAACTTCTTACCTTTGGAAAAATTTGTTTTTGGTTTGAATTTAGATAATACAAATTTAATAGGATCAATAATCTCCATAGACAAAAGAAAGAAGTTAATAGGAAAAACATATTGATATATTTTTTAAAAAATAATTACCTTCAACATGCTTTCCAAATCGTTAATTGTGTGTCCACAAGAAGGGCCCTTGAGGAAGAGGGGAGCAATGTCCTCAAACTTCAAGGACCCCGCGGCCGAGTGGACAAACTTTTGGACGAAGTTTTGAACATTTTGAAAATTTGTTTCTTTATTTCTACTTCTTTGGAGGCAATGTGATATCAAAAAATCTCTTTCCCACTCCCTTCCTTATACATTCAGTTCCATACCGCGGGTACCAAACCCCCTTTGTCATCAAATATACGGACATCTACGGACACTTCCTCCATCACTTTTCTAAGAAATAACAATAAATACAATAATAAAAAACTACAACCAACTCCCCAATAAGAACTCAAAGTTTACAAAAACAAAGAATTTTAAAAACAAAGAGACAATCACCTGACCAAGAATGTTAAATTCATAAGCAAATAAAAGATTTTAAGAACCGCGAACCAAAATAAAATCACAAACGGCAAAGGAAAGAAAGTTGTATATAGGGGTTTAGGAAAGGAAATGAAGATATATATAGTTCCCTCGACATCCACATCCACATCCACATCCACCGTCACCATCCGAAGAAAGAGACGTCTCTGCATGCTTCTTCCTGCCAAAAAAACTCACCGCTGCCGCCGCGACTCCGATAAGAACAATGAACGGTTGAGTACCGAATATACATATTTGGCCAAACCACTCTCTGTTTCTTTTCCATATTTTTGGAATTGGACGAAGAAGCAGCAAGAGCAATTAAAGAAGAAGAAATGAAAATTTTTAACTAACTGAACCAAGGAGGAAGAAGGGGAGACGGTGGAGTAAATATGTTGTAATTAGGGCTTTAATAATAATAATAATAATAATAATAATAATAATAATAATATAGTTATAATTATATTTAATATATATTATTAAATTCTTATACAAATAAAAAAATATTAATAAAAGTAAATAATTGCGTGATAGAATATGCAAACATTTTTCCCATCTCATTTTGAAATTACTGTAGAAAATGAGAGAGTTAAATAAATACTGAGGCTCAATGGGAGCATAAAGGCATATCTCTTTTGGCACTGACACATGGAAGATTTCCATTGGGCTATGTGGACTTTGAGAACGGGAGTTACTGTGAATATAATACTACCTCCGTCCCATATATCGTGTCTGCTACACTGTACAGGTATTTTAGGATGGGTGTAATTAGTAGATAATTAAGAATATATTAGTGAAAATAATTATCCTATAATATAAATAATTATAAATTAAGATTAAGATAACTAATTAATTTAATTAAAATTAAAAAAAATTAAAATTTAAAAATTTAAAATGAGATTAAAGTGTGTAATCATTTTTCGAAAAAGAAAAGTGACATGGTACGTGGAATGAACAGCAACGTGAACATAGTATCTGGGACAGGGGAGTATATAAATAAACTAATAATATTTATCTTTTCTATTTAATTTAATTTTAATACATTTATATATTTTACAAATAAAAATAAAAATGGTTTAATTTATTGTTGTATGATTATTAATCATTTGCTAAGGCCGTGTTTGGGTGTCCCAAATTTGCCATGCGTCTACAAAAATAGAATAAAACAAACACGCGGTAGATCCTTATATGTGAAAACAGCTTGCTATCAAATTGTAGACTGCAGCTGCTTCTCAGTCATGCTTACATTTCAATATATGTGAAAACAACTCTCTCTCTCTCTCTCTCTCTATCTCAATATATCTCCCTATTTTGTCTCTCAATTCCTCTCCCTATATCTATATATATAAATATATAAATACTATAATATATATTACAATATCTATATTATTATATATTATTATTAGTATAATTGTTATATTTTGTTATATATTATATAACATAGTTATGTTTTTATTTTTATTGTTCATATTCAGTATTTTATTTTTTAACATGATTATTTTACTATTTATTTTGAAAAAATCACATCATTTCTTTTTTAAAATAATATACCAAATACTTATTTAACCTAAAAAGTATATAGTATATTTTTTTCTTTCAATATATTAATATATATATATATATTTTTTCTATAAATATATATACACAACATCTTACATACAAACAAATATATAACCTATAACTTAAAACTAAAATACAAAACTCGTTTAGATTAGTGAATATGGCTTACAAACTTATTTTTGACACTGTTCATGAACTATACTCCCTAAGTTCCACATACCATGTTCACCTTGTCATTTCTGTCCGTCATATATACTATGTCATTTTTTTTTTTGGAAAATAATTACACACTTTAATGTCATTTTAAACTTTTTAATTTTTTTTTAAAAAAATTAATTAAACTAATTAGTTATCTTAATCTTAATTTATAATTATTTATATTATAAGATAATTATTTTTACTAATATATTCTTAATTATTTACTAATTATACTCTTTCTAAAATATCGTATCTACAGTATATCAGACATGTACGAGGGATGGACATAGTAATATATATATATATAATAACATTAAAAAGTATTTTTATTACTTTCAAAAGTGTCTTTATATCCGATTCCAACTTTCAACCAAACTATTCCAAAAAGTGGTCAGATTCCTGATGTGACAAATAAAAATTTAATTATTTTATTTTATTTTATTTTTCCTTAAATTGAATATCCAATTAAATATTCTCCACACAAATCAACAAATAGACTAACATTCATTAATTCCTTACCTATAACCGCCTATGTGTAGTCTTTGTCAATTCCATCCCATTACTACCTCTGTGTTCGTCCCAAAAATATTTTTTATTTTCATAAATATTCGTACACGATAAAATTATTTTTATTTTTTCATTATTATTATATAAATATAATTATTTTTATACTAATATACTCAAAAAACAAAAAAAATATTTTACTCATATATTTTGCCAACTATTAATATAATAGTAATATTTTTTAAATTTTGTGTTCAACTCAAATAAGATTGTAATTTTGGGACGAGGAAGTCAGGCCCGTTCCTAGCTTTTTTGAGGCACGGGGCAAAATTGAAATAGTGGGCCCCTAAATATATATATATATCTTTATATTAGCGTAATAATAAAAATAGTTTTACACATTTTTAATGTAAATGTTAAAATAAAATTAATTTTTATATACTGAAAGATCAAAATATAAATAAAATTCATGTGACATTTTTTAGCATAATATAAAAAAAATTTTAAAAAAATACTCCATCCGTCCCAATACAATATTCTTGGTTACTATTTTTTTCCGTCCCAAAATAATAGTCTTATTTCTATAAATAACCATATCCCTATATAACTACCCTTACTCTTTCATTATTATTACACAATTGTCACTACTTTTTACACTAATTCACTCACAATGACAAAAATGTCTTTTATCTATATTTTTTATTTACTATCAATATAATATCATTCTTTAAATCTTATGTCCAACTCAACCAAGACTATAGTTTAGGACGGAGGAAGTATGATTTAATATTTTTAAATTTTTTTTTTTTTTTATAAATAGTCAAAATCTTTAAAAGAAATTTTCAGACAAAAGTATTATTTAGGGTGTTTTGTTTTATATTTTGATTTGAAGAAAATTTTTTGATATAAGGTATAACAAATTATGTAAATAATAAAAAAAAATAATTGGCTCTGTTACTATTCCAATTTTATTTTCCCTTTAAAAATATCAAATCAAACATTCAATTTTCATTTATTTTATTATACTAAAATTAAATTTTACATTCAAAACATCACATCAATATATATTTATATCACATCAAACATCTATTTCAATTCCAAATTTTACTATTCAAAATCAAAACTCAAAATCAAAATCTGTGAAGTAATATAGTATTAGTTTTTTTTTTAAAAAAACATACTTAAAAATTTTTGGTAAAAAAATAAGCTTATTATATAATACACAAATTTTAAAAAATATCACCACAAAATATAATAAAATATACAAATTTAAAGATATAACCATAAAAATAAAAATATAAAAAACACAAAAAAATATTATTCTCTATCATATCTTCATAATTTTACACAATTCACAACAAAAATATATAAAATTATACAATTAAATAAATACACTAAAACATATAAATAAATAATTAAAAAATTGATATAAACATAATTTATTTAAAAAATAATATGAAAAAAAAAATTATTTAAAAATTAATTTAATTTATTTTTTAAAACATTTAACAATAATAATAGTATATATTTATATATTAAGTATATAAGATATATATATATATATATAATTGGGGGCTCCTATGGCCCATAGAGAAAATGGGCCCTGAGGGCCCCTATGGCTAGGGCGGGGCTGAAGTGCGTTAGTTTGAGGGTTTGAATTTTGAGTTGGGATTTGAATAGTAAATATTTTGAATTTATATGATTTTATGATGTGATATAAATAGGTATAGATGTGATATTTTGAAAGTAAAATTGATTTTTAATATAATATAAAAAATAAATAAAAATATGTGTTTGATTTGATATTTTTAGGGAGAAAAAAATGGGATAAATAGTGTAAATCTAATCCAATCCCCCAAACAAACACACCGTAACTTAAGGTCATATGACTTTATTATATATTAAGGGTGTGTTTGTTTGGGGATTTGAATTTTAAATTTGGATTTGAATAGTAAAAATTTTGAATTTAAATAGTTGTATGATGTGATATAAATATGTGTTGATGTTATGTTTTGAATGTAAAATTGATTTTTAGTATAATATAAAAAATAAAAAATAAGTGTTCGATTTGATATTTTTGTGGGGAAAAAATGGGATAAATATTAAAAGATAAATCCAATCCCCCAAACAAACACGTTAATGTTATTTTATTATTACCTTTGCTACCAACACACATTTATCTATTTCTTTATTTGGTAAGCACAATTTTACATTCAAAATATTACATTATTATTTATTTCTATCATATTATAATATTTGATGAACCATATAAAAGCATATATTATGTAAAATTACATAGAACATATGTTTTATATTATTATTATTATTAGTATTATTAGTATTATGTGTTATCAATATGTATTGTTGATTGAGTCAATATTGATTTAACACGCATAAAATCAAACCAATTTTTAAATCATTTTTTGAACTATTCATTTACATTAATCTTTTAAAAACACATACCAATAAATATATATTTCATCTCACAAAATATCACATAAAATATTTTAACTTTTTTTCATTTTCAAAAAAATTCAAAAAACAACCTTCAAAACGGAACCTAAATTATACTCTCTCCGTTCAAATAAAAAATTTTCATTGTCATTTTCGTCTATCCAAATCAAAAGCATTTGTTTCCTTTTCTTTTAGTAAAAATACCTTTTACTTAAATACCAAAATATTTTTTTTTTTATTGTCCTTATTTTTTAATCCTACTAATGTCAAGGGTACAAAGAATCTACACTTCTTTACGCTTAAATATTTATAAAATATTAATATACCTAAATTCGCATGAAAAATCAAATCGGTATTTTTCATTTGGACAAAACTTCCATAAACAAAACTAAAATCAACAGAATGCATAGGATCTTCAAGACTAAACTTGCTCTTGAACTGCAACTAAGAAAATAGACACAATAAGCCATAACTCTTATATTGAGGTTATATGCAATTATTTGATTTTTTTGTTTTGTTTTTCGACTTAATAAGCATATAAAAATAATAAATATGTCCGCGTAATCCTAAACATATCCGCACATAGACAATGTGGTGTTCGCGCAAACTAAGCAACACGGCGCCAACTTTCATACCATTAACTTTGGCCGTCAATTCAAGAAGTTTCAATGATGGTAAAAACAAGGGTTGAAAACGGAACGAATAAGGAAGAACACAACAAATAAAACAGTCACAAGAATGGCAAAATCTCACAAGAATCGTATGAAATATCTTAAAAAGCATTTATTCGGCGAAAGAGACGCACACCAAAGAACAAGCATGTAACTAACTATCACCGACAGGTGTGGAACAACGTTTTAATGCTACGGTCACGACAATATAAGCAAACATAATCAAATTCCTTGTGCGGAAACAACGTTTTAATGCTACTGTCACACATCTTTTGCTATTATTTCTAATTTGAGATGTCCCAAAACTTTTACAATATTTCACATTTTACCTGTCTAAATACTCTTCCCATCTAAATTCAAAATAACTTTATTACGATTTTCGTCTGTCTCACTTCAAAATATCAAGATAATCATACACTAATATCATAATACTATTAATTTTTACTTAAATTACTAATATATTATTACACATACAATTACTTTATAGTTATAGGCACTAGCCAATAAAAATTTAAAAGACTCTATTGAATTGGCTTAGAGGGAGTAAAATTTTAAAAAATAAAAAAAATAAAAAAAATAAAATCCTAAATAAAGAAGTAGTGGCCAAAACTATCAAAATTATGTCAAAGGTAAAACATACAAAATACCTATCATTCTACACAAACACAACCTTTGGAGCACTCTTAGAATCCATAATTGTATAGAAGATAACTCTAAAAAAAAATAAAACATCCTAACAAAAAAAAACTATCAAAATTATATCTTCTAAAAAACCATGCCACAAGTAAAACATGCAATTAGAGGAAAGCTTCAAAACAATATATTCAAAATAAATATAAACCGAAAACACATAGAGATCAAACCATGCTTATATATATATATATATATAAAAAAAAACATATGCACAAAAGTTAATAAGGGCTCGAAATTAACAGAAGATACCTCGATCTCGGCAGGGAACGAAAATTTACAGAATATCCACTTAGAGCACTCCCGTCACGCGGTATGTGTAAGATTGATGGTTCTGTTCAATCTTTCAAGAATGCCGTTGGCTTTTCTCTTAGCTCGGGAAGTGCCATTTTGTGCAAGGTGAGATATTACACGATGTGTGCTTTCCTCGTCTCTCATTTCTTTCCACTTTGACCGATCGCTGAAACAGATCGTATGTAGGATGGCGATGCAATTCTCTTTATTTCGAGGACAGGAGGTCTCCCGGATTATACAAAACAGGATAGGAACTGCATCGAGCCTTCCCATTTCGTCGATAGCCGTTTGGTTGGTGGAGAGGACTGCGAGTATTGAAAGCAGCTCGTCAACATGTGTTCGACTGATAATCTTTTTCAGAATTGCTTCCACTGCACCATCTCTAACGGCTATGACCTTATTGTCGTGGATGATGCAGAGATTGAAAATCGCCGAAGCGACATCTTTCATCACCAGAGGATGACCTTCGTCCAATAGGTCGATTAGGGGTTTAATAGCTCCGGATTTACCGATTAGCACCTTGTTTGAGTCGAGCGCCGATAATGTGAAGAGGGTTGCTGCAGCGTTGCTCCTTGTCTCGATTGTTCCCGATGTTAATGCGTTCATTAGAATGGGAATCACCATAGGTGTCTCGGCTACAAGCTTCTTGTTACTGTCGTGGATGGAGATGTTCAGAAGTGTCGTGATTAAATCTTCTTGGAGGTTCGGGTGCAGCTCATTCTGAAACTTGGTTTGAGAGAGGGGAGATAGTAGCCGAGGTACGGCATCAGGAGATTCGCCGAAAAGCGATCGAAACGAAGGCAGTCGCTTTGTTAGCAGCCGTAATTCTTTAGCAGCTTCTCTCTGTTCGGACAAGACGGCAGACATTCTCCCGAGTAAATCGAGAAACCGGCTGCGTTCACTTTTTGTCAAACCGTCGGCGTCGGTGTACCGAATCGAATCTGGGAACTTGATCCCGTTGTTCTTGCACCATTTTGGGATCATCTCCCTTATCAAGTGATTAGGTGTGAGGGAAGTGTGTGAAAGCACTTGTTGAGTTTCGGGGCATGTCCTGTTTCCGGCTTTTAGCCATTTTTGAATGAATGGCCTGTCGTAAGTCTGCAAAATTAGTTTCGAAAACAAATCAGATAGCGAAAATGTAAACACAGGATTAACATAGAACACTGATGCATCAGACATAGTCGAACTTTGCCGATATCGATTAACAATACAACCGTAGCTACATTTCGAATTCTTATATTGTTATAGAAATTCAATTTGAAAAACAAATCAGATATCGAAAATGCAATCACCAGATTAATCAAACTTTTCGATTAAAAATACCACCGTAGCTACATTTTGAATGATCATATTGTTATACAGAAATTTGTTTTGGAAAACAAATCAGAGATCGAAAATGCAATAACCTAATCAACATAGAAGACTAATGTATTAGAATTCTTATACTGTTATACAGACAGATTCCTTTTGAAGACAAAATTTACAGTCGACAAAGAAACAAAAAAGTCACAGGAATGAATCGAAGACAGAAGAACAATACGAAGAACAGTGAGCACTTATTTTAGATAACAATTTAACTGAATTGCAGTTTGGTTTTCTAAAGAATCTGCATCACCATTGACAAGATTTGCTTTCGTCTCCTTCGAAATCAACATTTCAAACGCTAGAAACTTCCAGAACAGTTACGAACAATTCCACAAACCGCTTATCCCTAAATCGTCCACAGTTACGACAAAATTCAGTTACAATTGCAGAGATCAAAAGTTCAAAACCTTCTGAAACGACCAATCCATGGCAGCAAACACAAAATGACAAAAATTCGTAAAGGAAAACGCACAGAGCGTAAAGCAGGAAACAAAAACCTGGCCAGTGGCGACAATCACAGGATCTCGCATGAGTTCCTTCGACAGCGGACATTTAAACTCCTCCGGAACCTCTCCGGCAGCCGCTCCGCCGCTCCAACGACCTTTATCGAATCTCTGCACCTTCAATTCCTTCAGAGCACACAGCATTTGCTGCGCTCTATCAATCTGCTCCAAATCGCCACCATCCCCATCCACAATCGCCTCCACCGCCTTCCGCAGCTCCTCCTTCAATTCCGCCGCCGCTGGATCGCCGTCCGACGCACCGCTCTTCTTCATGATCGCTGTCACCGGAAAATACTCAAATCCGTCGGCGTTGGCGTTTCGTTTACTCTCACAGAACTTCCTATTCCGTCGTCCCCGCACCTCCTCCAGAATACTCCGGCGAGTGGAGTGCGGAATAAGAATGAGAGTGGAGAATGGTGGAGAGTGAGAGAGGGTTGTAGGGGGAGGGACCCTCCATTGGGGTTACGCAACCTGCAGAGAATCCATGGCCGGACAGGACAGCTGGCGGTACCAAAGGTTTTCGTCGTGTACAAATACACTGCCGCTGCTTTGCCTTTTTCAATTCTTTATTATTTCTATTTTCTAAATTCAGAGTTTATTTTATATATGGCCAACCAAAATTTTACTAATACCATTTTTAAAATGTACTTATATTTTGTAGGTACACTCACAAAATGTTATATTTGTATTTTGAATGGTTTATTATAAAATCATTATTTTATTTATTATATATAAAATATTTTTTTACAAATACTTTTAGTTTACGATCATATTATTATTAAAAAAAAATACAGTTGCAAAATAATTTTTACACTACTTTTGAATAAAATATTATAATTTTTGTCTTTTAACAATTTATTTATTTATTTTATTTTTATTTATCTCGTAACAAAGTATCTACAGTACCATTTACTTAATATTACAAATATTTTTTAAATTTACAGGTATTACACAAATATCAATATTTTTATATCATACAATACTAATAATTTTTTATTTCTACTATATTTCGTACAAAAAAGAAATGTATAAATAAATATGAGACTGGAAAAATATTACTTCATCCGTCCACTTCGGTGTTTAAGAAATAATAGTATTTTAATTATAGTGAGTAGTTAAAAGTAGTATAATGACATGTTTGTCCTTATTTTTTTTTGTATAAAAGTAATTATGTGATGTAAAGTAAGGATATTTGTGAAAAAAAAAATAGAGTATTTAATGAAATGTTAACTTTGTAATTGGATAAAAATATATAAACATTTAAGTGGACGGAGGGAGTATTTTTTAAGCTCGAAAACAAAAAAAAAAAAAAAAAAAAAAAAAAAAAAAGTAAATATATACTTTTATTTATAGTATAACTAATACTTTTTCTGTCTAATTTATATATATATATATTATTCACAAAGATATGTAATTTTTATTTATATTAAATAATTTTTACATGTTTTTTAATTTATATTATTTAATATTATACTAATTTATAAAAATATCATATTTACATATACATTTTTATTTTTTTATTTTATTTTAGTAATTCATATATATTTTTAAAAGTAATCATATTTTATATCACAACCCATTGATATAATATATTATATTCATTAAACCCAAATAACATAAAAATTGAAAATAAAAATGATTTCATATCTCTTTTTCACTTGACATATAAAATTGACAACTGATAATTAAATCTTCATATTCTCTTATTTTAATTCTCTACCATATAGAAAATGCAGATATTTATTTGAGAGTACCATAATTTTAATTTTTCTTTCATTTACTACTTCGACATTTATATTTTTCATAAAAATAAATTTTGTTTACTTTACAATTTTTAAATTGTGTATTATTTAATTTTTTTTATAATAAATTTTATTTTATTTTATTAAATATTTTATTTAAATCACTATTCAAATAAAAAGATTAAATAAAAAAAACTAATTTACTAACTAAATATATTTCATATTTATTTGCTAAAATATATTTTATTCAATTTACCGTTTTGATAATTAATTATTTTGTCTCATGTAACTCTCCTTTATTATATTTTTTTTGAAGTAAATTCTATTTTTTTGAACAAATAGAATAATTAATTTTCAATTCTTCGTTGAATTTATTATTATTATTTTTTCTGCAATTCCATATTTTATTACTATTTTTCTACAATTCTATCACCTAATGAAATATATATTTTAAAAAAAACGAATATTGTTAATTGCATTGTAACAAAATTAAGATCAAATTAAGTAAGAGTAAGAACTATAGAAGTATGTTTCTTATGGATAAGTTTGAAGAAAATTGATTTGAATTTAGTATTAAAAATAATATTTAACAAAATGGGTTGTGAAAAATTTATTTTTTTAAAAAAGAATTCAAATAGTAATTTTTTAAAAAATTGGCAAAAGTTTTATTATTTAATTCTCATCATTTGTAAAATAGACAAATTCACTCTGTAGAAATCACATTCATATAATTGTTCAAAGTAAAAATAAAAAAATAAAAAAAAAAAAAGTAAACAAACCATCTACTAAACATTTTATCTTGTATATGCATTCTGCATTTTTTCTATTTCATTTTTTTTTTTTTATATCTTTAATTTGTTCTTTTAAATAATTATTTTTATTAATATACAATTTAATTAATTACTAATTATATTTTATTTACCCAAATATCGTTACACGGATATGTTTTATCTGCATAGTTGACCTTTTATAATCAATTAATTCTCACTACTGACATTGTCCCAATTGAAGTGTCCAAATTCTTTTTCCCCACTAAATTGCACCTTTATTTATAATAATAATAATAATAATAACTTTTATTAAGTTATTGTGAATGAACATTGCAACATAGTCCACTATGGTATATTTTTAAATAAATAAATAAATAAATTAGATCATTAAATTATTATGTGGTGCCCCTAATCTGAAATTTTAATTATGCTTAATCAAAATAATTATGCAATTGAAATGAATAATAATGAGGTATTTAGCACTTAATGATGCTCCTTACATGAGGGGTATTCTTGTCAATTCACATAAGCATTATTTTATTTTAATGAATTTGACTACATCTGAATTGGTGATGGGTACGTGCCTATTTAGGTTTAATTTATATAGAAATTTTGAAATAAATTATAAAAATAATTTAAAATTGATAATTTAATTTAGTACTTTATGAGAAAAATATACTTAATTTGATATTATAGTGTGAAAAACGTATTGAATAATTTTATTTTATTTTTCTATTAGAAATATATATAATAAAATTAAAGTAACCCAAATATTATTGTTTTTCTTTAATTTAAAATTAATTAATTAATTAATCTATATTTAAGGCAGCAGACATCGCCCCCACCATATGAGTTATTAATTTTTAAATCTATTGAGCACATAAATTAATTACAATTAATTATTATTTACTTTTAGGTTATTATAGATAAATAAATAAATAAATAAATAAATATATATATCTCGCATTGATTTTAATTTGACTTGGATCATAAACTTTAATTATCAGTTCAATATTAAAGAATAAATTCGTCACAGTCGAGAATCCATTTTTATATATAAAGAATATTGTACCTTTAGTGTGTAAATTAATAATTATTGATTTTCTTCGTAAAATTTATTCTATTTCTTTTAAATTTTTAATTAAAAATTTAAAAATACTCTCGACTATATTTTTATTTTTTATCATATTTTCAATAAAAATATTCATTTATTATAATATCTGTGTCTGGACTCAGATGTTTTAATTTTACCAGACAGATAAAATACTATAATGGTACGTATTAACCTCTGTCGGACTAAAAAATACTCGTTGTAACTGTAAAATCGATTATCTAATTCTATGGTCATTTTTAAAATATTCTTTTTAAAAAATATTTCAAATCAAAGTCAAAATTATTTATTTTGCACAATTTTAATAAAAATAAATTATTTTATTTTACAGAATAGCATACTTCCTCAGTCAACGGATAAAATATATATTTACTTTTGGCGCATAGTTTAAGAAATAATAGTATCTTAAATATAGTGGGTAGGTAAAAGTAGTGTAATGATATTTTTGCCCTTAGTTTTTGGTATAAAATTAATGATATGATGTAAAGTAAAGATATTTGTAGAAAAAAAGTGGGGTATTTATCGAAATAGCTACTCTGTAATTGGACGGACAGAGGGAGTATTACAATACTATTTAAACAAAAATTCAAATCAAACATCACATTTCAAATTAATTCCAAACTACAACCAAATATTGTATTTTACTAAATATATATATATATTTTTTTTTTTCTCTAAAAGTTGTCCCAAATTAAGAATTTTTTTTTAGTAATATATATATATATATGTCCCAAATTGAGAAATTTTATTGCCTAATTTTCAGCAATGAAAAAGTGTTTTAACCCTAAGTCAATAGTAATAATTATAAAGGTTTGCAAGTTAATGATGGATTTCTTCCGTAAGTTAAGCAGTGGATTGCATACCCTAAATATATATATATATATATATATATTATTTTAATTAATTAATTAATTAATTAGCTATCATGAAGGTCTTTTTAAATGCTCAACTTGACTTAATATGAAAAATAAGTTTCAATTCAATATTATGTACTTGTCTTCTTCAAAAATAGCAATAAAAATAATGACAATCAATATATATTTTTAATAACGGTAATTATATATAGGTATATATATATATTTTTTTTCATATTTTTAGTAAATTCTTTTAAAAATAAATATATATATTTGAAAAAGTTACATAACGAAAAAACTTTAATAATTTATATGTTTAATGGATAATTAAAAATTTTCTAGTTAAAATATAGATTACGGTTGTATATTTTTTTAATATAATTTTGTTATATGTTTTTAAAATAATATTTTCATTTTCATTTTCATTTTTAACTATAAATATCTCAAATTATAATTATTAAAAATATAAAGTGTATTGATTTATTATAATTATTTTATTTATTTTTTTTTTTTTGCAGTTATGTTTTAAAATTTAAAAATATGACATATTTTTATATTTTAAATAATTGTAAAAAATATTATAATTGAATTACATATATAAATACTATATATTAAACAATTTTAATATGACATAAATATGATCATGTTTGAACGATTGTATTGATTTTCTGTAAAATTTAATTATTTTTCTAAAACGGTGTTCAAATCAATTATCATGATACCAAAACCGATTAATTTTTGTTTGAATGTGATCATAATCGACCAAAAATAATAATTATAATTTATAATAAGATTTAAAATATTTATTTTTCCCTAAAATATGTATTTTTATTTAAATGTTGGGCCCTACGATGATATGTGCCATTGGGCTTATGGGCCATACGGTGTTGTTTCTTGTATATAACCCTTTTCTACATGTTGGGCTTTTTTATATTTGGGCCCACTTATTATGGGATAAGTTAACATAAATACCTATCACCAATTACAATATGGTTCAATTTAGATAAAATATTTGAAATATTTAAATTTTTTTAAAAATAGTACTCGTGAAGTCCGATACCATCACTTATTATATTCACAGTAATTTCCGTGCCCAAAATCCACTTGGCCCAATGGATTCTTTCCACGTGTCGGTGCGCCAAAAAAGATGCTCCCATTGAGCCTTAGGCCATCCACAACGCAGAAACCCATCCAGGGTTTCTTCCCATTCTCTCTCCTATGCCACGTCAGTTTCTCTCTCTGCCACGTCAGTTTCTCTCTCTGCCACGTCACGAAGAACTCCAACTATATTTTACATTCACATCAAAGAACCCTTTAAAATCTTTACTTTTTCCACCTCATTAAATATTTTATCTATTTATAAAATAAAATTATATTTTGCAATCATATTTTATTCTTATAATATTTAATAAAAATAAAACAATTATTTAGCATAAATAAATAAAAATAATAATTTCACACTTTGCATAATAATTAAAGTTAAATATTTAATTTTTTTATTTCTTGAAAAATATATTTCAAATTATAAATATTAAATAAAATTTTATATAACAAAATTAGAATATAATATTTTAAATAAAATAAATTATTATAAATATAAATAAAAAAGTATATATTATAAATATTATTTTTAATATTTATTGAATAAGAAAATGGACCATGGCCCACAAAAATTGGAAGAAACGGTACACTCGCAATGTACCGTTTTTTATGTTAATTGGTGTTTTAATTTTTTTTTATTTAATAAATGATGACGTGGGAGGCGCTTCTCAACAAGCGTCTCCCGTTGTGGATGCCCTTAGTATTTATTCAACACTCTCATTTTCTACAGTAATTTCAAAATGAGATTTGGGAAAAATGTTTGCATATTCTATCACGCAAATCTCCAGTTTCTCTCGAATATTCGCCGAAAATTCCATGAGTTTGCTCAGTTTGTACTGATAAAATTATTGATCGGAGGCGTTCCAGATTGCTGTCGAATAATTTTCGCAGGTGCAGGAGGAGGAAACATGTATGGCTCTGGAAAAATGAAGAGAGTTACTGCTGAATTGGATAATAAGGTGAAGGCGCGAATCGTCGGCGAGGATCGATCGGAGCTCGATTACGTCACCAGCGGCAGCGAGTACAGCGGTGGAGGTGATGACAACGTCGTATCGTTGAGTTTACCAGAGCTTTTTTTCGATTTCAGCGCTCGCGACGTCGGCGAGTCGTCGCTGGACAGCGGCGACCGTGACTCCGTTTCCGAGTGCGAGTCGTCGATTGACGAGAGGTGTTTGCGGTTTGTGGATTTGATTAAGCCGATTTTGTTAGATCGGACGGATGAGTTTAAAAATGTGCTCGCGGATGAGGTTTCGAAGGCAGTGAGGCGGTTTGCGAGTGTGGAATCGGATAAACGGACGATGCGGAGGTATGTGATGGCGGCTTTGAGAGATTTAGGGTATAATGCGGGGATTTGCAAGACGCATTGGGAGAGATCCGGCGGAATCACCGCCGGAAAGTACGAGTTCATCGATGTTCTCGAAAAAAACTGCTCGTCAGCGAGATATTTCGTCGATTTAAATTTTCCGCCGGAGTTTGAGATCGCGCGGCCGACGAATTCGTACGAGCATCTGTTGCAGCACTTGCCGGCGGTTTTCGTCGGTACAGCCGACGACTTGAAACAGATTGTGAAGTCGATGAGTGACGCAGCGAGGATATCGTTGAGATTCCGAGGCCTCCATCTGCCGCCGTGGAGGAAGAATCGGTTTCTGCAGAACAAGTGGTTCGGTTCCTACCGCCGGACGACGAACCTCTTTCCGGCGACGGCGAACCAGACTAACGCCGTTATGTACTTCGCCGTTGGTTTCGATAGCGCCGTCAACGACGGTCGTTTGGCGCGCTAGCCGTCTGCAGCGCGTACCAAAAGGCTGCAGTTACGAAAATAAATTTCAATAAATTTAAATTATTTTATTAATTTCTGAGCCTTATCCTGTGAATATATTTTGGTGTTTACGCGGCAAATGCACAACGGACGCGGCGCCGCGGGTAATGTTGGCTCCACCGTCGGATGAGTTCAATCGTGCGGTTAGAATTCTCTGACTCGATTATCCTTCCGTCTTTTGAACCTCTTGGCTCGCTAATATAATTTTTTTTTTTTTTTTTTTTTTTATTGAGTTAAACAATTACCGACCTTTTAAAATAAACTTTCGAATAATAATGAATATATTATTATTTTTATATAAAATATTATTTAAACAAAAATTACATATATTCCTAATTTCTTTCGTGTATATTGTATTAACTGACAAAATATGATAATTATTTTAAAACTTGCTTTATTATTATTAGTATTCCCAGCTCGTCTAAATTCCTGAAAAATGATTAATTATTAATTTATTGGGCTTTTTAATATCCATTAAGAGTTAAGGGCCCATTTGTTGTCCTCAGATGCAATAGACACAACTAATGGGCCCAGTCGGATTTTAATGTTTTCACACATTTGTTCGGCTTTGCTAACATAACATAGTACATTTTTTTAATTTTCGGTATTAATTTAAACCATATGTTGATCATTTATTTTTTATATATTGATTGATGCAAATCATCAGTGTTACATGCAGTTCATTGTAAATTCAAATTTTTTGGGATTGTTCTTTCAATCTTTTTTCTGAGCAACACAATTTTTGATAAATGATAAAAAATATATTATTTACATATTTATACAATATATAATATATATTTTTTATTTACTCAAAAAAATCAATATTTAATATAGTATAATACTATTTTTTATATTATTGATCCAAATTTTCAAACTTAACTAAAAAACACTTACTCTTAAAAATACAAAATGAACATAACCTTTATATATATTTACATATTGTTTATCAAATATAAAACATTATCATTTTTTAAATAAATTTAACTCAACTTGGGTGTTTTTTTTTTTTTTTCTAAAGTCCACAGTTGCCCACGGTTTTCACAAAAACCGAAGCATCAAATAACATTATAAAATTAAATTTTAGACTTACAAAAATGATTGGAGTGACATGCGATACTTGAAAATTGTACCCATTTTAAAAAATAAAATTAATAACAACAGTTAGTAATTATTATTTTTAAATATATCTTAATAGTAATAAAAAAAATGAAAATGAAAACTTCATTTTTTCTTTTTTTAATTAAACAAAGTAATATATTATTATAAATCATTAAGTACTCCCTCGGTTCATTCTTTAACAATGTATCCATTTTTTCATTTTTGTCTGCCCTATAACAAAATATTCATTTCCTTTTTTAGTAATTGTACTCTCTACCTAACATTACAGATATCTTTCAAATTTACAATATATTACACAAATTTCATTATCTTTATATCATACAATACTGATAAGAGCAATTTAATCTTTTTATCTTTACTTCTACTACATTCCAATATAATACTAATATCTCTAAAACTCCATATAAAAAATAAATGAATATATAGATATTGGACGGAGGAAATATTAAAATAGTTGGGGAACATAAATAAATATACCACCCACCACACCATGTATTAATTATGTTATTACATATACCACACATGCATCAATATTAATATTAATATATATTTATTTATTTAGATGAAATCTTTAACAATCACCAGTTTTAAATTTAAATACAAAAATTAAGATGCTTGTATACTCTTTAGTCTTTAGTAGTGTACAATGAATTGGTTGTTTGATTCTTTCACAAAATATTTAAAAATTAACAAAAATTAAAATAAAATATTTTAACAATACTTTTATAATTTTCAATAACAATTATTAATATATGTATACAATAAGAAAACAAACTTTTATTCATTTTTTTTGTTCTTGTAAATAGTTCATACATTTGTATGTTTTTATTTCTATTTTTTCTTAATATTCTTGGGTTTCTTTGACTTTGATTTTATTTTTAATTTAAATAGCGTTTTAATGTGATATAAAATATAATATATATTTATTAAAACCGTTACACTGAATAATAATAATATTTTGATTTGAAATATAAATTAAACATACCCCCTCCCAAGATCTTGTTTCGGCCTATCGAACGTCAACTTCTCACAAGCTTTACAAATTGTACTTATGTGTTTGTTTGTGAAATTTTGATTTTAAATTTGAATTTTAAATAGTAAATAGTAAATTCTATCTCTCGTGATCTTGCATAGTGTAGGGCAACCTAACTATATTTATATATATATATGTATAATTTAGTTTTTATGCTGATTGAATTAAATTTAACTCGGTCAATATAAATTAGCAAAGTGAATAACACAAGTTAATACAATATACTATGCATATGTTGACAATACAAAATATAGTTTCGATATATTATTGATTTAAGCACAATACAACGTATAAATTGCACAATTTACATTTTTATATGATACTTCATCTGTCTCAATTATCTAGAAACATTTTTTTATTTTATCTATCTTAAACTCCTTAAAATATTTTTAAAATAGAAAATCACTTATCACCCAAATAAATATATATATATATATATATATATATTTATCTCTCATTATATCACATCAATTTACAAATGATCCTAATAGTCAAATATTATGCAATGTTTGAGACATAGAGAATAGAATTATGTTATGTTATATATTTATAACCACCCCCATATTTTAAACTCTCAAATGATGAATGAAAAGGATTTATGAAAAATAAAATAAAATAATGAATATTTTTGCTATGATAAAATAAGCAACCCCTTTAATTATTGTTGAATATTTGTGGGAGCAATAAATAGAACAAAGAGAAGATGATAAGAAGACCACCGCACGAAACGGAGGAAGAGAACCGTAGAGAATAATTAATACTCTCTTCTCTTCCTCCTACAAAATTTGTCCTATTTTTCATTTTCGTTTGTCTTATATAATTGTTATTTTATTTTTTTTAAAAATAATTATACATTTTAATTATATTTTAAATATCATAATTTATAATTTTCTTAAATTTAATTAAACTATTTAATTATCTTAATCTTAATCTATAATTATTTTTACTAATACACTTTTTCATTACTTACCGATTATACTTTACCTAAATTTCCATATCTACAGTAACGCGTCCAAAATATGTGGGACGAAAAAAGTAATAATTATTAGAAATACAGGTCAAACTTTGACCAGCATTTACATACCCTCCGTTCTATATATATATATATTTTACTTTTACTTAAAATATAAAAAAATATTAGATATTATAAAAATAATAAATAATATTATGCAATTCAATTGTGTCAACCAAATTTCCGCCGAGAATTAAATATTGGGAAATGCCCTAAGAGACTGGTAATATGTAACAACACCCAATCATATATATCATTCTATATTTATCATCAATCATTCATTATAAATATATAAATATATACTTATTATTTTGTCATATTTTATTTCCTACTTTAGTATAAAATATTATACTAAATTAAACCTAAAAATATTTTAGATAATACGATTTTGATAAATATATATATATAAATCTGAATTATTTTACAAATTGTTAGTATTTTGAATGACAATAGATAAAATTTAAGTGCAAATAAAAAAAATGCTGTAAACACTACAAGAAAAAATCATTTTTGTAACTAAACTTTTTTGTCTCTAAATCTACTTTTTCCATTACTAATGACATTAGAGACGGAATTAGGAATGAAATTACGTTAGCGACGTGAACTTTAGGGACGGAATTCCGTTACAAATAGATTATTTTTTTTGTAGTGAAAAATTTGAAACGTCTCAAGTTAATAATAACAAAATTCTGAAATGGGGTACTTTGATTTATTTATTTATTTTATTCGTTATTTAAATAGTAGTTCGAAATTGGTGTTTTGTGATATAAAATATTATATTTTAATTTTAATTTTAAGAAATCATAATAATTACATAGTAAAAAAATGAAATCAAACTTAATTAATATGATGCTTTTTGTACTATGTAATATCTTTTAAAAATGAATAGATAAATAATATAATAACCAAATCAGTATATACTAAAAATTGATTGAGGAGCTGACAAATTAATACTCCCTCCGTCCCACATACCATGTTCACATTGTCGTTTTTGTCCGTCCATTTTATGTCACGTTTTTTTTTGAAAAATAATTACACTCTAATCTCATTTTAAATTTATTAATTTATTTTTTTAATTTTAATTAAACTAATTAGTTATCTTAATATTAATTTATAATTATTTATATTATAGAATAATTATTTTATTAATATATGATTAATTATCTACTAATTACATTCCTTCTAAAATACCGTGTACAGTGTAGCAGACAGGGTACGTGGGATGGAGGGAATATATGATTATGCCGTACAATAAATACGTAGCAACAAATTAATTATACATGCACAGAATGAAAGAATGTTTCTATGTATATGTATGTAAATAAATAAATAAATATATATATATGCATGCATGTACGTACGTATACGTATCTAGACGCACGTGTCGTAAGCGTGCATGCCCTTTAGGACAAGCAACTTGGGGGTGTTTTGGTATTTTTAAAATTATAAAATTTTGAAATTTAATAATTCTTTAATATAATATATATATTGATATTTAATGTGATTTTTTTAAAAATAAATAAATAAAGTATCATAGATAAATAGTGAAATTTACATGTGGCAGAAAATACGAAAAAAACACAAAAAAAAAAAAAAAAAAACCCTTTGAATGCGTATATTTGAATTTTAAGCTTAGTCTTATGTTCCAATAGTGGTACTTTATGACATAAATAATATATACATAAAATATATATATTTTTATTTTGAAATTTTCAATTATAAAATAGTCAAAATCGGGTTAAGAATAATTAAAAGATTGTTTATTCTAATTATATTAACAATAAAATTAAATTATATAAATTAATATAAATGCTTTTTAAAGTATTCGGCACCTATGCTGAATTGTTTTTTCGGCATGTGATTCATGTCTATTATAAAGTAATTATTTTTTTTTACAAATATTTGTATTTTACTATTATATCATTACTTTTATGCCAAAAGATAAAAGCAAAATTATTTTTACATTACTTTTAATTTTTCAGTATAATTAAAATATTATTATTTCTTAAACTTTACGCTGAAAGTAAATATATATTTTCAAATTAGACGAAATGAGTATTATGTAGTAGAAAATAAAAACAAAACAAAACTTAAATAAGAAAAAAGAAAAAAGTTGCAAAAATTAATATATATATATATATATACTCAATTATCACTCGTGTCATGAAAAAAATTGCAAAAAATATTATGTGTATATACTCAAATTCAAAAAATATTATGCAAAACTTTCGGAACATTAATTGCCAGTCCCACTCTTACTTGTACTTCATGGTCACCCTAATAAAATTAATTATATATCTTGGACATGTCACAAATTTGCGAAACATATCTCAAACATTTTAATATTATTTAATATTGTATCACTTATTATTCAATGGCAATAACACATTGATTTGATAAATTGTTAAACTCACATGCAAGCTAAAGTACTAAAAATAGCAAAATTGTAACACATCTAAAATACATTTTAGGATAATATTGAAAGATAAAAGTGATAATTAAATATATTTACAAAATATTTTTTACAATTTTTTCAAATTTTTAAGTAAAGAGTGACAAACATTGCATGATTCTATTATTTGTTATAAAAAAAAATAATATAATTATCTCTTATATTGATGATATATACACAAAATTCATATATATGGAAATATTTTATAAACTATTATAAATGAAATTATTGTTAATTATTCAATAAAGTTAATATATACCAAATATATGTTTTGTTTAGTTGTGATTTAAAATATAATATTTTTGTTAATATAGTATTTTCGAAGTAATATTTTATAAGAAAAATAATATATTTTTATTGAAAACAGTTTCAAGTGAATAGTATTAATTTTAGTTTAAAATGGCAACTGAACTAACCCTATAATTTTTCTTATTAAAACTAAAAATATTTCAATTATATAATGTAATTTTTCTTAAAAAAATACTTCCTCCGATCCTACCACAAATTACTATTTTTTTTCTTCTTTGTTAGTTCCTGATTTAATTCTATTTTTAATAAATTTATATTAATTATATTTAATAAATATAAATTAATTTAATTAAATTGATAAGTTCTTATACATAGAACTTATTTAAAATTCTTTTATTTTTATCCCTCTCTTCAATTAGATAAAAATAATAGTATTTTTTAAAAAAATAAGATAGAAATAAAGATATTTTTGAGTGATTTTTATGATGTTATATGTTATGTAGTTAATTAAGTTAATTTATATTTGTTAAATATGTTTTGATTTAGTATGTTTTTTTCAAAATAGATATGTGTCAATTGTTATGCGACAAATAAAAATAAAAAATGTGTTAATTATTACGGAACGATGAGAGAGTATTAAATACTCAATTTTTGTAGTTTTAAAAAATTTAAAAGTTTCAATTGTGTTTAATTTATATTTCAAAAATAAGTTATTATCATTCAATTTGTATAATTTTTAATAAAAATATATTATTTTTTTTAATTAAAATATCAAGTCAAATTAAAAATTCTAATTTAAAAAAGAAATTACAAATTACCATTATTTTATAAAAATATATCTATAATTACAAATACGTGCGTGTCCAAGAGTGATGAATCTGTCCCAAATTGCCAATAAAATAAATGCCTCATTCTGCAATTTTATTTTGCCATTGGGACTATCAAATAGTAAATAATTATAATGTTTATTAAATTTGCCCATAACTCTTATTAAATTGTAATACTAATTCTTGTTTCGGCCAGATTTTGTCCATGCAAAAAACAATAATTTAATAAATATACTTTTAAAATAAAATATTAAATCACTATTATATTGATAATTATAAATAAAAGTTTAGAACTCCTCTTTTATGTAGGGTACAACATTTTGATTTCAACATCAAAATTTAGATAGGTAGAATAAAAAAAAAAATATATATTTAATATTATAAGAAAGATAAATATATATTTATTTTTTTATTTAAATTGTAAGATGGAATAAAGTGTAATAATTGTTTAATGTTACAAAGTATGTGACATATCAAAATAAAAAATATTACTATGTAGCAGAATCAGTATATGATATTTAATTAGTAAATGTTTATTGAATATATATTTTTCCTCATAATTTTTCCGGTAAATGAAATCCTTAAAAAAATTCTTAATTTTTTCCTCCAAACAACTAACTAATCATATCCGATATTATGAACCCTAAAAAGTTTTTTTTTTATTTATTTTTTTATTTCTTAACAGTAATAAACAAAATAATTTTATTATTTGTAATTAAAAATATGCACAAATCTTTTGACACAAATTTTGATATGGGTGTATATTTTTGATTATTTTTTACTTGTTTTTTATAATATAAAATACAAAAAGTCATACTCCCTCCGTCCCAAACACTGTGCAACATTTCTTTTTTGATATGTCTCAAACACCCTGCAACATTTTCAAAATATGAAACAATTAATTATATTTAATCTCTACCCCACATTTTATCTCATCACATCACCCAAATAAAATAATAAAATATACATTTCTCTCTCTGTCACATCACCTAATTTCTAAATTATCCTATTTAATACTACCCACCTAAAAAAATCTATGCCCAAAACAAATGTTGCACCTTATTTGGGACAGAGGGAGTATTATTTTTTAGTAAGAAAGAAAGTAAAAATATTTTTTTATGACAAACTAAGATTTAGATCAAAATATAAAGTATATTGGTAATCCCACTATTTACATATGTAATTTAAAAAATTTATCTTTTATTGAGAATATTTTTTAATCAGATTATATATATATATTGTCAACTTTTCAAAATTTTAAAACTCGTCTGTTCGTAGGTTTTAGTTTTTGGGTTTGAACTTTTAAATAATAAAAAGTTAAATTTGAATAGTTATTTGATATGATATAAATAAAAGTTGATGTGATGTTTTGAATATAAAATAAATGTATAATATAATATAAAAAATATATAATTATTTGATATGATATTTTTTAAAAAATAAAATTAAAATAATAAAAACTTGTGGTAAAACCACATAAGAACACAAAAAATTCTAGATTTTTACAACAAAATCATTAAAATATCCCCAAAAAAAAAAAAATAATTTGAGAAAAATGTAAGAGTGATGTTTGATTATTCATTAAAAAATGAAAATTAAAATACATATATCAATAAATAAACTAATATGATCAATTTCAATTTCATTTTTAAATTTTATATTAAGAAAGGGTCTATTTGTCCATAGCTTTTTTGATATAATTTTCAATATATTTTACTTTTTTTACAAAAGTCAATATTTATATTAAATAAACAAATCCAAAAGCTTGTTTCGAATATTTTCGTTATTAAATATCTCAAGTTTAAAAAATTTTATACTCGTTCCGTCATTTAAGTGTGAGTTCAACTATTTGGATACAAATTTTAATAAGAATAGGTAATAATTGTTATTTTTTGTCTACTAATAATAACATAAAAAAAAAAAATTTAAAAAAAATTACTTTTTTTACTAAGAAGTTTGCTCTATTTTTTACTAATACTATGTTTTTGTTTGGAATATACAGTAAAGTTTTGAATTGAAATTATTGTTAAGGTAATATAAATACGCAGGTAGTATGATATTTTGAATAAAATAAATAAATTTTGACGTAACATAAAAATGAAAAATAAACTTTGATTTGATATTTTTGAGGAAAAAAAATATATATATTGATCAGTAAAAATATGTATTTTAAAACGCAAACATCAAACTTAAAATTTTTTAAATTACAATAAATAATAATAATAATAATAATAATAATAATAATAATAATGATATAGATATAAATTTTCCATTTTTTTATTTATAGCTTGTGTTATTCCCAATACATTAATTGGGTAATGCAATTTATAGCTTTTCAACATGTTTGTCCTTGATATATATAATGATAAAAGACAAAAAAATCCTATGTAAATATATATATATATATTTAAATTTAGAACCTATCATATTAAAAATAATACTTCTCCCGTCATGCAATTGTATATTCATTTGATCCGGCATGAGTTTTAATAAAAATAAGTAATGGTTATTATTTTTGTATTAAAAAATACAAAAGTATAACAATGTTCTACTTAAAATAATAAAAATATTTATTATAACAACACAGAAAAAAAAAAAATTGAATAAAAATTCAAATAATGAGAGATTAACAAAATAATTAAGATAGATGTAATAGTCCAAAGGGATTTTTGTGATATATATATATATATATATTTTTAATTTCTAATTATTAAAAAATAAAATGTGATTGAAGAATCCAGTAAGATCTTTTGGTCATTGCACCAATCAATATATGAAAAGATCTGAATTACATCATCACTTAATTTTACATTTATCATTTTTGTCTCAATCACTATATATATATGCATAGTCAATAATTCAGTCATTTTCAATTTAAATTTTCCTTTTGTATTTTTATATATTTTAAATTATTTCGAAATAGTAAAAACTAATAATTGAAAAATAATAATATATAATATTACAAAAAAAATAAAAGTAAAATTGGTTTGAAATATTTTAAATAGTATGTATATATATCTAGATACACAGTTGATACATTATACTTTACTTTCTGTGTTTGCAAAAAAAAAATATTATTTTATTATTTTTATTTTTATATATCAATATTATATCCAATTAAAACAAAATAGCAAAAAGTCTTTACAAACACAAATTACACACCAACGATCATTAAAAATATATTTAAGAAATAATATTATTGTATTAATTAGTATGAGTGTATAAAAAAAAATTGATATTTTTGTCATTTGACTCATATAAATTAATTATATATTTGTAATTTAACTAAAAAATTAATGATATCTTAATATTAGTATATGATTAATATTACTAAAATAAAAAAATAGATACTTTTGAATGAAACGACAAAAATGGTAAAAATAATACTTTAAATTAAAAAGAATGAAATATTTTTTTACTCCATTTGGTCCATTTGAAAGGGGTCTTTTGTAATTTGTAGTAAATTAAGAAATAATAATATTTTATTGATTTTTTTGAAATTTAACTTTATGGATAAATTAATTGTACGTTTAATGATATATTTGTAATTTAAGTCAAAATTAAAGGTATTTTAGTATTAATGTATCATTACTTTTTCAAAAATAATAAAAAAAGATAAATACTTTGAAGTAAAATAATATATATATAGTAAAAATAATACCTTAAAATGAGAAAAAAAAAAATAAAAAAATCCCTCCGTCTCAATACAATAGTCTTGTTTACCATTTTTGTTCGTTCCAAAATAATAGTCTCATTTTCATAAATAACCATATCACCATAAAACTATCCTTATTTTTTCATTATTATTACATAATTATTACTATTTTTTACACTGATATACTCACAATAGCAAAAAAGTCATTTATCTTTACTTTTTATCAACTATCAATATAATATTAATATTTTATAAATTTCGTACTCAACACGACAAGACTATACTTTTGGGACGGAGTAGTAATATTTATAAAAATTGTGCCATAAAAATTTTGAGGGAACAAAACCCAAAATAAAAATGGAAAGAGGAGTAAATTATGAAGTTTGTCTAATATGGGAATCCGACAAAATCCGAATTAATCGGGCAGAGGTTTGGAATTTATTGCAATCATTGACCTACTCATAACTACCATTCTATTCTCCCAAGTAAATTAATTAATTTTTATAAATAAATATTACACCAGATTTAATTAATTTATTTTTAACCTGCCTTTGAAATTTCATCTCAATAAAGACAACTTGTGCTCA
The DNA here is from genome assembly GCF_009805555.1 of Andrographis paniculata. Classification (NCBI taxonomy): domain Eukaryota; kingdom Viridiplantae; phylum Streptophyta; class Magnoliopsida; order Lamiales; family Acanthaceae; genus Andrographis; species Andrographis paniculata. The sequence continues at coordinate 4,979,515 of NW_026137614.1, forward strand.
CTCCAATCATTGGCATTTTTATATTTATATTTATATTTATATTTATTGAATTATTAAATAAAGTAAGGCCTAAGTTAGTGGGCTTTGGCCTAATGATACAAATTATTTAATTAAAATAAATAATAATATTGTGAAATTCGAGGCCCAATTTTTTGTAATTTCAAGTCATTTATACTTTTTATGGAATAAAATATGGTACTATATATTTTATGTAGAATGAAATGGGTAAAAAATTATTGAGTTTTGTTATTTTTTATATTTTTTACGAGTATTGTATTTATTTTATTTTTTTAATAACATATGAGTTAGAAATTACACAATGAGGAAATTAATATATATATATATATACACATACACAATTTACCAATTATTAGTCATTAAAAATATATAAGAATTTCTTTATACTTTTGTTATTTATATTTTATACTTTTATGTATAATATATTAATAATACGTTTGTAATTTATTAAAAATTAAAAATATTTTGAAATTGAGTATAATATTATTTATATCATTGCGTTGGAATGGACCAAAAGTAAAATAAAAAATTAAATTGGGAGTATTATTTTTTAATTTATTTAATTTATTACAGATAATTAAATTTATAATTTTGACTGGACCCTATTAATAATTACCGGTAAAATAAATATTACTATTAAGTGTGAAATTCAAGAAATAGTGTTGGATAATTAGGTGCTGTGGCGTTGAAGGCCCGGCACCCCGGCGATTCCCCCACCGCTTTTAACGGCTAAATGAATATAAAATATTCACAATTTTTTCCAGCACCGGGACTCCCTAACCGAAACAAATCCGCACCGTCTAATGCGTCAACCCCCAGATGTAAACCGCGATAAAACAATCTGGATCCGAACACCAGGATTCCCCCAAAAAGAAAAGAAATGTAATAATATTATTACAATAGTTTATAGAAAAGGTCAAAAGAAGTGGTTTTTCCTTTGTGCCCCTCTATATATATCTATTATTTTTTAATTTTTTTTGTTTTATTTTTATTTTTATTTTATTTTAAATTTTTTAAATTTTTTTCCTATATAACTTAATCCCTACCCTTAGTTGTTTTCCCCTTCCCCTTTCCCTTTGCCCACTTTCCTTTCTGCTCTGTTTCTTCCCTTTTGCCCTTTTGTGCATTATTACAAACCCAAATTTCTGCAGCAATTAATTAATGTCGAAGTTTTTAAGGATTTAGGAATCTTGCTGTGTCCATTTTCGAAGTAATTCGAGCTCAGCTTTAGTGGCAATTTTGCTCTGTTTTGGATAATGGATAAAGATTGCTTTAATGGCGACGGAATTCCGTTGCTAGAATTTCAGACTGCAATGGCAGGTTGGAATGGACTAAATTGCCCCTCCGATTTGTCCTTCTTTACGCCCAGTTCACATTTCGACGCCTCCTTTACCTCAATTGCCCCTCCGCCGCCGCCGCCGTTCATCGGAAAATTGGGCGCCGCCGAGAACGGCGGCGGCGAGTCCAATTTCACGGCGGGTTTGATAAACCCTAGTCTGGGAAATTCAGCGCCGCCGGTCCTTCCGCCGCCGCCGCCGCCGATTCCGGCGGATCCGGGGTTTATTGAGAGGGCGGCGAAATTCTCCTGCTTCGGCAGCCGGAGTTTTAACGGCAGAGCGTCGCCGATCCGGAATTCCCGGTCGCCGGCGGCGCCATTAATGCACGATTCGAAGCTTCCTCGAGTTTCGAGCAGCCCCGCGCTGAAGCCCACCGGATCGCCGCCGCTGATCGACGGCGCCACCGTGTCCGTCTCCGACAAGAAATTGGCGGCGTCCGGCGCCGACTCCAACGAGGAATCCTCCGTCTCCGAACAGCAAATCGAAACACTTTCAAAGAATCCAAATCAAAATCAGATCGCGAATTCTCGCAAAAGGAAATCCCCCCTCAAGGTACAGTGTGTCTTACTCGTTAGATTTTGGTTTTCTATTTAAATAATTATTTGAGTGATATAAATATATATTTATGTGATATTTTTAATATAAATTTTAATTTTAGTTAATATTATAATAAATAAAAAATACATACGGCTTTCGTCCTATTTAAAAATTATTATTTTTTATTTTTATTTATTTTAAAATAAAATTATTATTTACTAATTTAATAATGGTACTATTTATTTAATATAATAAATACTATTATAATTTATAATAGATTGTATTAATTATTACTTTTTTAAATATAATTTAATATAATATTAATATTAAAAAATTTATATGTAAAATTAAGAATGTCCCAATCAATTTATTCATTTCAATTTCCAGAGCGGCGCCGACGAAATTGGCGCCGGAAAACGGTCGAAGCCGACGCCAACATTGTCGAACAACGACGATAACAAAATTAACTCAAAAAAGACGACAGCGGCGACAGCTGAGCCTCCAAAGGATTACATTCATGTCCGAGCAAGACGAGGCCAGGCAACTGACAGCCACAGCCTCGCCGAAAGGGTATAATTTTAAAAATGACCGTCAGATCTACAAATTTAAATTAATAGCATTAATTACATTACTTACATTACCCTTGTCTTCTAGCTAATTAATGCTGTCTCGATTCTTAATTACAGGTCAGGCGAGAGAAGATCAGCGAGCGGATGAAGCTTCTGCAGGATCTCGTCCCGGGTTGCAATAAGGTAATTATTACTGATAATTATCCATTTTTAACCGTTCAATTCGAAAAAATTAAGGTTTGATTAATTTAAGGTTTGATTGTTTAAGGTTACTGGGAAAGCATTGATGCTGGATGAAATCATAAATTATGTTCAGTCATTACAGCGCCAGGTTGAGGTAATTAATTACTTCTTTAGTCCCACTTAATTTCTCTCATTTTTTATTTTTTGTCATTTTTTTTAAAAATATAATTATACATTTTAATCGCATTTTAAAATTCATAATTTATAATTTTTTATTTTAATTAAATTATTTTAATTTTAAATATAATTATTTTCATCAATATCTATCTTAATGATTTACTAATTACCTAAATTAGCTGAAAGAGATGGAGTAGTTTTTTAAAAATAATCTTTTTTAGATTATTTAATTTTCGATTGATTATCCAATTTTGTGTCTGATGTTACAGTTTTTGTCGATGAAATTGGCATCAGTGAATCCAAGCCTCGATTTCAACATGGAATCTCTTATCTGCAAGGATGTGAGTAGTAATTAATGATTCGACCACATTAATTTCTCAGAACGGATAGTGTTCTTAATTACAAATATATGTATGTGTACAGATGTTTCAGCAGCAATTGTACACATCGGCGGCGGCGGAGGTACCACACTACCAGCAAAACGTACAACCGCAAATGCACGACGCCGCAAGGGGTCCTCCCGACGCTTCTCTTCCGTCAAGACTCAATTTTTCTCCACTTCATGATCATAACAGTCAATTTACTGAAAATTTCCCTCAGGTAAATGTTAGTAAATTTTTATGATTTGCTTTTTTTTTTATTTACCAAAATTACTGTTTTCATTTTTATTTTTTTTTAAAAAAAAGTAGTAATAATTTTGATGGGTAAATAAACAAACAGTTCCCTGGTGGATTATTGAGTGAAGACGATTTGCAAAGCATTGTGCAGATGGGGTTTCTTCAGAACCCTCTTCCCAATTTCACTGCTGGTAATAATTTTGCATATTGATTTGTCTATTTAGATAAAAAAAAAAATTCTATTTTTTTTAAAAAATAGAAAAATACTTCTTCCTAGGTAAAGTCATATCTTATTGATCGGGTACAATTTTTTTAAAATATAAATAAAAAATAAAAACTTATTTTTTTATGGTAAATAAAAAGTAAAAGTTATATTATTTTTTTTTTTCTAATAGTAATAGTTAATGTGATATTTTAGAAATTTTGTTGTTGATGAATAATTCAAAATAAACTTTAAAAGCTTGCTCATTCTATTTTTTATTATTTAGTTTTCATAATTTTTATATAAAATATTTTATCTGTCATCAAAACTTATGCCCGAATAATCTTGCAATAAAAATATTGTATATTTATTAAAAATTATGTGGAGTAAATAATATTAATTTTTAATTTAAAATCATAAATGAACAAATCCAATTTCGTAGCTATTCTAATTATAATATTTAAACATTCATTTTTCACAATTTTTTCCACAAACACCAACTTTCCTAACTACCTTCATTTTATGTTATAGTCAAATTTTTTTTATTAATATTATATTATATTCATTAAAATATATATTCTAAATACTCCATCATCCGTCCCAAAAGTATAATTTTGTTAGGTTGGATACGAGATTTAAAAAATATTAATATTATATTGGTAGTTGGTAAAAAGTAAGAATAAATGATTTTTTTGCCTTTGTGAGTATATTAATGTAAAAAGTAATGTCAATGGTGTAATAATAATGAAAAAGTTAAGAATAATTTTATGGTGATATGATTATTTATAAAAATGAGACTATTGTTTTTGGACGGACAAAAATAGTAAACAAGACTATTATATTGGAACGGAGGGAATATTATAAATTGCATTTTTTAGATGAAGCTAGTGTATATATATGATTTGTCTCTATATGTGTATGTAATATTCTTACAGGGTGGATTAATTGTGGATTATTGTTTAATTTTTTTGCAGTTCCAAATATGAAAGTTGAAAGGTGATTTTGTTGGCTGATATCAAAGGAAGAGATTTATATTATATATATATATATATAATAAATTTATATATATGTCATTCTTCTGTATATATAAATATATAAATTATTGTAATATTATTATTATATATATATATATATATTTTTTTTTTTTAAAGTGAGAGTTTTTTAGTTCACCTGCAGCAGCCAAGCTGGATGAAGAATTATTCTAATTCCCCAACTCACAATTAGTTGCAAGAATCAAGATTATGATTATTACTATTATTTTGGTTTTTTATTTTATTTAAATTTTTGGAGGACTTTTTTTTTTTTTTTTCCTTGTAATATTTTTTCCCCCTTTTGGGTAGAAGTTTGTAATTTGTAATATATAAAGTTGTAAGATATATGAATATATAATATTATCTCTCATGATTATCATTATTACATCCCTTGATTATGGGTGTCATTAATTTATATACTTTTAAAAAAATTATAAATTGTATAATATAGAAAAATTAATATAATATTATATATTTTTATATTTTGTGCATTTCTTCTATGAATTGAGATTCTTGAATGATGGAAGATTTATTGCAAATCTTTGAATATTGTGGGATTTATGAATATAGTTGGGAAAATTTATATATAAATGTTAGTGATAGTAATATTATTTTATTAATTTTAATTTAAATATTTAGGGTGGCGGTGGTTATGATGGGTACTTATGTTGTAAACAGCTGTCTAAGTGGGACTACTATGATCTTTAAAAAGTCTTAATAGAAATGATATAAATGGCTACTAAAAGTTATTATTATTTATTTATTTATTTTTAGAAAATAATTATAATGACTTTTATTTTAATTTTTTTAATTGAAGTAATTAATAATTAAGAATGGGTTTTTGTTGGAGTCAATCATGATCTCTGCCATATTTCAAGGCGGCCCCCTTTTCAGTAATTTTTTATATTGAGGTCCAGGGACCACAGATCCAACTAGTAATAATGTATATGGAACGGAGCCATCGTATATATATTCGGGACTACAGCCCTGGATGTCCTGTATTTCATCCCAAGAGGGTATTTTATTCTATTTTATCTTAATTTTAGCCGTTCAATATTTAAAAATAATACTCCGTCCCAAAAAAAGTATTTATTTACTTTTTCTAATAATTTTAGAAATATTAGTATTATATTAGAATATAATAAAAATAAAATAAAAATGACTAAAATAACCTTGTTAGTATGAGTGATATAAAGGTAATCATATTTGTGTAATATATTATAAGTTGTAAGGGTATTTGTAATGTTAGGTAGGTAGTACAGTTACTAAAAAATGAAATTGATACTTTATTATGAGACGGACTAAAATGGAAAAATATATACTTTGTTATGGGACGGAGGGAGTACTTTATTAATTACTACCTCCCTACGTACTGTGTCTGCTACACTGTAGAGACGGTATTTTAGGACATGTATAATTAAGAGATAATTTAAAATATATTAGTAAAAATAATTATTCAATAATATAATAATTATAAATTAAGATTAAAATAACTAATTAGTTTAATTAAAAATTTTAAAAAATAAAATTAAAAAGTTTAAAATGAGATTAAAGTGTGTAATCATTTTTTTAAAAAAAAGAAAATGACATGGTATATGGGAAGACAGAAACGACAATATGAATATGATATGTGGGACGAAAGAAGGGAGTATTATAAATATGTAAGATTATTTTGGTGTTTTTTATTTTGAAAACGCAAATAAAATTATGTTTTTGTAAAATTTAAATTATATTTTAGTATTTAAGTATGGCTATTTTTATTATAATCGAAAATTGATATTTTTAAGTAACATAAAAAAAAAAAAAAAAAAATGATATATTAAGCTGATACAAATAATATACTTCTTCCGTCGTATTAAAATATTAACATTTTCCATTTTCGTCTGTTCCAAAACAAGGTTATTATTTCCTAATTTAGTAATTGTACTACTTATTTAACATAATAAATATCCTTTCAACTTACAAAATATTACAAAAAATACTATTACTTTTATATTACATCATACTAATAGAAGTATTTTTATCTTTTTTTTTTACTACAATCCAATATAATACTAATATTAAAAAATTTAAGTGCAAAAAGCAAACGCCTTCCTCCAATGGGACCGAGAAAGTATATAATTTTGAAAAAGAAAGTATTTATTAAATGTGTACGAAAAATAAAAATTAGGGGTGCGATTAATTATATTTGAATTTTAAATTAAACTTTGGATTGAAAATATCTTTTTTATCATTTTGATCGTTTATCTTACTTCAAAATATTAATCTTTTATATAAAAAAAATATATTTTTTTTAACATAAATTATTATTATTTTTATATTATCAAAACAATTTTTAATACTTTAATATAAAAAAATGCATTTATCAAAAAAAAAATCAACAAACCCATATTATATACTTTTATATAATATGATATTAAAATTAATATTTAAACTAATAATAATAATAATAATAGTAATAACAATAATAAACCACTTAATGCTTTTACATTACTCATTTTATAACATAAACAATAGTATTATTTAACTTAATAAAATATAAATACTATTTAAATCAAATTGCAAATCCAATTCAAAAAGAGCACAAGATTTTAAATTTTTTAAATATACATAACTTTAATTAAAATGAAAAAGATGTTTCAATATAATTTGTGAAAGAAAAAAATTGTTAAAATGAGTTATAATTTAAAAATAACTTTTACTATATATAATTTTTAATAATAATAATAATAATAATATATTTTTTTTAAAAAATATTATATCAAAGTGTTGTTTAAACAAAAATTTTAATCAATTTTAGAAAAAAAAATGTTTTTATTAAATTATTTGAGATGAGTTTAATTAATATGCATGGACTTTAGAAAAATAATTAAAAAAGAATCCCAGGTTGGCAATTGGTGATTTTCCTAGTAGACCCTATGGATCAGCAAACATAACTTTTTTAAATATTTGTTTTTTAAAAATATTTTAATAATTAATAATAATAATAATAAAATAATGTCAATTTTGGAAAGATGCCCTATAAAATAATTAAATTAATTTAATGAGAAGTGGTTAGTGAAAACCAACATTATTTATTTAATAAAAAAAAAAAAAAACCAAAAGATTTCTGCTTTTTGCAGGCTTTTTGATTATTTTAATAAAGGTTATGCATTATTGATAAAAGGAAGACTTAAATTAATTATCTGCAAAGATTCTTTGAAAATGATATATATTTTGTATATACTTCACAAAAGAGTTTAAAATTTTTAATATTATTATAATTATTTTTAATTCTATAATTGAATAATCATAGTAAGACCTGTCTCCACTAAATAATAAATAATACACAATCATGCAACGAAATGTGTCTGCCAATTGTATTTATCATTATTTTAATTATAATCTGTTATTTGAAATGACATTTATACCCTTATGCATTAATTACCTTCTATGGTAAGTAAACTCTTATTTTAAATTATTCTGCCTTCTTTAACGTGTATTACTTTTTCTTTACATCAATTAAGAAATAGTAATTTTTTTTCCCTGTCTCTTAGTAAATTTTTTTTTTTTTTTATTTTTTTCCGTTTTAAATTAAAATACTCACTCCGTTTAGCTAGAAAGTATACATATTTCTATTTTGGGACGTCCAATTACAAAGTAAACATTTCATTAAATACCTTATTTTTTTCCACAAATACTCCTACTTTACATCACATCATTACTTTTATACTAAAAAACAAGGGCAAAAATGTCATTACACTACTTTTAACTACCCACTATAATTAAAATACTATTATTTTTTAAACACTGCGCCAAAAGTAATTATATTTTTTTTTTTGTGGACGAAGGAAGTATTATTTTTTTTAATAATTGTGCTATGTATTTAAATATTTTTATAATTTATAATATAATACACAAATATTATTATTTTTATTTAACTAATTACAAAACTAATACACACTAATGTTATTTTACCTCTATTTATATTAAAATTCAAAACCTTATTTAAAATACAAAATAGATATTTCTTAAGGGTATGTTTGGATTTGAGTTTGGTTTTTATTTGAATTTTGGGATGTGTTTGAATTTTGTTGGTTCTTTTGTGTTTAAGTTTGGTTGGAGTTTTAGGAGTTTTGATGGGTATTGATTTAATGGATAATTAATAAAAGAATATAAATGTGTATTAAATTTAATTGATAAAATTTATATTGTATGATTTGATTATGAATTCATATTATACCCAACATATATATTTAAATTTTTATTTATTCGTATTATAAAAAATTTTATTCTCTACACAATAACATATATATTGTATATATTTTTTTACCTTATAATTATTATAAATATTAAATAAACATAAAATTTTAAAAAATTAAAAAAACTTACAATATCAGCGGTGGAAAGTTGGTCCGATTTGGGAGAAAACACTGTGCGAACACCCAAATCGGATCAGAAGAAACATACCCTAAATGAACAAAAGTCATCCTAGTATTTTAATTTGATTTAATAGTATTAGTGTAAATAAATATAGATTTTAGGATATTTAAAATATTTAATGTAATTAAGAACATAGTATATATTTATTTATATTATATAAAATTTTATTTTTTTATAAAATAATATTTATATTTAATATTAAAACATATTTTAAAATTTATCCTAATCACATAGTATTACATTGTAAATAAATATGAATTAAATAAATTTCATTAAACTAACCTTCCAATCACAAATTCATCTATTAATTTATTGAACATAACTTTATGCGAATACTAAAAAATGAATCATTATTCAGTTTTAATTTTTAATTGTAAAATTATATATTTGAATTGCAATAACTAATATAATTAGGTAGGAACTAATGGGAAAAACATTATATAATTAATGGCAACAATCCACTAATGCGACAGAATGTCGGCCGATTATAATATTATTTTTAAAAAATTATGTATATTAAAGAATTTAAAAATAATAATATTTTAGCATTAAAATAAAATAAATAAAAAAATAAAATATGTATATTATAGAAAAAATATTAAAGAATTAATAACAAAAATATAAAACAAGTAGAAATTTAGTGTTATAAAATTATTTATTACAATAAGAGTAATAAAATTATTTATTATAAATAAATTATACATAAATTTAATGGATAAAAAATTACATAATTTTAGTGAATAGAATAAGTAACTATTGTGTTTGTTTTATTGCTTGGGCGTGTGTGGGTGTTCTTTTATTAAATAATTATTTAATATAATATATATTATTCATTTTATATTAATATAATACTCTCTTCATCCCTTAACCATTTATCTATTTTCTCGTTGACACAAATGTTATTACCTTTATATCATACAATACTAATATGATTAATTTAGTCTTTTTACATTTATTTCTACTTTATCCAAATATAATATTAATATTTTTAAAACTCAATAAAAAAACAAATAGATATATAGATACTAGAAGGAGAGAGTATAACTCTATATTATTAGTAATTTATAGACAGATAATTCATAATATGTTAAATAGACAAATATGTCCATCCAACACCTTAATCCATCAAAGGTTTATTTGTTTGGTATTTTGATTTGAATTTTTCTTTTTTTTTTTTAATGTAAATTATAGAAAATTGTGTCATTAAATATAAAAAATATAATAGTTATAATATTGAATATTTTGTAATATAATAATATATATTGAAAATTATGTAACCAAACAAACCCTCAATGTTTATATATAATTCTAGATTTTTTTTGTATGAATTATAAAAATGTTATGAAAAATGATACTTTAATGTGATATTCTGTGAAAGAAAAAAAAAATATATTTTTATTAAAAATTATACAGAATAAATAATATTGATTTAAATTTAAAATTATAAAAAACAAACTCATAATAGTCTAAATTTCAAATAATAAAATCAAACTTCCAACTGCAATTTAATCTTACGGACAAACAGATCCTTATTAATTTTAAGATCTTTAAATTAACACTACAAAAGTTATTCATAAAGGCTGCATGTGACAATAGGGTTTTAAAAGATAATAATTTCAAGAAATTTAATTGGAATAGAAATTAATTATAAATTTTATATTGGGTTAAAATATAAGTAAATAGAATTATATTTACATTTTTCAGTTATTTTTTGGTAAAGTGAAAATAATACAATAAAAATGAGAATATTCAAGAATGATATGAGTTCAGTTTGAATTTTGTTATGAATGTATTTTTTTTTTTATTTTTTATATGAGATATAAGAATCATGTTTATAATATCAAAAATAATATTTTATATTAAATTATTCATTTTTTTTGTAAGGGATTAAAATAAATATTATATATATTGTATATTTTTATAATATTTATAAAGAATTGTGTCACTTAAAAAATAAATTGGGTGAATAAACGTATATTTTCTCAGTGTTTTTACGTAAATAAGATATGTTCGTAACAAAATATTTGATACAATTACCTAAGCTAAATATTTATATTTTTGCATAAGATATGAATGTAAATTATAACAGTAAAAATATTATGACAACGGCCGACAATGTGAGGAGGTGATATATTCATTCAGGCTGAGATTTTTTAAAATTATAAAAATATTTAAATTTCTTTTGTGATATTAATATAATATTTTTTAAAAATTAAATAACACCAATATTATTTTTAGATATACTAACATCAACTTCAATAATAAGTATATTTAAAATGATCGTTATCATAATTAAGTACTGTATCTTTTTGGTTGAAAATTTGATTACTTACAAATTAATAATAAATTGGTTCGGTTGCTTTTTCCTTTTTTTTTTTTATGTAAAATAAATTAGATGACATGCATTTTTTAAAATAGAACGAATATATATTTTTGAAATGAAATCTAAATAGTAAAAACATCCGGATGGAAAAAATACAATAAAATAAAAAGTCATGAGTTTGTTCTTCTATTTTTTTCAAATAAAATAATTATTTGAATAGTTCTTTTTATTCAAGTATATTAATTTGTATTATAAAGATTATACCAAAGCATAGTAATAAATAATTAATTTACAGCAAATATATGAGAAATTCTGATAAGATTACCAAGTAATTGTTTACAATGATTCCATTAAGTGAGACATAATATTCCAATAATAGTTATCAAAAAATAGTAATATATTTTGAACTAGAGATGTTGTATTAGTTTAAAATTCAAATAAAATCTTCAGTTTCAAATCAGTCACATAAATCCACAGCCGCAGCTTATAATTCTTTCCTTTTTTCGTTATAATATTTAAAATAAAATTAATAATTAGATTTAATCATTTATCCTTTTTTTAAAAATAAAAAATAAAAAATAAAAATATGCACAAAAACATACATGTATTTTCCATTTATATTTTGACATTAATTTCAAAGGGTTGCCTGTTATAAATACAGAACTACTTTAGGTGTGCGTGTGTGTTAATATGTGCTTATTTATTAATTCACATGACATTGGAGCACAAGTTGTGTGTAGAGACCAGAAATATGTAAATGTCACGTCACTGTGGGAGTGAGTTTATCTTATCCATAATTATTTATTGTCATTTTTCTTTTTACGGATAAAAAGCAAACTTTCTTTATCGAATCTGATACCTTACAAATTAAATTTCACAAAGCGTATCAAACCAACAAATTATATACAGCAAACAAAATTCAAAAACATTAAAAGTTTAAATTTGGCTCTATTGAGTTTCCTCTTTCAAACAAATCCCTCCAATTAATAATGCCTTCCTTCCATTGATTGCTTAATAACACTAAAGTAATATTAGTAGAGTACAAAGAAAGAAAAGATTAAATATTTATAGTAACTAAAGAATATAAATAAAGTGAATAATTTATTTCATAAATATATATATTTAGCGGGAAAACAATAATAATAATAATAATAAAAGTTTGATAGGGGGAAGAGTATCTATTAAGTGAACATTTTGGTTATACATTTGGGCCAAAGAACAACAACAATGCTTGACTATGAAGACAACTGTATCTTAATATTATTGATTTTGGGCCCCAAAGACTGACAAATAATATTACGAATAAACTAATAAGTCATCCATAAAAGAGCAAAACGAAGAAGATCCTTAATTTGGATATAAAAAAGGGGTCTACAGAAAATCTACCACCCACCCATCCATCCAATTTTATTAGAAAATCAAAATCTCGATCCAAAAATGTGAAGAAGAAATTATTAAAATATTAGATCGAGGAATTTCTTACATTGATTAATGAGGTGAAATGTGTTGGTTAAGCTTTGCTGTCAATGGTCCTCGGCTGCTGAATTTTGTTGAGCTTTGCAAACATGTTGCCGTAGAACTTGGCATCCTTCTTGTTGTGCTCCCTCACCTTTTCCTTCAATATTTTGTACTCTACTTTCAAATCCCTGCAATTATTTACCAAACAAATCAATCTACAATTTAATTTTTTTCTTTAAAAAAAAAATAAACTATCCCGTAGTCTCATACATAGAGCTCTTATCATTTTAGAACAAAAAACAAATCTAATATTAAATTAGCCCCACAATTCAAAAGATTTGCAAAAAAAGTGATCCAAGTAGAAACACCAAAAATTGTGTAAATAACAAATAGACAATGTATAATGATTATTTAGACCCTTTATTTTTGTAATCATGAGACTAACCAATTTATAATCTACTTATATTTCTAAAAATCATAGATCAACTTCCGATCTAGCATAATGGTGATTTGACCGAATCAACCTATTCTATAAAAGTAATCAACGTATATTTATACATATTTTAACATATTTATAATACAACATATATTATAACATGTATTGTACTATATGTAAATATATGTATCTTAACATATAATGATCTAGTTAAATCAGCACCATAGATATCATATACTATTTTGTGTAAATACATATTGATTATGTGTATGACATATACTGATCTGATTAAATCAATAAAGTGATCATTTCTAAAATATTTTTCAAATATATGTCATATAAATGGGCAAAGATATATTGATTGTGTTTATCCAGTCAAATCTGCACCATACTGACTTAACCGGATCAGCACAATGGTCATTTCTAAAATAATCTTCAAATAGATGTCCACCTATCATCCATAGCAGCAACTTATCATTATTCTTTTATTTAGTAGTTGTTGTTACCTGTTGTCGGGGTCAATTTCGAGTGCTTTTTTAATGTCAAACTCAGCCAAATCCAAATCCCCCATGTTCATATACGCTTGTGCTCTTCTGTACAGTGCCTTCACGTTTGTACTCTCCACCTCCAATACCTTCACTCACACCACAGTTTCAGCATTTTCAATTTTCATCAATCAACCAAACATAACTTGAAACTGAGAAGATAATCAATTCAATTTAATTTAATTTAATTTAATCACACACCTTGCTGCAGAGCTTCTCCGCCTGCTTATAATCTTTCAGCTTCAACTTGCAAGCAGCATTGTTCAGGTTGCATGTTACCTTGAGAGCCTTCGACTGTTTCTTCTCCTCCTCACCAAACGATGTGTCGTATTCAATGTACTTCGCAGCCTGGATTTAAATCGAACTTCTTTTCATTTCGTCTTAATCGAAAAGTAGAATCACAACAGCTAATTTGTCTATTCGAGTACCTTCTCGTAGCGTTTCGCGGCTCGTGTATACTTCCCAGCCTTGAACAGAGCATTCCCTTCTTCCTTCTTCTTTCCGGCAGCTTCGATCTTCTCCTCCGTGTTCATATCCCACGATTCTTTTTCCTACACAAGTTCGATACGATACCATCGGTCGTTGCTCCGACTCAACATAGTTTCTATACGTTTAAGGATTTGCATACCTTAACAAAAGAGACAAGTTCCACGTTGTAGTATATTGTCGAATTCGGCGGAACGACAGCCAAGTCTTGTTTAGTTTCGGATGAGCCGAATGCGTACTCGGGAGCAATTGTCAACAGTGCTGTCTCGCCCTTCTTCATAGTTGCCACAGCTCGGTCTAATCCTTCGACAACTTGCTCTGATGTACGAATTAAACAAAGATTAGATCCTCGTGGATTGCATATAGTTCAATTCAAGATCACACAAGTTCTTACCTTCGTCTATCTTGAATTCAAATAGCTCGTCCTCGTTGTCACTGTGGCCTTTCTTGACGAACACAGTCCCGTCTTGCAGCTTCCCGATCAATTTCACTGATCAAACAGAAAAAGAACAAAACTTTTAGGTGGTTGCCATAAGATTATCATCCGATTTATGCAAACTCGTAAGAACTTCTTTACATTTAACGACAGCTCCATCGTTAGGGCGCTCGTATCCCTCCCCTTCTTTAAGTATCTTCTTTACGACTTTCTTGTCGTCTGTAACGTTCGAAACTGTCTTCCAGGACACGAGCTCCAGGTAAATGTTGAGGGTAGCATTTTCTGGAATAGCCCCTTCATCTTCCGAGGCAGCCCTTCCTCTTTCACCGAAACCATCTGCAATAACATCATCAAGTCGACAGTTAGGAGGTTCCAAACTATCAAAAAATTAGGGTTCGAGAAACAGCAGCAGCATCACATACATTGTGGCTTAACAGTTAGTAGGACTTTTTCGCCTTTCTTCATTGTCTTCACGGCCTTCGACAGGGCCGGGCAGAAATAACCTGATCACAAAAGAGAAAGCTTTCTCGTCATCGTCAAATGCAAACCAATTGCATTTCTAAATGGTGGTTTAGAACACACCTTCTTGGACAGTGAATTCGACGCCATCTGATCTGGAAATAACAGTTCCATCCTCCAACTTCGCTTCATATTTGACTGAATTAAAAAGAATGCAACAAAGTTAGCACAAAAAATGGTGAAGAATTAAATGATTTTGGCTAGTGAATATGTCTACGCACCCAACACTTCATCAGGATCCTTCGGATTCTCCCATTTCTCTCCCTCTTTGACAATCTTCTTGAATATACCGCCGTCCTTACAAATGTCTTTGACACTCGCCCAGGATAGTAACTCGACGTTAAACTGTAGGGTGGCGTTGGGAGGTATTGTCGGAGGAGCACCGGATTCACCATATGCCAATTCCGGTGGTATGGTGAAGACGGCATTTTCGCCCTTCTTCATTGTTTTGATACCTTCGTCCCATCCTTTAATCACTTGTCCTGTAGCATGGAAAAGAGATTTCCCAAAATTACTATGAATTCAATGTAATGGATTGAAATGTAATGAATAGAGAATTTATGCAGTGATTTGGTTCATAATGAAATGATTCGACACTGACGATTCCTATTTTCCTGGGGTATCTAGAATTCATAGACTAGGCTCTCAGATCAACTAAAACGATAATCGTTCCTATAATACTTGGAATTTCTATAACTGCTGAACAAATCCTTTCCAGCTATATTAATTGCATTGATAATCAGAACGTGTTGATTCTTCAAATTAATCATCACTGGTATGAAATGAATATGATGACGCACGATCAAATCTGTAATGTAGATGCTAATTCAGCATAGAATTGCAATCTACAGAACAAATCCTCTCCAGCTACATTAATTGCATTGATAATCATAACGTGCTGATTCCATGAATTAATCATCAATTGTATGAATACGACGCATGATCAACTCTGTAATTTATATGCTAATTCAGCAGAAACAAATTGCAATCTAACCGAATCGATCAAAAGCAGGAATCTAACAAATATCACAAATTCATAAAAGAGTGCCGTGTCTTCTAACCTTGGCCGAGAGTGAACGAGAATGGCTTTTCCCTATCACGACTCGAATCAAATTTGGTACCATCAAGCAGCTTTCCAGTATAGTGAACTGCAAATTTCACCCCACGCAGACTCGTCAGCATTCAATTCTCAAATCAATAAAATACAATTTCGCTAGCTAGCCATAATCCAACACAACCAAATCAGCAATTAATTACCTTCGACTTCATCGCCATTTTCAGGAGTGTCCCAGCCTTCCCCTTCCTTAACAAGCTTCTTCTTCAAACCCTGCGCACCGATCTCCTTCTCCTCCCCGACCTTCATGTAAGCGCTCTCCTCCGGAAGATCCATGCCATCATCCAACCCCTCCGCCGGCGGAATATCAAAATCGTCCTCCATTTCAAACCTCTCACAGCTCAAACAGACAGGAATCAGTCAAATGACGAATGCAAACGCGAATCGATCTTCTGCACCGAGCAGTTAAGGTTTGGCTTTGGCCGTTGGAGATTTTATAGCGTGGGGAGAATTCTCGAGAGTTCTACGAACGCATCGTATAGACTGCGTATGCCGAAAGGTCAGGAAAATTCCAGAATTTTAATATTTATATATTGCCTCCTGGCCCCCCCTTTTTTATTTTTTTGTCATTACATTTTACGTGACATAGAAAATTGTATTAATTTATTTGTGTTATAGTATAAAATTTTAATTTAAAAATATTTAAATATATATTTTAGAGTCTTAATAATATATATTGATTTTATTTTAAAATTATAAATAATCATTAAACATTTGGCAAATCGGACCTGCTCAATTTGTTTTAAGCCGGGCCAAAAAATTCAGGCCCAGACACATGAAACTGGGCCGGCCCATTTTGCCATATTTTAATTTTTTATTTTTAAAATTTTAAAACAATTTAATAAAATTTATAAGTTAAATATAAGAAATATACCTATCACTTAATACTAGTAAACTAAAAACTAAATTATTAGACTATATATTCATTTTTGCCAATATGTTTTTAAAATTATAGTTAATTTAAAATCAAATCAGCTTAGCACAGCCCGATTCATACTTGTGTTGGGTCATTACAATTCAAAATTTTTTGTATCTATTTTATTTTGGCCAAAATACCATTTTTTTTTATTTGATTCGAATCGAATTTTCAATTTATTTATTTTTGTTTTTTATTTTTATTATTATTATTATTTTTTTTCAGCTTTAAGTGCCACAAGCTAAATGTGTATGATATATGTTCATCATATTTTATTTGACAATTGGTCGGTTCAGCCATGTCCTGAGACTTGTTTCAAATACACATTGTTGGATTCAAAATTCAAATTGGACTAAGCTATATTTAAATATGATCATGAACTTGACCTAAACTATATTAGATGGATCCAATTTTTATTTTATTTTTTTATTATTTTTACAAATCTTAAATTTTATCTTAAAACTTGACAAACATCCGAATTTGACATATAATAAAATTATATATTTTATTCCAAACTATTATAGTAAAATAATAAATAATAAATAAATAAAGCTAAAAAATATTGTTTTAATATAATTTATATTGTTCAAAATTATTATATATATAATTCATGTATTAACAAGGTCCAAACCCACTTGGGACCTAAAATCCAACACAAATTTGACTCAATATCTGAATAATTGAGTCGGATACTAAATAAATAAATAAATTGGATTGAAATCGAATTTTAAATCTATCCAAATCCATTGCCATCTCAATTTTAAAATTTTATGGAAATCTTTTCTCATCTAAAAGAGTATACTTGGTCATTACTACTACCAAGTCTAATACTACTACTAATAATAATAGTAATAATAAAAATAATATCGTCCGCGATGATCCGCGATGATTCAGTGGTGTAAAATGAACTTATGAATACGATGTCATGAATTCAAATTTCGACGCCAAAATGTTATTTATTATAAGATATGAAAATAATATCATTTATTTGTAATATCATATATTGTGCTACTATACATATATATATATATTATATTTTTAATAATATTAATAAAAAATTATGTATTTTTTTTTTAGAACACATATATATATTTGCAACACAATATTAAATTCACAGTCATTTTAAATTTAAGAATCATTAACAAAAAAGGAATAAGGTTTAATGCAATGCTCATCGTGAACAAAATATTACTTATAATATAAAAGGGAAAAAAGTTTGAAAAGGAATTCAATATTATAAAAATAAAAAATTGCCCTACAAAATCCAAAAAAAGCGATAATAAAATTAATTTAAAAATTATATTGATATAAATAAAATAATTACTACTAATATAATTATCATCGAATCCATTATAAATACAAAATAATATCCTAAAATCTTTTAAAATAAGAATGAAAAATCTTATTTTCCACGTCATATAAATAAATAAATAGATAAATATTGTATTTGATATATCGAGTCATATTTTATTTTATGGGTTTTGTTCATTATATATGCGTTTGGTTTCTTCTCCAACGCTACCTCTGCGGAGTTTTCTGTTTATTAATATATTCGCAGCGTCGCTCCGTTAATCCAAATCTCTCTCCTCTCTCTCTCTCTCTCTCTCTCTCTCTCTGTATTGTTTTCAACGATTCCTGTCGTATTACTGCATTCGCGATTCGAATAATCTATTCGCTTTCAGAGGCTGTGCAATTCTCTTTCTAGATCTTCCGAGGTCCGACGATGCTGCCGTGGTTTTGTTTTCTAGAAGGTGAGCTCACTTAGCGGCTACGTTTTGTAGATGTTAATTGTTTTTATTTTATTTATTTTTTTCTGATATGGTTTTGGACGGTGTGAATTGTGATTGTGCTTTTGATTGATGAGGCGTTGTTATTTGAATTTGCACTGTGCGTTGAAGCTTGCAATTCTGGAATTCGTTGTTTAGGTTCGGTGTTTTTGTTATTTTTCCCACACCGTGTGGATTGCGATGCGCTGGATTATGGTGTTAGCCCTTGTTGATCTTTAGTCTCGATTATGTGATGAGTTGTTTTGTTTGTGTGTGTGTGTGTGTGTGTTTTGCCATTCCTCAATTATCAGAGGGTTGGAATCAGTTATTAGGGATTTTTCTACTGCCTCAATTCATTATTTCCGTGAGATGATTGTGTATATATATATGTATATATATAGGGTAAAGGATTGGCATGTAGAATATCTTGATTAGGTATTAATTTGCGACCACTTATCTCCTACACCGTTGGATTCCACACTGTTTTGATGCTGATTCTTTACTTTATGAACAGGTGATTGAAATTCCAGAGGCACTCAAGATTTTATGCTGATGATTGTAGATAAGCTTGAAATTCTTTTCTGAAGCATTCATAGTGCAGAGACCTCGCGTTCAGTGGCTGCTTTTAGATGATAACCACTGCTTGCAGCTAGTATAGGCTGCATCTAAGCATGTTGATATCTATTTTGTTGATAATTGGTCAATCTTACAATGAAAAGCCAACTCTTTGGTTCACATTATATTATTCAGTGGACGCAAGGCCAGATTTGTGCATACCAGTAGCTCAACAACACTGTTTAAACAGTGTAGAAACCTCTTTAACGAGGTCCGGGATCCACTGATCAAACTTTGACTTACCAATTTGTAAATTGAAGAATGGAAAAGTGAGTATCTTAATTCTTGTTTGATATTGTTAATTAATTGGGTTCCTTTGGTTGAGCTTATTATCTAAGCTTTGTAATGATGTGCTCTTTGCTGTTGTTCCTCCAGATATAAATTTTTTGGTGAGATTGGCGATGGAAGTTGTGGTCATGTATATAAAGCTATAAATATTGAGACATCTGAGATTGTGAGCAATAACCTATTTGCGCGCTTTCTTTTCATTGATCTTGTGGAAATCTACTTGACATCCTGTACCTGTTCCAGGTTGCTGTCAAAAAGATGAAGAGGAAGTACTATTACTGGGAGGAATGTGTAAACCTAAGAGAAGTGAAGGTACGTGCGAGTTAATGTATGGTAGTTTTTCTCTTGATCTTGCTAAACATGTTGGAACTCAGAGATTACATATGAAAAGTGTGTATTTTATTTAGTTGACACTGGCTGACAACTTGTTATTCCCTTCGAATGTGCAGTCCCTCCGAAGATTAAATCACCCTAACGTCATAAAGTTGTTGGAGATTGTCAGACAAAACAATGAGCTTTTCTTCATTTTTGAGTACATGGTATTATTCTATATTTTTTTGAAAGCTACTCCTTTGTTTGATACATTCATTTATTTTTATTTTTAACTGTGAAGCATGACAGACTTGGCAATGTCATTGATAGTTAAAATATCTCTATAATCAAGATTTGGATTTGTAAATTATTTGGAGCTGTATCGTTGAAACTGGTATGTGTGTGTATGTTATTTAGTTTAGGCACAGCAGTGGAACTACTTGAACTTGCATCTTGTCTTTATGCAAATTACTTTTTTACTTATTGCTTAGACTTACCAATATGACTCATCCTCCACACACACTGATGAATATACTTTATCTGGACAAGAATAGGGTAATATCCATTTAAGAATATTTGATTAGTGCCATTCTGGACAAGAGTCTAGCATTGCCTACTACCTAATTCACATCAGAACAGGGAACACTAGAGGTTTATAATTATGCATCTTTGTAGATCAAAGAAGAGAACTCTATCTTATGAAGTTAAACCAAAGCAATGGATGGTTTAGTTAGATTAATTTCCAATGCATAAAATATTAATCTAGTTAAAGGTCATGTATAATTAGATTATATGCATATAGTAGTCGTTGCTCGCATTTAGGTGTTTAATATAACCTAA
Organism: Andrographis paniculata; assembly: GCF_009805555.1. Lineage (NCBI taxonomy): Eukaryota > Viridiplantae > Streptophyta > Magnoliopsida > Lamiales > Acanthaceae > Andrographis > Andrographis paniculata. The sequence continues at coordinate 5,000,662 of NW_026137614.1, forward strand.
TTTTAAGAACATGGCAAAGCAACATAGCTTAGAAGATGATCTAAATCTGCTATTTCAGATGGTCTGTCCATTGCAATTTATCTGATGATAGTATCTCATTATATCTAATTTTGAAGTCTGCCATCTGTTACAAAAGCATTTGATGTGTTTTTTTTTTTCTAACCATCGATCATAAAATTAAAGCTTAAAGGAGCATAATAGATAATGAAATATTCTGTGGAGAACCTTCCAACACCTTTTTGTGCTTTATATTCCCAGGAGCATAACTTATACCAAATAATGAAAGATCGACAGACTTCTTTTTCGGAGGAAGAGATTCGAGCATTTATGTCCCAAGTTCTGCAAGGGCTTGCACATGTGCATCAACACGGATATTTTCACCGTGATCTAAAACCTGGTAAAATCTATGAAGGCTTTTCTGTATTATATGAATAAGAAATCCATTTTTGTTTGCTGAGAAAGATCATGGTGTAGAGCTAATTCATTGAATTCTTTCTGTCAGAAAATTTGCTGGTCACAAATAACATGCTAAAGATTGCCGACTTCGGACTGGCTAGAGAATTGTCATCATCACCTCCTTTTACTGATTATGTTTCTACTCGCTGGTTGTAATATATATTTCCAACACTGATACACCAGTCTTTATTGCTATTTTTAACGATTTATGAGTCTGACGCATGCCTTTGTGTGCACTTTCTCTTTCTTGTCAAGGTATCGTGCTCCAGAGGTCTTACTTCATTCTTCATCCTATACCCCTGCCATCGGTATGCAAGATTTGTTACTGAGCATGCTTACTGTCACTCTATTGAATGAAGTTTGTCAAAATGCTGGCTTATGTTTTTATTTCTGGTGCTTCAAGTTGTTGCAAATAATATGGCTTCTTATTGGACATTTTAGAGCGTTCTTTCTTCCTATTTCATTTATTTTAAATGATGAGCATATACACGTTTTGATTGATATATAACTATCTACAGATATGTGGGCTGTTGGTGCAATACTTGCTGAACTTTTCACTTTGAACCCGTTGTTTCCTGGGGAAAGGTAACTTCACAATCTAGTTTTGGAATATCATTATACCAGATCTGTTATAATATAGTTATATACTTTTGGAAAGGTAACCCGTTGTTTTGGAATACAGTGAAATTGATCAGTTATACAAGATCTTTTGGGTTCTTGGGGCTCCTGAATTGAATTCCTTCCCTCATGCCAGAAACATTATTCAATTAACTGATATCAGTTATTCATATGTAAGTTGTCTCGGTTTTGGTATTATATTTCATCACCCTCTATCATTCTATCCCACCACTTTCAACTAATTCAAATGCCAATCATGTTGATAGATCAAGCCTGCCAGTTTGTCTGATATTATTCCAAATGCAAGCCTGGAAGCAATTGACTTGATTAAGGTAGATTTAATCAGTGTGTCATTACCACGTTATATTTCTTGTCCCTGGTTCATATAGCCTTCATTATGTAATGCTTTTATACCTTTCAGCAACTTTGCTCCTGGGATCCATTGAAACGGCCGACTGCAGAGCAATGTTTGCATCATCCTTTCTTCCATGTAATATAAATTATATATATATATATATTTTCTAAGCTTATGCAGTTGCTGCATCGTTGCTAATGTCTTCCAATGATTAGGTTGCCTCACCGTTTCCTCGTCCACTTGGAGACGGACTTAAATTAAGTCTAGGTAATTTTACGTGGTATTTTTCATGCCTCCCAATATGTAAGAACGATGTGATTCATAATTATGTATTGCCATTGTTTGTAGGAGCCGAACCTAATCTTGAGCTGAACTTGTGGGACTTCGGTGCTTCAAAGGATGATTGCTTTCTTGGCTTGACATTGGCAGTGAACCCCAGCGTTCCAAACTTGGGTAGAGGTTGTTCCTTCCCACATTATTTATTGGATTATTACATGTTACGCCATGTTTTCATAGTGTTTTTTTCTCTGTAAAAACTAATCAGTATTATACAACCCCTAGGTACAAATCGACATAGTTAGACCTAAGATTTCATTAGTAATTGATTTAGTTTCTTTGAAAAAACCTTAAGAATAATCTGCCTGTGGTAGGAACCAAAGTAGATGGAATTTGCCAAAAAATTTAGTCTTTTCAGAATTGGATGAAATTCGCACTACTCGTCCAAAAGGGTCCAACAAATCAGACTCATTGCATCTCTGATGTGATGATGTCCGATGTTGTGTGGTCATTAGCAGTCCCATTTTTTCAACTTTTTGGGTTTTATTTTTTTAATTTTATTTATTTTGAGCTTATTTCTTTTGGGCTTTAGCATTTCCGAACCTACAAGTAAATTCCCCCTCTTCTGAAAACTTATCGTTGTCTTGTTGTTTTACATTTTTCTAGAGATGATCTGCAGAGATCAAGGTGCCAAAGACGTACGTGCTTTAACCTACACATGTTCTTCCTCTTGTCACTACATACAATAACACCTGGTCAGTATCATCTGTTATGTAACTTGTCGACCCTCTTTTATGCAGGATGTGATGATCCATCCCAGTTATATCGACCATTCACAACAATCAGGTAGTATTTGGATTTAATATATATATATTTTTCCCCACCATAATATTTACCACCAACATTCCTCTTTTATATTTTTTTTTCAGTTTTCTGGTCGATGTTCCCTGCCAATCACCACGTATTAACTACATCGGTGGAGCCTTCCCTATCGCTGGCTTTCAGGTAAAATTTGATATTCGGTGAGAAAGCAACATAGGATGCAAAATGAAATGGTGTTCTGAATGTGTCTTTTAATCTTGGGAATAAATTTTTTCTTTTTTTCTTTTGATGAAAAATGGAGAATATGGGATAGAGTTGATATTTTATATGGATATGTTATATGAACATATTCTTTTGTGATTTTAATAATAGTAGCGTGAGTTGTGTGGACTATTGTCATGTGTGTTGTTATTTCATAGTCTCTCTATCATCAAAATTTATTCTTATTTTCACTTTCTTTCTTTTGGTAGTTATTAGTGTTTCTCTTTTTAATAAAGAAAACTTTTATTTTTTTTTACTTTCTTTATCATAAAAAGAAATTTTTTTTATTTTTATCAACTTTAAAAAAATCCGTAACCGATCACCTGTGTTTTGTTTTGTGGGCAGTTCTGGTTCAAATCCATCAGCAAATATGATTCCGGAATCGGCAGCAGCAGGATTCACGGTGGCGCCGTTCCAGGCCAATGGTGGTCTAGATCGCCCGGTCCTCGCAAGTTCAGCACCCTTTCCCCAACATCATCGATACCTCTGATCTATATTAATATGGTATGAATGAATGAATTGAGGCAATTTTTGTTTACACTTATTTTTATTGACTTTACTTCCTACTTGTTTAGATGATTTAGTTAGTCGCAACCACCTTTTGGTTTATTGATTTTGAGGTCCATATAGTGAGCGAGTCAATCACATTATTTTTCTCTTCTTATTATTATTAAATATTTGAGTTTTTTCATCTACGGGTTTTTTCATACTTTGTAAAAATGGGGTGGGTATACATAGAATTTAGAGATTGGTGAGTTTTATTATTATTATTATTATTATTATTATTATTATTGGTTGAATAGTTATTTGAAGGTGATGTTTTGTAAAATAAAATAATATATTTTTATGAAAATATATATATATATAATAAAATCGTAAAGTGAACATACCAAATATTCAAATTTTGATGTGTTTCTTGTGACTAAGAATAGTTAATCAACTTTAGAGTGTGATTTTAATTGGTTCATAGAATAATTATAGGTGCATTCGTCCACTTTATTTAATTCAAAAGATTTTTAAATAAAATATTATACTCACTATAGTCTAATACTCCCTAAACCCTAAAAATATAAAAATTGGAATTGGAAACACATCTAAGTACTAGTGAGATCACAATTTTATGTTCTTTTCAAAAAAATTTGCAGAATGACAAATTATCTTATAAAAATTACTAGATTTTTAATAAAATACTATACCAAAATTAATATTTAAGAAAAAAATTAAAAATAAAATAAAATACGAATGAAACCAAACTCCAAATACTCTTGGATTTTTTTATTTTTTTTTTGAAAGTTTTAAAATTTTAGAATTCTTTAATAATAAAATTTGTAACGATGAAACCAAAATTTTGAAAGAACACAAATAGTGTGCTTGTTTCTATTTAAAACTAAAATTAAATTAATGTATATTTTAATAAAAATATATATATTTCTTTTAACTTTATGAAATATTTTTATATTAACAACACAATTTATTATACTGCCAAAAACATATCATCCTAAAATATAAAGTGAACAAATTAATTATATTAAAATATTATTTCAATTACAACTCAAATCAAAATATAATCTTAAATCAAAATTTAAAAAATTCAACGCTATTTGAAGTTCTAGATATTTTTGAAAAATAGTAAAATATTCTGATACAATGTTTGTAAATAAATATATATAGTTAATGTGGGTTTTTTTAAAAGAATAATATTATATAGTATTATAAAATAATATTTTTAAATGTATGAAAATAAAATTTAGTAAATGTTTCTTTAGTATATTTTTACAAATTTTAGTATTTAAACTCTGGCGTTTTCTTAAAAAAAAAAATATTTTTTTTTCACAAAATATTTTATCAAATATTATTTTTATATTAAATTCAAATTAATTTATTTTAAAACTCAAAAAAAAAAGACACACAACCTTAGCTGTTATAGAAACCATAGTGAAAGTACACATCAAATAAATCTCTATTCAAACCTAATATTCTACGAATTAAACTCAACAAACAAATCACACTAAAGATCGGTTTGAACCCCGCAAACAGGCAACTATCAACAATTCAGAGACTAGTCATCACATCATAACGTGACACGTGGCAATGAATATATATATATATATATTAATATTTCACGTTAACCCTTGCAGCTAAGCAACCTCCCTTCCCACTCTCTTGCTTCGCCATTGAAGAAGTGTCACCAAACTGCTCTGCTCGCTCAGAAAACCTTTCCGTAATGGGCGGAGACAGCTTCTTCCTTCCTACTCCTCCATCCGCCGGTGCTTCATCCATTTTTCTAGTTCATTTTTATTTTTACTTTCTGTAAATACGAAGTTTAATCCGATTTTCCTAAATTCTGCAGACGAATCATTGCAAGGTCTAAATTCGCCGCACGAATCGCCAAATTCCAGTGTTTCCAGGTTTAATTTATATATTGATTTTCAATTCGAGGAGAAACACTCGTTCCGTATGGATTTGACATCTATCGGTTGATGATCGCTGCTGTGTTTTTCAGTAGGGACGAGGAGCATTTGAATTGTGAATCGGAAAACGATTTGGGGGAAGTTTCTTCGATCTCTGCGGCTGTGGAGAGGCAGAGAGTCAAGGTCTATGCAGATGTTTTGGGGAGTTATGAGTTGTTGAAGTCTCGGACGAACAGATTGGGGGAAGCCAAAAGTAGAATACTAAGGTAGGCTTTGCTCTGTCATTTCTTTCACTTTGAAATCGATTTTTGAGACTGAAAGAAGCATTTATCAAATTGCAGATATTCAAAGGATTTTTTTGGTGCCATTGTTAGATATTTTGAGTAGTTCATATTGTACGCATTAAAAAAATAAATGGATATAATGCGTCATAATAAAAGATATAAATAAAAGATATTGTACAAATATTATAGGATAAATTAAATAATTTCCCTTAAGAAAGAAGTATTATACTCTCTTTATCCAGCTCTGACATTAAAAATATCTTTGTCCCGTAAGCGATGGCTTGGTGGTGTATGAGTTGGACTTGTGACTGTCACTTGCCGCACATGGTTCGCCTCAGGTCATTGTAATAGTATTATAAGAAGTATTTTTGCTTTTTCTTTAAAAAAAAAATTGTATTACATTTTTACATAATAATTAATATTTAAATATCAACAAACACAAATTTTATGGCTGAGTGATATTGCTCATCATCATTTAGCTATTGCATTTATTTTTCTTGTTGCTGGTCATATGTATAGAACGAATTTCGGGATTGGACACAATACCATGGATCTTTTTAGTATATTGTGGGTGTATTTACTTTGAGTGATTAAATTGGATAATATAATTTTATCCAACCTACTCACTGTTTACTTTATAATATTAAAACCCGTGATTGATTAAAATTTGATATAGTAATACACTAATTGGAGATGATTAATCATATCTAGATGTGTGAGATTAATTTAATGAAGTAAAGTGAACATGATAGTATTAATTAATCTCATGATTAATCTAGTAAAATAATCTTATGTATTATAATCATATCCTTCAAACTTCAAAGTAAACACACTTTGTATATATTATTTGTTGGTAATATTAATCGGGAAACATGTATATTTTTTGAGTTTAGTTAACACATAGGATATTTTTATGTTAAAGACGATTAGTACTGTTATAGAATGATGTTTCGTAATGTACCGGTAAGCTCTAGTTGTGTTTCGTAACCTTTTAAAAGTTTGACGAGCTTGTAATGTAGTCGAGGGTTCAATCCTTCTTGATAATGTGCTTGTGTGTAATGTGTTACAATTAAAAAATCAGAATTACATTTGAAGGTTTCAAGATATGGTATAAATTAAATCTTTACAATGCATGATATATTCATGTTTCTACCGCAAAATTAACTTGGAGCTCTTCGTCTTTCAGTTATTACCCGGGTTCGTGGGATGAAAAGGCAGGCGGGGAGGCTCCGCCTGAATATTTGGTGCCAAATATTACGTGTCTCTTGCTCGTCGGCGCTGTAGGTTCTGGAAAAAGTAGCCTTGTTAATAAAATTTCTCGGGTGCTTGAGGATGATGTGTTTGCATCGGAACGAGCTCAAGTTTCATGTAATGTAATTTACTTCTTTATCTGTTTTTTTCTAGATGTTTAACAAAATTATAACCGTCGCTCGATTTACTTGATCGAACAGATAACTCTTCTAATGGAGAAGCTACCTATTTTCTTCACGAGTATTCAATTCCACGAGGCTCAGGTTCGTTCTGTTTATACGACACACGCAGTTTATCTGATGATTCTACTGAAAACATGAAAATGGTCGAGTCTTGGATGAAAAAAGGTGTTCGTCATGGAGAACTCATAACAAGGTGTGGTACATAGTTTCTTTTGATTTAATGAAGAAATGCCACGATTTGTTTTCCGATGGAGTTGGATCTTAACTATTGTTTTTGTCGGTGCTAGGAAATCGGACAACAAGGTTTTAAGAGCTCGGTTGAAGTGTAAGAATCGAACAACACCATCTTTTACCAAATACAGGACAGTTAACTTTGTCATATTCGTTGTGAATGCCCTTTCGATCTTGGAAGAAATGGACGGTGATGCTGAAAACAAATGGCAATACTCTCAAATGATTGCTACAAATTTCAATAACCCGTTGTTGTCATTCAAAGGTTCCGTTCCAACGAGTCCTGTTTAAAATATTACAAAGAAGTTTTCTTCAATGTCTCTTCTCTTACATTGCCCCTTCGATTCGCCTTTTTTTTTTTTTTTTGTATCTCAGATGACAAGCCTGCTGTTGTAATTACACATGGAGATCTACTGCCACTTTCCGAGCGAGTGAGAATTCGCGTTTATCTCGGGGAGTTGCTGGGAGTTTCTCCAACAGGACAGATTTTCGACATTCCAGGTACATAGTTTCGATACCTTCTGTTTTTTTCCGGAGTATATTTATAGCTGCATTGATCACTACAGGAAACGATGACCCGGACACCCAATTGGCAATAGTCGAAATGTTAGCATACTGCCTTGAACGTGCCGATAGAAATCTTTCTTTGAAAAGCCCCTTCTTCCTCAAGGTTCGGTTTCTTTCCTGAAATTTACAGTATATATTGATGATGCCGTGGAATCTTTCCCCAAATTTTGATCTGTCATTTTGGCATTTTAAGTGGACAGGAATTTATACGATCTTGTATTTAAATGCTTATGAAAAATGATATATGAGCAGTGATCTACAACATTATTAGAGTTTTAACAAGTGGAATATAAGAATATTTTCAAATGAAGTGTACTTAAAAGTTTCGGGACTAAATTATTGCTTTGATTATCATGATGATTTAGTCAAATCAGTATGGTGTTGATTTCATCAAATCAATCCATGTTTTTTAAGAATGTAGCACGTAATAATATAATATATACTACATCATATAATTACATGCAGCACAATAAGGATGCGTTTGTTTGAGGGTTTGGATTTTGGATTGAGATTTGAATAGTAAAAAATTTGAATTTGAATAGTTGTATGATGGGATATAAATAAGAATTAATGTGATATTTTGAATGTAAAATTGATTTTTAAAATAATATAAAAAATAAAAAATAAATGTTTGATTTGATGTTTTTGGAGGAAAATTTTTGTAGGAATAGTACAAATTCCACAAAATCCCTCAAACAAACGCACCCTGAGCATATTATACATCATAATACAATATACAACTCACGAATCAAATGTTAATACATTATATAACATAGCACATTATATAATTTTATGTAGCACAATATATAACTCAGACAACACATGTTTTTATATAAAATAGTATATGGTATCTACCTTGTGATGAAATGCTAATTACTTCAAATTCATATGTTGTCAATTTGAACTCCTCGCAAGATTCTAGATGCTATTTCCGAAGGATGATATTTGATCTCTATTCGCGCAGAGAAATCATGTTACAATATTCATGCTTTGAACAGGTTCTAAGATGTGTCTCCCCGGATTTGATAATTACTGTGATGTTTTTACTAATCGCCATTATCCTACGGCATGGTTTTTACCGTAGTCGGGATCCCACTTGTCCTATGCATCATCCAACAACGGGAGTGGAAGTCGAGTGGCGTAAAATTCGACATATGTGGCTGGGAGAATAGGTACGTACATGTTATGAATCTATGTCAATACATATATATATATATATATATGTATGTGTGTGTCTATCTACATGTAAATGATAAGTGAATTTATAAATGTGGTGGTGATGGTTAATAGAAGCAAAGCTTTGGTGTTGATTGATCGTCTTGATGTAAAGAAAATATAGCAAATATATTGTATTTCAAGCACAATAACCATATTATACAATATACCATAATATATATATATATATATATATAATATCATATATGCTATTTATTTTGTAATAAAGTGTTAATTGCTTGTGCTGGTTTGATCTAATCGTTGTCTATGTAAGAGATAGAAGCTAGTAAATTTTGTTAATATTTTTTATTTGTTAATTAGAGTTGATCAACATTGATTACATATTTTCTAGAATTATACTACAAGGTTTGTTTGGTTAGGTTGTGTATCATAGTTTGAATTCACGTAATAGTCTGATATTTGTATGAGAAAATACTAAATTTATTATGCTAAATATTTGGTACAATTACTAAATTAGAAAATGGTACAGTTGTTATTTTACGGACTAAAATGGAATCAGGAGTATATTTTTTTTTATTGAAAATTATAAATATTCAAATTAAATACATCAATATAGTTTTAATATTTTCATCGTATTAGAGTTATAATTTTATTTTTAAAATAAGTATGTGTGTATATATTTATTTGTTACTCATAAAAATAAGTTATATTAGATATTATTATTATTATTATTATTTAAAAATAAATTATTTTAATTATATGTATGATGCTATTTAGAATAATCATAATCGTAGTGTCATATAGAGCCGTTTGTGATAGTTATCTCAAATACTTTCTATTATATCTTAAATTTATATATAATTTATTTATAATAAAATATTTTATGTATTCTCTTTATTACTCATATTTTAATAATAATAATAATTTATTTATAGTAAAATATTTAATTTTAGCCGAGGCGGTGAAGTAGTATTAAATTGAAGAGCGAGTGCGTGTCTGTCTGAGCGCGGAAGATGGTGTAATGACTGAAATACCCCTAACAGAAACAGACAGTCATCTTCTTCGTCATGGTGTGTGCGTGGGGTCCGAACCCGACCGAAATAGGGAAGGCGACTCGGTTCTGTTCTTCCACACATTCCCAAAATTCATCCACACCACGCACCCCTACGTTCGTTTCTTTGTTTGTTTCTCTGTGGATTAATTGATCGAATTGCAATTTGCAATTGTAATTTGTTCGTTTGAAGGCAATTGATTCTCCGCTCTGCTCTCTACTCCTGTTTCCCTCTCACTCAAATTTAAGCTATTTGAATCTGATTATCGATTGCACTCTGTTGATGGGCGCTCTGGATGAATGCCATTACAATGGCGAGATCGGAAACGGAGTGTACATCGCCGATTGCGACTGCGTCGAGCTGGATTCGGACGATGAGGAGGAGGAGGAGGCGCAATCAATCGAAGATGCTGTGAGAATCCTGCTGCAAGGATTGGGCGAGGACATCCATCGCGAAGGCCTGCGCCGGACGCCTCTGCGCGTCGCCAAAGCCCTCCGCGAAGGAACACGAGGTCTCGGATTGAAATTAGAATTTGCTTCATCAGATTTCGATCTCTGCTGCTTTTATTGATTTGAGCAAATGTGGATTCGGATTAGCTAAGCTTCGTATCATCAAATCTATGCTATGCTGCCATTTATGATTATCGATATTGTTGATGTTGAAGATGCCTGCCTTAGAATTATGCTAAGAAGTAAGAACAATCTAATAAATGAATGTATGTTGAATTCTAGAGCTTGAGGTTGGTAGACTGTAAAAAATGTAGACAAGTTCTTCCTAGTTTATGGTTTGTGAATCGGAGAAAAGTAAGATTTTTTGACGTCAAATTTAGGAGCTTGATTTTGATTGATAGACTTAAATCGACGAAAAGTTCTTGAATCGGAGAAGCATGATTGTTGTTAAGATTGCGCTTACTTCGATCGGATTGAACCGTAGTTGCTTAATTCGAAGATTGTGTTTGTTTTTTTAACAATGAATTGGAGATCTTCTATTTGCCATTGTAGTTCTTCATAACAAATTGAAGTTCTTTCATATGGAGATATGAATAATTTCGGCGGCTCGGTATATGAAAGTATGTTTTGTTTTTAGTTCATAGGGTTTGTGTGTTTTTTAATCAATGAATTCGAGCTCCTTACTTTTCCACGTTGTTGATTTCGGTTATTCTTTTCATCGGCTCCTTTTGTAGTTCTTCATAACAAATTGAAGTTTTATACTTATAGAAAAAGCTAATTATAGTGTTGATTGAGTCAAATCAATATAAACATTACATGAAAATTTGGCAGACATCATATGTTTTCAAATAATACAGCACATATAGGACGTGCTACATGGACATTTGTTAATTTATTTGTTGTATTTGTATTATATTAGAGAGAATAAATTCAGCATAGTAACTTCAGTCTCTTGTAAAGCTACATATGATTTCGGTATGGTATATGAAAGTATGTTCTTTTTTTTTTTTTTTTTTTTTTTTTCTATCCAGGTTATACGCAAAAGGTGAAGGACATTGTTAACGGCGCCTTATTCCTGGAAGCCGGCTTGGAGAGCCGGGTCGGGTGTGCGGGAGGAACCGGCGGGCTTGTAATCGTTCGCGATCTCGATCTCTACTCATACTGTGAATCTTGCTTACTCCCGTTCCACGTCAAGTGCCACATCGGCTACATCCCGTCGGGCGAACGAGTCGTTGGCCTGAGCAAACTCGCCCGAGTAGCCGAAATATTCGCCAAACGCCTCCAAGAACCGCATCGATTAGCTCGGGAGATTTCCGATGCGCTACACCACGCTGTCAAACCGACCGGAGTCGCCGTCCTCCTCAAATGCACTCACATCCATTTCCCCGACTTCGAGTCGGCCATCTTCGAACCGAATCACCGAGGATGGGTCACGGTATCCGTCACGTCGGGATCGGGAGCCTTCGAGGACGAAATGGTCGATAGTTGGACCGATTTCCTCACTCTCCTCCGATTCCGAGGTACAAACATCGACGACCACATGAACCCGGTTGATAAATTGTGGTGCCCGTCTTCCTCGTCTCGTACCTTCGACACGGCGATCGATCCGGCGATGCTCAGATCGGTTTCGTCGATCCTTCGCAAATTAGGCGAGGACCCGTCGAGGAAAGAACTCTCCGAAACCCCGGCGCGGTTTCTGAAATGGCTGATGAGCTTCCGGAAGACCAATTTTGACGTGAAGCTGAACGCGATCCCTCATCGACACGATTTTATCTTGCACTCGCACGGCGGCGATCGACAGCACCTCTGCTCGGAGATGAATTTACCGTTGTGGTCGCAATGCGAACACCATCTTCTCCCATTCCACGGCGTCGTCCACATTGGGTATTATGGGTCGACGACGAGCCGGGTCACCTCTGTCGGGAAGTCGATACTGCAATCGATCGTGCATTTCTACGGGTTCAAGCTGCAGGTGCAGGAGAGGCTGACGAGGCAAATCGCGGAGACGGCGTCGACGGTGTTGGGCGAGGACACGATCGTCGTCGTGGAAGCGAATCACACCTGCATGATCTCGCGCGGCATTGAGAAGTTCGGTAGCAGCACGGCGACGTTCGCCGTGCTCGGGCGGTTCGCGACGGACCCGGCGGCAAGGGAGAAGTTTCTGCAGATTGTTCCTAAGTTTGGAAGCTGACGTGAAAGAAAGAAAAGGACAGGAAGAATGGCTATAGGGTTTGAGGAAGGGTGGAATAAAGAAAGAACTACACATGCTTCTTTGCAAGTATTTTTATTACGTATCATCGTCGTCTTTGTCCGAATTTTGAATTGCGTATGTAACTTACGTATCATAAAATTTGTTACATTGTTCGGTCACACTTGAAGTACTAAAGGACGGGAAGTACCAACTGCACGTAAATTGTAATTGATGTTAAAAGACTGAGGAAGAGAGTTTTCTTATACAATATTTTAGGAACTACCGAGAGTTTATGAAATTTAACAACTTTTAGTTTAAAATGAGATTTTATGATATTTGTCTAATTTTATTAAAAATGAAATGAATTTTTAAAAAAAAATTATTTTTGTTCATATTTATTTATTAATAAAAAAATAATTTTTGTATCGAATACAATGTTAATCTAAAAAAATATAATCTTAAAAATGGTATTGAACAATTGTAGGAGTAATTAGCTACTCTAAATTGAAATAAGAAAGCCCTAAAATTGAAAAGCTTTACTTTGTCCAAAGATCCGCATGGATTCCAATAGCGGGAACCTCCCCGGACCAAATCCTCTCCACCGCCACTGCCACCACCAGCTCCGCCGCCATCACCACGTGTTTTACATAAATCCTCACTGCCCGCTTCACCGCTCGATTTTGCAGCCGGAGAACCATTCGCCGTCGTGCTCGCTTTCAACCCTGCAAAATCCGGAACTAGTTGCGCCTACTCCATTCAACCATTGTCCTGATTTTCTCGATAATCAGCCCAATCCAACATCCGATGATTCCCTGTAAGTTTTCAACACGTCGTTTTTCTTTCTATTGAGCACTTGGACTAGTCAGTAGTGCGATTTCAATCTCACAAATATGATTATCAATCGATTTAGGAATTATGAAATTGACATTTAGTATAACCTATTTCAATATACCATTCAACTGAAGAATTGATGGAGCGATGATTCTGCTAGCATGACGTGCTTAGTAATTTCGTTGACTGTTTGTTTCCGTTTGGTTGGATTAAGGTTTATGCAAAATGAATTTGAGGATTTGGAAGTTGAGGAAGATGATGATGATGAGCCTGTGTTTGTTCTAACTGATGAATGGAGAGATTTCTTTGCAAAATCTGAGGCCAAAAGGAAACAAGGTTTTCAATCTTTTCCTTTTCATTTTACTTAGCCTATTCTAAGTGATCCTCTCTTACAGCGTTTTTTTGTGTTTATTTGCTTCAGAAAAGAAGAATGCTAAGAAGGGGAAGAAATAGAATTAGTACAAATTCTAAGATGCCTGTTTGTAGTTACATTGCAGGATCGACTATGTCTATTCGCCAGAGTCTCAAGAACTGATGAAATATTCATATCCCTTTCTTGATTTCATTTCTTGTGTTGTCTCTGTAAGGGCTTGTCAAATTGGTAGTTTTCAATGCTAATCTTGTTTTATTGCTACTCACCATATTTCCACTATCCTATAATACCCCAATTCTATTCTCAAGAAAAGATGAAATGGTCATATCCCTTTTATGATTTCATTTTTGTGTGTTGTGTATGAAAGGGATTTGTCAAATTGGTAGTTTTCAATACTAATCTTGTCTTGTTACTAATCACCGTATATCCCCTATCCTATAAATGCCCCAATTCCATTCTCAAGAAAGGATGAAGTGATCATATATCTTTGATGATTTCATTCTTGTGTGTTGTGTATGAAAGGGATTTCTCAAATTGGTAAAAAAAAATTTTTTATATATACTAATTGTGTTTTCTTACTAATTAGTACGGAAATGGTTAGGGTGCCGATTGGTGCTATGTGGATTAGCTCTAATCAACACATGAAATATAGGTAGACAACACATGACTTGAATTAACTCAGCATGTGGTTTAGACTGTTAATATGTGTTGTTTGTTCTATTTTTATACATACGATGTGTTAACATACTTTGTATTGAAATCAATTATAGTATGTGTTGTGTAGACTACTCTCAAGTGTTGTCAGTTTTTTAGTATTTGTTTTTATGTTAACAAGTATTGTCGGTTTATACCTCATGTACTGTTGGTTTTTATTTTGTGTGTTGTTAGCACAATAGCTACACTCAATCGCCATATTTCCCCTATCCTATAAATACCCCAATTCTATTCTCAAGAACGGATGAAGTGGTCATACATATATATCCCTTTTATGATTTCATTTTTGTGTGTTGTGTGTGAAAGGGCATTGCCAAATTGGTAGTTTTCGATGCTAATCTTGTTTTTCTCCTAACCACCATAGTTTCCCTATCCTATAAATAACCCGATTGGTTGATGAATTGGGAAGAAGCAAGTATGCCTTCTTCCCATCATCAAAGAGTTTCTATCTCCTCAGCTACACTATCAAAACGTAGAACTTTTCTTTCTCAGCCATCTGTCGTAGTAAGTTGATGTAGTAAGCTAAAGGGATATCTCAGGTACGTCGATGATTTCTAAATTTCAATTGTAATGGTTTTCTTGCATGTTTTGCTCTTTTCTTGTCTTGACCTTTTATTTAATTTTGGTTGGGTGTATCGATGTATTGATAGATTTTCATGTTTGCTCTGTTATTAGATTGATTAACTTCTTCCTCTTTTGTTTCATCATGAAACTTTAGATCATTCCAATTGTTGCCAATTCAGTTGTGTCTTCTTAGACTCGATTATGTTTGTAGAATCTCTGCTTGATGGAGATCGAAATTGTCTTTCTTAGTTTAGAATCTTGGAGTGTATTTAGTTTGTGATTTTGCATTTTTATATTGGTTTGAATAGTGGTTTTTACTGTATGTTTTATAAGATGAAATTGTGTATTATTATTAGAGTTGTCAAAAAGTGACGCCAAAATTGATTTCAATATGAAATAATTGGATTTAGGCCAATGATTTCAATCTGATTATATATACAGATCCTCGATACAGTAATAAATAGGTTGGTTTAGAAGCTTCAACATAATATATTAATATTGATTAATACATTTATTACATATGTATAATCATTAAAAAAAATAAAAAATTCAATTGAGTTGAATCTAAATATAATATTTTTAATAATTTTTACTATTTAGTGTGTAGTGCTATATTTTTATTTTTATTTTTGTGGTTTTTAACTTTCTTTTGGATTGATTATTTATTATTATTTGACTTATAAAAATTTTAATTTAGAAAAATAAAATAAAATAAAATAAAAAATTTAATGGATAAACATGTTGATTTTGTGTTTGTTAGGTTGGGTTTGAGTTTGAGTTTGAGTTTGTCCGGCCATCTAAGATGTTTAGAAAATTATTGAACGAGTTAACAAACCATTTTCGGATTGATTGGGTTTGAAAGAGTTGGGTTTGTGTCGTGACTTTTGACCCGTTTAAATAAACAGGTCGATTTCGTATTGAACAATAACCCATTTAAAAATTTAATCTGGCCTGCCAATTTAATTTTTTTAAAGAATCTTAATTGATGATTAAACAATAGAAAAAATGAAATTATGTTTATGTGAACATAGCCGGGATTAATTAGGATTTGTGATGTTAGGGTGTGTTTATTTGGGGATTGGATTTTAAATAAGTTACTCATCCTATTTTTTTCCCTCAAAAATATTACATCAAACACTTATTTTTAATTTTTTATATTATACTAAAAATTAATTTTATATTCAAAACATCACGTCAACACCTATTTATATTACATCATACAACTATTCAAATTCAAAATTTTTACTGTTAACTCAAAATTCAAACCCCCAACAAACACACACGTTTAATAATTTAAAGTAAATATGATACTTAGTATTAGATACAATACTTTGAATGAAAAAATATAAGTTGAGTATTATGTGTAGTTTTTAAGAATTAAATGATAGAAGACTTGTGTTTGCTTGTGACTTGAAACTAAATTAAAATTGTTTACTTTGGGTGTGTGTTTGTTTTGTCAAATAATTTTGAATGTATATTTTTTTTTTTATGAATATGAAAAAATTGTATATGAAATATAAAAATAATAAAGATATGATATATATTAATATTTTTGAAAAAATATATTTAATTTTTTGTTATCGAAAAAATAATCTTCACTAATACCAAAATGATAAAAATATAAAAAAAATTTTACATACTTTCACTAAATAATAAAATATTATTATTATTATTTTACTTTACTATAAAATTCAAAACGCACCTCTCAAGTAGGACGGAGGGTATTAAACTATAAGTTATAGATATACAATTAATATCTAAACAAAATTTTAATACAAGTAGGGTTAATTCACGTGCAATGGGCAAGTTTGTTAAAATTATTTTGCAGTATATTTATTCATTAATAAAAAAATATTGTCTCCTCTGTCCCGATTTAAAGTTGTGGGTTTTTTAATTAATAAATTAAAAAATAATATTACATTCGTCCCCGGTAAGGGTCTCATTTATTTTTACAAGTTAATTTTTTAATATTAATAATTATATTAAACGTAGTATAAATTAAAAAAAAAATTGCAAAAATACTTTCATTGGTATCTTATAATATTAATAAAATAATATTTATATAAAAATATAGGAATATTTTTAATGTGGAATACAATGACGCAAAAAATAAATATAAAACGAATTAAATGAACAATTTTTTATTAACTAGTAGAAGTATTAGTATGAAATTTATGTCTTTTGTACTTTAAGTATAAATTAATTGTATTTGTAATAATACATTTATAATTTATATATAAAAAACTAATACTATTTTTAAATGAAATATAAAAAAATAATAAATATGTACTTTAAATGTGGACGAATAGACCATTAAATATTTAATTTTTTTATTATTTTAAGATTTGTAAACAAAACAATTTCTTCAATAGGGTATGTATTCCACTATCATCTAGCTAATTGTGCAACTTTTTCTCTCTCAATCTCATTTACTATCTCCATATTGCTGTTTTGTCCGTCTTGTATCTCATGTTACTTTTTCTTTTTTTAAAAAATGATTATCTATTTTAATCTTATTTTAAATTTTCTAATTTAATTTTTTTAATTTAAATTAAATTAATTAATTATTTTAATATTAATTTATAATAATTTATATTATATATTTATTATTTTTACTAATATATTATTAATTATCTATTAATTATATTTATTCTAAATTATCGTATCTACAGTGATCAAGACACCAAATGTGAAACAAAAGTAGTAAAACAGTAAAATTATTTCATTAAATAAACAAATAAAATAAAGTCAGCATCTAGAAACTTTTCCTTTTTTTTTGTTTTTTTAATCTTCCCCATTCTGTATACATTTGACATTACACATTTATATATGCTTTACTCAGTCTGTCTGATTCCATGTCGGTGACTCGACACTGTTACTAAATCCCGCCTGTCATGTCCAGACACATCCAATCTTCATCTGGACCCGGAGTCCCGGGACCACTTCGCTCGCATCCGGGATCCCCAACTGCAACAATTACCGCCGTCCGATTTCCGCCGCCGTAGCTCATCCAGCTGCGACTGCCACCGCATTTTCCACTCCATATTTTCATGGCAACACGGCCGTGTTGAATTCGTAGTTCGAAGATTTGAAGAAGAGTAAGAATAAGGAATCCCATTGGCTAGAGCTCTATCGTACGAAGCCCTAGAGTCCGGATCGGACAGCGTCTCGTAGGCCCGGTTCAGGAGAATAAACCGGCCGGTGTACTCGTCGACCCGGTCCGGTGGAGAAACGTCCGGGTGATGCTTTCTAGCCATACTTCTGTACGCTTTTTTTATGTCGGAAAATGTACTTCCCTTCTCTGCGATTCCCAGCAGTTCGTACAGTGACTGCTGCGACTGTATTTCCGGGGCGAACCGGGCCTGGACACGGACCGGCCGGTTTTTGGTGGGAAATTTGGGTTTATTGTTTGCGAGGGAAAGGGTTTTAGGGTTTGGGCAGAATTGGGAATTAGGGCAACAGTAGATGATCATATCTGCTGCAAATTTGTAAGAATTGAAATCTTGATTTTGTTTTGGACGAACGAGGATTATGATTGAATGAAATTTGGGGTTATTTATAGGTGGGTTATGGATTTGGGAGTGGCGAAAACGATGTCGTTTTGGTGACGTGGCAATTACTAGGAAGTGCAGTGTAGTGAGAGCGTATGGTTAAGTTTTCTAACGTGTTGGCCCAACTAATTTTTTATTATTATAATTACTCATTAATACAGTTTAAGCTCATGATAAATATATATATTTTTTTATACAAATTTTGTTATTTATAAAATGATGTTTATATTATATATATTATTAAGATATAGTGTTAAGAATATTTAAGACGTTAACAATACTATTTATATAAAATTTACTAATTTATTTTATTTAAAATAACATTTTTCTAACCAAATAAATCATTTGATGTGTGATGGATGGAGTATTATTTAAAAAATATAATATGTATTTACAAAAATCATAAATTAAATATAAAATGTTAGTTTCATGTATTATGTCATGTGGCTGGTAAAAAAAATTATAGTATTTTAATTTTATATTTTATAAAAGAAATAATATATTTTTATTAATAATAAATAATATTATTTTTTGCTTGAGGTTCAAAACCAAACAATCTACTATCTCTGTTGTTTAAACATATCAAAACTTGATAAAATATTATTATTTTTTAATATATTACAAAATTTTAAATATTTATTTTTTATTAAGAGAAAAGAAATACTAAAATTTAATTTTATATTTAAAATATCATATTAATTTATATTTATATTAAATCAACAATTATTAAATTCCAAATTATTTCTATCCAAATTAAAAATGAAAAAAAATCAAAACCGAGAAACAAACCCACTTAAGTTATGTCTGTGCATGTTGTGGGCGTACGGACAGCCATTTCAGAATGCAGTGAGCCCAGCCGCTGTTTTCATTTATATATTTATTTATTTATATGTTTTTTTTTTAAAAAAAAGAGTTGTTTGCTCATAATGGGGACAACAGGGCAAAATAATAGTGCTGTTGTACAATGTTTTAAATCAGAAAATATTATATTATTTAGTTTATAATAATATTATTTATTTTTCAATATTTAAAAGTTCAAAGTATTCGAACATTTTGAAATAATAATAATAATAGGGCCTTGTCACTTTCCAATAAAATAACATAATTAGATTAGATTCCACAATTTCCCAGAAGGTCCCGCACGAATCCCATTATTTTTGAATGCTTTGCTTCTTAATTAATAATAATTTACTATTAGTTAAAAACACCAAAAGAATCTGATTTCAATCTAATGGCTTTGGTTAAAGTTTTGCCAGTTTGGGAAGAAATATTAAAAAAATACTTATAATAAATAATCATGCGCCTTACACCAAACACTGCTACTTACTTACTCTACATGCTAATTAAATCAATCTTATTATTATTATATACTTCCATCTCAATTTAATTAATCATTTTTTTTAAAAGTATATCAATAGATAATACTATTTTATTGGTGAGATGATATATGTAAGATAGTTTTGATATTTTTAATTTAAAAAAATATACTTCCTCCGTTCCGTAAAAAAGTTATCGTTTACATTTTTGCAGGTAGATGTTTTACTATTAGTATTATATTGAATTATAATAAAAAAAGACAAAAATACTTATATTAGTATTGTGTAATATAGTATAAATTGAAAGGTTATTTATTATGTTAGCCAGGTAGTACAATTACTACATTAGAGAATGATAACTTTGTTTTGAGATAGACGAAAATAGAAAATAACAAACTTTCAATGAGAGGAAGGAAGTATATATATATATATATATAAAAGATATTATGAATTTAAATATGATTAATTTTACTTATATTAAAATTTGATACTTGTTAAACGAACAAAAATGATAAAAATTATACATTGAGTCCGAACAAAAATAGTATTATATATTTATACTATGTTAACATACGTCTTGTTAAAATTAGTTATGTATTTTACAAACTATTATTATATGTAAGTATTACTTACTCCTTCCGTCTTTTAATTTTTTACTCAATTTTTTCCTTTTTTTTTATAGTAATATATAAAATTGTATAATTTTTTATTAAAAAATAAAATGATAGTATTTTTAGAAGACTAAAAAAATGCACACTTTAAGATACTAGAGAACTATTAATTTGTATCTTATATTGAAATTAATCGTGACAGACATATACAGAGTTTGTTTATCAAATTTATTTTTGGATGACACAGTTCTTTTTGGATGACACAATTTTCTATAAGGACTACTAAATAAAATTATATAATATATATCAATGTAAATAGTACATATTATATATATTTTATTCATCTAAAAAACAAATTAATAATTCGATATAAAATATTATTTTTTATATTATCGATACGATTCTTTATATATTTAACATAAATTACATTTATCTAAAAATAAAAACACTTTTACAAAAATAATGATATCTAAATATAAAATAACTCTAATTTTTACAAAAATATTTATTTCAATTATAATAAAGGTAATGATATCTAAATATAAAAATAACTCTAATTTTTACAAAAATATTAGTAAAATATTAGTTGATATCTAAATAATATTTTTTTAAAAATTTATTATAGAAAAATAAAAAAATACATTGAATTGAGTTAAGTTGAGTTGGAATAAAAAATGTATATATTATTAATATACATATGTCACAATTTTTTTATATAAGAAGAGACAAATTCTTCTCTTAAAAACATTGCATCTAAACTCTAATTAAAACAAATAGAAAAACTCATACAAAGCCAAATCCTAAATAAACAATGAGCAAGTGTTACATTTTTTAATTTTATTTTTATTTTTTATTTTATATAACGGTGGTTTTCAAAAGTGTCACTCTATGTGGATGTGAAAATATTATAATCTTAAAAATATATATATATTAGTTTTGTAATGTCAATAATGTGACCACTAATTTTATTTTCTCCATATATAACTATTTTTTCCTAAAAATATATTACATTCGTCTATTCACAAAGTAGATGTATTTTTATTTTTTATTGTCTAATTACAAAGTAATTATTTAAATATATTTTATTTTTTCCACAAATACTTCATATTTTACTATCATATCGTTATTTTTACGCCAAAAAATAAATATAAGATTATATTTGTACTATTTTTAATTACTTTATACTACTAAAATACAATTATTTCTTAAATTTTACGCTAAAAATAAGTATATATTTATTAGTTTGACGGAGAGAGTATATATTATACAAATATTTATGTTATATCGAAATTTTACTTTTTCAACCATTTCTAATTTTTAGTGCAATAAAGCACACAAATGAATGATAATAATAATAATAGAAAGAATCTTTAGAGATAGATTAATAGTAATATTAATAAATATGTTGACTTTGATTAAAGTGTAATTTATGATGTTAAAAGTTTTTGTATATTCAAGTCAACTTTTATTAAATCAAAATTATACATAGATATTTATATCATTTAAATAATACTTCAAAATGTAAAAATATATTTGATAAATAATACTCCCCCCGTCCCACTTCTCATGTCTACCTTTTCATTTTCGTCCGTCTTACTTATTTTGTCACAATTATACACTTTAATTTTATTTTTAAAAATTTAATTTTTAATTTTTTTAATTTTAATTATACTAATCAATTATCTTAATCTTAATATATAATTATTTTTATTATACGATAATTATTTTCACTAATATATTTTTAATTATTTATTAATTATACTATTTTTAAATTCTCGTGTCTACGGTAATGCAGTCAAATTATCCGGGACGGAGAGAGTAATTAATACTACAACTGTTTACTGAAAATAGACAATTTGTCTACAAATAATAGAAAGTAATGTTTTTTTTTTAGCTTTAAATTTTAAATGTGAATAATTGTTTGATAGAAAATAAATGGCAGATAATTATAATATAAAAAATAAAATCATAATAATTTAATTTGATTATTTTCAAGAAAAAAGTGTAAACTGTGAAAAAAATTATAAAACAAAAACAAAAACCTCTAAACAAATACACAGCTAATGTCAACACATAGATATTTAGCACACTATATTTATAAACAACACATATTACGTTTAGTTTGTATTTTGATTTAAATAATATTTTTATTAAAATAGAGTTTTTTACTCAGAACTTATGGATAAGATTCGAAAGTGTCAAATTATTAAATTCATAATCTCATGATTACAAATTTATCTCGCACCACAAAGTTATTTGGGCTCCGAGCCAATTCGACAAATTTATTTTATTTTTTTTAAATAAAAAATACTTCATTTTAATAATTAAATATAAAAAGTAAACGTTAAAGCACAATAAATATATATATATATATGCTTCTAAAAATAAGAAAAATCAAATGTTGGTGGTGGTTTATAGTAATGACATTGATTGCGATGCGACAGTAGTTTTGATTGTAAAGAAAATTGAAGAATAAATAAACTTAAAATTAAATTTGATATGAATTAAAGTTCTATTTTATATTTAAAATTTTTAAAATAAATAAATAGTATAATTTATATTATTTAAGTATATATAAATTATAATAATTATTAAAATATTCGAGTCCAAATCCGATATGGAGTGGAGTGGGTTTTCAATAAAAACCCGTGATCCACTTTAAATCGGACCGAACTTAAAACTTAAAATTTACAATCTACTCTGAAACATAATGTTGGATCTAAACTCGCCCATCAAGAGCAAATCCGGGACTAATCCGCCTCATTGACGTCCCAGAATCAAACCAAAATTTTGTAGAATTTTCAATTTTCTTTAATTAGATCATTTTGCAATGTACATATGTATAATTTCTTTTATTATTATTATTATTATTATTATTATTATATGTATTTTAACAATAAAGTAAAACTTCCACATGGACTCACCAGCGTTGGGATTGGCAAATCATCGTTTTTATGTATTTTAACATAAGCTTATAAAATATTATACTCCTCAGTTCCTTATTTTGGTGTTTGTATTTTTTGTTTGATACAATATAAATAAATATGGATATTATATAATACCAAATAACTTTTAAAATAATAAAAAATAAAAAATTAATATTTTTTGAAAAAAATATTATTAATAGTAAAAATAACCCTTTAAAAAACTTCAAACAAACACAGTCTTAAATACTCCTATTTTATTTGAATTCTCCTCCATCATTTTTTACTATATCTGCCACACATGGTTCGTTTAGTGTGAATTTTTTGTTGGATTTAATTTGCAGGATATTAGGTTCGGTCGGAGGTTTACCCAATACGCACTTTCGGGTAGCGGCGACAGATTCCTTAGTCGTCAAAAAAAAAAAACTTAGAATGAAAGTGCTACCTCTAAATATAAATTTTTGCACATTATTATTATTATTATTATTATTATTATTATTATTATTATTACTATTATATTGTTTATTAATCGAGCTCTTTGGATTGGATCAAGGGAAGTTAAATTATTTGATGTACGTAAGTCAGATTTGCTGTTGTCAGTTCTTATTAAATCAAATTAAATTAAATTAAGAAATTATTATTACTGTCCATCACCCAATCGATGTATCATAAAGACAGTTTTACACATTCAATAATTATTGATTAAAATAAAGTTCCAATGTCAACACTTCTCAAAAGTCGTTTGCTAGATTTTAATTACGTATTATTTATTCTATTTACATAAAATTATTTAGAGTTTTGAAAAAAAAAAAAAATTAATAAAAAAATTAGTAATTAATATAATATTTTGTGATATATATATTTAATTGATATTTTTTATTAAAAAATTACTATTGATGAATATTATTTTTTTAAAAAAAATTGTCTATATAAAGCGAACCATAATTTGTCGGCTCCAACAGTTGTATAAATTTATTTTGAATAGAAAGAGTCAAAAGTGAAAGAAAAATGAAATATGGAAGTTTTTTTTTTTAAAAAATTAAAAAGAAAAGAAAGAAAAAGTTCATATTTTTATTTTAGATTCAAAATTCTATTTTTTTGTGTTTGTTCATTTTTATTTATTTATTCACCTTTTTTTATTTTTTATATTAATGTAATTTCGTAGTTTTCTTTGAAAAGTTTCACGTTAAACACTAATTTGCATCAAACAACTAGTTTATTACCAAATGACCTAAAATCATTTTAGAGTTTATTTACTTAAAGTTTGATTTGTATTTTTAATTTGAAGTATTTTTTATGTCAAGTATTAAAAAATGTATTGGTAATTAAGTATAATATATATTTTTATTAAATTATTAATTTTGTGACTATGTAGAATATATATTATATATTTTGTTCCTACATATATATTAGTAATATTAATTGAGAAACGTGTAAAAAATATATTGAGTGAATACAACTGTATTTCAATTATTATTATTATTATTTATTTTTGCGACTGAGCTAATTAATATTAATATGATATAGTTCGTTTCAAACCAAGCTCACACATATTTGTTTTTTAACTTCCTCAAAAAATGCCTCGTATAAGGTATTAAATTTTTTTCAAAATTTTCATGTTGAACTTGAATTCGTACCATAACATAAATAGTCTGTTTTTATTATTTTTCTTCTATTATCTTGAATTATATATATATGTCTATACTTCAATAAAATATATTTAATACTTCATTCGTCCGTGAAATCGGACATGATTTTTAATGATAAGAGGCACATGTTAAAAAAAAAAAAAAAACGACGATAGATTGGAATGAATAATACAACGATGTCGAAGTCAAAGTGATTTTTATATTTAGTTGGCTCCTGAGTCAATAAGCTTCACTTAACTAATTTGATTGGCTTAATTCATTTTTTTTTACTGTTCTACTTTTGAGTTTATTGGGCCAACCTAATATCTGTTAATTCAACCTCTGCACCAGTAGTTCATTCCTTACGGGACAAAATTAGTTTATTTATTTTGGGTGATCGATTTTTAATTTACCAGTTGATTTTGAATTCACTCATTTGTGTTGAACGTGAATTCGATCTATTTGATAAATATGCAATTCAAATTGAAATATTTGAATTTGAACATTTTTTTTTTTTTCAAATATATGATTAATTTAATTTGAAAATGATGATTGCTTCATCCAGTGGGCCTTCGACGCTGGTGTCAGATTCAGGCTGCTGGATTGGATTTGTATTATTTAATTTATTTTTTTTACTTTTGGGCCTTTTTTTTAAGCCCATCCAATTTTGTTATCCTCCTCTATTAATATAGATTACAAAAAATAAATAAATAAATAGCTATTTTATTTGTTTTTATTTTTATTTTCTTATATTACACCTCTCTTTAATTTAAATTAAATTATGATTATAAAATTGACGAGATTGTCTTTGCTATTATTTAGCATTTGCTACGAACCATGTAAATACTGTTTATAATGTGCAAAAAGGTATATATATAGTTAATCTATATTGCTCTTCCATAGTTTTATCAATAATTAGATTTAAATTACTGAATTGTGAATATGAAATTTGTGTCGGATGCTAATGACGGTCTGCAAAACTTGCACATGCATATGCCACAAATGGGGACGGACGGATACCATGTCGGATGCTAATGACCTTCTCACCTAAAAGCTCAAACTTGTTAGGAAAACTAAGACATTAGTTACATATCCCGCAAACGGGAGTCCCCAACAATTTGTATATCAAATGAGTAGAGAAATTATGATAGTTTGGGTGTTCTTCCAATAAAAATTTTTTGGCATGCTTCCCGGGTAATATTATAAAAAGTACAGCATATATTTATACAAAATATATAATATTTACTTCATCCATTCAATAATTTTAATAATTTAACATAAACTATTATTTTCATATTACCTGAAACATTTTTTTATAGATACTATAAAAAAAATACACTTCAAACTAAAATACAAAATAAACACACCTCTGCATAACTTCAATATATAATACTCTTTCCCTCTCACGTACCATGTCCACGTTGCAGTTTCTATCCGTCTCACATTCATTTTTTGGAAAATAATTATATACTTTAATCTCATTTTAAAT
Organism: Andrographis paniculata; assembly: GCF_009805555.1. Classification (NCBI taxonomy): domain Eukaryota; kingdom Viridiplantae; phylum Streptophyta; class Magnoliopsida; order Lamiales; family Acanthaceae; genus Andrographis; species Andrographis paniculata. The sequence continues at coordinate 5,027,245 of NW_026137614.1, forward strand.
TTTTTAATTTTTTTTTATTTTAATTAACATAAGTAGTTATCTTCGTACATTATTAATTATCTACTAATTATCGATATGGTTCATAAAATATTCTGATAGTTTTATTATAATGGAAATGTACAAACGAAAATGTTAAAAAAAAAAAAAAAAAACATTCAATTTAGAAAAAAAAAAAGAAAAAAGATTTACTAGTATTTATTTACGTATGTGTTTAATTTTCAATCCATGCGCGTTGGAGTTAGTCCCCAAATCCCAAACTCCCAAAGGTTTAGGGTTTTAGCACACTGAAAAGCATCACCGTTTAGGAACTCCTTCGTCGCCATTTCTGGTGATTTCATCTCTTTCAGATTCACGATCGAATCGCTGTACTCAGCTCTCTCCTCCTCCTTGAAGCCGCCTGCGCCGTCGCTAGCTATTAGTGCTTCGAGAATTTTCTGTTCGTGTTGCAGCTGTCCATGGCAAGAGGGTCGGCAAAACGGTTGCTTTACTTGTATTCCTGCAAAACCAGTAATCCTTTTAAGGTTAGATGTTTATTTTCGCGTAGCCTACATCGAATCTCTTCGACGGAACCTCAAATCCCTAACCAGTTACGGTTGCCAGTAGCGCAATTTACCCAATCGACGAAATTCGGCATTTTTACTGATTTTCATAAACATTACTTTTGCACACTTCCTGAAAAACCTTCTTTAGATTCGACGAAAGCTAATTTACTTGAATCTCAATGTGACCAATCTGTAGAAGAAGAAAAGGTTCTCGTTTCTGAAACTGATTATGTAGAAACAGGAGAAAAGAGAACAGGATTTTCCGAAGAAATTACAGAAAAGGATCCCGTGGAAATATATAATGGGCTTAAAGATACTCTTGAAGGCGACAGACAATCCCGCAGTGATTGGGATACTTTGACTGAAATTTTTAGGTGTTTTGCAGAATCCGCCTGGGCTTCCGACCAGGCTCTAGCAGTGTATATTGGTGCCTCCTTCTTCCCAACTGCAGCTCGAAAGTTTGGAAATTTTTTCATGAAGAAGAGTAAGGCTGATTTAGTTAAGCATCTTGTATCCCTCAGCGCCGGTGATCAGGCAGACAAGTTTTTGTTCCCAATTTTCGTGGAGTTTTGTATGGAAGAGTTCCCTGATGAAATAAAGAGGTTTAGGAATTCTGTGGATTCGGCCGACATGACTAAGCCACATACATGGTACCCCTTTGCTAGGGCGATGAAAAGGAAGATTGTTTATCATTGTGGCCCGACGAACAGTGGGAAGACGTATAATGCGCTGCAGAGGTTTATGGAGGCGAAGAAAGGCGTGTACTGTAGCCCTCTTAGATTGTTAGCAATGGAGGTTTTCGATAAGGTGAATGCATTAGGGGTTTATTGCAGTCTCGTTACAGGGCAGGAGAAGAAGGTGTTTCCTTTTGCAAACCACATTGCCTGTACTGTTGAAATGGCATCAACGGACGAGTTATATGATGTAGCTGTAATCGATGAAATTCAAATGATGGCTGACCCGTATCGCGGCTATGGATGGACTAAAGCATTGCTTGGACTGAAGGCTGATGAGATACATTTATGTGGGGATCCGAGTGTTTTGAATGTAGTTAGGAAGATCTGTTCGGATACTGGCGATGAACTCGTGGAGCATCATTACGGCAGGTTCAAACCTCTTGTGGTCGAGGCGAAGACACTCCTAGGAGATCTGAAAAATGTGAGGTCAGGAGACTGTATCGTGGCGTTTTCTAGGCGAGAAATATTCGAGGCTAAGTTGTTGATTGAGAAGTTTACAAAACATCGATGTTGTGTCATATATGGCGCCTTGCCACCTGAGACTCGTCGTCAGCAGGCCTCTCTGTTCAACGATCAAGGCAACGAGTTCGATGTCCTGATTGCCAGCGATGCTGTAGGAATGGGCCTGAATTTGAATATTCGAAGAGTTGTGTTCTATAGCCTTTCCAAGTACAATGGAGATAAAATGGTTCAAGTGCCGGCATCTCAAGTGAAACAGATTGCTGGAAGAGCGGGAAGAAGAGGAAGTCTGTACCCGGATGGTCTTACGACTACCCTAAACCAAGAGGATTTAGATTATTTGATCGAGTGCCTAAAAAAGCCTTTTGAGGAAGTTAAGAGAGTCGGGCTATGGCCTGTCTTCGAGCAAGTTGAGTTATTTGCAGGGCAATTTTCTGATTTGAAATTCTCTCAACTTCTTGAGAAATTTAGCGAGAATTGCCGGCTTGATGGATCTTTTTTCCTGTGTCAGCATCAGCACATAAGAAAAATCGCTAATATGTTGGATAGGGTTCCGGGATTATCTTTAGAAGACCGTTTCAAGTTTTGCTTCGCTCCTGTCAACGTCAGGGATCCGAAAGCAATGTACCATCTTATGAAATTTGCTTCCACGTATTCTCTGAAACTTCCTGTCAATATAGCTATGGGAATGCCGAAAGGAGCTGCTAGTAATGATTCCGAGCTTTTGGATCTTGAGAGTAAACACCAAGTGGTGTCGATGTACATGTGGTTGTCGAATCATTTTGAAGATGAAAGATTTCCGTATGTTAGGAAGGCTGAGCTTATGGCCGTGGGGCTTGCAGAATTGTTGGGTGAATCTCTCATCAAGGCGAACTGGAAGCCGGAGTCGAGACATGTGGGGAAATTGAAGCCTAAGGAAAAGGAAAATGTTGGAAAGGAAGAAAAGTTTAAGCTTCAAGAGAGGACAGATGAAGAAAACTCGAAGCTTCAAGAAAAGAGCGGCGATTATGAAAGGCCAATGTCGTTGATTAAATCTCGCCAAAAGTGAGTTGCTATGCATTAATGCTGTTGCAGATGATGTTCAAATTCCATGGAGTTTCTTAAGATTATCGGGAGAAGGATGCTATGGTCTATAGATTTTGTTTCTTTACGTTGATTTAGTTGTGTGATTGGCACTAACTGGTTCGAGAGGTGAAGCCACAAACCGAGCTGGGAAATTTATCATGGTTCATAAAACATGCCAAGTTGAATAATTTGGTCATTTTTTCGATAAAAAAGCCCCATTTGTGTTGAAAAATGATTAGTCGTCTGTTGGAATGCTAAACTTACTCACAGCTTCGACTGATCTTATTATGCAGAAAAAGGCAAGAGCACGCAGGGCTTCCCGGGAACATAGCTGCATAAGATCTTGCGCTGAAGGTAATGAAGTACGAACCTGTTCCTTGATTTGGGGCTTGTTTGTTTAGTGTTTATACTTTTTAAGTGTTTTTGTTGTTAGTTATGGAAAATTGTGAAGATATTATAGGAAATAGTATTTTGTGTGTTTGAATTGTCGACTTTTATTATATACTTGTAGTTGTTAGACTTTTATTGAATAGTACTACCGACTTTTTTGTCCTTGTGTTTTAATATGATGTAGTAACTAGTAAGTGTAAGTTTGAGCATATCTATAAGGCAGAGTTGCTCATATTCCACTGTGATTTCGAAACTCAGCGTAAAACCTCTGTATTTTAAAAAACGTTAATGAAACCCCTTTTTACAGTTTTTATATGATATGAAGATGATTTCCGATCTATATTTTTTTGCATGATGGAGAGTTTCATTCAATATTTTTGAAAGTATAAGAGAGCATCACTCAATTTTTAAAGTATTGAGTTTTGAAGCCACAGGGGAATTCTGATCAATTTTCCTATATATAATGTATAGTGTGGTCAAACTTGCTAGAAAAGATAAATGTAAACCTTATGTTTGATCAGACAAAAATGAAAAGTGTAAACATTTTATGTGGATGTAGGATTGGGTAATATTTTTTCATACCGGCGCTCTTTTCATCGTGTCATTGCCGTAAGTAAATGTAAGAAGTGTCGATTGTGTTCTTGCATTCTCGTGAATATACATTACATTTCCATTAAAACATGTTTGCTCTTTTTATAGATGATACAACTTTTTCATGCACTTGTTGACTTAATTGAATCTGCACGACTCAGCGATTTAAGTTATTGCCTTGTTTGATCAGCTAAAAGGGACAATGTAATTGTTGACAGGGGTTGCCGGGAGAATTATCTTGCTCGATTTCTAGAAAGCATTTCTCCTCGGCACAACTGATCCGGTCGGAGTTTTTGCAAGGTGTCGTAAAATTCAGCTGATAGTAATGTAAGTTTTTGAATTGTGCTCTTTAATATGCAGAAGTAAGGTAAATCATATGTGTTTAATTTGCATTGTTTTAATTCCGAATAGGTTTTAAGGAAAATCGAGAGATTGAATGGTAAAAAATATAATACAAAAAAATAATTAAAAATAATAGAAACTAGTGTAGGCCATAGGAGGGTAGCCTTGGCCTTAATTAATTTCTATGGCATTCATTCTTCAATAGTTTGGCGGACCTATTTATTTTGATTTTTGCACCCATAGAGTTATGGCATTTTAGAATAGCTTAGGTTTCAACAATAGGTTTGCCTTCATAATTTCTTCATTTAATTAATTAATTATGTAGTTAATATTAGTATTTTTCATTTCCTAATAGTTTTGTAATTGTATTTTTGTAGAATAAGTTTTTTCCTGGCTATTTGTATAGATTAAATAGTTAAAAGAATATTAAAAGCAATAATACTAATAAGGATTATACATGATTGTTTGGTTTTGGTCCAAACGAAATTAATATTTAGTAAAAGTGTGTATGTTTTGATATTATTGTCATGTAATTGTATATTTAATAATATATTAGTAGTTTAAATAAAAATTCAAGATATTTTAATATTAGTGTATATTTATATTTACTAAAAAAAAGGAAAAATTTTATTTGAGTGTAAAAAAGACTATTTTGAATAAGGATGGATGAAATATTATTTAGTTCATGTAAAAATAATTAAAAAATCGTGTGATTTTCTTAAAGAAAAAATAAAACAAAACTTTTATTTATTTATTTATAAGAAAGAGAGTATATATATATAAATATATTTAATATCATATCAAAATTTTTATCTAATTGAATTTTTAAAATGTATGTATCACTCTTTGTGAAAATGACATTTTTTTTTAACAAATATTTATTCATTATTAGGTTTATGGTGGTTTTAGTTGGTGGGCTATCCCGTAACTGTACTATCTGCCACGTGCACTAACAATATGTACATTTTTAATTATATTTTTTTGTGTGCTAATAAAATATTTTATATTTTATGATTTTTTTATTTAATAAATGTAAATTTTACACTATTAATAATTTGTTTGGCAAATTGTTTTTTTTTTTTTTTAATATGATTTATTTTTGTATATTATTTTTTATTATATTTAATCTGATATTTTTTAAAAAATAAATAGAGTCAAATCTAAAAATGATTGTTGTGTAATAAAATATTTTAGAAAATATTGGGAATATTAAAAAACATAAAAATATGGTTTGTTTGTTTTGTCAAAAATTGAATTCGTATTTTATAATATATTATATTTTTGTTATTTTTATATTGTGTACATAATTTTTTATATTTTAAATTTAAAAAAAAATTTAAACTATTTCGCAAAAGAAAGAAATCCGTTAGTCACATTTTTTTTACTAGATTCTAATATATATTAGTTTATCTTCGTATAAAAGTCAATACTCAATATAAAGTAGTAATTTTTTTTATTTTTTATTACCAACATTATTTTTTATATTTTACATAAAAAATTCTTTAAATCATAACATTAAACAAGCCCGTAATGTTTTACTGAAACAATTTAATTTAGGGTGTTCTTTTACCCTATAAATACATATTCTTTTAAAAATATTAATATATTATATGTATTCATTACTTTTATATTATATTTCTATATTTAACTAAAAAAATAAAATATCTTTAAATTATTTCACAAAACTAAAACTCCATTAGTATTTATTTAAAAATTTATTATCGACCAATGTATGTATAAACAGATACCCTATTCATCAATCCCTTAGTTGCAAATTAATTATATGTCATTTGATTGGACATAAATTTTAATAAAAATTAGTAATAATTATCATCTCTTTTCTTCTATAAAAATATGAAAGTGTAATAAATTTTTATTTAAAAAGAAAACAAAATTATTCTTTTATAACAACTTAAAAAAGAAAATAATAAATTTTTTGTAATTTTGAAGTTTTATTTTTCACAATTTTAAATTCAAATTAATATTATTCATTATCCACCATTTTTAATAAAATATATTATACCTTATAAAATATCAAATTAAAATAATATTAAAATAAATACATTCGCTGAATTTTTCAACATTATTTTTAAGTTGTGATTTTTCAAAAATAATAATAATAATAATAACAAAATATTTTATATAAAAATAAAAAAATAAAGAAAAACTTTAAATACTCTTATAAAAAGTTAAAAAATATTTAATTTAAAATAATATATATTATATTTTAAATACAATACTTTATATTTCAAAACTAAAAATCCCAAAATATTGATACTTACAACTACATTCCAAATCCTTCAATTGGTTGACTGTAAAATTAGCTGCTTCATCAATGCAGTCAAAAGGACGGTAAACTCTCTCAGAAGCTCCAGGGACTCTAGCACCAGACAAATCAACACCGTTCATTCCATTCAATCAACGGCCTCCATACATCCAGCAGTAGCCCACAGCGAAGCCCGTCAGTCACACTCAGACAGATTACCAAAATCCCATGTCGAATTCCAGAAATCCATCCATCGGCCTAACCGCGCATTGAATTCTTCGTTACGACGTCGTTTTGATGGCATAACGGAAACGGTGCCCCATTTCCATTCATTGACTGCAGCAGCGGCAGTGCATGCCCTCTTCGTGTCGCCAAATCCTCGCTGCTGCGTGCGCAAATTAATCCCCAAATTTCCTTCAAACCCTAAAAAAAAAAAATCAATTGAAGGGAACGGAATATGGGGAAGAAGAGGAACGCCCCGCTGAACAAGGTGTTCGCTTGGGTCCGGCGGCAATCGACGAAGGTGAAGACCGCCATGGCCGCGGCGGCCGTGCTCTTCTCTCTGGTGGCTCTCAAGCTCCTCATTCACGACCACAATCACTTCTTCGTTGCCTCCGAGGCCATCCACTTTACAGGAATTCTGGTCTTGATTTACAAGCTCAGCACTCAGAAAACCTGCTCTGGTAATATATATATGATTGTTTCAATTGATCGATTTTCTGTGTTTTGGATGGATTTGATGTTTTTAAGAGTTGAAGATTTTCTGTATGCGTTTGATTTGGTTTTAAGTTTGGGGTTTTATGATCTTCTGTTGTTTTCTTGTTCATACTGTGGGTTATCCAATTGTTAATTTTCCCTAATTTTTCTAATCAACAGAAAGGGGGATTTTGATTTCTCATAATTTTTTACTATGTGTGATGCAAAATTCAGAAAGGTCAATTCGATCAGTGGTCTGAATTAGTCCTTGTTCTTTGTTTTGTTTTGTTTATTCCAAAGATTCGATTGTTTTGACGATCCTTTGACCTGCTGACAGTGGTAAAATATTTAGGCAGCCATCCTTTTTCTTGGGAATATATATATATATATATATATGTATTCTTCGTCTGTGAATTGAAACGATATGTGTATAGCTAGGCATGGAGACTAATAAAAAATTAGTATTTACTTTATAAGTAAAAGTTACCGAGGGTTATTTTGAGATATTTAATAGGGAAATGTGTTCAATATGTAATGACAATGATAGATTGCTATTTCAGAAGTTTAAGAGATTGATATTTGATAATATTAAGTTTAAAGCTCAAATTATGTCTGTTTGATTGTTAGTCTCCACAGATTTATGTAAGAATTACTTTGAATTTTCCTATAGTTAAGAAGCATTAGTGCAAGATTTTGTCTTTAGATAGATCAAGAAATGATGAATTTTGAATAAGCTACTGATTGATTGCAGTTACTCTGATTCAATTGATTGTTTTTGGGTATTATTGTTGTTATTTGTCTTTTTTGTATGTGTTGTGATGCCTGCAAGAAATTTGTTGCATTTCTGTAAGAACTCTGCAGCTACGGTTTTCATCTTAAATGTGGGTTAGGAATGAGAAAATTTATTTTTGTTGGGACAGCCAGCATCTTCTATGTACTATGGTAGAACACACGGTTGTCGTCTATTGTTTTTGGATCATGTTGGATTTCTTCTAATTTCTACCACTAGTCCGAAGTGTAAAAGAACATTGTTCTTGATTTTGCTATTTTTTCTAATGTATTGCTTATTATTTGTTTTTAGGCCTTTCACTGAGAAGTCAAGAACTTACTGCGATATTTCTGGCGGCGAGATTGATGTGTAGTTTGTTCATGGAGGGAGACATTCACACTTTTCTCGACTTTGTGACGCTCGTGTCAACTTTGTGGGTCATATACATGATGCGAATCAAGTTGAGGTCGACTTATGTTGAAGAGTTGGACAATCTGCCGTTGCACTATGTGGTAAAGTTCTTTATCTTGTCTTCATTTTGCTTTATTTTTGTCATAGATTATGCTAAAAAGTTGGACTGTACGATAGAAAGGTATACATGTTTGGAGATGAATATATACATTTTAATTTTTATTGAAGTATAAAACCTAATCATCAAAATTTACTATCCAGCCCAAAACTATTAAGGTTTGCGTAGAGTTGTAATACAAATGGTACTTATTTGTAATTTGGCGTTGTCCCGTTTGTCTCGTTCGATCTTAGTAAAAGTTATTATGATAAATTACACAAACCAAGCTTGAAGACAAAACTTGGCTTGTATAGTTTGCAAGTGAGCTCGATGGGATACTAAGATCCAATAAGATTCTCATCAAGTGTTATAAAGGTCTTAATTCTTAAATGTATGGCAAAATAACGATTGCAAAAGTTCGAAAAGGCATATCTACTTATTTATAGTTTGTTTAGCCTAGGTGGTACAAGGAGGTTTACTTGTCTAATGAACATAAAAACTCAAACTCGAACTACCTTTTCAACTTTTATCGAGTAATGATCGATCTCAAGAGTCATAATAATTGCTGATTTCAAACATGAAAAGTGCATTATAGTTCAACTTATTGAAAACTCATGTTGTTTGATATAAATTGCCTTCACCTATGAAAAGTATTTTTATTTACCATCTTAATTTGTAATACCCCTTAGTTGGATGGAGAATAAATGAATTCATTAGGTTACTCGTGTACGGATTTTATTCGGGAGCTCACCTGAAAGAATCCTGGAATTAAGTGTGTTTGAATAATTATGAATCGATTAGGTTACTCTTTTGCATATTTCTTTTCGGGAGCTCATCTAAAAGAATTTTAAAGTTAAAACACTTTTTAGTAATTTCCAAATGTTTGTTGGGTGAATTATCGTTGTTGTGTCCTTCAGCGGGAGACTGTGTAATACTCCGATGAGTTTACTAAACCCTAATATGTACGGTTCATGGATAAAAAAAATAAAAGTATATTGCAAACAATTGTCCTATTTCTTTGTTCCTTGTTTTGGCAGGCCGCACCATGTGTGATTTTAGCGTTGCTCATCCACCCTTACACTCATCACATGCGTATTGGCCGAATGCTTTGGGCCTTTGGCGTGTACTTAGAATCTGTTTCCGTATTGCCCCAACTTCGGATGATGCAAAACACAAAGGTTCATTAAAAAGAAGAAAGGAGAAAAATGTGTTAGCTTTACAACTTTACCCATTGGTTGTTGATATCAACAATTTTTGGTTTAACTCTTCAGTTTTTGGTGTCAGATGATCGAACCATTTACAGCCCATTATGTGTTTGCACTAGGTGTTGCAAGATTCCTCGGATGTGCTCATTGGATCATTCGGGTAAGTGTCCGAGTAATATATATATATATATGTGTGTGTGTGTGTTTGTACGGGGACGGATATGTTAGTGTTGATTAGTCTTCATTTCAGCACAATAAATCAATTATATAGCACGTCACACTATATAACCTACACAATAAATGTTAATACAATATATAACACATATTTTGAAAGCACTATATATGATTTTATGTAGCATAATATATTGTGATTTCAGTATAATAAGCAGACTATACAACATAGCACAATATAACAATGTATGTTATTTGTATTGTGATTAAATGCTAATTGCTTCAATTTAGTATGTTATGTTAATGTGCATCTTGTACTATGAATTTACGGCTCATTTGTTGTTGGTTTATATGTTATTACGGCTGATTAGCACTCTGTCCTTAACAATAATGAAATGAATACGATGCAACGGCAGGTATATGAGTCGGGGGGAAGTTACTTGTTCTTGGTCGGGACAGGTTACTTTTGGCTCCCGACGGTCCTCATTGCGGAAATTGTCCAGACATTCATCCTGGCTGACTTCTGCTACTATTATGTCAAGAGGTAATGTAATTTAATAAATCAGATTCATTCATTTGATGTATTATTATTTCCTTTTGTTTGTGCTTGTTCATTATGTATGATTTGTGAGTTTATTGTTAATTCATTAATGATTTTTTCGACAGTGTAATGAATGGACAGCTTATAATGAGCCTTCCTTTGCCTGTTTGAAGATGAAGATGAAGATGAAGAACAAGCAAAAGGTTTAGGGTGATTCTACACCTACACAAACTCTCAAATTTCACCCACTGTTTGTTATGTACATTTGTTTTGTCTAATCATGTTTCTGTATTTGTGGATTTTCTGGTTTCTTGATTTTAGCTTTTACACTTCTGTCTTGTGTTCTAATTTAATAATAATAATAATGGTAATATATAACAGGGTCTTTCATTGGAATTCTAAGGGTGGGTTTCTTTATCCATAAAATTTTTGTCTTATTTTGTAGAATTATATTGGTAGTAAAGTAAGAATAAAATAAAAACAACTTAAATAATTTTATTAATAAGGTCCCAAAAATTAAAAAATGGATAGTTTATTAAGAGACCTATAAATATTATATTTAATATAATATAATAAAAATTTTAAATATAAAAATGTTTTAAAATTTTAAAATCTCAATCATAGTATTTACTAATGTAATTTGTATTTTTAATAAAATACAATAATTAAAAATTGTAAAATAGAAAATAAGAAACCAAAAATTTATAATCTATCCTGCAATAATAAATCCAAAGGCCAAATCTATCTAAGAATTTTGAATGATTTAGCTTTGTTTATACAAAATTTTTGAAATTTTTTGAAATATTAGAAAAAAGAATAAAAAACTAAAATTTTATTTTATTTTTAGCCAAAAAAAAAATAAATTTATTATGGTATTTTTCAAAAAATAATAGTGTCAAATAATAAAAATTGATTATGTGAATAGAACCTAAATTGATTGATTTATTTAATATTTGAAAATTATTAGGTGCTTAAAATGCGTAACGAATAATTAGTTGTTTCATTCGACCTACTCTTTAGGAACGAACACCAACACCAAACTATTTATGCTCTCTCTCTCTCTCTTCACCACCCGCCGTCGCTTCCTTCTTCGAGATCCAGCGCGCCTTCCTCGCCGGTAACCTCAAATCCGACGCCGGAAGTACGGATTCGCCGATATTCTGATTCGGAAGAAAGCTTGCACGCTGAGAGAGAAGCAGACCAAGGTTGGTTTGGCTTTCCTACGGCTAATACGATTCGCTTCCAGGTATGATCCGATCGGACGACCTTTCGCTATTCATGTATATTCGCCAATGGCGTATGGAGTTATAGCTTTGTTTGATTTGTGTTGAAGATCTGTGCTGTAATGCTAGGGTTTATGCTTGATATGCATATATATATAATTTTTTTAATTTTTAATGATTCTAGGGTTTTTGTAGGTCTTTTCGTTAGGTAATTGTTCGTAATGGCGGCGGCGGCGGCGACGGAGGCGACAGCTGAGCAACCAGTTTCTGCGCAAGTTGTACGTTTCCTTTTGTCGATATCTCGTTTTTCCGTTTATTTCCTGTAATGTGGATTGTGATTGCTAATGTTTAACTTGGCTTACAATTTTTGGGGGAGATAGGTTGGGAACGCATTTGTGCAGCAGTACTACCATATTCTGCATAACTCGCCGAGTCTGGTCCACAGATTTTACCAGGACATTAGTGTCCTTGGTCGTCCTGAGGAGGATGGCTCCATGAGCATCACCACCACTATGCAAGTAATCTCTCTCTCTCTCTCTTACTATATATATACTAATTTATCTGGGTGTGTGTTTGTGGCTGATTATGCCCTGCCTAATTGCAAATGGAGTAATGAACATAAATGGCAGGAATTTGTTGTGTTGATCACAATATTATGTTGTTTCTGTTATAATGATTTTGTTTCTTTATATATGATGTGCAAATGTTCTGTTGTTTCTTTCTGCACTGCAATTTAATCCTTAACTGTGGTTAGTTAAGGGGTTTCGGTGATTTAACTATTTATTTTTGTAATGGGTTTGGTGATTTCAACAGGAATTAGTATTCTAAAAATGATTTGTTTGAACAACTCCGACAGGCCATAAATGAGAAGATTGTATCACTCAACTATGGTGATGTCAAAGCTGATATTAAATCAGTGGATGCACAAGAGTCTCTTAACGGTGGAGTCCACGTTCTTGTAGCTGGCTATATAACGGGGAAAGAAAACACAGTTCAGAATTTCGCTCAAACTTTCTTCCTTGCACCTCAAGACAAGGGTTTCTTTGTCTTAAACGACATGTTCCGTTATGTGAATAATGTTGATGCAAATCCACCATTGGTTAATGGAGGTGACGCTCCTATTGCTGATGAGCAAAGTAAGCATTACAATTTTCCAAGATGTCCTAACCCTTTGTTGGTGATTTGCAATGTAATCGATTATGTGATTTCCCTTCTAGCATTGCCGATCCCTGCTCCAGTTGCGGAGAATGATGTCACCGAGCAAAGCACTCCATCACCGCCTGCTGAGGAAGCTGCCCCAGAAGTACAAGACCCTCCCAAGAGTGAGGAGGTTGGAAATGTCGAAGAAGTTCCTGTGGCTAAGGTCGATGAAGTTGAAGATGAGTCAGAGAGGGTTGCTGAATCTAGTGCCAAAGTAGAGGAAGTTCCTAAGAGGTCTTATGCGTCTATTGTAAGTGGAATTAGCAATTAAATAAGGTTCATCTAATAAATACTCCCTCCGTTCGGTAAACTTATCGTAATATTAAAGTGAGGTAGATAAATAATATGGTTCGTACATTGCCTGGTTATTGCACTTATATCTCTTACACAACTTTGCATGAAATGTGAGTGTTCATTAAGTTAATCTAATTGCCGAGTTTGATTCAAACGTGTTATGCAGGTGATGCGTCTCAAGGAAACTGCTGCGACCTTCTCGCCCCCTCCCCCTGCCCCTCAAAAAGCGGCACCTAAGAAAATTGAGCAAGTGAACACTACTTTGAACTCCACAAGCAATGGACCAGTTCTCAATTCGGACAGTGCTGATAATGGGAACATCCAAGAGGGTGAAGGCATGGATCTGGATTTTCTTTTAGTTTCTCGTGATGTATTACGTTGTAGAATCTGTTTTCTTGCTTCAATTATAATGTTCTGTAATTATTAATTGTGTAATCTTGACATCTATGCAGCAGATGGTTACTCAATTTACATAAAAGGCCTTCCAATGAATGCGACAGAGAAGTTACTTGAGGAAGTATTCAAAAAATTTGGGGCCATCAAGAAGGATGGAATTCAAGTTAGAAGCAATAGAGTATGTTATATTTGCTGATAGTTATTTTATGTGGAAAGTTGGATAGATTTTATGTATCTATTTAAGAACCATTGAATGTGGGATAGTAAACAATCGTATTTTTCTGCAGCAACAAGGTTTTTGCTTTGGCTTTGTGGAGTTTGAGGAGGCAAGTTCTGTGCAGAAAGCATTAGAGGTGCGTATGATTTTTACACATTATTTAACAAACAATCTTTTTAGTGTAGCTTCACCGAGCCATGGATGTGCAAATTGATGTGGAATTAGTTTTGACTCTATTTCAGTGTTCATCTCCTTGAATTTACTTCTTGCATTATAAGATAATCTGTATGGTGATTGAATCATAGGGTTCGATATTCCCTATGCTCATGCATACATGATATGTGTTATATAGCTCAACATCTAAATATAATGGAATCTAATGATCTATTAGGGATATGAATTGGAGAAGAAAATTCTAACTCAGACCATAATAGGTTTTTACAGTCATTCATTTCCGTGTTTTTACTCATAATTGTACAATATGTTGGTATTTCAGGCTTCTCCTGTGGCAATTGGTGGGCGCCATGCATTTGTTGAGGAAAAGAGGTCCACCAATTCTCGAGGCAAGTGACTGTTACTTTGAATTGAATACACCGAACATTTTTTATTTATTTTTTTAATTCATCAATCTCATTGATATTCAATTTCTATCATTTTTCCCTTTGACTTTGATCTTTATTTCCTTGCCACTCTATTCATAATCTTCCCCTTCCACCATTTATTTCCCAACAACCTCTTCAGTTTTCAGCCATCGAATCAATTTTCTACAGAAGCAGCAGCGATCTCATTGTTTTTGCATATGTGAAAGCATATCAGACTTATATTATAGTTTTTTACTTACAAATGATGATTATGGGATTAATTCGGATAATTTTCGTTGTCCAGTACTTACAACTCCTGGTCGTTTGCTTCGTTTTTTTTTTTAATTTTATAAAAACTGACGGCGAGCTATAGTGCTGGCGACATCTTCTGAATAAAAGTTTATTTGTATTATTCCCACAGGAAGTAACCGGGGAAGATTCCAACCAGGAAGGGGTTCAGGATACAGGACTGATGGAATGCGAGGTCGCGGAAGGGGTTATGGCAGAGGCGGCGATTTCAATGGCCGCAGTGACTTTGGCAACAGAGGCGGCAATCGCAGCAATGGTTACCACCATAGGGCTGATAACATCAGCAGCAATGGCGGGGGCGCGAGAAGTACTAGTACGGCGCCTCGAGTGCCGGCCACTGCTTAAAATAGGGGGGAGGTAATTTTTGGTATGGTTATTTGAGTTGAGTAATGACATTATATGATTTATTTGGAATATATATATGTAGTTAGAGTTTACTTTTTGGTTTGGTTTGGTTTGGTTTGGTTTGATGGATGGATGGGTTTAGTTTTGATCACGTTATTTGTTCCCACTAGTATTGTTTTGTGAGTGAGCGAGCGAGTTACGGTATTATTATTATTATTATTATTATTATTATTATTATTATTATGTCATCACTCACTAGGGTAGGAGGTGGGGTGAGGTGAGGTAGTAGTAGTAGTAGTAACGAGGCAAAGCATTTTTGAACCTTTTTATTTTTATTTTTATTATTATGATTTTTTAAATGGTATTTTGATGGATTGATTGATTCGATTATATTCGATTTTAAATGTCTTTTATTTTATGGAGTGAGCGTGGCTACACTGCTGAATATAAAATGATATACAATATGTTAATATCATATAAATATAGTATATGTTATAGTTTTATATAATTGATTTTCACATATGTATATATATTTTTAATTTTTTTTTTCAAAAGAAACATAACATTGAATCCATATTTATATTAGGCCAAATACTATAAGAATTTAACTGTTTACAAAATTTGTCTAAATAAAGCCTAGTGCCCTATTTCAAAAATTGATATCACTATCATTCATAACTTTTCTTTCAAAACTATTAAATTGAATATTTATTTTTTATTTAAAATATTACACAAAATATTTATTTGTATTATAATTATTAATCATATTAATATATGAATAACAACTAAAAATATTAATTATAATTATTTATAACTATTATATATAATATTATATTATAATAATATATATTTATATAGTCATATGTATGTACGTGTATATATATATATATTGTGGAAAGAGAGACGGGAGATAAGAAGTATACATATTTATAGTAGCGACATTGGCAAATGCATGACTTTCAATCATGCCATCCATTTCAATACACGTGTACCATTCATTTACAACAATAATCAAATTTTATTTAATTTAATTTTTTACTATCTCTAACTCCCATCCAAATCAAATTTTATTTAATTTAAATTTTATACTATTTCTAACTTAATTCCAAACAAAGATACCCAACATTTTTAGGCTTGCTCTACAAATATTTTTTGGTTAAAGTAGGTGATGTGAATGAAAAAACCTTTATTTCTTAAAAATTTGATTTGATTTTTTCGTTCTATTATACTATCACTGTAATCTTCTATAATAATAAAATATTTTCTTTGAACCACCAAAAAAATCAAAAAATCAAATTCCAAAAAAAATCATATTCAAATTACAATCGCCAAAATGAAAGCCCAAAAAAAAAAAAAATTGAAGAATGGCCCAAAAGCACATTTGGACTCTGCGCATCAGTAAGAATATTAATAATACTGTTTTTTTTTTTTTAAAAGAAATATATCTAAAATAAATTATTGTCATTAATTAATTTTAATTACACACAAAACCCTGTCATCAATGTTAATAATTAATTTTAAAAAGACTTATAATTAATTTTAATTTTACTGGTGCAATAAAAGAAATTTAATAAATTCCAATATAGTAAGTATAAATATACTAATAAATACACCTGCAATAATAGTGCATTGATTATATATAGTAATAACAAAAAGGCAAGTCTAATCATTTCACTGATAATATATATATATATATATATATTTTATTGTAAATATATAAAAGTGGAAATAAATTTAAAAATTCACCTACTCACACATTAATTGGTCCCTCTTAGTTACTATTTGTAAAAATTGTAATAATTACACTTACACATACCTTGTATTAAGAAAAATATTTGAAATTTAAATAAATAAAGTTGTAATATAAATGCAACCTAATCTCTAATAAATTTAGGGATTAATTTTCTTACCATTTAAAATTCAAATCAATGCTATTTATTTTGGATAATTTTTAAGAAAAATATAGTAATATTCATAAAATATCGCATTAAAATTTATTGTTTCTTTTTGTGGAATTTTCCATTTTTTTACAATTTAATTATTTTTTATTTTTAATTTATATTTAAAATATTATATTAATACGTATTTATATCACATCAAACAATTATTTAAATTTTAAATATTCTAGTAAAAAATCCAAATTCAAAATCCAAATCCTCAACTAACATGATTGATTTTTATTATTTTTTACTATTCAAATATTATAATAGTTCATGATAATATATAAAATATTATATTAAAATATCATATAAACTAAAATTAAAACACAAAATCCAAATAAAATCTCGTGAGTGATAATTTTTTTAAAAAATATCAAATTAAATACATACTATTATTTATTTATTATATACATATTGAAATCAAATTTTAATTTCAAATATCACGTCAATACATATTTAATATATCACAATCAAATGAATAATTTAATCTAAAATTTGACCATTCAAAACCTAAATCTAAAATTCAAACCTTACAACCAAAAACACCACCCTATTAACAAACACTATATTATTAAAATTAATTTTAATTAATTAGATATTGAGCGTTTTTTTTTCTAAAAAATAATTATAGTATTTAATATTTTATTTTCTTATAAAATTTTAAATCTAACACTATTTTTTTACACATATATTACATTAGTAATTTTTTAAGTTAAAAATTATCCAAAAAATAAAATAAAATAAAAAATTAATAAACAAAAGAAGACACTCACATATTTTCAATTCAAATAACATTGTTATGATGAAACAAATAAATACTTATATTGATTTACTACTTCAAATCCATTCATCGTATTATCAAACTGTTGTCAAACTTACAATAAATTTCAATTTCAATATATGATAGGAATGTCATAGTTTTACGTAGACTTATTCGAACCTGATTGTATAATTTGTATTAATTAAATATTTAAATATATATTGAAAAAAAAAAAAAGAGAGAGAGAGAGGAATGAGTATTAACAATATATATACAGAGACATGCATGCACATGCATACGTAAAAGTTATTAACACACACATATATTATAAAATTTTGGTCGTAAAAACGAATTCAAGATCTGCTGATCGATAAATAAATTATGCTGATTCATTAAATTACGTAGTGACGATCTTTGTTTATAATATCACGGTATGTTACAGGATGCTTTTGAAAAAGAAAACAATTGATTGATACATTTTATCGATCATATTTTTGTCTTTTAAATTGATAATGATCGGTATACTTTTTATATCGGGATTAATAATATATTTTGTCACTTTGATGTCTACGCTATTCGATAAAATTAAAGCAACTTATTCAAATTTCCTTTTATACGTGCAAGTTTAATAATGCCATGCTCAATAATATATTAATATTTATGAAATTATGTTAACTTTAAGGTTTGTTGGCTTAATAATTATGAAAATATGTTTGTTTGGCTAATAATTTTTTTCGATACGATTCTCAATATATATTTTATCATTTCATAAAAGTCAATATTTAACATAAAATAGTATTTTCTTTATATTATCGACATAATTCTCTATAACTAAAAAAAAAAAAAATTTAAAATCAAAACACTTAACAAGCAAACTTTTTTTTTTTATTATTTTTTTTTAAATTTATTGATTGTTGGATGCAATATTTCAAATGAAATGAGTGTTAAAAAAAGTAATATTTTTTTGATAAAAAATTAGATTTTAAATAATAAAAATATGCATAAATTAACGTACTTACTATAAATCGTGCTCGTTGTCAAATGTAATAATATTTTTAATATTAATTAATATAAATTAATCTACTCAGATTCTTCCGGCATGACTCGCCATTAATTATTGTTGCTTAAATTATTTGAAATGAAAAAAATAAAATATTATTTCCGTATAATAAATTAACGGCGTAATAATGTTGATAATTCTCCGTAACGATTCACTAACGGCAAACTTATCTGTCCGCCTATAAAATCCACCGAGTCTTGCTTCTCGAAAGGCCGCATTGCATTCAGAGTCATACCTAATTCCTCTCATTTGCTTTAGCAAAAACATAAAAGCAATGGCCGAAAAGTTCAATCTGAACTGCCCTCCCGAAGAAGAGTGTGAACACGAGGAATTGGATTTGACGCTCCGACTAGGAGGGCCATATGGAGAAGTAAAAAAGCCTGAGGAGTCAAAGGGCACAACTCATAACTTGGTAGGCAATGTGGGAGGTGCACAATCTTCCTTGGGAAAGGTATATTTTATAAATCTTCGTAGTACTACGGTAAAATAATATTTTTTTACTCAGATCTGATAAGAAACCATCTGTTATCTCATGTGATTAAAAAAACTACGTAAGATCTGTTTGTGTTTTGTAAAACTCAACGTATAAACTTCATCGATCAGTTAAAGTTTACTAGAGAATACATCTCACGTGGTAGGAGTGCAACTTACACGGGTCGATCTGTTTAGTCGAGCAAATAGTCTCGACTACAGCCCTTACACGTGAGATATATTCTCTATTCAAATAGATCTAATCTTATTTCTTAAACACAAGGAATGATTAAATCTAATAACATTTTTTAGGAAGTCTTAATCAAATGACTACAAATCGGTGTGAATATTGTTGTTGTTATGCTCAATCCAACTAATGCTTTTATTTGTAGGGCAACATTTCAAAACTCATAGGGAATTCATCCGGGATTGGGGAGATTTCCGGTGGATCTACAATACAAACAACTACTTTTGCGCCACCAATTGGCACTGATCCCATCCGCTCAACTCTTTTACCGTTCCATCAAGAATTTGTGGCCAATCGCAATATGTCCCGCAAGAGACCTATCTCCGATATTCATGACGAAGATGAGACTAAGGCTTGCGATGCTTGTGGGAAGAGTGAAACTCCTTTGTGGCGTAGGGGCCCCGAAGGAAGAGTATGATCTATTCTCTTCTATATCGATTAAATCTAAAATTATAAGATTAGGATTACGATTATTCTAATGCAATGTCTTCACTTTGTTTGTAGAGTTTATGCAACGCTTGTGGCTTGCGCATGTCCCGTGCCAACAAACGCAATTGAGAGGAGATTGGTGTTGTTCCGTGAAGCCGTGATCGAGTGTTGGATGCATTATCGTTTTATTTTGCTTATTTTGTTGAATTCTCTACAAGTTTTTCTCGTTTTGTCGAACAATGGAAGTTAGATGTTTGTGATGGACAATGGCACTATGGTTGCCATCTTTAATTATATTTTCAATTGCGATTTGTTGCTAATGATATTTGGTTTACCTCTAGTACGTTCTTTTTATTTTTTTCCGTTTGATGAATGTGTTATATAATTGTAGATTGGCTCTATAAGCCAACACAAGTCTTTCAAGCTTGCTTAGGCCTTATTCATGTGTACGTTGAGAGACTTTTCAGAAAGTAAAATCTTCCAAAAGTGCTCTAAAATTAGAATGTCTAATTTTGAAGTTCTTTCAAGTAGGTTTTCAATAAGAAAAATACATTTTGTTGATATCAATAGTCTAATCCATCCCTTAAACGCCACAACGTTACATATTTATCATAATAAACCTTTCATATATAAATATTTTTTTATAACTATGTTTATTTTTTTAAATATTTAAATTCTATTTCATATATTTCTCAAAAAAAAAAAAAAGCATAAAAGAAGTAGTACGAGACGAGCTAGTTATGGTGTTGATTGACGCTAAGTATCATGTTATCTAGCCCCAGTCAATACATTATAACGATATACACAATGAATATATACTCCTAAAACATGTATTGTACATGTCATTAGCATGTGCTATCAATTAGATGTTATATATTTTGTTTTGTTAACATGTGATATTTGCCGAAATTAATTATAATATGTGTTGTGTGGACTATTATTATGTACCGTCAGTTCATATGCTATATTGTATTATATTAACATAATCTGTTTTTTTTTTTTGTTGCGCTGACATATGATATGTGATAAGATTAATATTTATTCTCAGTCAGCTCAAAATTTAAAGACAATGAGTAACCTGAATCTAGTCCAAAGTCGAGAAGGAATACAGGCTCTTTCTATTATCAAAGGGAGTATAAAATTTAATATATATATATACATATATTCAATTTGGCTGGATAATTTAAAATTTAAATTTTAAAATATAACATATAAAATTTTAAAATAAATTAGAAAATTTAGTAAAGGAAAGAGATTAAAATAAAATAATGATATTTATGTAATATATGATAAATTGAAAATATATTTTTAATACTAGGTATGTAGTATAATTACCATATAAAAAAATAATAATCTTATTTGAAACAGATAAAAATAAAAAATGACAATCTTTTATGGGATAGAGGGAGTATAAAAGGAAAATGACCAAAATACTTTTATTAATATTCTACAATATAAATATAATGATATTTATGTAATATATGATTAGTTGTAAGGAAATTTTTAATATTAGTTAAATAATACAATTACTAAAAAATAAAAATCTTATTTTAGAACGGACAAAAATAAAAAATGACAACTTTTTATGAGATAGAGGGAGTATAAAATTTAAAAATATATATTTTTTCAATTTGGTTGGATAATTTAAAATTTAAAATATAATTTATAAAATTTCAAAATAAATTAGAAAATTTAGTAAAATAAAATGACTAAAATACTTCTATTAGTATTGTGTAATATAAATGTAATACTCCCTCCGTCCCGGTGTAAGGTTGCCGCTTACCTTTTGCATATAGATTTTTGAATATTAGTATTATAATGAGTTGTAGTAAAAAGGACGAAAATGCCCCTATTAGTATTGTGTAATATAAAAGTAATGAAATTTGTGTAATATAAAAGTAATGGAATTTGTGTAATATAGTGTAAGTTGGAAGGGTATTTATTATGTTAGACATGTAGTACAATTACTAAATTAGAAAATGGTAACCTTGTTTTGGGACGGACGAAAATGGAAAATGACAACATTCCAATGGGACAGAGAGAGTAATAATATTTATGTAATATATAATACGTTGTGATGATATTTTTAATATTATGTAGGTAATATAATTACCAAATAAAGAAATGAAAATTTTATTTTGAGACAGATAAAAATAGAAAATGACATGATAGAGAGAATATAAAATTAAAAAAATATATATTTTCAATTTCGCTAGATAATTTAAATTTCTAAATATAATTTATAAAATTTTAAAATAAATTAGAAACTTAGTAAAAGAAAAGGACCAAAATACTATTGTATAATATAAATGTAATAATATTTATGTAATATATGATTAGTTGCAAGGATATTCTTAATATTATGTAGGTAATACAATTACCATATAAAAAAATAAAAATCTTATTTTGGACAGACAAAAATAGAAAATGATATTTTTTTTATGGAATAGAGAGAATATAAAATTTAAAAAATATATATTCCGATTTGGCTAGATAATTTAAAATTTAAAATATAATTTATAAATTTTAAAAATAAATTAGAAAACTTAGTAAAAGAAAAAGACCAAAATACGTTTATTAATATTGTGTAATATAAAGTAACAATATTATTGTAATATATGATAAGTTGTAATGATATTTTTAATATTATGTATATAATACAATTACCAAATAAAAAAATAAAAATCTTATTTGGGGATGGACAAAAATGGAAAATAACAATATTTTTTGGTTTAGAGGGAGATAAAATTTAAAAAAGATATATTATTCAATTTGGTTAGATAATTTATATTTTAAAATATAATTATAAAATTTTAAAATAAATTAGAAAACTTAGTAAAAGAAAAAAAACCAAAACACTTATATTATTAATAGTGTAATATAAATGTAATGATATTTATGTAATACTCCCCCGTCTCCAAACAATAGTCTTATTTTATCATTTTCGTTTCGTCCCAAAATAATAGTCTTATTTTGATTTACATTTTGGTCATTTAGAACACTTTTACACATACTATGTGTATAATACTATTATTTATTAATTCTCATGTCCATTCCAAATGTGAGTATATGACAAGTTTTAAGGATAATTTTTTTTTTTTTTTTAAATATGATGTAAGTAATACAATTACCAAATAAAAGAAATAAAAATCTTATTTTGGAGGAAAAAAAATAGTAAATGACAACTTTTATGGAATAGATTCAGTATAAAATTTAAAAAATATTTTCGCATTTTCCAATTTGGCTAAATAATTTAAAATTTAAAATAGAATTTTTAAAATTTTAAAATAAATTAGAATTTTAGTAAAAGAAAAAAAAACTAAAATATAATATATTGTATAATATGAAGGTAATGATAAACTATAAGGATATTTTAAATATTAGATATATAGTACAATTATTAAATAAAAAAATTTATTTTAGAACGGATAAAAATAGAAAATGACAACTTTTAAATGGGATAGTGTGAGTATAAAATTTTAAAAATATATATTTACCAATTTGGCTAGATAATTTAAAATTTTAAATACTTTTTCAATCAACTAATTTATTATTACTTTCCTTTTTGTCCGTCTCTTAAATTTATTCTATTACTAATTTTTGGCAAAGTCAACAAATTAATAATTATTACTCTTATTCAACATTTATCTACAATAAATATCACCAACTTTATTCCATTATCTCTCTTTATTTATTTTAATTTCTAATTAAATTTTCAAAAATATCCCAACTAATTATCATTTTTCTAATAAAATATTCATTTTTTTTTAATATTCGTGTTGGAAGTGGGTTAATTTTAATGAACGGAAGAATTATAATTTATAAAATTTTAAAATAAATTAGAAAACTTAGTAAAAAAAATACATTTATATTTTGTCTTTATAAATTTAACAGTTTACAAGTGCTTTAAATTTTATTATATTCAAAAATATTTTTTTAAAAAAAACTGTTTTATAATAGTTCATACAAATATAAAATTATACTGTTTCTACTTGGTGTACTTCTACTTCTACTTTTCTTTAAAATCGATTCAATTGAGTCTTAAATTTACTAGAGCCTAAGGGATTTTCTTTTTATTTTTTCGGTTTGAAAATAAAGAATTATATAATATATAAAATATTATGTAAATAATATAAAAATAATAAATATTTAATATAATCATCTATCGAACCCAAACTAACAAAAAAAAAAAATGAAAGCTTAACAAAACTCGTAGTTTTCTAAAAGGGGTAAAGACTAAATTAAAGCCCATAAAAAGGTTATTTGAGATACACAAGGAAGGAAAGAATGAAGAATTTTAGGGTTTGGCCCAAGAAAAAAAAAAAAATAATAAGAGAGTTTTACACTTGATTTTATTATTCAATTTTTTTTTTTCAAAAATATCAAATCAAACACTTAATTTTTATTTTTTTTATTACACTAAAATATAATTTCACATTCAAAATATTACATCAACACATATTTATATCACATCAAATAACTATTTCAATTCAAAATTTTACTATTCAAAATCAAAACTCAAACCTCACAAGTAAACACACCCATATATTATTACTATTTTTTTTATTTGTTTTTTCCTATTTTTGTTCTTTGTTTTCTTGTCTAATATTTCTATTTTTTTGTTTAATTCCATACAAATTAATTCTTTTTTTGTTCTGTTTTTGCCCATCTTTGATTATTTTTTTCTTTTTTTTCATTTTTGTTTAGTTCAATACAATCTCTGTGAAATCAAGTCCAAACACTATCTTGAGTGACATGAAAATCCATTTTTTTTAGATTTCCAACTTACCTGAATCACACCGTTGGTACGGAAATTATATTCCAACAACATTTTTGCATGTGAGCAGGATAATATATTATAAAATTTCGGGTTAAATGAAGAATTCATGTCTTAAAAGATAGATTTGAGATGTGCTGGGATTCTCCTATGTTAGAAAACTAATTAAGGCAAAATAGCATTATTTTTTAAATTTGTTGAAAAAATCTTTTAATTCTAAAATTTTATATTACATACTCGTAGTTCAGAAAATATTGCAAAAAAACACCCCACATCATTAATATTAAACCGAAATTGTATTGTATGTACGGTTATTGTGTGTATTATTGAAAATTCACATAGTAAAAGAAATAAAATTATAAAATTACCCTTCATTCTCCACTCAATCTTTCCATACCTTTCCGGCATGGTTGTCGTCTCCCGCTTCAAATATGTATAGTCGTAATTTATGTATGAATCAGTGCAGTAATGGAAGAATAAAAATCTGAGTGAATAATAGCTCAAAGGTGAATGAAATTTCTCAAATTAGTGTATATATATATATTTTATCAAGATTTGAGTTAAACTTCAAAATCTCCATATATAGAGCGGCACACCATAGCAAGCGGCGCCGAAGAGTAGCGCCTCCTTGGCATCG
The DNA here is from genome assembly GCF_009805555.1 of Andrographis paniculata. Taxonomy (NCBI): domain Eukaryota; kingdom Viridiplantae; phylum Streptophyta; class Magnoliopsida; order Lamiales; family Acanthaceae; genus Andrographis; species Andrographis paniculata. Next base: position 5,052,413 of record NW_026137614.1, read on the forward strand.
CCGAGAAGCTCCTCCGCTCCAAGGACTACAATGGATGCAGGGATTTTGCCATTATGGCGCAAGAGACGGAGCCGTTACTTGAGGATTCCGATCAGATCTTGGCGGTGGCGGAGGTTCTCCTTGCCGCCAAGGGCAAGTGGTTGAGGAAAAATCACTGTGATTGGTACGCAATTCTACAAATTCCCCAATGCACGGACGAAGTTGAGCTAATTAAGAAGCAGTACCGGCGACTCAGCGCTCCTTGTAATACCTCCGGAGTTGGGCCGATGTTAGGCCAACTCTCGTGGATGAGTCGGTGTCAGACCATCCGAGGTTGAATAAAGGTTAAATAGATTGAATAGACTATTCATGTCAACAATGTACATATTTTCTTTAGGGAGCCCTTCTAGAAACTGTAGAGTTAAGCGTGCTTGTCTTAGAGTAATTTGAGGATTGGTGAGTTCCTGCAAAGTCTCTCAAGGTGTGCGGGAGTGATGACAAAAGCGCGCTGCAATGACTCGTGTTGACCAGTGAGGCCATTCTATGATCCTGACACGCCCGAGTTTGCGTGGCTTGCGGGCCGCGGTGTCACACTCCTCCATCCTAACAAGAACAAAGTCCCGTTCTCCGACTCTGCGTTTTGCCTCGTTGCTGATGCGTGGTCGGTTCTATCCGATTCGGCGAAGAAATCGTTGTTCGATAGCGAATTCGCCTCTCAATTCACGAAGGAGGATCTCAGACCGAAGAAACATCACCATCAGCAATCTCGTCCGCAGAAGAAACAACCGGCGCAGATATGAGACGGTTCGAGCCAAAAATTATCCTTCCGTCGCAGTTGTTGAAATTATTCTTTCTATTTTTCTCTCACACACATTTTCCTAAAAAAATTAATGGACTACACATATTTAGTATTTTTATATTCTCTACACAATTCCTTATATCTTATATAAAAAAAAATTCTTTCGAACCATTTCACATAACAAACCTACTACTTTATTCTCCATGTTATGAATGTCTTGTAAAAAAGCTTCTGCTGAATGTGCAAGAATGTTGGTATCTGTTGGTGCAAATTCCAAGTGTTGGTTTCTTTGTTAAAAAGAAAAAATCAAAATCCTCAAATTCAAATCGGTAAGGATTCTAATCGAATTCGAATGAGTACAAAAATAATCAAATTATACGATTTAGCCAAATTTAATAAACAAAATCGATTATCAATCGCCTAATTTCAAATATATCCTCAAGAAATATAAGTGGAAAAAGGAAAAAAGAAAAAAAAAAAAAAAAAGAATATGTATATATGTGTATATGTATGTGTAGGGAAAAAAAAAACAAGAAACATAAGTGAAAAAAAAAATGGAGGAAAAAAAAAAGAAGAAAGAAGAAGAAAATAGGTGGGCGGCAGCACTCTATGTTTGTATGTGTGTGTATGTCTGTGTTAATGTGTATGTATGTATGTATGAGTGTGTACGAGGAAAAAAAAAATTGGTCAACTCAAAATGCATAGTCAAAAGTAAAAAAATTATAGGGATATAACAGTCCAAATAATTAAAAGATTAATACCGTTAGTCCATTTTTTTAAGGAAGGGGCGGATGTATAACATTTTGGAAACCACAAGCAAATTTTATGGAATTTTAAGACCAGAAAGGTTTTCAGTAAATTCGAAAAATCACTAGTGATTTTTTGATATTCTACCAATAATTAACTTTTATGTGAGATGGTCAATTCAATCATCTAACATAGTATTAGAGCCTTAGATTTCGATTTGGAATCGCATCGTCCCCACTAGCATATATCCAATATGTTAGAAAAATAATTAATTGATGACCGGTCAAAAAATTACTTATGAAATTATGTTTTTTTTAGGATATATGTATGCTTCACCGTATGTGCATATATATATATATAAAGTGAAATAGTTGTTGATTGTCATATTTGAATGATAATTGACCAATTTAACATTGATTTTTTAATGAAAAATTAAAATTTAAATAGTAAAATAGTAAGTACAAAAAATAATACAAGTAAATAAACTTATTCACTATTCACCATTCTCGTTGTTATGCAAAATATTTGTAATTTAATTAATATCAATTAATTTACTTGATTTTTTTTTGCCTATCGCTCCGTATTAATTATTATTGCTCGATTTGCTTAGAGCGAAAGTAAATAAATAACATGAAATATTATTATTTTGCATTCCTATAATGAATTAACGACATAATGATGCTTGCAATTTTTCATAATGGTTCAAAAATGCCATATCTATCCATCCGCCTATATAATCAACCTCGTCTCATCTCTCCAAAGGCACATTGCGTTTAAAATCATACGAAATTTCTTTTGTTTGCTTAAGTGCAAAAGGGGTAGAAGTAATGGCCGAAAAATTCAACCCGAATGACTCTAAAAAAGAAGAGTATGAAGATGAGGAGCTAGATTTGACGCTTCGACTAGGATGGCCAATGGAGAAAGTAGAGAAGTCTAAGGAGCCCGACACAAAGGCTAATTTCTTAGGCAATGTGGGAGGAGCACAATCTTCGTCTGGAAAGGTATATTTTGTAAATCAGAGTTTCTTACTAGGGTAAATTACATTATATCTTATTGAGATTTAGTAAAATAGTTACAATTCTCTCATGAGATTAGGAAATTGCGTCAGATCTGTTTGTATTTTGTAAAACTATACAATATATTCTCCATCAATTAAAATTTAATAGAGAATATGTCTCACATTTTAAGACTACAACTACGATGTGTGACCGAAGGTGTGTAGTTCAAGTGATTGAATTATCTCTTGGTATGCTAGAGATCAGGGGTTCGATCCCCGATGGGTGTGTGAGTATGTACGTGTGTGGTTAAAAACAAAAACTACAATGGATTTTCGTGTAAAGTTTACATAACAAAAGTTTGCATAACAAAAACTAGATCTAATGCTATTTCTTAACCACAAAGAAGAATTACATTTAGCAGATCGGTTTAGAAGGTACTAATCAACTACTATAGATCGAATCTATCGAATTTTTACGTGGTTAACTGTTTACAGGTTGTTTATATTACTTTGCTCAAGCCGACTAATATCTCTATCTAATTTTTACCTGGTTGACTGTTTACTGGTTGTTTATATTACTTTGCTCAAGCCGACTAATATGTCTATCTAATTTTTACGTGGTTGACTGTTTACACGTTGTTTATATTATTTTGCTCAAGCCAACTAATATGATTATAACTATTTTTAAAATGAGATTTCGCAGATCACAGGACATTCATATGAAACTCCGGAGACTCCTCGTGGATCTACCATAAGGCCAGGGTCTTTTCTGTCATTACTTGGTGTCAATCCTATGGGCTCAACCAATTTACCATTCCAACAAGGGTTTGTGCCCAATCGAGGCATGCCCCAACCTAAAATCGATGTTCATAAGGAGGAAGAGAACAAAATTTGTAATATATGTGGGAGCAATATTACTAATCCTCTTTGGCGTAGAGGCCGTGAAGGACAGGTATCATCTATCCTTCTTTATCGATTAAATTTACAATTATGAGATTAAGGTTGTCTATTCTAATACAATGTGTCTTGATTATGTTTGTAGAACCTTTGCAACACTTGTGCATTGCGTATGTCTTGCTTCAATAAACGCAATTGAGAGGAGTCGGGGTGTTGGTTCGCCAAGTTGTGATGAGATGCCGGATGTTTGCTAATAATGTTTCATAATATTATCGTGTTATTTGGTTTATTTAGTTGAATTTCCTAAGAGCTTATTTGCTTTATCAAGCAACTTAAGCATAAATAATTGTAATAGACAAGAGCATCATAGATGTCATCTTAGACTATATTTTCAATCCGCATTATCTATTTGAACTTGTTGTTAATGATATTTTGGTATTATACTCTTTGTTCGTCCTTTCTATTTTTTTATTTTTTATTTTTACTTTATGACTGTATTATATGATTGTACAGTGACTTCATAAGTAACACAAATGCTTCACACTTACTTAGACGTCACTCGTACGTATATTGGAAAACTTTTTAGTAGATCATACATCATGAAATCATTTAAATATATATTGAATACGTTCGAACAATTATTTGATAAGTACCTTAACTATATACTAAATGTAATTATCCCCTAGGTTAAGAAATAGCATTAGATCTAATTTTCGTTTTGTAAACATTAAACGGAATTGTAATAATATTTTGAGGGGGAATACATAAAGAAAAATATATTTTATTGATATAAATAGTCTAATTAATTTACTTAAACGTCTTCTGAACCCGAGAGTAACACATTTATCATGACAAACTTTTTTAAGAGAATGTATATTCTATTATTCTCATACATATTTTTTTGTTTTCTTAATAAAAATATATTAAAAGTCACATCAAACTATTATCAAAATAAGAATCAAACATACCTTACATTTTTCTTAAAACATTTTAGATTTACTTTTTATTTTTAATTTAAAGTATATTTAAAAAAAAAAAATCACTTATAAAAATTAAGAAAAAAAAAAAATCAACTATTTTTCACTAAAGATCAGTTAAAAAATATTCATGCATGTATTAGATGGTTAATCAAGATCCATTCCATATGGGATGATTTAATAGTACCAGTATGGGTTCAATCAATGTAAAAATAAAAATATATAAACAAATAAAGCATACTTGATGAACCTATGAAACAAAATGCTTGCGTGATGTAAGCAACTGCGAGTTCCTATGTTACAAAAAAAACAACTAAATCTACACACTAAAACAAGAACCATGGAACACGATAAAAGAAGATAAAAACAAACAAATAGACAAGTGGTAAAATTTAATCTAAGAGAAAGAAAGAAAACTTACCAGGCCTGTTTAGGAGCAGTAATAAGGCTCCGAAGACCTTGTAGAAAGATTAAAGAATCGACTTTTTTGCCAATCCCCGGCTTCATCATAAGCCAAAATTGCAGCTCTGTACATACTCGTTCCTGTAGTCGACGTACTTGGTCCAAAGTGGACGAAATTGGGGTATTGCAATGTCGAGCCACGGCTTCATATTCCCGTTGAAGTGTATGACGGCTGCATTCTTGATCTCATCCATGCTTATGCTCGGATTGTATCCCAGCCCCAAAACATGCCACGATTTGTTCAGTGGCTTTGTTGTTGAGTAGAATGTGATCAGCCCCGGAGGTAGCGTTCCTAACTTCCACAATGTCCGGTTCTCATTCTGCAAAAGATCATGTATTATTCAATGCTCGAATCCTTACAAGAATTCGACGTAGAAATGTTAAGATGAGACATCAGATATCCATGATTTTCGTTGTAGAAAATTTTGATAATATTCAACCAAACGAGATAGCTTGTTATATAATGATACTTCCCCTGTCCGCTAACAATAGAACATTTTTCTATTTAGGACGTTCAAAATATTCTAGCGTTTTACATAGAAGTATCAAAATACAAGCATCAGATATTCGACGATTTACATTATAGAAAAAATTGAAATTTAGCTAATATTAAGCAAACATGATCGATCGAGTCTCCAATTGAAGCTGGTTATATAATAATACTCCTTCCGTCCACTAACAATAGAACATTTTACTATTTAGAATGTCGACAAACAATAGACACGTCCTACAATATTAATAAAATTTCTTATCATTATAACTAAAGGTATTTTATTATTACACGTTTATACATTACGTGGTTAAATCTAAAATACTATTATTCATTAATCAGCTTGCAAATAATAAATGTGTATATATACTTAAATGATGGATGAAATAACATATACATCTACATTGTTCTAACAGAGTAGGTCTTAATTTTTTGTTGTCGAAATCAACAATATTCAATCATGGTATCAAGATAATTTGAAGAATTTTTTTGTGACAAAAACGCTAGGTTAGTGAATCCAGCAATTCTAATGCTAAATAATGAAATTGTAATCAGAGTGGACAAAAATTAAAGAACATGTTCTATTGAAGCTAAAACTGAGTAAGAAATTGTTTTTACCATATTCTGCCAGTAGTGGTATTCTTTGGTGCAGTCCTGTCTCCTCCAAGCGTCCAAATCGAAGAAATTCATCCCATAAGCCCAAGCACATGCCTTGGGACTGAATCTGGATTTGATCAAAGGGTGTGAGAAGTTCATGTATTGTGCATAGCGATGAAACGATCCGAAACATGTCTCCACAGCCGCGTTCACTTTTCCATCCATATCCATATCCCAAAGCTCGGTGAGATCTTTCTGGACCACTATGTCATCATCCAAGAACAAAATCTTGTGCAGGTTTGGGTACATTTCAGGCAGATAGAATCTGAGATGATTTAGTATTGACAGATACTTTGGGTTCCTGAACTTCATGTTCGTGGCGTCCTTTGTTGCATTTTCAAGCTTATTCTCAAAGTAGAACTGCAGCAGCTTGGCGGACTCAATCTGTTTCAGCACCGGCACATAAGAAGAATTGAGAAATTTGAAATCCTCAACAGCCTTTATTTCGATATGAGCACCTCTGTAGTCCCTCATCTTGAACATCACCTGCATAGTTCCGAGATTCATCTTATCGGTCACCACATGAAACACATGCTTCCGTGGCTCCTTTGCATTTTCCACTGCAGAGTTAACCACAACCGAAGCAGCAATTACGTTATCAGAGAAAATTGCATAATGGTACAGATTCGGATCCTCGATTTCAGGCTTGGGGAGAATTCCTTCATCTGTGTACTTCTCAGGATTCGCAATTCGCTCTTCCATCAATCTTAAAGCTAAGCAATGCAAGCTCTTCGGAATCGATTTGGCAGCAATCAAGCTTGCAAAAGCACCTTGTCGTTTCAATTTCGACAATTGTTCGTTCAAGGAAAAGATTGTGTCCTTCAATTTATGTATCTTCAGCTGATTATCGTATGATTCTTTTGCCTCAGAAATCACTGCCCTTGTGAGCTTAATTTGGTCCTTCACCTCCTTCTCGAACTGTCTGAGAACAGATTCATCAATTAATTTTGAATCCGAATCATGTAATACCTTATACTTGGAGCTTAATTCAGTGAGATTTTGAGAGAGATAAGAGAATCTCCTCAGGAGCTTCGAGTTTTCGAGCTTGAGTTTCCGAGCATAGGAAGCATAAGCCAAAGCTAAATTTCTGTGATCCTCTGCTTGTTTACGAACTTGATAGATCCTTGACTTGATTGGATCAGATTTCAACGCCAGCATTGATCTCCGAGAAGATCCATAAACACTGCTATGAGAAAAAACCTAAAATCATAGACAAACGAAATGCAAAATTTTCAACAACTTCCGCGAGCATTAATTGATTGTATAGATCACCATAAATACAACATTCATTGCAGCAAAACAGCACATAATTATTCCAATAGAAAAACCTTGCATATGCTATAAAATTATAAATGCATTTGAAAATGAACTATATCCTTTTTCGTTCGAGCATTAATCATCCTATAAGAAACTGATAAAGTGATAGACAATCCAAAAACCACACAGGAGAAAAAAATTCAAACAGAATAAACAAATACAACCAGCAACAACACTTACGATGTCGCCGTCGGCGGAGCCGGCGGGAGAAAGGAGAAACGAGACAGTCATGAAAACCGAAACTATGACGGCCAGGAAACCGACGAAGAATCTGACAGTATAGATGGAGCAGCGCCATGGACGTCCGGCTACTCTAACAGACGCAGTGTTCCGGCGACCTCTAACCGAATTCAAAGCCATTTCCGCTCTGAGTTTGAGAGTGTTCCGTGTGACTCGAGAGAGAATGAGAGAGGCAGCCATGAATTTCTGTAACCGTTGTTTGCAGCAATTGGTTGTACGGTAGAAAACAAAGGGGGAGGGTTACAAATTGTCTCAAATGTACAACTTCCGAAGCGGTTGCCCAATATTATTATCTTTATATATATAAAGTTTTTGTGCCGTTTACGTTGCGCAGATATTAAAGGTACGGATTTTTTTGGGGAAAAAAACAAAACGTAAAACAAAATTAGGGATACGTGTTTTTTTTGTTTTAGTTATGTATTTGTTTTTGCATTTAAATAGTATTTTCTTCCTTCATTTTAAAAATATCGTTTTTTTTTTTTTTACGAAATTTAATAAATGCTCCCTCTGTCCCATATACTATGTCACATTGCCGTCCACGTTACATCTTATTTTCCTTTTTTAAAAAATGATTACATATTTATCTCATTTTAAATTTTTTAATTTATTTTTTAATTTTAATTAAACTAATTAGTTATCTTAATCTTAATTTATAATGATTTATATTATATCGGAAAATTTTTATATTGCCGACAATATCAAATAATTATCGAAATATAAAATTCTATATCAAAATAATTTATCGAAATAAATTCGATAATCTCAAAGATTTTATCGAAATAAATTGGATAATCAATATTAATTTATCGAAATAATTCGATAATCTCAATAATTATAATAAATTTAATCACGACAATTTTTTATTGAAATAAATTCAATAATCAATATTTTTTTATCGAAATTTTTATCGAAATAAATATAATAATCAATTTATTAAAATAATTTTTACAAACACAATAATTTTATGAAATTTAATAATTTTATCGAAATAAATTCGATAATCAATTTATCAAAAATAAATTTGATCATCACAATAATTTTATCGAAATAAATTTGATAATCACAGTAATTTTATCGAAATAAAGTTGATAATCACAGTAACTTTATCGAAATAAATTCGATAATCACGCCGAGTCGAGATAGAACATCTTTCCGTAAAAACGAATACGCCCCGGTAATGCCTCCGGTTTGTGGCGTAACATTACCAAAGATATAACGATATTCATCTCCGAATTAAGTGACACCTCAATATTTCGGAGCTCCAGCGAACTAAAATAAGGGGACTTAAGCTATGTCGGGAAGCTAGGCAAATATAGATTCCGAAGCTTGCCGGAAAATGTGTGCAAGGCACTCCACCCCTTGGAGTTTAAATACTGAGTCGAAACCGTCGGCTTTTAATGGTAGGTAACCGTCGGCCATAATTTTGATAACGTCCGACAATGAATATCATATTTAATTCCGGTCATAAACACCGGTCATCAATATATTATTTGAATTTTAAATTTAAAATAATTAATTATCATATATGCATATAATTATCACACTATCGTAACCACCATGCAACTCACATGCATTTTAACTCACTGAATAATCGGTTCCGAAAATTATGAATTTAATTTAAAATTGAATTCCATGGATTAAATAATTAACTGATTTTCCTACCTAAAAATTATTTTCACTAATATATTTTTAATTATCTACTAATTACACCTCTTTTAAAATACCGTGAATACATGGAGATTTAATTGTTATTACAATTGAAGTCCAACCCATTATGGGTAGAGGAGAGTGAGGTAAAAGAAGTGGTAATAATGATTAATATTCATTCATTACTCTTAAATATCCACTTTTAGTTGGTAGGAGAAAAAGGTTGTATGGGTCCACTTGCGATTTTTTTAAAAATCTTAAAATAAAATTTAAAGAAATAATAATAATATATAAAATAATTATTGACGAATAATATTAGCATTTTTAAAAAATATATAAGTTGGTTTGATTTTGATTTAAATTTAGAGCATTGATATAGTAATTTTTAACTGTATAAATTGAATATTGTTATTTTGTGTTTAAAAAATTAATCAAACAATAAGTAAAGGTATCAATAATTTCCAACTGAAATTTCAATAGCAACATAGCATAGCATAGCATAGCATGTGCCCCCCAACCTAATAATTATGCCAACTTTACCCTCTCAAAAGAATCCCAAGCAACAATACAATTTTTTATTTTATTACTGTATATATATTTTTATATTTTATTAAAAATATGTTCTCTTTTGTTAATATACACTAATTATATTAAATTATTATACAAACATAAATACAATCAGATATACATAGGAATTTTTTTGGTGTGTATGTTTGTTTTAAATTTTCATTATTTTCTAAAATTACTTTTAGGTATAAGTCTCTCTCAATAGAAATATATGATTTTATTCAGCAAAAGTAGTATATTAAAATATATAATTCCTCTCTTAAAAGTTTATTTATTTTTTCAAAAAATATTACAGTGTCTTTGGTTTGTAGTTTATAGTTTTTAATTTTAATTTTAATTTATTTGTTTTCTTAGGTAAAATATGATGTTTTATATATAAATTTTGATATATTTTTATTGAATGACAAGATTGCATGATAATTTTAAAAAATAATGAAAAAGAACTTTGATGCAATAATAAATTATCCTTTTCATCTTATGTTATTTTGATTTTGTTTTGACGTAATAATGTTATTAAATTTGGTTAGACTATATATGGATTAAGGATACGCTATTATATGTTGTGTTAAAAGCAGTCATGCGTTAGAAATTCACATTTTATATATTATTTTCATATATTTTATGAATAGAGTAAATAATATTATTATAGTATTTTGTTTGATTTATTTTAATGTTTATCTTTTATATTTATATTATATTAATATAAATTTTATATTCTAGATTTGTATATTATATTGCAGTATTATTAACACCATACTAAATAATTTTATTCTAACACGAGTTTTGAAGTCAGATAAGCATGCTTGTTTTTTTTTTTTTTTTTTTTTTTTTGTATATTCTTTCCAATATTTTTATTATTTACTTAAATAATTTTCTTTCAAAAATACTACACCATAATTTATTTTCTATACACGTTTAGTTATTATTTTTATTTTTAAAAGAAGCAAGATAAAATACAAAACAAAAATAAAAGCATAGAAATACACATACTAAAATATTTATTTATTTTTATTATGATAAAAGTAATTAATATAAATTATTATTTTCACAAAAAGTTTAGAGCCCACACGATCGAAGGGACCAACACGTGTGAAAATTGAAGATGAACTAACAAAAGGACCAAAAAGGTACAAGTGAAGTGGTCGTGGGATGTCCATCTCTATCATGTTTATTGATACCTTCTCAAAATATAAGTTGATATAAAATTTCATTATAGAAACAAAATTGATATGATATTTTTTAAAAAATAAAAAATAAAAAATTACTGGTTAATAATTTTAAAAATTTATAAATAAAAATAAAATATTAAATTTAATAATTTTGGTATATTGAAAAAAAAATGCAAAAACTCATGGCCAAAAACCTAAGCTAAGCTAAGACTATAGTTGCAAAAATCATCATCATCATCGTCTTCATCATCATCAAACTGGTTATTTCCTCAAATCATGATCAGAAGCAGTAAGAACATATTTACCTGTTGGGAGAAATTTGTTGGGGGAAGAAACTAATATCTATCTCCAGTGTTGTGCACTTTCTTGCTGTGTTTGGTGATCTGATGCAACCATCCAAGTCCTTTAATGGCCTTTGTGATCTTCACTAGATTAGGTCTTCCCATCCCCAAATTCATCTTCCCTGTCGACAGCTTCAGCGCCTGCAAACAGCACAGCTGTCCATCATCATCAATGTCTTCCTGTTCATCTTCTTCTTTCTTAAATTGCCTCCTGCTGTTGTAATAGCTTTCGGCTTCCTTCTTGTTTTTGTCCTTCTTTGATTCTCTTTTAGGTTTAGCTGTCGCCGATTTGCTCGAATCCATCTCATACGCCTCCCATAGCGAATCCATTCCTTCGCCTCCACCGACACTGTGCCGCTCCTCGAATAACTTGCACGCCAGAGTCCTCTTCCATTCCTTCTCCTTCCTCATCGATCCGGATGTCGCCAGGCTGTAGTGATCCGACGCCGGAGAGCTTCCGTTGGTAGATTTCGAATTTGAATTTGAATTCCATCCTTCGTCTTCACAGAGGTAGTCAGATGTAGAACCAGCAATCGTTTGAGAATGAGCTCTGACTAAGGAATTGGAACTGTTCTGGTTCGAATCGCCATTGGAGGAGCTACTACGAACTTTAACAGAAGCTGCCTCGGATCCATTCGCCTCTGGTAATTCTGCCTTTCGTTTTTCAACAACTTTATTGGCATTTGTGCACTTTACCTGCATCGAGTTTTTCTTCTCTTCCACACTGGACGCCATTCGCTCGAACTGATCTAATATCTTCAGGAAATTCTCCAACCTCTTTTCTTCAATTTTAGCACAAGGTTTTTCCGATTTGTTGCAAGTAATTGAGTCTGATTCCACCGCCAAGCCTTCATTTCCATCGCCGTGATCTGAAACCTCCGAAATATGCGCCGACGGACCTTCAACTGGACTCTCCTCCAAAACTTCAGCAATGGACGAACCAAACAGCATCTCAAACAATCCAAACTCCTGAAAACTCTTAAATTCCTCGCTCCGATCATACATTTCTCCCCGGTGCAGTCTATCCGCAACTGACTCATACAAAACCGCCAAATAACCAACTCTGCAGCCATCCAACCCACCAGAGAATTCCTCATCCACAAAACCAACGCAAACCGCCGCCAAAACGAGCAAACTGGTGACAAACAGAGGGTATAGAAACGCCAGAAGCTTCAGAACATACGGAAGCAGGAAAACCAAGTAGCAAAAGTAGAGCAGGCGCGAGCGCACGAAGGAACACACGAAAATCAAGTCGGACACCAAATGATCGACCAAATGCGCCTCCGAAACACAAATTCCGGCCATGATGCTCAGCTAGGGTTTATCGGAGAGGAAATTGAAGAGGAAAACTGAAGGAGAAGTGGAGAAGGAGAGCAGAATCGCAGCAGAGCATGAAGCGCAGTGATGGCGGCGTGACTGAAGGCTGTGAAGAAGAGTGAGAATAATAATTATTCTCTGTATTAAAATTATTAATAAATTTAATGTCAGATATGGTCTAACTAACTAATAAAAGCATAACAATCAAAGGACAAAAAAGTAAATAAATAAATAAAATAAAATAAAAATAAAGATGATATTATGTAAAAATACACTCATTATATTTTGCCACGAGTTTTAACATTATTTTTTTAACAAGAAAAATAATATATAATTAAAAAATATAAAAATATATAAATTTTAATTTAAAACTAAACATACTTCCTCTTTTTTTAATATAATAATCTTGTTTACCATTTTTCTCGTTCCAAAATAATAGTTTTATTTCATAAATAATCTTATTACTATAAAACTATTCATATTTTTTCATTTTTATTACACAATTGTCATTACTTTTTATATTAATACACAAGGACAAAAAATATTTTATTCATATTTTTTACCAATTACCAACTTAATATCAATATTTATTAAATTTCGTACCCAATTCAATTAAGAGATAGGATGAATATATATGTTTTAGATAAATAAATAAAAAGGTAAGTATATTTTTTTTATGATAGAAAACACTATTTTGTTTTATCTGAACCAATCAATAATTACCACGTGTATAATGATTTGTATATTTCCTACTCACATACCTATTTTATTCCAATTTATTTCTCTTAATTTTATTTGTCAATATTTTATTTTATATTTTATTTTATTTTTGTATTATTATCATTAATAAAATTATCATAACAAAAGAATAAGGGGAAAATAATTAAAGATTTTATTGAAATTATTCGGTTTAAAAAATCTGCGAAAAAAAAAAACGGACAAATAAATTGATATCGAATATATAGAGTATTAATTGAACATATTATATTTATATAGGGTATTTAGTGATTTTTTTAATTGTTTTATTTTAATAGTAATTTTAGTACGATATTTTATATAAAAAATATATATATTGTTATATAGGATTGTGATAATTGAATATTTAGAATGGGAGGGAGTAAAATGTTTTGTTTATTTGTTCTCGTTAGGGTCTATTTGGTTTTAATTTTAGTTTTTTTTTTTCTTGAATTTTACATTTGTGTTTGAATTTAATGATATTTAATTTGATGTAATATTATATTAAATAAAATAGTATATTTTTATTAAAAATAATTAATAATTTATTTGGTTATGTTTTAAAATTAATTTGAAATAAAATATTAATTTAAAATTTCGTCTAAATAGTATTTTTTATATAAAAAATAATATATTTTATTTAAAAATAATACAAAATAAATAGTAGTAATCTTAAATTAAAATAACAATATTTAATAATATTTTTTATTGATAATTGTAACAACTAAACAGTAATAAATAAATAAAGGTCATGTTAAATACACCCAAATTGATTTTATATTAGAACAGGAGATTATTTCTTTTAGTTTTATTCGTTTATGATGATACCCTTTTAAGCATCTGTGAAGAAATCATCATCACATCTCATACGTACCATAATATCTATATATATATTTGAAAATAAAAATAAAAAATAAAATAAAATAGTAATAAACATATTTAGTATGTAAAGACAAGTTTGACTATTCTGGCAGACCATATATCCAAATGTATGCATTATGTTTTTCTAAGGTAATTATAGCAATGATGAAAAATTTTACAGCTTGTCTCAATCACAAAAATTAAATTTTAAAACATAAAACTTTGAAATCCTTTGTTGTTTAAAAACTGCATCAGGTTAATCCTCTTCTATTATTAGTTAACGATAATTTTGTAGTCATAAAAATTTCTAAATTACTTTCGAAGTTAAAGTACATACAAAATAATCGCGATTAACTAACAACGTAAAGGAGTTAGATGCATAATTCCTAAAACTACAAGAGACAAGAGAATCTAAAGCAATTTTTACAAATGAATTTTATACCAAAATAAATGAGATTGAAGTTTAGGAAATACTATCTCCATTTCATCTACTATATCCGTTTTTTTTTATTAATATATTTTTAATTATTTATTAATTATATATCTTTTAAATTTTCGTATATAGAGTAAAATAGACATGATATCCTGGAGATGAGGAGAACATAAGAGAGGAGGGTGATTGATGGTGAAATTTAAAGGGCCATTGAAAAAGAGTTAATAGAATAAATAGAATTATTCACATGGGAAACCACTCAAGTGCCACTCAATTGCAATTGCACACCAACCATTTACCACCCCACCCACCCCTCCTCACCTCTTTATGGACTTTCGCTTCCAAAGCCTTTTCCAAATCTAGGGACCCTCCAATGTCCCCTCTATCTATCACCATTTTTATTTATTTTCTTCTACTTTTTTCTTATGAATATGATCATTATGATCTTGTGGGAGCATTCTCTCTTGAGCCCACATTTTCTATTTACCCATTTCTAAACTGCCCATGTGAGAAAGACCATTACACACTGACACATACACTCTCTACTTCACAAGACTTGTCTTGAAACAAAAGTCACATGAATCTATATATACACACAAGATGGGTATTTACAACACATTATTAAACTACAACCAAGAAATGAAAAAACATGATTGCAGTGGTTATGTATAGTGCTAAAAGACAGATAAATAATAATAATAACAATAATAATAGAGCAGCGACAGACACCCCACAGATGAATCATTTATAATCTTCCTTTAGTTTCATTCAATTTCTATGTTGTATAAACATAGTCAGACAGATACATTACCAAACACACAAAAGGTAGCTCACTCATTATCACATAAACCAAGAACTACGGCTCTTTTTTCTATTTCTTTAAACTCTGGTTATGATACAGTACTATTCAATAAATTTGTGATTTTAAAACCATTAATTCTAAACTTTTTCTATTCTCACAAACATGATTTGTTCATATATGGATACTTAGGCTATGGTCACAGTGGGACAAATAGTACATGAGATACATATGAATTGATAACATATGACAATAATTCATATAACATATGCTACAATTGATTTCAGCACAAGAGATATATTCATTAAGCACACCCGTAAAGAATGAATTTTAAGCACATTGTTTCAATTAAAATAACATATGCTATCTATATATTTTTATTACGTTGATTAGGGCAGTTACATTCTTGGATATCTTTGTTGCCATGCTACATTATCAAAGAATCAACAATCATGTTCATATGGTATAATTTGCAATAATCCATGTTCAATTTCAACTTCCAAGTTCAAACCACAGAAATTCTCATTTCAAAACATTTCATAATGATTTTTCAACATAAAGGCTTATTACCACTATCATTTTATTGTTGTAGTTCTTCTTCTTCTTCCCCAAGACAACTCTCATCAATCACTATGGACAAGAAACACATACAATTTTCTAGCAGATTAGATCAAACAGTACTGACTCTGGAACATGAGTTGCATTTAACAATAAGAGTAACCACATACACAAATAGGAAATTAAAATTTTAAAATTTTCGAGATTTTGACTAAAAAATGAATCAACATCTGAAATCGCCATAGCCGCTAATAACAGAATATCAAAAATAGCATAAACGCTAAACATTCTCACACAGCATATGTTCTATTGCGAAGCTCAAACATCAATTGCGCAGTTGGATTACACATTCAAATAAGCAACCAAAACCTATTGTTCGAAATGAAACAAGGCCAGATCAGATAGGCGAAAAATTCCAGATGTAACTTGCGTTACCCAATAATTTTGATGGCGTCCATATATCGGAAACCCTAATTTCTTCGTCTAATCTCGATCCGATAAGCCCTAATTGTCCTGCGGAATTCTTTGCCTTCGTCTAATCTCGATCCGTAAATGCATGATCTGTAACTTAATATGGGCAAACTATTGGGCTTAATCGAGTGGGCTTTTCTTTAAAAGAATTCATGACCCAAAGTCACAATCCACCTGGATTTAATATATATTTTTCAAAGATATAAAAAATTAATATCATCTTCTATTAATTTGTATAAAAAAATTATAAAAATATAAAAATATTTTTAATATTATATACAATGTTGTAAAAATTAGATTTTACTCTTGCATATGAAGTACTGTAACTTACCCAAAAACTATACAAATTCAAAAAAAAATTGTTAGTACAAAAATAAGATTCAATTGACAAACAAACAGGTCGTTAAATAATACGTGGCCGGCGGCTTATTCAGCCAATACCGACGTTTACATCTGTCTCCGACAGCCAATCACTGCTTGCCATCTCAGCACGTCAATTATTGGCTTCGAATCCCGATCCACCTTGCATAAAACTTATGGTTGTGTTTTTGTAGGAAATTTTGGGGAAACTTGAGTTTGATACTGATTATTTTGATTTTAATTTTGAAATAAGTTTGAATTTTGATGTTTATTTTAAGTTTGAGTTTGGTCAGAGTTTGAAAATTTTTATCAATTTAATGGGTATAAATATAATAATATAAATGTATATTAATTTGTATAATTTAATTATAAATTTATATTATATTTATATATTTTTTTTTAAATTTTTATTTATTTATATTATAAATTTTTTTATTATTTACAAAATAATATATATTTTATTAAATTATAATTTTTATAATTCTTTTATATTTATAATAATAATAAAATAAAGACAGACAGCGGACCCCTCTAGTCCAATTTTAGGCTGAATCACTATGCAAATTGAGCTGGACTGCAATTGTGATCCAGCCCAAAACTAGGCCGGAGAAACAGACTCATAGATACTGTTACATAAATTAGTTTTGGACTTTTTTTTAAATAATAAAAAATGAGTATTTAATGTGATAAATACTGGTCATATGTTATACTTCATCTTTTGAGATAATAATATACTTTTTCCGTCCAATCGTACCACGTACACGCTTGTCGTTTTTGTCCGTCCTGCATATCATGTCCATGTTGTCGTTTTTGTCCGTCCCACGTACCATATCACTTTTATTTTTTGAAAAATGATTACACACTTTAATATCATTTTAAACTTTTAAATTTTTTTTTTAAAATTTTAATTAAACTAATTGGTTATCTTAATCTTAATTTATAATTATTTATATTATCGGATAATTAATTTCACTAATACATTCTTAATTATCTACTAATTACACCCCTCCTAAAATACCGCGTCTACCGTGTAGCAGACACCGTATGTGAGACTGAGGGAGTAGTATTCTATTGGTCTCATGTAATTTGAATGTGATTATTGCCTAAGTAAAGTATAATTATTAAGTAATTAAAATATATTAATAAAATAATTATAGATTAAGATTAAGATAATTAAATAATTATAAATTAAGATTAAAATAATTAAATAATTAAATTAAGATTAAAAATATTATAAAATTTAAAATTTGATTAAAACTTATAATTATATTTCAAAAAAGAAAATGACAAATTATGTTAGATGGATGAAAATAAAAAATATGAACAAATTATGTGAAAAATACGAAAAAAAAAAAATAAAAACAAATTATGTAGAATAGAATGAGCAATACATTTGAATGTTTGTAATAAATTAAAAATAATATTCTCGTTGTTTCATCTTATATGTTCAATTTCGATAGAAAAATTTAAATAAGACATAATTAATAAATAATTAAAAAATATGTTAATACAAAGTATATTATATTCTTTTACTTTTCTTACAATACAAATATACATCATATATTAAAATCCGTGCTAAAAAATAAATCTATTTTACCAAAGGGAAGGACTATTATAATAATTATTTGAGTTAATAAGTTTTTGGTCTTCTATATTGTCGATTGTGATTTGTATTAGTTGACTTTTTAAAAAATGGAATAAATTAAGAAATTGTATTAATTCGATAAACAAATTAAATAAGTAATTAGAATTTTATATTATTATTACTTTGATGATTTAAACAGATAACAAATAATATATATTTAAAAATTTCATATTTAATTATTATATATATATATTTTTTAACATAGATTTTGATACAATGTAGAAACAATGCATTTTTATAGGATTTGTACGTTGAACAGTAAAAAAAAATTACAAATTTTATCCAGATTTTAAATGAAACATATATTCATATAAGATTTTCATTCAAAATTTAAATTTAAGTATAAGAATTATTGAATTGTTAACGGTAACTATTTTTATATTCAATATTTAATTAATAATACTTACTTATTCTGTGTAATTATGATATTTAATAACGTTAGTAAAATAGTGCAAACTAATAAACGTGTCAGATTATTTTATTTTTGATATAAGAAATCAACATAGAAGGGTAATAATGTAATTCGAAGGACTTATATTTGACAAGTAAAGGGTATCATTGTAATTTGAGACTTGCATTATTCCATGAAGTTGTGACTTATCGCCAACCTATCGGTATAATAAATGCCGTAGATTCCACAATAAGGGCATTTTAGTCAATCCACGAAATACCCGAAAATTGCATTTGGACTTGGGCCATTTAATGTAGTAGGCTCTACAACGAGGGCATTTACGTCATTTCAGAACGCCCGCCATTAGAGCTCGGGGAACAAAGCTTCCCTGAGGGCATTCACGTCCTTCAAAATCCTCCATAGATAATTCCATCAACCAGCAGTGCAGTGATGAGTGTATCGACTGTCGTCGTCCTCAGTCCCCACCTCCATAGATAAATCCTCTCATCTTTCTCTCTCATTTTGAAATTTATTAGTAACAGTTACAAAAGGTGGTGGTAGATGCATGAGTAAAACACCAACTACCTGTATATCACACGAATCGCCATCCTATTAGCCTCTCCTCTTTCCGTAATCCAAAAATTGTTGGAGCTTCGATTGGTTTTCTTCGCCTCGGTTACCACGCACCATCCGCAACGACTTTTATCCTCCGAAGGTAATCGCCATTAGAAATAATACTGAAATTATAAACAGTTTATCAGAATGCCTTCGATTATGGCGATTTTTGTGTGATTTTTATTTTTTTATTTTTTTTCAAATCTGATTGCAATTGCTATTTCTGTGCGCTTTTGATTATTTCTAGGTTATTGTTTATCCTTTGCCTCCATGAAAGGTGGTAGGTTGGTGGTGGAGTTGACTTCGAAATTTCTGGAAATTTTGGATAAATTAATTTGGGCATTTTTGTAGGCTTGATGAGAATACTTCTCTATGTTTATGTTTGATGAGTTTTATTTTGAATTTATCTCTTCGAACTGTTCTTATCGCCATGTTTGGGATTTGATTGTTTGTGTGATTTTTGGATTGAGTTTAAATTTGTTGATTGGATCATTGGGAAAGAAGTTTGGATTGTGCATGAAGTTCTTCGCGTAAAAAAGCTTTGGTGATTTAGTGTGAAGGAATCACTGACAATGTAGGATTTGGAGAGGGTCTTAATTCTTGATTTTGTGGATTTTTTTCGAGTGTTTTCTGAAGTTAGGATTGAGGTTTTTATGGTTTGTATGTTGCATTGAGAATGGCATTGGTTTGTTGATCTTCGGTTATAAATATGTTGTCAAGAAGTTTTGTTTTAGGAATTTTGGAGAATAGGATTGTTGTCGTGTTTCGTGATTTGAGGTCTTGTCAGTGTTGTGTATTTTGTGTGAAGGAGTAGTTTGTTAAGGTTGCCTTTGTTTGGACAATGTGGGATTCGGAGAGGATCTTAATTCTCGATTTTGTCGAATTCTCAAGTGTTTTGTTTGTGCTGCTAAAGTTAGGATTGAGATCTTTATTGTTTGTCAATATTCCGCTATAAATATGATGTCATGAAGTTTGGGTATTTAGATATGTTTTGGAAGTGTTTTGAAGTTTTGAAAAATTTGGAAATAATAATAAGTAATCGAAAAAAAAGGTATTTGAGCTTACGTAAATAGGTATTGTATATGATACTTTGATAGAAAATAGATTACGATGTAATATTTTAAATGAAAATAGATATTGAATGTTATAAATAGTGTCAAAAGTTTTAGGCAGAGCCTTTGGTTTTGTTGCCCCCAAATACGCTCAATAAAATAGAGATAATCAAACAGCACGAACATAAGCACAAACAGACAGGTTTTAAGGATGTTGGAGAGTATGATTGTCGTCGTTTCTTATCCGTCTTATCCGAAGTTTTGACATGTTTTGTGTATTTTAGGATTGAGATAGCAAGGGAGCGATGGTGAGTATTCGAAGGCGCCGGCTTCTAACAACATGTTCAGGTAAGCTCATTACAGTTTGTTGTGTTGTCATTTTCGCTGTAGTATATGTTGTAATTACATCCGTATCTCTTACATAAATTCCGTAGGACAAAATTCTTTGCTGGTGCCACATCCGCTGACATTCAACAATGGATGCGCTCCCGTGGTCAATAAAGCTTCTGGTGTTTGTCCTCTGCCTTTAAATGACAGTTTGAAGCCAAAAGAAGTAAGCTGCGATTTCGGACATAGGCATTTGCGCGCCTCTCATTAATGTCACGGCCTTCTTTCAGACATGACCGATAAACTGTCTTAACATTATTCAAATGCCGAGTTTGTTATTACTAATATTTTCTCTTTTTCTACGGCGCTAGAAAACCACTACAGAAATGGCGCCGGGCTCGTCAAGCGTGTCTGCATTTAGTCCATCGAAAGAGCATTGCTTCCAGTCGTTCCCTGGTTTGGACATTCGATGTTTCTTGAATATATCTACATACGGACATGCTTATTTCTTTCGGGATTTGTCTTAAAAACTCGGTGTCTATGTTTTTGCACTGTATTTGATTTGATTCATCTATGTTTTTGTCGAAGAGGTTAAACGTAGAAAGCAACACAGGAGGAAGCACGTCGACAACCAAGAACCGTGCATCATGCGAGGGGTCTATTTCAAGAACTTGAAATGGCAGGCTGCCATTAAAGTCGACAAGAAACAGATCCATTTGGGTACCGTTAGCTCTCAAGAAGAGGCTGCGCGATTATACGACAGGTACTACTATATCAAATGTGCGACATTTTTCTTGGTTATTGGCAAAATTTCTTATAGCCTACTGGTGGTTTGAAAAGTCTACACTATACTCATTTATAATTTAGAAACTGCTTGAGCCTCCATCTTATTTTAGAAAATATTCTACAGAATCTACTAGAAATTGGACTAGGTTTCCCGTGTTTAAAAAACATTGCTTTAGAAATTGTGTGAGACTTGCTCGTACTTTATAAAATATTGCACAAAATCTCTTAAAAATTATGTGAGACTTTTATATTTTAAAAAATATTACACAGAATCTGTTAGACATATTTTTTGTGAGTTTTTAAGTATATTTTTACTATTTAAATTCTTTTTTCCTTTCAAAATATCAAAGAAAAAAAATTATTTATTTATTTTTATATTATATTACAAATCTATTTTATATTCAAAACATATCAAATAATTATACAATTTTAAATTTTTACTATTTAAAAATCCAAAAAACTCACAAACAAACACACCCTGTGTGAAACTTCCTCGTATTTTAGAAAATATTGTACATAACCACCTAGAAATTACGTAAGACTTCCTTGTGTTTTAAAAAACATAGCAAAGAAAATTTGTCGTGTTTTAGGGATTGTGTGCAAGGTTTTAAAACCACTAGAGAGCCTCGTGCAGGTTTTAAATAACAAGTAAAAATTATACCGACTTTTCAAACTACAAATATGTTTTCTTTTAGTGTATTGAAAGAGAATCCAATTGCGCAGGGCTGCATTCATGTGTGGGAGGGAGCCGAACTTCGAACTTTCTATGGAGGAAAAGGAGGAGCTTCGAAAAATTAAGTGGGACGAGTTTTTAGCCATTACTCGATCAGCCATCACCAGCAAGAGTAAGCTACATAAATGTTCGATTGTGTATGATCAGCCACACTCTGTCTTTTTCTCCATTTCTGAATTTTGAATCTGCAGAAAGCCATAGACGAGCTGGAGTAGGTTTGCGTGGAAAAGTCGAGGACCATGAATGGGAGGTCGAGGAAGCACAGAATGGTTCTTCAGTCTCGGAGGATGATGAAGCCGCTGCATGGTGATGCCCTCTCAACTTCTCGGCAAGATTTTTAGTTTGATGGATTTGTCGTATATTCTCTTCGTTTATAACAAAAGATACCGAATCTTGTTAGAACATAATGTTGGTTCGCATAAAAGTGTATTTGTCGATGTGACCTTATAGAAGCAAATAGTGTTTTTCATATTGTTCATATATATTTGAACTATGATTTCATCTAAAAGTATAAATTTTAAAAAATATATTATTATATTTTGTTAAATTGACAATGAATTGGCGTAGCATCAGAGGCGGTCGCCGGAGAAGACAACTTGCCGGAACTTTTGCAATCAACTCCGTTAAGCTTCTTTCGAATAAGATAGCTTTCTAGAAATATTTTAAATGAAAAATAATGCTTTTTCAGAAAGAGTATCTTTTGTAAATTGTGGTTAACATTAAAAAATGCTATATATTTATTTTCTACGAGCATGACTACATATATTTATCTCTTACTCCTTATAAAACGAATGGCATTAGTCCCGTGTGAAAACGAAATGATCACCACCGAAATATATATATAAGTAAAATGAAATATTCAATAGCAAAAAATAAATAAACAATTCCTTATATCTAAAACACAGAGATAAAAGTACTGAATGAACAGATGGAAATGCATAAAAAAAGATTTATTTATATTTTTAATCTTAGAAATCTATTCCCAAACATTACCTCAATAATCTATATTTAGGTCACATCCAACACTCAATTCAACTTTCTACTACTCCAAAAACACCTCAAAATCATATCTAATAAAATCATATATATATATATATATGTAAACCCAAAGATATAAAGACATCAATACTGATAATTTCTATTTGGCTACTCAGCACCAAAATCAATTCAATAAAAAAACAAGACAATATGAAACCTTAAAACTTCCAAAAACAGATCTTCAGTCCAAAACTGGCTGAAGTATATATATAATGATCCAACAAGAAACATAAAATCTGTAATCGAAATTTTCAATACTCCCTCTCACTAGATAACATAGTTATTTCATAAGAGATCAAAAGCACTTGAATAACATTCTAAGAAAAGCATTAAGTTTTAGAGAGGTAACCAGGACCTGTTCGATCACTTCTTAGCCTTCTTGGTTCCCCTGCATCGCAATATTTGAGCAGCCCAATTAGATCATATAATCTAACAACAGTGATTATAATAGTTTGGTATCACTTACTGTGATGCAGGTGCAGGAGTTGCTGATGCAGGTGCTGCTGCCGCCTTCACTCCCGGACCCTACAATGGTCGCAAATGGAACATTAGGTTATACATATAATAATTAGAGAATTTATATAAAAAGTGGACAAATTGAAATTTTGTATCTATGTAAATACCTGGGCAAGCCTTTCCTCCCTCCTTGCAATCTTTCTTTCCCTGCTAGCCTTGTTCTTTGCTCGCTTGGCCTCGAACTGATCAGACAATGTCTTCTCCCTAGCCTTTTCAGCCTTGGATTTGTGGATGCTCTCCATCAAAACACGCTTGTTCTTGAAGACATTACCTTTAACTTTCATGTACATATCATGATACATGTGTTTGTCGATCTTCTTTGCCTCCCGATACTTGCGGAGCAAACGCCTAAGCACCCTCATTCTCCTCATCCAAAGGATTTTGGTCGGCAATCTGGCCTCCCTGGTACCCTTACGCTTACCTACGAGCATTAATACGTCTCATGAGGACTGCCGTATTCTCCTTTTAAGGAAATTTCTAGGTTCATACGTCACTTACACGTGTTAGACATAAGTATATAAACATAAGAATTAACACACAGCTACAGTTGGCTAATTTGTCGCTTCCACGTGTTAGAAATAAGTAGATGAAACAAGAACTTAACAGCATAGAGATAATGAAAATCGCCACCAAAGAAACAGATTCATAAACAGTTGTGTGATCTGTCAAGCTACAAGTTTCGACCAATAATAACAGGATCTGTGACGCATAATAACTACCAAACAGGCAAACATCTGAAATCAATACCGTATCCAGAGTGGCGCCCCTTTCTCTTGGCCTCCTTCATTCGGCGGGCACGGGATCGGGAGTGAATCTTGGTGGGCTTTCTTATAATAAACCCATCCTTGACCAATTTCCTGATATTTTGTCCTGTGTACAATCGTAGCTATAATAAGTCCGGGGCACATTGGCATAATCATGTTTCTTAAAAAAATAAACTAACTAAAAAAGCAGGATAATAGCTGCTTGATGAGAAGCATCCAATAAATATAGATGCAGCAATCTAACTGATGCACAGTAAAAAAAGGGTTCAAGAATTAATACTTAATCCCTTGTTCCAAAACCCTAAAAATCGCAGATAAAAAAAGAACCTTAATCACAGATAAAAATGAATTTCTCGTGCATACTCCATCAGCAGCACGTGAATGATTGGATAACGCTACATTTTGGAGCATCTCTAAAAACTGAATGAAATCTAACTCAACAATTATAATAGATGCTTATTTGTAGTGTACAGCAAAATCATCTCCAAGCACAAAACTCAATAAGAAAGTAAATCAAATTCTGAATTTTTTTTAAAAAAATCGTTTTCGACAAGCACACGCTTACAAATAATCATCTTTCAATTTCAAAAATATTAAATCCAAACCAAAAACTTTTTAACCTGTTCCACGAAATAAGTTTTCCAACAAAGAATCATACATCAACATATACGTAATAAAAAGTAAATCTCTCCATTATCAGTAAAAAAATAATAACGAAAAACAGTCAGGCGACTCAGGCGCATCGTAGAAAGTTAAAATCAGAGTACCAAACACAGGAACCAATAGGAAGCGAATACAAATCATACAAGCAGTGCCAAAAGTGAAGATAAGGAAACAGATCGTACGAGAATTGGCCATGGAGATTTCGTTGACCTCATTAGGATCAAGCCAAACCTTTCCCTTGCCGCACTTGAGCACGCTGGCTGCCAGCCGCTTCTGTAGCTTGAGCGACACCATCTCGCTCTCCCTTCCCCTCTTCCGCTTCTCCTCCCACAGAAAAAAACGACGATGTACATGAAATAGCTGAAAATATGAATTTATATCGCTTGATTGCCCTAGGGTTTTGATTTGGGTCTATTGGGCCTCTACTCATATGTGCTGAGTTATTGGGCTTCTTGTTTGGGCCTATAAATAATATCATTAAATGATAATATATTATATATATTATATGGGTGAAAAAAGAGATTTGGTTAAATAGCTGTTTTAAAAATATCTGATCTAAAATTGATCTGTTAGTCTGAAATTTTTTTCAAAAAAAAATTGATTTTAGTCTTTTTAAAAAGTCGAGTCTGACCTATAAACCTATTCAAAAAACTACATAATATTTTTATTTATTTGTAAATTTAGTTAAAAACAAAATAAAGTACATATAAGTATTTAAAATGTATATAAGTTAAAAAATTTTATTTTTTGTAATAAATTTATTATTAATTTTTTTAATAAATATTATTATTAAATAAAAAATTATTTTTAATATATAATAATAAAAAATTATAATAAATAGACCGATTAATTAATTAAAAAGACTATTTTTTTCAGCATGTTTTATCTAGATAAAAAGGTTTTTTAAAACAATTTGACTTTGCAGGATGTGTTTGTTTTGAGATTTGGATTTTGAGACGAGAATAATAAAAATTTTGAATTAAAATAGTCGTATTTTGTGATATAAACAAGTGTTGATTTGATGTTTTAAATGAAAAATTAATTTTTAATATAATATAAAAAATAAAAATTAAATATTTAATTTGATATTTTTTATTCATAAAAAAATTTGATGACCGGTGTAAATTTTGAAAAGTCTCCCAAACACACAACCTAAATAAATCAGGCCAGACCCTATGTAGACCTGGTCGTAGGCCTCCTATTCCCATCCCTGTATCTATACCTGATCCATAGCCACACTCACCTATATCTCCCTTTTCCCTTTTCTTCGTTGGCCGTCGCTTCTACACCGCCGCTGTCGCCGGGTGCTGTTCAGGTCTGGAAAATAAAAAGAGAAGAAAGTAAAAGCTGACTGAACGCTGGTTCACCAGCCGTTCACCCCTCACAGTTTCTGTCTCATCGCCAGCTTATTCATCTACTTCTTTTGGTAAATACTTTCCTCTTTTTCTTTGTAACGAATTTCTCTTCCCCACAATCTCAGGCTCCCCCAGTCGTCTGAGATTTATAATTGGCTGATTTATGGAATAAAGTAGGGAAGAATTATTTGGACAGTCGCTTTTAATTTCATTCATTCTACCTGTAATTTATTGGCTTGTGTTTTGGTGACAGTTTTATTTATAATCAGTGCTTGTTGTGTATATGCATATTGTCTTCTATGTTTGTAGGATGAAGTAATTGATAAGATATGGAGTATTGTATATGTTCATCCTTTTATTTTGAATATGACTACTGATTTAAAAAAATCGATCGATTTCGTAGCAGATAATGGCTTGTTATGTATCTTCAGCGCCCTGTCGAGGATTCCTATTCCCTATCTCACAATCCACCTTGAAACAACAAGTTTTTCCATGTGCAAGTAAAGTATATACCGCCATTACAGCTCATCCTCCCTCCCATTCTTCACTTATCTTCACCAAGAGATGTTACAGTGGTTTTAGTTGCAAGGCTGAAAAGGAATACAAATTTCCCGATCCAATTCCGCAGTTTGCTGATGCTGTGAGCATTTTATTGTATTGTATTGTGTTTTATGAAGTGCTCTTCTTTATAAGTTTGTGTTATTTAGTTGTTGAATATTAATATAGGCTTGTGTGTGAGTAGGAGACGGAGAAATTCGAAAATCATTTGCGGAAGAAGTTGTCGAAGAAAGACATATATGGAGATTATGTAGATGATGTCGTCGGTATCTGTTCGGGGGTAACTACTTGCTTTGTTTCTTCTTTTTGAGTATCTAGTTTTGTTTTTTTGTATTGACCATAGTTCTTGATTGGTTTATGAACAAGAATTCGAAGTAAATTTTGAGTTTTTTGAATTGTTTTGTTAGATTATACTTCTTCAGTCCCAATTCAATGGAGTCTTTTGGCAGACGGAATTGTTTGTCTCGGACAAAACCCTGTTCCACTGTCCCGTACATACAGTGTGTATATATAAAATAGCCCTTTATACATGCACACGTGTGTATATATACACATTATATATGTGGGGATAGGGGAATAGCGTTTGTTTTTGGGACAGGTGATCCCATAGGGTCTTTTGGGGTTTTGTAGTAAATTAAAAATTAATACTAGTATGAAAGTGTGCAATAGGTTTTTGACATTTTTGTTGTAATTGTATATGTAATGGTATGTTTGTAATTTAAGTAAAAATTAAGGGTATTTTGGTATTGGTGTATGTTTACTTTTTCTAAAATAGAAAATGAATACTTTGAAGAATGAGAGACGAAAATGATAGAAATAGCACTTTGAATTGGGACCGAGGGAGTATGTGTTTTTTAACCGATAATGAATATTTGGATTGAAGTTTTGAGCCAATATAAGGATTGACAGACGTTCAAATTTGAATTTTTTCATGGTATTATTATTCTTCTAGATTCGGTGGCTTGTTTTGTATGTAATTAGGTGAATGTGGATGTGAATACGAGCAAGCAAATACTAGCGAGGTTGTTCTTCCTCTGAGAATTTATCATATGTTGGTCGAAAGAAAGCAACTATGTTTGAGAATTTATGTCCATAAAATTTTTCGGATTTAGGTTGTCTACCTATGTAAAAATACATACTTACAAAGTGAGATGATCTTTGAAGTGTCATTTTCGGTTGTGTATAAATAAAGATGAAAATCAAGTTCTTTGAGATTTTGATGTTTGGCTTTGATTTAATGACGTTAATATTCCTGAGGCTACATTGAAGTATATATTATTGTATCGCAGGTATTAAGCGAATTCTTGCACACAGAGTATGGGGGGCCGGGAACATTGCTGGTGAACCCTTTTATCGACATGGCAGATAACATATACGAGACAGGCTTGCCGGGAGGTCCTCAAGCTGCCCGGGCAGCCATTAAATGGGCGCAGGCGCACATTGACGCAGATTGGAAAAACTGGACTGGGGAAAAGTAGAACAATGTAAGAATTCCAGCAAATATATGAACAAAATAACTCTAACTAGCCGTTGTAGTTGTAGTTGCAGCAGGTTTGAACTTGCCGGGGTTTTTGATCTAACATTTTATTCAAATTCCCCGCTGCATAGGCAACCCCGCAGACAACACATGCTATAACAACGTAATATATTGCTGTCTTCGTAATGTAGCTCGTGATTCGCTGCCTCGGTGCCCGTTTAAGACAAGCTTTTGTAGTTGCAAGAATGAAAACTCATGGGTTCAAACACTCGATCTTGTCTGTCGTACATGGTTAGTCTGTCTTTTTAAGTTTATTTTATTTATTTATTTCTTATTATACAACAATTGATTACAAATTAAAATCAAGACTATTATATTTATATATTTTCAATAAATACTATTCGGCTCTAAGGTCTTATTTTCTTTTTATTTGTTGATCTTTAAATATTAATTATTATATCGAAATGCAATATAATTTAAGAAAAAATTACAAAAATATTTTGTGTCTTATGATACTAATAAAAGGACAATTACAATGACGGAAAAGATAAATGTGACTTTAGAGACGGACGAAGGGACAAAAGTTAAATCAACATTCTATTTCAAATCAATTTTTATCTACCACCAAATAGACCTTAATGATTCTCTGTAAAACAATTATAGGAAATCATAATTTTATTCAATCTAAACCATATTCAAATAAAACATCAAGACCAAAAAATAAAATAAAATAAAAAAAGACACCCTCTACTACAATGGATGGCAGGAGTAGTGCATATGATCAATTCTTAAGACACATCTACAAAATCAGCAAGAACCCCTCGCCAGACTACCCAAAGCCATAATGTCTTTTTCCAACAAACTAGCCGTTGCAGTCGCAGCAGGTTCGAACTTGTCGAGCTTCGCCATCAACACTTTGATCAAATCCCCGGCAGCATAGGCAGCCCCGCAGACAATAATCGCTATAATAACATAGTACATTGTAGTCTTAACGATCCGCCGTTTAAGACAACCTTTTATAGTTGCAAGAATGAGAACACATGTAAAAGAAGCTGCCGCGGTTGCGACTATCTTGTTGTGTTTGTTTTCACTCTTGTAGAAGGCGAAGGCGTACACTACCGGAGGTATAAGCCCGAATATGAGAAATGATAGTATGGCGACAAATAAATGGAGTAGAAAGTTACTCCTCCTTCCGAGTAGTTCTTCGTACCGGTCGGTTTGCTCTGATATGTATTCTAAAGAGGCGTCGGTTTTTAAGGCGATTAGCTGTAAATTAGAGCACAAAATATTAGCCATGTATTATAGTAATCCGATTTATCATGTCTTACATTTTAGGTAATGATACTTTGGAAAGTACATGAGTGAGTTAATGATACGAGAGAAAAATTTTGAATAAATTGAGCATGTAGATGTTGATGACGTATATGTAAATAAGTAAAATTAAAGGATATAAATTAAAGAGTTCGAAAAAGTTATTTACTATAAATACAAACTATATATCTGTCTCCTGAGTAGCATTTATTTTTTGCACAAATGAAGTTATATTAGTATTATAAGATAATAAAAGTATTTTTGCTATTTTTTTTTAATTTGTGTTATATTTTGATATAATAATTAATATTTAAAGATAAATACATAAAAAAACAAATGTAATTTTTACAACCGGACGAGATAGTATTTTTTTTTGTAGACAAAAAAATGAAGTATAGATTTGATGGGCAGATGAAGTAAGATTCTTTATTAAAAATGAAAAGATAATTGTTTTTTTATTTTTATGACAATTAAAAAGAAACATAAATTTAGATCATAAAAAATGAGTATTCTTTATTCTTCAAAAATAAAATTACAAAATTCTATATAGAAAAGTTTACTTTAACTGATATTGAACAATATATTGTGATAATAAAACACAACGTATTTGAAGGAGCTAAGGCGAACTATAGAAGTAGTGAAGCACGCGAAATACTCACATCATGACAAAAGATGACGAGGCAACAAACCATCGTTGCAAATCCTATGATAAGCGTGTTTACTGCAACGAACATGGTCGTGTTAGAAATGACAATATTGTATCAATCAATTTAATGATCCAAGAATATTTTGATATCTACATGTCGAATATTTTTAGATGAGATGATCATTTTTAATTTATTGGAAACTGTATTTAGTAAAGTAAATTAAATCCCGCATTACTTAGTGTTCGATAATTAGAATGATGCAAGAAGGCTACGGACATGTCGTGGTGTCGGAGGCGACAGCAGAAAACAACACGCCCGTGCTCATTATCAGCTCCATCAGGCCTCCGTACACTATGGATTTCAGAATCTCTGAGAGTGTAATAACAAAGACAAAACCAGGGAATGAGGAACCATAGGCTTCCGCTTCTGCAATTATTAAATGGTTTCAGTTTTAGGACATACAAAAAATATACCGACATAGTAATCCAACAATTAATGGGATTTGTATCACCTGGTGCTGAAATCGCAGCATCCATTGACAAGGCGACATGGCCGTGTTGACGAGGGCTAACATTGCCATCATCAGAATGAAACGGCCGTGTTGTTCTGTTCTTTCTGTGTAGAATAACCTTAGCTAGTTGGGTATTGCAGTTAAGACAGTACGGAGTGTGTGTCTGAATCATGTGGACTGCCTTCTCGAATACCACTTCTTTATACTCTTCTTCTTCATCTTCTGCAATTTCTTCCCCTTTTATGCCGGTACCTATACTTACAACTTTTTAGCTGTATATTATCAAAAATTAATCGTATGACTTGATGGTAAAAATTTTAAATTATTTATGTTTGATTGTGAGTTCAATTCAATTTGATTTTAAACTGGGTCATGCTTAGCCTCACCTTTCCGCCTAAAATGATTCAGGACCGGGTTGGGCCGGGCCGAGCGAATTGCCATCCTAAATGAGTCAATGTGGATCTTAACCATATAATTATAAGGGAATTTTCTAATTATTAATAAGGAAATAAATAAGGGAAAACTAATATAGGTGTGTTTGTTTTCATGGGATTGAGAAAATTTTGGTTTATATTTGATATTAAAATAATACTTTTTCGATTCCAGAACAATAGTCTTCGTTGTATTGGGCACGAGATTTAAAAAATATTGATATTATATTGATAATAGATAAAAAGAATTGGTAAAAGACATTTTTGCCCTTGTGAGTATATTAGTGAAAAATATAGTGACAATTGTGTAATAATAATGAAAGAGCAAGGTAGTTATATACTGATATGGTTCTATATGGAAATAAGACTATTGTTTTGAGACGGACAAAAATAGTAAATAAACCTATTGTATTGAGACGGGGGAAATATATAATTAGATATTTTGTAAAAAAAAAAAATTATTTTTAAAAAAACGCAAAATTAAAATAGTAAAAATCTAATTTTTGGTAAAAGAAACGTACCCATAATTAATCGTATCAACACCTATAGACTATAGTTGTTAATTGCTCATAGAAAATTAAGCTTGTTAAACAGTACCTGTGATTCTGCTATGGCCATATCTGATGCTGCTGCCATCACTGTTTAAGCTTCCATAAAATTCGGAACTGTTGCTTGTCCGAAATCCTTTTGTCCAAAATTATTACTATTACTTTTGTAAAAATCTAAGTTTATAGAAACGAATCAGATATATATCTATATTTATATATATATATATATATATGAGCAGTTGAAGTTCTTAATTACCTTCCGGCAGATACACCACCGTGACGGCCTCCTCCTCCGCCTCTTCCGCCGCAGCAAATCGGCCGGACATGACTTTCACTACGCCGTCTGCACCACCGGCGAACAATAGCTAGTTAGGTCAACATAAATAGAGTCCAGTTTCAGATCACTGCATCCGTTGGATGCTCTAATAGAATCAACGGCCGTGATCAAATTTGATAATATAAATATGAATGATATAATAATATATGAATTTTGAATTAATTTTTAATATAATATAAAAAAAATAAATATTTAATTTTAATATAAAAAATATCCAAAATTGTGAAAACAAGCTTAGTTGTATTTACGCGTTTAATTTGGCGTCATGTTTTCGAGATGTCAGCTAATAATCGACAAGATTTGTTAGAATTATTAATAATTGATGTAGGCAGTAGATGCCTCGTATCTTCCTGGCTATCCACTTTAATGCCCTCATCTGCTCGTTACCTACGAAATAAATAAATTGAATTTATTGTACACTTGGCTGTGACTTGATGTTGGGGGAAGAAAATTTGGATAATATTTAAAAACAAATTCGTGCGGACTAAGTTCAAAGCGGACAATATTATATTGAGTTGCCACAATCTCAACATTGGAATCAGAGTCTGGTTCGATGATTAAGTGGATTGGATGGTTGTAGGCATTGGTTTTGGTGGTGGGCTCGCCCTCGTGACCTGCGGATAAGTCTCCTAGCAGTGCAACGGGTCCCTTTGTTACATGCGGTACAAGGTGGGTAGGAAAGACCCATTAGTTTGAGAGGAGGCTTGTGTCGAAAGTCTCTTGGCAGTGTTGAGTTTATCCCGATTGAGGTGATCAGACAGCAAGTATGACATGCGGTACAAAGATAAATAGGGAAGAGTCCCAAGTAAACTCTACTAGTAGGCCTACTTGGCCCAATCCCAACACTTGATAAAAAAATAAAAAATAAAAAATTGTATTTAGACCTAAAAATAAGATTAATTTGTTTATTCCTTTTTAAAAATCACTTTTCATTGTTTAAACTTTGGCGTAATAGAAGATGCAATAACCCAGTGATGTATTCAACCATAATACTCAAGAAGTCCATAAAAACTCACGAAAATGTCTTTTAAGTTTGAAAATATTGGGACTAAGAGGCCCAAAAAACCTATAAAAATAGTCACTCTAGAGTAAGAAATTTATGGAGGAATAAAATTTGGGAGAGGGGGACGACCAACTCTAAGAAAATATAGGACATTATTTACTTACTTTTCTTTTTCCATCATTTTTTAAAAATAATATAGAATTCCGTAGCAACTAATTTTTGGATGTATTCTGGATAAATTTTCAAATGAATCTAATTGTTTGCAAACTAAGCATGATAAAAGACAATTTTTCTTTCTTTTTATTTATACTATTTCTTTTATACAAAGTCAGGCTTTTTGTTGAGACACAGGAGAACTTATATTATTAGTTTTTTTACTAGCTTACAAAACACCGATGGCCTAAAAGTCGATTTTTATCAATAACAAATCACATTCATTCGAAAAATCGTGCTCGATTTGACGAGTACGAATTTTTCGACACATATACGTCGAACAACATAAATAACTCAACTCACTCAAACAACAAAACATCAAAAACATTACAAACATAAGTAGATATACAAACCATGCTAGTTTAGTAAGAGCCCCAAGCCCTAGTACCCGAAACCATACCCGGTCCGAGCAAGCCAGCCGGCGTAGTCGAAGGCGCGAACCACCCAAACCGATCGATCAACATTTCAATCAAATCCCCTGCGGCATACGCAACACCCGAGGCCCCAATCGACAAAGTTGCGTAGTACATTATGGTTTTGACGTAGTCGCTCATTGTCTGCGCCCGTTGCACATAAGCTTTTGCTGCAGCAAGAACGAGAATACACACAAACGAAACTATGGCGACCACGAGCATCGTGTAGTCCTTGTTGTTGGTCTCTTTAAAGGCGAATCCGTAAACTATCGGAGGTATAAGCCCGAAAATTAAAAATGATAGCGTCGCGAGCGATGAATGGAGTAGAAAATTGTCCCTTTTTCCGAGTTGTTCTTCGTATTGGTCTACTTGTTGCTCCGAGCTCTCTCGAGGGATGTCTTTTTTTAAGTCGAGAAGCTGTAAGATTTGCGTAAAATTAAGTTGCGAAGAAAAGCGCGCGATGGAAGAGGTGTGGAATAGGATGTGGAATGAGGTTACTTACGTTGTTTCCAAATGCGATGAGGCTGCTGAACATCGTCGCCAAGCCGATGCAGATTATGTTCACTACAACATAAATGGTCGTTCAATATGTTAGATAGTTATCTTACGCTCCCTCACATGCAAGATGAATTTACGTCACATACGAATTTTGAATATAGACAATTTACGTCCTACTCTTATAATATATTAAATGATTATCTCACTTAAAAATTTAAGCTTATAAAGATATGTATCATTTGATTACGTATTATGTAATCGATCAACAAAATGTAATGAAACGAAACGTACGCGTAGTGGCGTCTGCAGCCGCGGCAGATGAAACGACGCTCAAGCTCGCGATAAGCTCCATTAGACCTCCGTAGACGATGCATTTCACAATCTCCACCGATGTCGAGTGTTCGGCAACATCGATGCTCCCTGGTAAAGATATCGTTTTTTTTAAGAACCGTAAGTATTTTCGACACATGGTGTAGTGTAATTTTCGAGTAAAAATGGTTTCGTTGATCGATTTACCTGTTTCATCCGGAAAATCGATCGTGACGTCTCCACTTGGCGCAGATTCGACC
The DNA here is from genome assembly GCF_009805555.1 of Andrographis paniculata. Classification (NCBI taxonomy): domain Eukaryota; kingdom Viridiplantae; phylum Streptophyta; class Magnoliopsida; order Lamiales; family Acanthaceae; genus Andrographis; species Andrographis paniculata. The sequence goes on from NW_026137614.1 coordinate 5,087,634, forward strand.
GGTTCACTCGTCGCGCCGCTTAATTTCCCCTCACCGGCGCTAGGGAGAAGACCGGCGCCGATTGATGTTGCACCTATGGCGCCGATGACGGGTTTTTCGTTGTTATTGAGTTTGATCATTTGATATGTTGAAAGACTATATAATAAGCCGATAATGCTGCATATTGTTAAGTGAAACAATCATCTAAAACAGGAATTACTACACACCTGGCTCAGTTGGAGGACTCCTGTCAGTGATATGAGACGGCGCGGAAGGTTCCCGATTCCTCTGGATAGCTCTAAACCATCCGAAAATATTGCAACTAGTTTCCGCACCCTTCACGCCGCGTTCCGGCTTTCTTTCGGGGGTCGTAACACTCGGTTCTTTCCCATTTCCTCCGAAGATACGGAAAGGATTCAGACAGTCCCCTATTCGAAAAAAAAATATCGGCACGATGAGCGTGATTGAGACTCGTATATTAGTCATAGTCATTACATTGCAAAAAGAAATGATAATAATAATTATATATTTATATATAATCTTGATTTGAAAAATTTGTACTATAAATTATACTACTAGACGTTCTTCTGGTTCCAAAAATATTGAATGAATCAATTTTTAAGAAATTCTGTGCAATATCTTCTGTAACTTTTGAAATCTCGGATAAATTAAATTTAAGGTAATATATACTTACCCGATGGGATGAAAATGCTGAAGCATGAGAGGCATCCGAGCAAGTCGACGGGATCCTTGCGCGCCTTGCCTCGGGGCTTTTTTCGGCGTAGGACAACCTTAGTAATCTGGTGGCTGCAGTTAGGACAGTAGGGAGTGTGTGAGTGGAGCTTGTCGACGGCCCTCTCGAATTCGAGCTCGACGACTTCTTCTTCGTCGTCGTCATCATCGCTTTCTTTGCCTGCATTTTCGATGGTCACGATCTCTTTTTGTGGCGATTTTGATGTGGAAGCATTGAGGCCTGAGAGGATTTTGTCTTTGAGATCTCCGAGGTTTTGATCGTTGAGGACAGAAGTTATCAGTTCGGGGACATACACGTTGCCCTCTATGATGCTTTTGTTTTTATTACCTGCTAAAAACAAACATGTATTTGGGTATGTTTCGAATTTTGTATAAATTAACGCGTGACAATAATTTATATTCCCTGTAAATTATGGATAAAAAATATGAGTGAAAGACTTTATTGACGGTGTGAGTGTATTAGCAGTGACATTTGTGTAATAATAATGAAAAAATATGGATGATTTTATAGTGATATAAATATTTATGAAAATGACACTAATGTTTGTTTTTGGGACGGACAAAAATAGTAAACAAGAGTATGAGATATACTATCATTGAACTCAATAGATAATATATATATATATATATATATATAAACAATATATTTATAAAAGGTATGAACTTACAATGCATGTCTTGTCAATTCTATGTTAATTGAAATAATGTATTATCTGTTTATTTTACATGTGCTGATTAGCTCTAATTAGTAGTTTAAATAGTTTGATTGTTTTTTTTTTTTCTTTATCAAAATAAAATTGTCTATTTCTAACATATGTGTTTATTTGTACAAACAATTTGGATTAGTATTTGTAATTAATTAATTAATTGACTGACCTCTGAAGTTGCTATGAATATGTGAAGTTTGATGTTTATGATCGACCCAAAGATTTCCAAATTTGTATGACCAAATGCAATGGTGGCATTTCCACAATCCTTCAAACAAAAATGTATCCCTTTTTAATTTTTAAATTTTATAATATATTTTATATATTTTCTACACATTTTTATTATGTATATGTATTTTTTAAGTGATAAATTAATCATTTGGTCTCAACTACTGTATTTGAGTTATTGTAGATTCAAAAATTTATAAGAAATATAATTAGTAAATAATTAAAAATATATTAGTAAAAATAATTATTCTATAGATGATTATAGATTAAAATTAATATAATTAATTAGTTAAATTAAAATTTTTAAAATAGATTAAAATATATAATATTTTTATAAAAAATGTGAAATAATATGTGGAATGAGACTATGATCCAAGCAATTATTTCAAATGTAATCTCAAGTTTACATGTTTTTATTTTGGGATGTCCAATTACAAAGTTTATATTTCATTAAATACCTTATTTTTTTCCACAAATACCCTTACTTTACATCACATTATTATTTTTACAAAAAAAAAAAAGTAAGGGCAAAAATGTCATTACACTACTTTTAACTACGCCAAAAAGTAAATGTAATCCTTGTAAATGGAGGGAGGGAGTATATTATACGTACTTTATTCTAACACCAAAGAATTTTACGTAAGAAACAAAATAATAATATTTTATGTATTTTTTGTAAAATAAAAGAATATAGTATATAATTTAACTTAAATGACCCCTTTTTTAAAGTTAGGTTTAATTTGAGGAATGAGACTACGATCCAAGCAATTATTTGAGACATCATTAAATCGGAAAGAAACAAACACAAGGTTACAAAACAAAGGTCAAAAATAGCAATTATCTTATGATCGTGTTCTGCTCTGATTTTTAAATTAAGTCAGATTTTATGATGTAAACCTAATATAAAATTTCACGTCAATCTTAACTTTGATTAAATTTATTTAAATTAATTTCAGAAGTGCTTAGAAAAATTATGTTTTTTAGGTTTTGGTTTTTGTTGTATTTTATGTGAAATATTAATTTATTTAATGTTTTGTATGTAAAATTTATAATTTTATTTTTTACTGAATAGAACGAAATTATACAATATTGAAAATGTTCAAATAGGTACATAAAATTCATATTGCACTACAAATAGGCATATAAGTTGTGTTCTCTTTGCAGTTGTTTTTTTTTAATTTTTAAATATGCAATTCTAATTCTAAATAAAAGATTTTTTCTAACAAAATATCACGTACTATATTATTTAAACAAAAAATCTAAATACAAAAATTGAAAGAAAAAAAACTTTTATAATTGTTTAGCCACTACACACTTGTTAACATATAATCATAAAAAATTAGTAAAATATATTAATATATACGTGTGAGACTGTGCCAACTTATGATCTAAATTTGACCTAATTTTTTTTATAAACGAGTAGTTTAAATCCAAATTTACAAAATGTTTATATAATTTGACCTAATAAAATTGCTCTTTCTGATACCTAATAATAAAAACAATTTAAACTATAAACATTAAATAAAGAAATCATTATGGAACATTATTCTAGTAGAATAAACACAATATGGCTATTTATTTGTATTTTCAAGCAAAATTTTATATTTAAAATTTATTTTTATATAAAAAAAAATATCATTAAAAAGAATTAAACTAATTAAATGAAGTTCAATATAATTCTTACCTTCATTCTCGTCAAAGTATACACTCTCTTCCAACGCGCCGCCGTCGCCATTTTCGACGCCGTTGATAGTTGCAGCGGCGGTGGCCGGCGGCTTTTCCGGCAACACCACATGGCGGTCGGTAACCGCCATAATTAAGGCGTCGCCGGCGACAGTACCAAGCAAGTTGGTAATCGGAGCACCGTCGATAGGCGTCTGCTCCGCCACCACCACACGGGGGTCGATCACTTCCGCCATGGTGTCGCCGCCGCCGGAAAATACTTATAGGAATGTTTACGGCGACCGGACAATACTTGAGAGAATGTTTACAAGCACACTATACGTATATGTGTGTATATATAATTATAGTCCAGTAGGTACGGATCGATCACCACCGTTGATCGGGGCTGCTGGATCAACGGCTGTGATGAAGTTGACCTGATGCACATGTTTATTTTAGGGTCTCCTTCCCGTGTTTACTTGTATTACTATTCGTATATTCTTAATAAATAAATAGTTATATCGTATTCATTAATTTTTTTATTTGAAATATTATATTGTATAGTATATATATATATATTTTTATCTTGGAATTCCAAACAAATCAAATACCAAATAAAATTGACACACAAATTAACAAATTTTTGTGTTCTTTTTATGCTTTTTTAAAATAAAATAATTATTGAATATGATATTTTTATATCGAAAATATGTGTTTTGAAGTATTTTGGGTGTGTTTGTTTTTCTAAAATAATATGAAGAAGATTTTCTTATGTGATCATGTGAAGTATGAAAACTTGTCTAAACATTATAAAAATATTGAATATGTGTGATATATTAATATTTTTTAAAAAATTGTATTTCTATTTTATTTTTTTTTTTTTAAGAACGCACCCTTTGTTTTTTTAGAGTATGGTGAAAATATTTTTTTTTAAAAAAAAATCAAAATCAAAAGAAGCTAATTAATCATTATTTTTGTGTTTTTTCAATTTTTACAATATGCACTCTATAGTGAATAACTCCTTTTTTATTTCCATTCAAAACCATTGCGTCCAAAACTTATCTTCACTAATATATAAAATCAAATTATATCTACAATATAAGGGTACATTTTTTTTGTATTTTATTCAATATTTTATTTATCTTAAACCCTAATTAAGCCTCTCTTTTTTTTTTTCTTTTTTTTTTTTCTCCTTTAGGGGAATAAGGTACAAGTTTAGTAGTGAAATCATCAACTCCCCGATTTTTCGATCGGGTAGTTCGGTTTCTATTATGTCTATTTTCCATTCTTCTTATCCTATTTGTATTCCAAGTGTATCCAAACTATTTTTATTTTTTAAATATCAAAATACAAAATACAAAAGAACACACCTAGCGAATTCACACTTAATCAATTTTTTTTCTCAAAACTATTGAGTTTGTGTTTTTTCTTTTTATCATTAAATTACTCATTATTCTAAAAATATCAACTTTCATGTTTATTTTTTATAAAAAAATAATACATTTAATAATTATTTATTTTTGAATATATATTAAAAAAAAAAAAAGAAGGAAGGAAGAAACAACAAAAGAACAAACCCTAATTATGTAGTAATAATAAGATAGCTAGAAAGCACTAATATTCAATAATGCTAAAGACGTGGTATTTTTATTGTTTATATAATTAAGTCCAGTTATGTCCATCTGTCATTTAATTAATTAAATAATAGTTCAATGTATATAAATTTTTCACGGACGGCTGTTCTAGTACTAAATTCGACAATATAATGCAACCAATACATAAAATATAATTCAGTAACATATAAAATAGTCTATACAATACATCAATTCCTATAATTGAATCCATTGCATAAAATATATAGAAATAACACATTTTAAAAATATAAACTGACATCATATTGTCAAAATTAATACAGTACATACTATATTCATTCAAATCTTACATAGGAAGTATATATTTTATATGTTGTCAATAAATAAATTTAAATCAATACCCTAACCATGTTATGTTAGTCAAATTATTTTGTCTTAATATTTTAACCAAAAGATTATGTTCCCACAGTATTTTAGATATTATCTTGTAAGAAATTGGTATATTTTGAACGTATTAATTGATTTGCGCGTAGCTGTCTAATAATAATAATAATAATGATAATAATAAATAGCTGTCAGTTTCTTGTTACAATGTGAATGAAATAAATAAATAAATAATAATAAATGTCTGGAGAGTTTGTTGAATATTAGTTGTGCACTGCATTTATGTCTATTTTATTTTGTTTTTTATTTTTGAATTTGAAAATATGAATCTGCAAATTATTAGTAGTAGGATGTGCTTAGATAGTGGTGATGATTTATTTATTTATTTATTTATGTATTTTCAGATATATTCTCTACGCCTTTTATTTTCTCTCACTCCCGGTAATAATTTTGTTGGTAAAAACTATATATTGTTTATTTTTTGAAAGTTGACTTTCCAGAAGGAATTATTTTAAAGTCATTACTCTTTATCTTTAGAGTGAACATTGCCATTGCTATATGTTGCTGTGTAGTCGAATATGCCACGATAAGCTTATAGTGTGTTTATACGTGTTATAATTTCTTATAAATATTAATAAAAATTATAAATTATATATTAACTCGATATATATTTATTTATAAAGTTAAAAGTTTTAATACAATATTATTTTTAAACTAACGGTACAATTTTTTATATCTAATATAAAAAAATAAAATATATCTAAGCATTTTTATTAAGATATATCTATCATTGTAAATTTCGATGTGTTTGCTTCTATTTTAGTTTTTGTTTGGATTTGTGTTTACCCAACCTATTTTACTTACAAAATTCTAACAAATATTACTAACAAATATAATATATATATGTTAATAATAAAAAATAATATATATATTTTTTTATATTAGTGGTACAATTCTTCATACATAACATTAGAGAAACATATTCATCTGAAAATAAAACGAATCTACTTTTTAAATTTTCTATATTTAATATATGGAAATAGAAGATGGATATCATGCTGATAGAGTCAAATTAACCTTATATTGATTTAAGTCGATCAATATATTTCATAAAACTTTGATTACCGTGTTGATTTGACTTAATGAGCCTATATTTATATAAAAAAATACAGCATATGGGGTAGCACATCTTAATGTAATATATAATATTATTTCCGTTCATTAAAATTAGTTCAGTTGGGCTCAGCGCGTGAATTAGAAAAAATGAATATTTTATTGAAAATGTGATAGATAGTTGGAGGTATTTTTGAAAATTTAGTTAAAAAAGTAAAGCAAATGAAGAGATAACGTAATAAAATTAGTGGTATTTGTTGTAGATAAGTGTTGAAGGGAGAGTAATAATTAAATATTAATTTATTGACTTTACCAAAATTAATAATAAGATAAATTTAGTGGACTGACTAAAAGGAAAAGTGATAATAAATTTGGGGGACGAATAAAGTATATATTTTGATAATACATTATATAATTATATGTAGCACAATATATTATGATTCCAACGTAATCAACAAATTATACAACACAATACAATACATAACTACACAACAATTGTTAATATATAGTATACATTATATGAATTCATGTATCACAAAATATTGTTATTTTAGCACAATAAATAGATTATATAACATAGTATAATATATAACTCACACAACACATGTTTCTATATAACATATCACAAACTTCTGTTTTATAATGAAATGCATGTTAGTGTACTAATTGAATATTGATTTGGATGTATATATTTTTTTATGTTAGACATAAAAAACCGTGTTTGTTGATTTGACTCAGTTAGCGGTTAGCACCTTAACCATAGTCTATATATAAATATTTGAATTTTCATTGCATCAAATAACAATTATAATCTAAAAAATATTTGAATCAATGCATTTTTTATGTTAGACATCAAAAATTGTATTAGTAATATAAAAAAAATAATATTTTGTAGATGAATAGAATATATTATATATATATATATTATATTTTTAATACTTCCCCTTCCTATAACAAAGTATCCATTAAATATTTGTGTTGTTGTACTTAAGATTAAAATATCTTTATTGTATAATTTTTTGTATAAATATTATTATATTAGTATTATAAGATACTAATAGAAATATTTTTGTCATTTTCTCTTAATTTATAATAAGTATATTTTGATATAATAATTAATATTCAAATATTAATATACAAAAAGTAAATGAATACTTAGTTACGGTACAAATAAAGTAATATTTATGGAGAATTGTACAATCCAAAAATAATTTGGGTAAACAAACTCAATATGCTTAACATTAGTGTGTTCGACTATAGGTAATTTGGATTTGAATAATAACATTTTGAATTAAAATGATTATTTAAGGTGATATAAATATAAAATTAATCTTATATAATAATACAAATAAATATTTAATTTGATATTCTTCCATTTTTTTTTTTTTATAAATAGTATATGATTGACTATATTCACACCAATGTAGACTCTCTTATGTCATTCATTAGAATGTTTGTCTTTGTTCACACATTTTGAAAATAGCCACGGTGTGCTAATGTTTTCAATGATTATTTTTTTATTAATTTATATTATTACATAGGGTGTGTTTGTTTGAGATTTTGGATTTTGTGTTGGGATTTGAATAGTAAAGGTGTATTTGTTTGGGGATTGGATTTTAAATACACTATTCATCCCATTTTTTCCCCTAAAAAATATTAAATCAAAACCTATTTTTTACTTTTTATATTATACTAAAAATAAATTTTACATTCAAAACATTACATCAATTCTTATTTATATCATATCATACAACTATTCAAATTTCAATTCAAAATCCAAACTCCCAAACAAACGCACCCTAAAAGTTTTGAATTTGAATAGTTGTATGATGTGATATAAATAAGAATTGATGTAATGTTTTGAATGTAAAATTTATTTTTAGTATAATATAAAAAGTAAAAAATAAGTATTTGATTTGATGTTTTTAGGAAAAAGTTTTTGTGAAAATAGTGAAAATTCCACAAAATCCTTCAAACAAACACAAACTAAATATATAATTTTCATTTTCAAATTCAAAATTTCAAGATACTATATTGATTATATTTTAAATAAAATAAATAAATAAATATTTGGGTTATACACAAAATAAATACCAAAATAGGCCAAATTGGACCACATCGCACATTGTAAAAAATCAATCATTCTCTAGATCGGTTAATCTTTAAAATCAGCTGCCTCTCCATCAATTGTCTTCACATTGTACAATCAAATAAGCGCATATTATAAAAAGCGAAGAATGCAGTCAGTCAGCCACTCCTTGCCTATTATACAGGAGTATTATTATTATATTTATTATTATTATTAGAAATACTTATTCGCTCCAACTTTGTAATTTGTAAATTGGACGATCTTAATCTAAAGGTAATAGTTATAAACACTTTTCTTTTATTAGTGGAAGACTATGAAACGGTTATCGGTAGTTATTTTATTTCTTTACGAATATACGAATTATAATATAAAAATGCACTGAATCATCAACAAGAAATCTACATAAATAAGATTTTTCGATCCCCTCATAGTATAATTTTTTTTTCCTTTTCAATATATTTTATAATACGAATGATTACTTTTGTATTTCTTGTTTATGATCGAATATTGTTCGCAAATATATCCTATGATTTGTGTGCTAATATGGTTTTCGAAAGCCAACATTTAGATATGACTATTTTCAGTCAGACAACAATTTGGTCGCTCCTGTAATTAATCGACAGTATTATTCGTATAAACGTGTTAATACCAAGATTGAATTATGGCTATTCTCAATCAAATTTTGATGAATTCAACTGGGTAGATTATTGGATGGTGATTACAACGATTCACGATCATATTATAGTAATTCTATTGATCCTACAATTAATAATTACCACTATAACTAATCGTCATTAGATCGTTGCATCAGGTGTTCCGGCGGAATATTGTCACTACCATGGGTTATTGCATAAGCTAAAAAATCACGATTCGTATATTTATATGATTATTTGTATTTTAATGTCTATTCTTCAAAACTTCCTACTAGTGAGTTTATTTGAATTTATGTTTTGTTTTAATATTTTAAAATTTTAATTTTTCTTGAGGTATAAATACATGTTGAATGTAATTGTTTAAGTGCTTAATATTATGTTTTTAGATGAAGTATATATAGATTGAGTAGTGAAAAATTAAAAATAAAAGTAAAGGGTTTAAAATTGTGATGAAAATATTGTCATAATGTTATGCTCTTATATAAAATTAGTTATATTGGTATAAAAATAATAAAATCAAATTACTTCAAAAACTTTATAACATGAAATGAAAAAAAAGAAAACAAAAACAAAAGAATCAACCTCATTAATGGTCGGAGATTCAAAAAGTAGTAATTGCAAGTTTCACAAAAAAAAAAAAATGTTTACAAAAACTTTCAAATTCTTTTCCTATTTATTTTTCTAAATTTGATTCTATTTTCTCGAACTTGTGTTTTTACGTGCATTAATTTAAACTTGTTTTGTACTGTAAAAAATATATTTATTAATACAATAGATTTGAATTTTTAAATATTTCTATAAATGTTTACAAATAGAAACAATAGATTATTACTAATATATTTCAAAATTTAAAGGGTTTGTTTCAAAAACCTATTCACTAAACTAGTTTTCCTATGTGAATTATATTATTCTAAACTTATTTGTGCTAAAAAAAAATGTACCTCAAGTATATTTTTTAATAATCATCCAAACAATATATTTGAAAAATATTTCAAATAATTCTATAAATATTAGTCAACCAAAAAAAATTTAAAATTACTAATATATTTCAAATTTGAATAAATGTTTGTTTACCAGTATATTCTATATTCTCTAACTAGTACTACGTGCATTTTTCTAAGCTTGTTCCGTGCTATCTCAAAAATTTATTTTTTTAATAACTATCCAAGCAATACATTTGAAAAGCTATATTTCAAATACTTAAAAAAATCTTACATAATTCATGCAATAAATTTAAATCACTAATCTATTTCAAAATTTAAACATCTATGTACTTACCTTATTTCAATTTCTATTTCTGCACTATCCATAATATAAATTTCCTTATAAAACAACACATTCAACAATCTAAAACAATTAGCTAAAATACTTTCAAAAACATAAAACATAAACCTATGAAAAACTAAATCCATCCGAACAAAGCCTAGTCGACATCAAAATAACTAAAACAAAGCATCCAATCATGTAAGCAAAAACAGACCAAAAATTTAACATCCAAAATATGTGAAGTTCAATATGAGTGAAGGATTGTGAATGTTTGTGATCATGCAATCAACACAAGAAGACAAAACCTTCAAAACGATTATAGTTTATGGCGGGGTCGAAAGGTGTATCGAGTTCATGGAGAAAACAGGATGTAAGAAACCGGAGCCCCAAAAGAATTGAGCGATCCAATCGCCAACCTTATTATTGTTAAAATTATTCTGTCCATCTCCCCCATGGACAGCAGCAACCCTCCATCAGCATCGCCACCAGAACGATCGGGTACCTGCGAAAATCGAAAAAAACAAAAAACAGACAACATTTAGCCATGTTTTTAATCAGACGAGCGCGCAAATAACGAGTCGGGGAAGAAGATGGAGATGCTGACCTCAGTTGTTTTTGGTGGCCGGAAGGTAGACCCGGATGAGGTCCCTCTGGATCGTTCGTTTCCTACAAGACGGGCATTTGGTTTGCACAGAGATGGCAGCTTTGATGCAGGCCCGGCAGAAGATGTGCCCGCACTTGGTCGTCGTCTCCTCGACGAACGGGCCCATGCAGATCGGGCACTTGAATGCGACCTCCGGTGGCGGCGGCGGCGGCGGTGGTGGCGGCGGCGGCGGCGGAGCAGCCTTGCTCTGAAATTCAAATACAGGAAAATGGTGAGCTTCAATACTAACATTAAAAAATCTAAACGTCAAAAAATAATCGCAAAGGATTGACACTAGAAAACAATCATATAGTGCAGTTTCTATCGCAACAATCCGAAATAAAGTTCTAACAATCACAAGAACTTGAATTAAACTAAAAAATCAACATGGTTTGATCGATGGAAAACATGATTGGAGAATATGGTTGAGGTGATCGAAGGCGACCGTTTTATAATTGGATGTGCAATTCAAGATTCATTTTTATGCATATGAAGCTAAACTGAGCAGCAGTTTATTACCGCAGAATTTCCGGAGCCTTCGAGATTGATATAAACTTCACAGTTGATAACAGGTTGGATCTCAGGAGCCCTTCTCCTCTTGTTTTCCCTTTCCTCTGCATATCAAAACACAGCATCAGCAAACGACGATATGCTAAAATTAAGAAAGGAGCATTGCGAAAGAGAGTAAAACTTGCAACTCAACATTCTTCAATAACAACATTTCTTGATTTTGGATATCACTTCCAAATAGGAAAAAGAAAATGTCGAAAAATATATTTATAAACCCCCGCACATCACCAGCAAACAGTTTTTTCATTTGTATATAGAATTCGATTTAGCTAAATTCTCTTGGATACAACTTATCGAAAACTCTTGTCTATATAATGAACAAAATCAATGAGTGTGTGGCACCATTTTACAACAAAGATAACGATAAAGTAAACTCTTGTCGAAGAACTAATGAGGTTGAAACAAGAAAAGGGAAAGAGTGGTAGAATTACCAGCTTCCAAATCAACGACAGTAGGAGATGCACGGTTCCTTCTGGCGTTGTTTTTGGCCTGAAACAGAAATGTTCAATGTGCATAACATCTATAATACCACTCGAACAAATAATTTTGGATCAAGAAAAAGAAATTATGGAATGTGCATACCTGTGCAAATGCAGTTGGCGTTGAAACAACGACGTCGTCATCTTCTACAGCAGTCGGTGGAGGAGGCGCGACTCCTCCTTGACTTGGTCCCCCGGCCTGCCCAGCCTGCCTTTCCTCTTCATCTGGTGGCGGCAGGCAATTCAGGTCAAAATCGAAAGGCGGCTTCCAGTCGGCATCCGATGTAGGCATTGGGACTCGATGTGGAGTGCTCATGATGAATCGGATTGAAGATTGTCGAATCTGCAAGAATCATTCAAAGAAAAATTTAGAAACATGTCATAGAAGGTTATTGTTCTAAGAAAGCATATTGAAGAAAAATCACTAAAGCTTCCAAATTAAATACGTCGACAAGAAATGCGATGAATGTGCTCATACTTTGCCATAGAATGCACTCATTACTTTCGTGTGCAAACACCATGTAATCGTCAACTAGAAAAAACGGTAAACCATAAACTCAAAAAGGGGGACAGCATTCAAAGCTCAGATTAATTGATCGATCGCAATTATTCGAATCTTAAGTTACTTGTAAAGGTAAGTACGACAAATCCTCGGAGTAAAGATGAGAATCTAGGATCGTTAGAATATCGGGGCCCACAAGGCGTCACTTCCTCAGCTCGATCATTAATTTCAATGCCTAGTTTATCATCTAGAGCATCAATCATCAATCACCGATCCCTTTGCATTCGCCACGCGGCATTTCAAGTGCTTTTTACATGGTATTAAAGACATGAGCCAGTAAGATACGGAGAAACGACAAAAACCGTTAAAGGATCCTTCGACTTTATGACAGAAATCGCATAATCTACGACGATCCAAGTGAAATCTACAATCTAAAAAAGGTAGAAAGATGTGTAGATAACTCAGATCTGCTACACCATTCATCCCATCAATGGATCATTCAACCAGCTCTTAGCTACAATGATGATTAGATTTGATTACACACACACCATCAAAAACTTGTCGATGATTGCCATCCAAATCGAAGATGATGATTTGAAAACGAAGCAAAGCACAGATTGATTATACATAACACTTGACACAATCAACCCCTTGGAAAATACCATATGAACGACAAGCTACAACAAGCTTTCATCCATGTCTTCCTCCACTCAATACCACATGAGCAAGGTCACTGCTAGCTAATCAAAATAGGCATTTTGTTCAACAACCACCATGAAATCGCAGAATCAATCAATCTAGAAGAACAAGCCATAGATTAAGAACAAGAAAAACAACTAATTGAAAGGAAATCCACAGCTCAAAACCACTAAAATCAAAGCGAAAGCCAAACCCTGGGCAAAACAACAGTTCCATTAATCCATTAAACAATCCCCAATCCCTATAAAAAAACCAGCAGCACCACGCCCACACAAAACGCTATAATCAGAGCTACATACGAAAATCCGCCCAAATAAACAGCATAATCAATGTAAACGAGAGAGTCTCACCCACACGAACGACACGGAAAATCAGCGCCGATCAGATTGAACTGGAAGCTCCTTCCCTCGATTAGCTAGGAACCGAAAGAAACCAGTTAATTGAGCGGCATTGGGAGGAGACGAAAGGGTTTTGCTCTTCAAATTGTGTTTGCCCACAATGAAGCACAGACGAGGCGACTGCTGCTCCTATATATACACGCAGAAGTGAATTTGCCCCTCAGCGAAGAGTACATCGGCGTTGTGAAGAAGCGACGGGAAAGACGAAGGACACGTTTCACGTCCAATTTTACACGTAATATGGCCGTTTCGTTTCCCGGTCCCGGACCCCAACATTTTACCCTTCGTGACCGCCGCCGCTACACCTCTCCGGAGTCCAAGTCCCTGGACCTCGACTTTCTTAATTATGGATTTGAAAAAAAATTAAATATTTGCCGGCAATAAATATTTAGGAAGCATATTTGAATAATTTCGTTTTTTTAATTTACTTTTTTAGGTGTGTTGTTGTAATTAAAATTAGTGGATAAAAAAAAAGTTAATTGTATATTTTTTATTGGTTCTTTTATAAAATTAAATGTACTTTCTTTTAAAAAAAATATATGTTATTCAATTTTTTCATATTTTAAAATTAAAAAAAAATCAAAATATTAGTAAATATGAAAAAAGATTTTTCACATAAAATTGTGTAAATATCTACCTGTATATTTAATATAAATGTTTTGGTAGGAAAAATTATTACAATATAACAGCAACAATAAATGCACCTAACTAAATAATTATTTAAAATTTATTTAATTTTATTTTCTTGTAAAATTTTATTTTTTATAAAATAAGATTTATACACAGTAAGTATTTAAAATATATAGAATATTATACATAAATTTTATTACTAGTATTACAAAAAAAAATTACATCTTATATATATACGATTTTGAATATTTGATAGAATAACTTTTATATATATAAAGATATTTTGCTAATATTATATTGAATCATATAATAAAATTTATAGTATATAATATTTTTATAATATTTACGTAATATTTTATATTACGATAAATATAATTATAAAATTTATACAAAAGTAATATAAATTATTAATATCAAATTTAATCTATAGGTAGAATTAAAACAATAAGTAAACTAAGATTGATAGAATGATATATATAATTTATAGTTGTATTTAAAAATTTTATAAATCTAATTTTCTAATATTGTTTGAATAAATATATATATATATATGTCAAAATTTATTATAATAAATTTGTTATATTTCAATTCTGAAGTTATATATTTTATTTAATTAGACTCCGATCATTCGTCCAAATTTGGAAATTTCAATAAATATGAATAATGTTTTTTTTTTCTAAAAATTTGAATTTATTTAATTGCTTTATATTTTTATTTTTATTTTTTTTTCTTTTTAAAAGAAGACATTATCGTATGGTACATATGTTTTTATTTAATATTATAAAATTATTTGAACAATTGAGTCAACGTCTCTATTAAAACTCTATCGGGTCAAGTTTGCATAAAATATATATATATATTAAATTTTATTCAAGTGGGTCCCATACCAAATCCAATTGGTACCGAGGCCCACACTAATTTATTAATGGCAACAAAATCTATAATGGAATATTGAAATTAATAATTAGTTGGGCTAAACAAACTAATAAATATATATGGATGAGAGGTTGTGGTTGGTTTTTTATTGTTTAATTTATTAGTTCGGTAAAATTATATAGAAAATTATACTATAAATTTAGTTGGAGAGATTAAAAAATAATAATATTATAATATTAAATCGAGATACATAAAAAGTAATGCGAGGATATTATAGAAAATTTATTAAATAATTAATAAAAATATAGACAAGTAAAAAAAATAATGATAAATTAGTTATTATTTATTAAAATAAGAGAATAAAATTTTAAATAGATAAATTATGAACTATAAATAAATTATGTATAAGGTTAACAAACAATAAAAAATAAATAGTTATGTAATTTTGACGGACGAAGTTAATATTTGTTGAAGTCTTATATTCGATTTAATATGATTTATCACTCTCAACTCAATATATTATTTTTGGAGTGTTTAATATAATTTTATAATTTTGCTCTTTAAAATATAAAGAAAATAAATATTTTTGTAAAAAGTTACAGAGATTTTTTTATTTAGATATAATTATTTTTAGAAAAAATTGTTTTGGTAATTTCGCACCTGATCTTCTTATCATTTTAATTTAATAATTGAAATGTGAATTCATTCGGTCATAGAACTAAAAAAAAATTGGCATATTTAGGCTCCGCGTCCGGAGTCGCTCACGTACCGCTAGATAGAACCACCGGACCTGAGGTGAGCGCCTTTATGGACATCCAACCATTACACATGTTTTATTTTATTTTTATTTATTTATTTTATAATTTTGAGTTTTGCAAATGGGTCCAATTGGACCCATGAACAAAAATCAATCACATAAATCTTAAAAACAAATGTGTATCGTGTTCTTCACTTAGTTTGAGCCCTAATCGAAAGCAGTGAGTCTCTTCCTTCTTCGCGAGTGGGAGATCGGCGTTCGCCACCATGGCCAGCGTGGTTAGGACTTTACGATTTGAGAGTGACATTTATTACTCTAGGATTAGAATGTCGGTCTCAAAGATTTTATACTTTTACAATATAGATTTTTTATAATATAAAATAAATTTTGAGTGCGAGTATCATATTATGTAGAATGTCATCTACATCGACAATGACAGGCTTCAGCGAGTGTTTGTATTGACGAAATATTGTTATTCAAACTTTCTGAACGAATAAAAACCCTGATCAGGGGTTCAACTCTGGTGCACAATATCGAGTAAGTACCATCGTGTTCTTCACCTAGTTCGAGCCCTAATCGAAAACAGTGAGTCTCTTCCTTCTTCGCGAGTGGGAGATCGACGTCCGTCCACCATGACTGGCGTGGTTTAGGAATTTACAATTTGAGAGTGACATTAATTACTCGAAACAAACAAAGTGAGGTATGTGTTACTCGGTGTGTTTGTTTGGGGGTTTGCATTTTTAGTTGGGATTTGAATAGTAAAAATTTTGAATTTGAATAGTTGTATGATGTGATATAAATAGTTGTTGATGTGATGTTTTGAATGTAAAATTGATTTTTAGTATAATATAAAAAATGAAAAAGAGGTGTTTGATTTGATGTTTTTTGGGGGAAAAAATTGGATGAATAGTGTAAATCTAATTCAATCCCCCAAACAAACACACCTATTAGAATGTCGGTCTCAAAGATTTTATACCTTTACAATATAGATTTCTTACAATATGAAATAAATTTTGAGCGCGAGTATTATATTATGTAGAATGTCATCTTCATCGACAATGACAAGTTTCAACGAGTGTTTGTGTGGATGAAATACTATTATTCAAACTTTCTGAACGAATGAAAACTTTGGTCAGAGGTTCAACTCTTGTGCACAAATATCAAGTAAGTACCATCGTGTTCTTCATCTAGTCTGAGCCCTAATTGAAATAAATTTTGAGCGCGAGTATCATATTAAGTAGAATGTCATCTTCATCGACAGGCTTCAACGAGTATTTGTGTGGATGAAATACTGTTATTCAAACTTTCTGAATGAATAAAAACCCTGGTCAGAGGTTCAACTCTTGTGCATAATATCGAGTAAGTACCATCGTGTTCTTCATCTAGTTCGAGCCCTAATCGAAAACAATGAGTTGGCTCCACAGGTCAACACGAGTCCTTTCATCGCGCTTCTGTCCTCACTCACGCGCACCATAAGAGACTTCTCAGGGGGTCACCTATCCTCAAATTGGTCTAGGGCAAACACGCTTAACTCCAGAGTTCTTTCAATAGGACTTCTAAAAATGAATGTGGATATTGTTGATATAAGTAGTCTATTCAATCAATTTAACCTCTAATCAACTTCGGATGACCTAATATCGACTCATCCATATACGGAAGTTGGCCAAGCAACGACTCAACTCCGGGGGTATCACAGCGTACTCGTGCAAAAGTCATCATCCCTGTATTATTAAGGAAATTAAATGAGAAAGAATCCCATATTGAAGTTGAAAGACCAAACTTGAAGGTTGTGGAGTATCATTGCCGTCTTGTGTGTTCTACTATCAGTTGTATGTCTTTACTGTGAAGGTGTATTTTATTTCTTAAGTTGTCAGCTAATGTAGTTTGTTTGTTATTTCTTTATTTCGATAGTATGTGCACTGAACGTACACTTGTATGTTGGTTTGGACGATTAGGTCGTCTATCGGCATTTCCGTATGTTAAAAGATGGCAAATGGTTTAATCTATTGTTATGTAAGCGTTTTGGTCATTTCTCCGAATTGTGTAATCAACTGATATGTAATCATTTTGGTTATTCCTTCGAACGGTGAAATCTACTGTTATGTTATGTAATTGTCCCTATCATTCCTCTTAATGGTGTAATTGGTTGTATTTAAACGTTTTGGGCATTTGAAATTAAATAACATGTATTTTTTAGGATATTCTTCGTAGTGTCTTTATTGAAACTGTTAACAAGCACGCATACACAATCATGATAGGAAACACGAAGCAAATTCCAACTTATAATTTCATACATATGAAACAGATATAAAAGTAGTTCACGAATGCACACAAAATCCGGCATAATCACATAGATTATTCTCGTTGTTTAATTACCTATATAATCCTACATACCAAAAGTAGAACCATCGACCACAAACACTAGTTCATGAAAGCACACTAACATGACTATATAACAAAAAGTAAGATCAAGCAACATACAGTGGCCACTGTAGGAAACAATCCACGTCATCGTACTAACAAAAAGTAAAACAATTCACAATATGCAGCTTTCAACATTCAGTCACTTCTTCTTTGGATGTCTCTTTCATCTTGGTTTGTCTTTGAAATCATTTGTATATTTTTCCGACTCCTCGATAAGGCGTTTCAACTCCAATGCCCTAACAGTTGCTGGCATTTCAGACCATGGGAGAACTACTGGCGTGGTTGATTTTTTCGCACTGTTATAGCCTTGCTCGAACATCGAAGGACCATGGATAGGCTTCAGTGATACATCTTCAATTTTTTCCTTTTCCTTGGGTAAGGACTGACAAAGTAAAATCTAACAACAAAATAGATTATTCTTACACAAGAATGATTCCTACCCAAAAGTTATAAACACAAAAGAATGTTACGAACCTCCACTGTCGGTTCGTGAGTGGCCCAACAATCAAGTCAGTTGCAATTGGAGGTTTAGATACAATTACACTTTTCTTTTCCGTGGTTCTTGTCTCGATGGCAATGAAAGTGGACATGACAAATCCGATAGTTCCTGCTCACGTGTTATAAAAAATGCAAGTCAGGTTTAGTTTGACATTCTGTAGACTCAGGCTCAAAATAATATTTTGGGATATATATATATATATATATATAAGCATTGGAAACTATACAACCAAAATTTTCAATCTAATTACACCTATTATTAGGTGTGTTCTTATTATATCTTATAATTTTTTATTTTCACTACTTTTTTAAGAAATATTAAGGGTATGTTTTTTTTTTTTTTATGAATTTGGAAAAAATTTGGTTTGAATTTGGTATTTAATAATGTATAATGAGATGTTTTATAAGAAAAAAATATATATTTTTTTCCGAGAAACGCAGAGTCCATATAATAAAAACTTTGATTTAAAGTTTAAAGAAACACTCTCTAAAAATTTGATCTTTTATTAAAAGGTAAATAATATTTTATTTATAAACAATGAAATTATACAGTAAACTTAAAAAATTAAAATCATTGTCACTTAATAAAAATCGAGGGAATAATTTATAATTATATTCTATATTGAAGTACATGATTCAACTATCATAACTAATCCAACAGTTTATTTTGATTTAAAATGTTATATTTATTCAATATATTATATTAAAATTATATTTCATTTATTTTTTTAATCATCATTATAACTAATTAAAATAATAAATAATTGTATGTACGGTATAAATTTAAATTTGAATTGGGTAATCAATATTCTTATGTCAAAATTCTAAAGAAATATATATATTTGTATTAATAGAGTGGGTTGGTTTGTTTAGTTTTTTATTTAATATTTTTTTTGTAATGTGAGAGATAGAAATTACGTTAGTAATATAAAAAATTAGTAATATTTTATATTAAATATTAATTTTAATGAAAACATAAAATATATATATTAAAAATCAATAAAAAAGAAAATTGAAGGAACAAATCCGAAATATTTTCAGAGAAATAATAGAGTATGAATTAGTTGATAGTAATATTTATCCCAAAATGCTTACCTCAAGAGTCAACTCCAAAGCATCGTTGACTTTGGATTGTGTCGTGTGGTCCCAATGATTGACTTCACTCATAATTAAGAACCATATAAGAAAGTCACTAGCACATACATTTACAAATGTGTTATATAATCTGCAAATTGATTTAAATTTTTATTCAAATAATATTTTAATATAATAGTATTTAAAAAGGTATATATTTTTTAAAAAATTATTTGTGAAATAAATAGTAATTTCTTTAAATAAAACACAACCACATTTTAAATATGTTTTTTAAAATAAAACATTTTAAATGTGTTAAAGGCAATATCATAAATGAAATTATATTTAATTAATAATAACTTTTAAAAAAGAAAGAAACATGTAGACATGCCTAACCGACAAAAATGTATGTTTCAATGATTTACTGTTGACAAATTTGAATCTAAAATTATTTCAATATTTATTTCTTCGGTCAATTTTTAATGTATTTATTTTATTATTTTACTACTATTCATATTCAATATATTTATTTTATTTAGTAATTATATTCCTCCATTATATGAAAATTACTCTCACATATTGCAAAAAAAAATATCATGAAAAAATAAATAAGTTTAGTGGTAAAAAAGTTTTTTTTTTATAATTATTTTATTATATGATTACCAATAAAATATGAATATTATATTTTGTCTCATAAAACATTATATACATAATTCTTTTACTATTTCTAAAATTTTCTACAATTTCAAAACTTTCAATATATGATTATATACGTAATATTTTAGCTACATCATAATAATATAAAGTAGATTCTGTCCTACCGGAACACCATAGCCCAAATGACCAACCGGCCCGAACCTAAAGTAGAATAATAACTATAGCAGGCCGGGCCGATCTCTACTTGTGGATACATTAATTTTGGCCCAGTTAAAATATATAGTATTGTACATTAATTTTTTATTTGTGTTCTGTCCGTAATTTTCTTAAAAATAATAGATATTTTTTTTTAAAAAAAAAAATGACAATTATATAGTAATACAATAAAATAAAACATCTAAATTAACATACCTGTCATGTATTCAACCATTTCTCTTCAATTACAAATAATTTCCATTCACCTACTATTTTTGCTTACCAAAAATTTCTCTAAAGCAGCATATACTAATAATAATATTGCTATTATCTGAAAATCATATGAAATAATTTTGAAATTCAAAATTTTCAAATATTAAAAAAGAAATAAAAAATTCAAATCTCTCTCTTATCCATCGGTGAAAAAAGAAAACGATAATAAAAATAAAATCACCTCTCATCAAAAATTAATTTAAAGTACAAATTGTACAATTCCCAAATCTTGACCAACCCCTCCAACCCACAGCCCGAGAAAACTCTGTAGTAGTGTCTGAAAAATTCTGCAATCCAAATCGACAACCCAAACATGCTTCTTCATCACTGATACTCGCCCAATTTCACCAAATACCCATTTTACAGCGAAAAGATTTGATCTTTTTTTATGCTCCGGCTTCTCAATTTACTGCCTTGAATAAACCCTAATTTGATTTGATTTTATACTGGTGTTCATGCCTTCTTTTTTAATCGAACCCTTTTTCCCTGTAAAGTAAAACCCACCAAACTAATCCCAAAATCGCACTCCATTAATTTGGACTTTGAAGTAACCAACAGCCTGAGGAAGAAGAAAAGTGGAAAAGGGCACTCCATACCATAGAAAGTTCTCTGGAGAGTACACTTTACTGTCGTTAGCTAATTTTGCAGATCTGTGAGTGTGTTTTAAGAGAAGGGTTTTGGTTTCTCCTCAACTAAACTATCAATTGTTCAGTAACCATCGATAAAAGAGGATTCAAGATTCTTCATTTTTCTTTTCCATAGCTTCTGCAATTGCTGTTGTTTTTAGTTTCCAAATGGATAGAAGAAAAGGGTTGGTAGTGTAGCAACTAAGATCATCAATTTTCTCAATTTTCCTTGTATGTTTTTTTGTTTCTTGGCTTGGCATTGAAGTGAAAAAGGAAAGATATCGATTAGGGAAGGATGATTCCATTGTTCTTTTTGGTGGTGTGTGGTGAGGGTGTGGTGGCATTTCTTCTAATGGTGAAGATAGGGCCATTGAGGGATTTGGTGATAAAGGGTTTGGATCAAGTGAAAATGAGAAGGGCCACAGTGACAACCATTTCTGGCACTATATTTGTGATTCTGTTGTCGGATTTGTTCAGTATGCTTAAGATTCAGAATAAGGGTGCTAAGCATGGAACTATGACACCTATGGATCAGGTTCTTTGGAGGACCAATTTGTTGGAGGCTACACTTATGGGTAGGTATCCATTTTGCTCTTATGTTTTTTGTTTGTTTGTTTCTTTCTTGATAGCTGCTGTGTTTATTTTGTGCTTCTAAATGATTTATTGTTGCTGTTTTATGGATTATGTGTTGGTTTTCGACATTTTTGTGAACTGATTTAGAGGCATTGACATGAAAGTTAGATGTAGAAACAAGAAATTACTTCCCTATGATGTGAATTGTGAGGCTAATCTGTGTGTATAGTCATAAGCAAGAAATTGTAGTAAATAGAGTTGTGTATATTATAGGTTTTGAAGAAGTTGATTCAATCGGGATCTCTTTTGTGTTAATTACATGGTATTCGGTGATATATGCAATTTCCAGCACAACTTTGCCGGAAAGTGCTCGGCTTTTGGGTTCTGCGTTGTCAAGCTTCAACTGTGCTTATTCCTCTGAAAGTTGCTCTTGCGAATGCTCAAATCGAACACTTCTTTTCTCTGCTAATTTTTATATATTTAGGAGTTCTATGTAAGTTTTGCTCAAGCATGTAATATTTAGTTCCCTTTCAGCGTTTCTTTTCATTAAGGTATCAAGATTGTATTAGTTTCTCTAAAAATGTGTTGATATTTTACAAATCTTCTCCATCTCAGTTGTTTTTCATTTTCTTGACGATAACAGTCACAGTTGATGGTTCGGTGCAGCCAATCTTTGTTGTTCGAGTTTAAATGTGATTGAATTGAACTTGTATAATTCTTCAGGTTTTTCTCTGTTTCTCGGATTCTTGATCGACCGGATGCACCATTACATTCAAAAGCTGATCAAACTAAGGGGCAATACCGGAGCTTCAAAGCAAGTAGTCGAAAGTCTTGAAAAGGAGAAATCGGAGCTGAAGGAGAAGGAAGAAAAGGCTACCGGGGATGTTAAGCGACTGCAAAAGGAAGTTTCTAGATTGACCGAGACTTTGAACAAGCTTAAGGCGGAGTCAACCGAGAAAGACAAGAAAGTCGAGACTGCAGAAGCCCACGTCGCTTCCCTGCAGAAACAGGCTGCGGATTTGCTTCTTGAATATGACAGACTTTTGGAAGAGAACCAAAATCTTCAGCTTGGATTCCGAGGTTGAGAGTAAACTTTTTTAAAGACAAATGACAGACAATGAAGGCGTGTTTGTTGTGGAGAACCGTCGATTACTGGTTTGGATTGGCCAGGGATTGCTGGATGGTTTTGATCCATGACATTTTGTTTTGATCGATCAAACTTTTAGATTTTCTTGATGCTAATCAGTTCAATTGAAACTCATGCTGTTTTCTTGCTGCAGGACAAGACCTGATAGAACAGAGTAAAGTAGATTTGTCTCTTTCGTCATGAAAATTAAGGAAAATGTAGAACAAACACAATTGCAAGATTAAAACTAGAAGAAATGTTAACACATGTATAGGCTGAGCGTAAAGAGCAAGGTTTAAAGGTGTCGGGGAGAGGTTTATAAATAGCAAAGGATAATGCCAGTGAATCAAAACCATTGAGTTAAAACAAACACAAACCATCTACATATTTTCAATGCAAATATTTGGTAATGTAACATGAAACTGCGGGCAAAATATAGTATCCGGAAGGATTGTTAAGATAGAAGGCAAGCCTGTCGATTCCAAGGATTTCAAACTATTAAAAACGATCCGAAAAGCCGAACCCCTGTCTGGATTTAGTCATTTGATTTTGATTCCAATGCCAAAAGTATCTTCTTTCTTGGACCCTGAAAAGAAAATAGCAAATGCCATGAAGATTGATGCACTAACAGTTGGAAACTTGGAACCGATTCAAGAATTTAAGAAAAATTATATCAAGCACAAGTACTATATTTTTTCGTCTATCCAGACAAAAAGACGAGATACACGTTTAGTTTCACAATTGAAGTCTAAACATTTATCTTCACATAAGAGTTCAAGCATGTCAAACAATAAAATGAAAAAGAACACTGCAATAAGTGATAGACCAATCGTTGAGAGGCTAGTCAAACACCATTTATATGCTGTGCCATTTTAAACATAATCAATCTTATTGTTCACAGTGTATCAATTTTTGTCAGTTGATATCTACACTTCATTTCAATTGAAACTCGCAGAATATTCAAGTTACATGAGAGGTAAAGTGTAAATGTAGCCTCTAATTCATTGACGAATACAAGTTACAGACATGAACTAAACTATCCCTAGTTAAGATATCCTTGAAATGGTTAATTTTGGGTGAGATTCAAGCATGCATCTTTAAATTGATAGAATACCATCGGACAAGGTCCTACAGACTGGCGTTTAGGGAACACTGATATGGTCATTAATACCAGCCAAGAAAAGATGGATTTGGCAGGCAAACACAAAAGGATTTAAAAATACCTAAATCCATTTTCCCTAAAAGAAAGGAGGGGGTAAGGATGACTTGATGACAATGAACAATAACTTATAACACATAAAGATAAGTGAAGCATGACTCGATGAAATATTCGTGAGCAAGATTTTTATGAGGGTAACAGATATAATTCACATAGGAGAAGAAAAGCACCGGCGATCATGTATGTGAAAGTGTTAGTAGTTGTAAGAAAGCAAAAGAGACATTAAGACTACTCCTTTGCATTTTCAATCTTATTTTTGTACTATGTGCACTAAGTATTATTATTATTATTATAAAAAAATTCAATCAGCTATCTATTAATCAAAATATTACATTTACAACATATTTTCTATTCAAATATTACATCAAACAATTTCCGTTAAAAACATCAAATCAAAAAATATTTTTAATTCAATTTTTTTACTATTCCCAAAAGACAAGGAACACACACTAAATTAAGAGAAAACAAAGGTGAAGCACAAGTAAAAGAAAATATGGAAGAGAATTCAGCGAGTGAGTCTTATTGAGGAATACTTACCATTGGAATTCCTAAAGCTTTAAGATCTTCATCACTCATGTGAATCAGGGCGGTCATATCAACCTGCAATATTACAGAACATGCTTGTTGCATCCCTAAAAATCTAGGTATTAAACTATTGAAAAAATATTACAAAAACAACATATTAAACATACTTCTTCAGCCTGAAATGTAATTGAATATTTCTCGAGACCCAAGGAATGCAGGAATTTATCCACAGACTCAACCTGCATAAACACATAAGTAACTGCTGAAGACGGTAATATCACATGTATCCAATTTAAAATAATAAAATAGAATGCATCACTGCTCTGTCCTCAGGAAAAATACCACTGAAGGGTGCAATACATGCATCACAAAAAAGGGGCAAAAGGAGAACAGAGAAAGAGAAAGTATTAGAAAAATAACAGAAAAAAGAGATCAGGTTATTGTAGTTTTCTAACCTTCTGCTGAGCCCTTTCCTTTGATACTGAGCCCGTGGCATTTTCTTCTAGAGCTGGAGCTTGGGCTATGACACTCTTCCTCGTTGGTTTGTTGACTTCAACTGCAGACCTTGGCCTTGGAGGTGGAGGTTTGGACTCAACAGGTTGTGAATACAATGTGCCTGAGAGTTTCTCACGTAAATCCCTTGCACCTCCAGTAACAGATCCCCTCATGCTTTGCTCGTTACTCTTTCTTTGAAGCTTCAGACGAAGATCTCTTACACCAACCCTAGAATCTTTGCAGTTTATAAAGACACATCAGACACTTTGCATCCAAACTGGATTCTGTAATAACAAAGTATCATCTAAAGATCTTATATAGTAGTGAAATTTTGCTTGAAACAAGCTATACTTGAAACCCGTCGTCCTTCGTCTTCAAACAAATCATGTTGCCATTTGTCATCATCCTCTCTCTGTCTACATAAAAAATCAGATTTGCTAACATAAGGACCCCTCCCAATGAAATCTCCCAGTCAGTTCATCCATCAGAAATTTGGCTTTCTACGACCCCCAATTGAACAGTCATTCACATAAAGTCTTAAATAAATCCTCCTGAGCATTTTTAGCGCTCCAAATGCAAGTTGTTGGTTATTTAAATTTACTATCGAGTTAAAACATTGAAATATATATACACGCACATTATGTATACAACAATAATATCCCCAAACTCCAAACTTCATTCACAATCTATAATATGGAATTCAATTGGAAGAATTTAAACTGCGGCGGTAACATCATTAGAATCTCTTCAAGTTAGTAAATGGCATAGCTCATACCAAAAGTTTCAGATATTGATGTTCAAGCACCTTTACTGCGCCAACTAAAAGGATCTAATCAGTTGTCTCGTAAGGTAGGTACGATAGACTATATCACTTTTTTTCTTAAAAGAAAATTTAAGAACATGTCAGTCTCGGATCAAAACCTAGAAGGCAGAGCTAGACGCATTTACTGAAGATATATAGTCGGACTTTATTACACAAGGAAGAAACACAACAAGTGCATAAAGCAAAAGAAAGCGAACCTCTTGCCGGAGATAGGTCTGCGGCGGGCGGAGGTGAAGGCAGAACCTCCGTCGAGGCGGTCCTTAACGGATCGATTAGCTTGAGCCTCCAATTGATCGGCGTACATGGTATGACGATTGACCAATGGCAAACCCTAACCCCAATTCAATTCGAATCAGCTAATCAAGGGTTTTCAGCAGAGAATTGAACGATTTTCTCCCGATACGGATGTAATTATAGAAGAGAAAGAACATAACCGAAAAATATAATATAATAATAAATGGCCATATAAAGGGGGATTTTTGTACGCATCACAAATTTACGGTATACAAAAATATCACGATTTTCTTTGATATATAAATATTTTATTAAAATACAAAAAGCAAAAAAAAACCTAACAATAAATAAGTAAATAAAATATATAAACAGAACTTTAAATAAAAAAAATTAATCTATATTTAAACTCTATTCACTTCAATTTTTCTAAAATTTATTCGCTATATAACACTTTGATATTAAATTTTTAAAAAATATAACAAAAATTTAAATTTGAACCGAATATATTAAATAGTCGAGACTACGTTAAAGTGTCCAGATATGCTAAAGCGTTGATAGGGTTTAGTCCAACAAGTGCGTGTTTAACAAATTATACATACATTGAGAACGCCTATATTCAAACACTTACTAATAAATCACCATTTCAATTCTCTGATCTAATTTAGAAGCAATTCAGCAATCGGCTACATATACATATATAGCTTATGCCGAAAAAAGTCCAAAGAATGGATTTGTGAGAGCATTCTGCAGCTCAGTCCAAGCTAGCTTCAGTGTGCTCATATCGAGTTTTTCATCGGGTAGCACCAAAAATTTATCTCCCTCGACTCTCTGAAACCCACAGAGCTCAAGAAACTCGATCCCTCTTTCATATATCCCTACTCTTTCCTGTTGGGAAATGGAGCAATTACACAAAGAACACCTTGTAAATGAATCCAACAAGATCACACTGCCCTTATTGATTTTTAGAGGATATCGTAGCATAATTTGTGTGCGCTCATTAGGAGAAGGACCTAACCTGAAATGTTGGATTGCTGAGTCGGATCTTCCTGAACTTCCTTTCATCTGGGCTGTTGATAATATTTCTCACGTAAATCAAGAGAGTTTGGAATGACCGTGCAGCTTTAGCATCTTTGTTCTAATATGGCGAATGAATTGATGTTAGGGACTGATGCCTATATATGTATTAAGTATTTTGGGTGTGTGGTTAAGCAAAGAAATTACTGCAGTAGATTTGAAGTTTGGTACCTTGTTTTGTAGCTTAATAGATCTTAAACATTCTCCCATGCGATCCCTGACTGTATAAGGGTTTGCACGATCGACCTGCTGCAAACAATGGATTAAGAGCCACATGGTAATCCATACCTAGTTGGATGGAACGGATAGAATGAAAGATAAACTAGTTTTTTTCTTTTTTTGATAAAAAAAAAATAATAATAATAAATAAATAAAAATTGCATCCACTTTCAATGGAAAAACTATTAGCCTCTCTTTTCCTAAATTTTCCATCAGAATTCATAATTTAGCCACATTAGTGAGGATGTGAGGAAGTGCCAAAAGATGGTACCTTCGGTGATTTCGGGAATACCATATCAGTTTTCACAGGCACAGGCTCTTCCGTAGGCAATCCATGCATCCCCCGCCTTTCTAACTACCACATATTAAGAAATAGCAAGTAAGTTTTACCCGTTTCAAAAGTAGTTTAGAAAGTTTGAACCCGAAGAAAATAGAGGATAGATAGGGAGCTGGTCAGGAAAATTCTACGTAAACAGGTTATTTGCAATATAATCACTCTTAGATGCTACTAGCATATGTGCACTGCCCAATCTTTACATGAAACATAAAACCAGCCGCTGTAATCATTAAACCAGGAATGTACCAATGATTCAGATGTACCTTGTCTTGCAGCAGTTTCTGGCGAATTCTTTCTCGTGCTCGTCTCTCTTCCTCTTTCTCTGCTTTTCTTTGATCTAGATACCTGAAGAGATATCAAACAGCATGAAAAAATTCCATGGGTGAATAAGCATTGAAAAGTACAAAGAGGGATTATAAGTAATATAATGGAATATATGTTTACCTTTTCCTTTCACTCTCCTCCATTGCTCGTCTAGCCTCCATCAATTCTTTACCCGCTCGAATCCTTTCCTACGAGTAGAAAAAATCCCATGACATGATACACAATAGACATCAGCTACGAGGAAATGTTTTGGGTCTGATCCACAGCTACTATATTGCAAAATAAAAGTAAACGACTAATGCAGTTTTAAACTATTTTAACTGAAACATACTGATAGTAAGATTCCATGATAGTATTATCACATCAAATCTTATTATGACTACTGGGCATCAAAATGAGAGAAATGAAGATTTATTGGAGGGTATGAGAAGCGCCAAGTTTTGCTGCATTGATTGAAGAACATAACATTACCTTCTCTCTTTCTCTTTCTAGTTTCTCCTCTTGATCTGCTCGTCTTTTTCGTGCTTCATTCCTATTACCAGAGAAATTTACAATATGAAGGGGTATCCGGAGAGGAAAATCACTGTTTAAGTAAAGATGTCAGAAAAGGTTTTCCTGAACATTTGTTATGTTAGTCATAGCAAATAGAGAGAATGAAAACAAGTATATAGCCTTCAGACGAAGGCACCAAAAGCTGCCCCATAAAGAGTTGAAGAAACAAACCTTAGCTCATGAGCTTTCAACATAACTTGTTCGGAGGCATGAAAGGAGTTAGATCCTCCAATATAGATGTTCACCTCCTGAGTCTGAGTCTGGCAGTTGCATGTGAAGCAGAGTTGTCAAATGATACAATTGCACATATGACAAAAAACAGGTTGTTGAATTGAAGGAAAAATGCTCGTTCATAGGAACCTAATGTAAAGCTCACAGTCTATGACATAAAGAAAATTATATTTAAATTCCCATGAAAATGAAGCAGGCCAACCATTTGCTTTTCGTGTGCAGCTGCACTAGTATCATACTCATGGTCAGCAAGCCAATTCACAGCAGCCTCGATGGTCGAATTCCCTATATAAGTTAATGAATGGCTTTTGAAGTAATTAAAATCAACGTGCAAAACAAAACACTAGATTTGATGGGGAAAAAAAAGGCAAAATACTAGCTATTATATATTTTTTTCAATGGTAGGAATAACTTCATGCAAAAAGATACAATACACAATTAGTTAAATCACATAAAATTGAATAAGATTGAAATTTCTACGAAGTAAAATGTGAGAGTATTCAAAATTTTCAAAAACTTCTTAATCAGACAAAAGAATGTAATAGCATGGAAACTCTGAGGTCAGAAATAAGATTTTAGCATGAAAGTATATTAAAGTTTTACCAGAATAAATTGCCTTCTCAGCTAGGGCCCTGGAGAATCCCATTTCTTCAAGTGCACCAAGCAGTCTCTCATCTACCTCCATTTTCCAAAGTTGAATGATACTAACCCGGAAAATCAAGAATTTTTCTGCAGCTTTGGGGGAAAAAAAAAAGCAAGATGAATATCAGACTACCTTTGAAGAGGATTTGGTGTATGAGATCCAATTGAAGCAGCCATGTGAAGCATCAGGATGCCGATTCCTTGCCCCACTTGTTAAGCAACTAGGGTTCCTTCCAATATCTTAATGCTTTCTTCCAATATCTCCTACCTTCTGTTTGCCTTTGAGCTCTGGATTGTTCTCTCCAATTCCCCATTGTCATACCTTGACTCTGAGGTAACTGAACTTTGTGTTGCTAACATCAGTTAACGCTAGTGTTGATGAAAAGAATAGGAAATAATCGACAGCCTTCACAAGAGTCTCTCATATTTTGACAAGTCAATAGTTTAATCAAAATCAATTCATGAATACAAGATTGGAGTAGAGAAATAACAAAACATTTTATATGAGCTGCTAACCCATACTCTTCAAGATACAGTATCATACATGGGAAATGGCTGCCATGCATGGTCATTGAAAATAATACTGCCAAGCAATAGCAACGCCGGCCACAATCGCGACTTTCAGTATGACCTTATAATTTCTGGAAGATTTTGAAGGTGGTGATTGCGACGGTTTTGGTGGCTCCCATGGTTTCCCTTGCAGCTTGGCAAGAAGTTTTGACAACATCAAAGTCAGTGGCCCAGGCTTCTTTCCTGATGAAACCAGAGGTAGTTTTGGTAGATCAGGACAGGCAATGAGACCAAGAAGGTGAAAAAGTATGCAAGTCATCACACAATTGAATAGCAACAATTTGACCTAACTTTTACATTTCAATATTCAGTTGAACTAGAAATAAATCTTTTACAAATGAGTGCATCCACTTAATGGACTGCTGATAGTTTTTCATGTATTCATGTGAAACTCATACTATACTTTGAGAATGTCTGCATTCAAGCGTAGAGAACTGTCAAAAAATATGGATTTAAAGTTTATGACAATCTGTAAAAAGAATATGATTAGATCACGCCAAACAAATGCTTGATTAAGTTAAGTGAATGCCACACAGTTTATAAGAACGGCTCACCTTTTCCTCTTAGAAGTCTTTCTTCCTCACCAACACGTCTCCGTAGGGCATTGAGCAGCGATCCAAAGTACAAAGCAAAAACTGTGCAAGTGATTGTTATCACATTGTAAGGCATACTAAAATCGGGAGTTGTCAAAGGCACTAGTAGTACTTCCGTGTAAGAGAGAACAGGGATCTCTTCCTGTAAGGAATGCAAATTATTTAAGTCAATGCAGAGAACTTTAAAGATCATTAAAAAGGGTTCAGGGTACTTTGATCAATACCTGCAATTTGGACAATAAGGGTACTTGTAAGGAATTATCAGTGAAGCTCATGTTTGCAAGGAAACCAGAGAAGTGTACTACTGCAGATGGAATGTCAAAACCCTGATTGGCATCTGGAGGGTATTCATCAATATGAAGAAAACCCTGTTGAAACAGTACAAAGAAATATGAGGAGAAAAAAAACGACACAAGGTAGAATTACATTAGCATCTTTAAAGCTTCATAAAAGAGACCAATTAAAGAAACAAGACCCACTCTTAGTTTGACTAAATGCACAAATAATGCAAAACAAGAAAAGTTAGCAACTGTTCAATCAGTTTTAAAATGACCTGCTCAGCAATATAATAAAACATTGTATTAAACATCTAGTAGTGAATGCTCCTACCTATTCGCAACCAACCTCCATGTATGCTACACAAAGTCTATCTCCTAACGCAAAGAAAATTAAAAAGTAGGCATAGGATACCTTATCAAATTCCAAAGTCAATGCAGCTGTTTTAACACTACAAGGTAATCTCAAAATTATTTCTATCACTCCAGGAGAGACCTTGTCTTCAGAAGGCGAAACATGTATTTTCTCTATGCTATCCATTGTAGATTGAAGTTTTCCATCTAAGAACATTTCCAAGGTATGGTAATAGACCTTGACATACCAAGGAACAACTTGGAAAATGCCAACTCTCAACCAACATTGTTTCCCATTGTTATCAGATATCTCAACACTATTGCTCTTGGTAGATTTCATTGAGATAGCCATAGCTCCCCTCTCATTCCCACTACCCAATAGGAATCTACTAACGTGCAAGGGTGCTTGCTGACAAGACCAGACTACTGGCACTTTCCACCTTAAACCCAAATTGAATTGTTCAGACCTGCTGTAGTCAATGGGAAATTCAAAGAAGATAGAGCCCTGCTCTGGCGAGTAAACTTCTTTTACAACCCTTTTAGGTTGATGTGATAATTCAAATAGAGGGTTATTCTGTGTGCCCTGCACAACAGGATTCCCTTTCTTATAATCATCGCTATTTTTCTCCAATTCATTAATTTCTGATACTAATTTCTGGTCGAGCTGGATGTACACATTGCTAGAATTAGACAAGGAACACTTCCCACCAACTGCTCTGCCAAATAATGAGCTCAGGGACCAACTTGATGGTGATATTTTTTCAGAAACAGTGACTGGTTGAAGAACAATTGTAAGGGTTTGTTCGAGTACAATCCCTGTATCCAGCTCAGATGGATCAAACTCATCCGATTTCAAATGCAGCCTCTGGGAATGATAATACCCCCTGTATATTGAAGGTCTATTCATCAGTGAAGCCAGCCCAGCTTTGTCGCGACAAGGAAGCAACTTCAACCAGGGTGTGAGATTCTCAGTGCAAACAGCTTCACGAGGCAACGTACCATAACGTAGTTTTCCTGAAAACGATTGAAAACTCCACTGAGGAGCAGCGTAACTAGTTGAATGCTCCAAGAAATTGATGGAGGCACAGAAGAGCCCTGAAAGTGCATGAGTTAGATTCTTCCAAGAATCATCAACCTGATGATGAGGAACATCAAACTCAGCCCATAATTCCACTCCAGGAGGCTTTGCATTCTTATTTGATATGGGGTCATAGCCTCCCCAGCGCTCGTAATTCCAGCGACCTTGAGTAAAAGAAAGCTCCATTTCTCGGACTTGGAATTTATGAACCTGATAATTCAGTAATAGACAAATAGTAATATATTACTGCTGAAAGCTAGAGATCTCCACGTACACAAAAAACTGTAGAAAAGAACAATAAAGTCTAAACTAATACTCGATTCAATCGTGTTTGGATCCACCTTTAATTAGTTAACACATTAGAGAGTTGAATGCGAGAGAATCCAACATAAATCAATTATATCAAATATAAATGAGGCATGGGAGAAATGACAGAAGAGGACAACTGACTCAAACCTTATTAATTGTCTCAATTGCACTTAGGCCCACCATTAAGTTAAGCCATCGGAGCACTTAATGGCAGCATGGATCGCGGATTAAAACAATAACACGTGTGCACGTGCTAACTTACTAAACAAGATCCTAAACAGTTGGTGTGTAAAACATGTATAACGAGCTATTTACTTAAAAATTACAATACAATGTCCACTATAAAAGTTCACTTTCCAAGTTCAAACCACCACATCTCAAAGCTAGAAAATCTATAGTCTAGATGCTTCAATGATCACCAATTTTGGAATATACACTGATATTTCATTCAAGAAGGCAATCCCAAACGTGTTCAGATCAAAACTCAATAATTCAAAGGCTTCAATTCATTTCATCTACTAATGTTCACAAATTTCAACACATCTGTAAACCATAATGTGGAAACCACAGTTTAATACACACACATGCTTTCTGAACAAGAACAACATCGAAAGTTTCAGTTAAAAATAATCAAACAATAAGCAATTTGTTACATAAAGATGAGAACGGAGAACATAATGAACATCGGTTTCAATAGAACATCCCCAGCAATTAAAGTAATACTAAACACAATAAAATTGCTCAAAGTGATAATTTACCAGCTGATAAATGGATTTAGGGAAGAGGTGATGGTGGCGACCATAGGTCCGAGTCGGTGGCACTGTGCTCTGAAAATGGAAATGAGCCAACACCTTCCGATCGGGCAATGGCCTCAGCAGCAGCGCCTCAGTAAACTCCTCGTCCACTTGTCTTACTTCCTCCGCGTTTGCCCTAGATTCAGATGCAGAAACTAGCAGCCAAAACAACAAAACCCAGGACTTTATGCACCTCATTTGTTCAGCACCTCCAAATTAGGGGTACGCACTATAGAAACGCAATTCTTCAATTAGGAAGCCAGGCTAAAACCACTTTCCGCTGGACTGCCGGATTTAAATCGGTGGTACCGGTTCCAACCGGAAACGCCGTCGAACCGAAACCGATTTTTTACACACTCCGGTTTCGGCTCCTACCTTCACGAACCGTGACCCGCCGGCGGCTCATCGTTTTTTAAAAAATATATATATATTGGTGAGAGCATACCCGATTATTTGTGGGCTTCCTTTTGAGCCTAAACCCAAATGCAAAAGCCCATTACTTAAAAACTAATAAATAAATAAAATAATATTATGGTGAAATTTATGGCCTCACATTAGCCATTTTTCTATTTTTATTTTTTAGAAAAATTGGAAGCATGGGAATTTAATTGAAGCCACAAATTTGATAGTGCCAACAACAAAAAGTAAGAAAATTAATATACTACTAATAAATTAATGTCGGTGGTTCTGTGGCATCTTCTTCCCACTGAGAAAACATTCCGGCCATGGCGTGCAACGTGGTGGCGGTGCCGCATCCCGGCCGCGGCCACGTCAACGCCATGCTCAACCTCAGCAGGCTGCTTGCCTCTTCCGCGGAAGGCAAACTTCTCATAACGTTTGTAGTAACGGAGGAATGGCTAGGGTTATTAAGCTCGGAGGAGAAGCCTCCCACCATTCGCTTCGCCACCATCCCCAATGTGCTGCCGTCGGAGATTGGTCGCGACGCCGACATGGCGAGCTTCTTCGGTTCTGTTCAGACGAAGATGGAAGAGCCATTCGAGATGCTGCTCGACCGCCTCGACGCGCCGGTCAGTTTAATCATCGCCGATACGTTCTTAAACTGGCCGGTCGAGTTAGGCGATCGGAGGAATATCCCGGTGGCGCTGCTGTGGCCAATGTCTACTTACGTTTTCTCGATATTATACCATTTTGATCTACTCGTCCGCCATGGCCATTACCCTTTCGTGTTATCTGGTGAGTCCAAATTATTAGTAACCGCCAATGATTCAATTTCTTCACCATTTTTGTGATAAACCGTAGACAATAACGGATTTGATCATTCTCGATCCAGAGAGAGGAGAAGAGCGATTGGATTACATACCTGGAATCCAATCGATTCGCCTCGCGGATATTCCGGCGCCGGCGCGTTTGGAGGATTCACGCCTGCTCGATCGGATCCTTCCAGTTTTCCGTAATGTATCGAGGGCGAAATACTTGCTGTTCAATTGCATCAACGAGCTCGAATCCGAAGCCATAGATGCACTCAAGCAGGAACTCAAATCACAAATTTACACACTAGGCCCCATAATTCCTCACGTAAATCTTCAGAAACCTTCTTCTTCCCCAAACACTTACTCCGACTGGTTAGACTCGCAACCTCGAAGCTCTGTCCTGTACCTCTCATTAGGAAGCTACATCTCTGTTTCGTCGGCTCAAATGGACGAAATCGCCGACGGTCTCCGGGAGAGCGGAGTGAGGTTCCTGTGGGTGGCGCGTGAAGATGCGACGCGACTGCAGGAGAGATGTGGAGACGCCGGAAAAGTCGTGCAGTGGTGCGAGCAACTGAGAGTGCTCTGCCACACCGCAATCGGAGGATTCTGGACGCACTGTGGGTGGAATTCTACAGTGGAAGCGATGTACGCCGGCGTGCCGATGATTGCTTTTCCTTTGAGCGCCGACCAGCCGACTAATCGGAAACTTATAGTGGAGGATTGGAAGATCGGGTGGAACGCGTGGGGAGCGGCGGGAGCGGCGGGGGAAGGTAAGGTGTTGAGTAGCAGGGAGATTTGCAGGCTTGTTAGGAAGTTGATGGACATGGAAGGCGTCGAGAGGAAGGAGACGATGGGGAGAGTTGCAGAGGTGCAGAAGGCTTGTTTGGCTGCGTTTTCCGATGGAGGTTCTTCTACAGCCAATCTTTCTGCTTTCCTCACTCATCTCACTGCACAACAACACGTCTCAGTATGATTATTATCTGTGGACTTCCATTGGGCCTAAAGCCCAAATTCATAAGCCTATTATTTAAACCTAAAACTCTAATGGGCCTGCTATAGCCCAAACAAGTATTTATTTATTTAAATATAAAATATAAATAAATACTAATAAATATGGTGAAATGTTGGCCTCACATTAAATTCTGACAGTCAGTCGTCTATGCGAACTGATAATGTATTATTTTACAGAGTCAAGTGGTCGCTGAAAATGACTTGTCCTGAGCCAGACCATTAGGTGGCAAGCAAACAACACTGATAGAACAAATATTTATGACAATAAGGCTAAAAATACAAGCAATTTTGTTGTACACAGTATGACGATTGACAACTAAATGTCTGCACTGCACTCATATAAAATATACTAATAAACAAACAACATACCCAGTAACACATACATACATACATACATACATAATTTAATTGCAGAAATGTTAATGCTCATAGTAAAAAATTGCCAAATGATTCTTACAAACCTAAACTCTGCACTAGGCCATCTTCCAAGTCAAAAGGGCAAAAGGGCTTTAAAGTGAGAAATAATGAATGCACTTTTTTCCATGTTCTTTGATTAAATGATTTATAAGGAATCCAATATTTTCTTTTTAGGAGTGAACAGATTCATGGGGCAATGTGAAGAAGATGATGAAAATGATGGTGTTAGAAAATATCAAGAACTTCCAGAATGTGGTTATTGCAGAGGGGGCAATTGCCCCTTTGGGACCACAGCTCCCGGGAGCACAATCGGCAGAAGGTGTGCCCGCAGGGGATGAACGCCGCCCCTTTGTGCCTCTCCATACATACGCAGCAATTGTTGTATGCGGCGCCGCTGCCGGAGATCTCATCCTCCTCCGCCTCGTCAGCGTCGATCTCCTCGATGTTGTCGCGCATCACGTAGACTGAATCGTCGGTACCTAATTGCCAGTCGTTTTCCGCTAATAACGCCATTAAGGACGTTCTCACCGGCGGCGGCGGCAGTTGCTCCGCCAGCGCCTCCACGGCGCCGGCGCTGCGTCGGATTCCGGCTACAGCCTGCTCGAACCTTCCACTGGTGATTCCGCCCGCTTCGTGGCTCGAATCGCCCCCCAAAATGGGAACCCTAACATTAGCAGCGGCGGTTACGCCGGACTGAGAAGATTCTCCGGGATCGCCGGAGCGGCGAGTCATAATGACCATGCGATGGTTGTTGCCTCTGTGACGGAGGCGGATCTTGTCCCTCAATTGCCGCCAGCTCCGCCTGCCGTCTCTCCGGCCGCCCCCGCCCCCAATTTGGTCCTCGCGAATAACGTCCAACAGCGTCCGCGACGACTCGACGCTCCGGCGCGGCACATCCGGCGGCGGCGGCGGAGACGGTCCTGTCCTATCGGTGAGCACCGCCAGTAAAGTCACGCCGGAACGGTTGCTCCGGCTTCCACTCCCATTCGAGGAAGCGGTCTGGCCAAAATTACTATGACGATCTTCGTCTCCGATTCTCAGAAAATCTCTCAGATAATGCGAATCCAGCTTAACACCGGCGCCGCAGATATCCATCCGCCGTAGAACTACAAGCACTGTTAATTACTAAATTAAAAAAACGAAATCAATACCTTACAATTGACGGAGTGGGAGGGATTCGAAGCTCCTCTCTCGAAACCCGAGGATAACATCTTAAAATCGAAGCAATTAAGCAATGAGATGTGGAAAAACAAGGATCAAAATGGAAGAGAGAGATCACAGATGCGAGCAATGAGGAAGATTGGGGAAGATGATCCAATTCCCAGGGGGGCTCCTCTCCTGCCTTGTCTTCTGGAAGCTCAAACTCATAGGGGAGTTAGTTTGTTGAGGTTGAACTGCACATATAAATTATGCACATATATAAATTATTTAATATATTTTATTTTTGGTAGGTATAATCATTTATAAATATTATTTTAAAAATACAGTATTCACAAAGTAATACAAATAATATTAACATAGTATATAATTTATTCTTTTTTTTTTTAAAAAAAAGTCAATAATTAGATATATAATAATATTTTTTATATTACTAATACTAATATAATTTTTCATATGTAATATAAAATACACATTGATTTAAAAAAACAAATTAATATTTTGATTTAATTTAAGACACTAGAACTCTAAATTGACTCCATCCATGGTATTTATTATTCAGCAGCATTTATATATAGTGAGTTTAGTTTATATATTATACATTATTTTTCTTGGCAATCGGTTATAAATAATTACCTAATTAAATACCTACTCAACAAATCCATGATACACATATATATATATAATAGAATAAAATTATTGTATTGTTATTTTAATATGCAGTTGTTATTCAGTATTTCAAATATCAAGACGAGGCAGCGATCATACTCTTTTTTTTACTCGAAATTCAATAGCAGATCATGGATAGATCTGCACCCTTCATGAAGTAGGGCCCACATAAACGAGCGGCTTGGATTCGCCCACCGCATGCCTAATTTCAGCTACTCAAGACTTAGGTGTCGGGAGTCGAGCTAAATTAAGTTAAGCAAATAGCATTTCAACCCTCACGCGCTCTTTAAATTACCTTTTTGTTTTTAATTTTATTTTCTCAATAAAAACTACTCCCTTATTTCGGGATTTGGTATTTTAAGGTATTAAAATTTAGTAAATTGATGATGATGATAGTGTATTATAACATTATATTATTTGTTTTTATATAAATACTATTGGCTGTCTTTACTTATAATATTTTAATTTTGAATTTTAGTTATGAATAATAAAATTTTGAATTAAAATAATTATTTAATATGATATAAATACATATTAATACGATGTTTTGAATCAAAATAAAATTTTAATATAATATAATAAATAAATAATAGAAGTTCGATTTGATATTTTCGGTAGAGAAAAAAAGTTACAAATAGTAAAATTAGACTAAACACCCTACAAGTAAACAGATCCATTGTTTATAATTTTAAAATTAAAATTAAAATATATATTTAAATATTTTAA
The DNA here is from genome assembly GCF_009805555.1 of Andrographis paniculata. Lineage (NCBI taxonomy): Eukaryota > Viridiplantae > Streptophyta > Magnoliopsida > Lamiales > Acanthaceae > Andrographis > Andrographis paniculata. The sequence continues at coordinate 5,126,900 of NW_026137614.1, forward strand.
AATTTATATTTTAATAGAAAATATATACATTTTGTACATAATTTTAAATTTAAATAAAAAATATTTACTTTATTAAGAAAAAAAATATAAATAAAAAATTTTGAATCCTACATAGTGTATGATATATTCTTTTCATCGAAAAATAAATATTTACGTTATAAAAATTATATAATAAATATGATAATGTGCAATGAGTTATACATACTTTAAAAATATAAAATTAATAATTGATGATTAAAAATAAAAAATAGCAAAATATATACCTATGAAGAAGTATACGTTATAAATTAATTTGTATTTATTAAATAAAAGAATAATTTAAATGAATATAATTGCATTAAAGAAAGCAAAAATCCCCACTAATTCCTTATATTTTTGCTTATAGTAAATGCCCACATCCTTGTTTAATTAATTACTTTATTTGATGACAAGTAAATGCTACATTTATCTATGTTTAAAAATTATTTTTAATACTACTTATTTAGATAAATATTTTTTAAAAAATACTCCATCATATTAAATTCCATACTATGTCATAAAAAATACATCAAATATTTGTAATTTTTTACTGTGTCGATTTTTTCAAAAAATTTAATTTTAAAGTTTGATTTAATTTTTTATCTTGATTTTTTTGTTTGAACAAAGACAGCAGAAAAATAATTTATTTTTAGAAGAATTAATAAAATCTATAAAAATCAACAAAATAATACAAAAATCTTGACCATTTTCAATATCTATTCATAATATTTTTATTCACTTTTTCTTTTTTTCTACTATAATATTAAATCATGAAACAGTTGACAGTTCTTTGTTTTATAAGTATTAATCAGCTAATTAATAATATTATTTTAATATAAAAATAAAATAAGTAGAAAATAAATATGAATTGTTACACGTATATATATTAATTAGTACTTTCTATATTGGTAAAAATGGATGAATTTTCAAATCTTAATGGACAGTCATTATTATTATTCTTCTTCATGCAAAATTATTTTCTTGTATTTCTTTTCTACAATTGGGATATTCTTTTTCTTTCATTTATGATTAGTTTCAACCAAACTATGGCTATTTATTTATGGAATGGTCATACAATCAACGTTGGCGATTGTGATTATAACAATTACGGTCATATCACTACACGGATTCAAATCTATGCACTGAGGCTAGTGAGAAAAGCAGAAAGATTGGCCGTAGAAGAACCTCCATCGGAAAACGCAGCCAAACACGCCTTCTGCACCTCTGCAACTCTCCCCACCATCTCCTTCCTCTCGCCGCCTTCCATGTCCATCAACTTCCTCACAAGCCTGCAAATCTCCCTGCTCCTCAGCAACTTCCCTTCCCCCGCCGCTCCCCACCCGATCTTCCAATCCTCCACTATAAGTTTCCGATTAGTCGGCTGGTCGGCGCTCAAAGGAAAAGCAATCATCGGCACGCCGGCGTACATCGCTTCCACTGTAGAATTCCACCCACAGTGCGTCCAGAATCCTCCGATTGCGGTGTGGCAGAGCACTCTCAGTTGCTCGCACCACTGCACGACTTTTCCGGCGTCTCCACATCTCTCCTGCAGTCGCGTCGCATCTTCACGCGCCACCCACAGGAACCTCACTCCGCTCTCCCGGAGACCGTCGGCGATTTCGTCCATTTGAGCCGACGAAACAGAGATGTAGCTTCCTAATGAGAGGTACAGGACAGAGCTTCGAGGTTGCGAGTCTAACCAGTCGGAGTAAGTGTTTGGGGAAGAAGAAGGTTTCTGAAGATTTACGTGAGGAATTATGGGGCCTAGTGTGTAAATTTGTGATTTGAGTTCCTGCTTGAGTGCATCTATGGCTTCGGATTCGAGCTCGTTGATGCAATTGAACAGCAAGTATTTCGCCCTCGATACATTACGGAAAACTGGAAGGATCCGATCGAGCAGGCGTGAATCCTCCAAACGCGCCGGCGCCGGAATATCCGCGAGGCGAATCGATTGGATTCCAGGTATGTAATCCAATCGCTCTTCTCCTCTCTCTGGATCGAGAATGATCAAATCCGTTATTGTCTACGGTTTATCACAAAAATGGTGAAGAAATTGAATCATTGGCGGTTACTAATAATTTGGACTCACCAGATAACACGAAAGGGTAATGGCCATGGCGGACGAGTAGATCAAAATGGTATAATATCGAGAAAACGTAAGTAGACATTGGCCACAGCAGCGCCACCGGGATATTCCTCCGATCGCCTAACTCGACCGGCCAGTTTAAGAACGTATCGGCGATGATTAAACTGACCGGCGCGTCGAGGCGGTCGAGCAGCATCTCGAATGGCTCTTCCATCTTCGTCTGAACAGAAGTGATGAAGTTGAGCATGTCAGCGCCGCGACCGATCTCCGACGGCAATACGTTGGGGATGGTGGCGAAGCGAATGGTGGCAAGAAGCTTCTCCTCGGTCTCTTGTAAGTACCCTAACCATTCTTCGGTGACTACAAACGTGATGAGGAGATTGCCCTGCGAGGAACGGACGAGGAGCTTGCAGAGGTTGATCATGGCGTTGACGTGGCCGCGGCCGGGGTAGGGCACCGCCACCACGTTGCTCGCCGTCGCCGCCATGGCCGAATGGAACCTGTTTTCTAGGATTCAGCTCAATTGCAGTAGGCTTCTGCAAATAGGTATATATTATATGTAGTATATAATTAGTTGCAAATCACAGAGCCAACCCACGTTAAGTAATTAGTTTATTTTCTTGTTATTGGAGATAGAAAAGATTCTTTATTTGAACAATCAAATAAAATAGAAATAACTATTTGATTAAGTATTGGATATATAAATGTTTAGCTGATTTAATTAGCTGATTGAACTACTAGCTGATTCAACCAACGGTTTGATATTAGGTGTTTATACGTAAAATAACCAACGGTTTGATATTAGGTGTTTATACGTAAAATGACAATCGAGGATTTTTTTTTTTTTCTAATATATTCAATTATGTTCTTTTGATTTTAAAATGTTTGAAATTTTTTGTTATTAGCTATTGAAAATTGTAAAAGTATTTATTTTTATAATAGCTAGAGTTAAAAAAGTAATATATTTTTATTCAAATATATAAATAGTTTTTTATTCAAATTATGTAAAATATAAAATAATAAAACTTTTGTGTATATATTTATTATGTTAGTTATCCATTAGTTCATTATATTTATAATTTTCAATAAATTTAATCTATTTAATTTATTTTTAGTATAAAATTTATATAATATAATTTTAATACAAAAATAAATTATTAATATTTATATTTTCTATTTTATGTTGATTTTAATATATTTATATATTTTACAATTAAAATAATTTATATATAAAAATTAATTATTTTAAATTTATAAAAGTAAAACTATAATATAATAAAATATTCTAATATAATTAATAAATAATGAAAATATATTTATTTGTATAAAATGCATAATAAAAAAACGTTAGATAAGTTAGTTTTTTTACTGATCAAACATCTAAAAAATGTTCAATAAACTAAAAGCTTTTAAAAAAATAATTTGCCAAATACCCTCCAAATCTAAATAAATATACATTTAAATAGAAACATATCGAATATGTTCATCCAATCAAAATAAAATACATATTTTTTAATTAGTATTATAAGAAATAGTATATATACTTATTTATGGAATATGTATTATATTTATAATACAAAATGCCATTTCTTATATTTAATATTCCATATAACATTAAAAATAATTTAAATTAAATAATGCAGTGTCTTCATGGAGAGACACGCTCTTCACGTGTTTAGGGTTTGTTGCTATTCTTAAACTAATAAATTTTAATGAATTTTTGTTTGTTTAGTGTTTTATTTTGAAAAATTTATAATTAATATATATTTGTTTGTTTAATCCAAAGCCAAAGAAATACACTTATAATTAATATATATTTGTTTGTTTAAACAAAAAATATATTTTTTATTTTTTAGTAAATATAACTTTATTATGTACTACATAAATGTTCTCAAAATTATACATATTTACATCGTACCATTATATTAATTTATATAAAAAATAAATTTAGGTATTTACTTAAGAGAGAAATGTAAATAAAATTGTACAAGTAGATCCCATTTAAACAAAATTTAGTGAAATATTTGAGATGAAAAAGATGAGAGCATAACATCAAGCACTCCAATTTGTAATCAAATATGTTCATTTAATATTTTATTCATTCTCTAAAATCATTATTAAAAAAATAAATATTGATAAAAACTAAAAAAACACAAAACATCATTCTCACTGTGATGCTTTCAAAATTATCATATAAATGATCACTTTTCTTCATTTTTATTATATTTTAAATTTTAAATTTTATAATTTATAATTTAAATTAAATTATTTTATTTTAATTTATAAATATTTTTATTTGCGTGTGATCCAAACTCTAACAATCATGTTTGCTTTGCAATAAAATCATGCAGGAAAGCAGAAAGATTGGCCGTAGAAGAACCTCCATCGGAAAACGCAGCCAAACACGCCTTCTGCACCTCTGCAACTCTCCCCACCATCTCCTTCCTCTCGCCGCCTTCCATGTCCATCAACTTCCTCACAAGCCTGCAAATCTCCCTGCTCCTCAGCAACTTCCCTTCCCCCGCCGCTCCCCACGCGTTCCACCCGATCTTCCAATCCTCCACTATAAGTTTCCGATTAGTCGGCTGGTCGGCGCTCAAAGGAAAAGCAATCATCGGCACACCGGCGTACATCGCTTCCACTGTAGAATTCCACCCACAGTGCGTCCAGAATCCTCCGATTGCGGTGTGGCAGAGCACTCTCAGTTGCTCGCACCACTGCACTATCTTCCCGGCGTCTCCACATCTCTCCTGCAGTCGCGTCGCATCTTCACGCGCCACCCATAGGAACCTCACTCCGCTCTCCCGGAGACCGTCGGCGATTTCGTCCATTTGAGCCGACGAAACAGAGACGTAGCTTCCTAATGAGAGGTACAGGACAGAGCTTCGAGGTTGCGAGTCTAACCAGTCGGAGTAAGTGTTTGGGAAGGAAAAAGGTTTCTGAAGATTTAGTTGAGGAATTATGGGGCCTAACGTGTAGATTTGTGATTTGAATTCCTGTTTGAGTGCGTCTATGGCTTCAGATTCGAGCTCGTCCATGCTATTGAACAGCAAGTATTTCGCCCTCGATACATTGCTGAAAACTAAACGGATCCGATCGAGCAGACGCGGATCCTTCAAACGCGTCGCCGCCGGAAAATCCGCGAGGCGAATCGATTGGATTCCAGGTATGTAATCCAATCGCTCTTCTCCTCTCTCTGAATCGAATTGAGAATTATCGAATCAGTTTATTTTCTAGGGTTTATCACAAAAAATGGCGAAGAAATTGAATCACTGGCGGTTACTACTAATTTGGACTTACCAGATAACACGAAAGGGTAATGGCCATGGCGGACGAGGAGCTCAAAATGGTGTTGTATGGTAAAAACCGAAGCAGGCATCGGCCATAGGAGCGCCACCGGAATGTTCCTCCGTTCTCCTAACTCGATCGGCCAGTTTAATAACGTATCGGCGATTATTATCCTGGCCGGCGCGGCGAGGCGGTCGAGCAGCATCTCGAATGGCTCTTCCATCTTCGTCTGAACAGAAGTGATGAAGCTGAGCATGTCGGCGCCGCGACCGATCTCCGACGGCAATACGTTGGGGATGGTGGCCAAGCGAATGACGGCAGGAAGCTTCTCCTCGGTCTCTTGTAAGTAACCTAGCCATTCCTCGGTGACTACAAACGTGATGAGGAGATTGCCCTGCGAGGAATGGACGAGGAGCTTGCAGAGGTTGATCATGGCGTTGACGTGGCCGCGGCCGGGATAGGGCACCGCCACCACGTTGCACGCCGCCGCCGCCGCCATGGCCGGATGGATCGGAATGGAATCTGTTTTTGAAGATGCAGCTCAAGTGCAACAGTCGTCTGCAAATAGTCAAGAGTTTGTATATAGATATATAATTATTGCAAATCACAGAGCCAACCGACGTTAATTAATTAGTTTATTTTCTTGTTATTGGAGATAGAAAATAAAATTCTTTATTGGAGCTATCAATAGAATACAAATAGTGGATATTAAAAAATATTATATTTTAATTATAGTTGATTGTATTTTATTAAATGATAAATTTACTTTTTCATTTTATTTGTAATAAAAATGTATTTGTATAAATAAGGATAATTGAAAATACATTTATACTGAATAGTGGGATAAATAATTATTAAATAAAAAAATTTAATTCTTGTAAATGAATATTTAAAAATAGAAAGTGCAAGTTTGTTAAAGAAAAAAATAGAAAGTATAAATTTGTTGAAAGAAGGAAGAAGTATTTAATTTAATATATATGTAAAAATATTACATTTTGTAAGAAGAGTTTAAAATTTGTTAAAAATGATGGAAGAAGTTGAGAACTACAAAAAGTTAACCGATAAATCATCATTTCAAACTTAGTGTGTTGATTTTCTAAGTTTTCATGTCACAATAAGAAAATTTAAACATACAAATTATAATGTAATATATACTTAATTAAAAATATATTTCAAATATTTTAAACCTTATAATAAATTATATTTAATATGAATAACTATTTTGCAAATAGTTTTTTTTTTTTTTTTAAATATCTATAATACAAACAAATATAGTATATATAATTAATATTTATTTATTTATTTAAAAAAACGATAAATAAAATATAACAAATAGAATACCACTTTTATAGAAAAGATACCGAGTAGCAAGCACTCCAATTTCTAACAAAACATGTTCGTTCACTTAATATTTTATTTCTATATTATTCGCTAATTACATTATCAAAAACATATGATCTATAATATAAAACATATAAACATAATAATAAACAAAAATACACAAAGTCAGTTCTCTATAATACTTTTATGATTACCATTCTTCTTGTTAACAATTCCCATAGTCATTCATTCCTCAGCTGTTGAATATAATGGAAATAAATACCGTATAAGCAAATCCATAACATCAAATCAAATCCAAATGGGAATATTTTTAATTGTTTGTACAATCTAAAAGGAACTCAAATTATAGAGACAAGAAGAGAACCAAGTACCATTTGTTGAACCTAAACTTTGTGCTAAGGAGTTGTAATAAGCATTTAGATGATTCCTAAGTGTAATCAATTTTGATCATGAAAGGTAAGAAAGTAGGATCAGATAATAAATTTTATGCAAATTAGAGTAACCTGTGGCATGGCAGTAGATAATTTCAGCTTTCATCATGCTCCATTACCATCTTCCAACAAGCCCAGCTGAGAAAAACACACACATCCACAGTTAAAACTTGAAAGAATCAACGTGAGAATATAAATCTGAAATTTTCTATTTCAATAATAAGAATACATACATATTTTTAATGATATACAAATCGTTTAAATAAGACAATAATCCTATAAATCTCTTGAATAAGATAACTACCATATATTGTTTCTGAATATATTTTGATATTTTAGAAATCAAGAAGCAGCAGAAGCTGTTCATCATGCATAATCTAGGCATTCAAGAAAAATCATTTAGGGATACAACAAACAAAAAACAAAAAACCAACCCCATCACTATACAACTGTCCGGCTGGGGATGGAAAGCATGGGTTTTACACTGGAAGAAACACGATTACGATTGAAACCAAGAAACAGATCTTACCACCAAAACTATACTACACCGAAACTCAATATACTATAACCATGTACCAACCAAAATAGTAGTTCATAGATGCCTCCCAACGTTTTGCAATGCTTACTGCACGCACAGCACGAATATCACTACTTGAATTTATCTTATGCATATCTACCATAACAATAGCACCATGTCTCTAAACCAAAAGCAAATCAAATCTAGGACCTGAATGCATTCATCATTCTAGTTATTTTTCTTAGAAATGAATAAGGTCAAGTACGAATTCTAGATACATTTTGCAAGTAGGTGTGACTTCTATGTTTGTCACCTACTATAAATTTAGAGCAGAGAACCAAATCCACATTGCACACATTACCAAAGAAATGCAAAACACAATCAAAACAAACATTGAACACAAGATCAAAACCGAAGAACAGAGCAAAGCACAATCCACTACACAAAACTAGAGAATAGAGACAAGACATAATCAATGCAAGAACAGAGAGAAATGCAAAGCACACTTCACCCACATTTGTACACGGCCAAAACCAGAGAACAAAGAAGAAATGCAAAATACAATCCACTATAAAAAATCAGAGAGAACAGAATGAAAAGCACAGAGAAGAAAATGCAAAACAGATCAGAGCAATGCGTTAAACAGACCTCTCCTCACTCAGCCGCTGAATGTGATGCAAGCCATGGCAGACATTTAGAACTGTGATTCCAAACAAGTAGTAATCTGGGATCTTCAAAGTTCAAAACTTGAAGCAAACAATAACAAGCATGATCACCAATATCACAACAAATGTCAAATTACATGCCAGATTTTCGTAACATGTTACCACCTGTAATTTGTTCCAAATTTGGCAATATGAAGACTTCTAGAAACACAATGCCAATCTCGAGAAAGACAAAAGCACAAGCATTTGTGATTGCATCTATATAGATCAGAACAGGAAAAAGAACAAAACCACATAGGACAAACGAACGTAGACCAATATTTCATTCAATAAAAGATCAAATACAAAGGGAAAACTTGTTCGTAAACAACTACCAAACAACATGAAGCAAAAACCTTAGGAGATCACAAAAGATTTCAGATTCATTGATGTCGGAGTTGTTACGTCAGCAGTTGCCACAATTATTATCCCATAACAAAACAACAATCAAGCAATCACATTTTTAAGTCTCTTGATCCATCTTTACTTTCTTATGCGCTCCAAACGCCCTACCAATGGTATCGACAATCTTTCTTTGTGCTTCAAGAATCATGTCCATTTTCTTCTTCTCCATCTCCATACGATACCTCTCTGTCTCCCGCATCATTTCAATCTTCTTATTCTCCATTCTCATAAATGTATCTGCAAAACCGCTAATTTCTGCTGCCAACTCAGTTCCAACACCACCTCCCCCGACCCCCACCTGCGGCCTTTCCTCCACCAAATCATCCAAAGAATCATCGTTGTCGTCATCATCGTTGTCATCATCATCATCATCATTATCAATCTCATCCCCAACATAATACTGCTTTCGCTTCCCATTCATTGCTCCTCTCATCATGCTAGCATCCCTAATGCTACCCCCACCAACTCCCCTATCCATTGTGCCCAAATTTCTACTCCTATTCCCACTCTTTGCATTGCTGCGTACTATGTTATTAATACTTTTGGACTTACTTTTTGCCATGGCCTCCACACTATATCCTCCTGCATTCCATTCCTCATCACTCTCATCAGACACATCACCACTGCCACGATAATTGCTGTTGTAATAGTAATCTGCAGAATTAGCATATGAATTACCATAACCATGGGTAAAGCTGTTGCTATGATTACCATTACTAGCAGCAACGTTTGGGGAAGACTTAACCACAGCAATTGGACGCGCATTGAGAGGCATCGGACCGCGCTCCATCTGATCCATGTATTCAAAATACTGCCATGAATTAGGGTAGGGCTTCTTCAGCTCGGAACGATACCGTTTTCGGAGCTTCTCTATCTTGTGGCGGCACTGTGTGGAGGTTTTAGATGGCTCGTCCAAGCCGCAGCGTGCGGCGACGGTGACGGCGACTTCCTCCCACTGGAAAGCCTTCAGTTGCCCCTTCTTGAGAGAGTACCATTTCTCTTGGTAGGCTTGAATTAGGGCTAGGGTTTCCTGGTGCGTCCAAGGGAAGGGCGGCAGCTTTTTCGGGGGGGAAAGGGGTTTAGACCCCTGCGGAGGTAGGAGGAGGAGCTTCTGATTCGGCGAGGGGGAGGGGGAGGCGGAGAGACGAGACGGCGGCGGAAGGGGGAGGAGAGGCGGTGGCGGGGAGGCAGAGCGTGATGGAGAGGGGGAAGAGGCCATGGGTATGTTAGATTTGATTGGTCAACTCGAGAGAAGATTAGAGGAATTTAAAGGAATGAGAGGCGGCGGTGGCGGTGGCGGTGGCGGTGCGGCGGAGGTCGGCGGTGAGATAGTAGAGTAGGCCAGTAGGGGTTTACAGAGAGGAGCCCTGTACGTGTAGTGTGATCGAGGTGGAGTACAAAATGCCTCCGGTATTGTTTCCTGCAGTTACATGCAGTTATAAGAAGGCATGTTTGTGTCGTGTTTTTCAATAGGTTCTCTGACTCTGTGTTCATAATTAGTACATAATTTAAAAAAAAAAAACTAACTTATTAGTCCAAGATAGCAACTGATCATAGTCATGTCAATTGTCAAATAGAACATATAACAAAGCGAACTGTACAAACTGGACATGCTTCACTTGAAACTCAGGAACCATAAAATATTAAATACATGGGAAAATTGCATGGCATCCCTACATGCTTCATAATGAAAATCTTCAGATCACAGATCAACAATCTCATATAGGAATAGTTGAAGATTCTTGTAATGAAAACACCAATGTAGCTGGGAAATGAGGATACCAATTCAAGGCGGCCGGGCTGTCTTCGGAATTAACGAACATTAGGTGTGCCGTGAAGAGGTACTAATTCGAAGCCAACTTCTTTTACTGCCCTGCATTGTAATGCAAACATTCAGCACACATAGTGCCATCGATATAAGGAATGATCTACTGAAATGAGTAAAAACCAATTAGCATTCCGCAGTGAACACTGACCCTTGAATTGATCTCTTTCAAATTCTCCAAGGATTCGGAAAGCTCTACTTGTTTGGATGTTGCTTCGCGTAGAGCCTAGCAGGGATATTCAGATATTCTAATCACGAATCGTTAAGAGATAACCAGCAGACAATCGGAAGGAAACCATTTGTTGAAGTGAGAATTAGCAAAGCTTGAATTGGATTTACCTTTTTGGTCTTTTGCAAGTCGTACTCAATAGATTTTATTCGGCTCATGTACTCGCGCAGTATGTCATCTTTGTCTGGTGGCATTTTTGCAGGTTTTTTAAGAACTTCGGTTACCATATCTTCCAAATGCTGCAACTTATGGCAACATGGATTGAGAAGCTCGTTGCTACTTTGCTGTGTAGTATCTAGCTGAGGACTTGAACTGGAGAATGGAGGTCCTTGATGAATGTCTTCTACTCCATTGACGTTTGCTGTCTTGAAAAATAATTTAAGAAGCCAACCGAGCAAAGAGCATAAGCATGCGACTAGTCTGAATATGACATCTGTGCCAGCAGTTGTGACAGATCCCCTTGGTAGCCTACGTTCAGGTACCCTAGTCAAGTTTGCTGCAAGATCTGAATAAGAGTATTTTCAGATAAACATGATCCCTACTTCACCTCAACTATTGGTTATTCACTATCCTATAATAACAATATTCATCCTTTTGGTGAGTGTTGATTGATTCTATGAACTGCAAGTCTCTAAACAGTTTTTATCACTTTCCACCTTCACAGAAACGCCAACACTTTTCTGTATCCGTGCAAAGGCCATATGTTGGTGCCAATCAATTAACAGAGAAGGTATTGTTCTTACACAATATTAGATGCAATTTGCAGTCATTTATAAGATGCATCATCTTTCCAGTATGCTAGAATGGTGACAAGGAATTTGATTAGACGGACACTATATGTGAACTTACTTACTTGATGGAAAATGATTTTCAACTTCAACCCCATGCCCTGGTTGTACTGTTGATACTGTATCCTGCATAAAAATAAAACACACCAAATAAATACATAGAAGCTGTTGATTCTGGTATGAGTTTTCAGAAAACTCAAGCTAAGCTCAACCTCAGTATCATCTGTCAGTCGAGAGAAAATTAAAGCAAAACACCTCACACCCACTATATATTAAGTAGATAGAAGAAAGCTCAATCTGAAATTCTACGGCATGAACATATGTTTTCACAAATGCAAATTTCTTTCAACTTTAATACAAGGAAAATCATGGATTATCATTATTTCAGTTCCAATTAGCAAACCTACGAAGAAGTGCAAACATGAATATGATTTAATAGAGTGGAGCTTAACAAAGCACAATTCATATAATGTCCAAACCATTATATTTTTATCAGCATTATCTATACAAATCAAAATTGTTTACAATCCTGACAAACCTTTGCTTAATGCATGTTGAACTTGCCTACTTCATCTTGCACTCTGTCTAGTTTAAACTCACATCAACTTTGAATTTTAAAATTATGATGCTGTGCATGCTTACTTACATCACTGCAATGTGCTGCTGCTTCCAAGGTTCTGTCAGAGGAGTGTCTCACCCAAGAAAGTGGGACACTTTTACCCCTTGGGTCCTGTATAAGAAACCATCTATTGCTCAAAAGTCTAGTTATCCTGAAGTGACTACGGAATAATGGTCATCAGCTTTAGATTACCTGTAACTCAATTTGTTTGATTTCGAAACCACCATCACTAGAGTCGCTGCACTGAAAAGTTCAACCAAGTTGTGAGAAGCATTTAACTAACTTTCTTAGCATGAGATGTGAAATACAAAACCACAAAAACAGGGCACTAACATTAATATTTTTTTGTCAACATTTTTGCCTTGAAAGCAATTACCTTAAATAGAAAATCACCACTCCCTGAAAAGCTTCCAATATTTCTTTGGAAGATTGATTCACTATTATGTAAACCATGTACCAGCTGCAAGTGCGAGTGGGAAGTAAGCCTGGTTAAATGCAAACAGAATATAGAAATTGTGCAACAATAATTCCCTTTATATTGCATATTGCTATGAATAAATATAATTTTCACCTTCATTATTTGCGAATCATGCCAGGGTCCTTTGTTAGATCTAAGACACCCGCCTTGATTTTTACAAAAACATGATCCACCAAGAAAATCTGGCAGTTGACTATGGAAGGAAAAGATTAAGACGACGAAATATTCTTAAAGCTGAAATTTGTCCACACTTTCAGAGAGAAGAAAGATCTGCACCTAGCGTCTATGATTTCCAACAGCTTATTCTGAAATTTAGTACCTAATACCTGTAAGAGACTAACATAGTTAGTAATATTGGTGCTTTATTTACTCCTTAAAATCTTGACTGCTTTTAAAAAAAAAAATGTGGATCCCTTACATGTATTTTCGATGTTGTCCTTGGGTCAAGAAAGCCTTTTGCTGAATTCCAGAGACACTTGAAACCACCGCCAGCATTGACAATAAACATATGATGCAATGTCTAGACAGATTGAGAAAACGTATTCAATACAATAAACCAAGAAAAGAACAAGTACATCTACATTTTCTCAGGAAAATGATGCAAACTTACCTCAGGGTAGTTGTTTCCATCTATTCTCTGCATGCGCATAACTAGATCATGAGCAACTTTTCCAAAACTCATCCAGTTCTGCACAAGAGAAATAAGAACATCAAATATATAAAATGATAAACTTCATGTTACAATGAAACTTGTATGGAATAAACCGTCTAAAGAAACAGAAGGAATATATATCTAGTTTGGCATACCAGGCCATGTACATCCAGAATTGTTGTAGTTGAATCAATGTGCCGCTTGGCTGCAATTGAACAAGCTGGAAACTTTTCTGCAAACAACTTTTCAAAACCTTGAATATGATATTTTAGGAACCTATCCACAGTGGTAACATTCATAAGATTGCTTGGTTCAATTTTTCCTAATCTCTCAATGTAGACAGGTCGCCCTTCTTTATCTACACCATGGTAACCATGGGGATAAAAGCGCTGAACCTCTTCAAATTCTCTGTAATGAAAATCCTGATGGCAAAGTTGGAAACAATTTCCAAATACGTGATTAAACATGCATAGCACACGTTCATCAAAAACCTATATACTCTTAACAAAAGAAAATAAGGTTGAAAGATGTTCCAATCATTTGATGGAAGAAGATACCTGAATGATAGAGTCTACTCCATTCATTTTCCGCCAGTTCAACATTTCTGCCCACATATGAACTGTTTTATCTAGGTCAAATTTCCTAGCTTTCAGGAATCTGCAACACAACATTTCTTTAACCGATGATATCCAAATAAGAACATGTTTGTTTTGTAAGATGTAAGATGGTTTCAATTATAATGTGAGTTATTGAGTAGCCCAAAATTGATTTCAGAAGCCAGGAAAGGCATATCCTGTCTGATCCGACAAGAAATTAATCATGTAAAGCCACCTATAGCTACACCTTCCTACATATAACCAAAGAAGAATTCTACTGATTACAGAAAGCTTGTATCAGTAAGACGAAAAAGGAAGGAAGTTGAATTCAATTATACAAGCCCTGTTATTGTTGTTGAGTAAAAAAAGTAAATAATGAAGATTTTTCAACCAATTAGTATCACTAGTTTTATGCTCTGCACTACTTTTAGATTTGAGCTCACATTTCGACTTTCCATAGTTCGTTATTTCTCCAATAGTCAGCAGAGAACCAATAAAAACCTAACTCAACAAAATAAAAGTATATATATTAGGTGTATTCAAGATTGTGCCCACAATTATTTTCCAAGTTAGTAAGACTCAGATAAGTATCCACATGTCTGCAGTTTTCATTCATTTGTCATGAAATTTGGAATAATAGCATAATGCATTTGGCATCCTCCATATTCTGGGTTTCTTCAGTGGAGTCCCTCCCTACTAGTTGTGACAATTTTCATTACACAACAAGCTGACTCCCTATGGTACCTTCCTCTAATAATGACTCAGAATATAAGAGCTACCAAAAGCGGACATATTTTCATGCTGAAAACATAAAATTTATTTGATAGAGTAATGCTTAATATGGATGAATACCTTAACAGAGTGTGGTAATCATCGTGCCTTGCTGGAAGCATGTCTCTATCAATCAAAACCTGTCGAAATGCCTCCACTGCCTTCTCTTCCTTTTTGTTTGGTATTTCCATAGAAATAGAAGCGAACTTGCAATTCGACATCGGCCTACTGCGATTCCTCACATTATGTGTAGTGCTTGTTGGACCAGTCATCCCCCTTCTTCTCAGTGATCTCAACCTACGCCTTCTCTTCTCATCCTCAGAAAATGGGTCATGCTCATGATCAGGTCTTCTCAGCTTTTCATCCTCCCTAATCAGAACTAGTTCTGATGATCAAAATTCAACACAACTCACAGGATTAAAGAAATCACATAGAAGATAACCTAGAAATGGACTGAACACCATTTTTGTCACAAGTTTTTTCATGGCTAAACTTTAAACAACTTGAAAATACCTGGCATTGATTTTCCAGTACTTCAACAGTCAGCCAGCAGAGAATCTGTGAGTGTTGTAGTTTGGTAAATAGAAATAGAATGAAACAATACTACACCCGACTTCGTTAATACAGCAATGATTTAAATGAAAGCATACGACAAAGAATTTATTAGCTCAATTCTGAAGCCAATATTTTGCAAATCCAGAAAAGAAAACTTAGCTGTGAAACAAAGATTACATAAAATCATCAGGATTCTCAAACAAGATTTGTTTGCCATTGGGCACTACAAAAGATAAGTACGCAAAATCTCGAAAAAGCTCTGATGGAACACCATTCAGACCATCCAGTACAATTTTCACGATTAAAGTAAACCAACACCAACACGTTCACGAGGCGAATTAAAAAGCACCACAGAAAGCACTAAAGAGAAAAGCAAGATTCAATGAATCATCGCCAGAACAAAATCGCACTCGATCAGAAATTCACTTCACATACCTTTCCACCAACCGTAGCATCCAAATTCCGAGTGCGATCCGCGACGATCACGTTTCTTCCCCTTCGCCTAAGCGCAAACAGAATAATTCCGCTTACGCAAGCACGTTCCAGTGCTCAATCCCGGTAGATTCTGCCTGCGAATGCGACTGGGAATATTACAAGGAGATATTACCAGATCACTCGGCTACACAAATCGCCATTCCGGTGAAAGCATCTCAGCTCCTGAAAAAAGTACTGTTACATAATAAACATACAACGAAGAGAATTTCTACGATTCCTGTTGATGGAAAGAAACGGCGTCGTTTCCCAAGAGCGTTGGCAATATTATAGTGACGTCCAGGCTGCAGACACGGCAATGGATCCGTTACGGCGCTTTCGTAACGCCGGCTAATGTACGGTGACCTTTTGCCTTTGGACGACTAGTCGGTGATTTATAAAAAAAAACGAAACTGCCGTCACCGTCACCGTCACCGTGACACGGACGAGGAGGGAAGGGAGGTAGGAAGTTGAACGGTCTTCTGGATCTTATATCAAGTAAGTTGCGTCGAATAAAGCTCCTGGGATCAAAGATCCTCGATACCTAAAAATAAATTGAATTAACATTTTTTAAAAATTATTATATCTTATATTTATTTATTTTTACAAAATATCAACGAAATTACACTAAGAATAAGAATAATATTTAGTCATATTTTCAAAATAATATACTATCTTTGTCCACTTTATAAATATATATTTATCTTTTTAAATAAAATTTAATAAATATCATACTTTTTTATTTTTCAAAATAATATATTTATCTTTGTCCACTTTATAAATATGTATATTTATTTTTTAAAAAATTTAATAAATATTATACTATTTTTTTATATTTTTAAGTAAATTTTTTAATATTAATATTATATTGATTTGTAATTTTAAAAAAAAATATTAATATTGTATAAAAATAATAATTATAAATTGTAAGTGTATTTTATATATTGAGTTTCCAGTAAAATTATTAAATTAAAAAACAATGTTCTTATTTTGGTATCGATTAAAATAAAAAAAAATTGACACTTATTATTATATACACGATAAGATATACATTGTCTTATTTATAAAAATATGTTAACTTGATTAAATTAATACGGTAATTAAAATAGATGAATATATATATTTTGGAAAAATATATATTCTCTTTATCGCAATCACTATAATTATTTTGTCATTTAAATTTGTTCAACTTAAATGCATTATCATTAAAAAATAAAAATTTAGAGAACAAAATTCCCTTTTTATCCTTCAATACTTCTTCTTCCGTCTAACTCATGTATTCGATTTACCGTAGATAGTGAAATATAAGATAAATATAATTGTTTAATAATTAAAAATATATTAATAAAAATAGTTATTTTATAATATAAATAATTATAAATTAAAATAAAAATAAAAATAAACTAATTAAAATTTTTAAAAAATATAAATTAAAAAATATAAAATAAAATTACAATCCTTCTACCGTTCTACATAAGAAACCAGTATGTGTAATCATTTTTTAAAAAATAAAAATGATATGAACAGAAATGATAATATAAACACAATAAATGGAAAGGAAGAGTAATATATTAAACTTCACTATAAAAAAAATAAATAGTTATATTTATGCCTAACATAGAGAATATATTGATTAAAAAGAAAAGCTAAAAAATTCAATGCTCAATTTATTGGAGTTGTATTATTCAATAATAATAATAATAATAATCTATTTTTATTTTATTTTTCTTATGTTTTATTCAATCACGAAAGCATATTCATGATTTAGATGGTAAGGTTGTGGATGTTCTAGAAACACAGCGAAAAAGACACCCATCTCTAACTGACTACGTGGATCCATGTTATGTTCTTCTAGACCGGCAGGCTCAACTTAATTATAATACAAGTGGTAAGTACCCTCTCAAATTATTTAAATTTACAATCTACTTGCTATTTATAGTACTTTTCATGCACAATAACGGAATTGTAACATAAATAATTATTTATTTTAGTAACTTTGATAAAAATATTTGAGTTATCACTAATTCAATTACTTTTGTGTTGAATAAGTTGAGTCAAAATTCTCTAATTATTTTAACAATTCTGTTGATGTTCATAGTAGTTGGGCAACATATAATTAATAAAATATATATATATATTTTAAATTTATTTAGAAACTCTAAGGTATAAAAAATAATTTCATAAATTTGGAGTTGAAATCTATGTAATTAATAATTGATTCACTCACTTAGTATTTTTAAATTAAATAATTCCCTATAAATATTATTAAAAATATATATATATAATACATAGACATATTTAGACAATATATATAATATATATTATTTATTCACAATAAATAAACAACTAAATATCGAATATTATTATTTTTTATATAAAAAATAATTACATCTAAAAACACAATATAAACAAATCTAATATTAATTTTCAATTAATTCAATAAATAGTGACTTATTGATAATAAAAAATAAATAAATAAATAAATCATATGGCCATCTTATTATACTAATTACATCGCTTTTTCATATATTTGTCACATCTTTTAATATGCAATTTAAAATAATACATTATGAGGATCATATTTGCTTGTTATCAATACCACATTGATTTGATTATAAATTTTTTGATTAATATTTAACATATTAAGTTTTAATTTTTTTTTCAAATATAATATACAAAATTAATGTTATTAATTTTTGTTAATTAAATGTCATATAATCAACTTTTATTTAATTTTTGAATTGTCCCCATCATTATAGCCTATAATTTTAAAATGTAAATCAATCAACGGTTTATATATATATATATATATAATGTTAAATGGACTATGTAAATATTTTTGGTTTCAGAAATTGCAATAAATCCATATATTGTGTGGTTTTATTTGACACGCTGCTAGTTGTCTAACGTGGCGACAAATTGATCCAACGGCTTGGAATGTTTTAAAGAAAAGCATATACCACCATGCGATTCGCCCCGGCTAACCATATCCCACGTGGATCTGGGCCCCACCCGACCCGTGCCCTTTTCAACCTCCTTCACTGAATGACCTACACTGCAGTCACAGACCATCATCCATGGCGGTTCTCAGCAATGGGCCTCCGGTTTTGATTCTAACGCAGCCGCCCAATAAGCATCCGAACCATTGCCACTTGAGTCTTGGTTTTTCCGTTCTCCGTCCGAGACATTTTTCTAGGACTGCCAGACTCTTAGTCGAATTATCCAACTCTCGGTACAGCTTTTGGTTCTTAGACGAATTAGGCGATTTAACGTGAATGTTCTTATTCTGGATTTTTATCGATTTGAACTCGTTCTAGTTCTAGTTACGGTCATCCTGCTGTGCGAATTATATATATATATATATATATCAAGGCAACAAGGTAATTGAGTGCATTCAGATGATTAGAGAGATATGCTGGCATGGCTAGTTCTGAAGTTCATCTGTATTGTAACCGTGTGTGCACTTTTTAGATTTAATTAGCTATCAAGAGATAGAATTATTGGAATTGGAACTGGAACTGGATGCGCATTTTCGTTTTAGTTCTTTTGGCCTTAAACACGAAGATGTTGAAATCAGTTAGCAAGCAGCTGCTTCTTGTTTCCTGTTATATATGTATATTTGCCAACTTCTACACAATCACCATGTTATCCAGAGGGATGACGCATTGAGTTCAATGCAATGCAGGATCAAAAGCTTTGAACGTGATGGTACAGACAGCTCTGATGCCGCCAAATCCAAAATTATACCAGAGGATCAAAATCATGCTTCTGATAGTTCATCAGGGAGATTAGATAACACAACTGCTAGTAATGGAAACTCATTTCTGGCAAAATTAGGAATACTTCTAGGAATAGCTGCCTTTTTTACGTTCTTATCTGTTAAGTTGAGGCTGCCAAGTCAGGGATCGTCGCTTGGGATTCAGTTTTTGTCAGATGCCTCGGCCACTTCCCCTTTGGCATCACCTGCTGGTGCTTTTAGCTTCCGGGCATTTGGACATAGAGTTATACTTCCTGAATATGCCCCTGGGTAAGGTTTAATCTGACTTTCATGATTCCCTTATTCTTGAGCTGCATTTTGTTCATTGGAGCTTGGGAATTTATCTTCCTCGATACAGATGGGTATACTTTTGGTTGCTGATGGCCGCTGGATGTGGACTTTTTATCAGTGAGGAGGCATTGAATATATGGGTCTGTCCTTTGTGCTGGTATTTTAAATCACAAGCTTCTATGCATTTACATCTCTGCATTTATGATACAAATCTTCCACTTTTATCATGGCGTCCAAATGATGTAGGTTGGCATCACCTTGGCACGACTACTGTCTCTAGATGGGACGTGGCAATCTCTTGTTGATTCATTTTCTAGGAATGCTCCGTACATCATATCCACTGTTGTATGGGTGTATTGGTTAGTGCTTGGCATTTTGTCGTGTTATGTGGATCAAAATATCTTGGCAAACCATTTTGGATCTTATTATGGCTTCCACCAATCATTGTAACTATTGATTGTTATGAAAAGTTTAGCTTCCTTGCCATCATTTCCTTGACTGCTTGAAAAGCTTACATGTTTGAGTGTTTCTACATTTACTTGTCTAGCTTACTTCATGTGAATGTCTCCAGGGGGGTTTGTATCAGTGACATGATACCGTTTTACCTCGGGAAACTTTTTAAACAATCTGGAGCTTCTGATGATGTTTGTTCAAAGGTTTGTACATCTGAATTATATTGGACCTACTGCATATAATGGCCCTGATTTTCCGA
Source organism: Andrographis paniculata (assembly GCF_009805555.1). Classification (NCBI taxonomy): domain Eukaryota; kingdom Viridiplantae; phylum Streptophyta; class Magnoliopsida; order Lamiales; family Acanthaceae; genus Andrographis; species Andrographis paniculata. Next base: position 5,147,434 of record NW_026137614.1, read on the forward strand.
GCTATGTAATTTTCAATGATTTCTGTAGTTGGGGATTGGCAGAGAGAAAGCCATGGAAATAACAAGCAAAGTACAGAAATACGGAAATCTTAGTGGCTTTGGTTAGTGCTACTGACTACTGAGCTATGATTCCTCCATGTTACTCTAAACAATCATCGACTTCTGTATGATAATTCGATTTTCCGCATATGTGCATGGGAAAGAATTCGGATCCAAAATTTTTTATTAATTGCCAAATATTGGTTTTAGCATTGCTCTTTTTGTTTCCTTTAACCATAACATTTTGTAATTTACTTTGAAATGCATTTTACAAACTTCACTGATCTTTTACTTGCAATTCATGCATGCAGTGGAACGGTTTTCTCTTGGAGTAAGAAATCCTACTGCTTTTCTTGCTGGAGCAATGGTAAGTAATTGTATTGTACGGTTGTAGCCATTTCAAGTTGCTGTCTTCCTTCCTGTTAAATGTTGATTACTATTGGGTGTGCATCAATTTACCTCCAATTAGAGCTTGCCAAATATGTTGATCTTTTGATCATGGGTAAAATTTCTAATCGAGATTATTGGAGCAGCAGGAGCTGAAATATCTATGTAGATAGATAATCACTCCATTTTGTTGCAGGATATATCGCCGGAGTGCTTCTTTGCCGGCGTCTGCTGTGGTGGACTGTTAACTCTTCCAATACAGGTACTCGAAACAGGACATGATTATCAATTAAATGAGTGAACTCACATCCTAAACTTTGAGTCTTGATAAGAAAATATTGCAATCCTTTCCACCATTTCTGATATTTTTGAGTAGCAGAAGTTGCTTTTCCTCCCATGTTGCCTATATATCATAAAAGACTACATTTTTGAAAGATCATTACATGAGATGCACCTGGAAATTGTTTGTAACTTACTTGAATAATACATATTTTTACCTCAAATGCAATGCAGTTGGCAATCGGTTTCCTGCTGAGAGAACGCCCCGTCTTCGCCGTTGCAACTGTTGCAACTGCAGTGGTATGTATGCCTTTCTTCAGCCATGGTAACTAGAATGATTTTCATAAAGGATATTACAGTGGCCATGTTTACTACATTGGATTATAAATATGCTAAGGATTGAATAATCCCATGTAGTAATATTTACAGGGTATCTGGACAGTGTTTCCCTACGCTGTGGCTGCTTTGACAGCAGCATTTCTCTATCTGAGGCGTCGCTATTCAACTTAGCTTGGCTCTATTTATCCGAAGTAAGTCATCAAACTATGCTCTCTGGGCACATGAAAATTTTATATTTTATTTTTAAAATATTATATAGAATATGTATCATCTATTCAAAAAGATTACATACAATACTTAAGTGTTGAGTTATAAAATTTTATATTTTATTTTTAGAAATGTCAGGATTAGTATTGAGTTATTCACTGGGCTGGGCTTCTGGAGATTGGTCCTGACCATAATGGGCTTGCCATCGGTCCAGGTCTCTCAGCCCATTTAAGAATAATAATAAAATAAATGAATTTATAGTCTTGTTCTATCACCCTAACTTAAATTAGATCGGACTGAGCCTGCAATGGTTCAACGAAGATACTAATAGTAAATTAATAGTATTGAACAGGTAATTCTGTGAGATGATATATGTATGTTATGGATGTGCTCTTTTTAGTGGGAATTTTTTTTTTTTTTTTTTTTTTTTTTTTTTTTTTTGTGTGTGTGTGTGTGTGTGTGCGTTAAAAAGAAATTAGAAGATTGTATAATAATAATAGTAATAATTTAAAAAGAAATTATCGAATAATTTAGTAAACATCAAAATTGGGGTATTATCAATTGTAATAGCCCAATAAATATGGACTGTCTGTGTTGTGATCAAAGCAACAATTTATAATTTAGAGTTTAGAAAGAGAGAGAGAGCCGTTGGTTCCAAGAAATGCTTATGTATTCTTTTTGCCAAAATAAAACATATATTTTCAAAAAAATTAATCTAAAACATATATTAATTATTTTTATTTTACATTCATAATTTTTTATATTTCATATAAAAGATATATATTGAAACAATTTCACAGAAGAATTAGACAATGTTCAAGAAAATAGAGATAGCTTTAGTTGTATATGGTCTGGTGTGGGTGGGGACACTCACTTACATTCACATGTTTCAACCAACATTTTATTTATTTATTATTGTTATTATTTTATCAACAAACATTATGGTAGTTGAATTTCATTTTATTTTTTCCCTTTATTGATAGAGAGAGAGAGAGGGTACACTACATCCACCCCACCCACATCGGAAGAGCTGACAGGTCCCAACTACCAATGAGCAACAATTAATTTAATTACCTAATATTCAGGCTCAATTTATATTGACAAATTTTAATTTTTAACATTTGATTAAATACCGAGGGATGTATTTGATTTTTAGATTTTTTGTTTTCTAAAAAAATTAATTAAATATCTATTTATTTATATTATACTATATTTGAAAACATTGTATTCATACTTGTTTAAATCGAGTCAAATAATTTTATCATTTTAAAATTCAAATCCAAGCTCTAAACTTTAGGCCAACAGCTTTTTCTAATCTCCAGACTCCATATGCTTAGGTAGAGGTTAGATTATTTTTTCTTTATTTTTTTAAGGGTAGAGGCTAGATATGATTTTTTAAATTCTTCTAGGATTTTGGAAATTTTAGATAAAATTAAATATTTAATTTAATATTTTGTAAAAAAATTATTATTACTATTGCTGTAAGATGAAAAAATAATGACTTTGTATGTTTAGTGTTTTGATTTGAACTTTTTTTTAAAAAATTTTTATTTTAAATGTGAGTAAATATTATTTGTGATAAAATATTGATTTGATTTTGAATATTTTATAAAAATATTAGTAGATTTTGAATAAAGTAAAATTTTAACTAATTTAGATTAAATTAAGATTATGTATATTGTAGCTTATTTGAGGGAGACACGTCCAAGATACAATCCATTTCATTATCAATCTTTCTTTCTTGCACTTATTTTCCTTATTAGCTTCCCTGCATGTTATTTTCTTTATTTTGCTTATTTTTGTCCATCTTTTTTTACTTTTCTTTCTTCTTCTTCTTTTTTTTTTTTTTTTTTTTTCGTTTCTTGCTTCTTTCTTCAATTTTATTTTTTTGAATGCGGCTGTCGATTTTTGAAAAACAATTAACAATTAAAGAAAAAAAAGAAAAAAAAGGTAATAAATATTCCACATTAGTAATGAGTAAATTTAAAGAATAACCTAAAAATGTGAAAATGAATTTACTAGATGAGGAGAGTACAGAAATAAACCTAAAAGTTTAATTTAATATTTTTTAAAAAAATAAATAAATAGTAAAGGTACTGAGGAAAAATCAATCAAAGATATCCTAAAATACCTCTAGTCGGACTATTTAGAAGAGGAAGGAGTATAATATTATAAATATATTATCCCGTCACAGTGAGATGTACTTATTATATTATTTGACTCTTGTTTTTTAAAAAAGATATATTTTTTATTCTTATAAAATATCACATTATATATTCTTTTAATATTAAATTTATCAAAAATAAAATAAAATAAATAAACCCAATTTTTGAATGCAAATATAAATATATAAAAGTAAAAGAGTGTAAAAGTTATTTTATTTTTGACATTAGTGTCATTAAAAGGTTTGACCACTGTCTTTCCTTCTTTCAAATGTCCTCTTCTGCGTTAAAGATATATATATTTATATAGAGAGAGATATTAAGGCAATGGGTGGTCATTGATTCGTTCGTTCATTCCTCATGCAACGCGAGGCAGGAGGTGCTGTTATTTAGTTGGGGCTTGAATTTTGAATTTGCTTTTTTAATTAAAAAACATAAATTTTAAAAATTTATAATATGATATAAATAAATATTAATATATTTTTTTAATATAAATTTAACTTTAAGTATAATACTCATTCCGTTTCATAACTAAAAATATAGTATTTTTTTTAATACGATTTTCATATATATTATCTTGAAAAAAAATAAAAATAAAAACCTTAATAAAATTTATACAACTATAAATAAAAAATAAAAAATAAATAAATTTTAAATAGGTAGTGTAAACTAATAAATTATTAATAATAAATTATGATAGTATTTTATTATTTTTATATTAATAGTATTATAGATATTTTATAAATATAAATCAATACGTATGATTATAAAAAATTTCGAATATGTATTTAAATATTTTTAGTATTGTATCACTTTAAATTATAAAATATATGAATATAATATAAAAAATAAATATATTTATTTATAATTAATTTAAACTTGTTTTATAACTGAAAAATTTTAGATAAAAATATTAAAAAATAATAAAAATAAAAGAATTTTTGAGTGAATTATAATTAATAATTTAATTAAATTAATTTATATTTTTTAATTATATTTAAAATAACTAAATTATTAAAAATAAAAAATATTATTTTTTCTAAAACGGACAAAAAAATTAAAAAATAAGAAACAAAATCATCTGTGTATGACAGATAGAGTAATATATTATATATATAATGAATACAAATAATCTGAAAATGAAAATAAAAATGGGAAAGAAAAAGTGCATGAAAACAAGGGAAAGACTACACTAAACACTACTACTACAGTCTACAGAAGGTTTGAATATGGCTGCGTGAGCTGCGTGGGAGGGAGTAGGGAGCGATATGTGGTGTACACAAACACCGCCCACAGCGTAACACCCCCCGCCACCCACCCACCCACCCACAGATATATATATATATATATATTCAGCCAGCAGTCCACCACACGCCTCCTAACCCTCATCAATACCCTCTGCTTTCTTTCTTCCTACCCACCCTCTTCTTCATCTGCATCTACCTACTCCTTCTTCTTCTTCTTCTTCATTTCTTTGCGCCATTCATTCATTCACTCCGCCATCGGAATCATGGCCAAGGTCTTCACGATGCAAGAGGTTTCCCAGCACACCTCCAGGGAGGATTGCTGGCTGCTTATCGACGGCAAGGTTATGACTTACGTTATTTCCATTTCAATTTTGTAATTCCAATTCCAATTCAATCAATCCTCTGTCTCTTCAACAATTGCGGTTCGTCGATTACGTTTTTCAAGCTTTTTGTGTTGGTTGGATCAATTTTGCGTCTCAATTTGAATATATGTTGTTGCTACTTGCTAGTGCTCCCTTCCCTGTTTGGATTTCAGAAGCAGAATTCAGATCTAGATAGAATTCCAACTGCACAAAGAGAAACAGTAGTATATATGGCTGACAAGCTTTTCCATACAGTCATGAGTCTTTTTTGTCCGTCTATTTATGTAACCGGATAGATTTTTCTATTGCTGCTGCAAGGTAGATTTCCTGTTTCCTTGTTGAACCTTTTACGGTCTTCTTTGAGCTAATTTCCCCACGTTAATCAATCATGATTGCCAGAGCTAAAAGTTTGTCTTGATACCCAAGGAAAAACACCTTAGTTTCATCGATAGAATCGTTTCTTCCAAGGTTCCGATCAAATATTATATAATGATGACGATGGAAGACTACCATTCTTTTGCAATTAATTAATCTTTTCTCATAGTTTTCAATTTGAATTCCGAGGAATTTGTTGGTTACCACAAACCGTAGCTGGTTTCTGACTGAGCATTAATTCATTTATCATCTTGTAATTGTTGGAGCAGGTTTATGATGTGACCAAGTTCCTGGAAGACCACCCGGGCGGGGACGAAGTCCTGTTGGCTTCAACTGGTATTTCCAACATTCCATCAGATCAAATTACATTACTATTCATTAGGAAACTAATTGGATTGAATCACAGTAATGGTGTTGTGTTGTGCTTGATTCAATTGCTCTGCTCGCTATGGCGATTGATTGTTGTTGTGTTGCAGGAAAGGATGCCACCGATGATTTCGAGGATATCGGACACAGCGATTCTGCAAAGGCTTCGATGGAAGAGTTCTACATTGGTGACATTAATGCATCGAGCATTCCATCGAAGAAGTCGTACGTCCCTCCCAAACAGCCTCTCTACAACCAGGATAAAACGTCCGAGTTCATCGTCAAGCTCCTCCAGTTCTTGGTTCCTTTGATCATTTTGGGCGTCGCAGTCGGCATTCGCTTCTACACCAAAGCTGCAATCGCCTGAAGGGGTTTCGTCTAATTGTATCGTGGTCGTCGTCAGATTCATCGACATTGGCAATAATTCAGTTTGGCTATTGTTCTGCGGAAGCATTGTGATGTAGTAGTACTTTCTTGGTTTTGTTTATCTGAAACTTAAAGCCAAAAAAAGAAATATTTATGTCAAGGATTTCTTGGATTGAACTTTGAAGCCGGTTGATATATTGTTTTTTAATGGTAGGATGTGTTTGATACTTACTTGAAATATTGAATGCAATCGATCAGGTAAAAGAAGTGGCTGGCTCAGGTAACAGAGTGTGCATATTGAACTTAAAAGGTCATTTCAATTTACGCCAATACTTATTTTACGATGCAAGAAAAGTCCAATGTGAGGTTTAATCAATCAACTGTCTAATTTATGAATAAATAAACTAAATTAAAAGAAGAAGCTACGGTCACATCAACATATTGAAAGAAAAAGTGAACAAAAAAACACAACCACAACACACAACATACACAAAACGTAGTGCTCCACCACGAGGGAACCCACGCGGACATTTTATATTATTATTATTATTATGGAATCTATTGTTAATAAAAGAAAAAAAGATTAAATTATATTACGTCTTTGTATCTTCAAAAATATGTTTACTTTATTTGTATTTTCTTATAAAATGCAAAGAAAATGAACTCACCTTGGAACGGAAAAAGTATTGGATTAGGATACAATAACGTAAGTACAGCATAAAGGGAGAAGTACTAAAGATTATATAGCTAATACAAAAAGGGTTTGTTCCTTTAAATTCATTATTATTATTATTATTATTATTATTTATTGTACAATAACATATTTGCTAATAAAAAACATAATTATTCTCTACATAAAACATTACACTCAGAAATTATTTTATCTAAAGTTAATTTTTTCAAAAACAATAAAAAATCAAAACACTCATAATACAAAAAGAATACATCTAAGAGATTTACTCGAAGAAGAAGAAGAAGAGGGAAAGGCATTTGAGATTTGAGACATGCACGATTGGCAAAGCGAAAAACGAGCAAGAAATGTAGTAACAATTTTTTTAATCAATAATGCAAGAAGTTGAATTACATCACATTACATGTTCCTACTATGTCTCAACTTACAGTGCTTCGACGGAGACGACGACGAATCCGCGCTATGTCCGAATCCAAAAATGCTCCCAATGAGCCTCCTCCCAACAATCTTCTTCATCGTCATCTTCATCAACTTCCCCGAAGAACCTGTCGTCTTCTCCATCATGTTCTTCTTCATCGACACGTGCTCCTTCTCCAGGTCGTTCAGCCGCATCCGCAGCCTCGCCAGCTCCAGCTTCAGCTCCCGATTCTCCCTCCGCAACGACGCGTAATTGTCCCGCGGCGACATCGCCGCGCTCAGCGCGCCGCTGCTAATCCGCCATGACTGCTGCACCGCCTTCCCATCCCCACCATCGTCGGGATACGAGCAGAGCAGCGCGTTCCGCAGCCGCAGCTGCTCGTAGTACAGCACCTGAACGATCGACTGCAACGGCAGCCGTTCGTTCTGCGCAGCATGCGCGCCGGCCTCCTGCGATAGCTTCTCGAAATTGATCACCTTGCAGAGCTTCTGCCTCTCGGGATCGCTTAAATTCGGATGAGCCTGCAGTCGAAAACGGCGTTTAATTTAGTCGAGCGGGCTGCAAAATTGATCGATCGAATAAGAATAATACGATTAGTATACTTACTTTGAGATAGACGTCGATCGCGCGGTACAGCCCGTCGTGCGCTGTCCGAGCATGCACAGGCAAGCTCTCGGCGACGGCGACGAACTTGTGGAGCTTTAGGTTCACGTCCGGGGCGATCTCCGCGAGGTAATTGTCGAGTAGCGTCGACACTTTGAATAACGCAGTTTGGGAAGGGGACGACGCGCTGTCGGATTCGAATAACGAGCCGTCGTCCATCCCGTCGTCGCTGTCGTCCTGCTGAGAAAAGTTTACGAGGATTCGGTGAACTGTGTCGACGTCGAACAGAGTATCGCCGGCGTGGCGAAAGGCGGGGATTAGAAGATCGTCGAGAGTGGCAGTGTCCAGCTGCGATCCGATCCGCCTCTCCAAGTTGAGGCGGCAAGCAACCGTGCAGTCGAGCGACACGGCGCTTCTCAACAAACCGAAGAGAAAGTTAACCGGAACGGCGAATTTCTCGACGGGCAGGAGGGTGATGATCGTCTCGACAACGAGCCTTTCATGGCCGGAGATTGAATCGGATTTCTGGCTCGATTTCTTGAGGAGTTCTTTCTGCGCGTAGCTCATGAGGGAAGCGCCGATGCTTTCTGGTCGAACGCCGCGGCACTTCATCGCAGCGATTACTCTTTCATACAAATCGATGCGAAGAACCGAGAGGTCTTCGATCCACCAGTCGCCTTCATTCTTCGTCTGCTTGCTCATGTGGAGTCGTCCCGAGCTGCTGTATTCCAAGCGGGAGAAGCTTGACGCGATCTGTTCGACGCAGGTTTTGGAGGCAATGGCGTCGATGCATCTCGTCACGATTTTGAGACTGTCCGCGAGCGGGAGAAGGGTCTCGCAGTGCTGGAGGACTTCCACGCACATTTCTAGGCTCTTGATCACGACGCTGTGGAGATATTCCTCTGCCCGGGAGTTGAGGTTGTTCTTCGAGTAGTCTTCGGTCATTTCGAGGTAGTCGGAGACACAACAGAGATGAGCGACGTTGGCTGCTGTAATCTCGAAATTAACGCCGTAGCAGAACTGCGCCGCGAGTTCGAATGCCTCGGGACCTCCCGGCAGGCTGACGAGCTCGATCCTGGAGGCATTGGTGTCCCTGCAATGCTCCGAAACCAGCTTCCGGATTCGTCCGCTTCGCGAGACAAGAGGGAACTGCAACGTCCAGATTTACGTTACAATGCAACATAAATGTGGAGAGACATTATTGCAAAGAAAATACTAAATATTCACTGTGATAATTAATTTTTCGTTCAAAATATTATATGCCGAACATCTGATTACGTCGTATAAAACAAACACGTTTTCAATTTTAATTTTTTTTACCATGTCAAGACGTCAAGCCAAAATCCAAACTTTAAGGGAAGACAGCAAGCGGAACATCACCTTATGAAGGGAGAATGTGGCACCATCCACTTCAATAATTATATCACTTGGAACATCCCGAAACACCCTGCAAACACCATACCAGCCGCAGTAATTAAAACAAGTTTAACCAAGAATAATTAATCCATTAGTATAATGTAAGAAGGATGGAAGTCAGAGGTAAAAGGTATTAACTCTGCTTCAACCTTGCTAATTCAAATGTAAAAAATTAATAATGGATCAAGCTTGAGCATTCAAGGGTCTAAAGATTTTGTCCTAAGTTTTGTATGAGAATATATATTAAACTGAAACACACACATATAAACATCCAAGATGATGCAGATAATAGTATCAGTAGGAAACTTCAATGATCATCCCACAAATTTAATCAAGCGTATGAAGTAACAGAGCCTAAATTCCAAACTCAAATTTCAATCCACTTGAAGAAGAAGTAGAGAATCCTGTCCAATCACTTTCATAGTACCATGAAATGAAATCCCTATAAACTCAGCATCAATCAACCAGCAACACAGATATATATATCTAGAGAGAGAGAGAGAGACAAAAAGGCTAACCATTCAGTGCGGCGGTGGGGAGCAGAGGAGGGAAGAAGGGTGTCCATGGAAGGGAAGAGCTCCTAGTGCTGAAAGAAATAATGGCGGTGGGAGAGAAAACGAGAATGAATGTGGGTGGGGAATAGAAAGAAAGAAACACCAAAACATGAAACAAAGTGAGGATAGAGAAAGGTGTCGATGGAGAGGGATATCATATATGTCGCAGCTGGCAGTGTTCTTTGGCCACTTTCGTCGAACAGTTTGTGTGCATACAGACATTGCAATCTGTCCATCCAGAGGGACCTCCCTCTCTCCCTCCCTCCCGTGGGTCATCCCATCATCTTCCATTCGGTTTTCTACCTTTTTTTCTTTTCCTAAATCCAATACACACACAGGCTCGTCACTTTACCACTGATGAATTTTGAATGGCCGTGAAAAGAGCTTCCTTTTTCCTTGCTACCTCTCCCAGCCACCATTAAAGTCAGGAACTTGGAGCAGAAAAAATGGGGGGAATTAAACGGCGCAGCCCAAAAAGGAAGGGAGATCGAAAAGTCGGCGGTATGTAATGTGTTTTGACCGACACTCACAGAATCTGTCTGTCCTTCGTCGGATCCAATCATTGCTTCACTTTTGCACACCTCCCATTTTCGATTTTCCATATGAAGCCGAGCTTTCTCACCTTACCTTTTCTCATGCACCAAAGGTACGTTTTTTTTTAAAAAAAATTATTATTATTATTATTTTTTTTATATAAAAGAATAAAAATAAAAATACGACCAGAAGCAATGGTGTTTATGGGAGGAAGTAACTATGAATAAAAAATAAATATATATTTGAGATTCATAGAACATGAAATAATTCAGTTGTTCTTTTATATTTTATATAATAATTTTCAACCTCAAAGATTTTAAAAAAATAGATAGAAATAAACTCATCAAACAATTCATCCTATTTATTCACGAAATTTGAACCGATTAAGATTCTAAAGTAATAGAACTTATTTTTCCACCCATATAATATAGTAGTAATACAATTAATTTGTTCCTATGTTAAAAACCAGTATTTGTAGGTCATGTGTTGCAATAAGTATTCAATACAAAACTTTTTGTTATTATTTCCATAAGTATTCAATACATATTAATTATCGAGTCAAATGTGGAATGGGCAGTGGCAAGTCATGTTGGGCCATATTTATGACATGGGCCCCGCCCCACCTATCATCCAAACCCTCCAATTATTTCATCATATGCTCCAATAATATATATATATATATATATATATATAATAAATTCATTATTTTTGTAGTCACACGAATAAAATCTTACTAGTTGTACCGTATGATGTATGTAGGTCGGCTTGTACTATACTCTACTTCTTTTCAATATCAATATCAATATAAAAACAATGTAATAAAACTTCCAAATGAGACACAGTCTATAAATTAAAATTTCTTCTATTATATATAGTGAAAGATCAAAGAATGAATGAACCTGCACAACTCATAAATGCATCAGTCATATCCTATCCTATATACTAATAGGTAACTATTAATAAATAAATAAATAAAGAAATTGGAAGAATGCGACGGAGTGGAGTGGAGTGGAGTGAATCAATCAAGATGCATGTGTGATGTTAATGTTATACCTCCCTCGACACCAATCTGTTTTCCCAAAAGACAAAAAACTAATATGGACATTCTCATCTATCAATTTTATTTTCATTTTTTAATCTTGCAACCCAATTCATGTGATTCATGAAAATGTCTTACTCTTGGAAAATATTTTGGGTTCCCTGTCTATCTATTCAAGGTACGTATATTTGTGCATGTGGGGCACTGAAAATAAATATTAATTACAATATTCATTTTATGTTTTGGAAGAAAGTCCAAAGATGAGCAGCCAGCCCCATATCTACACAAAAATATGATCCAAATTCAAATAATTGCATCTACCCATTCTTGATTTGGCATCCCTTACTTTGCTGTTTTTACTATAATATCACCTCTCTCTTTATACTTATATATTTATCAACACTTCAAACTCTAATATCTCAAAATTTTTAGTTACTTTAAACTCTACTATTTCAATTTATTTTTTTTACTTAAACGAAACTTTGCATTTAAATTTAAACTATTTATTTGATTTTTAATTATAGTAATGCTTTTTTTATTTTTATTTTTTTATGATATTTTATATAAAAATATATTTTTATTAAAATTTGTATCCAAGTATAAAATTAGTTTCAAGTGCAAACTATATATATATATATATATATATAGATATTATACTACACTCTCTTTACTTTGTAATTGGGTTCAAATGTTTTACTAATATAGTTTTCATAATTTCTATAAAAATACGCCATGTATCATAACATTCAAATTATTTTTTAAATAAAACTTTAAAATTATAACCAAATAAAATAAGCACACATTTAGATTTTTTTTACAAAATTTGATTTTAGAATTATTCAACACACATTTGTTTAATTGTATTTTTATACATTTATTTTTACTATATATTTGTAGTAATTTATATGATGTCTTAGTTTTCTCAATTTCTTTATTGTGCAATACTTTTCATGAAAAACATCATATATATTAACAATTGTTCAATTCAGAAAATAAAATTCCAACACAAATTCAAAAACAAAATTGTTTACTTGGGATTGACTTTGCATTTTGATTTAAAGAATAGTCTACGAAAAAAAATACTATTTTAAGTATGTATTAAATTTTAATGTACATATAGAGAGTTTCTTATATGTTTAATATATTATATTATATTAAATATTTATTTATATTATATAAATAAGTATTTTAATTTATTTTTTTGTTACTTTTTTCTAAAATAATAAAGAGTATGTTTTTTTAGCCAAGTTTTCTCAAATTTTACGATTTGAACTCTATCTACATTTTTCACTATCACAAAACATCGATAGAACATTATTTTCATACCAAATTGAAACCAATTTTTTTTTCCAAACTCGTGAAAAAAAACACACCCAAAATATCGAATCACAATCAAAGTCGATAGTCCAAAATGCAAATAAATGTACCCATCCAAATTGTTTGATACCAGTCCAGAAAATTTAAATGGAAGTCTACACACACACCTTAAATAAAATAGATAAAAGTATTATGAACAATTAAAAAAATGGAGTATATATTCAGACTAGAGTGCCAAGTGGCAGCGAGTGCGGGCGCAGCAGTCAATTACATTTACAGTGAGATTGCGAGTTGCTCATCAGATTGCAGAATCAACAGCAGCAGGAGCAGCGACACAGGAATTTTAGTATATTCATGTCGAAGATCGATAGCCGCTATCTATAATTGTGCTTATGCTCTCCTAAGTAACCGCAATTTATGCGCGTAAGTTCTGGTGGCAGCACGGGATTTAGGGATTCCACACGAAACTCCCCATGTGCCCATGTTCATTTTGATTAATTAGTATTCCCCGAATTCAATCACTGATTATACGACCATGAGTTGATTATTTCGATCTAGTGTTCTTTTTGGGTTTTTTTCCCTGCGGAATCTTGTGTCGAAGTTTTGGCTTGTGCTGGGTTAGTTTCCGTGAGATACTCTTGGTTTTTATGTTTTATTTTTATACTGTTTGAAATTGTTGTTTTTTCACGTTTCCGAAATTGGAGGAAAGGATTATTTGGTCTTTCGCTGTTTCGAATTTTTTGGGGAGCGCTGGTTTTCAGTGTGATTTTGTTTGCTTTTTCTTGAGGTCTTCTAGGTAAAATGTATGAATAATGTGAGGATGTTGATTCCTCATAGTTGTGATTCACACGTGGAGCCTTTGGTTCGATTACTTTTTCTGGATGACTTGTGGTCTATGCTTTTGATTTTAGTTCCTCATTTGAATGATTTTGATGTGACTGCAATGCTTGCACAACTCATTCTGAAATCATGGTTTGTGTGGCGGCCTTTGGATGGATTTTACCGGAAACTGTGTATTATTAACTTTGGAATGACGGAAAATAAAATGCCTTTATATATACTGGTTAGCGGGAGAGGATAAGTTGCCTTAATTAACTGATTTCTTTTGATTTTCCATGTAGAAACTGTCTAATTAGCTTTGGATTAATGTGATAAGTTGCCCTAACTGATATTTTTGACAATTTGATTTGCATCTTGATTTACTATGGTTTATTGACTTACTTTTGTTGAATGTTTTTATTGTCTCAAATGAATATGGGAACATTTTTTAAATCTTGGGTTTGTTTCTTTGTCAGTTAGTTTGTTGCTGTTTGGCATATGAATTGACAGGGACATGGTGTTATATAATATTACTGAGCAATATTGTTGTGTGATCAACTTTGTTGTTGGCTATGTTCACAGGAATTCAAACCCATAGCATTTTTGGGGATTAATCATGACTCGCAGAGGTAGTGGCTATGAAGGCATAATTATGTCCCGTAACACTAATTTCAGCATTGCTCATGGAGGTCTTGAATCTGGAGTTTCTACTGATCACAAGATTTCAACATTTGATGATGCAAAGCCTGGTATGGCTTCAAATACTGCTGTGCATGAGCTACTCGAGTGTCCTGTTTGCGCTAATGTGATATGCCCCCCAATTCAGCAGGTTCATACATACCTGGTCTTGCCCGGATGTATATTTGTGTTTATAATTACCCGATATTGGTTTCAGAAGATACATTTATATCTGTGGATCAGGGCATATAATGTCAAAGTCAGAATATACTGCCGAATTGTTGATTTTTGTGGTGGTTATATTTATTTTAAGGTTGGAACCAATTAATGCAAACTTAAAACAAGACTGGAAAATTAAATTTAATATGAGCTGTGGATTATAGTTTAAAATCTTTCATCTTGTTTCTCTATAGAAAACATTTCAAATTGAGTTACTGAAGGCAATATATGCTATCAGGATTGCTGCTGTCGAATTCTTTATGTTTTGGTACCGGTACCTTTTAATACTTATTTATATGTGAAAGAAGGTTAAATTTCAGTTAATTGTGCTTTCTCTTGTATTGGTTTGACAATGCTGACAATAATCTAATTTATACTGTCTTATGGACTACTCTATCAGTACCGTAAGTTTGCTTACTTAAACAGAAGTTACCATATTTGATATGAAGCTGGCATCGACACATTTTATATATTCCCGGTATTAATTGTTTCCAGTTGCGGTGTCCAAATGGCCATACCCTCTGCTCCAAGTGCCAATCAAAAGTACATCATTGCTCTATTTGTCACCATGAGCTAAGGAACATAAGATGCTTGGCCTTAGAGCGAATTGCAGAGTCTCTTGAATTGCCATGCAGATATCGAGATCTTGGCTGTTCAGATATTCTCTCTTATCAAGGCAGGCTGAGGCACGAACGCTGTTGTAGGTTTCGCCCCTACAATTGCCCTTATGCTGGAGCTGAATGTCCAGTCACTGGCGACATTCCGTTTCTTGTGGCACATCTAAAGAGTGACCACAAGGTCGACATGCACGATGGATGCGCTTTTAACCATAGATATGTCAAGTTGAATCCACAAGACATTGAAAGCGCTACATGGATGCTAACTGTAAGTGTCACACTAGCTACCTCTTAAAATGTTTCTTCATATAATTATTAGCATTAGGCTGGAATCCGGAGTAGAATCTTATTTGTTCATCATTCTGCTTGCAACCATATCTTGAATCGTTTATAAAACTTATTGCAGGTATTCAATTGTTATGGCTACCAATTCTGTTTGCACTTTGAGGCATTCAATTTAGGAATGGCTCCGGTGTACATTGCATTCATCCGGTTCATGGGCGATGATTGTGATGCTAGGAAGTTTGCATACAGCTTAGAAGTTGGCGCAAAGGGCAGAAAGCTGACATGGCAAGGAATTCCTAGGAGCATTCGCGATAGCCATACAAAAGTGCGTGACGCCATGGATGGGCTAATTATTCAGAGAAGCATGGCACTCTTCTTATCAGGAGGTAACAGACAAGAGCTGAAGTTGAAAGTGGCCGGGCGTATATGGAAAGAACAAACAAAGGAAGCGGCAATAAGGGCGCCGCAAGAACACACATAGGATCAGCCGGGCCGGGCCCGGTGCGGCATCGCCTGTTTTATCCATCTGTACATGAAGTGCACAACAATGTGGGCTAATCTTTTAACTGATTTATAGCTCTAACAAGATAGATATATGTCTGTCTGAAATTGTACAACTGGTTTAGGATTCCTTTATAGTGAATTCTTACACTCGGCTTTTGATAAATCTTTGAGAAGTTTCCTTGTTTTCGCGTTTATTATATGCTCTGCTTCCATTTCATTGGAATGGTTAAAAGGATTTGTCTTTTTATTTTCTTAAACGCTACTATTTAATTATTTAATTTTAGCGCCACGTATAAAAGTAACCTTTTTCACACTTCTGTCGTCGTTAGCAAAAACGAATGCTTTGCCGCCACATTGAAGCCCTCCTCCGGCTGCCGAAACTCTCCGCCGCGCTACTTTCCCAGCTCCACTGTTTCCTCCTCAAAACCCCAATTGACCACCATGGCTACTTCTCTGATCGTATCCTCTCCATCGATTCCTCCGCCTCCGCCTCCCTCCACCACGCGCGCAAGCTGTTCGACTCTTCGGCGATTGCGCCGTCGCCGGTTTTTCCGTGGAACACGCTAATCAAAGCGTATTTGAAAAGTTCTGCTGCGGTAGAGTCCGTCAAGCTCTTTGTGGAATTCCTTCGCGTGTATGCTGATCTCAGACCTGATAATTTTACTTATCCAGCAGTTATCAAGGCGTGCGGGCGGTGTTCTATGCTTGGCGTCGGTGGATCGGTGCATTCGATGGTTTTCAAGGCAGGTTTTGGCTTGAATTCGCATGTGAATAATACTCTCTTAACTATGTACGGCGACTGCGGTGTCGTTGAGTTTTCCAGGAAAGTGTTCGACGAAATGCGCGAGAGAGATCTGGTGTCTTGGAGTTCGATGATCGCTGTTTATGTTGATTGGTATGAAAATCTGGATTGTTTTACAATGATTTACACTTCTTGATTTCTTTGTTTTTTACGTCCCTCAATTGCAGAGTCACATGAAAATTTGGTCCGAGCTAAATGATCTAGGTTTTTGGTCTGCAGCAAACGTGATTTGGAAGGCTTGAAGATATTTAAGGAGATGATCACAGTACATGTGAAGCCAAACTTTGTAACTTTTGTTACTTTGGTTGCTTCTTGTACGAACCTCCTCAACATTCAGCTAGGAAAAGCAATTCATGCATATATGCTTGTTTATGGTGTTGAGTTCAATGTTATCTTGGGCACAGCACTCTTAAATATGTATGCAAAATTTGGTCATTTAGAGGAAGCCTCCTGCATTTTTCATTCCCTCAGTGAGAAAAATCTGCAATCTTGGACAGTTATGATTTCATGTCTTGCATACTGTGGCCGCGGAGAAGAAGCACTATCTTTGTTTAAAAGAATGGAAGTTTCAGGCTTGAGACCTGACAGCATGTCATTTTCGGCAATACTTTCTGCTTGCAGTCATGGAGGTCTTCTGGATAAAGGCCGTGAGCTCTTTAAGAAAATGGTGAATGTCTACAATATCAATCCCACAATGGAGCATTATGGATGTATGGTTGACTTACTTGGCCGAGCGGGAAAGATTGATGAAGCTTATCACTTGATTAAGAGCATGCCGATGAAGCCGAACTGTGTCATTTTAAGGAGCTACATCAGTGCTTGTAAGCGTAACAGCCGTGCTCTTTATGCTGACAGATATTTGATGCAACTTCTTCTTGAGATAGAGCCCAACCTCGGATCCAACCACGTACTTGCTGCGAGTGTGTCCTCCGTGACTGGGTTCTGGGAAGACATGGATAGAATGAGACATGACATGAAGAGAAAAGGGTTGAAGAAAGGTGCCGGTTGCAGCTGGATTTGAAGAAATGATCAATTTTCTTGCCTTTGGGATTTGCTCTGGTGAATGCGGATGCTTTTGGTATGGCATTGGCGCGTAAAGTAATTCTTTCTTCTTGCGGATGCTTTTGGTATGACATTAGCAGGAATGTGTGCTGCGTATCATGACAGTGCAATTTGATTTATCCGAATGGATGTTGATTTACTCTGGACTTGTTATTTTCGTTAGGGGGAGGGAGCTATGAGTTAAAGGTGGTTGCAGCTGGAAGTGGGTGCATACAGTTGGATGATGTATCTAATCCTACAACTATAATCCAAGAAATGGCTGGTTCTCGACCTGAAGCATATATATACACTGGTACGTTTAAATTTTTACTTGTCCCTGCTTAATTTCTAAGAAAATTTTAACTAAGAATGTACGAGTTTACTTGTGGAGCGGTTTGATTTATTTGGGTGAGTTGGCAATAGAATATTTTTAAATTTGAAGTAAACTCAGTTCAATATATTATGTGGTAACAGTATTGAATCTTGTCGATTATTGGAGTAATTAGAGGATGCCTTCCTAAGGTTGTTTTAACTTTAAGCCATGGAGTTTGGGCTCTAAAACTCCACCAGTAAGCAAAGAATTGGGCTCATGAAGGATAGTTTAGAATTTAGAGAAGCCACATAGGGTAGGAAGCTGTTCAAAGTAGGAGACAATCCCAAATGTAAGAAACTACGAACGGAAAGAGGATTGTAGTGTAGTGTAGCGTCTCTAATTTAATTCCACAATCCAAGGCAGAGAAGAGAATGGAGAATGGAAAATGTTGGAATGATCCTTTCTTATTGTAGTTTCTTGAAATTAAGGAATAAGATTTATATTTACACGCCGAAGCCAACAAAAGACTAATCGATGGTATCTATTAGGGTCCCAACCAAGTAAGCAAGCCCTTATTGAAATTTACTCAAATATAATAAGTTGGAATGGAGAGTACTTAATTAATTAGTCTTTCTTGAAAATAAGGAATAAAAATTTAATCCCAAGTTTGTTTATTTATTTGTTTGACGAAGACGTGAGGAAAATAAAATGAAACACGTGAATGGTTAATTAATGATGATAGTCTGTCTGATTTTATCCACATTGGATCCATGTGTATCTCAATCAATCTAAACATACAAATTTATTTTAACTATGTTTTACAATTTCTCTTTACACTTTTTAGATTATCTTTCTTGAGAATTTATTCAAGTAGTGTACTTCCAAGGATGGAGTATTTGATAATTCTGAGAATGAATAATATTTTCAACCCTCAATTCAATCTTTTATAGTACTAGTCTGTAATATATGCGCAAGTTGGATATTGAATATTCTTACCATACTTTGCAGCATGATACCTGCAAATTGCATAAATTAGGAACAGGAGGAGTCAAGAGTCTAAAAACCATTCCATGATGACGAAACTACTGGATAAGGCTTAGGGTTTCTCCACATGGTAGAATACTATATCTATGCAACATACAGTAATTAATTAATAACAATGACAGCACAGCAGCAGATTATTTAATTAGAGGATTATTTTAGTCTTTTTGTTATGATTTCAAGAATACATTCTTTTTTCTTTTTTTTTATATTTTCTTTTGGGAGCATTTCCTCTTGCTCTAATCTCCCCCTAGCTAGTAAGTATTATATTGGATGCATCCATCCATCCATCTCCTGATCTCCTCTCCTCCATTACCATTGGAGTACCAAAGTTATGCCTATTGCATAAAAATGTAGTCAAGTCAAGAATAATTAATATAATCAAACACCCTCCTCAAAGCAACACCAAATCCAAATACCATTGACAAAATCATACATTAATGCATGCCTGCCTGCCTCCCTGCCTAGCTAGCTAATTAAGTCCTTGGCTGCATTACACAATTAGACAAGTAACATTAATTAGCCAACACAATCGATCACTAATTAAATTTGAGTGATCTATATATGTATTAATTGTATGTAGTAGTAGATCAATGATTAATTAATTGTACTGGCTTACCACCGGAAATGATGATCCCTTATTCCCCAGCTCGCCGTGTAGAAACCCCTTCATCTCTTCGCCGCCGCTGTCGTTGTAATCTTCTGAGAAGATTCCGGCGGCGGCGGGGGCAACACGGCTTTGACGATCATTAGAGTAGATGGAGTAGAGCACCAGATAGGCGGCGACTCCCAAGGCGGAGACCCCGACAACGTAGTAGCTGAAGAGGATGTTGGCGAGGGACTTGGCCCGGTCTAGCGCCCCGGAGGCGACGTCACAGATGATGACGTCATGGCCGTCGTCCTTGGCGAGCAGGCAGCCCTTGGGGATGAGGGCCGGGGTGTAGAGCATGAAGCCGATGACGACGAGCCACACCCCCTGCGCCGCCACGGCCAGCGACCTGGCGAAGCTGAGCAGGAAGCTCCTGGGGTAGCGGATGCTGGCGAGGGTGGCGGCGAGGGCGGCGAAGATGACGAGCTGGAGGAGCCAGTGGTACTGGCCCTCGAGGCCGGCGTGGTCGGCGGAGTGGAGGTGGAAGAGGAGGAACTCCTGGGCGAGCATGACGACGCCGAGGAGGTGGGTGAGGGCGCCCGCGGCGGGGGGGTTGAGGCGGTCGAGGAGGAGGGCGAAGAGGGCGTAGGAGAGGATGGAGAGGGAGATGTTGGAGTGCTCGAAGTTGTGGAGGTGGTTGGCCGGGATGGTGGCGTCGGTGTCGAGCGGGTGGTGGCGGCGGGGCATGATGAAGAGCTCCATGGAGATGGAGGTGGCGGCGGCGGCGGCGATGAAGTAGAGCTCGAGGTGGCGGGAGAGGCGGGTGGGGAACCAGGGGAGGGAGACGTAGGTCTTGGGGCTGGCGGCGTGGATCCGGGTGTGGTTGAAGAGGTGCCAGAACCCGATGGTGCAGAACGCCAGCCCCGGCGCCACGTGTCCCCTGAAATTTCCCATTCTTCTTCTCTCTTCCTTTCTAATTTTGGTGAAGGAGGAAGCCGAGTGAAGCGGGCATTGGATTGGATTGGATTTATACGGAACAACTCACAAAGAAGGAAATATATGCTGTGGGTGACTTAACAGCAGCAACCCATGTGCTAACCATATTATTATTAGCGATAGGTTTCAGCAGGGAGTTAGTCCATGTAGGATATATTTAACACGTTCCAATCGTGATCATAATCTCAAAAATTTATAACAACCTAAAACCAAATAGGTGTTATATTGTATATAATAAAAACATCTATTGTTGCTGTATTTTATGTGTACCGATTTAATGTTTGGAGATAGGCAGAAAGAGTGATCTTCATCCTACTATCAGTGTAACACTAATTATATACTACATAGATTATTATCATAACATATATTATTCAATTTGGAGGAGGATGAAAATGAGAAATACCATGTGCATAATAGACGATTAATCTATAATACAAACAACATGGAATACAATTTAATTAAGATTTATGCTACTTCCTAGATGAAGTCATATATACAATTGA
The DNA here is from genome assembly GCF_009805555.1 of Andrographis paniculata. Taxonomy (NCBI): domain Eukaryota; kingdom Viridiplantae; phylum Streptophyta; class Magnoliopsida; order Lamiales; family Acanthaceae; genus Andrographis; species Andrographis paniculata. Next base: position 5,168,542 of record NW_026137614.1, read on the forward strand.
TTGAAGAACAACATTTGACATCACTTGTTGATCTTTGATTAGTCGAACAAATTTACAATAGACTTTGATCAACCGTTTGATTGAATGAATAGCATAGGTCACATATATAACAAAGATAAAATCAACTCGTCCAAAATATGCATGAATAATAATAATAATAATAAAGAAATTTGATCAAGTTTTGTTTTGAAATTTCTTTTAGTGATTCAAATACAATATTTTAATTGTTAATAATATAAAGAAGAAAGCATAGCATAGCATAGCATGATATTTGGTGTACCTAATCCTCTTATATAGACATTATTAAACTCTACATCAGAGATAACTATAACCCTAATTTTAGAAAATGAAAAGCTAATAGATTAATAAGGGAGGCTTTAAACCAATTCATTCATGAAATAGGCTTCTACCAAACTTTCGATTAATTGTTCATAATTTAAATATTTTATTTTAATATTATCTAATATTCAGAGTGTGTTATTGAACAACACAAGAAAAGAAATATATATTCAACTTATAAACATATATATATTAAACCATTACCCGACTAAGGGTATTTGCTTCTTTTTATCAAACTTATGTTAATAATAAATCATATTTATACTTGTAAATATTAGGTGTGTTTTATTTGTATTTGTCTCTCAACTGTGATATTTGTAAGAAAAAACATTGTATTTAATAATTTATAGAGATTGAGAATAATTGTAACAGAAACAAAAAAAAAAAAAGGCATAGGTGCTATCTCCGAATTTTGATTTATTAAAATTGAAATATTTTACCAAACACACAATTACATTATTTGTTTATTTGATTGTGATTTTAAATTAAAATAAAATGAAATGTTAATTTGAATTTTTGTTTAAATAATATTTTAACGTGATATTTTATAAAATAAAATAATAGATTTGAACTTATAAAAGAACAAAACATATACTTTTGGATTTAAGCGATTCATCATAAATTTTACTCTTTAAAATAGTATTAAATTCAATATTGATTCTTTATTAAGATATTACATCTAACGTTTAATTATATAAACTATTTATTTGTTATTGAATTTTTACTGTTTTTAAATTATTTTCCTTTCATGATATATCTAAACACACTCCACGTAACTGCCACACGACAATTACTTTTTTTTTCCATTGTTTACTAATTTATTTTTTTTCAATTATTCTTAAGGTGAAATCTTCGTAAATCTGTCAGAGAGAATCTTGTCATCGAACTCAAAAAGGTTAATAATAGTATTATAATGTAGTGATTACAAAATGGTAATAATAACATAATACTGTATTTTAATAAAATAGCCCTAAACAGTAAACAACAAACAAGTGAATATGATTTGATTTGATTTGATTTCATTTGATTTGTATAAATTTTGAATGTTAGGATTAATATATATTTATAATTAATAGTCTATAAATTTTTTAAAAAAGACAACTATAATAATATAATATACTCCTTTTTTACTAAGGGTGTGTTTGTCTGGGGGTTTGGATTTTGGATTAGGATTTGAATAGTAAAAATTTTGAATTTGAATAGTTGTATGATGTGATATAAATAGGGTTTGATGTGATGTTTTGAATGTAAAATTGATTTTTAGTATAATATAAAAAATGAAAAATAGGTGTTTGATTTGATGTTTTTGGGGGGAAAAAATTGGATGAATAGTGGAAATCCTTCGAAATCCTTCAAACAAACACACCCTAAGTTAATTGATTCTTTTTTACTAGTGATATAATTTTTTAATTAATAATATTTAATTAGTTAATAATAATTATATGTGATATTATTATTTTTTTATTTTTTAGTATTATATTAGTAATAAAATATATATAATATTTATATTATTTTTTAAATAATAAAATTTTACATAACAAAATCAAATAAAAAATTTTATTTATTTATTTATAATTAACTTAAAACTAATTTTTTTAAAAAAATATTTATACATTAAAAAAAAATTAGTGGATTATATGTGTAACAAATTAGAATTTAATTAAATTAATTCATAGTTGTTAAATATATTTAAAATAAATAATTTTATTAAAAATAAAAATAATAATTTTTTATAGAAAAAAAAAATCATATAAGGCAGGAGAATGAAGTATTATAGTAGTGTATAATAAAAGTTACTACTTTTACTTGTATATATATATATATATATAAAAATAAATAAATAAAATTATTTTAAGTTAAGCAGATCATTTGGGATATATGCGACAAATTTGACTCGCAATCACGCTTTTACTGCAATTATATATAATAATAATAATAAAGGTTACTAAATTGTAAATCGTAATTACAATTCTCGAGTCACAACAAATAAATGTTTCGGGACACTACTTTCATAGGTTTCTGTGACAACATTTCTTTTATTTCATCGTTTAGCTTAAACTAAACTAAATTATCTCGAAAGTAGATACTGACCAACAAAAAATAAAAAATGAATTAATTTCATAGACAGACAGACAGACGGGGCATTATTATCTAAGCGGCGCCGGACCTGATGAGCTAGGGTTTGAGTTTATGCGTGCCTTGTGCTGCTTATTAAGTATTACTGTTCTATTCATTTGTATTCTACTTAATTTATACACACAACATATAAAATATTGAAATTAAGACAGGGTGTGGTGTGTTTTTAGTGAAGTTTGGATTTGATTTTGAAATTTAAATTTAAATTTGAATTCAATAATATGTTAAGTAGAAAATAATTGTTGGCTTTCATGATTTTGAACAAAAACAATACTAATAAATAATAATACAAGACTATACTTAAACATTAAAGTTACAAGTATGGAAAACAATATAAAATTCTCCTGTGATTTTCTAAATTTGTCGAAAATCCTTTCTTGGTTATAGAATTTCATGCTATCTACTTGTGATTCAAACAATATTGTATAAGAAACTCTAGGTTAGTAATTCACGTGTTCAAATACAATTGCTCTTTGGGTCGCACTTGCACACTATAATGCAATAATCGTAAAGTCTGTTATATTGTTCGGTTGTGCTCATCTTAACGATTCTTGCTCTCCTTTATTAAGAGTCGTACTTTGGATGCGTGAATTGTAGTCGTCATCAATTACTAACGGAAAGAGTTTTCTTATACAAGATTTTAGAAAATCGTGAGTAAATAATATGAAATAAATTTTAAAATCGGGGAAGATTATTAGCAAAATTTGAAAATCACAGTCCAGTGTTTTTGAATGTAATTTACCAAGATGGTCCATATATCAAGTGACAAGAAAAGATATTAAATATTTGAGTGAGTAGGCACAACATACCATACCATAGATGATGTCATGTCATGTCACCAACAACACTACCATACGGAACACGTGGTGTAACCGGAATTACCAACTCACTTATTCAGTGGGTGTGTATGTACGAACGAACGATTGTTTTGTTGTATGTATACAAAGATAAGATATACATGCTCCCCATTGAATAAAACATACTACTATAATATATGTAGCTAGGGATGAAAATGTGAGAATCACAAACAAACGTCACTACGTAACAATATTTATTTATTTAATTAATAGGAGTTAATATCTATGATATACGTGTTCATTATAATTTATTCGGATTTAGTAAAATCTAAACTTAATTTTGTAAACATGTCCAATGTTCGAATTATGAAATCTCAACCCAACTAAGAATCTTTAAACAAAAATAAATAATTTTATTAATAAACAAATAGTATCCAACAAATAAAAATAAATATATTATACTCAGACAAATATCACTTTTATGTAGATGTTAGAGTTTGAACTAATGACCTCACAGTATTCTATAGTACACAGGACTACTATTATTATTATTATTATTATTATGGAATATTATTTTACCACCGCGCACATACATACGCAATTATGGGAATTGAACCCTCGACCTCATATTGCCCAAGGGAGTAACTCAAGCATTGCCTGCCTGCCTATATTATTCCCTCGCTCTATATACCAACACTGCACTTCTCTCCTATCCTATATCCTATGGTCGTCGTCTTCGTCTTCATCATCTTCTTCTTCTGCAACCATTCAATTCCCAAACCCTAACAATCCAATTGAAAGCTGTATATACATACTTTCAGCAGCAACATTAACGAATCATGGGGAACATGAGAGGGCACGTGGCGTACGGCTCCGTGTTCTTCCTGCAGGGGCTATGGCAGCTCCTCAACCACATCCACCTCCACAACCGGAACCCTAATTCCTTCACCACCCTCCCCTGGTTCCCCTCCACGTTCATCAGACACTCCGAGCTCCTCCTCATCATCGCCGCCTCCTCCGCCGCCATCCTCATGGACCTCTTCGTCGGTCTCCGCCACCACCAGCCGCTCGACCCCGACGGCTCCATCCCGGCCACGCACCTCCACAGCTTCGAGCACTCCATCATCGCCCTCGCCATCCTCATCTACGCCCTCTTCGCGATTCTGCTCGACAAGCTCCGCGCCCCGGCGCAGTACGCCCTCACCAACGCCCTCGCCGCGCTGGCCTTCGCCCTGGAGCTCCTCGTCTTCCACCTCCACTCCACCGACCACAGGGGGGTGGAGGGGCAATACCACTGGCTCCTCCAGATCCTCATCTTCACGTCCATGGCGGCCACTCTACTCAGCATCGGCTGCCCGAAGAGCTTCCTGGTGGCGTTCGTGAGATCCCTCAGCATCGTGTTCCAGGGGGTGTGGCTCGTGAACATGGGGGTCATGCTGTGGACCCCGGGGCTGATCCCCAAGGGGTGCTTCATGAATCGGGAGCAGGGGCATTTCATCGTCCGGTGCCATGGGGAAGAAGCTCTGATGCGGGCCAAGGCGCTGGTCAACATCCAGTTCAGCTATTACACCGTGGGGGTCACCTCCTCGGCTGTTGCCCTCTATCTGGCTATCTTCAAGTTCTCTTCTGGTTCTGGTTCTGGTTCTGCTCGGTATCACCAGATTCTTCAAGTGCCCAGATTTGATTATTCTGATTCTGATCATCATCGTGGGATCGTATTGATGGAAGACGACGACCATCACCACTGTGATATAATTCATAATGGGGTTGGAACGAATAAGGCCTGTAGTTTTCTGGGAAATCCAAATCCCAAGCCTGTAATTGCTTCAATGGAAATGGAAATGGAAAAGTAACTGTAGCAGATGATGGTGTGGATCAATGAACTGGATTGGATTTGGGTTGTGTGTCGTTTGCATTTAATTTCTGCAAGAAATTGGCCCATTACTTATTATTGATGCCACAATGGCATCAATATAATTTAATTATGTTACGAAAAAACATCTTTAGAAGTAAAATTATACACTCATCATTTTAGTGTACAGCACAGACATAAAATGCTTATATTCTATATATGAAACATCATAGATAATGGTATATATCAAAGATTTATTTTTTATTCATTATTTTAAAAATTTCACCACACATCAACTGCTACTAATCTATAGTTATAGAGCTAAGACAAAAGCAGAACAGATCACAACTTGTAGTGGGATGATAGTGATCTAGCTAGCAAGCAAGCAAGCAAGCAAACATGTACATAATCAAAACCAATCAAGCCTAGCTAATGATCTTGAATTCCATTCGATCTGGGCTCAGCGTTTGGCGAAGAGGGGAAACCATCGCTCTTGGAAGGAGGTGTGGTGGGAGGTCATGAACATGAGAAGCACAACAAGGGCCGCCACTCCCACCGGCGATCCTCCCACCCGGTGCACCGAATCCTTCTCCGGAAGCAGCCGGGACACGAGCCGCAAGGGGCCGGCGCGCTCCGGGTAGTCGTGGTCGGCAGACATAGACGACAGCCAGTGCAAGAAGAGCAGCAAGAGCACAGGGCAGACCATGAGCCCCAATTTGAAGTTGTCGATGATGTCCTCAAACATGGGCTCGTAGCTCACGTACCATGTCAGCAGCAGAAACAGAACCACCACTGCCATCAAGAACAAGAAATGGATTGGGATCGACACATCCGGCATATACTCGTAGTACCATGAGCTGTTCGTCTTGTACCCTCTCCCCATCCCTCCTCTAAACTTAATTTAGCTCATGAACACACTAACTAAATATATTTGGCCAAAAACACCTGAGTGTGCCTGCCTGCCTATAAAGGAATCACAAGTCATTTCAAGAACATTGTAGAACAACAATTCACTAATTATATATTTGCCTTTTTCTATTTTCTATTATATATATTATTATGACATTCATGCACTAGAAGTGAGGGTAGAAAAGTCACTTCACACACGTGGCAGATGATAACCGAGTCGGCCCCGTACGTACTTATTACATGGTGGAACTGAACTTACTCTTCAGTGACTAATTGGTGACAAATGTTACTCGTAATTATTAAAATTGTGTTTGTCTAATTGCATTATTGTTTAATGAATACGATCATGCTAAGGTGGACAAATGGAAATAGGTTTGGCTGGCCCGCGTATTAAATTGATCTTATTACAACTTTACATCTAATTAATAATTAATTAATGGCCATGAGTATTGAGTCGTGGTGGTATCTGTTATAGTATCTACTGACTTGATCTTGATCACATCTCGATATCACATCAATAAATTAAAAATAATATTGTCTATATTATTTGCTAGATTTTCTTTTTTTAAGGTTTTTTATTATGCCACCCCTGACCTGCCTTCCCGACAATTTTTCCTCCCCCCAATAATAATCATTGTTTAAACATAAAATATATATACAAATCTAGCACTTTTATTTTATTTTATTTTATTTTCACCTAACCTAATCTAAACCTAATTTAATCTTAATTATATTGTAGTATTCATTATTTGGGTCGTTACAGGTGTTGGGCCTGACCATTTAAGGCGGACCCAAAACATGAACTAATTTTAGAATTTTGATTCAAATTTAAATATTAATAATATTTTTTATTAAATATGTGCAAATAATAACAATTTCGTTTTGAAATTAAATTAAACAAATTTTTATTTAACTGTATATAAATGATCATTATTTTACTATTTATAGTAGTACTATAATTTTTTTATGAAATAATATTTAATTTCCTTTTATATTTAAAATAATACCACGTTTCACCTTAAATATTTCTAAAACTCAAAATAAAAATTAATTATAAGAAAACACATTCTTTATATTTTAAACCATATAGAAGACAGATATATATATATATGGAATAAAATTGAATAATTATAATGTTATTTATTAATGTAAAAATCATGTACATTATTTTAATTAATAGAATATGAATTATATACAAAATTGTTTGTAGCCATATTTAATTTGGATTTCTATATTGTGGGAATAATCCGGAGTGTTGCTCTGATAGAAGATTCTTTGATGTTTCAAATCGCCACCGTTGATTGCCTCAACTAGAGTTAGAGTTAATCAACGGTGTGGATGAAGTTGACGTATTGAATCAAGGTAGACGTTCATGTTTGACCTTACTTAGGTTGCTTTTAAATTCTTGCCACATTTCACGTGCAGTAGTCAATGCAACTCACGTTATTATATCGTGTATATATATATAGTCACAAAAATATATATCGTTGTAATATTATTATAGGATAAATATTAATTACTTATATTACTAACCACTATTTTAATATATTGTATATAATATATATTAGATAAATAAATATATATGTAGATGTGTGTGTAAGTGTGTATATTATAATATATAATATAGATGTATAGTATATATATATATATATACAAAGGTTTATATATATAATAACGATAGAGAAATAACAAGAGAGATAGGGAAAGAGACAAGTGAATTGAATGTAATTATTGTCATTCATTTAGATTGCATCAAACACATGTATTTATAGGTGAATATAAAACCTCACGCAGAAGGAAAAAGCATACATGGTTACAATGTAGCATCGTCGTAGGTGCTACGTATACAACACTCCCCCTTGGATGCTTTTATACAAAAAATGTGTCTTGTTAAAATCTTACTAGAAAAAAAAATACTGTGGAACAAAAAATCCTAGTGAAGGAAAAAGAGTACACCATTCTTATATTGATTCTCCCCATGATCTGAGCATTATTGGAGATCCCTGAACCGACGCATTCCAATTTTCTTTACCAGTTTTTCAAATGTTGCCGTCGACATTGCCTTGGTTAATATATCCGCCAAATTATTATTTGATCGAATTTGTTGCACATTAATTTCACCATTTTGTTGCAGATCATGAGTAAAAAAGAATTTTGGTGAAATATGTTTCGTTCTATCTCCTTTAATATAACCCCCCATTCAATTGGGCTATACAAGCCGTATTATCTTCATACAATGTAGTTGGGGAAATTTTATCGTCATGTATTAACCTGCAATTTTTTAGAATATGTTGAGTCATTGACCTCAACCAAACACATTCTCGACTAGCTTCATGTATTGCCAATATTTCAGCATGATTTGAAGAAGTGGCAGTTAAAGTTTGTTTCATCGATCTCCAAGAGATCCCTGTTTCGCCACAAGTAAATATATAGCCAGTTTGAGACTTGGCTTTTTGAGGATCCTATAAATATCCTGCATCGGCAAATCCAATCAATTCATATCGAAAATCTTTCGAGTAAAATAACCCGAGATCAATTGTTCCTTGGAGATAGCGAAGAATGTGCTTAATCCCATTCCAATGTCGTCGAGTAGGCGATGAACTGAATCTTGCTAATAAATTTACAGCAAATAATATGTCAGGTCGGGTGCTGTTAGCAAGATACATCAATGCACCTATAGCACTCATATATGGCACTTCTGGGCCAAGTATTTCTTCATTTTCCTCTTTTGGTCTAAATGGATCCTTTGCTTGATCGAGTGCTTTAACGATCATTGGGGTACTTAGCAGATGTGATTTATCCATCAGGAACTATTTTAGTACCCTTTTGGTATAATTTGATTGATGGATAAAGATTACACTTTCCAAATGCTCAATTTGCAGACCAAGGCAAAACTTAGTTTTTCCAAAATCTTTGATCTCAAACTCCTTTTTCAGATATTCAACAGCTTTCTGGATTTCATCAGAAGTTCCAATTAAATTGAGATCATCGACATATACAGCAATGATTACAAATTCAGACCCATTTTTCTTTATAAAAACACATGGATATATAGAGTCATTTATATAACCTTTTTTGGTTAAGCTTTGCTGAGACGATTGTACCACATTCGACCCGATTGCTTGAGCCCATACAAAGACTTTTGTAATTTGATGAAATATAATTCTTTTGGCTTTGATTTGAATGATTCAGGTATGTTAATCCCCCCTGGGATTTTCATATAGATATTATTGTCTAAGGAGCCGTACAGATGGGCAGTAACCACATCCATTAATCGCATATCAAGATTATTGTGTACTGTCAGGCTCACCAGATACTTGAATGTTATTCCATACATGACCGGAGAATATGTTTCTTCAAAATCAATACCCGGTCTCTGGGAAAAAGCCTGGGCTACAAGCCTTGCTTTATATCTTGTGATATCATTATTTTCATTTCTTTTTCTCACAAATACCCACCTGTAACCAACAGGTTTCACATTTTCCGGTATTTGGACTATAGAGCCGAATACTTGCTGTTTTTTCAATGAGTCCAATTCAGATTTAATTGCGTCTTTTCATTTTGCCCAATCATCTCTTTGCTGACATTCATCAACTGATTTTGGTTCATAATCCTCGTCATCTTTCATTATATCGAGTGCTACAGAATATGCAAATGCATTATCAATATTTGTTTTCTTTCTGTTCCAATATTTTCCACTGGTGGTATAGTTAACAGAAGTTTCAATAACTTCATCATCACTTTCATCAGCATTTTTAGTATCAACCTCTTCAGGAGTTGTACTGACCTTTTCAGGTATCCGATCATTGTTGATCTCTTCACCAGTATTTACAATTTTCTTCTTTCGTGGATTCTTATCCTTGGAACCCAACGGTCTGCCACGTTTTACGCGGACAGTATGCTCATTAGCACTCGGCACTTTCCCTTCTGGGATATTTATTTTGGCTGGTGCATTTGCTGCTGCAATATATGATTTCGTAACCCTTGCAACATCATTGAAACCATCAGGCAATTGATTTGCAATTTTCTGCAAATGCACAATTCTTTGAACTTCAAGTTCACTATGTTTCGTACGAGGATCAAATTCAAGTGGTGTTTTCCACAAAATTTCTTTTTTCAGCTGATTACTGTCTCCCCCTAATGTCGGGAAATGAGATTCATCAAAATGACAGTCTGCAAACCTTGCAGTAAATAAATCACCCATTGTTGGTTCAAGATATTTTGCGATCGAGGGTGATTCATACCCGACATATATACCCAACCTTCTTTGGGGTCCCATTTTCGTGCGTTGAGGTGGTGCAATTGGCACATAAACAGCACACCCAAATATTCGCAGGTGAGATATATTTGGTATTTTTCTAGAAACCAATTGAATGGGGGAATAACAGTGATAACTGGTCGGCCTTATTTTCACGAGGGCTGCTGCATGCAATATAGCATGTCCCCAACATGATACATGAAGTTTAGACCTCATCAATAATGGTCTAGCAATTAATTGCAATATTTTGATAAGGGATTCAGCCAGACCTTTTGCGTATGTACATGGGGAACAGGATGTTCCACAGTAATCCCAATTGACATGCAGTAATCATCAAATGTATGTGATGAATACTCTCCAGCATTATCTAGACGTATTTTCTTTATCGGATGATCTGGAAATTGTGTTCGCAATTTAATTATTTGTACAAGTAGTCTAGCAAAAGCTAGATTGCGAGTAGATAACAGACATACGTTTGACCATCGCGTTGATGCGTCAATTAGTACCATAAAGTACTTGAACGGTCCACATGGTGGATCTATTGGTCCACAAATATCACCCTGAATTCTTTCCAGAAAAGCTGCGGATTCAAATCCAACGTTTGTTGGAGATAGCCTGATTATTAACTTCCTTTGGGAATAGACAATACAAGCAAATTCATTCGGACTCAAAATATTTTTCTTTTTCAATCAGTGGCCATTTGAATTTTCAATAATTCACGTCAGCATTACATTGCCAGGATGCCCAAGTCGATCGTGCCAAGTTTTAAATTCGCTAGTAGCCATTTGGTCTACTAGGTGATATGTTTCAACAGCACTGATTTTTGAGTAATATAAGCCGGAAGAAAATAATGACAATTTTTCTTTCACAATTCTTTTGTCATTCACAACCTGAGTTATCAGAAGAGATTCATTTTCTGCCTCATTCAATGTTTCAAAGTGATACCCATTTTTCCGAATATCACTGAAGCTCAGTAAATTCCTTCGAGCTTTGCTCGAGAACAAGACATTTTCAATTGCCATTTTTGTCCCTTTTGGGAGATATACAATAGCTTTTCCTGAGCCTTCAATCATTTTTGATACACCACTGATAGTAACAATTGTGGTCTTTCCCATATTAAGATGGGAAAAAATAACTTTTGTTTTTCAGAATGCTGTGAGTCGTAGCACTGTCGATAAGGCAGATGTTGTCATCGGCTCCAAAATATTTGACATCCATATCTTTGCAAGAAGGTAAAAATAATAATAGAAATATATTACTAACATAATCAAAATAGACTTATATTATAGGAGGTAATACAAAAAGGGGGGCAAAAAACATCAAAATAACAAAAGAGATACAACAATATTTTATCATTTGACATCATCAGCTATATCAAGCAGATCATCGGCATCCAGGTGCGTGATATTTTCATTCATCACATCGTCAAATGTGTCATCGTGGGCAGCGTGATTTGTTTCGGGGGCAATTCCTCCCTGTCTTTCTTTTGAGGCCCGATACAGTTCAGCCAAGTGACTGGCTGTGCGAAAAACATGGGCCCAATGGCCTTTGATTCCACACCGAGTGCATTCCTCGTTATTATTTCTGTTTCTCCCGGTGTTGATCCTCTGTTGAGGTCTGTACGGCCTTCTGTCATTATAACGCCGATTTGGCATATATCGGGGCCTGTTTTGATAATTATGATGACTATATGCATTTGCCCGGCCTCGTCCGCGATTTTGATTTCGATCGCGATCAATTCGCTGATTTCTGACTTGCCCACGACCAAGCACCGGATTTGCTGGCTGTATTGCATTTCCTCTGGAAATGGATTTGCACCTGTCGGCCGAGATTCGTGATTTTTCAACAGCAATTCATTATTTTGTTCGGCCAGCAAAAGACAGGTGATTAGCTCAGAATATTTCTGGAAGCCTCTTTTGCGATACTGCTGCTGCAAAACCATGTTAGAGGCATGAAAAGTGGAGAAAGTTTTCTCCATCATATCAGATTCAGATACATTTTCGCCACAGTGGCGCAGCTGTGATGTTATTTTAAACATGGCAGAATTATATTCTTGGACTGTTTTAAAGTCCTGAAGCCGTAGGCTTTGCCATTCGCTTCGTGCCCTTGGCAACAATGTCAGCCTCAAATAATCATATCTTTCTTTCAATCTCTCCCACAATTCAAGCGGGGATTCCAGCGTGACATCCTGCATTTTCAGTGCCTCATCGATGTGATGGTACTAAAAGATCATGGCCTTTGCACGATCTTGGCTCGAGGAGTTTTTATCCGGGCAATGGTATTTTCCAAGCCCATTGATGCCAAATGCATTTTAACATCGCGAACCCATGCCATATAATTTTGGCTAGAAACGAGGAGAGAGAAATTCCTGTTTGGCAAGGTTAGTCATAATAAACAGATAAAATATGAAATATTACCTTGCGGAAATTAAAATATATAATCGTGCTGATAACGTATTGTAGTATTATTATAGGATTAGCCAATAGAAATATTAATTACTTCTACCGCTAACCACTACTTTAATATATTGTATAAAATATATATTAGATAAATAAATAAATATATATATGTAGATGTGTGTGCTTGAGTGTGTATATTATAATTTATAATATAGATGTATAGTATATATATATATATAAAGGTTTATATATATAATAACGAGAGAGAGAAATAACGAGAGAGATAGGAAAAGAGACAAGTGAATAGAATGTAATTACTGTCATTCATTTAGATTGTATCAAGCACATCTATTTATAGGTGAAAATAAAACCTCACGCAGAAGGAAAAAGCATACATGGTAAAGGTGCTACGTATACAACATATATGAGCATGCTTTTTGTATCTCCCTGTAAACAAATTGGAATCAAGAAGAATTAAACAATATATGAAAATGAAACTGAAACATATATATATATATATATATATATGACGTGAAGGTTAATAAAATGAGGAGGAAATTAAAATTAAAGAATTGAAGTTATTATTCGGTTGAAGCAACTTCAAATATTGTAAGAATGACGACAATGATTTATAAATTGTAATTAAATGTGTAAGAATGACGAATGAAGAAGATTGATAGTTACATATATACAAAGAATCTATATGTATGTATATGTATATACTACACATACAATGCAACCACTTGCCGCATATCATATCGAGCTGAGATTATTACAACAACTTAGCTTGCATTTTTAAGTATTTGGAAATATCTGCACGCATTATATATATATATATATATATATTTTTTGGATTGCAATAAAGTTATCATTTATATCTTCTTTCATTATACGTTTGTTAATTTCTTTAATATTAATAATATACTCCTTCCCTCGTTTAAATCTATTCTCACTTTTCTTTTTTGGTTGTCATCCAAATTTATTCTCGTTTTATTTTTTAGTAAAAAAATACCACTTTTCTTTAAAAAAAAAAAGTAAAATTTCTATTCTTACATATTTTTCTTGAAATCCGTGTCCGGTTAAATGAACACACAATTGGATAATGGATGGAACATATGTAATTAATTAATTGAGGTTTTTTTATTTGAAATTTAGTTTATTTTTAGATATACTATCTTCGACCTAAAAGTAAATATTCATTTGTTTTTTCAGGTAGTTTTAGAAATATTAGTATTATATTAGAATATAGTATGAATAAAGTAGAAATGACTAAAATAACCTTATTAGTATGTATGATATAAATGCAATGACATTTGTGTAATATATTGTAAATTGTAAGGGTATTTGTATGTTAGATAGATAGTACAGTTACTAAAAAAAATAAATACTTTATTACGGACTAAAATGAAAAAATGGATATTTTGTTATGGAGATGAGAGAGTAATATATTTTGTATTTGTATAAAAAAAAATTGTAAGAATTTCATAAGAAAAATTTGAAATCAAAGTCTAAGTGAATAAAGATCATTCTTTTTTTAAAAAAAATAAAAAATACTATAATCTTGCATACTGAATTATAAGCTATAACCTTCAGAATATAGTTTAATAAATTATTTAAAAAATACAATAACATGATCTTTTGAAGAAATTATTAATTATAAGAATAGAAATTTCATATTTTACTCAAATTTAAAATACATATTAAAATTTAGCTCAATTATGTATATAAACACGTGAGATGCGTGGGATGATTACATTTACATTTCAATAAAAATATGCATTATTCAGAAATAGACTATTTTAGGTTTTTTGTTTGGCTGGGGGCTGAATTTTACAAGTAAAAATTTTTGAATTTAAATTCTTATTTAATGATAATCTAATAATTATTAATATAGTAATATTTAAAATATAAAATTAATTTTTAATTTAATATAAAATATGCAAAATTAAATTGTAAGTTAATATAAAAAATAAGATTTTAATTTGATCATTTAATTTTTTTTAGAAAATAAAAATTGACGAATTATAAAATTGTATAGGGGAAAATTGCAACCATACAATTTTAGAGTTTTTAGAAATTTTTAATATTTTTGTTATTGGAAATTATGAAAGTATTATTAAAATATTTTATATAAAAAACAATATATTTTTATTAAAATCAATATATATACTTAAAATGTTAAAAATCAAAAAGCAAACACATCCAATCATCCACAATGCTTTTTTTTTTTTTTTTTTAATTTTTATTTTATGTACAATCTTATGGCTTGAAATAAAATATTTATTTATTTTTATATAAAATATTATATTCAATTATGATTTTAAGTACAAATAATAATAATAATCCCACAATCCAAACACGATCTAGACTAATAAATTAAGACGTAGCGGGGGCAGACCCTAAAACAAAAAATACATATCCTACATTTAGATCATAGCTATAATTTTATTTTAAGTTTTTAATAGTTTTCACAAAGTAGAGCAGTCCCCGTTTCCCTAACTTAATCCTATCTTTTTGACTTTCTTCTTTATTTTTTTATTTTAATTAGTTCACGAGGCTTGCATTTGTGTTGTGTCTTGATTGAATTCAAAAACGTAACCTCTTCTAGAAGATACCCACCCTTCTCTTCACAAAACCAGCAACACATTTTAGAATGTCATACATATATAATTCAACTCAATTCTTCAAATCTGTGGTCAAACGAAACCCTTCTTCCCCAAGCTAGCTGCCTCCAAAACCTTGTCAAATTTTAATTATAATTGTCAATTTTTGAAACCCCTATTTACGTTCTTAGAACCCTCTAGACACACCACAACAAAATTCAAATTTTCTTTCTTACTTACTATTAAAAAAATTATTTAATTAGTCTCTAACACACTCCCCACATATATAAACAACCACACCCCTTTATTTTGATCCCCCGAGTCCTCTCCCAACTTATAATTGGCTTTGTGGCCCTCTCTTACAACCTCCATTTTTATTACACAAAATTAAATTAAACCCCATCAAGAATTGTTCGAATATGGGCACTCTTGTAGGGCATGTGGCACCTGGATTTGGCTTCTTCATAATTGGCTTGTGGCATTTAATCAACCACATAAAGCTCCATGCAACCCATCCAAAGCTCTACACTTGTTCCCCATGGTTCCCCACTTCAAGAATCAAGTATCTCGAGCTCTACTTGATCATGGCTGCCTCTGCCATGTCCATATCCATGGAGCTCTTCATCGGCCCCGATCGCCACCAACCGTTGGACCCCGACGGCACCATCCCCTCGAACCACCTTCACAATTTCGAGCACTCCAACATTTCCCTCACTTTCTTCGTCTACGCTTTCTTCTCAATCGTTCTAGATAAGCTTGATTCGCCCGCGCGCTACGGCTTGACTAACTTGCTAGGGGCCGTGGCGTTCGGCCAACAACTCCTCCTCTTCCACCTCCACTCTGCGGACCACATGGGAGTCGAGGGCCAATACCATTGGTTGCTACAAATTGCGATTTTTATCTCGCTTTTGACGACCCTTATGGCCATTAGTCACCCCAAGAGCTTCTTGAATGGGTTTGTGAGATCGGTGAGTATATTGTTCCAAGGGGTGTGGTTCATGCTCATGGGGTTCATGTTATGGACGCCGAGCCTAATTCCCAAAGGGTGTTTCATGAACCTCGAGGAAGGTCATAAAGTGGTGCGATGTCACGGGGAAGAGGCCTTGGATCGCGCTAAATCGCTCGTCAACATTGAGTTTAGTTGGTATGTCGTTGGGGTGGTGATTTTCTCCATGACCCTTTATTTGATTGTCGTAAAATTTTATGGTGATGGGGTGGAATACCAATCCATATCAAGATTTGTGCTACGAGACGATGATTACAGCAACGACGAAAACGATGATGATATGGAGGCACAAAAGAAGGGCAATGTTGGAAATAACATCAAGGGGGGAAGTGCTAAGAGTTTTCTGCAAATTGGAAAGCCAATGAATAGTATGGATGTTGAAAGGTAGCTAAGATATGAGTGTTGAAATTAATTAATTAATTAAAAGGGTGGGTACATACATAATTTTTAAGGTGGTTTAGTGTAAGAATTAGGGAAAAGGTGTCACTTGTGTACTGTATGTATGATGATGCTATGCTAGTATTACATGTGTCCTTTCTTAGCCACAAGAATGTTGGCTTCATACGTTTGTTTATTAATTTGTGTCTCGTGTCATCTCACCTTGGAAAAGATTTCAAGGGGGAAGGAACCATGAAAGTGCTGTGATGTTACTTGGTTTGAATTCCTGGTGAGATTTGTACGTTGTGCTTCTTGTGTTGTACAGTGCGTCAAGTCAAATCACATCACACGATTCTTTTAGCATTTTATTTAACATCAGATCATTTTTTTATTGAAAGCAAACCCCTACCAATGATATTAATAATATAGCATAGCATTAGTAAATAAAATAATTTACTTAATATCATAAGAAGTAATGCTAAATTGTATTATGCTATATGCTCAATAAAATTGACCAAAAATCAATTCTTATATGCATAAAATATATTAAAATATGGGAATTTAATAATAATTAATAATTATGATATATAAATGAATGTGTATGACGTGATATTTTAAGTAAAAAGTAAATTTTGATATAATATCTTAAATAAAAAAAAATATATTTACTATAATATTTTAAATAAAAATATAGTTTGTGTAAAATTATTAAAAAGCGACAGACAGAATAGAATAGTTTAATTTACTCTATCCGATTGACTTTATTGATATAACAACTATTACAATCCATGTAATGTAACCAAGGTCTCTTTCCAAATTTTCTCCTAATTATTGTCACTAATTTGAATTAAAATAGTAAATAAAATTCTAATTAGTATAAAATGTCATAATAGGTTAATTATCTATAGATAGCTTCGGCAATATGTTTAAATATTATCTAAAAAAGTAAGGAGGGATGGCGCCGGCGTCAAAGTCCGGGCCGCCTGGGCCTGGCGGCGGTCACTTAAATGCTAATGACAGCGTGTAATTAAATTTAAGGAGGTCCGTATTAATTATATATTTATGGATAAATCCAATCTGATGATATCTGGATAATACGAAATGGATTGTCTGATTTGGAGTGACGTGTGCCCTTGCATAATGCTCACATAGATTAAGATTATTATTATTATTATTATTATTATTATTATTATTATGAATTATGATGATGATAGGCAGTAGTTGTTTATTGCAATCTTCTTTTATATATTTAAAGGATGGTTGAATAAAAATATATATGTGTATGCGTAACGCTTGACTCATTGATGGAGTGTGGGATTTAGTCATTTATCATTATTATTATTATTACTACGCAAGAAAATATTCTATTTTATTTTTAATCACTCGTATTAAATTTTATGATAATTAGAGATGTGATTGATTAATTATAGTGGTATTGTTATGGCAAATAAAAATTAATGAAATCATTATATAAAAACAATTTTACTCGAATGTTCAAAACTATAAAATAACAAAAATCAAACAAACTACAAATACAAGCAGTACGTACGGTATTCTATTATTATTATTATTATTATTATTATATCAACAATGATAGCACAGCAATTTGGAGTTTAATTGATCAAAACAATTATATCATTTCAAATATAAAATATTAATTTGCCAAATAAACAAAATTTGAGAAATGCAAATCATGATAATTTTATCAACATAATTCCAATTCTTATTAAACGTAAATTCTATCATATACATAAATTTTATTGTAAAATCTCCATCTTATGAAAAAGTCCGTAAACCAAATTGTTCCTATAAAAATTTAAATTTAATTCACATTTTTCCAAATTCTTTAATATCCAATCATTTTGATATCCAAGAAAGACTACGATAGAAGAAAGAAGCTTATTACACTTAGACCTAATCTTGATCCAATAGAATTGGGCCCATTTCTGGGCGGCCGAACGAACGAATCTGCTGTACGATCAATTCCATCCCATCGGAACGCTGCGCTGCTTCTGTTCGATTCCTTCGTCACTCACTTACTAATGCCATTTCCACTTCGCTGTTGAAGTCCTTCAAATTCTTGCTCATCCAGGAGGTACTCATAGTCGAATTGACCGAATTTCCAAGAACCCCCGCTCCTTTTGCTCTGCTGACGAGGTGCCCCATCCGCTAAACTTTCTAGGGCTACAACGGCGCCAGATGATTTGGGGTTGATCGACTTCGCCGCAGTCGAATTTGTGCTTCTTGTTCTTGGATTTTGTACCACAGAAGACAAGGATATCAAACTGATTGTGTAATGGTCGGGGGTTTTGGACATACGGCCATTGGACTGAGTGAGAGAGGGGCGACCTTTCTTTAAATGGAACCAGAAGAAGAGCCTCAGCAAAAGCGACCTCACCTCGACAACAACGACTCCTCAATGGCTCGTCACTCTTCTTCTCCTCCTCCTGATGACAACAAACCTGTAAGTGCTGTGCTGTGCAGTTTTTTTGTTAGCTAATATTCTGTATATAGCCTGCGATTTGCCTCTGCTTTCACTGATTTCTATATGCAATTTTAGCTGTTTTATGTTTCAGTTAATTATTATCTGGATTATGTTTTGCTTTGGTATCTAGGATCCCACAGTTAGATTCAACTCGAGACTGGGTTTGGTATAAGGGTTTTAGTAGTGGGTTTTGGGTTTCATTATGATCAATTTAGTGTAGCAGCTGTGGCTGGCTTGGAATGGGATAGTTGGGTTGTTTCCATTAAATGGGATATAAGAATGAGGTAATCCTTGAAATCTGACTGCAATTAGGAGCACAATGGATGCAGTTATACTATTCTTGTCTTCTAACCATAATGATAATGATAATCAATTAAATAGCAACAATACGAACTGCTTTTCTTGTTGCTTGAACTGACAATTTGGTGTATGGTGTTGCAAGGATTCTGAGGAAAAGTTGCCCAGTAAAAGTCCGGAGTAGTTTTAATGTATGCTGTGACTGGTAGAGTGAAAAATGGCCATGTGAAAGTTTTTCGGAGTTTCCTTCATCTAATGGTTGTTTATGATTTCAAACACAAATCTATATAATTCAACACGCATAGTTAATAAAATACATTATTTTTTGTCACAAAACGTGAAAATACTATTTAAATAAAAACTCAAATTTAAAGCTCCATTTCAAATCAATTTCAAACTAGAACCAAACAATTATGACTTTCATTTGCTTCTTTTGCAAAGCTGGATGTTTGTTTGAGAGCTTGGATTATATTTTCAAAAGGGATGAAGTTGTCAAATCTATTCACCAGGTGGATGCAGCAGTTCTGCAGTATCAGAACCAGAAACTTGTTCAACAGTTGGAAACACAGAAGCATGGACTCCATGATCTTGAATTGAAAATCCAAGAATTGAAAGAAAAGCAAACTGCTTACGATGACCTATTAATTAATGTGAATCAACAATGGAACCAGGTTTCTAATTTCATGTCTTGTTGCTGTATATTCAATATATCCTTCGTGTGTACATGAATAGTATCCTTTATCAGTTCAGTGGCACCTATGTGTAGTTGATTGACGATATCATTTTGCTTGGAGCACAAGCTGGGGCTGCCCAAAGTGCTTTGCAAAGTTTCAATGATGTAGAATCTTCTCGAGGTAGTGTTTGGATTTTCCTCAGTCCTGGTGATGTGAACATCTTTGATATACATATACATTCTGACTTCACTTTAGGGTCTATTCCGTCGTGTCCTGCGGAGGATATATTTCTTTGTAGGTTGTTACAAACGGAAAGCAAAACTGATGGATCAATTAGCTATATCAAAGAAACTCTTGCATCACGTCAGACTTCTACTAGAGAGATGATGAAATTACTAGAAAATGCTATTCATTCTCGGAGAACAAAGTTAAAGGATATTGCCCGGATTTTTTCCGAAAAACCATCAGCTGAAGGTTATGAGATTCCTTGTCAAGAAACCTGATAATCTAATTTTTGCGACTTTGTAAATTGATGCCTAAATTTCTTGCACAGTCATTTGTTGCCCTAAGGTGCAACAAATATTTATTTTTGTATTGTTGTGTATGTTTTCAGATGCTGTTATCCAATTGCGTAAGCTTGGTGGCTTTGTAACGGAGGAGACGAATTGGCTTAATGAGGTTATTGAAGTGCTTCATCTTAAACAGAAACAGTATGCTGATGAGATTGAAACTCGCATGAAAAACCATTTGGCTGATCAGTTAGAGATTAAGCGCCTTGCTGGTAGTGCATTTTTTATTATTTTTTTTCATGTGAACGGAAGCATGCTATAAAATAATTGATTTCACAACACTGATTTATGTTTACCTGCATTATTTAAATTGGCACTAATATAGTGAGCTTGACTCTTATCTATTACCAAAAGTTTTTAAATGTGCACACTTTTTGTGTTTGAAGGAGAGGTGGAAGAAAGCTTGGCAGAACTGGAAGAAAGTAGAAGGAAACTAATTAATCTCAAAATGCAGAAGGATGGGGTTTCTGGAATACATGTTCCAATTCCTATCCCTGCTATAGTTCCTAATGCTGTGAATGGAACCATCTCTCCAGAAAAACATACTGATAGGTCTAAAAGATTACGAGAACTTAAAGAATCTCTTGAAGCAGCAAAGGTTACCATCATTTATATTATATACACACATGCACATATAGATATAGATATTGGTATAGGTATGATGTTGATATCATAATGCATGATATTCTTTAATCTTTTTTGATAACATGTTATTCATTAATTTTGATCGTATGAAATGTAGTTACTAGCTGAGGATAGGCTTTCTGAGATAGAAGATGCTCAGGAGGATAACAAAGTTTTGTCAAAGCAGCTGCAGGCTCTTCAGGTTCTAAATAAAGCCTTTTGATATGTTGCCTATGTGGCGCTATTTTATATGGCAAGGCGCGTGCCAGATGCACATGGTGCAAGGCATGATTTTAATATTATTTATTAGGGTTAATGAGGATTAATTAGGGCTACTTTTGGTTTTTATCTTTTAGAAAAACATTAAACAAAATTATCGAAAGGTTTATTTTATCTTTTCTAAGTTTCTCCATCATAGCCACTGCGCTCTGCCCTCCTGTTTTTCATATATTCTTTTTCCTCTACACATCGATCTTCCATTTCACTTTTCCATATCAACTGTTTTTTTCTTTTTTGGGGGGCAGGGGGTTCATTTAGGGTTTGCGGCTACTACTTTTTAGACTTATGGTTTGTTTAATTGTGTTTTTTTCTACTCTGTTTTTTCCTAATCCACAACTATTTTACACTAAAAACATAAAATGTGTATGTTGAAGTTCAATCCTATTCAATATACTTATGTAGTTAGTTCTGGATGGTTAAGTCATATTGTCTTCCACCATTTTCTCTTTTGATTTTTTCGCTGTTATTGAATCGAAGTTAATTTTCGTAGTTTCATGTTTACGTATCTTCTATAAGATGCTTCAATGATTGTTTTTGCTTGTTGAAGGTTTGTTTTATTAATTGCATATATGTGTGTTATGTATATTAAAAATATAATAATAGTAATTATAGTGCTAACTATGGCCTACCTCTAAAATTTGTTGTTGTTGCTTATAAAGGATGAATTGAAAGAGGAGAAGTACGTCTATACATCTCGCCCTTACTCCTTCATGAATGAGCAACTCCAGCATTGGAATGCTGAGGCAGAGCGCTGTAGAGCATCAACAGAATCTGTACAAGTATTCTACTTGCGATAGAATTTATTTTTTATTATTATTTTTATCCACAAGGCATTTGCTGAGAGTGAAATTTTAGGCTGAAAAGCATTCCAACATGCGAAAGCTGAAAGAAGTGACAGCAAAATTGGACTCTATAGATGCTGCAAGGAATGCTATTGTTAGTTCAGAGTCCAAGCTTGAAGAATTGCAGAATCAGTTGCAAACAACTGTTGCTGAGAAGAACGAGTTGGAGATGAAGCTGGAAGAAGTTATGCAAGATTTAGGTTGATGATCAAGTGCATAGACTCATTAACACTGTTGATTCTTACACATTCACATCCTGATCTGAGTGTCACTGTCTCTTTTCAGGAAGAAAAGATGTCAGAGAAGAGTTTGAGGTGATGTCATCTGCACTGTCAAAAGAAATGGAGATGATGGAAACTCAATTACACAAATGGAAAAATACGGCTGATGAGGCCCTCTCCTTGCGTGAGAAAGCCCACTCACTCAATGCATTGCTAAATGTGAAGGTTTGACTGCATTCTACATGACATTCCTTGGTATCCTCCATTATACTAAATCTTCTTTGACCCTTACCGTTTTTTCTGTATGAACCTTAGTTTCCAGCCCTAAGTTGAAACCTTTGTATTTAGGTTCTATTCCTGAAAAAACACAATACTAAATAAAAACTACAAACATATTGTAAAATTATGAAACCATATTCGTTTGCTTCCTTTCAGGCTTGAATTTTATTTACTTTGAATATGAGAATATGCTCTCGGGGATAAGAGAGCACGAGAATAAAGGGAAAAAAAAATCAAAGAAACCGAAAAGGGTAACAAAATTATGCTGTGTATCTTGGATGTTTTACCTAAAATACTTGGAAAAATTATAAAACACCACAATCGAATTCTTAGGGTTTTTTCTTTTCATTCAAGTTGGAAAATTTAAATTTCTGCTTTCATTGTTGTGATAATGTTCCCAATATTTGAATTTGTTGCATTGTGTTTTTTTTTGGTACCAAATCAACCCCACCCCCCCCCCCCCCCATGTGGTGCAGTTATAATTGTGATCCTCTTTGTTTTTAGTATTCAAACTTGTCTTTTAATGGTGAATTTTATCAGTGATTCTAAACCTTTGCTCCATTTTCTTGTTAGCAGACTACTGAATTAACAAAGTTGGCTGATGATTATGTTCAGGAGAGGAGGGAAATCAAGTCTTTGAAGGACATTGTATGTGTTTCTATGATTGTTATCTAATTCACTCTTCAGCAATGTAAGATCTTACTTGACTCTGAGAATTCAATTTGCAGAGTGACAAAATGCAGAAGGAAAATCAAGAGCTAGAAATCTTCTTGGATATGCTGGGTCAGCAAATTTATGATAATAGGTAGCTCTTCACATATTTTGAGGAAGCTGATAAAGAAATACAATTTTATTTTTTTGAAGCTCAGGCTTATTGTGTATATTTATAGATAGTATTACATCACCAAAGTATCTGTATGTATACCTGTTAGTATGATTTTCCTTGCTGCATTTTAGTACTTATTCTGCCACTGCCTTATACTTTTGTCTGACGAAGGAGCTTGGCTGAAATTAAAGAATCAGAGCATAGAGCACGCTTGCAAGCTGAAACTTTGAAGAGTGCTCTAGACGAACATAGTTTAGAATTGAGAGTAAAAGCTGCTTATGAAGCTGAGGCAGCATGCCATCAGAGGCTTTCTGTTGCTGAAGCTGAGATAGCTGAATTAAGAGCTGAGTTGGATGCTTCTGACAGGTTCATGACTTTTCTTTCTGTGGGGGTTTCTAAGAATAATTTTTAGGTTTACAATTTGAAAAAAAAAATTTGGATGAAAATACTATAAGAGAACTCTTTAGGGCAACTGATTGTTATGATTAGTATTGAAGATTATGTGCTATTTTTTATGCTTCCATTACCATAACAACCAAATGTGCTAATTACCCTACTGTTTTTAGTTGTACAATTATTTAATTTCCATTACCTTTCAGTTATTGAGGTGTTGTTGATGTACCTGGCCTACTGTCAAAGCTTATTTGTATTTCCGGAATGCACTTTCTTTGTGGCTTCACTTTCTGTCTAATTGCTGCAATTTGGTTTCCATCTTGTATGTATGTACATTTTTTCTTCCTTATATTACCCCTTTTCTGAAACAAATGAAGCATGAAGTGTGAAGGATATACTTCCCTAGCGAACCTTGGAATGCCCTAGGCCCAGAAAGTGTAATCTTTTGCATGATTATTGTATTGGAAATAATGTTTATTGTTTGAAACTGTTGTTCCCAGACCATATGTTAACAGCTAGTTGCTGAGTGGATTATACTATATCATTATCTCTGAACTAATCCCCAATCCCTCTGAACAGGAAAATATAAAATAACATTAAAAACTGAGAGGAAAGGTTTCAAATGTAGTGGTGTAGTTGTTCAATTATTGAAGAGGAAGCACAGCAGAATATAGATATAAGATAGGTGTTATAACTGTACATTTGTTCTGCCTTATATTATTGAAACTGTGGGAATATTTACTTGCAGAGATGTACTAGAACTCAAGGCAGCAATCAAGATTAAAGAAGGTGATGCAGAGTCCTATATATCTGAAATCGAGGTACAAATTTGGCCGATTGTGAGGCTGCTAACAATGCATGTTTAAGAGGCAGAGTTTCTACCGCCCCTCTCTGCTTCATTTTGGTGTTTCGTGAAAGTGTTTGGTTGTACCTGCAGACTATTGGTCAAGCTTATGAAGACATGCAAGCTCAGAATCAGCGTTTGTTGCACCTAGTTACTGAAAGGGATGAATTTAATATAAAGGTTTTTATTTATCTGTGTCATTCAAATTTCATTTTCCTTGATGCTATAATCTACTTTATATGATTTTTAAAGTTATATTTTTATGTGATGTGACCTTTTTTACAAATTATTTGATTAGCTATTCATTTTGCAGCTGGTATCCGATAGTGTTAAAGCTAAGCAATCGCAAAGCATATTACTGTCTGAGAAAGAAGGCTTAGCAAATCAACTCAAACAAGTTAATGGATCACTTGAAGCATTGAAGTCAAGAATAAATCACTTTGAGGAGCAGGTAAAATGGTTCTCACAAATTAAGAAAGTATAATTTAGAACCCAGCTGCCTCTCTCTAATGCACAAGTAAACCCTGCAGATGAAAGTTCACTTCCCAGAAGCATTAAGTGTGATTCAAGAAGAGAGGCCTAAGGTGAACTACGAAGTTCTAAAGTGGCAGTTAACAGAGGCTGAGAAGGAACATAAGATGCTGAAATCTTGTCTGTTATCATCCGAGAAAGAACACGAGCAGCTCCTGCGAAAAATAGATGATGTAAAGATACAATTAAATGATGACAGGTAATATTTGTTGGATGATTTTTCCTACTTATATTGATATTTTTCTGCTGAATATTTTTTTTACATGATACATGAAAGGTTTACTGATATAAAGATACATATAATGATGAA
Organism: Andrographis paniculata; assembly: GCF_009805555.1. Taxonomy (NCBI): domain Eukaryota; kingdom Viridiplantae; phylum Streptophyta; class Magnoliopsida; order Lamiales; family Acanthaceae; genus Andrographis; species Andrographis paniculata. Next base: position 5,194,393 of record NW_026137614.1, read on the forward strand.
CTGTAAAATTTGTAAGATGATCTTTTCTATATATATTGAAAGTCTCCACTTAATACTTTTGATGTGATACATAGAGATATGCTAATAACAAATATACTATTAAATAATGAAAGGGATCTATTAGATGATTTTTACAACTTACATTTGAAAGTCTCTGGGCAATAGTTTTTATGTGATACATAAATTTTTACTTGGACGAACGTCCAGCCTTAAACTAACTGCTCTACCACTGCTTTGGGTTATTGAACATGCGTAGTGTGCGGTATGTATTCTGAAGGGAGTTTTGTTTACAATGGTTGTTGCATGAGGATGATGATGATTATGAACAATGGAATGCAATGCAGAAGTGAGGGAAAGAAGCTGGATGAAGAGGTGGACGAGCTGAAGAGAAGAGTTGACGAGCTGACCGAGGAGACTGGGGAGGCAGCAATACAGAAGCTGCAGGATGAGATCAAAGACTGCAAAGCCATAATTAAGTGTGGGGTGTGCTTCGATAGACCTAAGGAGGTATGTCTGTCTGTCTGTCTGTCTCTCTCTCTCTCTCTCTCATTGATTCTTATACTTCTTGCATTGCATTGCATTGGATGTCATGTAATAATAATAATAATAGCCGTATATATATAATGTGGCGTGGGGGGCAGGTTGTGATAGTGAAGTGCTTCCATCTGTTCTGCAACCAATGCATCCAAAGAAATCTAGAGATCCGGCACCGCAAGTGCCCCGGGTGTGGAACTGCGTTTGGGCAGAATGATGTTCGGTTTGTAAAGATCTGATGGAGAGGGATTTATGATGTGAATGTGAATGTGAAGCAAGGCAAGGAAGGAAGGAAGGGGGGGCGAAAGAGATTGAATTGAGGCTCAGGCACGAAGGCATGCAGGCTGTTATGGTGTGGGAGTGAGTGTTGTAGCAAATGAATCCAATATAAGTTAGTTAGATGGCTAGCTAGTTGTTAGTTAATTGCCTGTGTGTGTCTGAATAGCAGTTAGTGAGTGAGTGAAGAGTGGAGTGGAGTGGATGGATGGAGTGACCGGGAGAGGGAGAAAGAGAGACCTGAATGATGAATGATGATGATTTTGGTGAATGAATGAATGAATGGGAAGCAGCAGCAGCAGCAGCAGCAGCATTGATTGATTGCTCCTTGGCTTTGTTTGGATGTTTCTTATTCTTGCCTCCTCACCCAATTGAATGAATGAATTGAATGTAGGGTAGCCATGCATTGCCAACTTTGCACTTTGCATACCAATACCAATACCAATACCAATACAATACGACAACAAGTACAACCACCAATTTCGAAGTCAGCCCCCATTAATTACCTTACCCTGCTGCAATATGTTGTAATGTACTACCACTACCACTGAAACTAACTGATCATGTAATGTAATGTTAGTCGGCCAGTCTGCAGCTTCATTGTGCTTGTGCTTGTGCTTGCGGCGGCCACTCTCTCTCCCTATCTCTTATCAATTCATAGCCCAACCCTGAAATGAAATGAAATGTCATGTCTTGATTAGAGAGAGAGCAGTAATTCGTTCCACGCACGCAGAAAGACAGTTAGCCACGCGGATCATATCAGATCGGATCAGATCAGATCATTGATTCACACACACAGAGATTCAAGACACAACCAGCCAGCCAGCCAAAATCCAATCCAGTCGGAGGAGAAATGCTCCTGCAAATCGCCACGCCCGCCGTCGCCGCCTACTGCTGTTATTATACTACCAGCACCAAGTCCAAGAGGCATTGTCCTCTCCATCCTCCTTGTCCCAAACCCACACCCTTCTTGCCTCCGCTGGGCAGCAGGTTTCATCGGAGTTACGCCGCCGCCTCCTCGTTGGGTCAGACTCAGACTCAGACTCAGCGAGTAGTATCTCTGCTTGAGACCACCACCACCCCTGTTATTTTGTGGGCGGGACGGCTCTGTGTCTTCTATGCTCTCTTGAAAGCTGGTTTGGCTGGCTCTCCCAATAATCCCATTCTTGCTGGTACACAGAGACTCACCGACTAGTGCCATCTTCCCCCCCTTTCCTTTTCCATCTATCTGTCTATCTATCTATCCATCCAACTCTTTCTTTTCCCTTGGATGGCAGAATCGGAAAACGAAGCTGGAGATTTAGGGTTCTCCAAGTGGTTTGGGAAGCTGAGCAAACCAGGTCTGTCTGTTGTCTTTCTACTTTCTTCGAATTCATCATTCATCCATCACTTACTTTACTTGTATTCATTTGTTTGCTGAGTTTCGCATTGTTTTCGTGAGTTCTCTATCTGCAACAAGCCATTGACTGACTGTTGCTTAAGTTTTCCACAAAATCATGCCTGAATTGAATGCATTTGATTATCAATAAACAGGCACCGGAGAGAGGGAGATAGATGAGATATGGTCCTGTCCTGACCTGTCTGTTATAACTTGATTTCCACTGGCCGATGCTTACTAGTGGTGACATCACATCACATCACATCACAACAAGTAGATGACATTGCTAGTTAACATCTCTGTTTTCTCACAGTTTTGAGTTACTAACTTCACTCGTTAAATTCTAATGTGTTGGAATTTGTTGTATATGTGTAGTGTAGGGTGATTACTCATAACTATTCAAGTTTGTATACCAGTAACTTAATTAGGAATATGGACCTATAGAATTAAATAAAAGGATTAGCAGAGACAAATAGAAAAGTGGAAACAAGATCAATCATACTGTATGAGTTCTTTCTGATGGATATAACTATCAGTTCATTTGTGTTCAAGAAATGCGTCCTGATGAGAGAGATAAATGCCTTCATCTGTTCCGGCAAGATTTGCGGAACTGGAAATGATAGCTCAGTTTCTAATGTTGCTGTTGAGCATAAAAAAATGGTAGATCGGGTGGTGACCAGGTCGGGTACGGAATTCAGAAGTAACAAGGTCTGGTGCAAAGGTCGGGTACGATCAGGACGGGTACGAAGTTCGGGTGTAGGAATGAGACGGTATAAGGACGGACACGGAGGTAAGACGATATGAGGTCGGGACTAAAGGTCAGGTACGATAAGGTCGGACCTGGTCGGGCCAAGCTTAAAGGTCGGGCGCAATTAGGCCGAGTTCGAGGGTCGGGTATGATAAGGTCTGTCAAGACGAAGGTCGGGCAAGGAAAAAGTATGGACAGACGCGGAGGTCTGTCAAGAGGACAGTCTGTCCTTCAAAGGAGAGAAGGCAAATAGAGCCGATCGGTTGCTCTGTGGTCGGGAACACAGTTGGTTGGTCTGCAGTCGGGACCGAGGTCGGTTGGTCCGTGGTCGGGACCACAGTCGGTTGTTATGTGGTCGGGACCACAGTTGGTTGGTCTGCAGTCGGGACCGAGGTTGGTTGGCCGTGGTCGGGACCACATTTGGCTGGTCTGCGGTCGGTTGGTTCTCAGTCGGTTAAATAGGTCGGATGGTCCTAAGTCGGTTGAGCAGGTCGGGCGGTCCGCAGTCAGTTGAGTCGGACGACACGGAGGTCGGCTGATATGGAGGTTGGTTAATGCAGAGTTCGGACCAAGTAAGGTCAGGCGACCAGTTAGTCTCTAGATTGATCGGGTGGCACAGAGGTCGGGCGAAACGAAGTCGGGCAAGAAGGGACATGGCAGTGGATGTGCAAGTCGGGTGAGATAGTAGTTTCTGATAGTGGAGGGAAGTTTCAACTGGTGAGCGGTTTCTGAAGGTTTGACTTGGTGGGTCGGTTGACACACGTGTCAACAGAAGAGGACTTTTGGGGCGGTTGACAGCGATTATTGTAACCGACTAGGTAGCGGTTCGAACCGTTTCTTTAAAGGGTTTTAAATAGGTCTATTTTTTACCTAAAAAACCATCTTCAATCGACAAAAAATTCAAGAGAATTGCTTTTGGGGATCACCACTTTATTTTCCAGTCTTTATTTTTATTTTATTTAATGTATTCTACAGTGTTTAGAGATCCCTAATCTCAGGCACTCATCTATCAAATTTGAAGATATTTCTCTATTTTCGAATTTTACTTTTTATTGTTGAAAAAATACACCAAACAATTTGGTGACCACAGCGGGAGAAAGGCAAGATTGCTGATCCTACAGTACCAGAGAATTTCATACGACTGAGGTCCGGCCGAATCATCAGAAAAATAAATATGGCAGGCACACAACCTCAAGCATCGTCTGCACCGGTGGGAGAAACAGTCCCACCATTTGTCATGCCAAATACAGGGGAAATACCTCAGGCACCTGCTGACTAGGTTTCCTATGTTCAACAATTGAACAATCAGCATAACTTGGCTATGGAGAATATGTTGCGTGAGCAATAAATGTTGTGGGAGCAACAAAACCTTATGCAAAATACGCTAAATCTGCAACCTATACAGACGCCACCAGAATTATCACCATCCAGATTACAGGCGAATTTTGCGGGGGCCCTCTTATGTGGATAGCACGTTTCCAAGTGCTACTACCACCCCTAGGGTTGACAGGGGAAAGACTTCTCTTACATACCCGAATAATATTCCGCTGGGTGTTAGGACCGAACCAACCGACCCCAGAGAGGAAAGAATGGGACTGTATTTGATCCTGTCCCACCCAGGGCGGATCCGGAAGACATTGCTCAGGTCTTAAGAGTACAGTTTGGTTTAAATCCTCAGACGGTCAACAGACTTGCATACCATAGGCCATTCCAAGAGAGAATCATCAATGAGCACCCGCTTCCAAGGAATTACAGAACACCCGACTTTCATTCTTTTTCAGGAGAAGATGGAGCGTCAACCATCGAGCATGTGGGACGTTTCACGGCTCAATTAGAGGAAGTGGGCAATAATTCGTTCTACAAATTACAGTTGTTCGGATTATCGCTCACAAGAACTGCTTTTTCATGGTTCGCCAATCTGCCGCCAGGACAGTTGCAAACTTGGGAAGGTCTGGAGGCTGCATTCCATGCAAGATTTTTTAATCCACTCCCAACGGTTTCACTCACAGATCTCTTTAAGATTCGGCAGATGCCAGAAGAGACCGCTTATCGGATACGTCTGATGAAGGGAAGGTGCCCGACAATCTTCGAGGAAAGTGAAATGACCAATTTAGCGGTTAGGAATATGCATTCCAGACTACGGGATGATATTCAAGACCTGGCCAGTTTGGCTTCCAAAGCAGGAAGGTTAGAATCTCTTTTTAGGGAAAGAGACCATAGTTCCCGACGGAACAGGGTTCAACAGATGGCCGTTGTCGATACAGAAATGTATGCACCAGACGATGACCGGGGAAACATCATTGAGGAAATAGCGGCTGAAATTGTGAGTGGCAAGCCGTACGTGTGTTCCAAACTAAAGCCCTTGCCGGGAACAGAAGAGAGGGAACAACCGACCTTCGATGTATCCAAGGCAGACGAAATTTTCGATATTCTACTGGCAGACGGGCAAATTCGCATTCCTAAAGGGCATCGTTTGGTAACGAAGGAAGAAATAAAGGAAGAATTGTGCCACTTACGTATAATGCGTAAAAGAATTGTTCCACTTACAAGATACGTAAGTGGCACAATTCTTTTACGCATTATACTAATCAATGTACACATTTCCGAAAGGAAATACAGAAGACTATCAAAGCAGGGAGATTCAAGTATGTAACAATGGGGAGTAGAACATCAGCCGTTCCCAAAAGTGACTACTGCAATGATCTTCCTGCGTTCTTCACAAGATGCGCAAAGTGATGATGAAGAGAACACCAAGCGAAAGGAACGCAAGCCCAAAGAGCGGGAACAAAATCAGGAAGTGAAGTTCAAAGTTTGTGAAACCAGGGTGGTGGAGAAATGTGACAGAGAAGATGGGTCGTTCAAAGTGGAATTGAAAGATAAATCGTGGTACGAGACCGACAAACGCGCAAACCACATCCAGTCCAGGAGGAGAAGTGGAGCCGGAATAGAAAGCCTCTGCCAATAGGCATAGATCCTCGATTTTCAGGTATGAATCGCACATAAATTCATAATGCTAAGCGCAGGTATGCGGCTCGGCATGGAAAACGAATAGATAAGGGGAAGGAGAAGAAGGAATCGTCGCCCAAAAGGAAAAGCTCAAGTGAGAGACTTGAGGAGCATTGGCAGACCAGCAAGCCTATCAAGAAGGCCAAGTGTTTTCGATGTCAATTCTGCAAGCGGATCAACATTGATCCTGAAATAGAAGATGCAGAGGAAGAGACTCCTGAGATAATTTTCGGGTCTTTTGCCCAGAAGAAACGGAAGTTTTGCGCAGCAAGATAGTGAAGCTTGATAAAGCCGGGTTCGAAGTCAGGACGACAGATATGCGATGGTTCGCCGAAGAAGAAGAAGAACCCATTTGGGTAAAGTTTGAAGAGGAGGAAGAACCTGAGTGGGCGGCGATGATTGGCAGACCTCCACCTATGGTTTTTCCACCTATACAAGAAGGAGCGATCCCGCACTTAAAACCACTGTATGTTAACGCTTACATATGTGGTAAGCCGGTTAACAAGGTTTTCATCGATAATGGGGTTGTTTTCAATGTCATGTCTCTCAAAACTTTGAGAAAATTGGGCAAAGGGATTGGCGACTTGTCCCCAGTAGACATCGAGATGACGAGTTTCACAGGACAACCAACCAAACAAGAAGGGATGATGGTGGCGTCCATTGAGGTCGGACCAAAGGTGATTTCGACAGTATTTTTCGTCGTAGATGCCAATACCACCTATTCAGTTTTGTTGGGGCGAGACTGGATTCACGCTTCCAGATGTGTGTCTTCTTCTCTCCATCAACAAATTATGTTTTGGGAAGGGGATCGGGTTTTCACTATGGAAGCCAGTGCCAATCCGTTCGGTTCTACAGAAGGTGTGGAAGAATTGGTTCTTTATTTAGAGTATGTACCACCGATTTCACGGACAACTTTGGTGGATGAGTATTCCTAGAAGGGCTGTAGGCTCACTACTCAGGGTTATGTGTTTCATTAGAAACAATTTTCTGCATTATGGCTCTGTTGTTAGCCAAAATAAACCTTTATTTATTTTTAACTATGGAAGAAATAAATAATTGTGATAAGTTGATTAGGCAGTTTTATTTAAACCAATTAATGGTTAGATTACATAATAGTGAAGGTTCCAACAATAATGTTGGCGAGGGAGAAGGCTTTCACTGGCCTGATCTCTTGGAAAAGACAGAAATTTCTTTATCAAGTTAGGATCCTCTCATTGAATATAATGTAGGAACCGAACAGATACCCAAGATGGTCAGGGTAAGTGGTTTATTGACAAAAAACCAACAAGAGCGAATGGTAGCGTTAATTCGGGATGAATGTCTGCCATGGGATTATTCCGAAATGCCCGGATTGGCGCGCAGTTTAATAGAACATAGGTTGCCTATTAAAAAAGGGTTTAAACCTTATAAGCAACCACCAAGGAGAGTAAGTCCAGAATTGATGCCCCAGATTAAAGAAGAAATCGAGAAGCTGTTGAAGGTTGGTTTCATTCGCCCATGTCGATATGCAGAATGGTTAGCCAATATTGTTCCGGTAACCAAGAAAAATGGAAAGATTTGAATCTGCATTGATTTTAGAGATCTCAATCTCGCTACTCCAAAAGATGAATACGTCATGCCCATAGCAGACATGTTGATCGATTCTGCAGCAGGGTATCGAATTTTAAGTTTGATGGATGGATACGCAGGGTATAATCAAATTTCCTTGGCAGAGGAAGATATACCCAAAACCGCATTCAGATGCCCAGGAGCTTTAGGGATCTACGAATGGACAGTTATGCCATTCGGTTTAAAGAACGCTGGAGCAACTTACCAACGGGCAATGAATACCATCTTTCATGATCTGATTGGGCAGTCAATGGAGGTATATATAGATGATGTGATCATTAAGTCTACCGACTTTGATACACATTTGGTTGATTTAAAAAATGCTTTTATACGAATGAAGCAGTACAACCTGAAAATGAACCCAACGAAATGTGCCTTTGGAGTTTCGGCAGGGAATTTTTTGGGGTTTTTAGTACACGAAAAAGGGATAGAAGTTGATGCGAATAAAGCCAAGGCTGTTATGTCAATGCGGTCGCCTCAGTCGGTCAAAGAAGTACAAAGTTTGTTGGGAAAGGTCAATTACCTAAGGCGTTTCATATCAAATGCCACAGGGAAATTAAAACCTATCACAAAGTTGCTACGGAATAAGGCCACTGATTTTGCTTGGGGTCAGGAGCAACAGAAGGCGTTGGAAGAAATTAAGGTGGCATTAATTAATCCGCCTGTGTTAGTTCCCCTGAGAGGTGACCGACCCCTTCGGTTGTACGTGGCAAACAGTTTTGATGTTGTGAGTAGTCTGTTGGTGCAAGAATGGAAGGATGGTAAGGAAAGAGCCATTTATTATTTAAGTAAAACTTTGGCAAGACCAAAGTTGAACTATACTATGCCCGAAAAGATGTGCTATTCTTTAGTTTTTGCATGTACATGGTTGAAGCACTATATTCTGCCAAGAGAAACCGAGGTGGTTTCTAAAATGGATTTGGTCAGATTAATTTTGCACAGACCAACCATGCAGGGGAGATTAATGAAGTGGGCTATTAAGTTGGCTCCTTTTGCGTTGCGGCACCGACCTCTCAAAGCGGTGAAAGGACAGGTTGTGGCCGATTTGTTGGCTGAATTTGCAAGCGATGAGTCATCGAAAAACAAATTAATGCCCTATATAGGCACCAGTCCTTGGAAAATATTTTTTGATTGTTCTCGTTCGAAAGGAAAGTCAGGAGCGGGAGTAATATTAGAAGGACCAGGAGGCAGCAAAATTAGTTTGCAGCTTCAAATGGAAGAGATGACACATAACTTTGCGGAATATGAAGCATTGATTTTGGGCTTGGAAGCACTTATCGCTAAAGGAGTACAGTCTGTCTTAATTTATGGGGATTCTCAACTCGTTATTAACCAAGTGTTGAAACGGTACGCTTGTAATTATCCTCATTTGCGTAGATACCGAGATGCAGTATTCCATCTGTTATATAGGATTGCAGAGGTAGTCTTTGAGCATGTACCAAGAACAGAGAATCGGTTGGCTGACAATTTGGCTCAGAATGCTTGTCAGGAAATAATTGGCAGTGCCGATTCTGGGACTGATTAGAGAACTTAGATTATGGTGTATTTGGAATCACCAAGTTCTGCTACTCCTGTGGGTATTCGGTTGAAAGCGTTACGTTTCGAACTTATTGAAGGGGTTCTGTACAAAAGAACCTTCGAAGGAGTTTTATTGAGGTGTCTAGGACTTGAGGAATCTATTAAAATAATGGAGGTGGTCCATGGAGGAATATGTGGTGGGCATCGGGCAGGTTTAAATATGCGATGGGCTATCCATCGTATGGGATTCTATTGGCCGAAGATTTTTATGATTGTATCAGATTCGCCAAGGGATGCCAGGAATGCCAGAAACATGGTCCATTGAACCTTCTGCCAACGGTAAATTACAGACAATGGTTAAACCTTGGCCATTCAAAGCTTGGGCGTTAGATGTAATTGGAAAAATTCATCCAACTTCGTCAAAACAACATTAATTCATTTTAGTAGCGACTGATTACTTCACCAAATGGGTAGAAGCAGTGCCCCTGAAAAATGCGACACAGAAGGAAGTGATTGCATTCGTACTCAATCATATCATCTATTGATTTGGAATTCCTCACACTCTCACAACCGACCAAAGGTTGATGTTCACTGGGGAAAAGTTTGTTGAGTTCTTGGCCGAATTCAATATTAAGTTGCACCATTCTTCACCATACTACCGTCAGGCGAATGGGTTGGCCGAAGCAGCAAATAAAATTGTGATTGGCATTATCCGAAAAATGGTAGAAGAAAATCCAAGGAAATGGCACACTTTGTTGTCTCAAGCACTGTGGGTCCACTGAAATAGTAGAAACACTTCTACTGGATTTTCCCTATACCAACTAACGTTTGGGCAAGATGTTGTATTACCTGCAGAATTCGTTACGCCGTCACCTAGAGTGACTCATACAACAACATGTGTTGATGAGGCGTATGTACAAAAGATGTTGCGACAATTGGAGGAGGTAAATACAGAACGATTGAAAGCTTTGGATCGAGTGGTCAAACAGAGCGAAATTAGGGCAAAATACTATGGAAAAAAAGTATTCCCAAAGGTCTTTGCAGAAGGAGATTTGGTATGGAAGACAATTCTGCCCATTTACAAGAAAGTAGATCAATTAGGGAAGTGGTTTCCCAACTGGGAAGGTCCCTTCATCATTCGTAAAGTAATTAGAAATTGTGCTTTTATTATCATAAATCAAGAAGGAAAGATGGTACATAAGAATATTAATGCTAAGTATCTGAAAAGGTATTACCCTGCCTTTTTAGAACCTTGTCATTAATTTCTTATTTTCAAATTTAAAGAACCCTCTAAAGGGTTTGAACCTATTAGTAAAAGGGTTCTCTAGTCATCAGAGAGGTTAATGGTATCATCCCAGCCTGCCGAAACCATTTCAGGTTCTTCATCCAAGAGGTCATCCAAATCCAGGCGGTAGCGATCCCATTGGTCTTGCATGTCTTGAAGATTTTGTTCAGTCTGGGCCTTCATATCTTGCAGGGACTGACTCTCTCGTTCGGCAAGGACACTCAGTCTGGAGAGTGTCGATCTTTGGGGTTGGAAATCGTTGTTCCAACTAAGGTCTGGGAGAATGGCAGTCACATGATGATTTATCATGTCCAGATGATGGTCAAGATCTGATATACGTGTAAGTATGTCGGTGTAAGGTTCGTAGCTGGTGGATATAAGTTCCATCAGTCGGATTGTACGATGAATGGTTCTCCTGCCTCTACGGAGAACCTAAATTTAAAGTCCAGTTGTTTCAGAACCTGTATCATGTCTTCAGCATGGTGACCTATGGGATGTTTTCCTACTAAGAATGGTTGGAGAGCACCTTCCCAGTTAGAAAGAGGAACGCGAAGGCGAGGTGAAACCATGTTGAGTAAAAGAGAAACGATGATGACGTTTGTAGTTGGAGGTATGAGGTTTATATAGTTGGTGTGGTTTCTAATTTAAGTGGTTTATTAATAGGCAATAAACATGGATCTATGTTTATGTTAGACTTAGTATAAGCGCAAGGAATATAGGATCTATGTTCTGAAAATAGGAAATATATAAATTAAGTCTGGAGCTATATACTTGGTGTGGTGGATTACATAGAAAGTAGGGCCCGTAAAGCAGTTCTGAGGTCGGTCCACTTTAATTCTGATTTGATGGCCCGCCGACGTTGGTGTAAGCTTCTTGATGTCTCTGGACAAGTTTCATTTGTATAGCCGTTTGGAGTTGCTCGCAAAAACTTGTCTGATTAAGGCAATGTGCCTCAACCAGACGACTCCCTTCCTGAATGCTATCATCAAGGGATTTCAGTTGTTCTTGGAGATGTCGAAGTTCTTCTGTCTTTTGGGAGTCACACTCTGCAAACCCCGAAACGTCACGTCTTCCGCAGTTCCAGGGAGTGACGTTTCGGCGTTCGGCGGAAGGAGGCAAGTTGTTGAGCATAAAAAAAATGGTAGATCGGGTGGTGACCAGGTCGGGTACGGAGTTCAAAAGTAACAAAGTCTGGTGTAAAGGTCGGGTACGATCAGGACGGGTACGAAGTTCGGGTGTAGGAATGAGACGGTATAAGGACGGACACGAAGGTAAGACGATATGAGGTCGGGACTAAAGGTCGGGTACGATAAGGTCGGACCTGGTCGGGCCAAGCTTAAAGGTCGGGCGCAATTAGGCCGAGTTCGAAAGTCGGGTATGATAAGGTCTGTCAAGACGAAGGTCGGGCAAGGAAAAAGTATGGACAGACGCGGAGGTCTGTCAAGAGGACAGTCTGTCCTTCTAAGGAGAGAAGGCAAATAGAGCCGATCGGTTGCTCTGTGGTCGGGAACACAGTTGGTTGGTCTGCAGTCGGGACCGAGGTCGGTTGGTCCGTGGTCGGGACCACAGTCGGTTGTTCTGTGGTCGGGACCACAGTTGGTTGGTCTGCAGTCGGGACCGAGGTTGGTTGGTCCGTGGTCGGGACCACATTTGGCTGGTCTGCGGTCGGTTAGTTCTCAGTCGGTTAAATAGGTCGGATGGTCCTAAGTCGGTTGAACAGGTCGGGCGGTCCGCAGTCGGTTGAGTCGGACGACACGGAGGTCGGCTGATATGGAGGTCGGTTAATGCAGAGTTCGGACCAAGTAAGGTCGGGCGAAGAAGAATGAGACGGACAATACGTGGTCGGACAAGAGACCAGATGGTGGTCGCTTGACGGGGCGGCCAAGGAATCGTTTGATTTAGCGACCAGTTAGTCTCTAGATTGGTCGGGTGGCACAGAGGTCGGGCGAAACGAAGTCGGGCAAGAAGAGACATGGCAGTGGATGTGCAAGTCGGGTGAGATTGCAGTTTCTGATAGTCGAGGGAAGTTTCAACCGGTGAGCGGTTTCTGAAGGTTTGACTTGGTGGGTCGGTTGACACACGTGTCAGCAGAATAGGACTTTTGGGGCGGTTGACAGCGGTTATTGTAACCGACCAGATAGCGGTTCGAACCGTTTCTTTAAAGGGTTTTAAATAGGTCTGTTTTTTACCTAAAAAATCATCTTTAATCGACAAAAAATTCAAGAGAATTGCTTTTGGGGATCACTACTTTATTTTCCGGTCTTTATTTTTATTTTATTTTATGTATTCTAGTATTTTTATTTTATTTTATATATTCTATAGTGTTTAGAGATTCCTAATCTCAGGCACTCATCTATCAAATTCGAAGATATTTCTCTATTTTCGAATTTTACTTTTTATTGTTGAAAAAATACATCAAACAGTTGCCAAATTGAATTTTCATTTCTATGTCTATTTCTATTTCTATTTTTCTCAGAAAAAGAGGCAGCTGACAGAAGAAAACTAGTGAGCAAATGGCATCCTACGACGAAGGGTACCCTTAGGCGCAACTACAGAGTGCCCTCTAAAACTGAGGGCAAGCGTCTGCTTAGAGCTGTTGCATCTCTATTGTCGGATGATGATCAGTTTAGAGATGCCACATCACACAAGGTAATTCGAATAAGCTTAATTCGCTCCTTGTTCATTGAAACAAGTATCCATTGCAGGATCTAAGTAAACTCATGAGTCGCTTCCTCCATCACCATCCAATATTACGGGCACTACAGTGATCGCTTGAGTGCCCACTCTGCCTGTTTCTGAGAAATATTGATTGTAAATCATTTGTAAAATATGCGGCTGGCAACGAACGAATTGTGGCTGCCTGTGATAATGTTTTACTGCTAGTGTATTTTATCTCTGGCAGGGGTGCCAGATTAGGAGGGAAAGTGCCCATGGAGAAAGTGTGTGTTGCAACAATATACGAGCGCTGTTTGATGAGCTCCCGACGCCACATTTGATTGTGGAGATCACGGCATTCCCTGCTGGCCCTCTTTCGGAGAAAGACTATGCAAAGGCCGAGAGACTGGAGAGGGTGCTTCGATCAGGTCCTTCTGTCTGAATATATCTATCTATCCATCTATGTATCTGCATGTTAGGAGGGGTGGGGTGTACATACTGTGTAGAGAGGAAGCGTTTGATTCTGCGCCAAATGTTTTTGGAACCGATCAACTTAAACAGTATTTCAATTCATCGTTTCTTGAACGTGAACATTAAGCAACTAGCTAGCTAGATCTGTGCCCCGACAGTTAGTTGGTTCGGTTCTGATCCGATCAGATCAGATCATTTTCAACAGTTTTTATTCAAAGTTACCATCACAAACTATGTTACCTAGTAGTTATCAAAATCTTCCTTTTATTCATTTGAAAGAACAAACTAAAAAACAAAACAAAACAAAGAGATGCATAAATACTCATATAAAATACTAGTAAGCTAATAATAATTCTATAGAGTATTAAATGGTAGCATTGAGAATGAATTCTGACAGAGTCGTCTTATCTGAGTTGAGTTGGTTAAGGGGTGTTCGTCTGATCCAAATGCCCTATATCTATTCCACACTAGTCTAGAGTGACGGAGAATGAGCAGTAGGAATGAAGAGAAGAAACTGTTAGCCTTCATTACCATAAAGTGTTTATCGAACCAGCTAATCATCTATTCTCTTCTATACTAAACTACAAAGAAGGAAGGAAACAGCCAGCCAGCCAGCCAGCAATTATAAACATCTAAAGGTCGATCATTCATTCCCTGCCCTGCCCTGCCCGTTACTTGAATCTTCCTGAGAGAGAACCGCGGCCACACACATCCATCCATCCATCCATCCATCTTCAAATTTAATTCCAACACAGTACAGTACAGCAATCAACAATCAACAATCACTCTCTCACTTTACTCCTACTGAAGCCATGAGGTCGTCATATTCCGGGTCACTTTCACCATGCGGTCTTGCAGCCGCATTACCTCCCATCTGAGACGATGGTGCTGTAGGAGCAGGAGTAGGAGAGAATGGATCGTATACTTGCTGCTGCTGCTGCTGCTGCTGAGGAGGACGACCAGAAAATGGCGGCCTCCCAAAATGCTGCTGCAGTGGCGGCACTGCAAACCTTTGCGGCCGAGGAAGTTCTTGGATGTGCATCTGACTCCCTGCTGGTCTTGGCGGAAAGGGACCGAGACCAGGAGCATTATTAATAACAGGAAGAGGAGGAGCGAACATTCTCACCGAGACATTCTGAGGAGGGCCCGGTTGCCTTGGTAGAGGAGGAGGAGGAGGAACCAGATGGCCTGGGGGAGTACCTGCAAAGTTCAGGGGCGGAGGAAACGGTGCTCTTGCTTGATTCACATTCACCGGAGGCCTCGTCGGAAAACCTTGAACAGGAGGATTATTGTTGTTGTTACTATTATGATGTCCCAAAGGTCTGAACTGTGGTTGAGGCGCCGCCAATGGTCCGTGCCCACCTTGAACAGGAGGAGGAGGAAGAGGAGGTCTGGCATTGTGATGATGATGAGGAGGAGGCTGACTACCTGACCAGACCTGAGCAGCAGCTGGATGTGGCGGCCGGTGAGGCTGAAACGTGAAATCACCAGAACTGGGGGGGTGCTGAGGCCGCGGAGCTCCCATAGCTGAAGAATTTACAGAATCGAAATTTGGAGCACTTCCTGGGAAGGGATTAGTGGGCATTCCAGGCTGAGGATGATGTGATGCTGCTGATGAAGGCTGCACTGGGAAAGTCCTAGGTCCCGGGACGCCTCCTGCTGGTACGGCATTCGCATTCGGGGATGGACCGCGCACTGGCGGGATGGATTCCGATGGAAGACCTGAAGAGAAACCGCCATGAGGCTGCTGCTGGCTTGCTGGTCGAGGCGCACCGGCTAGTGGTGTAATCATATTGCCAGAATAGCTAATTGGCCGTGGCGCTCCAGAGACACCATTGTGCGAAGCTATGGCATTCTGCATCAGCATCATGTTGTTGTTGTTCGGTCCTTGAGATGCTGGTGGCACCAACCATCTCCCAGATTCACTAGCAGCCGGTTGGAGCGGTGCAGATACGACTGGCCTTACCAAGTGAGGAGGCCCGGCTAGTGAGATTGTAGGGGAAGGTGGCTGTAAAACTGGCACCCCAGTGCTTCTTGGTCCGCCGGGTTGGCCCTGCTGCTGTGCATATGGCAGCTGTCCAGAAAGCGGCGGCGGCTGCTGTGCTGCAGCAGGAGCAGGTGAATTCTGCATGACAGGATTAAAATTCGCACCACCTACCACCGGTCGCACTCCAAATAATGATGGCATGTTAGAAGGAAGATTAAAAGGCATGGAAGACACATGGGAGGTGCTACTACTGGATGATGGCGTCATCAGATTTGTAGGGGCGATCATTCCAGACTGTGGATATGCTGGAGGTTGAGTTGGACCTGCAGAAAACCATGGTTGAGAAAATTGTGGAAATTGACCTTGCATTGGCGGTATGGATCCAGCATAAGGTTGAGACGCTCCTTGATTTATCACAGGAGGAGAAATGACGGAGCTGGACCCGCTTTGACTCAAATGAGTAGCGTTCACAATGTCACCAGATGAGGCGGTTGTTGTTGACGAAGGAGCAGGATTCACCTAATTCCATGAAAGAGCATGTGATGTGAAGATGAGCACAAAGAGAACGGCGAATTATTGAAGTTTGGGGGTTAGTACATACTGAAACTGGGGTGACCAAAAGCTCAATCAAAGCAACAGCTGCATCGACTTTCTCAAATGTCTCAGCTGATACATGTACATACAGATCCTCATAGTCATTGTCTGCTTCTTTTCCATTAGTAGGAGTGACTTCAACCTAAAAGGTATAAAAAAAGATGCAGAGAGCAAGCATGAAGATTACTGCATGCTATGCATGATGAGCGGTACTAAAATTGCTTTTCCAATTTCTGTTACCTTCCCACCTGTATCCGCCTTTGTACCATAAACTCGTACCTTGGCTCCTGTTTCCTGATTTTCATTGTTATACCAAACAAAGGGGAAAGCATTTTATGCTATGTACGCTGTGTATAATTTTGATTGTGAGCTTGAAGGCAATTACCAATTATATCTATATATATATACCTTCTCTAGCCGCTTTAGAGTATCGCTTGCAGGGCCAAGTACTAAACCATTGAAGTTGTACCCAGGGTACTCCTTGATCTGCATGGACAGATTGACAACTAAAGATCCACGTGTGCTGTATCTTAAAATAACTTTCATGCTTAGTTATTTTTCATCATCCTAAGCTCAGTTATTTGTCTATCAATAAGATGGAGCTACAAGCAAAAACTATCCTTTTCTGTATATAGATATATATAAATTTTCATTAAACTACCATTGACATTGAACAAAAGAGAAAAGAACATCTACACTAAAAATCTAAAGAGAAAATGCATACTGATATGATTAATATATCTCCATGTACAAGAACCTAATTCATGACTTCAATAAAACCTTTATTGGTACCATCCCACTAATTCACCTGACAATCATCATCTAAACTAAATCTGAATAATAATTTTACTTTTTGACCAAATTAACCCTATCAAATAAAAAAAAAATGATTAACTGTTAGATCCAGAAACCCCCAACGAATGTTAGTCTAGATGAAGTAAAATTATTGCTGTCAAGGAAGAATTAACATAAACCAGCACTAGAGAAATGAGCCTGTCTCTCGTATTTTTCATAGCTACAGTGTGTTTGTTTGTGTTTTTTTATCCTGTTTTTGTATTACACAATTTACAATAAGGTTAGATGCACATGCTAAACACTCACAAGTTCAATGCCACTTGGGATTCTTGAGAAAGAATATTTAGTAAGGTTAGAACACAGATAAAATAGAACAGAGAAGATATTTTTCATCAGTTTGCAGTATCACTCTTCAAATCGAACAGAATCAAATAAAGCATGGGTAAATAGTAAAACAGAGTAAAACACATAAAAATATTCACTTACAGGAATTGGAACTTTTGCCTCTTTCAGCAGAGGTTTGTAATCGGAAGGAACCTTATAAGTAGGATTTAACCTTAGCAGTTCACCTGCACAGAAAGTCAGATATACAATGGTTATGGAGGTTCAAGAAGATAATGGTGGAAAAAAGCATGATATCTGGAGAGTTCTTCGTACCAATAATTTCTTGCTTTTCAATCTCCAGCATCTCCGAATCCTGAAAGCCAATATCACACACTGTAAACAGCAAGAAAGCTAGCGATAAAGAGATCAAATTGAAAGCATCCTGCAATATACACTGACCGCTTTGCTAAGCTGATGATTTAATGAAGCTTGCAAGTCTTCATTATCCTCAAGTTCCAGGTTCCCCAGAGTCAGCTGTTGTGATATTTGATTTATCCGAATCTGTCCAAATTTTGTTGCATCACATAGGTAGCAATATGAGTACTTTATGGCACCTGGGATGCGAAGGTGTGACGCAAGCCATTCACAGGGAAGGCCACTGACAATTTTGCACCCAGAGCCATAAGGAAATTCTAATATTGCATTGCGCAATAAAGACCTCTCGCATATTGAGGCCATAAATAACTCCAACATAATCAAATCAATTAATGTCTCACTTGATAAGAAAGAATAATCCTAGGACTCAAACAATGTAACAAAGAGTATGCAATATCAGCAGCATCAATCTTCCAGATATGTCAAAAGGACATTATACCCAACATACCTGATATGCTGATGCTCTTCCCTTTCGAACAGTAGTATCCAGGGTTAGATCAGGCCCCCATTTGGTTTTTCTCTGCACCTGATTAGTAGTATTAACGTTTGCCACATCACCATCTCCCTTTTTGGTGCCTCGAAATATAGGGACCAGCGAACCTGACAACTTGTTTTTGGGGATGACAAATCCTGATTTTTTTGCAAACATGGATACCTTAGGACCACTCAATGGTGTTGATGAAGGGGTCTTTGCAGTGGTAATATTGTCAGATGCATGCTCAACCTCTGTGCCCATATTATTCTGCAAGGCAAGGGTGCTTCACCCATTAAACAACACCAGGATAACTGGCTATGCATATACTTCAGTGTAAGAGAACATTTACTAACGAGTTGCTTGAATAATTAGTCAATGTGAAATACATAAAATGTGAAAACAAATCGCTAAATTCAAAACTTAGCAACCTAACATTGATGGATTTATTAAGGATAAAAAATGACAAAAATAAATGACCCTTATTTCTTTATTGTGCTGGATCGGTGCATACAGTCACACTCTCCTAATTTTTCACACCCCATGTTTGTCCAAGGCTGAATGATGCATTTTATGGTGCATATCTTTTCATGAAGGTGTATAACCAAGAAAAAAGAGTGTGACTGACAAGAAAACAAAAAACATAGAACATTGACTACTTTCTCGATAAGGGGTGTAGCTATAACTAGATCGGAAAAATCAAGAACATTCATTAAGCACCAGAGATGCATGCAAGCAAAAGATCTACTACTATCCAAAATTTAAGGAATCGAATACTATGTACTCTATCATCCCATCGAATTAAAAACACACATGATCCCAAAAATATATATATATATATATATATAATCACTGCTCTCACGAAAATAGTCAAAACAAAAAGAACAGCGATCCCACACCAACACAACAAGAGCTATTAAACAGCTTTTTACTTCGTGCGCAATCCATAATGCCATATTGATACACTCCATTACAAAAATGAAGACAAAATTTGAAAATTGAAGCTTTTGAAAGTTCAATTTGCGGCAGGAAACAGAAGTCGAAATTGATAGCAAACTCCTACATCATCTTCTTAGAATGCCCAAACCGACAACTTGCCTACCGTTTGCTCGCTCCAAAACAGATGCACTCCTACATACAATCCAGGTATTCTATTCAATTACACTAGCTAGCGTACCCGAAGATGCTGGATTAGGTATCCAATCCAGCGGCTTCAATACTGTCCCAATAAAAAACGTACAAGGATGCCAAATTGCTGCACGTGCGGAATTGAGGATCCCAAGCCAAGCAGGGCTTGAGAGATTGTGAGAGACAAATGCAGAGCAGCGATTATCGGCTCTTCTTCTCCGATGGCTGCTGCTGCTCCAGCTCCAGGCACAGGGGTTGGGTTTAGGGATTCTTCTTTCTTTCCCAATATTTATTTATATTTATCATTTAATTAATTGTGGGTGTTTGTTTGTTTGGTAGAATATTGCAAAACCGTGGTCGGGACTCAAATTGGTATTTATAATCCAATTTTTTACATTTATTTTTTTTTAATAAATAAATTTATATTAACTATAAATAAATATTTATATTTTTTATTTATTTATATTATATAAAATTTTATTTTAAAAAAAATAATAATATTCTTTCTAAATCGAAGCATATAATATTAAATATCATTGGCCTCCGCATTTGTTGCGCTTTACTCTTTAAGTGAGGAAAATAAATTTGGAAGGTTTTGATATTAGTTGATTTACTTACAATAGAACAAAATCTATATTTACCAAAAACCAAGAAATCAAGTCTAGTAAGGGATGGTCCGGCGGTGGCGTAAGAGTTGAACTTGTGATCGTGAGATCATGGATTTAAACCCTGTCTCGGATCACCTAGTTTGTAGGGTATTAGGTTCTGTCTGTATTTATCCAAAACACATTTTCGGACAGCGGCGGCTGCAAATTCCCACGTCATAATAAAACGGGAGGTTGATGGAGGATTATTAGTTGTCTAATTGGGGTGAAATTTTATGGAGAACTTCTTCACTTGATCTTGATTTTGAACAGTAAATTTTTTATTTTAATAGTTAAATTTGAAAAAATAAAGATTTTATGGAAATTGCATTGGACATATTCTTGAGTGCACAAAGTCAATTTTTTGGTAAATTGCTTAGCTGATTCTTCTCAAATAACCATAAATTTAGTAAGGCATAATCTCAAATTATTAAGGCTTTGATTTGTACAGTGTTCTTTCAATTTGTGTGCCGAAATCACAAATTATATGGTCTTTTGTCTATAACTTGTGTCTTTGTATTATGTTATGTTTCCTTAATTTGGTAATTTAAGTTTGATGTTTAACTTTGTAATTTCGAGGTATTGCATCTTATATCTTATTTTGATAGTGTGTGGATAATAGATTGTTTGATAGATTATAGTCTCATTATTTTATTCTTCACATAGAGACAATTTTCACATAAAATATTGTATATTCATTTATTTTTGTTGGTTTAGTTGTGGTTGTACTAATTATTTATCTTCCTCGTACCCTCGTTGGTTCGCACGAGGAAGGGATAATATGTGCGATGTGAGCTCTATTTCCCAACAAGGGTCATTAGAGTCAAGATGGAGTTAGCTGGGGGATTGGAGTACCAAACCATGTTGGTTGTGAAAAGATCTAGTTAACATCATGATTGAAAATTTGTGGTGAAGTCTTGTATCGAAAATTTTTTTGATGTTGTTGTTGTTATTGGTTGTTTGTTTGGATTTTGGTTGATGTCGGCAGGCAGTCTGGACAACATATGAACTTCAATTGAGGATTGAACTTTCGTCATTTTAATTGAAGACTAAGCCTTCGTCATTTCAACCCAATTGTTTAGGAGGCCCCTTTAGCCAGTGTCCCAGGATCAGATTGATGATGATTAGTGTGGTCCAAGTGCTGAGGTGTCCTGTGAAACAGAAAGAATTCGGTTTCAACAGATGGGTAAGTGGGAATTCGTGAGGAGAGTTTGTTAGATTATGAAAATGTGATATAAGCAAGATAATTAGAAAGACAAAAAGGGGTGAGAAAAATCAAACATTGAGAGTGAGGGATTTGGGGATAGGTTGAGTACGGGAAATCGTCAAGAAATGGATAGATAGATTTCTTGATGGTGTAGCTCGATTGTATCCACATATCATGTACTTCAATGGTTTCAGTAGTGAGTTTCACCTGGGTTGGAACCCCCCAGAGGTAGGCTGGTGCAGCCGAACGTTATTATTTTGTTGTGTTTCTGTTGTTCTTAGTCACCAGGCGCAGTGTCCAACGAACAACCTGTCTGTGCTGAGAGATTTTTCTGTGTTGATTTTTAAGTTTGTTACTGTTATGCGTGAGTTAATCGTTTCTTGGGCCAACAGTTGTAATGGTCTTACTATGTGTGATGAGAATTTAGAATATCACTAGAGAAGAGACATGAGTTATATAGTCCTTGATGTAAGGAGGGACTATAGGTTATATAATCTTTGATTTGAGGGAAAAATGGTTGAAATACAAACAAATTTTACATTAAAATACATATATATATATATCAGAAAAAGAACCTATTATTTTTAGATCTTACATTTAACCCCATTAGTATAGGTATGAAATCGCCCTAAACCGGACATACTAGTTTTGAGTGAACCTAATCATAATAATATTTTTAATTCCTTCGTAATATGAACATGATAAACACACTGCATATCATATCATGGTGAATGATGACAACAAAATTAATGCATGCATGCCTGCCCTAATTAATTAATATTATATATACAATAATAATTCAGACATTACAATATGGTACTCTCAAATAATATGAATATATATGGATTCATTTAATAATTATTGTAAGAGAAGATGAAATGGTTGCTTGAAAAAATGTTCCTGTATGCGTCTGTGTATCTGTATGTGATGTATTTACCTTACAATGAGTTTATAATGAATTATGTCGTGAATAATAATAATTAATGTGCATGATTTTTCAAAACAAAATTTCATCAAATAGAATTTGCCTAACATATAGAATCAAATTAAGAAATTACAAATTGGAAATTGAATCAAATGAAATGAAATCAAACGAAACCTAAAATCTAAATAATTATCAAACAAACATAATCAAGGATCTTCTCGCATGCTTGATCGTTCTGAATCATACGAGGATGTATAAATCATCCAAAAGGTCAGCCACAAAGAATCTAAACATATAGATTTACTCACAAAGAATTACTACGCTGCTAAGTCATAGCCATATAGCTAGGTTTGCTCACATTAACGCATGCAACAACAAGAAACTAAGTAATTTTCAATCAACAACCAAGAGAGAACACAAAGTATACTTGCAAGAATGTCAAGATCACAACATTAAATCCAACAAATAACCAATATAATCAGGTTCTAACTTTGCAATCAGTAGACAAATAACTCACTAAAAGAAAATTAAAAAGGAAGTTTAGCATTTTACCAGAAAATCGATAGCTTTTGTTTTGAAGTTTGGTTAATTTGGAAATTACATTGCTCCTTTTTCTTATCTAGAACATGCACATTCTTGATGAATAATTTTGTTGTTAGACAGATTCTATCAAAACATAACAACATAATGTGATGAAAGAAATAAAGAGAGAGACAGTGATTGGTGATTGGTGATTGCAAATACAATCAATTACCCAGTCCCACCAACAATATATATATATATATATACATATTAAGCTAATTAGCTAATTAATTTGGGGCCATATAACATTAATATATATTGGTGCAGCTGCAGCTGCAGCAGAGGAGTATATATCGATGAGTGTGTTTCTAATTCTTTAAATCTTTTATTATTGATAATAGTATAATAAGTAGTAATTCATTACAGTAATATATAGCTTGTTTAGTTAGTTAGTTAGTTAGTTAGGGTACAAATTAGTAATAAGTGATGTTAGTTGTGTGTGTGTGTGTGTGGAGACAGACTCAGATCAGACTGAGACAGAGAGAGAGAGAGAGGGGCACGAAAAATTGATTAAAAGTGGGAGGGAGAGGCAGGTGGAGCTGGTAGGTATTCCCCATAAATGTTACTATATAATGGTGAGTTGGGGTTGGGGTTGGGGTTGGGCTCACAATTCACAATTACTATATCTCAACACAGGACAGACGACATCATCTATCTATCTATCTATCTATCTATGTGTATATACATACATACATACATACATAGTGTGTCTCTCTGTCTGTCTGTCTATTGTAATTCTCCTGAGTTAGCTAGATATATGGCGGTGAGGGGCCTGACTGACTGATGAGTACCGGCGTGCGTATATATGTATTATACTAGTATTGTATGTGAAAGTGTATAGGTTGGTGGTAGTTGGGTTGATGTTCCAACTGTCCTTTAATTGCCTGCCTGCCTGCCTGCCTTCCATCCTTCCATAACCATTCCATTCCATGGGGATTACGTTAATTGATATTGGATATTAATATAGTAAGAATTTGTTTTAGAATACTAATTAGCTATGAGATGGATTACTTACTTATTTGCCCTCCTGCCCTGCCCTGCCAGCTGCAAATTTAGTGGCCGGACTGACAGACAGACAGACCAGCTGGATGACTGCGCACAGGGGAGGGGAGGGGAGGGGGGATGGAGATCGACCGATCTGATCTGATCTGATCAACCTTACCTCGCCTCATGACGTCTCTCTGCTCTGCTCTGCGGGATAGCAATATTGCATATAGTCCCATGTAGAAACACAACATGTACAAATTAGCTAGCTAGCTAGCTATATTAATTGGAATCGGAATTTGAAGTACTAGTAGTAGTAGTAGTATGACATTATTAATTTGCAAGCAAACAAGCAAGCAATGGTAGCTATATTCACATTAAATTCCGCTACTACTACTACTACTACTACTAGTACATTACACAATTTATTACTCCCCAACCTCCCCCGGCCCCATTTATTATGTGTATATATATATATATATATTCGTCTCTCTGTTGATTATATTCTTTTATATATATATATGCGCACACAGAGAGAGAGAGAGAGAGAGAGAGAGAGAGAGAGCTAGCAAGTATATATGACCCAATGCAATGCAATGCAATGTAATACAGTAGAGTGCAGTGGTGTTCAAACCCTAAAATTGAACTGAACTGATCCCTCTCTCTCCATCTCTTATTTCTCTCTCGATGGAGTCGGTGGTGCAGCTCCTCCTCCCCCGGCGAGCGGCGGTGGTAGCGGTGTTGTCGGCAATAGTGCTATTCGGGGTGGGGAGATCATCGGCGTCGGGGGGCATAGACAAGGACAAGGAGAAGTGCGCGAACGAGCTGGTGGGGCTGGCGCCGTGCCTGTCGTACGTGAGCGGGGAGGCGAGGTCGGTGGGGGCGGAGTGCTGCGCGGGGCTGAAGCAGGTCCTACAGAGGAGCCCCGCCTGCATCTGCCTCCTCGTCAAGGACCGCAACGACCCCAGCGTCGGCTTCAAGATCAACGCCACGCGGGCGCTCTCCCTGCCCTCGCTCTGCCGCTCCTCCTCCCCGGCCAACGTCACCGACTGCCCCGCCGTCCTGCATCTGCCCCCCGATTCGCCCGACGCCAAGGTCTTTCAGGACTTCGCCAACAGTGCCACCAACTCCTCCTCCTCCGAGGCCTCTACTGCAGCTGCTGCTTCTGCTTCTGGTAACAATGAATTAATTCTTGTTATTTGTGTTGCTTAATTGATGAATGAAGTAATTAATTCATTGATTGTGTGGGAATTAATTATATATGAAAGGGAATCATCCATCGTCGTCGTCGGGGGCGCTGAGCGGCAATGATCTCAGCAGTGCAGGCAGCAGATCAAAGACTATGAATATGAACAGATGGGGATGGGGGATTGAAGTGGTGTGCGTGTGGGCTGCACCATTATTACTCGCTATTCCTCAGTAGCACCAGCAGCAGTTCTTCCTCAATTTCAATTTCATCCCCCGATTAGAAGAATACTTTTGATTAATTAATTAATTAATTAATACGGACACACACACATATATATATATCATTAATTAGTGTGCGTGTGGTTGATTCTATATATATAATTTAGTGCGTAGTAGAAGATGATAGATATACATATTATATCTATCTATATTTCGACCATTATTCATGTAATTAAGCCGCAGGCTGGCTGGTCGTTGGGCGGCTGCCTGGCTGTGGTCCTTGCTGCTGCTTGTGTCTGTCTTCCTGCGTTTTAACAACGTTCACATCATCTTTATTATTATTATTATTATTATTATTATTATTTTTATTATTCGTCTCTACACTTTTAAGTTGTGTTGCCCGTAGTTTGAAATTGATTCACTTTTAGGTGTGTTTGCTATTATTCGAAATGAATGTTCATTTAAATATTTAGTTAAATAATATCTATTGCATTTTGTTGAAATATTTATAGAGATATCTTTATTTTTTAAATAATATCTATTGCATTTTGTTGAAATATTTATAGAGATATCTTTATTAAAAATAAAAGGGAAAAATAAAAAATAGTCCCATTAAAATAAAAAATAATAATTTTGGTCTCAATATAAAAAATCGATCAAGGTTGGTCCGGTTACAAGTAATTTTACTCCATTTTGATCCTAACGTTAAAAACTTGACGGAAGATGCTGATAAGAACAAACGAATCTGACGTAACATCCTGGGGTAGGATCCGACGTGGGTGCAGGCCAAGTTGCTAGCCTGCAGTACAGTTGCAAAATAAAATATCAATTCCAACGTGCCACAATATGCAGTATAGCAGTAGTGAGTACGGTCGTCTCCGCAGGGGAACAGTAATTCTTTCTCTATTTGATTGATTATAATTATATTTAATATATATCGGGGGATTTGATTATCACACTAAATAAGGAAGAATAAAATTTACGCAAGCTAACTAGAATGCAAAATTAGCTGTTTACCAAATATGATTAAACTCTAGCACAGACATGAATTTTTCATTCGAAATATGAAATTTGATCATCGACTAAAAGTCAAATTCATCAATTAGTTGGATAAATTGGTTATAGTTGATCTACACGCGTTCACAACCAACCTTTTCTTACTTTTTCGATAGCTAAGGTACGACCGTTAGCTATTTCTCTAATTGGGAAAGAATCCTAGGTACGACCTTAGTTTTCTAACTCGACAGCAGTAAAAAAAAAACTAGAAATGCCCAATTCAATTTAATAAGCTCATACGATGATTTTTTTAAAATTGATTTTAATTCTTCCCTAGAGTTGTTCTTCTCTATGTTGCTACGCCAATTGGAAAATTACACAATTACGTATGTCAATTCCCAACATAGCTATGAAATTCTAAATTGATACGTGCGCAATAATCAATTTAAGATTTCTAAACTCATCAATTAGAAGAATTAAAAATACCCAACATCGATGAACACCAATTTTAATCGAAACCAAGTCTCACAATTTCAATCCTGAACATCAATTCATACCTACACTAGAAATGAAACTACTCGCAATCCATAGCAATTAAAAACATAAAATAAATCAAAGAGTTCATCATGCCTTCAAGTTTAAAAATCGACAACAAACCAATTCTAGAAATGAAGAAAAATGTGCCCGGAAGTTATTCTGCGTTGCCCTTCGTTTCCCTTCTCTTTCAGAAATAGATTGTAGGTGAGATCGTGATTTTGCGTTTCTTCTTCCCCTTCTTTATTGGTCCTAACTCTCTTTTCAATTATCATCCCCTTTGCACTTTAAACCAAACAATTCTAAAATTATTAATTAATGTCGGAGGACCTTTTTGCAATTTTGATTTTGCTTCGTGATCATGGCTAAGGACTTTCTGCGTTTGGCTTCTCTCTTCGATATGCCCAAAATTTATCAACTTCTCAACGCCTAGTAGAAAATTAAAAAATACACCATTAGAAGCATATATACAAAATTCGCATCCAAAAACCGTCTGAAATATAGCAAAATATTTATCTAATATCGCATATATCACAAGTTCATTGGTCAATTTGACTTTTCTGTGAAAGGTCGAGTTTGATGTTCTCTACCTATTTTTTAATGACTTCCTGCTCTATGCTCATTCGATATTTTTTTCCTTAGATTGAAAGGTGGTTGCCCGTACATATTCACAACGCTGTTGTTTCTATTGTTCTTGCTCAAAACAAAATATGTGTGTGAGAGAGTTTGTGTCTGTATATGTTGTTTTTACTTTGCAATATATGCTCATAGTAGCTACTGGAGTTGTAAAGGAAGCTTTTGTGAAGCTGAAACTCGAGAAATATATACAAGAAAGAAACTCTAAGATTGCCATTAATTTCATTTCATGATGCTACAAATCTACTTGCATGCTCTAACTTATATAAATTTTGCTATTAACCTTTATGTTTTTTCCCTTTTAATAACAAGATTTGGTCAACTTTAAAAATCCTCAAAGCTATTCATCTTGTGGATATATATATATATATATATATATATACACACCATAATCAGCAGCTACATTTAAGTATAGTAGAAAGTACGAGGGGATAATTCTGTGTTGGATGGACCTCTCTTGAATAGACAAAGCGACACGATCGAGTGAAACAAAGTAGATATATATATATATATATAATATATATTATACGATAAGAAGAAAATTACAGAAACCTTTTGGAATTTTTAGGGCTAATGACAAGATCGATGATCAGAAACCCGCGTACAAGAGACGATCCATCAAATATTATTTAATTTATTTGTATATTGAAATGCATATGAAAGTGATCGAAGCTTTCTTTCTATCAGCCAATAACATATATATACAGACAAGAGATCATCAACGAATTAATGGAAGAACTTAAACTAAATGAGAATTATTATTACAATTGGTATTGTATCTCAGACAACTAGCAACGTAGCATTATATTTGCAAGAGATCAAGACATATTTCATCCCGGAATTGCTGGCACTCCGCCTCGGCATTCTCTCCGGTGGTCACAATCAGCCACCGGCAGAGCCACGGGACTCCGGCAGCCGTCTCCTCCCGCGCGCCAGCTCCAGTCAAACTCGGCGTCTCCACTCCCTCACACAGAAATCAAATTGACCTTTGGCCTGCACTCACATCAGATCTCACCCCAGGATATTAAGTCAGATCCGTTTGTCCTTGCCAGCATCTTCCGTCAAGTTTGTAAAGTTAGGGCCAAAAGTGAGTCGTCAAACCCTTATAGATCAAGCGGTGAAACATCAGGTTCGATCATGGGTGGGTGCACTATTTTTTAGTTTTTCACAAAATAAAAAATATATATATATATATAATAACATAAATTATAACAACAATAATAAAATATAATCATATATCAAAATATTTCAACATTTCTTTTCAATTTGTTCTCATACTCAACTGATGTATTAGAAAGCAACTTGGGTCATGGTTCAAATGTAATTAGAGTGGAGTTAGGTAGATCTTAATTTTGTTTCATAAAATTTAATAGTATATAATTATTATTAAAAATTTATTTTTAATTAAACTATTTTTTACTATTTACATTAAAATTTAAATAAATATATCTAATTTATAGAAGAACAAAGGTTGAAGAGGCCTTGCATGTGTGGCTTGATGTCTTCTTGCCAGTCGGATCAACCAAGAAAATAGCTCGGACTAAAGCCGGATCATTCTTGGATGTGCCTGTGCCACGGAAGGTAGGTGGGATAAATTAAATTAGTCAAAATCGAAAGTAAGATCGGCTAAATTAAATTAGTCGAAATTGAAAAAAGTAAAATAAAATAATGAACCGTAAATTGACGATTATGAAGTAAAACTTTTGAAAATGGATCCGGAACGGGAATCCATAGATAGATAGATATGGATACATTGAATGCAGTTCGGACTTGGAAGAGCTTTAGTTTGCATAGAAAAATGGTAAGCGTGGAAATGAATTACTCAATTAATCAAGCAAGCGGGGATGGAGGGATCGCTGAAGAAAAAAATAGCAGTCCGGTCTCCAGTCAAAGTGTGTATATATATATATATATATATCTACACACATCAAGCAAATTTATTGGGTGCAAATCAAAGAAAAGAAAAGCGATGGCGATTGTGATTGCGTTTGCTTCCAAGCTCTGCTACTGTTTCTTACTCCTCCTTTTCTCACTCCTCGCCGTGAGCTCTTCCTTCCAAGAACCGGCCCCGCCAAGCCCACCTTCACCGTCTGTGTACGAGATCCTCCCGTTGTACGGTCTCCCCCGCGGACTGTTACCCGATTCTGTGGTCAGCTACACGCTCGCCGATGACGGTCGATTCGAGGTCACTCTGGAGAAGGAGTGCTACATCGAGTTCGACTATCTGGTCTACTACGACAAGAAGATCTCCGGGGTGCTGAACCTGGGCTCCATTACCGACCTGAAGGGGATCCAGGTGCAGAGATTCTACTTCCTGTGGTTCAATGTCGACGAGATCAAAGTTGACTTGCCGCCTTCCGACAGCATATATTTCAAGGTTGGGATTATTAGCAAGGAGCTCGATGTGGATCAATTCTTGACGGTTCGTTCGTGCAGGGATAAAGCCGTGTCCCTGAGGCAGCCCGTCCTTGAGGTACACACACACACAACAAACAGTTTTTATTTTTTTATTTTTATTTTTTTCCGGTTCTGGTTCTTCTTGACTGTTCATGATAGATATACCCGTTTCTTGATGATATTGATATATTGTCGTTCCTCTTCCTATGGATTTAGGGTTTCGCATCGACTGACTCTTTTATCTCCTTGTGTGTTTACTAGAGAGTGTAGGGTTCCTAATTTTTGTGGGAAAAAGGCTAATTTAACTTGTAAGGATATGCAGCCTGTGGCATCGGTGAATCCGATGATGATGAAGAATTGAGGGTCTACAAAAGCAAATGAGGGGGCAAAGATTAGATGGATGGATGTTCGTGTGCATTTATTATGGATGCAAACTTGACCACCCTTGTTCAAAAATCCTGTAATTGGGTTTTGGTTTTACTTCAGAGGCCTTTGGTTTCCCCAAACTGGTTCGTTCGTTCGTTCGTTCTTGTGCATGTGGGGGTTTGCAGTGTAGAGCGAATGGGACTTGTTGTCAATTTTAATTAGTAAAATGGAGCTGAGCTGGGCCGGGCGGGCTGGTAGGGAGGAGTGTATGTAACAAGTGTGCGTGTAAGAGTTGTGGAATTTCTTTGGCCTCAAATTGGATGAGCTCTGATCATCATTATCATCACTCACTTGGCAACTGTCCTTCCTGATTGCCACAACTTATTAAGTTAGTTGGAAACACAATTGAGTTGAGTTGTGTTGTTTTGTTTTTGTACTCGTGTGTGTGCCCTGCATGCTGTTGCCGAAGAAGTGAGTGAGGAGGAGGATTCAATGGGGACCTCGGCTCTTTTGTTACAACATGCATTGCATGCTTCTTTGGTGAATCCAAGCCCTGCTGCCCATAATAGATATCCATATTCCATGCATGCACTAGAACACATGTCTTTGTTGCATCCTCCTTTGATATGTTGTTTTGTCCAGTGAAAGCAATTTCTTTACTCTCTGTTATTTTACTGCTACCACCCATTCTGTTTTCTTTTTCTTTTTCTTTGCAGATGCCAGTTCCGGTGGATGGCATCCCAATGCTCGTCACTGACTAGACAGCCACCCGTGTATGTGCTGGCTGTGCT
This sequence comes from Andrographis paniculata, assembly GCF_009805555.1. NCBI lineage: Eukaryota > Viridiplantae > Streptophyta > Magnoliopsida > Lamiales > Acanthaceae > Andrographis > Andrographis paniculata. The sequence continues at coordinate 5,225,076 of NW_026137614.1, forward strand.
TCTCAACTGTGATTGTGATTGTGCAATGTTGTTGTTGTTGTAACATGTGGTACTCGCTCGCTCAATGGCCGGCCTAAGGACCTAAACCCCCCCTTTACCTGTATGTATGTATTCCTTCCATCCATCCCATCTAGCCTAGCTCAAGTCCTCAATGCAATGCAAGGAAGTTGCTTTTTATGCAATAAACTTCCAATTCCGATTGTACTACGTCACTATGATCATCTTTGAAATGACAATGTTATCACTCTGCTGCAAAATCATCAGCAACTACTCTCCATTTGCTCAACAAATGAATAAATTCTCTTCTTACTTTTTATATGGAGATGATTGCCTGGAATACGAATCAATTTCATAGCAATTTTAGCATATAAATGTGGTGGAATATTCCATACATATGAAGTTTTAACCTGAAGCAAATGAGGACATGCTTGGAACTCAATTCTTTTAAATGCCTGGACAGCAGCAGGACAAGATACAATAACACAAGTATCACAACTTGATAGTTGGCAGTCGGATCAGACACCCCTATTGCAATAATCAACTTATTACCCCACGCCATCCAATCAAAGCATAACAAACAAATATGTGCAATCATGCAAAGAAACAACAGCCGACTGTCTTCTCACAATGTATCTTATCCTCGGAGATAACATGCATGCTTGCTGATATCCTCACAGAACAGAAAACCGACACCTACAGGCCAACTAAAACAATCTGTCATGAATCTAAGAATATGGGTTGCCTCAAAGTCCTATGTCCTAATGTTTAGCAAAGATATATATATAGCTAGTTTCTTGACCACGGCGATGTGCCACCATCCATGGGCATGCATACACCAATCAATCCAGGGGGAATAACATCATCAGCATCAGGAGGTAAGACAAAGACAACAATCCCCAGTCACCAAAGGGCAAAACTTGCACCAATAATCTGCGGTGCCATTTCTATGCTGGAGGAGAACAAGCACTCTCAAGAATAAACATAAGCAATGAGATCTCTCTCATGCTTGAAGAACCTGACACTGCACGATGTGGCTCTTCAGCCCACCTCTTCCAGCAATACTCGACCATAAGTTTGTGAACAGGTTCCTAAAATTACCTTTACTACCTATATTTTCCCAGATTTGTGGATTGGTCTCCACTCGTCTATCAGGATTCGAGACATCAACTAAGCTGATGCTCATGTTGTTACGGACAATGCAGAGCTTTCCATTTAGAGGTACAAGAGCAGCAGCTTCCAGGGTGCGAGAACTCCCGAGGTGTAGCTTGCTATCAAGAAACCTGTTCCAAGAGTCTGTGGCCTCATCATATACTCTTAGCTTACACCCATCACGACAATCAACCGCATAAAGTTTTCCATTCATAGTGATGCTTGGATTGCGCCATCCGGAAACCATTCCACCGTTTATTGGACTCCATGTATTGGTTGATGGGGAATAGGCTTCACTCAAAACCTCTCTGTGGGCACCGAGTCCTTTGAGGAACCACTTGTTGTCATATACCACACCGATAAAGGGTACCATCGCTGTGCTCATATCAGCAATAAAACTCCAGCGGTTTCGATTGGGGTCATAAACTTCAGCCGAGCGCAGGGTTCTCTGGATCCCTTCACATTCTCCTCCAGCAGCATAAAGACAATTGTTAATGACACATGATCCAAAAAACTGCCTTTTCCGAAGCATGTCAGGTGCTCTATGCCATTTATTTGTCCGAGCACTATAAAATATAACTCGCCTCATGGATCCCTTCAGAGGATCTTTTCCACCAAATAAATACAGGTGACAGCCACTAAGGACCGCACAGCCAAACCCAAGAGCTGTACTATACTCCACTGGAATAGGCGGGAGTGGCTGCCACAGTTGGTAGGTGGGATCAAAGGCATGCCATGAAATTCTTCCTTCACGGTCTTTCTTAAACACATATACCCATTCTTCTGCCATGCCAAGACTCTTCCTTAGAGAGTAGAAAAAATTACCTGCCAGAAGCTTGTACCACCTTTTGCAAACTAGACGAAGTTTATTATGCTCTACACGAGGGACTCGAATCAGGCAAGTAATCGCAAGATCATCAGGAAGTCCAGGTAGGAGTGGTGGCTGCACCCTGGTCCTCTCCCGACGGGAGTTTTTTGTCTTGTGTGCACGGGGATTAATATCAGGTTGTATACAAAGTTTAGATCCAGGGACAAACTTTCTCGCCCCAACAACTGTTTTCAAACCTGAATCTACCTTGCAATAGCACGATACAGAATCAACCTGCAAAGTTTTCCGATCAACATAGTTAGTTGGCAGGAATATGTTAAGAAAACAAGAAGTACCAATTATGTGCGTGCCTGTTCTACATGACAAACAGATTCCAAAATGAGACAGGATGCACATCAAAGGTTTTGGACATACTACATCTCAAACGACAACAAATCTAAGCCTTCAGGTGTTACATTGCAAGAAAAAACTGGAAAATATATATATACATATGTAAGATATGTATGACTTCAAAGTTATGTATCAATTCTTTTTCTTAACTATAGAACATAGAATATACTCAGCCCAGCATTATGATGTCTTATTAGTATTACTCAATCCAAGATTAAGCTCCCAAAACTTAGTTTTTAACACTTAGCTTCATGGCTTTGCCCATGTACTGACAAATAAACCACTAAAACATACAAAAGAATTAGGTTGTGTCCCATAACATGAGTGATTGAGAAACATTTCATTTTTATTTATTGATTTTTTTTTAAAACCCCACATTACAAAATCATATATTAGGTTTCCTATCAAATGTACATGCATCTCAAAGGTGTAGGCCAGTAAGCAGTAGCCCCATTCAATTCTCAAAAGCATGCTAAGTGTGACCAGTGAAGTTTCAAATTTTAATCCAGGCATTTAGTGAAACTAGCTCCGTTAACCCAGAAGTAGTTCACATGCAACTAGAACCTGAGTTGTGTGCTGTGCTTATTTTCAAGCTCATTCAACAGAAACGTGACAGCATAGTCCTAGCAATTGACAAAAGCATAAAAGTAGGAAATATCTCACAAATTCAAGCACTAAGAAAACGATAAGTGAGCAGAGGAATGGAAGATGAGTCAGGGCAGAACATTCCAAAACAGCTCTAATATTCTTAAACTTCAAATCTCCACAATAACAGGTCCTAGAATAATCACACCCAAGGCCAGTGGAGAGTATATTTATTTACTCGAAGGGCCATTGTTCATGGATTCCGCAATGCATCTTCAAGAAAAGAATCACGGAAGCACAGAACCACCGAGAACAGTACAAATGCACCTCAAAAACAAGGTCTTTCACAATTGATATCGCATTCACCCAGGCAAGGCCATAAAACACCATAAGCGTTGCATAAATCGCGATACAAGGCTAAACAATAAAAAAGGTGAAAAACCATTGCAGACAGACTCACCAGCGGAGCTTGAACTCTGAAACCCCTCTGCGCATTTGGGGACCTCTCAGTCGTCTGCGCCATATATCACATAAAATTGTACCCCGTCTCTTCCGAAATTCAGATCAAACCGACAATCGAATTCAAACAATTCATAAAATCACGAGACGAAAGCTGAAGGAAAAAAAAACACTAAACCCCATTCGCACAATAGGAGCCAACCCGTCCCCTTTCCACCACTGCAAAAGCAAACAACGAATTCGTGGCCGGGCTAGGGCATCCGACTGATTCCATACACCCCCAAGCCCAAGCCCAACCGGTCAGGCGCAGTGCCAGGCTGCTGCTATTTTCCGTTGGTCTGAGTCTGACCGAGCAGAGATGGAGTCCAATGCCTATGCCTGTGCCCGTCACTGCCAGCGCTGAAAGTTACAGCTGGGCGACGGAACAGAACAACAATCCTTCCTCGATATGGACTTTTTACCTCGCGGCCCTTCCTCTCCTCTCTCTCCTGTAAATAATTAAATAAATAAAATACACATCACACAGATCAGAGTATCAGACTAAAAGGAAACACGAAATATCTAATTAAGGCAAATAATAATAATAATAATAATAATAATAATAATAATAATACCTCCATCCCATATGCAGTGTCTGGTATATGATATTTTAAAAAATATAATTAATAGATAATTAAAAATATATTAGTAAAAATAATTATCATATAATATAAATAATTATAAATTAAAATTAAGATAATTAATTTAATTAAAATTTAATTAATAAATTTTAATTTTAAAATGAGATTAAATTCAAAACGCATATAAACGGCAACCATGGTACGTGGGAGTAATAAAAAGGCATGCGGGGCTCAGTCACGGCTGCATCATTTTTATTTTTTTTTTATCATTAATAGAAATATATTTTAAAATCTCCTAGTACACTTTGATTTAACAAAATTGGGAAATGTAAAACTAAAGACAGCAAAAAGTAGATTAGTGAAATGCTAGAAAACGAGTGTAGCAGTAGGCATTGTTGTAAGTCATCTCTTTCAAGTTGCCATTTAAATTAAGTCAAGTCGGGTTGGGGCGGGGCTTAGGTACAGGTCAGGTACGGTGATATATTTACTACATGCAAATTGCAATGTAAGAATCAAATGGATATTATTATGAGTATCAGTTAAATAAAATGTATGCATGCAATAACTCTTGACACCCACCAATCCATCTACTACTCTACTAATAAGGCAATGAACCTTTTAAAAACACATTACATGGCATAGGATAGGAGAGGATAGGAGAGCATAGTGCATACAAGTTACAATCAGTCCTGAAACAACCTACTATACTACTTAGTGTCAAGCCTTGTTTTACTGTCATTATCATTCCATTCTTGATTGTTTGGGCAAATTTGCAATGAACAAAAAGCTAACTCCATTCAAACCTGCTGCTATAATCATTACATCAACCCTCCTCCTAACTACTACTACTGCTGCTGCTTTTGCTGCTTTGTCCAAGGGTTAGATGAAGATAGTCACCATAATATCCATTGTTAGAAAGTTTAGTCTATATTTAGATGCAGTAACACACACCACTTTGGATGTAATCCTAAAATAGGTTGTTACTCTTCATCACCATACACATACAATCGACACAGCTGGCACAATGACACCGAAATGCTGCCGCAACCGCGCAAGTATATGACATCCAAAGAAACCATCATCATATCTGCTTGTTTTCTCTTAAACCAAGAGGCAGAGGTTTAAATGCTGCCAAAACTACAGACACTTTGCACATAAGGAATCCCATCATTCCTGATATTAGATCTCTGCCCGTAAGCCTAACAGCTGCATCCTCTCCAGACAAAGAGTAGTATTTCACTGCTACGAAGAGACATGCAAATGCTAGCACCAGACCTGAAATGGGGCCTCTTAATTTCCCAAGAATTTGATCTCGACTGCCTTTGCTCTTGCTTGTTATGACTTCTGGCACTTCTAGTCCATCGACCGACCTTTGCAGCAATAATAGGTAAATAAACCCAAACAATCCGCCTGCTAAGAATGTGTAGGCAGCATTTTGTTCAGTTGAAAAAAATGCAATTATGGAGGAGCCAGCCAAGATAAGTAGGGTGTCATAGAATAATAGTGACAACTTCAGGTCTGTGTATTCCTTCATGCTTTCTTCGTTGGATGCAAAAGAGGTGTTGAGAGAGGCAGATAAATCTTCTTCGGACTTATCGTTCATCCAGGTAGATGCATCTCCAGATAATGCAGTAACTGATTGGGGTCTGAATTCCATCATAGACAAGTCACCTGAATCCCCGAGCAAGACATCCTCAAACTCAAAGCTGTACTGTAACCCACTTAGCTGTTCGGATTCTTCTATGGAAGAAGGCAGAGAATCGTGAACAATAGCCAGACTTAAACCAGCTATTCTCCATTGACCTGCCATTTGCCAATAGTGGTTCAAAATGACACCTTTTAAATTCCAAATATAACATGAAAATTCACATGGTACAACACAGCAGGGGATTTTATCATTCAAGGACAAGGAAAGAGCCGAGCATGCTCATCATGGAAAAAAAACAGAACTAGCTCCATATCTTACATTGGTTTGTCGACTAATTTACCCTTTCTATATTTCCCACAACGAATAGGAACAAGCTTCAAATCAGTGAATGATGTTACAGCATTCCTACACAATCATGAAAGTATATGCTTAACACGACATACAAAACACTTGAAACTAGCAGACAAGATGTTACCATCTACAATTAAAAAGAAATTTATATTGATCTTTACTAACGATTGTTCTGAAACAACAATTTTGCAAGGTTTATGCAGAGTCAGTGCTTCTTTGATTTCATGAAACATACAAAGATTAAGTCAAGATCTTCTGCCTCCCCACATTCAATTTTTGAAAAAAAATAAATAATAATAAATTAATTAAATTAGGAGAGCATTATCATTCCATGCAATCATAATTGAGCTGAAAATGGATAATCATATGTTCTTATAACGTATAACAACCTGATTCCAAGCCAATCCAAACAGCTAGAATTCTTCCAAGGTTAGGTCCCTCAAAAGCAAATTGATCAACAGAGCCTCTCTGTAAGTGCATGGTATCACCCATGGCCTTGTCTTCTGACCTTGAATCAGATTCATTCAAAACAGTGGGCAACCTTTGTAAAATGGAGGTTCCATTCTCGTCAATCAAACACAATAATATTCCAGAGTTCACATCAGTGAGACCGGATCCATAAATTTTACTTGTTTGTAGTTTTACTTTGTACAAGGACTTCAATCTTCCGGATGGGAAAGAATCCAGTGCCTTCCCAACTGAAGCATCTGGGATAACCTTCACTTCTGTTGCAGGTAAGAGTCTTGACGGTTTCGCATATTCCTGAAAATCTAAACGTACCCCAGCTGTTGGACTGGGAAGGCATGACGGTAAAAACCAATTTAAAACTACATGCCAGCCAAAAGAGCAGTGCCCCAGATATATAGACGTGATTATTCAAATAGATCCAAGTGTCATATAATAGAAAAAATTACACATCTAGCACCAACAGTTTCTCAGGGACTCTCATGTTTAGGTAAGCATTTCATTGCTGAAGTGCTTTGGGATGGATACTCCTGAGAATGACAATATCATCCACAAAGGGTTTTAAGAAGTGAGAATTCTTACCGTAAATGATTCGAAAATAACTTATCCACCCGGACTACCACCATTAATATTATATAGAACATATGCTATCATTTCAATTGCTTATCCTCTTTTAGCTTAAACCCAATATCCCTTAAGAATGATACGACATAATCTCTTGCTTGCTGCATCAACTAGATTGATGAATGAATTTCAAAAGTATTGCATCACACTGAGACAACTTAATCCAAGCACTTCTAGTTTAACTCATTTGCACTTATTTCTTACCAACGACAGTAGGAGATTGGTGATCATATCCTCCAGATTGAATACGCTATCGGCCATTCGAAATTGATTATTTCAAGTCTCACAGTTGACAAAAGAAAAAAAAAAGTTCGAGCCTCAAAGTCTAGTGAAATAACGCATGCTTTCCCAATAACATAAATCAGGCTAACTAATTGTGATTTCGAAAATTTCTAAAACCGAATCATCCTAAAACCTCAACCAACAGATTATGATGTCCCTCTCTGCATGCACCAAGAACAAACAACCAACTAATCAAGCTAAGGAACTTCACCCAAACTTCCATTTATAAAACTCCAGTGTAAAAAGTAGAGAGCACCTTGGTTTTTGTACTTTCCGCAACGAATAATGAGTCGAGAATGATGAAACGTCCTTCCCGGAGTTGTGGTACGGCGTGACTTCGTCGTAAACGCTGTAGGGATTTCTGTTTGTGCCCAATAGATTCTCGACGAAAGCAACTCCATTTCTCAAGCTCGAAGGCTAGCACCAGACGGGTTTTGGAAAGGGGGAAGGATCAGAAAATAGGAGGCATCTGGCAGGCTGATGAATCATGAATATGATGGTGCCGTGCAGACAGAGATTGATTAATGTCTGGAGTACAAAATAAAGCCCAAGGAACATACATATATACGATGAGCTAACGGCCCATATTGATTGGGCTGTGCGGGCTACCAGACCTAACGTAAGCCCAGTTTTCTTTGTTCCCAATTTGGGGGATTGGGAGTGAAATTTCCGGCGGAGCGGAGCGGCTTCTCTTCGGCGAGGCGATTCTTGAAAATTGTATAGTCTTCGTAGTAAATGTAATCAATCGATGATTCCCTTCTCATTACGTGCAATCTAAGGTTCGTTATATTGCGTTTGTTGGGACTATCTCGGAAGGAAACATTACCCTTACTTAATTCATAGAACTGGAGGAGGTGCTTGAGTGAAGGCATTTCGGGAGATCTCTTGTGGTTAGTCAGTATATCTAAATGTAGTTGTTGTTTTTTCCGATTAATTAATGAACTTTGGAGAATGGGAGAAACGTGTTGATTTGTCAATCTGCTTGAATTTGTATCTTTTTCATTTTTGAATTGTGTGATTTATAATATATAGGTTGGATTGGTGTAGGATCCCAATTTCGTTCTTTAGCCAAATTCGCACCTGCTGCTGCTTGTATTGAATCTGAATCTGCAAAAATGGTGTCCTTCGAGATGAACGATCGAAAAAGTAAGTCAGATTCCACTTTGCACTATTTTCATCGAACGCACACCATCTTCTTATTCAGCCTTTTTTAGGTATTTTTCTTGACAAGTGCCTAAATGGAACCGTTGTAAGCACTCAAACGGTTTGAGGTCTTTGCATGCTATTCTCGATTCTTAGTAGTTGAATATGAGTTATCTTGGATTTCTTTATTCGCTTTTTTTTTTCTGTCTGCCAACTTGAATTCATGGTAATGCATTTTGCTCTTTAAATGTTGGATTTCTACTTTTTGTGCTGCAAATTGGCATTGGTCAATTGCGCTTCTATGTTTTACTTTTGAGGAATTACCAAAGGATTGATGCAAATCTCCTTTTTGCTGTTACAACAGAAATTGGGCTCGGCTTGACTGGATTTGGAGTGTTCTTTTCATTTTTGGGGATCATTTTCTTCTTTGATAAAGGTTTAATTGCCATGGGAAATGTAAGTATGCTGTTGAAACATATGTACGATTGTTTTCCAATTGAATAATTTTCATCTATCCATCTCCCTAATGTTGCCCATTTCACTCGAAACAGATCCTCTTCTTGTCAGGGGTGATGTTAACCATTGGTCTCAAGTCATCAATGCAGTTCTTTATGAAACGCTCTAATTTTAAGGTGCCTTCCCCCATGTTTTTTTTGTTGTTGATACGAGTTACTCTTTTATGCTGCTTATTGTTTTCCTTTTTAAACTTCTTGATTATTCATCACATTAATTGCAGGGAACAGTTTCGTTTGGTGTTGGATTTTTCTTGGTTATAATTGGATGGCCAATAATTGGAATGATTGTTGAGGCATATGGATTTGTTGTGCTGTTCAGGTTAGTCTTGCTTTTGTATACTGGACAAAATATTGGTATAACTAATGTTCACTTTCCACCATCTAAGATAGTACGAGTTAACTAGTACTACTTTTATGTTATTTGCAGTGGCTTCTGGCCAACACTTGCTGTCTTTCTCCAAAAGATCCCCATTATTGGATGGCTGTTCCAGCAACCTTTCATCAGATCGGTATGTTTGCATTGCCACTGTGTATGTCGTGCTTTGCAATGTACAGTGCAATTTATGATATACTCAAATTGCTGTGAAGTGCTGTGGGGGCTTGTGGTTGCTTTAACTTGGAATTTTATATGTTCTCAGTTCTAACTCTATCTTAATGATCTTTCACAAGAAATTCATATATCAATTTTTAAGTGAGTCTTGACCTTTAAAGCATCCAACATGATCAATGTGCAAAAAATCAGTAAACTCGTATAAGATTTATTATGAAAATTGATGTTGCATTGAACCTGTAGATGCCAAAATGGAGATTTTATATATTCTCCTATGAGATGCGATACACCCAGTAGCCGATAGATTATTGCTTAATAAGATGTTCTCTTTATCAACATAAGGAAGCTGATTTATTTATCTCTCAATTTGCATTTAGGAGTTTAGCATTTACCCACAATGAAAATGACCTTGCTCGATCCTAATATAACTTCAGAGCACATTAGCCTCGGCATGAACTCAGACTAACTCAGACTAACAGGTGTGCTGTCCAGACTTTCCTTATTGGGAATTTTAACTATGCTTTCAAGTCCTGGTTTCATTTAAAATCTTCTGTTTGAACTACTCTATTAATTAAGTAGAATTTACCTTTTTGAAGTTTTGTAGTTGCCACATTTTGTCTTTAATGTTATCACCCCTAAGAGTATAATAATTTAGATATGGATCACCCCATCAAAAATATTTACAAAGCTGTATAAAAGAACATGTGTATTATTGAGTATTTCGTCATTTATTAGGAATGAGCAGTTAGTTACGTTTGATGACTTGTCTGATGCTTTTAATGTTATATTTTCAGTTTTTTGATCGCTACCGTGGAAAAAGGGTGCCTGTGTAAGATAAGGATAGGAGAACGCCAAAGAATGCCAAAACCATGTGGGATGTAATTTGTGCAAGTATTGTAAAATACTGTCTTGGTATATACATTTACATGTAAACAGATTATAGTATGGCATTGGCATATCGATCAATACGTGTCATTTTGAAGCCATGGCAATCTGGAAATTTGGGACGTCAAATTTGTTTGATTACCATCATTGGTATGACGTGGGACCTATCTGTTCTTTGAGCTCTGAGAAAACTAAATGTTTGAGTCGCAAGGCAATATTAGTGTAAACTGTAAGGAAAAGTGATGTAGCTGGTTTTTTGTATGGCATATCAATCAATAGTTAAAACAGAATCAACTATGTAAATGAGCAGAGCATGGTAGCAAGTGAAACACGTACTTCAAGTTTGTGTGTATGTAGATTGGGTTTAGAAAACATAAGTATTGAGTAATACAGGAAACTATTTAAATGAATCCTTCCGTCCCAAACACCGTGCAATATTTTCTTTTTGGTATGTCATAATTAATTATATTTAATCTCTATTTCTACATTTTATTCGATCACATCACCCTAATAAAAAAAATAAAATATACACTTCTCTCTCCATCACATCACCTAAAATTCCGTGCCCAATTTAAATGTATATAAGAATTCAAATCCTGTGTCCAAACTTAAATATAAATACTTAAAATCATGATAAAGAATTTAACGCATAATACTTTGGTTCAAAAATCGATTACTAGTAAAAATAAAATAAATTTGTTTCAAATCAATAGTTTACTTAAGAAAAGCTTTCTAATACGAATACAATCAAATCTTCATTAACCAAATACCAAGCAATAATATTTCAAATCATTATAAGAAAAACATTGCAAAGAATATATAGAATCAATATTTAAATGAAAAAAAAAAAAAGTATATATTTATATATATATCAACTTCTCGACCAACTTCCCAAGCTAATTTTCAAATCTCTTTTCCAATTTTCTTCTAAAGAAACTTTTCGACCAACTTTCCAAGTTAATTTTCAAATCTATTGGAATTTCCAATTTCCTTTTCAAAGATGAAGTGAAGTTACTTATTACAAGTTTGAAAGCTTTATTATTATTATTTTTTAGTTGTGCTATTGTCCTCGGTACAAGCTATGTTGTGGAGGTAATCAAGAAACTTTCTTAAACAATAATAATCAATTAAAAATAAATATTGTTTTTAAAAAAAAGAAAATTACTAAAATAAATTTAAACTTTATTAGAAAATGTGAGTAATCTATTATATAGTATAATATCCAATTAATTTTTTATGTGGCTTATAATTGCTTTTATTTTTGACATTTTAAATTTATCGGTTCCAACTCATCAATATATATGATAGTTTACTAGAGTACCCAAAGGGTCTTGTCTGAGGCAAACCTCGGTATAATGATTTAGGGTGTGCTTTTAGTTTGAATTTTGTGTTTAGATTTGATTGGAGTTTAAGGGATTTTGATGAATATTAATTTGATGTATAATGAATAAAATAATATAGATGTGTATTAAATTTAATTAATAAAATTTATATAGTATAATTTGATTATAAATTTATATTATAATCATATATTTAAAATTTTATTTATTTGCATTATAAAAAAAAATTTATTATCTACCAAATAACATATATATTGTATATATTTTTTTATCCTATAATTATTATAAATATTAAATAAATATAATATTTGAAAGAAAAAAATTATATTTTAAAAATATATATATTGCAATGGTCGCAGCCCGTTTTGGGCAAAACAACATACCCTTAAATATCAATGCCTTATCGCCATGTTATATATGAGAAAATGCTAACAAGAACCAATGCCTTATAGCCATGTCATATATGCTAACAAGCTCCCTGCCTTGCAAGTTTTGTTATAAAATACCATAGAAAGTAGGGTGGGACAATATTCATGTAAGCTTGCTGCTTCATAACAACACCTATTAATACAGTCAATAATGGAACCACCAAAAAGGCATCCTCCAATCTGTCTATTTCAGGTACTGGTTGGGCTAAACTTCTTTGCTTTCTTTTTAATTTGCAATTCTGAAGTCGAAGTTGTAGCAGCAATGTATGCCTCTGGATCAATATTTTCACAAGATTTCTGCTTCCTTAATTCCTTGGCTTTTTTCTTCACCACAGAAAGCAGAAGAAATTATTGCACATTATCCCAATAATCAGATAAATGTGAAATAATGAAATTACAGTTACCTTCAGAGATAATGCTGTTTGAGCCACATCAGTCTTGTCAGCAGCATGCTCCATTTGTTTTGTGGGTTCCTGAAAAACCAAATCAAAAACTCTTATTAGAATTAAATTAAAAAGATAGGGCTTATTACAAGCTACGATTGGCATGGAATTAATAGATCGAACCTCGGGTGGAATAAATGCCTCATCACGTTTCCTTTTACTTTCAGCTGTTTTTTCTGCCTGTTTCTCTTGCTTCTCCAACCATTTTTGGGTCTGCTTCTTCTTATCACTAAGGAAATACTCTCCACTTTCCAGTTGCAAATCAATCTGAATTTGTGAAATCACGAAAAAGCCAGAGAAATAATAAATAAATAATAGGAGAAACAGGTCATCATAAAATCCATGACAAAAAATTCTTGATACCCTAATCTCATAAACAACAATTGAAAACACTTCAAGAGTCCACCATACATTGTAGTCGGAGAATTGACACCACATTCCACTAAGCAAAAGCAAGCAAATGGCATTTCAAATTACAGCACAGAAAGTACCAACAGTTTTTTCATACACCATTGTACAAGGCCATAAAAGCAAAATTCTGAACAACAGTCAGGTAGATTGAAGAACAGATTTTAACAGTAAAAATGTCAGGGAAGTCAAGTCTATACACGGTGTTCAGCTAGACAATTAACAAGGAATAATGGCAGTTGTGTAAATGTCATATATTATAAGCATATACGCCCACAAGCCAAACCAAGTGACACATACCTTGCTTGGTGGCTGTGGTGGAGGGAAAGGAGTGTAAGGTTTCTTCTCTTTCGCCTTAACTTTCTTCTGTTTCACATTTTTCCTGGGAAGTAAAAGGGTGCGGATGTCAAATCACTTCTAACTAATGGAAGAATTAATTTACCATCACATTTGAAATGTGCAGCAATGACTAGATGACATACTTTTTGAAAGATGGAAGAAATCTATCCCAACTTTCGTTTGCCAGTTCAGGATGTTTTGCTAGTTCCCTCTTCATCATTAGAATCTGACACCATTGAATGTGAGGTTTCAGTAGATACAGGAAAACACTCACTTGGCAGAAAACGTTACCTTGACACTATGTACTGGATGCATTTTATTTTGCATGCAGTCTTCAACAACCTTTCTCGCTTGTTTTATACCTTTATATGAACCCATGACAGCTACTGTGTTTCCCTAATCATTGTAATAGTGAAAATGTTCAATTAGGTTTTACCAAATTATGGTTACAAATGAAAACACAAGTAATTTGTAGTAGATAACACTTTACTGTAATATCCAATTAATGATTCAGCATCGTGAATACCGACCTGAACCAGCAAGTAGCATTCAGTTAAAATTTCCAGTGCCTGCATTTGTTTGGAAATTGTAAAGTCATTGGAAAACAATTGGATATGAAAAGAAAATTTGAAAATTAATATGCCAAATTTGTAACGCAAACATTGAATCAATATACATTATAGTCCGTTTCCAGTTTCCACAACCTCCTTTCAGTACTTTTATTGATTCTATTCCTTACTAAAATTCAGAAGATCGCTACATATAAAGAAAAATTTCGAACCTTCAAAGTGTAAGAGTTTGGACCAAGCAAGTTTTGTCTTCTTTTCACAAACCGTTCCTGCATTAAATATAAGAAAAGAAAAAGAACATTTATTATGTCCACAAATATATTGAATTATTGGAGATATAGGTTCTTATAGACAATATCATTTAATTTTTTCATTTAGCCACGCTTTATTTAGATTCCTAAGAATCACATGCTTTTATACGTATATACTATTTATTTTGGAAATAAATGGAAAATCAGTTGTGACTATTATTGTTATGATAAAGAATAGTTAGTAGTTGCATGATGATCATATAATGGAGAAAAAAACCTTATTGCGAACAAGGCTGCCAATCTTGATGATGTCACATTGCATCTCATCGTTGAGAATCTTTATTGCCTGTAAGAAACATAGATCATGAGTTCAAATGAAAACATTCAAGAAGTAAACTATCACCAAGTAAATAGATTCAAAGCTTGCTATCACCAAACAAACCAACCAATTGCTATCATCGCGTATTGATTCAATCTAATACTAAGAAAATATATTCAACGCTTGCTAAGAAAAGCATTGCTATCACAAAGTATCATTTAACAATAAGCTGCTAAAAGCTTCTCGGCAAATTCTCCATATAGGCTATATAGTTAAGAAAATTATAAGTCGTGCAATAAAAGCAGAGGATGTTGTAATAGGATGAAAATAAGCAATTACATAAGAAAAAAGACATGCTATGCTAGCTACCTGTGGAGCAGGAACACTTCTTGACAGAAGTTTTATGAGATCTCTGGCCTTTACTATTATATAAGGATCTCGTGTCTTTCTGGTAGTCCAGACAGTCATGCTTCCTTCAACCTAGACAATGGCAACACAAAATCAATCATGATAAAAAAAAATTCAGTCTATCCTAATAGTGATAGGAATAACCGAATAACAACATTTTAGTGCACGTAATACAAAGAGAATAAGAGGGATGACAGTCCAGCCCAATGTACATAAATGCATGAAGGGACTTACCAAATTCAATTCACAAGAAATTCCGTACTCTTTCAGTGCTCCTTTGACAATTGGCCAACACTCTTGCAGATACTTCTCTAAGGAGATTTAAAATACAAGTCAGGCAACTATCGATGATTCAATTCACAATTCAACCATGCAGTACAAAATGGAACAAATATACATACCTCTATACTGGGGGAAGAGTGTAGAGAATGAACTAACTTCAAGCATTCCACCCTCGTTCCATGCAGGATCAAACTTCTCTATCTTCCAGTGATCGATGGAAGGATCATCCCAAGGCTTGTCTTTGTCATGCTTACCTTTGTGTTTGGCCCGAGGCTTCTCGCTGCCTTCGCCATAGAGGTCGTTGTTTATGTCAGAGGATTCGGCCATGTGACTCTAGGTTGTCGATTCCGTTCGAGCTATGAACATAAACATAAATATGACCTCAACGTTCATATATATATATATATATATATATATAGCCAGACGCTCAAGTCTCAACTCGTCCCCTAACCCTACATACCCTTAATAAAATTAAATTCATTTCAATGACTTGGCCCAGCTTGGCCATTTCAACATCTTCACGTACTATTATCGTCAAGATAATGGCTATGCGCCCTCAATCAAATTAGATCATTTTTAACAAGAAAAATATGTAGCGTACTAGTATGCACTGAAAAACTTGAGTTGTAACAATTCGTAGAACTGTTTACTTGGTATTTTTTTGGTAATTATAGGTTTAACTAGTGATGTTTTGTGAGAAAATTCAAAACAAACAGTGAAGACATCCAAAAAAAAAAACAGAAATTCCCTTTCTCTTGCCATTAATTAAGAAAGATTTGGCACTTAACATATAACTTTTCTGTAAAATACATTCTATGCAAGAGACTTTAACATAATAACCCTGATATATTGAAAATATATAATCATAATTCTCGAATACCAATCAATTCATCAATGAAAAATTAATGCATAAATATTCTGCTACTGTAAGAACTTGAAAGCCTTTTAATCTCACGCTGCCATTTTTAACCATAAAAATAAAATATACTAGTAAATAAAATACAAAAACTTACAAGATTGCGACTGTCGGAGATTAAGCCCAATACAAAGACAATAAAGTCACGGGTTTAGGGTTTAGGGAATGGAGTATGAAACGATAGCTAGCAAGAGGAGAAGAAGAATAAGAAGAGCCGACGAGCAGAAGAAAAAACAAGAAGGATAGGAAGAAGAAAAGGAGGAAGAGGGGGAAGAAGAGGGAGGACGGCGGCTGGTTTGGCGTTGGGGGTAGCCGGGTAGGGGTAGGGTTGTGTTGTTTTTTTTTTTTTTTTTTGGGAAAGGGTTGTGTTTGCTTGTCTGTGAGTTTTTTGGTTCTTGGTTCACGGATTAATTATTGAATTCATAAATAGTATGGATGTATTTTTTTATTGAATTTTTTACTATTTACTAATTTTTTTCATTTTAAATATTACTGCAATATTTCAATTTGTTCAAATATGTTTGAATCAAAAATTCGAATTTCAAATAATTTGTTTGAATATGTCTAAGGGTGTTTGCTTTTTTTTTACGTATCTTCTTAAAAAATTAATATATTATAAATATATTTATTATTTTTATATTATATTTATATATTTTTTTATTTCGAATAAAAAAAAATCTTCAAACTACAACCTTTAAAGATATATTTATTTAACAATTATTTTATTTTTTTTATCACAAATATCATTTACAAGACTAGGGGTTTGTTTAGACATGAGTTTTTAAAAATTTTTGAAAAATTGAAAGTTTGATAAAAAAATAAAATATTAATATTTGATTTGGTATTGTGTAAACAAAATCTAATGTTATTGTATTGACTGTAACAATACAAAACAATATACTAGTAATACATTAAATATTAATTGACAACATAGTATATGTATTCTCTTTCTTCACATATCTATTATATTTGTAATTAAAATAAAAAAAAATTAAAAAAATTGATATTAGCATATAATTATTTTTATTAAAATAATAAGTTTGATAATTTTGAATTAAAACGACAAAAATATATTAATATAATACGAAACAACACATGAGTTAATATTATATAACAATAGTTTATACAACAAATACAATGACAATACACAAACTATATTAACAATAACATAGGGAAAAAATCTTTTTGTAATTTCAATATAATTAAAATTCATCAATTTTGGCCACAATATAAAAATCTTATCAATTTTGGTCTCAATATAACCAAAACTCGATCATTTTTTATCCAAATATAACCAAAACTCATCATTTTTTGTCATAATATAAATTTTTTATCAATTTTAGTCGCAATATAATAAAAATTCATCATTTTTTGTCACAATATAATCAAACGTTATCTTTTGTGGTCCCACCATCAACAAACCGATGGAAAATGCTGACGTGAAAAGAAATCAAACCTTGTATTTATATTTGAAGAAATTGCACAATCTTGCAAGTCTACGTTAGCATTTTCCGTCGATTTGTTGACGGCGTGACAAAAAAAGATAAGGTTTGATTATATTGGGACAAAAAAAGATGAGTTTTGATTATATTGGGACTAAAATTTATATTAGGACCAAGAATGATGACTTATGGTTATACTGACACAAAAAATAATGAGTTTTGGTTATATTGAGACAAAAAATAATGAGTTTTGATTATATTGGGACTAAAATTTATATTATGACCAAGAATGATGACTTATGGTTATACTGACACAAAAAATAATGAGTTTTGGTTATATTGAGACTAAAATTGATAAAAAAAATTATATTATGACCAAGAATGATGAATTTTGGTTATATTGGGACAAAAAATGATAGAATTTTGATTATATTGAGATCAAAATTGTTAAAATTATTATTTTTGGACCAAAATTCAAATTAATCAATTTTGGTTATATTGAGACAAAAAATGATTTTTTTCCTAAACATATTATACACAAGCTCTAAGTCCTTAAGAGATAGTTAGGTGGTATGAAGATGGATACGTGATCGTGAGGTTATGGGTTCATCTATGGGTTCATCGATATGATATTTTGAATGTAAAATTAATTTTTAGTATGATATAAAAAATAAAAATTAAGTGTTTGATTTGATATTTTTTGAAAAAAAAAATTGTATAAATAGTAAAAATTCACACAAATCTTTCAAGGGTGTGTTTGTTTGGAGGTTTGGATTTTGAGTTGAGATTTGAATAGTAAAAATTTTGAATTTAAATAGTTGTATGATGTGATATAAATAGATATTGACGTGATGTTTGAATATAAAATTAATTTTTAGTATAATATAAAAAATAAAAAAATGAATTTAATTTAATGTTTTTGGGGAAAAAAATGAGATGAATAATGAAAGTTAAATCCATTCCCCAAACAAACACACCCTTGAATAAACACACCCTAAAAATACATCAAAATTAAATTACGTAAACAAAGTATATTAAAAATAAGGAAGAAAAAAAGAGAGAGAGAATGTGATATAAGAATAAGAGGAGGGAAGATAAGACGTGGAAGAAGAAAAAGGAGACGATGATGACGATGATGATGACGTTGAAAAAGTTGAGACTTGATGTAGAAGCCAAGCCAAAACAAAACAAAACGTTGGAATGAATGCAATAGCAATTGCAATACGTACTACGACTGGGGTGACGGCATCAGCGTTACTTTTACTTTTACATTTATTACTTACTAGTTGTACTTGCTGGAAAGATAGATATAGATTTGATTGATTGATTGAGACTCTTCTTCATCACTCACTATCAATAATAAACAATGGATGGATGGAAGGATCTCATTAATCACAAATTAATAAACAATCAATATAATTCAATCCACGAGATTAATAAACAATCAATTGTATTTGTAGGAGTCATTGTGAATCTGTGATGTTCCACTACTGCCCCGCCAAGCCCATCCATCCATCCATCCATCCCTTATTCATTACTACGAGTGAGCTTCTTTTTGTCAAATTTTACTATTTGAGTTCTATATGTCTTCTAAAAAAATATTATTTCGTAGAAAAATTTAATGATCGAAACTTGCCCTATTTATTCAATACTTATTATTATATATCTACGAGTCACACATAATCATAGAAATATTTGCAGACCACAACTAACACATAAGTAGTAGTATAGAAATATATAAATAATTAATCCATATACTATAAGCACCAGAAAAGGTCAAGCATTTTGACAGCTCGTTGGACTGGCATGGGGATTGAGCAGCAGCCGCACCACGTCACTACTTCCTCTTTGCCTGCCCTAATCGCTCATTATTATTATTATTATTAAGAAGAGCAACTACCACTATGTGTATAATTTTTATCCACGGGAATGGGAATATATGGGATGGGATGCGACTTTTTTTGTAGTAGGTCAACTCTGGTCTGGTGTTGACTTTTATTTCAATTGTTTTGGGGGAGCTATTCATTCATTCATTCATCCATTCTTGCGCTCTCTTCTGTTTATGTATCATGTATGTATGTATGTATGTATGTATGTATGTATGCATGTATGTATGTCCTGTCGTTGAACGAGGCCAAAGTCAAACAGCACCTCCAACATATATACTCCCTGACTAATGAAAGTTCATATTAAAAACAAAAAAACAAAACTTGCTCACCAACTTACATGCACATCTCCTAGACCTATGACCGATTGCATTTACTTACTACACACACATACACATCAGCACAGGTCAACCTGGCTTTATATAATTGCTCTCTGCCCAGTTCGGTCATGTAATGTTTGAAGTTATTTATTTAATTTTGAATTGGTTATAGCTCGACTCCCTCAAATTAGACAGACGATGGATGGATGACTAAATCAACCTTGCAAGAGAAGCAAACCAAGTTATTGATTTATTACCTTTCTATCTGTCTATCTAATACCGTGTTTTTAAGTTTTGGTAAGCAAGGGAAATATCATATATATATATATATATATCTCTCTCTCTCTATAGAAAAAAAGAATTTCCTCGTTGACCTCCTCCAATCCAAGGGTGGGTGTGTGATTAAAGAAAAAGTGAATATTGTAGACCAAAGGGAAGATATTCGTGAAACTTGGAAAACAAGTTTATTTATGGGAGAGATGCTTCTTTCTTTCTCTTCTTTTATTTGTCCATACAATTCAAACAATTATAATTATTATTATTATTATTGTTGTTGTTAGTAAGGGCGAGTCCAACCACGTGCCTGCCAGCATGTCATGTCAATGCCCCTCTCTCCCTCCCTCAGACCCGGATTCTCTCTCTCTCTCTCTCTCTCTCTCTCTCTCTCTCTCTCTCTCTCTCTCCCCCTCCTTGCTCCCTAATTCCTATGAATGCACTGCTATATATATACACACACACTAGCCCGATCCCGTTCTCATATTCCTGTAGCCAATTCAATTCAATTCCATCCAATCCAATCCAAGGTGTAGAGAAAACTCTCTCTACCTAGCCCCACCTTGCACTCATATTCCTCTAATTAACAATACCTACCGGAAGCAGAGAGCTGAGAGAGAGAGAGAGAGAGAGAGAGAGAGAGAGAGAGAGGCAACCAATACCAAAAGAAAGCCCCGCCTGTCTGAGTGTGCGTTGCATTGCGGCATTGCATGGGGGTACCTTTTCTATGCCCGCGGCACAGTGGTCCCTGTGATCTTCAAAATGGCTTCGAATCCGGTGGGAATGAGAACGAGTGCTTGCACCAGCAATCTGTAGATGATTCCAGAGGAGCAGTAGCATTAGCATTATTGGAGTTGGACTTGGACCCCCCGTCGTCGGTAATGGGTGATGGTTTGGATCCAAGCACACCGGAACCAAAACATGAGGCGGCCGCAATTAAGTTGCAGAAGGTTTACAAGAGCTTTCGGACGAGGAGAAATTTAGCAGATTGTGCGGTTTTGATCGAGCAGAGCTGCTGCTGCTGGTGGTGGAAGCTGTTAGATTTCGCGCAGCTCAAGCATAGTTCCGTCTCCTTCTTCGATCTCGGAAAGCGTGAGACCGCTGTTTCGCGCTGGTCCAGAGCAAGAACAAGGGCTGCCAAGGTAAATTCAATTCAGTTCGTTGTTATTAATATTCCCTTCTATCGATCATTTGTTTGTTCGCTCGTTCACATCGTGGTTTCTGTTAATCTGATGGGCATTTGTGTCTGGTGCAGGTTGGCAAGGGCTTGTCCAAGAATGGGAAGGCTCAGAAACTTGCTCTGCAGCATTGGCTAGAAGCTGTAAGTTGTAGTAGTACTACTTTTTTTTCCTTCGTTCGTCTGCAAGTATAGCAGATGACTGTATTTGTATGTTAAATCTGCATTGCTGACTGATTATGTCCTCACTTGGAGCAGATTGATCCTCGACATCGCTATGGCCACAATTTGCACTTCTATTATGTCCAGTGGTTGAATTCACAGAGCATGGAGCCCTTCTTCTACTGGTAACCAATCATTACTTGGCTAATCAAAATGCATTTCTATTCAAGAATTTGTGTGTGTATATATATTTATGCTGACTGAGTGGCTTCAAATCAATTCATGTGCAGGCTTGACATCGGAGAAGGAAAGGAGGTTAATCTGGTCGACAAATGTCCTCGGGCAAAGCTTCAGCAGCAGTGCATCAAGTATCTTGGCCCGGTATATATATGCTCTTATTTATTTATATATAAACTTCTTCATCATCATCCTGAAATTAATCCCAAATTTCTAATTAGACAGCAATGATCACTTACTGAGAATTTCTGTTTTTGTCCCATTGGTTTTGTTGATGCAGATGGAGAGAAAGGCATATGAGGTTGTGGTGGAGGGCGGGCAGCTTTTCTACAAGCAAACCGGGGAGGCCCTCGACACCACCAAAGAACCAAAGGGCTCCAAGTGGATCTTTGTCCTCAGTACATCAGGGAGTTTATACGCAGGGATGAAGAAGAAGGGGTCGTTTCAGCACTCCAGTTTCTTGGCTGGAGGAGCTACTCTGGCTGCTGGAAGGATCGTTGCTGAAAATGGAGTCTTGAAGGTCGGTATATAGATTATTTGCAACTTTGATTTTTATTTGTTTGTTTGTGTTATGAGGAGTGTATTGTATACGTATAGGTAGCCTTTGAATACTCTACTAATTTGAATTTGTTTTTGTTTTTGTTTTGATATAAACAGGCAGTGTGGCCTCACAGCGGTCATTACAGGCCAACTCCGGAGAATTTTCAGGACCTCTTGTCGTTTCTACGGGACAACAATGTGGATCTCACTGGTGTTAAGGTAGATTCGATTCTCCTTGTTCTGCTGGGTTCATCCATCCATCCATTCATCATATGCACGTTTTGGTTTTGTGAAATGGAAACTAACTAATGAGATCTTTAATTTGCACATCCAGCTCGAATCCACTGATGAAGAGGATGAGCAATCCGACGACGGAAACAAAAGAGGCGTATACCTGAGAAGTAACTCCTTTGAAGACGATGGTCATCGTGCCAAGACAGCAGAAGCAGAAGAAGAAGAAGAAGCAGAGACTGCCACTGCAGCAGCAACAGTAGGGGGGATGCCAGTGCCACCGTGTCCGAGCAGCAGCATATCTTCTTCTGCTGCTGCTGCTGCTGCTGCTGACAGTAGTGCAACCAGCATCATCAATATCCCCCGTGAGCCCCCCGCCGCCGCTATGATTCACCGGCCACACCCACACCCACACCCACACCAAGAAGTTATAATTATAAATAATTCCCGTGAATCAGCAGCAGCAGGTGCAGGGAAGCAGTGCAGCAGTTCAGGAGGAGGGGAAGCCCGCCTGAGAGACTACAACCCGTCCGGGCTCCTCCTGTCTCCCAGACCCAGTCCCAGTCCCAGAAGTAAATATCGCCATAGCCCCTCTTTAAGAAGATTAGACATCATCATCCCCCATACCCATACCCGTTGCGAGGCTGCTCCGGCTACTGCCACTGGCACCTATCTTTCTTGCAGCACTAGTCATGTGATGCAATACTCCTCCTCGTCCGTGGATCATCATCATCATCGATCACTCCAGTTTTTGAGCCGCAGCCCTCCGCCGGTTTCCTTTCTTTAAACATCGTGAACCCATTCTTATTACTATTATTTTTTATTCCTTTATTAGTTGTTGCTCATAGGGAGAATTCTTTTGACACTAATTAATACTATAGTTTTGGAGATAGGCAGGCCATTCTTTTTCTAATCACTGATGTACGCAACACAACACAGTTTTCCCCTTCTTTCACGTTCATGTTAAGGGATGTAAATTCTTTTAGAGGCCTGCAGGGTTGGTTATTATTAAACCCTGCCTCCCTGCCTGCCTGTTTCTCGAAAGGAGAAGATCCAATTTTTATTTGTCATTACTACTACAGCTTCCAATTAAGTTTTGTCAAGTCGTGTGTGTGGATGGATGGATCCATGTGGTTCTCCTCGAGTCCATGGAGGGAGTTCACAAGAACCACAAGTTTAAACTAAACAAACAAACAGAACTCCTGCAGATCCCTCCCTGCTGTTTCTTTAATCAATTACTACTAGTATTATTCTTGGGGACTGAGAAGTTACAACCAAACATCAATTTTATATTCAAGAACTGTCATGGTTCCCCTACTTCACGATGCACATTCTTGAGAGCTGTGTGATGCCGCAAAAACGCAAAAGGTACAGACAGAAAAGTTTAAAATCCCATGCAATAGGCATGATTTCTTCCCCATTTTAATTTATCAGCTGATGGAAAGATGTAATGCAAAGTCAAGGGAGGATGAGACAACATTAAAGTGTACCGTTCATTAAAGAAATTAAATAGTAAATTATTGGGAAACAGACCAGGTTGTACTGTCAAGCAGATCCCAAACCAAGGACAGTCACAAGTACACATATAGTACAAGATATCATCAAAATCTGCCTGCTGCAGGCTGCACTAATACACAAAATGTGTATGACCTCATGGATATACACACATATATAGAGAGAGAGAGGCTCAGTACATGAATGCTCTGCCATGGAGATTAATATCATTATTATTATTATCATCATCATCATTGTAAAGGGTTATTCCCAAACAAAACCTGCGGCTTGCAAGTTATTTTAAGAGTTTTTCTCTAATCCACTGCATGATTGATCCATATTCTTAGATGATTCCAGCTCCAATCATTTTAACTGAGACTTGCTTTGCTGGAACTGTGCACTATGTTTTCTTGGATTGGTTGTAATCTATAGATGCATCTGTATCATTTTATCAGCGGGGGAAAAAATCAAAGTGCTATTTTTGTTTTTTCTTGTGGGAATTGGATCGGTGAATCTCAAGGTTGGTGAAAGAGGAAACATCAAAATCTAAATGTGGAATATAGGTAGATTTCTTGTCCAAGCCAGATCTCTTTTCCATGTTACAAAAGTTTTCCAAGTAAGAAAAAAACTTCATTAGCCGAAGGGAAATTGATAAATTGTAGGCTGCAGACCTATATATATTTTTACTTACTGCCGCTGGGCTATAGGGTTTTAGGTTGATTGTTGATGGGCTTGGCCGGACAATATTGGGATCCATTTCCAGGCCCAATTGCTTGAGAGGTGCTGATGTCCTTCACTTTTTGTTGCATGTCACTACATCCAGGTCCAGCTAATATTTTCAAAACAATGAATCATTGCTGATTGCTGCAGCAAGCAGAGAGAGTGAATATGTGCATTCGTGGTATCATAGAATACTAAACTAACAATAATAATAATAATAATAATAATAATACAATCAAATGGGAGTCAGAGGTGATAGCAACTAGAGAGGTAGGCAAGTGGTCACCAAAGAGGCACTTTAGTATAGGCTTGTCCATTGGCATACATCCAACAAGAAATCCCTTGAAAATTAAACCTGTGAAAATTCCTGCCCTTGAAAGCCCTTGTTATATATTTATTTTATTCACTGCATTGGATCCTTTGGGATCCCTTGATCAATTAACTTCGGGGCATTTTTATTAAAATTCTCTTCATGTCAATCAATGGGCTCTCAATCTGAAGTTGAATTGTGGGGGAGACAACAAGCGAGTACGTTGATTTCTCGATTTGGAATGTTTGTTAGGGCAGCTAGCCTAGCTTAGCTAAGACACCATATTCATTTAATGCAGAAGCCTATGGCTGTTGCTGCCGGCTGCTCACCTTCCAGGCCTTTGCACAATTTATTAGCCTTTTCATGGATGGGTCCCAAATTAATCTCTTTCTCCACTCACTCCGCTGCTGCTGTATCGGTTTGCAATCGCGCTGTCGTTTTCCATGTGACCACACCGTGAGATTTCAAGATTATATTGATCATTAATGAACTAATTAAAGGTTTGATGGATTAAGCTACTCACAGTCATCCCCCATCACAACCACAACGATCTTCTTCATACCTCAAATGGACTAGACCCGGTCTATATATTAAAGGTGTTTGTTTGCTTGGATTCTCGATTAGTTAAATATGATACACTTAACAAATGCTTTGAATTTCGCGCGAATCGCAAGTAATTTAATAATTAAGAGGGGGCCTGGACAGCTGAGCTGACTGTGGTTGCCACTTTCTAAACAGCACGCTAATGATGTACTTAATCCAAGAAATAAAAGTATACATCACATGGAAAGCGAGGATAGGGTTGGTTTCCCACTGTTGCTAGTGGGAACAAACTCAGCCTCTACGAGAATCTTGGTTCTCTCAGAAAAGTATTTGAATCTTGTTTCCTTCTTCCTCCCCCATTATTACAAATCTCCTTCCAGTCGAGATTCAATTCTTCTTCCCCTTTTTTTTTTTGACAAAAAACTCCCTCTTTTCTAGCCCTTTCTCGTTTCGACTTTTCTCTTGGAAGGGGGAGGTACTCACTCTCTTCTCTGTTACTTCTTTTATATCGACACCTCCCTCTTGCACGCCCACGACGCCCCGTAAAAGTTGCTTTTTTTCTCGTTTGCAGCTGAAATGTTGGCTTCTGGATTCAACCACATGCTTTCTGTGTTTTCTTTCAAGAATTTCAACGGCAAGAGCTTGACCCAATGCTATGCGACTAGGTACTACTGTTTTGCTCCTCTTGTGCTGCTGCTACTTTTCTCTTGTGTGTTTTCCGGGGGGGTTTGTGGGGGTTCTACGACCGCTTCTGTGCCTCTCGGTTTCGTGCTTCATGCTTATGATAGAGACAAGTATTGGTTGTCTGAAAATGGGGCTTTTACCTTTGGTTTCCTGGAGATAGCTGGTGATGAGTTTGTAGTTGGAATTAAGTATAATTTAGGTGATAGATCTGTAAATTTACCTGTCTGGACTGTTGGGGCCGGCCTTAGAGTCGCTGCCAACGCTTCATTCAGCCTTGCCATGGATGGGAGGTTTGTGTTGATGAAGAACCCTAGTGGGATCATCCTTTGGAGCAGTAATACATCTAATTTGGATGTCCAAAAGGCCACCCTTTTGAACAACGGCAATTTAGTTCTGTTGAGTGGCAAAGATGAAGTTCTCTGGGAGAGTTTTAGCAGCCCCACAAACACTTTGCTTCCAGGCCAGACTCTGCGGTACCCTCAGAGCCTTAGAGCCCTTTCGACTAGATCAATCTCGAGTTACTATAGTTTGGTGATTAGCCCAGTGGGAGAGCTCGAACTGGTGTGGGAGCACAATGTGACTTATTGGAGGAGTCGCTTTAGCTCCAAGGAAGCGAGGTTTGAATCCAGTGGCTTCTTCGCATTGTATGATGATCGCCACCGCACTGTCTGGTCTGTGTCCCCGATCGATTACGAGGATACCTCTGTGAGTTTAAGACACCTCAGGATCGACCGTGATGGAAATTTGAGAATATATTCGTGGGATGACAAAAGTCACACTTGGAAAGGTGTATGGCAAGCTGTCCAAGATCAGTGCAATGTTTTTGGCTCGTGTGGTCTGTTCAGTGTTTGTGGATATAACTCCTCTGGCCCTGTGTGTGAGTGCTTGTCTCCTGATCCCTCGGACATGGGAGTGAGCAATGCTGCAGATTCCGGTTGCAGAAGATTGGTGGACTTGAGTAATTGCAAGATGCATTCAAGCATGTTCACCATGAAGCAGACGGTTCTCTACGGTCTGTACCCTTCACATGACAATGGGATGTTTTTGAGCGAACCCGCCTGCAGGGAGTACTGCTCCAACGACACCACGTGCATTGCAGCCACTTCGATGAATGATGGATCCGGGCTATGCACCATCAAGCGCACTAGCTTTTTAAGTGGGTTCAAGACTCCCTATATCCATGCTGTCTCTTTCTTGAAGGTATGCTCTGTTCCACAAGCTGCTGCCACTGAAGGCAATAATAAAGGTCATGGAAACAGAGGGTCGGATTCGTTTTCCGGGCTTTCCGTTGGAAGGCCGAGCATGAGAACTTTAATCGGGGCTATAGCACTAATAGCCTTGCTGACTGTGTCTGTAATCTTGAGCATACAGGTGCTGCTCTTCTGGCTTCTGTATCGGAGACGAAATCTCAAGGCTCGGGCAAGGATTCCTTTCGGGAAGGACACACGAATGAATCCGCACTACAGCATACTGATACGGTTATCATATGAAGAAATAAAGGAAGTGACTAACGACTTTGCAGTTCCACTGGGAACCTCAGCTTTCAAAGGTGTACTCCCAAACAAAGCACCCGTGGTTGTAAAACGAATCAAGGGTGTGGCCGTTTCGGAGAAGGAGTTTCGCATTGCAATTGCTACACTTAATGGGACACATCACCGGAATCTTGCGTCTGTTAAGGGCTTTTGTTATGAACCAGCGAACAAGTTGTTGGTGTATGAGTATGTTCCAAATGGTTCTTTAGATGAGTGGATTTTGGGGACGAAGGAGGACCAAAGTGGATATGTTTGGCAGAAAAAGCTTGAGATTGTTCTCGGGGTGGCTCGGGCCATCGCTTACCTGCACACAGAATGTCAGAAATGCATCACTCACGGCAGCTTGAAGCTCGAGAACATCCTCCTTGATGAAAATATGGTTGCAAAAGTGACAAATTTTGGAGTTGAGGACCTTGTCATGAAGCAAACTGCTGCTGCTGCTGCTGCTGCTGCTTCGGCTTCCGAGTCCCCATCGGAGCGAGACATCTTCATGCTGGGACTGGTATTCCTCCAAATAGTTACGCAGAAAAGGGAGGTTGTGGGGGAGAATGTGCAGCAAGTACTTGAGCGGGCGAATCAGCAGAAACTGGGGAGCAGCAGCGACAGTTTGCAAGGTGGGATAGAGAGGATCACCAGAATATCCTTCTGGTGCATGCAGGACCAACCTTTCCTGAGACCTTCGATAGGGGAAGTGGTGAAGGTGCTGGAAGGCACGCTGTCAGTGGATCGACCGCCGTCATGTTCAGCTCGAACTTACAATGGTGTGATGATTGATACCACCGAAGAAATAGAATCAGAGTGCTAATGGAAATGGAAATAGAAATGAAACCTTCCCTTGCCATCCCATTTAGGCTAGCTTAGCTTAGCTACCTCAGGCATTGACTCTGTTCTTTATGTATAGGAGTAGCCTAGGGATTGATTGTTTTGTTGTTTAGTGTTTTTGGGAGGAAGGGAATGGAATTGTGGAATGAATGTACATGCATGCGTATCCATCCATCCAGCTTGCTTGCTAATCTTGTGTGTGGCAGTGCGTACGTAAAACAACACCATGTTGGGATTTTTGCATAATTCTTCTATATCTATCTATATATGTGTTTTAATTTCAAGGTTTAATGTGAAATGCATGGTAACAAGATAAAATAGATAGGAAGAGGAATTAAAAGTCTTCGTTGTCAAGCGAAGAGGTATCTGGTAAATTTGTTTGCTTTGCTTTGCTTTGCTTACAGGTAGGAGTGCAAAGAGTGAGTGAGTGAAGGCAGGCAGAGAGAGGGCTGCTGTTGTACAGTTGCACTTGTGGAGGATTCATACTCATGGCATGGCAGGCAGCACATTCATCATTCACGCACTGCACTGCAACTATCAATTAATTCTACGCAGCGCCCTTCTCTGATTGTTGACATCTTGTTTATCCCTCGTTGTTTAAGATTGATACATGTATTCTGTAGATTATTACTAATATAATAAATACACTATGTGTGTGTATGTGTATGTACCACGATACTCTGTCTCAAGGATCGGAGGAGCCAGGTCTGTTGGTTTGCAGTATAATTTTTAAAATACTTAAATATATATTCTAATTTTTTTTTTAATTATATATAGTCAATTTATTTTAAAATTATCAATATTCCTAATTACATCAAAATATATATATGCATATAATAGTTAACTATCATTAAATTAATTGTTCCAAAACAGAGATAGAGAAAATATATGAAAGATTTTTAAACCGCTTTTCTATAAACATTCACTCACTCATTTTCGAATATAAATTTCCTCTGAAATTGTACAAATTAAATAATCACAATTTTTAGTTATCATTGCACTATTTCCACAACTTGTAAATAATTACATCCTTATCTTTTGAAAAAATTATATATTTTCCCACATGTTCCGAGACATTAGGTAGAAGACTCAAGACCTTTCTACACCAAATAAGAAGATATATCCTTATTTTTACAAAATTATTTGTCATCAATAGACTTCTCTTCATAAGTTTGAGAACCACGACTTTTGTTCCGGCAACCCTTAGACTCTTTCTCTTTGCCCTCGTCAAGTAGACTTTCTTTCATATATACCTTGTTATCATTTTTATATTTTATTTATTTCGTCAGAAAAATATATTTTACATATTTATAGAAGTCGTTATGTACGTTTGGCCGCACATGACCACGCGTGATGTAAACGTGTGGTCAAATGACATAAATAAATATTTTTTTAAACATATAGATATATTTTGCCAATAATATAAATAAATGACAAAAATAATAATCGAATGACGGATATATATAGAGAATATTTTTTTTACAATTTTCTTCTTATAAAATATATTTTTGACTGAGTAACAATTAAAAAATAAAATTTTATTGTATATAATTATATAATTTGGTATTAAAATATTTATTATATATTATATTAATAAGTTTATTTTTTTAAATAAATATAATATATTGTGCTCAAAATTATATTCTATTATATATAATTATATCATTTGTATTAATATATTATTTGTTTTATATAAATATAGGGTTTGTTCTTTTTACTTAAAATTTTTTAAATTTTATCGTTTTTTTAAAAAAAATATATTATGTTTTTCTTTTTCAAAATATTCCACCAAATATTATTTTTATATCAAATTTAAACTAATTTTTATAGTGATTTGATTGAATCGATTGAATAATTTTTATATTAAAATATAAAAAAATAATTTAATATAAGTTATTTATTTATTGTGGACGACGACGATGCTGTTCTGTCGCCGACGATATCCGTCGTCTTTATTTTATTTATTCGTGCAGCAGGAATGAGTTAATTAATTAATTAAAGACGATCGAGAGTGAAAACAACGATATCATCTCGTTTGCCATGGAAGCTCTCAAAGCTTCCGCTTTTCCTCCGCGACACCGCTCATTCTTCTCCCCAATAGCTGCTGCTCCCTGTCCCACCTCCCCCCGTTTACCGATCCCCGTTTGGCTTTTGCACACTCCATCAATCAAACACCGCCGATCCACCACGCCCCTCCCATTCCCCGCAATCCGTCGCAATAGAAGGAGCTTCAAGATTTGCACCGCCGTTACTCCCACTGCCCCGTCGACCCAAGAGTCCTTCTCACCCGAAAGCGAGGGTGAGAAGTTTGATTGGTATGCACAGTGGTACCCTGTTGTGCCGATATGCGACCTGGACAAGAGGAGGCCGCACGCTAAAACCGTGCTGGGATTGGATATAGTGATTTGGTACGACAGGAATGAGGATGCGTGGAAGGTGTTCGACGACAGTTGCCCTCACCGATTGGCTCCACTATCTGAGGGGAGGATTGATCAGTGGGGCAGATTGCAGTGTGTTTACCACGGGTGGTGCTTCGGCGGCTCCGGTGACTGCAAATTTATTCCTCAAGCCCCTCGGGATGGCCCTCCGGTATTCACCTCTATCTTTCTATGGATTGATCGTTGATAGATAGATAAGTAGACGTGAACCATACCTACATATATTCTTTCTATGAGGTGATTGAGTGATCCTCATTTTACTCTGTTTTTGTTTGTTCTTAACTTTCCACTGTTTTCCAGATTCACACTTCCAAGAAAGCGTGCGTAGCTGTTTACCCAAGCTGTGTTCAAAATGGCATCCTTTGGTTCTGGCCAAATTCTGATCCACAGCACCAAGACATACTATCTAGGAAGAGGCCTCACTACATTCCTGAACTGGATGATCCATCATACACGGATTTGATGATCTGCAGAGACATCCCATATGGGTATTCTTCTAACTTTTCCTTGTGCCATTTTTAATCCAATACTACCTGTTTACTAAATACTAAGCTGCCAATCATCATGCAAATTGCTCTCCCTGCATTTACCATGAACTGAATGGTGAAAAAACAGTAGCAAAATGACATTTGCTGTAATTCTAACTTGGGATAGATTCTAGGTATGAAGTTCTTATTGAGAATCTTATGGATCCTGCCCACGTTCCATATGCACATTATGGCATCATGAGAATGGCAAAAGTGCCTGAGAGATAAGTAAATCTATGCAAGCCTTTTGATTTACATTTTTAGCTTACATGTATTCCATATTGCTGGTGGTATGCTGATGGTAAGTGTTCGCTCTGCACTTTGAAGGCCGATAGAGAAGGGGGCAGACCTATGGAAATAAGCATTCAGAAACTAGATGTAAATGGATTTACTGCAAAGCAAGTTTTTGGGGAAAACTATTTTATCCCACCTTGTCTTTACTATGGATTTTTCAGTCCAGGAGGGAATCAAAACATGAACAAAACTTCTGCTGCTGGAACCAAGAAAGTATGAATTAATGAACTTTCTTCAAGCACTAGTATTCTATGTCATTTTTCTTCCTGATTTTAGCAGTATACATTGCCATGTGTGCAGGATTTAGTTCCAAGTGTTCCCTCCCAGAAAAGAGCTCTTCTAATTTTCTATTGCGTGCCTGTCAGTCCGGGAAATAGTAGAGTGATCTTTGCGTCTCCTAGAAATTTTGCTGTTTGGGTAGAAAGAATTTTCCCACGTTGGATATTTCATATTGGACAAAACTTAATCCTAGATTCAGATCTCTATCTTCTTCATGTTGAGGTGAAGCTCTCTCTCTCATTTACTGCTATATTTGGGTTTTCTACTTTGTTTTGACTAGCTGGAAGGCTGTGATCAGATTGTTTTTATGACCTCTAAGAATATTTAGTTTGATTATTTGCTATAGCCAACAGATTACTCAAATAGGTATGAAAGAAGTGAAAATTTTATGAATTTAATTTTAGATTAGATATATATGTTTAGAGGCCTCCATCACCATGCCTACAATTACATGGTTCAGCCCTATCATGTAGATCTGAGAAGACTAAGAAGTACAATCTTGGCATTGCTCGTTACATGACTGAAAATTTGGGAACTGATCATGTATTTGATTGAGGATTGATTAGATAAATATTGCATGATCGATCTATCAGGAGCGTAAGCTGATGGAGGTTGGGTCTATCAATTGGCATAAATCTTGCTATGTTCCAACCAAGGCAGACGCCCTTGTGGTGGCCTTCAGGAGGTGGCTAAACAAGTATGGGGGCACTCAAGTCGATTGGCGGAATAAATTCAGTGGAGTGTTGCCACCCACCCCTCCTCGAGAACAGCTCTTTGACAGGTGAGTCCCAATCCAAGGTGGTGTGTGTCCCATGTTCTTGACATCTATCTATCTATCTATCTACTTGTTCATTTTCCTGAAACTGGAAATCTTCCTGATTCGCCAGGTTCTGGTCTCATACTGTGAAGTGTAGAAGCTGCGATGCTGCATATAAAAGTCTGAGCGTAATGGAGCATGTACTGCAGGTTGCCTCCATTGGTTTGATCGTAATAGTTGCAGCGGCCAAGCAGGGTTCTGTGTCGGTAGCTGCGAGATATGGGTTGGGTTTTGGGGCTGTGTTATGCCTGGTGGCGTCGAAGTGGCTGTCGCATTTTGTGTACAAAACTTTCCGATACCACGACTACGACCATGCCTTCCGGTGAATGCCATGGAGAAGATGGAATGCACATGATGTTGTTTATGTTCGGACTATTATTGTGTTATATCGATGGATTGTTACAACAACAATATGTGTTTTTTTTTTTTTTTTCTTATAACATGAGAACCCGCAGCTGCTATCGAAAATGCGCACCGGGTAAATCTTCAATCGAACTTAATACCCTACAAATTAGGCCCGACAAGTCACATTAGACGAATCATGTGTGGCAGGTTACATGCACCATCGGGATTATTCCATGACCTCACGTGACAACTGTTGTAACCAAGTGATAACAAATAATTTTACTTCAGATGATCTTATTGAAGAAGCATACTGCCATATATATAGGCATACACATGAACCCAACTCAACAGCTAACTCAACAACTAACAGCTAGAAATAAGAAGAAAAGATAGAACCAACTCTAGTACTTATTCAAAACTCAAAAACAGACTAAGACTCAGTCTTACGACCATTATTAAAAAACACATGTGCACTAGCTTCAATATCTTCCCCTAAACTGAACCAAGTCTAGTTCAGTTTACTTCCTTCGCACCCAATAATCCCCGCAGCTTGCAAAAATCTTCCAACTTGATTGGCTTCGTCATTATATCAGCTAACTGATCCTTAGTGCAACAGAATACCAACTTCAGTTCCTCTTGATTAACCAAATCTCTTAAGTAATGGTATCTAACATCGATATGCTTTGTTCTCCTATGCATAACTGGATTTTCTGATAACTTTATGGTTGATGTGTTATCACACATAACTTCAATTGCACCTTCTTGTTTTTCATCCAAATCTTTAAGTAAACCTTTGAGCCATTAGCAGTGGCAAGCACAGTTAGTTGCTGCTATATACTCTGCTTCAGTAGATGAGAGAGTGACAATTTCTTGTTTTCTTGAACTCCAATTTATAGCAACTCCACCGTACAAATATACATAGCTAGAGGTACACTTTCTATCTTCCACATCTCTTGCATAATCGCTGTCAGTGAAAACCTTTAGTTTTTCACTTGAGTTCCTCCCATAAAGTATCCCATAAGTGGTTGTTCCCTTCAAGTATTTCAACACTCTTTTCGCTGCATTCAAATGCTCCAACCTTGGCCTTGACATGAATCTTGCTAACAAGCACACTACATAAGTTAAATCTGGCCTTGTAACAGTAACATACATAAGACTTCCTATTAGTTTCTTGTATCTTGTTGGAACAATTTCCTCCCCCTCTCCTTCCTTGGTAAGGACAGCACCTGGTACAATTGGATTATCAACGGGATGACTTTCTTGCATTTGAAATCTTTCAACAATTTCTTTGGTGTACTTCTTCTGACTGATATGAATTCCATCTTCAATTTGCTTTACCTCCACACTTAGGAAATACTTCATCATGCCAAGATCGGTCATTTCAAACTCCCTTTTCATAGAATTTTTAAAACCTTTACAGATCATAACATTTGTTCCTGCATATATGAGGTCATCAACATAGAGACTTACCACCAATGTATTGTTCCTTACCCTTTTGATAAACAAAGTCTGATCAAATTTAATTTGTTTAAATCGTTCCTTTTTGAAATACTTCTCTATTCGTTGGAACCAGGCTCTTGGGCCTGTTTCAATCCATATAGAGCTCTTTTCAACCTGTACACCTTAGTTTCTTCCCCTTGTTTGATAAACCCGAGAGGCTGTTCAACATACACAGTGTCTTTGAGTTCGCCATTTAAGAATGCACTCTTAACATCAAGTTGGAACACCTTCAATTGCTTTGAGCAGAGATAGCTAAAATGGTTCGAATGGTGTCCCATCTAGCTACTGGTGCAAACACTTCTTCATAGTCCACCCATTTTTGTTGTGAATAACCTTTAACCACAAGTCTCGCCTTATACTTGTCTACATTCCCTTCTTCGTTCACCTTTGTCTTGTAAATCCATTTCGAACCAATAGGCACAGTTTCAACAAGCATTTCTACCAATTCCCAGGTTCCATTTCTTTCTATTGACTCAATTTCATCTTACATGGCTTTTAGCCACTTGGCTTCTTATCTTGCTTCTTCAAAGGTAGTAGGATCAACTTGTGCCGTATACATAGCAAACTCATCTTCATTTTCTGGTAACTCACTGGTTTCGTAATCTTGCATCCAAACTGGTTGTTTTCTATTTCTGGTGGAGGACCTGACTGCTACATTTCTTTGAGCTGTGATGCTGGTTTGTGAATTTTCATCAGGAATGAGTGTCTCACCTTCTTGAACTTGCTCTTGAACTTGTGGTTCCATGATCCCACATTCTTCTTTATTATTTTCAACTGCAACTTGCTGATTAAGATCTTCTTCTATCATTAGCTCTTCCTCCTTTGCAATTTCTTTATCCCAGTCCCATTTTTGATCATCTTCAAAAATAACATCTCTGCTAATGGTAATCTTCCTTTGAATTGGATTATAGAGCCTGTAAGCCTTAGATCCAATGCTAATACCAAACAGTACACACTTCTGGCTTCTTGCATCTAACTTGGTCACTTGAAGGAATGTGGACATGTCCAATACATCCAAACACACGGAAATAATCAACATTTGGCTTTTCTCCTGTCCATAATTCTTCAGGAACCTTTTTGTCTAAAGCTCGCGACACACACCTGTTTATAATGTGACAAGCCCATATAGTTGCTTCTGGCCAGAAGCACTTGGGCACCTGTTTTTCCACCAACAAACACCTTACCATATTTATCAGCGTTCGGTTTTGCCTTTCAGCCACCCCATTTTTTTGTGGGGTGTAAGCCGCTGTTAATTGTCTTTTGATTCCATTTACTTCACAAAATTCAGTAAATTGTTGTGAAGTGAATTCTCCCCTTCTATCACTTCTCATCGTCTTAATTTTAGAACCCACTTCAGTTTCAACCATGGCTTTAAATTTCTTAAAGTGTTCAAAACTTTCCCCTTTATTTCCCACTAGGTAAACCCATGTCTTGCGTGTGAAATCGTCAATAAAGACAAGCACATACCTTTTTCCACTTTGAGAAGTTGGTGCAATTGGCCCACAAAGATCAGTGTGCACAAGCTCTAACCTTTGAGTGAACCTCCAAGCAGCTTTCTTTGGAATTGCTATTATGCTTTGTTTTCCAACATTGCAAGTCTCACATACCACCGTCTTTCCACAAACTTGAGGTATTCCTTTTACCATGTTTTGATGCTGCATAGTTCTAATGGCCTTGTGATTCATATGTCCAAATCTTTTGTGCCAGAGATAAGTAGCATTATCATCAGTTACTTGTAAGCAATGACCAGTAGCATTCTTTTGATACCCATACACAATAAACATTCAATTTATGGTCATTGTTGACTTCATGATCAGGCTTCTTGTAGGATATGTACGTAACATACTCCATCTTCAAACAACACCTTTATTTTCTTTTCTTGGATCTGACCAATACTAAGCAAGTTTGAACTTAACTGAGGAACATAGTAACATTTGTAAAGACTTGAGTGATGCCATTTATTTCAAAACGAATATCTCCCAAGCCTTTTACCTGTAGCTGCAACCCATTACCTAATTTCACAGTGTGTATGATGGTCTCATCCAGTCTTGTAAACCATTGTTTCATACCTGTCATATGATTTGAACATGCAGAGTCTAAGAACCAATATTTTTTGCTTGTAACATCTTCATCCTGCATGTGGGCCATAAGAACCAATTCCTCATTTTCATCAAATTCTGCATTATTTACCCTTTTGTTCTCTTGTGGACATTCAAATTTAAAGTGTCCTATTTGATGACACTTGTAACATTCTATTGTTGACTTGTCAAAACTGCCACGTCCTCTACCTCTCACCAATCCACCCCGACTTCCCCTGCCGAAGCCATGACCATAATTCTGCTCTTCAACCTTTAGTACATGATCTTCTACTTCCTTCTTGACTAGCTTCTGTTCATGCACCAATAATGAGCTCTGTAACTCATCAATGGTGAATGTGTCGATATCCTTAGATTCTTCAATTAAACATGCTACAAAGTTGAAGTTTGGTGTAAGTGTTCTCAAGATCTTTTCTACTACCTTGACCTCAGTCATTTCTTCACCAAAGTTGCTCATTTCATTTGACACAGTCATGACTCTGCCAAAGTACTCCACGATGGTTTCGCCAGTTTTCATCTCTAATGTCTCAAAATCTCTTCTTAACCGCTGCAACTAGGCCTTCTTTACTCGTGTATTCCCTTTATATTTCACCTTCATCGCTTCCCACAACTGCTTTGATGTGTCCTTCTGCGAGATCGATTGAGTAGAATATATAGTTCAGGGCCTTCAAATCGATAA
Organism: Andrographis paniculata; assembly: GCF_009805555.1. Classification (NCBI taxonomy): domain Eukaryota; kingdom Viridiplantae; phylum Streptophyta; class Magnoliopsida; order Lamiales; family Acanthaceae; genus Andrographis; species Andrographis paniculata. The sequence continues at coordinate 5,262,622 of NW_026137614.1, forward strand.
GCTTCATGGCATCCAACTCCTTTCTTTTTGCATCTGAAATCTGATCCCCAACATTCGGCTCAACATAGCCACTCTCAATTGCCCGCCAATATTCTTTGGATCGAAGCAGATTCTCCATGACCATACTCCAATGGTCATAATCCCCATCAAATTTGGGAATAGCAAAACCTTGAGATGAACTCCCTTCCGTCATCTTGTTGCCTTCTTCTTGAATGGATCACACAATGCGCTCTGATACCACTATTGGGACTGGGTTAACTCAACACTAGTATGATATTGTCCGCTTTGGGCTAAACCCGCACGGATTTGTTTTTGGATATTCTCCAAAAGGCCTCATACTAGTGGAGTTCACTTGGGACTCATAAGGTGTAGAATTTTCTTCACAACTTTTTATGTGGGACTTGGGTTTGCACCCCAACAATCCTCCCCTCAAACCAAGGACCAACCAATGGACCTTCCCTGCTCATCTTGTACCGCCTATCACAAAGGGACTCGCTGCCTGACCACTTCAATCGGGACCTACCCAACACCGCCAGGAGACTTTCGACACAAGGCACATCCGCAGGTCACGAGGGCGAACCCACCACCACAACCAATGCCCAATGTCACCCAGTCTACTTCACCATCTAACCGGACTCAACAACTAACTTAACATAGAAATAAAGAGAAAAGATATGACCAACTCTAATACTTATTCAAAACTAAAAAAACAGACTAAGACACTCAGTCATATGACTATTATTAGAAAACACACGTGCACCAGCTTCAATAACAACAACAATATGTTGTTGTTTGCCTGCAGACGAGAGAGGGGAGGAGGGAGAGGGTACATTGTATTGAGAGAGAGAGGTTCATTGTATTGTAGTGCAGTATTGCCATTGGCATTGCAGAGTTCTGCCCTTGATTGGATTGGAATTTAAAGTACTTAAATAAGCTTATACTCTATTTGTTTGATTAATTTTAATTTAGGGACCAACTTATTCTACCGAAAATTAAATATTTTTATATATATATATATATATATATTTTATTTTTTTTTATGAGTATGCATGTTTTTTACACAATTTAATACTTCCTCCGTCCACAAACTAATGTCCTACTTTTCTATTTGGGACGTCCAACAACTATTGTCTTATTTTCTTTTTTTTTAAACACAAATTTTACATTTTTACCCTTCATTCATTTATTACTTTTCATCTCGACTATACAATTAAGGGCAAATTTGTCGATTCATAACAAAAAAATAATTACCTAAAAAATCGTATAAATATACGACAATAGAAATTGGACGGATGGAGTATTTTTATTCGTAAATTCGGTATACCAAAATATTTATACGGCATTGGTACGGTAAAATATCATACCAAAAACTTTGATACCATATACAATGTGATATTACATTTGATGTGTCATAACAAACTATTTCTAACAACAATCAAATTTAAAAAATTTTATGTATTTTTTTTTATGTAAAATTGTTATTATGTAAGATGTGTTTTGTTGCGTGAGATTGTTGAAAAGAAAATTTTTTTATATTAAGTATAAGAAATTGTATACGGAATATAAAAATAATAAATATATGTAATATATTAACGTTTTTAAAAATATACTGACAAAATGTTTAGAAAGAACAAAACCATACAATTTTTTTTTATTGTATTAATTATATTTAAATTGTTATCTTTTATCTAATTACATATGTTGATTTACAATAGATAAAGTATTATTACTATTTTTAAATCATTTCAATAAATAAAAATTAATTAATTTTTACAAATTAAAATAAAAAAATATTTAAATTTTTAATCTAATATTTTATCAAATAAAAAATATTTAAAAATGTTTAATTAGGTCAACTAATCAAACTAATTAATTATATAATATAATATTTTTTAAACTGTGGGTCAAAAAGTGAATTAATTCCACGAGTATATATATATATATATGTATATATTGGGTTAAACGTGTGTCAAACCAAAAATGTTAACTAACAAACCCGATTATTTATGTGCTCGGAGTGAGTTATTTACTTTTGAGCGTGTATGTTTTGAAGCGGGGGAAAATGGTAAGTGGCGTGGCATCCATTCCATCCGGCCGGCGAGAATCTCACCAGGTGCAGGCAGGAGCGAAATCTTCCTATAAATATCATCGGATTTTCTTCGATTTCGTTCATACTTATCAGGGAGCGAAATCTTCCTATAAATATCATCGGATTTTCTTCGATTCTCTCTCATCCCGTCTCGTCTGCGTTATCCGATTTGCCTTGTAATTGTAATCTTTCAGTTCTTTGTTCTTTCTTCGTTTCTTGTTTTGTGCGAGTTGGGTTGGGTTGAGTTGAGTTGAGTTGAGTGAGGGTTCCATCTCTCTCTGCTGTTGTGGTTGCCGTTGCCGTTACTCTCGCTGTTGCCATTGTTTGCTTATTTATTTATTTTTATAAATCTTGAGAGCCTGTCGATCAATTTCATAAACTCGACGCCATTCCTGTGTCGCGTCTGTGGATCAGGTAATTGATGCCATTTTTTCTTTCGAAACATATGGGACAGACACTTGCCCACCCTTCTCTCTCGGAAAACAGGTTGTGACTAGCTACTTGCTTGCTGCCTTCCTTTTTCTTTTCATACTATAACTGCACTTCCATTCCATCTTCAATGATCCCTTTGTTGCCTCATCATTCTTGAAGCTCGAAGATTTTGTTCAAGGCAACTTTAAGAATACTTTGGGATTCCCGGTTTTTGCCAGCTTTATAATGAAAACTTTGAATCGAGTCGATCCGATTAGGCCAAAAATCCTAAAGGCTATACGCAATGTGTGTGTCTCCGCGTTTGCATCCTCTGTTATCGTGTTCGCAGTCGTTTCTATCACCTATCAATCCTCTGATCAGTGGCAGTCGTCCAGAGCCCCCACCGAGGTTTTCGCTGAACCCCAAAATGCCACATTGACGACCAATGCTTACGTCCTCAGAACTGGTGTGGATACTAATACAGCACCTCTGGCAAGAACTGATGGATCACATTTATTTGTTAAAGAAGCTACCCTAGAGGGATATCGAGAGGAAAGGCCAAACTTGAAATCTGACCGTCCAGCGGCTGTGAAGGTGGTCAATTGTTCTGATCCTGGAGTTCTAATGGCGATTCAGAGTTTCAATTTGAGAACGTTCACGGGGTTGGAGTTCTTGGAATATCAGACTCCGGTACAAGGGACAAGAGCGAACGAATGTGATGTGGCTTGGAGGTTCACAAGCAAGCTCGAGAAGTCGAAATGGAGGAAGTATAGGGATTTTCGAAGATACACGATGGGGTACAATGAGGATTTTAGTTACACGGTGATACGCTCAGGGCGCTGGCATTCTGGTTCCAATGCTCTTAGTTCAAGGAATCGAGCAAGAGCCAACGTGAATATTCGAAATCCTGAAATGGATACTGTTGTCCAGGATGATGAGATCAAAGACAAGATGGGATTGGAGTCGAGGTTTAGGGAGGGCAGGTATTTGTACTATTCGCGGGGAGGGGATTATTGTAAGAACATGAATCAATACACTTGGAGCCTCCTGTGCGGTCTTGGTGAGGCCATGTATTTGAACAGGACTTTTGTGATGGACTTGAGCATGTGTTTGGCATCTTCGGATACACAGGGCGACAATGGTGTGGAAGGCAAAGATTTTAGGTTCTATTTTGATTTCGAACATTTGAAAGAGGCGGCTTCAGTAGTGGATGATGTTGAGTTTATAAGAGACTGGAAGAGATGGGATAAGCAGCATAAATCGAAAATTTCTTGTAGAAAGATCATAAACCATAAGGTGACACCGATCCAACTAAGAAGAGAAAAAAGCACGATACTATGGAGGCAGTTTGATGCTCCTGAGCCAGAGAATTATTGGTATCGAGTATGTGATGGTCCGGCATCCAAATACGTCAAGAGACCGTGGGATGCTCTTTGGACATCAAAGACAGTAAAGAACATAGCTACTGAAATAATTTCAAGCATGGGCTCAGATTTTGACGCCATTCATGTAGTTCGAGGAGAAAAGGCAATGAACAGAGAGCTTTGGCCAAATCTGGATGCTGATACTTCCCCCGATGCCCTTCTCGCTAAACTTCAGGGGGAAATTCCGGCTTGGAGGCATCTATATATTGCAACAAATGAACATTCCTACCATTTCTTTGATAAGCTGAGATCTCAATACTATGTTCATTTGCTCGATGATTACTGCTATTTGTGGGGGAATACAAGTGAATGGTATAATGAAACAACTCGTTTGAATGGTGGTCGCCCAGCCGAGTTTGATGGTTATATGAGAGTTGCAGTAGACAATGAGGTTCTCTATAGATCAAAGACTAGGGTAGAGACATTCTATAACTTAACTAGAGATTGCAAGGATGGAATCAATAAGTGCTAAACAGGGATGAATTCCCATACTTTTATTTGTTTTGGCGTGGCCTTTTTTATAGGGTATTCAAATGGGAGCACGGTGTCGAACATGTTATAGAACTTCCTTATTAAATATGTCCGATAAAGTTGCATACATTTATATTTCAAAATTGCATGTATTTACTCAGTATAACCTGTTACCGTTTATTGCATTGTGTATTGTAAGTAACATACTATGCAGATTAAAATGCACCGGCACGTGCATTCGGGGGAAAAAATGGGTTATAGGGAAGTAGCTGTAGAAGTTCTGTTGCTTTGGAAAATATATATTGTTGCTTGAAGTATAGTGCCTTAGTACGAAGTTATGAACATTACGACTTGGACACAATAATCCAATCTGTTTCTGCTTTTGCATCTTCATTCCACAGTCAAATTTATACAATGGCATAAAGCTTCTAAACACAGCTGCAATCTTATAGTGATCCACGACGAGGCAATGGCTATAAGTTTTCACTTCCAGGGCCTTCAGCATTCCAACTTCTGCTCAGAGCTACCTGAGTGTGCGATGGTGTGTACTCCTGCATCAAGTTGTAAATCCCGTGAGATGGCATTTTTATTCGGGATGCAGCACAGTGCATACAACAGACTACCATTACGCTTATATTTCCAGTGTATGGTTTATTATTTTATGAGTACTCAATGCTAGATGATGAGGTTCAGTTCGATCAATTTAATACAAGAAATCAGTTTTTGATGTGTAGGTGTAGGTGGCTTTTGTATCTTATCATCTTTCGGTTTTATGATTGCTGACTCTGCCGAGCAATCTCCCTTTTCCTGATATATATGCTTTGCTTGCTGAGATCTTCTCCCAATTGTAGATACTTGTTTGAAACGGTCTTGTGCTAGTCGCTGCTGGCTAGGATGCATGCAATGTTTTAAACTTAAATCTCGCTGGGATCGCTGCTGCATAGAATAATGTAAAAGAAGCTACCACCGCAGTAGCCAGTAGTACCTCCATCCTGTCTATAAGCTCTCCGGCAGTCTTGGCTGATATCACAATACTTCTTGCTGAATGTTGTTTGATGAATCCTTCCTCCACGCGTTTGTCGAAAATTCCTAACAAGCAGACGTAGTAACCATCAACATTCAAGAGTCCTACCTGTTCCACATCAGCGCACACCTTTGAAGTTACTCTGCTGAAAACTAGAGTGTAAGTAAGAAGCAGCCTGGCTTGGCTGATAGATGCGGATAGATTTCATTCATGGCAGAAATGAAATGCATGTCAATGTGCTCATTTGGGATATATCATGTTATAGTGCATCCAGCCAGCCAGCCATACATCATAGAATGAGATGCAGTGCCCCACACCAACCCACCAAGACAGAAGACAAAATCCAATTTGGAGTTGGGATTTCATAAATCTGTGTTGGCAAAATTTGTTGGAGTGTCAGTTTCGTGAATAGTGTAGCAGTCAAATATGGCATCATCATAATCTATATATATATATATATAAATTTATGTATGTAACAGCCATTGAATTATATATGGTAAGAACACAGCCAAGGCATCCTTATTAGATTCCCTGGACATGCAATAAAGTGGACTATACTTACTTGTATGCATGATTGGGTCTATCTTGTCCCTCCCAGATAGATACAAAGCTCTATCTGGCAGACAAAAAAGGATGAGAGACAAGATGAAATGAATTGATTTTTAAGGAGAAAACTGAAGGGAAGGAATGAATAAACATTTCTTCTTTCATGTGTACAAGTGTAGAAGATGACTGGGACTGAGCAAATAAAGAGATGGGTTAAATTTGGGCAGTCAAAGTTGAGTGAGTCCCATAATAATAGAGAATTAGTGAGTGGGGTGGGGTGGGGTGGATGGGATTTAACTTATATCATCACAGTTTTTATTAGTGCAGTGAGAGAGAGAGAGTGAGAGTGTGTGGCTTTTCTTATGGAAGGGGAAGACTAGAGGGCTTACTGGTTTGTTATGAATTCCAAGCTGTGACCAAGTTATCATCTCAAGCAGCTCTTCCATAGTTCCATAGCCCCCTTCATTCAAAACCCAGCAACAATCGAACAAGCAAACAAACAGAGAGGAGAGGATCATTGATGGATGATAAACCTCCTATCCTAACCAATAATACATCTTAAATTCATGGAGGGAGGGAGGGAATGAACGAGTGAGTGAGTAGTGTCGTGCCGGGCAGTGCAATAAAAGCATCGGCCCGACGAGCCATTTCAGCCTTCCTTTGATGCATATCCGAGACAACCATTGCATCTCCCACGGCGTGCCCTGATATCTGCAAACATGACATTGACGGTTCAGTTCAGTCCATCACTCTTGTCCGATCCTGTGGTTAAAAAAGAGCAAAAGGAAACAAGAAAGTTCACACCTCTATGGGGACAAGAGCTGTGGGAATAACTCTATTCCACTCCAAGAAGACAGCAGCACCAGCAGTAGTGGTAGTGACACAAAACAAACATTGATTCATTCCAGTGCTGATTGCTGTATAGAGTAATTAATGGAAGAAGAGAGAGGGAGGAGGAGGGACAGAAATTAAATGTGAGGGGACGGGCTGGGGTGAGGTGCGGTGTTTGTTACCCGAGAACGCTGCGTCCGCCATCATACACTGTCTGAGAAATCAAACCCATGAGGCCAATGCTTACTCCACCATATATAAGATCCATCTTCCTCCTTACCTGCACACCATCATCCAGTCCAAGTCCATCCAACACCTTATTTGATTTTTATTTTTTTTAAATAAATAAATAAAATTGATCTCACCATGCAATGCCATTCATTCATTGCCAATGGAATGCGTTCTAACCAGGCAAGACAAGACAAAGACAAGGCATGTAAGCATCCGTGCATATATACTGAGTGAGTAAATGAGTGAGTACCAACCAGTTCTTGCCCGAGATCAAGTGCTGCATCACTGAATATCTTTCTATACCCCAAGTTACTTCCACAGAAAACGCAAACCCTTTTGAAATTGACCATTGTTCTTATTCTTTAAGGCTAAGCCCAAGTGAGAAATTAAAGAGAGCCGCTCCAGCTAATCAATGAAATGCTGCTGCTCTGTTCACTGAATTGAATGCTACTTCTTCTGCTATGGCTGTGGCTTTATAAATAGCAGGCAGGCAGTATCTTAAACACACACACTTGTAACATATGTTCCCTCCCACTCCCACACTCAACCAAAGGGAGAAAGGAAAGTGTCCTTTCTATTCTACTGTTTGATTGACTTGTTGTATGCATACCATTACCACGTGAAAAGTTTTGAGGGTCCTACTCCTACTCCTACTCCATTTATGGATCTATCATTCTGAGGAGTACTGTCTTGATTGTCTTTTTATTGGTCAAAGAGCAATCTCAATTTGCTTCTGCCACCCCACCCAGCCATTCCCATCCCATTGATTCGCTTTGCTTTGCTTTTCGGTATGCTAGTGGTATATCAACACTGAATGTGTTGGAACTTGGGGGGAGGGAGTACTTGTGGTACTAAGTAGCCTACACCAGCACAACTTCTTGGATCTGAACCTAACCTTACCTAACATAACCCAAAAGAAGAAGAAGACTGCAAAGTAGCTGCTGCTGCTGTGTGTGCGTGCCTGCCTGCCTGCCTGATAGTAGCAGTATGAATGAAACAAGTTCATCATGCCAATGCCATCAGCCTCTCATTTCTGGTTGCTTCCTAATTGGATTGCTTACCAATATGCTAGCTTATCATGCATGTGTAACAACTAAACTAATTAACTAACTTTCTTCCTCTCTAACTCCAAGGATTGATGACTTAGGAAAGCACTCGATCACTGGTCTCATTCTCGGTTCTCACACACAAAAGACACACAGATTAGGAGGACCGCTGGTGGTTTCTTAACACCGGATTTGCACTGCAGCAACAACAACAACAACAATGATGATGATATAGAATAGAAGTATTTATCTTGTTCAAGCAGGCAATTAGGCAAAGGAATCAAGGCTGAAGATTGCATGTCCACACTAATTAAAAAATGATCAGCTAGCTAGCTAATATTAGAATTAGACTGAAGAATGGAATCAAAATAGCAAAAATAGCAATATATATATATATAATGATCCACTAGAAACAAGGACTATAAATTTGAATGAGTCGAGTCGACTCCATTGTAAGTTGGGAAAGGGAGATTCTCAGGCCCACATAAATCTTTGGATTATCATTTTATATTTGTAGCTAGCTAGGCTGCAATGCTTCCCTTTACTTTTTGGTCATGATAGTATTAATAACAATAACATATATGGATGGATGGATGTTGTGTGTGCATGTGTGTATGCAATTCAGCAGCATCAGCAATCATCAATTCAAAAAAATAATAATAGTATATAAATGATGAGCGAGTTGAGTTCCAAGCGTGCAATAGAGGCAATGATGAGACGGGCGATGGAGTTACACACGCGCGCACACACACACGCACACATGTATATATATAGACAGTTAGATTGAAGAAGCAGCTAGGGGCGACCGCAGCTAATTAAAAGCAAACCATCCGTTCCTCTTCAGCAGATCCATATATAGTTGAGTTGATTAGTGTGGAGTGGCTGTGTAATAATGAATCTATATACAGACATACACACATATATACAATATATTCAACCATATTCGCTTCACATGGATCATGGATGAATGGATGGTGTGCTTAATTAATCACACCGGCATAGCCTTCTTCTTATGACCGGTCTGCTCATTCTGAATTTAATAGTATTCCTAACATTGCACAAAATATTTCTTTTTGATTTTATTCAATATTAATAAAAATACAAAAGAGTCTCGTGCAATTTTTTAAAATTTTGTACAATATTTTTTAAAGCATGAAAAAACCTTTACAATTTTTAAAATTATAGGAGAATATGACGCATGACTTTCCAAACAACTTGTGAATTATAAGAAATTTTTCTGGTTTGGGGCTTTCAAATGACAAGTTCAGAAATAGAGAGTATCATCCAAACTGCTCCTGCCATAATAAAATTTAACCATGTGTGTGTTGACAGCAAGAATGAAACAATGGTGAACAAAAGAAGGATTTTTTGTTTCTCTTACCAATCTCTTCGACTAGTCTCCTACACAGTCACTTCTACAGTACTAGATTTGTGTTTCTACTCGATGAGTACAACTTTGATCACAGGACTCTTACTCCACGGTCGATTAAAGGAGAGTGTGAGTGTGTGTGTGTTTCGACTATCATATCATCATTGAATATGGCCATGAGAATACGAGTATGACCAACCATTTTGATTCATATATGAAGTAGCTGGTCATCTCTCTCAGCTAGTTGTAAGTTAAAGCTGATGAAAGTAAGAAATTTAAACCATCACTAACGAAATGGATTGGATTGTGATCCTTTCAGGTCTAAAGCCCATTAAATTGCAGAAACAATGAAGGCTAAAAACTAATTGATGGGGCAGTTCAAATATAAAGGCGGCGGCGGCTGCTGCTGATGCTCCTCCTGGATCGGTTCACTGAACAGAGAGATCATCATTAATCAGAGAATTCAAGAACAAATCATCCATGCAACAATCCGCCATGTCTTTGTCTCCGCCGCTCATTCCCTCCCAACACTTGCTCATCAATTCCTCATCCATACTAACTGGACAAACCAATTTCCCATCTTCGGGTACTTGAGTGCTGTTTATGACCGCATTTTCTAAGGGGTCATCAAATGGGGCACCGATATCATTCGGGCTGCAAAACGATGGGTTGTTCTCGCCTGCTGCTTCGGATGGAGCAGTCAAATCTTTATAAGGCGGGTGGATGAATGGCTTGTGAGTTTTTGGATCAATACCTTGGCTGACCAGCTTCTTGCTAAGGTAAGTGTTCCAATAGTTCTTTATCTCGTTGTCTGTGCGCCCTGGAATTCTTCCAGCTATCAGAGACCATCTGAAACAACCACATGCCTTGATCAATCAACACAGCATTACCAAAACATGTGAGTCAAATATCAATTATACTCCCCAATTACAACAAACCTTTGGGATTTCAGCTTATAAACATATATAAAGACAACCTGCAGGAGCAACTTCTAAGACTCTGGATGGCATAGCATTTCAGAAACAGTGGTACCCTTAATCCAAATTAATGGCCGCATATCTGATTGATATAATCGAGATGAATACACACACAAAAAAAAAAAAAAAAAAAAAGATCACTACCAGAGTGATCATGCAACAGCAGCTGATCTTTCACATGTATCTCTGTAATGCATTGATGGGATTTTAGTCAATGATACGGACCTGTTTCCAAGCAACCGGTGTAGGCGAAGAATGAGATCTTCCTCAGCAGGAGTGATGTGGCCGCGCTTGATGGAGGGGCAGAGGTAGTTCATCCAGCGGAGGCGGCAACTTTTCCCGCAGCGAAGCAGCCCTGCTTTCTTCGGCAGTGTTCTCCACCTCCCCTCACCTTCCCTTTTTATGTAATCAGCCAGCAGCTTGTCCTCCTCAGCTGTCCACGGTCCTCTCTTCAGACCTAACCGGCTGCTGCAACATGGAGTCACCGTCACCTTCTTTCCTGTGCTACAGCCATTACCACTTTCTGCTGCTACAGTTTTCTTGGAGGAAGACTGCGGCGGGCTTCTCATTAGTTGTGTTGTCAGTGTGTCACTCTCGAACACCCCTCCCCTCCCCTCCCCTTCCTGTTCTCTCTTCCTCCTATTTATTGTATTTTGGCTCTTCCTTCTCTATCTTATTGATTGCAAAGGGGCTTAATATTTCTTCCTTTTGGTAAAGGTTTAATTAAGATTGAAGGATGGTATGCAGGATTTATTGATGCATAGTGTAAATATTTTGGATAAAAGCTAATTAATTTGTTTATACCAGACTGTGGATTTCAAAAGCACACTGTAGCCAAAGAAAGTAAAAGGAGGAGAATTGGAGATCACTTTGGGGAAGTTTGTATGAGAATTCTGTTTCCAAAATCTGCAATGCATCCATGGGGGTTAGGGTAAGTGTGGGTGAATCATAACGTATGATTGTGAAAGCTGCCCACTACCATAGTGTCTTACTTGACGTTCTCAATTTATTAACTAGTTCTCACTCTTCTGGCCAAATCACATAGCTAGACGAGAGATATGGGACTTTAGTGTTCAATTAAATACAGTATGAATAAAATAAATGAAATGCAGGGGTGTCTTCACGGAGGATTGAACGCCAAATTATGGCATTTTTAATCACCAGGTTCCAGCTGACATGATATTAAAGCAATGGCACATGGCAATCAATGTGGAAAGGAACTGCCAGCAGTAATTCCCTGAAGTGTTGTATAGTTCATTAACTGATAACCCTAAAGACTAGCCATAATTGTGGAAAGGAGAGAGAGCTAAAACTAAGGGGGCACAAAAACATTAATGCCCGATCTCAGTAGATTCCAACAAGCAAAATTTGATAGAGCAGTTGAAAAATATCAAAGGGTCATCATTTGTTTGAATATCGGCCGTAATACAACAAATGTGATATGTGATCACTACAGAAATTTTAGCTATAAAACATCTCTATCTACATGCGCAGCTATATATATAACAACAGCCCCTTTCATTTGACCCAAATTATCTCCTTCACTATGATCACCTGAGACCAACACAGGTGGAGCTAGCTAACAAGCAGCTTTCATGAGCAAGAATCAGCTATGAGCCAAATCCTCCTAGGCATCGGTCATGTGATGGGAAATCTTAGTCACATATATTAGCTGTAATCTGCACCAAGCGAAACTGTTTCAGAATGGTGTTTGCTCACTAGTTGTAACTTGATGAGCATATCCAAATCCAAGTGGGATGTCAATTTACCTACAAATATTGGCTAAGAATTGCTGATTATACAGATAAAAATGCATTCAACTAAGCACTCACATAGGGGAAAAGCCCATTCATTACCTAGGTCTCCAAAAGAATAATCAATTGGATGATGTTAATAATAGACAATATGTGTGTGTAGTGTGTACCATGGTCTATAGAAGAAAATGCAACCTATCCAGTTAAGAGTACCTTTGATAAAGTCACACAGGCACTGTTTGCAGTCTTATATGTTTGTACTTCTGCTCCTTATTGAAGCATCTCGCACTCTCAGTCAAGCCCTTGGCCAAGACTTGTTTCAGAGCATCAATACCTTCTTCTAATGCAGCATCAATCTGCTAACCACAAAATGGTGCATAAATAAATATAGCATAATGGTTTTAATTTCTAGGTGATCAGAATATTATATATGCATGAGAAAACAAATGAAAGTCACCAAAGAAAATAAATAATGGCATTGGTGATAACTATTTATTGCATGACTCATGAGCCAACAAGAAAGCCATCAAAGAAACAGTTCTAGTTCTTGGTCAGCCGCCAAGTGAATTATTGATGTAGTTGATAACATTAGTAGAGAAGATTAGTCGGATAAAAAACAAAAGAAGTTATATATCTGTTATCACCAATTGGTTTTAGGTTGGAAGCACTTTCACCCAACCCAGAGCCATTAATGGTCAAAGATCCAACTTAAATTTATCATGGTCAAAGAAAATGAAACTAGTGGGTGTGTTTATTTATGGGATTTTGATTTTGAATAGTAAAATTTTGAATTATAATAATTGTTTATATGGTATAAATATATATTAATGTGATATTTTAAATGTAAAATTAAATTTTAATGTAATATAATAAATGAAAATAGGTGTTTGATTTGATATTTTTTGGAGAAAATTTTTTTAGAATGAGTAAACCAAAAGTAAAATCTCACATTAGCTAGAATAGCAGCAAGTTTCCTTCAATCCAAGTTACACAAAGCAACAATATAGTGGAAAGAGTGATTTTTTCGGTGGCATGGTAACATCTGATCACGGTGAAACAAAAGCAGTGTGCATACCCTCTCTCGAGCTCTAGCATTGAATTTTTGGAGTAAGTACGCTTTTGGGTCCATGTGTCTGGGAGGCCTTCCGATACCTAACACATATACATTAAAGCAGATCAGGCTATTTATAGCCAACAGAAGGTTTCAAGCAGTAAAATTTGAACTTGCAGATCCAAACACACCAATTCTCAAACGAGGAAATTCTTTATTCCCATGGAAATGATAGATCACACTTTTCAACCTAGCAAAAATCACAAACTAAAATTTAGATCACTCAATATCATGTACTAGACTCAAGGAATATTACACTTGGCCAGTTTGCCCACAAAGCAAAAAATCACATGCAAACACATAGTGTCACCCCAATAATTTTCTCATAATAATAATAATAATAATAATAATCATAATCATAATATTTATTCAATGATACCTTCTTTCAATTTCAGATTGAAATTTTAGTCATGTTCAAAACATAACCATCAACCAAACAACCTGTCGTGTAAAATATCAGTATTTCCATTTAAAAGTTAAATAAAATAATCAATATAAGCATGATTTGTTTCAAATAAATTCACGCCATATTTTACCAACATAAGTACTTCAAACTACAAACCAAACAAAGCCTTAAGATTTACAAACTCTAGGATGTTTTCTAAAACGAAAACTTTAGCACGTGGATTGTCAAACTTGTAGAGATGACAAGATGTGCTATTAGAAAAGTTAGAAGTTCTGACTAAAAACATTATATATAATACACTTTGGGATGCTTAAAAGCAGCAGAATGGACAGATAGTCACATAAGCTCTTTTGATAATTTTTACCCATTATGACATCCATGATGTCCCTTGGGGACAAGACGCAGAACTCCACAAGGCAAATCCATGTCATCATGAAACTACCACATTTAAAAAAAAAAGAAAAAAGTGAATCATCAGAGCAACACTCTTGGAACTGAATAGACAAACAAGCTGAGACAATAAATACTAGTTCATCAGTCAGAATACCACTAGCACACGATTAAGAGGGAGCTTATAATAAGCTGCGAGAGGTCCACTCTGGACAGAAAAATGAGAAATAGTTAAGTCCGCTAACATAGAAAAAGCAAGCAAACAAAAAAAGTACTCTTTAAACAGCAATCTTAACCGATTGCTTGCTTGCTTGCTTACAGATTCACCGCTTAAATTCATGTAAGTCTGAGGCTTTGCCAACAATACTGGACTCCCATCCACGAAACCTGAAGGAAATAATATCCAGAACCCAACATTCCTCATTAGTTATGGGGACACACATTCACAAGAATATATATATATATAGCAACTGCGAAGAACAGGCCTTTTCCAAAGCTAGCTTTGCAATGGATAGAGTCCATTGAGATGGATTGTGATTTCGCAAATGCATCGATAAGTGCAAACCCCACATTGTGCCTGGTGCCCGAGAATTTATCCCCGGGATTTCCTAAGCCCACAAAAAGCCAGGGCCGTGGGTTTGGGAACACGGTGGCAGTGCAGAAGCAGCGTCTGAGAACTTTTCTGCCCGTGAGCATTTTTCACTGATGTGCATACTTTGAGGGCATAATCCAGTGAACTCAAGGATAGATAAACAGACAGAGATATTCTAAAATATCAACCCGGGAGCACACTTCCAGGAGCTAGGCTGAATTGAGAAATACCTAAATCTAATTCAAAAAGCGTCGCATGTGAAGGGTGGGGGTTGAAGTGGATAAAAAGCAGCGAATTCTCGGCGAGGAGAGGTGAATAAGAGGAGGGAATTGGGGAAGTTGAGCGGCTATGTTGCAGGGGAAATAGGCGAGCTGCTGGGCCAGTTGTAGCCCATCACACACTCGTCGATTCGATGACGATCATTGGTCGGTATTACTAGTAAGCAAGCGTGTATTTTTTTATCAAATTTTATAAAATTTATTATTTATTAATTTTTTAAAAAAATAAAAAATAAAAAATATCACATGAAATATTTTTCATTTATATTTATTATATAATTACTCAAATTTATTT
Organism: Andrographis paniculata; assembly: GCF_009805555.1. Lineage (NCBI taxonomy): Eukaryota > Viridiplantae > Streptophyta > Magnoliopsida > Lamiales > Acanthaceae > Andrographis > Andrographis paniculata. The sequence continues at coordinate 5,277,867 of NW_026137614.1, forward strand.
TCCAAATTCAAAATCAAAACACATCCAAAATATATATTGGAAATAATGTAAAAAAAAAAAAAAAAAAACTATAAACAAATAAAACCTAAGTAATTTTGAATTTTAAAAATATTTTTTTAACAAGGTGCTTTAGAAAATAAGTAAAATTTAAATTATTATTTTATTTATAATAACAATAATAATAAATAACATAGTATAATATTCTTTTTGTATCAATCTAAAGTAGTTGCTTATATTTTTGCAATAGATCAAGAATTTTATTAATTAGGAAGTATACAAAATAATAAATTTTTTTAATTAATTATATATATAATAATACATTGGTAATTCACATAAAAGTAAAAATATTTTTTTATATTAATACGTAATTATTTATACTATAATAAAAAATTAATATTTTTAAGTGAAACAAATAAAAATAAAAATAAAAAAGAAAAGACTTCTAATGATATGCATAGTAGTAGTAGTAAAATCCATTTTGGAGCTGAGTGTAGTCATTTCCATCTCTCGGTTCCGTTACTAAACTTCCGTGTTTTCGGGCTGGCTGGATATATGGGATCGGGATAGATATGATATACAATATGGACAAGAAGAGAAGAGACTTCAAAGGTGGGCCCCCCTGCAGGGCCAGGACTGACCCACGCCCACCCCACCCGATTGTTATCTGGTCCATTTTTGCTTCGGCAACAATGCATGCATGCACATGACATGCTTTTGTTTGTTTCTTTGTTTAAATGTGACTTGTCGGCTAGGTTAGGATAGAGAGGGGTTGGTCTACTGTGCTGTCCGAAGCCGATCTTTGGCTCTCCTCCGACATCATCCTACCCTCACCCTGATGATCGGTTATTTAATTTCCCTCCGCATTATGATGGGGGGGGGGGGGGGGGGGGGGGGAGGGGTGAATGTGATGATGCATTATGATTCTTAATTGTTCTTCTTCTGGGTGAGTGATGGTGATAATATTGAGAAGGAAGCTTGATCATGCGGGCGCGGGCGCGCGTGTGTTAGTTATGCTGTGGTGAGGTAAGGTTTCATAGTAAAGTTGATGTCAGTCATCAAATCTACTATGCAACTCGTTTTGGATGTGCATGCATCTCCAACCTGTCGGCAGAAATGAATTATTACAACTCCCCCCTCCCTAGCATAGCAGCAGCAAAACAACATTTATAGATCAATTGGGGAGACATTCGTCACTTAATGATTAGGTATGAATGGTTGGTGTAATATAAATAAAATATGCTCAGACTTCCATCCAGTCCAACCACACACACACACATTGTGAACAATTTTACCAAAGGCAGGCAGTAGCAAGCAAGCAGTAGCACTAATAAATGTCACACCAAGTAGCAGAAATGCAGCAGTAGCACGCACACACGCACTTAAACATACATACATACATACAACAGCAAAACAATTTATGTCCTCAACCAAAAGCCAAAACATATCCCAAATACACACGACATGAGCCATCATAACAAATACTAGAGTAGTACACATAACATGATGGCATAATTGCATACGCATCAGCCACCGCGAGAGGTAAGTTGGTTTAAATTCAGCCACAGCCAGCCGGCGGGAGGGAGGGAGGGTGGACTCAGAAGTCTTCCCCGCCATCCTCTTCATCATCCACACCCTCCATACCCACTTCTTCGTAGTCCTTCTCAAGCGCAGCCAGGTCCTCCCTGGCCTCACTGAACTCCCCTTCCTCCATTCCCTCCCCCACGTACCAGTGCACAAAGGCTCTCTTGGAATACATGAGATCAAATTTGTGGTCGATCCTTGAGAACACCTCCGCAACAGCTGTGTTGTTGCTTATCATGCACACAGCTCGCTGCACTTTGGCAAGGTCGCCTCCAGGCACCACAGCCGGCGGCTGATAGTTGATTCCGCACTTGAATCCAGTGGGGCACCTGGTTAATTAAATACAGACTTGTTGTTATCTATCGGATCAGACGGGAAAACAAAGCATTACTAAGCTGTACTGCGTGCTAAGACATATATAACAACAAATGCTTGTTTGTTCTGTTTCTTTCTTTCTCTCTCTTTCTTTCTTACCAGTCAACAAACTGGACAGTCCGCTTGGTCTTGATGGTAGCAACGGCAGCATTGACATCCTTGGGGACGACATCTCCTCGGTACATCAAACAGCAAGCCATGTATTTCCCATGCCTCGGATCGCACTTGGCCATCATGCTAGACGGCTCAAACACTGCATTAGTGATCTCTGGGACGGACAACTGCTCGTGGTATGCTTTTTCAGCTGATATCACAGGTGCATAGGATGAAAGCATGAAATGAATGCGGGGATACGGCACAAGGTTGGTCTGGAATTCAGTGATATCAACATTGATGGCACCATCAAAGCGCAGAGAAGTAGTCAAGGAGGATATGATCTGCGAGATCAAGCGGTTCAAATTGGTGTATGTAGGCCTTTCGATGTCCAGTGACCTGCGGCAAATGTCGTAAATGGCTTCATTGTCCAAGAGCACAGCCACATCGGTGTGTTCGAGAAGCGAATGGGTAGAGAGGACACTGTTGTAAGGCTCTACAACTGCAGTAGACACCTGCAGCAGATGCAATACTCAAACAATTGAATTGAGAGAAGGGATCATCAGCAAGCAACACTGGCTGGGTCATACATACATTATACTACTACTGCTACTACTACTACAATTCCTTTGGTTTAGCTAGCGGGTTAACAACCAATTCCAAGAAAGAGATGATAATTATCATTAAACACTGAGGTTTTTTTTAAACAGGAAGGCACCTGCGGTGAAGGATAGATGGTGAAACCAAGCTTGGACTTCTTTCCATAGTCCACCGACAGGCGCTCCAGGAGCAGAGATCCCAATCCAGATCCAGTGCCGCCACCGACGGCATTGAACACCAAAAACCCTTGCAATCCAGTGCAGTTGTCGGCCAGCTTCCTCACTCTGTCGAGGCACAGATCAACAATCTCTTTCCCCACTGCAAACAAGCACCAGACGACGTCACAATTCGACAATGTATTGCATCGTATGTATGTATCTTGCAAATAAGCATCAAACAGAGAGAGACTCGCTCGGATCCAGATCTGATGTAAGCGTAAGAGTAAGAGACTAGACTAGACTAGACTAACCGGTGTAGTGACCTCTGGCGAAATTGTTGGCAGCGTCTTCCTTTCCGGATATGAGCTGTTCGGGGTGGAAGAGCTGGCGGTAGTTGCCGGTCCGGATTTCGTCGATGACGGTGGGTTCGAGATCCACAAAAATAGCTCTGGGGACATGCTTTCCGGAGCCAGTCTCGCTGAAGAAGGTGTTGAAGGCGTCGTGCGCCACACCGACGGAAGTGTCGCTGAGAAGGGGAGGGAGGGGGAGGGAGTGAGAGATGCGATGCGGGTAGGTGGAGTGTTGTAGTGAGAAAGGGGAGTTGGAGTTGGAGTTTGGAGTTGGGGTGAGGTAGGTACCTGGGCATGATGCCGTCGGGGTGAATGCCATGCTCGAGGCAGTAGAGCTCCCAGCAGGAGTTGCCCACCTGAATGCCGGCCTGTCCGATGTGGATGCTGATGATCTCTCTCATCTTTCTTTCTTACCGGTTGAGCTCCAGCTCCGACTCCGATTCCGACTCACCGCACAACTCAACAGTCAGCTGCTAAACCCACTTTTTTATCTCCTCTCCTCTCCTCTCCTCTGGACTGAGAACGGAGATCTGATCTGAATTCTGAAATTTTCCTTCTCTCTTTGTTAAAACAAACAAAAATATCACAAGAGCTATAGTATAATTGTAATAATAGTAATCAATAATGAATTGTTTATTAATAATTTTATTCAAATAAATAAATACTAGTACGAGTGTTTTGTTTGGGTTGGATATTGATTTGAAAAAGAAAAAATTAAATTTAAATAATTATACTTCGTTCATTAATAAATTGATATTATTTTTATTTTAATTTATCTTATAAAAATATTATATTTTTATATTTAATAAATTTATTAATTTAATACATAGTTACAAATATAAAATTAATTAACTTTATAATATATAATTTTTAAAATATTTAAATATATATTTTAAGTTTTAGTCACATCATATTATTTCTTATTTTAAATTTATTAATAATACTTATTTCTCTATCCCGCTTAAATTATCTACTTTAGATAAGATGTTCAGTTTTGGATATTGAACAAGTAATTAAGAAATGTATTAATAAAAAAAATTATAAATTTATATTAAAATGATCAAATAATTTAATTAAAATAAAAAATATATAATTTATGAATTTAAAAATTTAATTAAAGTGTATAATTATATTTAAAAAAACTGAAAGGATAAATTATATGTGAAATATAAAAAATTGAATATTTACGTGAAACAGAAAAATATTATATAAAAATAATAAAATAATATTATAATTTGGTATTATTAACTAATTAAATATCATAATCTTAAAATTGTATTGCTAATCAAATGTACGAAGTAGTATAATTTGATATTTTTATTCTTGGGTATTTTAATAGTATTTATAATTACTTTATTTTTAAATTTGATATTTTTATAAAATAAAAAATAAATACATTATATTTACACAAAAAATAAATATTAATCCTATTATTTAAGTTTAAAAATTAATTTTCAAATTAATATAAAAAATTTCAAAATAAATATTTAGGGGTGTTTGAAAAATAATTTTTTGAATAATTTTTTATTTTAATTTTATTTATTTCTTATTCATCCTTAGAAATTATTTATTTATTTCATATATATAAATTATTAATTATTTAAACATATTTTATTTATTAAATTATAATTTATTTTTGTAATTTAAAAATTATTATTATTATTAATTATTATATATAAATTATTTTATTTGTAAAATATATAAATTTATTAAAATTAAATCAAATACTAAAAAGAAAAAATATTATTAATTTATTTATATATTCTTATTATATAATTTTTACATTAAAATTAATAAACAATAATTAACATAATAAAAAATATATAGGAAAAATTATTATTTTATATTTTATACAATTTCGATAATAAATTATTATTGTACTTTAGTAAAAATATTTTTTCACAACTCTAAAAAATAGAAATAAATATTTTATAACATTTTTATAATTTTAAATAATTAATAATAAAAATTCTCAAAAAATTTAAATTAAAATGAAAAAAATTAAATATTATTATTGAATTAAATAAGTGAATATAGTTAAACTCGCTTATTAAATCAACTAATAGCTAACGTTAGTTAAAACATATTAACTAATGGTCAAACGCGAAATTGAATGTGAGTTTGAATTAAATTTAAATTTTATGATGAATTTGAATTTTTATATCAAGTAGATTACATGCTGAAATTCAGTATAATAAATTTTAATTAATCATAACTCTTAATCGTAATAATAATATTTGATTTTAAATTATTAATACAAAATTAAAGGCTATAATTTGTTTAATATATGATCCAAGCCTTTTTTATATCTCTATAATTATAAGTTTGATTTGTGTTCAAATATTCTTTTTGATAATTTTATTGATTAAAAAGTAGTATAGTATAATAAATATTTTTTAAAAAGTGAAATATTTTTTTAAAAATATATAAGATTTTTGGAGTTTTTGATATATTTCAAATATTATTGTACTCCATTTAACTATAAAAATTGTATTTAAAGTAAAAATATTTAATTAATTAATAATAATGACTTACAATATTATTATATTTTTTTATGTAATTAATAATATTTATAATTTTAAAGTAAATTTAATATATATAATTAAAAAAATTTAAATATATGTTTAAATATTTAAAAATTATATAGAAATTAAAAAATATATGTAATATGAATATTATTTTATAAAAATAAAATTTTTTATTATACAAATAAATTAAATAATTTTTTTGTTTATTTATAATTAATATAAATTAATTTTTTAAAAGATATGTAATTTAAAATATATATAATTATGGTGGGATGGAGACAATATATTTTTTAAAAAAATTAGAATTAAATTATTAAAAATAAATAAAAAATCTTATTGCAAAACAAAACCCTTATACACCTCCCCTCCGTCAGTTCTTTCTTTTCTCCTCCCTTCTTCTTCATCCTCTCGACATTACCCAGCGATCGATCTGATCTCCCATCATAGTCATTGGAGTCCAAAAGCTGAACCGTCCCTTTCCTCTCCGGTAGCCGTCGTCGTCCTCCAAGACAGGGTAGAGGATTTACTACTGTCGTCTTCTTCTTCTTCTCCAGCCGCCGCCTCCTGCTACAGGTAATTTTTGTTTTTCATTCAAGTGAAATCCTTCTTATGCGATTAGAATAATTTGGGGTTGTTTATGTTCTCTGTGTTTCTGGAAGAAATAAGGCATCGGATTCTGCTTTGAAGGAGTTTGGGGCTATTTATTGTCTGTGTTTGTTGTCCTATTTGTGATTCCGTTTCAAAGATTCCAACTTCTTCTTTTCTGTGGTTTTGATTTTGCCCTTATTTGAAATTGCTCTGCATGTTAGTTTGTTCTCCTGTAAGAAAGACATTAAGGTGTGTTTGTATGAGGTTTGGATTTTGGGTTTGGGATATGAAGAGTAAAAGTAAGTCTTTGATATGATTTTTTTTTTTTTTTTTTTTTTTTCTGAAAAAGATCTATAGGAGAAATTTGGCAAAATCTTTCAAAAGAATACAACCATAATATTTGCCATCTCACTGTTTCGTTGATAAACTGCCAGTTAATTTTGTTAGTGTTTAAACCATTGGCTATAAGGTCAGAGGTGTACAAGGAAGCATTCGACATTAGCTTCACCTGGAATGTTAATTTCTGGTGTGTTTGTTTGGGGTTTGGATTTAGGATCTGAGATTGAAAGGTAAAAATTTTGAATTGGAATAGTGGTATGGTGCTAGGTGTTGATGTTGGGTGTGTTTGTTTGGGGTTTGAATTTTGAGTTGGGATTTGAATAGTAAAAATTTTGAATTTGAATAGTTGTATTACCTGATATAAATAGGTGTTGATGTGATGTTTTGAATGTAAAATTGATTTTTAGTATAATATAAAAAATAAAAAATAGGAATTTGATTTGATGTTTTGGGGGGGAATGAGATGAATAGTGTATTTGGGGGAGAATCTCCCAAACAAACACACCTGTTATGTTTTTAATGTAAAATTGATTTTTATTATAATATAGAAAAAAAAGAAATAGATGTTTAATTTGATGTTTTATGGAGCAATTTAATTAATAGTAGAAATTTGATAAAAGAACACACTCATTTATTTATGTGCACTCCATGTTACTTGCAGACCTGATGTTACTCGCGGACCTGATGGGTCCTCTTCCTCTCTTCTTTATTTTCCAGCATCAACAAAGTAACCTCTAAAAGAATCAAGCATCAAGATAAAGGCTGGTATTCTACTCATGATATGATATGTAGCTGTTCGTCTGGCTTCACTCTTGTCCTTTAAGTGGGATGAACTTCTTTTTTTCTAGTTAGGCAGTGTTAGCTATTCATCTTCTTTGGAGGAAACATTAAGATGAAGGTTAGTGTCTCATTCTATTTCATAGTTCTCGTTCACAAAGATATATGTTTTTCTTTTCTTTTCTTTTTTATTTTCTTATTTTCTTTTTTGATTTTTAGACAAACACGGATTCTGGGCCATTTGATCCAAATAAGATGACAGATACATTGGGACCCGAAGAATCCAGTGTTGGGGGGTTGTTTGTACCTGGGAACGACAGAGTTATGTTCAGGCTTCCTGAGAGAAAATCAAATTTGGGTATGATATGCATGGGTTCAAATAATTGATTGGCATAAGCTTTTGCACAAGACTTTACTTTTTATTGTGTATATTTGTGTATGTTTCAGTTCGGAAGTCATGTAAGTTTCACAAAAAATTGTAGTTGATCTTTTTTGCATGTTCTCCTTAATACAGTTAGCATATTTTAAGATCAATTGTAAAAAAATTAAATGCAGACTGTCATGATCTTCTTCTCCTATCTCATCATTTGCTCTACAGAACTTTTGTTATTTCCATGTAAGAAACTAAATTTTGGTCATAAGTGTCTTTTTTTTTGTGACGGGGGAAGCTGCCGCTACTTTTCGAATGCGCTGTAGGTAAACTCTCAACCGGACCTAATAGTTTGCAAAGTAAGTCCGAAAAAAGCAAGTCACACTAGACGAACTATATGTGGTAGACAAGACTTAGAGGCATCAGGTGTTTAAAATCATGACCCAACGGCCATGAGTCCACCCCTACACTACTAGATCATCTCTTAGGGACCCTTTTGTTGTTTTCACGTAGCATGTAGCATGTATAATGTACCTTGAACCATTCAAAGATTTTAACTCATTTAATCTTTCTGTTTTTTGGTTTTTGCTTGTTATCTTTGTACTTTTTAAATCTTTCTTTTCAGTTTTAAACTTTTTGAACAGTTAGAATATTTCTCCTATCCCAATTTGAGGGCTATCACCATTGATGAATCACTTCTAAGAGCCTAGACACCCCTTTCTCAACTTCCGTGTGGCTCTTGCATTTCTTAAAAATAAGATTTGCAAATTAGGAAGTGAGTACCTGGTGATTCTTGCTTCAGCCTTACATTATAATTTTTTATTTGACAGGGCTTGATGTCCTTGCACATGCAAAGCGAGTAGAATCAAAGTTGGAGGGTTCATTTAAGGTTCCTAAAGAAAGAGTTGCTTCCGTTGTAGCTTCTCTTGATGAAGAGGAGGAAAGTCTTACTCAATCAGGGATTGATCAAGCATATAATGATGGATATACTGGCCTAAGCAATTATATGAAAAGGCAGTATCGTGAGTTGTCTTCAACTGAGGGATCAAATTTAGGTACTCTTTATATTGTGGTGTCTACATATCATGCTCTGGTGAATATTTTGCTTCCTTTGCTCTATTTTCATGTTGTTGATTCCATGTGTTTGCAAGGTGTGAATGAAGCATGATAAGGGAGGAACTAGATTCTAAACTATTCTAGTTAACTAGCAACTAATGGATTGTCATTTCTGTTTACTTCCATTTCGAATTTCTGAATTCATTCATTTCCATGTGTTCTTCAGGCAGTATTGTAACAGAACTGAAAACTATCGAGGCACTTCCTCCACAACATGCAGATAAAGATACAAGGGTGTGTATACATTTTTGTGATTCTTTCAGAAAGTATCTTGACATGGTGATTTGATTTTAATGATTAATCTCATTTCTTAGTTCTTATGTGGTTATGCCACATGCATTTATGTAATCCAACCTTTATTTTTGCGAGTTTTCATATGTGATATCAGGACTGTGATTTCCAAAACTGATATGTGTATATGCTCCTCAGCAAAGTTATTAATAATCTAGTATGAAGCCGAAAAGAAGCTGAGATTATATTTTGTAGCTAGTTTTGGCAGTTCTAGTTGGAACAATTGATAGATTTCCTCCAGATTGGAATATGCATGGTTGACTTGTTTAGATCAGATGGATTTCTTGCAGATTGGAAACTCCATGGCTGTCTGGTTAGATTTTGTTGTATTGTTATCTAAGCCTTTTTTCTCATTACTTAGGTTTCAACCGTGTCTACTGGAAGGTCTAGGGACAGGATCTCTGGTTCTGACAATGTTGACCGTGATAGAAGTAGAAGCAAGCGTAGGGAGCAGTATAGAAGCTCAAGTAGAGATACGAGGAACAGACATGGCTCTGAGAGGGAGGGGAGGACCCCAAGGGAGTCTAATGCTGAAGAAAGAAAGAGAAGTGGAGAATATGGGGGGAAGAGAAGCAGATATGATTCATCTACGACCTCTCCAAGTATGTCAATTTCTTTAGTTTAACCAAGTTAAATGCTTTAAATCTTCCATAACTCTACTGGGCTGTGAGCCTTGGAATTTTGTGTAGATGAGTAAATGTGATCCAATTTATCTTCCGTAATAATGTTTTGTGCTAACATAACCTCCTTCTAATTCATTATCTATCATGACTTTGTAGGCAGATCTGGATGGGATGATGGGCAATGGGAATGGGAAGATACCCCTCGTCGTGATGGTCACACCTCAAGTAGCAGAAATCATCAACATTTTCGATCACCCATGTATGTTGGGGCCTCTCCTGATGCTAGGCTTGTTTCTCCATGGATGGGAGGACGTACCCCAAGTTCTTCTGGTAAGACTTCTCCTGTTTGCTATGCCTGTTTGGGGCAAAAAAAAAAATTGAAGTTAAATTGTCTTTCCCTTTTCTTTTGATTTAGTCAACCTTCTGCCACGATCTTTGATAACTAATAAATATATTGCACTGAAGCTGCAGCATCTCCTTGGGATAGCATTGCCCCATCCCCCACTCCTATTCGGGCATCTGGATCGTCTGTAAGGTCTGCAGGATCCCGATATGGTCGGAAGTCGAACCAGATCACATATGTCTCAGATGAGCTGCGATTGGTTGAGGTTGTAGTTTCTATAGTTTTTAAATGCAATTTTTATGCAAGTAATTTTGTAAAATACGCTTAACTCCCTCTCTGTGCCTCACCTATCCATCCTACTTGTTGGTGATAGGAGAAAGAAGATGGCCCAGAAAACACATTCGCAGATCAGAATGAGTTATCAGAAAGTATGCGTATAGAGATGGAGTACAATTCTGATCGCGCCTGGTAATTTCATCAGATTTTATTTGTGTTAAATTTTATAGTCGGTTAGTGTCTATTCTTTGCTTGGAACCTGCCTAGCTAATTGACAGTATTTTGCATGAATGCAAAAAGGGAAGATTAAATATGAATACATATTTATTATACTTTCCGGGTCTGTTTACTTTGGAAGGTTTGACATAAGGTTATCTTATAACATTTGGTTGAAAATTATGGTACTAAAAAGCACATCAATCTGTACAGTAATGAAAGAATTCTCATTATGCTAGAAAATGATTAAATGCATAGGTCAAAATCTGATAGTTACTGCAATAAAAGTCTGTCTATCGGATTGACTTTGGCTGTTTGATGGTTGCATGAATGTGTTTTCTGGCTAGTCTAGGTTTCTCCTTATAATGCATGGATATCCATCCGCTTGTTGCAGGTATGATAGGGAAGAAGGCAGCACCATGTATGATACTGATAGCTCCTCTTTTTTTCTTGGTGACGAGGCATCTTTTCAGAAGAAAGAAGCAGAGTTGCCTAAGAAATTGGTATGCTTACATATGGATTCAGCTTTATGAGGTTTATATACTTAGCTAGCAACACTTTGCTAATATTGAACCTTGTTATAACTTGCAAGGGAAGCTATATTTTGTCAGCCCTAGACAAATGAAAAATTGTACTGACTTTTGGGGTTTAGGATCCACCCTTTTCTGAAGCAAAAGCTGTCATACTCATAAAATCTGTATAGGTTGCTAAGTAGTTAATTTCATTACAGCAAACATCAATCTATTATATCAGGAGGTTATTTGGTGAACTTGTGGCCTTTTATGTTTGGTTTTGCTCCGAACATTCATGTTAGGCTTGGGTGTCTCTCAACTACAAGAGTTCTATCCTTTGAATAGCTGCATAGTCTTTTATTTGCTGGATATGCCTCCTTGAATGTTCTTCCTGCTATATAAATGTGGTTTGTTGTGAGTATGGTTCATGTTGTTACGAAGTACCGTTTTATTTTTTAATCATTCAAAATTTAGATTACCGTTATTTATTTTTGTCTTCCTCAAACAATTTCAATCTTTATGTAGGTCAGAAGAGATGGAAGCAAGATGACTCTTGCACAGAGCAAAAAATTATCACAACTAACAGCTGATAATGCTCAATGGGAGGATCGCCAACTTCTAAGATCAGGAGCTGTCAGAGGAACTGAGGTGCAGACAGAATTTGATGATGAAGATGAACGAAAAGTTATTCTTCTTGTGCATGGTAAACTCCAGTGGTGATATTGCCCCCGGATTTAAGTAATTTAGGTCCTTACCTTTTCATTATCTCTTGTAACAGATACAAAACCTCCTTTTCTTGATGGTAGAATTGTTTTCACAAAGCAAGCCGAGCCTATCATGCCATTGAAAGATCCTACATCAGATATGGCAATTATAGCACGTAAGGGCTCTAATTTGGTTAGGGAAATTCGTGAAAAGCAGAGCATGAACAAGTCACGCCAAAGATTTTGGGAGCTTGCTGGTTCCAAGTTAGGTGAAATCCTTGGGGTTGAGAAGACCGCAGAACAGGTATGCTGCATTCGAGGCTAGAATCAGTTATTTTGAGGAACAAATTTGCCTTTTCCTTTTGAAAAACACTAAAAAGAATATTTCTGAACCATTTATACGTGGTTACTAGATTGATGCAGATACTGCTGTAGTGGGCGACGAAGGAGAAGTTGATTTCAAAGTGGATGCCAAATTTTCACAGCATTTAAAGAAGGGTGATGCAGTGAGTGATTTTGCTAAATCGAAAACAATAGCCCAACAGCGACAATATTTGCCTATTTTTTCTGTACGAGAGGAGTTACTGCAGGTTTGGCACTCTTTACTTGTTTTTTCCTTGTAATGGCCTGCTTAATGTTAGGAATTACAATATAGTATTTTGCTGTGCTGGAAGAGTAATCTCATTGTTTTTTAGGGATAACTGCAGAAGGATAAACCTGTAATTGAAGAAGATTCTGTTCAGTGACATGTCACTTTAGGGTCTCATATGCTTAAATAATAAAAAATTTCTTATCTTATACCATTGCTGAGTGTTTGTTTCTTTTAGAAAATGCGTCTGCTGATAGTTCACCTCTTTTGGAGAATAGAAAGTAGAAGCAAGAGGGGTTGGTTCTTATTCAGTTAAATAATTGTTGAATCTCTTTGAGAAAAGGTTTTCCTGGTTAAATGCATAATCAAACAAGCAAAATAAAATCTGGGTCCATACTATTACTGGTTAAGAACACCTGCTTATCCTGCTGCTGCTGTTTTCATTGACTAAATGAGAAGGCAACTAATGTAAAATTTAGTCATTTTTGGATTCCTTTTTGCTTAATCTCGGCTATTTCAAATGCAGGTGATCCGTGAGAACCAGGTGGTGGTGGTTGTAGGTGAAACTGGTTCAGGGAAAACAACACAACTGACTCAGGTTTGCGGAAAATTGTTATTTTTTTATTTGTCTGGCTGTACTTGTTTTAGTCATTCCTAAGTAGGGTTCAGAACTTTAATCTATGTCATCCTAATTCAAATCCTTTTCACTTCCTTGATGTGTGGTCGTTGGCAGTATCTAAACGAAGATGGCTACACAACCAATGGCATTGTTGGTTGTACTCAGCCAAGACGTGTAGCTGCTATGAGTGTTGCCAAACGAGTTAGTGAGGAGATGGAAACAGAACTTGGTGATAAGGTTGGATATGCCATTCGTTTTGAGGATGTGACAGGACCCAGCACCGTTATCAAGGTAATGACTTTAGAAGATTATCAACGTTCCTCAATCCTGAATTCATTGAGATTTCCATTGATGATATGTTACAACCTAGTGTTTGCTTTTTTATGATGCTTCTAATCATAATTAATGAATTGGCACAAGCTTCATTTGTACTTTAGGCATTGATTTCTTGATAGGATACCTTATGTTAGTAAACTGTGATGTGTTGCTGTTTAGAAGCAGGACTAATAACATGTTTATACATCATAGCAGCTTAACCTGACATCTCTTAATTTCCATATTGCTTCTTGTTAAGTTTTGAATATTTATTAATTTTCTTCCTTTGCAGTACATGACTGATGGTGTGCTTCTAAGGGAGACACTCAAAGATTCTGACCTGGAAAAGTATCGGTATGTATCTTCTAGCTTGGATGATGTGAGGTGTTAAGCGTGTTAGAACCTAAGGTGTTCAGATGGTTTATGTGCATTATATAAGTATTTATATGTATTTATTTCATTATCATGCAGTGTCATTGTAATGGATGAAGCACATGAGCGATCTTTAAGCACAGATGTGCTATTTGGCATTCTGAAGAAAGTAGTTGCTAGACGACGCGATTTCAAGCTCATTGTGACCTCTGCTACCCTTAATGCTCAGAAATTTTCAAATTTTTTTGGGAGGTAAGCATATTTGCATTCAGGTAGTAGTCCACTCTGGAGATGACTGACTTATCACCTTGTTTTCCCCACTTCACATGATTTGCTAATCCTTGCAGTGTACCTATATTTCACATTCCTGGAAGAACTTTTCCAGTTCAAATCTTATATAGTAAGACACCTTGTGAAGACTATGTTGAAGCTGCAGTGAAGCAGGCCATGACTATCCACATTACCAGTGCACCAGGCGATATACTCATATTTATGACTGGTCAAGATGAGATTGAAGCAACCTGTTATGCACTCTCTGAGCGTATGGAGCAGCTGATTGCATCAAAAAAGGAAGCTCCAAAGCTGTTAATTCTTCCCATATACTCACAGCTTCCAGCTGATTTGCAAGCGAAAATATTTCAGAAGGCTGAAGATGGAGCTCGCAAGTGTATAGTCGCTACCAATATTGCTGAGACATCTTTGACTGTTGATGGAATCTTCTATGTCATTGATACAGGATATGGAAAGATAAAAGTTTATAACCCCCGCATGGGAATGGATGCCCTCCAAGTGTTTCCTGTGAGTCGTGCAGCTGCTGACCAGCGAGCTGGACGTGCTGGAAGAACTGGTCCTGGGACATGTTATCGGCTATATACAGAAAGTGCATATTTAAATGAAATGCTTCCAAGTCCTGTGCCAGAAATTCAACGGACCAACCTTGGCAATGTTGTACTTTTGCTTAAGTCTCTGAAGATTGACAATTTACTGGATTTTGACTTCATGGATCCCCCTCCCCAAGAAAACATTCTCAATTCCATGTACCAGCTCTGGGTTTTGGCTGCTTTGAACAATGTGGGGGATTTGACTGATCTAGGCTGGAAGATGGTGGAGTTTCCCCTTGATCCTCCCCTGGCTAAGATGCTTTTAATGGGTGAGCAACTGGGATGCATAAATGAGGTTTTGACTATCGTCTCCATGCTTTCAGTGCCATCTGTTTTCTTTAGACCCAAGGATAGGGTAGAGGAAAGTGATGCTGCCCGAGAAAAATTCTTTGTACCAGAGTCTGATCACCTTACCCTTCTGAATGTGTACCAGCAGTGGAAAGCTAATCAATACCGGGGTGATTGGTGTAACGACCATTATCTACATGTCAAGGGGTTACGCAAAGCTAGAGAGGTGAGGTCCCAGTTACTGGACATTCTAAAAACTCTCAAGATTCCATTGACTTCATGTGGCCCTGACTGGGATGTTGTGCGAATGGCCATATGCTCGGCCTATTTTCATAATTCTGCACGGCTGAAAGGGGTTGGGGAGTATGTTAACTGTAGGAATGGAATGCCATGCCATTTGCATCCAAGCAGTGCTCTGTATGGGTTGGGGTATACTCCAGATTATGTTGTTTATCACGAGTTGATCTTGACCACCAAAGAGTATATGCAGTGCACCACGGCAGTGGAGCCCCAATGGCTTGCTGAGCTGGGGCCGATGTTTTTCTCTGTCAAGGAATCTGATACATCCATGTTGGAGCACAAGAAGAAGCAGAAACAAGAGAAAACAGCCATGGAGGAAGAGATGGAGAACCTGAGGAAAGTTCAAGAGGAGAGGGGGAGAGAGAGGGATGAGAAGGAAAGGATTAGAAAGGCCAAGGAGCAGCAACAAGTTTCCATGCCAGGGCTGAAAAAAGGCTCCTCCACTTATCTGAGACCAAAAAGACTTGGTTTGTAGGCATCGGATTACATCTCAAGCTGGCCATGTTACATTACTATGGGGTTTCATAATGGTAGTATTATATTTTTACTCATACTGATTTGCACAACCTGGTAGGCGCATCCTCCCTCCATCAGTGCATAATGATTTCCTCATGTAGTGTTTGTTTTTTCTTTATGGATACCAGCTGCAACTATGATGAATCTTCTTATTAATGTACGCTCGTCCTGATGTTTATGATTATTTTTACGCTTGGTGTTGTATCTACTATTTCTAAGATGCTATTTCTGCTAAAAAATTTATAGGCCTCAAGTACTGGGGCGTCAAGCAGGCAAACCCAGAAAATATGGCTTCTTGTTATGCATATTTTCTTTTTTCTTCTCTCATATTGCCCTCTCATTTGTCAAGTAATTTTTGAGAGTTTTTGTTTGGCTATTAAGTGCTCACTAGACATTGCTGGATTGGTTTTCTGGTTTATTTTTTATTGCAGCTTGCCTGTGAAGCCCAGCGCTGCCCGGGGACCTTAATTGTGACTTACTTCCCCTTATGAAGTATGCGTTTTTAGTTATTTTAAGGATTAATGAACTTTAAATATGATTATGCATGTGCTAGTTAAAGTGATAAACTACCTGGAAGATAAATGCAGATGGATAAACAAACTGGTGTATGTTGGAGGTGGGTGTTGTTCACGTACGTGTGTGGGGAGGAATGGATGGATGATCTATATGTCTTGTATTCGCTACTATTATATTGTCTAATTCATCATATGTTGTTTGTTGTTGTTGGCAATGGCAGCTGGGTGGAGGCGGATTGGGAGGCCCTTCTCCGGGGCCGGGATGGGGTCACACAATATCTTCTCGTGCGGATCCACCAAGCTCCATCTGAATCTGGGCACCACGTTGTGGAGAAACACCAGCATCTCCAACCGAGCAAACTCCTTTCCCAAGCACATCCGAGGCCCTCCTCCAAACGGAACGTAAGCGTATGGAGGAGGAGCGGAAGAAGAATTCCCACCATTCCTCTGCGCCTCCTCTTCAAATCTTGAAGGATCAAACCTGCTGCTGTCCGCAAACAACTTGGAATCCTCATGCGTCACTGGTGAGCTCCAGTAGAACTGCACATCAAAGATAAGATACACTGAGAGGGTAAGAATTGGTCGAGATGGGGATTGATCTATCTATCTATCTATTCAACATTCCACATCTATATATATTCCATGCCCACATAGAGTACATAGCACTACTAACTAACCGCATGCATTGCATTGCATGGCATTTGGTACCGTAGCGTAGCATGACTGCATGAGTAGTAGTGCTAATACTAATAACAAAAATAATAATAGTAGAGGCATTACATTACGTTACGTGCATTACCTTCCATCCTTTGGGGATGCGGTAGCCTCCGTAGCTGATATCAGTCAAAGCTTCCCTGAAAGCACCTCCGACGGGCGGCCACAGTCTGATAGTCTCGCACACCACATTCCATGTGTACCTCATCTTCTGTATGTCCTCCCACTGCAGAAGAAGACTGCTTGGTTCTTGTCCTCCTTTTGCCTTTGTGATTTCATTCTGTTCTATTGTTGTTGTTGTTATTGTTATTAGTATCATTACACACTTGATCCACAGCAATAGACTAGACAGAGAGTATGGTAGATGGACCATACGTACCTGCCAACACTCTCTTGTACACGTGAGGATGCTCTGCCAACACCTTGATCACCATGGTGAGGGCGGAACTGGAGGTGTCGTGCCCCGCAAACAGCATCAGCAGTATATTATTCACGATAACTGACTCCGACATGTACCTGCCTTCCTCGTCGGGGCTGACGAGCAGATGCGATAGCAGATCGTTCGGCCCCTGCTCCTGCTCCAGCAGCGCCTTCTTCCTCTCTCTGACTATCGCGGCCAGTTCCTCCTTGATCTTCGCCGTGGCCCTCACCGCCTTGTAAAATTTTGTCCCGGGGAGGTAGAGAGGGATGGAGATGACCCCGCGGGTAAAAGCCCTGAAGAGGGCCTCGAGCCTCTGGATTCGGTCTGGGTCCTGGATGCTCATGAACAGCCGGCAGGCCAGCTCGAAAGTGAACAGCTTCACTGCCGGGTAGACCACCAGTTGGCTCCTGCCCTGCCAGTGGGCGCAGAGGTGCCGCCTGGTGACCCGGCCCATGGTGTCGATGTAGGCGAGCTTGTTGAAGGCGTCGGGGCTGAAGAAGTGGGAAGCCATCTTCCTCATCCGCATGCCCCGAGCCCCCGGGGAGGTGGATATGCACTCCCCGAGCAGCCTGCTAACGGAAGCAGGCCACCACAGAGTCACCAGCTTATGCTCGTTGCTGAAGAGGAACTTGTTCCCGGCGGGGCCGCCCAGCACCGCCACCCTCTCCCCCATCAGCGAAGTCTTGATCACTTCCGACTTGTATCTCTCCATTCTAACCCGGACGAACTTATTGCAGCCTGGGAATCCCTGGTTGCGGGCGCGGATGAATTCCAGAGTTTCCCCGAGAATAGGCCAGCCATAGCTGCCGGGGGGCAAGGGCAAGGGCAATAGATTCTTGCGTGACGCTGGCGAGTGCTGCTGCTGCTTCCTTGCTGTACTCGTGGCCACGAAGAAGACGACGACGACCACGAGAACAATGATTGCAATCAGAAACAGAGAAATCATCACCACCACCATCATCATCAATTCATCATCTTCTCCCTCCCGCCGCTATGAAGTGCAGCAGAGCAGATGAATAAAAGGGTCGGGGAACAGATATGAAACGAAATGAGATTATGAGAAGAGATGCACACAGATACATACATACATGCATATACAGCTGTTTGTTTATACTTGTACTACTACTAATAATATACTCACTCCGTCCTACTTTTTTTTATCTGGGACGTTCAACAATTATTGTCCTTATTTTTTTTTTACATAAATTTTATATTTTTACCCTTAATTTATTTATTATTTTTCATCACTACCATACGATTAAGATAAATTTATCAATTTATAACAAAAAGACAATCATTTAAAAAAAATCGTTTAAATATAGTTTAAAACAATAGAAATTTGTCAAGGGAGTATTAACTAATTTTATCACATTATCACACGGCCCCGCCCTGGCGCAACGCAACACATGGCTATAAGAAATGTTGCTTTATCCAGAGCTTTCTTGACTTGGGAATTCGGGCATGCCTATCATTGGATTTTCAATTATATCTTACAACAAATAAATAAATCCGACGGTCAGTAGCTGAGAGAGAAAATGAAGATGCGTGATGACGACTGGGAAGACGCAGTCGCCTAAAGTGGTTGGCTGGCGGGCGATGACTTTTATATTTAAAATACTAGTCGTAACCGTTGAATCTTATATTAATTCATTTTATTATAAAAAATTTAAATTATTTCAATAATAATATTGTTTGTTTGAACGAAAAAATTAAAAAAATAATAAAAATTGTTATTGTATTTTTTGTTCGATTTTCTAAATTTAAGTGAGAATTTGAAAAGATATCATTTAAAAAAAATATATATATAAGAAGTTCTATTATATAAAAAATATTATTATAAATAAATAAATAAACATCAAAATACTTTTCTACTAAAAATAAAATGATATTTTTTAAAATTATAAAATATTTTATATAAAAAATATACACAAAAATTTGGAAAGATAAAAAATTAAAAAAATATTTAGTATTTGAAAAAATACATTGAAATAAAAATCAAACCGTTAATTATGTATGTTATGAAATAGGATACATAATCATATAGTACTATATAAATAAAAAATTTAAAAATACAGTATTATTTATTATATTAATTTATTTTCTAAAAATATAATAATATATAATAACCTTAATTATAAATATATTATATTTATAGAACTTGTGTTTTATATAAATTTATATAATTATATAAACTAATAAAAAAACTATTTACAATTCTATTAAATTTATATAAATTATAAATAATTCAATTAAATTTGTAAAAATCTATCTAATAATTAATAAAATTTATCTCTGCATAAATATTTATATATTTTCTACATTTATAAAATAAAAAAAAAGTCTAATAAAATCCATTGGGCCTGTTTCGAGCTTTCTAGTACTAATTTGTGTTGTACTCTTGGATATGTTTTAGACTTGAGTTGGGTCGTACTCGTTAGGCCGGACCTGTGTCAGACTTATACTGGAATGTATAGTAATTCAGATATTTACTACATTAGATATATTTCGAAATATCGGATATAATAAGATAGTTAAGGGGGTCTTTGACAAATAACTTTTAAAGATTTTAATCAGTCAAAAAGCATTTTACATATAAACAGTTAATATCAAGCAATTGTTTTACCAAATATTATAATACAAACACCTAATCGAATCAGTTAGTCAAACCAGCTAATTGAATCAGTTAACCAGCTAATTCAAAACATGCCCTAAATATTGGAATTAAAATAAAATAAGATAAATAAAAGTATTAACAAATTTATAATGTTAATTTTAATTATGATAATTTTTAATGTTTTTATTTTATTTTAGATTTTGCAGTATATTATTAGTTTTGGTATATTAACTTTGATATTATATAGATATAAAACCTTTTATATGGTAGATCTCACTATCTCGAAAATTGATATAATTGGGTACAAATAATATTTTATCATATCAGTATACAGTATAATATAAAATTAAGCCGTATATTATTCATAGCAGTATAAGAGATGGGATTATACTAATTACTAGTACTGGTAATAGGAAATTATTGAGTAACCATTATCGGTAATGAAATACCAAAGCAAAGGATGTAAGATGTTTCTCCCTCGCAGTCGCAGTCACAGTCACAAACGGACGGTCAGTCCGGCAGTCCGTCCGTCCCCGTAATGTAATTGATTAATTTAAAAGAGCGCAAATCAGACTCATGTCCTAATACAGAATTTCATTTACCCACTCGCACTTCGACCTTCACTCCACACATGATTGGTTCGTCGTTCACACGCGCTTCCCCATGACGTGCTTCCGCCTAACAGCGCTCTCGGACAAAATTCCCAGCTGTTACTTTACATATTTACAACCACAGACATACAGTCATACACACAGACTCGCGCACAATAAATAAAATAGATTTAAAAAATGGAAAGGAGAAATATTACTTGTTTCGTCTCACATATTTTGTCCATTTTTTCATAGACACGAAAATTTTAAAAAATATAATTAATAAATAATTAATAATATATTAATAAAAATAATTTATTACTATTATTAAAAATTTAAAATATTATAAATTAAAATTTTTAAAATAAACTTAAAATATACATTTGATACGAATAAAAATGAAAAGATGAACACCAGATGAGGAGGAGGGAGTATTATTTTAGTACCGAAACTCGCACACTTTACTCTTTCTTCTCCACACACTCTTTCTCTCTCTAGAACACCTAAAGCCCTGCCCCCTGTTCTCTTGTCTTGACTTGCCCTGCACTGCCCTTCTCCTCCCTCTTCCTTCCCCGCACTTCCTCACATTTCACTAACCCCTGTTGTCAAATTAGTGCTAGCAACTCGTCCCTCTTTACCTCAACTCTCCATCTCCGCAGTCAATTTTCCACCCCCTTCCCCCTAGATGTTGTGGTGGAGAGAGGAGACTGGGCAAAAACCCTAGCTTTCTTCTTGTTGATATGGTGACGACCGACATTCCTTGCAAGTACTGTATACTTTTTCCTCAAATCCTAAGAGAAATGCCCCAATTTCCGCAGAACTAGTTGGTAAGCCTCTCGTTCATCCCTCAAAGTTAGATTCTTTTCTTTCTTTTTAACTTGTTGAAATTTGAAGCTCCCCACCCCCTTTCACTGCTAATTCCGTATGAACTATTAACAAATTTCATTTCATGCGGTTCAGGCTCTCTCTCTCTCTCTCTCTTTTTTGACGGATTGATGGCTTCTGTTGATTTCTTTTTGGTAATTGTTTTATATTTTCGATGTATATGTATATATGTAGCGGCTGTAGTCGAGAGGCAGAGGAGAAATGGAAGAGGAGCGTCGTTTGATCCTGGCATGCTTAATATCTGGGACGCTTTTCACTGTTTTGGGTACAGCTTCTTTTGTGATACTCTGGTTGGTGAATTGGCGTCCTTGGCGCATTTACAGGTAACTTCTTGGTATACTTTGTCAACTTGTTATTCCCATGTGTTGTTTGTAATTGTAAGTTATTATTAATGTTATCTTGGGGGTTTTTTGGAGCCTATTACTTTGTTTCTTTGTTGTGTACTATTTGCATTAATGTTTTATTAGATTTTTCTTGATTCCAGTCATATGATGAAGACTTGACATTACTAATTCAGTATGTTTAATGACAACAAGAGCAGTCATGAAATTAGCAAAATGGGTGTTCTTGCTGTCCATGTGTAATTGATATTAGTCATGACAACAATTTGATTAGCGAAAGTGGTAATTTTCAATTGGATTAATAAACTTTATAGCTTGTATTACATTGGAGTGGATCATGAAGCACTTTATATTTGCTACTTTTTCGATTATGTATTATCCATTATTAATTGACATGTAGTATTCATTAAGGATGGAACACACGGTGTCATAAATCATCTGTGGCATTCATAGAAATAAAATTAAGGATGTAACGCACGATGTCATGCTGTTTTTGGTAAGTATTTATATCTAGAAACATGGCTACAAGTGAAAATGCTATTTGAAATTAATTGCAGACTAGAATTTTTAATCATATGATTCCATGCCCCTAGCTAGATATCATATTGGCCACGAGAATTCAATACTTATTATATGAAATTTTTCCTGACAATTGTTCTACTCTAGACTCCCTTGTTTAAACCTTTTGACATTTTTTTATAGCTATTATATTCTCTTATGCATGTTTCAGTTGCTGCCTATATTGCATGTTGGCTGTGTTGTGTATGAATAGGATCAATTCTCTGTTGGTTGCCAGATGTCGTATGAAGTTGGGAATTTTTTTTTGGTGTTTCAATTTAAACTGGAGAAGAAAATTTTCATTGGATGTCCAGTCTTAGGATACTAGTTAGATCAATAAGCTGGTATCATATGTGAAGAATGAACTCCTTTCAGACCCCCTTTGCCTAATATAACCTGTTTTGGCGTCTTGCGAAAATGAATTCTTATTAAGAAACTCTGAGCAATTTTTCCAAAAAGCAGAAAACTTGATATCTCATTACAAGTGGTTTACTTTTCTGGGAAATGATGTATCTCAACATATCTTATTGAGAGTTTGATGCAGAAATTTTAAATCGGACTAATTTGTCTTTGCTATTTTCTATTCAGTTGGATATTTGCTAGAAAATGGCCCGATTTCTTGCAAGGAACTCAGCTGGGAATATTATCTTATCTTCTTTCCCTCTGTGCTTGGATGATTGTTGTCTCTCCTGTTGTGGTGCTTAGCGTATGGGGCTGTTGGTTGATACTGATTTTAGGCCGAGACATAATTGGTCTGGCTGTTATAATGGCTGGAGTTGCGTTACTTTTGGCATTCTATTCAGTAATGCTCTGGTGGAGAACACAATGGCAAAGCTCAAGTATGCATCTCCGCACATAATGAAATGAGATATTGTTTCTGCATTTCTTTTGTTGTGCATTCAATTCCATTTTGTTTTAACGAACCAATTTTCTAATTAGAGTATATAGAGCTAAAGATTCTAATGGTTCATTTTGGTCGGTTCCCTCAGATTAATTCCACATAAGCTTATTAAGGTGGATGCGACATTGCACCATTTGTAACTGAAAAGTAGTCGTGATTGATGGAACGAGGAGCTGTATTATTTTTGGGAATTACTCCATCTCTAATCACTTAATATTGCCCATCAGCATTTGTTGGTGGATCAGTTTTGTTCTCTCTTATTCTGTTGACGAGTTACTTAAGATATAAAACTTACTTGAGACCTAAACTTAGTGCTGCAGGAAGGATATATTTTCTCGTATTTTCTGCAACTCTATCTGAATGCTTTCAATTTCCTGTAAATGATTAACAAAAGCATTTGTGAACTATCTTTACTATCTTTATTCGAGAGTCTGAAGTAATAAGTCATTTATACTGATCTAAACTGACTTGATTTGTGATGTTCACTTTATGGAACTGCATAAAACAGTTACAAGTTTGGGATTCATTGTACAAGATGTCGGACTAGCATAAATTCTTGGGTGTCGCAAAAATAGGGAAGTTTTTCTCTAAATATTTCATGAATAGGAGGTCTATATTCAACTAACTAATGAGTCATGCTTCTTGTCATCTCTAAATGTCACTCAGGAGACATGAAATTATAATTTTGTCTTTGACAGTAATAGAGAAACAGGGTTGAACTTTCTGTTACTCCTAAATACCTGCATGTACCCATTGTATCTAATAACATGGCACTACTTTGCAGGAGCCGTTGCAGTTCTTCTTCTTCTAGCTGTTGGGTTACTTTGTGCATATGAACTTTGTGCTGTATATGTTACTGCGGGTGCCAAGGCATCACAGCAGTATTCACCTTCTGGATTTTTCTTTGGTGTGTCTGCAATTGCCCTAGCTATCAACATGCTCTTCATTTGTAGGATGGTATTCAATGGTAAGTGGTGCATTGTTTTTCTTTCTACATTAGTCTATAATAGTGCTTATCCTTTTTTGTGTGATTATGGCAGGCAATGGTGTTGACATTGATGAATATGTGAGAAGGGCATACAAGTTTGCTTACTCTGACTGTATTGAAGCGGGTCCTGTGGCTTGCTTACCAGAACCACCAGATCCGAATGAGTTGTACCCTCAACAATCTAGAAGGCAAGTGGTTTTTCCAAGTATTTAGCGTCTGCTTTTTCTTTCACATTATCCCTGTTTTTGATTAGAATGAGTCAATGGTATGCAGCTATGGTTATCCTTTTTATGCAAACTTTCTCTGAGTTTTTCTCCTTGTGGCCTTGTATTTGACACCTACAGGGCTGTACATCTTGGGCTTCTCTATTTTGGTTCTCTTCTTGTTCTGCTTGTATATTCAATCTTGTATGGCCTGACAGCAAAAGAATCACATTGGCTTGGAGCAATTACATCAGCTGCAATAATTATTCTTGGTACTCCCATGAATGCTTTAGTTTCTGTATCCAAGTTATTAGCGTGCATTTTTATAGTTATCTAAATCTATATATACATATTTTTTTGCTAGACTGGAATGTTGGAACGTGCCTCTATGGGTTTAAGCTTCTGAAAAGTCGTGTTACTGCACTGGTTGTTGCTGGGGCTTGTCGTGTCTTCCTGATATGTTTTGGGGTTCATTTCTGGTAAGTTTCATCCCTTATGGCAGAAAATTGTATACTAGTATTTTTCCTGTTTATTTGATCTTGTCTGTCAAAATTTAGAATGTTTATTTGTTACAGGTACCTGGGTCACTGCATCTGCTATGCTCTTGTGGCATCTGTGTTGCTTGGAGCTGCTGTTTCTCGTCATTTGTCTGTCACTAATGCTTCAGCTGCAAGAAGAGATGCCTTGGAGAGTACTGTAATTCGTCTTAGAGAAGGATTCCGTAAAAAAGAGCAAAACAGTTCATCCAGCTCATCTGAAGGCTGTGGCTCAAGTGTAAAACGGAGCAGCAGTGCAGATGCTGCGAACCTTGGTAATGGTACTGCACCTTGCATGGGCGATCTTACCAGCTGGAATAACATGGAAGGGGTTCATAGTGAGAAGGGAATGGATAGTGGAAGGCCAAGTTTTGTATTGCATAGCAGTTCTTGTCGCTCTGTGGTCCAAGAAACTGATGCTGGGCCTTCATACATTGATAAAAGTTTTGAACACAACAACTCTTTGATAGCTTGTTCTAGTAGTGGCATGGAAAGCCAAGGGTGTGAATCTAGTGCATCTAATTCTATAAGTCAACCATTGGACTTGAATTTGGCCCTTGCATTTCAAGAGAAGTTAAGTGATCCAAGGATTACATCCATGTTAAAAAGAAGAGCAAGACATGGGGAGCTTGAACTGACAAATTTACTGGAAGATAAAGGACTGGATCCAAATTTTGCTGTGATGTTGAAGGAGAATGGATTAGATCCTATGATCCTTGCATTATTGCAAAGAAGTAGTTTGGATGCAGATAGAGATCATCGTGACAACACCAACTTGAACATCATAGACTCAAATAGTGGTGACAATATGCCACCTAATCAAATTTCATTTTCAGAAGAACTAAGGCGTCGCGGTTTGGAGAAATGGTTACAACTGTGTAGACTAGTCTTGCACTATATAGCTGGTACTCCAGAGCGGTCATGGCTTCTTTTCAGTTTTGTCTTTAGCTTGGAGACCACCATTGTGGCCATTTTTCGTCCAGATGCAATTAATCTTATAAATGGCACACATCAACAGGTATTTGCCACTATTGTCTTTGAAAGATATTGCATCCTGCTTTTGTTTGCCTTGATTCTCACTAAAAGTTGCTATCTTCCTTCTCCAGTTTGAATTTGGAATAGCGGTGCTGTTATTGTCACCTGTTGTCTGGTCAATCATGGCTTTCCTTAGGTCCCTTCAGTCTGAAGAATTGTCTATGACTTCAAAACCTAGGAAGGTACAAATGCAACCACTATGGAAAATTTAATGTGGATTGTTATACTTAATTTTTCATTTGTCTCAGATATCTTATAATCTGGTAGATCTTTATTGTAAATTTCTTTTGCATCGTGACCAATATACATAAACATAATCTTTTTGTCTTTAAGAGGATGTGTATGGCCGCGAGTCATACCCTTTTCCTTAGTGCCTTATTTATATCAAGTATGTCAATGGATGTGATGTGTGTGTATATATATATATATATTTGTGTGGTTGTCAAATAATTTCTTTTGTATCATGTGTCTGAAAGTATGTTTTCGTTTAGCTTAAATAGAAATCTAATTTAATGTCTTAATGTTTCCCTTGATCCCTAGTTGTTTTGTTAGTTTTGTTGAAACATCTTTAATGTTTCCAAAATATATGAATATTGTATTCTTCTCATTTTTTGTTGAGTTATGTACCATTGGTTTACAAGGATATATTTTCGTCTTTTGCATTATGCAGTATGGCTTTGTTGCTTGGTTAGTGAGCACTTCTGTCGGATTGTTGCTCTCCTTTTTGAGGTATAGTTCATTAAATCTTGCTTATTATCTTAGACTGCATTGCTATCTGTCTATGGAATAATTATTTTGATTGTCATATATTTCTCCAGCAAGTCGTCTGTTCTTCTGGGTTTGTCTTTGACAGTACCTCTTATGGTGGCATGCCTTTCTGTTGGCATTCCTATGTGGATTCACAATGGTTACAAGTTTTGGGCTTCAGATAGTGGTAATACTCGGCAGGCTGGAAACCTTGTTACTGTAAGGAAGGAGGTAAAATTTTTACTTAATAGAGATTCCTGAAGGTCGTTAGTCATCAATAATATAATAGGTATCATAGTGATTGTAAATATGCCATTAATTTCTCTATGATATGCTCCAAGCTGGTTCGTAATGCATTTTTCTGTAGAATGTGAAGATTATTGTAACACCCCGGCCGGCTCAAACCGGAGCGTCACCGCCACGCCACATCGAAGGCTCGTTCATCAATCAACGAGTCCTACGTTGTGGCGCTAAGGCTTAAATAATAAATACCAACAACTAATAGGAACTTAGAATTAAAACGCACTAGTTTATCAATTAAGTAAATAAAGTTCAATTTAAAAGCATAAATTTGAAATAGTTCAAATTGCATTAGTCTTTAAACACAATCAATGAATTTCAAAACATTTTAGACGGTAAGGTAGTTCTCATTTCCCCCGATGGGTCATATGACGTGAATGCATCACTTAGGCATAACGGAAGCATGATCACCTACAAAAAGAATCGTAAGAAGGGGGTCAACACAACGGTTGAGTAAGCGCAATTAATCGAAGATAAATTAATACGATATAATGCCACAAAATCATTTGAAGAAGATAGTCGAATAAAATGACACATATCACATAAGGGGAACTCACACACACGGGTCTTTTAGCGCCTCCCTTATACCTCATTTTCATTCTCAAATAATAGCGATGAGCATATCACGAAGAAAACTCCACTAGGCCTTAATCAGGGCCGGCTCGACCCGGTTTTCCAACCTTATTACTTCGTATGACATGTCACATAATTTCACATAACAAACATAGGGTCATAACCCTAAAAGGAAACTCCACAATGTGTACATAAGGGTTCGAAATCCAAAGTACACGTAAATCAATTTATTATTAGTTGGCGAGGGGCGCCATACGGCCCACAACCCTCTAGTCTCCAATATAACATACCAAGAGGGGATTGTACGCAATCCAATCCTCCATCACGGATGACGGTCTAAAGACCTTTCATCGTGAATGACGGGCACCTCGGAATCACCCTAAAAGGGAACCCGTCATCTCGATCCCTCGACCTAGCCCATTCGGGATCTAGTTCAAGGTTAGTTAGTTATCCTAAAATACCAATATACCCTCACGTGTTTGCAAAGCACAGAGGTGGAAGGCTATGCCTTATCATCCAAACAATCGACGAGTTGATCGGACTCGACGGGTAGTTTAATTACCAATTTGACCAAATACTCAACATGCTCTTAGGCAAATTTAAAAAAGAGTGTCTTAAACTCAAAACATTCCAATTGTCAACATTTAACCATGCAAAGTAGAATATTAGACCCAACAAGTTCATCATAAACACACTTTATTTCGCCAAATAAACATTCGAAAAATATTTCAA
Source organism: Andrographis paniculata (assembly GCF_009805555.1). Lineage (NCBI taxonomy): Eukaryota > Viridiplantae > Streptophyta > Magnoliopsida > Lamiales > Acanthaceae > Andrographis > Andrographis paniculata. The sequence continues at coordinate 5,306,240 of NW_026137614.1, forward strand.
TCACAATAGGCATGGTCTAACCCCAAAAATCATAATATTTAAATATAGTCGTAAATCTTTTTCCAAAAACCATAACTAGGTTAGGGCAAAAATAGGGTTTCAAACCCATCCCATAAATTCTACGCTTTTCAATTTAAAATCCAATAATAATCTTCACATAAACATTATAATCAACTTTCCAGAAGAAATTGGCAAAACCTAATACCTTTAGGGCAAACCCATTTGGCAAGAATATTGAAAAAAGATATCAATAGAAGGGGTTTAGGATTAGAACATATGAATCTATCTAAGATAAATCCCACTTACCTCAAGAGAAGAGACCAAAAGGAAGAATTTTGGAGAAGAAGAATCCTTAAGGAAAAAGGGGCTGGCGGCGGCGGCGTGGCGGGCGTGCTGGCTGCTGCTGCTGCTCTTTTTTTTATTTTTTATTTTTTTATTCTTTTATTTAACATAACATACTTAGTCCTTTATTAATTATTTTATTCTACTTTGGCCCAAACTCAATTTTTACTTTTAATTTAAACCCAACTCTTTAATTTATTACACTAAAAGACCAAAATAAATCATGCCCAAAATGAAATTGTCCGACTCCGGCAAACTTTCGGCGATTATTTTACGGGGTATTACAATTATCCCTATCTTCTAGCTGTTCACCTTGGAGAGCTGTCTAATCCAGTTTGTTATTTGTTGTCTAAACTCACTTGAAACTGAGCATGTAATTTAGTGTTGTTCTATTAGAGCATAAGAATTATCTTTTTTAATCAGATTCTTATCTCAGTTAGATGGTTCACATTGGATGACTGAACAGTTTTCTGGAAGTTTATTTAGCTACTCATTTCTCCTGAGCTTCATGCACGGAACTCTAGTAGCAGTTGCAATCTAATCCTTTGGTATAAGCCACCTGGAATAATGGGATATATTATAGAAATTGTACTGTTATATCTTAATAATAATAATAATAATAATAATAATAATAATAATAATAATAATAATAATGATTATGATGATGATGTATGGCAGTTTTTTATTTGGTTTGTGAGTAGCTTCTTAAATTTTATGTGCTTTGTGGTTGAAAGCTTTCCTGGTGTTGGATTTGTCTCTCTTTGAATCTCTACTTGTTACTTATGGGGCTATTCACTTTATTTCCAGGGGGCTGTTCTTATCATATGTATAGCCTTATTTGTTGGTTCTCTATTGGCTCTTGGTGGAATCATATCTTCAAAACCTCTAGATGATTTAAGGTACAGAGGATGGACTGGGGATCAGAAAAATGTTTCATCTCCCTATGCATCATCTGTATATGTTGGTTGGGCAATGGCTGCTGCAATTGCACTTGTAGTTACTGGTGTGTTGCCGATAGTCTCTTGGTTTGGTACTTATCGGTTTTCTCTCTCATCTGCTGTTTGTATTGGAATTTTTTCAGGTAAAGATTATTTTCGTCTTGTTGCAAGTCTTATATCTGGACTGCAAAATGTTTCTGTTCTAATTTCTTGTCATATACTTTTGTTTGATTACTATACTTTCTAGCCATCCTTGTGTCATTTTGCGGGGCATCATACATGAAAGTTGTGAGTTCAAGGCCTGACCAGATTCCGACAAAGACTGATTTTCTTGCTGCACTGCTCCCATTGATTTGTATACCTGCAATATTGTCCCTATGCACTGGTTTGCTCAAATGGTATGCAATTTTATAGTCATGCGATGATGCAGGCAGTTGGATATCCTGGCTGGGGTTCTTAAATTAAAATTTTTCCTTGCAGGAAAGATGATAACTGGAAACTTTCTCGGGGTGCTTATATATTTATTGTTATTGGTCTTGTTCTGTTGCTGAGTGCAATATCAGCAATTACAGTTATTATTGATCCATGGACGGTGAGCAACCTTTATCTTGGAGTCTGCTTTTTGTTACTTCCACATTGTACTTGCTCAGTTGATTCTTATTGATGCTGCAGATTGGTGCAGCATTCCTTTTAGTTGTTCTTCTTCTGGTCCTGGCCATTGGTGTCATTCATTATTGGGCTTCAAACAATTTTTACTTGACACGGTTTCAGATGTTATTTGTATGCTTCCTTGCATTTCTTTTGGCTCTAGCGGCATTCTTTGTTGGCTGGTTTCAAGGTAAGAAATGGATTCCTCACCATCTCTCCAAGTGATCCAATGCAAGATATTTGGCATTGCATCTCCTATCACTACTAATCCAAAATCACATCTGTTTTCTTGTGACCAATCAAGAAATGATTTCTTGTTCTGTTTGCATTTTCCAGATAAAGCTTTTGTTGGTGCTTCTGTTGGCTACTTCTCATTTCTTTTTCTGTTGGCTGGGAGGGCTCTAACTGTGAGTACCATCTGCATTCCCACCTCAATATGCTACTTTAATCAGCCTAGGCTTCAGAGAAAAGTCAGTCACCCTTTTCTCATTGTGCTATGTCATATTTGTTGCATTGGGCATCGCAGGTGCTTCTTTCTCCTCCTATAGTAGTTTATTCTCCAAGGGTTTTGCCTGTATACGTTTATGATGCTCATGCAGATTGTGGAAAAAATGTCAGGTTTGTTACCTTCCATTATTTGTATTACAATTTTTTCTATCTTTAGTTCTTTAGGCCATTAAAATTTTGCTTTTATTAACTCATACTGCCCCTGTAAAAACTTCATAATTTCTAAGCATAGTTATTCTTGCATTTTCTGTGCAGTGCTGCATTTCTTGTGCTTTATGGGATTGCATTGGCAACTGAAGGCTGGGGTGTTGTTGCCAGTTTGAAGATTTACCCCCCTTTCGCTGGTGCTGCTGTGTCAGCAATTACACTTGTTGTGTCATTTGGCTTTGCTGTATCGCGTTCATGCTTAACACTAGAGGTTTTATCATGTTATGAGCTCATTTGTGGCTATAACTATCTTGTAGATCTTAATAAGTCTGCCTTCATAGTAATTTCAGTATTATTCCTCTCTAACTCTCTGGTTGTTTTAGATGGTAGAAGATGCTGTGCACTTCCTAAGTAAGGAAACTGTAGTACAGGCAATTTCCAGATCTGCGACCAAGGTGAATACATTACGATGTGTTAATTTTTCTCTGATTTTCATTTCAATGAAGGAAACCTTAAGGCTTACCTTTGTTTTGTTCCTTATCATCTTTGTTATGCGGTGATTTTCCTGTGTCTTCTCTCTATCTATGCCTATATGTTTTATTCCATGCAATTCCTTTGTATCAGATTATGTATTATGAACATGTCATACAAGTTTCTTCTGGTTGTCCTCTTTCATTTTTTGTGTACTCTGTAATAATATTATCAATCTCCTGCATGAGCAAACATTTTTTCTATGTGATACACCAGTAATTTTGGCAAAGAGATTATATAGAGCTATAAAAAAAAAAAAAACAAAAACTGACAACTGGGGTTTTTGTTGTTAATATATTGTCTGCTTCATCGGATCTAAAAGTTGTGACTTAATCCATGCAGACCAGAAATGCTTTATCTGGAACATATTCTGCTCCTCAAAGGTCTGCCAGCTCAGCTGCACTTCTGGTTGGCGATCCTACTATTGCACGGGATAGAGCAGGGAATTTTGTGCTCCCCAGGGCTGATGTCATGAAATTAAGAGATCGTTTGAGAAATGAAGAACTTGCTGCAGGTTCTTTTTTCTCCAGATTGAGATGTTGGAGGATACTACATAGTGAAGTTTCTGGTGATGTAGGTCACAGGAGAGAAATGTGTGCTCATGCAAGAATTCTAGCACTGGAAGAAGCTATTGATACTGAATGGGTTTACATGTGGGATAGGTTTGGTGGTTATTTACTTCTTCTGCTTGGTTTGACGGCTAAGGCTGAAAGGGTGCAGGTAACAAGGCATTTTGCTGACTATGGATCTGTTAATAATTAATTTTACTCAATCATTTCCAACTTCTCTCTACTTTCTCTTTCCCACCCAGGACGAGGTTCGCTTGAGATTGTTCTTAGATAGCATAGGATTTTCGGATCTGAGTGCAAGAAAAATTAAGAAGTGGATGCCAGAGGACCGTAGACAATTTGAGATCATTCAAGAGAGGTTAGATGGTTCCAGATATAAACTGTGTTTTGCATTTGACAGATTTTTGACAATTTTCTTTTTAATGATTTTAGTTACATAAGAGAAAAGGAGATGGAAGAAGAGGCTTTGATGCAGAGGCGTGAAGAGGAAGGAAGGGGAAAAGAAAGGAGGAAAGCTCTCCTGGAGAAGGAGGAACGCAAATGGAAGGAGATTGAGGCTTCTCTTCTATCTTCTATTCCTAATGCTGGCAGCAGGGAGGCAGCAGCCATGGCTGCTGCTGTTCGTGCTGTAGGGGGAGATTCTGTACTGGATGATTCATTTGCACGGGAGAGAGTGTCAAGTATTGCTCGAAGAATACGTGCAGCTCAGTTATCACAACGGGCCTTGCAGGTGACTGATAATTCTAATAATTGTTGGTGATAGTTTAAATGATCAACATTCTATTATTTTAGGCTTATATTTTATTGAGGTAGTTATGGGCATAATTGTTTGCTCACTAGAGGCCATTGGAAGTGTTTGGGGTGGTTTGATTCCATGATTGACCTTGTGTAGGACATTTGTCTTTAGAAACACCAGGCGATGTGATGCTGACCATTGTTGTCCTGTTGCAGACTGGACTTCCTGGGGCTGTATGTGTTCTTGATGACGAGCCGACAACGAGTGGCAGACACTGTGGTGAGATTGATCTTAGTTTATGCCAAAGCCAGAGAATTAGCCTCTCCATTGCAGTGATGATCCAGCCTGAGTCAGGACCAGTGTGTCTCCTGGGCACTGAATTTCAACGGAATATCTGCTGGGAGATTCTTGTTGCTGGTTCTGAACAAGGTATTGAAGCTGGGCAAGTTGGCCTCCGCCTAATTACGAAAGGCGATAGACAGTCTACTGTTGGAAAGGAGTGGAGTATAAGTTCGTCTAGTATTGCAGATGGAAGGTTTGTGCTCATTTTCTTGGTGAACAGTAGCATGTGGATTAATAGATTTACAGAAATATATTCTTGTCCAATGCACCCCTACCTCTCTTTTCCTTGGATTTTCCTTAATATATATTTTTAAAGAAGCTTTATGAATCCCAAAATTTTGTCTTGCAGGTGGCATATTGTCACCATGACTATTGATGCTGAGTTAGGTGAGGCAACTTGTTTTATAGATGGTGGCTATGATGGTTATCAAACTGGGCTTCCACTTAATGTGGGCAATGGGATATGGGAACAAGGAACAGATGTTTGGATTGGTGTTAGACCACAGATGGATCTGGATGCATTTGGGAGGTCAGACAGTGAAGGTTCCGAATCTAAAATGCATGTAATGGATGTGTTCCTTTGGGGAAGGTGCTTAAGTGAAGATGAAATTGCTGCTCTACCAGCTGCCATGGGTTTTGGGGATTACAACTTGATTGATCACCCTGATGATAACTGGCAATGGGCAGATTCTCCTCCAAGGGTATGTATTTCGTTTTACTTCTGACTTGAACTGCCTTGTGAGTAATTTGTTGTTTTAGTCTGTACACAATTAAAGTGATTATTTACTTGCCCATTTAACTTAAGGTTGAAGACTGGGAGAGTGATCCCGCTGAGGTTGATCTCTATGATAGAGATGAGGTAGATTGGGATGGCCAGTATTCAAGTGGGAGAAAGAGGAGATCTGATCGTGAAGGGGTTATTTTAGATGTGGATTCTTTTGCTAGAAGGCTGCGGAAGGCAAGGGTAGAGAGTCAGGAGGAAATCAATCAACGCATGCGCTCTGTAGAACTTGCTGTTAAAGAAGCTCTCTTGTCAAGAGGAGAACCGCATTTTACTGATCAAGAGTTTCCCCCACATGATCGTTCATTATTTGTTGATCCAGACAACCCACCATCTAAGTTACAGGTGAATTTTAAAGTATATATTGTTTCTAAGCTATGGACTTTATATGTTGGCATATCAAGTGTAATGTCTGTCTTGTCTTGGCTTCGTACATGGTAGGTTGTTTCCCAGTGGATGAGGCCTATGGAAATAGTCAAAGAAAAACATCTGAATTTAAGCCCTTGCTTATTTTCTGGAACAGCAAATCCTTCTGATGTTTGCCAGGTTCAACAAATTATAACCTTCACTAACCCTGCCTTCTTTGTACGGAAATGCTTGTTATTTGTATTTGTATGTTGTACTGCATCTGTTTACCTTATCCAGGTTGAGGGAACATTTTCTTGCAGTATGTGCTACTGCTATAATTTGTATTTCTGCTTATACCCCTGCTCTATTCATAACCTTAATAGGGCCGTTTGGGGGATTGCTGGTTTTTGAGTGCGGTTGCTGTGCTGACTGAGGTTTCACGCATATCAGAAGTCATTATTACTCCAGAATATAACGAAGAAGGAATCTATACAGTTCGATTTTGCATTCAGGTGGTTCAATATTAAATCATGCTTGGCTCACTTTGTTGGCTGATTACTGCTGTAGTGTGTGGTCTGAAATGCTCTCTCTTTCATTTCTTTTGTAATGTTTTAATGAAGCTGATTGTTGATTTAAAATTTAGGGGGGGTTTATTGATTTTGAATATAAAAACCATGTTGCAGCTGCTGTTCTGAAGTTTTAATTTTGATGTTCCTGGCATAACTGGGTACCGTCACTGTGGGCCTCATGTTTGTCTGTTTTGACTTTCAGGGAGAATGGGTTCCAGTTGTTGTAGATGATTGGATCCCATGTGAATCCCCCGGGAGACCTGCATTTGCCACAAGCAAGAAGGCGAATGAATTGTGGGTATCACTACTGGAAAAAGCATATGCTAAGCTTCATGGATCATATGAAGCATTAGAAGGTGGGCTTGTTCAAGATGCTCTTGTGGATCTGACTGGAGGTGCTGGGGAGGAGATTGACATGAGAAGTGCTCAATCCCAGATTGACCTTGCAAGTGGAAGACTCTGGTCTCAAATATTACGTTTCAAACAAGAGGGCTTTTTGCTTGGTGCTGGAAGCCCTTCAGGTTCGGATGTCCATATTTCCTCTTCTGGTATTGTGCAAGGGCATGCATACTCGATACTGCAGGTACTCAAATCTTGCATTGATCAATATTATTATGATCTTTTTTTTTTTTTTTTTTTTTTTTTTTTTATATGTATAAAATCAATTTAGCTCCTTTGCAAAGGGTTCAAATTTGTTGTCACTTGTTTTGCATGTAATAAACTGCTCAGGTCCGCGAGGTAGATGGCCACAAACTTGTCCAGATCCGAAATCCATGGGCTAATGAAGTTGAGTGGAATGGCCCTTGGTCTGATTCATCCCCTGAATGGACAGACAGGATGAAGTACAAGCTCAAGCATACTCCACTGGTAAACTGATGCTCTTTGTAACATTTTTGAGAGTACTTTCCTGGTATATTTCTGTAATATCTAATGTTGGAAAATCTGGAACAGGCCAAAGATGGCATATTTTGGATGTCTTGGCAAGACTTTCAAATACATTTCAGATCAATATATGTTTGCCGCGTATACCCTCCAGAGATGCGTTACTCTGTTCACAGTCAGTGGCGCGGCTACAGTGCTGGTGGCTGTCAAGACTACGAAACTTGGCATCAAAATCCACAGTTTAGGTTGCGAGCCACTGGGCCCGATGCATCATTGCCGATTCACGTCTTCATTACCTTAACCCAGGTTCACTCAAATTCTTATGAATCATGATTGGACTTGGGGATGTTTTATGTCTTTGTTATAACGTGAAGCTATTGTGGCCTGGTTGTCTCTAGGGAGTGAGCTTCTCGAGAACAACACCTGGTTTCAGGAACTATCAATCGAGCCATGATTCAATGATGTTCTACATAGGGATGAGGATTCTGAAGACCCGTGGTCGCCGTGCCGCCTACAATATTTACATGCATGAATCAGTTGGCGGAACTGATTATGTCAATTCTCGGGAAATATCATGTGAAATGGCGTTGGATCCTGACCCAAAGGGGTACACTATAGTGCCGACCACAATCCACCCTGGAGAAGAGGCGCCGTTTGTGCTTTCTGTGTTCACCAAGTCGTCCGTAACTCTGGAAGCCTTATAGCATTGCATGTTGAGGAGTTCCAAGAAAGGAATAATCTCAGCACACATTGCTGGATTGTGCCTTGGCTAGTTGGGAAAGAAAGTCATGGGTAGAGTGGGACCAGTAATCATGGTCACGGTTATTTGGATTGATGCCTGAAGCGAGAGCCCTTTTCTTCCTGGAACTTCCAGTATTGTTGCCTCTTAAAGATTCTTGAACTCTCACTTTCCCAGGTGGTTGGTCTTCATCATCATCATCATCTGCTCTTCTTCTTTGCCTTGGGTGCCTTCCCTGCTGCTGCTGTTGCTTCCTGGTGGGCTTACTTGATTGGCGGGCAAGCATTGGCGTTGGAACTGAAACACACAAGGAGACAGAGACAGGCAATACTGCTGCCTTCTTGATTCTTTTAAGGGGTGGGGGTTGTTAGGATGATAGCGGCAGGTAATACTACACCATCAAGTGTAAGAAACAGGAGAGAGGATATAATTGGCATGGCTTGTATATGAAAAGGGTTTGGTTTGATCAATAGAGATATTGACAACATTAATAGCAGCAGTTTCTAAGGGGGTAGTAGTAGTAGTAGTGTGGTAGAGTAGAATAGGCAATTACAGAATAGGCAGAATGTGGCAGGCAGGCACAGGCACAGCAAATTATATTAAGAAGAATGAAGCTGCTGGCTGGCTGCAATTTTGGATCAGGATAGAGGAAAGAGGGTATTTTTGTTTCCTGGCTTGCATGGCATGGCATGGCATGGCATGACTTGTTTCTCTAATTAATTGGCTTGGCAGAATGTCATGTCACATTGATTCTTGCAGTCCTAACTGATCAATCAGCCGAACTGAAGTGCACGTTGCATAAAAAATTATATTAGTTTATTTAGGTCATCCCAAAAGAGATGGATTGATCATCGTTTTCATCAGCATGGCTCTTAACCAATTTGAGAAGCCATGTTACAAAATCACAATCAAGTGCGATCGCTGGGGCTATAAACGATCGTAAGAAATCAACCGTACGAATTACTGTCCCAGTCCAATTATATTTATACGGTTGCCATTCAAGAAAGACGGTCCAAACCTGTGACTCGAACCAACCAGCCCGATAGTTCAGAGCTGGCCCTGACATCTCCAAAAATCTGTTGTTCGTGCCTTAAAATTAAGTTCACTTTTGTCAATTCACAATATTGTTGACAAAATCCATGAGATTAAGGAAAGAAGGTCCAATCAATGAAGACTTGACTTAAAAGGAAAAATGAGAAGTTTTTGTTGAGTTTTTTTTTTTTTTTTTTTTGACGAGAAAATGATAGAAATAATCAAATAAATCAAAAGGGATCTATGGCATTTGGCTTTTAATTTTTATTGAATGTATTTATTACTTTCTTTACAATTTTTCTTGTCAATGAAACAACATTTGACAGCAAATAGCCTTTGTGTGATTTTTTTTTTTTTGGTTGTATTCAAGAGTTTTCTAGCATTTCACATCTTACATTATTTCCTCCATTTACTATTGTGTATATCCGTTGGAATTTGCATTAAGTGGTCCGACAACCTATGAATTACACTAAGATACAATTTTAAGTCGGAAGAAATTCTAGGACAACTAAAGTTAGCATGCCTAGTGGAATATGGTCGTGTATGTGACATATTCTAGGTAATAGGCTTCGTCCTCTGATTTTTGGGATACTTAGTGTTAATTACTTAAATTTAATAGATTTAATATTGTTTGGTTGATGTTGGGGCCTTAGGCATGTTGCCTTTGATACTTAGACTACCTAGGATAGTATAGTCTAATTGTTTGACTTGGACTGTATAGCTTGTATCAGCAGAATTACGTATGGCTTGATCCCATTTGGGTACGTAGGCAGCCAGCCCACTTTGGGTGCGGCCATTGCTATATAATCTTCTTGATACTTAGACTACCTAGGCTACTTGGACTGTATAACTTGTTTTAGTAGAACTACATACGACTTGATACCGTTTGGGCACGTAGGTAACCCAATTTAGGTGCAGCTATTGCTATATAGATTTTTTAAAGAAAAAACCCTAAACCCTAAACCCTAAACCTTGAACCCTAAACCTTAAATCCTAAATTTAAAAAAAAAAAGCCCTTAAACCCTAAACCTTGAACCCTAAACCTTAAACCCTAAACCCAGACATTTTCCCGACATATATTTCTTCGTTGAGTAAAGGTCTCCTTCGAGTAGATGCAGATGGTTTTCCGACTTACCATTTCAGGTAATAGGCTTCACTCTCTTACTTTTTTTTTGGGACACTCAGTATTGATTACTTAGACTTGATAGACTTAGTATTGCTTGGTTGGTGTTGGTGCCTTAGGCATGTTGCCTTTGGCCTTTTATGCTTAGACTACCTGGGATAGTCTATTCTATTAGCTTACTTGGAATGTATACCTTATGTCAACAGAACTACGTGTGGCTTGATCCCGTTTGGGTACGTAGGCAGCCAACTCTAGCCATTGCTATATAGTTTTTTTTTAAAAACCCTAAACCCAAAACCTTAAACCCTGAACCCTAAACCCTAAACCTTAAACCCATACACAAAAAAAAAAAAAAAAACCCATACACTTCTCGCAAAAAAAAAAAAAAAAAATACCCATACACTTCTCGCGATAGATATCCTTTTTCTCGATTAAAGGTCTCCTCCGAACAGATGCAGATGGTTTTCCGACTTTCTATTTCAAGTAATAGGCTTCACCTTCTTACTTGTTTTTTTGGACACTTATAGTAGATTACTAAGACTTGATAGACTTAGTATTCTTGGTTGGTGTTGATGCCTTAGGCATGCTGACTTTTTTTGATACTTAAATTACCTAGGCTAGTCTAGTCTGTTAGTTTGACTTGGATTGTATAGCTTGTTTTAGCAGAATAGAACTACGTATGGCTTGATCCCGTTTGGGTACGTAGGCAGCCCACTTTGGGTGCAGCCATTGCTATATAATTTATTTTTTAAAAAATCCTAAACCTTGAACCCTAAACCTTAAACCCTAAACCTTTAACCCTTAACCCAGAAACTTTTCCCGACAGATATTCCTTCGTTGAGTTAAGGTCTCTTTCGAGCATATGCAAATGGTTTCCCGACTTTCTATTTCAAGAAATAGGCTTCACTCGCTAACTTGTTTTTTGGGACACTTAGTGTTGAATAGTTCATTTGATAGGTTTAGTATTGCTTGGTTGGTGTTGATGCCTTAGGCATGTTGTCTTTGACCTTTGATACTTGGACTACCTAGGCTAGTATAGTCTGTTAGCTTGACTTGGACGATATAGCTTTTATTAGTAGAACTACGTATGGCTTGATTACGTTTGGGTATGTATGCAACTTACTTTATATGCAACCATTGTTATATAGTTTTTTTTTTTTTTAAAAAACCCTAAACCCAAAACCTTAAACCCACCCTAAACCCTTAACCTAGTCACTTTTCCCAGCATATATTCCTTCATTGATTAAAGGTCTCATTCGAGCAGATGCAGATGGTTTCTCGACTTTTCATTTCAAGTAATAGGCTTCACCCTCTTACTTGTTTTTTTGAAACACTTAGTGTTGATTTCTAATACTTGATATGCTTAGTATTGCTTGGTTAGTGTTAATGCCATAGGCATGTTGTCTTTGGCCTTTGATACTTATACTACCTAGGGTAGTCTAGTCTGTTAGCTTGACTTGGACTGTATAGCTTGTATTAACAGAACTACGTATGGCTTGATCTCGTTTGGGTACGTAGGCAGCCCACTTTGGGTGCAACCATTGCAATATAGTTTTTTTTTTTAAAAAAAACCTTAAACCTTAAACATTGAACCCTAAACCCTTAACCCAGACACTTTTCCCAACATATATTACTTCGCCGATTAAAGGTCTCCTTCAAGCAGATGGAGATGGTTTCTTGACTTTCCATTTAAGGTAATAGGCTTCACTTTCTTACTTATTTTTTGGGACACTTAATGTTGATTACTTAGACTTGATAGGTTTAGTATTGCTTGGTTGGTGTTGGAGCCTTAGGCATGTTGTCTTTCGCCTTTTATACTTAGACTAGCTAGGATAGTCTAGTCTATTAACTTGACTTGGCATGTATAACTTGTATTAACGGAACTACGTATGGCTTGATCCCGTTTGGGTACGTATGCAGCCCACTTTGAATGTAGTCATTGCAATATAGTTTTTTTTTAAAAAAAACCCTAAACCCTAAACCCTGAACCAGAAACCCTAACTATATAGGTTTTAAAGTCGAGAAACCATGCTGACGCAGCAAGCCTTCCGTGCTTTCGCTTTCGTTAGCTCTTACTTGCTTTTATAAGTTTCTTTTTACTGCTTTTTATCCTTTTAGACCTTGTACGCACAAACTTTTTTAGAACTACGTATGGCTTGATCCCGTTTGGGTACGTAAGCAGTTCTTTGAGCCCAGCCATATAAAAAAAAACCCTAAACCCTCAACCCAGACACTTCTCTCGACAGATATCCCTTCGTGGATTAACGGTCTCTTCCGAGCAGATGCAAATGGTTTCTTGACTTTCCATTTCAGGTAATAGGCTTCACCATCTTAGTTGTTTTTTGAGACACTTAGTGTTGATTACTAAGATTTGATAGACTTAGTATTACTTGGTTGGTGTTGATGCCTTAGACATGTTGCCTTTGGCCTTTGATACTTAGACTACCTAGGCCTAGCCTAGTCTGTTAGCTTGACATGGACTGTACAACTTGTATTAGCAGAACTACGTATGACTTGATCCCGTTTAGGTACGTAGGCAGCCCACTTTGGGTGTAGCCATTACTATATAGTCTTCTTGATACTTAGACTACCTAGGATAGTCTAGTCTGTTAGCTTGACTTGGACTGTATAGCTTTTTTTAGTAGAACTACGTACGACTTGATCCCATTTGGGTACTTAGGTAACCCAATTTAGGTGCAACTATTGCTATATATTTTGTTTTAGACAAAACCCTAAAACTTAAAGCCAGACACTTTTCCCGATATATATTCCTTCATTGATTAAAGATCTTCTTCGAGTAGATGCAGATGGTTTTCCGACTTTCAATTTCACGTAATAGGCTTCACCACCCTACTTGTGTTTTGGGAAACTAAGTGTTGATTATTTAGACTTGATAGACTTAGTATTGTTTGGTTGGTGTTAATACCTTAGGCATGTTGCCTTTGGCCTTTGATACTTAGACTACCTAGGCTAGTCTAGTATGCTTGCTTGATTTGGACTATATAGCTTAGCGTAATTACATATGGCTTGATCTCGTTTCGGTACGTAGGCAGGCCGCTTGTTTTTTGGGACACTTAGTGTTGATTACTAAGACTTTATTGCTTGGTTCGTGTTGATGCCTTAGGCATGTTGCCTTTGGCCTTTGATACTTAGACTAACTAGGCCTAGCCTAGTCTGTTAGCTTTACTTGGACTGTATAGTTTGAATTAGTAGAACTACGTATGACTTGATTCCTATTGGGTACGTAGGCAGCCTACTTTGGGTGCAACCATTGTTATATAGTCTTCATGATACTTAGACTACCTAGGCTAGTCTAGTCTGTTAGCTTGACTTGGACAATATAGCTTGTTTTAGTAGTACTACGTATGGTTTGATCTCATTTGGGTACGTAGGCAACCCACTTTAGGTGCAACTATTGCTATATAATTTTTTTTTTTAAAAACAAACCCTAAACCCTAAACCTTAAACCTTGATCCCTAAACATTAAACCCTAAACCTAGATACTTTTCCAGATATTTATTCATTCGTTGATTAAAGGTCTCCTTCGAGCAGATGCATATTGTTTTCTGACTTACCATTTCAGGTAATAGGCTTCACTCTCTTACTTGTTTTTAGGACACTTAGTGTTGATTACTTAGACTTGATAGGTTTAGTATTGCTTGGTTGGTGTTGGGGTTTGGGGTTTAGGGTTTAGGGTTTTATTTTTTTTTGGCTGAGCTCAGGGAGCTGCTTACGTACCCAAACGGGATCAAGCCATACGTAGTTCTGAAAAGTTTTGCATACAAGGTCTAGAAATAAAAAAACGGTAAAGGAAAGCTTATAAGAGCTAATAAAAGCTAATGAAAGCGAAAGCACGGGAGGCCCGCTGCGTCACATGGATGAAGCCACGAGCCCTCGCAGGGATGTCCGCTGGCTCCAGAATCCGCATGTAAGGAAGGGAGACTAATGTGTTTGCCATGTTGTCCACCACTTGATTGCCCTCGCGGTAAATATAGGAAATCCTCCACTCGATGATGCGTAGTTGATGACGCAGGTGGTGAAGACAAGGTGGTCCAATGTCCCGTCGAGGAGAATAGTAAAGAGATACTGCTGGCAGAGTCCGTCTCGATCCATAGAGGGAGGAGGCCTCGCGCCACTGCTAGGTCCACGCCAGATCGAATCGCCTGTAATTCAGCCAGAGTGTTTGTTGCATGCGGGAGTTGAACCTGGAAAGCCACAAGAGGAGCGCTAGTGGCATCCCGAATAATGCCCGCAGCCCCAGCAGCACCTGGATTTCGAAGTGATGCCCCATCATTGTTGAGCTTGAACCATCATGGAGTCGGAGCTTTCCAGCGCACTAAAACTGGCGGCCGAGGGACCGGGGGCGGGAGGCGGAGGCCGAGATGAATAGCTAGGTGAAAATCCCCTGACCAATGCTGTCGTTGAAGGATGCCAGCATGCCATAGGACCTGGAAATGAAAGTGAACTCGCCAAATAATCCGGTCAGATGAAATCTGGATACCTTGGTGTTTGGTCGGGCAGCGGAGTCGGCCGAAGATGCAGAGGCGGCGTCTCGGGAACTCAACCGTCAGGAGGCCAACCGTCGGGAGATCAACCGTCGGGAGGTCAACCGTCGGGAGGAGGGCAACCGTCGGGGAAGTCACCGGCGGTTCCCAACGGTGTATTCCGGCGGTCGGGTGGCGGGTTCAGGGACTCCTCAACCCTGCGAGGACAGTGACGGTGGCCGATTGACGATCCGACGTCGGAGACGGGAGAACGGCGGCGCCGAAGGTGTCGCAACTCAGGGCTACGGCGACGGCGACCTAGGGCAAACGGCGGACAGTGGTGTAGAGGTGGCGACTCGCGGCGGTAGCCCGGCCCTGGGGGTTTTCCGGCCAGGGGAACACGATCCCGTCGTCAGAATGGTGGTCCGACGGCGGGGGGATGCCGAAACGCGGTGGCGACGGTTCGGGAGGCCAACCGTCAGGGGCGGAGCCGGCGGCGTATTCCGGCGATCGAGGGGTGGATTCGGGGACACCTCAGCCCTGCGAGTTCAGTGACGGTGGCCAAACGGCGATCCAACGCCGGTGTTGAGAGATACCGGCGCTGAAAGTATCGCCGAGCAGGGCAGTAGCGGGCGACGGTGCTGCAGCGGTTTCCGGCGGTGGCTAGGCGGGGATGGGGGTTATGGAGGATGGCGAATGCGGTGGTGATGAAGCGCCGGGCTGAAAACGCCGGCAGCGGCGAGTTCGCCGGTGACGTCATTTCGGGCCTGACGAGAGCGGCGGCTAGGGGCGGTTTCCGGCGACGGGGCTCGGTGTAGGGGGGGTTTTCGGGGATGGCGAGTCGAATGACGGTGGCAGATTGGCCGTCCGGCGTCTGGATCCGCCGGAACAGCGATGGCAGTGGCGGGCGGCGTGAAATCGCCAAGGGGCTAGAGAGAATTTGGCAGGGCGCGAATGGGGTTTGGTGGTTTAGGGTTTAGGGTTTAGGGTTTAGGGTTTAGGGTTTAGGGTTTAGGGTTTAGGGTTTTTTTTTTTTTTTTTTTTTTTTGGCTGGGCTCAAAGAGCTGCCTACGTACCCCAACGGGATCAAGCCATACGTAGTTCTGCAAAGTTCGGTACAAGTGCTGCGAATGTAAATAAAGATTGTAAGCAAATAAAAGCTAACGGAAGCGAAAGCACGGGAGGCCCGCCGCGTCAGCATGGATGAGGCCACGGGTCCTCGCAGGGATGTCCGCCGGCTCAAGGATCCGCATATGAGGAAGGGCAACAGAGGTGTTCGCCAAGTTGTCCGCCACTTTATTGCCCTCGCGGAAAATATGAGAGATCCTCCACTCGATGCTGCGAAGCTGTAGGCGCAGGTGGTGGAGACAGGGCTGGAGAGTCCAGTGTCCCGTCAAGGAGGAGATGAGAGAGATACTGCTGGCCGAGTCCGTCTCGATCCAGAGAGGGAGGAGGCCGCGGGCAACCGCCAGGTCCACTCCAGATCGAATCGCCTGCAGTTCGGCCAAAGTGTTCGTCGTATTCAAAAGGGGAACTTGGAATGCCACAATTGGGGCGCCGGTGGCATCCCGAATGACGCCCGCGGCTCCAGCGGCGCCTGGATTCCCGAGCGATGCCCCATCAGTATTGAGTTTGAACCAGCCTGGAGACGGGGCTTCCCAGCGTACCATGACCGGCGGCCGAAGAACCGGAGGTGGGAGGCGAAGGCCGAGACTAGAGGCTAGGTGCACCTCCCCAGGCCAGTGCTGACGCTGAAGGAGGCCAGCACGGCCTAAGACCTGCAAATGAGAGTGAATACGCCAAATAATCCGGTCAGATGAAATCTGGATACCTCGGTGTTTGGCGTCATTCCGTGCCGTCCAAAGAAACCAGAAGGCCAGGAGCGGTATATAAGTACGGATACTCCGCGCATGTGGGGAGGACAGACGCCAAGCGGAAACCATCAGGTGGGGCGCATGTGTCCGCGGGATTTGGATATGAAAAAGATCAGCAAGATGGCGCCACACGCGCTGGGCAACCGCTGACGAGAAGAATAAGTGCTCGATCGTCTCAGACTCCCGACAGCACTGGCAGCAAGAGACAATAGGGAGGCCCATCTTTCGTAAGGCCTCATCGACGGGTATCCGACGGCGAAATAAACGCCATAGGAATACCGACATTGTAGGAGTAAGAAGCGGCGACCACAAGCTGCAAGAGAGCCAGCTCCGTGCTCCAGCTGTTCGGCTCATCTCCCATGCCGAGGATGTAGAGAAAGTACCTGTGGTCGAGGCCTTCCAGATCGGCTGATCCGCAATCTGGAGATCAGAAGGAATCGCCGAGACCTGCTGAACAAGGGTTTCAGGGAGGTAAGCTCGGAGGCGCGGCAAGTCCCACGTCCCGTTAACCCACATCTCTTTCACCCGTATCGGCGGAGGGCGGTCCTGGCGGTCAGCGCATAGCGGACGATCTCCACACCAAATATCATACCAGAAGAAGCAGTCCCCGCGCCCCAAATTCCAAGTGATCTGAGTCTGTGCCTCATCTCGAACCTGGCAGAGACGCTTCCAAACCGGGCTGTCGTAGCTCCTGCAGGGTGCAAGTCCTGGAAAAGAATTCCGAAAATATTTCTGTTGAAGCGCGCGAGCCCAAAGGGAGGAGCCATCTCTGAGTCGCCACCACAGTTTAAACGAGAAGGCCCGAACCGTATCGGCCAGGCGACGAATGCCAAGCCCACCCTCCTCCTGTGGCCGTGCAATATCCGCCCAGGAGATCCAATGGCGGCGGCGGTGCCCGTGATAAGAACCCCAGAAAAAACGAGCAAAAAGTTGCTCCACAGAGTGAAGTACCGCCTGGGGGGGGCAAAGTACCTGCAGCAGATAGAGGGGGAGCGAGAACAAAGTGCTCCTGATTAACTGTAATCGACCCCCGTGAGATAGAACCGACCGATCCCAACGCTGCAGATAACGACGGAGTTTTCCAAGGAGTTCCTCATAAAGAATATTGCGCCGATTGCCCACATAGAGGGGCGCGCCAAGATATGTAAGAGGGAGTTCAGCTGCGCCAAAACCAGTCACCGATTGGAGCTGTCGTTGAACGCTCTCCGGGCACTGGCGGCTGAAAACAAGCTGGCTTTTCTGACAGTTCACCTTCTGGCCAGTAATCCGTGCGTAAGTCGTCAGAAAGTCGGTCAGAAGGCTGATGCGATTACCACAGGTATTAGCGAATATGAGGACATCATCCGCATAAGCAAGGTGCGTCAGCCGGAACCGACCACGACACCGATAGAACAGATCTGGAAAATGGCTGTAGAGGCGCTCCAAGCCTCGTGATAAGAGTTTAGGGTTTAGGGTTTAGGGTTTAGGGTTTAGGGTTTAGGGTTTAGGGTTTAGGGGTTAGGGTTTAGGGTTTAGGGTTTAGGGGTTAGGGTTTAGGGTTTAGGGTTTAGGGTTTAGGGGTTAGGGTTTAGGGGTTAGGGTTTAGGGTTTAGGGTTTAGGGGTTAGGGTTTAGGGTTTAGGGTTTAGGGGTTAGGGTTTAGGGTTCAGGGTTCAGGGTTCAGGGTTTAGGGTTCAGGGTTTAGGGTTTAGGGGTTAGGGTTTAGGGTTTAGGGTTCAGGGTTCAGGGTTCAGGGTTTAGGGTTCAGGGTTTAGGGTTTAGGGGTTAGGGTTTAGGGGTTAGGGTTTAGGGTTCAGGGTTCAGGGTTCAGGGTTTAGGGTTCAGGGTTTAGGGTTTAGGGTTTAGGGTTCAGGGTTTAGGGTTTAGGGTTTAGGGTTTAGGGTTTAGGGTTTAGGGTTTAGGGTTTAGGGTTTAGGGTTTAGGGTTTAGGGTTTAGGGTTTAGGGTTTAGGGTTTAGGGTTTAGGGTTTAGGGTTTAGGGTTTAGGGTTTAGGGTTTAGGGTTTAGGGTTTAGGGTTTAGGGTTTAGGGTTTAGGGTTTAGGGTTTAGGGTTTAGGGTTTAGGGTTTAGGGTTTAGGGTTTAGGGTTTAGGGTTTAGGGTTTAGGGTTTAGGGTTTAGGGTTTAGGGTTTAGGGTTTAGGGTTTAGGGTTTAGGGTTTAGGGTTTAGGGT